>NC_142707.1:76538280-79034530 GCF_055471065.1 Atractosteus spatula
TACCAAAATACTGCAATGTAATGTTCAACCATTTTAACCTCCAAATTAAAACTTATCTAAGAGTGTGGTGGCTGTGGAGCTACATTGGCATATACATTTTATTACTCTTGACTAAATATTAGTCCAGCTCTATAAGCAGTCTTCTAAAAACTCACATTTGACAGTTAGCTTGATTTACAGTACTAAAACATCTATCACTCAAGCAGCAATGATTACATCGTTAAAAAAATCATCCACAACCAAAAAAAATTAAAACTGCTACTGCTTTCCAAAATAACCATACATTTACAACAAGAGAAAAAAAATAAACACATCCCTTTTGAAGAGCCTTAGGGACATTTTTGTGAAGAATGAAGCTGTGCCTTTGTTTCACAGCAGATCTTATCCATCCTGTGAACATGTCCACTTTTCCACAAAAGCCAAGACAACAAAAACATTAATAAAACTGACGCCACATAAATTCAAAGTTTATCAGGAAATGACAGTCCACTAAAATTAAAAGAGATCTCTCTTTCGATTAAGAAAAAAGTACTGCTGAAATTGGGATTTTTTTCAATAAATATGGTTTTGGATCTATTTTGCTTTATTACTCATATGGAAATGACCTAGGGTAGTAGTCAATTGTCTAGTGGTGAATGTCCTGTATATCTAATAAATAAATATTAATTCATGAAGTTAAGTACAAGGTACAGAATAAGATTATTTAGTTATAACCCTGTTTTACAACAAGCTTGAAAGGATTTTAAGCTTGAAAATCATTAAGATTATAAGGGGAATAAAAGATATAGTTGTAGCTTGAAACAACTTTACAGACTTGGAAAAAAAGTTTCACGGGAACATGTGACATCAAAGTGCAAAAATTTTAAATGGAATGTTCTTGTGTGGGAACACCAAAAAAATATATAGAACAAAATAATAAAAAACTACACAAAATATATAAACAAAGCTATAGGAACAAAAATTTGGGACTGTTCAGCAACATGTATCAAACACATCCTTGCATTTATTTAAGTGTTGTTTTTTCTTGCCACCCTTCTCTTGTGTTTTGGAACAACAGATTGTTAACTTCTCTAATCTCAATCTCATTGTTTATGGACAGTACCTCCAGCACTTAAGTATCTGTACTGTATGTCTCTGTGTTTATTAAGAGTTTCTAGTGAAGACAGTGAAGTTGAAAGTACCGTTTAATTCTCTCGATTGGGAATGGGGCTACACGTCAAGGTCGCCCGGTCGAGGCCTGCTGCTGACCCGGCTGCTGGCTCTGCTCGAAGGCCTCGGGTCCATGAGGGACAGAGGCTGTAACTCGTGATCTGGCGAAAGTTTCTTGTGCTCGTGCGTATCGTCGGGGAAGTCGAAAGCCTGTGCGTGAGAGTTGGAGATGGTGCTGCCGTTCTGGCCCAGGCGGTTCTGCTCGGTGCTGTAGTTGGCCCAGTTCTGCTCGTTGGCTTGCTTGTTGTAATTGCGGCAAGAGTTGGTCCGGTCGCCCGTGGCCAGCTTGTACCCTGGGGGCGACATGGGGGCCGTGGGAGAGGAGCAGCCGTTGTAATAGGTATACTTCGGGGAGACACAGTCCTTGGGAGTCGGACTCATCGGCCCGCAAGGCATCAAAGGATCTCTTTTGGCCTTCATGCGATCCTTGATGCTCTTGAAGAAAACGTAAAACAATTCAATCACGTTCAGGAAAAGGGACACAAGAGAGACCACCAGCATGAAGATAATGAAGATTGTTTTCTCTGTAGGACGAGAAAGGAAGCAGTCCACTTGATGTGGACAAGGATCTCTCTTGCAAGTATATACAGCGGACAGGCTGAATCCATACATGTACCACTGTATTATCAAGAACCCCACCTCAAATATTGACTTAAAAAAGATGCTGACGATATAGGTACGCAGCAGGGCTCCTTTCATTTTCACCTTCCCATGCTCTTCCAGCCCATACTTGAACTTCTTCATCTCAATCTGTTTTAGGGGTACATCCACATCACTGCCCACATTCTGGACAGCTTTCAGTTCCTCTTCTCTCTTATTTAATTTCTCCTCTTTCCGCATCAGGTAAAAAACATGAGCAAGATACAGCAGTGTCGGGGTGGAGACAAATATGATCTGCAAGACCCAGAAACGCACATGGGAAATGGGGAAGGATTTGTCATAGCAGACGTTCTCACAACCGGGTTGCTGGGTGTTGCATTTAAAAGCAGACTGTTCATCACCCCAGGCAGACTCGACGGCTGTGCCCAAGACAAGTATTCTAAAGATGAAGAGTACGGAGAGCCACACCTTTCCTCCAGCAGTGGAATAAGCCTGGACTTTGTCAAGAAGTCGTGCTAAAGCACTCCAGTCACCCATCTTGAGTGCACTCTTGCTGTAATCAAAGATGCAAATATATTAGGCCCAGATATTAAAAAAAAAAAGATTTTACTTTCACAAATAGAATTTGTACAGTAGAACACATCTGAGTGGGGAAATTTAACATTTGTAAGCCTTAACTGTATATTAAATTTGAACATTTCACAGGAAATTCTACTTATTTGTATGTATGATAGGGCACATGCACACATCATGTAAAACAATCAAACACTTCATATTCGGATATTTTTTACATTTTTCAAACACAAAAATCTATGGTTTGTGTGCGCAGAATGATAAGAGAAATATGGGTGTTAGTGTTTTGTGTATCATGACAGAGACAAAAAAGGAGAAGACTAGAGCACAAAGAGTTAGAAGGGGATTAAACAGGAGGGATTCGGCATTCAGCTAACTGGACAGAAGGCTTTCATCAAGTGGAAGCTTTTGCCATACAAGTCTTTATAAACTATACAGTGTTTTGAAAAGGTACTCTCCCCTTCTAATAATATCCCAATTGATCAACAGATTATCTGCAGATTTTTTATAGTGAATGCTTCCACCTCACACTTTTACAAGTGAAAGAAAGAACAACGAAAACTTCAAAGAAAAATCAAAAACTAAAATATATTTTATTTTAATACATCCACTTATAATTGCAGAGGTATTCAACCCCCTTTGCTACAGCAAACCTAGATGTTAATTCAGGTGCAAAAAATTGCTTTGAAAAGTAACATATTTAGTTGAATTTGTGCAACCATAGTGTTTAGCACAATCTTCAAATAAATACACCGGTATTTGTATTGTATTTGTGGTCAGATAAGACAAAATAGACACTTTCCGGTCTAAATGCAAAATAATACATCTGGCACAAATCCCACATAGGGCATCACTCAGGCAACAGCCTCCCTGCTGTGAAGTGTGGTGGTGCATCATTATGTTACAGCTCTGCTTCTCATCAGCAGGGACTGGGGGGCTTGTCAAGACTGAAGGGAAAGTGGATGGAGGATAATACCGGCAAAACCTAAGGGAAATCCTGCTTTTCTCTACTGAGTCTAAAAGTGAGATGAGAATTCAATATTCACCAGTATAATCACCCAAAGCCCAAGCTACACTACACTACAGCTACACTGGACTGGCTTAACAAGAACAAGAAAGTGAGTCTCCTTGAGTGGCCCCAGTCAAAGTCTAGACTTCAATCCTATAGCACATCTGTGAGAAGAACCGCTGTCAAGCTGAAGTTTGCAAAGAAGACTGGGTGCGACTGCACCATCCTGGAGAGAAGGTTTTGTAGAGACACATTCAAAAAGAGCTGCAGCTGGGACTGCTGCCCAAGATTCAGTCACAGGGGTGAATACTTGCAATCAACATATTGTAGGTTGGGGTCTTTCTTTACAGTAATGGGGGACATTTAGCTTCTTTCATCCATACAAAACCCCCAAGAGAATATGAGCAAGAGTTTCAACAAGCCTTCACAAAAGACGGAGTAGGGGATCTTTAAAGTTAAGCAGTATAGATAGATAGATAGATAGATACTTTATTGATCCCGTGAGGGAAATTGCAGGAATATGGTAGCTTAGCAATATGTTTATTTTTTAATAGACATCTGTTATTTAGAAAAGCATGCATAGCACTACCAAAGCAGGAGTGAAGATGACACACTGTGCTTCTCTATCATGCTATACTGCTGCATGCAGGGCAGCACTGCACTCACACATTATTTGGAGGAGATTATAAATTCTGATCTGAGAGATTGCTTCCCTTTGCTGGCAAAAAGGCTCTTTACTTCTCAGCACTTAGTTTTATCAAGAATCTTTTGCTCAGATTGGTGAAAGACAGCACACACTTGCTCAAAGGAGTCCTTTTCCAGTGACTGGCAAGACTAGGGCACAGTAGTGGCGTGCTTACTCTCCTTGGTGTGGGATGTGATTGGTCACAGACCATTCTGTAAAGGTGGTAGGGGTAATATCTGATACATCTGATACATCTGATATATCCCCTCCAAAGGGGATCTCTGCCTGTGTGATCTAATAGTCATTTGTCTAACACCAACAACATTTGTAAAGGAGACAACACAGAAGCTCACAACAAGCCTGCAATGTGCAGGCCAGAGGGAGAGTCAGGTCATTACAGCTGCCATGACCTCCCCAGTCATCACATACTGTATGAACATTAATAATCACACATGAGCTGTTCTCAGTTGTTTCCTGGTAAATCCACTCATGGGATGTCTTGGTACAGTTCCAGTAGCAGAAATGGGCTGCAATTCTCTCAGTGAGTAGGCACTTTGCCTCCTGTAGTCTCTCTATGTACAGTATGCTAGTATATTTAAAAAATATTACATAGACTATACTGTACATACACATGACAGGAAAACACAGCATCAGAACAATGATTATGTTGGGTGTCATGTTATTAACAACATTTTTTGTCTACTTATAAAACCAGCTCATTAAAATATATAGGAAATGTAAAAGAAAAACTGGAAATATATGACAGCGATAGTAAGCCCTCCAGTATGGTAGTTCTGTACTTAGAGTCAGAGTTGTACACAGGTGCCATATACTGTAATCCAAATTAAACTGGAAGGTGCTTAATTGACAGCAGCCACCATTAGCCTTAGTCTAAATAATGTATGTGGAGCCTCGTGCCCATCTGGCAAAGCTATTTAAACCTATTATACCTTCCCCTCGAAGCTGCCGAGTGTGCATACTGCCAGCTGGAAGCATGAGGAACATTCCAGATACACTGTAATACAAAGATCAATTGAGAGTATTGTTCTAATAATATTTACTGTTAAAATTCGGTCCTGAGCTTTGCTTTTAATTTTTTTAAAACTGCAATTATACTTTACTATATGCAGGGTCTGCTGGGTATGGGGTGGAGGCACAGTCATTCTGATGTCTGTCTGAAAACTAGAGTTGTGATCACAACGGACCCAAAAAAAGCTGGAAAATGCATTTTGGGAAAAATAATTCCTTTGAGCATCCTTTAGCAATTCAGAAGGGAATCAATGAAAGGTCACAGATAGAGGCTAAAGAAGACCTGAAGGGCAAGAGAAATAAGCTGAATATACAGATGAAACAGTCAGTCACATATACATATATGCCTATATACAGTATAGAAGTATACATCCTTTACACGAACTGTTATAAAATATACATACACACATATATAATTAATCTGAATCACATCAGTTTCTACACTTGTTGAAAGTAGTTGATTTTGGGGGGTTTTGTTAATTCTTGTAAAGCACAGACAAATCATACAATTATTTTCAAATAATAGATTTATATGATATAATATTTTAATAATTATTTAACGATAGTTATTATTGTATTTTTTGTGTCAAGTATTCATATTTCAAGGGACTTTTAGATAACATTAAAGTAATACACTAGTAATCTTACCAATACAAGGACTGTGCACTCCAGATGTTCACAATAAGATATATTCATTAAATTTAATGATACATTGTTGGAAAATACCTATGAAAGACGATTACTTAGAACCGTGATAGTTTCCACAAACTGTGTTTTAACTTTGCCTTAGGCAAAGTAATAAAGATTTATAGCACATCTGAAAATGATAATAAAGATTATTTGCGCAATTTCGGTTTCCCGTTTTTACTGAAATACATCACTATTCCAGAACATCTCTACAGCTCTGTTAGTGTATCTGGAATGATTTTACTAAACATAAAAAAATGTTGTTAAATCTGTTAAAGAGTTAACTTTTGAGAAACGTTTTTTAAATCCCTGCACCAGCTAACAAACAGAAGAAAATCTAATGGAACTACACCTCTCTGAAAATCATTATACAACTTCACCAATCACTGATAACTTTGTGTGCAATAACATGATAAAAACTCCTTTATAAACTTGATAAAATAAAATGTTTATTGCGAATTTTAGTTACAAAACTGAAAAATAATTGAACACATATGTTACAGAGTGGGAAGAGTGACTAACTGGGAAAAGTTGACTTCCAGACGTTCACTTGAATACTGTACAGACGACTCAAATTAACAGTTCAATGTATAGATGGTCTGTTTATTCGTTTTCGTTTTCAGACTTACCTAGAAGGACGAAGTAACAAAAGAGCCCTGCTTGTCTTTCCCCGAAAATCTGTCAAATTCTATCACCGTTTTCTTACAATCCAAGTTTGGGACCAGGGAGAAACTGAGGCTGACTTGTCAAACTTTCTCTGCTTATAACAGTCTTCATTGGGGTTTAAAAAAAAAGTTTTGTAGTCACCTGATTCCTGACGTAATGTAGACCTCCTAACAAATTAACAGGATCACGGATAACTTTTGGGGGGGGGGCAGACTCCGACCATATAGAGTAGAGATCCCTACATTTTATTTTCAATGACAAAATGACTAATATTAAAATTCAAAAGTTTATAAGTTTAGAGGACAGCAACTACCTGTACGTGAAAAGAAATGACTAAATATATGTCAGATATGAGCTTTTTTTTTAGCTAACTCATTTTGTAATGCGTTTTAAGGATGCAAACGGAAAAAAACACACAGATTATGACTAATGTTTTGTTTCGGATCATATACCATTTTAGTCCCATTTGATTGCCTGTGTAAGAATCAATTTCAAATTTTTAACTTTGCATTTTTCATAAAGAAGTTTAGTTCCACTAAACACAACTAAAAAGAAATAATCCCGGCCCGTATAAATGTCTCATATAAAACTTCCATCGGTGATCAGTGCATTACTTTAATAAAAACTATACAATT
This sequence comes from Atractosteus spatula, assembly GCF_055471065.1. Taxonomy (NCBI): domain Eukaryota; kingdom Metazoa; phylum Chordata; class Actinopteri; order Semionotiformes; family Lepisosteidae; genus Atractosteus; species Atractosteus spatula. The sequence goes on from NC_142707.1 coordinate 76,545,374, forward strand.
GTATGTATTCAATAATTATTCAATGAAACTCCACTTTGAGTTGAAGTGATTTTGATTATATTTTTCACATTTTTGAAGACAATATAGAGTTAAATACACATATATAGATTTACATTAGGCTATATGAGGTTGTGGCCTTTCATATGCAGAGAGTGTATATCAATTAAGCCAAGATCATTTGAACAGGAGAACAGAATCTCATGACGCAAATCTAATGCGGGTTTCTGCATTGCGCTCCCGCCGTCATATTTCTGTGGCCATAGCGCCCTCTCCTGCACACTGCATAAAATAAGGTCAAATAAATAATATTCAGTGTCCTTTGTAATGAAATTAGTTGCAGGTACGCGCATCTTGACTCTTTGTATTAATTAACAGATGATTTGGTTTTTCTGATAAATGATCTGCAGATTCCAGTATTTACAACTTACAATTTATCTTATTTTCTCAGTGTCCTCAAGCTGACATACCTGTACTGTACCACGCAGTAGCTTCCTTATCTGCAATGGTTTCTAGAGTAGAAAGAAGCTCATACCAATTTCATTTTAAAGTCATGAGCTAAGATAAACGATCAAAATAGTTTGAGTGGACTTTTAATTATTCCAGCAAATATAACCCAAGAAAAACTGATTTACCATCACCATCACACTAAATAGAGAAAACAGATTTTCCTCTACTCTGACAAGGCACGCTGCAACAGTAGTACTAAGGTGATTAGTGCCTGATTATAGATGGAAAGTGGACTAGAAACAGGCATTATGTGTACAGAAAGCGGTAATGTGCCACGATATGATGTCATGTGATTTTGGAAAGATGCTGAACTCTCTTTTCAAGCGTGACTGTGACTGCTGGTGCTGCAGTGTGCTGGAGCACATATTTCAGGGAAGGGGCTTCACTTCCTCCAGAACTGGCATGACGTTTCTGCAGATGCCACTCTGCGAACAGAAGAGCTGAAATCAGAACTTCTGCTACCGACACTGGGACACATCATAGGTATGTGTGGAGAAAGGATGCACAAAAACCTTGAAACCAAGTTAAAGACACAGAAGACTAGAGAAAAGACAAACATAAAAATGAAAGTATTGTGATCAGTGTGTACTGTACAAGTTGGAGTCTCTGGGAAAATCTCCTTCTTTCTGTAGGATGGATTCAGAAAACAAAATTTCTGCTTTTGAGTTCAGTAGCTACTAAGGTATTCAATCAGACCATAGACTGTGCTGTACATAACTGAGGGCATTTTTTTGTAAGAACTGGAGGGTCAAACATGACAGTGTTGTATTGCCATAAGGGAAAAGAATACAAACAGCATTTGCCATCCATCCATTTTCTAACCACTTCTTCAAGTCCAGGGTCACAGAAGAGCTGGAGCCTGTCCCAGCAAGCAACTGCCACAAGGCAGGACACACCCTGGATGATATGCCAGTCCATCGCAGGGCACACTCACGGACACAATCACACACACTCACAACAGGCCACAATTAACCCACCAGGATGTCAGAGCACATTTATCCCAGCTATGAATTTTATCCAGGTGCTCATGTAGCAGAGCTAGTTCGGACACGGTGACGTCATTTCCCTCCCTGCGCGTAGCAGGGACCTCAGCCGCCTGGGCTGGGGGATGTCTCCTTCAGCTCATGTGGCTGGTTCCCTGTTGCGTTATGCCAGCGACCCAGGTTCACGCCCCAGGTGTAGCGGGACGAAATGGGTGGCGGAGGGCACGAGGGAACCGCCACAGTCACACTCACAACGTTAAAGGAGTTTTATAGTATTTAGAAACATTTGATTTTTTGTAACTCTTCCTAGAATTGTTGCTTTCAAATTCTTGACCAGGGAGAGCAGTGCCACCTGCTCATCCACCAACAGCACAGCCACAACCGAGCTCCTTCTTAAAGGTCTCCCAGCCCCGGCACTGGCCAGCCTCTAAAGTCAGGCTAGAAGACGGTAACACTGCTGAAGTAGTCAAACAGCAATCTAAAATGTGGTGCAGAAAACCATGTGTATGTTAAAAATGGTGTTGTAAGGCATGAACAAGGTTCTGTGAATTTATATTAAATGTATGGACTTCATGAGGGTGTAACGACATTATATTTGTCTTAGGTACTGGAGCAGGTTTTAGCAATAAAAACGGCAAGGACAAGGAATTTAAATTCTTTATTTCTCTCACAGCGCACCCAGGATACCAGTTTCAACTCATCTGCCCACAAAACAGCATCAAGATGGAACATTCAAAACTATCTAAATAACTTGAATCAATAAATAAAAAGCATATCATCTACTTGGTTGAAAGTTGTAAAAAAGAGAAATCCCCATTATTGTCATGTGTGCCCTGTCACATTGAAGTGGTTAACATGAACTACAGCACACATGGACATACTGTACAGCATACAGTGTATACAGTCCCTCTTCTCATTCTTGCACAGTGCTCAGAGTGCCATGCAGATGCTTGATTTTTATCAGAGAAGGTAGAAGGTAGAAGGTAGAAAATGTGTCTTTTCAAGTAGTAAATTACCCTTTCTTGTATCCAAATTATTTAGGCAGATCTCGAATAACAGGTTTAAAATAACAGGTTTGTGTCTTTTAGATAAAGGTAAAGAAATTGAATTATCACTTTCTAAATAATCTAGGAATATTTTAAATTTATTTTTAGATACACATACAGTATAGTTCAGAGCTTTGTGAATTGTTAGCTGAATTTATCAGTGTTAATTCAACACTATAATGTTTATATTTCAAACATATATAGAGTAGTAGTTCAGGTGGGTAGCTGTGTCAGCATGCGAAGGCTGCAAAGGAACAAGTAATTGTTTTACTTGTTTATTATGTGCTTTTTTATAAAAGGTTTATTCCATGCTGAAAAGAGAAGAAAGAAAACACTACATTTCGGCCGTGGAGCCTTCTTCAGGGGTGAGCTGAGTCTTCAGGTGTGACCCTCACACCTGAAGAAGGTTCCACGGCCGAAACGTTGTGTTTTCTTTCTTCTCTTTTCCCATATATAGAGTAGGTACTGTACAGTATAACACAAAGCATATTCAATACATTTATTGAAATTGTTAGGCTAAATATAAAACCTCGTTCTCACATGATGTATTTGTTGGTGAAATTTAGTGGTTGATCTACTTTTCACTCAATAAATATTCATCGTCTTTCATGCTTTGAATGCTTCCTTCAGTGCTGTGCTTTGTACTCTGAGCTTCACCACACCAAGGAGGTTGTGGGTCAGCTTCCCTCTTCATTTTACACTCCTCCTCACTTATGCTTCTTGTCATCTCACTCTCCAGCTTATCTTCATTCTGCTCAATCTTTAAATTAGTCTTGTTCTGTAGCACACTATGCTTATCACTGAAAGTCTCACAATCCAGAGGTGCTTTAAAACCAGAAGAAACCACCTCAGAAGTCAGGGGAATCTTTAAGCCACCAATCTGCTGCTGATACTGCTTGTTTACAGCATAACTAATCTTGCGTCCACAGAGGTAAAAGATCTCAATGACATTCAGAAGCAGAGATATACACGCTACCACAAGCATGAACAAAATGAAAATGGTCTTCTCGGTCGGCCGGGACATATAACATTCGACTTTGAAGGGGCAAGGGCTCCTGTTACATACAAACATGGGGTCCAGAACAAACCCATACAGATAATACTGGCCTACAATGAAGCCCACTTCAAAGAGAATTTTAAAGATCACATTTATTAAATAACTGCATAGTAAATTGCCTTGGATTCTAACTTTCCCATCAGCATCTGTATATTTTGGGATCTTACTGATTTTTTTCATAAGCAGATTGCCATCTTGTTCTTCTTTCAGCTTGCGTTGCCTCAGCTTCTCTTCCTTGTGGATAACATGCAAGACGTGTCCCAGGTACACTAGGGTTGGGGTGGACACAAAGATGATCTGCAGAACCCAGAAGCGAATGTGGGAGATTGGGAAGGCCTTATCGTAGCACACATTCTCACACCCAGGCTGCTGTGTGTTGCACAAGAAATCTGACTGCTCGTCACCCCAGACCTTTTCTGCTCCAGCTCCCAGCACCAGAATCCTGAAGACAAACAGGACAGTCAGCCAAATCTTCCCAACCACAGTGGAATGGGATTGGACTTTATCCAGCAGTCTGCCCAGGAATGTCCAGTCCCCCATTCTTCACTCTGTTCTTTAAAATGAAAATAAATAATCGATTTACTGAAAATCAAAGTTTCACAATTAAATACGAAAACACAAAGCTGATAATTTGTCAGCTCTTATTAATCTAATAAATAGGTTCAGAAATCCCACATTGGAGCCATTGCCCTAAAAATGCATAGTAATTGAGTAGCAATCCAATATCACTTAATGTCCATTCAATGCTCTAAATAGGAAAACATAATTCTTTTAATTTTAATGTTTTTTCAGAAAAAATAGAAAATACAATATTTATTCACCCATGGAATTAAGAGAGCATAAAGCATCTGCAAAGTATATCCTAAATACAGAATGAAAGTCCTATTTTTGTTTAACTGTGTTGTACACTCACAAACTGCTGCACTATAGGGTGTGTAATCATTAAACAAAATACTGATTTGTGATGGAAAAATATCGAAAGACAGAGAAAAAACTTAGAGAAAGACAACTATTGCCCATCTATTACAAGTTTTTTTGCAGTTTAATCTTACATAATGTTTAAGCTATAATATAAATCCAAATTCCAGATTCAGCTATTGATGGTGATTTGATCAAATCAACTAAGTACACTTTAAAGAAAATCAATTATGTAAAGAATAACAAAGCTTGTTAAAAATGATATACTGTATAGTGTTCAGAGCACATTTCTCACCTTCTGATGATCGGAAACTGCCAGGGAATTCACTAAAGTCTTTTGCTAGGAGATAAATGTCAATCGGCTTCTGAGTTTTTTTTTCGAGCAATTGGACAATTTTGAGGTGCATACAGAACAAGAACTGCCACGTCTTTGGAAATAAAACTGCCACCAGTTAAAACTGAAAGACCTTGTACTGTATAGGCTGCCGGCTGTTTAATGATTAATAGAAACTTAAAATCTAAAACAGCATCGAAATTACATAAGATAAAGGTTTCTTAAATGAAAAAACACACTTAACCTTTAACAAAAGATTATATACTGTATATATTTATATAATAAGCACATTGTCAAGCTACACCTTGATATTACTAATGAATGAGACAGTTATAGTATCTCACACTGTAAAAAATGGTGGGGAACCTCAAATGACTACAAATCAAACATTTGTTGTATCCAACTCTATCTTAAGCAATTATCCCATGGGACTAAAACAATCAATTTAATTGAAAACGATTATTTGCTTTAAAATGTTCTCAGTGTCATATTTGATCCTGCAGATTTCTTGTCACCTAAAAAAATTGTTTAATTTTGTCTCTATTTTATTTTAACATCTACAGTCAATTTTATCTCATACCAACAGTTTAAATCATCAAAGTAAAGGGAATGTATTCAGCTTTGTTGATAATCAGTGTTTTCTATTGACAAAGTTATCACATTCTGTGATACACATACTGTATAGATTGTGGCTATCGGTATTGAGCATGACATTTTCCTGTTTGTAAATAAAGGATCTAAAATGAAGATTACCCTGTGAATAATCTGATAAAAAAAACATAAATTGTCTTTCACTTTAAAAGTTTCAGATTTGATTTTTAATGGCTCCTGCATTTTGCCTTAATTCTCGTCTTAGGAACTTCAGACATTCATTGTTTTTATCTGACATTAATTCATTTAATTTCCAAAGAAAAATAATATGGATTATACTTTTAAACAACTCCAGATATGGGCCTAAACTGTTTTTTTCCATGTTTACATGGAAAAGTGCAGTTAGTGAAAAACTGGATCCCTACTGAATCTTCAAGTGTAAATGCAACATAACTCTTGATACGTAACAGAACATTTTTTTCAATATTGTAAATCTGACTGCTCTGAAGAAAGAAACTGCAACCAGTTTTAATAAGAAACACCACAGTGTTTCTGCCAAGCCAACACAAAAATAAAACACAGAAAACATGTAGGCCAGACGTGAGCTGGGTAGGGACCTGATGACAGCCCCTACAGAGCTGGGGTCATGTTTCACACAACTCCACAGCGTGTTCTAGGAAAACAATCCTACAGCTCCTTCTTGCTTTCCTCACACAGATATAAAACATCTTCTTTAATTTATTCCTGCTCTTAAGATGTAGGTGGGTCTGAGCTTAAAACACATATACTGTATTATCAGGGAAATGGAGCTCAAAATCACTTTGGAAAAATAAGTTTCTACTGTATATGGTGTTTTTTACTCAGCAGTTAAAAAACAGAAGCTCTTGGACAATGATTAATAGGAGTTTATCTGCATCTTTGTTTAAACAGTTAAATACCTGGAGCCACAAAGTAATGGTTATACTTTAGCTTATGTTTTACAGATTTTTCAATAAGAACATGTAAACATATTTCATGTTTCTCTTTGAATAAATTGAGAGGAACATATTTAGAAAGTGGAAATTGTACCACTAGCCCTAATATAATTTCAGTAAAATTATATTTTTAAGACAGGTCTTATGATCTAGTAATAATCATCACACCAACACTAAAGGACTGTGTCCTCTGAAAACACAATCATGTAAACAACCTGAATTCAAGACGGAGGTGAGCCTGATCTCTATGGATGCCATTAAGGACTGCCTTGACTTATTGGTGTTGCAACGACAGCGGGTTTCGGTATGGAATGGAGCAGGCATGGGACTCAGGGAATGGGGTTAAACAACACATTTATTTACTCAAACCGGGGAAAGGTACACACACAGGGACAGGGGTTACAGCGCTGCACCTTCACTGACACACACACATGAAGGGAAGAGACTGTCTCCCAGCTTCTGCTATATATAGAGTCCTATAGCCCCACCCCCAGGCGCTGTTCTCAGCCCGCCTTGTGTGCGCATGGCTAAAGCGCATGGCGCTACAATCTTAATGATATAAACATTTTTTTTTAATTTGTTTTTCTTTTTAAAATGAAAAAATATTAAACATATCCCATCCAGGCCGACACCACTGCATTGATATAGAGGTTTAAATCATTCATCATGCTAGCCTGAAATACACCCATCATTGCCCTTACGGTAATGGAAGGTTAGTTTCAAAGTATCTTTTAGGAGAAAGGTTCAAGGGACAGTAACAGTTATTGTGACTGTATCATCTGTAATTCTGTCTTTCCAGAGGTAGAGAACAGTCAGTGACAATTATCAATGAATACATATTAGCAGTGAAGGTTTGTGGTAACACTAGTTTAAACAATTCAGGAAAATTGCTTATAGAACATGCTCCGGGAATTACAGATCATGTAATTACTTTCAAGAAATTACTGGTTTAGGGCCTTTGATCACTTAGCTACTACAAACCAAAGGAGATAGACAGACTGAAATGTCCCGTCTCAATTGTAAATATTATCTCCATATAGATGTAGTTATCATTCCTCAGCCAAGCAATATGTCATTTTGACAATCATGCATTCGATATTGTCTGCATTCGTTTTTGTTCTGTTTTGCAAAGTTGCATTTCAGTTCTCTAAAACAGTCTGTTACTGCTGCTGCATAAAGAAAATGTAAAGATTTTCCCAATTTTCTGAATGTAAACTGAAGGAAGAAGAAACTTGTACATAATACAAAACAAAACCAAAAAAAGTACATTTAATTTTATTTTTGGATGTCTCTGAGGCAAAACATAAACTCTTTAGTAGGAATGTGGCAACCACTTGATTGATCAGTGCAATTCACAAACCATATCACAATAACATGACCACCACGAAGCAGAGACACACAGCCATATGGAGCCAGCAGCCACATCACCCTGTAACACACAACAGGCAGCCCACTGAAGCTCAGCAGGTGTGAGCTTGGTCAGTACTTGGAGGGGAGACTCCTGGGAAAGCTGAGGTTGCTGCTGGAAGTGGTGTTAATGGGTCCAGCAGGGGTTGCTCACCCTACAGTCTCTGTGGGTCCTAATGTCCCAGTATAATAACGGGGACACTACACTGTAAAAAGGGAAGGACGTCTCATCCGTCCTTCGGATGAGACATAAAACTGAGGTCCTGACTCTCTGTGGTCATTAAAAATCCCAGGGCATTTCTCAAAAAGAGTAGGGGTGTTACCCTGGCATCTTGGACAAATTTCCCATTGACCCTTATCAATCATGGCCGCCTAATTATCCCCATCTATATATTGGCTTCATTACTCTGCTCTCCTCCCCACTGAGAGCTGGTGTGTGGGGAGCGGACTGGCGCATCATCCAGGTGGGGCTGCACACTGGTGGTGGAGGGGATCCCCATTACCTGTAAAACACTTTGAGTGGAGTGTAAGTGTAAGGAATTATCATTATTATGATCATCATCATCTTTACACCCAATAGACAATCTGCAACAAACTGTAATTTAGAGGTTGTACGATTGCATGTCTAATGAAGTCATTACATTTTGCCCATAAAAGCAGTATTAAATGCTTGAGTCTTTTTTTTTTAAATTTGCAAGCCTTAACTTGGTTTAGTGAGGATGACTTCATACTTCAGAACCATCTCCCAGCCTCCGTCCCACTATATACAGTCCTGTAGCCCCACCACCAGGCGCTGTTCTCAGCCAGCCTTGCGTGCGCATGGCTAAAGCGCCCCGTGTGGCGCTACATTGCCCCCACCTGAAGAGTCGAGCTTCCCGCCGACCCCAAACCGTCCCTCCAGGCTGCACACGCAAAGCAGGTTGCTCCGCGGGCTCCTCTCCATCTGGGCAGGCTCTCCGTCTCGGCTAGGGTTCTCTCACCGCACCGCTCAGGGCCTCTGTCTGCTCCATCCCACTAGTAACACCAATGTAACGACCGCGGGCTACCCGGGCGGGGAAGGTCGACGCGGTGCGCAACTGGCGCTGTGGAGGAGCTCCGCAGTTTCCTGGGGTTGGTGTCTTATTACCGGAGGTTTGTCCAGGACTTCGCCAGATGCGCTGCCCCGCTGCACCACCTCAGGAGAAGGGGGGGCGTTTTGTGTGGGACGCGGACTGTGAGGCGGCCTTCCGGGGGCTGCGGGAGGCACTGGTGGGGGCCCCCGTCCTGGCCTTCCCAGATCCGAAGCTGCCCTACGTGCTGGATACAGACGCCAGTGATACGGGGGTGGGCACAGTGCTAGTACAGGAGGGGCCAGACGGGGAAAGGGTCGTCGCATACTTTAGCAGGGCGCTCAATATGGCCAAGAGAAATTATTGCGTCACCCAGAGGGAGTTGCTGTGGGCTTGGCGAAACTGGCGCAGCAGCAGGAGGCAGACCCCGACATCCGTCCGGTGCTCCGCTGAAGGGCGGCGGCCCTCACCCTAAATCCATGAAGGTGCTCTGCATACTGTGGGAGGCCTTGCTGGTGAGGGACAGCATGCTGCGCTGAGGGTGGTACTGTATGTACGCTCCAGCAGCGAGGTCAGATGGCAGCTGGTGGTGCCGCAGTCACTTCGCAGGGCGGTTCTCCAAGCGGTGCATGGCCAGCTGGGCATGGGGCACTTCGGCTCCGCGAAAACCATGCAGTGACTCCAGGGCCACTTCTATTGAGGTCTCTTTCACCGGGACTTGGAGCAGTTCTGCTGGACGTGTGCGGTCTGCGTGGCCCAGAAGGGTCCTTTTGGGCGCTCATGGGTGCCCCTCCAACAACATCAGGTGGGGGCGCCCATTGAGCGGGTGGGGGTGGACATGCTGGGCCCGTTTCCGCGCACCGAGGCGAGCAGCTGCTACGTCCTGGTGGAGGTGGACTACTTTACAAAGTGGCCTGAGGCCTATGCCCTCCCGGATCAGAGTGCGTCCTTAGCCAACGCCCTGCTGGAGGGAATGTTTGTCAGGCTGGGGGTGCCGGAGGAGCTCCACAGCGACCAGGGGCACAATTTCGAGTCTCGGGTGTTATCGCAGGGGTGTGCCAGCGCCTGGGGATTGAGAAAACGTGGACCACCATACTGCATCCCCAGAGCAACAGGTTGGTGGAGCGTTTTAACTGGACACTCTCCACTCAACTGGCCACCCTGGTCTTGCGGCACCAGCGGGACTGTGCAGGAGTCCACCGGGTGCACCCTGGCCTCGCTCATGCTGGGCCGGGAACTGTGCACCCCGGTGGATTTGGCATTCGGTTCGCCACCGTGAGGAGTGTTTTCACCGGGCTGGGGGGGCTGAGGGGGCGGACCGCCAGACTCCACCTCGACACAGTGGGCGCACTCACCGGGTGCCACAGAGGCTGCAGGATTGTGTGCTGGATGTAGGCCAGCTATTCGACAGTGGCAGGACACCAGACATCTCAGTTGGGGGCAGTGTAGCTCATTCGCCTGGCTGGGGTATGCGGCGAGGGGCAGGACGGGAGTAGTAGTGGTCAGGGTGGGGACGAGGAAAGCCGCTGGCCAGTGCAGCTGACCCACTGCGAAATGGGCATACAGTTGGTGAGATCGCCTGGATTCCCTGTTATACTTGTACCAAATTGCCACCCTAACCCTGTGTAGCTACCCGAATAGACCCCAGTGTGTTGCTCTCTCTCTCTCGTTCTCTCTGGCGCTCGCTCGTTCTCTCTTTCACTCTCACTCTGTCTCTCTTTCTGCTGGCGCGCGGGCGCGGGAGTGCTGTGCTGGCTGTGCTGAAAAATACTCAACGAGTGTCTGAGTCACTGTGTCCGTCCTCGCCAAACCCAAAAATACTACAATATGTATGAGTTAATTATAAATAACAATAAATACCAATAAATGACTTACGGAAAGATTTGAGAAAGGGCCTGAAAATGAGAAAGTGAGTTGCTGAGAAAAAGAATTATTAAATGTTAGAAAACTTACGTTTTATCTCGAGGTGCATGGCATTCAATTACTGTAAAATATGAAATAAAAAGATTTTAAGGTTTTGCTATCTAGCATAGAACCCAATCCTAAAACAAAAGAGAATTATCTATTCCCTTAGGAAGTGTGCAAATTAAGGAAGCTTGCTGTGAGGTTCTAGCTCATATTCTGAATAGCGGGGAATGGGGATCACCTGGTCCTTGAGGTTTCTACGGTGTGAGGTGCAGTGTGAACTGGGCTTCAGAGCTCATCCATCTTCTGGAGTGCAAGTAGGTCTGTCTCTGTGAGTAAGAGAGGGTTGGGCGACGGATCAGACTTTGCTTTCCTAGTCCGGTGGAGCTCTTCACTGGTACTTCTCCTTCCTGTCACCCTGAATTCCAGCTTTGGTTTATTGCTTGAGCTATTAGCCTCAAACAAAGACATTACAAAGTCTTGTCTGCCAGGGTTCTGGCTGGCCAATTCAAAACTGAAATTTAAATATTCTGCCTTCAGAAATGTCTACTGCCATCTTCAGACCTTGAAGATCTTGGATCTTGGAGATCCTGACAAAATGCTCTGTATTTGTGAAAATGTGTAACTTTCACAGATTTCATATTTTGATTTCTGATCTACTATTGTTTTCCCTGTTCATTTGACAACAAGCATAATATAGTTCTTCCTTTCGTAGGCATGGTACAAAATATTGTTTTAATTGCTTTTTTAGGTTTACCATTTTGCTAGGGAAAGAAATAAGCAATGTCCTAACATATCCAGTATTGTGTGCAAGCTTTTACAGTGTCTGTCTTGTGAACTAATAATGTGACAGTAGACGCTCTACTTCCCAGACATGAGCTCCATTGAACATCTGTGGGATGAGCTGGGATAACATGTGACATCCGGGACCCAGAGACCAGAGAACAGACACAAACTTGTTTACCAATTGCCAATAAAGAATGACAGCTGCTGTTTTATTAGTTTACATTCTAATCCGGAGTAGAAAAAATGTGAGGTGTTGAACCTCATTTTACCACTAGAGGGATCACTCAGTATTTCAAGTGAGACCTCTAATCTGTGTGTCTTAAATTTTTTAATAATTTGTTCTCTAAATTCAAAATCCTTTTTTATTGATTAATATCAGAACTCTACTTGTTTCATCCATTATATTAGAAATAGATCTTAATTTCAAACCAAACAAATGGCATGGACAAGCCTTTGCTTGGACATCCCTTCTTTCTTGAATTTTAACATGGTTTATATTTATTGTATGTGTTATCATGCTGTTACTATATTTACTATCAACAGATTGGTACATGGTGAATATGGACAATTTTAAGGTGTATTTGCCCAGTATGTTAAAACTGAACTTTTACAAAAGGATATTTTGTACTCCTCCTGAAGTGGCTGTTTCTTGCATGCTTTACCAGTTTAATCAATCAAAGTTTATTTATCAAATGCACAACATTACAGCATGCAGGAGTAGTTACTGTCAATGAAATGTCTTTAATGGCCCTTCTATCCTGTCTCTGAGGATAGGCTGAGTAGTTTTAGGTGGGTACCTGCGTCAGTATGCGTAGTCTGCAAAGGAACAAGTAATAGGTTTATTCCATGCTGAAAAGAGAAGAGAGGAAATGCAACATTTCAGCTGTGAAGCCTTCTTCAGGTGTGAGAAAAACAGAGCAGACAGCGAAGATTAAATAGCACAGGAGAGCAAAAGCTGGAAAAGTGGAGGAGGAGGGAGAGGGGAGAGGCAGAGAGGCCACTCAGGAAGTGCAAAGTGGAGAGGGGTGGAGAAAGGTGTGAAGTCAAAACCTGCATGAGAATAGAGGAGATTACACGAAAATAGGTCTGTGATTGAGAGAGGGGGGAAGGTGTGAACCTAGTTTCTGTTGTCTTTCTGCTGTGGGAGTTGAGAAACCCTTCTTTGAGAACAGAGACAGAGAGATCCTGTCATTTCACTGTCTGAGGTGAAATGAGAAACTATGGGCTTGGAGAAATCTTGAATCTTCACAGCCCTAACATGTTCTCTGAAGCAGTCTCCTAGTAACCTTCTGGTTTCCTCAACGTAGATAGCTGGGGATTTTTTGCAAGAGAAAATGAGATTGCTGTGGGTACAGGATGTTGTCTGGGTGATCTGGAATTGACCTGAGGGGCCCTGAATGAGCGTGTTGTTAGATATGTATTTGCAGGTGATGCAGCGAGTTCATTTGCAGGGGAAGGTGCCTGATGGGGAGCGCGTAGTGGCCTACTATAGTCGGGCTTTGACTAGGGCTGAACGGAACTACTGCGTGACCCGTCGCGAGCTGCTGGCGGTGATGGCGGCGGTCCACCACTTCAGGCCGTACCTGTTCGGGACCCGGTTCCGGCTGAGGACCGACCATGCGTCCCTCACCTGTCTGCTCCACTTTAAGGAGCCGGAGGGGCAGATGGCGCGATGGATAGAGATTCTGCAGGAGTACGACTTCACTGTCGTGCACCGTGCGGAGTCTCGCCATCTCAATGCCGACGCTCTCTCGCGGCGCCCCTGCAAGGCCGCGGACTGCCACCACTGCGCCCAGCGGGAGCAGCGTGAGGAGGCTGTCCGCACCGTGGCGGAGGCGAGCACCGCGGCCACGGCCCGGGAGGGGCCACTGGGGGTGGGCCTGTCAGACCTGGCGCAGCGTCAGGCAGCTGATCCTGACGTGGGGCCGGTGCTCCGCTGGAGGGCAGCAGGAGTGCGGCCTACGCGAGAGGAGCTCGCCCCGCACCCAAAGTCCGTCAAGGCCCTCTGCGCCCTGTGGGAGGCCTTGGAGGTAAAGGACGGGGTGCTGCGGCGGGGGTGGCGGGTACCCTCCAGTGGCGAGGTACGGTGGCAGCTGGTGGTGCCACGGTCGCTCTGCAGTGCGGTGCTCCGAGCAGTGCACGGCCAGCCGGGCGTGGGGCACTTCGGCGGTAAAAAAACCCTGCAGCATCTCCGAGGCCATTTTTATTGGGGTCTTTGCCACCGGGACGTGGAGCGGTATTGCCGAATGTGTGCGGTGTGTGTGGCGCAGAAGGGCCCCCCAGAGCGCTCTCGGGCCCCCCTCCAACAACACCAGGTGGGGGCTCCTATGGAGTGGGTGGGGGTGGACGTTTTAGGCCCGTTTCCGCGCACCGAGGCCGGGAACCGCTACGTCTTGGTGGCCATGGACTATTTTACGAAGTGGCCGGAGGCCTACGCCCTCCCGGACCAGAGTGCCCCCACGGTGGCCGATGCACTGCTGGAGGGAATGTTTGCCAGGCTGGGGGTGCCGGAGGAGTTACACAGTGACCAGGGGCGTAACTTCGAGTCCCAGGTCTTCGCCAGAGTGTGCCAGCGCCTGGGGATCACTAAGACGCGGACCACACCGCTGCATTCCCAGAGCGACGGGTTGGTGGAGCAGTTTAATCGGACGCTCGCCACCCAGCTGGCCACCCTGGTGTCCCGGCACCAACGGGACTGGGACCGCCACCTCCCCCTTGTGCTCTGGGCGTATAGGACCGCGGTCCAGGAATCCACCGGGTGCACCCCGGCTTCGCTCATGCTGGGCCGGGAAATGCGAACCCCAGTGGACCTGGTCTTCGGCCCGCCACCCAGAGACGGGTCGGCACCGCCGGCTGGACCGGACTACGAGTGGGACCTGCGGCAGCGGATGCGGCGGGTGCACAGCTTTGCACGGACCCACCTGACTCAGACGGGGGTCCGGCACTACGACCTGCGCTGCAGGGGGCCTGCCTTCCAGCCCGGGGACTCGGTTTGGGTGTACAACTCGCGCCGCCGCAAAGGCCTCAGCCCTAAGCTGGCGCCGTCGTGGGAGGGGCCAGCTGAGGTACTCGGGGTGGTGGGCGTGGTCTGCTACCGTGTCCGGTTGCGAACATGGGGGAGAGTGGTGGTCCTGCACCGAGACCGCCTGGCCCCCTACCAGGCCCGGGAGGAGGAGCCGTGTGGGGAGGCTCTAGAGGAGCAGCCGGGGCTGGAGCCGGCCGATAGTGGGGCGTCCGTGGGTCGCCAGCCGTCACCGCGGCGCAGCGGTGGCTCACGCAGGGTTCCACAGCAGTTAGCCGAGTACGAGTACAGCCTGAGGGGGGTGTTCGACGTCGGCGAGACGCCAGACGCTTCAGGTGGGGGCAGTGTAAAGCCCTCGCCTGGTGGTGAGGAGCAAGCGCCCCTAGGCACTCGTAGTACCGCTGGGCATGCTGGGAGTGGTAGCCGGGGAGAGTCTGAGGGTCAGCACGATGACCAGCGGCTGACCCTACCTGTGTAAATAATGTCCTAGTAGTTCTAGTGCCCTGTGTAGTCTTATAAAAGTATAGCGTGTTGTTAAGTAATTACCACCCTAAAGATGTGTACGTGTTCCGTCAGTCTCCTCATGTGCGTGTATATCCTGTGTTTGGTTTTGTGTGGTAGTTAATGAATAAAGCTAGCGCTTGGTTTGTTAATCGCGTCTCCACTGGTCCTTTGTTCTGAAAAGAACCTGTAAACGCTACAATATTTAAATGCACATCTGCCTATTTTCTAACTACAACTTCCAGTTCAGGTTCAGTCCAGGGAGCCTGTCCTGGCAAGCAAGGAGGGTAAGGCAGGGTACAGGGGTACACCCAGGTCAAGAATTTAACCTGGGCCCGACTACTGACGGGTACAGTAATAACCCCTGAGCCACCACACCGGCTTGCTTAAATGTTGCTGCATACTGTACATGCAATTTCAGTTACACACAAAAAACTTAAATCACACAAAAAGGTGTCAAGAAATGATATTAATATTGTATTGTTACAAATGGGGGGTTCCAATAACCAGGCACACTTGGTTAAACAAATGTTTATTACAATGAAAAGACACAAAACAGTAGCATTCATAATATATGATATAACAACCACTTTTAAGAAGGAACACTACAGTGCGAAACCCAAAACTAAAACTTAGCATACTGAAGTACAAAATGCTGAAAGGAAAGCAATATAACTTAGATTGTATCTAGTTTGATTAAACAGGTACTTGGAGCCACAAACAGCATGACAAGCACAAGTTACACTTTTACTGTACATCTTACTGATGTTGCAATAATACCAGTAAATACATGTATATGGCATAGAATAAAACTGACAGGAGTATATTTAGAAATTGGTAATATAGCCACTAGCACTACTATATTTTCTACTGTCATAAATGTTAGTGTCTTTCTAGATTTTCCAAGGTATAGAGCTGAGCTGAACACAGGGAGAGCTGCCCTCGTTTTGCAGGGCTGACCCCAGTTTTTTAATCAAAGTACTCTCTTCCTCTGCATCAGTGCTTTTAGTGTAACCATTCTCAAGTTTCCTCCCATGCAGTTCAGCCTCTAAGTTCACCATTTCTACAATTCATGATCCTCATTCCCGAAATTGTCCACATCTGTAAGTGGAACAGCTGGACTAGTCGTGCAGTTTTTACTCTTCTTCCGTGTGCAGTTACAGATTTGTTTACCACAAACATACAGGATTTCAATAAGGTTTAGGACCAAAGACACAACTGCAACTACAAGCATAAACAGACTAAAAATGGTTTTCTCAGTGGGGCGTGACATGAAACATTCTACTCGATGTGGGCAGGGGGATCTAGCACATAAAAACCCTAAATACAGCATGAACCCATAGAGGTAATACTGGACCACAATGAAAGTCACTTCAAGCAATATCTTAGCAATAATATGTGCCATATAAGCACTCAGCAAACGCTCTCTGATTTTGACTTTCCCCTTCGTATCTGTGTATTTTGGTAATTTACTGGTTTTCTTCTCTAGCAGATTGTCAGACTCATCTTGTTCTTCTTTCAGCATGCGTTGCCTCAGCTTCTCTTCCTTGTGGATAACATGCAAGACGTGTCCCAGGTACACTAAGGTCGGGGTGGACACAAGAATGAGCTGAAAAACCCAGAAGTGAATGAGCGAGATCGGGAAGGCCTTATCATAACACGCATTCTGACATCCAGTATGTTGAGTGTCGCAGGTGAAGAAGGCCTGCTCATCACCCCAGACCTTCTCTCCTACAGTTCCCAGCAGCAGAATCCTGAAGACAAACAGGACAGTCAGCCAAATCTTCCAGATCACAGTGGAATGGGAATGTGCCTTATCCAAGCATCTGAACAGGAATTTCCAGCCCTCCATTCTTCCCACAGTTCTTAAAATTGAAAAACAAAACTTTCATTTAATTACATAATAATATCTAATAGCACACTACAACAAAATTAATTTATTTTTTAATACTATGCTTTATTCATGCTAGACCAGAAATGTAAATCAGGATTCTTTCAATCCAAAGAAGAAGACTTTCATCACTTGACTTGTTATGAACTTCTGATTAAAATAAAAAGGTCACCTAGGACAATAATAGGAGGTTTTAGGTTATTTTTTGTAATAGAAAATACTCCCGTTTGGAGCTCATTAAAAATTAATGTTCTAAATGTGTTTCACAAATCCCCGTTTAAAATGCAAAATATGTGTACATCAATACAATAATATTCAATATCCTTCCGTTATTTTAAAATGGAAAATAACATTTTTTTTTACTTTAATCTTTTTTTCCAAAACGCAGTCTTACTAAATGCAGTGCTTAATCACAAAACGTACCAGTGCAAAGTACCGCATAATGTTCAAATCTGTGTTACAAAATTGCACCTCACGACGTCTATTGACAAACAGCACGAATACCGATTATTGATGGTGAAATATCTAGAGACACGGAAAAACACTTTAAAATGACGAGCACTGCCTTTTACAAGGTTCCCTTTATTCTTACAATTTACAATTTATTCTTACAATTTACAATTTAAGTTGTGTGTTTTTGTTTAGGCAATAGAACCAATCCAAATTCTCGATTGCTCTGGCAATGGAAATATATATATATAAAAACTTTTAGTAGAAAAACTGGAGGTCAGGTCTTAATCTCACACACTTCAGATAGCCTCCTTGTATACACTAAGTCTCGCACCCGGGACTTCCCGTAATGCATCTCTCTGCCACACAGTCCACACGCTGCAACAACCCGAGAGACACCGCACATCCGTCTCTCTCTCGCATTTATTAGGGTCGAACCCAACTACTGAAATGGCCCTTTAGTGAAATGGTCTTAAAGAAGCACCTTCCAGCTGAACGTCAAACATTTGTGGGACTGGGACTTTGCAAACAATGCTATGGAAGCCCGTTTCCGCCAGCGAGTAAGAAGAAAACGCGCTATGGCATCTCGTAATTGCGACTTAGAAACTCAGAATTGCGATTTTATATCTCACATTTGCGACTTCGAAATAGCCCACATTTCATTGTCTGTCCTTTTGTTATTGCAACGGATTCGGGTTCTAGGGCTTGTGCCCTCGCCGCTCCCACCCTAGTTCGTGCCTCACTGCATTGGCTTGAACCCGGGTCCTGCCAGCTGAGCTAAAGACCTTCTTTAGCCACAGCGGCCAGCATCCCAGTTACGCGCAGGGGAGGGTGGTGCTGTCACCACACTGCAACCAGATCGTACAACCTGTACGTCGGCTGTTCAGTTACACTATATTCATAAATCGTACAGAATCTATAAGGCCTGAAAACTTGTCTTGTCAAGTGCCCTGATACAAATCAAATTAATTACACTAATTTTTATGGAATCCCAGGCTTCCATAGTACCCAGATGGAATAGTGGACGGTGGGCTTTTAAAAAAAGTTTTTTTATTTAAACACCAGAAATACAAAAACGGAGACAGCATATGAAAAAGACAGAGAAATAGACACTTCACATCCAGAGGAATTCACAATTATACAAGCTTAAAATTATACTTTTTACATACTTCCATTGTATGTCTTGCCTTTTGATTCTTTGAATTTCTAAAAGAATTTAAGTAAAAAAGGAATTTTACTTTAAAAGCATTAATAGAGGGAGCACCATTAGACCATTTACTTTTGTGGATGAAGTGTTCCGCCAACATATTTAACAGATTAATAATAAGAACATATTGTAGCGCATTTGCCCCGGGGAGCGGCCGAAGAGCGCCCGGAGAGCGCCCGGCTGGGGTACGCGGTGAGGGGCAGGACAGGAGTGGAAGTGGTCAGGGCGGGGTTTAGGAAGGCCGCTGACCAGTGCAATCTGCGTCTCTGTGTTCGTCCTCACGGAACCCGAATTCATTACAATATCCTTTATCCAAATCGGATCTAAATATAAAATATCAAAATCTTTAAATTTAACATTTACCTTTACATTTTTTAACAATAACATTTTGGAAAGCTATCCAAAACAATTTTGGTACAATTCCTTTTTAACTTAAAAAAAGAAAGTCTTCTTTAGCGCAGCTGGCAAGACCCGGGTTCGAGCCAATGCAGTGAGGCACGAACTAGGGTGAGAGCGGCGAGGGCACAAGCGCTAGAACCCGAGCCCATTACAATCACTAAAGGACAGGCAATGAAATGTGGGCTATTTCGAAGTCGCAAATGTGAGATTAAAAAAGTCGCAATTGCGAGATATAAAGTCGGAATTCTGAGTTTTAAGTCGCAGTTCCGAGTTTTCAAGTCGTATTTCTGAGTTTTTATGTCGCAATTATGAGACATAAAGTCGCATAAAAAACAGGCTTCCCTACAATAACCACGTAGGAGTTTAGAAACGATATAACATTAACATACTGTATATTTCTCGAACTTCTTACCTGATGAAATGGAAAGTGCTGTAAGATCAACGCCTCTGAATCTGGAAAGAAACTCCCAAAATGTTTTTCCTAGACGATAAAGTCAAGTCAAGTTGTGAGTCTGGTTTCAACTTATTTCGCGACTCTCGCGTAGGGCTAAATCTACACAATAAAAGTCAGACAGCATCAGTTTTGGTTCAAATTATTTCCCTACTTGGATGTACAGTACGTGCAGGATGGGAACGGAAAACGGTCCGGAGGCGGAGAGTTTTGTAGTAAAATCCAGTAATAGAGTAAACAAGTCACCATTTTGAACTGAAACATGTGGGCTATATACTGTAGGCATCCAGCTGTTCAATAATTAATAGAAATAGAAAACTGTAAAATAATTGGTGTGAAAATGTATTAAACATAAAAATTATATACTGTAGACACTGTCAGGGACAGATTAAGGTACTTGTAGTAAACACAATAACTCCTTATCTAGTAGATAGTTACAGTATCTTACACTGCATCAAGCACTGAGAGTGATCAAATTAATACAAATATTTTATTATCAATTAAGTAAAATATTTTTGTCTACCAAATATGCCAGATTGTGACTAAATGTGGATGTGACTAAAATATTGGATTTAACACTGCGCAATCTTTTTTTAACCTAAACATGTTTTTATTGTGCAATAGTTTCTGTTATGTAAGTTTGCATCATTAAAGAAAGGACCATCTGTGGATCTTGAGATTTTTCTCTTGCCAAATTTGTACATATTCTTTGCCATTTCATCTTATATTATATATGTATTAGCATTTCAGTTTATAAACGATGGATATAAAATGGAAGTGATTCTACCTGCACCCCTCAGATAATCTCCAGATTAAGATAAAAGATTATGAATTACCCTTCCTTTTCTAAACAGATGGTATAAAGATGGTGTAAAGTCTGCAGCTCTCGGCTGGCAGGGTGGTGAGGTGTTGAGGACTGCTGCGCTGCTGCGCTGTGGCTCTGGGCTCTGGAGCTGGGGTCTGACCCTTGGTTCAGTCGCTTGAAACTACGGGAACTGGGCTAGAAGGACGAGTCCTTTACCACCCGCGATGAGTTATTATATACATGTATATTATATACATAATGTGGTACCAAAGAATGACAAAATTATACACCCCCTTTAGAGCGCGTTGCGTGTTCTTAGTCAGTCCATTGGATAAATTTGCCATAGGACTGGACATACAGTATTCTAGTTGTGGTTGATTATGCCTCTTGCTAACAGGAGGTGTCCATAAAAAAATATTTTTTTTTAAAATAAAACCATTGCCAAGGAACTTGTAGAGCTCTTCTCCCGGGTTGGGATTCCCAAGGAAATCCTGAAGGACCAGGACACCACTGTTTATGTCTACATTAATGCAAGATGTTGCTTCACCCCTGTGCTTTAATCATTTGTGCACCTCGGTATATCACCCGCAGACCAATGGGTTAGTGGAGTGATTTCATTGCACCTTAAAAGGGATGCTAAGAGAGGCAGTTACTCGGGAGAAAAGGCTGGGCCTGATCCTCCATTTTCTAATGTCCGCAACACGAGAAGTTCTACAAGCTGCCACTGGGTTTTCTCATTTGGAAAAAACACCCTAGCGGGATAATTGACATTGCTCAGAAACTCTGGGAAACTCCAGAAGGAGTATCCTGGAATATGTAATACAGCTGCAAGAACATGTCAATAAGATCAAGACTATCGTTCAGGAGCATGTCAAGAAAGCACAGGACACTCCAAAGTCTGATTATGATCAAAAGGTTGTGGAGAGAGAAGTTAATAGAGGTGCAAGGGAACAAGTAAAGGTTTATTCCATGCTGTAAAGAGAAGAAAAGAAACACAACATTTCGGCTGTGGAGCCTTCTTCAGGTGTTAATAGGGGTAAGTGTTAGTGTAAGTGTAAGTGTTAGTTCTGCTCCTGTCTAGTGTGAGCAAATTGTATTCCAAGGCAGGGGCCATATGAGGTGGTGGAACGGGTAGGGTTGGTGTATACCTGTCATGACCCCCAGCCAGCGGAGACCAACTCTTAAGCGAACTAATCAGCACCAGCAGCGGGTTATTATTAACAAGTGCCGCCGCACGAGTTAACACACCTGCACACGCTCTACCGTGTGGCACGCAGTGCTATTTATACCATCCTAACCTGCTTCCCGTTGCTCGGTATTGAGTCTACTCCTTGAGAGCTCTACCTGGCGTTTTTCCCATACCTCGTTTATTCTGGATTCTGCACTCCCGTTCTGTCTTTTCGACTTTGGACCTCGCCTCTCGTCTCGGACTGTTTGCCTCCTGTGTTCTCCCCAGATTACGACCTACCTTACTCCTTTTGACCATGACCTTGCCTCTTGCTTCGGATTGTTCGCTTCTATTGCACTTCCTGGTTACTGAAACACCCTTTTCCTTTGGACCACGGACTCACCTGTCGTATTGGATTGTTCGCCTGCCTTGTCAACTACCCACTCCTGCGTCTGCACAGGATGCTCGTATCTCTCCATCAGGGATTTCTAACAATACCAACCTGATAAACAAAAGAAATAACAAATTTACCACATCAACCTCTTGAAATGATGGTAGGAATGGGAACAGACACTCCTGGTTACTCAAACGGGGGTCACACAGGTTTCTCTGTGTGTTTGCAAGGAGCAAACTGTGAACCAGGTGCAGATCACTTCTGAACTCACGGGCACTAAGTACCAGGACATGAAGCAGTTCTTAAGCCGAAATCCAAATAGGTTCAGAGGTACAGTATGTCTGGAAGAACCCAGCATGAAGAGCATGAGATAATAACCCCACCAGGCATTGTAATATGGTCAATACCGTATAGAGTGCCTGAAGCCAGGAAAAATGAAATAATTCAAGTAGTTCAAGTAGGTACAGTCGCTGCGTCAGCAGGCGTAATCTACAAAGGAATAAGTAAAAGTTTATTCCATGCTGAAAAGAGAAGAAAGGAAACAGCGTTTCGGCTGTGGACCCAAAAAAGGCTCCACATTGTTTCCTTTCTTCTCTTTTCCCCTAATAAACCCCCATGTGTCTTTCCCTGATGTCCGTTTCCAGCCTTTTCCCAGATTATACCATCGCACATGGGGTTTAGACACCACACTCCACGGGAGTCTGACTTGGCTCCTGTGATAATTCAGTGACAACTGGGAGTCCCATTTACAGCCCTGCCAGGCTGCTGTAGACTGTTTAGAAGATGCTGGGGTGAAAAATTAAACCCTGTTGCATGACTTTTAGGCAAATTAGAATCTTGGGGTGTATGGTGGGAGGGGGTCAGGTCCAACCCCTTATTGATAAAGTGGTTGCGGTTAAAAACTGGGCGAAGTGCTTCTGGGTCTGGTAGGGTATTATCGGTGTTTTATTCCCAGGTTTGCTGTGAGGGCCGCCCCACTCGCCGATCTCACAAAGTTCACTGCCCCTAATGCGGCACGATTGGAACCAGGAGGCTGAGAATTCTTTTGCAGTTTGCATTGTGTCAAGGTCCTGGCTTCTCAAAAGCCTTCTTTATTTTGCATGGGTCTCAGTGCAATACAGTACTTTCCCAGGTCTGGGACTCTGAAGTCTTGTTTCTCAGCCACAGGCTCCTACCAAGGGAATGCAGACACAGCATGTGGTTGTAGCATGTAGAAGTGTCTGGCTATATTATCTGCTGGGCCGTGAATTTTCACTGGTGGTTGAACTTGCCCCTCTGACCTGGATGAGACTGAACCAAGAAAAAAACTGCTGGTTTGAGCCGGGAGGGGGTGTGTGTAGCAGAGCGGATGAGTCAGGACTATGGAAATGGCGTTGAACTGCTGGAGGGTGGCGTTGTGAAAGGCTCAGGGATACCTTCCCTGCATTCTCAGGAGGAAATCAGGGAAACTGTCTGCACCTTGGCACACCAGCTACGTGCACAAGCATTCACCTTGTCTGGATGACCCAGGACAGTGAAGACGTCAGGGCGACATCCTCGAGGGATATGTATACAAAAGGTTACCATATATATTCTGGTGCAGTGAAGTTAAGATGCTTCTTATTAAGCTGCAGCCTCAGTGGTTTACGTGTCGGCTCACCGGTAAGGAAGAAGGTGGGTCAGGAGCAGAGCCAGCCAGACAGAATCGACCAGGTGAGGAGCTCCCCCTGCTGTGGGAACTTTGACGGGGGGTCAAAGGCGTAGTGGAAGGGCGACTGAAGGGAAGTCAAGGGAGTGTTAGATCGGGGGGCTCCACTAGATCGGTGGGGTGGTTAATCTCCTGCAGTTTGGGTTGGGTCTAAGTGCAGATCCCCCAGCTACGCTACCATCAAGAGAGATCTGTTGCAGGACACAATGAAAAATATGTAACGTATGTAATAAACAGTATAAAGGTTGAATAGGATTTAATAAAAGAATGCTTTTATTTAAAAAAAAGTGCTGAGCAAGGCAGCATGGTGGTGCAGTGGTTAGCACTGCTCCCTTGCAAAGCAGGAGCTAAGGGTTCAATTCCAGACCTGGAATACTTCATGTGCTTCCCCTCTGGGAGCTCTGGCTGCCTCCCACAGTTCATGGAAACAGTGGGAGGTTAAATGGCTTTGGGGAAAATGGGCCCTGGTGTGTGTCTGAGTCCCAGTGTGCCCTGGGATGGACCCTACCTTGCAGCAGCACTCGCTGGGAGAAGCTCTGGCTCCCCAGTGACCCTGCATTGGACAGAGGGGATAGAAATGGATGGATGGTTAGGGGATTATGAACAGGTGTATTATTAATAATTAATATAAATAATATGAGGTTTTAATTTATACTGCTCCAGATTTGGACCAAATCTGCATTGACACATAACACAGAAGGACTGCTTACATTGATTTAAACTTGATGAGTGTAACACAAAAAATGAAGCAGCAGTAAGTGCAGAACTGGTTCAAACTCTTCAAGTACAAAGTTTTTACATGCATTATGTTACATGCAAAAACACTTTCATACAGTGTGAGTAACCATCTGATTACACATGCACCCAATGTTTGCTTTTACAAGTAGTTTAATTTAAAAAAAAAGCCATATCACTCTCTGTCTCATTCCTTTCTTATGCAGCTTGGATAAGATTTGATAATTACAGGGCAAGAATATCATTCACAATACATTGAAAGAGCAACCACTCTTAAGAAGGAACACAAAAGTTTTGGTGTCAAACGCAGAACAAGCACTTAGCATATGGAAGGAAATAAGGCCGAAGGGAAAGCAGTGGGACCTTGATTGTATCGAGTACAAGTCTTTGCTGTTTTCTATTGGCCCCTTTTAATCTGCAGTGGGAAAACAGAAGCTCTTAGAAAAAGATCAACAACAACTTATCTGTTTCTTTGTTTGAACAGATAAATACTCTTACGAGCCACATACATTGTTACACACACAATTTACACTCTATAACTTACAGATTTTGCAATAAGTACCATTAATACATGGCATTGAAAAACAACCCGAGAGGACTATTTTTAGAAATTTGAAATGTAAAAAACAGTCCTAATACATTTTCTACATAAATGTTACTCTTCTCTCTACATTTTTCAAGGCACATACAGAGCTGGACTGAACACAGGGAGAGCTGCCCTCGTTTTGCAGGGCTGACCCCAGTTCTTTAATCAAAGTACTCTCCTCCTCTGCATCAGAGCTCTTAGTGTAACCATTCCCAAGTTTCTTCCCATGTAGTTCAGCCTCCAGGTTCACCCAGTTCGGGAATCCATCATCCTTCTTTTTCAAATTGCCATCATCTGCACACGGAGAAGCTGCAGTAGCCGTGTAGGTCTTCTGCTTTTTCTGTGTGCAGTTATAAAGCTGTTTGCCGCAAAAATAGAAGATTTCAATAAGGTTCAGAGCCAAAGAGATGACTGCAACCAGAAGCATAAACAAAATAAAAATGGTTTTCTCTGTGGGGCGCGACATGAAACAGTCTACTTGATGTGGGCAGGGAAAGCTGTTACATACAAACAGAGGTTCCAGCATGAAACCATAGAGGTAATACTGGCCCACAATGAAAGCCACTTCAAGCAATATCTTAGCAATAGTGTTTGCAAGATAACTATTCAGCAAACTCCCTCTGATTTTGACTTTCCCCTTCGTATTTGTATATTTTGGTAATTTACTGGTTTTCTTCTCTAGCAGGTTGTCAGACTCATCTTGTTCTTCTTTCAGCGTGCGTTGCCTCAGCTTCTCTTCCTTGTGGATAACATGCAAGACGTGTCCTAGGTACACTAGGGTCGGGGTGGACACAAAGATGATCTGCAGAACCCAGAAGCGAATGTGGGAGATTGGGAAGGCCTTATCGTAGCACACATTCTCACACCCAGGCTGCTGTGTGTTGCACAAGAAATCTGACTGCTCGTCACCCCAGACCTTTTCTGCTCCAGCTCCCAGCACCAGAATCCTGAAGACAAACAGGACAGTCAGCCAAATCTTCCCAACCACAGTGGAATGGGATTGGACTTTATCCAGCAGTCTGCCCAGGAATGTCCAGTCCCCCATTCTTCACTCTGTTCGGTCTGGAATAAATTCATTGACATGGCATTACACAATAATGACAATAATAAAACATACAAACTCAGAAAAATAATTTGTATGTTAAAATTTACAAAAAAATATTAAATGTTACAGTATATAAATCATATTGAAATTTAATCGATAACTTTTCTATTTTGATTGATTCAGTGGATCTTTTCTTATCTTTCCTTACTTGCTATTGTCCTGCACTTTTTTTCTACAGTTAACCAAACACTCAAGAAATAATATTAGTCTGAAACCAAATCAAGTGAACATGTTCATCAGTGTTTTTTGAGAAAAAGGATCATCGCGTTTATATTAAAGTGTGCTGAATCTAGGACACTCCTCGTTCATTTCTGTGTGATTGTTAATGTTTTGACTAGCTGAATTTCGTATTGTCTAAGATGTGGGCTAAGATAGAAAACACTTTTAACCAAAAACATCTCAATGTACTCTCTTGTAGGGAACTAATTAAACAAAGTTAAAATCAATACAGAAGGAAAAGGAAATGTTTTCCATATATAATAACGATTTTTAGTTAGTTGTGTACTGAAAGTTAAAATATTTAGGCAGTTATTATCACAGTTCTTTTGGATGTGGAGTCTCGGACAGGAGATTGCAGTATTTGTGTCTATCTTAACAGAGGGGTCCAAGCTATCAAAACACATTCTTTTTCTTCATGACAATTTAAATACTTTCTTGTTGATAAACATATTATTATAGTAAAAATAAACACACAAACCAATGTCTTTATACATGGCAACAAAAGACAGATTACATGCCAGTCCTAGTTTATCACTAATACAACATTTTTAATCTTATGGGAGCCAAGGACTTGACCTTCCCCAACGTTCAAACACAGACTGCTTTTAACAGGAGATATTGTATATGAATTCACTTTCTTTCTGTGTATCGCAATCAGTCACTATTGTGTCATGATTGACTTTTTTCTATTTCAGTGTAAGAGGATTTACTCCCTGATTGCTAACAGGTTTTACAGTTTTATAAATTTTTTATATCTAAAATATATACATCACTGACTAAGTGAGTTGTATGAAAATAAAAAGAAAATCAGCAGTGTAATTTTTCAGGATTTCATGTGAATTCAAAGAATAGATACATCCTTTTAGAAAAATAGTAGACGTTCATTTAAAGAGAAGATTTGTTTTGGAGTGACAGTTCATATTGCTATTTCTGAAAGACCCATGTCCTAATTATTTAGGATAAACCCTGTAATTGAAAGGCAGTAAGTGCTTGATTAGACCTTTACAGGCTGTTCCTGCACACAGTTCCTGGTTTTAAAAATACCTAGTTGTTGGTGTACTGCCTCTTGGAATGTTCAGTCTTTCTTGAACTTAATTAAATTGTTGCTTCTCTGTTTTTGTATCAACAGCTCCTATCAGATTATTTACGCGGGTGAGGGCTGTATCAGGCAATCAATCTTTGTTTCCTAAAATGAGCTAAACTCCAGAGGCATAAATCAAAGGGTTTCTAAAACCTAGAAATGGTACAGTGTACATGCTAATTTCTGACGCTATTAATCTTTTTTGGAACTGAAAATGATTAAAAATGACAATATCCAGCTAGTAGTTCAATCAAACATCTGGTAAATTAGCCAGGCTAATTAATACTAGTAATCATAACAATTTACTTCCATTTTGAGTGCTTTTCAATAAACATGTGGCACTTAACAATAGCAGAAATATAACACAACAGAAGCAAAAACTAGATTTCAAAGGATTTCAAGGAATTGGAATAAAAAGTATGACGAATGTTGAAAACCGCTATTCTGGTGAATACACAGTGGGGGAAATCACACACTCTTTTCACTTCCAAAAAAACACATTTTAAAATGTGTTACTTACCGGAACCAGTGTCTGATGTGAAATCGGGTCAGTTCTGGTCTGATCCCAATGAGATCCAGGTCTTCACCACTCAGCAGCTGGTGATATCATGCACTTTCAGACAAAGCATCCCCTGAGTCTAGAGACAGGGATAGAGTGACCTTTCCCCTTCACAAGGAGGTCCTTATTAAAAGGAATATAACTGTTAACTTTGACGTAAAGCATTAGATAAAAATTAGTTATGATACATGTACAAAAAGCTTTCAACAGCTTGAACCTTAGGAAACACTTTACAAAAAATGTTTTTTTTTCCAGCATGTACATTTGAAAAAATAAGAGTACAATAATATTTAATAAAGTTTTGTGCATGATACCTTCACTTACTTCTCAAGATTAAAGATTACTATGCGCTTTGCATGGAAAATCTATTTTCTGAAAATTACATTTGCATTTACATTCTGAGCATATATTAAGTAAGATAATGTATTCAACTTCCTCAAACACGACACACACTCACACCAGGGCCAATTTTACCAAAAGCCAGTTAACCTGCCAGCATGTCTCTGGTCTTGGAAAGAAACCAGAGCACCTGGAGAAAACCCATGCAAACCCATGAGAACATACAAACTCCACACAGACAGCAACAAGGGACTGGACCCAGGGCCCTCCCAGCACTGTGAGGCAGCAGTGCTAACCACTGCATCACCTGAAGTGGAGATGGTCATGAAAACCTGAGTGCTCAATCTGAAAAGCAAACAAAATCTGCTCTTTTTTCATTTCACTCTGCATTGACAGAACCTGAGATAAAAAATGCCCTCCAAACATTAACGCCATAGGGAATTCTCACAACCATATTCCACTGGGGCTTCCCTCCCAACCCAACATCCTTTCCTCTCCCAGGATCTTCCAGCTTCTCCGTGTTGTAGGATGTCCCTGCCGCAGGAACATTTCGCCCAGACCCACCCATCATCCCATATCTACGACAACCTCATCTGCGCAGCTTCGTGTCCACCGTTCCCTTAAACGCCCACAGCCACCTGATGCTCTAACAGAAGCCTGCAAATCACAGCAAGCATATACAGGGCTCTTGTGGGCATTTCAAGATAACCACAAGGTGTCAGCATGTGCCCTGCAATCTCAGTTATTGCAGCTCTTGCAGGAAAAGTCCTGCCATTTACATTGGTGAAACACGAAAGACTGACCGACCATTTCTTTGCTTAAGGCAGTAGAGATCAAAACTATGTCCAAGACGACAGCTCCCCATTCTACCTCTCTGGCAATGATTACAATAACCTTTCACTCTGTGTCCTTTTAAATGGATTACGGGACTCCTACTCTTGAAAAACGTCAGAAACTAAGATTATTCTTAAACTTGTATCACACTTTCTCCTGTTTGTCTACCATTTCTCCAGTGTCTTTTTATTTAAAAATCTCCAAAAATGACTGCTTACACTTAAAGTGCAAAATCAAAAAGCATTCCAAGAAGGAAACAGAAACAGTTATGATCCCAATAAACTAACTTCACTCCTGACACTCCTAATAAATAATAAACCCCACTGAAAACAAGGACTCAGAACCTGAACATGAATGTTGAATGAGGACATCCAGGTGTTTACACCCTCAGAACTGCACTGCAGCATGTTGGACGGGATGCATGTGGGACGTTCTAGAGTTGCTCTAATGAAATTTTTGGCTAGAAACTATATTTTACAGTTTGGAATTGACACCCAAATTGAACAGCAAATGAAAACACTCTTGTTAGAGTGTTCAAAATTCATCTAGTCCTGCACTTCTTCTTCTCTGGATGTTACCTGACATTTGAGGGACACAAAGTGGCCAGACATTGCTGTGAGGACTGTTCAGCTATGGAATTCCTCAACAGCTTGTGAGTGACAAGGGACCTCAGTTAAAATCCAGTGGGTTTGCGGTGTTTCTGAAATCCTATCCTGTGAGGCATATCTGTTGTACCCCATACCATCTCACCACGAATGGGCTAGATAAACGTTTTACCCAAATCTTGCAACACAAGGTAACTGGTCAGGCAGGCAGAAGCCACACATAGAGAGAAAGGCAGTATTAAGAGCATGTTCAGTACAGATAGTCTCTGCTCTTGCTGGGGCAGAATGATCCATTTTGTCTATCTCGAAGTCAGGGGCTATCTAACTCCCTGCCTACGTCTAGTATAGTTCTTAAAAAATGGTTCTTTATTCATGTTGGATTATTCACAAGATGATTAAGTGGATTAAATGGATTGGAGATGTTATTTATTTGTATTGTTTTTTTTCCCTAGCTAAACTATACACAAAAACTCAATTTATTTGAAGCTTTTTTTGAAATTTTTTTTAAACCAATGTTAACTAATTTACATTTTTCCAGCTGCTCTATGACAGACTGCCATCATCATTTATGTTTAATTTTGTAAGCAAACTTTTGCAACATGTGAAATTATGCTGGGTCACCTGTTGAGTGACTTTTAGATAGGTGACAGTCTGACATCTCTTTAATGTGAATTATTCTGTCAGTAGAAAAGAACAATCTGATAATGTCGATATTGTATCTTGAATGTTTTATTTCATTTTCTATCTGCTTTAACCAATTCAGGGTCATAGAGGAGCTGGAGTCTTATCCCAGGCATACAATGGGTATGAGGCAGGGTGCTCCAGTTTATTGTAGGGCACACACAGACACTATTGAATACAGTATGTCATCCATTGGACAGACTATATTTCCAACAATTCTGTAAACCAGTGTAGCAGAAAGAAGGCTGGCAAAATCCCCCACCCTCTTACAAATATTTGGAAAAAAGAACTAAAGTTACAACAAAGTAGACAACTGTATAGTATGGGATGAAAAGTTGCAGATAAATACAGAGGCACTCACAAATGTCATGACAGGTCTTCTTTACTGAAATACACCATATATTTTTAAACTTTACAAATCAGTGATAACAGAGGAATTGTCTTATAATACCTGATGAACAAAGAATACAACACATTCCCAAAATCAGAGAAAACTTTACTGACAACAGGTATTGAACCGTAGATGGGCCACGCCAGTTAATCTGGTTAATATTCACAGAACTCAGGTGGCTAAAACTTGTTTATTTGAAAGCAAAGCTACACAAGTGTTTAGCTCCATATACAATCAACTGATGTAGCAGCTTAACCATTAATCTAGACATATTTCACAATGTCAAAGTGTACTTATGTGGTGCTTGAAATGCAGGGGGAGGGGAGCCCCATCTCCTCCACCACCGGTGCTCAGCACCAATCTGGGCGATGCAGAGCAGCCATTGTGGACCAGGACACTTCTGACACATAAGAAGCAAATCATTCGCGCATCTTCAGAAACAGCTGTTTGAAACTTGCATGGCATTTTTATGCTGTTTGATGATAACAACTCACAGATCAAGAAGAGATCATTCTTTTTAAATACATGGAGACCTAAAAAATATCTTCCACATACGACCACTGATTTAATAACTACAAACAGACCGAGCAGCAGAGAAGAGATCAAAGGTAGCAGCACTGCACCACCCTATTTCCTAGATATACATCAGAATATAAGTCTTCTTTTGAGCTAATGACTGTTAGATCACTCAATCTTCATCATTTTAGAAAAAAATATTTCAGTCATTATAAAACACATAATGCACATACAACAGGAGAAACAGAAATGCCACCTTTAAACAGTACATATTGCTATATTTTAAAAAGAGATTCACAAAGAAAAAAAAACTCTGTATAGTTAGTTATGTTGCAGAACTACACAGCTTTCCAGACAAGAGGTTTTAAATATTGTTTACACCTTTTTTATAGTATTACATCTTAATGAAACATGTTCATTTGCTTATGATTTTACAACATGTAAATGTTACTGTAAATTCTACATGTAGTTTCTATATTTCCTGTATTTTCAGAAGGCTGCTGATGTCATTTCCATCTTTCTGAAGGAGCTTTTACAGAAAGAGACCACAAAAAGTTCAGGTGCTCACAAGACTTCTAAATATTTGTGTTGCTTATTTTTCTTTAAATCTCTTCACTCCTTTATTTTTCTACAGCAGATGTAGAGGTCAAGCTAGAGGAAAAATAGCTAATTGACTAAAAATGATTAAGTTAGTCAATAATTCAACTTGTCGAAATTTTAAGGCACATCTCACAGAAAAAAAGTGTAATGATGAGGTGCAGATTGAGAAAAAACTAAATACGCCGAGTTCAAGTGCTGCTTCTGTAAATATTTAAATGTAACCATTTGTTAATTTCCTGCCTGATGTTTTCATGTCATAAAAATGGACTCAACACTACAGCATTCACTAGTAATGATTATTTCCATCGGGTAAATGCAGGCATTTCTATCAGAGAAAACCATGAAGAAGTTAAATTATTAAACTGTAAATCATCAAACAAAATAAGATATGAAGGAGTACTTATTACAGGTCACATACAGTACTAACAATAATGCACAGCAATTAGACAACTGCCACACTTCACAGTCCTCAGCACAGCACGAATGTTGAAGAGCACACTTGGCCACTGCTCCTCAGCTGTCCTCCGAGTCGAGGTTTTCTTTCAAATCGTCCTAGAGAGCATGTTGGAGCCCCAGACCCACATCCATTCAGGCATGTACCGGGAGAGCCAAAACTGGAAAATACAAGCACAAACAGCGATAAAAAGAAGCTTGGCTCAGTTCACAAAGCGACAGAATTAAACACGGAGGGGGACCAGAGGACTGTTTTATTCACTTTTTAGTTCTAAATGCTTTATTCCACATTACCAGTAACAGCGGGCTATTGTTATTATTTAAACCTGGACTGAAGTGTTGGCATTCTTCTGGACTGGAAAAAAATAGCCAAACTGAACCTAACACCACTGCTCTGTTAGAATTTCTTCAAGGCTAGTGCACATCCCACTATTTAATTTTAGACTACCATTTTAATTACTAAAAAAACAGAATCATTTCCAAAGCTTTAAGAAGGCATTTTGCAGGTCATAGTAGTTTGCTGCTTTCTCCAGCGATGCCACTGTTGGGACACTGCGCAACATTTTAACCGTCTGCTCCAAAGAAACCCCTCGCTTTCATTGTACACAGTACAATATGTAACACCTGAGATCCACTTTGAATAAGAAAACAAGGATAATTGTAGTACTGATATATATTAGTATTACGGAGCATTAATTGTATAGCCTTCAGTTATAAAGGAGTACTTATTTCAGGTAAGATATTTGCAATACCTAACAGAAGTCCTGAGATGTGCATAACTATGCGCTATGCACATCTTTGGAGGAATTAAAATGTTTCATCCCAATTGTCACTTGAGAACAGAACCGACTCTGAAAAGAACAATCTTTTTAAAAAAATGGTATTCCTACTGAAACACGTGAAATATCTTATTTAAAGAATACAATCTTAACATTTTGTTTTGTTTCCATGACAGTCAATCCACATACTAATGTGAATCCCACCACACGTTACTGATGAACACGAGCTTCAGAGCAGCAGGCTGGCGCACCTGTATGGAATGTGGCCAGTATCCGGTTGTCCGGTGGGAAATACCCAGCGTGGAGATGGCGTGACGAGCGTACACCTGTGGGTGAGGTACCAGCCATCCACCAGAAGCAGCGCTCACTTCAGAGATGGAAAAAGGAACCAGACTCTGCACAAAGACCCCCTTTGAGGCATATTCATAATACAATGCACGGCTGAAGTGATCTAAATAGGCCTGGAACAGAAAAACAGACACGCTGTTTGCTGTCAAAGCAATGAATAACAACGCTCTGCAACTGGATGTGCTACCACATGAAGTGTTAAATCACTGACAGGGTTACGTTGTCCAAGACAATTGTTAAGGATGACTGTTTTGACAGTAACATTACACTTAATTCAAAGTTTTGATATTTCTTGCTTTATCTAAAACAAACAGTAAAAGATCTGACCCACCCTTAGGAATTTAGTGAGGAAAAAAGTTCAAAGCTACATGGAAGACACTATATAAAACACCTGCTTTGACCAAATGTTTGAATGCAATGCAATGCAATGCCAGAACTTATAATGCTGCTTAGTTACATCTGTCTGACATTATAATTGAACTTCTAGAGACCAGCATGGATAGCATTTCACCTTGGATGCTGAGTAAGCTGTCATTTTTGGGGTAGGTTTACAACAAGATCCCGAAGAGATGTTAATAATAGCTCCTTTCTTTCTTTCAACCATCCCTGGAAGAACAATGTGCACCATCATTGTTGCAGCTGCGATATTTATGTTAATTATGTCCCAGAGCTTGTTTTCAGGAACGTCAGTAAAGTGCTGTGGGTATTCAGAGGGCACGCAGATATTGTTTACAAGAAAGCCGATCTCTTTGTCCTTCACGGCATCCTTAATGGGCTTGTACGCCTCCTGCCCCTGACTGAAGTCGGCTCCGATAGTCGCGGTTTCCACGCCATAAGCATCAGCAATGGCCTTGGCGAAGCTCTGCAAGGCGCTCTCGCTGCGACTTATCAGGATTATGCTGACGCCCTCTCTCGCCAGCTCTTCTGTATAAGCTCTCCCTAAGCCATCACTCGCACCTGCAAGAAAAAAAACAGGAAACAATGCAAAAACTATTACAAGAGCAGGCAGGCACAACATGATGTGTTTTAAAACAAAAAAAAAAGGTTGAAAAACCCTCAACTACTTTTGTCTAATATTTTAGCGTACACGCAGGGCCAGTCACGTAAATGTTTGACATTTTCTAACGGGACAGCATCACAGTTCACAACAAATCAAACATGTGCCACCAAATTGCATCCCCCCCACAAACACACACGAAACTCACGTTAGAATAAAAGGCTTCCAGAATAGTTTATTTCACAAATTGCTATTGGAATGCAACAGCACCCCTGTATTGGATGCACAGTTATTTTAAGACGGTCGGGAACAAGTGGTTTGGCTGTGACCTGCGTTCACTGGGCAGGAGCCTGGAGCTTACCGCACACCACTGCCCACTGGCCGTACTGATGAACCAGGTCTCTCCTGCTCATCAGCCGTGGGATGAAATGCAGCCTGATCAGGCTGTAACAGTCCCTCGCAATCGCAACAGCTGTGCTGGCCGTGTAGAAGGCACCCACCAAAGCAAGCGTTTCAACGTAACAGTTGCACGACCGGGCAATTTCGCGATACAGAAGGTAGAAGCTGTCTACTGCAGCCATGGCATTCGGGTTTGAAAATATATTTCCTCGACCTGTATTTCTATCTGCTGCAGTTTGAACGCAAACGCACTACGATATATCCTAATGAAGCTAAATTTGTGAGTGCATGCACACTTCTGTATCACACTGATAAGAAGTTGCTAAAGTAATACACAACTGAAACCGGAAGAAAATGCCACGCTGCTTACCACCTGACTCTCGCATGAGCGGGGCACTGTAAATGATTTTGAAAATGAATTAAGGGGTGCGTTAACTTTACACGTTTATTAGACAATTGTTATTTATTGTTTAGAAACCAGCCTACGGACAAACATATTAACAGCATCATTTCCCAGCTAGCTCGAACTTCCCATGATTCATTGCGCAGTTCGTCTTCCGCTGTCGCGCTGCTGCTTCTTCGTTTCTATGGAGACGGGACGACTCGAAACCGGAGCTCCTAGCAAGCAATATTCAGTGTTGTGTATTTTCATTTATCTAAAGAGACATAAAAGTGTACTTTGGGTGTATAAAGCGGCGTCGCTCAAAGATAACATTGCTTTATCTTGGAAACAGAATGATTCTGCGTTTCGAGCTTTGTTTACGTCTTACTGGCTCCGGTAATGTCGAATACTGAAGCTGGTTTTCAACTGGGTGTTGAGGTACGAAAACAAGTGTGTTTTAAAATGCTTTTCCCCCAGCATGTTATCTGATAGCTGTGCTAATACTCCACTCCTAATTCTAAGTACGATGTAATGTATGATTGTAAATATTTGCGTCCTAACTACTGTAACAATGGCCGCAGTTTGAAATCTTAATGTCGAACATTTTTTTTAATTCAGTAGTTGACAGTTTAACTGTAAACAGTTAAAAAGTCGCTGAGTTGACATAATCTAGTTAAATAAAAAGTAGGTATAAATATTTTTATTGTCAACTGTGCCTGCTACGCGTAAGAACAGTCATAGCTTAAATATGTTCGTTGTTTTGCTTGAACATGTATCATTTGTACCATAAATGTGCACCTGTATCACAGACAAACGTTGTCGTTTTGCTCTGATAGACAGGAAAATCCACGTTCCAAAGATGTCACATTTTTCCAGCGAGGATGAAGCGGAGCTCCAGTCCCTGTTGAGACACTTGCTTGAGAGTGTGAAAGAGAGAATCAGAGGTGCACCTTCTGCTGAGTGTGCAGAAGAGATTCTTCTCCATCTGGAGGAAACGGATGAGAATTTTCATAAGTAAGAGGACAAAGAAATATGATTGATTTCGTTTTAGAATTGTTGAGCTTATGGTGATGCATATCTCATGTAATTCTGTTCTTAAAACAGATTATTTTTGACAGTTAATTTCCTTAAATATAAATTATTAATATTTCCATTACTGTGCCAATTGTATAAAACCATAAGAAGCAGTTAAGTTTTTTTTCTTTACATTAGAATCGTCTGCTATTTTCCTACTCATCAACCTCGGTTTTCAATCTTCCAAGTCTCAACTGAGTTTTTTCATGTGTACAGCCCTCGTACTTGCACGGGGGTTTAAAGGCCATGTACACATCCTCACAAATGTGTAGCTGTTTCAACCCACAGCTCTGCTGAGAGGCCCGGAGCCTCAGAGAAGATGCAGCTCTGTTTGGCAACACAGGAAGCCCTCAGGCACCTGGCAAGTCACAGGGGTCATTGCTCAGCCTGCAGATGATCACAGATCCACCCTGGTGATGCTGGACCAGCTGTGTGCAGCCTTGTGCAGAATCACAGTCCTGGTCAGCACATGATCTAGCACCTTTACTGCTTAACTCACAAAGGAAAATCTCTGTTACTATTGCTCATATCATGGGAGCTATTGCTCTTACATCATGATTATTATGCGGTGGCTCTGTGGCTCAGGATCTGCGCCTGTGGCTGGAAGGTTGCCAGCTCAAATCCTGCAGCCGGCAGAGGAATCCTACTCCGTTGGGTCCCTGAACAAGGCCCTTAACCCCAGCTGTTCCAGGGGCGCTGTACAATGGCTGACCCTGCGCTCTGACCCCAAGCTTCTCATCCTGTGTGTGTGTCTGTGTCTTGTGGAGAGCAAGCTGGGGTATGCGAAAAGACGAATTCCTAATAGCCCTATTATAGGGCTAATAAAGTGATGTAATGTAATGTTAAATGTAATGTAATATGTGCAGTATGTATATGTAAGAAGTACAACCTTTGTGTTTCAGTTATGGGTTCATCATGTATCTACGGCACTATGTTGAGAATATGCTGGGCTCAGTCATTGAAGCAGAAACAGAGTGCTCTGCAAGTGGTGAAGGTCAGGGAGTTGGGCCGGGTCAGGACACGCTGGTTCATGCTGTCACAAGGAGGACCCGGGAATCCAATGAGTATGTTCTTTTGAGTCCGAATCGTGCCTTCCTGATTCCTCACTGCATTTCATTAGTGTTGCTTGACCTAACTGCTGAGCTCAAGGGTTAGGGGTTGAAAAACCCAGCCTTAGGAAGTCATCAACTCTTTAAATAACTCGGATAAGTTAAACTAGTTTGAATTGATCAAAATTATAATTGCTTAGTACTATTTTAAATAATCATGTATAATTCTTTGTGAAATTCCTATTTTTAATAAACTCTACAGTACATCCATAAAGAGTCAATAAGAAAGTTAAATTGCTACAATAAAAATGTGTTTGTAATTATTTATTAAAGACACAAATACCTGTATGTACTTTATATATATATTAGGTATTTTAGTAAACTTATTAAAAGCTCTCTAATATGTTAGTTTTAGAATATTAGGGAATTTCTCCCTTATCTTTTAATCTGTATTGTGAATGTTTTTTTTTTTCAATTTTCCTCCTGACAGATACAAAGAAATGATCCTGTCATTGAAAAATACCATGATGGTGGCGGTGGAGTCTCTAATTAATACATTTGAAGAAGACAAGTTGAGGAAAGAGGAGACACATGGCAAAAGCCAGCATGAGCAGCTCAGCAGTCATTACACCGACAACTGCTCAGACAGCGACTGCTCTTTCAATCAAGTATGGACGTTTTAAAGAGAGTGTGGCAAAGCCATTCTGCAGAAAGTGTTAATCCACCGTTTATTCAGATTTCACTACATTTATTAAATTAATTAGTACATTGATCAGGTTTGACTTTTTAACCCCTTTTTCTTATATTTTGGTGTGACCTCAAATTCCAGTGAAAATGAATTTGTGTTCCGTTCGTGTAGAAGACCCATTTCAGGACTGTTTTCAGGACTTTCCCTGAAGCAAGCGATGTTTTTCTATATTTTAAAAAACTTAAAAGAGCATTTTAAATTTGGACATAGGCATTAGGCAGTAAAAATATATTAGAAATACATATTTCATTTGGTTGCTTGTAATTAAAATGTCCTAGTGAGATTGATGACTATAGCCTTATGGCAAAAATAGTATTTACACTTTTTTTTTCATTTGATATTTTTACAGAGTTATGCTTTTATAAAGCAAGAGCAGCTTCAGGCTATTGCAGAAAAAATAGACTCTAGTCAACCCAAAGAGGTAAGGTGGATTTTAATACCATATTGCAGCATTTACTCCAGTATTGTTTCTGTTAGAATCATTTTGTATTGTATATCAGGGCTAACTGATTTCATTAATTCTTGCAGTACATTATTTAGTACATTTATTAGATTCTATGATTTTTTCTTTATTTCCTTCTCTGGGTCAGAGAGCTTTCGTAATACAGATATATGAAGCTATGCAAGTGATTTATCTGGACAAATGCTTTTTTTTTTGTTTTAACCTCTGGAGGTGATTATGTATCATTATACATATGCTTCAGCCTAAAAAGTGGGAGTGTGTTTATTGAGAAGGAGCTCCGGCTCCCCGGGTGATAACGGCTCGTGCAAGCTCACTCACTGTGCGAGTCCTCGTGCTCAGGTCCGGTGGGAGGCCCTGCAGACCCTGTGCTGTGCCCCTCCCTCTGACGTGCTCAGCTGTGAGAGCTGGACTGGCCTTCGCAGAAACCTCTCTGCCGCCCTGGGAGACCCCGACCCTGCCTTCAGTGTAACTCTTTTTATTTTTCAAGCATTTTACAGCGGATATTCTCCTCCAGTATTCTAAACACGGTTCTAAATGAACCCTGTAACGAGTTATTATGTTGTTAGTTATTATTACCGGACTGTTCCAGCAGACCATGCAATGGTAAATTTGCTATTTGAACAGTGCTGTAACACACACAGGCTAATTTTTTTTTAATCTATTTTTATATTACAGTTATATTTGAAAATACAATTTCCAAGTTAAAGAAGTCAGCCTTTGAATTGGTCACTTTGTATTGTTCAGATGGCATGTTTTATTTGAATGTTTTAAATGAAAAATGTGATAAAACAGTAAATATAGTATTTCCATTAATTAAATAAAAATTACACCCTAATGTATGTGGTTATATAAACTGATGGAGAAAAGAAACGCAACATTTTCTGGAATCAGAATACTATAGTTGTAGCTTATGTATTTTCACAAAATGTTGTCAATTTGTTTAAGGCCTCTGACCAGCAATATAGCTTGTGCAGTGAGGCATTGCAACTTTGCCAATTACACAAAAGCTCGTTAGGTGCACTTTTACCCAACAAGATCCAGGAGGAATAATGTCTGATCAGGTCACCTTTAAAAAGGGCTTAATTCAAAGCTTAGGTCACTGCAAGAAAAAGGCCACACTTAGTCAGTTTCGTGTGCATTCCGTAATGCCTGGAATGTCACCAGAAGCATGGGAGAGGGCCATTGGCATGCTGCAGAT
Organism: Atractosteus spatula; assembly: GCF_055471065.1. NCBI lineage: Eukaryota > Metazoa > Chordata > Actinopteri > Semionotiformes > Lepisosteidae > Atractosteus > Atractosteus spatula. The sequence goes on from NC_142707.1 coordinate 76,585,047, forward strand.
AGGCATGTCATGTGCCAGCGTTGCCAGACACTATGGAGTAAGCCGCTCCACTGTGTCCTGACTGCAGAGAAGGTTTCAGCAAACTGGCAGGACAGATGACCATCCAAGAACCGGTCACCCTTGAGTGACCACACCAGAGCAGGACTGACATATCAGACTGGTCCATCTGAGAGACTGTAGCAGATCTGCCACCCGTACTGCTGCTGAAACTGCAGGCAGACACAATGCCCGCATCAGTGACAGGACAGTGAGGCTCCATGCTGCTGGCCTTAGAGCAAGATGACCTGTTTAGGACAGACAGAGGCTGCGATGGACTCGTCAGCAGTGGCATCAGGTCCTCGTCATGTATGAGTCACTCTTCAGCCTGTTCCACGTAGACGGGAGGGCCAGAGTGTGGAGGAGGAGGTGTTGCGTTTCTTTTTTCCATCTGTATACATTTTATTTAAAATATGTTGTTTGAGGCTCTGGAGTTAATCTTTCAGGAAAAAAACCCTGTGTGAAGTAAAGATGTAGTTAAAATCCAGGCTACACCACTTGTGCCTAGTGTTTTTTTATAGATTGAGTTATCTGAGAGTCCTTGGCTGTTAAATACAGACAGTCTAGGTTTGGGGAATGAAGGGCTTGCTATTATCATTAAGAGCTACAGTATGTTTGTCTCATACTTATCACAACCGCCCTGCTTTGAGCTTCCTGTGGTGTCGAGGGCTAAAGCAGTAGCTTAGCTGGAGATCTAATAAGGTTCTCCAAAATATGTAATAAAAGGGAAAGTATTTTCAATTCTTAATATCAATTATAATAAAAATGTCCTTGTTGTTTGATTTAATATGGGAGCAAATGAATTGATAATATTCTTAGTACCTGCATTTTGATGACGCCTCCTCTCAGGTACTTCAGTGGTGTTGGTGCTGTATGATTGTGGAGTTTTGTATTCAGATATAAATAGAGTCATTATTTATATTATTATTATTATACTGCTGTTATTTTTTTCTTTTAGGATAAGGTTCTAAAGTTCTATGCAAAGACCTTTTCATCTTCACCATTGAATATAACAAGAGAAATCTATACTAGTTTAGGTAAGTATAACTTTTGGTTATTTTAGAATTTGTATTAATACATAGACTAATTTCTATGAAAATTATTACATCCCCTGATTGGTAATGCATATAAAGTGCTGAATAAAAGTTTGTAAACTCGCTCCATTGTTTCTTATTCTCGTATATTTTAGCCTTACATGTAATTAGATCTTCATGAAAGACTTAATGAAAGGTCAAGATAACCTAATTGTCTTAACACAAAGAGATGAGGTATATTTGTATTCAATTAAAAGAATGGTCGAACAGTAAATATCCTCGTGTGAATAAATATGAACCCTTAAATTCAGTAACTGGAAGTACCTCCTCAAGAACCCGTGACTTCAACTAGTAATTTCCTGTAACTTTTTATCAGTTTCTGACATTGACTTAGGAATTTTGGCCCTTTCTTCCTTATAGAACTGTTTCGAGTCAGAAACATTTGAGGGTTTCATTGCATGAAAAGTTTGTCATAAGATTTCAGTGCGGTTTAAGTCCACTCTTTAACCTTTCAGAATATCTTCAGAATTTAGGCCCAGCTTCAGCTAAATTGCCAATAAAGTGCTGAATTCATGGTTATGTTAGTAATAAAAAGCTGTCTAAGTCCTAAGCCCTAAACCATGATACTCCCACCACCATTCCTGAAGCCTATGATGTTGTCTATGATGATGTCTACTGTTGAAAGGCAGTGTTTGGTTTTCACCTCACAATGTTTCTCATTGTGACCAGAATGTACAATTTTGGCTTATCTGTCCAGAGAACATTCTTCCAGTAGTCTTGTGGATTGTCTCTAGGTGCCTTTTGCTAAGCTTTAGATAGAATGCAATGTTCTTTATAAAGAACAATGGTTTCACCCTGTCTGTCCTCCCATGATAACCATTCCTGTTCAGTCTTTCTAGTTTTTTCGGCATTTGACTGTGTCTGACAGTGGATGACTGGAGAAACAAATGTTTATATGTAGTTTTGTAGCCCTCTCCAGACTGATGCTCATCAACAGCCCTTTTTTGAGGTCTTCTGAAATCTCTTAATTGTGACATGACTTGTTTCCAGTAAGCTGTGTGGTGACAAACTTACAAAGAATCTCACCACTAAGTAATACAGGACTGCCCAAAGTCCTTGTTTAGTTGTAACTAAACTATTAAAACACTTGATTGCGCTAATGAAACTAGGGTTTTGTGTATTATTTTAAAGACTCTGATTCTTAATTATTAATTTTCCTTAATAAATGGAATTGGTTATTATGGAAATAATTATTAAATTATAGGATTAAATTCCTGTAATTATATTGATGTTTCACAAACTTTTTGGCACCGTAAACGTAACGTTGTCTGTGGGTTTCTGTTCATGCATGTTCTCAGTGACCTAATTGAACTAATCATTAGCTTAATTAGACCAATTTAACATTTTATAAGGTCAGCTGATGATTATTTAAAGATATCTAGAAAACCCGCTGGATTATAGCCCTCAAGGACTGGACTTGTGCACTTAATATATTTACAATTTTGTTTATTTTTATGTAGCTAAACATTTGGAGTCAGTCTTCCTTTCACAGAAAACAAGCTTTTCTACTGCTGCTGGATTGGACATAAGCAATCAAAATGTTGGACGCCTGCTAAAAAAAGTACGTAAATTAAAAAATTAAAAATTTATATTTAATAAAACTAGTATAAATTCATATTTAACTGGGAGTTTGATACTTTGTTTTTTTCACAGATGAGATTGTTAAATGAGTTCCAAAAGGAGGTGACATCATTTTGGATTCGAAACCCAGAGAAGTATGTTATCTGTACTTGTTTACCCCTGTAAAGTGGAAATTTGAGCTCTGCTGATTTTAATATTTTTTCAGTGATATGCATATAGTTGTAATGGTTGGTTTATTTTACATTCATTGTATAGAGCGAGTTGGTTTAATTTCAATGTCTTATCATCATTTTTAGAAAATAATCTGGTGAACATGTTTTAATTTCAAGATTCATTTTTAACTGTTTTCAAACTACCAAGTTTAAATATGAGTAAATATATTTTAGCAGAAATTAAATGTCTAATGCATCGTATATTTTCTTAGGTAAGTTTTGTTCAAATGTATTGTTTCATTATAAATGTTTCTTATAAATTGTGTTTCCATGGGTGATTAAATTGTATTAATATTCTGACCAAATTAAATGTTGTTTCATGTTCTTACAGTAAATCATGTAGTAAATCCCATACAAACATCATGCAGTAACTACATACAGTTGTGGAATTTTGCTTTATGTGTTAATGATTTAAGATGTGTTTTTTGTAGGTATATGGAAGAGATAATAGAGAGCACTCTGTCGCTCTTGTCATTAAATCTTGACCAGAGTCTAAAGACAACAAGCGCTGACAAGGTCCTGGAGCCCATCTACTTTCTTTCCATGCTAGACATCAAAGCTAATTGGTTTAAAAAGTGGATGGTAAGCAATGGTGAACAATAAAAAGTCAGACATTAAATTAAGTCTTATAACTATGTGAGTATATAACTATTACTGTAGCTGCTGTTGTATTGTTATTGTTAACTCAAGTAGCTCACCAATTATTGTAGTACCAATAGGCCAACCATATACCACTTTAAATCTAGACCGTGCCAATCTGTGACTGGGTTCTGGAACAAAAGTCTTGGATTTTCAGGGGCAGTGGGCTCTTTTTACCTGTTGCTTCTGGTTTTTCACTATACCGATATATCAACGTGTGGTTTTTATACTATATTTGTTTGAGATTGCGACCATAATTCAGTGAAACAGAAGCAAAACTTTGAAGTAGATTGGGAGTTGGGTCCTAAAAAGGTAGGGAGAGTGGTAGTTATAAGAATTACTTACTGCATTACATCAGTCTTAACTAAAATACATATTAGTAATTAGTGTATATGAAACAGTGGCTCTTCAGCAAATGTATACATGTATAATAGTGTTTTATCATAATTCAAGATCTCTAGCTTTCAAGCAGATAAAAATACAATATTTCCAGTCAAGCAACATAATAGGTCAATGAAAAAGTCAATTCATTTTGACTGTAACAAAAACCAACAGGTAGGGTATGTGGATCTCCAGGACCAGGGTTTGAACACCTTTAGGGCGAATATTAAAGGAAATTTTTTCTTTTCTATGTAATTGTATATAAACATGTTCAGTTATGTTTACATCATAGCAATTTGGGCTCCTTCTGTGTTTTATCTGTTTCCCTTTAGCATGGCTATTACAGCAGGACAGTGGTCTTGAGACTCCTTGAAAATAAGTACAAGTCTTTGGTGAGTATTCCTTAAGGCATTCTGTATTATACAATATTACCTGAATTTTCTGATTAATGAGAAGATGAAGAGTGAAAATGATTACAGGTGACAAATGGACCTGAAAATGAGATGGTATTTAACTGTATCATTAATTTTGTCCATGACTGGCAAAGTAAAAATTGTAACTCCCATATAATACAACATGCAGTAACTATCAAAACGGGCTAGGTATGTAAACCTTGTCAGAAATGATTTGTAATCTCATAGTAAGAAACATACAGTAAACTTTGTCATAGGCTATTTGTGTTGTCCAACCTTAATGACCACTGTTATTGTGATTAGTTTCTAAAAAGGTGCCTTATTGAAAGCTAAGTAACAGAGGCTTTTTCAGGGGGTATTAAGTATTTTGGACTCCCATCAATATTTTTCTTGCCTATTTGATATCTTTTTTGTGAGTTCTGTTTTTTGCTGTCCCTTACTCTTTAGATTTCTGTTGGGCATGCTATTCTGTTAATTGCATTGAACTGTCTGCAAAGATGTTAACACATTCGTCTAAACTTGAGAGAAAGCATTCACAGCATGTGCAATGTGCATAACACCCTATATGATCTGATGAGAAAAGTGTTTGAATGATCCTACTGAGAGGACATGAAAAAAAGAAAATCGAACAAAAATATATCAATACTGTATGGAAACTGGTGAGCTCAATTCATTTTTTCAATTTGACAGATTGTTGCATCTCTTCAGCAATGCATTAATTATTATGAATCCTGTGAGTCTTCTTGTGATAAGACATCCAACATTGCACATGTGAGGCAACAACAGCAGACAGGTATGTATTAACCTTCATATCTCTTATCCTATACTAACATCCCTTTTTAATTGATCTTTAAACTGTTTCAGGTGAAATTATATTTTCTTTTAAAAATGTGTATATGTAAGAATATGTAATTAGCTTATCCGCCCCTTTGCCTCATAGGCCTGCTCTGCTCTGTCATTTCCCCACACTTAAATAACTTAATAAAAACAGCTGAAACACTGTTTTTTCAGCATGAAATTAACCTCTGCTTCTTTCTGTGTAAGACATAGCCTACTACATTCCTGGGTTGTGACTTTTAAAGCAAGAATTACTAACTTTTATATATGAAATGCAATTAAATGATTTAATGATTCAATTCAATTTGATTAGAGCAGCTTAGAAGAATATGTTTTCCTGTATCCTTTTGTAGTTACTTAATTCAGTTAAACCATATATCCATCACACTTCAGCACCATTGTGAAAGTGTGGCTCATTGTTTATATGAATCCTGTGCTGTGCTCTGCTGTACCAGGATCAGGATATAACCAATAAAGATACAAAGAGATAGTTAATACTCAAGCTTCACTAAGTTCAGGGTTCCCTAGTGTCATCAGTTAGAAAATTACTTTCGATACTTCAAAAGCTTTGCCTTTTGAATAGAAACGGTAGGGTAATACAAGCACGATATCAGCCCTGTTGCTTTTATTTGCTCTCTACAGGTTCTGTTAATAATGTAGCAGAGAGGGACAGAGATTGGAACAATATATAAATATTGCTGCCTTTTAATTGCATTGCCATCCTGCTTATGTTTCTGTCCACATAAGAATAATTAGAAAATGGTTTGCAAATAAGTTGGGAGAGATATCAGGAAATCTTAATTTTTTCATTAAGATATATTGAATCTGTCTTAGTTTTTCATTTGCTTTTATCAAAAAGCAAGAAGCATGCCAAGTACAGTACATCTTGTTGTACAGTGCTTTTAAAAAGAAGGAACTACGCTCACCTAAGCTATGAGTAAAGTTTAAAAGAGCTATAAAATATAGATGCGTGTAAGAAAAAAATAAAAAAAGATTAATTAAAAAGATTAAATAAAAAATATCTAGTGCATTTATCCATATGTGTGTTTATATTGTTGCCTTTCCTTAAGGGACCACCCAGAGGATGTTTTACACAGCCAAACAGTTAGAATATACATATTTTGTTCATTCAGTCTGTCTGCTGGGAAGGCTGCTTATGTACACACATGGGAGAAAACTTTTCCCCATAAAACTGAAAAGAAGAAAAGGTAAGAAAACAGTAACAACTTTGGTTTGCTTTGCTCTCTGCATATGTAGTTATATTACCTCATTTTTGGATCTGAAAGTTTTCGACCTGTGTTGTCTTCTTTTGGCCTTGAAGGCAAACCGCTTCAAACCGCTTCAAACCGCGGCCAGTTGTTTAAAACATTTTATATAAATACTTTAACTATTAAATGTGAAATACCAGACACCTTAAAGTGAAGGTTGTGTTATGATGTGTAAATAAATGTAAAATATTTTTTTTTCAGGATGTTAGACAACAGAACCTGTTGGTTTGGAAACTGTGTGTAGTTTCTGTAGGTACTGTATGTACAGAGGCAGCAATGTAGGTTTATTCACCACCTTCCCTAAACCAATGCCCTGCTGTGCTGAATTATAAATAGTGTAGGCACATTTGTGAAATTAACATTTTTAATCAAAACCTGAATCTTCAATCACAAAATCTTGTGGATGAAAGAAGTCAAATGATATCAAAAACTGCAAAGAAAAATCAATAAGTAAAATATGTTTATTTCAACATGTAGTCTTCCTGTCTGTACTTTGTGGAGGCACATTTGGCAGCAATTACACCTTAAACTTTAAAGTCTTTTTGGATAAGTCTCTGCCAACTTTGTGTAGCAGGATGATGCAGTTTTCTCTTCTCTTCGCAAACTTGCTAAAGCTCTGCCTATTTGGTTGAAGATCATTAATTTATGGCAATTTTCAAGTCTTGCCATTTTCTGATTTTCTATCAGACTCAATTCAGGCCTCTAGGGACACTCAAAGGCATTCAGTTCTTGTTAAGCCATTCCAGTGTAGCTTTGGCCTTATGCTTTACGTCGTTATCGTGCTGACAGGGGAGTTTTTTATCCACGTTTTAAGGGTTCATGTTGGTGGCTCATGAATGGCTTTAGATAAATTCATTTGATGAAAATAGTTATACTTGACATCTGACAAAAATACCTGGAATCCGTGAATGCCCAGAAAAGTCTGTATTTCAGAAAAAAGTACATTATCTCTAATATGTATTAAAACTATTTCTATTGACAGATCCAGTGACTCTGACAGACCTGATAGTGATTCTAATCAGAATAATGTACAGACATCCAATTCCATATTACAGTGAAATCCCACATGTTGGTAAGCTGTTATCTAAGCATACCTATATTCAACCCAATTGTAAATTAAAGTAAACGTTGTTTTAATGACTGAAAACTTATTTTTATTACGTTAACTGAAGAGTTTGTACTTATTTTCCTTGTGGAAAGCTACTAAACACATGTAAGTTAAATAAAACAGGTACAGAGCAAATTTGCCCAAAAGAAAAATCAGATCCCCCTATTTTTTAGGAAAAGACAGTTTTATTAGTACATTTTGGTTGTATTTAAGTACTGAATATTTATCTTAATAACAAGATGTCTTTTTTTATTGTAATGTATTATTGTTTGGTACTTACAGTAGGTATAAACCCTGCACCTTTCAATGGCAGTAACTAGATTGATGTATTTCAAAGTTGAATAAATTGAATTTTTTGCACTTTAAACATAAAGACTGACCTATTTTAACGATGACTGCCCTGTCAGTACTAGAGCAGCTACATGGAAATCTGTTACCAACACACTAGAAAAATGAAAATTAAGAGATTAATTGGTAGTTTAACTTTAAGTCCATAGCAATCTTAGGTAAAAGAAGGTTTTTGGTTTGTTAGGTATACAGTGAAAAATATCCTAATCATCCCTGATATTTTACTTATCATATACACAAATACTTTTAATTAAGAAAAAATAATTGTTGTACTACTGTCTTGGATAAAGAGGTCAGAAAATGAATGGATGAAATTGTTGAATTAAATTATTTTCCTTCAATTTGTGATGCTGACTGATGCTCACTAATGTTTTATTTGTAGATTCCCTTTCACCAGCATGCCTTGTGATGGATGTTCTGAGAACTCTCTGTGACCGTAAAGAGTGTGCGGTGGAGTGCTTGTATGCTATTGCTGTCATTGAGATGCTTTTGTCTCCCATCATTGCCCTACTCAAAGGAAAGCAGGTAAGAAGAAAAGTCAGTTTATCTGTTGTCAAATATTTGAAAACAACAATGGAAGTACAGAGGTACCGTGGAGGAACCCAAAAGTGTTGGATCATTTTCACTGTGATCCTTGATTTACCCGAAATAGATAAATATTGTGAAGAATGCACTCAGTACATTGATAAAGATGTTGGGCTCGATTTTGATCATCTGGATGTAAGGACTTCACACAGAAGTTGTTCATTTCCACCTTGGAGTTGGGGCGAGTGGCTTGCAACAAGAGGGTTGTTTTGGATCAAAATGGCACCCAGCACAACCAGAATGTGGTGAAATTAGTTTTATGGGAAATGACATTTTCAGGCCATTCATGAGCCACCAACATGAACCCTTTATGATTCAGTTTAATGCAGCAATTGGACATTCAGCAAATAGGGAAGAGAAAAACCCCTGATGGCACTGTGCTTTGTGCATCCTGCAGTGGTGCCGAGGATGTCATTGGTGCTGCAGGAAGATCAAGTACTATACATGTCTTGCAGATAAACCAGAGAGCACTTGAACACGGGCTTTGTCCACAGGAGGCAGAAGCAAGGAAAACGCATAAATCTGCCCACTCACAGCAATAAGTGGATAATCACCGCTAGAATGAATACACACTCTTGACATATTTGTTACAATGTTAGTAAACTTTACATTTATGTAATTGCTTAACTGCCATTTTTGTGCATGGCTATTTTTGTTTTCTGTTTTTGAGTATGTGCTGCATTCATGTTTAAACATTATATCAAACTACCACAAAGCTTTTACAATAATAATCACATCACAATTTGATTTATTACAAGTAATACATATATTTGTTTTTTCAATTAAATTTAAATAAATTAAATAAAACTTTATAGATCTGATTCAAATCTGTAAAGATTCAATTGGAAACGTTGTTACATGTGAAGGAGGCTGAATGTCTGCAACAGCTGTAAAAGAAGAAACACAAAGTGAAATTTACTGATTGTGTATGTTCTCAGCCCCCAAAGTCAATACTTGGTGGAAACAACTTTGGCAGGAGTTAATGCTTCTAGTATTTTTGAATACTGTGCCATTATTTTGGAGGTCTAAACCAGTTGTGCACAGTGCAAAGTTGTAATTTTTTCTTTTCTCCCTAAACATATTGCTCCAATTCAGACAAGTTCATTAAGAATATTCACCCCCTTTTCCTGTCAGACCTCTCCAGTTGGCTTTGTACTTTAGATCATTGTCCATCTGAACTGTATATTTTCCAACCCATTACAAATTGTTTTGGCGACTCAAGTACGTTTTCCTTTAAGATTTTCACGTACTTTGCTTACGGTCCATTTTTCCTCTTATTCCTGATAACCATCCCAGTCCCTGCTAATGAGAAACATCCCCATCATGCTGCCACCACCACGGTTAACAGTCTGACTGCTGGTGACTGGGGTGGTGCTGACTGGGAGATGTGCTGTGTTGGGTTTGTGCCAGACATAAGCTGAGCAATTATAGAAAAAAAATCTTGACTGACCACAAAACCTTCTGGTGTGTGTCTGCAGTATATCTTGTGAGATTTAACACAAATATTTTTCAGTAAAGGCTTGATTCTTGCTACTCACCCACACAGCTCAGTTTTGTGTTTGTGATCAGAATATCGTCGATGTATGAATACTGACTCCCATCTGGGAAACAGAACTTTGCAAATCTATCAGAGCCACTGTTGGCTTCACAGTGGCATTCCTAACCAGCTCTCTGCTTGCCTGGCTGCTGAGTTTGGAAGGGAGGTCTGATGGGCATTCCCTTCTTAATGATGAACTTCACTAAAAGGGATATTGTAACCTTCTCCTGACCTGTGCCTCTCTGCCACTTTATCCCCGATGAGTTTCTAAAGCTCCTTGGTGTTCATGGTTGATTTGACATATCACTATGTGAGTTGTGGCATAAAGTTCAATATCTGTCTCAGGAAACATAAAGATGCATAAACAGATGCATGTACTATGAAGTCAAGTTAAATCACATTGATTGCACACAGAAACCATTTCACTAATTTCTATCTTTCAAACTATTCATCTGGTGGGGTGGCGCAGTGGTCAGCATTGCTGCCTTGCAGCACTGGGGCCCTGGGTTCATTTCCTGGGGTGCTCTCTGTGTGGAGTTTGGGGAGAACATGGTTCTTCCTGTGTTTGCATGGATTTCCTCCAGGTCCTCCGGTTTCCTCCCACATTCCAAACACATACTAGTAGGTTAATGGGCTTGTGGGAAAACTGGCCCTGCTGTGAGTGTGAGCCATTCAAAGTACTGGGTCCTGTCCAGGGTGCATCCTTGACGGGACAAACTCAATGAGGCTGTGTTTGACAAAGCGGTTAGAAAATGGATGGATGGTACTATTCATTTGCACTTCAACTGATTTAGGGTTGCTGTAGGAAAGGGGCTTCATACTATGTTTGTAACACTTAATCGCATACAGTATGTAAGATATTTTCCTTAATGTTAGTGTTTTGTCCAGTGATCAAAATCTGGTCTATTATTTCATAAGTGTGATGCTAACCCAGTTGGAAATGTATAATCATTACAGAATCCTACATCCTACAGGCCTTGAAATCCAGAATCCTGTTCCCGAAATCAAAATTCACAATCGCAACATTTTTGCAGGCCAGAGAAAAAAAAGAAACCTCTAGTATCTTATAGACATGGATTTGACTCAGGACAAAATTTACTTTCTTAAAACATAGATGCCCAAAAGTGAATTGGAATCAATCATCCTGTTCTAACAATGCACCACCAAAGTAGAGGAGACCATTTTTAGCCTGAGGATTCCACAGTAAAGGAAGTTGACATGCTCTCTATAATAATCCTCAGTTTACTTAATCAGAATGTGGTCTCCAAGGCTGGTCAGAACAAGGATTTATATCGTGGAACAAGCTGTAGAATAACAGGCTGATGATGAGGTTCATGTTCCTTCCCTTCTCTCTTTCTGTCTTCTGTCTCCTTGCTTTACTCTGCCTTGCCTCTGTATTTATGCTGTATTCAATTGCTGTTGAATATTTATTCTCCAATATGCTGGTCTGAGTGATTCACAGTGAAGTTAATTAACTTGAGGAAATCAGCACAAAAACATTTGGATTATTTGTGTTTAATTACCTATTAGTCCACAAACAGCTAGGTGAACACCTCAAAATAATATTATTGCATAAGAAGTTTTGAAACAAAGGATATCTAAATTTTGCTACACCCTGGTCATAACAATAGCAACACAATAGAAACCTTAAAATGGATGAAACTGCAGTGTAATGTGTGATATTTTGTTCCATACCTACTGTTTGAAACAGACTGAGTTTTGCACATTAATGTATAATAAAATACATAATGTATTTTATTAGCTCTTTTTATTATATTTTTACTAAAGATATTATTTTCAAGAATATCTGAAGGTACTGTGTATGATTTATATGTGCAATAATATATGCAATATAAAATTTTCTTCCCACAATTTATTTAATTGCACCTTTGTATCACAGGTGAATTTAACCTCCCCTGAAACAACATTGACTCACATAGCTGATATATTGGCAAGAATTGCAACTACTGAACGGGGACTTTCCCTTTTCCTGTATGATGGAAACTTCATTTACACTGAAGGAGAAGGGTAAGAGAATTGTTTTCATTTTGTACCAATGAACACGTGATTTTGCTTAACAGCTTTGATAATGGGAATTGAATACATGCCAAGCTAAAGCCTGCAAGGTGTCTGTGTGGCATAAACATGTTAAATCAATGGGATAAAAAACAATAGTTTCGGGCTCTAGCCTTACTACTATGTGTGGCTTGTTTTAAATGTGACGATCGGATGTCTTTTCTCCATCGACGTCACTTTAAGGTTTATGCACGCTACAGAGCAACATCCCTGAAATTTAGTTATAATTCTTAGTCTGTGTTACATTTTAATCAAGAAATTTAATTGGATCTAAAAAGATAATATGAAGGAAAAAAAAGACATTCCTGTACTCTTGGAAGAAGAGCACCCAAAGAAGGCTCCATAGCCAAAACATGTTTTTTTTTCTTCTCTTTTCAGCATGGAATAACCCTTTACTTTTTTCTTTGCAGCCTGTGCATGCTGATGCACCTCCCTTCTTGTACTCTCTTTCAGCTCTTAATGATTGTCAGTCCCAGAGACATCAGATTGTCTCAGGGTGTGTGTTGTTCATTTACAGTTAACTCCAGTTATGTAGCTGTTAAAAGTTTTGTCAGATTTAATTATTTGTCAGTGATTTTGCACAGCACATGTATTCCTCTTTGACTGGTCTTGTAGTGTAGGTGAATTTAATCAACAAACTTATTTGCTGTCCAGTAGATGTAGAGTAATGCTTTTCAGTGGTTTTGAAATCCATGTACTGTATGTAAAAAATGAGTGATGTGGGTGGGGTTTGAAATGTATGACTAAACTGGTAAAAAGGATCAAAATCAGGCAATTGGCAGTAATTGTTATTGTATTTATTTTGAAATGTGATTTTTTACGTCATTATTCTGAAGAAATGTCTGTGGTAGTGTAAATTTTGTTGAGCCCTCCAATTAAAAGAAGAAAGATTTAAATCTTTCTTTATTATTTTTATTTTCATGAACTCTGAATTTTTTCTTCTTATTCTTTTTTCTTCTTTTTTGCATGTAGCATTTCAGCAGCACATGTGATTGTTCAATTTACCAAAATGCTACTTGCTGATAAGATCTCCGTTTTGTCGGAAGCTGGGCCATTAACCAGCTTGAAAGGAGCCTTCATCTTTGTCTGCCGTCAGATGTACAACACATGTGAGGGACTTCAGGTGCTCAAACCATATGGCCTCCACGACTGCATAGCTGAAGCTTGGAAACAGGTGCCTCTCTTTTCAATAGTACTGTAAAAAAAGAAACATCTCTGTGGAGTTTTTGAATGTTGCAAATATTTTAATATTTAAAAGAAGTATATCCAGTGCATTGCAAATGTATTCACTCCCTTCCAATTCTGTCCCATTTTGTTGAACTACAAATGATATGTGTATTCACATTTTTAATGTGACTATTTTTAATCAAAACTTGAATACTCCAATTGAACATTTTTATAGGTGCCAAAAGATAGACGACAGCAAAAACTGTGAACAAAATCAAAAATTTAAATGTAGCAAATGAAATATATTTGGAAAGGAATGAATACTTTTACAAGGCACTGTGAGTTCTCAGTAAGTATTGATATACTGTAAACATGCAATTTACAAGTTAGAAAATATTGACAAAATTCTAACTAAAAGTAAACGGACTAAAAACTTCAAAGTGGCTTAACATGACCCAAAATACTTCTGTCTTCGTACATTTCCTTAGAAAGTTATTGAATTTCATGCTTCAACTTACATAGTGATATGTCAAATCAACCATGAACACCAAGGAGCTTTAGAAACTCATCGTGGATAAAGTGGCAGAGAGGCACAGGTCAGGAGAAGGTTACAATATCCCTTTTAGTGAAGTTCATCATTAAGAAGGGAATGCCCATCAGACCTCCCTTCCAAACTCAGCAGCCAGGCAAGCAGAGAGCTGGTTAGGAATGCCACAGATGGGAGTCAGTATTCATACATCGACGATCACAAACACAAAACTGAGCTGTGTGGGCAAGAATCAAGCCTTTACTGAAAAATATTTGTGTTAAATCTCACAAGAGATATACTGCAGACACACACCAGAAGGTTTTGTGGTCAGTCAAGATTTTTTTTCTATAATTGCTCAGCTTATGTCTGGCACAAACCCAACACAGCACATCTCCCAGTCAGCACCACCCTAGTCACCAGCAGTCAGACTGTTAACCGTGGTGGTGGCAGCATGATGGGGATGTTTCTCATTAGCAGGGACTGGGATGGTTATCAGGAATAAGAGGAAAAATGGACCGTAAGCAAAGTACGTGAAAATCTTAAAGGAAAACGTACTTGAGTCCCCAAAACAATTTGTAATGGGTTGGAAAATATACAGTTCAGATGGACAATGATCTAAAGTACAAAGCCAACTGGAGAGGTCTGACAGGAAAAGGGGGTGAATGTCCTTGACTAGCACAGTCAGAGCCGTGACTTTAATCCAGTAGAACATTTTTTAAAGGCTGGATGATTGCAGTTGATCAGCTGTCCCCAATGAACTTGTCTGAACTGGAGCGATATTGCCAGGAAGAAAGGAAAGAATTGTACCTTTCCACTGTGCACAACTCGTTCAGACCTCCTAAATAGAAGCACAGTGCAAAACTGGTACAGTATTCAAAAATAAAATAAAAATAAAAGCAGTGACTCAGGCGGCCGAGTACTTAAGCAATCAGTAAATTTTACTTTGTGTTTCTTTTGTTTTGGATTTGCAGACATTTAGCCTCCTTCAAAATATACCATAGTTCAGGTCAATCCTTACAATTCTTAATAAAATATTCAGTTGAAAATTATATACATTGCTTGTAATTCATTGAAAAGTGATATTATGGAGAGGGATGAGTGCTTTTCCAAGTTGCTGTAGCAGGCTTATCTGTCTAGCCACCGTGCTGCCAAACAATAATTTATCCAGCTTACTATGAAAAATGTGCATTATGTACAATGTACTATGAAAGTGTACTATTTTTTATTTCACTATTTAATTTAAAACAAAAAGGATCATATTAAACAATTACTTTAAAATAATTTTTGTTTTGGAATATTTAAAAATGTTTTTGTTTTGTTACAACTTTTTTAAAAATTATGTTTTGAACTCTGAATATTGAAATATTCAGCCTCACTTTCCATTTCTATCCCAGAGTTTCCATCTCATTCTGGCTCAGTTCTGACCACTGCCTTTCTCCCAGTAATCTGTGCATACATCGGCTAGGCCTGCAATGATGCAAGTGTGAGGGTTTGTCAGAATGGTTTCACCTGATTGTACCATGAAAATATAACTCACAGCTTTAACAGTGTGATGGAAATAGATTCTTTGAAAACAATTATTGCCATCTGATGTGGGAAATTTATATTTTCCATTCACTTTGCTGCTAAGGGATTCCTCTGTTCATAAGAAGAATGTTAGTTTAGAAAGGGAAAGGTAAATGGAATACCAAGTTAAAGAATGACCACAGTGAAATTTAACTATTTGATTTGTTTCTAGTGAAACCATTTCAACCCATCAGGGCTCTTGTTTAATGTTAATGTGAAATATTTGGCCTTATATTTGATTTGCTTTCATTTTCAGACAGTTGCCTTGTCAGAAAGAGTTCCAACTCCGGTTCCAGGAGATTGTTCAAGTTCAGCTGCTCAGGATTCACAAAATAAGTGAGTAAAGCAGCACAATGAAAAACAGCAGTCTGAACCAAAAAAAGAAATATAATAAACACATGAAGCATTTTAGTAAAAAGAGTTGTAATGTATTTTTAAGACTAAATTCTAGTTGGAATGTGTAATTTGCTAAATGAATGCAGATTTGGTTGTAACTGTTTGCATATTTATTCAATTAGCATGGTCTGGGAAGAGACTTTACTGGACAATCTCTTAAATTTTGCTGCTACACCAAAGGGGCTTCTGCTCCTTCAGCAGACTGGGGCCATCAATGAATGCGTCACCTATATGTTCAGCAGATTCACGAAAAAGCTGCAGGTAACTTGTTCTGACTGTAATTCACTTCTTGTTTCTGATTATTTGGGCTAATTTCTTGGCCATTGTCTTGTCTCCTTTTACACAAAGGTTTTTGAAATGCTTGATATGCTTGTAATATACATGCTCTTGTTAATTACAATGTGGTAATTTAACTTAAGTATTTAATTCACAGCATGTACAGTGCCTTGCCAAAGTATTCACCCCCCTTGGACGTTTTCACATTTTAATGTGTTACAGCATGGAACTATGATGTATTTAACTGAGACTTTTTGCCACTCATCAACACGAAGTACTCTATAATGTCAAAGTGGAAAAACAAATCCAGACATTTTACTAAATTAATAACAAATAAAAAACAGAAAATAATCGAATGCATAAGTATTCACCCCCCCCCCCCCAGAGTTAATTCTTGGTATAACTTGGTTCCATGCTGTGACACAATAAAATGTGAAAATGTCCAAGGGGGGGCCGAATACTTTTGCAAGGCACTGTATTCTTTGTAAAGAACCTTGTGTTTATTGGTTTAAAAATGTTAATTCCACATTGAAAAGTAGGAAGAAGAGCAACAGAATGGCTTTGGATGCCTTCAAGTGTGTCAGCTTCCTCCTTCTTTCTCCCTCAGACCTGCAGAAGGCTTCTTCATCGAAATGTTGTTTCTTCTTCTGTTTTCAGCTCACATGCAGGCATAATATTGTATCGCATATTTAGTGGTGCATTTACTTTTCAGAAAGTCAGGGAGTCGTTACATATTATCTTTGTTACAGTGTATCTTAGTATATTACTAAGAAAACAAATGGTTTCCAAGTTGTCTTTGATAATTATAAAATAAGTTCATCTTTCTGTTATTAAACCCAGTAAACATTACAGTATCCACTCATAGATTCATCCATGGACACTGGCAAAACTTTTTTTCATCGAATCTTGGCACTGGCAAGACCCTCCTACTTTTATAAGAGTAAAATGACTGCTCTTAAGTCATATTGATCCACTTCACTTTACTCATAGTAAATAATTTTCTTCTAAGTGGATTGCAATAATCTGCCTAGGAAAATATACTGTCTCTGAAATAAAAAAGAGCATTTTGTGCTTTTGTCTGATTTACTGAGTTAATTAGGATAAATACACTCAATTTGTATATATCTAGTGGTATACCGTTTACAGGAGATATTCCAATTTGCATAGCAGACATACTTTGGTTACAATACTTTGGTAAAAACCTGTCTTAGGTAATGGAGGTGAATGCACTCTTCCTGTAATGTTTGGACATTAAGCTGACATTCAGTCACAAAGGTGGCCTTCTTCATATGTAGAGTCTGCCTATCTGCATGTCTGAAAGTTATGTCCCTGAGTTCCAACATAATAATGTTTCATTACTAATTTGAATTCATAAGATGATTTACTGACCATTACCAATGAAATGTAAGGAACAAATAAACAAATATTTGACCATTTTAAACCATTTGAATCCTTACCTTTTTTTCCCCACAACTGCCACAAGTCCTGTTGTCTTCTCTGTACCAAATTAATCCATCTTTATGCAAAATAAATAGCATACATCATAAGATCATGTAAGATTACAAACCATCACAGGCCAGTTAGCACTAAGCCAACCTAACTTGCCTGGCTTTGAATTCACTAGGTGTCTTTCTCTTTGGCAACTGTCTAGCTCTCTATATAAACGTATAAACGGGCTAAGGCTTTGTTTTAGGTGACTGTAATGTATCCAGTAATATATCCCACTAGTCTCCATAATACAGACTTTTTTGAAACTTCAAATTTGCTTTGTTATTTGATAGATTTGTGAAAGGAAACCCTAGGCCGGTAGACACATCAAGTTATGATTTTTTTTATTTTGGTTCAAAGCAGTTTTTTCTCTCGGATGTATGTGAGCAATCATCTACTACAATTGTATTGGCATTGCTGCGATTACATGATTACTTGCTTAAAACATGACATTTACAGTATTTTTTTAATTTCAGGTCAGCAGATGCGAGAAATTTGGTTATGGAGTGATGGTTACACAAGTAGCAGCAACGGCTCCTGGAGTGGCAGCAATCTGGAGTTCAGGTAAATATTTCAATTTAATTGCCACAGCTAACATTATCTTTATTCTTTTTGAGAAACTGCGACTATGCAGTATACAGTACTGTATGTGTGAGAGTCACACCTGAAGAAGGCTCCACGGCCGAAACGTGTTTTCTTTCTTCTCTTTTCAGCATGGAATAAACCTATTACTTGTTCCTTTGCAGCCTACGCATCTGACGCAGCTCCCCATCTGAACTAATACAGTACATACTGCATATATACAGACCCCCCCCCCCCCCCCCACAACACTTTTAATATAACATTAGAAAGCAGAACTATCTTAACAGACTGAAAGGGACAGTTAATAGGTTTATTCCATGCTGAAAAAAAGAAGAAAGAGAACACAATGTTTTGGCCGTGGAGCCTTCTTCAGGTGTGAGAGAGACAGGGCAGTAGGCAAAGGTAAAGTAGCGGGAGAACAAAGGTTGGGAGGGAGGAGGAGTGAGAGGCGGGAGTAGGGGACAGAAAGAGAGGCCAATCAAGAGGTGTGAAGTCAGAATGGGTGCAAAGAGGTGTGAAATGAAACTTCCAATGAATGGAGAAAATTTAAAAGAACAGTAGTCTGTCGTTAAGGGAAGGGAGAATGTGTGATCCTAGCTGCAGAATAATTTTAGTTTCGGTGGTCTTTCTGATGTATGAGTTCGGAAAACCGTCTTTGAGAACACAGACGGAGAGATTCGAGTGGTCGTGGCCGTCAGAGGTGAAATGAGAAACAATGGGCTTGGAGAGATCTTTAATCTTCACAGCCCTGACGTGTTCTCTGAAGCGGTCTCCGAGTCTCCTTCCTGTTTCTCCAATGTAGATGGCTGGGCATTTACTGCAAGAGATACAGTAAATAAGGTTGCTAGAGGTACAAGATGCTGTCTGGGTGATCCGGAATTGTCCTGAGGGGCCTTGAATGAGTGTGGTGGTGGCTGTGTACTTGCAGGTGATACAGCGAGTTCTGTTGCAAGGAAAAGTGCCAGGTGTGGATGGTTGTTGAGGGCGGTCAAGGGAGCTGTGAACAAGGAGGTTACGCAGATTAGGTGGTCGGCGATATGAGATGGTAGGGCGATCAGAAAAGAGGGCCCCAATGGAGGGATCATCCTGTAGGATGGAAAAGTTGTGGTTAATGGTCCTTGGGATAGGAAGTGTGTTAGGGTGGTAAGGAAGCACCAAAGGAATGCGGTTGTTACGGCGGGAGTTCCTGATCGGGTTGATGGTCCGGGGGGTGTTTTTGGCTCGGGCAAGGGCCCTGTCAATCACACTGCTGGGGTATCCTCTGTTGATGAAAAATGAGTACATTTCGAGGGCTTGGTTCTCGAAGTCGATGTCGTCGCTGCATAATCGTCTTAACTTAAGGAACTGTGAAAAAGGAAGAGAGTTTTTAGTGTGGTTGGGGTGAAATGAGCTGTACAGGAGGTAGCTGTGTGAATCCGTGGGTTTGTAATAAACTGAAGTGGACAGTCGGGGGTAGTTGATAGAGAAGTTGATGTCTAGAAACAGAAGAGCTACCTCCTGTACAGCTCATTTCACCCCAACCCATTTCACCCAGAGAGTTTTTAGTGTGGTTGGGGTGAAATGAGCTGTACAGGAGGTAGCTCTTCCGTTTCTAGACATCAACTTCTCTATCAACTACCCCCGACTGTCCACTTCAGTTTATTACAAACCCACGGATTCACACAGCTACCTCCTGTACAGCTCATTTCACCCCAACCACACTAAAAACTCTCTTCCTTTTTCACAGTTCCTTAAGTTAAGACGATTATGCAGCGACGACATCGACTTCGAGAACCAAGCCCTCGAAATGTACTCATTTTTCATCAACAGAGGATACCCCAGCAGTGTGATTGACAGGGCCCTTGCCCGAGCCAAAAACACCCCCCGGACCATCAACCCGATCAGGAACTCCCGCCGTAACAACCGCATTCCTTTGGTGCTTCCTTACCACCCTAACACACTTCCTATCCCAAGGACCATTAACCACAACTTTTCCATCCTACAGGATGATCCCTCCATTGGGGCCCTCTTTTCTGATCGCCCTACCATCTCATATCGCCGACCACCTAATCTGCGTAACCTCCTTGTTCACAGCTCCCTTGACCGCCCTCAACAACCATCCACACCTGGCACTTTTCCTTGCAACAGAACTCGCTGTATCACCTGCAAGTACACAGCCACCACCACACTCATTCAAGGCCCCTCAGGACAATTCCGGATCACCCAGACAGCATCTTGTACCTCTAGCAACCTTATTTACTGTATCTCTTGCAGTAAATGCCCAGCCATCTACATTGGAGAAACAGGAAGGAGACTCGGAGACCGCTTCAGAGAACACGTCAGGGCTGTGAAGATTAAAGATCTCTCCAAGCCCATTGTTTCTCATTTCACCTCTGACGGCCACGACCACTCGAATCTCTCCGTCTGTGTTCTCAAAGACGGTTTTCCGAACTCATACATCAGAAAGACCACCGAAACTAAAATTATTCTGCAGCTAGGATCACACATTCTCCCTTCCCTTAACGACAGACTACTGTTCTTTAAAATTTTCTCCATTCATTGGAAGTTTCATTTCACACCTCTTTGCACCCATTCTGACTTCACACCTCTTGATTGGCCTCTCTTTCTGTCCCCTACTCCCGCCTCTCACTCCTCCTCCCTCCCAACCTTTGTTCTCCCGCTACTTTACCTTTGCCTACTGCCCTGTCTCTCTCACACCTGAAGAAGGCTCCACGGCCAAAACGTTGTGTTCTCTTTCTTCTTTTTTTCAGCATGGAATAAACCTATTACTTGTTCCTTTGCAGCCTACGCATGCTGACGCAGCTACCCACCTGAAAGGGACAGTGATTAGATAGTGATTCTCATGATTTCAGAATGAAAACACCTTTCCGTGAGGTTCCTCAGTCAAGTAGTTTATATACAGTATATAAAATCAAAGTTCTCAGCTATGGACATCCATTTTGTCCCTAATTAGGGTTGATTCATGTGGCATAGTTGACACTGACAAGTGCATTAGCAATTGATGTTTTTTGCATTACATATTGGAACACCTTTCAGGTTTATGGTGCATATTGGGAGCTAGCACTCTCTGTGAGTTTTCGGAATGTGAATTTTAATTAGCTCTTTCAATTTCACAATGCTAGAAAGCAGAACAGAAATATTCAAGTCGCATTTCACTAACATTGTAAAACAACCAAAGTCACTTATTATTCATATTCCCATAACTCATAGCAGATGTTTGATCATAAAAAAACATGACAACCCTGAAGGGTGTTCCTTGTAATATATATAATATACTCTGTATAAAGTACTGTAGCTGCAAGAAGTTGGACTGGCAAAATACATATCAGTGACTTATTGGTAAATGAAACCTGAGTTTTTAGAAGTTTACTTGCTCTTGCTTGCTGATCACAAGTGTTATATTTATACATCGTTGCTGGAAGCAGGTTTGTTACTAAAAACGTCTCTCTCATAAGGAGACAAAAAGACATTTTTCATGTCTTACATAGATCCTTCAGCTGTCAGAAGATTTCTCTTCATTCTGTGTACCATTGTTATGGTATTTGCTGTTTTTTTATATTTTGTCATTTCTTGAGAGTGATATTTGTAATTATGTCACAAAGCATTCTTCAAGAGATGTTTTAGTTAATTAAATTAGAAAAGAAATATCAGTTATTTGTACCTGATGCAGAAATGTCACTTTTATAAGTGCCACTTGTATTTTAAGTACTCAGATCCATTCAATGAACTTACATTTTAATCTATTTTTGAAACCCCAGGAATATATGAAAACCAAGTTGTGCTAATTGGCTTTTGCTTGTTTTTTGTTACAGTTTTCAAAAAATATTTAGGAATTAACACAATGCTTTTCACGCTACCTTTAATATTTCTTTCTCTATCAGTAAAATGTTACTTCAGTTTATTTTTCTGACTGCATGTAAATATGCAGATGGACAATGGAACAATGTGCCATTTTGTAACACGTACAGTAAATTTAAAAAAATCATCAAGTATTCAAACCCTTGCACATTTTTGCACATTTTGTTGATCTATAAACTGCGGTCGGAATGCTTTGAAGTAACAATTTGCGTTTGTTGAAGTAGCAATTAATAATTGTTATGTGTATATAACGTGCTTCACACATTCATGGAAAAAACAAAAATAAAGGACTAAAAGTAAGTAAAAACCTAAGTTTGTTTTTGTAATTGCTAAATCATATGCATTATAAATACTAGTAGTAGTAATTTAATCTTGTATTTGTTCTTTCGTGCCAGGGTTTGTCCAAGCAATTGTTTTGGAATTATGGTCTGTTCTTGAATGTGGAAGAGATGAGGTGAGGATGATTCATCCAAAATCCACTCCAATGGATCCTATTGATAGAAGCTGTCAAAAGGTACAAGAAGTACTGAGTGTTAATATGGTTTTAGTCAAGAGACTTATTGCAGGTTGCAGGAGATTTCTTTTTGTGTCTGTGTATAACTGCTGTGGCACAGAACCAGCCCAGAGATGATTTTGGGATTTGGCGGATATTTTTTCTTCTTCTTTCATGCAAAACAGTACATTTCAAGAATTTCAATCTCGGTGCATTATCTAGTTTTTTGTCTATATTAACAACATATTCTGCATGTTCTAGTGAATACGAATACATTCAGTCTGTATTTGAACATATTTTCAGTATTCCCTTTCTTCCAAATAAAGCATTATTTTTTGGTATTCATAAAATAATATCAGTCTGTAATATATTTATTTGTGTAAAAAACACAGTGTTGCTTCATCTGATTTGAAACAAAGTTAGCACTGTCTTTCAAAACAAGCCCAAACAAGCTCATCTCCAGTCAGAGGGAAGAGAGAAGAGGCGTTTATACAAATATAACAAGTAATTATTTAAAATACTAAATAATACATGTGTACTTTAAGTGGTAAACCACAGTTGACCAGCAGCATACCGCTCAGGGTATTAGATGTGTTTTATTAAATTTCATTAAATTGGAGTGGATAAAATTCAGACTCTGTCAAATGACGTGCATATACATTGACATCAAACACCAGAACTGCTCCTGCAAGCACTTGTAAGGTATAATTTTGTGTGATGATAAAAGATTGCTTTCAAAGAAAACCGTGCCAAAATGCACTCCGAAGTTCTTGAAAAGCGTGGGTGATTTTCCTGATAAAAGCCAACCCTTAGCATGACTGGGAGCGGGCCTGCCGAGATGTGTGTGAGGATCTCTCTGCTCCGTGGTGCCAGGGATTACACTCTAGAGTGCTGCACTTAGCACTGTCACATCCTCACTACACGGTGCCCGTTGTAGCTTGTCTGATCTTTACTTTAGGGGTCCTTTTCTGAGAAATGCAGAGAGTCAGGGACAGCGTTGTAGTGTTTTGTTATTCTTATTGATTTTGTTTTTGAAAGACTAAAATCAATAGAAAATACAGTAGTTCTCTCAAGAAAAGAAAATATTCATATTGTGAATTCTTCTTCATCCCCAGTCATTTCTTGCCCTGGTCAATCTGCTGTCTTCTTACTCTGCTGTATACGAGCTGCTTGCTAAGCAGGAGCTTCCAAACAAGCCCGAATACCCCCTGCGAGAGATGCCCACCTCCATCATTGTGAGTTAGCTGCATGGAATAGTAAATGCTTTTATGGTTATTTTTGTAGATAAGTAGTTTACATTTGTTCATCTATTGTTTTCTCTAAAAAAGTTTAAATTATAGTAGGTATAATTTTATAGTTACAATGTTTTAATTTACAGCTAGTTATTTTTAAGTCTTATGCTTTTTATGCATAAAATACTGGCAGTGACGAATGATCAGTCAGTGACATGTATAGATTACAAC
This sequence comes from Atractosteus spatula, assembly GCF_055471065.1. Lineage (NCBI taxonomy): Eukaryota > Metazoa > Chordata > Actinopteri > Semionotiformes > Lepisosteidae > Atractosteus > Atractosteus spatula. The sequence continues at coordinate 76,608,980 of NC_142707.1, forward strand.
TGCTCATTAAAGTCATACCGAGGGATGAAGCTGATCTCAAGCTTCTGAGAGCATCAGTGTTAGAAGAAATGTAGTATAGGTAAGGGAACATATTGCACAGATAGAAAGATCAGAATGAATTTAGGGCTTATTTGTTGATATTTACTGTATTGAATTAAATTCCATTTTCTTGTTCATACAATTATATAGCCTCTTTTTATTTAAGAAGTTTTTTATCATAATAAAAGTAACATCAGAATTAGTGTTATAATAGAGGGGAAGTTATCACGTCATCATGACTTCATACACTGATTTGGTGAAATTTGACATTTTTAAAAGTTTTAACAAATTTTATTTTATGGTTAAATTATGATTTTGTCATTTAATACATTTATATATATATATGTTCAGAAATACAGATTGATTAAACAAAAATCACACCCAATTTTTATTATAAAAATGTGTTACCTTCTTGTGATTTATCTTTGGACTGAAGGTTTACAATAAAAATAAACATTATTAGCACTTAATAACTGTTTAATATTCGATTTTGCATTCTGTAGTGACGTTGGATAACATATAACATCTTGTTTTACACTTACACATTTTTTTAAGATTGTGTACTTGACGTATTTAAGACTAATATTAAATATACTAAATAGAATTATTAAATATTTTCATATAATAATTTTAAATAAATATTGACAGGAGAAAGATAAATGTTTAAAGCAATAAAAAATAATCTTTCAATAGTGTAATTGTATTTCTTCAACTGTACCTGTAGGTTGTGCCACATGAGGGCAGCATTAGACAGTTGTTACTCCAGTATAGTTGTAATGATATTTTATGGAATATTTTACATTTTGTATATTTCTGGATTGCATGTCTGCTTTAAAAGTATAGTTAGTAATCTGTGGCTCATGTTTCTACCTGTATTGGAATATGACATAAAGCCCATCAGCCCTTGTTATTTTTTATCAGAATCTTGTAGTGATTAAAATGTTTTTGTGTGTTCTATTGCAAAGACTTGCCAAAAAGTGTTGGGTTTTGTTTATTACATACATTTTTATAAAAATATGACCATATGCATGTTTAAAATGTTTTTCATACTTTAACCTACCGTGTGAAGCAGTGCTCTCGAATTATGGAAAAAAATTGCTGCTTTATGTAAATTTTAGTTATGCATCCAGTTGTAATATGGTTTAATTTTCCTTTTTTTCCTTTTACAGGACTTAATTGACAGACTGATAATAATTAATTCAGAGGCTAAAATACACTCATTGTTCAACTTTGAGCAATCACACACATTTGGCCTCAGGTAAGACTAATTCACTCTCAAAATGAGTGAGCTGGAAGTTTAAGATAATCAACAAACAGTGCACAGGGACAGCATCACTTTTTATAACTCAGTCGGCACGACTGATTCACCTGCTATAATTTCACTCTATTTTTAAATCATTATAATGTTCAGTTTGTCTTGATTAGCTGTCTGTAGTAATTGTATTTAAATAATTGGTTGACAAGAAAATTGCATTCTTTGTAAATTCTGTGGAGTATTTTTAGTTGTTATTTAAGATATATGTTTGTTCTTTTAATAATCTAAGGGTTGATGTTATGCTGTGGTGCATGATCAGGAATAATTAAATAATCTCTAATGCATTTTCTCCAAAGCCAACTGTAATAGACCCTAACCCTACCAGGTCAGTCCCTATGTCTGCATTGACAAAAGCTCATGATGACAGTGAAAGTTTATGACTTTTCTAGGCATAAATACCAACACAAAATCAGGTAAAAAAAGCACCTAACAACACCAGCAGTTGCATGCCCTTTTTGTACCAAACCTAGACCTACTAACACCTGTGGGAGAATATGCAATTCCTTTTCCATTTAAATTGACCACATAATTACCAAATTACCCTATAGTGTGACTATTGACAAACAGTAGAGGCCATGTAGCAGCCTCTAGTGGCAGTTCGCTGCAATTAAAACCTTTTCTAATGCAGCCTTTTAACAGATGATCATTATCATTATAAATTAATCTGTTTATGAGATAATTTTTATTTTCTGTTAGCAGACAAAAAATGAAGCTCTAAAACAGGAAAGCATATCTAACATGCAGTATAGTTGCTCAGTTTGAAAAAATATAGTGGAAAATTTTAATGTCAGAATATGTATTCATCTGGTGTATGTAGTTTTTTTTCCCTAAGTTACTCAATAGATGTTCAAATGGGACATGCTTACAGATTTGTAGTATGCTGCATTCTATCATTATTTTTCCTTTTATGGAATGGAATGTATTTATTTAGGATATAGCAAACTTTAAATATAAAGTGATCACCTTAAGGTATGACATCCACCACAATAAGTGAAAATATCACAAAATTTGGTGTCAGTGTTTCTGTCACAATGGCATGTTTGGTTCATAGACTGTATAGTAAGAAAATATGTTTATTGTCAGATAAAAATGCCCTGTGACATTTTAGTCTGTTTTGAATTTTGAAAAATACTGCTGTGCTGAAAAACCCTTTGCTTATGTCAACCAGTGAAGAATGGCTACATTCTTCATAAAGTGATGTAGCTTTTATTAAAATGTTGTGGATGACATTCTTTCATCATTTAGTAGAAATGATCAACTTTGCACATTTGATATGCAGTAATGTAGAAAGGGTTTAACTAGGCTGCATTGAATTAATTTCGTTATCTGATGGTGAATAAATATCTCACAATAAAAATGAGATATAACAAAACACTGTGCAGGGTTGGGGTATTTAAAATGTCAAAGCAACAGCTACCAGTGATGGGAAATGTGCAGATGCCATATCACCCTGCAACTCACAACTGGCAGCCCACTTTAGCTCAGCAGGTGTGAGCCTGGTCAGTACTTGGATGGGAGACCTCCTGGGAAAAACTAAGGCTGCTGCTGGAAGAGGTGTCAGTGGGGCCAGCAGGGGGCGCTCACCCTGCGGTCCATGTGGGTCCTAATGCCCCAGTATAGTGACAGGGACACTATACTGTAAAAAAGCATCGTCCTTTGGATGAGATGTAAAACCGAGGTCCTGACTCTCTGTGGTCATTAAAAATCCCAGGGTGTATTCGTAACCCCGGCGTACTGGCCAAATTTCCCACTGTCCCTTATCCCAATCATGGCCTCCTAATAATCCCCATCTATGAACTGGGGATGAACTGGCTTCATCACTCTGTTCTCCTCCCCACTGAGAGCTGGTGTGTGGTGAGTGTTCTGGCGCACTATGGCTGCCATCGCATCATCCAGGTGGGGCTGGAGTGTCCAGAAAAGCACTATATAAGTGTAAGCAATTATTATTATTGTGGATGAAATCACTATGACCATTACACAATGTTAGAACTGGATCTGTCTAAAAAGACTTAATTCGCACTTATATTTAGTCAATGTTCATATCAAAATAGATAGTTTTTTTAATTCTCTATACTTTCGAAATGGTGTTTCCATGTATTGAAGAGTCTTTGTATTAGAAGGGATCTGCTGTTTGTGGGTTTAATTGACTCATTTTCCAATTAAATGTGGTGTTATCTACTTTGAAATAAGTAATGCACAGCTGCCATCTGATGGGCCAATAGAAAGTTAAGTGCATCACTCAGCAGAGGGAAAAGTTGTTGCTTGGATGGAATAAAAAAGCTCCTTGGAGATGTGAAGGTCATAACATTTTTATGCACCACCAAAAACATTATTGTAGTATTTTTGTTTTCAGATATATCTCTTGTGTATCGATTGAATCTAGTGTGCTATTTGAGTTTCACATATTATTTTTTCATAAAAGCTCAAACGTATGGTGGAAAATGTTTTCAAATAACTAATGACAATCATCAGAAGCACTGCTTTGAAAATAAAATTCCAGCTGAGCCTTCTTCTCACTTAAAAAAAAAACAACCTCTTTCTTAATAGTACATTAATGGGCTTTTCTTGCAGTTCATCTTTTTCAGTTTTATGGAAATAAACATCCATCCATTTTCTAACCACTTTGTCCATTATAGGGTAAAGGGACTATCCCAGCAGGCAACAGGATCCATTCTGTACAGGACACTGGTCAATCACAGGGTGCACACACACCTCAAGGCTAATTTTTCCCAGACCCCACACAAACACAGGGAGAACATAAACTCCACACAGCACTCCAGGACCGGTGTTGAACCAGACCCCAGCACTGCAAAGCAGCAATGCCAACCACTGTGCCATCTAGTTAAACTTTTTTTTAATTAAAAGTATCTATCAATGAAAACATATTGCAATTAAGAAACATGCGTAATCCCTTAATGAAATCTTTATCTGGCATAAGATGATAATTGCTATGTCTATAGAAATTTTACATAAGCATAAGTTAAAGCATTTTCATAATTAAAGATAATGATTCCACATATTGCTGCAATTTGTTTGTCAGTGTAAGAGCTTTTTATATTAAGATCAATATTTATAGATGTTGGAAGCTATTGTATTGGCAGGGTGTCAGAAAAATATTAATGCTATTATGGTATCAGAACTGGAAAAAGAAAGTGCTTGTGTATTTAACAAGAAGTAGATCTATGTTGTTCCATTTATTTGCTTGTTTTGTGTCTGTTAATTTCAGAACAATGGGAATTATAGTGAATAATTATTCGGTAATGTTTCAACAACGTGATAAATTAACTCACAGTGTTATAATTAAACTTATTTTCTTGTGTGGGAAAGAGACTTTATGTTTGAATTAAAGTAGAAAAAAATCATCCAATTGAATTTTTTTGCTTTAAATGCAAACTACTACAGTCTTTAACACAGAATATAATAATTAGTTCAAAGAGCTGATCTCTGGTACCTCAAGGGAGACTTTTGCCTTGTAATATGCAAAATGGACCAATTAAAAAGTCTTGTTTTGAAGAGAAATGCTTACTGTTTACAAATCACTACAGCACAAATGGGGTAATTGTGTTATCAGATATTTCGCTTTTCTAATTATTTGACCTTGTTTATCTCTATCTACTGAATCAAAAATACTAAAAAGAATGAACAAATGTAACAACTTAATTAAGACAATACACCCTGGATGGGATACAAGTCCTTCACAGTTTCTTGTGTAGACACCATTTGTAATTGAAGAAAATGGGACATCAATTGGATGGGGTGAATACTTTTGCAAGGTATTGCATGTCCATCCTCCACCTTTACTTTAGTTTTTTCCTACAGTTGAACTGAGCTCTGCTTTTTATGCAGATTCTGTATGCTGATCTTTGTGGGCTTTTCTGAGCCATTTCTGTCTACTGTTTTTGATTGGGCAAAGCTGGGCCTTTGTGATAAAAGATGCTCATCTCATCCATTTTAATGTTAATAGGAACTTTAGAATGTGGTAATATGTGTTATTTAATCTCCAGTATGTTTTTAAATGTCAATTTCATAACCGATTTATAAATCATTTTAAAATGTTATTCATATTTTTGTTTTAATTGTTTTGTTCGTATAATTATGCTCATCTGTAGTTCTAGTATAATAATTAAGAAAATATAAAAGTTAATCACTAAATTACTTGGACTGCAAAACTATTTTATGTACTCTTTATTCACATAATTTTAGAATTTGTCTTTCAACTTTGCTTTCAACTGATATGGTTACCAAATCGCGACAGCAGATTTTGTCATTGGTGTTCCTGATATAACTCTTGATCCATCTGAGGGGAGAAAAATATATTTTTGCTGAAACTGAAAAATAAATAGTTTTGGGGAGGTCAGGTCAGACTATGCAGTTCTGTCTCCTGGTGTATTTGTACACATCTGTTGGAAAAAATTGGAACATCTCACCAGAATACGCTTCTCGGAAAGCCAGATGTATGTGTATCCAGATTTTTCACGCCACACTGTATTAAAGTGCCTATGTGCTATATATTTAAAAGGATAGTTTCAGGAAAAGTATTCTTACAGTAATTATTCTTTTGAGGACTGAACTGTGTTTTTAGCAGAGAGAAAGGATAATGTCTTTTTCCTGATCTTTGATTCTGACTGCAATATGTTTTTCAATGATGTCCAATGTCAGTTGTTCAAAGTATAATTGCTTGAAATGTATTTGCACATCTTTACTGTCATCTAGACTCTTTTAGGGGAAAGTTTGAGATCACTGACCATTTCCTGACATATTGTACATAAGTGAAACATTCTTTCTCTGAGGTAGTTTTTAGCACAGTTCTCCTAATCACTTCAGACAGAAATTTACATTGCAAACACAATCAGTACATGAAAGAGCAGATCAGATAATGAGAATATTATTAAATTCCCTTAGTAGAAATGAAAATGCAAAACTGTTCAGCTGCAAATAACCCCGTTTACATAATGTATTGTGTCATTGTCACATTTTCCAGATTGTGACAAAGCTCTAGAATATAGTGACAGAACTCTTTAAATTTTTCTTTAGTTAACTGTGCAGAGTGTCCAAGAAGATAAATTCCAGCATGTGGTTGTCATCCACGATAGTCATATTTGGAAGACTTTGGCATACAGTAATTGTGTGCACTTTGAGAAAAATGTTTAAATTAAGTTATGCCTACCACTAGATTCAACGTATGAGTATAGCAGTGAACAAGAAGTACTTATTGTGTATAGATCACATGTCACTGTTTGCATATCATAAACAGCAGATGCTATACCCAAACCTCTGTCATAGGACTGTGCAACTAGCTTGTAGGATCAAATTTCTCCAGTTAAAACAAAACCTAACATATACAGGCTGCTATTAACAATGTGAGGGCACTGTAGCATAGTGGGTAAGATTTTGGACTCTACGCTGTTGTTGTACCTCGAGCAAAATACTATACCCCAGTTGCTCCAGTCCACACAGCCATAAAGTAGGGACCAGCATTGCTGGGATAGGCCCAGTGATGAACCGGTATCCTAGTTTAATGCCACAGAAACCAGGATAATCTTTGGCCAGATAAGCCAAAATGGCTCAGATATGGAATTTGCCTACTGTTAACAATAGAATATATTAGTTAGAATCCAGCATCTTTTATCCAGCCCTCTCCCACTGGATGCACATCTTTATAAGAGATAAAACAAAGATGTCTCTACAGGTGAGCCTGCATTATAATCTGAACCTAAAAAGGAAACAACTTTGGTCCTTAATTAAAATGCATTAAGATCAAACAAGAGTGACAAACACTGCCTCGCAGATTTTAAAATGAAATTTAAATACTTCCACAAATATAAAAAAAATATATTCCTTCATTTGTATTATAGTTTCACAGTGCTAGTTTGGTTTAGTTTGGGGAAGTTGTACAGATGAAGTTGGGGTGTGTATAGTTTTGAAAAAAGTAATAGTAATAGCAACAGCAGCTACTGCTAGTGTTAGTCACCCTAAATCCATTATTAATTACTTTATTAAGAAGTCGTTTGCTAATAGTGTTTGTTATAATATTTTAAAAATGAAACAAGAAAATGAACGGGCTCTAAAATACAGCTAAATGTTGAGTTCTTTTGTCATGGCTTATTTTTATCAGCAACAGGGATCTTCCATGCTGCTCAGTTCCTAATGTTTTGGCTCAAACAGGAATCCAGTGGTAAAGACTGTATTCTGTCTGTGCAGAATTGTGTGCCGTCACTCAGTCTTTCTGTTCTTGGTTCTTCTCCTCTCCTCTTCACATTCTCATTCACTGTTCCTTAGTGTCTAGCATTTGCAAACCACAAGGTCACCTGAGCTGTTGGTTATTTTCTGGGAATTTTCAGTCTGATACACAGTTCAGCCAACTTGGCTCTACTCAAATTAGGCTGATATCTATCTGGATACCACTGAAGCTGTGCAAACTCCTCAATATTCCCTTTTCTACCTTCAGTATTTCAACTGCACTGCTGCCTAGGCTGAGGAAGCTATGGGACACTAATTAATGTAGACATTTACATGCAAAAATATCTTAAAGGTTTTCATGACATACCTTTGGTATTTTTTAATAAAATTATTAGCTGAAATCCTAAAAAACATAATTTTGCATAATCTAATGTGTTATCCAAAAAGAGCATTTAAAAAAAAACAGTGCATGTCATGTCTTTCTTTTGACCACACAAAATAAGTATGAACCAATGCATAAAAGTGTGGCAGCTGGGAACAGAACAGCACATTTGACTTGTAATAACAGTGAGAATGTGTTCATTATCAACCATGTAGCCCAGCTGATTTTATAATTGTTTTAATTGCAGCATACTGAGGTGTAATTTAGCATAATAAAAAAAAAAGTTCTGTGATACAAATGAAGCATGAATAGATGTCTTTTCTTTTATGTGAATATAGAAAAGGTTAAAATTATCTCCCTTCTGAATAATGAGGGCTGTTTGTCATATGGCATGTCATTCTCATAGTCTAGTCAGAAGAACAACACATTATGCTCATTTTGCTTAAATTAAAACTGCATGGTTTAATCTCAAAACTACTATAAGCTCCATACAGTATGTATGAAAGTTAGATAGCTTTTTAAAATATTTTGTACAGTACGCCCTAGGTTTAATGGACTTATAGAGGAGAAGGGGTGTCTGTTATTGCCAAATATCTGTTAAATTCACAAATTACATTTTTTGCCCCCAAACAGTGTTATATGAGAACAAATATATAATATATGTGCTTTCTTTATCTTTTTCTTGAACAATTGCAGTCAACACTCTTAAAATTGTTTATGTGCCTTTTTATCACAAATATACAGTACAAGCTCTTTATTTCATGTATCATAGATATACTGCAAAAAATTCATTGAAGCATACGAAACACAACACCCACTGTAAGCAACTGAGCTACCCCTGTAGAATGCCATTGATATTCCTTAATTTTAAACCTATGTAGTATTGTTTTATACATTTTTTATTATTTGTGCATTTTAGTTTTCTTACTGTACATATTGTTAGCTTTTTAGTGTATTTTTAAAATATTCCCTAAAGCATACGAAGCACAACAATCCACTGTAAGCAATTCACTGTTTTTGCAGAGAAAGTCTTTCTGATTTACAGACAAAGCTCCCCTTAAATAGACTTTGCCCATTAAAGCAAATTCTGTGAAACCAAGGGCTTACAGTACTATACTTGAATCCTATATAGGAAATGAAACAGAAAAGTAAGCTTTCAGCGACAAGTTTTTACTGTGATAACCATTTCCGCCTTTTTCTTTCCCTCAGTTTTTTCTCCCAATTTGCATGAGGCGTGAATAGTGATATAATGTTGTGAAACAGAACCTTTAACTGATTAAAACAGATCTTAATTCTGTAGCATACATGCGAGATGAATGTCAGGGTATCTGTCCGTGAACTGAAGCTCAACAGAAGGTGGGTCTTGCAGTAAGACAACAACCCTAAACGCACAAGTCAGTCTACCAAAGAATGGTTGAAGCAAAAGCAATTCTGTGTTTTGGAATGGCCGAGTCAAAGTCCAGACCTTAATCCAATAGAAATGTTGTGGCAGGACCCGAAGCGGGGAGTTCATGCAAGAAAGCCCCCCAACATCACTGAGGTGAAGCAGTTCTGTAAGGGGGAATGGGCCGAAATTCCTCCAAGCCGATGTGCTGGACTGATCAACAGTTACAGTAAACGTTTGGTTGAAGTCATTGCTCAAGGGGTTCACACCAGTTACTGAAAGCACAGGTTCACATACTTTTTCCAGCAAAGACATTTAATGCTGGATCATTTTGATTAATAAATGAATGAAAAACGCACACCTGAAGAAGGCTCCACGGCCGAAACGTTGTGTTCTCTTTCTTCTTTTTTTCAGCATGGAATAAACCTATTACTTGTTCCTTTGCAGCCTACGCATGCTGACGCAGCTCCCCACCTGAATGAAAAAGTATATTCTTTTGTGTGTTATTTGTTTTATTGGGTTCTCTTTATCTATTTTTATGACTTAGATGAAGATCTGATCACATTTTAGGTCAAATTTATGTAGAAATTCAGAAAATTCACAAACCTTCTAGCACCACTGTAGTTTTCTGTGAGATTCTTAAACTTTAGTTTATATTTCACTTTTGTGAACTAATATAATGGATATAAAGGTTTATTTGCTATTTTATTTGTTAAATGGTTTTATTTTGACGTAGATCCTGTGTCTGTGTTTCAGAATTCTGAATGTGGTGTGCTGTAATCTGGATTCACTGTTACTCTTGGAATCACAGTACAGAATCTCTGAAATATTGCTTCAGAGCCAAAAGGACAATGTGAGTGAATCTTCTGGAAGTGAAGGGTAGGTAAAGCTGCAGAGATCAAGTCTTACAAAATTTAAAGATGTATCTGATTTTATCTGATTAAAGCTTTTGAATACTCGACTGATTTTAGATCTCCAGATAAATGTCATCTGTCTCTAACTTTAAGGAAAGGACAACTCAGTACGTTTTTTCTTAGAGAAAATAATTGGGTTAATGTTTTCCAGCAGATAACAAATATGGGGTTAACCATATTTTAATGCTGTCAATTACTTCTCTGTCAATACATTTTTTTCAGAAGTATTTTCAAAAGTGAGAGCCATAGGAAAAAAAACGAATTCACTGTCCTTTTCAGTTTTCAATATTTTGAAACAATCAACCATACATTTGAACAGGCCATTTGTCTTTTTGGTTGAGTCACAAGTGTGAGGGTTACAAATAGCAAAAGCCACAATATATTAGCAGTCTCCAGTATATACACTACAAGCATTGATTTATCAAAAAGATGACAGAACCTCTACTTGTGGTGGAAAATGGGGATTTCCGTTCATCAATAGGCTTCACTTAAGGGCTAGCAGCCATGTCACCCTGCAACTTACAATTGGCAGCCCACTGAAGCTAAGCAGGTGTGAGCCTGGCCAGTACCTGGATGGGAGACCTCCTGGGAAAAACTAAGGTTGCTGCTGGAAGAGGTATTAGTGAGGCTAGCAGGGGGCGCTCACCCTGCGGTCCATTATCCACTATCCCCAGTATAGCGACGGGGAGACTTTACTGTAAAGCAGCGCCGTCTTTCGGATGAGACGTAAAACCGAGGTCCTGACTCTCTGTGGTCATTAAAAATCCCAGGGTGTTTCTCGAAAAGAGTAGGGGTGTAACCCCGGCGTCCTGGATAAATTTCCCTAATTTGCCTCCTAATAATCCCCCCCTATTAATTGGCTACTCCCCCCCTCCAACGGCAGGCGGAGCGACTTGCCGGTTGGAGTATTCTTGGTCGCATTTAATGGCATTTGGTTCAAACCACCAAATGGAGACGGGCGTGCCGACAGGCGGACCCTGCTGATGCGGGATTAACGCTAGGATGAGAGAGAATAGGCTTCACTTAAGGCAGCCAGATCTACCTTCTGGTGTGGTCTGCAGTCCTGTTCTCCTCTATGAATAAAATGCCTAAAGCAGCTAATAAGTCTGCCTTTTCTTCATTTACTGAATAAGGTAACACATTCATGCTATTGTTTCACCACAAAATACCTAATATTAATAACCAGTTAATGTGTTGGGCCCCAGTGAGCAGCACAACAGCATATATTGCTGTATTCAGTTAGGTTCTGGAATATTTGTAGTGTAATCCTATCCCAGTCTTCAACTGATTACACTGGGATTGCACTGAATGTGCCTTTCTTAGTAGGACTGAGCTGTGGCTTGCTTATAATGTGCCCTGTGAGTGTACTGTATATCCTACAGTATGTTTTAAATCATAAAGCTTTCATTTTATTGTGTAAATATGGCTTCTTGGAATTTGTCTTGGTTTCTGTCATACCTATAAAGCTCTTCCCTTTTTGTTAAATATTTTTCAAAAATCCCCCTGCTGTTCATATGGTAGCTACTGTAGTTCACTTTACCAGATTGCAATCCACTTTGTCTGTGCTTCACTTAAGTTCACAAAAGGGCTTTTACGGTATATCATAAAATTCCATCTGCCTTTAGCTTGAATCAGGAAGTTGAAATGGGATTGCTAATGTGAAGGGGGTGGGAGAAGGAACTCTGAACATGTGGGAGGAGCAGTATGTGTTCAGAAAGACAACTTTAATTTCATCCACGGCTCAAAAACCAAAGTAAACTGAAATTCATATACAGAGAATCCTGATCCTGCTACGTTTGTGCCTGCATTATTGTGTGTTGTTCTATATTTATTAGTACCTCTGAGGTGCTATGTTAATATACATATTTAATCCGGTTGTACATTACCTCATGCATTATTATCTGTAGTAAAATGTGCAGGATCGTTAAGTAGGCAAGAAAAGAACATGAATATCAAAAATGGAAAATGTCTGAGGCAAAATATTAATAATATACTAACTTATCTTGATTAAAGATGTAAACATACTGTACAGTAGTACAGATGATAAGAGGAATAATCAGATTTTCCTGCAGGCAATTCATCATTGACGGATTGTCCATAGAAAGGAATCATATTCTTGTACGGATGAACTTGATTGGTGGGCCATCGGAGCGTTTTTTGCCACCTAGAGTTCTACAGAAGGTAAGCTTTACTGTTCGAAATGCACGGATGTACGTTTGAGCTCACACAAGTTGTATGGGGAGACTGTAGTAACATCACTCAGAGTTAGGAATTGTGATTTTTTTTCAGTATTTCTGAATATAAGACCTCTGAATATGGTACTGTATGTATGTATATTTACATATTCTTTTTCTTAACAATAGGTATTAATGTGTGCTTTTAAATTTAAGGAGCATGGGCAATGAACCTCAGAGCAATGTCAAAAATCAGTAATGCAGGAGCAGTGTAATACAGTGAGAAAGAGATGTCATCTCACCTGTGTTGCCATGTACACATTGCCTTCTCTTTTCAGGGCGCTGACCCATATCCTTGGCCCATGTTTTCAACCTACCCACTTCCAAACTGTTACCTTCACGATGTTCCGAAGATAGTTCCTTGTAAACAAGGTATGGAGAAAATTGATTTCTGCATTCTTCCTTCATCACCGCTGCAGCACTGTTGCTTCATGGCTCTTGTGTCCAGGGTTCGATTCTGGCCTGGGTTAGCGTTTGTTTAGAATTTATGTCCTCCCCATGTCCTTGTAGGTTTTTTGTGGGAGCTCCGGGTTTTTTTCCACTTTTCAAAGATATGTCTGTCCAGGCTGTACTTCCTCTGTCTGCCCTGTGCTTCCAGGCTAAACTCTGGGTTAACCAGAACTTTGCATCTTGCTGATGTCAGGTGGATGATCTTGATTTACAGTAATATATTAAGGCACTGTGTGATTAAACCTCATAAAGTCACCAATCATACAGTAACCTTGGAAAAAATAATTGTTACATTCATCAAGGGGGGAGATGCAAACTTTATTGAAAAAGGCACTCCAACCTGGAATTGAGTCCAGGACCTAGGAGCTCAAAGCTACCAGTGGTAGCCTAAAATATATTACTTTAAGTTAAATGTGACCAGATAATGTTATAGGTGAGGAAGCAAACAACAATATGTAATAGATTCTACACAGGATTAAAGAAGAGCTGTCACTTATTACATGATGTTAGAAAAATAATACAGGACATGTAATTTTAGTCACTTTTCTTTCTTGTAGAATACCTTTGCGTTTACAACGTTTTGATTCTGTCAAGAGTTACTGGTTTCAGTGTTAGCTAGTAAAGGAGGCACATCTCTGTGGTTTGTGGTTTGAGACCCATTACTAACAGTTCCACCTCACTGATATACAGTAGTTGTATGGAAAGTTCCTGTACATTCACATTTATACTTTCTACATTTTCTAAGTACGCATAGACTATAGAGATAACAGGTACATCCAAGAGACATCTTTAGTTCTAAATGTGTGGTCAATGAAGGTGTGGAATAAGGAGCTTGGATGTTGAATAATACTCTTTAGAGGAAGTATTTGAGGTTGGATCTTAAATGTTTTGATCAAGAGATCTCATAGTGAGGGTAAGTGGTCTTTTCAGAGCAACTCTGTTGTTCCACCTGGTCTCCCCATACAGACAGCTGTAGAAGCCCTTTTGAGGGCAGACACATAATTACGTTTAAGTTTAGACTACCCAGATTTATGTGCAATAGAACTAAGCTTTCCTTTATTCCCATGACTATTAACCTGCTTAATTTCAACAAATGATTGTATACTTTGTTTTTTTTTCTTTCTTGTCATAGACATATGCTTCTTATTTGTTAATAGGTTCATGGGTTCAGGTTGTGTTGTGTATTGTGTTATGTCTCTTACCTGCCTGCAAAGCAAGTTGCCCATCTGAGACAATAAAAGGAAGCTCAAAGTAAGAGATTAAAAAACTCAGTCTTAAAATAACCATGATTAACATATATCGAGTAGGCCTTTAACATCGATGCAAACACGATCCTAGTATGATTCCAGACATGTACTCATACAGGTACGTGCAGCCAAATCAATGAAAATATCTAGTTTTATGATACGCAATATAATGAGCTACTGCTAAATCCAGGAGAACAATGACTGAAGGGGGTGAACATGTTTGAATGTGTTAATGTGATTACTTTTTGGGGTGTTTTAAAAAAGGAACATTAGTTGTGGAAGTGCTAGACTCAAATGTCGACATTTTGATGCATTCCTTCCATCACCCAGAGATGTTCTGTCTGGGTTGTGATCATTGCGTGGAGCGAGTTCAGTTCCAGCTAAACTGGTGTGCCCAGTAAGGGGTGTGAAAAGCTTTTAACTTTAAAATTGTAGACTGTTGCACTTAATGTAGCTTCACAACCCAGACAGCCTAGGAGGACTGTTAACGAGAACTACTGCATGTTCTCTGTGCAAAATAAAACAACGTTCTGAATAGGTTAGAAAAATAATAGGCTTTTTAAAATTGTAAGGTACAAAAGGTGCACGAAGTAACTGATGCATATGAACCATGCAGTTAGGATGAAAAAATGTTGCTTTTGTCACAAATTGGCCTGCAGTCCATGTTTTCATAGCAGTGTAAAAGTGTAACATGAGGTGGGAAGAACCATGCTGTGCAATTTGTGTTTCAGAAACTGAGATCAGTAAATTCCTGGCGTTTTCAAAGAATCCAGAAAAACAAGCAAACTGGATGGAAACCTGCAGGAAACAGTTCTGTAAGGCGATGGCCACCAAGCCAGATATCATCAAAGGGAATGGTAAAATCTTTTTCAGTACAATAAAGAAATTATGTTTGTGTTAATGTTTTTCTGTTAATAATTTTCTTTTTGATGGTTCTGTTGTTATGTAACTCTGGTGAGACTGTAACTACTGTACTGTAGCTACCCAGCTACCCCTAACCCTAGGGCGTAACCATGTGTGAGAATCTGTCTGATGTTAAGGTTTTTCATCTCCTGTGAGACTAGTTGCTGTCATTTCCCATCTTTGGGGAAAGTCTCTGACCACTGTGTTAGTCTGTCGAGACACTCCATTTCCAGCAAGGTTCTTTAGTAACCCATCTTGCTGCACCTGAGTGTTTACAAGATCTCTGAGCCCTTCACTTGCAGATTCCCTTTGTTCAGTAATCTAATAGAAAGTTTTGCCACCCTTAACATACTAAACCTCTCTCCCTGTGTTTAATAATAATAATTAATAATAATTGCTTACACTTATATAGCCCTTTTTTGGACACTCCACTTAAAGCGCTTTACAGGTAATGGGGACTCCCCTCCACCACCACCACCATTTTCTCTTCTCATTCTTAACCTTCATTGTTACCTTTGTTCTTTCTCTTCTCCTGACTGAGAACCTTGATCATTATTCCTCTACACCCCCATATTAAATACTTTGACCTTAAACTCCCCCCCCCCCAGAGTTGTAAATGGCTGATTTTTAATGATATGACCAAACCTAGTTCTTTGTCCCTGTAGGGGTCATTAAGTCCCCTCCTTGATTTATAACCCGATGATTGTTACCGTGCCTCTTGTGGGGGTATCTCGGATCCTTATGGAATTTGTCACCAGCTGCTATTAACCAAGGGCCAAGGTCTAGTCTGCCACAACCGTAACCTTACTGGCAGACCTGACATAGCAACACCACCCCAGTCTCGTGTTAAGTGACTGGCCCAATGGCACTGGGACTCCAGTGTCTTGAACCCTGTGAGGCATGAGCTCCCAAGATGATTGAGCTCAGCTGGAGGGAGCCCACCCCCTGCTCCACCCACAGGTGACTACCTGTCAGCTCTGAGTAGACAACCCTGCGAGTAGCCTGTCTTTAAACTCGTCTGTTCTTTTCAAAGAGATGTGAGGAGATTTTCATATATCCTAGCCAGAATGTTGGCTACTGGCATTTCCTTTCTCTCTGGTTCTTGTCTTTTCTTTTCTCTTTTTTCTTCACTCACTGTTTCTCCATCCTTTTCAATCTGTGCTGTCTCTGCATATGAATACTTTTAATTTTTCTTCCATATAACTCATAGTTTAGAAAGTATCACAAAATGATGAGAGAGAAATAAAGATGATAATTATTTTATTCTCTTATTCAATACATATAGGATCCATAAGCACTTTCTTCCTCATTTTGATGTCCTGTTTGCAGGAGGAGGTTGTTTGTCTTTAAAGCTCTCACACAGTCCTGACTAGAATCATCAGTTTCACATCACTCACTAATGCACATTAACGGAGTAAAACTGCTTCCTATTACGATCTACAGTATGTGGTCTATTCCTTGGGGTGGTGACAGTGTTTGAGTGTTTGTTGGATTGAGTGTATCTTGAATCAGTGATTTTATGTGGTTTTTACTTTAATATAATGGTATAAGACTGACATTGTTCTGTTTTTCACTAGCGTACCTTTCTCATGTAACATAATTTTAAAAAATTATTAGGTCTGTTAGAATAAAAATAAATTGAAGAATACAGTATTCATAAATTTTCATTCTGCATTATTTTCCTATATCTTTGTACGATGTAATAAAAAGTTCAGTTTTTATGAATAGGAAGTAAAAATTTAACAGAATTAATGTTTACAGGTGAAAGTTTTTCAATACATCTGGTACTGTAGGATGTAATTTACTAGCTGGAATCTTTATGGTAGTTCAGCATTTCTCAGCTGTATGATCTTTGCTTTCATGTTTTTCATATCAATTTGTGGTCAGTATGTTTCCTTATTTTTTATATGTGGCAAAGCTTTTTATTCTTGCATACGTAGTATTTTAGAATTCACAATGCATGCTCTGTTCTTACAGTGTTTCTAAAACCATGTGAGGTTGTCCACTATCGGTGTGGTGGAGTTAGTCATTCACCGCACATACTAGTGGGGACAAACAGATGCCTTTTGACTGTACTTGAAAAGTTATGGTTATTCTGTATTTTCTGAGATTTCATAAGCCACTGGGGACTGGCATTTAGCACTGTATTGAGTGCTACTCCTGGTTATTCACATGCCAGACTTTGTCATGTGCCTTTTTTGTTTCCAAACTCCACGTTTGGAAATAACACTTTGTCCACGTTAGTCGTGCATATCAGTCGCTAAGTGAAAATGGAAAAATCTGTGTGATATTTTTCACCCTGTGTGGTTTAGCCTTCTCCTGCAGTAATAATGGAAATTTATTGCCTCTTATTAAATGACATCTACAGTCAGCTAATGACATAACTCAGCCCCAGCTGGTGATGTATGAACATTGAAGCTTAACCCGTGCTAAACGTAAATGTTAATCAGTATGTATTGCTATATGGTCCATTACCAAAAAAAAAGTAGAATTGCCTTTGATATATGATCCAGTGTCTAATAATGTTAAACCTGTTATATCCTCTTTAATGGTTACTGTCTCATTTTAGTTAATTGTATTTGTAAATTTAATGCATGCAAGCCATTGGTATTCAGAATACTTAAACACCTTTACTTAATATAATTATTCATGAAATGTGTAATTTCTTAAGAGTGTTGCAGTTATTTGAAGATTTATGTCCTGTAAAATGATCGCACAATTTAATCTTTAATCTCTATTTCCATAGACTTATTTCCATGTAAGAATGTAGATACAACGTATTAAAGGAGGAGGCACAGATCTTTTTTTTACAAAGAAATTGTGAGGTGAAACAAGTTACTTGGCCATGTTATTGAAGTTGATACCCTGGCTTCTTGAAGAAACGGCTGGATGAGACCCTCCCATCATTTAGGAACTACAGTAGCAACCAGGGGCCACATGGCTTCCTCTCATTTATAACCCATCTTATGTATTTAAGATATTTGAATAAATCTTTAGATTGATTTTGTTGGGATTGGTAGAATTGATTCTGGAGGTCCTAATTTGTTTTGTATTTTGGGTTTTGGGAATTGAAAGATTCCCATTTTTCTAACGGAAAAACGAAAGGTTTCCCTTGCTTTTTGTCTGCCTCTTGTATTTCCTTGTCCTGTCCTGACACACGTTCTTTTAAATCATGTGTGCTACCAGTGATAGATTTTCCACAGCTACAGTAGCATAGGGATACATTATGTATAGTAGATTTATGGGCTTAAAATAAATTAACAGTTAAAAATGTAAACTATTATTTCTATTTCTCATTTAGCTAGCATTTTCAGTTTGGTAAACTTTTCAGTTATGTTCAGGCCAAAACAAGTAAATAATGCAATGCTTAAAAATTATGTGGCTTATGCTTCCAATAACCCTACACAGATCTTATGTGATGTTGACTACATCTTTGCACTTATTCAATAGAATTACTTGACAGGATGTTTCTTTTAAATACCAATAGTTTAGATAATGAGGGGCTTGTTAAATTCATTGATTGAGTCGTCTCTATGAGAAATGTTTATGTCAAGAGTGAATCATATAATTTAACATAATGCTTGATTTAAGCTTTTTACATCAGTCATCAAGATTCATTGTCTTTCCTTTAAAACAGATAAATTGTAAATGAGCTTGGGATGTAGGAAATGAATTGCTATTCCTGATATGATCTTTCAAGGGCATACCATTGTTTTTCTTGTAAGGATAACGGAAAAGTAAATGGAAATAGAGCTATTTGATTATGGTTATTGAAATGCAAAACACACTTCTATTATACCTGCCTTTTTTCTTTCACTGGGTATGAATTGCCAAAGAATAATGTTGATTACCACTGCATTTTCTGTACTTAAGGGAGGATTTATCACTGTACCTTTAGCTAAAATAGCTTTTTGAATGTATTTTGTGATGTTCAAAAAACTCTTGTTTCTTCTGTGCAGTTCTGGCTGATTTACTTGAAAAAACTACCATACATCTTTCATCCAGTCCCTCAGAGTGCTTCTTCCTTTCTCAAGATTACAAAGGTTAGTACAAGACAGAATACAGTATAGTTTTTTCTTTAAATTATATAAATAAACAGTACATACGTAGGCTATCATATTTGTGTATCATGATGTGAAGATGTTGATGGAATGTACCTTAAAAAAATTGTAATTACAGAAAGCAGTTTTTTTTTAGATGAAAGGCCTATGTGGGTAGGTAAAACCTCAATTTCCCTTCGGGATCCGTAAAGTCTTATCTAATGGGGATCCCCTCCACCACTACCAATGTACGGCACCCACCTGGATGATGCGACAGCAGCCATTGTGCGCCAGTACACTCACCACACATCAGCTATCAGTGGGGAGGAGAACAGAGTAATGAAGCCAGTTTATAGATGGGGATTATTAGGAGGCCATGATTGGTAAGGGCCAATGGGAAATTTGGGCAGGACGCTGGGGTTACACCCTACTCTTTTCGAGAAACACCCTTGGATATTTAATGACCACAGATAGTCAAGATCTCGGTTTAACATCTCATCTGAAGGACGGCGCTTTTTTACAGTACAGTGTCCCTGTCGCTATACTGGGGCATTAGGACCCACATGGACCGCAGGGTGAGCGCCCCCTACTGGCCCCACTAACACCTCTTCTGAGCTTCAGTGGGCTACCAGTTGTGAGTTGCAGGGTGATATGGCTACTGGCTATATGAAGCACGCCAATCGCTGTCCCAACCTAATCGCTGCAGACAAGATGCTAAAGTTCACAACAGTAATAAAATGCTTAGTATTAAACAGTCTAAACAGTAAACTAAAGTACTTTTATTCAGATGGAGAGTTATTAAATATCAAAACTTATTACCCCTTTAGCTACAAACCCTTCTAGGGTGTATGGTCGGCATTAAATTATATCATTTGAACGATTCTGAAAGACTGGATAAAATGACAGTATAAATCAAATGTTAATTTTTGCCTTAAATGTGTGATTTTGTGTTATTATTGGTGCTTCAGTTGTCCATTATTATTTTAACTTTTATTGTCACTTGTCCCTTATTATTTTAACAGCATCAATTGCTTCTAAAAAGACTTTGAATGAAAGGCATTGTCACTGCAATTCTGTTCCAATAGGCTAAAAGGCACAGTGCCTTCATGTGCAAGATTTTAGAAATTCATCCAGGAGCTACAGTGGTTTTTGATATTTGATATTTTATATTGATATTTAGGATGGAGAAGAAGAGAATGGCGATCACAGAATTCAGTAAAACACATATAATAAAACATTAAACAGGTAAAAACTATTTGCATAGTGTGAAAATAGTATGGATATAATAGTGTAAAAGAATTCTGTACGAATGTTTCTTTCTGCAGTGAAACTAATGGAGCACATCTGACTTAATGTAAAAAGAAACAGTCACCATGAAAATTTAAATAATCTGACCAAATCTCACCTCTCTAAAACATATTTGTTCTAGAAAATCATCCTGTTGTTTCTGTCTCAAGTGGGATTTTAATTTATTGTAGGTAAACGGTTTAATAGCTCTGGAAAACAAATGCTCATAGTGCTTTTCATGCATAGCAGTGATCTTAATATGGAAACCTGTCGTGGTAGAATCATTTCATTAATCACCATTTTGAGTTTGGTAACCTACAAAGTGAGTGAATCCGTTTCGGAAGCACTCATGTGGGCCCAGATAAGGACTTCAGAGATGTTCTTTGGATTATTTGCACTGCCTTTCTTCTCCTATATGTCAACATTTTCAAGCTACATTTTACCTGGCTTCTTTAATCATTCCCTTATCCTTAGTTCTTTATTTCCCTCTATTGCACCTTAATTGCTATTTTAATCTAAAGATGCTTGCAGCAGGCCCATTCTCTTGTCATCGTATCACTTAGAACTGAAACAAATTCACAACAGTGTTATCAAGAAAAAGGCGTTTTTTATGTAAATGTTGTACTGACATTTTATTGAAAAGACATGACATAGGTAAATTCATTATGCTCATTAACATTTGTCATCAACAGGTGGTCTATTATGAAAGTCACAGTCTAGTAACATCATTGGAGAATTTGCAAATGTACATTTGCAAAGCACACATTGCAAATGCTTTCTTGTGATTTTATTTATTAAGAAAAATTTATTTTACCTTAGAAATATTGCCCGCATTAGGCAATTTTTATCAGTGTCCAATGCTGAGAGCCTGATCCATGCATTTATAACATCAAGGCTTGATTTCTCCAACTCTTTACTCTATGGGCTCCCTAACTCTTTACAACAAGTTGCAATATGTCCAAAACTCTGCAGATAGACTACTTACTCACACTAGACCCTGGCAGCATATCACTCCTACACTTATGTCTCTACATTGGTTGTCTATAAAGTCATGTATTTAATACAAAATCTTGCTGCTGATTTTCAGGGCTCTAAACAATCTGGCTCCATCATACTGTACATCTCTGAACTCCTCCATGTTAACACTGTTTCCTTTTTATTATTTAGTTATTATTTTCATTAAGTTGTTGTTATTGTTATTGTTATTATTATTATTATTATTATTATTATTATTATTATTATTATTGTTGTTGTTGTGAGGTTCTCATATATCCTGGACAAGAATGCAACCGTTCACTGGCCTGATCCTGGTTCAGGAACAGGGCTTCCAAGGCACAAGTAAATCACATCCTGCTTTCATGACAGCAGCATGAGGACACGTGCTGTGTGACTGGAATGCTGTCACTCCAGGATGAGCCCCATGAAGGGCAGAAAGTGCAGATCCAGTATCTCTGTAGTGCCTTCTTCTTAGCTTACAATTTATTATTATTATGTTAACTGCAAGTTCTGTATTTGACTAGATGGTCCTTTCTAGAACAACACATGTGGACCTTCCCATCAAACTTTCTGTTGTGCACGTCACACATTTAATGTATCGTTCTGAACGTCTCTGCCGTAGTTTGTGACAACCCTCTGGGTGATCTTCTGTACACAAAACCATGGATTCATTGTTGAATTGGCTTCCCTGCTGGTGAGTCCATTTGAGGTGGCTAAGTCAGGTCTTCGGCAGGCTGCTAGCAGGAAGGTGTCGCAGTCTTGACAGGCAGTTTATCTTTCTAGATCGTCACTAGTGTTAAGATTCTGCAGGTTGAATCACTTCATCACTAATGAGGTGATTTAGTAACATTCCCTCAACCAGGAAGATTAAAGCTAAATATGTTCCCTTCCCTTTCCTAAACTCCTTCAAATCCAGACTCAAAATCTTCTTCTTTAGAAGGGCCTTAACTTAACTGGTTGTGTTATTTACCTCTCTGCTGCTTCTGTATTTAGTACCCCCATCTGCTGTCTCCTCTCATTGTCTATTTTCATTGTGCATATCTTGTGTATTTTTTATTGTTGTTGTCGTTCTCTAAAGCCTTGTAAAACCTTTAAAGGTGCTCTATAGTTTATTATTATTGTGTCAAATAGCTCATCCACTAAGCCATTCAGCACTAGAGTTAGTCTGAAGCAATTTTAAAATAGTGTAAGCATATATCCATAGTGGTTATATCATTCAAGCCACACAAAGCTTGATTATTGTGTCACCTCTTTTCTTTTCTTTACTTTATTTTCCACAATTGTGAGACTGATTGTGAGAGATGGAAGCTGCAAATCAAGCGTTATCTTTTTATGGTTTTGCTCTGACTACTGGGTCAACAATATTAATACTATAGCTTTACTATTTTTCATACTGATGTTCAATCTAATACAAACTTATAAGCTGCAGAGAAAGATAAGAAGTTCAAATTTCCAATGTCTTCTGCTGCTTATTTATAGAAGTAGATCTTAGATGGAAAGTTAGATTGTGGTGAAAAAAATGAAACATTTCTTCCTTTCACTTTGTTATTCTTTTAACCAGATGAAATACCTAGGGAGTAGCTGTCATAGTCCATTCAGTTCACTTCACTTAACTGCCCATATCATCTGTTGCTGTGACTGACATGTAAAATTGGCTCAGTGATTTACTTTAGACAACCTGACGGTTTTCACTGTGTAGCCTGATTCATTGAAGTTTAACTCTCGCTGAGCTCCACAGTGTAGCTATGCTGTAGCTAAAATGGACTATTAATATGTGAAACAATAGTAAAGTGGTACAGTACTACTATTGCAAAACAACCTGGTGCTTTGTCCCCAGGTGATAATTGTACTTTTCATCTGATAATTAGAAAAGACAAGTAATTTTCCTAAGCTGTTTTCAATAGTAAAAACATTTCCTGAAATCAAACTTCATATAAGTGACTATTATTGCTTTTTTGTAACATTATTTTGTATTCTAAATGTAAGAAAACCAGAATATTAATAGTAATTAATACTAATTTGTGTGTGGAGTTTATGACATTTCTAGACACCAAAATAATAAGGAAAACCCTTAGTATTATATTTTTTTCTTTGTTTTCATCTTTAGTCCTTGGTAGACCTTGAAGTTTGTTTGCTAGTATTTTCTGGTTACTTCTATCTCTTTTAATTGGAACTCATCTTCAGTCAGTCTATGTAAAAAAAATGCTATAATCCTACTGTTCTGTGCCTTAAAATAGTACTATTTCATATCTGCCATAACCTTTATTTAAAGAGGTGATTGCCTCATGGTGGTATATAGTGAAATCTTTCTTTTTGATTATGGATCTGTTCATATTTAATTCTGTGTTTTTACTGAAGTAGTTTTGCACTTCTGCTGTGATGTCTCTATATGTGAACTACATAGCTACAGAAATTGGTAGATAACAGAGGTCCTATCCTTGTTTTATCTTTTTATAGCACTTGATAGCAGTGTTAAGAATCAAAACCTGTCAACTTTGGAGCAGCTCGGGATTAAAATGTCTATCAGGTACTTTTCATGAGTATATCTTCTCTGGTTACAGTTATTTTTGTCATGAATGTAAAATTTTATTAATTGTAATGAACTTCTGGTATTATCACAAACTTAACTTTTAATTTAGATTTGCATAAGTTTTAAATGTAATGCATAATACATATGAGTGTACATTTTATTTTAAGAAAGTTTTTGGATCAATTCATGTTTGCACAAAAACACATTTATGCATTTATACACTGTAAGTATGATTCATGAATAAATTCGAACTCAGTAGTCTTGCCAGTTATAAACTGCAAATTCATTACTTGATCATGGTTTTCATTTTATTTGTTTTTAGAATTTTCTTAAATATCATTATTGGAAACCAATTGTTAACTGTTAAGAGTTTATAACTTCTTTTGTGTTTGATTGAAATCTGTCATATCTGGTTCTATGATAAGAAGTTTAAAAGAGCACATTTGTCAAATTATTTCATGCTTTGTAATAATAACTAAATTAGACATCAGCAAATCATGTACAGCATATGGTTTGCTTAAATGGTGCTGTCTTTCTGGAAAGGAAGTTATGTGATAAGGACAGTTAAACAGAACAAATTGATGTCCACACTTAGGTGAACTCAAAACTTTGTCATTTATGTTATAAATATCTATTTTAAAGGTAACTTTGTTTATTTATTTTTCAGATATGGCATGTACTTAAAATTGATTAAAGAAGACGTGGAGCAGGAACTTTGTCTGCTTATGAAACACTGCCAGACATTTCTGAGTCAACAACAAATAAAAGTTAAATCACCTCTTTGTATCCTTATTACACTCATAACTGTCAGAATTAAACTACATTTTAAATAGTATCAGATTATTGTCTTTCAAGCATAATAAATATGTAGATGCATATAAATAAAATATATTTTGCTTTTATAGTACGAAAATGCAGGTGGAGGTAGTGTACTCATATCAGATCTGTGCGATACTGGTTCTAAATTAAGTCCGAAAGCTAATTTACTCACTGCCAGAACTGATATGTATTGATGAGCTGCTCAGAAACCCAATGATGTGATGTGATGAGATTTAACTTGTTCAAGTCGAATCTGGTGAAAATCCAGAAACAAAGATGGAAAGAAAGCAGTATGCCCACTTATCAAGAAAACAGTGCCTTAGTGTACTGTGTTGTAAGTCAGTGCACTGTTGCTCACCCATTGGGGTTGTTCACAGCCCAGAAATTCAAATACGGCAATATGTTACAACCTAACACAATCCATCTTTAATAGTCCACATTTCAGAGCACAAGTCATGACACCTTCACCTGACTCCATTCCAGTAGGGTAATGAACTCAGGTAACATGCTACACTTGTAACAGTAGCATTCTTGCGAGATGAGAATGATGATTATCTTGTAGATGCCCTACTCAC
This sequence comes from Atractosteus spatula, assembly GCF_055471065.1. Lineage (NCBI taxonomy): Eukaryota > Metazoa > Chordata > Actinopteri > Semionotiformes > Lepisosteidae > Atractosteus > Atractosteus spatula. The sequence continues at coordinate 76,634,275 of NC_142707.1, forward strand.
CAAACATGAGCTCAATGCACGATTAATGGATGAGCTGGGATGGCATGTGAGACCTAGGGCTCAGAGACCACTGAAGAGTTGCATGCTTGTCACAGCTGTATGAGAGAAATGGCACAGAATCCAGGTAGACAGCATCTACAACCTGTTGCCAAGCTGGTGTCACAGATGTACTATTTGTATTGTTCCCAGTGGTGGCCACTCACTACTGGCTTGTGGATTTACTGACATACAGTAGTATATCATATATCAGTCACCTGCAGCAAAATCATTCATTATTTTACTGATAATACTTTGTGAATATGTTGCAATTATAGAAAATTGTTTCCTATGATGCTCTTATTTGTATTTATCAATGTACATATTCAGTAAACATGCTTTACGCAAAATATTTTTATGCAAATTTATGTACATGCAGTCGGCGATAAAAAATCAAATAATTTCACAAATTCCAATCTGGCTCAGCACACACCTGAGCAATGCTTTGGAAACAAGTTACAGAGCCTATAGCACTCTGGTGCTTTGTTTATTGTGTTGCATCACCCACAATATGGCTCGTAAACTGTATACAAGTACAAAGGTGAAAGAAACAGGCTCACAGGAAAGGCAAGGCAAGTCAAGAAAAGTGCCTGATTTGGAATCGAAACTTGAGATTTTTAAAAGGTTAAGGGGTGGAATGACAGTTCCCAGTTTGGTACATATGTATGGCAAGAATGGAGCTTTGATTTGTGCAATTAGAGACAGGGAGAAGGCTATTCGTGAGAGCTATGCATCTGCTGTGCTCTCTGCATTTTTATAATTATTCAATCTTATTTGATCTCTTTTGTATACTGTGCAGTACTGTACTTGCTTTATTACTGTTTTTATAATACTTAAAACTACGTACATTGTAATATACTTACGATTGATTTCACTTGTTTAAGGCAGGCGAATAGGAGGGTCTAACGGGCTGTTCTGGTTATATGTGATTTGGGGTATAGCAGCTACTGTATGTCAGGAGCCTAACTGTCGCGTAAAACGTGAGCCTACTGTATATACTAGGTGCTCTTTAATCATGGAGATGTAATATAAACCATCAATAACCAACACAGCTATATTTATTATTTATTTATGTCTATACTCTTGCCACAGAGATTTTTTTTATTTTAAATGTAATGTATGATTCTACAATTAATATAGAACTATATCTCCAGTTGCCACTGGAAAAAAAAGATTGCATTGCATTACATTCCATGAATTAGTATTATGTGCCTGTATTAATCTTCTTTTATTTTGCATTATATAGATTTCCTATGTTTGACCAGTCCTTATTTAACATCTACAGTTTTTTTGGTCCTTGTATTTGTACCATGCAGTAAAGTCTTTTCTATCTATTCCCTGGTATAAAACAGTGTGTTAAAAGCCATTGTTAAAGATCAACCTGACGTTTAATGGCCAAGATGGGGAAAAAAAAACCTCTTTTCAGTTTTAACTTCTTAACTTCATCATGGATTATGTGCTGTCGATAGGTGTCCGTTGAGAACTGAAACATGTCTTTTCTGACAAGAGCTGGATGCTTGCTGTCAAAAATCCTTGACTCTGCTTTACAGGTTGTCTGCAGGGAGCTTATCCTGGCCATGACTGGTTTGCATCTTCTGTGTTTCTGATAATGTCTGGAGACAAGGAGAGAGCATTAAAATTTCTACTGCCATTCTCCAACCTTCTTGCCTCAGCATTTTTGTGGCTGCCCAGACTACATGCTTCTGTGAGTTGTAAAGAAATATAGTGAATAATAATAGAGGTTTTCCATCTTGCTGATGGATAGAGTCAGGAGAACACATTTTTTACCTGATTCATGTTCACTTTTGGCAGCAATCACAGAATAAAATAGAGCTTTATGTTTTAGTAGCAGATCTTTGTGTTTTCAAATTAGATTCAAGATTTTATTAAGTATTAAAAAGTACTAAGAAATTATTTTCTTAAACCCATCCATATGCTGAAAATTTACAACAATGTTAAGGTGCTATTAATGATTATATAAAACCAGGTTTTGTCTGAATTTCATCCTTTCTCTACCTCCAAGTTGAGTAGTAACACATTAGACCCAGATATTTTCAAGCTAAAAGAATAATGTGTTTTTTTTATTTAATTAATTGTTTTATGGTACATAATTGGAGTTTAGAAGACATACATGTCACTATTGGTGTTAGATGTAAAGGGATTGAGACTTAGTGTTAAAGAATGAAGCTATTGGCCTATACTGCTAGTGTTCTGTTCAAATGAAACTTGGTCAAATGTTATTGCTCATTCATATTCAGCTGTGGCTGTGCACTAGTCCCAGTCACAACTCTCAGCAAGACTTGCATTACTAAAGATAAGAATTCCTTTGTACATTGTAATGCTAACAATATTCTGCCACTGTCACAAGTACATGGGACTGCCAAATGATTTTCGTAGCACAAAAATGTCTGATTTGATAGTTTTAGACATTCTTCTAGCTCTCCGAACATATAACATTAACAAACAAATGTCATTTTTGGGTGGCACAGTGGCACTGTATTAGCATTGCTGCCTTGCAGCTCTGGGCCCCTGAGTTCAGGTCCAGACCTGGGGTGCTGTCTGTGTGGAGTGTGTATGTTCTCCCTGAGTTCACAGGTGTTTCCCCTGGGTGCTCTGGTTTCCTCCCACAGTCCAAGGACACATTGGTAGGTTGACGTCTAGGAAAATCGGCCCTGGAGTGAAGCTGATATTACTTAGTTAACAAAATCATTGTTTCCCTTTTTTATGTTTATCAGGTCCACCATCCTGTAGAGATTGCGGAGTCTGGCATCCATCCTATTTACTCCTGCACTGCTCATTACGTAGAGATGTTGTTGAAGACAGAAGTGCCTCTTGTTTTCTCTGCTTTCCGGATGTCAGGTTTCACCCCTTCACAGGTAACAAGCAAACTTGTATTAACCTCTTAGAATTGATCTCTTTACAAAACAGCCTCAAGCTGTCCTGCTCTCGATTTTACTGAATCCTGAAATATTAAATTGAGCAGTATTACTTATGGACAATACTCAACACAAAATGGAGAAAACATTCATACTGAAGTTGAATATTTCTGTTATGAATGATTTGTGTTAAAAACAGAAAAGATCAGAATGGACCACAGCAATAATACTATGCACATGGTTTTTAAGAGATGTGGGAATGCTGAATAAAGGTGTTAAATAATATTATCTAACATACAGTATGTCGGGTATATTAGATATGAACTTGAACTCAAATATGAACTCAGGATTCCTGTGTTTACAGTTTTGTTTTTCTGATTCAAATCATTTTATGTGTCAAGAGTATGCTGATTGTCTTACTGTTTTATTATTTAATGGTACTGAACCATATCTTGATATAACAACTGTAGAAAAATAACAATTTTGTAAAATAACACTGATGCTAATTGTGTGCCATTTAATAATGCATAAATCCTAATCTTAACATTTGAGATTTTGAGAAATAGGTGGTTTTAGTATTTAAAGGGTCTTTTCAAAAAGGTTTTTAAGTACATTGCATGTCAAATGTTGTATTGAATGTGAAAAAGTAATATTTCACCACACTTGTTTGTACACATGTCATATTTGTTTTTATTTGTAAATATTTTATATAAATGGGACACAGAAAAAAGGTTGGCAAATATGTTCAAATTGAGTGACACCTTCATCAATGAAGGCTGCAGTTTCTTTTAGCCTCTGTGTCTACTTTAAATTCCAGTCTTGACTGGTGCTTGAAACTTGTGATGAAGAACATTCAGAGTAAATTGTATTGCTGGTGATGTCAGCAGTAATACCATACGCTTGGAAAGACCTTGATTTCTAACAGTCTGGATGAATACGTATAGTTTTTTTCTACAATGTAATTGAAAAATCCCATAGAGGAAAGACATTTATATTACCTTCATACCTTCTGAGAAATATCTCAAAACTTTAAGATTATCTATTTTCTTGAGAAAAGAACAAAGGATGGACATCAACAGAATTATAACAAATCCTTCTCCTTGTAACAAGGCTTATAGTATGTTCAACATTGTATAAAAAGTATAGTATACTTTTTAATCAATTATACATCAATAACTGAATTAATTATGTGTGTCCTATACCTTTGATGGAATATCTTTAACAATCACAGGATTATTGCTTAGTTGATTTATATTGAATGAGTATCAGCATCCATCTAAAATTATATCGGAGACAGATTCTTTGGTTTTTGCCAAAACGCTTCAGGTAACTAAAAAGTTGGCATTAAAAAAAATACTTCATAATTGTTTATATCTTGATAATTTAATTTTGTGAAAATATAATCATGCCTACAAAAACGAAGGTGACTAAATGATTTAAATGAAGTATGTTGAAGACATAGTGTTTTGTAGTACGTTCAAGAATACGCCATCCCTAATGATTTATACTTAAGACAGCTACCATTATACATTTTGATAGACAGAATGTGCTGGGGACATACTCAGAGTCATAGAACAACATTGTACATATTTTGAATTAACCATTATACTGAATGTACTTGTTTATGTGCTTGTGAAAAAGACTGGCCATATACAATTCATAGCCTCAACAGCAGAGGAGACTCTTATTAAGATCATACTTATTACTGATTGTCCCTCTGTTTTATTCTGTCAGGGCAGTTTTAACATAGCCTGCTCTGTATATCTGAAGTCACTGAAAGTTTAATTCTCCATGCTTTTCCTCAACCAGAAAATGTCCTGTTTCCATTCCTCAAACTTGCTCAAACTATCATAGTCATCTTTCTGGAATGTCACCACCTTGCCACTGTTTTGTATTTCTTTGTGTTGTTTTGAATATTTTGTAAAATATTTTGTATCTTATACATCAAATCCAAATTGGATCCATATAACATTGTTATTGTTTTATAGATTTTTGGCTGTGTTCTGGCTGAGATAGTTCTCGCTGAGATGCTATCTCCAGTTATTGAGATAGCAATAACTGGTTAAAATCCAGTTATTCTTTGATATCTGCATCTTAATTCTAATTCTCTCACACATCTGGGGGGTGGGGTGGGGGCAGAGCCTATCCTGGCAAGGCAAGACACACCATGGATGGGATACCAGTTCATCACAGGGCATACACACACTAAGACACACTCACACCAGGGCCTACCTTTAAGTACCCAGGCTTCCAGTACCATTCCCGCCTGGAATGGATGTGCCCCTAAACATCTTGCAATGTCTAGGAAAGTATAGACAGTAGAGGCCTGGTTCAGGGAAGCTAACCCCTTGGGGGGTTGAAGTCAGAAAAACTCACGCGTTTTTATCTCTTACTCTAGGAAGAAATGTTTTAGTGTGTAAATAAAAAAAATGTTGTGTTGTTTCTGAACTGATGACAATTCATCATTTAGAGCAAGTATGGAATGATATAAGTGCGTTGTGTATATTCCAAGCCTATACAAACAATATATTGTGTCTTACTGGTTTTTAGCAATCTCCAAGATTGCCATAATCGACAATAGGATGGTGAATGTTGGAATATTACAGTAGATGAGTGGTTAATCAACTATTTCTCATCTGTTGACCAATTTAAGACATTATCAAGACTGGACAAGAACACTCATCTTTAATGCCATTACAACCAATTTTAAACAGCTAGAGCTTTAGCAAATACAGACATCAGAACTGAAATATGTCAATATGTCACAGAAGACTCCAGACTCCAATGTGTATATACGCAGATGAAAATCTTAATTTAAAACATACACAACAATCTGTGAGTTCTTCCAGAACGATAACATGTGGTGTTTATTTTTCAGATATGTCTGCAATGGTTGGGACAATGCTTTTGGAACTACCTGGACTGGCCAGAAATCTGCCATTACATCTGTACCTGCATTGTCATGGGTCCTGATTACCAGACCTACATTTGCATCGCTGTTCTAAAACACCTAGAGGAGGAGATCCTTGAGCACACTCAGGTCCAGGACCTTCAGGTGTTTTTGAAAGTAAGGCTGTCGTGATTTTTTTAATTTTGTACTTGTCGAAGGTAATGCTTTGTAGTAATGGAGTTGTTGGAGTAGCGATAAGAAAGTATTGTAAGCGGAATGAACGTTCTTGCTGTTTTCTAAGAAAAGCATTTGGTGCCTTATTGAAGATTTGACAGGGTAACATGTTGGTGCAGCAGCTAACCTTGCTGTCGGACAGCATTTGGGTCATAGGTTCAATTCTGATATAGGGAGCCTTGTGTTAGCATTTTCTCCCTGCTGCGCTGGTGCTCACATTTCCTCCCTCGGCCCAGAAATATACTGTCTCGGTGAACTGGCATCAAAAAAATGTTGGACTGGCATCCTGTTCAGAGTGTATGCTGCATTGCACCAGTTGCCTGCCATGCTAAGTTCTGGCTCATGGCAGCCCTGATGCACTAAGCAGTCATTGAAAATGGATGCCTAATAATCTGATTAAAAGACAACATTATTTGTTATTATTGAGTGTATTGAGTAACTGTTTTAATTTCATTGTGCCAATTGAAAACCTGAGTCTTCCTGCCTTCCTTCCATCCATTCCCTTGCTGTAATCCAGTTCTGCATTGCATGCTACTCAGGATTCTACCACATGTGTTAATCTGTTGGTTCAGGTGAAGGTGCATGAATGTGGAGTTTTAGAATCCTTTCATTCTGATGAGAAATTGCGATTTTAGCTTCAGTCTTCTGTGCCATCACCGAACAAGTGACTTGACAGATAATTTATCAGTTTCAGCTTTTCGGTCATCTGTGGTAATGGAAGTAGCGTGGCAACAGTATATTTACAAAGAATAATAACTGAGATATCTTTTATTAATCGTAATATTTAATATACTTGTCACCTAGCATATATCATCAAGTGTCAGTTTAGCTTCATACCATCAACCAGTGGCACTCATAACAAAACAAATACACTAAAATAAATCATCCATCAGTGTGACTGTTATCAAATTTACCTTCTCAATGATCGTATAATTTAGATGCACTAAACTACAAAAATGTTGTATGAATTTCCAATGTCAGGTAGTTGTGGAATATTTTACACAATAATTGAAAGAATTAGAAAAGATTTGTATGCATTTTTAAGTTTCTACACCCCCACACTGAAGTGAAGTTAAAACTGAAAACTAAATCAAACCAATTATGGTTTCATTAAGGACACAATAGTGTCAAAGCCAGATTTTATTTTAAAACAAAAAACAAACAAATTTCTTGAAAGAAATCAGAGACGTGTGGGATAGTTGCTGTGCCATTCGCCCAGTAACACACAGTCAGTACCAGGGACAGAGTGGCAGCTCTACAGCTGTGACAGGTATAACTGTTTTGTAACAAAAATAGTCCAAAAGTCAATATCTAGTATCATATACAGTTCTTAAAATGTAAGTAAATATATGTGGATGAAATGATTCATATCCTTAGACAGATTGCTTTATATAGTAAAAAGCCACCATTCAAAAAGAACCTTAGCTATTCTGGAGATAAGAGACATAGTAGTACAGACATCATGATTGATATTACTTTAAAGAAAAAATAATATTTTCCGTTTTCACATCAAAGTTTTAAAAAACTACTAAAATTAGTTCAGGTCTACCTTCATTTGTAGCATGACTATGCACAGTGTTAAGTGCACTTGACTACATAAATCCCGTAATCCAGTTCCTTATATTTACTTATTGTGATGTTATATACAATACTGTATTATTGTCATATAAGAATACTGTATATAATAAGGTATAAAAAGATAAAAGAACTAAGAAGCAATCATAGAAAGTAAAATATATATAAATATATATTAACATCCTAAAAATTGAATCAGGTGGGTAGATTGTGATACAACACAATTGAAATGTAAATGAATTGTAAACACCTTAAGCATTTCAGTTATAAATTGCATGCTAATCAATGAATGGAAAAACAAGGAAAATCTCTGCACAGTGTTGTATACCATGTGCCCTGTAAGAAGATTTTAAATTTTTAGTTACATGATCATCTGTATGAGAAATATTCAAACTAATTTAATAAAGTGTTGCTTTCCCATCCTTTCAATTATTCATACAATAAGAACAATAATAATAAAAAAGAATGCAATTACTTGTATTTGTATAGCAGTCTTCACCACAATGATCTTAGAGCACTTAACATGTTAAAGAAGGCCAACTTCATCTACCACCCACCTGGGAGAGTGTGTGAGACTTCGTGTTAGAAACTGAAGGGAAAGGAGTGAGCCATAACAATATAGATAACTAAAAGTAATAGGTTTATTCCGTGCTGAAAAGAGAAGAAAGAAAACACAACGTTTCAGGACCTGACGAAGGCTCCACGGCTGAAACGTTGTGTTTTCTTTCTTCTCTGTTCAGCATGGAATAAACCTATTACTTGTTCCTTTGCAGACTATGCCTGCTGACGCAGCTCCCCACCTGAACTAAATAACTAAAAGAAGACAATAATGATGTTGATAATACTGCAGATTTTCTTATCTATAGTTTTCGCTTGATTATTTTTCCCTTTAACAATAGTTTCCCAGTAAGAAAAAACTTGGACTTGTCATGAGACTCATAGTTTGGCCACTCCTGCCGTATTCCATCATTGCCAGGTTTTGCGTTTGCACTGTATGTTTACTGTGGGTTTAATGTCATTTTGAATTAATGACAAATTTAAATGGAAAATTTAAAAAAAAATCTCCCAGCAAAGAAGTACTTAATAAACAGTGCTTCAAAAGTTTTGCTAGTGCGGTACAAATACAAAATTGAATGCATTTACTTTGGTACAGATATTAGACTCCATGAAACAAGTCAGAATTAATTTGTCTTTGATCATCAGATTTCAAAAGAGATTCAGTCACTGCACAATACTTTTAGAGCTTTTCACTTAAACGGAGAGACTACAGTATGTTCAGAAGACTGTTGCTAAACACTTTCTGAATGGCTTTTTATTGTTCCATATAATCTGCTTCTGATGTCTGGAAATGCAAAGGGACTTGTATACTTCTATATCTACAGCTTGTGATTTATTTTTCCAGTTTCTCTGTTTAAAAGCTTAATTCGATATTCATTCCTCTTTGAAATCGAGGCAGTCAGGGTGCTATGCAGTGTTGCTGCAGTTGTTTAATGGGCTGCATTTAATCACATTAGGCTTTGTGAAGCTGCAATCAGAACCAGAATAAACTAGGGAAGAAAAAATGAACAGTAGAGAGCATTTTACATTAAGCAAGAAAATAGTTTAAAAATATGTATTTGTAATAAATATTAACACAACGCATTAGGGAGATGTTGTTTTTTTACTCTGTCTCTGACAGCATGATTGAATGCACATGCGATTTTAAATCAACAGAAATGGAAGCAGTCTTCTGTTGTGTATTTAAATTGGTTAAAAATGTTATTTTGAAGATCACTGGAGCACAGTTTCTTGGAAAATATAACATGCAATGTTTAGTTTCGCAGGGCACAATCAGTATGCTTCACTTCATATTGTGAGCCTATTTTTTATCCTTTAATGGCTCATTTTTCACATATTTTAGTATGGATAAAATTATACTGTACATTGCATTAAAATGTGACTTGCACGTTACTTTTATTAAAATAATTAGATCCATTTCTCCAGGTAGCACCACTGCTGGATTGTTATCCAGTTTACAGAAAAATATAGTCTAACAATCTTAATTAGTGTCTACTTTGATAGAAATGAGCAATAAAAGCATTTTTTTTTACTGTGCAGAAGTAAAAATCCGGAGGCAAGGATGCATTTAAAGTTGGCCATAAATCATCTGTTGTTTTAATAGAAGATATTGCAGTCTCTGTTTTTACAATAACAATCCTTACTTCCTTGTTCTTTACTGCAGTCATACTATTCTGTGGGTTGCTGCTCAAGTCCTAACCTCATGTGGCTTGTGTTTTGCAAATACATGTTACAGCAGCTAGATAAAGATAACATTTTGTTTTACTGTTTGTGACCTTTTATTACCTAGCAAAAAGTAAAATATTGATTTCTATTCAAATTAAATTCAGATAATCTATTTTGCAATTTTATTTTTAAAACAAAATGAGCTAGATGAGCTAAATATCCTCTTCTCATTGGTAATCTTTCTTATATTCTTAAACAACTAAATGCAAATGCACACTGTTGGGAATGCAACATTTTGCAGAATATACAGTAGGGGAACATAACACATTGGTTTTTAAATCTTTCAAGGATCATTTACAAATAAGCACAACAGAGTGACTATGAAACACATCAATAAATAACCAATATTAATCTTGATATAAATGTAGTACACTTAAGCTGACCTAAATGATAAAGAATAAAAACGTGGTTTGTGTGAAAGGGAAGTACGGTAAGTCTTTTCTGTTCAGTAAGGATAAAAATATGACATCTGAAAAAATTGCTGCAGGCAGATAATGTAAAAGAGTAAGGTGATGCACTTTCTAATGCAAAGTAATGTTTGATTTTATGCACTGACAACTCCAGAGATATTTTTGCATTTTTGGGAATACATTTTGTAGTGTCAAGACAGAAAAGTGATTCACTTGTTGCACACTGGATACTAAGGAGACTGCCAGTATGCTTAAGGAATAACATGTCAATGCATGTTGTAACATCAAAAGATTCTCTTAATATGAAGGAGGTTTTATTAGTTTGATATTAATTTTATGGCAATACAGAATAATACTGGTGCAAAAGTGTGTTGTCAACTGCTATCTTAAGTGGCACAGAAAAAATGTTTTCTGAAATAATGACCTGCCTGCGAGGTAGATCTTTCTTCTCCCTAATTAAAGAAAATTATTACTTTAAAATTAAAGTTAATCTTTCCATAATTGCCTACACCATTAATGACATTTTCTTTCTGTGTTTTTCCCCATCAAATTAGCATTAACACTGTTTTTAACATGAAATATTAAGGTGGTGAGTATAATGTTTTATGACACCAAAACAATGCCACTTCTCTTCAAATGCCTCCTTTTTTGACAGCCACAACATAAGAACTCTTTTTCATTTGTATGCTTTCTTATTTTAACAGGAAGAACCCATCCATGGTTTCAGCATCAGCAATTACTTGGAATACATGGAGAGCCTGGAGCAGAAATACAGGACAATGGTTTTGACAGACATGAAGAATATCAAACTGAAAAGTTAATAGGATAAACTGGATTTGTAAAATAACTTGCTTTCCACTTGAAGTTTAATGAGCCTCGTACATACCTCTACTTTAAAACACCAGTGGTTTCCAAATAAAAAAGTCCATTGAGAAAGCAACGGTCAAGACAAAATGTGAACAGAATAAACACAAATGCACACATCATGTTGAAAAGGAGTTCCTGGAACTTGATTCCATACAATTAACTACTTTATAATCCCTTTTCAGCTCATGCATGTTTTTAGCAGGATTTTAATTAATTGATCATTCATGACAATGCAATAGTGAGAGAGCTGATTACCTCTGTCCGATAAGATGTTTTAGCCTACTGAATGTCAAACATTATGAAAATACAGAACATACCAATATACACCTGTCATTTCCAGAACAGTGCCTTCAAGGTGTCAAAATATTCCACGCTAGATGGACTAAGTCACCTTAGAAGGACTTGCCAGTAGAGGAGTGAATCTGCTTTAGCAATGAAACAAGGTTTTGTGTTGTCCACGCTGACGGAGGTGATGATGCACATGTGGATTAATGAGGAGGCCCAGGTGCAGTCCTAAGGCAGGAGCATCTCGTCACTATAGAGCCCCAGTCTTAGTGTTTTGATGGCCACTTGCCTGCATGGCCCGGCACTCCTCAAGTCCTGGATCCTCCCTTGAAACCGCTCCAACAGATTCCTTCTGCCATGACCACGTTTTCGTCAATGCACATCTTCATGATGTTCATAACAGTGACTCTCTGTCTTTCTTGCAGTGTTGGTTTAGTGGTATTAATGTTTTGATGGGAGTGCTGTGCTTGGTAGATCTGAGCCCCATTGAACATTTACAGGGTAAGCTATGGTGATGTGGCACCTAGCTCCTAACTGCAAGGTGCAACAGTGATCGGAGCCCGTGTTACCTGCGGGCTCATCCAGACATGGCAACATTTCAGTAGGAGAGCACAGGTCTTCATGCTGTTTGTGTAACAACAGGTCTGTTCCAAGCTGGGGAGCAGCTAGCTGTAGACGCCATGCTTGCCTGGCTTGAGCCCCAGTGAAGGTTTGTGGGATGAGCTGGTATAATGCGTGTCATCTTGGGCTGACCATGGAAAAAGAACGTTTGTACAGGCTGTATGACAGGAAAAGTACAAGACTGCATAACAAAGCAAAGCACTGTTGTTAGATATACACCTTTTATTGTCTCCATATCACAAATGGCTCTGTAAGCTAGTATCCTCTGTCACCTAGTTTCCCCAGGTTTCTCAGCTGTATTGATGACCAGTGTTAATCAGCACAATGAACTTACCTGAACGATGTCAGCTCAATACAATGTCAGCAACAAAAATAATTTTCCTGATTAAAAAAAAAACATCACTTTGTTGAAGTTATAAGCACTGTTTTGTATGGTCACATTTTGATGTATTGCAATTAATACATATTATTTTCTTCAAATTGACTTTTTTTAATTGAGAAGGTTGAATGTAAGGAAAAACAAATGCCAGCTTTAATACAGTAGATATACAAACTAAAAGTATTCAGGTCCCTGAAAACACATGACGGATGCAATTTTGGCAGCAATTACTGCTATGCTTCTTTGTTGGATAGGTCTCTAGCAGTTGTGCACAATAATTGGTTTTTGTTTTACCCATTTTTGGTCAGTTCTGCTGGTTTGTTGGGAACAAGTGATGGACTTCAATCCTAAAGTCTTACCATCTCTTCTGGCCACCCTGCTTCTGGCTTGGTACTTCAGGTCACAGTTCTGCTGGCCAATGAATTGTTCACCCAGTTGGGAGATTTCTGGGTGTCTCGAGCGGCTGGCCGCAGCACACATTACCTGCTTTAGTCTTTAGACTGCAGTCATCATTGACTTGAGTCCCAAAGCAGTCCAGATCAGTCAAACGCAGTAGTCTGGTCTCAGGCCAAAGATTGTTTCCATTAGCAACACGTGAGCAAGTCCACAGGCCCAGCAAAACCCAAAGACCTACTGGAGAACTGAACAGCAGTATACTGTACGTACTTAGTTTACAACAGTTCTCTGAACATAAAATTGCACCTAACTTGTTTTACAAAATGGTGAATTGCATTTAAATGTTTGTGTTGACGCTCATGGTGGTGAATTATATTTGAAAATAGGCCAGTTTGAAGTAAGAATAGTTGTCATATACACTTTATTAGTGAGCTACTGTACATACATTAATATCTAAATAAATAACCTTAGTTAACAAACATATAAACAATTTTATTTTTGCAGGACAGTGTAACATTTTATTGCACAGTCACGCGTAGTAGTAAAAAGCCCCTGAGACATTAGGTTAGTGGCTCGCAATTGACTCACAAATTTCATCATGATTCTGCAGTGATTAATGTTACAGCTCACTGCTCTCTGTCTGCACTGAGCACTATTTTTGGTCAAATTCCACCCTCCTGGTACAACCCAGCCTCACCAGCACAGGAGAAAGGTCTTTGCCTCTTGCTTTTGAACACTAATTATGCAAATCTGGCTGTGACACAGGAGTCAGATCACACCCTTTCTGCCGACCAGTTGCTAGCTATTTCCTGAAGGCACACACTCAGGGTTTGACTGGTGACTGCTGTTATTAGTCATTTGTTAATTACCAGATGCATACATGGTAATTGTCCATTCGTTTTTTTTTGTGTTGCTGTTGTGTGAATGGAGAGCACTCTCACTTTGATTGATACCGTTTGTGTCTGTTGTTCGAGACTTCCAGGTATGCCAGCCTATGGTGGCTTCGAAGGGCCAAACCTGACCCCCAGTTCAAGGCTTATTTATAGTGTAAAGGGAAGAGCCACATGCATGTGTAAAGGGGGGAATTCCATTGTTTTCTATATGAAAATGGTTAAAAAAAGTGGTAAAATGTTTGGGATATATCTGTTTTTCTCTTTCCTTTGTGAATAGACTGAATGAACTGCAGAATTGTGAACGATTTTGTATGTAACAAGATAATGTAACAAGATAATGGTTCATTCCAGGGGGAGGGGCTTACACACAATTTAAGCTGCTCCTCAGGCCAGAAGGGGGCTGGTGGGCTGGTGGGTGTGTTGGAGACAGTGGAATCTTCTGGAGTGTCGAAGTATGTACAGTATACAGAGTTCTAACTGTTTTTGTGGTGATTTCATTCCTGATTTCAGAACTGCTTTTTTTGGTAAACCTTTTTTTTTTCATTTTTCTTGTTGGGAAGAGGAGCACCGTAAATAAGTTGCACCTGATATATCGGAGTGCTTTGCGGCAATGCAAATTCAATTCAGAAAACGGACCTACTCTGACCAGTGCTCAGGCCATTTTGCAACACTGGCCCTGCTGGATTGTTCTGTATATACATGAAAGTAAAAAGACCCTTTTCTTTGTAGTTTAAACATGTATTTTTACAAGAATTATTAGTGCATTAGAACTTGTATTTAGTGCATAAATAAAATGGCAGAGTATGTGAAAATATGGTGATTAAAATGCATTGATTCAGGTTTTGAAAGGGTATAAAAGGAAGTAACAATACATTTTATGAATTATTTCATACTTATTCTAATTTTGAAAGTAACTTTTTATTGAGAAGTGGCTTCAGTGCTCTATGGACAGCATTCATCAACATTGTATTCTTAGAAACAATGCAATTAGCTAATCATTCCCTGCTGTACTCTATATAAACTGAGTTATTAGATTCAAACTGAAAAAGAAAATTTGAAACAAGGTTGCATCTTTGAAAAAGAATGAATGCAAAAATTTGACTGACACCCTCTACTGAAAATGTTTTCAGTATGCACAAGGAAATAAACTAGGTCAAAAAGTTTGCATCACAAACACTCATTTTAAGCTTCAGAGGGTACAATGTGAGAATGCTATAGTAGTATCTGACCTGTAACTGTAGGTTAACCTTACATTTTAAATATGTACAGTATAATAATGTATGTTTTTCATAAAATATTATTATAAACTTATAAACTTATTATTGACTACATTTAGTATCAAAAGATGTAAAAGTATGGTCCAACTTTGTGTGTCATAGTGATTAAGAAAATATGGTTTGCATTACAGCCATTCATTTGAAATAATATACTTTATAATTGTATGGTTCCCATATATTTGCCACCAATGAAATAAACCATATCTTCTAACCTGCTGCCTTTTTGTGTACTCATGGTTCCTGCCACACTGATAGCCTGGGTCTCTTTCTCATCTTCAGCCACGAGCCCGGAGCCTTTTCAGAATCCTGTCTCTTGAACATGCATCTCACTTCCCACACAACACAACCCCACTCAACCCCACTCAAAGGAAAAAAGCCAACATAAAGGTACAAAGTGCTGTGAAAAAAACTTTTATTACGTGGAAAATGTGGATATAAACATTGCTATTGTAAATTTGCTCTTTAGATTTTCTTTTAAAGTACAACAACTAGATACTTTCTACCTTAACAATCACAATTATTTTCATGACATTAAATGTCAACATTCCAGTGAAGCAGTGATTTAAATGAAAACAGGAAAAAAATAAACGATAGTGAAGCTACTTTCTTTTGGCCATGGATTGCCGAAGGGACAGCTCTTCCTCCACCCACTCACCAGGACTTAACAACATATTTTTCCAGAGTTCAACTTCCTTGTCTATGGAGTCCATCCAATCCACAGTCTTTCCATAACTTTTACCTACAGTGAAAAATAAATAGAAATCATTTAGCCTTCGAAGAAGCAATAGCTTCATTATTACACCTTGCAACTGGTACCAGTTGGGGTCTTGGGGTTTTCAAGATCTAGATCATAGATTTCAAGTCTTACAAATATCACACGTTCTCCAGACTTGTGGTTCTTGAAAGACACATTTTGTGTTAATGAATATTAAATGACAATTTTGGAATAGATGTCCAACAACCTTAGCCATACAGGGTGTTGCTACATTCTGTACCTTCTTCCACATAGCTTGAATAATCATTTAATGTACAAAATGAAAGCTCGTTATTTTTGCATAATCGCAAACAATCATTTTCCTGTGGGATTTTCTTTGAATTTTGGGCATCACTTCCTGGGTGACCTTCATTTATATTTGTTTGTTTATAACAGTTTGCATAAAACAAGATTAAGTAATTAATTTCTGAAGTGCACACTATTTTTTTTTTGTTAGAAATCTTATATCTTTCAAAGCCCTTAGTGTGAATAAAATTAATTCAGTTTATAATAAAAAATTCTCTTCATCAGGGAAGTTCTCCCTTAAAGTGTGGTTCATCCATCTTCAAAGCCTTTTAAAATGAGCGATTATGACAAGCCTACATTAGTAAACAGTTCCACACTTCAAACTAACAACCTACAGCTCAGATAATGAATGGCATGATTATTTTCTTCTGAAATAGTTTTGAAAGTAAGGGATTTCCATAACCATTTTTTAATTGAACAGACTAATACGAGTGCAGGATGTGTAGAAAACTAGATTTTCAACCACTGTACAATGTTGTGCTCTAAGTTGCAATTCAATTCCATACACATATAAATGGGACTATGGGGACACAAGTCTTCTGGACCAGTACAGCAAACTAAAGGTGCTACATCTGCTCAGTGTGACCATCAGTTGTGTCTATGATGCATAGAAATACACAGTATAAAGCAACATGTAGTTTACTCTTGATATACAGTGTGAACTCATGCACTAAAACCCCACACTCGACTGCAGGTTTGTTGGTGCAGGTATTACGTACTGTAGTTAAATTTAGAGGTCTAAAGAACTTAATCAAATATTTTCAAGGTAGCGTGTAATGTCCTTTTGAGAGTAATTGCTCTTTCTAATCATGCCCCATATTGGTTACTTACAGGGCTAAGAAATGCAAATTATTGGTATGAGCTGATTAACATTTTATAGTAGGAACACGTGTGGATACCAGCCCATAAACCCGTGTAAACCAGTGCAGTACATGGCACAGACTCCTGCAAACAAGTATCAATGGCCTCAATCCAATACCATAGCTTACAAAATGAACATGCACAGTATTCACTCCCAATGATGTCCAATGTTGTTGAATTAAATCACAAATCATGCATTTTTAAAAAAAAATAAAATTTGAATGCTTAAATACATGAAAACTGAACACTTTTGTTAGCAAATAGGTAAAAACTGTACTGAAATATCAAGGACTAAAATATCTTTGCAGACATATTCACCATGCGAGTCATTATTTGGTGGGAGTACCTTTGAATTGCTCAATTTGATCATTCAGGTTTTAATAAAAATATTCACTTAAAAATGTGGATTATTTGGAATTCAGTGAAATGAAACATCACTGAAAGGGAGTGAATAGTTTTGCAAGGCACTGGATTTACACAAATTCAAGCAGGGAGCTGTGTCAGCACGCGCAGGCTGCAAAGGAACAAGTAAAGATTTAGTCCTGCTGAAAAGAGAAGAAAACACGTTTTGCCTCCACACCTGAAGAAGGCTCCACAGCCGAAACGCATTTATTTTCTTCTCTTTTTAGTGTGGAATAAACCTTAACACAGTATTTACACATACAATCACTATTGATATCGAGCTGAAATGAACGTATAGAGTTAAAAATATGTCTCTTGAACAACTCATTATGATTTCTGGAACATTTAATGAAGACTCATCTGCTTCAACCTTTCTTCCTTAATGGCCTTTTCAGAAGAATTAATTTTACTTAGAATCTCCTGTAATTACCACCACAGTATTGTTCTTACTCCTTTTCTTTCTTCCATTTCCTTGTCTGCTACTGGCCTTGGTAACATAATGCAACTGATTTACAACTGCATTTAGACATAAATATTTTCATATTTCGTTATACCCAATTTTCCAGTCAATTCGGTTATGGCATGCTTTAAAATGCAAGGTTAGTAGTTCCCAGTGCCTCATCTGGTACAACACTGCTTGGTAAGTGCAGGCTGAACACTACAATCTGGAAAGCTTTTGTGGAGGGGATTTTAATTTTGCCAGCAGCAGCTGAAATTGGCCAGGGGAGTGATCACAGAGGAATTCTCATTTCACTGCACAAACGTCTGCCCATAAATCGGGTTGGGCACCTGCACATTCATGTGGCTGAAGTGCCTTCTGGGCCTGCCCTGCCACTGGCACCGTATCCCAGCTGTTTCTGTTCTACTGCCCCGTGAAAAGCAGAGATAGCTCGACACTGGGGACCCCGTTCAGCAACGGAACAGGTGTTTCCATTCTTGCAAGAAGCAGTGATGAAAAAACATTATGCTCACAAAATGATTAAAAAGGTGGGTTTTAGGTCTGCTTGCACTTAACAAATTAGTATTTTCTTTCAGGGTGTCCTGCACACTGCAAACAGTGATTCTCAAAGAAAAGAGGAGTCAGGGAGCATACTACGTACATGTACACGCAGAGTCAGAACTACAATGCCAATCTAAAGATTTAACCTACATTTCAGAGGAACATTCAAGTAAATGGCTTACAGCTTTTCAAACACCCCCACATTCTGCAGACAAAAACTGCATACTTTACACTGTTACAAGCAGTCAGGATTAACCCATTCATGGTGCTAAATATCTTGTTAATGTTCAATTGTTTTTATTCTAGCAGTCTATGAAAACTGCTAGAAGTAGTGTAGACTTCTGCAAACCCTTGATGTTATTATGATGCCAATTTTAATAGTCTATGCAAAGGGCAATGATCTACAGTGATATACATTTTATTTTCATAACTGTACTTCAAAATAATAACCAATGCTTCTGTCACATTACTATTCATTTTGTTTTCAATGTTATTATTATGTTTTACCTGGTATTTGGTACTGTAATTTGGTTTTGAAGTGATGCTTTATTACAAGATCAAACTCTGAACAAAAGGAATAGACTTTTTGTAGACCGAAGATAGATTTGAAAATGCATCCAATTATTTATTTGAACATTTTTATTTTTATTCCATGTTATAGACCGAGATGAATTCAGGGCATATGGAGTTTACAATAGACATTCGGGAGGGATGAGAGCAGCCAAGTTCAATTTACCTCCATTGTCTTAACTTGTAATAATTCATTCAGAAACACTAAAATATTTCAAGTAGGGAGCTGTATCAGCATGCGCAGGCTGCAAAGAAACAACTAAAGGTTTATTCCATGATGAAAAGAGAAGAAAGGAAACACAACGTTTCGGCTGTAGAGCCGTCTTAAGGTGTAAACTTAAAAATGGTGTGAGCGGGGAACAGCTGCCCCAGGGGGAGGACTTTAACTTAAGTGCTTCAGTGTCTTGTTCTTGAGCGAGGACAGAGGGGATCTTGAGATTGATGCAGAGGCTATAGTAATGTCGACACTGTACCAAACTGTGGTGGTGAAGCAGGAGCTGAGTTTTCAGACAAAGCTCTGTTTTCCAGTTTATGTACAGTATGTCTCCATCCTCACCCACAGTCATTTGGGTAGTGACCAAAAGAATGAGGTCAATGGCAGAAGCTGCATAAATGAGGTTTCTTCACAGAGCCTCTGGGCGCTTACTCTCTGTGACGGGGTAAGGAGCTTGGCAAACCAGGAGAGCCCTCAAGTACAGTAGCTGCTGGTCTGGACTGAGAGGAGCCAGTTGAGGTGGCATCTGGCATCTGGTTTGGATGTCTCCTAGACACCTTCCCCAGGAGGTGTACCAGGCACAATTCACTGGGAATAGGTCCAGGGGCAGGCCCAGGACAGGCTGGAGGGAGTATATCTCTGAGCTGCCTGAGAGCACCTGGGAGTCCCCCAGGAGGAGCTGGAGACTGTTGCTGGGAAAGAGAGGTGTGGTCTGCCCTGCTCTGCCTGTTACCACGGCGATCCTCACTGGGAGTAAGTGGCTAAACAATGAGATGAGAATCTTTACAAAACTAAATCAAAACTTAAACCTTAAACTTAAAAATTAAACCACCTCAAGAACAGGCATGAATCCATGATGGCTGCAGGAAAGCATCTAAATTGTTTATATAAAGAGGTTATTGATCTTACCGAGATGAAGCCATACAGTACATTTATTGCCTCAATGCAACCAAATACGGACTTTTACACTAGGAGTGGGTCCAATTACTTATGATCACTTGAAATCATTGGGTTGAACACAAACTATGTATTTGTTCTAATACAATTTAATTTATGCATGGAATCACCCCATAAATTAACTGCATGTTGTACTTATTAATGTTCATCTGATGATCACAAAACAAAATGCATGACTGTAAAAGAAAAATAACAGTTGTCACTATACCACTGGAGGGCACGGTATTGAAAACATGAAGCCTGCTGTGCCGTCATAGTCTGGCCACACAACAATGCGAAAGAGAGTACCTGTTCCGAGGCTGAGATGAACACCTCCGAGAAACTGGTTTGTGAAGGTGTCGTGGTCCCAGAGTGTGAGCTCACAGCAGGCCTCTCTGATTTCCTCGTGCCGGAAGCCATCGTACACCATGGTGTGATTGTAAACAGGGTGCAGAGTCTTCTTCACCACTCGGGTCTTCTGCCTGTTCTTCTTGCTCGTGTCTGGTAAGATGTAGCTGAAGCAAGAGGGGTGAAACAAGGGGGTTTTGCAGGTTTGCTTTAAAAAATAAAACACAGAAAAGAAAATGGACTTTGTAAACCGAACTATCCACAAATGTAGATAGTGAATTTTGGGGGGAATATATATTCCAATATATAATATAGTATATAATATGTATTCCTATATAATATAAAGGCAGCTGCTATAGTATACAGTTGTAAATCGTCAAGAATATTTCTTAGATAATATTCATTTTTATTTAACTCTGTGCTCTATGATTGGACAATAATTTATATTTCCCCAAGTAACACGTCTTTTGTGCAATTTTATATCCTATAGATCGGTTGATGAAATTGATAAATGCAGTGGACCTTCTAAAGTTTACTTTACCATATCATTATTACAATGATGAAAATAAATGAATTAAATGAAAACACAACAAATTTCTTATTAGATTTTAACAGACATAAGGTAATTGCATTATTGCCATAAATATTACACTGTTGTTAGAATTTGGCTTTAAAAGTGTTTCAGAAAAAAAAGAATGGGTTTCAGAATTTCCAAGGCATGTCAACATAAACCTCAGAATTCAGAACTTCCACCATTAAAATTAGAACATTGAAAATACCACAATGCTGTGTTTACAAATTATAGTGTTTCCCACACACAAGATATTACAGTACGTGACGATCTTCTCCCTCTTTCTTCAATGGATGATTCTGATCAGCAACACTGCAGATTTTTTCTGCAAGTACTACCAGCAAAGAGCTGCTTTATAAAAGTCTAAAAGTAGTATACAAAGTGCTGTACACTGCATCATAGACAGTGGCACACTATAACCCCTAAGAGACTTTTACACCCAAATAAAAGAAAACACAATGGACCTGCACAGCCTTGAGAGTGACAAACGACTCCAAGATCGATATGATTAAGATCTGCATATAAAGGTCTTTTTCTTACCACTTCACAAATGAGTCCACGCCACTGGGTTTAACTTTTTGCAAATTTCTTGCTTCTTTCAGCCAGATGTGAAGTTCCCCAGTGAAAGGTTTGGTACCATCTGCAGTAACATTTTAGAAATTAAGATCTCCAACAATTTTGATTCTAAATTACCAGTACTAAAGTTAAAAAAGTCTAAAATATTGAGTGTAACAATGACAATGAAAGCTTTATAGTAATTACCATTAAATTAAATTGTATTTACACATGTTTGTGAACATCTTTGAGGATCCAAATTGTGTTTTTTTTTCCATTTACAATAGACATCAATTCTGAAAGCATGTCATAACATTCCTTATTCCTAATTTAACTGTTTCAGTTATGAACAAAAAAAATCCCTTTTAGAGACTGAGATTCAAGACAATTATTTCATCTAAACAATAAGGACAGTAGTTATGTTGTTTGATTACATTATTACTGATTACCCTGAAGTCTGACCAGAATTCCTGAGGCACCTCTATGAACCTGTGCTGTGCACAGCCGGGTAGATGGGCTTTTACACAACAAGAGGCTGGACGGTTCAGTCAGTCAGTACAACATAACAACAGAACACCAGGCCTCAGACTCGGTAAATATCACTGACAGGCGTCCCACAGCCCTCACTGGCATACACTCTGCGAACTGCAAGAGAGCCGTGAAGCCTGAAGACGTACTTAAATGCCTTTCAAGCTACTGGAACTCCAGTAAATGTAAATCTAAAACGTCTCCATAGAGTGACCTGTAGATATGTAGTGAGAAATGTAACCGTAAGAGAACAAGCCTGCAAAGGAGCCTCCTAGTTCATTTTTAAAGAGATACCGCTTTGATCCTTTTGCTTTTCAGGAAAGAAGAATATGATGCAAAAGTATAAAATTGCTCATTTTTAGAAATGCGTTGCTCTTTGTGGAACTCTGCCCAGCACGCACTGTTTCTGTACAGTATCACCACACATTTGTAAGTCTATTTGTGATTTTGTTTTCTTTTGAATTGAGACATCCACACAATACCAATGAGCATTATACCTTAGGTCAATATTTCTTTTTATATGGTGAAATGAAGGATTTCCTTCATGCTTAATGACACCCTTTTTTATGCCACTAACCTTTAATTTATCTGTTCATGACAACAGCACACAAGTACACAAGCCCGTTGTGCCCAACATGAAATCACGTTACGTTAACAGTAACCACAGCGGGAAGGCTGCTCTCAGAGATTGCCAGCGTTGAAAAATTACCTATAGATCCAGCTGGGACATACTTCAGTGCCACAGTTAGTTGTCCTCTGCTGCCTTTGGGTTCCTGGTCCTCAGGGCTCTGTGAGAATAAAATGCACACGTGAAAGAACATTTCACAGACAAAGGTAAAAAAATAAAGAACTAAAAAATGGATAAAATCTCAATTACAATATAATAACAATAAACATAATTTTATACAACACCTTTAAAGGTGGCGTTTTCGGTTTACAGAACGATAACCATTTTAAAATCTGTCAGGTAGGGCTTGACAACCTAATCACATAAGTGATTTTCTTTAATACTGAAATACTCATTTTAATCACTGTAGTATTATACAGGCTATATAGCCTTATCTTATACAAGGAGATTCCAAAAAAGTAAAGGAACTTTAACCTAACTCTGTTATGTTCAGATTCTTTTGAATGAAGCAACACTCCTGATGAGGCATTTTAAATCCTGAAGAAATCAGCAGCCAACACCCTGGCCAAGGGTTCGAGCTCAACCATCGAGAAATGCAACAGAGAGCCCACTGAAGACCACAAAGCAAACAGATTCAGGCTAAAAACAGACTTAAACTGAGGGGGACAAACCTTCAGCACACACAGTGACAGGATTACGTTTGAGTTCACTACTCTGTACCAGAGCACAAATGAAAAAAACATGAGAAATGACTGGAACAGTAATGAAAATGCAAAGGAATCTATTTTGTCATGACAGCTACATTAACTTATTTTTTTCCCCAGTGCAGGAATATAAAACTCACAGCAATACTGAACAAACGTGTTCCTGTTGGGGTCGGGGCTGTGTTAGGACATTCCGAGGTGCAATGTCAAAGCACAGACAAGTCCACGAGTCAGATGTACCTGTAGCACGGCAAGTCAATGTAAAAGACCACTGCAGCAATAGTTCTGTGAACATTATTTAGGTTGATAATGTTTTTAATTTAAAACACTTTACTTTAAAAGTTGTTAAAATGTAAAACTCTCCCCCACCTCCCTTCTTCGTCTTTTCACATCCCTCAGTCTTCCACTGCTACATCTTATATTGCTTAGCTATGTGGTAAATCAATGCACATTTCTATTTTATAAATGTCTCTCTAGGTTAAAAATCTTTTCAAATAAAACATCTCTTCTCTCTCCCTTTCCATCCTTTGCTACATTTCCTATTGCTCAGCGATGTAGGCTGACAAACTGGATTCGTCTCATGCATGTGTTTTCAGTGTTTTCTTGGCTGTATTCAAATAAATTATGAATATTCAAACAATAAAACACTTTTGATAAAGACAAAACACTAATATGTAAAACTGTACAGTAAAACTTCAATAATTATGGTATTTTCTAGACATTTTACCCATAAATCAATAATTCCCATTGAATAAATGGTTATTATCAAGACTTTAAATAATGAAAAGCATTGCAACCTGTATTTGTTTAAAAAACTAAAATATGTATGCACAATATTACTTTTTTGAGTCAAGATTTCTAAACCTTAATTTTACTGAAATGTGCATTATTGTTTATAGCACAGATGTATACAGAAGTAACAAAGAGACCAAAAGAAGAGTAAAATTAAATGTACATTTAAGAGGCATAACTTCACTGCCATTTAATAATAAAGATAAGCAGCATTATTGATATATATTTTCAAGTAATTACACACATAAGAGTTAATCATTTTATATTTCCTTTAGTGTTCTTAACAGTAATACATCTTCTAAATTTCAACAACTCCAACACAGATATTTCACCTGACAGGGTTCAGTACCTGCTTGCTCAACGCTTTGTGAGCAACAGGCAATGCAAAGTGTTTTTGAGGACTGGAAGGTCGTGTTACTGAGGAGACAGTTACCATTTTTATACTGCACCACTCAACCGTGCAGCAACAGAAGTTTAAAAATAAGAACACATTCCTCAATATAGCAATTTTAGCTGTTTCCCGATCCCTCATAGGGCCTCACTATACTCCTGCGCTGTGTCGATCTGTTGCTGTGTTACCTTTGGTTGCAAGTTGTACCAGGCTGGGGACTCGTGATTCCAATCCCAGGTTTTCAGGTCTATTTCAACTTCTCCAAGGAAGGCGTTTCGACCCAGAGAGTCATTGTGCCACACAGAAACATTTAAAACCCTTGACTGCAACTCCACTTTCTCAAGCTTGTACTGGTGAAGAAGAAAATGTTCATTTCAGCACTATTCAGTCAACAATGATAAATTATTGATTTAGGAAGCATTCAGCAGGTCTGCACAGGAGTAATCCAGAATATTAATCAAGTTAATCAGTTAATGGAAAATACCTTGAGATGGAAACAAACAAAATGACAGAATCAGGAACACACAATGCATTTTCTGGCTCTCTAAGCAATTGTCTTAATATGTCAAAGGCCCTGAATAAACTGGAAATTGGTGTAATGTAAATTGCTAACTGACGTCAATCTCCAGAGTCATGCCAGTGTGAGCACAAATAACTACATCACAGAACCTTGTTTAGAAAAAACACAACACTGAAGACTTTATGCATAGATTGGCATGGTATCAGTCCATGTAACCAACCTGTCCCATTGAAAAAACAAAATAATTAATTTGTTTTCCTGGACAAATGAATGATTATGGGCTTTAAAATCTCCTAGGAATATTTTAAGAAAAAATCAGTAATACAGTACACGCAAGATGAGACTCCAGCCCGGACTACAGGGGACATCAGTCCCAAGCACACAGACTGTTTACACACCATTGAACAGCCTGGCCAGCACTTTTTTGGAAGATAAATTTTAGAGGGTTTTTAAAGAGAGCTTGTCGACCTGTCAGAACCCTGATAAGAAAGAAATACAGTACATTGTTCACTTCCATGTTAACTGTCAAAAATCTGCGGCCTTCACAATGGTCTTGAATATATTTTAGAATAAGTAACCAGTGAAAACATGGCACTGCCTGGTGTATTAAACGTCTTTGGTCTGATTTGTGCACTGCAGGAAAATGTCATTTTGATTTGGGTTACACTTATGGAGAGGGGTGATTTTCAGAGTAATTATATTAAACAGTCAAAGAAGAACATCATATATTCCAAAGGACATGGAGATTAAGCATTATGAACTGTGTCTTGACATTTCTTAAGTGTCACCTTTGAACTGCTGGCCAAGGTTCTCTGTGCCTTCATGGAAGATACAATCTGCTGTCCAATGTGCTCCCTATACCATGAGCCCAAGGTGGACATGGCTAATCGTTTGTAAAAATGGGCTAGTGCTTACAATGACTCAGCACTAAATTCACTGATGAGCAAAACAGCAGTTTTGATTTGCAGAATATTGGCACCTATTGAAAACATGAATTAGAAGACCAACTATTGTGAGACAATGGGATTATTAATTAGGATAGGCGGATGGTATCCTACAGTACAGTATAAGTATATAGTACTATTCATGGGAACAAGTAATAGGTGTATTCCATGCTGAAAAGAGAAGATAGAAAATGCAACGTTTCGGCTATGAAGCCTTCTTCAGGTTTCTGAAACGCTGTGTTTTCTTTCTTCTCTTTTCAACATGGAATAAACCTATTACTTGTTCCTTTGCGGACTATGCATGCAGACGCAGCTACCCACCTGAACTACTTCAAACTGTACTATTCATTTAAAGCTAGGTCACTAGAGTGATCTTTTCTATTTGTAGTTGTAAAGTAACCTAAAAATGTACATTTAGTAATTGTAAGTGTTTGGTAATTACCCTTTGGACTTACTTTCAGAGATTCCTGGAAAACAGGGTTTACTGTGTTTTTCTTGACCGATGTCTTTCTCTTGCTTAGACGGGATTTATCTGGGTTAAGATAAGTCTTAACATACCTGCACATGAAAAAGACAAGGAGGTGATTCTGTGCTATTAAAGCAGCCATTGAAATAATCCTGTTTCAGGAGATACCTAAACATGGAAGATTTCTATATTTCTACAGCATTTCACAAACGCCAGATTACACTGATGTGTTCTGTACTTCAGGATTAATGCTGGGAAATATGTGGGCGGGGAGCAGTGTAGCTGGTGAGAGGAATTCTAAGTGCAACTTTCCACTCTGCTAATTTTCATTTGAAACAGTCAGACCAATTTAATTAACTAGTCCCCTTGAAAGTTCAGGCTTCCTCTCTTGTTATTGATCCTATTCCCACAATAAACAGACACATTAACAAGGTAAGAGGAAAAAATAAAATGAAAGAGGAGAAACAGTACGGTTTTCATCTGAAACCACAACACATACATCCTGGCAGCTAATACGCACGTTATAGCATTGCATGACAGAATGTTAATATTTAGCTATAGTCTAAATTTATATTTTATTTCTTAATCCAACCATGCTTTAAAATATGGAAAATGCAGAAAAAACGTCACAAGATAGACAAAATTAAAAAATGTCAAAAGGAACAGACTGAGCCCATGTAATTTATTGAACAGTATTGTTAAATATTTTAAACTAAGTTATTAAACTTTCATGTATTTTGCCCATAAAATTAAAACTGGGAACAAAGATAGCTGGTTAATCTTAAACTTCAGCTCTCCCGGGGAGTATTGCATTTGTGAAGAAAAAAAAAAATTTAACCACACTTCAATTTGTCAACAAATATATAACAACAGAAATGCATGAATAATGGTTTTGAAAAATTGATAGAACAGATCATACAGTATTAAATATACAACATATTTAAAAGATGCACCTGTGCATGATTTGTTAAGAAGTAAAATCACATGAAAATCTATATTAGTAATGAGAATATCCTTGAAGCTTAACACAATGCAATGAGTGTAATATCATATTGCTGGCATATCAGTCCCATGGGACAGTTTAAACAACCTTTCATGTTGAAACAGGACTGGCACGGAACTAGAAACTGCACTTTCACTGCTACACCAGAGCAAAATGAAATGGAAAAAGGTCAGAGCCTTCTGCTTGCGAAGCAAGATTACAGAGCTAATGGATAGCCCAGCACGAAGTCTTCACTTTTCTGTTATGTAATGAATGTATAAAGTACTGAAAAACCCAGTACAACCTGGCCTCGGCAATGACATGTTAGAAATTCAGATAATGGCAAGGGACAACTCCAAAATTTTTGCAATTCCATTTTTTCTGCCTTTCCCATCCCGATTATGACCTTACAGTGGTTTATTGGCACAGAGAGCTAAAGCCAATTATTCTAGGAGCTCTACTTTGTAAAACATAAAGCAATATAAAAATATCTGTATCCATTATTACTCTGGATCAGTTTTCAAGCAGTAAGGATCAATGAAATGGATCAGTTTTCAAGCAGTAAGGATCAATTCTGTTCCACTCTCTTCAAGTGACAATGGAAATTAAGACAGAAAAAAGAATAAATGTCAGTGTCACTTATTATTGTAGAATGGTTCTACTGTACAGTATGTAAACAGTAGATAGTATAGCTTGTGATACAGCACCTTATCTGTAGTGGAATAAATGAACAGGCTCCTGTTGACTTTGCTTTAACTGATCTTATCTCTGTTGAAAATAATTATATTTCACAGACGTTTAACTTATAAATTGAAAATTAAGCTATATTAGGAGTTTAGCTCCCTAAATGTTTTAATTCATTCGTATTTAAAAAGCAATTATTCTCTCTGAACATACTGTGCATGTATGTGATGAAGGCAAAATACTGTAAATCTCTTTACATGTGGTATTTTGTGTACTGCATTACAAACAAATTATGTGAGACATACTGGGACAGGCAACATGTGGATCTTGTGCTCAGCATGAGTAATCACTCATACCCATCAAGGAAGATAAAGTACAGTACAGTCATCCAGAGACTATTTCAACTCTAGATTTTAAATAAAACATCTAATATTATATTCACATTCTAGATCTGACCCACTTAAAACCAAGAACTGAAGTCAGAACACTCCATGAAGTGGCAAGCACTCAAACTGGCTGCAGACCAGCATCTAAAATGATGACACAAAGAGATTGTTGAGCTCATGGGTAATATGCATTTATTGTCTCAAAGAGACAAGCAACCAAATGCTGACTTGTCCACTCTGAAATTTACTTGATTTACTGGGTGAAATGACTTGGTATTACCCTAAGCATGCTGTTCTTCTAACACATGGTCAAATGTATGCAGTCATGCTCTCCCCTGCTGGTACATGGCAGGGTGACCTAGCAGTGACATGGCAGCTGGCCTCTCTACACCCACCTGTCACTCAGTGTCTGTTATCATGGATACCTATCTGAAAGGAGACCTGGACCACCTGGAGGCAACTGACTATCTTGTCTGCTTCAGGTGGTTCTGGATAATTAAGGATTGCTCCGATTCTGTCCCTAGGCAAGCCTTGTTTGGAATCCCAAACTCTGCTTGCATTTATGGCCTTGTCCCCAGATCATCTCTTGGCTTATTACTTCTTGATGCTACTCAATTTGGACCCTTGTGCTTCCCTACCATGCTTCCCTGAATCTGACCCTCACTGACTTTTGCTGTGCTTAGGATGTTCTGACTTGGCCAGTCTAAGATTACGAAAGTGAAAACAATATTGACTTTGCTGTGTCAATACTTTTGGAGAGCAATGTACAGTAAATTAAATATACATAATATATCTGAGGTCTTTAATATTGTCTTTGTAAATCAATTGCAAATAATAGTTTAAGAGAGGCTTAAGCTGACAGGATGCAATGCATGAAGAAGACCATGAAAACTTTCTTTCATGAGAAACATGAATCCGAATATAAACAACACCTGTCCTTCTATCCTGGGGCCTTGTAATGACATTTAGTTGAATTACAAAAACTGCATTATGAGGAAAAAGTTTATGGACACTCAAGGTCCACCACATTTCATTTGTGATTAAAAGCTTCTCGTGGTTAGTGAACTAATTACAGTACCTCCTTTTGCCTCCATTTCCAAAAATGGCACCTGATAAAAATGCTTACATACTGTGTTTTTCTTTTTTAGGATAACCTTTAAATAATGTTTTTTTGGAACTATGACAAATGTGGTAATTCCTTCATAATATTTTGGCATTGCAGTAGGTGTATTAAAAATATTGACCAGCAACACCAACCTGAAGACAGCAGCAACTACCCTCAAAAGGTTTCAAAGTTCAACGTGAGGTTCTCAGATGGAGTTCTCAGATTATTCTTGTACGAATTAATGATGTGCCTCAAGCACAGCACCTTATAGACTTTGTGATCTGCATAACAATGAGTTTAATTATCTAGACTTCAAATAGAGCACAGCATCTGAAATATATTTTTGTCTTCGCTCAAACGTTACAGTATATACAGACTTCCTATTCATAAATTAGGAAAACTCTTATTCTATGCTGGTCTAGCAAGTTGCAAATTTAACCAAATTGCCCCAGATTCAGTTTTGAAATGTTAATTAGGAGTAGATTCGTGTGTTGAATAATCCTGATTTACTGTAGGTGCTGAGATAAGAAGGGTGTTTGCCCTTATTAACAATTCAGAAAGCAATTAGCGCACATTTTAAAACATTTTATTACTTGTTTGGCTGTATAGTTTATTATATATGAATACAATACAGGTCTTGTGTCTAATGAGGAAATTTCTGTGACTTTCATGGATGCTGTGTATATCTTACTTTTTAATGTAATACTACTTCCATACACTGAGGTACTTTTTAAAGTCAACTTCTCACATCCTGTGGGTGCGAGTTCTGTCAATATTTATTTGCACATGAGCTCCAGCTCCAGCAGGCTGGCTCCTTTGCTACTTTCCTTTGTCAATAGTATCAGGGTTCAGCAACCAAGAACAGTTACTTCACAGTTCTTTACAAAATCAGATGTTGCTTTCTCTGTATTTGTAGGCCTGATCTCACATTGGAATTTGTCATTCTAACCAGTACTCTTTATACTTCCACTTTCACCACGAGGCCAAGTTGAATTTTCTATATTTTTAGACAAGCATCCATTCCTCTGCTTTCACCATATTTCACATACCCATACAATCTATCACTTTCCATAGTTAATTCATATAACTACTGCTTCAGTTTTGGTTGGATTACTGAATAATTTTCACTGTTACAAATTGCATTGTACATTAAAACAAAAATGCATAATTATTTTTTACGCAAGGTTATGAAAAATGCCATTTTGTTTAAATCTGCTCAGTTACCAAGTATTTTTGAGAGATTAAAAAACTGCTTTCTACAGCTATTTATATACAGTACACATGTACAGTATACTGACTGGAAAGGGAACACGTGTTTTTAAATATTTGCTCCAGGATTTTTCAGGCAAAAAGCCTTCTGAAGCTACGCATGACACAGTAAACTAATTTTTCAAAAATAGTTTTTCTTAATTAGTTTTTGAACGTAGTGTTTTTTTAGTTTTCTTTATTCTTAAGAAGTCTTGACTTTTTAAATGACCATTTCTGGATACATTATTTCTTATACAATCTTTCACTGTTGCACCTTGCAGTTCAACATAATCTGAACCCCATTAACATGTGCTATAAATACATGCCAATGAACAAGACCTGGAAACGTATTAAAAAGGATTTCCTTTTAAATAGATACTTTCAAATCCTACCTCACAATGATTTTACATAATATCCCTCTTCCTTACACTTACGGGTCTGTGCGGTTTTTCTTCGTGTTCCCGATCGCCAGGTCCTGACACTGTTCAATCAGAATAACAAGCTCTCCTCTGCTGCTGTATGTGATGGAGAACTCCACTGCTCCTTGAACAGTAAGGTTTCCAAAATCCCCAGCATCACTGTACAGACTAAGCAAACTTGCGCTGAGCTGAAAAAAAGAACACGGCAAATCAGTGAGAATTTGGAGACGGAAAGCCTGTGCTCCAGTCAACAAGAATGGTTAAAGTGATGCGTTACTGCAGGAATACGGATCACAATCGTCACAAGCGTCTCTAGGCCAGTATGCTAGCTCTGTCCATACAAAGCTACAAGTTAGGCTCATGTAAAACAGGGAAAAAAAACTGAAAACGATTTCAGTTTAAAAAATAAACAATTTATTTCTAGTTTCTTATTTTATTTTTAGTTTCGAGTGAGTTTAAGAAGGAAAGTGAAATATTACAAAACAAAGCAAACAAATGCAGCTGGCAAAAGTGGAATTGATCATGCAGAAAGCCAGAGCACAAATCACACAGAATTTCATTCTGTAACTAGTTTTGTCTGCTGATTTCTTTACCTTTCAAAAACACATCATTCAGTGATATAAACTTTATTTTGTGTGTTTAAAGCAGGACTATTAGAATTTGTTTGATTTAAATTATATATCCTCTCAACAAATTTACATGTGCACAATGCTTGTAATTACGAAGACACCAAGGAGTGCAGATTGTATTGTTACCAGTTTTCCACAGTGAATAAATTACTCCTACTCCAGAGGAGTACCTGCATTTGCATTGTAGCTTACTATATATTCTAGCAAAACAATTTGAAATTCTGATCTATTCTAAAAAATAGTTCTCAAAAATAAACAATTAAAAAACGAGAAGCTGAAAACACAGAAAGTGCAAATGTACACCTTGAAAAAAATAAACTGAATCCTTGTTCCTTGTCGGGAGCAGAGGACCACTTTCACATAAAGATCTACAAACGCTTGCAGGTGAGACCACTGATCTCAGCTAGTTCAATTACCATAGGAGTTTGCCAACATCTGGAGGATCTCTGTGAAACAGACTTCCAGCACAGTTCTCCGTCTGTGGCCAGTTCTGTTTTTCTTGCATAAGGACACTGAGCTTTTCCACAGTGTTTTGTTGTCAACTGCACAGGTTAACTCAAGTTGGTCATTTAAGTTTTATTTAAATACTTTTGCTGGAGAAAAAAAAAACACCTTCATACTAAGGAGATGTTTTTCAGATAAAACAAACCCGTCTTACCCCTGACACAGACAACAGGCTTGAAGACTGGCCTGTTGTCATCAGTGAAGCATCAGATCCGATGCTGGATACAGAGCCCAGGTCATTGTCCCGGTCCTGGTTATTATCCTGAGGGCAGCCGTAAAGAAGATTAACGACTTGGAGAAAAAAAAATAATGCAAAGTAATTGTATTAATCTTATCTTGACAGATAGTTGGTGAAGATAATGTAGCAAACAGCATGCAGAGATTTAAACTCCAGCAAAAAAAACAAAGGGAACATATTGTATGTGCGGTTATTGAAAAAAATGTTTAACTCCTTCAAAAACTGTAGTGCCTTGCAGAAAAGAACTAGATTTATGATATGAAGCAAAATTTAAAAAACAGTATGTAAAATAAACATATCAAGAGAAATCCCTTTCTTCAGACATATACTGTAAATAAAATAAGGTTACAAATTACGCGTGTCCCATTTGGTAGTTAGTAGCTAAATGATGCAGATATTTCTTGGAGGAATCCAGGGATAAATCTAGATTGCTGTTGTAGATTGTTCCACACTGCTACAATCCTTTGTGTAAAAAAAGTGCTTCATGTACTCAGATTTAAATGCATATCCCCGTAGTTTCCGCTTGTGAACTTTGGTTCAGGTTTCACTGTTGAAACTAATGCCCACCAAGCTCAGCATTTCCCATTTTGTCTTTATAGCTTCTTCTTTGCTACAGTACCTGCATGTAATAATTTGCACTTGTCTACATTAAAAAAGTCAGCTGCCAGGTGTTTACTCAGTCTGGATACAGCACCTGAAACAACAATTACATCTACCAAGTGCAACATAAAAAAAAGTTTATGCAAAGGGACGTTTTTAATAGGATGTCTAAAACCGTAATTGCACTGCAAATTAAGCTGCCACTGAGCGCGATTACCACTCATTGCTTTCAAGCCCCAGAATGCTGATATCATTTTGAAACTATTTTTTCCAGCACTACATTTTACATTGGAGGGAATAACCTAATCTTTTTCTAACAGCGGTCAAACTGTCAGTGCTGCTCTTGTGCAACTTTGTGCAATCATGCCTGTCCACGCTATTTCAGAAGCTTCTGCGAAAGTCATTTTCTGTGAAAGTCATGTCTTACCACACAGCAGGCAAACATTAGTCATCCACAGTCCATCACAGCACCATATTTAACAGCAATACAGAAAGAGTATAAGGCTCAACTATTAAAAATGAAATTTTGCCTTGAGTTGCAGTCTAGATATTATTATATCCTGTATTTATACATGTACCTGGGAGAAATCTTCTTTTATTATTAGGATTTCCTGGAAGTAATATATTCTCCTTGACAGTTATGTAAGACCTCCTGGCCCTTATACCCCACTTATAGAGGCAGAGCAGAAGATCTCCATTACTGTCATTT
The DNA here is from genome assembly GCF_055471065.1 of Atractosteus spatula. NCBI lineage: Eukaryota > Metazoa > Chordata > Actinopteri > Semionotiformes > Lepisosteidae > Atractosteus > Atractosteus spatula. The sequence goes on from NC_142707.1 coordinate 76,668,291, forward strand.
ATCTTTGCGACAGTAATGTACCTATAAAAAAGAGTTTATACATAAAGGTAGCAATAGCACCATTGGGGACACAGCTGTAATTGGCAAGCAAGGACTCCGATTTTAAATGCTTTTCTTCTTTGCTGTAGGAAGTGAGTATTCTGTAGGAGCCATTCCAACAAGTATAGGAAAACCATTTATCACACCATGTTTTTAGCATTGTCCAGCTTTAACTTAAAACAGTCACGAACCATCAGATAATAAAAATCAGGAACTAAGCCATTTTAACATCATGTCAAGATGACTACATCCCCTAATGGTCATTTCCATCTTATAAAGACACTATGTTGCTTTCTGAGTATGTCAACATTTTCAACACTGGTTCAAACAGAAAAGAATAAAACTAAGATTCTGCTATAATATTAATATTCATTTTAAGCAATGTAATCAGATTATGAGATGTACTTGAAATACCATTTTTGTGTTTAACTTGATAAGTCAATTGAGAACAAATTCATATTTACAATGAAGGGCTCAGTACCATTTCAGGGGATTGAATCAGACAATCCGATTAAAGATTTAAGACCTGACTCAAAGATGTCAGCAAGATGCCAGCTGGGATTTGAACTCGCAATCCTCCAGTCTGAAGTCCAGGGCCGTAACAACTACTACACCGGCTGCGGGATTTGAACCAGCAACCTTCCAGCCACAGGCGCAGATCCTGAGCCACAGAGCCACCGCTCCGGTCCAGGGCCGTAACAACTACTTCACCAGCTGGACTTTGAAATAATCTTTGAAGATGCCAAGATATTTCCGAATTAGAAATTGTCTGCTGGGTGTTAAAAACGTGCACCACATGATATACAAAGGTCCATGGTGTGTCAAACACAAACCACCATTTTGCTCTCTACACATTTGCAATGAATCATATACATATGTGCGTTACTTGAACGTACAATATGTTTTATATTTGAAAAGAGTAATAAATTATGTCAAAAATAATTTCACAAATAAAACATTAATATGAATTAAACTTGATTTTAATAATAGTGTAAGCCACTTAGAACAGTGAACAATATCAAGGTGTCAATAAAACCTCCTGCTACACACAATTACAGAAAATTAGTCCCAAATATATACAGTAAGTGAACTGACATAATGTAAGGCAGGTGTAAATAACAGGTCAGATGAAGTTACTACACCCAGGGAGTTCAATTTATTGTATTTATATTCACTATAGTTTTTTATATTTTATAGTTCAAAAGGTTATGATGCAGCTATCTCATTGAATCATTGTACGCATTTGACTACAAAACAGTCACTAGCAGATTGCTTTTTTGTAATCCATCTATATCAATTTACTGATACCCCTGATTGAATAGGAGCATAAATATCACATAAAATGAGTAACAGATTGGATAATGCATTTCACTCAAAAAATCAAGTAATTTTATACTGCAATTGCAATAGCATATCTGTCATCAATAATTAATTAAATTCCAAAAAACAAGATGTTACTATTATTCACACCCCTAAATAATACTTTGTGCAATGACAGAGGCCCCTGAAAGTTTCCTATTTCCCTGGGCTATTAAAGGAAGCAGCACATGTAAAACATCCAATGGCAACATACATCATCATGTTTCAAGTTGGAGAGGGACCAAACCTGAGGTACAGTACCACTCCCTACACTGCCAAGATACAGAAGATACATGCTCTCCACATCTGGAGGTTGCCTGTGCCTATACAAGCAGACCACCTGTTCTCATCATGGATCGCAAACGTAGAGAAAGTATGTGTGTAATTAGTTTTAGAGGTATTCTCATGTCTTGTATTGGGAGGATATTGTGCACATTGCTCCTTTAACCTTCGGTGGCTGAAGTGTTTGTGTTCAGAAACAGTTATCATTTTGCAGACAGTAACATAATTTAGATTTGCATAGCTTTGTCTGATGATGACGACTGTAAATACATTGAAAGTTGGGTATAGTCCACAGTCGTAAGAACTCTTTTGCTACAGAACGCATCAGAACACAAGAACACATTCTACTGCTCTTTCCCCAGCCCACTGAAGGTTGCATTGGTAATCTGATATTAATCATTGCTTCTCTTTTCCAGTATTTTACTATGTGTCTGATCTCTCTTCGTTTTGAGTCAAGCATAATTATTTAATCTGTAGAGAAGTTTACTACAACAAAACACCAGTGAAATTGAGAACACATCAGTTTTTAATGGAATGAACATACAGTAATGCAGTATGTTGGCCTCTAACTATGATGCTTTCCTGGGAACTGCTCCGCCCGGGATCACAAAGTGCTGCAGAGGGTGGTGAAGTCAGCGCAGCTCATTACCGGCTGTGAGCTACCAAACATCCAGGATATCTACTCAGCTAGATGTCTGAAGAAGGCCAGGTCCATTCTCAAGGACCCCAGTCATCCCAGTCACAAACTGTTTTCCCTCCTACCGTCCAGTAAACGGTACCGAACCATTCGGTCAAAGTCCAACAGACTATGGAACAGCTTCTACCTCCAGGCAATAAGACTTCTAAATAGCCAACCTGTAGCTCCTTAGCAAATCACCTGTAATGGCTACATGGACACACATTTTTCACTGTATTCAGCATAACTGCACTACTTGTATATATTGCATACACCATGGACACACAGCACATAGACACATAGCAGCTCTACTCATATTGAGTTTTATTCAATTTAAAAAAACATAACCTCAATTTTGTGATTTTTGTGTTTTTGTGAATTTTGTGATTCTTGTGATTTTTGTGAGCTCGCAGAAAAGACATTTCATTGCCAGCAACTACTGCTGCACGCCGTATTGTTGTGCATTTGATAAATAAACTTTGATTTGATTTCATTTGATAGGAATATTAGGTTGCCAGCTGCTGCTCTCTAATCTCTAATACTGTATGGAAACTTGAATCATTTGTTTTGAATATCGCAAAAAAATTCACCTTCAATCACTGTTGAATCGAGCTAATGTCCTAACTGGTCTGATATGAGGGTGATAATGACCCCGATGACTGGATGGAATCACTATGAGTAAGTGCCTGACTGTTTCTTGCAATTTGAGACATATTCCATTGACGCTCTTGCTGTGTTTTACTTGATGTGGGTGTGAAGTGTTTTTCAGTTTGGAGGTGTCAAGTATCATCTGAAATAAGGTAGCATCTGTGAAATGTGAGGTGCATTCGAATGTTTTACTGTAATTCAGTGTGTCACATTATTTCATGTAATTATTGCTGTAAAAAGCTACGTATTTGATTGCAATGCCGTTTTAGGTGTCTGGTACTAATCCACTAATCATCTAGATTACATCACCATCAGTTCTCTTCATGGTAAAAGAGTCTGTTGTTGGTTCAGCACCATATTCAGTTATTCTTGTTTCTTGTTCCCAGACTGGCTGGTTCTTCCACATTTTCTTTTACACAGAGCTGGTACAGTATGTGTGCCATCTTCAGCACGTTGTGTCCTGTTGCCATTTGTACAGGAGTAATGTACAGTAGTAGCATTTACAAGTACTTGGACATGAGCAAATAGAAGGTTTAAGTAGACGTTTGACTGCATGAAAATGTGCCCCACCTGTACTTACCACAGCAAAAAAATGAAATATGCCCCTTATCTACATACTTTTGTGACACTCGGTACCTTCACTATTTTTTACACATACCACTTGTGTTGTGGTATGACTCTTAATCTGGTCAACCATTTCCAGAGGATAAAACACTGAAAGAGACTGAATAGAGCTTGCAGCTATCGAGACATGCTCTTCCAGTTTGTTTGCTGCTTTGTACATACAATTTCTGCTTTCATATGAACCATGTTGTTCTGAGGAAAGCACACTTCTCAGTAACCAAGTTTGCTGCATGCAGTACTGTGACATCTTTAAGCTGTTTGTCAAAGTACTGCTCAAAGCTAATGCACAGTCAAGCAAATGTGTCGTACAATTTTTGAAAGGAGGAATGAAGACTGTTGATGAGTTGCTTTACATCATCTTTCATCACCATTGTGTCACACTTTAAACTCCCATGTTCTTTGATCCACGTTCCTACATCTGAAATATGACTGGAGCAGAAAACGTGGAAGCTGGGGGATCACTTTGCTGAATTGCTCCTATAATTGCTCTTTTTCTGTCAGTAAGAACATGAATGGCATGTACTGTATTTTGTCATCCTTTTTCTGAAAGTCTTCAGGTTTCTTTCATGTAGAAAAAATGCAACAGAAGACACAGGATCCCTAATCTAAGCTGTAATGAACATCACGAAAGCCAGAGACTGTTTTCCATATACTGTATATAGACTGACTCTTACTCATGAGAGCAGGATGGCCAAATGAAAGATGATCTCTGCAGAGTGCAGTATTTCAGACAGCCTTATTTATATAGACTGAACATTTTATCATTGGAAATGTTTTTTTTTGTAGACAACCTTTTTTGTTTCAAATTTTGGGGGGCAATCTACAAAAATGTGCGTACTGAGTATCTTCTGATGATTTCATAGGATCCTCAGGAGGGTGTACTACAGTGTATTACAGGGACTAGTGCTACTCCAGAATGTTTTCGTAAATAATGTGGAGATGTTTCATACAAAGCTCATTTTCTAAGTAATATACAACACATGCCTACCTGTGGCTCCAGTAAAAAATATACTGTAGATAATTTTGAAAATCAGGAACTGAATATTTCTGCCTTTTTGCTGTTTATTTAGGGATTCTATTGTCAGCACAGCTTGAGCACTGTGTCATTTAGGATGACAGTGACAACCTTTCAAAACAGACATCAACATTTGAAGTGGTAGTGGATCACGTATGGACAGTGGTTTATAAGTCTTTCAAGGTTACCAATTTCTCACTGTAGCTGGAGTACTCAACGACATGGACTTTCTTATTCATAAAACACTCCAGTGTAGCTCTGGTCTAGTCATTGGGATTAATATTCTTCTGACAGGGGATTTTTTGTAACAGTTTTAGTTCTGAAGCAGGTTTTTGTCTAAGAGTTGTCTGGACAACCTTTCCAGTCCCTGCTGATAAGCAGGACTAGAACATAACACTGCTCCCAGCATGCCTGACAGTCCAGGTGATGTTGAGTGAGTGATGCACTATGTTGGATTTGTGTTCTATGAACATTTTGCATTTAGACCAATAAGTTTACATTGGTTCTTGTCTGACAAAACCTTTTACTACATGTATGCTGTATCACTTAAGTGCTTTCTGGTGAATCCCTTTTGAGATACAAGATGTTTATTCATCTGTTCTATACAAGCCCCCTCTGTGAAGTGACCTCAATCCTGTTGACCCTTCTCACTCACTCAACTGCAGCTCATTCCGAACCAGGATCCTCCTTGCACAGCTGACCTGTTATGATTGGAGCCTGTGTGAGTCTTCAGCTTCTTTATTATTAATTATTGACCTCACCATGCTCGAAGATATATTAAAGGTGTTTCAAAAGCTTTTATTCCTAATCTGTACCTGTATACAACTTTCTCCCTGAGTTTTTCTGAAAGCTCCTTGGTCTTTATGGCTGAATATTTCCTTGAAATTCACTACCTGACTGAGGGACCTTGCAGACACAGGAGCTTTTATTCTGAAATCATGAGGACCAATATTATTTCACAAAGAAAGACATTAACAAATTCTGATAATTTTATACACCTACATTAGTGTATGTTTGCCACAGCAAAGAGTTTGATTATTAAGTAGGATGCATATATAATCAACTGCTACTTTAAAGTGTTTTAACTTCAAGCTTTCATGAAACAGAATGTGACAATTGTGAAAGCGTATTAATATTTTTGACATACACTGTATTACTGCATCCAAAATGACTCACAATTGCACTTGCATTATTTCTAACTTCAAATGGGAAAAGCTAAAAGTGATTTAAAATAATCTAAATGCCAAGCTCACATGGGGCTTTCTACCCAATGCTACAATTATAAATCCACTACACCCATTTAATGAGAATATGAATCTTTTATTTAGTATGCATCTTCAGTGTGTTGTCTCCAACTACTCTCCCTCTTTACTTGTCCTCTTTAACATCTTTCAATATACCCTTTCCTTTCATCTGTTTACAGAAAGAACTTCATTCCCTACCCTTGCTCTTCAGCTGACAAATGAATGACCTACACACAGAATTCAAAAAGTCTGCCTTTGACCACCTTCCAGCTCCTACTCCACATTCAGATATGTAGACAGCACCTCTGACCTCTCTCTTTCTCAATTACATTCTTCAGTCACTCTTACAGCACATTGCATTACTGCTCTTACCTCTCAAAATGGAAAGTGAGTTTCCAATCGCACTTATTCACTCTATGAGAGGAGAGGGGTATTCTGACACTTTCGTTTCCCAAAACCACCCCATTCTAAAAAAGTTCAGGTGGGTAGCTGCGTCAGCATGCGTAGGCTGCAAAGGAACAAGCAATAGGTTTATTCCCTGCTGAAAAAACCTGAAGAAGGCTCCACGGCCGAAACGTTGTGTTATCTTTCTTCTCTTTTCAGCATGGAATAAACCTATTACTTGTTCCATTCTAAAAAAGTAAAACAATGGGCAGCCTTGGAGGGTATTTCTGTAAACTACTCTTTTTTGATTGTCTCTCTTGTGGCCATCACAATGGCCAAGGATCAACCTGGCCAACCAGTTGTATTTATCTTTGACACAATCTACTTCAACTGCTGTTCAATTGCTGACTACGTGCGCCCTCATAGAACAGACACAGAGAAGGAAGGTAAATGGGAAGATGGAGGAAAAACGAAACGGGAAGAGAGAAATCTCCTTCAACAAATCAAGAAATTAGAGTCTGCCCGGGTAATCGGAGCACTAAGAGGGCGAGACCCTGCTTTAAAAGAGGAATGCGTTGTCTTACTTATGTGGAAATACCAATATCTTACGATATCCTTTAGGATAAAATAAATCACTGTTGAGTGATGCATTACTGTGAATATGAAAATATGCTCTGATTTGTTTAGCATACATTCTAGTGAGCATCCAGTCATGAATGGGATCCCTTTGCTGAGTTTGTCTCTCAGGTCCTGGGATGAGGTCTGTGTTTTCTGTGGCAATGGAAGTCAAGACTGAAGTGCAGATCTGTAAAAATCTGAAACCGGTAAAATCGTGTCTCTTACTGTAAATATCTGTGCTGTTCAGGTTTGCCACATATTATTTCATTACTACGCTGTATTGGACAAAACTAGAAATTGCATGTTGTATGTACATTAACTCCATATTACCTGACTATAGAGGTGCTCATTAATTATTAATCTCTATCAAAATATTTGTTTTGTAATTATAACCCCCATCTGCTCTAATAACAGCAAACTATTTCCAATACTGCTCTGAATTCACACTGTGCTTAAATTCTTACTAATTATTTTTTTCTATCGCAACACTTGCAATTCAATTTCATCTTGTGCATGCTTTATTGTCATTTTACAAATTCATCCTTGTGGTTCATATATGATATGATTCATATATACTGAGCATTAAAAAGAAACTTATAAGTAGCTTATAACAAATTTGCAAACTTATTATGAATAGAAAATACAAATCATTTTGTAGCAAGGGCTCTGATATTTAGTTGAGCAGACAGAATATATGTAAATTCATTATGGCAATTAACTATTGTCATCATGTCCTCAGAGTTAATCGACAGGGGACCTCCTATGAAAGTTTTCACCACTTTCAAACTTTTCACTGAGTTACAGATGCAGTCTCTTCTTCTTGAACCAGCTTCCCATGTGCTCTAATACTAAAACTAAAATGTCTGAATATTGAAAAAAAGGTATAAATGTACATGCATCACTGCAGCAAAAAATTGTAAAACTATTATAGAATGTAAATGGAGGAATAAGCACACTGACTTTTACACTGTGAAATTTAAAGTAAATTTCCCAGTGGCTTATCACTTGAAATAACTGGGCTGAACTGTGTGCTTGAATTGAGCACTAGTCAATGGACAGAAAATGGAATGATTGAATTAGTGTGAGTGGGGTACCACAGGGATCAATAGTGGGATCACTGCTCTTCCTAAATCAGATCAATTATATACATTCCAATATTGAGAACTACAAATATATACATATATATTTATATACAAATATAAAAAACTAGTCAAATTTGCAGATTACACCAACGTAGAAGGACTATCAAAGACTAAAATTGCAAATTAAATTTAAAATAATTTAGATATAAACTCCAAGACTAAACACTTAGAAGATTAAACTTAAAGTAGACAAGTACAGGGTGTTCCACGCAAGTAGCAAAAACAAGATAAATACAAAATGGGAAAAGCTGAGCTTGAAGAGGTTTTATGAAAATGTACTTCTAGCTAAATGTTAAAATACAGATATACAGTAGAACATATAAAGTATATATGTTACATAAACATTTTATAATGAGCATTTTGGTCACCAAAGATATTACTAGGAGAAGAGCACCCAGATACATTCTGTAGCTTAAAGGAATTCCCCACGCAGACAGACTAAAAGAGCTGAGCCTTTTAAGTCTCACACAGAGATGACTACCCACTCTGATCCAAGTGTTCAAAATCCTCAAAGGCATGGACGTCCTCTCATTTCTAACATTTCTCATGTTTTAAATATGCTTTTTTTCTAATATGTTCAGATGTGAATTACCACAAAATAAAATGAAAATTGTTTATCTTTGATACTAATGTCATGTACACAAACACAAACAGCTTGACAAAACAAAGATGATGAGTTCTACAGTACCTTGCCATCCCAACACATCAGTAACACTTACCTCCCATATCTCTAGTGCTGAAGAACTGCCTGAGAGTGGAACAGCGGAAAAGCCCTCAGATGACACATTTAGAACAGCAGGCTGGTTTTCAGCTTCTAGTACAAAAATCAGACACAAATCCATTAAGGACAGTTACTCCAACTGCTTGTGAAATACATGTTGGAATTATGAAAGAAGCTTTAAATTAGAATTGTCCTGCTAAAAGTAATGTAAACCGTTGTCATTAGGGGAGGGAACACTCATCATGAAGAGAATGCAAACTTGTGCATGTATAGGCATACATTTTTAACATAGACCTATGCTCCAGTATCCCTCAAAATAGTTTGCTATCCTGGAAGCCTATTGATGTTACTCCAGTAACACAGTATATCTTATTTGATCCCTGATCGTGGGGAGAATATGCAAGGATAGTTCCTTTTGAGCAGTTCCTTGTGATTCTGTGCAGGGCAGCTCACACTAGGGGCACTGATCCAGGCAGGTCCATGCTGACAGGATGCCCCAGCTGAGTACAGGGGTCTCCGCCGTTACGCGAGTTTCCAAAACGCAAATTGGCTCATAAGCGATTGGTAAATAGGGGAAAGATGTCTGTATAACGCGAAACTCACGTTGGCTTATACACGATTTCATCCCTGACACGTTTACGTTTTGCGTCACGGTAACACAGCTGAATGCGGCGGTCTGCGGAGGAATACACATGATGCTCAGTTGTCCCACCTGCTTTGTTTTGGAAGTGCTGATCGGGAGCTGCTCCTCAGTTTTTGTCCTGTTTTCACTAAATCTTCTGCATTGCCGTAAATATGAGTGGACAAGGTGACAAGAATGTGTCTAGAAGCTTGCTGGTGATAAAACTTCAGGTGGTGAACCTAACTTTTTTTCAGAGTAAACTAAATTTACTGTAGTATTTTTTAATTCTTATTGAATTTAACGTATTTAAACTGTGCTAAAAGTTTTATCAGGATAATTATTAAATTTGGTAAAGCTTTGGTTAGGCATGTGGTTAGGTTCTGAGTGGTTTTGAGGGCAGTTGTATCTGTCAAATGGATCTCTAAGCCTGGGCTACCACAACTAAAGATCTCAGTGAACTCTAGTTTGGCCACGGTTCAGATGGAAGTGAGGAAAATGGACGAAGGTTCTCTGACAGATCAGTTTGCCTCGAGTTCAAGCACTGTCCCCACACAACACATAACGCATAACATGACACATAACATCCATACTCTCGGAGGAGAGTACAAAAAACATTAAACTGATACAGGCGTCTCTGCTATAACGCGATAGATGCGTTCCTGTAAAACCTTGCGGTATGCGAAATCACACAATAAAAATAACAGGGCAAAATAGGATTGGGGCAGATCAGAATCCCAGAGATAGATCTTCTCTTTTGGCAGGGGTGTTTTTCTTAATCTTTCGATAGCAGGGTATAGATGTTTCTGTAAGTACATATTACAGATCTTATAAAAATATCAGAGCTTTGTTACTCAAAAGTAGTTTAAAAAGATGTATTACTTAGAGCTAGGTAGGTAGGTCCCTTTTCATGCCATAAAGGCCCCTGGGGAATGGGGGGCAAGGGCCTCCATTTTTCTTGACCATCCAACACTGGAGGTGGAGGTGATGTGGTCATCATCACACTCTGGCCGGCCTGTTACCCCCAGGAGGATTAACCCTCGGTACTGGTACTCATTTCGAAAGCAGGCTGAATGGACCTGGGAGCCGTCTGGAAGAAAATAGAGCTACATCGCTGTCCCCTACCTGGGACTGAACCTGGGACCTTCCAGTCAGGAGCTGGACGCCCTTGCCGTCTGAGCTAAAGTGTACAACAGTAGTGTCTCACTTGAGATTAAAGTCCAGAACCCTTACCACTGCTCCACACTAGTGCCCAAAAAGAATTTTAAAGCTCAACTGATTTGCTATGTACTAACACTACAAATCACATTTAAAATATTTAATAAGATAGTGTAGTTGGAGTCCTATAAAATCCATTATAATTCAGAAATGCCACTGAAGACATATACTTTATACTGCAATATATTGTAAAAATACCATAAAAACATCATTCTTCCACCTCGGCAATATCGCCAGGCTATGTCCTATGTTGTTTTTGACTGTAGCAGAAACGCTGGTCAACACATTCATCTTCTCTAGAATGTGTGTATTTCTACGTCTACTGCACTACCCCTGCTATATGGGTTTAGAGGGGTATCTCAATCCACACTAAACAAACCTCAGTACGTCCAGAGCTCAGCGGCCTGAATCCTGACCAGGTCATGTCCAAGTGATCACATTACCCCTGTCCTGGAGTCCTTGCACTGGCTTCCTATCACAATCCTCATGCTCACTTATAAGGCTCTGCATGGCTTGGTACCTCATTACCTATCTGACTTACTATCGTCCTAATATCGACCTCGAAGCCTCGATTCCTTTGACTCTTGTCGACCAAACTTGCTTACGATCTATGGGTGACAGGGCCTCTCCTGTTCCGCCCCAGAGCTCTGGAACTCTATCCCCAAGGATACCAGGGAGTCACCTTCCTTGAGTGCTGTCACACCCAGTCTCTAAACCTTCTTATTCAGAAAGACTAACTTACTTGATGTAGTGTCTGCTCATTGCACTACGCCATTCTAAACCTTTGTTTTTAATAATGCTAATTCTGTTATCTCCTCTCCTTGTTTATTTTTTTGCCTACTGTAAAGAGCTTTGAGAAACTACTTTTAAGGTGCTATACAAAATAAAGTTTATTATTAGTAGTATTAAAGTATTATTATTATTAGTAGTAGTAGTAGTAGTAGTAGTAGTATTACTACTTTCATAGACCTCAAATTTACTCAGAATCCTGGTAAAGTGTAACTAAAATTTGAGTAAAATGCAGGTTTACAACTTTCACCACTTATAAAAATCAAAGAAACTAAAATTACAAGAGAATTAAAAATACATAGTAATAAGTCTACTAAAATACAAAACGTACATAGAAATAAGTCATCACTTTCAAATTAGCCACCAAGGGTGAGCTTTTAATGTAGGGGGACCTGAATACAGAATGCAGCTTCTCCGTTTCTCTTTAATCTACCATCAGTATGCAGAGAAGGTTACAGCTATCTGACCCCAATGAACATGAAGAGTGACAGGGAGACATCTCTGTAAGATGAGCTGGTGCCAAACCACTGATTTCTTTATATGTGAGAGATGGAATAATGATTATATATTAAACTGGCGGGGAAGCCAGAGCCTATCTCAACAAGCAAAGGCACAAGGCAGGGTACACTCTGGATGGGACACCAGTCCACTGCAGGGTATAACAGGAAGAGAGTGCACAAGTAATACATATTTCTTTTTGTTTTATAGCTCCAGCAGCTCTTTACACTCTGTATCAGCTGTGCAGGGGCACCAACAGATACAGCCTCAGAGCAGGTCCTATGAAAACAACTGTATTCATATATATTCTCTCTAGATATGAACTATATTCTCAGTCCATAACTATGGAATATGTTCTCAGCATCAGGAAGAGATTAACTTATGCACAGATTTCAATAAAACGTCAATTTCCCCCTTGCCTTTGAACAAGAAAAAATAAGTTCCGACCACTTTGAAGAGTTAATTAACATAATTTCATGTTTCCTATGTGCCTGTACCTGTTAAAATACTGTATAAGGAACTTTAATACATTTTTCAAAAGTTTGAAACTCAAGAGAAGAAAGACTGTGAAATGAAAAGGTGGATGATCTCGGGCCTGCCATACAATATCAAGTTTATCATCGGTGCAACAGGCTCACTTGCCCAGACTCTCAGCCCCTGTCCGGCCCCCTGTGAACTCACTCAGGACGCCTCTCCCAAAGGCCATTAACCTTTCCACCAGGTGGACCCTCCCAATCTCAAGCAGGTCATTTCCCCCCGCTTATCCAGGACTCCAACATTGTGCTAAGCACTCAATGTGTTAAGCTTTGCAGTACTGAAAGGGTCATCTGACAAATGTTTTTTCACCGTTTGTTCACGATGGTAATTTTTCTCCCTTTTCTTTTTCACGGTTTCCTCCAAAGCTACGGCTCCCCGGCCTTCTCTGCTGCTGTTTCCGGCAGCTTCACTCCCCTGGGAGCCTTGCAGCCCGGCTAGACACTCATCACGGCCCTCAGATCTCAAGGACTTACATGAAGTGAAAAATCCATGTGACTACATTAACAGAAGCCCTCCAATTCATAGACAAGCTTCTTAACACCAAAAAGTTCCCTAGAAACTAGAAACCAAGATATGTCTATGTACCCCTGACCAGATCTATGCCTCCCTACAATTCCATATTGAAGACATACGGACAGGTCCATGATCTTCATAGAGGAGTTACACCACCACCAACTGAGGGACATATACTGTATAGACAGGTGTATTTCTTTTGGAATCATGTTAGTCATTTGAACTGACTACAGATGGATTTCTCTAAGGTTTTTAGTGATCTCACAAGGAAATCAGATGCACTTGTGCTCAATTTGAAGCGTCATAAAGCGGTTGAATACTTTTCATATTAAGATTTTTCATCTAAGATTTTTAAGATTTAAATACCATGCATGTGTTCCACTTTGACATGATAGAGTAATTTCTGCACATCAGTGAAAAAAGCATATAATTTCTATAAGCATTCATTTCTATTTATGTTTGCAACACAAATGGTGAGAAATACAAGGGGTGTGAATACTTTCTGAAGGCACTGTAAGTAACAGAAGAACAGCCAGTGCAGCATGCTGATCCTAGACCTACATCCTTATTGTAGAACAAACACAGGTGGAAAATGGAAGTTAAAAGGGAAAAAGACAAGTAACCCGACCTCAAGTTTTCCCTTTATAAAAACATCACACATTCATGCGCAAACAAAACCGGAGTTTTAAAAGGTTACAAGGGACTTGTGTTTTAGAAGAGGATTAACTGCCTCCTATAAATAACCCATTCAGCAGGGCTCACTTCTTATTCTGCCTTGTCCTTCATATCTTTCACAGATTAAGGGAACAGGGCAGCCTCAATAAAATGTTGACAACCATGACAGTCATTTAAACCAAGTGAGGGCATTCCCTGGTTTCTTGCTTAATTGCCACAGCACAAATGTGATGGAAGTTTGGACATGCCACAGGATCTGCAAGTTAAAGGAATGTTGTGATTAGAAGGTTTAAATCCTGCTCAGACACTAATAACTTTTTTGGAGAGTAGGGGGAGTCCTCTACAAATAATTAAAAGTTGAAGCTTATTCAAATCATGTTCCAAACATCACAGTCTTGAGTATAGCTGTATCCCCAGCTGGATGCTTGCATATTGCAAAGAAAAGCTAAATAATTCCTCAGAGTTACACAACAAACTCTGAATTTACATAATTTACAAGAAAATCTGATGATGTAGTAAATCCACTACGGGGAAAGTTTATTTCTTGAAAAGTGTTTTGCCTTTCTGTAAATGTTTTCAATTCATCACTATCCATGCCATAAATATTCCATCTAAACAGTTTTAATATTGAAGCCATACAACTGGTAGCGCTACAGCTGAGGCAGTTTGCCTTTGATCTTCTGAAGGTTTCTTAGTTGCTGGCTTCTGAGGCATCAATAATGAGACTATTCAAAACCACAGGATAATTCTAGCAATATTTTTAAATTCTTTTTCAATTCTCTTGGCTTTCAAATGGACACACTTTAAATATCTATATTATTGTATTTCTTTCATTTACCTTTCAGTGCAGATGTAACCCATCCATCAACCACAGAAGCAGCAGAGATTTCTTTTGTACCTAGGAAAAGAGAAATGGAGAATTAAAGTAATACCTTTGATGTTGTGTACATTTTTAAAAAATCTGTAGTTTAGCTATCATGGACTTCAACATGGTCGGATTCTAAAATTTAGAATTAAATTGAAAATTCGATAACGTTGTTCTGATTATTTCCCTATTTAAGCGTCTATTATTTAACCTTACTGTATATATGGTTTGGAAAAGCTTCAGGTATACAGTTTCTGAATAGAATAGAAACACATATTGCATGTTTCAGTATACAGCATTTTGGTACATCTACACAATGCAAATTAACAATGAATAGCAATGTATTTCTACATATGATGTTAACGCTTTATTTACTTGAGGGATATGATCTTTCCTAACAAAATATTATCCATCCATTTCCCTGTATCCAATACAGGGTCACAGGAAGTCTGAGCCAGTCCCAGCAAGCAACAGGCGCAAGGCAGGATACACCCTGGATGGGATGCCAGTACATCGCAGGGTCCAGCCAGCCAGACACTCACATCAGGACCAATTTTCCCAGAAGAGAATTAAACTTCTTGTATGTCTTTGGACGGAGGACCTCAACTGGATGGGTGTGCACCAGAGGGTGGCGATCAGAGAGGTCCTCTCCAGACATGTGCATCGCCCCTGGGACACACGCCTCCCCGAGGAGATGCAGGAGCACCTGTTCTGGAGCTGCCCCTTCGCCAGAATGGACAACACTGGGAGCGGGAGCAGCCTCAGTTACCAGAGCATCCTGCTGGGGCTGGCACCCACCGGACTTGACTAGGAGGCACAGGACTTGCTTTGGCTACTGTTATCCCTGACAAAACAAGGAACACTCTCATCCGGCACAACACAGAGTGGGGAGCGAGGGAGCGGGAGGAGAGGATCCTGGCGGACCTCAGAGGAAAGTCACCAAACAGGGCTTCTCCACGGCGAGGGAGCGCTGGAAGGAACTGTGGGCCCTGTACAGGGTCTGAAGAGAAAAACCCTGCTCCCCGAGCTCCTCCGGAGGACTGGACAACCGCTGTCTCGGAGCCGGGACATGGGTAAGGCACGGACAACAGCAAGGGGTAGGGCTTGGAGGGGCTCCATCATTGTGCAAATCCAGCCCCAGCAACCAGTTGCTCACACTGATAAAGGACAATCAGCCTTTTAAGAACTTTTGTAGCATACAGTAGTATTGGTTTGTTAGAGATTGTACTCACTGTAAGATGTCTATTGTGAAATAAATAAAATAAATATTTACTGTCTTTGGACTGTGGGAGGAAACCAAAGCACCCAGAGGAAACCCACATAAACACCGGGAGAACATACAGACTCCATGCCACCACGGGTCTGGAACTGAACTGAACCATAATGCTTATCACTGTGCCATCATGCTGCCTACATGATCTTTTTGATGTTGGAAGTAAGAGAATGTTTAAACAAATATAAGTGATTTCCACGACAATCAGAAATCTTTTCCCAAAATGAGATGACTGAGGGGGAAGGACCATTATAAGAAAGTATGCATCACAGAGATGAACAATGTTCATTATTCAAAAAATAATTTACAACTATCCTTGCTAACTTTGGAATGGATAACATTTTGACTACAAAATGAGACCAAGAAAAATATCCTGTAAACACCATTCAGGCTTACAACATCATCATACTTTATAGAATGTGAATTATTTTAAAAATTGCAACTGCAGCAAACAACCAACTGCATTTCTCTACAGCAATTAATTACAGCAAAAAAATATTTGAGTAATGTTACAGACATCTTTAAATGTTGGCTGGAAACATTTAAAAAAATGAGGTTGCAGTTCTACAAAAAAGATAATTCAGTCCAGGTCTACTACAGCAAGATTCACAAATAGCTTGTTTCATAAAATAATCATAATTTGATTGCAAAACACACAGTATGAGAAAAGGACATAATTTCCAAAGGTGCAAAATAAAATTACAATTTTATAAATAATTAGGAGCACGTTTTTTATTATAATATTTCAAAACTTATAATAGTGGTACATTCGTAAACACATTAATTTAAACACTGCATTACACTGATAAGGTACTGTATAGTATAGCAGGTTTTAAAAAATGACTTTATAAAACTATAAAAGTAGTTTAAGGATTGAATATTTCCTGTGAGACTTCTCAACTTCCCCAGTTTGTTGTTTTATACTCAAAGCTCAATTTCTTAGTAGAACTCGTACTACACTTAAATTCTCAAGTGACACAAGTTCAGGGTGTTTTCAGAGCAGTAGCGGACAGGCTCTCCAGTTGTGCAGCTCATCCATTGTGTCAAGGACTCAGTGTCATTAACCAACATGCTGTCATCTGAAGTGTCATACGTTGTTTCTAGTCAGAAAAATGCACTTACATTTTTTCTATTCACTTATAATAAGTTTTTTAGGATGGACAGTAATTTCAGTACCAAACAAACAAGTCTCATTCAAAGAAATCTCAGAGACAAGTATTTTGTCCATATAGTACTGTATACAGCGCTTGTGCTCCATTTTTTAAGCTCAATTAGCAATATACTGTATATTCAAAATACTCTGCCAGGCAATCCACGATGAAAAATTGCAAATAGCAAACAAAATATTTTGTTAACTTTTTGCTACTTTAGTTTCTGTAAATCAAAAGGATTAAAGGGTTCTGCTGTAGACATCTGGAAGCTTTAATAAACTGACTGAATAATAAGGGATAATGTTCTCAGTTTGTTTCTAAATAGATATCAGTAAGACAATGTTCATGAGTTACCGTATGTACTGAACTGCAATAATGAGCCGAGCAATTTTGTTTCTAAATGTACTGTACAAACTTCATGAGATGAATCCTGAAAATATTTTTTTCACAATTATCATGACCAAAATGAATTTTGCAGTTACTTACTACATATGACTGACTGGAACTACCAATTACTTTTCTCTTAACCATCTCAGAAATAATAATAATTAATAATAATAATAATAATAATTGCTTACACTTATATAGCGCTTTTCTGAACACTCCACTCGAAGCCCTTTACAGGTAATGGGGATCCCCTCCACCACCACCAATGTGCAGCCCCACCTGGATGATGCGACGGCAGCCATAGTGCGCCAGAACACTCACCACACACCACACACCAGCTATCAGTGGGGAGGAGAGCAGAGACATGAAGCCAATTCATAGATGGGGATTATTAGGAGGCCATGATCTGTAAGGGCCAATGGGAAATTTGGCCAGGACGCCGGGGTTACACCCCTACTCTTTTTGAGAAACGCCCTGGGATTTTTAATGACCACAGAGAGTGAGGATCTCGGTTTTACGTCTCATCCGAAGGACAGCGCCTGTTTACAGTATAGTGTCCCCGTCACTATACTAGGGCATTAGGACCCACATGGACCACAGCTGTCAATCATCTAAGCTTAGTATTGCAACTCCTGTACCAGTGGGGGTTAATGACGAAGACTCTGAAAATCTTTCTTTATCATGCCATCCACTTGCATGGTTGGGATCTGGACTCTGGATCAGAGAGTTGTGGGTTCGAATCCCAGAAGGGTTGCTTCCCCAGTGCTGTTTCAGCAAGGTACTTCCAGTGTATGTTATTACACTGTTATTGTTATTGTGTTACTGTCTATTGTCTTGTCTTCTGTTCTATTTATATACTGCACCTGAGAGACTAATGGGAAACACTTTTCACTATACTATGCACCCGTGTAAGTATAATGACAAATAAAGTTGAATTGAATGAATCTAATAAACTGTATAAAGGCTGTATAAATGGATCTCTGGGTCCACAACAGAAAAAAATAATTTCAAAAACAACAAAGAACTGATCTGAGACTATCAAATGGTCACAGTAACTGTAACACTGGAACCTGAAGATGTACAACACCCGACTCAATAACTCCAGGCAAAACTGTCCACCAAATTGGTCAGTACGCAAACAGAGCAAAGTAATTTTTTTTTTTACTTGAGTACTAATATTTTTTATCATTTTTAGTGCACCAGTATTCTATAAGATCAGATAAGAAATAACACTAGTAAATAGGTCCCATGAAATTACACAAAATGGAAAGATCACAAAATTAACACTTGGTGTATAAAGTGCTAGATTGAAACTAGCACTCCATAATTAAATGATTTATCCCACAGTAGGTCTAGACTTGTGTTCTTACTTATTTAACCTTCCATACTATATATTTAGGGACTTTAAAATCCCCATGCTCACCTATAAGGCTCTGCATGGCTTGGCACCTCAGTACCTGTCTGAACTATTATCCCCCTACTCCCCACCTCGCAACCTTCGCTCTTCAAATTCTGCTCTCCTTACTGTCCCCCAAGCCCGTCTACATTGTATGGGTGACAGGGCCTTCGCCTGTTATGCCCCCAATCTCTGGAACTCTCTCCCCAAGGATATCAGAGAGTCACCTTCTCTAAACTCCTTCAAATCCAGACTCAAAACCTGCTTCTTTAGGAGAGACTTTACTTAACTGGTTCCATTTGTCACCCCTCTGCTTTTCTTAGTACCACCATCCACGGTCTCCTCTATATATTGTAATTGGGTTTTATCTTGTGTGTTCTTCTTATTTATTGTTGTTGTCATTCTGTAAAGTGCTTTGACAAGCCACCTTTAAAGGCGCTATATAAAATAAAGTTTATTATTATTACTACATGTCTCTTGCTGCCAGATGCTGATGCTTGTATCCTCCTCATCTTGTGTTAGTACCTTGTCATAGGAGCGCTCTCTCTCTCTGAGCTCTTATTTTGAAACAGCAGGGCATTGTTCATCATCAGCAGATCTTAACACCATTCAAAACCCACAATAAGCATCCCGAAAGTTAACATTTTACTGATGTGGCAGGAAGGGGAGGGGTCTGGACGTGAGGTAGCAGTAATGTAGGCAAGCAATCATCTAGTCTGTAGTACTTCAAAAGAAATCCATGTGACAGAGAACCTATCTTCCCTGCACTAAAAAAAAAAGCTGCTAATCAATAATCATGACCTTGACTCTTGCTTTTACCAGCACTTGTTTGATTTAAAAGACCTCCCATAGGAAGAATTAAGAGAGACAAACTCACTTGCTCTTAGATTAGCAAAGGGCTGTAGAGATGTTAGAAGCTCATCTGCTTTACCATCACACTCCAAGTCTATTCAATCAATACGAGGAGTGATATTCTGTCATCTATGTGAAGTATCCCAATGTTAGCCATGTCTTCAAGGGGTGTAAAGATTTTGAGTTTAACCTTCACCAGGACTAAATGTTCTGAATAAAAAATGATTTCAGAGGTAGGGGTATTCTGTTTTCTGAGGAGACTAACACAGGCAAATTAATAAAAACTGCAAATTAACAAAGGTCAGCATCCACAATCTTTGATTGTTTAAATACAATGCATTTTATTAAACTTATTTTTAAAAAAGCTTGTAGAAGATAATTTCTTTTAAAATGCTTTAGTTTTCTGATCAATAATTACAAATTGAAAATATACCACTATGCACTTATACTTTCAAACATTAATTTATAGTTAGCAGTTGGCAAACACCGAACACACAAGTGTCTTCACAGGAACCTTTAAAACAACAATCTAAGACTTGATAAAAGAACAGAATTAAGGAAATATGCAATACAAGCCTTTTTTTGTCCAAGCTCTATTTTACTTATTTGAAACCAGTTCAATGTTTCACAGACTAAGGAAAATTAGGCAATTCGTGTTTATTTTTCCAAAACCTACAAAATTTGAAAAACATTCAAGGTTTTATGCAGTAATGTACAGCTGAGATGAAGGCCAGACCTTTTGGAACTGAACAGTTAACCTTGAGTTCTGAGAGATAACAGCAGAACCGATCGGACCAGGAGTCCTGCTCTCACAGCTCTTTGCATGAGAACAGTGACGTACAGTAATGCTCATGCTCAGGTAGGTACCGTTTCAAGCTCCCGTCACACCTCAGCCGGTGGTCAGAAGATTAATCAATCTTCTAATCAGCCTGTTCCCTCGACAATGCAGTCAGACAGGTCGTCAATACCGCTGGCATGTAATTAGCAGCACTAACATCGTTTCCAGCAGGGTGCTTACTCCATCTTCAGCAGCACTGCAGTGCTCAGTCTTTGCATTTGCTACCTGACTCGGCACTTTTTTCCCCTTGTGTTTTGAACACTTCTCTGGCTTGAATCACTGCTCGTTCCCTTGAACTTGGTTCCTGGAACTCTCTCTAGCTTAGTGTCTTCCCATCCACAGCCCAAGTCAAACCCTCTGCAGTGCTACAACCTCTTTGCCTACTCGACTACCCCTTTCGGATCTTCCCCTGGTGCTTACAGTTCTTCCACCTCAGCTGTAAGGCTGCCTGCCCGCTGGTTGTCTCTCTCAAGCTCAGATCCACCACTTGCCCCAGGCTGCTGCAACACTTCAGGTTTGACCAGCGGTCTGTTAAAATAAGACGGAGCTATAAAAATGGGGCAGAAGATGTGAACCACAGGAGGCTGGCCAGCCACGAGTCACCCCTTCTCTTGGATCCTCCTGTATCCACCTTAGAAACCACTGAAGCTCTGCCTCCACCCTCCTCCTGCCCGGGAGTCTCAGATTCGCCCTCCACAACTCGATTCAGGAGACTCTTCGGCTTGTCATCGCTTCCCCTCAATGTGAAACATTTCTTCCCCCAATGTAATCATTTTCTAACCCCTCCGACCCAGCAAAACTGCCAAAGTGGTGTACGTCATTTCACTGCTCACTGGGGAAACCCAAGCTTAGGCCACAGCTAAGTGAACTCGTATGTGAGAATGCTGTTTGTGGACTACAGTTCAGCATTCAATTCCATCATACCCAGTCAACTGGTGACAAAGCTCAGGGGATTAGGTCTGTGCAACTCTGTCTGCAACTGGCTGCTGGACTTTCTTATCGAGAGACCACAGGTGGTGCGGATAGGCAATAAAACATCAACACCACTCACCCTGAGCACTGGAACCCCACAAGGCTGCTGTCTGAGTCCAAGGTTGTACTCCCTATTTACTCACGACTGTACAGCAAGACACAGCAACAACCGCATCATTAAGTTTGCCGATGACACCACTATAATAGGACTGATCAGTGATGATGACGAGTCCACTTACATGGATGAAGTTGTACAGCTGCTTAGGTGGTGTCATAGCAATAACCTGGACTTGAACATAAAGAAAACGAAAGAGCTAATAGTGGACTTTCGGAGACACAGGCCATACACTCACAGCCCACTCAGTATTGATGGAACGGAAGTGGAAACAGTCACCAGCTTTAGGTTTTTGGGAATTCACATCTCTAAAGATCTAACCTGGACTGTGAACACTGACTCTATCATGAAGAAGGCTCAGCAGCGCCTTTATTTCTTGACGTGCCTCAAGCGATGGGGGATGCCAATACATGTGTTGGTGAACTTCTACCGCTGCACCATCGAGAGCGTCCTCACCAACGGGATCACCGTGTGGTATGGCAACACCTCTTCGCAAGAAAGAAAGGCACTGCAGAAAATGGTCAATATGGCCCAGAAGATCATCGGCTGCGGTCTCACCGAGATTAAACAGCTCTATGAGGACCGCTGCCGTGGTAGAATTCTGGCCATCACAGAGGACAGTCACCACCCCAGGCATGAGCTCTTCACCCCACTGCCCTCAGGCAAGAGATATAAGAGCATACGGACACTTACCACTAGATTCTTCAATAGCTTCTATCCACAAGCAGTGAGACTGGCGAACACATTTAGCCATCCCCCTCGGACCACACCTACACCATCACCATCTACCTCTTTATGATTTCTTATCTATTGCACATCTCCAGTCATTGTTTACACGTCTGTATTGTTTACATTCAAACTGTCTACATGTTTACTTGCACATTGTCTATTGTTTGTACATTGTCTTGATGCACTGTTTGCACTTTGTCTTGTTTTTTACACTTGTTTTAAAATCGAGAGACTTTCTGTAAGTAAGAATTCCATTGTACCAGTACCGGTTACATATGGCAATAAAGTTCAAGTTCAAGTTCAGCTTTGTGGTAGAAAGAGGAAGATCCGAGGTGCAAAAACACTCGGCTGTTTAAGTTTGAACTGCGCTGGGTGTTTGAATCTATCGGAAGAGCAGCTGACTCCTCACACCGGTTACGGCAGCTAAAACAGGGTACCAGTCAGCGGATCGTTATGTCATCCGGTTCTGCACTTTGGCCATTGAGAGTTGATGGGGGGCACTAACTGTTTATATTGCACTGGACTGTCTAACAGCTGAAAAATGAATTATCCTGCTGTGAAATACCAGAAGACCTGGAAGTCCTAAAAGTCTGCTATCATGACTAAAAACCCTGTCTGCTAGAGAGGGGTCATAATATCCAAACAGATTAACCTAGGGTCCTCAAGGTGTCATTGCTCAGAGCATCACCTGAACCTGGTCCTGTTAGCTGGGCCTCTTCATCACCATCCAAGGGCGAACCCATGCAGAACCAGGCTTTCTCAGCCGAAAACCATTGATGCAGAATGAATGGGTTGTGCATCTACTTAGGAGGAAAGGGACACCTCTATGACCAATATCCTGAAATCCTGAGACATGCCTCAGATCAGTAAGGAGAGGGGAGTACTTACTGAATGGAGAGTCTCATTTCCTCAGTCCCATCAATGCCTTATCTTGCTTGCTTGCTTGCTTTGCAGTGCAAGTGAACACTCTCATCGACGCTGGAGCTGAACATCGGGAGGCCTGCTCAGCTTCATCCAATGTCCAGGCCCTGGATGGAAGACCCTTTCAGACCAACAGTCTGTGCCTCACTGTGGCAGTGGTTTATTGTGAGACCATTTCTCTCTTCTGCATCTCTTCTCCACTCTGCCCCTTGGTATTAGGATTTCCCTGGCTAGAACTGCACAACTCTCAGTTTGATTGGTCTTGCAAGGAACTCATCACCTGGAATTCAGGCTGTCATCTAAACTGCATTCCGTCATCCTGTAGGACTGTGGCCTCTGAGCTTCCTCTTGGTCAGCTTTCTCCTGGGTACCGGAAGTTTTTTTTTATGTGTTCAGCAAAGTCAACGCTGAAATTCTGCCACCTCATTGCCCTTATGATGAATACCTGGTGATGCCATTAGGCCTCTGTAATGCCCTTACTGTCTTTCAAAAACTGGTAAAGCATAGCTTCATGGACAAATTTGTGGGCATCTACCTACAGTATAGTAGATGACACCCTGATCTTCTCCAGCTTCAACTCCGAACATATTCAACATCAAACAAGTCTTATCACGGTTCTGTCATCACAACATGTATGCAAAGAAGTGTGTTTTACTTGCTGGAAGTGACATTCCTGGGTTATTACATTTCCCATCAGGGGCTCCAAAGTGGTCACCAGGTTTAGCAAAGTACAAGACTGGACCACTGCCACTACACTGAACAAAGTTCAGCCTTTCTTGGGACTTGCAAATTATTACTCCAAATATATTTGCAACTTTAGTTAATTAGTGGTGCCCATTACAGCTGTCGCAATAAAGGCATCTGGTCAGCGAAGATGGAATCTTGAGGCACAGAGGCCTTTTGCCGATTTTAAACATCACTTTGCCACAGCTCCTCTGTGACACCCTGACCCCTCTTCGTCTTTTGAACTTGAGCTGGATGCATCCGATGTGGGACTGGGGGCTGTTCAGTCTCAGTGGTTGGGTCCATCAGAACTCATCTGTTCGCCCTCTCCTCCAAAAATCTTGTTTGGTGAGGACCTACGATGTTGACAGATTGGGAACTTTAGGAGGTGAAACTGGCCTTAGAAGAGTGGAAGCGTCTCTTGAAAGAAGCAGTTGACCCTTTCCTGGTATTCACAAATCATACGAACTTGGCCTACACAGAGAAGGCCAAGTGCTTGAATCCCAGACAAGCATGTTGGGCTCTATTCTTCTCCTGCGAAACTGCATGAATGAATTTGACATCAATTTAAGGACAGAAATCCAGCAGAATAAAACCATGCATAATAAATGTTATGGCATTTATTCACCTTTCCCAGATTAGCTCTGCAACACGACAGAGAAAAAGTATCGCAGTCCCATATCCACATGGAATTTTTTTTCTCTTTATTAATCACTCAAACAAAATGCTATTGCAACAGAACCCAATATGAAATGGGTGGTGCAGTGGCTCTGTGCCTCATGATCTGCACCAGAGGCTGGAAGGTTGCTGGTTGAAATCCCACAGCTGGCAGAGGAATCCTGCTCTGTTGGGCCCCTGAGCAAGGCCCTTGAACCACAACTGCTCCAGGGGCCCCGTATAAATGGCTGACCCTGCGCTCTGACCCTGTCTGTGTGTCTCATGGAGAGCAAGCTGGGGTATGCGAAAAGACAGATTCCTAATGCAAGAAATTGTATATGGCTAGTAAAGTGATCTTATCTTATCTGAAATGGTTAAAACGTACCATTCAATGGAGACAGAAGTGCACTACACGCTGAAAAAAAAACACTTTTTAAATCACATCTGTCCTTGGGTAGGTTCCATAAGCAAGACATGAAAGGATTCATTTCCTGGCACCATCAACATCTTCACCTGGCTCCTGAGATCACTGCTGCTTTACACATGCAGCAGAAGCAATTTTCAAAGGGCAAAAAGAAGTAAAGAATAGCAATCATAAAAGAATTGATCAGTTTTACAACCAAATGAAAAGGGTATGCATTTCTTTCTAAAAGTTAATGTCCAGTTCAAAATCATTACATTACCAATTGAAATGCCAGTCTCCTGTTGCTATACAATTAACAATAGAACTTTGGCTCTGGTTATTATTAAGGAAAAGCTATATTCCTAACAGGGAAAAAACATTAAAGGTACAAAGAAAGTAGATGTAAGGTTAGAAGTATTACTCTAATCCTACCCGTTCCCTATGTTTAACCTCTATGTTTTACAGCTTTACTGAGGTTTTACAGAAAAGAGCTATATACAGTAAGTGTAAGCAATTATTATTATTATTATACAAAAACAAGATCTCTGGTATTTGACACACAGCAAACAGCGTATTTCAATTGTAGTGTCTAAACTGATTTGTAATATAAAAAATAATTTAACATTAAACATCTTTAAAATCTACAACAATGAAACAAAACCACTGAATTCTTCATCATTCTGATCTCCTAAATACATCAGCACGTAGTATGTTTGGACTAAAAGCTAAATATTTTGGTAGTTAACAAGACTAAAATGTTCAAATCAAGAAAAACTGTCTGGTGGCTGTATTATTTGATTTAAGTCTTTCCCCCCTTGAGTGAACTGAGAAGGATCCTAAAACCAATATCCTGATGCTGTATGACTAAGACGTCTGGAAAGGGACATTGTAAAACTGCAAAATAAACGAGAAATGATGATGGGAAAGAATTCCCTGATCAAAATGTCCCGTTTTGTATTTTTATTTGGTATAACCTCATATTACAAATATCAAAGCCATGCGTTAGCACTGATGTATACTGCTATACAGAGATTAACGATTTATTAACATGACAAGGACAAGACATGGACACCAGATCCTGAGCTTTGAGGCTATATGCAGGCATCAGTATGCAATTTCAGAAATTGGTTCAAAGAAATTCTTGATGATTTGTTTAATCATATAATGATTCTAAACTACACCAATTGCATCCCTTTTACTGTAAAGAAGATTCTTAGTATGTTTTAAAGCTGTGAGAAGACCAGACTTGGAGATATTACATAGTTAAAAAAATACAAAAGGAAAAGTCATTTGTGGTTTTTACTCAATGTGCTCCAAGGGTGAAGGGTAAGACTGCGTCTCCAGTTCTACTTTGTTGTCGTGTCTCTCAAAATAAATTCTTCAAAGTAACGAAATCTCCACTGAACACCACAGAGGAATTTCTGTCACGTCTGTTCTGTGGAGAACACAAGTATGATTATATCGGTCTGGCAAAAATGCCCTTTCTACAGCAGATATCTGGAAAACATTCTTCTGAAGTACAGATACCATAACCTTGGCATTTTATCAGCTCTGGACAGAATATTTTTATCCCAGAAAGAAATCCTTCCCACTGTTGTAAAATTCTGGTATCAATACTGCCACCCCTTTTATAATCGCAAAAAGTATGTGAAATATCCCTGGACCTCACTTCTCCAGCTTCTTTAATGAAATGGAAGCTAAAAGGTGACTGAGGACTATAATTGGCAAACTACAGAGAAGTGAAACATTTCCATTCCAGCAGTCTAGGACACAGATTTAGCGTTTTAGCATTTTGTCTGATGCTATGAAAGATTTATAACACAGAAGTGTGACATTTCAGATAGTGTGACCCAGGCTTGAATGATGATGGAAATTAAAATTACCGTCATGTTTAAAACCTTAAGGCTTGGACACACTGGCAACTTCTGTCACAAGCATCAAGACTGACAGCTGTTTCCGCCATATCACCCACTACACTGGGGTGCTCAGACAAGAAATACACAATCAACAAGCCAGTGCCATGCAGGCAAAAAAAAAAGAACAACAAATAACTGTGCTTTTATTACATAGGAATAACTTAAAATGCTAGGTGATGACTATAATGTGGTTGTTACCTCTTGGGGAATAGGCCTTTGTCACTGCCCTTCTGCTGAGCAGGCAATGTAAATGTATTGAAAAGCCATATATTCACACCCTCTGAGCCAGGCTCTAATAGTTTATTGCAATTTTGTTGCTTAACTGGCACACCTCTGAGACTGTAGTACAGCCCATTAGGACAATGGCTGCATTTCTTTTCAGAGACCCCGAGCTGTGATAAGAGCCTAGCCTTCACTTTCAGGTAAAATGCAATCTGTTTCTCTTGGAGAACAGGAGTCTGTAAGCAGTAGCAGGTCACAAGGAAGGGCAACAAATGGGCTCTAAAACAGGATTTAGAGCCTTTCAATCTAACGAGTATCTCTTCATCCATAACACTGATCCTGTACAAGCAGATGAATGTAGAGAGTGAGGCCTAAGTCACTAAAAGGAAGTTACAGTGTGGTGAAAAAGGACACTTTTTATGTTTTAATGTATTTAGACTTCATCTAGTTCTTACTAAGTCCTAACAGTAGATAAAACTCAACTAACACTAGTTAACGACTAACATGCATAAATTCCATTTGGTCATTGTTTACATATTAATGAGAAATTATTTTAAATCAGCCAGAATTTAACACCTTCGGTAAGAGCACTCCGCGAGTCAGCAACTTTTCCTGAAGGAAGAAAATCCAGATAGAAACGGCTATCGCTAGTGCCCACGGTGGCAGCAGCCGGCTTCACTCACAGGGACTCTGCCCTGTTGGACGTCTTGGGCACAGAACCTGGCTTCTGCCAGGAGTCAGAAGCTTCTCAAGGGACAACCAGAGAATGGGAAAGATGTGAAGGATGTGAAGCCACTTAGAGTGGTGATGGCCCTGCAGAGGCTTTGACTCGATAAGTAAGACGCACAGAGGAGAATCGTCGAGAACAGGCCTAAGAGAGCAGAACTCAGATCCGTGTTGGGTCAGGCACCCTCAATATCTTTTATTACATAAAAGCATGAAGGAGGGGATGTCAAACTTGTTAAGCCACACAAACACCAGGAGAGGTTAATTCACGTCCCATGGGGAAGAGTTTCTACTGAGCAGGAGCTGCTAGAATGACGGCATTTCGGAGAATGACCCGGCAGTGTACATAATGAGACGGACTGCTCGAGCTAGGAAAAGCACCCCGTGAAAGACTGTGACCTGCCCATCCCAGCAAATCAGTTTGGTCTCGTTCCTGTTGGGCAATGGCAATGAGCTTCCAGATTAGTCTCATAAGAGAGAATGTGTGGGGTTGGCGATACAACAAGGTCCTATTGCACAAATCTGCTATAGGAACTTCCCGAAGAGCTAACAATCACATTTCTCTTGAAAGCTGAGCCTTTGGAGCCAAAGCACCCTATTTCTGTAATAGGTTTAAAAAATATATACTACTAGAATAA
This sequence comes from Atractosteus spatula, assembly GCF_055471065.1. Taxonomy (NCBI): domain Eukaryota; kingdom Metazoa; phylum Chordata; class Actinopteri; order Semionotiformes; family Lepisosteidae; genus Atractosteus; species Atractosteus spatula. Next base: position 76,696,676 of record NC_142707.1, read on the forward strand.
AATAAGCACTGCTTTCCTATAATTCAATTTTACCTGAGTTATATTAAGCAGGTATATATGTCTAAAGTTTGTAAATAAGGTTGTAAATAAATTTGTAATTAAGTAGTCACAGCTTAATTTACAGTATAGAGTAAAACAAAAATCCAAAGTGCATTTTATTCTCCTGCTAGCATCTTTCCATATCAATATTAAATACAACATGGCTTTAAAAATGTATAGAATGTTTCTAAAAGAAAAATCAACATAGGAGTGGGCGGCATACCCGGTATAGACGGTGTACCAGTAAAAATATGTGCCACGATATGGATTTGGCTATACCATTTATACCGGTAGAGAATGGATTTTGATGTTTACATACTGTAAGTTGCGCTGCCAGCATCGTCGCAAAATGGGGTTTGGAAATCATCTTGCTGATATTTGGAAATCTGATCTGGTTCAGAATGATTGATCTTCGGTGGGTCAAATGTCCGGTTTATGACGCGTCTGAGGTCATGGCAGCCAATAAAAACACGCGGTGTCCTCTTACCTTTTCCGTGAAAACAAACCCACGTGTTCGGTGCGCCCGTCTGCCCACACACATACGCGGAGACGTGGAGAGAGGCAGCGTTAGCGAGACGGGAACAAGCCACGAAATTGTTGAAAAGAAGGGTGTGTCGTCGGTCGTTTGGAAATGGTTCGGATTTAAAAAATCGGACCACGAGCAGAAAACGGTTATCTGTAAACTATGTCGGGTGACGATTTTAGCCAGAGGCGGTAATTAACAAGTGACCTCTTCTATCACTTAAAGACGAAACACGCATGCGAATATGAGGAAAGTACGAGACCGCGCTCCGAATCAAGCAGTTCTAGTGTCGGTGTGAAAAGAAAAGACACAGCTCAGACATTGCTGCCTGAGTCATTAACTAGTCGTTGTCCTTATGACAAGAAAAGCCAGCGGTGGAAGGACATTACTTCAATGTGAAATTTCAAAAACACTAAAGGAACAACACAGTACTGTAGCTAACCAACAGTTAATAATAATCTAATAACTCCAGGCAATAAAAACTTACTATCCAAGTCTTGTACTCCTTTTAAAGCATGACATTTCTATTGAAATTATGAGTGAAAATTCTATTAAAAAATTCTATATCATGATATACATCATTACTGTCCAACATTAAAATTATACCGCAATATAAATTTTAGGCCATATCACCCTATATCAACATAATTCCAAATGCCATATTAGACAAAAAGAGTGGTATTTTAAATGACAAAGTTTCGAAACTTGAGTCAGAGTATCAAGTCATAGTTTCAAAAATGTAGGAAATGGCCATGAAAAAGGACAATTCACGGCCGACGTGCCTGTGAACATCTGGTATCTCTGATTCGTTGAGGAGCAGCGCTGTGAAGTTACCATTTGTGGGATTATGCCTGATAACCTTTAAGTCAGGATCTCCCTTAAACGCCACGTTGCCAGTGAAGTAATGACAGTGGTCACACGGGGGAACAAGATGGAAAAGACCTCTTTCTTGCTTACTTGGTGCCATTTCAAAAAGTTGCCATGTGATCAAGGTCTTGGCGCACACAATATCGCTTGGGGGTGAAGTTGAAATAAATTAAATTGACTTTTACTGTGAATCATTCCATAATAATTTTATTTTATTTTCAAAAACCACAACTTAATAAAATTGGTTGATCCTGATGTACTTCTAAGCTCCACAGATCTAACCATGATGCTGTGTTTTCACGTCCACTAATACTTCTACAAGTGGCGGACAATGGTAAATGGAAACAACTGGGACACCAAGTATACTACCGTTAGCAAAGAACACCCCAGGAAGCTTTGGGTCAAGCATAAAAATGCTGGAAAGACATGATTGCCTATAAATATGGCTGCAAGAGGATACTTCAATGACTTTGCGTATTGTTGGAATATTGTGGGAAGGGGCTTCAGTGACCAACACAGATGAACTTTCTAAAACTGAGGTTTCACGAGCACCAGTCTCTAAGATGATGTCAGTATGGAACTCATCAACAAAGCGTAAATGTAGGACATTGATATTCCTGCATTAGTTCAGTTCAGTTAATTTGTCATACTGTATGCACAAGTGCAATGAAATGTTTATTTGCATGTATGCTCAAAGTGCAAGACAAAACAGGCAAGCAAATGCAAAGCAACAGACTGCACATTTCAACCTTGGATGCTAGCTGCTTGTTTCATCTAAACAGTATCACAGAGTAAGACCATAATTTCCTACCATGAGATATATTTCTTTTCGCGTTTAATGTGTATTGAACCTTTAACATTACATTTCTGAAGTAACGTACTGTATAACATTTTTTCTTCTACGGACTGTGTACGTCTTCTCTCCATTTTTCCCAGATATAAATTATCCATTATCTTTTATCCATCAATTATCAATTAACAGTCACCATACTGTGATTGCAATTCCCTAGTGGTTCTACCACATCTGCTGGTTTAATTCAATCCTGGATGTTTAAACAAAATAGCATCTGCCCTAGAAACTACCTTTACAAACAGCTGAAGAAGCGGTCTTAAACATTGATTACTTTCAACGACATGAATTGTCATTCTGACATTTCCCTGTGCAGTACTAATTTCTGGTGTCCAACAGTTTGAGGGATATCCACACCCTTCCAAAAAGAAAAGATGGTCTTACCTGCAGCTTCTGTAACCAATATTGTGGGGACCTTCACTGTTTGCTCTTCTTCAGGCATGCTGACGTGTGGCATCAGGGAACTATCTGCCAGGCTGTACTGAGAAGCGTCCGGAACGGATTCAGGCACAAGTACATTATAAGTTCCCATTTGTTTTGTTTCCTCATTTATCAGCTTTTCAGACGCCTCGGGGGGAATATCGGAATCATCCAGCTTCGAGGAAAACAGCATCTGTTTCACATCTGATAAGTCAATACCAGAATATCGAGGGGAATCTTCCTGAAGGCTCTTAAACTCCTCTTCTGCCGATCGCATTCTCTGAATACTGTCAGATTCACTGAAGCTGTTACTTGGATTAAACCTGGAGATTCCTTTCATTTCCGATGGCATCTCTTTCTCTGGCGTGCTGTGTGCACTTGGTAAAGCAAACTCCAAAACATCAAGAGAATGCATACCTTGAAGGGAATGATCTTGAAGTTTTGTTGAGGATTCATTTCCTTGGACAGACTGTTCCCCTGGGGTGCCACCTGTTGTTTCCAAGCTCATGTCTATTATTGCTTTAGTTTTAGCATCCACTGTCGCCAGAAGGGAAGATCTTCCCTCTTGATCACTGTCTGCAATGTGGTCTTTATATTGACATTCATTTGCATAAAATCCCTGACCGTGTTTGAGAACTGCACTGTCAAGATGTGTTTTTTGTATCCCTTCAGCTGAATCCATTACTACCCAAGGAACTAACCGGGCAGATTTAGTCCCAGTTCCCAATGATGAACTAGGAGAAGGACTCTCAGGTTTTTGAATCTTAGTTCCATAACATAAACCTTTAGAGGGCTCAGGGAAACTGTAAGAATCTTGAGATGTGTGTGTGTCTTCCAACTGACAAGACTGACGAGGCCCAGCTTGACTTGTGGCTTGTGGCTTGCGCTCATTCACTGTAAAGGACTCTTCCACCTCCCCTATTTCAGTTACCGTCTTCACCCAGAATTCTTCCTTCACCAGTTTCTTACTGGCGCTCTTTCCCAGGGCATTCTCCTCTTGAAAAGCAGGGCTCAGAAACAACAGTGTGCTAAGTTCCAGGGTGCTTTCAGACTCCTTTGAGATTTCAAGTGTTTCTGCCTGTTTGTTTTCTTCTGGAGAACCACATTTTGATACCAAAGGTGGAGACAGGTGACACTTATAATGTGAGGCATCACCAACTTTGTCTTCCAAAGACATGCTCAGTTTTAATGTCTGGTTGTCAATCTGTGCTGTCCCGCAACTATTAAGGGCAGAGGTGGCACTTGGAAACTCAGGAATTTGTTGGTTTTGGTCATTACTGACTATGCACTCTGTATTAGATTTGCACTGCACATTTTCCTTTCCCGTTTGGTCCACAGTAGCATTCTCTGAAAAAAAAATGGAATAGATTTGATTATTATTTGATTGTTGCATATATAGACTTTTAGTTTCTTATTAAGTTTGGACTGACTTTAAACAGTCCAGAAAACAAGATTCTGCTGTGAGGTTGCAAGACCAATAATACAATTTTATTTAACAGCAGTTTTCAAGAAAGTCAAAGCAAAATAACACCCACACAATATACACAGAAGTAGAAAGAGAAAATAACAAATAACTATTAAAAACAAAAGCGATTTACACAAAAGTGTTAGTAAAAATATTTGTTCATAAGTGAAAGTTAAAAGTCAAGAGTTAGAAAATATATTGGGTATTGAGTTCCATACATGTACAAGAAAGCTCTTTAATTCATCACAAGGAGCTTGTTCTTTGGCAGAGTAAGAAGTTCCAAATTAGATGGTCACATATAATATGCAATAACTCCTTGAAACAAGCTGGAACTAGACCATTCAATTTCTTATGGCAGGAGAAATGCATGGTCCAGTTATATTGGGAAACAATGTAATTTGCACATGATGAAAGGTACGTGCTGATGCAGACTACTTTCAGAGATCAAACAAGCTGCAGACATAATAAAGCCTATCTAGTGACTTAAAATGCTCCACTTAGTAAGGCATCACAGCAGTCTAAACTTTTAGCAAATAAAGTCATTATTTCAGTTCAGGCAGGTAAGGCAAGAGTCAGACACATAAGCTTAGTCTCGTCACAGTTTAGCTTTAAAGTTCTGCTGCTTCCATACTGTATCTCAATGTCAATTGATACCTATTAAGTTGAGAAACAAAAGCAGTCTTGTCTTTGACAGTCAGAAAATTCAGACATTTCGGTGACATTAGTATCTTAATAACAGACAGACACCTGTAAAGTACTATGATGACACCATAGTATACTGTCCACATACTGTATCACTTGGTCAGCAAGTAAATCTAGTAATTATGAGTCAATAATGATGGTTACTAATCTGGACTAGGAGCAACACTAAAAAGTAAAGGTCTCAGTGCAGGTCCTAGTGGTCTACCTTGAGTAAATGGGAAAACATCAGATTCGAAACAGTCAAGAATTACAAACTGGCTCCTGGCAGGCAAACCAATGAAGAAAGGACCAGAGATCCCTGAACTACCATGAGCTGAGTGGGAGACCATGACTGACAATATCAAAAGCCAGCAAGGAACACTGAGAAGACTGCTCAGTGGAGATTAAGAAAATCAAAACTGAAGATATGACATTCAAAATTATGATATTTCATAACTTAGTAATTTTCCTATCAAACACTTAAAAAATCTTGGTATACAAGAAAAAATGATTATTTTACAAATGCTAAAATGGCAAAAAAAAATGGTAGAATTTTCTATGCCTTTTTATGGGAGCAATATATTTACACAATGATGATGAAAGCAGCAATCCCACCTTGAAAGTCATCCATACCTGGCACAGAACCTGTTTAAGACAATTCAGGAATGTTGTTTTACTGGAATATTTTTGTAAAACAAGGACATGGGATCTTTCATGGGCTGGCAAATAAGATCACAGAGTACAGAATTAATTATAATGTCTCATGCCACAGCCTTCAACTGTTGGGGTCTCCTATGACAGGGCTGAAGAGCCAAATCAAGTTAGTCTTATAGATCATCTACTGTGTGTCTCAAGACTGGCAACGCTTGTAAGTGGCAGAGTCACAATATGAAACACTCGGCCAACACACCTGAAAGAGGAATGTTCCAAAAACACAGAAGATGGTACACAGTTGATACCAATTACAAATCCCATTTAAACTTTAAAAAAGATTAAAGCAAATCTTGCAGTTCGCCTCAAACAGAATATTAAAATCACTTAGCCTATGATTAGGAACTCAGCTAGAACAAAAATGAGACGACATGGGTTCCCATGGGACCAGGGGTAGAGACCCACAGCTCCAGTCCCTGCAGGCTGAAGGGCACACAGATTTCTAAACTACTCATTTCAACACAGTACATGTCTAATGGGCCAGAACGGATTTCCAACACTTGAACTGACTACTTAGACAAACAAATTGTAACCTCTTCTCAGAATTTCTGCATAAGGTTGACACCGATTTGTTCCTGTGCATACTGTGCTAGAAATACAGACCCTCAAGGCTGATTTAAAAATATGAAGCCTAATAGTTTTGCAGGTACTTATACTCCAGGATGTGTATACTCAACAGCTGAGTACTTTCTGCAGTTTTTTTCATTTATGGTATTCTGTTTTCTGCAGGTAGATTGGGGTAGAAACGCGTTTCACTCCATTTTCATTTTAACTTTGGATTGCGGGACTCTCGCCCAATTCTGAATTGGCAAGTGTTGCTCAGATCAGCTCTCCACTCACATAAGCATAGGATGATATGAGCTGTGCTCTTGCCAGAGAAACCCGCAGTAATACAGCAAACCACTGGGACAACTGCAGCACACATTCAAACAGAAAGGTAGCCTAAAGCAAAGGCATTCATATCCCAGTGACCATTACAATAAATGTATATAACTTACCCTAAGATTAATTGTTAATTTTCTGATGCACATTCACATTTCTTCTTCTGCAGATCAAAAATTAACCTCAGCTCCATAAGTGATTTTTATAAAGAATTAAAACATGAAATGTCAATTTAAGGAGAATGTAACAACTTTCCTTCATATAAAAGGACAACAGTGTTTTGAATAGGAGATCACCAACAGTTGGCTATAGTTGGAATATGTACTAAGGATACATGTTTCATTGATTGTTTTAGTATGTACATAAAATAAGAGTTACAGTAACAACTTTTCTCAAATTGTGTACTGGAAAGGAAACATTAAAAATTCCCATTCTTAAGGTACAAAGTGACATAAGTACACCACTGACATTATATGCAGCTTGTAACAATTTCACATGGCACCTTGCCAGAATGCAATAGTATCTGAGCTGCAGGCTGACAGATCTGGTCTACCTACAGTAGCTGTGCTGAGACAGAAAAGTTATTTTCTGGTTTTCCATAACTACTGAATTTGCAAGTGCCACAGATGAGTGGCACACACAAAAAAAATCATATGATTACTAGAAAAGGCAAAAAACAGGCTTTTAAATATTTGTACTGAAGAGTTTCATTTGAACAATTCACAAAAGATCTTCCGCATAGCCATAAACATTGTGATCATTACAGTAATTTTAGTTATTCTAAACTTATACTGTGTTTATATCTACTGTATACAATTGCAGTGTGGTGGCTCTGTGGGTGTCTAAGGGTGTTTCAGAAGCTTTTATTCCTAATCTGTACCTGTATACAACTTCTGAAAGTTTTTCTGAAAGCTCCTTGGTCTTTATGGTTGAATATTTATGGGGCAGAGCGGTGGTTCTGTGCCTCAGGATCTGCACCTGTGGCTGGAAGGTTGCTGGTTTGTATCCTGCAGCCGGCAGAGGAATCCTACTCTGTTGGGCCCCTGAGCAAGGCCCTTAACCCCAACTGCTCCAGGGGTGCTGTATAAATGGCAGACCCTGCGCTCTGACCCCCAGCTTCTCTCCCTGTCTGTGTGTCTCATGGAGAGCAAGCTGGGGTATGTGAAAAGAAATTCCGAATACAATAAATTGTATATGGCCAATAAAGTTATCTTATCTTAAAAGTTAACAAATGAATAACAAAAAAAAATTAAAAACCAGATAGGGACCATCAGAGGCAATTCTCTCCAAAACCTTCTTTCTAAAGTAAACACAGAATTTCTGAATCTAAGATCATGTACAGTATGGTCTCAGAATTAAAGCTGGCTTGGTCCATGGTATTCTAACTAGTGGTGCTACGTGTCACTTCTGCAGCATAACATAGATTTATCATGGTCTGCTATAACAGATACAGTCAGACTTGGAACTAAAGACAGAGGTTAAGCTGGTGCAACAGCCCAGGTTACTACTGAAGTAAGGGCTGTACACAGAGAAATATACAGAAGAGAAACCAGAATCAGAAACAAGACATTCACTGTAGTTATCGAATAAAGAGCTGCAAGGTGTCATAGCCCCTTCCATTATTCAAAGTTCCATTATTTTCCAGTTATTTTTCATTTTATTTACCTGCAGTAAAGTAACACAACTACGAAACATCCACAGCGATCAAACTTTAGATGATATCCCTGAAAATCCAACTCATATTGGCTGCTCATCCAAAAAAATAAATACAGCTGATGTTGTTTAGAACTCCCAATTAACTGGATCCCATTTAGTTTTGAGGAGTATCCACCACACAATGGGATATCACCACTCCCCAGGGGTGGAGAGCTGAGGATGTATCACAATACCAGACATGTCAAGAGCACGACACCCCATCCCCAGCCCCTCTACACAGAAGACACAAGAGTGGGACACCACCCCCTCCTCCATGCTTTGTTTCCTCAATGGAGGTACAGTCCGTGACTGAGTTTGGTTTATCTTTACCGTTTTCAAGCATGTGGATATCCAGGTGGAAGCTGCTCTGGATTAAATAACCCTTGCCGCACTCCAGAGAGGCACATTCTGCCATTGCTGGCTGGACTGCAGTCAGGACCTGGTCCCCTGCCTTGCTGCAATGATTCGAGAAGCTCTTTTGGATGAACCCTGAAGGTGCATCTGGCTGCCATGACCAACACTGGGTCAGTGGAAGACAATCAGGCTCAACTGTAAGGTTATGCACAGACTAATCATACTCTTTACTGAAGACAGGCTGTTATGATGTGGATTAATCACTCTTTGGAAAAAAAATATCTGCGAGCACTTTGGGACTGGGTCTCAAAACCAAAGGCATTCATATCCCAGTGACCATTACAATAAATGTATATAACTTACCCTAAGGTCACAAGACACATAGAAATAAAAGAAAACTCATAGATCCAACAGTGGAACTATTTTCATACCTACTGTACATATTTTCAACAATAATACTGTACATTTTAGGAATATCTGAGTATCAAATAACTGCATGCTTTATGTTTAGTTTTACATTGGTTATTTCATTTATTTTGTTGAAGCAATTTTCCAAACTAATAATCCCTGTTATAAGCAAGCTATAGAACAGCTTAAGTATACATGTATAAACGTAGTTTAAGTCAGTTCTTTTCTACACATTAGAGTCTTGCTAATGCGGCAGGTGCTCAGGGCTGTGCCAGGACTCCACAGTGACTGACAGCTGTCTCAGTTTCTGCGCGACAGTATGGAAGTAACAGCCGCCTGCTGGCAACTAAAAGGGAAAATCGACTGTTAACCAAGGAATAATTGCACATTCAGGATTTACTGTACATGCCCTGTTATGAAATCACAAAATGATTTAGATTATATTCTTAATATACACATAACTTTCATTTGGTTTCTGGTCTCCCTGTGCATTTCAGGTCCTATTTACACTGGTTTTAGTATGTAGTTATTAAATTTCCCCAGAAATATTATAATTACTACAAAGATACAAAGCACTACAAATATTTTAGCTTAATCCCAGCGCTTAGCCCTATTAAGCAGCAGGTGCTGATCTACATGAGGCATAATGATTCAAAATCCTCTTTTCCTCAAAATTACAGACTGAAAACTGTCCAAATAACTTGCACTCGACATCTCACTATATATACTGTATATTTTCTATGTGCTCTTTGACCATGTGTGTGTTACCTTAAATGCCAAGGTATCCCAATGAAGGCTGTATCACACGGATACATGCAATACATAAGTTAAACACACACAACCTGTCAGCAACTGAGTCATCAAGGAAGCTTACAAACTGTAATTAAAGAAAATGCTGGTGGAAATATAGTTTGCTGTTTGAATTCTTGTCAGGCATGTTAAGTGATCTTGCACTACTGCTTTATCATTCCAGTCTTCCATTGAGGTTCCATTTATTTGCGTTTGTGGCTGGGTTTTAAATGATGGAAAACTTGTAAATTCAAAGTACAAACCAAATGACTGGTAGTTTGGTATAGTGAATTTTTTATTACCATTGCTAATGCATACAACACAAAAGGTCCTCAAACTTGTGACTTGTATAGCATTCCAATTGAAAAATGAAGGGGTATCAAACTCCTTGGCCATGGTGAGCCAGATTTGATTTAAATGTACTTATAGTGATACATACATACCATGCATAAATGTATGATACATAAATATCAAACATGCAATTTGTAGCCAATTCATCTTCACCAGATCCCAATTTAGCAAAACATGCTCATAACTCTCTGAATATGGCATATTATTTAGAAATGTTAACCCCAGTTATTTAAAATATGTTTGCGATTGCACACTGTATCATCCAACAACTGGCACAAATGAATTTACAGCCATATGTATATATATATATCTCAACCAGTGAACTGCAGAAATTAAATGTAATCTAAAGTTGTCATTTCAATTTACGTATGAGAAGGTGGGGGGTATGTATAAAAATTATTCTCTATACACACCTGAGAACTCATGAATATGTCAAATATGCTTACAAGAGCACAAGATAAGAATTTCCCACCACGTGATGTCACTCCGTTCCACAAGGGAACGCAATTTCTTGTTGCTCTTCCTCCTCCTGCCTGTGTTATTGCCACAGAGCCGAGATATAAGTACACATCACGGTATGCATTAGAGGAAGCCATAAAACGCGCCAAACGGAGCTACAGAGTGCGGCTTGAAACGCAGTGCGCTGACACCTGGAGGCTGTGGCAGGGATTACAGTCAATCACAGGCTACAAGGGCTGCAGCCAGGAGATCAACACGAACAACACATCCCTGCCTGACGAGCTGAACCACTTCTATGCTCGCTTTGATGCTCTGAACACGGGCAATGCTGAGAAGACCTCAAGTGTGCAGGGCGAGTTTGTTCTGAAACTCTCAGAGCAGCACGTGCAGAAGACTCTGAGCAGGGTGAAAATCCGTAAGGCTGCAGGGCCTGATGGGATACCACCTCGCGTCCTGAGGACATGTGCAGCACCGCTGGCCACAGTGTTTACGGACATCTTTAACTCCTCCCTGTCACAGTCCATGGTCCCCACCTGCTTCAAAAAAACCACTATTGTTCCAACCCCCAAAAAGGCAAAAGTGACGTGCCTGAATGATTACCGCCCAGTAGCATTAACATCTGTGGTGATGAAATGCCTGGAGAAGCTGGTGTTGTCACACATCAACTCCTCCATCACAGAGTCCCTGGACCCCTTGCAGTTCGCCTACCAGAACAACAGATCAGTTGATGATGCTGTCTCCCTTGCTCTACATACAGCCTTGGAACACCTGGACACTAAGAACTCGTATGTGAGAATGCTGTTTGTGGACTACAGTTCAGCATTCAATTCCATCATACCCAGTCAACTGGTGACAAAGCTCAGGGGATTAGGTCTGTGCAACTCTGTCTGCAACTGGCTGCTGGACTTTCTAATCAAGAGGCCACAGGTGGTGCGGATAGGCAATCAAACATCAACACCACTCACCCTGAGCACTGGAACCCCACAAGGCTGCTGTCTGAGTCCAAGGTTGTACTCCCTGTTCACTCACGACTGCACAGCAAGACACAGCAACAACCGCATCATTAAGTTTGCAGATGACACCACTATAATAGGACTGATCAGTGATGATGATGAGTCCACTTACAGGGATGAAGTCGTACAGCTGCTTAGGTGGTGTCATAGCAATAACCTGGACTTGAACGTAAAGAAAACAAAAGAGCTAATAGTGGACTTTCGGAGACACAGGCCATACACTCACAGCCCACTCAGTATTGATGGAACGGAAGTGGAAACAGTCACCAGCTTTAGGTTTTTGGGAATTCACATCTCTAAAGATCTAACCTGGACTGTGAACACTGACTCTATCATGAAGAAGGCTCAGCAGAGCCTTTATTTCTTGAGGTGCCTCGAGCAATGGGGGATGCCAATACATGTGTTGGTGAACTTCTACCGCTGCACCATCGAGAGCATCCTCACCAACGGGATCACCGTGTGGTATGGCAACACCTCTTCGCGAGAGAGAAAGGCACTGCAGAGAATGGTTAATATGGCCCAGAAGATCATCGGCTGCGGTCTCACCGAGATTAAACAGCTCTATGAGGACCGCTGCCGTGGTAGAATTCTGGCCATCACAGAGGACAGTCACCACCCCGGGCATGAGCTCTTCACCCACTGCCCTCAGGCAAGAGATACAAGAGCACATGGACACTTACCACTAGATTCTTCAATAGCTTCTATCCACAAGCAGTGAGATTGGCGAACACATTTAGCCATGCCCCTCGGACCACACCTACACCATCTACCTCTTTATGATTTCTCATCTATTGCACATCTCCAGTCATTGTTTACACGTCTGTACTGTTTACATTCTAACTGTCTGTTTGTTTGTATATTGTCTTGATGCACTGTTTGCACTTTGTTTTGTTTTTTACACTTGTTTTACAATCGAGAGACTTTCTGTAAGTAAGAATTCCATTGTACCAGTACCGGTTACATATGGCAATAAAGTTCAAGTTCAAGTTCAAGATATTGTAAGAAAGTGTCTTTCAGATTTCTAAACCCAGAATGTGAGTATTTTTAGTCATCATTAAACCTTAGCTACTTCTAAATATATACTGTATATAGGCTGTATAATTATGATTTTTTCTTTCTTATAACTGGTTTACATGTAAGGAATAAGGCCCATAGGAGATGCATTTGTATTTTGACTTCAGAAGTCTTAAAATTAAAAAAAGCAATTGGTAGAAACTGAGCTGTTTACTTAATTCTAAAGGGGCTGTGAAAGACACAGGATCAAGAAGAATTTTGTACTCTGATCAAGCATAATGAAGAATAAACATTTAACACACAGGACAGAGGTCAGGGATAGGAGATGGAAAGAGAAAGGGAATTGACAAGGGAAAAAAATGCCTGGTTAGTGGACCTTGTTCTGGTCTTGGGTTCCACTGCTGAAGAACTACTGTAGTTACTGAAAATAAACTCATGTTTTCTGTACATTTTTATAGAACTACACATTCTTTAAATGTTTAGCCAGTTTCCATAGCTAGTTGAGAGCATGGTTCTCACAGCTAAAACTGATTGAAACATGTTTGCATTCAACAGGGGTGCAAGAGGGACTTGCTGCGATTCAGGGCATCTTGATATACAGTTCTTAATATCCTGTTATGGCCCTATAGTGATCACAAATTCCTTTAATTCTTGGAAACATACATAAATGACTATCTTAAATGGAGAACCAAAACCTATCATACAGTTAAGAAAGCGCAGCAGAGAATGCACTTTCTCAGGCAAGAAAAGAAACAGTGAACCAGCAACTTCAATACTTGATTCATAGTATTTTGACAGGTTCCATCACAATTTGTTATGGGAATTTGGATGGCTTTTCAAAATGAAAACTGAAAAGGATTGCATCCAAAGCCTCAGAAATAATAGACTGTGAACTCACATCCATCTCATCCCTTTACACAAAACTTCCAGTACCTCCAGTCGTGCCTATAAGATTATTTCAGACCCTGTCATCCAGCTCATAATCTGTTTCATCTCCTCCCTTTGGGAAAACGCCACTGATTCTTTCAAGAACCACCTTCTTCAACCTCAGCTTCTTTCCCTCCCATGAGTATCTCGTTTACAATTCTGTTTGCCAAATGTAAGGTTAGTGTTTACATGAATGTGTTTTGCTTGTGTCTGCATTTCAATTTCTAACTTTTTTTTTTAGTATTATATACTGTATATTCTGATTTATCTGTGTTGTCTTGCTGTACTGAAAGCAGATTCCACCAACTGATGTGGGGCAATAAAAAACTCTATTCTATTCTCATTCTTCTGGATTTAGGTGTACAGTAGCTTCTGATAATGTTACTGATGGCATTTGCATTGCACAGAAAAGTATCAAGGGATCATTGATTCTTCATTGGTTTGGCTTCCAATTTGAATACCAGGAATCAACTAGCAAATTGTGGCTAATTTAAAAGAGATTTTGTCCAGGTTACTCGGGTGTTCCACAAGGTCCTGTGCTGGAACCTCTACATGGTGATATTTACATCCTGCCTCTCAATCAGATTGCTGGCTATCATTGACCTGGGTTTCATGCTATGCCGATGAAACTGAGATAAACTTGCCAACACAATCAGATACTACTAATGTGCATCTCCACAGATGTCTGTCTTGTATTAAGTAGCTCAAGAAGGTGGCTGCCTCAGCATGCATAGGCTGCAAAGGAACAAGTAAAGGTTTATTCTATGCTGAAAAGAAAAGAAATGTAACATTTCGGCTGTGGAGCCTTCTTCGCTGTGTTTCTTGAGTGAAGTTATACACTCCTACAGTAGGTTTTACATTTAACCTTGTGTTCCAATTGAAGGCACTTTAAGAATGTCATAAATGTTATCTTTCTTAGACCTGTACAATACTCCTCGGTACTGATCCTTTTTCTGCTGCTGCAATATTGATATGTGCCTGTGTGCAATCAAATCAGACTTCTGTTACAACATACTTAATGAGTTATTGTCTAAGGTGTTAAATAGACTTGAGCACGTTTAACTTGGGACTTACTGAATGAGTGTAGTCCAGTTCATAACCTGAGAATCACCTTATTTACCCCCATCTCACATATCCAAAGACCAGGCACACATACATATGGTGTTACAGAAGAGAAGACTATTGCCCTGTTTTTGGAACTTCGTGCCTAAATCCATTAAAGACTCTGATGATGCACATTTTTAAATATTGCTTAAAGACCTAGTTTTCTCTAAAGCTTTGGATGTATACTTTACTACATCAATTTTTCATCCCATTTCTTTTTCTCTTTACTTTTGTGTATTAAATGTGTGCTATTTTACAGTAATGTGCATTTTTGAAAAGTGTTTAAGTACAAATGGTCATTGTAATTATTAAGATCAAGACCAATTAAAGACTAAAAGTGAATTACTAGCACAAGTCAAATGGGTGAAACAGGATGTTGTAAAGGCAAAGTAACAGAAAATAATATTTACTGTAAGTGGAAGATTAAGATATACAAGAAGTGGACTAATAAACATTCAAATAAATGAAATGTGTTGTCACTTAGGCAGCTGTTCACGCAAATAGTGGTTTCAAGCTCTTGCTCCAGCACAGACTGTGCACCACTCTGAAGAAGTCCTTGAGAAGCCCTTTACCTCCTCAAGCCCCGTCTTTACAGCTCACGTACAGACAAGGTAAACGGCTCGGCAGCCGCACCTGATTCGCAGCCTAATAGTTTGTAAGGTGCATCTGCTAAATTAGGGTCTCCGAGGCTCAGTCTCTAGGGGCTCCAGGTGGACCAGGTTGTTGATCCAATCAGCACCTACTTATTTATTCTGAAACCGATATTGATTTTCACCGAGTGGTTATAGAGCAGAATGAAAAGTTGCAACACGTTTCATCCAAGGTTTGACTTTTTTCTGCAGGTCATCTCTAAAGAGTGTTCTGAAGTCTGTCTTTGCATATCAAGGCTGTTCACTTATCTTGTCATCCTTCTCTCACTACTGACAAATACACTGAATAAATATTGTAACAGGGTCTCTGCTCATTAGCAGGCCGTAGTGCTGTAGCATGTGCTTCTGCCTTTTACCCACCACCCGCAACTCGCACACAAGTGTTACTTGCTGTTTTCGTCTTTTTTTTCCAGTAGTTTTCCTGCAGTCCTGGGGCTTTGTTACGCCATCTTGGCACACCAGGCACAGATTTCCCATGCTGCAGCTGTTGAGCACATCTAGCTGTCTTTGGGATGCCTTGGCTCACCCTTTCTCATCCCCTTGAATTTAAATTTCTCAGTCTTGCACCGAGACGGGGCTTCCTTTCCCAGGCTTTTCCAAGAGTCCCTCTCTTTCACAGATCCTTGGATTTACACTAAAGAGGTGCACACATCTTCTCTTCTTCCCATGGCCAGCCACGGGACACAAGCTCTTCCACATCTCTCTCACTCTAAAAGGAAGAAGGGCAAACTAAAACATGTCAGCCGCCCCTTCCACAGGCGACATCATATTTCCTCAAGAGTACTGATGTGGACAACTGTCATTTGTCCCTCTGTCAGTGCTGGTTCAGGGTCAGGTCACCCCCTCCCGTCAGTCAGTCCAGGGCTCAGCGCTGCTCTGGGGTGGACCCATCCCATCTTCTCCGAGCCCCTTCCCATGCCGAGACTCGGAGCAGACCCCTCCCTCTCCGCGTGTTTTGTTATGCACTCCTCAAATGGCTGTGCACTCGAGGGGTCTCCAGTTCATGCCCTTGCTACATGAAAAGCCACAGTCCTGCATAAACCCCCTGTTCCACAGCAGGATGTCGGCGCCCCTGTTTGGTTCCTTCCCAGAATGACATGTGAACAGTCTCCCACAATATTAGAGCAGAATTGATGCTGTTCAGAATGTGGTAGAAACACTGTATATGGTTTTCCGAAGATAAGGCTTTGACAGGTTAAGGAGCACAGAAAGCCTTGTGTATACTATTTTGCATTAACCTGTTCTTAAAATTCTACCAGCAAAACTTGTTTTAGCATTACCTTACAACAATAAAATGAACTCTTCTCTGAGGTATTCCACTTGTCAAGTTTCTAAAATAAAGTAATATTGGTAAAATAATACAAATACTTTTGTGGTATTTTGTATGTTGTCCTCAGTATATTAACAGTCATTTAAGTGCGGGTTATAAACCTGAATTATGCAATATGACAGTTTTCTAGCACCTTTGAAAAATGCATCTGCATGCCTAAGTGTTTCAACGCAAAATACAGGAGAACTCCTAAACCGCTGGATCTTTTTACAGTATCTGTAACTGCCACTGCTTCTACCATTCTGATTAGAGAAAGCATACTATATATTGTGTGGTTCTTTAATTAATTTTAGTTATTAAATAACAGAATCAATCTTAGTTATCTGAATTTTAGCAAATTAAAAATACTACATAATTTAAACAAAATTGGGGTCCCTCTAGAAGTAACTTTCTAGAGAAGCAAAGAGATTGTCACATTTTCAAAACTGTGTTTTATATTCTGGGCTTAATGTTTATATGAAATTCATAAGGTTGCACAACATGTAACACATCTTAGTCTTAGAGCCAATTTCCAATATTTTTGTTTTCAAAACTGCTATCATATTCATTAACACCTTCCACCATTTCTCCAATATTTGGTAAGCACTTTTAGATTCTGTAAGTCTTTCCTACAGTAAGTAGGACTGCAAGAACAATAAATAAAACAAATTAATCCATGAACATAACTTTAACATTCAACACAAATGAATAGGCATCTGGATCTGCAGTAAGATGTTCATAAATCTTCTGCTGCTGTTGTGGTTGAAGTGAAAAAAAAACACATAGTTCTATGGTCTCTGTGACATGACAGAATCAAGCTGAAATAGAGAAATTAAAAAAATCTGAAAAAACAGAATGACAAACTCCTTAATTCAAAGTTCATGTGCATGTTTTTACTTACTTGTATGGGACATGTTTTAAATTCTTGAATGTTAGCTGATAAAAGATTCTGCATTTATCAACTAGACTAAGACACAAAGTGCCAGCGTAGGACATTCCTCTGAGTCTCTTATATAGGTATATTAGAATGACAATATCTTTTTTATCAAGTAGTGATCAAACCTGCATAAACAATTCAAAATGAACCTGTGCAAGTGCACTGAACAATTCTAACAACACTGCTTAATTTAAATGTTCAGTTTTTAACTATTCATGTAATGACTGCCTTTTTATTGCATCCTTGCCATGTATAGACGATGTAAATGTGTGAACATAAACACTGACTTTTCATAAATAGCTGCTTCAAGTTCAGGGTTTTCCCATTTGAGATCATGTTCATGTTTTTACTATGTTTACCAGACCTCAATGGTCTACATGAAATGTCATGTGCCAGGTGTTTCCCATCCTTGAATTTGAGCTAAATCTTGTCTTTACTTTGCGGCTTCTACTGTGTTTGGTAATCCTCCTAATATGGCGTCATCTGCAAACCTGCTTAGTTTATTCACCAACTTATATTTTCTATTTCCATGTCGACTATCCCGTAAAATTGAAATACCATACAGATGATCTACTACTTTAATTCAAATTGTCATCTCCTAACCCCATGTAATGTAATGGAAGAAAGGCGTTATGGTTTATAATTAGTAAGTCCATTTTAGTCACCCTTTTTATGAAACGGTGCTACATTAAGAATTTTGTAGTAACTCTGTACTAGCTCGGTGCTCAGTGACTGTTGGAAGAATACTGTTAATGTTCTATGAATAACATCTCCCTTCTTTAATACATGAATGACTAGAAATATCTTACAGCAAGTGCATTACTGCATTTGCAGCACATGATCTTATTTGATTCAATCCCCTTCTGTTCTGACCCTGCCAAGATCAACAGTATTATCCATTCCTTTACTCAGACATTTTAAGACATGTTAGTGTTTCTTTCAAATCATATTACCTACCTCCTTCCCTGCCACATGACCCATTTCATAACACATCACATCGTCATTGTATGTGACGTAAAATTAGCTTCATTACTTAACTTTACTTGTTGCATTAGGTACTGTTATAAAATTCTGATCCTTCACTGAACAAATTGAGGTTTTATGTAAATTCCTTGGGATAAAAGCTTCTGTTCAATCATAATAAAATGAATTAAGTAAACAAATGTATTAGACACATTCAAATAAAAGTGACACACTCATCAAACAGTGGATTGTTCAATACTTGCTCCTTTCTTGTTTGAAGAGGTGAATTAAATCTAAATTGAAATCTTCCTTATTCTGACAAACCCTAGAAAACCAGGTTTATGAGAAAAGAGATGTAGCACTATTCTTACTTCCCTTCTCTCAAAGAAACAAGGTTAGTCAACCATATATTTTTATAGGATTGTCATTAATTTCTTTAAACTTTAATCAATGACCTTTACTGAAAACATAGCAATGAGTAGTAATGTTTTTCCAGCTTTAAAAGGATGTAAGTAGTAAATCATTAATTGGTGGCTCAATACAATTCTGTGTTCTCCATCTAATAGCTTATTATTATACAGTTTAAAAAGAGCAGGATACTGTAAGATACTAAGGCTTATCATAACTGTAACAAATCAAACTGATTTTTGGATGAAAATAGTTTTAATAGTTTTTAAAGTTTGTATAAAACATTGAAACATTCCTCATAATTTAGGAAACATTTCCATACACTATTGAGCACTGTAGATCTGAAAATTAAGCACTGATTGGACAACTGGGTATCCCTAAGACTGAATGTACAAACCGAATGTGCTAGACAGATTGAAACGCCACCCTTACATTGACAAGCTGTTTTATGCTTGTCTGGAGTTAAGAACTCCTAGGCTAATGGACTATTATTGACTGCAGAGAACACTTTCAACATACTGCAGAAACCATATTTCACTGGTTTCAATATCCTCTGCAGTCTGCAGGTTTTCAGTCTCGGCCCCTTACATTTGACAGTTACATAATTGAGCACTAAAATGAACTAATAAGACAAACTTAAACTAAATGTTTTCTGCTCTTGAACATGTTAGATGATGCCTTTTAAATATTGCATTTCATCATAATCACCTAAAAAATCTCCACCTTTTGAATAGGCAAGGCTAAAAGTGAGGCATTCACTCAAGCAACTTGCCAGATCAAACAGATTCCTTAATGGTTTGGTATAAATAATGACTTACTGTTGCACAGCACTGCATTTTTATTCTTATTTGCATATACTGCAGGCTTTGACTGGCTGTTGAAAAAACTGGAGTTTACAGCTGACACAGACTGATTATCTGCACCCTGAGCTGTGCAGGTTGCTGCTTTTGAACAGCATTACCGCCCAGACTTTGCCTTTGGTTAGCGCCAAGGGTGTTAAGGGCTGAATTCAGCAGGTGTACGGGTCCCTGAAATTAGGATTAGGAACCCTTGCCGTGGTGAAAATATTGATTAAAGAATAACAGACATGTGATTTGTTCACTTATTATTAACGTTTGTGGACTTGCTGAGTCTCACTCCCAACCCATGCCAAGAACAGGCAACAAGGCCCTCCAATGTTTTTTGAGACACAGTGTTACTGCACAGGAAAAACAATGGAAGGTTCAGAACTGTGGCACACAAACTAACCTAAATCCTTTCCCTCTGTTTCACAAGGGAGTTCAAGAGCTTGGCAGGAGAAAGGCATTCATTTTTGATCAAAATATCACACACACCCAGATCTTCACAACTCTTAAGAGACATTTATTTCATGTGCTTCCAAGTGCAACTGGGAAAAATCCTAAAGATACTGTAGTATAAATTTGTCATCTAAACAGCCTTCTGAAGGGAAATGCTTTCATCTTCACTTATTTTAAGGAGCTGCAAATTTGTAAAATTCATTGTAAAGGAAATACATTACTCAAGTGAAAAAAACAATTAGCATTCTCAAAAAAGTCCTTTAAATCAGACGTAAAGACTTGTTTTTTTCCATTTAAACAAAAAAGCACTAAAGTAATTAAAACACCATTAAAACAGGACAATAATTGGCTCATTCCAATCAAAAAGATATCACAGACAGATGCAATCAATCATGCCACATCGCTATTTACTAAACATGCAATTTGACTTGAATGCCTGCAATTAAATAATAATTTGAAAAGCTGCTTCTCAGATTTTAAATCAAACATTTGCTTACCTTAGCCTCACGCTTCAGTGAAAAGAAATACAGGGTTAGTCAAAATGCCATCGACAACTTTAATATCTGCTTTTGTTTGAAACCTTTTTTGTCACAGTAACCCATGTAATTAACTTGCAATAAACTGTCAAAGTTTCTAACTGTTACCTTACAATCCTTTGCCATCTGTGGAGGAGAAAACAAAACTTTGGTAAAATAATTGGCATTTATACTCGTCAACAACATTTTGACTAACCCTGTACAGTATATACAAAGTTTTCGAACTAGAAAAAGGCTGAGAATTGGATGACTTTTTATATTTATCCTGATTTTTGGAAACTAGAATTATTCAGACTAGAGGATTTGTGTGGTTTGCAATCTGTACAAGACAGCATGAGGGGAGCTTCCCTGCACCAGCAGAGCTTCGCTTCAGCTTCTGTCAGAAGGCAGCCCTCATGGCCTCCTCCACACCCAACCCAGCGAGGTCTACAAGCACAGGTCACCCCCTTCGGGTCTACAAGCAGAGGTCACCCCCTTCGGGTCTACAAGAAGAAGCCACCCCCTTCCGGTCTACAAGCAGAGGCCACCCCCTTCCGGTCTGCAAGCACAGGCCACCCCCTTCCGGTCTACAAGCACAGGCCTCCCCCTTCCGGTCTATAAGCAGAGACCTACCCCTTCCGGTCTACAAGCAGAGGCCACCCCCTTCGGGTCTACAAGCACCGGTCACCCCCTTCGGGTCTACAAGCACCGGTCACCCCCTTCGGGTCTACAAGCACCGGTCACCCCCTTTGTGGAAAGGCAGTTGGAAGAGAAGCCCTTACGCACTCCAGTCAGCATTAAGATCTCTCCATTATAATCCTGCAGTGTGCATAAAGGAAGAAAACACTGCCCTTCATTTCTAAACACCTCGAGAGCCCTCTGAAATTAGCTGTTTCATTACTGTTAGAGTGCTCTGCATACTGTAATGATAATTCTAAGGTGGGCTTTACCAGCAGGGTCCAATGGGACACTGTGGCAAGACTGTGGATAATTCATTCAACATTTACGCAATTCTAACAAATTGATTAGGCCCTGAAGTTTACTCAGCACACAAGCTCCCAGATTTATCCAGGAGCAGGAGCTCTTGATATTTACTGGTTATTGCACTAGACATATGAAACACCACGCTTTCAAATCCACTACATTAATAACACAAAATACAACATTGGCAATAACCCAGTGATAATTGGACTGTAGTCTTTTACCCTCTGCTCATGCCACAGTAATTCTGTCGTACTGTTCTACATCTGACTTGACCATTCCTTTGTATCTGGAGGTGAAATTTAAGAAATAAAATGTCATTCATCAGGAGCATTCTCAGGGGAAGTGTTTGTTTCACTTTAGACACTAGACAGATATACCATATAAAACACTGAAGCTTTCCTTATTTATGTACAATGGTATAATATGGTATTGATATACCAAAATACAGAATGATACTAAGAAGACAGTGAAATACTGCTAAAATATAAGTAGCAACATCAACCATCCAGTTTGTTTCCAAAATACACCACCCACCAAGCCTAAGACAGAAGCCCGCTTTACAGTGTCTTTCCTTTTTACAAAACCTCACTGGTCACTTGTTCCGGTTCACTTAGAAAAATAAGTCATAACATCATAATAAAGCTGTACAGACATCCAAACTCAAGAAGACCAGACCTCAACCAGAAAAAGTTGTCTCTTATGTGAATATTTAATTACACAATATGAAAAAAATCTGTAAGCTTTCCTATCTGATGCTTGCAATCAGTCAACTGTCAAAGACACTCTGCAGAAAATAAGATTGCGTCTAGCCTAGGTGCCTTGCAGCAAAATTTGAAGCCTTAAATGCCTTAAAAGCTAAAAATGTGCAGGTCAAGTATTTGACAGGACAGAGGCTGGTGAAAAATGAATCACTGACAAAAGAAAAAGGCAGACATAAAAATTTGATAATGCTTGGAACAGGAGTAATGTACAAACACCCAGAGCAGAATCTTGGAGGACAAAAGTCAAAATACAAACAGAGGTAAATGAAAAGCTATCAAATGAACCATCGTGTCATAACACAGCTATACAACAGCTTCTTACAAGACTGCTAATACACTTCATATGAATGCTGTCATTAAGAGTAAGAACCTGTACATAAACAAGAACTGATTACCGAATGTCAGCATTCTCAGGCCAGAACTCAAACAGTGCTTCTCTGCACCGTCTTATTGCAAATGGGTCAACATGACAACTACTGAAACATTCCGCGAGAGCCCAGCGGATCCAATTATAAAGCACCAAGAAGACAGCAGAAAACGGCACAAACAGTTCTACAGTATATGTCTGCATATAAAGGAGACTCTCCCCCTTTCTGTCACAAATCCTGCCAGTTACTCACCATCAGCCAGATCCTTTGCCATCTTCTCCAAGTACTTTTCATCCGTCATCTGAAAATAGAAATAAAATAATACAACATACAGACTAATGCCAATTAGTCACTGACTAAAACAGGAAGAAAATTTAAAATCAGACCTCTTCTGGTAAAGATGATTCTCCACTCTTCACCACAGTTGACTGGCTGCAATAAGATAAAAAATATTTTATAAAATCTTAAAATTTCAAAAAATAATATATTATCCTTTTCTAAAACTAAAGAAGGGTATGTGTGTATTCCATAGTAACACTGCTCTTCAGATTTGAATGGATAGTGAAAGCTATATTTAATAACTACATACTAATACTCATTCTAATTTTAAAAATGTTTTAATTGCAATGCCGATATTTTGGTTTCTCTGAATTGTTAGCTAGGTTGCTGAAAAGGTAAAAAAAGGTAAAAAAAAATTGAACAAAAGCTCAAAAATAGAAGGGTGATACTTTGTAAAGCTTTAATACTAAAAATGGATTTGTTGAAAATAAGTACCAAACTACTGCCCCGTATTTAATATTAAAAAAATATTCCTGTTTCACTGGGGTATAAACTGTATAAAACAAGGTAACAGGCATGTAAAATCCATTTGCCAACAATTACCATGGGGGAAGGCCAAAAACTCACAAATAAAAAGAGACACCTAGCTTTATAAACATATAACACACTTATAGCCTAGCTGCTGTTTAAAGTGTCACATGGCTGTACAGCTTTTTGAAGGGGATTACAGTACGTGACGTGAATTAAGCCTGGATCGGAAAAAGCTGTAGAAACAGAAGATTAAATTCCAAAAAAGAAAAGCATTTAAAGAAAGCATTATTTACTTACAAGTGGTAAAAATGTGAACAATAAAGACAAAAATAACTGGCACAATACATGTACTGTATTAATTGCAATATCGGGCGATAAACAGTAGAATTGTTAATATATTTGCCATTGTGTTCACAGAGTTTATTTCGCCACTGAAATATAAATAATATAGAATAATTACAACACAAAACAATTATTGATTTTCTAATTTTCTAATTACTACATGTACACAGTTATTAATTATTGAATACAGTATAGAGTGCTTATAAAACTTACAATATTATGTGATTTGGGATAAATCTCATTTGGAATTGTCATGGTCATTGTGTTAATGATGTTGAAATGTTGTTGTTCAACCAATTGTGAGCGAAACTTGGATTTTATGAGAGGCATTTAATAATTTTCTAAAATTATTTGAAGGTCTTTTTTTAAAATTGTCTATTTAAAATGGAACAGGAAATATCTGCTTCACAGCATGTAGAATTTAACTGTGCATGAGCCAAACACATGGACAAAAAAACTACATTTCCTGATGTACCACGCACATGAATGAATTTCGTGAAGTAATATCCACAGATATCCAAACTGTGCATCATATAATATTAGTGTCACTCCTGCAAATTCCCTTCATCTAGATTCCATTACTTACAGCCCTGTTGCAAGCAATCATTAAAATATTAAAATGTTTCAAGCAGTGAATACTACATCATAATGGCAAATTGTAATATTAATTTTAAAATATATTGATCTAGATATAGTGCAGACTTGTATCAGCCGCAATCCAACTTATAGTACATACTGTAACAGTAATTTAAATCACTATACAAAACTTAATTCTATTACTGTAATTCTATTATTAAAACATAGTTCTATTAGTGTTATGTAGTTAGTATCTATCTCATCTGGAGTAGTGGTAGCAATGTGGTACAAATATCCTGCCTCAAAGTAATCATTGTATTTAATGAAAGGTGACCTTTGCTTTCTGCTCTGCCTTTCTCACACCTGAAGAAGGCTCCACGGCTGAAACGTGTTTTCTTTCTTCTCTTTTCAGCACGGAATAAACCTACTGCTTGTTCCTTTGCAGCCTATGCATGCTGACGCAGCTACCCACCTGAACTACATATACTGTACTGTATGTACAGCACACATTACTGCAGTCAAGCACCAATGGCTTAATAAATATTTCATAGTGTACCAATTTGTGGGACAGGCACTCACAGCTGCCATCCCGTAAGGGACTGACTGGACCAATTGGCATTTTTACACAGTAGTGCCGTCCTCCATCAAACAATGATGCACCGCTGTCCAGGATATTGCAGTGCCAACAGTATTATACCAGCTGACACCTTGGGTATTCTAGATGAATGGATCTGTACCACTTACCATTATTATGACAATAATTCAGAAGTTTAAAACCACTGGAACAAGTGTATTTTGCCCCCAGGCACAATGAGGAAGACAGTTCAGGAGGCAAAGATAATGCAAGGGCCACAGCTAGAGAATTACACGACAGTCTCCAGATCTACAATCAGACATCACCTCCATGCTAATGGGTGATTTGGAAGGGATGTCAGAAAAAAACAAAACTTAATTGAGACCAACCAACTAATATAAGAGCCTGGAGTTTGCAAGATGGCTCCGGCATATGGACTGGAGCTGGGTGCTATAATCAGATATGACGAAAATAGAGCTCTCTGGTTAGGCACACCAGCACTGGGCATAGTACACGTCATTTAAATCTCTACACAAAACCTAATTTTATCAGTGTAATTCTATTATTACAAGAGAACTGAAAGACAGATGTGTATGCAGATACAAACATCTACAGTACAGGAGATCCGTGAAGCTGGCCGCCATGGAAACAGCACAAACAATGTAACTCATCGCATTCGATAGTGAATAGCGTAGCTAATTGCTGAATGCGAGAATGACAGCTGCAGTTTGCTTTCTAGAGTATGTCTGTCCGTTTTGGATATTTTGAGAAAGTATTTTCTGTGTTTGTGTGAATAGCAAAATTAAAACTCTCTCTAATATCTTAATGTTACAGTACCACTAAGTGTTTAAGAGTTGGTGTTTTAGCCTTTAAAAGGGAAAATTAGGAAACAACTGCAGTTCAGTTACTCAAAAACTAGCATGTCATAATACTTGCTACTGTACATAATACATAATACTACATAATGAAGCTGTGTGAACATTTTTTAAACTGAAGATATAAATCTAGGGAGTTTCTCATTATATTCTTTTGAAATAAATATACAATTCACAATATGTTTAAAGTTTCAACCCATCATACGTTTAAGTATCTATTCTACATTCCTAAACAGAAAGCAGATTTTAGAATCTGGAGAGCCAGAAGGTTCTGGTACTGTAAACATGTCGGAGTGCAAATAGCTCAAACAATGATTAGGTATTTTAGAGGCCAAACAGTATAATTTCAGTTTTGTCAAAATTCAGATGTAAAAAAAAATTGCATTAATTCTTTAACAAAATATGGTTGAAGAAAACAATGTTTTAAATGAAATGCAGAATGTCTCACGCAAGTGTTTTTTGTAAGTGTATTTGCAAATTGGAAATCTGCTACAAATTTAATAGGTTTAGCTTGTATGTACTGCACAGAAAACAATAACATCTCCTATCCAGACATCATCTAATAAACTTAGTTTAGGTTTTGCTTTTGATACTACTTGAACACCTCAGGGATAACAATGAAGATACAATTTAAGGCTAGAGAATTGACTTCATTTCCCATCCAGGTGCATCGCCTGAATAACATCAGAGCTCATACACTTGAGCAAGACCCACAGATAACAACACATACAGATCTTGTATCAAGACTTTAGCTTTTCTTTGTATAGCATGTGGGGGGGGGGGGGGGATGGCATCATCTTGATTAAAAAATATCAATCTTCCTGTTAATAATATTGATAATTCCCTGTGTAAGTGTTTGTATTTTTCAGCAAATCAAAAACAAATCCAACCTATTAGAATCCATAACAGCTAATAAAAAGACCAAGACCATTTTAGCCATTAAAGAAATCCAGTGTAAACTGTACATTGTGCATCCAGTCTCATGGCTTTACAGTATGTCCATACAGAGCAGATGCACTGGCAATATCTGGCTTCACAACCAATCACAGAGTTTCAATCCACTTGTTTCTCCTCAGGTTTCTGGCTTATTACAATCCTTTTGTCTTATTTCTTGTACCCTGGCTGCTCAGTACTATTTCAGAGTTGGCATTTATTTCAGCTCGGCTTTTTCTATTTGGTAGAACAAGCGTTTTTCAGGATCTCTACCAACACACCTGGGAGAAATGAGACCCTGCATTTTCTTCTTACTCTTTTCTCTGCAATCCTCTCTGCTCATTGAATTCCCTGACTCGGAACATTTTAAAATATGGCTATTTTCCTGATGGATTTTAAAAACTCATGGTACTCAAATTTTTGCTAAACTTGGAAGCCTATCTCAAATCCTGTGCTGTGTAACAGCACTAGAACTGGTTAGGGGTTATTCTCTTTTGTTCTCCAGAGTGAAATAATTAAACGTTTGACAAAAATACTCAATTTAGTCAATATAGGAAAAATAACAACAGCCAAATGCAATGTTAAATTTGTATTTTGTCCAAAAGCTTCATTTGTTCTTTGGATCATGTACAATTATTTAATGATTTCCTGTTTAAGGTAACTATACACTAATATCCAATAAAGATGAAATGCTCAGTTGAGTAATGTTTTAGATGGTTCAACAACTTAAGAATCAGAATGTATTACCAAATGACAAATTCACATGGACATGCGTGAACTCTGAAGCCCATAAATTAAGATAAAAAATTCAAAACATCTGAAATTACTGCAATATGAATGACTAACCAAGGCTTCATGTCTGTACCAAACAAAAAATGCTATGTACACTACTTATAAAAGAAATGCAAATACTTCCATTTCCAATTTCAGAAAGATACAGATACTTAGAGCTGAAACATAGCCATGCACTGTGAAGTAAAAAATCTTTTGAGTGCTACAAAATGTGCCATTCTCTGAGAAATATGATTTACAACATAGTCCTGTTTTAATCCAGTGATCTCTGCGTTACAGGGCCAAACGTGTTGTAGAGTAGGATTGTTTACCACATTTTCCCCCCACTCTTGAGAGAATCTTCATTTACTTGTAACTGTGATGTTTAAATTAATGTATGGTCCCTCCTAGCTTTGTGGCCCCGTGTCAAAGTCTGCCACTTATTTCCTATATACAGGAAATATTAACTAAAACTTAATAATCCTCATCCTTTTACAGTGAAAATGGAAACATCACCACCCCACACGCACACAAAGAAACACGTAACTGCACATTCCAGCAATCTCTCTGCCAGCACTTCAAGCCATGTCTAAGCACAGCATCCTTGCGCCCGATTTAAACACCACGGTAAAGACCATGAACACCATGAAGTCGCAATAGCATGTGTACAGAATGTCATTCATTTAATGCATCCTTACAGTTATGAGTTTTTAAACAAAGAATAATTATTACATTTGCCTAGAACTGCATGCATAATTGTACTGGTTTAGAGATATTAAAACCCTGTATATCATAATCCTGTCAATAAGAATTAACACGGATAAGGGTGAAATAATGCTGTACCTTACTCATACTGTCACTAAATGTCACACTAGGTTACAGTCAATTCATTGGTAATTAAATACATCTAAAAACATGAAACATTTCTAGAGTGTAGAGGTAAAAAATAAATTATACAAAAGGATCTACAACCTTCCAGTTTCCTCCTGGGAAATCTTGGAAAACAATCCGGGCTGATCCAGGTTAGTAGTGGGACCTTTTAAGAAAGCCAGGCTTGTGTGCTCAGCGGGTGGAGTTGTGTCGGCGGACCAGTAGGCCAAACCAATACTCCAATACAACAGCAGGGCCAGGGACACTGAGGAGGAGGAAGAAGCTAAGGTCCTGACCGCCTGCTTGTTAACCATCCCGCAGCACTGCTCATGAGAACAGGGGTTAAGCCTTGAGTCCTGCCTACTAAAAGGTCTCTTATTTCAGTGGCTGAAGTAATGTGAACCAAAGGATGGATGAAGCGGATCCCCACCTATGTGTGAAGCATTTTGGGAATGTAAAGTGTTATAAGATCACTTTATAGGCCATATACAATTTCTTGCATTAGGAATTTGTCCTTTCACATACCCCAACTTGCTCTCCATGAGACACACAGACAGGGAGAGAAGCTTGGGGTCAGAGCGCAGGGTCAGCCATTTATACGGCGCCCCTGGAGCAGCTGGGGTTAAGGGCCTTGCTCAGGGGCCCAGTGGAGTAGGATTCCTCTGCCGGCCACGGGATACGAACTGGCAACCCTCCAGCCACAGGTGCAGATCCTTAGCCACAGAGCCACCAGTAAATGCCATTATTTTATTTAACATGGGCAGTAACCATGTTGCTCTTAAAGCTATACTATTTAAAGTAGTCCACTACTGAATAACTACTGAACCCGACCAGCTTATAGCCAGTATTTAGTATTCTAGTATTTCTGTTAACTGACTAGAAATGTGCAGATTGGATTTCTGGTGCCGACAGTGTTTTTCAAACACTGGTGCATTTCAAAATAGACCACTCAATGAAAACAAAAGGGCTGTCAGATTCGTAAGAGTTTCCTTTTACCAAATTAAAAATAATAATTTATAATTATAAAACCCTACAAATTTAAAACACATTCTACCATCTTAAGTAAAATAAGTTGAAAATACATGATGTATATACAATATACAATGTCAAAGTGGTCAATGTCAAAAGGACTGAACAAAAATGGTGCTCAATCAGGCATGCTAAGCAACTATTACTGAGTCATTTGACATTCATTTCAAAAGTGAAAGAAAAGCAATGTTTATTTTCTGTCCACTGAACACAACATTCTTGAGCTATTGTTCCTTAATAGAGAATTCAACTGTATCACAATAACTAGATTTTCTTAAAGGTCAATGAATCCTGTGATTCACAGGAAAAAAAATAATCCCACAGATGAATGTAATTACAAAAGTTATAAATCTAAATGAAAGGCAATAAAACCCACATAATTCAGGCCTGAACTGTTCTCAATACTTGAAGAACAACATAAAGCTACAGGATATTTTAATGGCTAAGAGAAAAACACGTTGACAAGACCGAAGCAACTCTCTATCTCAAGATTTACCTTTTTTTGTTCAAAAGAGAGGCATAAAAAAACAACATTTATAGTTAAGCACTGACCATTTCAAATCTCGTATAAGAACTTTATTAGTTTATTTCAGTGCAGTTTCATAAGGCTCTTGCCTTTCCTTTTAGCGATATGTTTGTTAAAATGAACTTTCTGCTTTCTTTAGGACAACAACTTCAAAGCATTTAGCTATTGTAGTCAGTTTATTTACCATCCGACTACAGAGACCTGATGAAGTGATGTATTTGTTCAGTTCCCAGCTGATCTCGCAGCAGAGTGAAGACAGGAAATGTTGTGCTCACCTTGCTGGTGTCTTTTTCTTCCACAGCAGAGACCAGCTCCCTTGCTGCGTCTTGAAGGGCTGATCCCTTCTGCTCTCCCTCTCCTCAGGTTCACTTGCATCACCTTCGGAGGCTGAAGTTACAAGAAAGCACTACAATGATTAGACAAAATCCTTAAATTAAAGATAATATTGTCTTAGTTATAGCTGTTATAATTCCTTGCATCTACAGTATATGGTACAGCACATTTCCCAAAGTGCTTTACATGTAAAGGGAGTGGCACTGCATCTGTCGCTGAAGTGTAGGACCCCCTTGACTGCAGCGATCCACTCGTCATGTAGAGTACCAGCAGCTCCACCACACAGCAGATAAAGTCACTAAGTATAACAGTCGTTATACTTATATAATATATATCATCATCATATTGAAGGAAATTGTCACTATACATACAGTATGATTAGAGCAGGAAAGCACTAATGGGTTAATAAACATTTAACACTTTACCGACAACCACATGCAACTGCAGTACTTTAAGTATTCACCACAACACCTGGTAGTTTCACAGGGAAGCCGAGTTCTGCATCACAATTATTTCTGCATCATAAAAGCAGCTGTGCTGCTGTTCATAATATCGCGGTGCCTACCATGGTATACCAACTGACACCTCGCGCATTTCAGATTGCTGCATCCATAGATTGGCGTTTGTTCAAAACCAAAATGCTACAATATCTCACATGATAATACCCTAACATGCTACAATAATCCCAGGTCTCAGGTACCTCATCGGAGAGTGCCACACCACCCCAAAGCCTACATAAATAAAAGCAGTGATATCACTATAAGTTTTAAAATGTATAGTAAACATTGTGGCTCCTGGAAAGGAAATCGAACAAGACAAGCAAAGAAATCAAACTTTTAGGTAGTAAAAGCTGTTCATATTGAAAGACTGCAGCTCAGCTTCATGTTTCAAACAGTGATGTATCAAACAGGGAGTGTGTGAGACCAGTACTGTTGACAGTGGAAGAGATCAAGGAAAAAGAAACTCTGCAAACTCGTGGCAAGTTCCTCTGTGAAAATTCTCTGACAGCTGACGATCAATAGATATCTCAAGAATAACCTTGGTGGAAATACAGGAGTTAACATTCTTCAGTCACAGTAAAATGCACCGCATCACTTTTTTTTTCCTTTGCAGGATTAAATCTTATACTGTGCCGGAACCCAGAAATGAGATATTGCCCCGGTCATATGTACAGTAGCTTCGTAAACCTTAAAATTTCCCATGTTTATAAAATTAAAAAGCCCCAATTTGAAGAAATTAAAGATACAAAAATTTT
Source organism: Atractosteus spatula (assembly GCF_055471065.1). NCBI lineage: Eukaryota > Metazoa > Chordata > Actinopteri > Semionotiformes > Lepisosteidae > Atractosteus > Atractosteus spatula. The sequence continues at coordinate 76,728,315 of NC_142707.1, forward strand.
AAAAATGTATTTGGAATGTTCAGAAACAATTATTTTGTTACTCAGCTTCAGTTAAATACTTTTCTACTGTAGTACATTAAAGGCTTTAAATTAGACCTGTGGTAATATGCTGAGATATTACATGACATCACAGCCCAATTGCAATAACATGAGCTCAAAGTGGGGAGTATTAAAAAGTATTATGAGCTCAATGTGGGGAGGGTTTTTCATCGGCATGAGGGCAAAAAAACAAGCACAGGTAAATTCCATGCTAAAAAGGAAAGGAACAAGTAAAGGTTCGTTCCCTGCTGAAAAGAGAAGAAAAGAAATACAATGTTTCAGCTGTGGAGCCTTCTTCAGGTCTCGACGACATCTGTAGCAGAATAGGAGGCGGTTAGAAAGACTGGTCTTGGAACAGATCGCTGTGACGAGACGGAATGCTGGTTCAGTGAGAGAAGCGGGCAAGTGGTCCAGGGAGGAGGAGAGAAACGACAAAGAAATCTAGAAAAGATTTAGAGGAAGGCATAGTGGGTCACAGCAGAAGTAGGATGAAGAAGTTCAAGTAGGTGTCACACCCGAAGAAGGCTCCAGCCAAAACGTTGTTTCTTTTCTTCTCTTTTCAGCATAAACCTTGACTTGTTCCTTTGCAGGCTGCGCATGCTGACGCAGCTCCCCACTTGATCTACTAAAAACAAAAGTGTCACCAACAATCCACAGAACACCATCCAACATCACTTGTGCTGCCCTTCAACTCCAAAACCCTTTCAATGGCCGATTTTATAGGATGACCACTCAACCAACCGGAACCATTTTTCAGTCCCATCAGCCATCTTGCACTGCTGACTACCCAAGCTTCACCATCCGCACCAGCCTGTACTACCTGTGTTCAGCACTCATAAACATGACCCCTGTAGCCAGTTCAGGATCATCCAGAGAGCATCATGCGTACCCAGCAACCTCACCTATCGCGTGCCCTGCTATTTTTATTGGTGAAGACTGGCTGAATGTTTCAGGGAACACATCAGAGCAGACATCACTTGGAGCTCTCCAAGCCAATAAGTCGCCATCTAATCCCTCACTGCCATGATTACAAAACCTTCTGCATCCCGTCACAGGGTTTCCAGGACTATTATTCCCAAGATTATCCTTGAACTTGGATCACACCTTCTTCTGTCCCTCACACTCCACATTCATGTACACACTAAGCTTTTCTCACTTCACTCACTTGAACACTTTCTCACCTTTTATGCTCTGTCTTTTGTTCTCACTTGTTTTACAGCCTGTGCCGCTTCTCTATCCCCAAAAAAGGTCAACAGCCCAGCAGTTTCTCTTCACACTTTTTTAGCACGGAATGTACAGCTGCTTATTTCTATAACAGCTATAAACGAGTTTAATGTATTATATTTGTCAAGTTTTACATTAAACATGAAAAACATATCATTGGTTCATAACTATGGGGTCTACGAGATAAGATACCTGTTAATAAGATTTTAAATCGTATTGCTAGGTTAATAATGCACATACTAGCAAGATTTATGTTGGACAGAACTTTCCATTTCTATATAAAAAGTGTTTGTTCAATGCTATCATATAGATAGAGCATTCAAAAGTTAATCAAAGAAGACAACCATGCAAGTTCATGCTTCAGATTTCCTTTCCTATCTGTATTCAAAAACTGTTGCTAGCTGTTGCAAGGAACACCAGCACATTTACTGTGTATATACAGGCTCAGCTATAAGGTCCAGACAGTGTAGTACTATAGCCCAGTACCTAAATAGACTCCCTTGTTATAAACTGGATTGTGGAAAAACAATATCCCCACAGCTTGTTACCTAATATTTCTCTCTTCTTTCACAAAACTTAAGTACTGTTTGTGATAAATATCAAGATGGATTCTCCTACTGTCAGGGGGCTAGAAAGTGAAATATCAGTTTAATTATATTATAAAAATAACATTTTTCATGAATTTAATATATTTTGACACAGAGCTTGTTGGTTCTCCCACAAGGGACTAAAACATGAAGCAGCATGACTACAAACACAAAACAAAACTACTTTTTTTGCCAAAATAGTACTTTGATAGCAATAAGGTGTCCAAATGATATATTTTGTAACTACTGGCTATATTGCGAAGTTAAGTACCTTCAGGATTAAAATCTTTAGGGGGCATCATTTTAAAACAACCACAGAAATAAAATAATGAACTCAGGAAATGCAGAAGGTAGTAATTCGCTTGGCAAACACAGCAAACATACATAACTCCTGCATTCCTGATGATGTTCAAAGTATCTACTTTCTGTATGGTTGTCTGGGAACTACTCCTACAGGGATAAAGTGAAATGACTTGTTTTCTATTTGATATAGCAACTAGTTTCACTGGATGCCAGTTTTCTGAAGCACTGCCAATATTTATTGTAGCATTTTGTCTCTCTTGAGCAATTATGTGGGCTACAACAATAAAACTACTACATTGGTTCCAAAATCATCACATCTGCTTTAACTTACTCCCATCAGTAACTATTGCAATTATGAGTAAAACTATGCACCATTAAAACCTGCACCTTTTTAAATTCATCTCAATTAGCAAACATGAACCACATGGCCAGTGGTCAGATTAATGAGGACACCTTGTAAAAAGGGAAATCTAGACTTAAAAATGGTGCATGCAATATTTTATTATGCATCTTAAAGGGAAATGTAATGTTACATATATTTTATTGGCATTGTTACTCAGATTCTGCCATGAAACTAGTACTGGTGTTAATAGACAAATAAACTTGAACTTGAATAGTTTGGTCATTGCTCTAGACATCATTCAGATGCAGGAAAATCCATAAGCTGGTTGGCTGAGTAACAGGGAAACTGTAGAGAAGGAGAACATAGAAAGCGAATTTCTATAACTTCACAGTGGGAGGAAATCATTTCATACAGTAATACACTGATTTTTCAGAATAGGTATCAATGATTATCCGTTAGAAGTGAAGGGTGTTCTGGAAGGATAATGAACAATTGAAATATGTGCGTATTTCAATCCCACATGATACGGCTGCATAACCTGAAAAAGCAAAGGCTGTCTTTGAGAAGCGATCCCCATTTTCTCCAGTGCAGGGTAGAAATGCTCCTGCTTGGAAAATGGACAATCGGGACTACACTATGTCTTTTTAGAAACATTTTCTACCACGATAGAGAACAAAAACACAAAACCAGTGACCGCGGTGAATACTCTGGTTAAGAATCAGGCCTGATTTAGGCTGGCCATTCCTCAGAGTGAAGCTGTCAGCACACAGGTTCTAGAGTCATATCTTGCCATGATCAAACTTCTGAAAAACGTTTCTGATGTCCATCTCTATGGAAAGGGTTACAAAGCCATTTCTAAGGCTGTGTGGCTGAACCACAGTCGCTAAGAAGAACATGAGTGCTCGTCTCAAGTTTGCCAAAAGGCACCTGGGTGATCCTCAAGAGATCTGGAACAGTGGTCTATGCACATGGAGTCAAAAGTGAAACACTGCATTCCACAGCAGGAACGTTATGAGGAGGAAGTCTCATGGTTTGGGCATGCTTTGCTGCATCAAGACCTGGACAACTTGAAGGAGCCACGAACTGGCTGTGTGCCTGTGTGTCTCAAGGAGAGCAAGCTGGGGTATGCAAAAAGACAAATTCCTAATACAAGACATTGTATATGACCAATAAAGTGAACTCTTATTATCTTAATTGTGCTCTGGATCAGAGAATTCTGCAGGACAATATCAGGCCATTCTTCCGTGAGCTGAAGCTGAAGCACAGCTGAATCCGAAACACACAAGCAAGTCTACATCGCAATGGCTAAAGAACTAGAAATTCAGAGGTTTGGAATGGCACAAAGTCCTGACCTAAATGTCGTGCCTGGACCTAGAATGAGCAGTTCATGCTCAAAAACCTACAAATGTCATTGAGTTGAAGCAGTTTTGTATGGAAGAGTGGGCCAAAATGTCTAAACAGCACTAAGAGAGACTGATCAATAACTACAGGAAATGTCTGGCTGCAGTTATTGCTGCTAACAGTGGTGTGACCAGTTATTGAGTTTACTTTTTCACATGGCATTGGGTGTTGCATGACTAATAAATAAATGAAGTATCTAAATTGTGTGTTGTTGGTTCAGTCAGGGTCCCTTTTATTTAATATTATTTTTTGGTTGTAGATCTGATAACTTTCACTGCCAAAAATATGCAATAATGTAGAAAATCAGACAGGGGCAAATACTTTTTCAAGTCACTGGTAATTATGTTCTTTAACCATAAATACTATATACCATAGTACATTATGAACTAGTTATTGATTATTTGCGACTTGGATGAACATATCTGTATCTGTAGAGATGATTACAAAAGGATTTACAGTCCTGCCGACAACTAAGGTCTCTTCGCGTTGTGAGTCAAGGCTCATTGTGACAATGATAATATAGTTCTAATATTAGCAATGCATAACTATCATATTAAATTTTATTTTAAGGAAATGGAATGGAAATTGTTATTGCATCAAATTATTTTGATGTTTTTTTTGCTACCATAAATCTTGCTTGTTGTTTTGGTATTTCAAAGCTGTGCTGACATTTAAGAAGCATCTAGCATTTTGGCTAATTGGAATGCCCTTAGCCGTTGAATTTAAACTTCCAATGCCTAGAGTCAATATTTACCTTACTAAACAGAGTGATCATATCTAGTACACTTCAAAGGTCCTCTGACCTTTCATAACAGACCAGTACATTTAAAATGGTATTTAAAAAAACATTGCTGTCAAACACATAGTGAATTTAAATCTTAAAGAGCAGCCCTTTAAAATGAGCTTCATGTTGTCAAACTACTGTACATCTCTCAATAGATACACATTCATAAATTACCAGTTATCACCAGTTTAAAATTGCTGCTTGCTTTTCTGAGCAATATTTAAAGCACAAAATCTTTCAATTGCGAAAGCAAGAAAATAACAAGAAAATGCTTTTATCTTTTAATCTTAACCTTTTAAGCTTTTGTGGATAACAGGCATTCCTCTCACTGATTGAGACAAATAAAACACAATAAAAATATAACCGACTTTTATTTACAAAAATAAAAAATGCACAAACTTACCTGGATTTTTCTTCCTCTTGAATAAAGATCTGACCATGTGGACCACATCATAGTGTTTGCCATAGCGTCTAGACTTCATCTCATCAAACCATTCCCCCGTCATGATCTTCAGCTGTCTTGGGTCAAAGATGGACATCCTCAACTGCCTGCCACACAAGAGCAAGAAGGATATGAGCCCAACGAGGCTTCTGGACATTTAGATGGCTGAGAAGATCAAGGAATGAGTAAGACCTTTAGCACTTAAGGTTAGCCAGCATTATCTGCTGCATTTCCAGCCTTCACATAATTTAAATAGTACAACCAGATGAGGTTTTTGGTCTTTGTAAAAAAAAGTCTCTCTTTTCTAGCTTTAGTTTTGAGAACTGATCTAATAAGAGGGCCTTTCCAGCCCTCTCAGTTATAGAATGTTGCTACAACCAAGTCTGTAAGCATTTAACCGATCATCGGAAGAATCAATATACTGTAGTAACAGCAACTAAGCTGATTCTACCAGGGAACTGCAATGCAGCAGATTGGATGGGACATGTTGTGTAGATCTGCCTTAGATCTAATCCACACAATACAATTTCACTTAGGACTGTAACCTCACCTAAGCAGTCTTAGGCAATATGTAAACACATGAAAAATGCAAGTTCACATCTCAGCATACGAATTGATTTTACACAGTGCATATAGATCTCACCAACAGCAATCTAACAAAATCTCTTATTTTGGACTATTAAGCCATTTACAGTAGGTTAGTCTGGACTTGGTAAAAATATCATAAATTGTAAGTTCAAGGGGGTTGTAACGATCAGGAGGGGGATTAGTCAAGAATCTTTAACAAGAATTATAAGACTATCTTCTATGGGTCATATAGCAAAAATGTTAGGAACTGGGGGGCGTGGCTATGCACTAAAAGGAGAAGGACGTGTATCTGTCGAGCTCCTCGCCGAATTTAGAAAAATAGGCATAAAAATACAGTCTTTTAGCACAAAATACCAACATAACACTTTTACAGTGTAAGAATGTCACTTGCCGACTATTTCGGACAAACCCCTCTCGCCCAAAACCAAACAAAAGCGTCAAGAAAGACACGAAGACAACAGAAAGAAGGCGAGCAAGATGGCGACTTCACTGGGGGAGACGGTACAGTTGAGACCAACCTAATCATAGAAAAAGTAACATCAAACATCGACGAAATATTAGATTCAAAACTCGCAACGATTCGAGAACCTGTTGCTGCTATAGCCACTAAAATGGACATAGTGATTAAAAGAATAGATGAAGTGGAACAGCGAGTTTCGGACCTGGAAGACGGCAGTGTAACGGCGGGCAACAGGATACGGGTGCTTGAGACAGACCTGCGCAAGGCATTGGATCGTCTTGAAGACTTCGAAAATAGAAGCCGGCAGAAAAATGTGAGAATCCTCGGCCTATGAGAAAACATCGAAGGAAACAACCCAGTTGGGTTTTTTGAGAGATGGATCCCTGAAACCCTTGGCATGGAAATGAAGGGGGACAAAATCAAGCTGGAATGTTGCCATCGCACAGGACCCCGGCGCAAGTCGGGGGAGGGCGGAACACCTGCACCCCGGGCCGTGCTGGTGAGGCGGCACAACTACCGGGATAAGCAGAAGGTAAGGGAAGCGGCCAGGGCCAAGAAAGAAATCATTGTGGAGGGGAAAAGAGTCTCCATCTTTCAAGACTTCTCGGTCGAGGTGCAGAAAAAGAGGGCGGAAACAGCCGAAGTGAGAAGGAGGCTGCATGATGCTGGACTGAGGTATTCGTTCCTGTATCCAGCGATCATTAAAGTGTTTGATGCCTTGGGGGGATCCACTACTCTTTCCAGCTTAAAAGAAGCAGAGAACTTCCTTAAAAATATTCAACAGCAATCCTCCACGTCTGAATAGAAGGTGAGAGGTCTGCTGCTAAACGAGCAGCCTTGGCTTCTGTTTGTAGAACTGATCGAGCAGAGAACTGAGCAGCTATGCCTGCGCTTAGATCCTTTTCTGACGTTTTAACTGTTCTCTATCCTTAAGATTCTGTTATTAATGTTAATGTTGAGATATAGATGATACTGTTTTGTATAGAAACTTAAGACTGTAACGAATTAATTTGGCGAGGAGTAGACAGTTTTTGTTTTAGTATAATAGTTGAACCCCCTATAACTGAGCGTACTTTATTGCTGACTGCCGCAGCTGCGTGACTAGCGGCAACCTTTAGTTTCACTTCTCTGTTAACTACGCAGAGAAGCGAAACAATTTTGTTGGACCTTTTCTTAGTTTAGTTTGCAGACTCTAGCAATCTTGTTCTAAGACTGCTCTTTCTGTCTTTATCACCGTTAATCAATGTTCAGAAGATTAACAAAGTTCCTTTGTTTCTTTTTTAAATACCTGACAAGTGCTGTTACCTCATGTACTGTGTGTGGTCACAAACTGAATTTTTGTTTTCTCTCTCCAAGACATTGTTTTATTTTTTTTTCCTTCTTCTCTTTTCTCTTTAAAATGTATGGAACGGGTACTTGCAGCTGCTCTATTTGCTATTCACTGTTATGTTGCATTATACTACAATTTAGCCACTGCGTTACCGTATTACAACTAAAAAAAACACCATGAATAATGTTAAGATACGCACTTGGAATTTAAAAGGGGTGAATAGCGTAGTTAAAAGGAAAAAGATTCTGAACGTCCTGAAACAAGATAAGATTCAAATAGCATTTTTGCAGGAAACTCACTTGAATGATCTGGAACATAAAAAACTTAAAAGGGAATGGGTAGGTCAAGTTTATTACTCATCATTCTCCACCAAATAATGAGGCGTGGTTATTCTCATTCATAAGAATCTCCCATTTACAGTCAACTCAACTTATGTGGATCATGAAGGTAGAGTGGTAATAGTTAAAGGATTACTATATGGGGAAGAAGTGGTGATAGGATGTATATATGCCCCTAATGAACAAGACGAACAATTCTTTATCGATGTGTTTGGACAACTCACTATTATGGATTGTAACAATATTATCCTTGCAGGAGACTTTAATTTTTCTTTCTGTCCTAGGTAAGATAAGATGCCATCTGCTAATGTACCATCATCTAAAATCTCCAAAGTAGTGACAACTTTATGCAGCGAAATAGATGTTATTGATATATGGAGATTCTTCAACCCAACTGCTAGGGGCTTCACATTTTACTCCTCACCGCATCAAACAGCTTCTCGTATTGACCACATCCTCCTATCCAGCCATATGGCCCATCTAGTAACAGATATAGGTATTGATCCAATTACTATATCAGATCATGCTGCTGTGACAATGAGTATGTCCTCTCCACAACCAGTGGAGCGTTCTCTTGTATGGAGACTAAATCCGTTTAATCTGCTGGACGAATCTGCTGGACGATGAATTCAGAAAGTTCCTTAATGAACAAACAAAGCTATATTTAGAATGTAATGACATTGAAGAAACCGATCCTAGGGCAGTATGGGAGGCTTATAAAGCTTACATGAGAGGTATGATAATTTCTTATACCAGTAAAAAGAAAAAGGAACGAATCTCTTTGCAGTTAGCACTTGAGAAAAAAATTTCAAAATTGGAAGAGTTTTACACTGCTAAATCTGAGAAAATTCTAATTGAAATTAAAGAAGCTAGGTCACAACTTAATAACCTAGTGACAAAAAAAGCTGAAAGAGATGTTCTATATGCAAGACAGCGTCTATTTGAAAAGGGCAATAAACCAAACCGCCTCCTTGCAAGATTGGCAAGGATGGCACCATCCAAAAATTTTATTTCTGCCATTAAAGATGAGAATGGCCAGCGAACACTGGAAAATAAGAAAATAAATGGTATCTTTAAGAATTTTTTTGAGAAGCTATATAGCTCAGAAACAGATAAAAAACTGCTTCAGGAGAGCACTTTTTTAAAAGGCATAGACATTCCTCAAGTCAGTGATACACAGAAAGGTTTATTTAGAAGTTCTATCTCCAGTAAAGAGATTAAAACAGCTATCATATCACTACAGTCAGGAAAGACACCAGGACCAGATGGCTACCCTGTAGAATTTTTTAAAATGATGAAGGATCAGATCTGTGACATTTATCTCAAGGCCATCAATAAATCTATTAAAGAATCTTCCCTACCAGAATCTATGAATATTGCCAACATAACAGTTATTCACAAAAAAGGAAAAGATCCTGAACTATGTAGCTCATATAGACCCATAAGTTTACTGAATGTTGATATAAAAGTGATAGCTAAAATACTGGCAACACGCTTAGAGAGAATAATGACTAGCATTATTGACCCAGACCAGACGGGGTTTATTAAAGGAAGAAACTCATTTAATAATACCAGGAGATTGTTTAACATAATGCACCATCTTGACCAGCTACAGGTTTCAAGCCTCCTTGTGTCGATGGATGTGGAGAAAGCCTTTGATAGAGTGGAGTGGGAATATATGTTTGATGTTATGAGGAGATTTAATCTAGGTGAAGACTTTATCACATGGACTAAGTTATTATATAGTGCACCTAAAGCCACAATACAAACTAACGGTTTCATCTCCCCCCCCATTCAGGCTGCACAGGGGCACACCTTGCTATTCACTATAGCAATTGAGCCATTGGCTATATATATAAAATGTAATCCAAACATCAAGGGGGTCCAACTGGGGGGAAGACATCACAAAATTATGCTGTATGCTGATGATGTTATAATGACAGTAACGGACCCTGTTCACTCCCTACCTGAAATTATTACTGGTATAAAAATGTTCTCAACCATATCAGGCTATAAGGTCAATTTCAGTAAATCTGAGATTATGCCTTTAGGGAACATGGGAAAAGGAGAACCCGCCTATAATAAACCATTTCACTGGAATCCTAAGGGTATCACATACCTTGGGATTCAGGTGACCCCCAAAATCTCACATCTGTATTCTGTAAATATAAGACCTCTACTGATACACTTAAAGGACAACATGAACCGGTGGACAAATTTACCAATATCTTTCCTGGGCAGAATTAACTTGGTAAAGATGATAATATTACCTAAACTTCTCTATCCTCTATCTATGATATTCACTCCCATGAATAAAGCTGACATAAAGGATCTGAATAAAGCAATATCAACATTTGTATGGAGAGGAAAAAAAACAAAAATTAAATATAAGACTTTGCAGTTACCCAGGGATTACGGTGGATGTGCATTGCCAAATCTGAAATACTATACCTGGGCAATACAAGCAAGAATCCTCCAGCAGTGGATTCATGCACCACCAGACTCCACCTGGGTGGATATGGAGGCTGAACACGGTAAACCAGCCTCTCTTGTAAACCTCTTAGGCAGGAAAATGACTAATGTACCCCCACTAGCTAAAAAGGACCCTTTAATAATAAATGTACTGAGAACATGGAGGAAGATAACTAAATTCTTTAGTTATTATCCCTCTCTTTATATGCTATCTTCACTTGTGGGTAACCCAGACCTACCTCCTGAAAAGACAGGCTCCCACTTTACTAATTGGCAAACAGCAGGTATACATAGAATTTTTTACTTATTTGAAGGGGGGGTATTTAAATCCATTGAGGGTCTTCAAGCACAATATAACATACCAACAAGAGACTTCTTTAAATATCTTCAGATTGGGCATTATGTGAGTACCAAGAATGGTGGTCTTGACTTATTCAGCAGCTCGCACACACTAGAAAAATCTTTCTAAAGAACGGGAACTCAAAGAAATTTCTATCCACGTTTTACACTTTCTTGTCTAGGCATGAGGTGGACTTCCAAAAATCTTTACAATCTGGAGCCAGGAACTGAGGTGCTGTATAGATGATAACACCTGGAAAACTATTCTTTCATTGCCTTCAACAATCTCCGTCTGTAACCGGTATAAAGAAATGCAGTACAGGTTGTTACATAGAGCATATATATCTCCACAGAGCTATAGCAAATTTAGCACAGGCACATCACCAAACTGCCCTAAATGTAAAACCCAGGTTGGAACACTGTTTTACTGTCTATGGGAATGTACATATGTCCAGAGGTTCTGGTGGGAGGCATGTAAAAAAATATCTTTGATCTTTGTAATACAGTTAGATCCTCATCCTCTCACGTGCATTTTGGGAGTCTTGCCTGTTCAGCTGCTGAACCATAGAGAAGCAGTCCAGCCTGCCCTGATGCTGGCAAGAAAGGTAATCATGACCAAGTGGGTGGGTGACGAGCCTCCCTCTCTAGCTCTCTGGGAATTACTCATAAGAGACTTGATCTCTTTGGAAAAGTTAAGATTCATCCTAAAAGGTGAGCTGGACCATTTTAAAGATTTATGGGATAAGCCTTTGACAGCATTAGGTTTAAAAGAAGAGCTCAGTATATATTCCTAAGCCATTATATATAACTATGCTATAACCTTTATGCCTTTAAATGGTAAACTCTGATATAGCTGTGACTGTACCTGTTTTTGTTTTTTATTTTGTTTTTGTTTTCTCTGTCTTTCTTCTTCTTTCCTCTTTTACTCTTTTTTTTCCCTTAACTCTATTCTTCATTTCTTTTTCTTACATTCATTGTTATTCTCTTAAAAAAATGTAAAAGTTTAAATATTGATGTCTCTGCTGTGATATTTAATAAACAGAATTGGAAAAAAAAAAGTTAGGAACTGACTCCCTGACAATGTTGCTTGAGATTGGGGATGCTGGTATTTTTCTCACAGATGCACTTTTAATAAGCCAGTCAGGTGTTGCTACTCATGATGGGACCTTTTCAGTTGAGCCCAGGGTGACGTTACTTGTCAGTGTGAATGATTCCAGTTAACGTTGATATTTGCAAGGTCACAGCTCAGAAGAAGACATTTTGCGAGACTAGACTTGAGGAGAGATCAAAAATCTCCAAGAAAAGTTTTCTGCCAAATTTTGAGACAGTCACAGAACGAAATTCCAGCGAGTTAGTGTGGAATGTCCCCAGATGTTTAACGACCCAAATGTAGTTTTCCACACCTGTACCTTGTTTTGTTCGCTTCAGCCTGACCCGTCTCCTAGAATAAAACAAGTATTTATTCTACATGTAGGCACATTCAGCATTTGATTTTTTAACTTTAAATCTGTCTTTCATACATTCATGTGCTACACTGAAACAGAAATAAGACACAAAGTTTTACTACAAAGCTATTGTGCAGTTTGTGAACCCAATAATTATTGTAGTGCCCATTACTTACACAATGCCCTTGTTTAAATGAAACCCTTCTTTTATTAAATGACCAAAAGGGCTTCTATTTATGAATGCAATGTTTTCTGAGATGCAATGGTGCATGAAGTAGAAAAAGATTAAAATCAATTCCCTATAGATTGTGAAATGCTTGATTGCTCTAGGTTGGAGTGATGCTTTTCTGATGTACTGTATAGAGCTGTCTCTTGCCTCTTACCTGTTTCTGTGTAATGTAACATTCACAAATGTAGTAATTCCAAATACATACAGTACTTGCAATGATACAAGGTTGCATGTTTTTTTTTAATGGTCCTGGTACTCAACGAATTTAGATATAAGCTCTCCATTACTTAGCCATTTGAAGTCTTGTTTTTCCCCGATGTTCTCTTCAGGACTCTTCTCCTTGAGCATCACTCCTTCAGATATTCTTGGCGTTTCTGCACTTTCCATCATAGCTCAGATGCTTCTGAATTTCTCTGTGCAGCCATGCCTGCTGGCACCCGGCCCGTTCAGATGCAGACCACGTCATCTGTGCGACAGCCTTTGCCACGGAACGGCCTCCTGTGGCAGAGGAACATGAAGCCTTCCTCTGCGCACCGTGTCCTCAGCTTCGCTGGGTTCACAGATTCCCTGTCTTTACCTCCACATGGCATACTGTAGCAATTGCATTGGTTTATTTTGGAAACTGCACATCACATGTTTTTTGCTAAAAGACTACCTGCTCTGTGAATGAAGCCAGCCACCTTATCTCTTGGGAGACAGCACAGGGTTTTAAACATTTTAAAGTTCCATATCCAAGTCTATCACTCCTCAGCGCTGAGCAAGTGTCAGTGGAAGCACATCTTGTAGCTTTCTTACAGATGTGCAAATTGTAAGAGAAATATGTCCAGAAAAGCGCTATATAAGTGTAAGCAATTATTATTAAATGTCAGTCCAGTTAGAACTACAGTAGGTCTATCATAGCCAGCTTGGACCAAACCAGGAGCACACAGACCAGAACAGTAGACAATTCCAGATAGCTATCAATAATTCAGAATTCCTTGGGAAGATCAGGGTCCAGTGATCCCAGGAGAAGCAATGTGTGGTGGCACACAGTACAACACCAGCATCTTGAACTGCGGCCAGACCAGGTCTGCTTCTGCTGCACTAGCAGGCCAAAATTGGAGTCATCATCCTGGACACATAAGGACAAATGAGATGGAGCTAGGTACCAAAACTTAACCACCTCTTGAAAATTCCAAAAATAGGTAAAAAATGTACCCATTAACACAAAGGACTAAGAACTAGCTTCATATGATATTGCCTGTGAGGGATCAAATATAATGTGTAGAAAATGTAATTGGATTATTCAATGTTGGGGATTTGGGGGTGGCTGAATTTACTACATTTCCCTAAATTTGCTCCTTAGAGATTTCATTGACTTCTATTGAAAAATGTATAAACCGTGATCATTACTTAAATAGATTATTAATAACCACTTGATTTAAAGTCCCACAACACTTGAAAAGCCTGTCCCAAAGGTTATCAAAGCAATACAGTATGTGCATTTTATGTTCCACATCACTTACAAGGAAAAAAGTTGGGATTAAACTTGAATACAACTCAATTTCCCCTTATCAGGCAACATCCCAAAAGTGTTTTAGGGGTTACTGACATATTTTCTGAAAAAAGATTTATTATGTGTAAAATATGGTGCTACTATTATCATAGTATAAAAAGTGAGCCCAGGGTTATATTTCTGGTCAAAGTCATTTTCTCACTTTAGGAAATCTCCACATTCACATTTTCTATCATTGTCTAAGGCAACTGGGCAATGGCTCTGGTTTAACAAAGATGAAAATAGATTAAGACGAAATGTCAATATTAAATAAGACCCCTTGTTTACAGTGGATTGATATGATAATAATAAGACACCCAAAGAAGACTCCACAGCCAAAACGTGGTTCTTTTCTTCTCTTTTCAGCATGGAATAAACCTGTACTTGTTCCTAATAAGACTCCTGATGAGGCAGATAGCACATTTTAGATAACTAGAGTCTTTGTATTTTATTTCTTCAAGCCCGGCAATCAGAAATTCAACACTAGTCACGAAGAGCTCGTGTGAATGATATGACAGCTGTCATCAACTTAGTTTAGAAAACGAGTGGGCAGCTTCAAAAGCTTTATCTCCTCTCCTGAGCTTTCTATTCTGACTGAATGACAGCGAGCACATGGCCAGCTCCAGAGCTCATTACGGAGATACGCCAGTCTGACTTACATGGCTGCACACTTATTGACTTGGATGAATGAAAACTATTATATATTCATTGGAGAAGCCGACTTCAAATGTAATAAACCTAAATGTGCACTTGTTTGATGCACAGGCAGAAATAATTAGCATGTGTTTTAATCAGTGAAACACTGGCTTTGCATAAAGCTTCAAAAAGCAAAGACCTCAGGAGCAGCAAGAAGTCAACTTACACTAAATTTCTATCACTTACTGTAGGAAAGGGCACTCCAAAATCATTTCATTATTAAAGGCTGGGCGCATTTTATAGGATCAACTTGCAAAAAACTTCAATTTATTACAGCCCTTATTTAATCCTATGTTTTGCACCCTTAACCTTCAAAACATTTAAGGTGAATTCACCATCTCTTTATGGCACAAAATAAAATGTAAAAATAATTTACAGAGACAATATAATTGCTGAAATGCACTTATGATCCAAATGATTTATGTTCAAGGCTTTTAATTGTGTCTTTAGAATAAATTCAATTGTATTTCAGCTGCTGATTGTTTCACAACATTAAAACCAGAAAATGGTTTAAACTTATTATATATTCATTGAAATGTAATTTTTCAGCATCCTTAAATATCTGGAAGTTGCAATTGATTTCCAAATTTATTTAATGGTTTTGAAAACCAAGAGAATGATTCGGTTTAATAGCAAAATATTTTCTTTTATTCAAAGATGCTTACCTCAAGAATAAACGTGGTCTGAAAAGCAATTTACTATGCAGTGCTGGACATGTACTGTAAGAGCAGTAGTGAATCTTTGAATTGCGCTGATAGAATACAGATGTATATACTACAGAATAATACAACGTCCATGTTTCACTAGAAAACATTACAAATTTTACCTGATCAGAATTTGATTTTAAAAGATTTCCTGACTGAATTCAGGCCCTGACAACTTGGAACATAAACAGAATATACCCCCTTAACCAACAGAAAGAAAAGCCTTTTCCTCCACAGCCAGGAGATCCAGCATAACTTAAAGACCAGGGATAGTTATTTTTGCAATTGAAAGTAAAGGTTACCTACTGTATATATAGGTTACCTACAATGGACAACCCTGGCTCAGGAACCCATCAAGCCGTTTGAAATGCTCATGTTCTGGCCATCCAGAACCCAGTTAAGACCAGGACAGAAAAGGCAATTAAGCAAGAGAAGGCTGAGGCTCAACCTACTACTATACACTGGCAGCTGACAGGAAGGAGACACCAAGAAACATGGCTGAAAGCAACAACTGGTTTAAGCAACTGATTTATACGGATTTGTTTTGGCTTTTTTTTCTGGCATTTATCTGCAAAATTTTCTCATGAAAATGTTATCCCTTGTTGTATTTGTCTACATGTACTTGTCCCTCCAACTTGAGCTCCTGATGACTTATTGAGCTCCTGCAGGACTCAGGAGTGACGGTCAACTGCTGTAGGTCTTCTGTTACTGAAAACAATCAATAACAAACGCATATATTACAAAATTATTTTGTATTTACAACAAGTCTAGGTATGCAAGAGCAAACTAACTCAAGATTTTAAGTTTTATTTAATTTTATACATTTTTTTTATTATCCCACTAATCAGAGTCAGTCACACAGGCTGTTAAGCAAAACGCTGGCCACCCCCGCCAAGTTACAGGATTCGAACACACCACATACTCCTTTATGGCAACAACATTCATATCATCCCTGCTTTTTTACCATCCACTTTCTCAGAAAGGTGTGAAACGTTATGAGCCCTGCAGTACCTTCACCGCTGAGCCAATTACAGCCCAGGTCCTTATTACCTGGCACCGAAAACAAAGCTGCTCCTTCCTGAAGGGGCTGTATTATTGCAAAACATGCATGAAATGGAGAAAAGCAAACATTGCTTAACTCAACTCTCTACTGCTACAAGTACAAGTATCACTTAGGCTTTCTGAAATTTGTACAGCTACTACTCCTTTGCTTTTCACCTACTCGCAGTTCTTGCTTTGTCCTACTTTGCTCCTCCTTAATGATAATACCGAAACTGTCCTCGGTCATCATTTAAGACAAAATCTAGATGCTGGGCTGTTGGCATCTTAAAATGTCATTATGAGGGGCTGGGTTAATCCTAAAATACACTATACCTTTTACCTATTCTACGGCCAGAGGACTAGCCTATATACAGTATGGAACACAGAATTCTGTATTTATTCTAACTATGAAAGGCCACAGCTAGACTGAACCAGGCTCCTTTTAAGCTGCCTGGTGTTTATTTTGTACACTGTGGGGGGAAACACACAGTGTATGTCTGCGGAGATGAATGACAGAAAGCCACATTATCACCTTGTCACAGAGAAATCGCGAAGCCAAGGCAGTTGTTCTTGATGGGAGTAGTACCCAGGGACAGGAGAATTGTGCAGTACCGTAACGTACAGTAGGACCCATCCAACAAAAGAGTGACGAAACGATGACCCAAGGGTGTTGCACTGGCAGAGGTGGCTGTAGACAACGCTGGGATTGAGAGGCTCTATGACCTGCACCAATACTCTAGTGAGCTGCTGACTGGCTGGGTTTCTTATGATCAACTCTTTCTATTCGCGATGCCACAGTATATTTTTATACTGCTGAAAGCATGGATAGTGTTCCTTTTTCTTCAAAGCAGTTGTAAGGATGTATGTACATCTGATAAAACACAGACTCTTTACCTGAAACTCTAATGTCTTAAAATTAGTAACGTGCATCCTTCCACAAGGGCACAGGGGTTTTAACTTAAAACGCAGACTACACTGTTTTTTTAATTCATAACCATTTGAGCTGTTGTATTACTGGAGCAATCAAGCGAAGTATGTTGCTCACAGGTACAGCAGCTATCCCTCCTGAGATTTGAAACCATAACCTTCAGTCTAATCAGTAGTCCGTACTGCTGCCTCTTTAAAATACAAATGTTGAATTTTTGATCACTGATTTGCTGCATCTTTAAGACAATGTCAGAATTCCATGTTCTGTAGGTTTCTGCAGGTACCTGAAAAGGAACAATACCACTTCCTAAATCCAGCTTAAACTCGGGGTGCGATGCCATTTTGTGTAAAAAAATTGGGTTTAGATCAAGTTTAGTCTCCCTTTTCTTATCCAAGACTTTTTAAAATTCTAATCGTGCTTTGAAATGAATACACACTCATGATTCGTTAATGTAGGTTAAAGGTTTCATATCACCAAGTATACAGTGTAGTGTTTCAAAGACATGCTTATGTGGATCTGATACGAATCCCTGGCAGTCATGCATGATCACATTGAAATTACTTCACACCAGCTACAAAGCACTGTGAGCAGAGTAAAATCATACATTCCCAAGAACATTCTAAAGACAGAAATAAACCAGCCATTTCATTGTTAACCATAAATAATGCAAAAATATTTTAAGCGAGAAGTTTAGGCTCTTAATATCAATACCCAAGATATTATATAGCATACAGTATATACAAACTGCATATGAACAGCTTTCAACTTTTATCAAAAGGTATAGATAACGGGACAAACAAACAGAATTTCCAGGTATATATAAAGATCCTCAACATTTATAAAAAAATAAATGTAAAAAATGTATCAAGCATGAAAACTATTTTTGTTTGATTTTACCCTTTTAATATGTAAAGAATAAATGCAGTTAACGTAATCCTTCGATCATGTGGTAGTTTCACAAACCCTGTACTCTTTGGGATGTCTTCTAGACAGACTGTGTTGGTTCTGCAAAGCCCCTTCAAAGAAGGAATACTCACCGGCAAGCATTTCAATCATCATGGGGAAAACAGAGTAACTGACCACAATTCATAGGGAAAATATTGAGGTTTATTAAAGATTTTTAAAAAGAGTTTTGCTTTGAAAAGACATGAAGCTGTGCAAATTTTAACAGCAATATAACTTTATAGCCATTTTTTTAAGTGACTGTCCAAAGATACTAAATTCAAGTTAAAAAGAATATAAATCAAATTAAAGCGTTTTCATTTCGAGTCTGTAATGCCCCATGATATGCAAACGAACATTAACCATTAACAGTTACTGTAGAATCGAATGCATCTTAGTTGCTTTAGTTTGAAGGTTGCATTTCATAATCAAACGACAAATTCATCGACATGTACTGTAGGGGCCTCGGTAAATGAATTAAACATGAATGTGTACCACAGGTACTGCTCAGAGGTATAAATGAAATTACACATCAGGAAGGTTGAAGTTGCAAGAGAAGTGCTGATGCATAAATCAGAAGTCTTTGGGGATAAAAACCATCACAAGCTTGTTTTCCCCTTAGCCTGAAATTGCAATCGTAAGAAATAACCATTTAGCTGCATTTTGAAATGGAGTTCCTTGGCACTTTGAGAACTATTTATTATTTATCTCATGTCAGCAAAACGTGCTCGGTACCTCTCAGGACATAGTCTATAGTTTATACAGTTAAATATACGTACAGAGACATTCCTAGTAAACAAAATTATATCTAAACCTTTAAAATAATTAAGAGAAATTATTGGAATTACATGAACTAAACCTTTTCACAGCTACTATTAATATGTGACGCAGTAAACAGTATTGTAAGAGGCTGACGCAGGTGACAATGGAGGCGTCTAAGAATCTAGACACAATGGGTAATACAGTACCTAACTAGTGTCAATATTTCCACTGCCTAGAGCTTCAATTCAAGGGACGTTTACTTGGTTCTGCTTAGGTGAGAAACACTGATCAAAAGAGCCTTCTGGTTTACCTTATTTAATTAAGTTTTGGGTAAATGATTGAGACTGTTAAAAAGAAAGTGGAGATAAAGATAAGAGACAGAAGACACGAAGTAGGAAAAAAGAGACTATGAAAGAGAGGAGAGACCACAAGACAGAACACGGAGTGTGTGCCAGGCGAGAGGTCCGTGTTCGAGACCATCCAGAAAGACCCATTGGAGTGAGTATTTAGCAAGCTCTCTTAGCAAGGTTCATTCTGGGTTAGAGATAGAGATTCATCATAGGTTGTATTGTACTTAGTTTTGTATTTTAGTTAAGGTTTAGGATGCTTATTCTGTTTCATATACAAACACTGAGTCGAAATGAATTAGATTAATTCATTTAAGCAGGTTGATACTGCAGCAGGGAGTGGTCACGTACGGCAGTTGTATTTTAGTTACACTTTGACTCAGCACTGAGTCAATTCACCAGCAGCAGATTCCATTATTACCAGAGCTGTTACCACATCAAAACAAGAGCATTTTCCCTTCTGTATAAAGAAGGGATAAAGGAACAAGTAAAGGTTTATTCCATGCTGAAAAGAGAAGAAAGGAAACAACATTTCGGCTGTTTTTTAGCTAAGATACAAATACTTGATATCACATGAGCAAACAATAAAATGAGTGCAGAGGCTGCCGAGAAAGCTCCAATAAGCAAAGGAGTGGGCCATTTGCACCTTCCAACAGACCGGGATGTCTAATAGAATATAGTGTAATTCACAGTCCACAACCAAAATCTAGAACCAGGCAGGAACTCCAAGGAGAGATGAAGCACCTGAAGCAGTAGACAGGAAACAAGGAAAGACTAGGAGCTAAAAACACCAAAAGAAGAACAAGAAAAAAAACACAAGGACTGAACTGACCTACAAGAGGAAGAAGGGCAAAGAGCCGATCACAAAGAGCAAGGTTAGAAAACAAATGGCATTCATTAAGAAGTATAAGCAAATCATGAAAAAATGGCATTGTACAGATACAGGAAACAAAGCTAATTTATAAAACAGTTATAAAACAGTGCCAGACTACCCAAGAATGCAAGGAGCCCATAGACTAGAGCAGACTGCAAGCCTCTTTTCAAAAAAAGAGAAAGACATTTATTACCTCAAGCCAAAATATACACTGACAAGCCTCAAGTTCTTTAACATCATAATGAGTCAAAACTAGAAGTTGGTTCCAAAACCAGAACCAAAGATCAAACGGTCATTAAAATGAGTCCTGCAAAAAAATTACCCCAGTCAGGTTTGTGTCTTATCAGTGTGAATCCATTTCAGTTCTTCCAGAACTGAAAACCTTGGAATAAAACAAGAAAAAGAACTGTCACAATATCTTTCACACTACCTTATCTTAAACTCCCAAGTCTACAACAGAATTTCGGAAGCAAAAAGGATTAAACTGCTCAACTTGTCATCTACATGATTGTATAACGCATTGCTCTGAATCCAACTGACATGTTAAGAGAGATATTTGAGAGCATGTAAATCCACTGAAAAACTGTAATATTATATGCGGAAAGTAAATTAAGTCATTTTTGCCATACTATATATTCATCACACTTGGCAGCATTTAAATTTTACAAATAAATCCATTTAAATAACATCATAAGCCATTAAATTTAGGAGGGACCAATACACTCCACATCAACCAAATCGGTTGAACTCATTTAATGCAAGACACTTTCAGGGTCATTAAAGCCTCACAGGAGTACTGGAACATACCTCAATGCTTCTGATATCTTTATTGCTGAAATATTGTGAACCTCCAGAATAACCCTTGCAGTTATTAACACCAAACATGTGGCCTTTAATCATGTTTGGCTTTTTTTAAACGTGGACAAGGACTTCCACTCCTTTCTGACAAATTGAGCTCCTTTTGCATAGTTTGCAAGCGCAATTTCAAATTCTCACATTAAAGCCATGAAATACTTGTTTAGATTGACATGCAGTTTACAAATGTGTCAAGGATCGAGCGATGCAAAAAATTGTCATTATTACCCACAGTCACAAAAAGAAACAGCCGTGCTGAAACACCCCAGTGCAATGTTACTGTAACAGCCACTGAGCCTAGAAGACGGATCGGAACTGGACACGTGATCCCGGAAGGGCTCTGCGAGTCAGAGCGCGAGACACCCTGCTGCACGAGACTCGGGATTCTGGGGGTTTCGCCATTTTTTTAAAGTTGTTTGTTATTTAACTTGTTGTTGCTGCTCCTGTTATGTTTTTTGGCCATTCCTTTTATGTCTTTATATTGGAGCATACGTGCAAATCAGCATCTCATTGCACTTGTGCAGATGACAAACTGAGCTGGACTGGATGGGGGGAGCTGCAGCCAGCAGGAGGTCTAGGTGGTGGTACAGGCAGGTTGAAAAGCTCCTTGTGGAAGAGAACCCCCCTGTCAGTGGAACACCACCAACCCCAGAGCCTCTGTAGATTAGAGGGTACAGGGAATGTCTGAGTGATCCCCTCTTAGCGTGCTTCTGGCAGGCCAGTGTGGAGCTCACCGCCTTGCCTGCTACCCCTGTTAAGCTGCTTCTCTTTTATTTTTGACTCCTTGATTGTATGGGCATCCTTGGACTGTGTGTTACTATTCACATCCTCCAACACTGGATGCCTGGATGCAGAGGTTTTATTGCATTATTAACACGCTAAATAACATTATCCATTTATGATAATAGCCATTTTCACTAAGGCACCTGCTTTGACCCATGGGTGACATTCACCACACGATTTCCGTTTCCAACGATGGAGAGGAAAGGTCTCATTTATTTGCCGTCTGCCTCTTTACCATTGGCTTTCAGACCTGCCTTGCAGTAAAGCTGCTGAAAGCAAGCTTATTCTTTCGACATGTCCATTCAACCAGCTGTCTCCTGCTGACTGTTTCAGGTAAACTGGGATGCAGTCCTAGGACTTGAGTGATTAGAACTGCACAGTGTTGGAGGTCTGCAGGGACCACTTTCAAACTAAAGTATTCAGCACAAGACATCAACATACTGTATGGTGATGTTCTAGTTTATGAGCTCTCTAAAGTGGGCATTTTTGCAGTCCCCTGTTCATTGACTTCACATCGCCGTGGCATTTTTACCGCTGCATTGCCTCTTCTCTTTCACTGGAGAAGCTGGTACATTTGTTGGTTGCACCTCAATATCAGCGACAGGAATGGAGAAAAGCATCAGCCTAACTGTGCTTGGATTCCTTCCTGGGAGACAGGGTCTGCCAGTTTATACACATTGAGAGCGGTGCCAATGGTGAACCCTTCTGTTTTTTTATAGTCTGGCATTGATCAATAGGGGAATCAATCATGAGATTGATGGTCTCATTATGCATCTTTCCATCCAGAGATGTTCATTTGAGTGAGAAGTGACTCGAAGGACTAGGTTACATCACATTCTGCTACCTAGTTCTAGAGTATCTACAAATACGTTATTTTGCATTGCTGCATATGTCTCTCATGTATAAGTTAAAAAAATACTTCTATCTGGAATATACAAAGAGGGAAAACTACATTTGTATCTGCACAAGGAAATGATTAAATTTAAACATAAGCATATGTAGAGTGTTTTTTAACCATTTCACCTGTTATTAGATGGTTCTTAAAACACATGTATGTTCTTGGTACCAAAACAACCAATACTAAGAAGTGTAAGATTCTCCTAACAACTCAAACTGTCTTTGTGAAAATGTTTCATATGGTATTTGTGACCTCAAAAATAACTATTTAGATTGGCTATGTTTCGTCAATCAGGAATCCCAAAAATAATGCCACCAGAGAGCCAAACGCATTACTGGGGACCCGTTCAGGATGGGCACAGGCTGTATGATTGATTTCTTTCAATGTGCTGGCAGAGTGCATTACCCCTGAAGGAAAAACACGCTACTCCATGTTAAGTTGATAGCTTATTACATACAGTAGTTCATGTGGGTAGCTGCGTCAGCATGCGTAGGCTGCAAAGGAAAAAGTAACAGGTTTATTCCATGCTGAAAAGAGAAGAAAGAAAACAACGTTTCGGCTGTGGAGCCCCCTGCGGGTGAAGAATTCATTTCAAAATTAATTTCTGTTCATCAGCGCGCTGTCCAACTACACTACTGTGTTCATGTGGATTTCACCATGAAACACATTCTACAACTCATCTTTGAAACAATGTAAATTACAATTTAATCCCATTAAGATATTTGATTACTACATAGCATCTAATGGAAAAGCCAACTAAAATATCGGCTAAATGTTTTTCTTTCCTAATAAACTTTCTTATTGTTCCACAATGCTGCCCTTCATTTTTCCTCAATGGACAAATGCGTGAATCCAGTCTGGGTTGATCTTATTAAAGATAACTCTCTAGGTAATTTCCAGAACCACCAGTCAATTCACAGATTACAGGCTGGTGCTTTTTCCTATTCAGATCTATGCTCAGCAATGTGTGCTCACATCATTTTCAGGGGCAGCATTCTTCTCACCCTCTACATCGAAAACTGAACAGAAGCTGGCAAAGTCTGGGCCTCCGAGCCTCGATCCACACTTTCACTGAAGTCCTCATATACAGTAAGCCACTGCTGATTAACAGGGATCTGGTTTGTTTCTGCAAAAGGAATACATGTCTCGTAGAATCCCAGGAAACAGTATTCTGTTCGGAATAATTGCTTTCTAAAATCCCTGGCCATCAGTCACTTCTGTTTACACAACTTACTTAACCCCTCAGAGACATTTTTAAGTGAACTGATTCCCCAAAGGAGCAAGAAGCACTTTTTCATGTGATAATGGGATACAGCTCTGTTTTAGGTGGTATGTGGGTAATGAGAATAAGGTTTGGGAGAAGCATAATTGTCATTTAAAGCTAATTCCTATTTGTACTATTTTTAACCCCCACATAAAAATGTAATAAAAAATTCCTAGGGCTTTCAGGAAAAAAGCTTACGTATCGCCCTCTATTGTTATTTTAGATGTAGTACTGCAGTCTGTACGCTGGCACATTACTATGGCAGGAGGGAAGGGAACACCTGGAGCAGGAAAGGACTGATTTTTACTGCCTTAAAAAATAAACCCTGCAGACAGGGGTAAACTGACATCATCAAAACAGTTTCCATATTGCAGAGACTACATTTAACAGAAAGAAAGATTTGAGAATCTGGTCTGCACTTTATCATAACTAAGTGCATGTCTGTGAAAGCGTTGAGCCCCAAGGCTCACCTGTCTCCTTGTATAAAAATGCATCACTACCTGATGTGGCACATCACCAATGTTGTGATCAAAGTTTTTTATATAGGGTTGAAAAACTCACCTTTGAATACATTTGCCATTTACCTTAACCACTGAAAGTAAAGTACTTTATAAAAAACTTTGAAACTTTGGCTACCCCTCCCCACACTCAAGAAGGAAACAGTACAAATTCTACTTTGTATGACTGATTTGTTGTCATCTTAAACAACTGTACTAATATAAAATGTATCCGCTGCAAAGGTACTGTTAGTTACTGCTTTAGCCTTATGAACCCACTTAAAAATATTTCCTTATGTATTTAAGGACGTACCATTACATCTGAAGATGTTCCTTATGTCAGTCAATTGTATTACTCCTGAAATTCAGAAAGTCCAGTGACTCTAGGCCATTATAGCGCATGAGGCACAGTACCAAACGCCAACAGTAACTTTATTAATCTGTTTGCTTTGGTTCTCAGACTAGGTGAGGTCATTTTTCAATCATTTTCAAGTTATGACTCCATTCTATTGTACTAACATTTATGTTTTTTCATGTATGACTACTGCTGTAGCAGTAGGGATTTATCCCCTTAGCATGATCATCACTTGCAATTATCAGATTAGTAAGCAATTAAGCTATACCACATCTTAAATATTTTAATTTGAATGAGACACAAGAGTGAAAAGACTCTCCATGCAACTAAAGGTTCAGATGTCTTGGTGTAAGATGCATTACACTGGCATTATTTGTGAAATATAGATTTTATGAAAGAAAGATGAGATTAAGAAAACCCTCAGTGAATAATTTCCATGAGACAATTATTCTTATTCGCCCTCTGGCCAAACTGTCTCATCTCCAGAAAATTGGAATTCAGCTCCCACATCAATGAACTGCCAAACGTCTCTTATACTCTCAGAGATGGAAAACAAAACCTAAATTTTGTTATTTCTTTGGTTATGGACATGTTTCTTGTTTCCTCTGTTGGCATGTTATTACATTACAGACATTGTATTAAAAGGTCTCATGAGAATATCTTGCATTAAGTTGATAATATGGTAAACTATTGGTCACTCAAAGCATACTATACAAAATATGTTCAAAGCTGCTGATCAGTAATATAAAAACATGAAGAACATTAAGAACCTGCTTTCAGAACGCGTGTACAGTAACTCTACTGAACAATTAGTTATTTTTGCCTTGACACAGATAACAGGGTCAATGCAACTTTTAAGAGCAGACCTTCAAAAGAGTAGCTTGAGGCTCTTTCAGTATTAAAAGAGACTGATTAAGAAAAGGCCCGTGTGTAATTTGTGTGCCTTATATAACTTTCTCAAGAAGGAAAAACCCAATGGCCCTCCATTCTGCACGAGCTAATTAATCTCCTTGCATGCTTATAACCCAGGGCTATCCAGCACATGAAAGAGGTTGTAAGGAAAGAGGCAGCCTGATCATTTTATAAAATAGACTAATTACTGTGTATCTTATTTGGTACATTGCACTAAGTTCAGTATTATAAAACTTCATGTATCTAAAAAGAGAATATATCATTGCAATAGACATTAACACAAAATATAGCACTGAGGATAACTGTCCCATGTTTGTAATGGCTGGATCACTGCTTTTTAAAATTACTGTATTTTATGACTAACTGCATTGTTTCTGAACTCTTGTCTAGGTTGTTGATTAAAAGCATACAAGTCGCTACAAATTAGGGGAAAATCAATATCGATTAGCTGCAGATGTTTCACAAGAAAGGCCAGCTGTTCACAGAGGCTTCTGCACGGCACTTCTAAAACACACACCTCCACGGACAGATGCCGTCGTCAGCCTCAGTGACTGTACTGTATTCACTGTTTCACTGGACGGCCAAGCACAGCCGAGGAGCTCTGAAACGGCCAGACTGAATAATTAATATTCACGAAGTTTCATTTTACAGAATTTATTCAAGGCATCAAGAGTTATCTACCTATTTCCTTTGATATGCAACATGAAGACAACTTTGCTTTTTTAAAAACAACAATGAAAATGCCATACATATTCCCCAGGCTGACAGCAACTTGTGACCTAGACAAATTACCACAATGTCTAACTGTTACTCTTCTGGTGGAAGTATGACAGTAAAGTTAATGCTCAGTTCAGCAGTGGGAGTTTATGACTGCTAACCACCACCTGTCAGAAAGGGTGAACTACAATAATTAATCAAGATCTGTGGCTGCAATTGTACCCTTTCACGAGGAAGGAAGGCAGTAGAGAGCTTACTCCCATTACTGAAAGAGAGTTTTGGCTTGTTTTATGTACAGTGGAAATAACAGGTCAATGGTGTGATGTTGTGATATACTAAACACTACATGATCAAGGAACAGAGAAACAGTTATCTGAATTTGTAATTTCCCAAAACAGCATCATCCATTTTTAATGGATATCTTTAATTCTGCCCTATGACATCCTGAGTCTGTCTACAACTTGCAGCTTCTGTTTCATATTTACCATTTGTGCTAGTGATCTCGGTAAAGGTTAATCGCAAGAGATTCCTCCAGGCAGTGAATAAGGTGAATGAATAAGGTGTGGAGGCAAGTACTGCAGCCCAGGCATCAATACAGAATTTGTGGCCTTGCAGCATTTTATTAACCTTCCTTTTGTTTGATTTATTTTCATGTTAACAGAAACACCACTTTGGTTTAAAACCACTTGTATCTTTCATAAGATAACGTCTATATTTAGAACCCTTCGTTCACGCTATAGATTGTTTGCTCGTCAGTTCCTCTTAATGATTTTTTTTAAGTCGGAGGAAAAAAGTATTATTGTTCTAGCTTTTCTGTTGAATATTCTCATTAGTATGAAACCTTGAAACAGTTTTGTAGATTGCCCTTTTATGTTACAATATCAAATACAAGGAAATGTCCTTTCCAGATAAAGCATGCGTCTCAATATTTCTTAATAGTTGTTAATCGCTTCTGTTTGATCATGGGGACGTCATTCACGGAACTTTTTGGTCATGAAATGCAAACTTCACCTTTTTGGATCTTCTTGGGTAATATGGTGACAAAATTTATACACTCATCTGACTCATCATCCCACCTACTCCTGGAAAAATTATTGAAGCACTGATGTGCGGATAATCATTGAAAGATGAACCACTTTCTAGGGCAAAGACACACCACGGGTCTCATCTACAGGTCTTACAGAGAGACACAGTATGGGGGAGGATGAGCGCAAACAAACACCAAATGTGTATTACATTTTCTGTGTAATCATTTGTTCATCGTGACCGGGGGTCCATTTTCGAACGTGCATTAGAGAAACTAACACAAAGGGTAAAAAAGTTCAATTAATTTTTCTCCCCACAGAAAAATCTCTATCACATCACAATGTACTTCAGAGCACAGCTTGACAAATTGCTTTCCTTCCACTCTGCCTTGTAAACTGCTTTGATATGTATGAATAGGTGGTTTGAACAGAACAACTGTCAAAGAAAACTGAAAGAAAATACAGAAAAACAATCATTTAAGCAGAAAGAATAACAAAACTGCACAGAATGCAGGTACCAGGATGTTCACCAAGGCCAAGACAAAGCTCTTCACCTTTTTAAGATAAAATGTAGGTCCTGCAAAGGGTTGAGTTGCATTTCTTTCCCAATATAACACAATACTACAATTTCACTGCATGACCCAGCATATTGAACTGAGGCTAAATTCACATTAAAAGATCACACTAAACACCTTTGTGGTTTACAAACAGACTAAATACATCAAAACACTGTGGTATAGTTAGCATTTAAACATACATTTTATCACTCAGATTTTCATATGTAATTTCAAGTCAAGGGGAAGCTTATTACCCTATAGGTGAAAGTATAGAAAAACATAGAAGAGGCATTCTAATCTAAAGGGACTATTTCTGATTGATAAACTGGATCAATTAATGTAGGTATTAGTGAGACACTAGTTAAGCACTGATACAAAAAAGTAATTTAGTCAATACTTGAAATTAAAATAACCTCAGGTGAAGAACATTATGACTGATGTCCAAGCCAAAGTACAAATGTAAGCCAAAGATAAACTAGCTGTTAAAATTGTATATTCTGAATGGAGGAAGTTTGCAAGCACCATAGATTTTATATATTCAGTGCTTTGCTCAAGTATTCAGATCCCTCCTATGGACTCCAACTTTGTAAAATTAGAAAATGATACATAGACTTTAAAAAATATATATTTTATATTCTAAACCAGGATGCTCAAACTGACAACTTCTAAGACTATGTTGAATTACAGAAAATGCCAGAAAAAACTAAAGAGAAATAACTGAAATGCCGGTTGCATACTATATGCATTCAGATGTGTGAACTCAATACTCGGTGGAAGTGCTTCTGGCAGCAATTACAGCTGCAAGTCTCTACCAACTTTACATACTGGCTTTGAGCACAAATTGCACTCTCTGCAAATTTGCTCAATCTCTCTCACATTGCTTGGGGATCACTTAGGGGCAACAGTTTTCAAGGGGAATTTTCCGTGAGATTCAAGTCAGTATACTCAAGGACATTCCCTTTCTTATTCTTAAGCCACTCGAGACAGCTTTGGATCATTCTCCTGCTGAAAGATGAATTTTTCCCAGTTTTAGGTCTGAAACAGGTTTTCCTCCAAGATTTACCTGTACTGTACTTTGCATGGTGTTCCCATTAGTCTTGATACAGGGAAGCTGCACTATAATATATATTCCACCACCACCAGTGCAATGTCGTTGTGGTGTTTCACTGAGTGGTGCATTACAGTACTGTATGTTGTGTTTGCGTCAAAAGCAATGCTTTGTATTTAGATCAAAAAGTTACAATTTCCTCACTTCTGACCATAAAGCCTTTTGCCATGTTTGAAGTGTGACTTAGGTGCTTTGTTGCAAAAGCAATGCAGGATTTTTAATGGGGTATTTTAAAATTCATACAAGCCCCCTTTGCAAAGTGATCTGGATATTTTCCATTTCGGCTACTGACCTCTGTGACTCTTTCCAAGCCACTGTTGGCCTTACAGCAGCATCCCCAGCCAGCTCCCTCCTCACCCCGTGGCTCAGTTTGGAGCGACAGCCTGATCTAGGGGGTATCTGTGCGTCTTCCACTTCCTCACAATCAAGGAGAGATTAAGGGACTCTGAAATGGATTCACCCTTGTCCTGATCTGGGTCTTTATACAACTTTGCTCCCAAGTTGTTCTGAAAGTTCCTTTATGGTTGAATCTTTTCTTGATATTCACTACCAGACTGATGGACATTACAGAACTACTGTAGGTGTATTTATCCCAGAATCATATGAACCATTATTACTGTATTCAGTCAAAGGCCATTTAACTAACTGTGTGGCTCCTTGAGGTAATTTAGCGCACCTAAATTACTTTAGGTTTGCCACAGCAAACAGTTTGAAGACTTATTCAATCTTGATTTTCCATGTCTCTTTCATAATCTATTTACTTCTTTGTTTTTTGCTTTGAATATGTGTAGTAGGTTGTGTTTTCAGTATAATAAATATTAATTGCTACTTCAAACCAACTTTTAAAGCAACAAAATGCAAAATCTGTGCAGGGGTCTGAATACCAAGTACACTGAGTGCTAAATTAGAAGAGCTCAAAGATGTATTGTGGTTCCATAGTTCATCCTCATGTGGTACAATGCATTGATGAAGCCATCTCAGCCACAAAGCCCTTGGGTTAAAATTATCAAAACCTCAGTCTAAAGTACAGAATTTAACATTTTTTTAAATGTTGTATTTTTTCACTATTATTAGTAATATTAAGCAAGGATTCTTTCAAAACTATTACTTCTGCTCATATCATAGTGTGCCTTTTTCTGATTAAAGCATGGAGCACAGCTCATGCTTCAGAAAATGTCTATAAGCATTACATGCACATACTGTATGCCGAGAGAAGCATACAGAATGGGCCATAAGCGATAGAGTACGACGGTTTGCCAGTCTACAGACTTTATTGAGATGGACTTTTACTTTGATTAAATCACACGATTTGTAAAAAAGTCAGTATACCCATGTGCATTGTCTACAAATTAAGACAAAGAATAACACGCACATAAAGCCGTGAGAAAAGCCATGGTTTTCAGTAAGGACTGATAATGACGAACTGCTGGCTGTAAGCAGGGATGAAGGAGGCCTGACTAAGAGACTTCGACTGAGATACAATACATAAATGAACATAACCATGGAACACAATCTTTACAAACTTCGCATGCATGCTGTTAACGTTCATTCCCCTAATAGTGGCCACACCACCTTTTTCAGTTGTGTCCTTACTAATATTCCTTCCTGGTCCTCAATTCTTCTCATCAGTGCAGTGGACTTTATTATGAAACCTATCAATTGCGTTCATCTTTACCAGATTAGTCTACACTATATTCCAACCTTTTCTAGACAATTAATCAATTTTTTTTAACTGAATTGGGCATTGTGAATTCTACTCCTACTCAAACGGATTACACATTTTTCTCCTCTTACATACTGTAAAATACTTTATGTCTCTGATCATACCCTGTATCTTTAGTTTTAAATATAAATTTCAATACAGTATGTAAAACACAATGTAGATGGTATTTTACTGTAACAACTCTTTCCTACGATAAATAATTTACAGTATGATACAATTTAATAAAGAAACGTAGGGAATCTGCCTTTGCCTTTGGGAATCTTTTAAAGTACACATAAGAGAATTTATTATTTCATACATGTCTTATAAGAAAAAGGATAAATGCCAAAACTAATGAGCTATTAAAACAGGTTAATTAAGAGACATTATTTTAAAAATCCCAAACCTGGAAATTAGAGAACTTAAGTCAAATTTCATTTGAAAACCCTTATTTCATATAAAGAAAATCTTAAAATACACAGACTGAAAAGACTATGCTAGGAAAAGGGTGATAAATCTGGAAAACTATCTTATAAGAAAACAAGAAATAAATATTTCAGTGACAGTATTAATAAGGTGGGACTTTCACCTTTGATCCAAGACATGTTAATGAGTCTCTCCCCATGAATGTGAAGCATTTTGTCATTAAAATGTGATTAAAACTAACTCTATTCATACAAACAAAAGCAATTCATGTTGAATACTCCAATTTTGGATCAAGAAAATCATACAGTATCTGCTACTGCTCCCCCTCCCTTCTGGAAAAACCCCAGGAGACGATGGGCTCACAGCTGAATTCTACCCCTTCAATACAACTTGAGTTACACCTTTACTCCAAGGCGTTTATAATGAAACTTTGGAGAAAAAATGCTGCCAGCTTCTCTGGGACATGCTTTAGTAACTCTCCTACTCCTAACCTGATAAAGGTCTCAGATATGTGTAACACTAACATTGTAAAAACACTGCAAAATACTTTAAACAGTTTACAAGAAGTTATCCACAACCTGTTCCGATGATCAAAAGGGCTTCATGGACTTCACTGAATGTAGATATTCTGACAATGTTAAACAATTACCACATCTTACTGTCCTCCCAAGATACTCTTCAGCTAGCAACAGTATGCCCTTTCTCTAGACGCCCCAAGTGTCTAACACAATACAACACAATAGAATGGCCTTTCCTTCTTTATTCACTACATGGGCATTGGTAAAACACTTCTTAACAGGATTAAAATATTGCACCATTCACTCAGAGCTTCTTTCTCTACTGGATTACATCACAATCATCGTTATAATTAAAAGGTAGAGGACAAGTGTGTCTTTTCTCCCCACTTCGATTTAATCTCAGGCTGGAACCTTTAACTGAAAGGATTAGAACTAGAGACCCCAGGAGTAGGTAATAATGGTAATTATAAAATAATGTCACATGTAGATGACATTTTACTGACATTAGCAAATCCCAAATCCTCAGTGCCCTAACTCTTTCATATTATTGACATTTATTGTAAATTTTCAAATTACTGTATTAATTAACATAAATCAGCAGCTATACCTCAAATTAAACTGTTTTCCTTCTGAATATACAAGTTTCCACTTTCAGTGGCCTTAAACGGAATTCGATATTGTTGAGTAATCATTCCACAATTTGCTAAAAATAACCCCCTTGCCTTTTAATCCCCTTTTACAGAATATCAAAGATAAATTGGAACTGTGCAGTTTTATATATTAATGGTGGGGTGGAACCTATCAAAATTAGCCTTTTGTCTCACCTCCACACTCTCCACATTAATTTACTTAAGCTTTGTAGATTCTTCAACTCGTCTGGGAAGGTAAGAAGCTTAAATTTAGCATCACTACACTTTGCCTCAGTGATGAAGGTTTACCTAACACTGTGTTGAACAAATTAGTCTTGATAAGTCTTCCATTGTTTCAGCCAACCACGTCCACCATCATGTTTCCCAGAATGTTTGCTAACCGTCCACTGGATGGGGTAACACGAGGGAGAGGGGTGGTTCAGAAAACCCAGTATACCTCCCGAAGGGCACCAGAGCTCCATACGCTGTGCAGCCCGACCCGCGAGACTGGGCGTGATCCTGGACCCTGGACTGAGGCGTCAGGTGCGAGGCAACTGTGCGCTCTCTGGTGCGAGTTATACTGTACTCTCTACCGCTTGTGGCCATGGTGCCAGTGAGGGGGATGGCAGAGGCCCGGAGACCTGCTGGAAATGCAATCAAAGCCTTGTTGAACAGAGGTCCTTTACTAGAAATACAGAAGAGGCTATCACTAATAGAGGCAGGCGATGAAAGAGAGAAGAGAGATTGTTGTCTGCAAAATACAATCCTGATTTCTAACTTAAAAAACAAAACCCACAAAAGGCAGAGAAAAGTGAAATACTGTTAAGCATTGGAGTCGACCGAGCTAGAAAAAACACACAATGATGACACCCAATGTTCACAGCAACCAATTCCATTTGGAAGTCAATTGCATTATATTTTGGCTATCGTGTTTTTTGAAAACACAGAAAGCCAAGACAACCGTCACTGTTAATAGCTCACACATATTCATCCCAGACTGTTTACACCAGCAAACAAAGCCAAAAGCCATCTGGAGGGAAAGCTGTGACTGCAAGGAGCAGTTCATGCGAGGCTGCTCAAACTGCAGAAAGTGCTTGCAAATTCCATAAAATGAAAATAAATTCCATTAGGGTTTTCTAAACAGCTCTCAAAATTGTTAAACGGGTTTGAAAATGCACATCTCACTTAAGTGAAGTTTGGTAAGTGGTCTGAATAATGTTATATCCTTTTTCTAGTGCTTGCCAGTTCATAAGGATGTGGGCCACAGAGGTGGTGGTCTGCCTTCGGAAACGCCCATTGGCATAAACACGTGAAGAAAGATACTGGATACAGAACTCATTTCATTTTTATACCACTTTGATTTTTGTTTTCTGTAGACTAATACCCCATGTGTGAACCATTTTTGTGTAGTACACTATAAAATGCAAAATGTCAAACTGGAGCTTCTACTGCTCCGGTGTCAGAAATTTATTTTTTTTCCAACTGCAGTAAAAGTTGAGTAAAAGACTCAACTCTTGGCATTTGTACCACTAAAAAAAGAGGAGTCCATAATTTTATAAACTTTAGATTTTTTAGATATATTTAGTATTGTACTAGAAATCATTACATACAGTACTATAGTAGAGGAACAAGTAATAGGTTTATTCCACGCTGAAAAGAGAAGAAAGAAAACACAATGCTGGTTTAGTGAGAGAAGGGGGCAAGTGGCCCAGGGAGGAAGAAAAAGGTATAACGAAGGTATGACTATACTGACGTAAAGTGTAGTGATGCTAAATCTAAGCTTCTTACCTTCCAAGACGAGTTGAAGAATCTACAAAGCTTAAGTAAATTAATGTGGGGAGTGCGGAGGCTAGGCAAAATGCTCATTTTAATAGGTTCCACCCTACCATTAATATATAAAACTGCACAGTATATAAAACTCTCACTAAACCAGCATTGTGTTTTCTTTCTTCTCTTTTCAGCAGGGAATAAACCTGTTACTTGTTCCTTTGCAGCCCACGCATGCTGACGCAGCTACCCACCTGAACTACAGTATATGTACAGGTATATGCTAAATGTACACTGTGCATTTTACACTTGGCCACAGATCAACAATAGAAGATTCAGCATTAAACAGAATATACACTGTATGATACCTTGCAAAAGTAATCACCTAAACCTTTTTTAAACTTAATATTTTTGCCGCTTGTTAACAGTATCATTTAAAAGCCTTGTCCCAAACTCCATGTGGGACTTGACAGCAAGGCAGACTGAGAACAGGTCCTCCTTAACTAGCTGCAGAGGGGCAGCCCGATCTAGGTAGTGGCTGCGTGCCCTTCACTTACTCATGTTCATTAAGGGTCTTGGACATGTTTTAATACCCTTCTGCTGATCTGTGCTTTTATACAACTTTATCCCTCTGTTGTTTTAAAAGCTCCTGTTTGCTTTAAATTCACTGAGAGAGAGAGATTTTTCTGAAATTGTGGTCCTCATAAAATGAAATTTATGTACCCAAATTAATTTAAGTAAGCCTCAGCAAAGCATCTGAATATTTAGTCAGCAATGCATTTTCCATTTCTTTCACAAAATGCCATGACTACAAGTTTTAAAGTACAGTAAAATAAAAAAGGTGAAAACTGTGCAAGGTTCTGAATACTGACAGGCACTGTGTATACAGCCCATATTATCATCCCTGTGTCTGCTCTTTGATGTAATGAATCTCCCAAGTGCATCAGGGGCAAAACTAGCCTAGAGACAAAAAACTATATTAGCCTTTTGCTGAAAACGGCTCAAGGGACAACCAGCTCAAACACTCAAATATCAGTACAGACCTTTCCCGAGTTTCATACCTGTCAGCATCAACAAGAATCAAGCAGACCTAAGCAATTGATGGCTGCAGGAATGAGCTTTCTCACAGTTCTCTCAAAACCCAGTCTATTGACAAAAAAAGGCATGCATTTACTTCGGAAGCTGTGTCCAAATCACCTTACATAATGTGGAAAGCCAAAATGCATCCAAAACTCAATTCTGAGTCAAATGCAACAGCATTCACATTTAAAAGAAACTAATAACTTCAAGCTTCATTTTTAGGCTTATAAGTAGTGATTGACTATAGCAATTTAATCCTGTATCTACCAAGACAAGAGCCCGACCCCTTTCAAAATCGCATGAAGCACTCCACCGATCAATCTGAAACTTGGCAGATTTCATCCGCTTAAACTCTTCCTGGACTTCAGCCATTCTCTGCTGCTCCTTTTTTAACTCTGACTGGTTTAGTAATAACACAACATCACTTTATTAACCCTATACAATTTCTTGCATTAGGAATTTGTCTTTTTGCATACCCCAGCTTGCTCTCCATGAGACACAGAGACACACAGATAGGGAGAGAGCCTGGGGTCAGAGCGCAGGGTCAGCCATTGTACAGCACCCCTGGAGCAGCTGGGGTTAAGGGCCTTGCTCAGGGGCCCAACGGAGTAGGATTCCTCTGCCGGCTGCAGGATTTGAACCGGCAACCTTCCAGCCACAGGCACAGATCCTTAGCCACAGAGCCACCACTCCGCCCCATAGTAATAAGTTTACTTAGTAATAAGGGAAGTTGCACCTGCAGCACAATGTTTTTACCATGACTCTCTAGTTTACACTGCATGCAAGAGAGACCATTCAGTGACAGTACTGTCCATACAAAAACCATCAAGCTCTGAAAAAACAACTCTTAGATTATTCTGTCATGCCTCCTCCCGAGCACTGCTGATGGGGATTACCTGATCTATTAATTGGTACTAATTCATAGAGTGGTAGCAGATCTTCTCTTGATATTTGAAGATGCATCATGAAGAGACAAGTTAATTAAGCACAAAAGCAAAATAAAGAACTATACCAAATAAGTCTGCTAACACAGTTCTTTCCTTTTCAGTAATAGTTTCTTCCAAACAATTCATGCTTTGACTGGATAACAAAAACAGGTACAAGACATACCATTCAAACCAAGCCTTTTACTTTAACAGAAGTCAACTTCATTTCAAGGTGCAGGTTAACTACTGTACATATAATGGGAATTTCAGACACAGGGTCAAATTCACAGGGGTCTCAGCTGCAACTGTGGCAGTTAATAAGATGGGTAACAAAGGTCCTTAGAAATATAGAACTAAATCCATCTAAGGTTTCTTCCTACTCTTAGACAGTTATGTCCTTCTGCAAATTTAAATTATAGAAAACAGTAGTAACAGAAGACACCGTTCTGTGACCTTTGTTAAATATAAACATTATACTCCGGATGTTTACATATATATACACGCAGTAATATACTGTACAATTGTGAAGCTCTCATTCATACTAGGCAGGATCTACTTAGTTACTGTAAATAACCAAAGTGCTGAAAGATGGATGGAAGCAATCTCTTTAGATTAAAACACCCAAGTACTAAAACACAGACAACAGATATCCATTGCCACCCAGAAAATTAATAAAAAAGGGAGTGAGAGAAATCAATTGCCGTTTTGGCTTCACACAGAAAGGATTTCCCCAGAGAAGATCTGTCAAATAAAAAGCTCTTGCAGATTAAAGTAATTAATTACAAATCGAAAAGGATGACCACAGTACTAGTTCAGCACTACAGTCTAATTTACTCGAAGACTATAAGGCCGGTAAAGTACTGAGATAATCTGGGCTTACATTTAGATCACAGCAATTTTTACTCTTAGTTCACTACTTAACAACAATAAGTATGCATGTTCCACGGACATCTAAAAACTCAGAAATGGCAACATCTTAAGAACTGAGTTAATGTTCTCAGAAGACCTGTAGTGCGTTAAGGTGACTATCACAATGGACTCTCTCACCTAGAAAAGTCTTCAGTCATTTAGTGCCTTACATGATGTGGGTGCACTTGCCTGCAAAGTACAGCCCCTTGCATACACACAGCAGGGAAGTGGGAAAACCTTCTGGAGAGAAGCCAACAGGAGGGAATGCTGCACCTGCAGACCAGACGGATACAACCCCTCAACAAGCTCATCAAACTCCAGATGTCTAAATCCCACATGTACACTTGCTAAAAGTCCCAAAACCCTTCACACAAAAAAGGGCTTAAAAATAAATGCAGAATACAGGTGCTTTTGAGCACTGGAAACCAGTCAGTGTTGCTTTAGGGAAAAAAAGGGATAGATCAAGAAAAAAAGGTTACACTTACTGTATGAAATGGAGCCATCCTTCGGGCATGGATATCAAATAAACAATTTTAGGCTGAAGAGGTCTGACACCTTACCGAACGAACAAGCTATTCTACTGGTCTAAGACACTTCACACTGAAATGGATTTGTTGGCTCACGGCAGACAGTGATTACCAGTCCTCAAAGGACACAGAAATCTGAATGTCAAACACTGCAACATTCAGACATTACTTAACCGACTGTAATCACGGGAATGCTTTTTAACATTAATTTAGTACCTTTGTCTAGGTTAATTAAGATTTTTAAATCTAAAGGCCAAACCCCAAGGGCTGTTTTCACAGCCCAACACTAGCTTACAGTCTTGGGCCTGACACATGAAACAACATTAGGGAGTCTGAAATCAGTGTTCAACGCAGTCCGCAAAACCACTGGTACAGAATCTACTGGCCACCAACAGCAGTACTTTAAAAACTGAAGTGTAGGAAAACCTCTGCAGCTTTAAATCAATTGAAATCATTTCAAACGCATGTTTTGCAATGCAGGACCTTACTCCTGACAGAATACCAGTCTATCACATGCACATACCTGGACAATTCAGATACCAAGATACCAGGGCAAATCTATAGCAAAAATTCATAAAACTACAGGATGAACATACTGTATACTCTCCACAGAGAACCTGCCCCACTCTGGAACTATATTCAGTTCAATATGATTTATTCATCCCCGGGGAGAAACTTAAGCAGGAGTAAACTGTTCCCTCTGCTTTCAGAGGTACTGTACATAGTGCTGCTACCATGTTATCCTGCTGCATCTCGCATAAACACAAACTGTACTATCATACTGAAGAAAAGAGACTGGGGTCAATGGAATTTTAGAGATGATTAAATAATTACCACATACAGTCATTTGCACTTGCATTTCAAGTTTCACATCTCCATTCCAAGAGAATGTAATTTATTACTCCAAAAGCAGTTCAAATGTTTCTCCATAAGACATTCATTGCTTGATTAATGTGGACTTGTTTTGATAGTAGCATCTGATAAATAGAAGATGTACAATGTTCCTCTTCTGTACTTCAAAAGCTGGGAAGATATTTAATTGGGGGTGGACTGGTGGCTCTGTGTCTAAGGACCTGCACCTCTGGCTGGAAGGTTGCCGGTTCAAATCCTGCAGCCGGCAGAGGAATCCTTCTCTGTTGGGCCCCTGAGCGAGGCCCTTAATCCAAGCTGCTACAGGGGCACTGTATAAAAGGCTGACCCTGCACTCTGACTCCAAGCTTCTCTCTCCCTGTGTGTCTCATGGTGAGCAAGCTGGGGTTTGTGAAAAACATGAATTTCTAATGTAAGAAACTGTATATGGCTAATAAAGTGATCTTATCTTAATGAGTATGTTCGAGATCTGTGTATGACGACTGGAGCATTGAGCTTGAATGTGATTTACAATGGAGCTGTAATGGTAAGATACCCACTGTATTTAATAAACTTATTTTATATTGGGCGCTTAAATGCTAATTCCTGTAGTTATTAATCTGCAAATATGTGAGTGCATTAACGCATTTTGTGTATAGCCTCTACCCCTTTGCAACCGTATTCTAAGATTTAGGGACATCAAAGTGAATTTACTTTACTCCATTCCAGATAGCCAATATTAAACCTACACTTTCTTGGGAAATGTGTTTGTTAAGAGCTACTGGGCAGCTAATCCCAGACCTACAATCAGGCACAGTTATAGGAATACCTATGACAACTGGATGCACGTGGTCACCAGTCCTTGTTTGCTGTCTTTGGACCCTTAACTATCCACCCTCTTGCTCCCACTGCCCCTGCTGGAATTCGATCCCAATCCCTGGACAGTGGGAAACGCCTCCAAGACAAAACGTCAGGCCAGGCCAGGCCTCTGGCAAGCAGCTCTACGTGGCCTAGAGTTCATGAGAGGGCAAATTCACTTCTGTAACTGACTCAGTGCATCAGCCCAGTAACAATCGCTTTACTAAACGGCTAATAGTACATTATACTGATGCGTATTTGATGTGTTGTACACTAACAACAAAAGGAAGACGCCCAGTTAATACAGAATTAATGCCAGAATGTACAGTAACAACACGCCCTAAACTAAGGAGAGAGAAAAAAATCGTGGGTCCAAAAACACACAACAAACCAAAAGAAATTAAGCTACTGTACGCCCATCAGACTTCATTCTTAGATTTTTATTAAAAAACAGCAGAACCCCAATGTGAATGAAGAT
The DNA here is from genome assembly GCF_055471065.1 of Atractosteus spatula. NCBI lineage: Eukaryota > Metazoa > Chordata > Actinopteri > Semionotiformes > Lepisosteidae > Atractosteus > Atractosteus spatula. The sequence continues at coordinate 76,768,107 of NC_142707.1, forward strand.
ATTTCAAATCGTATTCTCGGTCTATGAAGCCTATTACTGCTTGCCATTAGGAAATAGTAATTTAACTAATGAGATATTTGACGCGGGCTGGATAAAGAATCGGCGGGAAATTGCATGCTTCTCTTAACTCCATGCAAAATAACAATGAACAAACAAAATACTACCTGACACGTCGGTCTTCCAGTCTTCTAAGTCTTGCATCTCGTTTTAAAACTTGGAGAATTGCAAATTCCTCCTCGGCAGACAAGAAACTTAGGTCCACGTTTTTTAAAGGATCCCCTTCCGCTTTCATTTTTTTCCAAGAGAGGTTTTAGTAGACAAAAGCAGTTAAAACGGCTACAGGAATCTTCCCCACAACTTTGTATCGTCTTCTTTTTAAAGTCTCTGGAACAGGAAACACACCTAGGAAGGACAAAGATAGACAATGAGACCTGGATTTTCTTGCTGCCGTTTGCTTTAATTTTTAAAATGAAATGGAGGATTTGTGCGAATAACAAATGACCACATAATCATCGAGATTTGCAGATTAAAATGCCTCACATTAATAACTAAATTAAAACCTACTGTAGCTGAACTAGTATTGTTGATATGTTTTGTGTACCTGAAGCTAGGTTTTGAAATTACGCTGCGAATGGTCAAGTAACACGGGTGCTATCCTCTTGATTAACTACAAGGTCATGTGCTGGTATCCCAACTTTTAAGTACCACCGTCTAAATAGAATCACTTATCAGTGGCATGAACTTGAAATTAGTTTTCAGACACATAATCATGTAGCAGCTATAAACTGTACTGCTGTATCTTGTACTTTATTTTAAATAGTGTTTGTAGTCGACTCCATTCTGTGTTAAATTCACATTAAGCTGTTTCATCCCAGCCTCTGTTTCTGAAGACGCTCAGCATCTTTTAACAACAGTAATCGAGTTGTTAATATATTTTTCAGAAAGTTCCCATTGCTTCGCAAGCGGCGGTGTAGGAGTCCAGAAACTACAAAACATATTTCTCATTTAACTGGAGCGATACTAACGTTTAAAAGAGCACAGCCAGCGGTACAGAAACAAAAGACTAGATCACTCTCAGTTTTTACGGAAGACTGCGGAGGTTTCCAATAAATCTCACAGTAAACGTGTCCATATAGATATTTCTTGACACAGTAAAATCGAGAAATAGTTTAGAGCAACTCGTCGTTTCGTTACTTTACGAAAATGTGCCGTGTAATCATTTGTCGCACACCTTTAACCAATTCAGAAGCAACACTGCCCCACACACATTCTTTTTGTTTTTAATTCAGTTCAGCAAAACGAACTCTATTGTATTATTTCCGTAAAAATATGTCATTATTTTCCCTCCAGATATGGACCGTACATACTGTACATATCCCTTATATAGAACTGGGGTCTCCAACTCTGGTCCAGGACAGCCATAATCATACAGCTACAGTACTGTATATAGATTAAACCATTAAATTAGAAACTTTAAATCGATTTCAAAAGACTTGGTGCAATTTGTCCATGGTCACTAAAGCAGGTGTTGTGATCATTTAAGTAATTTAGATATCATTTAGAACAAAAACACGAATACCTTTACGTTTTCTTAATTGATCTTAATCATAAAATGGCAAGTGATTCAGAGTGACCTACAAGACTAACTGGACAGGGTCTCCAATGATACATACTGTCTATCCTCACACAAACATGTACAAACATACACTTTTACACTGCCTTACACTCAGAATTATTACTTCTGTTTTTAATTTTTCATGAAACTGAACCAGCACCTGTATAGATAGCTTTAGCACTAATAACATCTTGTGTTGAGTTACATGATCAAGATCTCTTGCATAATTCTGTTTTTCTTGTAATATTAATTTGGCATCTTAAAACATTTAACAGTCTTATGCAAATTATCAATTTACCTTCCTCTTGATTGGCCTCTCTTTCTGTCCCCTGCTCCCGCCTCTCACTCCTCCTCCCTCCCAGCCTTTGTTCTCCCGCTACTTTACCTTTGCCTACTGCCCTGTCTCTCTCACACCTGAAGAAGGCTCCAAGGCCGAAACGTTGTGTTCTCTTTCTTCTTTTTTTCAGCATGGAATAAACCTATTACTTGTTCCTTAGCAATTTACCTTCCTCCTTTTACTATTTTTAAAATGGTTGCATGTGCAGCAGATTAAAGTCATTAACAGGGTTAGATGATCTATATGTGTTATCTAGCATAAAAGAATAAAAAAAGTTCAAATGAGCCTGTTCATATTTGGACAGTAGGTGTAGCACCTGTTGATCTACCAATGGGTTGTCAGGTAGGAAGTGTCTATACATGAAACAGGACAGAGATGAAACCATTTCAGTCAGCTCAGGGCTCTGGCAAGCTCTAGTGCTTTCATGTTTTGTACATTCTGTCTTATTTAAAAATATCAGCCTAAGGAGCAGGCTATTAGTGAAAAGGTATTGATTTTAAAAGTCAGGCTTTATTATTGTGATTTATTATTTCTCAGTAGGTTTTATCATTTGAAGTTTACCATTGAAGTTTTGATGTTTTTACAGCACTATACTTTTTCTTAACTGACAGGGATTTTATCAGTTAACATTCAATTATTTTGTATGTGTTATTGTAATCAGTTAATAACAGTGATAATACTTTGCCATTTTAATCAGTAAAGATACAGTATTCATAGCAAATATTCCATGTGTAGTGATTCCTTTTTGAAAGTAATTATATTTATACAGTCATCTTTAGAAGAACGTACCTTGAGTTAAAAATATTCACCATGAGAGGCTAACACCAAAGGTGTTCAAATGTGCTATGTATGGCATATATATTCCATTTTGTTTTATTTTAAATAAAATATTATACACTGTCAAATTCGCGATAACCCCTTAAACGCAAACAATGAATGTAAAGGCTTTAGACCCATGAAAAACTAAAAAATTACGCCTTTAGAATTCTGCAGTGCAATCAAAGATTTTATGTGTTGTACCTGACAAAGGCAGTATAAAATGATATCATCAGCAGAAAAAAGATAAGATATTTTCAAACATGAAGAAAAGAAATTGACAGAGAATTATGCCCCAGGGGACTCCTTTTTATTACACACAGATCTACTTTGGCTTTTTCAATTATCACCTTATGTGTTCAATATCAAAAGCAATTTGACTATCAATCAATGCCAAGACGCAGCTAAAATTCTACTGGTTATCATAATATTGTCTTCAGTCTTCAGCAAATGTCTTTTTATAGGCAATAAAGGCCTGCCATAGAGAAGTATGTAATACAGCACCACTGTGGTGTATAATTTAAAGATGTTTCCATTATCAAAGTTAGCTGTGATTAATGTGCAATAAATGTTTGGACTTCACACTGTGACTCTTTGGATATCTGTTTAATTTACAGTGTGTTTATTTATTACTATGCTTACAGTTATCACCGGACATCTTTGCCTTTTACCATACTTTCATTTATTGGTGTCTTTTTGTTTGAGTCTGTCTTCTTTTGTCAATGAATAGCTCAGTGCATGTCATAGTGTGACCATCACAGTTTGGCGCGGGCTCGTGCCCTCCGCCGCTCCACCCTGCCAGTTCGTCCCCCAACACCTGGGGCGCGAACCCGGGTCTCCGGCGTAACGCAACAGGGAACCAGCCGAGTGAGCTAAAGGAGACTCCCCCCAGCCCAGGCGGCTGAGGTCCCTGCTTCGCGCAGGGAGGGCGATGAGATTACCGTGCCCAAACTGGCTCTGCTACAGTAGCTTCTGAATTGCAGTAACCCACACTGGTCATCCGCATCAGTTTGAACTGAATTCACTGGAGGAGTTTTGGGTATGTTCACATCACCGTACTAGTCATCATTTGTTTTTTTTTAAATCCCTGACATGCAATCTGGCAAATGTCAACAGAAAGTGACCTTGATTATCACTGAACATTATCAAGCTCAAATTAGATGTGATCATCAAGTATAGTAATGCTTTCTAATCATAATATATAATGGAGATTAAAAGAAAAATATTAAGACACCTAAAGCATTTCTGGCCAGTGTACCAGACCAGTATAAAATGGAGGACCTAAAATGTTGGTACACTGTATTGCTTTAAGAGCCTGAGGAGCTGGTCTTTCGGAATTTGTGAAACACTTTTGATTTCTAATCTCTGGTTATTTAGCAGCCCCATAAACTGTATTTTCATTATTTTCCCCATGTTTTGGCCAAAATAACTCATGGCAAAACTCCATAAAATCACCCAGAGATATGTTTTAATGAAGCCATATGAGATTTACAATTGCAGGTAATCAGCACTACAAAATATTCTAAATGAGGCCTTTCTAGTGTGTTGTGCAATTTTAATGTAACATCCCTTGATTGCATTTAAATTCAAATTCAAGCAGCTTTATTGGCATGACCAGTAAGTTACAGTGATACCAATGGATGTACTGTACAATCAATACAATGTCTACATACATTTATGATACAAATTCATCATAGGACATTTACATACAACATACAAGACATTGAACATTATTATCCCTGTTCCTCAGGCCGAAGCAGATCACATTCTGGGCTGCAGCTCAACTGAGTTCCCTCCCCACTTCCCAGTAGGATTGGGAGCTGTTCTGATTCTGGCAGGTGTGGGAATTCTGGGATTAGATTTGTTAATTTGGGGAAGAATGTTTATCTGATCCCAGGATATTTGTCACGGTGCTGTAGGAAGTGCATCTCTGTCTCTGTTTCTCCCCGCTGGCAGTGGGAGCACAGCCTGTCCTCTCTGGGCAGCCAGCTCTGCCTGTGCCGCCCAGTTTCTAGGGCCAGATTGTGGTTGCTGAGCCTGTACTTCGTCAGGGTCTGTTTCTCCCTGCTGTTTCTTACCCTGGTTAGATATTCAGCTAGTGTGTTTTGTCTGCATTCCAGTTTGTGTTGTGCTTGTGTGTGTGTCCCAGTGGCCAAGGTAGTGTTGCTTGGCCTCACTGTGATTTGGTTGATTTTGATGGGTGTTGTTGTAGCTGTGCTGTCCTGAGGCTGGTTGGTATCAGTGAGCTTCAGGACCAGCTGGCTGAGGGGGCTCTTCTCCAGGCTCAGCTCTTTGGTCAGCAGCGCCTTGTAGTGGTAAGAATTCTGGTCATTGTTTCTCAGGTGTAACCACGTGAATGATCTCTTGTATGCTGGTTAAGAATAGATTTGGCCTTATTTGGAGTTGTTCTCTGCACATGGTGTATGTTTTTACAGAACTCTATGCACAGGGTTTCTATGGGGTGTTTGTCCCATTTAGTGTAATCTGGGTCTGTGATTGTCACTAGGTCTCACAGTACTGCTCCAGCAGTGCCAGGCTCTGCTGCAGCCCCAGTTCTGGGTCCAGATGGGCTGTCAGTGCCCATGTCAGACAGTACTGCTCCAGCAGTGCCAGGCTCTGCTGCAGCCATTATTCTGGGACCAGACGGGCTGTCAGTGCCTATGTCAGACAGTACTGCTCCAACAGTTCCAGGCTTCACCATTTTTAGGAGTTTTTAAAACAATCCTTTGTGACAGATTGAGTCACATGCTTTTTTGAAATTAGTAAAGCATTCATATATTGTTCTCTTGATTTTTTTGGTGGACATGTTGGATTATAAGTGTGTGTAGGGTCTAAATGTGGTGAGGTGTGAGGCAGTTTGGTAGGAAGCCAATCTTACTCTTACTCAGAACATTGTGTTCAGTAAGGAAGACCAGTAATCAGGTATTCAGGATACTGCAAAATACCTTCCCCAGATTACTGTTTACACAGATGCCCTGGTAGTTGTTAAGGCCAAGCCTGTCACCACTCTCATAGATGGGCATGATCAATCCTTGATCCCAGGTCTCTGGAAAGCAGCCGGCTCTCAGGATGAGGTTGTAGTGTTTGAAGAGGGCGTGCTGCAATTCCGAGCTGCCCTGTCTCAGCATCTTGTTGTTGACTCCATCTTGGCTGCTGGCCTTTCGTGGTCTGAGGGCCTGGTGTTTGTCTAATAGCTTCTGCTCTGTAGCTGGGGAGTCTGATGGGTTTTGGTTTTTATAGCCAATTCCCACATTTTCAGTTTTTCATGTGTTGTTTTGGTCTTATGTTTCTGTGTTTGGGATCGTTTGGAAGAGATTTCAAAACAGGTTTTCCAGACTGATTCATTTTGGACAGCCAATTCTCCTGGTTTGGATTTATTAAAATTATTCATTTTTTCCCAGCAACAGTTTTGATTTATTGACTCCTTGATTTCTGAGAGTTGTCTTTTATGTGCGTGATTCTTTTCTTCCTTAAGATGTGTAGTATCTGAGGCACAGATCTGAGTTTTGTGGTTGTGCCGTGCACTTTTAACAATGTCTCCTAATGTTTTGCCATTTTAGTTGCTTCCTTACATTGTCTTGTAACGATTTCGGGGTTCAGGTGGGTGCCATCACCTGCTGCCTACACAGGTTGGCCCCCCACCGTCAGGGACGCGAACCCGGGCCTCTGGCGTCACTCAACAGGGACCCAGCCTGGTGAGCTAAAGAGAGATCTCTCTCAGCCCAGCAGCTGTGGTCCTGCTATTACAGGGAAGGGCGGTGATGTCACCGCTCTGGTAAGCCGGCTCTTACACAGTCACTGTCGGCCATAAGCGTTACAGTCTATTAGATGTAAATGATGTACAGTATCAATAAAAGCATCCAGGACAGCTTCTACAGGTGCACTATTGAGAGCATCCTGATTGGTTGTATCACTGCCTGGTATGGGAACTGCTCCACCCGGGATCGCAAAGTATTGCAGAGGGTGATGAAGTCAGCGCAGCTCATAACCGGCTGTGAGCTACCAAACATCCAGGATATCTACTCAGCTAGATGTCTTAGGAAGGCCAGGTCCATTCTCAAGGACCCCAGTCATCCCAGTCATAAACTGTTTTCCCTCCTACCGTCTGGTAGATGGTACCGAAGCATTCGGTCAAAATCCAACAGATTATGGAACAGCTTCTACCTCCGAGCAAAAAGGCAGCTAAATAGCCAACCTGCAGCTCCTTCAGCACATCACCTGTAATGGCTAAATGGACACAGTTTTCATTGTATTCAGCATACTGCACTACTTGGACATAATACATTGCATACACCCTGCACACATAGCAGCCGTACGTGTATTGAGTTATTTCTGAGTTTATCTTATTCAATTTCTATTGTACTATTATTATGTAACCTTATTTTGTAACTTTAATTTTGTGAACCCTCCCCCTTCCCCCCGGTGAGCTCATAGAAAAGACATTTCATTGCCAGCATCTACTGCTGCACGCTGTATTGTTGTGCATTTGATAAATAAACTTTGACTGATTGATTGATCTAAATCTTTTTCATAAGATATTTCTTCTAGTTCAGTTATAGTTTATGTTTTTACTACCAGCGTGCAAAACTGCACACTTGACTGCAACCAGTGTTTGACAAGTCTTGAATTTTAGCTAAGCCTTTTTCATTTTCAGTTTTCTAATTTCATTTGTTGCTTTTACAATATTCATTATTTTTCCAAATTTGGTATTACCTGCAAATATGACTCTATTTACAGCAATATGCAGATCATTGATATACATTGTAAAGAGCAGTGGTCCTAGTACAGACCCCTGTTGTACTTCATTAATATTATCTCCTATGTAATAAATGGGGTCCTATAAGTGGTGTGCAATAGGTTAATAGGTGACCAGTGAGTTGCTAGTACGCACTACACAGAAAAAAAAATCTGTTTTCTATCAGTTTGTAGTTTTTAAAATGCAATTAAGTGAGGATTTGTCATTTCAAATGTATTATTGTTAAGTTCTCCATACAAGTTCAAAACCCCTTCATTTCAAACTGTTATAGCTGAAAGCATACAAAACATACTATAGCCTTTTATTCTAGCTCTAACCACACACAATGTAAAATCAAAGACTAAAAATAAAAAAATGACTAATATTTTTGCGCTTAACAAACTCAAACTCTTTTTCTGCTTAAGATGGCATGGAATAACCTCACTTGAACACAAGAGGTACACTGACATCACAGTTCGCTACTGTAAAAGATCCCAGAGCACTTTGTAATAACACCCTTACTAAATTACTGATCATACAATGACACCTAACCAAATAACACAATTTTCCAGTAGGGCTCTTCAATAGCTGAATGGCTCTATTAAATTTCCATTATATTTTGCTTGAGAAAAAATGTTCATTTCAATTTTCAAAATCTAACACAATTTGGAATACATCCTGTCAAATCCCTGCTATACAAAATCAAGGCTCTGAGGAAGCCAGAACTCATTCTCAATGCTCTGTAGGTTTTAGGCATGAATATGTGTAAGCTTTCTCTTTTTCAGCATATTATATTTAGAAAAACACATATTTCTGTAACCAAACACTTATCTTTGGTTTTTTCAAAAATTTCAAAAATGTTTTAAGTAGCTAGTTACCTGTTAATAGAATTATAAAGTTGAATGAAATAAGCTTGTATATTTAATATGAGAACATTAAATAAATTTGTTTTTTATATTTTACAAAGTTTTAATCCTACAGAAACACCTTCCTCCGATATTTGTCAAACTGGGAGAGAGATGCATTTTTTATTTTAATAATATGATTATTTTAGTTTACAACAGAGCTTCAAATTTTAAATTTAAATTAAATTATTATATCAAACTCTTGCATTTTGAAGTTGAATGAGTGGAGGATCATGCTGAAACCTAGACTGAATTCAAATCATGTGATTTCATAAAAAAATGCCAGGTGTTCAGTGTTTGGCATACGTGTTGAGTTACAATTACAAAAGATGATTAACAGGTGTATAGCCTAAAGAGTGGTGGCATGTTTTAGTCACGATGAATATGGTTTTGCTCTAAGATAATGAGTAGACACATCATGAAGAGCTGAATCTCATATTGTTCGTGCAGCAGTGGAAGTGTGTCATATTGGAAAGAAGCATGCCTTGTGTGAAGATTGAGGACAATCTTACATGCACAGTGATACCTTGCCAAACATTCCTGGAAGACATAATCCGTACTGTACGTGTCAATTCTCCAGCAGGACAATGCAAAACCACAGAGTGCTAGAATTACAATGACATGACTTCAAAAAAGCAATGTCAAGGTCATTCTGTTTTCTGCTGACCTGAATCCAACTTGACAAGGTCATCAGCCACCCTTAGATAGCTGGTTGTAACTTCACACCCCACAGCAGTCTTCCCAGAGGCTGAAAAGGGAATGCATCAACATTGCATATAACACCAAGTGATGTTACATCAAAGAAAGAAAGCAAAGGGACAAAAGTAGGTATACTATAGTAAAGCCCTGTTTTTTCAAAAATAGTTAATCATGAATAAAGAACACAGATAGCTAGTGCACCATAAGCATCAGTTCAAGGAGATATGAAGAAAAGCTTAATTGAGGTTTTTTATTAAAACAGAAACACTGTTGAAACTATTCAGGTTCAAGAGTAAAATGTGGAAAAAGTTAAAAAAGAAGAGATTGTTAATATACTGTACTGATTGGCGGCTACAGTGAAATGTAGAAGTGGAATCATGACAATTTGAGTTTGTAAATATTTTTTTTCTGAATAAAAAACATCATTCCAGTCTTCAGGGTCATGTGGTCATGTAATATACATGAGTATACAGTGCATTTGTTGAAACTAGTTAGGGTGTCAAATTTCCCATTGGCCTTAACCAATCATGGCCTACTAATAATCACTATCTATGAACTGGCTTCATCACTCTGCTCTCCTCTCCTCTGAGAGCTGATGAGTGGGGAACATACTGGTGCACTCTGGCTGCCATCGCATCTTTCAGGTGGGGCTGCACACTGGTCATGGTGGAGGGGATCCCCATTACCTGTAAAGCACTTTGAATGGAGTGTCCAGACAAAACACTATAGAAGTGCATTATTATGTTCAGAAAGGTCTGTGGGTGAAGATTTTGTTTTTCATTGTGATAATCCTAAACAAGCAACCAAGCTTAAGATTAAGTCAAATCAACATTCAATCTCAAATTACAAACTCACTCATGCAACTCACAACTTGACCTGGCTCTTACTGGGCGCTATTAAGTAGTCCTTCAAACAGTGCTGTAATTCCACCTTAGGTCACAAGAGGGCCTCAAAACCCTCTCTAAATAGTTAAGAAGGGAAAACGGATGTCTCTTGAGGGCATTCTAATGACACACAGGTGTCCTAAAGAAAGTAGGACCAGTATAAAACTAGCTCTCAGGAAGCTTTTCTTCAGAAAGAAAATAGCATTGGCTTAAAAGGCAGCCCCATGAATGCTTATCTTTTCCTCAGTAGAACTAGTACAAGTCCTATAAGAGAACTAGTGGTGACACAGCAACATCTTGAAGTACGATTATCTCTTTATCACAATAATTACATGCATCAGAGCTCAGGCAGATGGGTGGCTGGTTTGACCCAAATTCCGTTGATGAGTCTACTGCTGCTCTTGAATGACACATAGCTGCCAAATTACTTGCAACAAGTGGCTACCTTGGAAATTACCTAGGTGCGCCGGACACTCACTGAGGAAGTAGGAAAAGAGAGGAAAGAAGAACAAGGCTTGAAAATCAGTCCATAAAATCTGATGCTGAGGAAAGTCTTCAGTGTTAAGGAGATACCTGGATTCCTTCATTGTGGGATGCAGGGACACACGTGCCCACAGTTTTCCTGTACCTGAGGCACAGACCCACTAAACCGCAGGATAGTGAAGGAGATGAGGCTGATTGAGCGAGAGTAAAACCAGACTACATCCTCGTCGCCCTTCAGCTTTGAGGAGGCCATTAGGATTAATGGGAAAGTGATGCAAGCTCTCCCTGATCAATCCAGGTAATACCATAAAACATGAAGCCAAGACAGGTGAAAAGTAGCTCACCATAAACTGTGTCCATGGGGATCAAAGGGACTATCCTACAACAAATGTAACACTACGCTGACTCCATCACACATGTACATTTCAAGCAGTAGTGGTACCCCATCCACCTTACTCCGTTATTTGTTGGTAAAACAAACCCTGGGTTCAGATCTTTTGAACCTGTGAATGTGAAATGAATTAATTCCAATGATTTTGGACAGCTGATACCCTGAGGCTATTGCAGTCCAGAACATGTAATTCTCTGTAACACATTGACAAAATGACTCGTCTTGCTCTTTTCAAGGATTATGGTTATTGTTCATCATCATCATCTTTCTGCACCTCCAACTCCACCAAGTCTTCATTTGAGAGCTTCTCACAATAGGATATGATTGCCACATCGACTTCTAGTTCCACCTCCTGGGTGAGTTTAACAATTTTGGTGGTCACTTCCTCAAAGGCACTATCTTTATGATAAGCCAAAGAAATGCACGGTCTTTAGAAAACTCCACCCAGGCTGTAGCAATAATCTGCTTGTGCAAATGTTCTTGTACACACAGTAAATACTTCAGGTGGCTTCGAAGCTGGAGATAACCATTAATCTGATCCACTTGCTGCTGCAGTGAAGTAGTTTTGTCGGCTAGAAGACGCACAAACTGAATGTTAGGGCGAAAGTCACCCAGGTGTGAATGTTAAATGGTATTCCCTTTTCTAAGCATTACTTCTCCACAATTAATGAACCAGCAAGTGTGACCCAAGCTTTTAGAGGGGTCCAAAAAGTCAAAGGAGTCACTTCCCCGATGCCCCTGCAGTTTTGCGAGTGTTCAGAATGGAAAAGCACAAGTGGCTTCAGCTTACAGTGACTAGCTGTATCGCCTCCAAGCAGCCTTACAACCTGGCAGTTATTTCTCCCTTTGACATGTACGTAAGATCTGGCTTTCGTTTCAAAAATGTTTTACCTACATTAAACACTTTCTCTCGCAAATAATAACCCTTCTTAATCATTTTTGCCAACACTCACATTATGAAAGCTGGCAGGAGCCTTTAAGCTATTGAACTGCCCATTTCCCGACCTTGGGACTGCCTCTGTGACAAAGAACTGATCCACAAGCCACAAAGGGCAAATTCAGTGAACTTTTAAAGACACGTTCTGTGAGCTAATAAGGACATACTTGTCACACCGTGTAATACATTGAAACAACTGATGAATGGAAATAAATTTATAATTATTTAACATTTTATTCTTTTTTTGTTTTTATTTTACATTTGTGAGGTTTACTCATTAATGCTAACGAAAACAATGTCACGTTCAGTAAATTTATTCTGGTTTCTAATTTTGTAGTATTGCATTATCAAATATCCTGACAGTTTCAGAAATCCAGAAATGAACTATCACATTAAAACATTCAATATTTTTATATTATTTTTTTCAGCAGAAACTGAAATGTGTAGCATGGGCTAACCTGTAGAAATAGGACATTGTCATATATAAAGATAGATCTCTAACACATAATTCAAAGTCATCTGTATTCATTGCTATGGTGGTTCATGTGAAAAGTCTCTAAAAAGCACATTTAAATGGAATAGTTTGCAGATTCAAATCATAAAACAGACTGAGAAGGCTGCGCTCTACCGTAAATATAGTTCAGAAGTTGAGCAGTCTGCAAGGGCTTGCAGCTGCTCGGGTGAAAATGGGCACATGTGCCTTCAGATTAGGACACGCTTGTCATTCTATATTTATCTTCCTCCTTGCCCTGTTTACTGACAGACTGATGAACCGTCAATTTAATTTTTGATAAGCTAGAAATTTTGAATTTCTGGATTATTCCATGAAATTCTATAGCCATACAGTATATGAAATACACATAATTAAAAAAAAAGTTTACAATGAAAAATAGAAATAAGAGATACATATAGTGACTAACACCATTGTACTGTCAGTGTACCCCTTTGTTTCAGTAGCTCATCTTCGCCAAATTCTCGCGAAACTACCCCGTAAATAATCAATAGAAAAGCATGTTGGCAATAGACGTGGGATAAGTTTGCAAAGGGTCTATAGGATTTAAATGCACACTGTGGCAAGTTTATTATCCATTTACCAGATGTGTTCTCAATGTAATTTCATCAGACAACATCTGTAATCTGCAGGGCTTCCGTCAAACATGCCAGTTCATTTCTCTGAGCTCTGTTTTGATATGATTTCTAAGCTGAACACTAAGCGAAACTCTGTTTTTCTTTAGAAATTCTGACCTGCTTGCTGAGAAAGGGGAGCTATCCCCTGGCTGCTCTGGTCAGGAGCAGGGGAGTTGTCACCCCTCCAAAAAACCAGTGCCACCCAAGGCCTTTGAAGTGTCCGCAATCACCTGGAGGACCACTGCAGACCTGTGGCAACACAGCTTATGGGCCCGCAGACCAGCTTCGAGAGCTGCTGTGGGATTTCCAGGACACACGCACGGCAGGAGGCAAGGATTACACACACACCTGCCTGGTGCATCCACACGGGGTCTACAGTGCCCATCCTCCTGCCCCCTCGGAGACCGGAGACACAGCAGGCCACAGAAGGTAAGCTCCACGTGGAACTGTCACGGTTCGAGTGACCCCAAAATTCAGGAACCATTTTTGCATTATATCCGAGCTAAACCACCCAACAGTTATAAAGGGTGCTGGGACCCCTTTCCCATCGCCATCTCCCAGAACCACCAGGTGTATCCACAGACCAGACAGAACAGTTATCATACATAATCACCCCACATCTCATCCCGCAAACGTAACCCCTGACACGGGAACCACTGAGTCCAGTACAGTGTCACAGTGAGCCACAATCCAACATGGCGGACAAGGGATGGCACAGTTCATTGCAGGGCACACGCACACAAGCACACGGGGGACAATTCAGAGATGTTAGTTAAGCCAGAACATCACTGGGCTGTGGCAGGAACCAAGAGAACATAGAAAGTCCACAGCCACAGGGTGACCTTACAAATGCTACACAGAAGGTGCCCAGGAAGTAACTGAACCCAGGACCCTTGATAGGTGAGGCAGCAACACTAAACACCACACCACCATCATACTCTTCACGTAGCTTATTGAACCCTTTACTTAACCAGTTCACTAATTTGAACTGTTTTTCTGTACTTGGGACATGGGATTATTCAATTTCTTACTAGGAATGCAGTGTGCAGAACTCTGCTTCAGTTTGGTTTAAAACTGTTACTCCTGTATAGCTTTCCTTACTGCTGCAGTATTTATCAGTTAATGACGTACAGACAGGTGGGAATGGCACTGGCCAACACTCACATGATAAAGGTTCTTGGTGATGCATAGGCGCGTTGCTTAAATTCAATCATTCAGGTGAGAGTAGATCTGAAACCCAGCATTTGTCACAGTTTAATCAAATTATGAATTTCATTCTACTATGAAGAACTGTAACAGTTTGAAAACTACTGTATAAGCAATCTGTTAAACTCAAGAATCGATTAGCATAATAAACATTATGGGGCACTCCAGCAACAGGTTTGGAAATGTGAAATCTGCAAGTCTGTGACGGTCAGGGCTGTGCCTCACTGTGCAACACAACATATCTGGTTTTAATCAGCACATTCAAACCTGAGTGAGGAATTCCCTTGTGTTCTCATAGTGGTTAAAAAAAATAAAGCACTTAAAGTTTCTGAAGCTTAGAAAAGAAGAGCGGGTTAAGCAATCTCAAAACAGAAGAGGGCCCAATCAAGTCACTGTAATGATGCACAATAATGTAAGAGTTTGTCCTTCATTCACCTTTGAGTCTGTCAGATCCATGGAACTAGCCAACGGCACACATGACACATTTTCAAGGTGGACACGTAGATTACTTTGGGTATTTTTACTACTGTAGATGATTCATGTTTCCCGCAATTGTATACACAACGTGTGGGTCACCTGGCTGAAAATCGCCACTGAAAGTGTGAAAGCGAATGTACAGTACACAGACTGTTTAGCCTTTATGTGTAATCAGCATTAAAACATGTTGTTTTCCTTGCAGTTTCATCAGTATTTTATTGAATGGAGGTATTGTAAACCCAACCTGTAGCCCTTTGGACTGGATTCACAGGAGCAGGAGCAGAGAGGACATTGTAAGAGCTCAAGTGGATTAAAACATACCATGGTCAGCCATGGCACAAGACCAACTCAGTGGACTGGCCATCATGAGCAACATGCACACAGTGGGTCAACTATTATTATATTAAGATGTAATTCATAATTTTACCTCCCACAAATCTAGGCAAATTGATTTATAGAACGTTTTTCTAAAACTTTAAAAATGTGCTCAGCCTTATTTATCTCACCTCCCTTGTTATTGAGTGCACTTATTTCTTACTTAATGACAATTCCTTTCTTCACAGGTGTCAGTGCTGTAATTTGTAAGTGAGGATTTGCTATAATTTTGAAACAACAGTGTTTATCATTATTTTGTTATAAATAATCCTTTTTATTACTTTCAATGTTTAACTTCGTCATTGTAAATTTTGTTCTAAATAGTAAAATAAGTCTGGGTGGGAGCTGATAATAGTGGTGTCTGTGCCTGGAGGGGCCAGCCCTGGAAAGGGAGTTGTGGTCCTGGTCCACTCCCATCATGCATCTCTGCAGTGGCTGCTGGGATTCAGAGTTGGTGGGACAGCTCAGTCTACAGTTTCAGAAATAAATGCCCTGCTTTATATTAGGGAATAAAGGATTTAAGATATTTAAATCGTTCCTTGTCAATTAAACAGGTAGTGAAAGAAATATTTTATTTTCTGAATTTTCTTTTTGGTGTTTTTTGTACGATAATGTCTCCGTATTTTAATTTACCAAAATCCTCTAGGTTTCCCAGATTCAAATGGAACAAAATAAACAAAAAGATATGCTCATAAATATTTCATAACATATTGATCTGACCAATTTTGTAGCATATACTGTAACTTCTACAACCAAAACTGTTAGGAATCCCTGGTGGGAAGATACAAGGATCCTGTGCAGACGCAGGCACGGGTAGTTGATGAGGCAGGCGAACAATCCAAAACGAGAGGCAAGGTCGTGGTCAGAAGGCGTAAGGTAAATCGTAATCCAGGGAGAACACCGGTAGCAAACAGTCCGAGGCGAGAGGCGAGGTCCAAAGTCGAAAAGGCAGAAGGGGAGTCCAATATCCAGAATAAACGAGGTACGGGGGAAAACCGCCAGGTAGAGCTCTCAAGGAGTAGACTCAATACCGAGCAGCGGGAAGCAGGTGAAGATGGTAGAAATAGCACTGCGCACCGCACGGTGGAGTGTGTGCAGGTGGTTTAACTCGTGCGGTGGCGTTTGTTAATAATCAACCGCTGCTGGTGCTGATTAGATCGCTTAAGAGTTGGTCTTGACTGCCTGGTGGTCGTGACAAAACCCACTATACAGCACAGCAATAAAATGTTTGGATGAATTTACACAAAGAATTAAAGTATTAAAACTATTTTTTTTCACAAAAGCAAAGAAATGTCAGTTTTCAATTGGTTTTAGCAATAGCTTGATATCTGATGAAATGTGTACTATGCAGGGTAATAGAAATCAGACACCACACATTCTTAGGATTACTGCAAAGGGGTTGCTATTAAAATTTCTTTGAGAATTCCAATTAAAACTTCAATTTGCATCAATAATGTTGTTGCACAATTGATGTACATGATGTAGATTTTGTGGCACATTCTATAATAAAGATAAATAAGAATACAAGGTTTGAGTACTGTATTCATGTATTGCATTTCCAAAGATGTATAGTAAAGTAAAACTTCATTATCAAAATCGGACTTTTAAAATTCACTACCCGCTCAATACTGCTTGCTCATTTATTTCATGGAGCTGACTAGAGGACCTTTCCTCAGAGCCCTTAATATCTTTGCTTTTATAATACTTGAGCAGTAAGATTGAAGTGACAGCGATATGCAGGAGTTCTACTGTAGATTTCTAAGGTGTGTTACAAAACTGAAATCAGTCAAATGAATGAGCTATTAAAATAAATGATGGTTAGAAACAAAGTCAGTTGGAGATGGCAAAGTAATTAAAAGATAGCAAAGGATACAAGGTCTCTTTAAGAGATAATAACAGACCGCTCGTTAAGGTGACAGCCCTTTAATCAAATCCCTTAGTAATGGCTTCTTCCTGATGTTTTTGAGACCTAGGTCTGGTTGATTGTGTCACAGTGAAAAGGATGGGTGTGGGGGCACTTGGTGTCGAGGGCTGTATGGATGTTAAGTTGCATCGATGAGCCAGTGACAGCTTCATGCCCTATCCTCTGCGTTTCCTGCCCTGGTCAAAGGTCCTCTTAGCACCGATAATGGGCAATTACCACACCGTCCAGGGGAAACGTGTGGGTTTGCAAACAGATTTAACGAGACGCATGATCGAGATGGGGGGCCCAAAAGCAGGACAAGAATGAACAATGCATCGTTACACCTGGTCACTTGTCTGCAGCGATTTCCTGAACAAGCCCTGGGCAGGTAGCTCTGCCCACACACCGACCATCACACGGACGATTCCACCCCTGGGGGAGCTGACAGCCCATGCTAAGGAAGCTTCAAAAAGCCCCAGTGAGCAGAGAACACAGGACATTTGGAAGAAGGACGGCTTGCGGGACAGACTACAGCACTGGAATCAGGAGAGGAGTCAGACTCCAGGGACTCCAGGCTCCAGCGCCGTCTTCCTCTTCCCTCACCTGACTCACACTCGGACGGAGAGCTCAAGGTGGGCGGGAGCATGAGGCAACCACAGTGTTCAGGACAGCCAGGGCCGAGGAAGGCGCCTACGGCTCACCAAGGGAAGCCGTAGTGCTGGTCTGGAACGAGCTCCCCTTGGGGGGAGTTTTGTGTCGTGTCACTTAATGTCTGTTGCTGGTCATGCATTCTGGATGATGAATGGAACCTGTGGCGAGGGATAAAGGGTCCTGGAACCCTTAATAATTGCTACTGTAGGTGATGTAGTCATCTAAACAAGTAGTATTTCCTGACTTTAGAGGTCAGCCTATCTGTGAGAATTATGCCAGGAATATTTGGTATCCATCTGTTGCTATTTAATTTATTATTTTTAGTAGTGAAGCATTTTTCTCTGTTTTTGTATAAAAAATGATTAGAACATCTATTGTTATTTTAATACTAATTGATTACAGCTAATGGTTGATTAACATTATTAAATTTTATGTTATAATTTGATCGTGATGGTGCTATTTGTTCTGGTGAGTGGAAACAATACTGTACGTACTGAATCACTGACAGGTTTACATGAAAAACCTTAATGAAGATCTTAGATCGCAAGGCTGGTGCGTTGTCATAAGTAATGACATAACCATTAGTTACAACCATTAACAAAGACAAATTAAATCACACAACAGTTATGTTGAGCACACCTGATAGAATTCCTCTAGTAATATAAGCAAGGATATACAATGGCTAAGAACTTTAATTATTAATTAATGTTAATCCTAGTATAGCAGATATTTTCGTGGGTAAAAAAAGCTAAATACCTGGAAATCAAGTGAGATATTGGAAGATTAGAATGAAGAGTGAGTATAAGGCAAAGTGCAAAGTGCAAGCATGTTCTGAGGAAAATTGAGAAGCTGGTGCGTGAATAGTATGGCCCTGCCTCCTCTGAGTGTCCTGCTCAGACACCACCATGGGGAGGTGTGCCATAGTAGGACCTTTAAAATAGGTAGCAGGTAGCCAAACTCAACTCTAATGTAAAAAATACTGGTATTTTTTCCATATAGAATACTCTACATTGCATATAACCCCACAGACAAACCAAAACCTAAGCTCCTCTTTGAGCTTCTGCCTAGACTTCTTGAAAGCCCCACTTCATTACTTACCAGTCAGTTAAGCTGGTAACCAGTTTCACAAATCTAAAGTCTTTCCCCAAAACCACAGTTTCTCTTAAAAAGATCTTCCCCCAAAATATCCACATTCGTGGAAATTTCAAGTATCTAAAACTTGCAATTGAAAAAAAATAATAAAAGATCGGTTGAAACAAAGTGAAATTGACAGATTAGGTAAACATTTCTGTAGCTTGAGTATCACTGTGAAATTATATTTTACATTGTTGAACTCTGTCCATTCTGCACTCTATGCATCCATAATTAGAAAACTGCTTATTTCTGGTAAGTGTCAAAGAAGCTGAGGGTGAGAAGTAGAAGTATCACTGTAGATGGGATTCCAGGCAATTGCAAGGCAAACATACAAATTAGCCAGCAAGCCTTTGGAAGGTGGGAGGAACCCAGTGGACCCAGAGAAAATCTACATGAGCACAGGGAGACCATACATGGAATCAAGATTTGTGAGACAGCTGTGATAACCACCATGCCACCTTCCCACATCTTACTCAGTTAGAAAAGCCATTTTATATCTTAATTCACAAAGTGAAATGGCAGTACGGTAGCTGAATGAACTACTCTCGATCTGTACTGGGTTTTTCCCAGCTCTGTTTTAGAAGATGTAAACCAGGACACAGCAAAAATATAAAAATATTAAAACAATTTCAAGTTTTCAAGGACAAATGCACTTATCAGTGGTTTGCCAAGTGGGATTTCCATGACAAGCATTTGTAGGAAGGCTGCAGGCTAAATTTGCTTTTCATGAATATCTTATTTATCTTTTTAAAGGCATCTGCAGAAAATGAGAACTGAATAAGTTATTGAGGGAGACTATTTCTGGTAATTTACAAACCTTATGTAGAAACCTCTTTGAGCTCTGGGAATTTAGTTTAAAAGCAATATTCTTTATGGAGTTAATGATGTTGTGGACCTGAAAATACATTTTATCTGAATAAACATAAGACAGAGAAAATTTTATTTATTTCAAATATTGATATACAGTAGCATGGGTAACAAAAAGACATTGAAGAGATACTACATTTAATCAAGTTCAAGTAGGGAGCTGCATCAGCATGCACAGGCTGCAAAGGAACAAGTAAAGGTTTATTCCATGCAGAAAAGAGAAGGGACACAATGTTTCAGGTGTGGAGCCTTGTTGGGGAATGAAGAATAAAGAGGAGTTTGTCAGGGATTCCTCTGTCCCCGCTTTCTCAATGGAATAGAGGACTAACAGGTTGTTCCACATGAGAAGAGGAACAGAAGATCTTTTGGGGACAAATACCTCTGTGAAGGACTGGGTTTTGGGACTGAGATGGCTTCTCTTAAAGGGGACCACCGGCACATTTTAGGAGCCTGGTGGGGTTCCACAAGCCAACAGTGACAGATCACTGAAACGCACGCTCTTAACACTCCTCGTGGTTTGGCATTCATCACATTTGGTGGCAGGAGTGGGATTCGAACCCTTGACCCCAAAGGAACTGGAATAAATGTGGGCCTCTTGTTTTTTGTAATTCAATTATGTATGACACATATGACTTTGCTCTATGGAATTATATTATTATTACAGTATTGTTTTTGTAGAATCTTTAATACTTAAATTCTTTTATATGAAGTTTTTGTTCTGGTTTCATCAGGAGTATGAATAAATCAGGAGGGCTCATTATACATTCTCTGATAAATTTAGTATACTGGTATTTAAGCTTGCTTTTGTAGGAGGATGGGACTGTGGGCATTTGATTCTGATCAGGGAATTGATATGAGAGAGTTTAGAGGATTAAAATAAAAATACTACAGGCTAAAAACAAAATGCACATTACAAATATAATATGGGTGGTACTGAATGAACAGGAAACGTATAGATCAAAGTATGAATGTTTATAATTTCATCTAACAAACGCAGCAGTAGAACGCGACAGAAAAAGGTGGATTCACAGAGGAAGATTTTAATTAAAATGAAGACAGCAAAAGCTGTGAAATGCTCTTTGAATTCTCATCTAAAATGTTTCATTATAGTCACTTCCATAAATTTGGATGAGAAAATGTCCAGAAAGCAGCAACTACAATGTAAAGTAAAGTAAAAGGGCTCAAACTCAAAAGAAGATTCTGGAAATTTTTAGTTTAAGAATTCAAACTCAGAATAAAGAGCACAAACAAGAAGATGGGAATGGAAGTTGAGTGCAAAAAATGAAATAATACATAAATATATGTCAATGTTAATTCCCAAGGATTCTTCATAAAATGACTTGATAGGTTCCATGACTCAACAATCTGCAGATACCAACATAACAATTATATGTCCAGCAGTCTACTCCTGCTGAAAAAGTATTTCATTTCTCTTTTATAAATTTCATAAAACACTTAAGTAAGTAGTACTGTGTCTAGATTTATATCAGTTATTTGAGCAATTGCTCATACAGGACGGCTTAAATTGAATTTGTTTATATCTATTGGAGTAATGAGGTGAAAATCCAAGTAAACTCATTAGTTGGTTTAATTGATTATGACTTTGGTTCATTTAACATTAAATGAATCCTTGATATTTCCAAACCGGAAATGCCTCTGAGTTTGGAAGATGAATGCTTGTGGTCTGTGCTTCGTTTCCTAATGATCAATAAACAAAATGAATGAAGTGCTCAAAATTATTTTTCTAAATTAGTGAAAAAAATCTTCCACGAAGCTAAATTAGTTTGTTGTATATTCCTCACAGATTTACTTATAGTTTGTACTGTCAGACAAATTTAAAAATGTTATCTTAAAATTGTAAAATCCACTGCACTGGCCTGGTTGAAGCATGGTCTGGAGAGGCAAGTCTGAATCCAAGAGCAAGCTCAGCATTAAGTAAACTGGGCAGGCAGGCAAAACTGACATCAAAACCTCATCAATCTGGAGATGCCATCAGACAAGAAGATAAGATAAGATAAGGTCACCTTATTAGTCATATACAATTTCCTGCATTAGGAATGTGTCTTTTCACATACCCCAGCTTGCTCTCCATGAGACACACAGACAGGGAGAAAAGCTGGGGGTCAGAGCACAGGGGCAGCCATTGTACAGCACCCCTGGAGCAGCTGGGGTTAAGGGCCTTGCTCAGGGGCCCAATGGTGTAGGATTCCCCTGCAGGCTGCAGGATTTGAACTGGCAACCTTCCAGCCACAAGCACAGATCCTTAACCACAGAGCCACCGCGCCGCCTCCAAGGGATCAAGGCAGGAGAAACTGAGTAAAGAAGAATCCTCAGGAGAGATGAGTAAAATGCAGAGCCCAAAGCACAGAGGCCAGTCCAAGATGAGGTTGAACAGGAAGGGTCAGAACACAGTGAAGGCAGTCAAACACTGGTGACATCTGGAGATGTAGTTGAAGCAAAAGGTAATTCAAGCTGAGGACATATTTCAAGAAGAGCACAAAGCAGAGAACACCAAGGCACGAGAGAAAACCTGCTTGCTGAACAAGGAATACTGTCATCTCTGAACTGGAAAAAAAGCACCAGTTTCATTGCACACAGGTGGAATAGATAATCGTCCCAATCTTGTCATCACAGCAACTGAGAAAATGGTAGACTAAATGGAGATGTGTCCAGTTGCTGTGGTGATTTGGGTGCACGGGTATGACAAAAATAAAATGTATTTTTGGCAACCAAAATTTGTTAAGGAACAAATGAAGAACTAGTATCTTAAGAAATGGAGACCCTGAAGTCTCATTTAGTGGAATAATGAGGAATTGATTGCACTGCTGGTGCTATATATCCTTTTCTTTATCCCTCATTCATACTCAGCAGTATCGTAGATTCACTACATGCAATTTGGCGGCTCACCCCCATTGATACTCAGATACAACCACACTTGAAAAATTGTATTTACTCTCAGTGATGGTAAAACACTGATTTCATTATTCAACCTACTGTACGTACATACACAGTACATGCACAGTACAGTGCCTATAGAAAGTCTACATCCCCCGTCCTGACTTGGCTCCCAAAATCCAGCACTGAGCACAAAAAATGTTTAAGTAGTGTGGGAATGCTAACCCTAACCTTAGCCGGGGTTTTAAATAATCAATTCTGCAATCTGCTTCGAATCATGAGATTTGAAAAAGTTTCTGAAACCAAAAACTATTAGTCCAAAATAACCAAAACTATTGAAAGAAGCTCTTGGAATTTAACATTTTTCAATAATATATCTTCAATATCTTACAACTTCTGATCTGACTCAGCTTTGCAATGCAATTACTGTACCTACATGAGACTGTACTGTACCGTACCTACATGAGACTGTACTGTACTGTACCTACATGAGGGAATGTTACTCTCTGTTGAGGTTCTTTGGATGTAGTCTTGATGTCTGCTGTTTCCCTTGTTTTCTCTCTCTTGCTGAAGGACAGGAGACCCTGTACCTTGATGTATTAGGTTTACAGTGCCAATAAAAATTATTCACCCCCCTTGGACTTTTTCACATTGTATTGTGTTACAGCATGGAACCATGATACCATGGAACCAAAACTTCTCAGTTAAATACATCATGGTTCCATGCTGTAACACAAGAAAATGTGAAAAAGTCCAAGGGGGTTGTAGACTTTCTATAGGCACTGTATACACAAATAGCAATTTTTTGCACATGGCAGTATGGATGGCCGTAGTGCAGTCAATGCTTTTAAAATTGGTTACTCAGAGATATAGTGTTGCAGTAGCTCTGTAATTTAAAGTTGTAAAAATCAGTTTTTATTATGTATAACTACTGCACATGCCCTGTCTCTAATCAACTGTTTTATTTTTATTATGTACATCATCTTATACAACTTCAGAGTTGGCCTCAGAAAGTACTGTGAAGAATATGCTTTTAATGAGATTTTGAACTGAAAATACAACAAAGCTTTGTGACCTAATTAAATTTAGTGTAACGTGCTGGTCCTAGAAAATATATGTATTTAACATTCAAATAAAATATACTGACATGTGAGGTGACATTTCAGATAATGACGTCTTAGCCATCCAATCTGTTCTTATACTCTATAAAATCTTTATAGAAATGTCTTACTTAGATTAAGAGTCCTTGCATGAAACTTATATGGTTGTTTGAAATTTTCTTATTTTGACTGTGGATTGACTCAGTAGTATTTATTGTATATGTTGTTAAAGCACAAATCTAAATTTATTTAAAATACTACATTGTAAATTATTCATTGCAAAATACACAAACAGAATAGTATTATTTTCTGACCTTCTGGTATAATGTTTCACACAAGTCACAGTAACCTACTGTATATAATAGTATACCTATATATAATAATTCTATATTTTATTTTCCATTATGCTACTGCTCGAATTCCTTTCTTGGAACCCAGATGACTTGAGGGAGAACATAAATAAATTTATTTGGTAGAAACACTTTGAATGTTAAATGCTGTGTCTGGGGAAGCACAGCAATTTACTCAATGAAAATTTTAGGGCCGCCTCTCCACAGCTTCATGAAGTAGTCTGGTGATGTCTTGAGCTGCAAGGGCATTTTGCAGCATTGCTAGTAAATATGAAAGCATTAGTGTCCTATTCCCACACATGGCAATTTGCTTTTGTGTCAATGAAGTGCAGCAAACACAACTAATGCTACAAATCAAAAGGCTACACATAGTGGATACAAAATACCACAGTAAGTGATGGTACTAAAGACTGTTCTATCATTTCATATCATGTACAAGGGGTTAGATTTGACCATGCAGGCACTAGGCCTCAGCCACAGTATATAATCTGCCCACTTCAGGTAATAAGAAATCCTGACAAAAGCAATCAATTTCTGAACTCACCTGCCTTTCGTTTTAGCGAGCACAATCCATCAAAGGCAAAAGACATCTCTGGTTTAGGGTTTGACAGTCTGATTCAACCGGGGGGGAGAAAATCTTGTAATTTTTTAGAGGTCTTTTGTTTTCATTTAGAAATGTTCCAACGTAATTTTCTTTTTTCAGGAAAAAATAAATTAGATTATCTGTCCATAAAAAATTAAGATCGCTCTAGGGGGCGCTATCCCACCCCATCACCAAATGTGGAAGATTTCTGACTGCATGACACCCTCATACATAAAGCATTTAAAAATGACTGTACAGTATTTCCAAGTCTAGTCCAATAGGCTTCCTGGCTTTAATAAACAGGCATTAACAAAAGATTGATCAAAAGAATTTCTATAATAATAATAAACAATAACTGCATTAGAGATGGTGGCTTCCACAATCCTTCAGCTGCTACTGCTATTAAACATGCAGACGAATGAAAACCAGACTATACTCAAACTCTCTTTATTCCCATACTGACCCCGCTACTTTTCCCAACATTCACATTCCTCATATCCCACAGTGACACACCATTATATTGTGATGCCACATGGGGTGGCACTCACTAAGGGTTATTGTAATGGGCCCACATGAACTGACACACCCATCTCTGTGTGTTATGGAAACATTCTGCATGTTTTTTCTTCAATACCATGTACTCTTCTCCAAGAGTAGTGTTGTTTCTTGCCTTCTGATCAGGGCTATCTAGGACCCAAAGTGTATTCTGCTCTGCCAGGGAAGCCTCCGTATAGTTTTTTCCCTCTCTCTCCATCTAATGGAGAACCTGACTGAGAAACTCTGAGCCCTTCACTCATAGATCCCAGACTCAGAGACCTATACACTCAGTACACTGCCTCCAGCTAGACAAGGTAACTCCTTGAATTTCTCTCAAGCCTCGGTTCTTTCATGATCTCCTCTGAGGTTAAGCTCGAGGTCCTAACTGAAGATCACTGAGCCCTTCTCTTGCAGTATCCCTAGCTGAGTGAACCACAGACCTCTTGGTCTTTCATACTAATCCTTTTCAGGCAGTAATAGTAAAACACCTCATCCAGTCTGTTGGTGCTACTACTGTGATGAAGCCCCCTGCTCCTTAAACACCCTCACATTAACCATTGCTGGCTCACTCATTTTCTGCCAGTCTGCCCTCGGACTTCATGTCCACTTACTGTACAGCCACTGGCACCACCAGGCTGTGTCTCAGATTAAAAAACTTCCTTAAGCTGGGGTCTCTTAGAGAAATGTGCTTCTTGCGGGAAACTTCTCCCCTCAGCATTCCTGCCTCAGGCGGCATTACTATCCCTTTCCCTAGGACGCAGCGTCTCTTCCGATAATAATACTAGTAAAATCTTGCAGAGAAGCTCTGGCACTCGGAGTTCCTGCCTCGGGTGGCATTACATTCCCTTTCCCTAAAACAAGGATTATTATCCCGTAACCATTCCACTCCTGAGATACCACATTCATAGACTCTCCATCTGGGAGATCTAATTTCCTCGCATGCCTTGCCTAGGTTGGCGTTACAATATACATACTGTAAACCACCCAGTAGCAATACCTTTTTTCTGTTTTATTTGAGGTATAAATTCTTTTTAAAATCTATTATATGTATTCCTACAGTGACAATAGTCTATTTGCCATGTCACATAGATGGCACACAATGGCTTACTTAATACTTAATCTATTTCTTCTATCTTCATAAACTATTTTTGAGTCACGTATTGCTTTGTGTTGATTTTCTTCAGAATTTTAAAAAAGCTCCCATAGACAGAACTCAGCAGCTCCTGTTGTCGCTGAAGGGAAAATTGGCTGAATTTCTGCATTCCTCTACCACCAATTCTGAGACAGTAGTTGCTTCACTTTGACAGGCCATGGAACAGTATTTAAGCAATATTCTCATATTATTGCTATTCCAAGAGTTTCGGTATATTAAATGCACTGTCCAGCTCTTCTGGTGAGAAACATCTGAGCTCAGCAGGTCCTTGGTTTACAGAAAAGTAAACTATAGGTGGAAATCATATTTTTGTTTTAAATACTAAATATGTGGCACTGTAAGCATACAAGTGAAATTGTCAATGTATGTGAAAATTGAAAGACTCTGAGGAACAACTCTCAAATCTGATCATGAGAATCAAGTGATCTAACCACATACTGTACAAATAACTCGTGACTCAGGTTACAACACTCTGGAACTGGTCATTATAAGTCTCATGAATGTTAAGTTTAATTTAAAATTTCTTTATTTATATCTCACTTCAACCATGCTGTACCACTGCAATATCTAACGGCTTGTATCCTGAAGCATCTCAGTCATTTCAATCATTCCTTAGCCGAAGGTTTCCACTTGGATTATCAAAGTGTGTACTGTAATTGGTTACATTTTAAGTCACTCTTCTCAAAACGATGGGCTCTGAGGATGCATTAACATAGCTGCAAAGGGAAAGATGAATTCCCTTCCTACTTGATATTTTCATGCCATTTAACATATATACAATACTTTATATACAGTATATACCTCACACCTGAAGAAGCCTCCACGGCCAAAACGTTGTGTTTTCTTTCTTCTCTTTTCAACCAAGTCAATAAACCATGACTTGTTTCTTTGCAGCCTACACATGCTGATGCAGTTACTGTACCCACCTGAGCTACTATAGTTTATTATCCCCTTTGTACTTTTGAATATTATTTAAAAGAAACAAAGGACAATACCAAATGTATCACTGCCTCATTTGCTAAATCAAATTAGCCTCTCTAGTGAAGATAAAGCCTGATGGTCACTTCTTCGTGTCAAAACATTTCATTGGATTCTCACTGTGCTCACTGTATGAAGAATACAAAATATTAAATAAAACATTTCAATGTGTGTATCAGATGAAAAGTATGCTTTTGGAAATGTGTTTTAAGAATTTGGAGGATTCTCAATAAAGCACATAATGTATTTAGGTATATGTGGTGGTGCATGTTCACAGTGCCTTACATACAGTAGGTTAGAACTGTGTATATGTTTTTTTTTATTTAAGGAAAATAGGAAATGAAAAAGTGGTCCTGCCACTTTGTTCTGTAAAAGAGACAAGAGAGTTTAATCATCAGTGTATACTGTATATACAGTAGTAGGCTTATTAGTATTTTTTTTAAATTTTGTGGTTGTATTAGTTATATAGAAAGTGTAATTATTTTCTCTTTTTTAATTCTTTGCATGGTTTATTTGTGCTTCTGTGTAAAACGATTTTTTCCCTTGCTTTGGAAATAAATAATACAGGAAAGTTGATCTACCTAAATTCTAGTCTTTTATTTAAGATTTATTTGATTTATTTATATTATATATTATTTATATTTCACTGATATTTAATATAAAATGCAAGTGATTATATTAGAAATATGTTATAATTTAAAATATTTTAAATATTTGAATACTTTATGAATGTTAATTAATAAATATATTAAAATATTTCCTGTTAGACAGATGTTAATATAAGGATTATAAAGCATTAATAAAGTATTGTGTTATGAAATGCATTATGAAATGCAGTAATCATACTTTAAAAAAAACATTGTATAATTGTTGTTATAATAGTTCCATGTAACTTAGCAGTTGAATCCACTTGTATTTAAAGTGTGAATTCAAGTGTGATGTTATTCAATAGTAGGTAGCGTTAGATTTATGCATCAATCTGTATTATTCACACTTCTTGAAGATCTTAAAGCATGTTATAGTATTTGAGTTTCCTTTACTTTTAATGATTTTTGAATGTAATACACATTATTATGCATTTCAGTTAAGATAGACTTAATTAATTGAAGGCTTTACCATTCTCTGTATTATATTAGCATACATATATTTTATATATATGTTATATATATATTAGCATATATACTGCATAGCAAAGCTGATGATAGCTTTAGCTCTTGTCAAACTGCAATGTGAGTGGAGTTTGAGGTTTTACACACACAAGGATCACCTAATTTACATTCTAATTTATATCCTCTTGCACTACTGTTCTATGTCCAACATACATTGTTTGTAACTCACACCTACCCGCAGGGCAAATCCCTTGTTTTTCTCTTAGCTTGCACCACACTGTTTGAAAGCTTGACAACACTGACAGCACCAGTATGGTAGAAGCTTTGTGACAACATGCTCAGAAACATCAAAAGAATGCAGTCGACACAGAAGGTACTGACCAAAATGAAAGAGCCTACACTTACACATACATAGAAATAAAAAGACAAATATGACTATGAGATCTGTACTGGCTTTACAACCATGAAAAGATAATAACAAGTCTGAGGTCCAATGCAATTTATCTCAGTTCATAATCCTGTCACAATGTTACTTAAATAGCTCTTAAAGTCAGTAATGTTGCTGGTGTTTATTTTGTAAGGTGTTATTCTGTGGCATTTCACAACAACAGAACCGCTGTGCTGAAATGCCTTGCAGGACAATTGCACTTTGCGCACGGTGAATGCCACCTCCCCTGTGGCCGTCTTTGATTCACAGTGCCGTCTCCTGGAGGGAGCTGCCTCCTTCTGTCTGTGGTACACTGGGAACAGACTCGGCCTCCAGCAGCTCCTGCCGTGATGAATCACTGCTCAGGGCTTTTACGGTATTGGGCTTTTTAGAGAATGTGATCTGCAAAAATGTTCGCCGCCTGATAAATTTATTAACAAAGGCAAAGGCATTTTGTCATGCTGTCATTTTTCTTTTATATAAGATGAACCGTGTGAAGGGCAAAAGCTCAAAATCCACCCCAGCTGAACTGTAAAACAAGTGTAGGAGTTGCAATGTATAAGATGACAAAACATCCAAACAGTAACTGAATTTCAAGAAAACACGAAACACAATACATGCAGAGTCTATGCTCGTTGTACAACGAGAATGTATTTTAAAAGCTAATAGTACAAATTATTTATGGGTAACACAAAGGGGATCTTTACAGGGCCTTGGTGACATACATTGCAGAGGCTAAAGCTGATGACTTAATCAGAAGGAGAAGCTTTTTATAAAGAAAATGGTATGCACCTTGATATAGCATATAGTTTATAAACCTAATTATATGACAGTTAATGTTTTTATATTGTCAAAATCAGACTTTAAATTATAGATCATCTTAACATTAATTTGTAAATTTACCACAAACCTTTAAATGACAATAGCACTAAATTAGAATAATTTATAATAACAAAAAACTAAATGACGTCTTTAAAGAACTGATAAAATACATTAAAGATACGTTAGATTGGACAACTTTCCATTACATACACAATGATTTTTCATAATGAGAAAAACAATTAAGCTCAGTTCTATGACTTTTCAAATACCTTAGTTTTATGTTCTTAATAAAATGAAGGTTATGTGCAATAATTTTATGCAAGCATTTAATATTTTCTGTGCATTGACAACACTATGAAATACGTATCTATTCATGGGTTTAACACTACGGAGGCTGGGAGGGGCCATCAGTAGAAAAAGAAGTTATATCGAGGGAACGATTTACAATTCATGCGCACGAAATAGCTCAATCGTTCCCTCGTTTTCTTCAATTCGTGCGCATAAAATAATACTTTCACTTACGTTCGTTTTCTTTGTGTCGCGGTAGGCACATGCACATAGAAAGTTTCTAAAACGCCAACATTATCCCCGGCTCCAGACAACAACGCTATCAAACGCTAGTGAACACGTTACCGCATCTTTTATATTAGTACAATAAAGCCTAACTGTCTGACACTGCTGCAGATTAGGATAATGGATAGAGATGAACTCATTAAGTTTATTTTGGTTTGGGGATGAGTTATTAGGGCATTGTAGCTACTGTAGTCTTGAACTACTAGTTAGGACTGCACCTCTCTTGTGTCAGTGCCACACCTGTCCTTGCGAGGGACAGAGTTAGAAAACGTTATTTCGTTTAGGAATTAAAGAAAACGAGGGAACGATATAACTATTTTGTGCACACGAATTGTAAATCGTTCCCTCGATATAACTATTTCGTGCACACGAATGGTAAATCATTCCCTTGATATAACTATTTCATGTGCACAAATTGTAAATCGTTCCCTCAATATAACTTTTTTTTCCTACTGATGGCCCCTCCCATATAACACAGTGAGCAGAACAAATTTTCTTTAAATTTTGAAGCATATTAACTAAACACTAAATGTTAAAACTAAAATTTTTAGTCTTTAGTCGGGCTGATGGGAGATTTCCCTTTGGCTCAAGAGGCTGGGTCCCTGTTGAGTGGTGCCGGAGGCCCACGTTTGAGTCCCTGACAGTGGGGGGCCGACCCGAGGTGGCAGCGGCGAGGGTGCCCACGTGGACCCTGAAGCGTTACAATATTATGCTGTGAGACTTTGTGTCTGCCTTTCGGTAACTCGCTGTGTTTCTCAGAGTTAGAAGTACACAGGTTCCATCTCTTCTTCTTTGAGCTTGAATGTTTGGTATTTGAAGGCCAATGTGGATCAGAAATAAACTACGTTGGCTGTGTGGAAGGTGTCATAAGGCTTGGAATGATTCAGAGCGTGGACTGCGGTGTGCAGAGTTGACACAGTAAGTCTGGAGTGGAAGGTTTCAGGTTGCTTGGAATGTTAGATGAGAGCAAAATCATGCTGTGATGCAATATTTTCCCATTTTCGCCACAAATATTGGCATCTTGGTAGCTCAAGTCCATCATTTTTAAAGTCTCTTGTATGGTAGGACTGGCAGGCCCTGTTGGTCCCAGCCCTTCCTAGAAGGTTGTAGTTTGCTCCCCAGAACATACTGTAGAAGTCATGTTGATGTTGGAGACTTATATGGAAAACCTATCAATGTATCTATAAGGTGGGTGAATGAATGTAACATGGCCATCATTCGGATGTGGCATATAAGGCTTTCCTGTACCTTCCAGCTCCATCGGATTGAAAAACGGCATCTTGGTTCTTGGCTGAAGATAGTTCCTCTACATTAAGTTGGAGGATTTGCAGTGTGACCCCATTGGTATCAACCAATTTCATATTGCTAGTTCTAGTGCTCAGTCTGACCAGGATTCTTTCAGAGGAGACATATTGATTTTGGTTTGCTTGGTTGCTACTGATGACTGATGCAGAGTGACAAATTCTGAGAATATTCTGAAAGCTCATCAAGTGGGCTTTCAACAGGAAATATCATAGCGATGACCCTTTCAATTTCCCTACGGGATTAATAAAGTATTATTTATCTATCTATCACCCACAGAGGGCAAATGAGGAGCTCTAGCCAGGCTCTTCCGACCTGCTCATAGACCTACCCGAGCTGTGTATCTGGTGAAAAGCTGCAAGGTCCAAAGTAACGTTAAAAAAGTTCAGCACTGATTGAAGGAGGGCTGCATCCGTCACCAACATCACAGCTAGCCTGGAAGCACCCAGGAAATTGCAGAGATCTCAGTTTCTCTTGGAGGAGTGAGAATCATGCCCAGCTAAACTCAGCTGAACACTAATTTTTCATTGTTGCTTTGGGAATCCCGGTCACAGCTAACCAGTCACACAACCCAGGCTTGAATGTCTGATATCTGGATTATAGAGAACTGACCTACATATGTTTTGGGACCTTATCGAAGGCTTTCTGGAATACTGATTTCTAATCAGCATTTACTTGTACTGATGGCCACTGTAGCTTGTTTAAAGAAATTTAATAATTTTTTAGACACAGACCCTTCCAAACCCATTGTGGTAATTCCTCATAACCGTAATATTATATAGATGATCATATACTGTAATTATTCTTAATTTTTCATAATCTTTTATGGTTAATTTCCCTATAATTCAGTCTTTCATTTTTGCCCCCTTTCTTATCAATAGATACAGTACAAGATTTGCAATTTTTAATGCAATGGGACAAGTCCAGTCTTCATAGCACATTAAAATATACATTTTTTGTATTACTGGATAAATGGCATTGGGTCCAGGTGATTCTGGAATTCTTTACGAGTTAGGATCTGATTCCTAAAACCTCTGCCTCTGTTCTGCTAAGATTATCTTAGAACATGCAAGGTCTTTCTTCAGCCTGAGGCATACTATCTGCGTTTCCATTAATGAAAACATGTGTTTTCAACTTTGCCATGAGCACTCAGCCTGTCATTCAAACTAGGTTGGGACATCTTTCAATTAAATCTTCAACGTTTTAACCAGGTTCTTGACCTAGTTTCCAATCACACTAATCCCCTCCCTATTTAAGTCTGTTCTAAACACCGAATCTCCACTCCGTCATTAGAGCTAAACCTTGTGAGCCTAGCGATTGCATCCCTCTCATAGTCATGTTTATTACTTGGTTCTTTTCCTATCTTACTACTCCTATTCTTTGATCCCAAGATATTTTCTGTTTACATTATTTTCTCTTTTCTGCGTCGACTCGCCAGTCTCTCTTTCCTTTATTTCAGCTGGGACCCAGGCCTTTTCTTTTGTTTCCACTCACTTTTTTAATTCGGCCAAACCTTTTATCAGCAGTCTGCCATCGATAAGTTACTCCTCCCTGATCATCCAGACAACCCCTAAAAGTGCTCCAGGACCTGCTCCTGGGCTTTGACTGTATCTCCTGCTGCACAACCGTATTTCAACTTTCTGCAGCGTTACAGAAGCACAGAGCTGCAAGAAGCAGCTCCAGCAAGGCTTAGCGAAATGGCAGGGGGTCTGTCTCTTCATGAAGCGGTGCTACGGCAGCAGTAAGAGAGAACATCAGAGATAAGTACCATCTCCTCTCTCTCCAGATCCTCACCACTTCAACCTTCTCCCCTTCAGCAAGAGGAGCCTTTGCCACCTCCTGAACCATCGGATAGATGTACCATCCGATCGGAATCACCGATCCATCCTCCACCACCTCATTCAGGAAACTTGTGACTGCAGGGAGTGTGCACTTATTGAGGAGCTAAAGACCACCAACTCAGGTCCTGCCTGATCTGCCTGATATGTTCAGGAAATATGTCCGGCTGGTAGATGAAGATGAAGATGTCTACTAAGTGGGGCAATTATATCTCCACCCAACTCCACCAGATTCCCAGCATCACCCATGTAGGGAAAAGGAGAATGGCAAGCAGAAACCTTTATCGATTCCGGAGCAGCGGGAAACTTTATAAACACATTGACAGCACAAAGAATGCAAATACTGTGCCTCTCAAAGCCTGCCTGTTCATGCCATAGACAGATCTCTAATAGGAACTGGAGAAGTGAGACTGAAGACTGAACCTCTCTCGTTAACCATTGGAGCCTTGCATTGAGAAACCATCAAGCTATTGTGTGTCAAGTCTCACCGTGGCCCATTAATCCTTGTGTTCCCCTGGTTACAGACTCTTAATTCTGTTCTCGACTGGTCCACTCAACAACTCATCTCCTGGGGATCCAGATGCTGCAAAAACTGTTTGCCACCCAAACTCTTAATAGGAACCCTAGAACCAGACCTCTCCAGCCAACCCAAACATTATTGAGACTTTGCTGATGTCTTTTCCAAAAAAAAAAACCAATTTCTCCCTCCTCATCGGGAATACGACTGCCCCCTTGACCTCCTTCCTGGAACCTGGAAGAGACTGGTCAATGCCTAAAACTCTCAAACAAATCCAACGCTTTGTGGGTTTTACCAACTACTACCTACGCATTTACTCCCCGATTCAGCATGATCATAGCCCCTATAACAGATCTTGCAAAAGAGGGCCCGAATCAAGGGAAATGGAATTTCAAAGCTCAAGAGGCATTCGAGGAGCTGAGAAAGAGGTTCATTAGGGCCCCTTTAGGGTACTAAAGACATCAGGATCCTTCGCAGCCCTTCGAAATGGAGCTGGATGTCTCCGACGTTGGAGTTGGAGCAGTATTATCACAATGCCTGGGATCTCCACCTAATTGCCATTCATGTGCCTATTTCTCCTGGGAATGATTTCCAGTGGAGACAGAGAACTTCTCACAATCAAACTGGCCCTTGAAGAACGGAGGCACCTATTGGAGGGAGCCCAATACCCCTTTATAGTCTTTATAGTCACATAAACCTTGAGTATTTAGGGGTCTCCAAGTAGACAGTGATGTGAACAAATCAGTAATGTTAACAGAAGCAGTTGACAATTTATGGGAAGCAATTTGTAAAAAAAAATCTAAAACTGTTCCCATCCCTTTTCTTCAAATGTAATAATCCTTTCAGAAATAATTTACAAAAATGAAAATATTGTAGAAAATATTATAAACCCTGTATGTTTTGTGGGCTCTTCAAGAATAAATTGAATTCTGCATCAGGAAGGAGCAGTGTAACACTGTGCTCAAAAAGAGGAAAAATCCTTTGCTCATTGAACAGAACAGGAATGCCAAGAGAAGGCTGCACTCCTCTGATACATACACAGGGTGTCTACTCACTTGCTGTCCGACCTACCAAAGCTATAGATTGCACAAGATCAGGTAAGAACAATAACAATGCCAGACCAAAACATATGAGAAATGTTTGAATAACACGGTGTCCTGTGTTATGCCTTGGTAATGTTACCTGTTACCATGTCAACCACACTCTTTCCTACAACTATGACAGGGTTGCAAACAGGGAGGAACGAACAGAAATAACAAGAATTCAAACCATGAACCTTTAACAAAACAAGCATCGGTCCCAGAGACAAGTAGTTGCTTAATTACAGGCTGGTCAACCTGATTTGTCACGTCACCTCAAAACATAATTTCAATGGGCAACGTGACAGTTAAAAACCTTTAAATTTGAAAAAATATATTAATGTCTGAATCTAAATGACATAGGAATAAGTAAAGGTTTATTCCTCACACCTGAAGAAGGCCGAAATGTTGTGTTTCTTTTCTTCTCTTTTCAGTGAATTACTGTGCTCAACTTTTTTCAGTGGAATAAACCTTTACCTGTTCCTATGCAACCAACGCCTGCTGATTCGGCCAACTGTTTTGAACAACAAAACATAAAAATATATTTTTATCTTATTAAATACTAAACTATATTATTAAATTATTAAAATATATTCTTAACATATTTAAAAAAATAAATGTTGAATCCTCAGTTTTCAAATACAGACAGCCCCACCTGTCTGGAACACTGTACATCGAAAGCTCTGTCTGTATAATGCAAGTTTGCAATAGTATCCCTTCTGATCCCTTCTCATTTTAAAACCAAAGCCAAGGTTGAGGGTTAGTTTGTCGAATAAATGGGCAGGATTGAATAGAGTACATTGAAATAGCCATGCCCTGACCAACACCAGTGAGAAATTTAAAATGACAATACAAAAAAGGCAGGAATTCAGAAAGAATACGCATGTTTTTTATTAAATATGGGGCAATGTTTCCATCAAACATGGAAGAAATGAGTACTGTTCTTTTTGTATTGTGTCTTGAAAAGCAATCTGCCTAGGCTGATAGGTGAAATAAAACTTAAGCATTTTCTACTTAACTGATAAAATCTTTGATATCAAGGAACTCTTTAGCAATTGCTTAGTGCTTTTCATTATTTATATCCTAGTAGAGAGATGAGCAGCTTATTGAGCTATCACTCAGGAGACTGTTCAGTGGGCATTCTGCATATTACTTGCTCTGTGTACATAAAGAAAATATTCACTATTGGATAGGTCACACAACCTCAGCATTTTTCTAATGTGATCCTGTACTATTTTAAGACAAGTCAAATATATATATGTTATAAATAGAGAGGTCGTTTTCATCATGAATTGACTGAAAATTTCACAGAGTGGATCTTTAGTACACCATTAAGATTTTGCATACTCAAGAAAAATGAATTAGTGCATATTCTGTGCCTTGCAAAAGTCTTCACCCCTGTCAATAATATAATATTTTATGAATAAAAATATGGTATATATTTGTTTTCAAATTAAGTCACAGCTTTCACTGGGCCATTCAAGGAGGTTCACTCTCTTCAGTGTGTTGTTGGCCTTTTGCCTAAGGTCAATGTTGTGCTGAAATGTGAATTTTCAAGTCAGTTGCAGGTTCTCTATCTGAACATAAGACCTGCCACTTTTCTGGTACATACCTCATGTGAGGTTTAAGATGAGTATTTTCAATAAGAAACCTCTTTGCAAGGTAATGTACAAGTTTCATGATTCCAATTTCATTTAACTGTTGTTTTAGGCAACTCCAATTTCCTGTCTAAAGAGTCCCTTGGTTAAAAATGGTCTCTCCTGGTTTGTGGATACATTTATAGGGGGTGCACACTTTGAAGCATCTAGATTTGTAGAAAGACAGATTTAACTGTAGGTCTTATTCTGTTGGCTTTACAGCTAGACTTCCTTTACAGAAGATTAAATAATTAGTAGCAGTCTGGGTTTTTCTGGGTGGCCAGGATATAGGCCTCTGGGACACTTTGTTTTTAAATTTGCAAATAGCATAACTTGTATGTTGTATGTTTATGTTGTGTGTTTTGTGCATGTATTTTCATTGTTAAATTTTGTGAAACCCATTTCATTTGTTAATGAAAAGAGTAATAATTCAGTTTGCCTGAATTATTAGTCTTTTCATCAATGCTATGCCAGAGAGCAAAGTACTCAGTTGCTTCCAATTATATTAATCTCTTGTCTTATGTTTACATTTTAGGGGTTATTATTATTTTATTTACTTATTGATGACCCTATTTTGTATTTTCCTCAATTTTTGTAATCCCCTATCTGTAACACTATTCGCTACATATATAAGTACTGAGCCTCTGCTAATAGCGCAATGATAGAACACATCTTCTGTGTTAATGCGCCATACACGTTGACTTTTAAATCCAATTAAATGGTTTTGTTCACTTCAAGCAAGTCAATAGGAATTGTCTGTAGTGAAGCATCATTTTATATTCCCTCAAGAGCGTTGGAACGTGAGAAACCTTACAAATACACAGAGAACATTCAACACATCTACTGTGCCTCATGTAGTTGTTACAGTAGTCACTAATTTTTCTGAAGACCTTGTACAGCTCTGAACAGAGTATTCACTTTCACAGCAGTTTGCTTTCAGTTTTAAATGCACATTCACATGATGTTCACTTGTGTTGTGTGATTTGTACTTCTCTGTTGGTGCTGTTGGTTGAGTTTGTCAGTGTCTTTGAAGATTGTAAATGTTTGTATTTGTTGTGTAAGTGTGGGCAGAATTGCATCAATGGCTTCTGAAAACATTTCTTGTTTCCTTGATAAATTTGGTAAGATTCCATCCTGCCTGAAGGGTCTTGTACCAGAAGCACTGCTGCCTCTTCTATGCTAATTCTGCTGCTATGTTGTTGACAAGGCATGTTGTGCTTGTTGACGTTTTCCATAATAAACATCTGAGTGAAATTTAATATAATTTAACTTTCATTGTCTAGATGTCTCCTATTTTTGTTCAGATACATTTTTCTCCTCCTTGACAATTCGTTTGCTGTTATTTTATGAAATACATTTTTTGTTATTTATTTCAGCCTCCATTGCCTTTTTGATATCCTTTTTACCTGTGCTTGTACAGGAATCCATTGCACCCTGTCTTTAACTGGGTCCAGCTGGCTTTAAATAATTGTCAAGTCTGCTTTCCAGAAATTGTAAACTTTTGCTTTGGACCCCCGTACTGTTTCACAATATACTTCAAAGCACACCTTATTGTGATTATGTTTCCCTCCTCTTAAACGCCTCATTTGACAGACATTGTTAATTTGCTTCAGTTTATTTTATGTATATCATTTAATTATTCATCCAAAAGGGTGGATATCTGCCCAAAAAAGCTCAACATAAATTAAATACATGTTAAAAACAAACAATTGCCCTAGCCATGCAATAGTACTTATACACACATCTCACTCTGCTTTTATTTATCTGAAATCTCCAAATGCAAAACAGTCACTTAGCTGTGTTTACTATACCCACTGCACAGGAACAAAGGATTTCTTGTGGACATTTTTCTTGGCCACAGGCTTTCTAAACCGCCCTGTTGAAGGTAGCAGCTGGAAATGGGAATGAAGAGGGTGGAAGGGCTAATCAACGATCAGCTGAGCTTTCTTTTGCACTGCAACATAATACAGCTCTTTAAACTGTTTCTGGTCGACTGATTATTTTACTAGCAATATTAACAGTTTGGTCCAATTTCCCTTTACTCTTAATACTCAGGCTACCATACCACACAGTGATACCAAAAGTAAGGATGTTTTCTACTTAAGTGCTCTAAACCCTCTCTGAAATATTTTGATTCACCTGAGAGCTTAGTGATAAAATATATACACTGATTAGCCTTCTTAAAAATGCAATTGCTATTCTCTGCAAAATGTTTACCTATTACTGTTCCTAGATATTTGAAGCACTGAACACCCTCCACGGTCTGATTAACAAGGAAGAGAGGTTGAAAATCAAACATATTACAATCATAAGTAGCCAGTTTTCTGGTTTATCAACATTAATATAAAGCATACCTGACTTACACCAACTTAGCAGTTGGTTCTCCATCCTTTCTCTTTCATTCCCAGTAAACAATCCTGCTAGGGCTTTATCCTCTGTATACCTTAACAGATAAATACTGTAGATGTTCCCTACATTTTAATTTCATTCGTGGAAAATAGTAAAGGTGACAAAACACAGCCCTGGGGAACACCAGTATTTAAAACAATTTCATCCGAAAATGTATTGTTCATAAGAACCCACTGTGGGCGATCTGTTAGAAAATCATTAATCCATTTTATAAGCCTCCCATTGACATCCAGACTCAATAGCCGTTTCAATGAGGGCCTGGATCATATTAACAAATCCCGAACTAATATTAATAACATACTGTACGACTTTGCCTGCTGCAGATGAGTAGCTACTAGATTCACTAAAGTTAAAGCTGCAATTTCAGTCTCCCTTTCAGTCAGCTGCAAGGGATCCAGATAATCTGCAATGAAGATTGCATTTAGCCAATGGGGACGTTTTGCTAATTTAGATAAATTTAAAATATTGCCTGCTTCCACTCTGTGATTACTAACCTATATGCACAGCACAATATTGCACGGAAAACATAAACAATTAAGACAACTCTGAAAGATATTGCTTGGTTTGTTTTTATATTCTTGTTTACTTACACATCATCTTTATTAGAAAATCAAGCTCAGAAGTAAATTTAGACAACCAGAATAAATCGGTGAAGGAAGAATTTCAAATTTTTACTCTACATATTGCATTCCTGTGAGCACCTGAAATAAGACTCCTTGTTAAAAAAAATCCTGTTTACGCTGCAGTGTCTTCTTATGGAAGGGTACAAGAATTGAGTCTGACAATATCCTGACTCCAGCGGTAATTAGAAAACAAAATATTCCACCAGCATCTGCTGTGCAGTTGTGGCTGCTGCTGCTGAGTCCCATTACTTCATTGAAGTGTGACAGTGTTAGGGTTAAATTGTCAGGTTAGAGCCAAAGTCAAGTTGCTGAGGAAGAGATAATTGATTTTGATAGGTTTTATTAAACATTAATAATCTGATAATTTATTCCATTATGTGCACAGATGTTACGGTTTATAATAATAGACAGAATGCACTAAAGCTGAAAGTATATTGCTTGTCATTTCATTAACAAAGTGATGTTTGTATAAAAACAGATTTTTATTCCTATTTTTTAGCGATTTATGCATTAATATTAAGATTATTTGAATCAACTAATGTGGACTTTATGTTATCTCCTGGTAACCAGTTCTTTTGAATAACTGAAAACAGATTTTAAGTCAGGACCTTTTCTACAAAGTTGCTTTCATTCATTTTTGGTAGCACGTGTACAGTATATAGACATTCATATGTTGTACATGGCTTTACTCACACTATCCTGCAATGTATGAGAAAACAAGAAGCTTTTGCCTTTTTCATCCTTCAGTGTTACCCAAGAAAAGAAATGGTGAGGATATGTACAGTACACATACTGTACACGAAAGTCCTTGAACATAAAAATAGAAGAAAAACATTCCCAAACACACTGCAATATTTGAAAATGGCTCACATGTACAGTACAATGCCATTTAAAATATTTTCATTTGCATGAAAATGAATTTCGACACTGCTGACAAAGTTTTAATATGCTGCATACAGTACATCTTATAACACCAGCAAACATATTGTACTTTAATATACAATGTATATTTGATACATACTGTATATAATGTATAATATATTGCAGAATATAAATCAAAATAAAGTTTATACAAATCTCAATTTACATTGGCATATACAGTACAGTGCAAATAAAACCATCGTAAAACATGCCCACTAATATATGTTACTCTAAAAATAAGCTTACACTCATGTACTGTATATGCTGTTTCTATTTCTCTGGCATAGGGGTGTAACTAGAAGTTAAAACCTTTAAAAATGTGAGAGAAGTTCTTGCTATTTGTAGAATGGTGCATTGTTTGTGCCCTTTCTGTTTAATGAGAGCACAGGTAGGCTTGGAACTGTTCCAATTCATGTACAGTGCACTGCATATTTATTCTCAAATTCTTATTCTTGAGTTAGAAAAGGAAGTTTAAAGTCATAACTAACAAATAATGCAGCATAAGCCAGGTCAGGATAGAATCAAGAGAAGAAAGCTATTAGCCCTTGACTCTACTAACCTACAGTAGATAATGGCATTTACTGTAGGTATAGCTTTTTAAAAAGTTAGTAGTGTTCATCTTTATCAAGGACATTGTCCTTTGTCATTGCAAATTCTAATTTCCATTTGTTGCAACTTTTCCTTAAGAAAGCTAGAGAAAATATATTGATGTGTCCTGCTTACCTACATCAAAACACTTCTCCACAGGCTGTCAGAATGCTTCATTTCCTGCTTCTGTAGTTTGCAAGTCACAGCACAGCCTTGCAAAAGTCACAATTTCTTAAACTTTCAGTTTTGTTGCTATGGAAGTCAGTCCCCTTTAGTGATCACTAAAGGCTTCACCAACTCTGATCGCTTGCTGACACAAAGAGGGACCTCTCAAGAAGAGCTAATTTTTTGTACTTAAAATAAAATTCTGCCCTGACACAGCTTTTAAGGAATCCCAAAACTTTAGGATGCCGACACACCTTACTCTTGTAAAAACTTGTTTGGGAGCCAAAACCTGAACACAGTGTGTAAATTTAGCACTCTTTTAAAATTTGCTCATGAATATTTATTCAATGAGCCATAATATGAAAATAAAGTGAAAAACACTGACAGTATGACAAGAACAGTGCAGAATGCTTCTGACAGTGAAGAACCTCAATAAGCTAAGAAATTCAGTGATGAGCTCATACTAATTGCTAAGTGACAATATATACAGTACCATCCATTTTCTATTTTAGCCAACTCAAGGTAGTGGGGGAGCTGGAGCTCATCCCAGCAAGCAACAGGCACAAGGCAGGATACACTCTGGAAGGGACGCCAGTCCATCTTAGGGCACAATATATATCAGTATGAAAAATTCTTCAAATGAAGATTTTACTATACTCAATGATTTAACACCTTATTTTGATCTAATGTGACAGTGAGAGAAAATACTTGTTAGGTGTGTTTGAAAGAATGTGAAGAGATATCAGTAAGTAAAAGTGGCAGATCATCCTATTCTGCTTCAAGTAAAACTTTACTAAAAAATGAGGAATTCATACACACAGTAACTCTACAAGAGATTGAGTACAAATAGAATAGTTACTGAACAGTACATATTAACTGTGTTGTGAAATAAATTGAAGAATATTTGTTAAAATGTAAGAATTGCATATTCCATATGTTGTACATTTACACATTTGTACTGTAAGTCTTCAGTGTTACCAGAAAGATAAGTATCATTCTTTTAACCAATCGGGTTTTCTTTTAAAGAAACTTCTAAACCACTATCTTTTCTATCAGTCACTTTCTACAGATGTTTCCTGAACAGTTTGTAGTTAATACTATTGCAATTTCCTTTTTTAATTTAACATTTATAGAGTAGCTAGCAATTTTGAAGTGGCTGTATGCATCAAGAAAGAATATTTTTTTTTTGTTCACATGCTGGAAATAGTTTTCATAGATAATTCTGCAATTTTGGAAGGAAGCTTGATTGGGGTTTCTTAATGTTTTCTCAGTAGGATTTCCAGTTTTCTCTGTGTACAGCACTGAAAAGGGTAGTTTAAAATATGAAAGCAGCCTAGATTCTTTACAATTCCCTTTTCTCAAATTTACATTATAAATGTTATAATTTGTAGAGGGATTTCACTTTGCTGAAGAAACGAGTACAAGGAAGAATGTAACCAGATTTACATATTACATTCAAAACTGTCTGAACATCAACAGATACAGCTTCTTTTTAAAACCTTGTTTTCTTCCTTTTCTTAGAGTAGTACCTTTTACAACATTAAGGCATACCCAGGGACAGGGTGCAGTAATGGGGTCTTTAAATGCGTCCCAGGACCAGAGACACCCAATTGCAGCCGTGAGGTAAAAAGTAGCACTCTTTATTTATAGCAAATGAACAGATAAAGATAAATTTCATGCTGAAATACAGTATAGAAAGAAGAAACGTTTCAGCTGTTAGAGAAGGCTCAGCAACTGCAATGCTGTATTTCTTTTTTCTATTTTTCAATGTGGCATTAAGATTTACTTGTACGTTTGGATCCAATGGGCCAACATTTGCAGCTCCCTGCTCAAACCTCTTTATTTAAAGAACAAGGTAAAACCAAACAAAATAAAAAACAAAACGTTACCTCCCCTTTGAGGTACTAACAATTTCTTAATTCCATTCTTATAAACAACTGGGCAGCAAAAACCAAACTGCTAACCGACTTCACAGTGAAGTCTCTGAGACTCTTAAATGCAGGACTTCATGGACTCACACTTCAGTCATTTCACTCACCATCTTAACAAGAATCTCCATCTTGTCTGTAACACACTCCCTCTTACAATATTTAATCTGATTGAAAAGTCTT
Source organism: Atractosteus spatula (assembly GCF_055471065.1). Taxonomy (NCBI): domain Eukaryota; kingdom Metazoa; phylum Chordata; class Actinopteri; order Semionotiformes; family Lepisosteidae; genus Atractosteus; species Atractosteus spatula. The sequence goes on from NC_142707.1 coordinate 76,811,367, forward strand.
TCGCAAACACTGTTCTTGTGAAATCTGTTTGAGCCCAAAAAGGCTGTGTGTGTTATTATTATAAGAATGAGCTATGTTCTCAGGTGGTTTTCTCTCTCATGATCACATGAAATGTTATTTTACATGTCAAACAGAGGTGGTCTATGAAATTTCAGCATTTGCTGTAATGTCACAAACAACATTTATTGGAAGAGATTTAAGAAATAGTAGCTCAAAGTAGGTTTTTGTTTGTGTTTTGTTTAGTTTTAGAAGAAATTAATATGATGACTGACCAACTGCTTGAGAAGTTGAAAGCTCATGTTATGAAGACAACAAGAAATCCTTTGCCTTATCTTCTGTATTTCTACAATGTGCTATTTTTTTTATTTCCTAAGGTTAACTTTTTTAGTTTCCCTGTAAAGTTCTCTGAGAAGCTATTTTTAAAGGTGTTATATATAAAATAAAGTTTTTTTTATGATTGTTGTTGTTGCTGCTGCTAACTGTAATAATGATTTCTGTATAAGCTGCATACACAAATGTACAAAATAACAGGAGCTGGTCCAGGCTCCCGCGAAGCGTAGTTTAGGAAGTAATAATCTGGAAGTAAGTGGAGAAGGACATCAGGGGAGGAGACGAACAGTATCAGGATGGGTTGACAGACAGGGGGGTGTGATGACGGTGATCTGGTGCTCGTGGGGCGTGGCGATGGCAAACAAGATCAGGGAAGTCCAAAAGGGGGAATCTGGGGTGCAGTCCGAAGTCCAAAACCGGGGGATCCAACCAAGACGAAACACAGTTAAAATCCGGAATGTGATCCTGAACAGGAACAGGGAATAAAACGAAGGTAACGAGGCCAGGCACTCTGAGCCCTGGACTCAGATGGTCAGGACGACGTGAGGAAGCCTATGTCGTCGGGTCTCTCCTGGACCTGCTGGTAGGCGGGCTTCTGGGCGTCCAGCTCCCAGTGCTGAGCCAGGCATAGCGGGAGCGGCGGGCTTAAATGAGGAGACAGAACAGGGGGTAGGTGCACGTAATCAACTAAAATATTAAAGTGTTGGAGCGCCCTTAAGTAAATGAATCAGTATTTTAGAATGTTATTATGCTGAGTATCAAAAGAATCTCAGGACTTATAACTGCAAACGGCAATAAAGGTATTGCCAGGAAAATAACCAGCCTGCTTTAGCAGGTGTGCTGTCGTTTTATTGAACAGACACGATTCTGTACTAAGGGCTGTGCCAACCAGGAAGGATAAAGCTGTCTGGGCTTTTGATGAATCCGAATGCAGGAACAGACCAGCAAACTGCTGAGCGAAGGCAGACAGGTGAGCAGGCTGTTGTTAGCAGAGCAGTACAGAGCCAGAGAGCACAGTGTCAGGTGCAGTAGAACAGCCCCTGCAGCAGGGGTTCGAGACAGAGAAACATGGGAAATCCAGAAATGTATTCAGGCAAGCGAGAGGTCAGTAGCAAAGGAGAGAATTCACAAGGCAAAAGCAGTCTGGGTCAAGCACAAGAATATCCAGGGAGAAGGTTGAGAGAACAGACAGTGAGCCACGCCACGGAAGTCAAGTAAAAAAACACCAAGACTGAGGGACAAAGAGCAAACACTGAGCAGGGAAGTACTGTCATTGCTGGGTTCTATACCCTGCTGGAACAAGGTAAGTGCTGATAGAATTACACACTGGTGGGATTGATAATGTGCCTGATCGTGATGTCTGATCAGCAGATTGATTCACATCCCAACCACTGGCCGTTTGGAATGCTTCCAAGTGTTTCATCACTCGCCGAGAGCAGGTATGACAGATATAGGTAAATTCATTATATTAATTATGAATGTACCTTAATATTAAATATTAAAATTCATCATTAACAGAATTCATGAAGACTGGGTCTACTGTGAAGACTAGTAGCATGTGTGACCTTTGTTGAAAGTTTTGCACCAGATTACAACTGTCTGATGTCTTAATAATAATAATTTTTTACACTTACCGATATAGAGGTTTTCTGGACACTCTGCTTTACAGGTAATGGGGATCCCCTGCACCACCACCAATGTTCAGCCCCACATGGATGATGCGACGGCAGCCATAGTGTGCCAGTACTCTCCCCACACACCAGCTCTCAGTGGGGAGGAGAACAGTGATGGAGCCAGTCCATAGATGGGGATTATTAGGAGACCATGATTAATAAAAGCCAGTGGGAAATTTGGCCAGGACACCAGGGTAACACCCCTACTCTTTTCGAGAAACACCCTGGGATTTTTCATGACCACAAAGAGTCAGGACCTCAGTTGAATGTCTGATGAACAAGTCTGATTAATATAGGATCCCCTGCACTTTGGTCACAATCTCTTTTCACAAGAAAATCGCTGTTACATGAACAGTATGAGCATTTTCCACGTCCTGGTTGATGGAATATTGCCACCTCAGAATGAGCCTGCGGTGAAGTCAGAAAGTGAGGTTCCAGGATATGATGTTCGGTCGACATCCCCTCCTCCAGAGGGTGCTCAAATCCTCTCTAGATAGTCCTTTTAATTATTACTTCCTGGTGTGTCTAGTCAAGTCCCTTATTAAAGTTTTCTTCCCCACAGCCTTCGGGGCTCAGCTTTGGAGAATGGTTGTCTCATGGCCCACCTACAGTACCACCAGGCTTCACAGGGAGGTCTGAGGTCATAGGCCAGTAGTAGTCACCCTGACCCTCTGAGACCGGGGCCTGGGGCGAAGCCCCGTATTCCTGGCTCTTGTTTCTTCGTGTGTCTGTTCCTGTTTTGTCTCCGGATGGATTTCCCGATAATGGACATCTGGCCTGTTTCCTGACTCTCCTGTGGACCTCCCTGGATTTGTTGCAATAGTTACCCACCCTCCACGTCTGCACGGACTTCCCCGTCATCACCGTGAGCACCAATAAACCTTGTGTGTCTTCCCTCAACTCCGTTCCCTATTCCTTTCCGGATTTGCCACCTCGCATAGGGTCTTAAAATACTCTTTCCATGGGAGCCTCACCCAGGAACTGTTACATGTGATTAATGTAGCACTGTTGCAGTCAAGCTTCCATCAATCACTAGAAACTAGATACTGCTTTCCAGATCATCACACTTGAACCTCCCTAGTGATGAGTCTGTTTTGCAAAACAATTAGTATATTGTTGTGCACTTCTGTTCCACAGTTGCTGATGTCCATTGTAGTGCTCTATATAATATCTTGATTCATAGCTAAAGATGACTTGGCTTACCTGTTGGCAAGTCCACCTGAGGTGTTGCTCCAAAATAATGTTGATAAATGGAGCACCTTGGTACCTTTCTGTGTTCTTCTGGGTTTTTACCAGGTTCAAATTCAAAGAGTTGAATCAACAGTGCTAAATTAATTCTGTCATTAATAAGCTAATTTAGTACTGATGCTACAGTCAGTCATTCCAGTGTATCACGGAGGGTCATGTGAATGATAAATTAATCAAAATGATGCCAGAAGAAGTATCTAAATATTTGCACTCTGTTTTTCTAAAGCATTGTAAGGGCTCAACTGGTTCAGACAAGATGGCACCCTTGTCTGGGCCACATTCCTCAGGTTCCTGCAAGACATTTGGTCAGGTTACAGCAGATCCTCTGTGTATAACCTTGCCAGAGGGAGAACTTCGAAACTGTGGAGTTTTAGTATATTTAGAAGATCTTTGAAAGAGTTGCAGGGGCAGACTTCTATGCTTGGAAGAGTTTTGCTTTGTGAAAGTTTCTGGGGAGAGACACGTTTGTGAGCTCTTCACAGGAGTCTCGGAAAGAGACTGAAGATGTCTGCGTCAAAGCCAGTAAGCAGGTTAGTTGGTACTTGAAATCTAGTTAGGGGCTCAAAAGGGAGTCAGCCTTTTGTTAGTAATTTGGTGCTCCCTAACTGTAAATAAAGAACATTGTTTTGAACCTTTTGGCTGTGTTGATGTCCTGAATCCACCTATTGAATAGATCCTGTATCGGAATGCCCATTGTAAGTTTCTTTTGATACTGAGTACTATTTTCCTTTATATAACTTTATTATCCCTCCTAAAGAATAATAACATTTGTCTTTTGCATCACTATAAAAAACTACAAAAAACAAATAACACTCAATATAAAATGAATACACAAGAAAAACAAACAATAGCCCAAGACATGCAACAAGACATACTGTATACACCCTCTGCCCATATTACACTACCATTACACTAATCTGAAAGCTCCATACAGGAAACGGTACCTTAGTTGCATTTAATATACCGACTGCATGGGGAACAAAGGCTTTCTAAACTGCCCCCTTGAAGGTAGCAGCTGGAAATGGGAATGAAGAGGGAGATAGGGGTCATCAATGAGCAGCTGAGCTTTCTTTTGAACTGCAGTATAATACAGCTCTTTAAACATTGTCTGTGGTCGACCAATGATTTTACTAGCAACATTGACAGTTCTGGCCAATTTCCCCTTTTTCTTAATATTCAGGCTACCATTCCACACAGTGATACCAAAAGTAGGGATGCTCTCTACTAATACTCTAAAAACCCTCTCTAAAACATTTTGACTCACCTCAAACCCTTTCAACTTCCTGATCGAAAACATACATTGACTACTCTTTCTAAAAATGCAATTGGTATTCGCTGTGTAGCAGAGCCAGTTTGGGCACGGTGACGGCATCGCCCTCCCTGCACGTAGCAGGGTCCTCGGCCACCTGGGCTGAGGGAGGTCTCCTCAGCTGGTTCCCTGTTGCGTTATGCCGGAGACCTGGGTTCGCGCCCCAGGTGTTGGGGGATGGTCACAAAGGTTTATGTTGGGTGACGGTCTGCAAAGTTTAAATGTTCATCTATTATTGTTCCTAAGTATCTGAAGCTCTAAACAACCTCCACAGAGTGAATAATAAGGGAGAGAAAGATTGAAAATCTAGTGTATTACTCTCATAAATAGCCAGTTCTTTGGTTTTATCAACATTAATATGAAGCATGTTTGACTGACACCACCTTTCTAGTTTTCTTATCTGTTCAAAGTTATTCTCCAGCCCTTTTCTATCTGATTCTGAACCAGGTAGAGAATTTGATCATTTCTCTGACCACATTATTCTGTCGCAAATAATTGTACCCATTAATGTAAATAATCTCTTGTGCAGAGGTAATGAAACTAATATAAAAATGTATCTAGTTTGTGACCGACGTTTGGTTATTATTTAGCAGTAGTGGCATTATAAGATTCACAATCTAGACATTTTACAGACATATTAAGATGCACATTCTTTTACCAAAGACAGAAATAGGATATTGCAAATTCAGCATGATCAACACTCAAATGACTGACGTATATTTTTTACTTTACTGGAATGAAATAATATGCATTAGTGATATTTAAAAATTAATTCCATTTATATTTCAATGCATAACCCCCCCGACTGAAATTGTTTTGTAAGGTAATAATATTGCACTCAGTTGCAATGTAGTAATTAAACACATTTTGTTCTGCAAAGATTTTGCATTTGAAGAAAATTTAATTTTTCAAATTAGTCACAGATTGGTGCAATATTTTTTTTGATTGCAGCCTTAATTCCTTCTAGTCTCATTAAGTTGATTTTATACAGCTTCTCATAGTTTTGGCAAGGAGATCATTTTTACTCTCCTGTGTTATAAGAGTTCTCCAGAACTGACAGAGTATTTCTGAATTAGATTGCATACACATTATTATTATTTCCCAGGATACTTGTTAAGATCTAGGTCTTTAAACAATGTTATGTGGTGTTTAATATCATCTCATTCTATAGAGTACAATTGATAAGCAATTTTCTTCAAACTCCATTAGAAAAAAATAATAATAGGATTGCAGATATGATTGTTATCATCTAAATATTCATATCAGTGCTGAAGAGTGGTTCAATAAAGAGTCACAGCATCTGCCATTATCACTGAGCTACAATATAACCAATAACAATTCAATTCAACTCTATTCAAAATACTTTATTCAGCCTCAAGGGGGGCAACTTAAGCAGTGAGTGGTACAACATACAACACCTTTCAAATATAATAAAATCATTCCTAAAAAAAACAGCAGAAATAGCAAAAAATCCTTGAAAAGATTATGAAAGGAATATAGTGTGTGTGTACTGTAAGGCCTTTGTCCTATACTGCAAAATCAAGATATTTAAGAAAGTATTAAAATACATGTACATTTGTAGCGGGGGCTCTATCCAATAGAGATCGTATTAACAAAACTTTACTGTCGTTTGAGAATCTGATGGCGTGTGGGAAAAGACTCAATTTTCCTCAATTCATCTCGCACTGCAGACAGCGAAAACGTCTCCCTGAAGCTAAACGACCGATGAAAGATATGAGATGAGTCTTCAGTGATGGCACAGGCTTTCCTAAGCAGCTGATGCCCATAAAGCTTTGCCAGGGGTCTTCAAGGCTCACCAGTGATTTTAGAGCTGAGGTTCACTCAGGCGTTTTCACCTTACTTAAAGGCAGGTTTTGTCTTTATGATTGAGTGATGCAGACCAACGGATAAAGGAAAGTGTCAAAATACTTTAGATGAAAGAGCTATAAGATGTTGATATAATTCTTTTCTTGGATTCCAAAGGAAGTCAGTTTTCTCAAACCGTATACAGTACAGGATGCTGGGATTTTGTCACAATGACATCCGTGTTCTCAGTGAATTTGAGTTTATCATCAAACACAGCGCCCAGATACAGTATTTGTAACTGTGAACTACACCAACAGACTCACCATGGATTGTTGTGGGAAGGACATGGCTTTGTTTGTTTTTTAAATAAGCAATCAGTTCTTTTGTTTTTTATTCTTTCATCTAAAGGTATGAAACGTGGCACCTGTTTGACGACTTTGTCCAGAATAGGCCCATGCGTTTGTCCAGGCTGTGAGAGGGGAGAGACTAATACATCAGCAAACCTGAAGTTGTAATAATTTTCATAATTCCCCCCGACTGTCAACAGTATAAAAAAATAAAAGGAGGGGAGAAAAAGTGCAGCCTTGTGGTGAATGAGTAGGACTACAAACAGGATCAGATACCAACCTAATAATAAATACATTTTGGATACTATTATTCAGAAACTCATGATCCACATGATAGGTTGAAACATGTAATATGTTTTTGAACCAAAATGTAAGGCTGCATTGTATTTAAGGCTGATGAAAAAAAAGAGAAATCTAGCTGCTCTTAATATTTTCTTAAGAATATCTTGTTGAAACTTTTTTTTGTTAACCGAGGCCTTGATATGCACTGCATGTCCATATATAGTCGTGTTTTTTGGGCCAGTGTGTCACTGTGACACAAATTCATTGAATCCTATATAGTGACAATCCGTGTCAAGCTTGTAGAGCCACAGCTTTGCCATCTGTTGTAGAGTGCCTTCTTCATAGATGGGCTTTTAATGGAGCAAAGAAATGAAAATCGATGGGTTTGATGCCTGGGTTTTAACCAGGTGATATAAGTGAAACTGGTAGCGAGTGGCCGATGTTATCAGGCACCGAGATGAGACCCATTGTGATCCCCCAACGGTTTTTCTGAGCTGTTTTCTCGCAGGTCCACAACATGTAAACAAGAAGCACACCCTGGTGGTCTGAAAACACAATTACAGGGACGTTCTTCAATGATGGGATTATTCTGAACCTCTTGCTGGAGGAAACAAAGGGTACACCCCTATCATGGACACAGATTTTTGGATCTTTGTTACACAGTACAGCCTGCACTGCAGACAACAAGTCAAACAGTGTCCAATGCAGCAGACAGCCTTTGTGGTTTTGTGAACATCTTCTGTACCACTTTGTGGGATCTCACCTAGATTTTGAATTTATTTATGTAGCTGTCTTTCCTCATGATGACTTCAATGTAGAAATTATTTTCTTCGATAGAGAATGCAGTGGGTGGATGCCCACTTTTTGAACATTCATCCTATTATTATTGAATGCATTGCACCATACTCGCACCAGTTTCCATGTATTGACATTGGGTGCATACTGTATACTGTATCATACTGTATACGATATTATTGATTGTCCATAATATCGCTATTCTATTTTTTCGAAGAAATGTTTGTTAAAAGAAAAGTCCAGCACCAGCTGGATTCGAACACACATCCTGCCAGTTGTTAGTCACGCACCTAGACCAGTAGGCTACAAAGGAACAAGTAATAGGTTTATTCCATGCTGAAAAAAAGAAGAAAGAGAACACAACGTTTCGGCCGTGGAGCCTTCTTCAGGTGTGAAGAAGGCTCCACCTGAAGAAGGCTCCACGGCCGAAACGTTGTGTTCTCTTTCTTCTTTTTTTCAGCATGGAATAAACCTATTACTTGTTCCTTTGCAGCCTACGCATGCTGACGCAGCTACCCACCTGAACTACTACCACCAGTAGGCTACAAGACAGCTCACATTAACAGGCAGGCGAAACAGCCCTACACAGCCCTGTCGCAGCACACGAATATAATCATACCGTTATTAAATTCTTTAGATACGTGATTCCATATTATATTCCCTTTTAATCAAATTCTAAAAGTATGCTTGTTGACTCCGGTATCACGTTAGTTAAAGACTTCGAAGCTTAAAATGTTTAGGGAGAAATGGAATACTGGTGTGTATTTTTTTCTTTAAAGTACCAAGACCAGCTATATACTGTATGTTTATGTTCCAAAATTAATATCGTTTATGGCCTTCACACGCGTTACAGTATGCTCCTATTCTTTTTATGCTCAGCTACTAAGATTTCCCTTCAGTGGTAAAATTCAATATCTACAACGGGCACAGCAAAGACGTTTACTGTAAGTCTTTCTACGACAGACCAACGGACCACGAGTGCCCCTGTTGGTCAACCAATCATGTACTGCGGTGCCACGCGTCATCTTGCGTCACACTGAGCGACGCCACCTGCGGTACATGTCTGTAACGCGCACTTTGAATGGCTGCATCTGTATATCCATAATCTGTTATGTATGTGTAGATATCAAATAATGTTGTGTGACTTAGCAATTCAGTAATCAGTAAAAAATTATACTAGGAGTTGCCAAGGAGAGGAAATACATTAGTGTGCAGATCCAGACAAAGCAGCCCATTGTGCCACTGTGCTTTACCTATTCAAACCCGCTAGAGCAATTCATTTCTAACCAGGATTAGCCTTGTGCCTTATTTGTTGAAACATCCTTGGATTTTTTTTTAGTCTTAGAAACAACAGTTCTTGCCATTCCATTTATGAATCTTACAATGTGGGTTACATTTTGGATGCATATCTATTCATGTTGGTTTAATACAGGAACAATTTTTATTACACATTCTGAAACTTGAAACTCAGTACCTAAAGAACAAACTTAAGTATATTATTTTTTCCCTTAAAAAAGGTCAAGCAAACACTTAAATTCTCAAGACAACGACTTTTTAACTGTAATTATTTTAGTGTCCTTATAGATTTCTTGTTTAATTATTAAGTGTCAGCATCACACTGGAAGTGTTACATAAGCAAATAATTTAAAAGATAATTAAACATGACAGCTCCTTTTTCTCCTATAGTCATTAGACATATTGCCATTCACCTGGTGATTTTCTGCCATGCTCGTGACTCTCTGTTCCCTGTCTGAATTCTGTGTCCATTTTCACTAACTGGTGGTTCGGTTTGATGGTTCTGAAGAGCTTCATTAAACCCGGGAGACTATACAACCAGACCTACCACCCCTAGGTCTCCCGCATCAGGTGTAACATTGCTTCCAGGGCTGGAACTTTAAGCTTCAGTCACAGACTGAGCTTCTCCAATGTATGTTTTTACTCTCTCTCAGTTCTCCACTGACCCCTTGCCATGCAGGCTGTGCTCTTTTACACCGTGCAGAGTTCCTTTCCCCTGCCAGTCATGCTGCACCTGGCCCAGCGCAAAGAATCTTGGGAGTTTTCTTTCACAGAAGGCTGGTATTGACAGAGAAATGTACAGCTTCTAGCCAGCTAAGAAAGCAAATGTTTGAGGATCATGACTTCAAAACTGAAACCAAACTGATGGTCTACCGAACTGTGAAAATTCCTGCTTTAATACACTGCTGTAAAACATGGACAACATAGAGGAAGCATTTAAAAGAAATGGAACGCTGTAACCACCGTTGTTTGTGGAAGACGTTATCTATCACGTTGGAGATCAGACTCCAGATTCCAGAAGAAGATTCTCTTCACCCAGTTTACAAAGGCAATTTCACCAGGGCAGGACAGATTAAGAGATTTAAATATGCAATAAACGTAAATGTGAAGAACACCAGTATCATCTACTAAGAGGCTGTGGCTTTCAACCAAGACAAATGGAGGAAAAATATCTGTAATAGGAGCTCAGAACTTTGTGGACCAAAGATATTAGTATGAGGAATCAAAGCAAGAGTGCAAACGAGAGCTCACCATGACCAGATTCCCACATACTTTATAGGAACAGATATCTCCTGAGACAAAACCTTCTCAATCCTCTGGACTTGGTTTAGACTCTGTGTTATTTTACCAGTCACCACTGGGTTCATGGAAAACAATCGGACTTGTCTGCAAGGGATAGCCAATGAAATCACCAGTCCTTAGTTAGAGAGCTGATAAGGCACTGGTGTGGAGGTTATTTAAATTATTTAATGTCATCCCTTGTTAAAATAAAAACAAAAAAAGCACAAAATGAACCACCTTATCAAGGAAACATTGTCTTTGTGTCATTGGTATGATAGAGGCTATACTAAGTCACCTAAGGTGATCAACTTTAACAATGAATTAAGGTATTGTGTAGATCACCCGTTGGGCATCACACATGTGCCCAATGATACATTGAATATTGTGTACCTCAAATGGTATGGGGAGGAGTTTCTATAGCGAGACAACTCCACTAGCGGGCATTATTGACAACCCAACCACATGGTAGCACATTCAGCAAACACCAAGAGCCCTTCCTGTGGGCTCACCTTGAGTTCACAATAGTCCAGCAAGATGCACTTTCTCTTGCTGCTTATGTTGAGCAGCAGATGGTACTGTGGGTCTCTCCCCTCTCCCTTCTTAGAAGATGAGAATGTGAGAGTTATGCCATGGATGCCTTGCTGGGATTATTTAACCAGTTATGGAATGATGTGTGGCATCTCTTCCCAGATGAGCGAATAGGCACATGTGCTCAATGACATGATAATATCAAACATGGTACTAGCCTCTTTTAAATAGACAACCCTGTTAATGACACATGTTAATCGGATTCATGAGTTCACCTACAGTATGACTTAGCTTTAGTGGTAGGTTTCTTCTGATGCTCAGCAAAGATTATTGAGGGTATACTCAAAAATTTAACAGTAAACTTTATTCCCAGTAAATGCGAGCAACAGCTTGATGCATCTGAAAAACCTATCAATATCGCTGCAAGTTTTCTATACTAAAAATCAATCTGCATTTTATTATAAACCATTAGTTCACAAGAAGGGAGTTTCTTATCCTACTTAGTTTTAACACTAACTTTTAACAAACTCTGCTTTACTACTTTAAAAAGATCAATAAACGCTTTCTTTGGGTGAGTAAACAAACTTTATGTTAACAGAATCCACACAACAAACGTATTTTAATTTGAATTTAAAAATGAGTATGCAAGTAAAATTAGGCAGCTGTTATTTGTATTCAGGAAAATTCTACAGTGAAGCATACAAGACAGGTAAGAAAGATGGACTAACTCAAAAAACATTTAAAAAAATACCCATGTCAGCATGATCAATGAAAGAAAAAGAAAAACTCTAAATCTAGAGCCTCAATTTATCTTAGCTAATAGGTCCTCTTTCCAGCAGTCCACCTTAGCAGCGCACGTTGTCAAATCAAGTGTTTCTCAATATTCCCCCAATGCTTTCCCCTGTTCTCAGTCATCCTGCAGGGGCAAATTGTACGCATGCACTGCAAAAGAGCGTTCATGCCTGCCCAGGAAGATTGGCAGGTTGCCCCAGTGTGCCCATAAATTTTATGAGCCTCCTCTGTGAATACAGAGAACATAACACTGAAAAACAAAGAGCATGAACATTTTTCCAGCCTGCCTCCCCCTGCTCACAATACAGCCTCCAGGTTGCTACAATATGATACAGGTTCACTCTGCAATCACCCTGGTACTGCTCTATATGAGAGGTTTCTTTTGTCCTTAACACAGCAGAACAATGTTTTTGGATAAAAATGAAAGCAAAGAGGAACACATTGTACAGTAGCTCTAACAACATCATACCCAATTCATTAATTGCTGTCTTGTATCTGTCTTGCTAAATTATTAATTGCTTGTACTGTATATCTACTGTATGAAAATGTCCTAGCTTGTTAAGGAGTTAGGACTAAATACAGTAAATAGAAGGGTATGTTAAGGGCATTACAACATGCAGTTATTTAAAAAATATTACATTTAGAAATTTGGAGAAACTTGCGACTTGTGTCATAGGCCAATCAGTACACTGCTAAGTGCAAGAGAGGACCACTTGACACGTCTTAGCTGCTTTGTTTTGTTTTCAGTAGTTGTTCCAAATCCAGTAATCTCCTGGCAGATGCCAGCCTATCCCCCTCAACAGTATGCCAGCAGCCATATCACCCTGCAACTCAAAACAACTGGCAACCCACTGAAACTCAGCAGGTGTGAGCCTGGCCAGTGCCTGGATGAGAGATTTCCTGGGAAAAAGGTTGCTGCTGGAAGAGGTGTTATTGGGGCCAGCAGGGGGCGCTCACCCTGTGGTCCATGTGGGTCCTAATCCCCCCGTATAGTGACGGGGACATTATACTGTAAAAAGGTGCCATCCTTCAGATGAGACGTAAAACCGAGGTCCTGACTCTGTGGTCATTAAAAATCCCAGGGTGTTTCTTGAAAAGAGTAGGGGTGTAACCCCGGCATCCTGGCCAAATTTCCCATTGGCCTTAACCAATCATGGCCTCCTAATAATGCCCATCTCTGAACTGGCTTCATTACTCTGTTCTCCTCCCCACTGAGAGCTGGTGTGTGGGGAGCGGGCTGCTGTCACACCATCCAGGTGGAGCTGGCCACTGGTGGTTGCGTCAGGGTTGTTTTTGGTTTGATTCTTCCCTGGGATTCAGTTTTTCTAAAACTACCCTTTTTGCATCCCCTTTATTGTCTCAAAAGACAAGATCTGTAATTATTTTTTTTACTAGAGCAATAAATAATATATGTCTCATCCCTAGCAAACCAATTCAATATATTGAGGCACTGAATTAAACAGAATTTTGTTCTTTTTTCCTTACTATTAGCAAGAATGAATAAAAAGGGCACTTAGTCTGCCTATAGGATTCTGAAACCTAATTACTGAAGAATTTGTAACCGGCATTGTAACAGTGCAATAAATCACATTGGTCTGATGCCTAATAAGAGCACATAAATTACAGGGGAGACTGGTTTATACATGCAGAGACAGTTTGCATTGTTCTTGCCTTCATTTTGGGAAATAAATAAATCTGTAGTTTCCTCCCACACACATAAGATGTTCTATCCATAGTGTCTGCTTATGCTGAGAATCCCAGGGGGTACAGTATTAGTATTAAGGCAGCTCTAAACATCTTCAGTTCTTGGTGATTATAACACAGAGAGTACAGAATAAAGTCAAACAGAAATTATTCAATTTGTTTATCAAACAGGATTTGTTAAGTGGTTAAATGAGATTCAGTAATGCTTTGTAAGAATGGGCAGGTAAGAGGTGTGGATGTGTGAAGGACTCAGGAGAGAGAACACCAATCGATAAGCAAAACGTATACCAGGAACCAAGCAAGAAGGTCGGGAAACGAGAAAGACAACCAGAGAGCAACGATCCAAAACGCAAGACAAAGTCAAAAAGAGGGGCAGGCTAGAAGATCAAAACCGAATGTAAACTAGTAACGAGATAACACACACTAGGAGAATCTGCAATAGTGAGCCGGGGAAGTGAGGAAAGAGGGGAACTAAAATAGTGAAGGGAGTAAACGGTGATAGGTTTATTACTTGCAGCGTGAGCGTTTGTAAAAACAGCATGCGTGGGAATGCGAGACGCAACAGAGACGTGTATGGAATTAGTAAGAACTTTTGATCCGACCGACTCAGTTTCGTGGTACAACTGTCGCGCGGTGCACCATGCCACCCAGTCCCCAGAGAGTTTCTGAAAAAAAAATCAGATAGAACTACAAAACCACCCGTCCTTAACCTTTCCTGGTCCCCAAAATGCTAACCCTAACCCTACCTGGGGTGTGAAATGAGACTTTCTGCATTCTATATCTGAGCCTCTCTGAGCACTGGATTTTAAACATGTTCTCCAAACCTAAAGGTACACGTATGAGTGGGAAACAATCAGGACCGTTGATCAAAGCTCTTGCTATTAAATAAGATTCAGTAATTCTTGGTGACAACATTTGATCCCACCAACTCAGGTTTGGGATACAACTACCGCAAGGTACACTGCGCCACCCAGGCCCCAGAGAGCTTTCAGATAGAATTACAAAACCACCAGTCCTAAATCTGACTTAGGCCCCAAAATCCAGCGCAGATCTTAAAAATTGTCTAAGTAGTGTGTGAATGCTAACCCTAACCCTACCTGAGGTGTCAAATTTGCATTTCCGCGATCTACAGTATATCTGAGCCTCACTGGGCATCGGATTTTGACATGTTCCACAAACCTAAAGGTATGAGAGGGAAAAAAACAGGAACGTTAATCAAAGCTCTTGCAATTTAAAATGCAATGGGAAATACTTAACAAAAATATGCATTCTACACAAAATTAGTAAAAAAAGACATTTAATGAAGTGTATTTAAAAAATAATATACTTTTTGCAACATGATGTAAACATTACCTTAATATACTGTAATTGAAGGACAATACTAGAATCCTATTTTGTCTCAAAGTGTCTAGGTGAACATGAGTCATAAAACACACCTAGACAGTGGTGAAATTTAGTTTGGAGTGGATCGTCAATTTAAAAAAAAAAAATTTTTCAGATCATAACCTCCTGTAAAATGTTTGACCACTTGCCTTTTTGGTCACATCCAAATACACATACAGTATAACACAAATGTTACAAGCACCTCACAAGGGAAGGGTACCTCAAAACAGGCCAAGGCATTGAAATCTAATTGGCCACCATATTGTTATATTGATCAGGAATCATAAATCATCATTTTCATCCTTCAACATTTTCACCCAAAAGGACTTCAAAGCACTTTTCATATAAAAGGGGACCCACTTCATCCATTTCTGAACTGCATCAACTACCTTAGTGGCACTGCAGCCATTATCCTCCATCAGTCCCAACAGAAAATCAGGTAGAAAGGTGAGAAATTGCTTCACAGGTGGAATTCAGGGAGAAATGTAGGAAGGCCTGAGCATACAAACTCACTAGAATTTAACAAAGACACGGGGGTTAGCACCCAGTTTGAGCAGTGACATTAAATTAAGAATTCCAATATACGTGTACATATGGCAATAAACTTCTATACTCTACTAAATCCTTAATGGCCAAGTAGTCAGGACTTTACATCTCATCTGGAGGGCGGCACTTTGTACAGTACAGTGTCCCCATTTACAATACTGGGGCATTGGTTTGTAAAATCCAGAGTGAATACATTTCACTTCAGTGGAATTGGCTACTATCTACCAAACTGACCAGATGGGCTGCATGGCTTCCTCTTGTTTGTTACCTTCCTCATGTTCTAGTGCCACCTACTGTCTCAACAATAAGTGTCCTTAGAGCATAAACCTGACTGTCCTTGCAGGTCTCCTAAGGAAACGCAGGCTGAGGTCAGGATAGTGTGATCGGTGGTGTCACACAGGGATCTATATTAGGACCATTGCTCTGCTGAATTTATACCACCAGTCTAGATTAGTAATATAGTTAGTAGACCAGTCAGGTTTGCAGATGCTACTGAAAAAGAAGGATCAACAATGCTGTATAAGCAGCAAATGAAATTCAAAAAGATTTAGATGAAATTCAATACTCCGACAGGCAGATGATGTTCAATGCAGACAAGTGCAGAATACTACATGCTGGTAGAAAAAGCATAAACTATAGGCACAAAATGGAAAATGCTTTTTGAAGAGACTATTTGTAAAAAGATTTAGGAATTCATATGCATGCACCATGTACAACTCCCAGACTCAGGAAGGAAAAAATAATAATAATAATTTTATTTTATATAGAGCCTCAGAGGTGAGCATGAGCATTTTTAAGTTAACACGAAGCCTGACAGGAAGCCAGTGCAAGGACTCCAGGACAGGAGTAATATGATTACTTATCACCTATAAAATGATTGTAGTTCAAGTAGGGAGCTGCATCAACATGCATTGACTGCAAAGAAACAAGCAAAGGTTTGTTCCATGGTGAGAAGAGAAGAAAAAGAAAGAAAAGAAACACAACTTTTCGGCTGTGCAGCCTTCTTCAGGTGTGAGGGAGAGAGGAAAACCTGCAGTTGATAAAGCACAGGAGAACAAAAGCCGGGAGTGGAGAGGAGGCAGGAGTGGGAGAGAAGCAGTATCAACACTCAGGTGGTGTGAAGTCAAGAGGTGAGGAAAGGTGTGAAGTCAATACTCTGGATGGTGTCCGAGACGAAGGAAAAGGTGTTAAATTTCAGACTTAATCCTTTAGGAATGATGTTTTAACGACGACATCTGTAAAGGAATAGGAAGTGGTTGGAAAGCCTGGTCTTGTAACAGATTACTGTAAAGAGACGGAAAGCTGGTTTAGCAAGAGATGGGGGCAAGTAGCCCAGGGAGGAGGAGGAGGAGGAATGATGAAGAGATCTAGAAAAGATTTAGCGAAAGGCATTGTGGGTCGCAGCAGAAGTGGGCTGAAGCAGTTGAAGTACAGTAGAGTAAGGGACAAAGGAACAAGCGACCTAGTCATATTGTTTAAGGTGATACCCTGGCTTCTCTAAAGAAACAGCAGGATGAATTACGGTTCTGAAGTTGTTTAAGACAGGAGGCCAGTGGGACATTTGGGTGTCCCTGTTGAGAAGTATTAATGCAGATAGACTTCCTGTGTTTTCTGTCAGTTAAAATTCATGGTAAATATACTCAAGACTGTTTTTCTCCCTGAATGGAGTGACCTTTGACAAAAGAATCAAAGCAAAGGACTGCCAAATAAATATACTTTGAATGCTGGATTAACCCTAAGTTAATGAACCAAACAACCCTAGAAACAGAAGGGTGTTGGAGGCACAGAAGAATATTAAAGTTAGGGAGCAGTAAGTAATGCTACAAAATCTCCAATCGTGTAAAGAGACCCGGTGTTGTGTGTCACAGTGTGGTGGAAATAGTCTACATCAGTAGGAAACCCTCAGAGCAGGACAGGGTCACCTCTGCTTTTGGTAGTAAGACTCAAGGAAAAGCATCCTTGGTGTTTCTCCTGAGCCTTGGGTAGCTTCTTACAGGCTACTGCTGCTTACACCATCAAATCAATATAGTGACATATATTTCACTCTGAAGGGGTTATGATGTCCACAAAGTCAGCAGCAATAGCGTTCATTCACTAGAGACCATGTTAAGAATATCAATACTTTTTTTATTTATTTGGTCCAGCATTCAGTTCTTTTACAATGCCAACAATATCACAGAAGATGACAGATGCCATCCCTGGAGTATGAATTTTGTTTTACATATTCATTGCTTTGTCTTTGTCTATAAAAGTATATAAGACCTGTGCCATAAATAAAATGTGAATGACATCTGTATTAGTTCATAATGCTGACAACAGCAGTCGATTAAATGAAAAGCCTAGTTTTCTCCTAAATGAAGGAGTCATTCAGTTTTATGGATGCTGTTCTTTCTTTTTATGTTCCTAAACATGCTAAATCTTATAAATGTAATGGAACTTTTTATATACACTTTTCTGGTCAGGTAATAATTATGTCTCCCCTGAGGTACACAGAAAATATTGGTTTGATTAATGCTTTTTAACACAATCACCGTGTTTACAAAGGAAAGGTTTCCCACTTTTCTTAACTTATTACCAATTAATATTTATTATCACAGCATGATTGCTGGCTCCCTTAAGTAAGATCTGGCAGGCCTGCGGTCCAGGAAGATCTGTGTATAGTACTGTTGTTTGACATACAGAGACATGCAGATGTGATTGGGGACTGTGAACCAATGCACACTGCTAATGCATTATTTATTTGTTTAGTTAATAAAAAGTTGGCTCCATTTCACTTTTCTATGAGATAAATACACGTTTTGTGCTACTTTCATAATCCCTGTTTGCTATATTATTGTTTCAAAATACAGTATAAGATGGTTCTCTCTTCTGGGATGATTTTTTTCTTTTGTGAGGGTTTGTGAGGAATGCATAGCAAGAGACTTTCAAGGATACCATGGAATGGAGATTGTGTTGAACATTTGTAGCATTTTTTATTTAATGGAACCTTGATATGAACATCATCTTCAACAGTTGTCATTATTTAAGTGCTAGTTTTCTTCTTGAGTGGACCTGAAGTTTTGAGTGGATCAATACTTTTCCTTTATTTTGTGTTCTAGAGATTTTATGACTGATTGTTTCAAAGTGACTTGCTGCCAGATTATTAAAAATTGTTTTAAACTGTATTAAAAGTTTAATTAATATGCCAGTATTGATGCAAACATTAATCACAAATAAAGTTTGATCTATATTATTTATATAAATTAAGCAATCAGTAAACATTTATTAATCACTATAGGACTTTTTTTAAATGGTCAGTTGGGAAGTTTAAGTGGCTCTTTATTTCATGGTGTGTGATCTTAACAGTAAGATCATCCTGACTAATTGTCTACATTGCATCCCACTGCCATATATTAAAATCAGCTTAACAAATTTAATGCTTAGTAGAGAATGATAGTGCACAAATTTCATTTATTGATTTATATAATTAAGAAGCATAATTATGCACTGCATTGTTTTTTCTGAATGTATGATAAAAGCCTCCAAAAATATTTGCATATTTCCATCTACGTTTTAAATCACATTACATTCAAAGGCAGTTAACATTTGATGCATTTTTTAATGTGTGAATTTAATTTATTATTAACACACACAGTGGTAAACTGTTCAACTCAGACATTTAGTCATGGTATGGTTTCTATTCATAAAACCATAAATATTTTATTTCCCTTTGGTTATTACCTACAATGTTGAAGCCAGACAGTTTCACCCTATTACATAGTCTTTTGTCACTTTGTGACTTTGGCCATTCTAGATCTCATTCCACATTTGTCATTAGAACACATGTCAAATGAAGGGAAAGCTCTATATATTCTGAGGAAATTTACCATAAGCTATCAAAAGTATAAAGGATTAATTCCAGACTACAAAAATGTCTATAAAAAGGTGGATGAATGCCCACACTCACAAAGACAAATATGTGTAGGTAGAAATAAAAAAAGAGAAAAGGATCAAGTTCAAGACAAATGGCTGTTAAAATGCAATACCTGAGTCAGACTGATTATCTTAAAATAATTTTATATTAACAAGGGAATACGTACAGTATATATAATAAAGACACACAGGGCCCTGTCTGCCTTTACTGCTCAAGCCACCCAGAAATGTTTTCTACACAGCTAAAAACTGTACAGTGAGGCATCATATTGAAAAGAACAGGGCACAGAAATTCTCAAATTTCAAAGATAATCAGTACATTATAACTGACATATTATTCCATTATTAAGAACATTTCTGCCTTCATATGTATTATAATGATTGAAAGCTGAAAAATCAAAATATTTAATTTAAACATTTATATAAGTGAAATTATATTCTTTGTCGAGCTCATACTAGTCTGCTGGGAGAATTGCTGCATAAAAACATTAAGCAATTATCTGGATCATTTGAGGTGATAAACAGTAACACGTAACCTTCCAAATGTTTGCAACAATGTAATTAGCACACATTAAAGGCGTTACTTTCTGTGCACTGCACTTAGGTGGTGCTGCATTTAAATTCTGTTAGTTAATATAACACCCTTAATTTCAATGAGACATCTAACTGTAGATGTTGAACAAACTGATGCCGGTCTTCCACTTGGAATAATTTAATTCAGTCTGAACCTTACCCATTGACATCTGTAAAGAAAAGTGTATTCAGTTTTTTCTTAATTCTGCATTTTCCCCTCCTCTGTAAACCTGCTCTTTTTGTGTTAAAAAGATGGTGTCTCAATGCAAAGCAGGGCTGGCCAGGACAACTCTCACAGTTCCAGTCCTGCAGGCTTTATAAGTCAAACACGTTCAATTCCAGATTCCAGTTCATTTATTTTAACTAACAAGGAGCGTGATCGCAACCCTTGCACCCCTTTTTTGTGCTCCAAAGTTGCCAGTTTTACTAATGAAAAGTAACACTCCAAGACAACCTCTAACATGTTTAAGAATAGAGAACAAATTAGTTTTTTTTAATTAATCATATGATTAAATCAATTAATTGTTCAATTATGTAACAGACCTCATCTAGAACAAAAACCAGCAGGTGGCTGAGCCTTCAGGCAGTAGCACCTCGTGAGAGGAGACAGAAGCACATTTAATGGGATTTTTGATCATTTTCTCCTTTAAACACATTATAACATAACAGATGCTAATCAAAGCAATTTGGAAACTTCTTAGACTGTGCAAATCACAGAGTTTCAATCTATGCTCTGTACTCTCTTAAGGTGAGTAGAAAACCATATTCTGACAATCTGATACATAATTCAATATCAGGAAGCTGTCGCGGTTGATCAACAGGATTGATAACTGTCCTAATTAGTGATGGTAAGGTAAGGCTATGGGAACCAAATCTTCATAATGAAATATAGATATTGTACAGAACTCATGCCACTTAGTGCATATTGAATAAAATACATCACATATGCAATTAACAAAACAAAAATGTAAAAATGTACTGTCATGTTGTCTGGTAGAGGACAGTTTGAATCAAACAGATTATGCAGAGTTGTGCAAAACAACAACAGGCAACGTGCAACACAACAACAGATAATGTGCAAAACAACATCAGTTGTGCAAAATCATACATCAACAGAATGAAATAAAGGATAGAAAATTATGGGGAGTGAGCTTTTTGACATGTGAGATAGAGGTAG
Organism: Atractosteus spatula; assembly: GCF_055471065.1. Taxonomy (NCBI): domain Eukaryota; kingdom Metazoa; phylum Chordata; class Actinopteri; order Semionotiformes; family Lepisosteidae; genus Atractosteus; species Atractosteus spatula. Next base: position 76,832,349 of record NC_142707.1, read on the forward strand.
ATTTCAATGTGTGTTTGAGTTTTGATAAAGAGAAAAGGCACTGTGAGGGTTCAGATCGTGGGTGAGAGAGGCTGGGAGTTTAATAGTTTGATAGTGTGGGGGTAAAAACTGTCTCTGAGTCCGGTAGTCCGGGCCCGGATGCTCTGGTACCGTTTTCCAGATGGTAGAGGGTCAAACAGTCTGTAGCTGGGGTGTGTGGGGTCTTTGATAATGCTTAGAGCTTTCCTCAAGCACCGTCTGTCATAAATAACCTGGATGGATGGGAGAGCAACATCAGTGATGGACTGGGCAGTTTTCATACCACACTGTGACACTGTGATGCAACCTGTCAATGCGCTTTTTGTAGTGCATCTGTAAAAGTTAGTGAGGATCTGGGGACATACTGTATCTTAGCCTTCTTCAACTGTCTTAGGAAGTACAGGCGCTGTTGTGCTTTCTTAATCAGAAAGGTGGTGTTGACAGACCATGTGAGGTCCTCGGTGATATGGACGCCAAGGAATTTGAAGTTACTGACCCTTTCCACTTCAGTCCCGTTAATGTTTGTGGTAAAAAAAAAATCAAATTTTCTTAAATCAACGATCAGCTCCTTGGTTTTGCTGATGTTGAGGGTGAGATTGTTGTCTTCACACCATGTTATAAGGAGATTGACCTCCTCCCTGTAGGCCCTCTCATCATTGTCTGTGATCAGACCTACAACTGTGGTGTCATCGGCAAACCTGATGATGGATTTGGTGTTATGTTTGGCCTTACAGTCGTGGGTATAGAGGGACCAGAGCAATGGACTTAGCACGCACCCCTGGGGGACCCCAGTGTTCAGAGTTAGAATGCCGGAGGTGTGGTTTCCAACCCTGACAGCCAGGAGTCTGCCTGTCAGAAAGTCCTGAATCCAGTTGCAGGGGGATGTGTCAAGACCCAGTTATCACGGATGTCGGAAGGACAAGCCGTGGAATGGCAAGGAGAGCAGTAAAGACCCTGTATGTAGTGGTAAAAGGGGCAACACGGGGGTTGGCCCAGGCTCAGGGGGTCAGACGACGTTGGATAGAAAACTATTCCCTCAGGCCATGGACGTGGGGTGACCTGGTGCTAGACGGGTCTCAGGACATCCGTACCCTCAATGCTGAGCGAGAAGCAGAGCAAACACAGGAAGTAAATAGGTTACACAACAAGACACACCAGAAAGACATGAATAATCACAGGGAACTAGGAACAGGCAGAAGTAGAGCCCCCTCTAGGTGTACAGGGGCGTGACACCAGTGAACTGAGTTTCTTGACTAGTTTCTCTGGAATGATGGTGTAAAAAACTGAGGTGAAGTCGATGAATAGTAGTCTTGCATATGTGTTCTTTTTATCCAGATGGGATAGGGCGGTGTGTATGGCAATGGAGATTGCGTCATCTGTGGATCTGTTGGGCCAGTAAGTGAATTCGTATGGGTCCAGTGTGTTCAGAATGGTGTCCTTAATGTGCCCCATGACCAGCCTCTCAAAGCACTTCATGATAACAGGGGTTAGTGCCACAGGGCGGTAGTCATTAAGACATGTCACTGTGGTTTTCTTCGGTATTGGGATGATGGTGGTTGTCTTGAAGCAGGTGGGGACAACAGCTTGGGCCAGGGACATGTTGAAACTGACTGTGAATACACCTGCCACTTGACTGGTGCCGGCACCGAGGACGCAACGGGTATGCCTTTGGGTCCTGCAGCCTTGCACGTGTTCACTCTTAGCAGAGATCTCCTCACCTCATCTGCAGACAGCGAGAGCACCTGTTCAGCTGTGGAGGCTGCAGCTCTGTTGACAGGTTCTGTGTTGCTGGTTTCAAACTGAGCGTAAAAGATGTTGAGCTTGTCAGGCAGGGAGGCATCATGGACAGGTGCACAGATGTTCTTCCTTTTGTAGTCTGTGAGGGCCTGTATATCTTGCCACATGTGCTGTGGGTCATTAGTGCTGAAGTGTTCCTCTTATTCCTGTTTGAGCGTGTTTTTTGCATGTTTAATACCATTGTTAAGATTGATCCTGGCTGACCTTAGTTCTGATTTATTGCCGGATTTGAATGCTGCATCCCTTGCTTTGATTAGGATGCGATCCTCACTGTTCATCCATGGTTTCTGGTTAGGAAAAGTTCTGATTTCTTTTGTGAGTGTCACATCGTCAGCACATTTTCTGATGTAGCTAGTGACTGATTATACATATTCCTGTTTGTCAGTGTGTGATCCCTGTGTGGCAGCCTCTTTAAACACACCCCAGTCAGTGCCTTCAAAACAGTCCTGCAGGACTGATTCAGCTCCTTCAGGCACACTTTCACTGTTCTGACCATTGCTTTCACTTGAAAATGTGCAATATATCAAGGAAAAAGGCAGAGAATACTTTGTTCTTAATGATCTTTGCCATCAAAAATCTATTCTTAAATTAGCTTCAGCCTCAGAGGCTGCCACTGATTCCAGAATTGTAACCCCAATAAGTCACTTTTCAAACATTAGTTTCAAATTTGGAACATTTGGAACATTAGTTTCAAATTTGGACTTTGGAGCACCTGTGAGTTATGATCAATTTAGTAAGCAAATTAGTTAGAGTGGCTACCCATAGACCTTGAGTTCCACAGGGCGTTGGGGTTTTTAGTTCAAGTGTTTTTTAAACTGTGCGTCAACAAATCATGGGCTTCAAGTGGTCAACAATGAGGTTGTTCCAAGTGTTAAGAAATTGGTGATTTAAAAATGAGACATAAAAGCTGCTAGACTGTGGCTCTGCAGGACCAGGACTGACCAGTCCCTATACTGGATGCGTCTGCACTGTTGAGGCATCACATTGCTCCCAGCTGTGTGACTTCGATTGATCTTCACCACAGGATGACAGTGATCTTCCAAGCCGAAGAGTTACACAGCTTGAAGTTGAATTGAAATTGTCAGAGATATTAATGAGGAAATAAATCTCATTCAAATTAACCTGAACAATAACTGCAAAACAGTTGGATTAGAAATGTTATCTGCAGTTACTTTTAAAGTTCTTTCACCCTGGTGAGCTCTTCCAGGGATGGTGTAAATCCAGGGATGGTGTAAAGCGCTTCTTAATCACTAATCATGTCAACACATTTAGTTTTCCTTCTTCACTGGGGAATGGAGGCAATTTTTCACATTTTAACAAGGAAGACAACAGAAGAGCTAAACCTGTGGGTCCATTCATGGAGAATCCCCACATGTCCATGTGGTGCAAATGTAAATGTTTTGTAGCTACACAAACCTAGCGAATATTGAAAGAACTAATTTGGGTACTAATTAGGTGTTTTTATGGACTATATTTCAGTCATACAGTAGTAGGCATAAAATAATTTGATAATGAGCGCTTCTCAAGAAATTCAATCACCGACTTTCACAAACTTCTTCATTTTCTCCTCCCAAAAGACACATTGCGTAGTGTTAGCACACTGTACATTTTGCTTTGTTGCTTTCAGCAACAGCTAATGAACCAGAACTTGTTCAAGAACCTTTGTGTGCTTCACCAGCAGTAGACAGATAAATATGTAAATCTGTGTGCATGCATAAATACATTATAGCACGGCTCTAATGACATGTAAAATCAAATCCAGTTTATTTTAAAGAATATACATTAAAGCATTATCAGTTAAATATACATTAATATTTCATAAATTAAATAAAAAATGAACAATTAGCATGTGACAAAGTCCCTCAAAAACATCTGTGTCATAGACACATGCTCATTTTTACCACAAAACGAAATTAAAAGATCATTTTTATACAGAAGGGAGTTTTTTAATTATGTGGACAGAATGAAGTACATACTGTACAATGAGTCAACACATCTATACAGTACATTCAGTTAGAGCCTGAAGATTAACCAGTATTTGCCTTACAGTACCTCTTCCCACAGGGTGCCAGCAGGAGACTGACAGAAGGAGCTACAGCAGCCACTGAGCCAGGCTGAGGCTCGTCCTGACTGATTTGAGTTTTGTAACTCTTTTTGCTGAGTGACTGCAGTTGGCACTGGCCGAGCAGTAAACCTGCACGTCCTGCCTCACTCTCTGTAGCTGAGAGATTTCAGTTGTATTTTTCCTTTGGCACAACTCTTATCAGAGCCTGCTCATTATAGAGAGACAGTCATTCTGCTTTTATACAAATATATTTAATGGCCAGGACAAAGAGAGCTATGACTTTTATTATTATTATTATTAGGTCCGAAAATCAGAGGCTTCTTAATGATGATCATAGTTCATGTGTTCTGCTGACCTATTTAAATTCTACTACCTCATTGTCCTCTTCCCTTCTGCAGCAACTAGCACACATTTAATTACATTACAATTCACTCTTCAGCCTCTTCTAATTGTCAAAGACCCAGACGTTCAGAAGGTCTTTTGCAGAACTGCAGGACAGCTGCTGGTCCTGACCTGGTCTCCCCTGCTACACTGAAGCTCCGGTGCTCACTGATGTACAGTATTTAATCAGTTTAGTCTCTGTATCAATAATAATAATAACAGTAATAATAATAATAATAAATTCCTTACCCTTACACTCCACTCAAAGCTCTTTAGAATTAATAGGGATCCCCTCCACCACTACCAGTGTGCAGCCCCACCTGGACGATGCAACGGCAGCCAGAGTGCACCAGTACACTCCCCGCACACAGTGATCAGTGGGGAGGAGAGAGTGATGAAGCCAGCTCAGAGATGGGGATTATTAGGAGGCCACAGCTGGTAAAGACCAAAGGGAAATTTGGCAAGGACACCAGGATAACACCCCTACACTTTTCGTGAGATGCCCTGGGAGTTTTAATGACCACAGAGAGCCAGGACCTCAGTTTTACATCTCATCCAAAGGATGATGCTTTTTTAGAGTATAGTGTCACCGTCACTATACTGGGGCATTAGGACCCACACAGACCACAGAGAGAGCGCCCCCTAATGGCGCCACTGACACCTCTTTCAGCAGCAACCTTAGTTTTTCCCAGGAGGTCTCCCATCCAGGTGCTGGCCAGGCTCACACCTGCTGAGCTTCAGTGGGCTGCCTGTTGTGAGATTCAGGGTGATATGGTTGCTGGAGTGACTGGAATAATTTTGACCCCTGGACATTTTTTCTCATCTCAGCCATGTCTGTAACTCTTTGAAAGTCAGCCTTGCCTTCACTGATGCATCACTAACCAGTTACTGTCTTCCCTGGCTGCTCAGATTGGAGGGGCGGTCTGATTTAAGCAGCGTCTGAGTGTCTTCTGCTACATAATGATTGACATCACCATGCTTAATGAGATATTAAGGGTCTTTAAAATGCAACCTTATGCCTGAGCTGTTTTGAAATCTCCTAGATTTCATGGTTGAATATTGAATATTTGCATCAAATTCACTACTTGACTGAAGGACCTTACAGAGATAGGTGTTTCTGTTCTGAAATCATATGAAACATTGTTACTGAACACAAACAGAGGTCACTCACTCACTAGCTTTCTCAGGAGTCTCCCTTCCAGGTACTGGCCAGGATCACACCTGCTGAGCTGCAGTGGGCTGCTGGTTGTGAGCTGCAGAGTGATATGACTGCTACTGTGTAAGATCAGTGTAAGATGTGTGCCTGCTATAAATTCTCCATTGTTGCTCCTGTACCAGAGAAGTACAAAATAACTTTTACATCTGTCACAAAGAAGATTTTCAAATGTACTGCATTGAATCCTCAGGCATGTAAGCAAGAATTCATTTTTGTGGATTTTAGCTCTGTGTTTAATATTATCACTCCAAAACTCCTTTATTTTTTATAGATGAATGGATTTTCAACTTTCTCACTGAAGGCAACAGTTGTGGCTCAGCCCTTATTTGTCAGACAGTCTGTTTGTGTGTTACTGGTGTACCTCAAGAATCTGTGTTTTCCCCATCACTCTGTTTATTGCACACTGATGACTGCACCTCCAGCAACTACCACACTAGGTTGGTGGATAACATCACCCTTGTAGGTCTCATCCCTCATGATAATGAGACCACGTGCAGGAGGCAGGGCAGTGGGCTGGTGTCATGGAGTGCTGGAGCTTGATACTCTTTACACAGTGAAAATGGTGGAGATGGTGGTTGATTTCCAAAAGCATTCTAAAAAACCTCTCTCCCTGGTAATGGATGATGTGTCTGTGAGTGTGGTGGAGTCCTTTATGTTTTGGGGAATTATGATCTCTAATACCCCTAAACTGGAAATGGATATCATCAGTATTGCAAAGAAAGCACAGCAGAGTATGTACTTTTTGCACCCACTGAAAAACTTTGGTCTCAACCAGATCTGATACAGTTTACAGTATTTAGTTGGCTGCATCAGCATGCGTAGACTGCAAAGGAACAAGTAAATGTGTTTTCCATGCTGAAAAGAGAAGAAACACGTTTCTGCTGTGGAGCCTTCTTCACACACCTGAAGAGTTACAGAGATACAGTTTTACAGAGCCATTATTGAGAGCTTTCTGACTGCCTCTATAACTGTTTGGCAACGCGTCTGCCCACTCCGAAGGCAAGCTGCTGTGTGTTGCTCGCTCTGAGGAGAGGGTCACTGGCTGTCATCTGCCCTCCATTGATGATTTCTACAGTTCCAGAGCAAAGGAAAGATTGCTGATGACCCCTCCCACCCAGGTTATCACCCATTTCACAAACTCCCCTCAGGAACATGCTACCAGTCTATTCAAACCAGTGCTACCCAGTATCTGAACAGCGTCTTCCTGTCTTTTTGCTTAACCACCATTCATACTTATGTGTGCTCTTATGTGTCTTATTGATGACTATGAGTCTTGTTTGTGTGTGGTAAAACACGTATAATGTTTTTGCCACACCAAGTACCGTATACCAGAGTAAATTCCTTGTACATTAAATGTATGTGGCGAATAAAGGTGATTCTGATTCTGACTAATCTTAAACCTGACTACTAAAAAATATGTCTATTGCACAAACAGTTAAACAAATCTAGAATATATTTATTGTAGTAAAGATACTTTGGGGAAATGAAAGTGCTAAGAAAAAATCTAAATCTACAATTAAAGAGTTAAATCTCTAAAGCTTCAGTTTCATGTCTTGATCCTTATTTTCAATAGAGTAAATGAACCTTCAAACAAGTTGAATGTCTCTAGGGATACATAGTGTCTCCTTTAAAGAACAAGAACATTAATACAATGGTAAGTTGTTCATGGCATATCCATCACAATTAATTTGGTTTTTGTTGTTTTAGTTGTATTTTCACTGTTTTAATAACAAAATATTTGTCAGAACCTACAGAGCTCATGTATCTCTACTGAAGAAGTAAGCTTTTGAACCTATATAAAAAATACTCTAAAATATTTTTTAACTTAGATAACATTTCACTTAAATAATAAAATAATAAATTAAACATTGACTTAATTAATGTTTAAGTTAATTAACATTAAAGTAAACAATAAGTTATTTAACTTATTTAGAACTCATCTCAATGTATAACAGGCTGTAGTCCAGTTAAGACCTTTTTTAACAGAGGGGAGGTGCTGATATATTTTTGAATGCCATTTTATTTAAATAATCTCAAATGCCCATACTTGCGAGGCCACTGCAATCTAAAAAAATGAAATTGCTTGAGTCTTATCAGTTTGATCGTTGAAAATCCCTGTTCCCAATTTTTGCCACATCTCAACTCCAACCCCTTCTCCCATCACAGGAGCCCATCGGACTTGGCAAACACCACAATTTTCACCAGCCTTGAAAGCCTGGAGTGTGTTTAATGAAATTAGCTTTGTAATTTTTTAAAATGTCTGTTCAGTTTGCATTGAAAACACTGAAAAAAGGAAGCACTGCATCTTTAAGAAAGTAGTTTTATTGTATCATATACTGTATATGTATTGTATACATTTTTGCTGTATAGCTGCTATATATATTTGGCTATAGCAGCGACATCACACAGATGGTTTAATTTAAGAGCTTGAACCAACGCTCCATGCTTACATGAATAGCTAAGCTCTACCAACTCTTTCACACTGAAAATATTTAAATGATATTTATTTAATCACAGCAAAGATTTTGTATTGTAATCATCTCTAATGTTAAAGGGACTTATTCATAATCCTTTTCCATCGGTGTATCCTCAGCTCCAAGTATTCTGTTTGAAAGGATTGTCTTACAAAAGTTTTATTTGACAGATGTCATATATGATTTGATATTAAAATTACAGATAACCACATATCGTATATAACAATTGTTTTATTTGTCCATAAATTGGATTTTCGCATTTCATTGCATTAAATGTCACTTGATTTGAGGCAATTGCTGTCAAAGCCAGTATGTTTATACATCTGAATGTTTTGTGGGTAGTTACTTTTCACGGCTTCATTCATTTTTAATAGAATCGAAATGTATGTGTTTAATTCCTGAAATATATTAAATATGTTTGATTGTTTTTATCAAATAATGTGTAGGTTCTGAAAGAATTGTGTGTTCAGTCCACACAGAATTGTCAAATGTCCTTTTTATATTATATCTGGTTTTGATTTCTTCAGCTGCTGAGGAAGTTTACCGACTGATTTGTGACCGATTTACGTACACAAGGGCGGCATGATAGCGCAGGGGTCAGCATTGCCACCTCGCTGTGCTGGCGCTCTGTGTTCAGTTCAGGACCTGGGGTGCTGTCTGTGTGGAGTCTATATGCTCCCCCCGTGTTTGTGAGGGGCTTGTCTGGGTGCTCCAGCTTCCTCCCACAATCATAGACATAGAGGTAGAGTAATTAGCTTCTGGGAAAACTGGATCTGGTGTGAGTGTGTGTGTGTGTTTGTGTCTGTGTGTGCCTGTGATGGACTGGGGCCCAGTCCAGGCTGTACCCTGTCTTGCGCCCGTTGCTTGCTGGGATAGACTTCAGCTCCCTCACCACCCTGAACTGGAGGAAGCGGTCAGAAGCTGGATGGATATATACGTAGTATGAAAATAAACTTAGAACTAGAAGAAATTTGGAAAGTTATCAGCAAAATGGCAAAATAATTGCAGACATTGCACTGACTTTTTACTGAATGGACATTTTTTCCTTCTTATTGATGTGCTATAGCAGCATATTTGCTCCTCCAACAAAATGAAAAAATGCCTTATGCTCTTTGTTGTTAGTTATACCTAATCATTGTGATTGTTGCCTGAATTATGCACAAGGTTATCTGGCACAATCCATGACAAAAAGACTTCATAATAAGTAATCAATTACACTCTGACTAGTTAATGAAGAAGTTACTTGAATCTTGAATTAATGTTACTCACATGAAAAGTATTTTTTAGATAAAATGAATTACAGTTGTCACGATCATCATCCCTCCTCTAGAGGGCGCTCCGACCCTTTTGTTTATTAGTTTCATTATTGCGTTCACCTGCCCCTTGTTCCTCGTATTGTTCCTCGTATATTATTTAAACCTCGTGCCTCCGAAGCTCAGGGCTCTGCATTGGCAGACGGACGCCCGGCAGTCCGCCTAGCATCAAGTCGCCCCATGTCCGCGGCTTGAGGGCACAGACCTCCTATCGGCATCCTGACCAGCTGACTCCAGGGCTCGGAGCGCCTGGCCTCATTACCCTTCTTTTAACTTCCATGTTCCTGGTTCCATGTCCCCATTCCCTGTTTTTATTCGTGTCTTGTCTTGGATGGATCTCCTGGTTTTGGTTTCCCTATTTGGACTGTTGGACTTGTTTGCCTGCGCCACACCCCCCGAGCACCGGATCACGCCCCCCTGTCTGTCCTCCCGTCCTGATCCTGCCATGTTTCCCCTGATGTCACCTTCAGTCACCTTCAGTCGCTTCCGGATAATAGCGTCCTAAACCACACATTCGGGAGTCTGAAACGGCTCCCGTAACAACAATAAAAGAGCATAAAGTTGTGCTGTCTGTCTACTCATTTGGACCTGGTATAGCACAGTGGAGCTCACCTCCCACTGCTTCCCCACTCCGCGGCGCATGGGAATGTGCAGCTTCCACACCTGAGGCTCATCAGCGCTATGCTTTAAGATGCGCCCGCAGATGGTGTTCAGTTTAGGACAGAATGTGTTCCCCGCACCGGCAACACAAACAGTTACTCCGAACTAAGAAAGGACTCTCTCCTATACTAGAGAACAGTAACCTCTGCAGACGACTACACACCGGCACACCGCAAAGGATTAAGAAGCGCTCTGCCGGTGCTCAGGCAGCTCTCCTGAACCGACTCTATCACACCTTCTTTAACTAATAATGTGATTCTACACAAAAAACTCAAATGCTTGACAAATATCTACAGTACATTGATTTACAGGAAAAATGTGGAAATGAATAATGTAAAGATAATACGTAGACTATAGTACTGAAACTAAGCAGTTCAAGTAGGTAGCTGTGTCAGCATGCATAGGCTGCAAAGGAACAAGTAAAAGTTTTGTCCATGCTGAAAAGAGAAGGAAAGAAACTCTGAAGAAGGCTCCACAGCTGAAACATTGTGTTTCTTTTCTTCTCTTTTCAGCACCGAATAAACCTTTTCTTGTTCGTATTGAAACTAACCTCAGTGTTGGACCTCATTCTGGAGTGGAACTTTGAGTCATTATTACTTCAGTTATAGCTCAGTTCATGAGTCCATAGAAAGTTGCCATAATGAGTTACAGACCTCAATTGAAAAACTGTGAAACAAGGCCTGTGGTCCAATGGGTCAGGAGTGTGTGACTAAGGCAAGGGACCCTGCTGCTGAAATGTCTCACCACCTCTGAAAAGAATCGGAGTCTCAAGAAGTCTCTGATTTTAAAGTAAATGTCACCTGTTTATTTTGTATTCGGTGAACTTTTCATGAAGACTAATTATCTCCAACCCCTTGGAACCCTGAACTGTCTCTATAATAAAACATTTTTCAAACTGTTATTGAAACATAGTATTGATTCTCACGCTTGCCTTTATTGATGATGTTATGAATTAACAATCAAAGTAGCAAAAAAGCAGTATGGAATTATTATTATTATTATTATTATTATTATTATTATTATTATTATATTAATTATGTAAGCACCTTATGTTAACTCATCAACATTTCTTTCCTTTGATGTGGTATTCCACCTGTAAGGTGGCCTTTTAACTGTTCTGGCCTTTTCAGATTTATAACTGGGCTTTCCTTTTTTTAAGCATTTTTAGATACACATAATTTACTGTACAATACAGAGCTTTAGATTAAAGGTTTTTTAATCTAATTCTTGTAAATGACCAAACACTCCTGCTAATTAAGTGTATTCAGAAAGTATGAACATTAGATGATCACCTCCCTTTGGTATAAATTTAATTGCATACTGTAAAGACCTCTTGCTCCTTTAATTGACTAAATAGACATTTAAGCATTTCAATCTTAATAAACGAGCATTTTAACTTTAAATAGATAACCTCCCCTCCAACCAGGCGCAGGAAAGTGCACTTAATATTTAAAATTAGATTAAACAAAGCAATGAAATTTAAAAGGAAAGTGTTTTGTTTCGAGTGTTTTAAAGCCAAGTAATGACCCGTCTTAAAACAATGTTACAGTACGCCACAAATATATTTTCTGCAGAACTTTTCCATGATAATGTGAAAAACACAAGTTCCACCTTTCTGAAAAGAAGCTCTGATTCTTCATTAATAATGCATCAGTGTACTGCTGCCATAAATAAGTTGAGTAAAAATGTCAGTTTTGTGTCTTCCAGCCACAAGGATACCTAAGCCACATTTGCAAGCCTGGTTGTTTCTTCTCTCAGAGTGGAAATCAGAATGCATAAACAGATGGAGCTGGAGGGCCCAAAATACAGAAGCAAAGTCTATAAAAGTAGAAACTTATTTGAAATATATCATTTTAACACTGACAGTAATAAAAAAAACATCATATACTGTGTTTGGGTTTCAGCTTCAGTGAGAAATACTAAATCGTGTTTCAGTGGTTAAATCAGAGTTTTAATTTAGAGAAATACTGTAGCTGCAGCTTACTACATAACCTCTTTCAAACGTTTTTACTTTTTCATCACACTAGATAATGAAATATAAATTTAAAACATTGTGCAGTGAATGATTTTATTGTTTAATATGTAAAATGCTGGTATTGCCCTTTATTCAAATGTTTGATGGCATTCTACCTTTTTCGATTTTTATGTTTACCTGTAAATTATTTTCTAACATGCTCTCTAAGCTTTTCATCAGGAAGTGCTCCACTGCCTTATTCTAAGGAACCATTTTTCCATCGAACTCCAGGTCTGCATCACGTCCATCTTCCTCAGAGTAGGGTGATCATATGATCATGTGTGTTTCCTGGGTCACTCAAAGACGGACTGAGATACTCCAATCAGCTATTTTACTTTTCCTGTGACTGCTCAGACTGTGATAAGTGTTTCTGATCTAATCAGCAGAAGAACTGCAGATCAGCCAGATTTACCAGTAGATAAATTAGGAGTAGATACAGTAATAGTGACTCTGACATCTGTGTAACTACAAAAAAGATCCAAGTTAAAAAATAATGCAGTGAATTTCATTGTGATTTCAGTTATGCTAAAATCATTTTTGTTTTTCTTTTGTAAATTTTTAAACAGCGCTGTTCGTTTTCTCTTCCAATTATATGAAAAACACCGATGAGCTCTTCATGCTGTCACAGTAAAAGTAAAAAAAAACGAGTAACAGTCGCTTACCTGTGGGGAAGCTCAACAGCAGTTTTTCTATTGGAAAATGTGTAGAATTTACATGTTAACTTTCTTTCAATTAAAGGGAAACCCCATCCTGTCTCAAAGTGTCCTGGAGCTTACAAAGTGAAGTAATGATCCTGTCACTTAGGAAATAACTAAATATCGAATTAGCCTGTAGAGTCCGGAGTGAATGAATTACCATAGCTGGCGTGTGATGAGCATACTGGCGCACTATGGCTCCCGTCGCATCATCCAGGTGGGGCTGCACACTGGTGGAGGTGGAGGGGAGTCCCCATGACCTGTAAAGAGCTTTGAGTGGAGTGTCCAGAAAAGCGCTATATAAGTGTAAGCAATTATTATTATTATTATTATTATTATTATTATTATTATTATTATTATTATTAACATTGCATGCACATTTCACCTTGTCATTTCAAAACTGCCATAATATTTCACACTTTTCCAACTTCAAGGCTTTCTTACCACTTCTTTTGCAGTCAATAGAAAAGTGCATTTTAAATCGCTCTGGATAAGGATTCTGCTAAGCAAATAATGATCAGCAGCAGCAGCTTTCTGTTAACAGGACAATGGATGACTAGAGAAATGCATGACTGCAGCACATTCAGTGAATTGGATAAAGCTTCAGCCAGGTGCCATCAATACGTAGACAAGAGATCACATTTCGGTATACTACAAAGTAGGTTACTGCACAAAACATCATCGTAACCAAGGGCAGTCCTGATTTTACCCCTGTTGTGGTAATAAGCTGTGCATGGATCTGTGGGTTACTCCACTGAAGTGCCTGTAGAAATTCATCCTTTGGTCTAGCAGTAGGATGGATAGTTCTCTCATTTCTGTTATCACAGCAGTAGAAGTTAATGCTGGTCGTTCTTCTACCCAGGTAAATATCCATAGATTTGAATGCTGTCTAAAGCACAAAACTAAAATAGATTTTGATGATTTGTAAAAAGCATGCCAAATTACTAATTATTATTTTACTCATTTTTTTGTCTGATGCTTTTATCCAAAACTCCCTCTCATCTAAACAATACAGGAGCAATTGTGGATGAAATGTCTTGCTCAAGGGCGCAACAAAGGTGTCTCACCTGGGATTTGAACCTACAACATACAAGTTACAAATCCTGAATGAGCCTGTGCTCCCTCTCATGCAAATTAGGGCAGACAAATGAAGGTGTTGTTCGATAGGTTTCTCCTAAGGCTACAGAGTTGATTAAAAAGCAATAATTAGAGGTTAAACAGAGGTGTGTTACTTAAAAATAAAAACTGAAAACCAGGATCCAGTATGATTGATATATAAAAGCCCCAAGAGGCTCGAACATTCCTATCTGTACTTCTCCCTGCTTGAAATCTTAGATCTATGGACAAAATAGTCTTATCGGTGTAGCATGGTGTAGCATGAGTGATCCTGCTTTACTCCACAAAACATGTGAGGATTAGAATGTTAAGATTAACATCTTAAAAACATGTGAGGATTAGAATGTAAAAAGTGTATTCAACTTTTCAAATCATATCTTTTGACCCTGTCTTTTGAACTCTGTTTTACTGTTTTATTTCTCTTTTTGTTAGTCTTATTTTTGTTGACAGTTTTATATTTTATTTTGTCCTGTGCTGGAGCAGTGTGCCTTGTAAAGCGAATTAAATCTTTGTTATAAATAAAACGCATTATTAACATGCCTACTGATTCTTAAAGAATAATTTACTTTTGGTGTTAAATTCACACATCAAAAGCTCCTTTTGTGTTGCCAAATTGAATCGAAGATTTTCTTCCCTCGTACAGGAATCTTGATAATCATTAGTTTGTTAAGCTTTTTATGGCTTGCTCATTAATCATGGATCAACTAACTGTTCCATCGATAAATCATGATCTTCTGCTTATCCATATCTTCCATTATGAAGGTACTGTCTTAAACAGATCGAAACAGATTTAATGCTTCTTCATTGATGTTAAACCCTCTCTCATTACATTGCAAATTCCAGAACTAGGCAAGTATAATAGCTTGGCTGTCTTTGTTTCATCCTTCAAATGAATAGGTCTGGTCTAAAAGAAACAAAAGAATCAAGAAGATTTAATTTCTGTTGTGTATGTAAAATATTTTTTCTCTTTTGATTTGTGTGAATGATTGTTTGTGCACAAAATATTGTGTATCAGTAATAAACCATGTAATGGTCATGTAATGTTACCGTATAATGGTAACAAATGTGACAGTTACATTACCTTTCATTTTTCTAAATACTACAACCTTGACTCTAATGTATGTAAGAGCTGTTTAGTGTATTTCTGTAGAAATATGTAATAACAAGATACCACTTTGAAAACATTTTTTCAGTTGCTTTGAAACATTTAGCAAGTACACTCATACCTTGGTATCCGAACGTAATTCATTCCTGATAATCTGTTCGGAAGGCGGGAGACCATAAATCGAAAATAAAATTCCATCATTTCTTATGGGGAAAATTCCACCGTATTCCGAACCGAAGACAAGTTCACTCAAAAACCACCCTGACTATTTATTATTCATACCTACATAGTACAACACATTTGTGCACACTGGTGAGTGAAAGGGGTGTGATGTTCTAGTTCCAGCTTACAATGTCCATAGTGGATGCTTCTGAGCTATCAACTGATATAAGTAAGCAGAACTACCCATTCCCCCCAGCTTCTGTAACTCGTGGAAACAGAGACAGAGATGTCTGTGGCCTAACTGACTAAAACACAGCAGTATTTGGTGCAACAGCAGCCTGGGGAAAAGGAATCCCCTCTCAGGACATACCTGGAAGCATGTCTAGTGCGGTGAAGATGAAACCAGCTGTGAGAGGGTTGTCAGTGCTTTAACTGGAGCACAAAAGACATGGGAAGCAAGTGGGAAGATCTTGCAGATGCAGGAACTCCACGAGTGAGACAGAAATGACACTGTGAGAGTGACGCTTGTCACAGTGCAAGAACTGGCAATCACCTTCCAAGAGGAGCGAAAGAGATGTTAAATCCCAGGAGAGATGAAAGAAAGAGAGCCAACCCCCAGAGATCATCAGAGAAGGTCAGGGTGTCACGAAAAGATGGATGTTCTGTTCTGGAGGCAACGTGATACCACACCTGCAGCAGATGAAACCTTAGGAGGGAAGGCCTGTGGGTACAATCTAACTGATAAATCGAGCCCCAATACCATTGAAGATATCCTGCTATAGACTAGCTAAAATGCTACATATAACTCAGGAACAGTAGTTGGGAAACTGATTTGTGGGCAGATGGTGAGAAGGTGAACCAAAGAGTGGTGACCCTGTAGCATATATTCGCTAATATATTGTTTTTTTTATCATTTTCCCACATGCTCCAGAAGATGAAGATAATACGTTCACAAACATGTGCAGTAAGACTGTGTACTTGTCTATGTTTTAATTTTGTCTGTTTTGGAATTCAAAATGGAAAACTACTTTTTGCTAATTGTTCTCTAAGTCGTACAGGCCACACAGTGTTTCCAACATAAAAGTATGGAAATTTCATTGAGAGATATTTTGCTCACACTTTACGATGAACTAGAAAGACATAATTTACAAAAGTGTTAAGTTTTGGTCACTATTCCACATAAAGTATTGTATATGAATTGTATAGACATGATTGTATATGAATATGAATTATTGTATATGAATAATATCAGAAAGAGTTTAGAGAAGAGCAACAAGAATGATTCCTGATTTCAGAGGATTGTCGGACAGGTTAGAAGAGTTTAAAGGTGGTTGGGAACCAAATTCTGAGCTTCTTCAAGAAACAGATGTCCAAATGACAAAGACGGGATCCTCTCATTTAGAACTTGTCTTATGTTCTTACTACTTTCAATTTCATCTTCATGTTCAAATGCTTTGGTACCACTTTAAGCAGAGAATTCTTTGTTTTTGGAGCAGTCAGTTCTCGAAGGGATCTCTATAACAAAGAAAACATATTTGTCAAGAAATTCTGTTACACAGGTGCAGTTTCCATAGGAATGAATAGGGATGGTTTTAGTCGATGTTCTGAGAGGCTCACTGCCTCCTCATCTGTAACTCTGTTTTAATACTATATTTTACAGTGGTACTGCAATTTAAAAAAAACATGAACAAAGCACTGTAAAGCACAATGATAAAACTTCAGAGGAAAATAATCCTAGTAAAGAAAGGCTGGGGAAGAGAGATGAAAAAGAAAAAACAAAATGAAGCTGAATAATAAAGCAAAGCACATAATGACTGATTGCTGCTTCTCTTTTAATTTAATGTTTATTTGTTCTCTTTTGCATTTTGGACTGTAAAAATAAGAAATAGTCTGAGTGTACATGTTATTCCATTTTTTTGTTTAGCATTGTAAAAATATTAATTGAAGGAATCAAGTTCAAGTTCATCAAGTTCAAGTTCACGTTTATGTGTCATTCCAGTCATATACAGGTACACAGTGGAACGAAATATCGTTCCTCCTGGTCCACGGTGCAAATACAGGCAGGACAGACAGGACACTGACATAGATATTGCAGACAGGATACACATAGTGCAAAGTGCAAATAGCGCAAATTACAAACAGATCACTATGCACCTCTTCAGTAGCTCAATCAGTAAAGTTGTTCTTCCAATGCAGATAAAACTTTACGATCTTGGGTTCGAGCCTGGGACTGTTACTAGCCATCTGCAGCCAGGATAACTAAAGCGGCAGCACGCAATTATACCACTGTGTGTAGGCTATTAGTCAGCCAGGGCCCTGTCAGTAACACAGAGACTCCTGTGACCTACGAAGTTTTAGGGCCTACGAAGGAGGGAAATCATACACTCTCTAGCGGCTGTTCTAAAAACTAGAAGTATCAGCTGATGGTCACTCGACTCGCTCCATCAATCACAGAGTTTAGCACTAGAATATTGTAGCGCCCGCACCGGTCACTTTAGAGGCTGCACCTCCCCTTAGCTATGCGCCCACAAGGCAGGCTGGGGGCAGGGGCCGAGGGGCTGGACTTGAGGTCAGCCTGTCCACCGGAGATTGACCTGGCAGTGTAAATAGCGTAGAGAGGTTATGAGGAGCCACTGTAAATAGTTGTCAGTGTTTGCTGCTTTGTCCTTGTAACCCACCATAAACCGAAGTACCCCTCCTTAACCCTTTCCCTGTATATGTAAGCCCTTTCAGGAGTTTCAATCTCTGTCTGTCAAAGTCCAATGGGTGGAGGTAAATAAATGTGTTGTTGCTGGCGCATCAGGGGTGTGCGAGCTTCATTCTGTGCAAATTCCCCGGTCATTACAATAGTTTAAGGTGCATCATGTCAATCGACGTCATTCAACTGGCGTTTACCATTTTAACGTTTTGGAGTGAAAGTGCCTAGGGCCTATGAACACCAAAATCCGGTCCTGTTGCAAATGGCTTGAAGGTGGGCAGGTTGGAGTGGTCTGCCTACACTTCCTGATTCTGCCCATGTACACGTACGATCACATGGTTCAGAGCTACACGCCAAGATGGAAAAAAACACAAAAATACCTTCAGTGGGTGTGACAAAGTATTTTGCAAATTCATTTTAAAAAATGTATATCAGAGTGGTAAAAAAATATATACTGTTATACTGTTTTCTAGCTATACATTTAAAAATAGGCACACGTTGTTTATTAGTTAAGTATTAGGTTAATGGTAAAGGGTCAGTGTCAACATTCTTACATGGGTTTAATAAATGTTGCTTCATGGTGTTTGTTGGGATGATGGTTTGTAAGCACTTTGGGAAGACTACATTAGAAGTTAGAGATTAAAGTAAAGAGAAAGGGGCTGTTTGTATAGAGCATATGCAGGTTTTCAACAACAAAGCTGCAATAAAGACTCCTGTACCTTCAAATATGTCATTATGAAATTTTAGTGTGTGCAGATCTCTGGGACCACAGTGTTTATTAGAAGTTATCACAGTAGCTTATTTGTGATTGAAGAGTCAGCTCCAGCTTCTTCTAAATTGCAAGTCAAGTTCAACAAAATTACTGGGCAGCCTGTTCCCAACATCCATGACACTTTGTACAAAGAAACACTTATTATTTTCAGTCCTTTTACTTTCAGGTCTATAATTATCTTTTTTTCCATGTGCCCTTGTATCAATATAGAGCAAGAAGCAATCAGTTGAGTTAGCTTTTTCAGAACCTGAGGGCCTTTGAATCAGACTTCACTGTAATTTTCCATGTTCAGCACTAAAAAGATTTGATTTCTTTGACCACTCCTTTTACATGAAATGCTTTTGAAATCAAAACTTATTCTGTTCACTCTTCTTTGAGTAATGCCTTGTTGTAAAGTGATATTCAAACCAGTACTCAGTATTAAAAAAATGTTCATTCTAAAGTATGACATAATTTGACTATTATGTCTGTAATAACATCTCACACATTCCATTAAATATCTCATTGCATGATTATCTATTTTCTTAAATTTTTACACTGTCTAAATAAAGATAAAATAAGTTTTTTTTCATAGTACACTCCCATCCATCTTATATTTAAGAGGTAGATTTTTGCATAACACACTTTACAATCATCTACAAAATTTTCCTTTGCCAGTTAACCACCTAGTCTGTCATATTGCATTGACAAAGAAAGTTATGATCATCCACTCATAAACCCTTTGGCCCTAATACAGGCCACTGAGGTACTTCTAATTATATCAATCACAATTTTAGGTTTCTCCATTATTATTACTCATTTAATTCTGTTTTAATTAGTTCACAGATCACATTAATATATTATTGCCATGGATTCCTTTATCTTTCATTTTGCTAATTAAAGTTTTGTTTTGAACTTCTGAGCATTCTAAAAAACAGAAGGGGCAGCTCTCCCTAATGTCATAGTGTGGTTTCAGAGGACCTATAGAATGCACATGGACCTCCTGATATAGTTTAACTGTACCGTGCCCTTTAATAATATATCTGGGGAATTGTCAAAACTGGGACTGAAGTTAGACCAGCTTTGGTGATAAATCCTTCCCACCTTGACTTGGTCTATAACCTACTTCACCTCTCTGACTTCTCTGCTAAACCTAATTTTAATTGACAGGAAAGCTGTGCTGCTCCCTTTTTAGCACACCTGAAGAAGGCTCCACAACCACAAACCAATTGTTTCTCTTTTCCTTTCAGCGTTGAATAATCCTGTACCTGTTCTTTTGCAACCTACACATGCTGGCACAGCTACTTTACCTACTTGAACTCCCTTTTTAACCTGCCTTAGACAGGGAAGCAAAATTTGCTTTTCCCCTTTTAAACAGCTAGAGAGCAATCTGCATCTCCCCTGCTCTCACCATAGTCCAAAACTAGCCGGAGACTCTTAAATCTGTGTTCTGAACTCTGATATAGAGAGAACAGTTCAACACAGCTGCAGCAGATCTTCCTCTCACTGACTCTTCTCTCATTGGCTTGATCTGGTCTCTAGGCTGCACCTTGGAGCAAACCAACACCTGCAGCCATTACCTCCTCATACACTCTAATTGTACTGTTGCCTGCTGTTGATTGATCAAAGGATTCAGACGGGTTAAACCACGACCGTGTCTGTTTCACATTGACTCCAAACTTAATCCATATTGACTGTCCATTAGATTCAGGCAGCCCAAAAGCAGGCTTTTAACTTCACTCTAATTAATGCTTCTTTTACATTAAATAGAGCTTAAAATATTTAAACAATTTATAGTGATTAAGCTCATGCTTAGTCTCGCTTTCATGAATAAGTGCTATATGTTTTATTTTTCTGTCAGTATGAATGCAAACATTCTTGTACAGTATAATGTCTCCTTTCTGAGCACCAACCAAATAATTGTTCCTGGCAAGATTTCTAAGAGATCCTGTTTCCTGCGATAATTCATCTTCTTTGAGTCTGATGTGGTGAAGTATTGAGTGGGGTCTGTGTGCAAGCCGAGGAATGGAGCTGAACTTGTCAGGATTATGATTTCCTTTGTATGCCAGGGTTATTTACAATCGAATGACTGCAGTTTAACAATTGAAATGAAAAACAGATTACAGTTACAAATCATTTTTTCTTTTCATTGTTTGTATAAAAGGTGACATTCTGATTGAATTTGATTTTATTTTATACCAGTAAAACATTGCGATTGATTGAAATATATTGCTTTACTTTGATTTTTATATTTATTAGGATAGTAATCAAACAATTTCAACGTAAAGGCATTAAGTTGGTGTGTGTGTGTTACCTAAAGAAAAAATGCCAAAGACATAAATGCAATAAAGTAGCAAATTTTTAAAACTCGCAAAATTAATGTCAGAAAAGTATAACTTAAACAGTAGTAGTGTGTTTTAAATTATGCTGATTAATTATGCACTGATGTGAGCACTTTGTGAAATTAAAATGTTCTCTTCCTATTGTGCTACACATGTGACAGCAGGTTTTTCTTGCACACGTAACCTTCAGGAGCTCCAAACCTGATGCTTAATATTTATGGTTCAGATACCCCTCTAGTCACTCTAATCCAAGCCATCATTAGGCAATCATCCCAGGAACTGATTAATTACACAATTAGGAACTAAATATGATGGGTTTATTGGTGCAGATCAATAAATTGATGCAATTATTGAACAGCTTATAGAAAATTGTGCTTGTGAAACATAATAAAAACTTTTCATTTCGGAAATGAGTGCAATGATATCCAGTTAAAGTACTGTACACTGATAGATTACTTTGAAAAAGTATTTGATAAAATTGCTTTGAAAACCTAGCAACATTCAAAAAGTATTGTAGATGGCAAAACAGATTAAAATGAATGGCTGAGGATGAGCTGTGTAAAACAATGTAAAGGAAATGAAAATCAGAGCAGAGATATGCTGTAATTAACCTGACAAAGCATTGGTCAGTGCTAATTACATATTCTCGTGGAAGTCAACCTCCCCAGGCTAAATGGATTTCTCTACAAACACTTAATAAGCAGTGGGGCAATTCCTAAAGCAATTCAATTTATTAAAAATATTACACCAAAAAAAGAACTGAATAGAAACATCTGATCTTAATGTGTTATTACTGCCAAATACAGAATATTTACCACGTATACTACTGGTGAACTGACAGTTATTCTAAAGGATACAATTGATATCCAGTCAAGGAATTTCTCTTCTGTGACTCAGAGCATTGTGAAATGTTTAAATGAATTTGATAAAGTGGATTTTTAAAATGGAACTGAATTTGTCTCAGATAATGCTGCCAGTAAAATGATCAACGTCAACGTGAGACATTCCTTTAAACCCCAGAATGTGTCCGGCTTCTCTTCTCTGGACTAATTGCAAAGCAGAAATATAATTTTTGTAAAGTTGCCACCAAAAGTGTGCAATATTCTATATTCCAGATATTATATCTGGGGTCTTGATAGTGTTTTATACTTTCTTATACTCTACTTTATAAATGGCAAATAGTAACTCCTTTTACTTGCTGGGCACGTACAAGTTTGCAGTCGTGCTCAAGAGCTCTCCTGTCGCAGTGTGTCAGATGGCAAATGGCTCTGCAGGGGGGCATGTTGGAGGGACATGTCCATGTCCATGTGTCCAGTTCTCTCCTGAGTGATGCAGGGTCATCTCCAGGGAGCCAAGTCCTAAAACAATTGCTGATATCAAATGGGTATTTAGAAACACTGATGACAAATTTAGTTCTTCTGCACTATTGTCAGATGGTTTTTAAATTGCTTGCTTATCCTTGTAATAGTAATATTCTGATCAATAGCACCTGCAATTCAGCGTGCATCTCCTAAACCAAGTACCTTTCACATGCGGGTTTTGTTAACATCATATTTCTTTTTTAAGTTCTTAACTTGTAAAGCCCTTATTTTACAACTGCAGTAAGGGGATAACAGCATCTTTGTTTTCCATTTGAATAACTTGAACTGTTTGAAATGTGAAATTGTACCACTAATAAGTCTGAAAAGTCCCTGCCAGACTTTGTTAACTCTTTAAAAGTGTCTGGTATTGCCAGGACTCAGGGCAGGATGAGAGGAACAGCAGCTGCATCCACTCCTGCATGATAAACCAGAGTCCTCCTTGAAGTCCAGAAGGCTCTCAGTATTCACAGCCTGTGTCTTTTAGCACTGGAAGTGTGGGTCACTTTTCTTTTCACCCTGACTTAGCACATCTGCAATCTGCAATCTGCAGAAAACAGCATGGAGCTCACAAGGAGGAAAAGAGTGTGTAGTGGAGTGTGCAGAGTTGGTTCACACCTGCTTGCTTGTATTACTTGCCTATGGCTCTGTTCCTTTATACCCTTGTCTCCTCCGTTCTGCACTGCTCTGAGGTTTCCTTTACTCTGCATCCTAAACTTTTCCAGGACCTAAGGGGTAGCACTACTGTTTCATCTTTTAGAGAAATCTAAAAACCCAAGCAGTTATTTTGGGGAACAAATAATGAGAATATCTCTGCAATCCTATAATTTCAATATGTGTTCTGTCTTTTGGCTATAGCCTAATTTACTGCTCTGTGAAATAGAACTGATCACACTGATGGCAAAACAATCATAAATACAAACGAATCACATAATTACTATGCCTCTTGCACCCCTCCAGCCACACCATCCCAGCCTTGCAGCAGCTGGTTTTGCATCACTCAAACTGTGCAAACACTTCAAGCAAGAACAGGAAGAAGAATGCACATTCTCCTTGGTCTGCCGCCCTTACAAGCAATGGAAAAATTATTTTAAACTGTGTTTTAATCAGGCAAAAATAAAATGTGTGTCTTAACACCATCCTTGTGTACTGCAGGGAATAAATACCAACTGAAAAAAACAGTGCTCAAGTGTATTTTAGAAAAACACTGCTTTTAAGCATATTAAAATATATTTAAATCCCAGAAAGGTTTTATTCTAAACTCTGTGATATTTAGATATCAGTAAATTTATCCATCTATTTTCTCACTGCTTACTCCCATTGAGGATCGCCGTGGTAACTGGCAGCGCAGACCACACTTCCCTTTCCCAGCAACAGTCTCCAGCTCCTCCTGGGGGACTCCCAGGTGCTCTCAGGCAGCTCAGAGACATACTCCCTCCAGCCGGTCCTGGGCCTGCCCCTGGGTCTCTTCGCAGTGAGCTGTGCCTGGTACGAGCGAGTGTTCATCTCCAAGTATATAGTAACCTCTATGAAAACGATGAGGTTTCATATCATTGGCTTCTCATAAAACTGAGCTGGCAGAGAAGTGAATGAAATGGAAAATTAACTTGATGTTACACCACTCTCACAAACACACATCA
The DNA here is from genome assembly GCF_055471065.1 of Atractosteus spatula. Classification (NCBI taxonomy): domain Eukaryota; kingdom Metazoa; phylum Chordata; class Actinopteri; order Semionotiformes; family Lepisosteidae; genus Atractosteus; species Atractosteus spatula. The sequence continues at coordinate 76,856,154 of NC_142707.1, forward strand.
CACCATTTGACATTTTAAAACTTGTTAGCATGGAACCCATTTGATTGCTATTGTCATACTGCTATTACATATTGCTATAATCATATTGTATTGATATAATCAATACATATTGCTATTGTCATATTGTCATATTGTATGATTGCAGTGTCATACCCAAGAAAAACATTACAGTGTACCCAAATAATAAACCATATATAACTAAGGATGTGATAGACTGCATCAACAGCAAAAGACTCGCTTTTAAAAACCAGGATCAAGTGCAACTGAAATTACTGCAAAAAGAGCTTAAACTAAAACTCAGGAATGCAAGGAATCAACACAAGGAGACAATGGAGAGTGACTCCAGGGGGTTGTGGCAAACAATGAAAACAGTCACATTAATTCTTCAAAGAAGAGCTTCAATACAATGAATGAGCTGGCTAAAGCAAATGAGCTGAACGACTTCTATCTGAGGTTTGAGACACAGGACTTCTCTGGTGTATGTGACAATATATTAGATACTATTACAGCTGACACTAGTGCTGGTAGGCTTGTAATAAGTCCGCAGATGACCACACAATCTTTCAGGCACATACAGTATCTGCAAAAAAGGCAACAGGCCCCGATGGTATCACTGCCTCTCTTTTAAAAAAACGAGCAGAGGAATTAACACCAGCATGGTGCCCCGTCTTTCAGAAGTCTGCTGACTCTCACTCTGTTCCAGCGCTGTGGAAAAAAGCAATCATCGTGCCAATACCCAAAAAGCCCTGTCCCTCAGATAACAATGACTACAGGCCGGTAGCACTGACGTCTGTTGTGATGAAATGCTTTGAGAGGATCATGGTATCCATGTTGTGCTCAGAGGTGAACACTGTACTGGATCCATATCAGTTTACATATAAACACCGGCGGGGCACCGATGATGCAAATAACAGCACTGTGCATCTGGTTCTTAAACACCTAGAGGACCCCAATGCCTATGCTCGGAAGCTGTTTGTGGACTTCAGCTCTGCATTTAATACGCTGCACCCCCATCTATTGATTAGTAAGCTGAAGCAAATGTCCGTTTACCATTACATTATAAGATGGTCCCATTCATTTTTAACAAACCGCACACAGTATGTCAGGGTCAACAAAACTCTTTCCGAGTCATGATCTATTAGCACAGGTGCCCCTCAGGGCTGTGTGAGCTCTCCAGTTCTGTTCACACTTTATACAAGCGATTGTACAAGCAGTAGTCAAAGCAACTTCATTTTCAAATTCTCAGATGATACAGCTGTTCTTGGTTTAACGCATAGAGGTAGCAGCTCATCTGTGTCAGAAATTCAAAGATTTGTGCAATGGTGTGACAACAACAGCCTAAGTTTGAATGCTAATAAAACAAAAGAAATAATTTTCGATCCCAGAACAGTTGGTGATCACTCACAGGTAGTAATCCACAACAACCTTATCACTCAGGTTGACTCATATAAATACTTAGGTGTACACATAGACAGTGACCTGTTTCCTGTGAAGACTAAGAGTGTTTGGGGTTTGACAGGAAGTAATGCTACTCTTCTACCGTGCTGTAATCAAGAGCATTATCAGGTATGGTATTTCAGTGTGGTTTGGTAATCTATCAGTTCATATTAAATCGCAAATTACCCGTCTCATCCAGACAGCTTTGAAAGTCATGGAAGTGAAACAGCACCCCTCCCTGCAGACAATCTTTGAAAAATCCCTCATCAAACAGACAGGAAAAATTATAACAGATCCTTCCCACATCCTCAACTCTGAATATCAACTTCTACCTTCTGGCAAACGTTTTAGGGTTCCCAAATGTAAGTCAAACAGATACAAACATTCCTGTGTTCCACTCTCCATTAAAGCTGTCAACGCAAATGTCAAGGATAAACACAATTTTGACTCTTACAACCCACTTGAGTGCAATATGTTTTTGTGATGTGTTATAAATGTTACATGTTGTTATGTGTTATAGTGTACATGTGCAATAGAATGATGTGCAATGTTTTTCTTTTTTTTTGTAATAGTAAACTGTGCTATGTTTTTCTTCTTTCTTTTTTTTCGTTCTATTCTATTTAAATGTACAGGAGTGCTGGGTGTCCATAAAACAATTCCCTCAGGGGACGATAAAATCTTATTGTTCAAAATGTTTTAGAGCACAAAAAGTTAAATCTCTTGTTAAACAAAGGCCACAAAGAAAAGACAAAAATACACAGAGAAAACAAACTGCAAGAGAACAGTTATTATTCAATTGAAATAAAATTAAATCAATTAAATAAATGTATAACTTTTCAAACTACTGTACATAGGGCAGTGGTCTTAAATTCAGGTCCTGGAGGACAGTGGTCTATGTGTTATTGTTCTAGCTCATCTTTTAATGATCTAAATCAGTCATTGGCTTAACTGGACCCAATGACTAGTTTCTCTCAGCTCTTCAGGTACAGCAGCCTTAAAGCAAATAGAAAGCACTGCAGACCCACCAGCCCTGCAGCACTGGAGAAGAAGACCAGCAGAGTGATATTAGTGACTGAAAACAGACGCAGGCTTCATCATTCTGCAGTAAACAAAGAGGCAATCTCTCAGTAAATGGAGAGCTAATTTGTAACAGATACTTAACTAGTAAATCATTAGACCATAAATTAACACAGGTTATAAATTTGCATAAATATTTACATAAATGTGTAGAAACAGAATGTTAAAGCAAGAGACCGTTAAATAAAATGCAAACCTCAGGTCCTGATATGCGACAGTAATCAGCACAAACACCATGCTGTAGCCCCAGATGTGTTGAAAATCATGAAGACTTTTAATATTGGGGTCAGTACACAGGATGGTAATCATTTTTCGGTGTGGATCATCATATAAATACTGTACATGCTATCAATATTATTCATTCACATTATTCATTTGAGCATTTACATTGGTTTTGAATGGATTATTTACTACCTAAAACATGTAGGTTAAAGTATTTAAAATTTAATTAGCTGAATCTATCAGTAAATATGAATTGTTCTGTTCTCTCAATGTCAGTAGATGCTCTTAATGGTATTTTTACTTATCTTTGTTCAAAATTTATATTTTATTATGAGCTTTGGAAGGGAGTACACTACAGCTATTAGGAAAAGGTGAGAAGATTTTTTTGTTCTTTGCAGCCTTTGCACCTTTGCAGGAGCTGAAAGAAGATAAAAAGGAATTTATTCAAGGAGTACTGGGATCCTACTGGAGACAATTCAATCAATAGGCATTACAAAGTTCAGACCTGATTTAATTAAAAACTGCAAATTTCGCACATGCCCCATGTACGTAATACAGGACAGGATCATTAGTAATTTCCACGAGACCTGTGTGTTCATGTGTAGCAGTAGAAACCCGTGATGCTGTGTGGGACGGCCCATTCTTGGTGGCCCTGAGCACCAGACACACCACAAACACAAGATTAAAAGGAAAATAAAACTTTTATTCAGTATAATATACTGTACAGTAACCAGAATAGGCATCAGCCTGCAGGATGCTGGGGGGAAAATGCAGCACACACCCATCGCAGAAAAAGCCCTTCCAGCCTTTAGCTGGAACAGTCCACGCTGAGGAAAATATTACTTACCCGAGCTGGGGAACACATCAGCCTTTCACTGATGCTTCTGCAAAGGCTCTTCAGGCTGCCCTGCTGGGCAACAGACTCCTGTTGCTGTAGCAGGCAACGTGGTCTTCCCGCTCACAAGCTGGAAAACACAGGGCATCTCCAGGTAGGGGACAGGTTCGGCCTATCTGGGCAGAGGCTGGGGGGGTTCAGCACAGCGCATCCTTGACCTCTGTTCCTGGTCCTCCACTCTGTTCCGTTTATCTGGCAGTCTGTTTATCTAGTCTGGAACAGGACACACAGCTGATCCTGCTCCAGGGATTCCTGGAACTGTCGAATCAACGGGGATTTGTGCGCTGCCATTGTGGATGGAGAAAAACGTTGAAAAGGCAAAGCAGAAATCAGAGGGAAAGACATACCTCCTTAGGCACATTCCTATGTGGCATCACAGACCCTATAAAGATTTTAGGAATTAGGGAAAAAAGCACTACATATAATTAATTATAATAATAATTAATAATAATAATTGCTTACACTTATAAAGCGCTTTACATGTAATGCGGATCCCCTCCACCACCACCAGTGTGCAGCCCCACCTGGATGATGCGACGGCAGCCATAGTGTGACAGAACGCTCCCCACACATCAGCTATCAGTGGGGAGGAGAGCAGAGTGATGAAGCCAATTCATAGATGGGGATTATTAGGAGGCCACGATTGGTAAGGGCCAATGGGACATTTGGCCAGGACGCCGGGGTTACACCCCAACTCTTTTCAAGAAATGCCCTGGTTTTAATGACCACAGAGAGTCAGGACCTCAGTTTTACGTCTCATCCGAAGGACGGCGCCTGTTTACAGTATAGTGTCCCCGTCACTATACTGGGGCATTAGGACCCACATGGACCGCAGGGTGAGCACCCCCCGCTGGCCCCACTAACACCTCTTCCAGCAGCAACCTTAGTTTTTTCATCCAGGTACTGACAAGGCTCACACCTGCTGAGCTTCAGTGGGTTGCTAGTTCTGAGTTGCAGAGTGATATGGCTGAGAACATATGGTTCTTTGCTATCACATCATAATTGTTTCAGAGCCTCTGTCTTTCTCCAAACTCAAGCCATGATGTTTTTTAAAGACCTTCAGGACCTGATCCAACCAAAGCTAGAATATTGTTTCAAATGGAGAAGCTACGAAAATGGAGAAAATCGGTTGAGTGGATAAATCAACTATCATAATCCCCAACTTGTAAAGATTTTGCCAAGAGTATACCTGAGTGGTTGATATAATTAGAAGCACATGAATTCTTTGTTCTCTGAAAGAGTTTTGGTGAAAAGAGTAATAATTCAGGCACCTTTGTTTAAACAATCATTTATTACCAATGGAACAAGTAATAAGTTTATTCCATGCTGAAAAAAGAAGAAAGAGAACACAATGTTTTGGCCATGAAACCTTCTTCAGGCTCACACCTGAAGAAGGTTCCACGGCTGAAACGTTGTATTTTCTTTCTTTTCTTTTCAGCATGGAATACACCTATTACTTGTTCCTTTGCAGCCTACACATGCAGACGCAGCTACCCACCTGAACATTTATTACCAATGACAATGAAACACACTACACACAGCATAAACATACAACAACATTACCCATAGAATCTGGGGGTTAAGATTTGTTAAAATAAATAAATCTGAACTAGAAGAATACCACACTTGCACATTGTAATAGTTCTGCTGAGAACATTTGGGAGAAATGCTAGGAACAATTTTCACAGCATTTTAAAATTACCCAAGTGCTGCTTTTTTCAGATGTCAATTTTTAGATACATTAGTCTGAAATTATCCTAAAATGTCATTGCACAAAACAATGGGTACCACTTTCAATACAATAGAAATGAAATGGGAAAGTGTTTTAGTATATTGGAAGATGAAAGGTGAGCTTGACAAGCATTTAGCGTCCCAGTGTCTCACAATGCTGAGCTGATATATTGCACGCTGTGAGAAGACACTGCTATGAACCATGGTTTCTAGTTGGGGGGGTAGGGGCACATTAATAAGCTTAAAAAGCTTTAAGCTCCCATTCCTTGTGCAGAGCAGATTCTTCACCTGGGAGTGTGTCACAGAGTGACAGCCGACAAGATGGGAAAGGTCTTGTGAGCTCTAATGAGTTTGCATGCAGTGGCCAGTGATTGTGTAAGCATCCGTGTGTTTGTCTCCTCCCCATAATCAAAGTACTCAAACACAGAGGTGGTGGTGTAGGAGGCAATGAACAAGGGCGGAGCAACACAATGTTTGCTCAATTTTCACAAAATGATGTGGAAGTGCCTGGTTGTGCTGAACCAGACCGGGAGAGGAGGTGATCTTGGGCAGAGGGGAGCAGAGGGGAGCAGATAAGGAAACGAAAGTGTGATAGGGCACCATGACACCTGGGAATCTGCCTACTGACAGCTCCCAAACAAGCCTTGTTCTCCAATGACCAGTTAGACACACCTGCCCCTGACTGAGACAGTGGCAAACCCTGAGTGGGACTGAGTGGTACTGAGACAAGGACAAGAGACACCTGGTGACAGGAGCTTCAGAAAAAGCTCCACTCAGAGAACACAGGACTTGGTGGCAGCAGGTGGACCCAGAAGAGGACTCGAATCAGAGACCAGGGACAGAGAGCAGAGGAGAAAAGTTCCAACATTATCGTTCTCCCCCCTCTACCCAACACTGGACTGGGGGACAAACAGGGTAGAGGAGGGGAACACCAGGGACATATTGTTCAGGGCAACCGGGACTGAAGAGCCACCAAAGGAACTAGACAGAGGACAGAACTGCTGGGCTGCAGTGTTTTGGGACATTACGTCTGGTAACTGGGGTCTGTGGGGCACTTGTGCTGGTCTGGAATGTGTGCCCCCTGGAGGGAATTATGTTTCATATGGCTCTGCTCTGGGTGTTGAGAAGACAAGGTGTTGTAATTACTAGAAAACAAAACAGCGCTTAAGGCATACTAACTTTATTATCTGGACTAAGGGTATACTGGCAGTTCTGGGGGAGGAAAGGGTCCTATTACCCTTATTATTCCTAGGTTGCATAATCAGCAAAAAGAACAGCAAGTATTCCCACATATAGAGGTCACCAATCCTTGACACGTGTTCTTAAATTGGAAGTTTAAAATCCTGGGCTCTAGTGCTCTAATATTCATTTTCCATGCTCTCTTTGAACAAAGTAGTCTCTCCTTTGCTGAAAGTGGAGAGCTGTAAAGGGAACTTAATTATGCACTGGGTAAGAAAGAAGAAAAAAGATAATGTTTTGGCTGGTAAGTGTGCTAAAGTCCCACATCTGAAACTGTTTTTACTTTACAACCAGGAATGAGACCTTTTTTCTCTCGATCTCTGTTTTTTTGTATGCTGTCCATGGTTCTGAACACAGTCCTGTTAAATCTTTCCTGCCAGTTCATAAGAAAAGGCCGGATGTGCTGACTTCTGAATGTTAAAATCCATACAGCTGCTTAATGTGCTGGCAGGCGGACTGTCCCAGCCTGTCCCTTGAGAGTTCTTCGGTTCAATTCCAACTTACTAACTGAGGAGAAAACAATTTGGGGTTGAAAGCAACTAGTGTAGACAGATATCATCTGGATTTGATGTGGTAGTGCAAAAGAGACTACAGTTTAAAAATATAAATAATGTATTAAACATGTGATGTGTTTCTCCCATTACGTTAAATTAAAAAAACAAACCACGACAGGGAAAGTGGTCCACCTTTTCAAGGGTTGTCCTCATGTATTGTGAGGACTTTGTTATTTGTCTTGAATCTATTAAGGTTGAAGATTCAGCCATCCACCCTGTACAGCCCAGAAAGGTAGAGGATGACCAAAATAAAAAAACTGCGAACAGGTTTGGCACAATAATCCAATCCTGTTTAACCCTGGTGTCAACCTTGAAAGGATCGTGTTAGTTTCACTGTTATTGAGAACAGCTGTCGATTTGTGTGGACAGATGATTTTTGACCAAATCAGCCAGCAGGCATGAGTTAGAGATATAGACTTTTGAAGGGTATATGAAAGGCATGTATAGTGGTTGATTTTGCTCTCTGCACATCTCTTGATGTTTTTGTGCCATTGAAGACCATTTCTATTGCAGCTCTGGATGTGTGAAAGCCACACTGTGATTATGGCAGGATTTCTTCTGAAAAGGGGTGAAAGTCAAATGGTCAGTAAATGACTGAGTATTTACCTGCTGTGGATAGGAGGGATATACCTCAGTAGTTGCCAGGGTCTGTACAATCCCAATTGCTAAAAATTGTTACATTTAGGACATCACTAATTTCCTTCTTGTTCTTGACCTTCTGGAACAAGGCATACACAGTATGTAGCGCAGGAGCCTTTTTCTTCCTTCCTTAAAGATTTCGGCTGGCATCCCATCAGGTCCAGCAGCCTTATCGTTTCTTTTTTTATGAATTCATCCTGCACCTCTTTCAGGCTGGAGGGTTCTCCTTTGTCCTCCTTCCTGGGTAGCTGAGAGGTTTGTTAATGAGGACCATCTCAACGGTAATGTGACAGTTGTTCCGAACAGCCTGTAGGTATTGTAGTTTGTTGGTATCTCTAAGGCTCTTGATGTTAAATCTTGGATGGCTCAGTTCCCACTGTACCTTCCTCTATTACATTAGTTTGAAGGAAAGTGAGAAGAAAGTAAGGCGTGGTCTATTGCAGCAGTTATCTGGACCAATGCCTTTGTGAAGTTACAGCACATCTATCTCTGGCTCATCCAATGACATACGTAGGCAATGAGATGCCAGGGCTGAGAAGTGTCGTTTTCTCTAAATCTGGGCTCTACAAATCAGTTTTTTTTTCCTATGTCCTTCTCACATCAAAGTTTAGATAGTGTGTGTTTGCTGCCAGTTTGGCTATTCTCCTTCCTGGTGCAGCAGGTGTGTGTGCCTGCTGCCTGGTTTGAGTTGTTGTAAGTACACAGCCCTGAAGATTCCTAGAGTTTGGTTGTTTTGACCTGGATATCAAGACCGTGTTTGTGGCACTCATTTTCAAAGTTATTAAGCACACAACAACATTTTTTCTTTGCAAAATACAAACTGTGTATAAATAAACTTTTTTTATGAGCCTGGACTTTTTTCAACTACCCAGATATGTATATGACAGTACTGAATGTACAGTAGTACTGAATGTTACTATTACTGCGCCTTGTTTTCTACAGTGGTCATTAAGTCATTATTCCCAGTCTGGTGTATCCAATCTACAATGCCTTCTGACACTTAAGTTTTTCCCCCTGCCACTTTAAACAATATGCTTCATTCAGATCAGCTGCACTAGAGTTGTTGCTCTCTCATTAGATGACAAAACATAATTACTATTAAGAGTGACAGAAAACTGGATTTATTCCATTCCATATAACTCAAACGTGGTTCTGCTAAAATGACAACACTCCGTTTAGACTGCACCACCCTGTTCGTGGATTGTTTGAGAATGTTACTCCTCTGGCCATGGAGGCGGTTTGATTGCAAAACCTCAGTGTTGGAGTCCCATCACTAAGTGAGTAATCAGAGTAATCATCATTATCATCATCTGAGTGCTTAGCTTGAAACTCTCTGCACTCAGCCTACGATTACGATTATTAGTACAGTCTGCTGACCTCCGAAGAATATAATTGCCTCTTTAGGTAGATTTACTGAATTGTTATCCTTGATGAGTTTAAATTTAAAAGAATTTTAATCCTAGATCATTTAGATATCAGCGTTGGCTGTCATCATTCCTCTTGTTTTGGTCTTACACAGTTTATCCTTGATCCAACTCACAAACGGTTGTCTTGTTAGGTTTTCAATACTGGGGTTGCAGTGAAAGAGAAGCCTTGCGTATGATTCTGGTTTTGGTGCATCTTTTTGTGGGATTTACAGCTGCATCCACGTTTTCTTTCACATCCCATCTGATTAATTTGTCAAATTCCAGAATGGCCACATCTCATGGATTTGCATATGTTTGCAGATGTTGCTAAGACCTGTAAATGCTTAAGAGCAAGAATAATTTAGTTTGTTAATGATATTACTACTAATGGTTATTAATTAGGAGAACATAATCTTATACAGTAGGCATTAACTAAACAATCTAGTGAGTTATGTTAATCATTCTAATTAATTTCAACACATGAAGGGATCGATAAAAAGCTATTTAAACACAAACATTCATTATCAATACTGGAAAGTTGTGGAACTGTGGGAAAACGTGGCTTCATGGGTTCTGCTTTTCTAAATGCTTGAGGAAGGGAGAAGGGCAGCAGAGTATACAGGACCAGAGTGACCTTCCTTGAACCGTCACATGTCCATGCTGTGTACAGATAATGACTTAAAGAATCTTACAGCCAGAAGTTGTGCCACTTTAGTACATAATGTGTAAAGGCTACCACTGCCTTTAAGCTTTTATGTGACAGGCTCATTTCTAAAACCAGCTGGGGATAATTCTAGTATCTGCCAATCTACCATGTGAAAATACATTGGACAAGTACAAGCCGATTCAGGTGAAACAGCAAGCAAACACTTAATATTTCCTATGAAAACTATAGTACAAACTGAGGAAAAATGTAATTTTCATGACATCACATCATTTCAAACATAGTGGTACTATATTCTTTGCACAGCCTGAATGTGAAGACCTGTACAGAAACAGAAAGTGTTTCCATTCCATGTCCATATAGCCAGACAATGTGCATCATTCCTGCCATCATTGCACACATCATAGGTCCTGTCTTTGAGAAACAATTTCAAAGGAATGTCATAGGTGGAGCACTACTTCTGGACATGTTTAACACTATTGAGTTATACTGTATATTATCATTAATTTATATACTTCAAGTAAAAGCAGAAATCTGCTACCTTTCTTTCACCCCTTTAATTACCTCTCTACTCAATAAGATCACATGATGAAACCAATTATTAGGGACAATATATATTTTTAAGAGGGGTAATTGTTATATCTTTAGGTGACTAAGAAGTGTCTCTTAGATTTGAGATCAAGTTTGTGACACTTGGAAGAGTAAACACTTCTTACTTCAAAGCAGAGAGGATGTTTGCTGAGGTCTGTGGGGTCCCTTAAGCAGAAACAATTGTAAAGTTTATTTCATGTTGAAAAGAGAAGAAAACACAATGTTTCAGCTGTGGAGCCTTCTTCTTCAAAATGTTGTGTTTTCTTTCTTTTCTTTTCAGCATGGAATAAACCTATTACTTCTTCCTTTGCAGCCTAGGCAAAGACTACTTTATTATACCTAGGTAAGTTGTAGATTAATGATTGTCAAGGAGCAGTACAGAAACACACAATATAAAATCAAATTAAGAGTAAAAGAGGGAGAAAGAAGCAGGCAGGCAGAGAAGAGAGAGGCTTTTGGAGGAGTTGGGACTTGAAGCTTGTGCCAGGTGAAAGCCCCTGCTTCATGATCATCCAAACCAAACCTGACTGGAGCTAAGTACTTAAACCTTGCTAGAAAGAGCATGCTGTTCTGTGTTCTTAGGGAACTTGGGTTTCCTGGATAAAAGATACCTCGGTTAGAAACGCCTTTCCTGTTTAAGGTGCATTTTTATGGGATATAGGCTCCCATTTATTTTGTGGCATTTATTTCTTGTGTGGCCTCTGTAGTCATTAAAAGTAGCAGTCTGGGGTTTTCTGGGTGACCAGAATGTGAGGCCTCTGAAACGCCTTGTTTGTAAATACTGTACATAGAGTAACTTGTGTGTTGTATGTTTTTGTTGTGTGCCAAGTGTGCCTGGATTATTACTCCTCTCAACAAGCTGTGCCAGAGAACTCACAATGTGACTCACATTGTTACATCAAGCCCCTGGAGAACTCCCCTTAATCAACTCCTTCACATTCCAGTGCAGTTTTCAATTAACTAACCTGCCTACTTAAACCAGCCTGACACACCACTCCTTGTTCAGTATTGGGTTTTACTCAGCTAGAGCTGCATTGTTCTCTGTTTCACAAGATTTCTAGGTTTTTGGCTCTGACCCCTGGCTTTGTCTCTGATTTTGTCTTCTGCATCTCAACTTGGTTATTGTGGATTTACTGGTTTGTGACCCTGGCCTGACCTCCTACCCCACATTTGTGGATAAACTCCTGCTGGTCCTTTTGAGTTCAGAGGATTCTGGTTAGGGGCCTTCTTCCGCACTGTAACACACGTGCCTCCAGTTATACCATCCGAAATCGAAATCACCTACAAGTTGGCAGTTATGTATGATTATTTTACTTATTTCCTAAACTGCTCAGTCAAATCCAGATTTTCACCATTTTTCATAACCCCCTCATTTGTAACAATATTCTCTTCCGGTAACAGTGGATACCTTCTGGAGTCTATTCATGACACACCCCACAGTTCTCTGAAGAACAACCGTGAAAGCAGTGGAGGGAGGAGCCACTGGTTTCACCTTCTTTGCATCAGCTGTCATAACTATCAGTTGTCACACCTTAATTTAGCCCCCTTTCGCGGGTTTCTTTGAAAGTTTTATTTCATATGACTTTCTCCAAAGCGACATCATTCTCTTCGCCTATGAAACTGGATTTTGATGACTTTGGATGACTTTGCAATGCTGTTCCATCTTGACATGATTAGTGTTTTCTGCAAATAGACCTACGATAGACTGGTCCTCCACGCCACTATCAACACTTTTGCTGCTCAAAACAAATTGCAATTATTCTTACTTCTTCAGTTTTAAGAAAAACTGACACAGGTATGAAGTATTAGGACATGTTAGTTACATCTTTGTAAGGATATGCAATAATGTTTCCTAATGTTCCCTTTTTAAGGCTAAAACAGCAATAATACATTGGGAATAAATAGGGATGAAACACTCCCGTGAGCTACTGTAGGCAGCTGCTCATCGATACATCTTATTTGATTTTTAGTAACAGTCAAATTTCACAAATTATGACGTATTGCTTCTCATACTGATCTGCCTTTCAACCATACTGTCCTGCAGGGTCCCCTCAGGCTTTATTACAGTATATACTGAATTTTGACTATTTGCTTTGATATGAGGGGAAAAAATAAAAGACAAAAATTTACAATGCTTTTGGATTTTGTGAGTGGCATTTATTCATTTCACATTTTTAAAATAATTTTCGTTTTTTTTGTTTTTAAATGGTCTCATGGACAAAAAAACTACATTTCCTTATGTGCCATACACAGAATTCTGTGAGGTAGTATCCACAGGTATCTGAATTGCACAGTACCATATTGCGATCAACTACTACATTTTCATTGTTCTTGTAGACTCCTTTAATCTACATGCCATTATTACAATGAAACTTACTTCCGCGACAAAGTAATTCAAATCACGACTCACGACTTTTATTTTATTCTGCCCTCTTATTTGTTTTTTACAGTACATTTTTAAACACAAGGCGAAAGGTGAGAGAACTATAAGCGACTGTGATTATGATGTGGTATACAGTACTCGGAATTACAGGTAGATGCCAAAAAAAAGTTTTACAATTTCAGGAGAGCAGACTATGAAGGAATAAAAATCCAGTGGGCACTAAATTAAAACAGGAGAGGATGACAGATTAAATTTGTTTAAAGATCTTCTGTTTAAACCACAGAAAATCTATCCCAAGTAAATCAAAGGCTAGAAAGCAGTAGCTCAAATGGTTTAATATATCAATTACAACAAATATAAGGAGAAAGAAAACACTTTGTAAAATAAATATAAAAAAGAAAATGATCCAGTTAAAAAAAAGCAGCATAACACATTGCATGTACTGTAAAGTTAAAAAAGGATATTAGAGAATTCAACAACAAATAGAAAAGAAATAGAAAAGATTGAAAAGGCCATTGCTGTCAAGACAAAAATAAAATGTTTTTTCAGCACTGACACACCAAAGGAATAATAAAGTGTGAAGAATTTAGTATTGAAAAGCATTCAGACGCCGAAAGGGAAATGACTAATATGTTAAATGAATGCTTCATTCAGGTGTTTCTAAAGTAAAAAATAAGCAGAATGCCTCTGGCTCAAGTGTTTATGTTGATACACCATTAACATCTTCCACACATGCAGTAAACAATAGGTCAGAATGTTAGGACACACAGTTATGAATATAGAATTTGAATCAAGGGATTGTAGCGGCGAGGCTTATTAATAAGACAGAATTAAGTGTTGCTGTGCTTTCCCAAATGAGGCCCCATCTCTCTCTTCATCTCTGTGGTGCAGCCACAGAGAAGCTATTCATGCAGGCTGATTTAAAGATGTTTTCTTTTGATAAGGGACAGCTAAGCCTGGCTATCATGATCAATGGTCATCCATTGGCGCCTATCTGTCTAGGGAGTGCCAGATGGACATCTGGACTGCATTCCTAAGTGTCAGGAGTAAGTGACTCATATCTCACCTTGATCAACCAATCAGGGACTGGTAGGGCCAGTAATCCACATGGAATTCTGATGCCCATGAAACTTTCAGCCAATGAACGAGCTGAAGTTCCTCCAGGTAAAAACAGGCAACACAGAGCTCCGAGACTATTCTAAAGAAAATTCTAGACTATTCTAAAGGAGAATGTGAGAAGAATTCCAGGCCAGGACAGCCCAGGAGCAGAAAGGCTCCCAAGGGCAGGACATTCTCGCAGCGCGCCTCCTGACCATCCTGAGACTCAGCCCGGACAACCACGGAATGGCCAGTGTGTCCGAGTGCCAGAACTTTGCTTTGTTCTAAGAGTCTAGAGCGGAGGTTGCCAGAGAGTAACCAGAGGATCCACCCGAGGTTAGCATCAGCAGCAAGCCTCGTGAACAGGTCGGAACTGTGGACAGCTGAATCACTATTCAGAACTAGCGCTTCATCAGGAACCAATCGGTCCTCTTCCTGACTTGCTGTAACCCACAGTCATCTTTTCTCCTGTGCACAAACTTTGCTAGTTAAAGCCAACACTAACTAGCCGGTCAGTGAGCATCAGCAGCGCACCGTCGCAAGCCGCACAGCACAGCCTGGCACGGAGCCAGAGAGCCCGCAGGAGATCTGAATCCCCAGAGATCGGATGAGTATTCAACTTCAATGCATTACAGCTCGAGAATTCAATTGTTATCCCAACCAGTTGATATCAATTTAATTCCTAAGAGTTATGCACTTGTTTTGAGTATCTAATGTAGAAGTTGTAACCAAGTTCAATTACGAAACGGTCTAAATGAATGATATACCTATGCATATGCATATTCTATGTATTAATAAATGTATCCTTGTGTATTAGTACCTGTGTGTGTGCGTTGTTTGAGTTATATCGCAAGGTTGGATTCTAAAGCCATTAAAAGAATCATTTTGTGATTTACGGCTACAATTAATAATTGTCCCCGTAAATGCCCAAACCCTACAGAACTGGTGCCTCGTGAGAGCACACTACAGGATGTTATGTGAAAATTTTAATTATGGTGGGTAGTTGCGTCAGCATGCGTAGGCTGCAAAGGAACAAGTAATAGGTTTATTCCATGCTGAAAAAAAGAAGAAAAAGAACACAACGTTTCGGCCGTTATTAATAAGGCCGAGTAACCTTATTTACTGTATCTCTTGCAGTAATTGCCCAGCCATCTACATTGGAGAAACAGGAAGGATACTCGGAGACCGCTTCAGAGAACACGTCAGGGCTGTGAAGATTAAAGATCTCTCCAAGCCCATTGTTTCTCATTTCACCTCTGACGGCCATGACCACTCTAATCTCTCCGTCTGTGTTCTCAAAGACGGTTTTCTGAACTCATACATCAGAAAGACCACCTAAACCAAAATTATTCTGCAGCTAGGATCACACATTCTCCCTTCTCTTAACGACAGACTACTGTTCTTTTAAATTTTCTCCATTCATTGGAAGTTTCATTTCACACCTCTCTGCACCCATTCTGACTTCACACCTCTTGATTGGCCTCTCTTTCTGTCCCCTGCTCCCGCCTCTCACTCCTCCTCCCTCCCAGCCTTTGTTCTCCCGCTACTTTACCTTTGCCTACTGCCCTGTCTCTCTCACACCTGAAGAAGGCTCCATGGCTGAAACGTTGTGTTCTCTTTCTTCTTTTTTTCAGCATGGAATAAACCTATTACTTGTTCCTTTGCAATTTTAATTATGTGCTAGTAAGACATCAACTGGAATATTGCGTAAGATTTTGGTCACTACCTTAAAAAAAACACAGCCCAGGGAAGATTAAATTGGATGTTTTTTCTCTGATAGACTAAATCTTTTTTAAATGTATCTATTTTTTTTAACTGAGTCTTGAACAGACTATAAGGGAATGTCATTCAAGTATTTAAGGTCTTCAAAGACTAACAAGCTCAAACTGGGTGATTTCTTCCAAAGCTGTTCGGAACTGTTCAGCCAGTAATGTGCTGAAGAAAAGGGAAACATCTCCAATCTTCCAGGAATAGACAACAAATGAAATAAACATAAATATGTGGTTCAATGGCTTGCAATTGTCAGCTGGGGTTTACTTTTGCTTTATCATTAGAGCAGGGCTTTCAAGAAGTTAAAATTAATTATTCTCTTATCAATCTGAAAGTCAGTACATCCAGCAGGCAAGCAGCTGACCTGTCACTACCTGTAGTACTGATTGATATTTAGATTGTGTTCTCTCACCACTTTTTCTTCCATCTCTCAAAACCATTTTGGTTTTAATATAGTTTTCTGCATTCATGCGCTAAACTACTTTTGCAACGTTTTTAGTGCAAAAAGCATGGCTATCATAAAATATACACTTGGAACTAAGTTATTTTCCTATAAAAGAAAAAATGTTGCTCTTAATTCAGTATTTATAAAAATAAATAATAATAAAATAGATAAATATAGATTATAAAAAGAGATTTATGTAGTATATTTGCTGCTCTTATGATGATGTTTGCAAATACTGTACCATGTTTTGCTGCTGCTCTTTTGAATTTCATGTCCAATAATAAAAGCTTTCCGTTTTTCATATTTTTACTTATTTCTATAAATGCATAGCTTGAGTGAAATCTTGGTAACATTTTTGTTAACATCATTTTTGTGTGTCTGTTTTAAAAAAACATATAAAACAGGGTGGTTCAGCACTGATCTGAAAGACCAGTGTGTCTTCAGATTTTCATTGTACTGTCGCTTTGCTCTTAATGACTTGGAGAGTATATCAACCCATTAGTGGCTAAATTGGGCCAATTTATCAACTTCTGCTGATCCTTTCAGGAAACGGAGAGCACCTGCAGACACACTGGCCCTACGGAGCTGGAGCTGGACTGTCATAAGAACCGAAACCCTCAAAGCACACTGAGTCCATCAGAAAGAAATGGCGGAAACTGCAGAGTTTCCTGTAGTTGTATTCATGATGGGAGAGCTGCCTGGACAATCGCTGGAACACAGACACAATTACACAACAATCCACACTGAAAAAAAATTTGTTAACATTTAGAGCAGAACAATTCTTCAGCTACTCCTTTCTTTTCTGTTTTTTTTTTGTCAGCCTTTTGTCATCACTCTTCTCTCCTCCCCACCGATAGCTGATGTGTGGGGAGCGTTCTGGCGCACTATGGCTGGCGTCACATCATCCAGGTGGGGCTGCACACTGGTGGGGGTGGAGGGGAGTCCCCATTACCCGTAAAGCGCTTTGAGTGGAGTGTCCAGAAAAAGCGCTATATAAGTGTAAGCAATTAATTAATTAAATTGCCCCCGTTGGTGATGAACAAAGTACTTTGAATTGAGTTTAATTGAATTGAAAGAAAGCCATTGCTGAATAATACTCACGTGAAATGTTGACTACAGATTGCCAGAAGGCATGTGGGTGACTGAGACCAAGTGGAAGAAGATTGTGTGGTGCGTTGACAATGGACATTTTTGGCCTCAGTGCTAAGATCCATGTTTGGCTCAATTGTAAAACCACAAATCATCCTGAGAACACCATCCCTACAGTGAAGCATGGTGGTGGCAGCATCATGCTATGGGGATACTTCAAAATGTCTGGATACAGCAAAGAGCAAAAAAATCCTGGAGGAAAACCTGCTGCAGTCTGCGTGAGACCTGGGTCTTGGGAGAAGATTCATCTTCCATCAGGTCAGTGACCTCACTGGAGTGGCTTAAAAATGAGGAAG
Organism: Atractosteus spatula; assembly: GCF_055471065.1. NCBI lineage: Eukaryota > Metazoa > Chordata > Actinopteri > Semionotiformes > Lepisosteidae > Atractosteus > Atractosteus spatula. Next base: position 76,873,750 of record NC_142707.1, read on the forward strand.
ACATGTTCTGGAGTGGCCCAGTCAAAACACAGACCTCAATCCAATCGAGAATCTGAGGCAGGCATTGAAAATTGCTGAAGTAGTTCAAGTAGGGAACTGTGTCAGCGTCCACAAGCTGCACAGGATTAAGTAAAGGTTTATTCCATGCTGAAAAGAGAAGAAAAGAAACACAGCATGTCAGACACCCGAAGAAGGCTCCACAGACGAAATGTTGTGTTTCTTTTCTTCTCTTTTCAGGCTGGAATAAACCTTTACTTGTTCCATTGTATATTGCTGTTCCTCAACAATCCCTATCCAACTTGAGGGAACTTGAGCTGTTTTGCAAAGACCAATTGGCAAAATTGCAGTGTTTGGAAAGGCAAGGCTGGTAGAGACTTAAACAAGCAGACTGTAGTTTTTACCAAATTTTGACTCAATGGAGGGGGGGGGATACCTATGTAATCAGCCTTACAAGGAATAACTGGCTGGCTGATAACAGATGGAATAAAGTGAATAACAAACATATAGTATCCATCAATCCATTTTCTAACCACTTCTTCCAGCTCAGGTTTCGGGGGAGCCGGAGTCTGTCCCAGCAAGCAGCAGGTGCAAGGTGAGATACACCCTGGATGGGACGCTAGACTATCGCAGGGCACACAGACACAGACACACTATCACATTCACACCAGGACCAGTTTTTCCAGAAGCCAATTAACGTACAGTTAAGCCCAAGCACCTGGAGGAAACCTACGTAAACACATGGAGAATACACAAACTCCACACAGACAGACAGTGCCAGAATTGAACCCAGGGCCCCTGAGTGAGGAAACACTGGGCCACCATGCCACCCTATAATGACTGTATAACTGAATGCATTTTACAAGGAATTCATGGAAAGCATTTCCAAATATTCCTTTAACGTTAATGTTTATCTAGCTAGAGGAGTTGGTTAATGAGCACAACAGATACATATTCCGGTGCAAACTAATCATTGACTTACATGTTTGATTTTCTTGGCTGTCATTCCTTATTCCTGAGCTGTAGATGATTTAACAGCAGACTATCACTACTTCTATTGTAATATTCTTTCTTTAAACAGTGGAGAGATGATACAGGGCCACTACACATTTTCACACAAGTGGTTCTGATGTAAAAAATCAAAAACACAATTCCATTATTTGACTGATTTTTAATGTTTAAATGCCAGCAATAAAAAAGAAAAAAACAGATCTTAAAGCCTGGATACTTCAAGGTTTGCTTTAAGACTAGATAGGAAATGAGATTAGATATGAACCACAGTGAAAATCAAACAGTACTCCAAGAAACCTAAGACATCTCACACCATGTCATGAATATTACTTAATTATAAAATAGTCAAGAAATCAAAAACAAGATTCTCTTTACTCACTCCTCAGGTATAGTGCTTTACCAGAAGTGTATCTGAAGTGCTGTGTGCTTCTGCAACACCACCTGCTGTGCCTGTTAGCCTGAAGCTTGATTATTTTTTATTTGCATAATGAATGTAGGAATCTGATGGTGTTGAATCACTATTTTATTTACCAGAGGGAACCAGCTGAGTCTTGCTGTGCTCTTTTCATAAATCAACTGCTAGAAAAACACAGGGTTTTGTGCCAGCTCTTTCTTTAAGAATATCATACATTATTGTTATTAAAATCCAGTGTTACAAATGTTACCATCCTTTGTTAATACAGCTGACAGATTGACAATCCTCCATTCAAAAAATTGACAGTTTGCTTTGAAATCAAGGGACACTGTTTTCAAATTGTACAGTGCACTAGGAAGAGTGTGCTACTCCTCATTTAGAGTACTGCGTGCAGTTTTACTCTCTGTGTCACAAACAACATACATGTATTGCTGCTCTAGAATTAGTCCAGAGAAGAGCAACTAGATACATGACTGAGCTTTAAGGAATGCCCTACATGAACAGGTTGCAATACCTGAATCTCTTTAGTCTTAAACAGAAAACACTATGGAAGGACCTCACTCAAGTATTCAAATCATAAATGCAAAACCGAGAAACACAAACCTGTGAAAATCAGTACAACCTGCTTCAGAAGTTCAGAAGACAGGTATTTTAGGAAATCTAGAACAAGTTGCTCGGGTATTCTTTTGAAGATGATACCGCGGTGTCTATCAAGAAGGGTCTGGATGAGATGAGCTTCTACCAACCGAATGAGCTTGATTCCCGAATGGCCTTCTCTTGTTCCTAACCTTCCTAATGTTCTGTTCTTCACGTTGTGTGATAGACCCTCCACTGCTGCAACTCCTTCAACTTTGTAGTCCTAAATCTGAAGGCTACATATCAGATGCAGTTTAGGTTTAATTTGTTAGTTTTTAAAGAGTAAGTGGGTTGGAAATTAAGTACTATTTATTTTTTTAGTTTTTTAAGCTTGATTAATATTAACAGTTTACAAGGGATTGTCTTTGACATTTCTATTGAGCCACAACCCTCCACTGTCACAAGACGCATCTTGTACTGTAGATGCGATATCCAGCTACCAAAAGAGTAAGAGAATTGCCCCTCACCTGGCCTTCTGGAGTGAACATACAATAATTGTATTGGTAGTAATCTATTAAAATTTCAAGCATATTCAAGAACAGTTTTTGTACTGGTGAATGATGACAATATTCAGGCTACCACTTCTGGCAGGCAAAGGTCTCTGTTTAAAGCACCCTAAAGGGAGGCAGAAATAAGAAGTTACACCCCCAGAATAATCCCCCTTCCATAATTACCGTGAAACATGGACTTTTCTATGAAAATATACTCCATCATGTCATTAAACATTGGATGAATTTATTTTCAGTGTTGTTTGTGTTTTATGTTTCAATTTAATCATATTTCCTGAAATATCAAACGTAACATACTAGCTGAAATAGATTAAGTATTATCTGTCTTAGTCTGTTAGACTCGTTTTGTCACATATTCAAGCAGCTGTTGAAGTCATTCTCTCAGAATTACTGCTGATCATTCATTAATGAATATTTAACAAAATAGATATATGACATATAATGATGATAAAATCATTAGTTTCACAAATCATTATTGTGTCCAGGGCACATTATTGTACTTGTGCTTAGAATTGACTAGTTGTATCCCACAGTCCAAACACATGCTGGGAGGCTAACTGGCTTCTGGGAGAACTGACCCTGGCGTGAGCAGGGGTTTGTGTCTGTGTGCCCAGTGTTGACTGGCGTCCCACCCAGGCTGTACCCTGCCTTGGGCCCATTGGGCTCCATCTCCCTGTGACCCTGAATTGGGTAAATCATTTAGACAATGGAAGGATTGATTAGTTTTAATATTACTATTAAAACTAACCTGCCAGTATAGGGGACTTTAATATTACATTAAAATCCAGTCATTCTACAGCTTTTACCTACGTTGTTAACCGGAACAAAACGGTGCTGGAAGGAATATGCACTTCACCTGTCAAATGACAGACAAATTCACAAAGGTAGCTGTTCTATGATAAGGAAAAAATCAAAATCGTTATGTTCGCTGAAGAGCTGATGAGTGATGAACGTCATGATAATTCTGCTGAACTGCTCACACTTCACACAAAAAAAATATAAATTTAGAAGTCTGGGTTCTGTTGGCTATGCTGTGTAAAACAGGATATTCTGAACATTTTCATTAGTATCATGTAATAAATCCATTCCATTTTATTGACTACTAAATAGGAAAGTAATGAAACATCACACTAAGTCTGTTAACAGATACACATAAATTAGTTTTGTGACAATAAATTCAAATTTATCTTGATGTCTCATTTCCGTTGCAAGGATGTGGATGAGATTAAAGTGACAAATTCGTAAGGTTACCAGTCCAGGAGAGTCTTTATCTATTATGTACAAATATACAGGTTAAAGCTTTGGTCAGAATCCAGATTTGTCAGTCAGGAAGCATGGGGTAAAAGCAGCACAAAGTGTTCTCAAGGGTACACTTACACATTATACAAAAGACGTTTTTCTTGGTCGGCAGCCATCACATATCGTTTTGTACATAATTTAATTTGTATAATGCTCTGAATACTCCTTTCAACCTAAGGAATGCTTAGACAGAACTTTTACAGTAATTGGCTTATACATCAGCCAATCACGCAAAATAAAATGGACTGTAAGTTAGACTGAATTTCAAGGTTATGTAGGTTTAAAAATTGCTTTTTATAATAACAGGTGCTGAATCAATGGCCTTTTTAAACAGAACTATTTTTGTCATAGATCTACCTTATTAAAGTATAGAATAGATCTTTATGGGCAACACTCAGTGATATTACAATACTTTAAAAATCAGAATCATGGATTATTTTTGTTATTACCTTGAATTTGAATTTTTTCTTTACTTATAGTCAGATGTACAAGTACATTCTGTTACTTTCCTTATAGCTTATCATGTTTCACGCGGGCTCATGCCTGTTCGTCCCCCAACACCTGGGGCGCGAACCCGGGTCTCCGGCGTAACGCAACAGGGAACCAGCCGAGTGAGCTAAAGGAGACCCCCCCCCAGCCCAGGCAGCTGAGGTCCCTTCTACGCGCAGGGAGGGCGATGACATCACTGTGTCCAAACCAGCTCCGCTACAGAAACAGGAAACATAGTTCAGGGAAAACACACAGGGGTTTAATAGTGCATCACAAGAACAGTGAACGGTCGTGAACTGGAGAACAGGGGGACAAAGAGAGGTGTCCCAATCCGAATAGGTCCAGAGGAGGGTCAGGGCACAGACCTTGAGTCAATAGCTTGAGATCCATCCTGAGACGACACGAGGTTAAAATCCCCAGGAAGGGGAAACAGGAACACGGGCAGTCCTGGGATCATGGGGTGAGGTCCTCCAGGGCCTGGGCTCAGAGGTCAGGCGAAATCGGGGAGGAGGCTGTGCCATCAGGCGTCCAGCAGCCTCACGACATCTGAACCCCAATGCTGAGCCCTGAGCACTGGAGGCACTGGGATTAAATAGAGGGAGGCAAAACAAGGCACAGCTGGAGAACATACCAGCAATCACGCAGAACTAATGATGGGAGTAGTGGAGCGCCCTCTAGGGGAGGGATGTCAAGGGTCACAATCTCAGTGTTATTCCTACTTCTAACTGTTGTTCATTAAACTTAAATAAGAACTGTACAGTTATTAACATGTACATTTAGAAGATTATAATATAAGAATACAAACATTTTCGATTTTTTATTGAGAATTATTAGTAGTTTCGTTATAAAGTTAGTACATTTATTGAATAAATTTAATAACTAATTTATTAAAAGTATTAGTTAATAATTAATTTAAGGCTTTCAAGCACACACATTTTGTTGCTACAGTCAAGACAAGCATAATGCAATAGTTCTTGAATATCATTTTATTTCATCTGTGCATATTTTCAAATTATGCTTATTAATACTCATTTAAAATTCTGCCTTCAAGTGTAAAATGTGAAATGTTGCAAAGCAACAAATTATATTATCACAGATGGGCAACCAGATCTATACTGTACATAATAAGTCTTTAGAGTTTGTTTTTTAATGTATTACTTTTAACTAATTCAGGAAAAAAAATGATTTTGAAAACTTTTAAATGACAATGGTCCATTGCTATTCTTGTCTATGCAAGACTATTTCCAACTCAAATGAATTCAAATAAGTTAAAACAAGAGCCACAGAGAAAGTGGGTTCATACCGCACTATAACTTTTAATTCTGATGTTACCCTTCATCTTTGTATGAAACCTTTGGTTATTTAGAATAGGCAATGGTATGCAGTAGTTTCATTATCTGAGATATTCCTTTCCCTGTCATTGGACATTGCTTATGAAAATTTGATCTTTGGTTTTACCACTCTCATCGCTGAATTAATCAGTGGGATCTACAGTATTTCTTTACACGGTCTCTAGTCTAGAATTCAATTTTCATTGCTCTATTCGTCCTGAAGCTCAATGGGACTTGTGCTTACTTCAAGGTAACCTTGCAAGTAACAGCTCAAATTAAAACAATTTTCTGTTACAAATTCAAAACAAAATAATAAAATTCACATCCTATTGTTTATTGCAGATCTCTCAAGCTTTATATCAGATTGTCATTAGGCAATGGTCAGACATATTTTCATTTTTAATAACTATATTGGTTAGCTGTCATCAGATATTGTGTGTCTTCACAGTACTTAAACATTAAAACAAAATTAACCAAATCAATCACCAATACACTTTGCGTGAGGATTGTAAAAACAAAACTGTGCACCTTATCTCAAAAATAAACTTTCAAATAAATATTACAAATTGGTGAAGCTGAGTTTGCTGTTTTGCTTCTGTTATTGAATAATGTATGGTCCTTATTTGTGTTGACTCTCCCAGATCCAATCAGCAGCTGTCCACTTGGTCTGGCTGGAGAAAAGAAAATGGCTGATTGTACTCATTTCTAGTGCTGTCAGAATTCTTATGATGTCATTGTAATTCTTGTGATGTGAGACTTATGGTAATTGTGCAACAATAATCAAGAGGTAAGGCCCACAACATGCCATTGGGCTCTTGCGACAGTATCCTTATTGTGCCCAGTAAGGATGGTGGGGACCATTACACTATATACCTGTGAGAACCATGGAATTGACGAACCCTGTGCGGGTCTCCAGGCGAGGTCCATTAGCTGAGGTACCCAAGGCTGGCGACGAGGTAGAGTGGTAGGCAAGAGGAGAGGCAAACAAATCCTACAGGGGCGAGGCAAGAGCGAGAAATCCAAAAATCCAAACCAAAGAGTCGATGTTGAGGGAGTCCAGACGAGGAAGAGAAGGTACTTTAGGAGGAAAGGGCGAGGTGAGCTCAGGAGGCGGAAGAGATCCTAATACGGAGCGATATTACCGGGTAAACTGAGGGTTTAAATACTGAAGGAAGGGGTGTGTAAGGGAAATTGGATAATGAGGGGTTAATTAAGACCAGCTGCAGCCGTAACAATGCCAATATAGGCCATCTGGATAAGTGCCTGGGATTTGTGAGCAGTCCTGTTACAGTTTGCTTGTGCCCTTCGTGCGTGAGTGGCTGCCGGGGGCTGGGTGGTGCCTGTTCTGTGAATGGGTGGGGCCTAACTCCGCTTGCGACCTACTGGCGTCAACTGGAAGAAGAAAAGCTCAAGCTTTGGCTACACACAATAAAGAACATTCAGATCTCTTGTGCTTCATTGCTGAAACCCTCCCCATGTTTCCAAGAACCGGACAAATCAGTTCAGCAAAGATCCAGGGCTCAACTGACACACTCATTTGTTTCAGTGGAAGGATAGCTGTAAAGCTTTGGTGAAACAAATCAGGATGTGGACAAGCAGTTGAAGGGAACTGTTGTGAAGGATGGTGTGGATTCTGTGAATGTTACTTAGCAAGCAGCAAGCAAGAGTAGAAACATGTTGGGAAGAGGAGAGGTGGGAGTCAGGAGTGACACCCTGCAGAGGATGAGGGGAAGAAGGTAGTGCAGTCAAAAGGAATGGAAACCGACAGGAGCAAGGGATGGGTAGAAAAGGAGATAGGACTTGAGTTGGCAAGGTGGTAACACCACATCCAGGAGGAAACTATCACTCCACTCAGTCCCCGCTCACTAGTGAGAATGACTCTTGGCTTTCTCTGGTGCACACTACAACATTCGACCTGATTTCTGGCTCCCCGACCTTGTTTCCTTCTGCTTCGACTTTGTCTTGCCTCTCTTTTTGGATTTGGATACCCTTGACCTGACTCTTGTGATACCTGACCTAGCTCTTCGACCTCAACTACAACTTTTGCCTTTTGCCTTTTGGCATTTGGATGCCAATCACTAGCTATTACCTACAGTCTCAGCGCCTCATCAGGTCCAACCAGGCGCTCCTAATGCCCTCGCTGACAGAAACAACGATGAAACAAGCAGTGACGGAGGAGGAAGCCTCGGTATCAGAGAGTGGAATAAGGAGGACAGATGAGCATCATCAGTGTAAAAACAATACGATGTTTTTACATGTATGTTTTTAAATGTATTTGTGCAATACATTTATATTTATATCTATAGTTACATCTATATTTATATTCATATGTGTGATATGAGTGTGATACGATTTTCTGTGTACTGTTCTGTTCTAGTTTGTTCTTGTGCGTCCGGACTGTGAGTAACTCTTGTATTGTATTGTATGTATTGTACTATTATTATATAATTCGTTACACTGTGGCTGTGTTGTGTGTGTTAAGCTGCTGTTGCACTGCAATTTCCCTCACGGGATCAATAAAGTATCTATCTATCTAACAGAATGGATGCGAGGGCCCAGGGACTACTGTAGGTGTACAGAGCACCTAGTAGGAGGCAAAGCACAGATCCAGCTCTCCTCATTTAGTCAACTCATCTAAATTGTATTTTATTTTGTAAGCTGATTGCCTAGTGCTCAGATTGTCACTGGTTAAAATGTGATGAAGGCAAATTAACCTGTTCTGTTGATCATGGTATTTTCGAAATCAGCAATAAGTAAAAACATCATTTGCTAGCTGGTCTACCAATAACAAATTTTGTAATTCTTGAGGTACACTATTTTGGTTCTGTGGTTGAAATTTTAAAAGTATAAAGCCCTTGAAGCACAGTTATTAACTCCAAAATGTATTGAGAAATGAGCTGACGTAGTATAATTACAGTTCAGGTTCAACTCACAGCCCATTGCCTTTTACTGTATGTGACTAAGCTGTTTTCACATGATAAATCTCAAATGACAACATATTTTTGGTCAAACCGAGCTGTAAAAGAACAGGTTTACCTTTGGCAGAGGGTGCTTTGCTAGTGAGTCTGCAGGTTCTCCAGATGTTTCACCACAAACTCTGGATTCCCCCTCACCCTGAGGGATTGTAAAAACATGCTGGCCGGGTTATCCAGGTGATTGGATACCCCTACTATCCCTTTCATTTGATTAGCTATTCTAATTATTCCTTGCATTTCATTGGATATTCTAACTACTCCTTTCATTTGATTGGCTATTGTAATTATCCCTTGCATTTCATTGGATATTCTAACTACTCCTTTCATTTGATTGGCTATTGTAATTATCCCTTGCATTTCATTGGATATTCTAACTACTCCTTTCATTTGATTGGCTATTCTAATTATCCCTTGTATTTCATTGGATATTCTGACCATACATTTCATGGTATTGGCTATTCTAAGTATCCCTTTCTCCATGGCCCAGTGATAGACTGAGGTCACATGCAGAGGAAGAGCAGTTGCTTTCACCTGCCTTGTACACTATGCTCCCAGGATAGGCTCCACTTTGTCACAGCCTATACCAACAGAAGCAGCTCAGTAATGATGAAAGGATGGTTTACCGCTTTATTGTACTTGGTGGCTATTAACTTTTAAAATGGAATTTGTTTGCAAACATTATGCTATCTGAAAGGGCATGAGTTCAATTATTAGTTTTAGTTTCTAAAATTTTAACCCTCATTTAATCAATTGGAATGATAATTATGATTAGGCTAATGAGACAATCTTAATCCCACATGTATATAAACATCTGCTGCTTTTATTATTTTCAAAGCATCGGTGTCATCTATGTCAAACTGTTTTCCAAAGTAGGCTAGCATGATGCATATTTTCTCTATAAGGCAGCAGCACCTGAAGAACTTGTATAAAAGCTGTTAAATATGTGCAATTAAGACAGTAAGGGGCTGATTTAGCTCATTGTGAATTGAGTTGCAAAGGAGACTTGCAGACACACCAGCCTTCCAGGGCCAGGACTGACACCCTGATCTGCATTATTTCATCCCTATGTAAAATACTATTATGATGGATTGCTTTGAAATAAATCATTTTTCAGTTTTTCAGTTTTGAGAGGCCTGCTTGATTTGATAATGTTTGTTGAAATGTAGTATGGCTACAATTGAGTTTCCTGTTACTTGAATGGAAAAGGAAAACAAAGACCAAATATAGTGAAAGCTGAAGCTTTTTATTCATGAAATGGAATGCATAACAATGGACAAAATCCATTAGAAACAGTGTATCTGACAGGCCATTTAAAATGTATATAATAAATCTCACCTTTCCCTCAGAAATGCAATTTAGAAATGATGGTTCAGCAGATCTGGTAGATTTGAATAATGTAAATAGTAATAGAGAAATATACAGTTCATAAACATCTGAGCAGGCTGCAGCTTTAAGACTGATGTTTTTTAAGCTTTTGCTTTTAAAGTTTCGGGTTATTGCCACAGTTACTGTATATGATCCATTTGGTTCAGTTTTAAATTCTAGAGGAAGCCCAAGGAAACTTTAGCCTTCTGTATTTCATCATGTAGGCTGCACTGTATCAGGTCAAATGAAAGAAATTGCAGCTACTACAGTAAAATGTGATTACGATGTAACTGGAATCATGAAAATGTGGCTGACAGAGAGAGAGGAAGACCACAGACCCAACATTCCAGGAAGGTCCCAGGATTTTCAGGTAAACACCCCAGTTTTACTGTTGCTTGACCATGGATCGTATGTGGTTTGCTCTTTTGCCACTGTCCATTACTCCGCAGGCCCATGGGATGTACAGAATATTAACTCTGGTGCACTGTGTTATTTCCATGGTCCAGTGTAGTAAAGGACAGAGAAGCTGATGGGAACCACAGGAAATCCATGACCTGTGAAGTCAACGGTGAGGTTCCCTCGGCAGTCTTCTGGAGAAGTCAGGGTAAGTGGCTGAGTCCCAGTCAAGCTGGAGGTATGGTGCGCACTGTCATAAAAGAGCACCTGACAGTTTTCTCAGCTAGAGTGCTGCTTGATGATGGCTATTCGGTACATATAGCATAATGAAGTTCTGTCACTGAAACACTGATCAAAGCATTTTCACAAACACACTTGTTTTCTCATATACTGTAGATATACAGTGTACTGTACATTTCCAGAGTCTTAAAGGCAAACATGAGACAATTAGCTGTAATTAGTTAAGGGTTTCTGAACTCCTATAGCAGAAAGACAACAGAAACGAAACTCACCCTGAAACTAGGTTCACACCATCCCCCTTCTCTCAATGACCGATTTATTTTCGTGTAACCTTCTCTATTCTCATGCGGGTTCTGACTTTACACACCTTTCTCCACCCCTCTCCACTTTGCACTTCCTGAGTGGCCTCTCTGCCTCTTCCCTCTCCATCCTCCTCCACTTTTCCAGCTTTTGTTCTTCTATGTTATTTAATCTTTGAGGTCTACCCTGTGTTTCTCACACCTGAAGAAGGCTCGTTGTGCTTTCTCTCTTCTCTTTTCAGCATGGAATAAACCTGTTACTTGTTCCTTTGCAGCCACTGCATGCTGATGCAGATACCAACCTGAACTACTTTAAATAAATAACTTGATCAGTAAAAACCTTCATGTTCAGCTTAATGTTCTTACCAGCCATAGTGCAAAACAGTATTACACTTTCCTGAGGTTTGCCTTTTCTGTCCGCAATTCATGATTCCATTACTTTTTTCTTTGAAACAGACACAAACACAGAGTTCCCAGAGCAACAGATATCAGATATGGATTCACAGACTCATAGAGAGGAATATAAATAAAATAGCTTTAGCTGCAGAAATGCACTTTTTATTTTGTTTGCTTTGTTTTTCTTTTCCGTGTGTCCCAGAGGCTCTTCCACAATCCTCTTCCACAAAACCAGTGAATGCCAGGAGAGAGTTTCCGGAGTGTGTGTGAGCGGAAGCTGTCCGCTGGGGCTTTGTGAAAGAGTGGAGAAGTGAGGGATCTTCAGGGCTGATATTTGGAGAGACAGAGACAGAGAGACGGAGAGGTCTTCAGAGAGACACTCCTCAAGTTCTCACTCCGGCAGGAGGCATCAAAACAAGGTGACTTGGGACTAGGTGGCTCTGAGACAAAGGTGATGCCAGGTATTTAACCACATCGAATCACTTTGAATCAATTTGTATTCTTTCAAAGATATGAAACAAAGCTCAAGAAGCCCCTTTAGACATTGTAAATTTACTTTTCTGCTTCTCTCGTTCTTTAGAGAGCAGGATTTGTACTTAAAGAATTCACTACTAATACAATGTTAAGAAACAAAGGAAATGGCTGCATGCAATCAGAGAAATAATTTGCATTGCTTTTTATTTTACATTTTGATATATTTCCCTCAGTCATTAAATGTCCTTTTTACGTCACAGAAAATGTAGTCTAAGAGGAGTTCTGCATGACGAGTATTGCACTTTCTTTCTGAACCTACTAAAGAATGACCTGAGATAATTATGGTCCACAGCTGTGTTAAATACCTTTAATAAGTCTCCAGACACATTTTGTATGCAAATAGGATGTCTGCAGTCTCCATTTTTGCTCCTTCCACTATACCTCTGTACAGTTTTTTCTGCAGCAGTATTAGAGAAAAGGGTTATTACCATGTCTCCCACCTTCTAGCAATCAAGCTGTCCTTATGATTAGCTTACTGAGTTTAAGAAATGTCACATAAAGGGCCTGTAAGCAATGTAATTTGAAAGTCAAGAAACTGCAAAGAAGGGTAAAGTGTGAGATGCTAGATGGGTCAGTCTATGATTATTTTGTCATATAACCAGAGGGTTGTTGCTCTCTGTTTTGAAAGCTTGCCTTGAGGTCTGTTAAAGCTTAACTGAGAGTGTGCTGTTGCTTTTCCTCTACTCCAAACAAAAGACATTAACCCCTTCTGAGCAAACAGGGGGCAAATAACCTCACAATGTTTACATTCTTGTTCTGTTTGAGATCTTTGCATTTCTTCTTTTGTAATTGCATATCATATTTCTTTCAGTTTGAGGGAGTGTTCTTTTTTGAAAATATTTTTGTTTTTATTTTTGAAATTTTCTGTAAACGTGGGGACTGAATCTACTGTACAGTTAATTATGATTATAACAGAATAATTATATTATAATCTATATATTTGATAATTGATAATTAAAGAGGCTGAAATGTATTATTTAAATGAAAACCACTTCATGCCAATATTTGTATAATACTCAGTTACCATTCAATAAGTAGCTAATATCTTTAAGATGTCTAGCTAATTAAACGGTAGACTAAATAAGCTCATTAGAAATTATTCTTCAGTAAACAAGACATATTAGTATAAATAACAACAGTAGTCACACGTAACACTGAATTGGTGAAAGCCTTTAGCTAGAGAGCTGCTGAATTGTAAAATGACCTTCGAAATACTGTAAATCAAGGCTCGTCTGTTTCATTTGTCTGTTTATTTTAGCCTGCAATCTAATGGGGTTGCCAGTATTCACAGTTTTATATCATGTCATGTATCCTACACCATGGTCTTGTCTTCCACCCAGGTAATATAACAGACTTTCCAGTCTTTTTATATTCCCACTCCCTGGCTCCGGTGTTGGGATCCACCTGACTGACCCAGGAAACCTCAGCTGTTGCACCTGCAGAACCCTGCCGGCCCAGCCCCCAGCGTGTCCCTGTCACATATCCTGGAGGGGAAACCACTGGCCCTGTGACCTGGGACCCCCAGAGGATCCCCTCTCCTCTCTGTATATTCAGCTGCTGCTGCACAATATTGTTAACTCGGGCAGTATTCTGTAAAGTGAAAACATCAAACGGATAAAATATACGTGTCTGCTTAAGAGTTCTGGAATTCACAGCTGATTCGTCTGTCTTGCAGTTCTGCCCTGAAAAGACTGATCTGAATCACAGCACTGAAACATCACATACCATTACTTCAGTGTTGGACCCCAATTCGTTTTCTTCTCTGCAGCATGAACTCTGTTTCCCAGCCTTGTTAGGCTAATGAGAACAGTATCTTTTTCAGTCTGCACGATTCTCTGAAAGCATGTATGTGCTATAGGCCCCTAAACATCACCTTTATAGAGTATATATTGTTCCATATTTTTCAAAAGATAATTGGAATTTATCCCACCAATGTCACATGCTGAATGTTGTATCTTGCCTTACTGTTATTTCTGGAAGTGTAATGTGTACCTATTGTGTTAAAACAAGCGTTTAACTGAAATTTCTACATCACACTAATTATATTCTAACAGTAATTTTACAATTTACTGTTTTAGACAAATATCAAAATAATTTTCAGACCTCAAGCTTGTTGTTGTCCCAGGCTGGGAAGTGTGGAAGATCTCCATTTTGATATCAAGTTTCAGGGTGTCTTCATACTTTCTGAAGTCTGATATTCTAAAAGTCCAAGAGCTTTTCTTGTAATTGCTGCTACTACTTCAGCTGCTCCAAGCCAGCAGCACCAACAGTATGCCAAGTCAGCTCTCCTCAGTCCCCTGACCCCACCCAAAGCGTCCTGTCACTGAGTCACATGCCCTTATAAACACACAACACACACTAACTGATCCCATGTGAAAACACACTTTAAACAATTACTTGAAGATTTACACAGGTAAATCTCAGAGGTCTCCTAGGGTGGACTCATGGTTGTCACAGACCTTTCATGGGGAAACCCACCACAGAAGCAAATTGATTTTTTGTCAGTTTCACTAAGAGACAAATGGTGACAACCTCTGAAGCCCCTTGAATAAACATGAATAGACGATTTCAGACTATACTCGAATCCAACAGCAACACTCAATGTCTCAGACAGCACGTGAGTCCAAATCGTAATATTTTGCAATGAGAGAAATAATTACAGTAAAACTAGTAGAGATCAAATCTTGCTGATTAATATGTAACATGTAATTAATGAACTGTTTGTATAACAGAAACAGTGTGCAAGCACTATTCAAGATGTGTTTGGGTACAGTCACTGAAGATTTTATTTGTCTTAAAAGTCAAAGAACAGTGGGACACAATATTTCTAAAAACATACTTAGATGCTTAACACATAGAAAATGTTTTTCAAGTGCTTTTTTCAATTGAATCAATTGAATTGTTTTATGTGCAACATGTGCAGCCACACACAGGGAAGAGGAAGTGTAGGCAGGTACCTCTGACCTGCTGTATCTTTTAACACATCACACACACAGCACAGCGCTGACTGGAGGAGAGGCGCGTTCCACGCAGACAGTACCAGACTGGCCTCAGGAGAGACTGGTCCTAGCCAGTTCATCCCACCACACAACCTCAGCTTCGGAAATCCAGGTCAGATAGTGACAAGACCCAGACTCAAGCCCGCGATTACAGAGCTCGGCCAGCGAGAGGATGAATGACTCTAACAGCTGAGCCACTCAGGAGGTCCTTTTTCATGGTCTGCTTGGGATTTTAATATGTTTAAGACAGGCCAGTTCTATGTCCCCGCCATGTATTATGTTTAACAAGCTTTTCGCTAGTCAGTCTACGTGCTTTGTACTTACCGAAACAGCCGAATGCTCCAGCAGTTTTCCAGGTAAACTACAGAATCTTGGAGGACCTGGGAGTTGTGTGTAGAGCTGATGGACGAAAACCAAAAGCATATTCTCAGCCAAGAAGTGGAGAGTTTCTAGAGTTAATCACATTCAGTTCACTACTATACTGTACACTATGTCCAAATATGCTCTAAATACTGCCGGAATTATCATTGATTTTTGACAATCATTCTATTAAATCATCTGGGTTGCTTGGCTTTCTTATTGTATTTCACATTTACAGCTTTTGTGTGTTTAGATATCATAATTCATTCCAAGCATTCTAACTGTTATATGAGACTTTAGAAAGGAAAGATACTAGATCTTTATTTCATAAAGATCTCACAGTAGTGCAGAGTTGGGGAGAAAATCATTAATAACATACCTAGCTGCAGGGGAGAACAAATTCAAATATATTTTATCATGACCTTTCAATGAATCCTGCCAGGATCGGAAGATTATATTTCTAAACCCATTAAAACAGCAGTAATGTTTACAGATTAGTGGTTATAGAGCAAACTATCATTGGTGCTTATTTGTAGATGTATTCATTATTTCATAAATAGAACAAATATAATGTCATACATATGGTTTTATAATAAACAGCATTGGGAATATTTAACAAAGGAAAATAATAAGTACATAATGGAAATGACTCATTAAAAATTAACAGCTTTAGTGTTAAAATTAAATTTTACAACATTAATACAACATTACATTCAATTCCTTATGTCACTGGCTGTCAGACAGATCATCAGAAAGTTTTAAAGAGCTTTAAATGAAGATCGATTGTAAATCAGTTCTTTACTAAAAATAAAAAACAATAAGACTTCGGCCCAACAGGGTAGGAAGGTAGGTCCCTGTTCCGGGCATAAAGGCTTCTGGGGAATGGGGGGCAAGGGCCACCGTTTTTCTTGACCACCCGACACTGGAGGTGCAAGATGCAAGGAGCAGACACAGGTACTGTACCAATCACATAAAAGCCTTTCTGAAGAAGAAGGGTGTCAGTCTGGACTCGAATACACTCAGGGTTGGTGACTCTCTGATATTCTTGTGATAAAGTTCCAGAGCTTTGGGGTGCAGCAGGAGAAGGTCTTGTCACCCATAGAGTGTAGACAAACAGGACCAGAGTCAGAGGGACGAAGGCTGTGAGGTGTTGAGTAGGAAGATAATAAGTCAAGTAGGTAGCTGCGACAGCTGCGTAGGCTGCTGTGGAGTTGTTTGGAGTTGTGTTTCCTTTCTTCTCTTTTCAGCATAGAATATACCTTTTATTATTCCTTGGCAGATAATAAGTCAGAAAGTTACTGAGGTACCAAGCCATGTAGAGCTTTATAGGTGAGCATGAGGATGTTGAAGTCATCTGGAAACCTGATGAGAAGCCAGTGCAGGGACTCCAGGACAGGAGTAATGTGATCACTTGCATGTGACCTGGTCAGGATTCTGGCTGCTAAATTCTGGAGATACTAAAGTTTAGTGTGGATTTAGATACCCCAGTTAGGCATTTTAGTAATCAATTATAGAGGAGAAATATGTGGTGACCAGCTTTTCAGAGACAGCATAGGACATATTCTGGTGATATTTCTGAGATGGAAGAATGATGTTTTTAAAATATTTTGCACATTTGGGTCAAAGGTTAAACCTGGATGAAATATCATCCCAAGTTCTTCAATGTAGATTGAAATTCAAGTACAGTGTCTTCCACAAATAGGGTTCTTTCTTTGGCTTTTGATGGGAATCACGACTTCAAAGGTCAAATCAATGAAATTTGAGTCAGGGTTTGTGTGTCAGTGATGCAATCAGAGAGAGCTACTTCAGTGTGAGGTTTTGCATGGAAATAGATGTGAGTATCATCAGCATAGAAATGATAATTGAGACCATGTGATTTTAATAACTGACCAAGTGGAAACATTTAGATGCTGGAAAGTAGGGGCCAAGTATCAAGCCCTGAGGAACACAAGACTTAACAAGCCCAGTTTCAGAACTGAAACCCCCAAGAGGGACAAAATCACTAAAGTAAGAGTTGAACCACTTAAGAGCAATGTCAGAAACTCCAAACACAGTCTCAGGAAGCAGCAGTGAGATCAAGAAAAAAAAGAATATATAAATACCAGAATCAAAGTCATAAGAAGACTGTTAGCAACTTTAACAAATAAATGACATCATGAAAGTAATATTTCAGGTGGGATGTGAAAAGGACTGAGGCACTTCACTGTGACAGAAAGCAAACAACCCCAGAAGCAGGCCTGCACCTGGACTCATGAAAGTGAGATATTACTCAGCTGAAATCCATACTCAAAGTTAAGTTCCGATACATACCGTACTAAAATTGATCAGCATCTGACGAGTATGTGTGGTAGGGTGTGTTTAATTTTCATTTTATTACAAACCAGCCCTTCTTTATGCTGGATCACAGCTACATCTACTGTACATTGGGCCAGCAGTCATGCAGCAATAGCAGGGTATTGTCATTTATCTTTGTCAAGGGTTTTTCTTTTCCCAGAGCATATTTATGCTGTCTCTGTCCTTTTTTTCACTCTCCTGTCCAGTTCACCCTTATCACTTTAATGTGGTTAAAGCCGGAGATGTATTTGCCATTTCAATATCTTCCATTGAGGATGATTACACTGTGATGAAACTATCCATTTCTCAGTCTGACTGTGCCCCTTAACTGGACAAGACTGGACTGGACAAAGTTAAATAAGTAAAATGGGACAAAAATAGATCCAAAGACACAAAATATGTTTGAACAGACAATACTCCTACTCTAAGCACAAGCCTGTACAGGAGCAACTCCTTTTAGAGACCTCATCGGAATATTAAAGGGGTTGCTTGGTGTTGCTTGGTGTTGTGGAAAGATGATTTTCTTCCTTTGCCTGCAGATTGGAGCCAGCTCTTCCTGTGTGAGATTAGCCCTTTATTTCCATAACCACTTTATTTCCAAAGAGAAACACCCCTCTTCTGCACCTCCGTGATTACACAGCCTGCCCATCCCCACATGTGTATGACCTCGACAATTTGTGTAGGATATGCAGCAGGAGTAATGATCAGGGTGCCCTGCTTTGTGGTTGAAGACGATCACTGGCTTCATCCAAGAAACAGGTGGGCAAGATCCTTAGGATCAATTAATGGGGCTTGATGGGCTGAATGCCCTCCTCTCATTTGTAACCTTTCCTTTGTGATCAGGATGATTGCCATGTGAAAAAACATCTTTCTCCCACACAGGGCATTTCTCACATTTTGTTTTACGAAAAAGAGAAAGCAAACAAAAAAATGAGATTCCTTGAATGACTATTCCCTTGGTAATGCAAAGCAAGCCTTACAATGTTGCTAAAACAAATTGTGTTAATTTTCCTTTTTGGATAGACAAAACAAATATATTTTTAATGCAGGAGAAACTGAGCCAGCAACACTTGGTAAATGTTACACCAGCTCAGCGGCTCTATTCACGCGTTTTCAATCCACAATCCATGAATTTGATACTGACGGATATTCTTTTCCACACAGTTAGATAAATATGTGACCTTTGCATTGGTTTGTCCAAAAACTTTGCCAACTGCAATAAGCTGTTTGGTAACAAGCTGTCATTTTGTGGATTAAAAACTCAAATGCCATCTTTGGAGGTAAATAATGAAACAAGCTTGCCTTTTGATTTCTTATCCAAAGGGAAAAAAGCTGTTTTCTGTTTATTTATTCTGTTCAGGGATGTGGACGTTTAGTAAGCAGGAAAATGGGTATTCTTGGTGTCATTGTATATCTATGTTACAGTAGCAATTACTGTACATATTTAACCAGAGTGAATTTAATTGCAAACCAGAGTAAAGTGAAATCCCTAGTTAAATATTTAGGACTTTTGTGAAATCACTGTAACATTCTATATAAAAATGCAGCCTAACTGTTCACATATCTAGTTCACCAGCTCAGCCGCAGTGTTTCCAATATACTGTAGCAGACCAGTAATGGGATATCGATCTAAAGTACAGTCAGAATACGAACACAGATTATTTGACATTTGGTCAACAAGAATCGTATTTCATTAGTCAATTAATGTCAATTAACTTATCAAACATATCAGTCAATACTTGTAGAAAGTGTGCTGACTTCAATGCCTTTTTCTAAATGATTATAGACTTTACAGCTCCCAGTTGTCAGTTACGTATGGAAATCTGTCAGAAATATACACATTTGAACAAACAGACTACTTACAGTACAGTATTATAGCCTTCTTAAAGTTAAAACTGAGATCTAATCTTATATATCTGAGACAAAGAAGGCCCTGAATGTACTCGGCTTTGACTGACTTTGCACATGCCCAACCATTATTGAAACACATTGACAGTCAATAAAATTCTCAATTTGTAAGTTAATTTCACAGTTCTCCACGTGTAGTGTAGTATACACTGATATTTTACATACAGTACATCAGTCAAATATCACTGTCTACGTGTATATTGTTCAGTTTTGCCGCAAGAGCTGTCGAGCAGAGACTATAAGCACACAGATTCTTGCTTTGGTGCTCTGCAGTCAGCAGTGTGATTGCATTCACATGTTGTAATATGGCTAAGACCAGGAGGAGCTGCGGGACATTTATGGAGGCAGACAGCTCAACGTTAGCAGGTATTCTGACTCAGAGAAGGACAGCGGACATCAGAACACTTTCTCCCTAGGGGAAACCTCCGTCCACAAGGGCACGAGGTGTTTTACCACGCAAACAAAATCATCTGTTTTAGTGCAGACAATGTGTGAATGACAAAAACTAACTTGATGATGTTTATAAATACTGGTCGATCAGTTTGTTTTTAGGGTATGTCGCTACATGGAGACGATCAGGGAGGGAGCACCGCTGTGGGTGAGTCTCTGGTCTCCTGCTGTACCTGGTGGGTTGTGGGTTCCAGTCCCGACTGCCGGCACTGCAGCTCTGCCCTGAGCGAGATGCTTTACCCCTGTTGCCCCAGTGAGCCCCGCTGTGTAGGTTCAGTGTTATTGGAGGAGTCCTGTCTGGGAGAGGGGTCACACGCTCTCTCGTTCTCTTAGCCCCACTGAAACCAGAAAAGCTCACATGGAAATGACTTATTTATTATTACTGCATCACAATTAGAGATGAATTAAGGGAGAATGTTAGGTAGGCTGCATTGTGCAAGCCCAAAGCAGAATTTGACCAAAACAGCAGGCAGTCAGGACCTTGGTTTTACATGTCACCTGATGGACAGCCCTTCCCTAAAGCACGATGCCCTTGGTGTCCGTACGGAGGTATTCATCTGGAAGCCAGATCCAGAGGAAGTGAGACAGGAGTGACATCCGCTGGTGATTGATATTCATCCATTTCCCTAAAGCTTCATCCAGTTCAGGCAGCAAGGGAGTCAGAATGAACGGTGTTGGCAAGCAGCAGCTGTAAGGCACGGGCATCACAGCGCAGACCCACAGACACATGCCAGGGCCGCATTCCCAGAAGCCCCTGGACCTGCCTGTATGTCTGTGGACTGTGGGAGGACACCCACACAAACACAAACACAGGGAGAACATGCAAACTCCACACAGACATTATAGCATTGAACCCAGGGCCCCAGCGCTGCAAGGCAGCAATGCTAACCTCTGTGCCACCAGGCCACCCTGGCTAACAAATGTGTCTGCTAAAAATCAATTGCAATAACCTCTGAGTTCTCAATGTATAAACAACTAGAAACAGCTAAACAGATATTAATGTATCTTATTACTTTGTACATGCGTAAGCCAGTTTTCACAGCTACAGACTGAATTCCTCTTGAATAAGATTGCAGAGGTACTGTTGGACCAAAACTCAGCTGCCAAAATTAGCCTCATAATTCTGTCTTATAAAGCTGCAGATCACATCTGCTTTATGAGGCAAAGATACATAGTAAATACACAGTAAAAGAAAAGTTGTAAAAAAAAACAAAATACATTCTGGAAAATAACAAAGCAAACTTCAGCCTGTTGAAAGCTTCTTTCTTTTTCTGTTTTGTTTTATTGTTAAGAATGGATTGGGTAATTTTGTTACATGTCATTAAGATCAAGCTTTTTAACAGAATTTGAAAAATAGTAAAACGGGAAATGGTAAAAATTAACAACATCACAATTTTTATAGAAACTCACAAGTGATCCTTTTAATATACAGTAGATTTAAACATGGATACAGGGAACGGGGTGGTGTAATTGGTTTAGATGCTGCTCAGTCCAAGTCCACTGTAGTTCACTCCCCTTGCCTAGTAGTCTGTGTGGATAACCTTGTAAGTAAATCGGTGAAGCTGTCATTGTAAATGGAGAAAAATTAAATCATTAGATCCCACACTACCGTAATTATGAAGCATTTTCCACTAAAGAATGAAAGTCAGGGGCACAGGAAACTACTGGAGTCAGCTGGCATTTCAAATCAATGTAACATGGATTTGACACAAAAGGGTTTAAAAAGAAAAACACAATGACGAGAAGTTAATTTTGCTTTCACTGTAACGCAGTAGTAACACAGTGTTTTCAATAAACCGGTGGAGTCAGATCACTTTGGTGCTGAAGTGGAAAAGAATGTAATTTTCTGCAACTTAAACCAAAGGCTTTTGTCTTTCATTTTGCAAACTGTTTTATTTTTCAAGAATTATTAGTTATACAATTCATAACTTCAAAAGCCCCTTCAAAGTCTAAGAAAAAATAAACATAAACAGGAAAAGAGTAAAAATTGACGTTTTGAGGTGAAATTATTTTCTGATTCCATGAATATCCATAAGGGAAAGGCATTCCTGTATTCAATTTCTTGGTACAGAATACACCCACAGCCCATATTAGTATGAACTGGCTGTGATGTTGCAGGCATATGTCTTAACAACATGTAGATGTTACTGATGCCACCTTTTCCCCTGACTCTAAGAGGCATCAGCTGACATGGGTCTCTCTCACATGCTGGTGAGAGAGCCGTCTAATGCTGCTCAAAGCCTACGACAGCCCTTTGACTGACTGAGGAGGATGTTGTTGTTGAATACAATGACCAACTGGGTGATCAGGATAGTCAGTCTGACACTTTAACACTGGGTGCATGAGAGATTTCTGTTTATCCCCACGTGGCTGCGTGGGGGAGAGCTTTGTCTTGCTGGAAAATGAGCTGTCTCAGCGACAGCTTCTACTGTACTGTAGCTCCAATTGAAACCATCCATGAAGGTATTGAAATGTTCTATTCCGGTCTTGCTATGGTGACAGATTGGGTACAAACCCAACACAACCCAGTCATTCTAACACTTAGAGATGACAAATAGTTCCTGGATGAGCATTACAACAACAGGAAAACAACTGTTGTGACATTCCTGCAATCGCCATCCCAGGAGCACGACTCAGTGATGGCCACTTGCTGCAATAAGTCAGAACTCATCAATGGGATGTTTTCACAGGGGTGGGGTGAGCCCAACACACTTCTGTAGTGGTGTCCTTGTGCTGATTGGTGTTGCACAGACTGTGTGCACTGCTTCTGTTGCACACCTGCCACGAGTTTACAAACTACTTCTGTCCATAGACCAGGCGTTCCTGAAATTGTTCTGATTCAGATTGGTATCAAGACTGATTTGAGCATTGATGGCACAGCAGCAACTTTCAAACATTACATGTGATTAAGTAATTCAAAACTATGAAAAAGAAATGATAGAAAAGTACAGGTGTGACTACAAATCTGATATAGTTTTGTGCTCCGTTTAAAAACGAATTCTGTAAACATTTTGTGAAAAAGCCACATTTTTTAAGCAAATCTTCTGAGGAATAAAAGTAAGGTTGGTACGTTAGAAAAATGTGCAGAATTGAAGCTGTCAGAGAAGATGAAAATCCTGAGACAAGGGATTGTGTGTCATATCAGCAGTTCACAAAAAATTAAAAATGTATCAGATCTACAGCAAAAAATATCACGAGCTTAAGATTTAAGTCATGTAGCATATTAGATTTTAATATAGCTTTTCACATTAAATTCAAGGCTAATTTAATAAATCTGTCATCTTCTTACCCATTCATACTGTAATCAGGTGCAGGTTTACCTCTTGACCGTGCCATCGAGGGTCTTTTGACAATTTTATTAGTGACGTTTTCCTCTTGATTAATGCAATTTTTATAGGCTGTCAGTTGTGGCAACCTCAGAACAGACTTCACAGACTTCAGTGTTTAAGGAAGAAGACAGACGTTTTCTTACCAGCCCTGTAGCCTCTCAATGGAGACCCCATGTTGTTTTGTTTGGACAAACATAATATAGCGTGATTGTCCCAGCGGCTCCCTAGACCAGGCCTGAGCAGTCTGGGTCCTGAAGGGCCGTGAGTTTGCAGGTTTCCACTTCAGTTGAATGAAAGTTAAACTCAGCCTTCCATGGCCAAGATCCAGTCGTTTAGTGGGGTCTCTTGAGTAACCTCCCCCCACTCTTCACTTACTATACTGCTGCTTTAAAGAGACATAGAATGCCAACCCCCAGAACCACAGGAAAAATCATCTCTTCATTTGTTTGCTTTAAATTTGTTTTAAATTGTTTCCGGACCTACTCCAATCTGGAAAATCAGCAAACACTTGTGAGTCAAAGCAGTGGACACCCAGTTCTTATTACTCCTCTGATAACAGACCGCAGAACATCGCTGATTTGTGCTGTAATAGCTAGAAATGCACAGAATTCAAAATTAATAATGATGCTAATGAATCACAGTAAGGAAGTAGCTCTCTATTTTCGTTTGAAGAAAGAGAAACATTATATTTTGTGAACTCCAAATCTGTATCTGTGAGACGTGCATGTAAAATGTGCTATAATACCCTTTCAGCTCTCTGTGGAGAACATTTTCACATTTAGGCTTATGTTTGCTACAGTATCTTTTAGTTCTTCCAAAGAAACCTCATTAAATCCTGAAGGAGCACACTTCCGATAAGCTTTTCAAGCACAGCAGAGCAGAAAAGACCCAGAAACCTTTAGATGTGTGTACTTCATGAAAGATGTAGTAAGAACATGACTTCACATATTTTAGGTTTTCCACAGTATTTAATATAATATTACAATCATGTGCTTAAAAATACTATAGGAATAGGAAAAGATGTGTCATCAAAAAAGTATAAGCAATCAAAGTAAGGTTGAGAAGAAAGCGATATCGGTGCACTCAAATTTTAAAAAATCTCACATTCTCAGGACGTCAACTTATTGGAAGTATCTTTAACCCAGACAATACTATTTTAATTCCCAATATAAAGGAAAATAATTCACCAACATGAATTTGTAACATTTTGTAGTTGTATTCTGGCATGTAGACAACTGAATGTAGAATGATTCATGTTTTCTTCAGTGTGCACTGTAACACTGTTACAGCAAAAGTACCTTTTGCTGCAACTAAAAATGTATTGACTAACTGCTATTAATCCACAGCTAGGTTGCTTTAAGCTTTTGCTAAAATATAACATTGCATAGCATTTGAAGTTTGAGACAATGTCATCATAAGCAGTCACATTTTGGAGTGCCAGAAAGTTGCCTTTGCAATTATTGATCATGCTTTTATTGATCTGCGGTGTAGTGCTGTACTGGCTAGGATTCCCTTCAGGTCCCATAAAGATGCTCCTTCCTCTCTGATTCTTTCTGCTCAGGCTGCAGTGAACACAACTGGCCATTCTGGCCTGTAGGCACTGCAGTGGCAGTAGAATCTGATTACACAGAAGTTATATTTGGACTGTGTCTAAAGAGACAGCCAGGGACAAAACTTCTGTATTGCATGGCCCACTTAGAGTAACATTTGTTTTGTTATTTGATTGAGCTCAACAAGGCAAACATTAAGTCTCAGTTTCACCAACTATACTAAGTAGATATGCTTAGAACTGCTTATTTACAAAATGATATGTATTCAGTTGTGGATTTTCTCTAACACTGACTTTTAGCCCTTCTTCAAAAGAGAAACAGGCATGTGCTTATTTTATAGTGACACTTAAATTATTTATTCCCATGTGTTAGATAAACATATTTAAAAATACCTTCTTATGTTTTCTTGTTCTTTTAATTGCTGTGAATCTAAGAAATAGTAAAAGATGAATACTAAAGTGTATGCATTCACTATGATTGTATTTAAGAAGTGCCTGAAGTCACACACTGTACTCAAGGGAAGTCCATCTGATATTCTTTTCTGCATATCGTCTCTGATGACCCAGATAAGCACATAGCATAGCTAGCAAGAATAATGTCCAGCGTTACTCAGACTGTGGATATGCATAAAAACGGTAGCTGTGTGCCAAGACGAACATAATGCCTCCATCTCACAAATTTCACATTAACAGACTGTTTGGAAACAAGGGAGGGTGTTTAGTGTGCTTTCAATATCCGGTTTTTAGACTTCTTGGAATACAGTTTTGCCTCATGGTTAACTAATTCTATGAGCTGACAGCAGAAGTGGAGTGGACCGAAGGGAGAGACCATTGCCTGGCCGTCGGTAGCTCTGGCACTTCAATCGAGGCTGAGGCTAGAATAAGCAACCTTCTCTAATTTATGTGATCCAGAGTCCATAAGAAAGGACGTGACCATCAAGTAATTAACTATCTGAAATTCTTAATAGTAAAGTGAGGTTTTCTGCTTCTTCTGAAGTACTGATACCATGACCTTTGCATTATCAGCTCTGGACAGATACTCTTTTTATCCCAGCAAGGAATCCTTCTCCCCACTGTCAAATCACATGGCAGCTTTTCCAGGACCCTTTCAATCAGACAATGGAAGCAAAATATCCTGGGACTGCATTTCTCAAGTCTCTCAAATTAAC
This sequence comes from Atractosteus spatula, assembly GCF_055471065.1. Taxonomy (NCBI): domain Eukaryota; kingdom Metazoa; phylum Chordata; class Actinopteri; order Semionotiformes; family Lepisosteidae; genus Atractosteus; species Atractosteus spatula. The sequence continues at coordinate 76,899,740 of NC_142707.1, forward strand.
TGGAAACTAAAAGGTGAGTTTCATGTGGACTGGAGTTAATTTCCAATGATCATGCGAGTGAGTCTTAAAAGGTAAAAAATAATATTACAGGTTGAATGAATACAAAATGCAGAGAGGCTGCGGTTCCTGTATGTCACAGAGCTCGTCACGTGTCTGACCCTTACAGAAGCGCTGCTGTCTTTAACAGCCCGAGTCCTCTGACTGCCTCCCCCAGCCTTGTGTACCGTCGCTCTTCACTGAGCTGCTGCTCTATAAAAAACCTCCTGTAGATCGACAGATACTTCACAACTGACCTGCTAAACTCGAAAGCAACCAAAAAGCCACCTTGCACGTTGTGCCCTGAAGGAACGGCCTGAATGCAGCCGAACAGAGCTCTTTCATGCTCTTCATACAGCTCCACGTGTGTCCCGACGGACTGCAAATTCAAACCGGCCTCGTCGGCTGTCTCCAGGCACATCCCGGCCGAGCCAGACACACCGACAGAACTAGAATCTAGAGGTCCTCTTGCGCGATGCTGCCGCACAAGACTAATGGGTTCACATATTTCTGAAACTCATCACTGACACATTCCAAACAGCCTATTTAAAAGCACCCAACTTTAAAGTCATTTTATTTTTTCAGAAAAAAAACTTCAGAGAATGCTTTACGCTACGAAGTCGCTTTCCATGATGAAACAAACCAGTTTTCACAGGATGATAACAGAAAGTAATTATGTTAATGTAACATGAATTAAAATTTGTAGTTTATTCCAGCAAGTACCTCTCTCTTATCAGTTCACATCATAATAGCACATGCAAATGTAGCTCCGTAAAATTAAACTAACACAACCGATATCTCTCAAGATCATATAAATCAAACTGATTTATATTCATAATTCTAACTATGGTAAAAGGGAAGAAAATAACGGTACTACTCACTGAATATGGTTTACGCAGTGGACTGGGAAAAGACCTGCTGCGAACAGCGCTCAAAAGCTCAGACATCGTGGATGGAATCTGCCGAGATCTAATTTATCAAGGTCATTGTTTTTGTTTTACTTTCTAACGGGAAAAGTATAGATGACAGATTGTTGTCAACAGAAAATAACATACTATTAGCAATTAAGGCAGGATAGCCAGGATTTTCATAATTTGAAACCTATCATGCTGAGACATTTAATTAATTAATCTAGCTGTTTAAACGTATGATGGTATAAGTGTAATGGCATATTTTCAGACAGAATATTTGAGGTCAGAGACGAAGTTTTAATTCCGCCTGATAATCCCACACCTTGACGGCCAGGAACACAGCCCCAAGGGACAGCGCACAGTCCGCCCGTCTTCCTGAGCAAGCTCAGAGCCCCGGCCATGTGACCAGCAGATGAGGAAAAGGGAAAAACATGACGATGACAATCAGTGCCGTCTCTGGGAGGGTCGCAGTCACACGTTTCTGGTACAGTACACGTAACTCCTCAGAGGCTTGTAAACAGAGGAAGCTAACACCAGTTGTGCCTGAGTCAACCCACTCACGAAGAGCTTGATGATAAAACCCCGTGTCTCTCGTGGACCGAGAAAGGCTGACTGTGTTGCAATACTGGATTCATCCTAAAATAGGGTTTTGAATGTTTTTGTGCAGAATTTACTAGTCTTATGCACACCTAACTACTTAATATTTCCCGTTGTACCCGATTTTATTTTAAATACTCATGTTTAACATTGCTTTCCACTTAATTGAACTAAAAATAAGATGAATCTATTTAAAACAATGTCCATATTACGCGAACTAGCGCATATAATTATGTGACTGTAGAGCACCCATGGAACTACGAAAAAGATTGAGCTGGAGCTAAATCCGTTCACTGCACTTCAAGATTGAGATTCACTTTATTGATCTATTCGACATATTTCATGTTTTATTAAAGGAGATCCTTTTCTTTTTAATTCTGAAAACTGCGATTAAGCACCCAAAACCCGTTGAGATCGGGAGAGAAGTGTTCAACTTTAAACATTTTCTTCCAGTGTTTGTTCGGACCCACTTTCATCTTCTCATCGGAGAAGCGGGGTGAGAAAAGACGTTCCTAGTCGACCACAGTCGGGACTGGGGTGAGTGCAGTGCCGGCTGGTCTGGGGCTTTATTTATTTTATAATAAAAATCCGAAGAAGAGGCAGCGATACAACTTCATGGTCCCGCTGTGCTCTCTGCTGAGCTCCAACCCGACAAAAATAAAGTGCATGGACAGGTATTTCTCGTCTCCTCATTCATGATCAAGAAATGTGTATACAAGGTAGTTTTAAGCTGCTGTCAATATTAATGGTCGCAGCGTTTGAGACTAGTTAGCGAGTTGCACTCCGCACCGCACTACCGTTCGCGTGAGCGAGCACCCGTGTTTTGAAGCCCGGAAGCCACGCCCACTATTGTTGTGCGCGCTGCCCGCCGGGCGCGGAACGCGCGGCGATTGGTGGGCCGGGCTGTCGCTCAGGCGCGGCTGCGGCGCCCTTCCGCTCGGTCCCGGCGGCGGCGGCGGCGAGCGGCCGCTCACAGAGCAGCGCGGCTCCAGCGTGGGCAGCCGGGACCGAGCGGGACGGCCGCGGCGCGCTTCGCCTGGCAGAAGTTTGAAACACGGACGAGAGCTCAGAGTTCAGCGCGGCTGCTGGAGAGCAGGAACACACAGGCGGAGGACCGGTTTAATCTTTTCCCCCCACTCTTCTAGAAGTACTTGCGAGAGGGGGAGACCATGCCAGCTGCAACTCTGCTGCCGTTCACGGCTACCCCGAGTAGGAAGTCCGCCAACCCCAGCGCCTTTCGGCTCACGGAGAAATTCATCCTGCTGCTGGTCTTCAGCGCCTTCATCACGCTGTGCTTCGGCGCGATCTTCTTCCTGCCGGACTCCTCCAAGCTGCTGAGCGGGGTGCTCTTCCACTCCTCCCCGCCGGCGGAGGCGGCTGCGGACAGCGACCCCGGCGCCGGCGCCCCGGGCAGCGACGGCGAGAAGTTGGCCAAGATCCGGCGGGACCACGAGAAGGCGCTGGTGGAGGCGAAGGACACGCTGCAGAAGCGGCCGGACGAGATCCGCCAGGACATCCAGCAGGACAAGGAGAGGGTCCTGCGGGACGGGCTCGGCAGGGCGGGCGGCGACCGCCCGCTGCCCGACATCGACTACCTGAGGCCCCCGGGAGCCACCGGCCGGGAGCCGGCGGAGCCGGAGACCAGGGAGAGGAGGGCGAGGATCAAGGAGGTGAGTCGGGGAGGCTGCTGCCCCTGCCCCCTGCCCCCTGCCCCCGGGGCAGACCCGGGCTCCTACCTGGGACTCATGCATATCGGACCCGCGTCTTCTCCACGGCGCCGCTGCTGGCGCAGTTTCCCGAGTTGCTTGTGCTGCTGTCCGTGTTGTTGTCTTGGTGCCCGAGAGGCAGCAGTAGGGTTCCCCGGGTCTCCGTGTGGACCCCGGGGGCGCTTGGCGAAGCAGTCCCGCGTCTCGGCTGGTGTGAGTTTTCCGAGGCGCCGCTGCTGGGGCAGTTCGTGTCTGGGGCGGAGTGGATGTGTGGCCGGGCTCCTGTGCGTGTGCTGTCGTGTCTGGGGCGGAGTGGATGTGTGGCCGGGCTCCTGTGCGTGTGCTGTCGTGTCTGGGGTGCGGTGGACGTGTGGCCGGGCTCCTGTGCGTGTGCTGTCGTGTCTGGGGTGAGGTGGACGTGTGGCCAGGCTCTGGGCTCTTGTCTCTCCCCCAGTTCAGCGGTGCCGCTGTGGGAGACGTGTGGCTGTACAGGTGTCAGGAAACAATGTCGCCGGCTGGCGACACAAGCCAGCTGCCGGCAGGTCAGGAGTGAGAAAGTCATGCACAGCGGTTACATTTTAATTCCTTACTGTGTCTTACTCAGCACCATGGGCCGTGTATCTCAATAGTTCACATCCCTGACTTCGTCCGGATACGTTGCTTTTTTAGGGTCTTCTCATTGCCCTGACAGTGTTTGTTTGAGAGCAGCCCCGTCTAAAATCCGAAACTAAAAGAGTACCGGCGAGCTCTGTAATGTCTCCGCCAGGCCCTTTATTTGCAGTGTTGGTAACAACGTTTCTGTATTTGTCCGGATTTGTCTGATGAGCTTCCAGAGCAGCGCGCCGGTGGACCGAGCAGTGTTCGCCGAGCGGCTGGTGACTCCCGCCGCACCGCTCGCCCGAGGTTTAGTTTGACGCCTCCAGGAGAACTCTAAGCAGAGGATACTGATTTCAACATGTGTAAAAAATAAGCGTGCGTCTTTTTTACCCCCGCACACGTCTTTGCGTCTTTTAGCGAGCTGCGGTCAGCGAGCCTCACGGACACCGGAGCGGCTATTTCGAAAGCCCGTCACTCCCGAGCTCCTGAGTGGCCGGACAGCCTTCTGTCGGGTCACATCCCTGTCGCAGTTCCTATCGAGGGAAGAAAGGAAACGCCGAGAAGTAATGTCATGTAGTGCGGAGGTGATGCCCTCACGTTGTTGTACACGCACGGAGTTCCGGGGCCGCACTTCACCAACACCTGTGAGTCTTGGTGAAACAGGACAGACGAAAGGAATCTCGCACGAGTTCTCTGAAAGGTATTCACTTTCAGAAGACAAGATACCGGTAAAAGAGAGTGCGTCATGCTGGCATCTTTCACTGCCTGTTTGTCCTTGCTTTCCCCCCTCTGTGTGTGCAGTCACCGTTGCACGTACTATGTAGGTGCAGCATGTTGAATAAAAGTATTTTTTTCTCAAGAATGTAATATTGTATTTAAAATGCCAGGCCGCAGCAGAAGCCTCGATTAAAAAAAGATGTTGTTCTCCTTTGAGATTGAAGTGCTGGAATATGCTCAGAATCGCTTTGAAGTTGAAAATAAAACCCTTAACCCACAGGTCTCCTTGCTGAGGGTGGTGCGGTAATGATTGTCTAATCTTCTGTCTTGGAGCTTTGTTTTAGCTCCTTGCTACACTGTCCTCTCACTATTCTAGAGATTGGGCATCAGGCACAGAAGCTAAGCTGACTTGGCTAGTCCCAGGCTTTCTCATCTTCTGTCTCGCCCAGCCTCTGAAAGCTGTGATCCTTCTTCTGACTGACAAGGGTGTGGACAGTCCATTAGAGGAATTAATAGCCTGATGGAAATAAATGCAAAATGCCAACAAGACGGGATATGGGACACATTTGTAAGGTTTTATTTTCAAACGAATAATAGACTTTTGCACAAACTGATGATTTATAGGTGACTGCTCATGTTTATACAGCTGCATTTGTGTGCCAACCCAGTGAAGATCTAGGATACTGCAAAGAAGGCATAGTACTGAAGGGCAAAAATATCACAACTGCCATTTTGCTTTATAGATGAGCCATTTACATCTGTAATAATAAGATTAATATGAATGATATGCACTGTAAACATACACTTGTGAAAATGTTTTCCTTGCATACATTTGATCATATTGAAACAAAAACATACTCTGTTCATCCCAGCAATTTTAAGTGACCATAAATATTGGGACACATTCACTCTAGATAACTCTCGTAAAGTAAAAGTCTGTATTTGGTTGCATGTGCCTTTGAGGCAATAACTGCTTGAAGTCTGTGAAGCAATGTGCTCACCAAGCCCTTTGTGCAATTATTTGAGAAGCTTGGCTGAATACTACAGATAAATGCTTTGGAAAGCAAAGATAACAGCTTTTGACATTAGTGGCTTAATCTGTTTGGAGGGCAGTGTTTGTCTCAATTCTGAGGGAGGAGGTCACTCTAGAGTCTTTGATGGCGCTGGACGAATATGAGTAGGGTTCAAGCCTTTAAGAGCCAGGCTTCACTCCAGGCACCCACAGAAACCAGCTGACAAGGTCAGCAGTCCCGGTTTAGGGGTTTCCAGTACATTCCGGCGGTGGAGTCTGTGTTATACTGTCCCAGGAAGTGAAATGCTTTGGCGTGGATCAGTTGAGGTTTGCTTTCCCTGCTTTCACGCAGTAGAAAACAAGATCTTCCTTAATATTATTTCTTCTTTATTTCATGAGTGCTAATTCATCGTTGTGGGGTGCGTGTTAAAAGAGGCGTTTTCGTTTCACGGGTTATCTGTGTTTTGCACACTCTGGGGCCTTCAGATCAATAGTTCTGAAGAATTTAATTTCAGCGCAATTCCAGCAACATCTCACTGTTGAATGGTTTGATGTGGTAAGGATCTCTGCAGAAAATGAGCTGGAAAACGTGGCTGCACAAAGTCTGTTCCAGAATTAACCATCATTACAGTATACATTTGAAATAACCTCTAAATCGTGGTATACAAAGAATAACAGACCAAGTATGACCAAGTAAACTGAACACTTGCTTTACAGTTGTCTTTGTATTTACAATTCCAATACTGTGCCTTTTACAGTGAAAAGGCAACATTATTAAGCCTTTTCCTAACAGTTACACACACAGGTTGCTGACCAATGTCTTCAAAAATCTTTGCATAGAATAGTTTTTTCTTTGGAAATAAAGTAGGCAAGATGTCTTGAAAACATCTCCTTATTGTGTTTGTGTGTCATTGTGTAGAAGGGAGTGACATTGTATCTGTATTCATTATGTATTCACTGCCTTCAGTTTCAGTTTTGTGTTTTTGCATGAAAATATTTCAGAATTAACAGAATGGTGTATTACAGCTTACCTTTAACAGGATTGTGCCTACATTTATAGTGCTGTTTTTAACAGATGTTTGTAGCTTACAATTGGATCTTTTAACTCTTCCTCTGAGCCCTGTGTGTTGGGCTGAATCTGAGAAGAGCTGGATGATGAGGAGCCTGTTGTAGTTGGTATATAAACCATACAAGTGATTTGTATGCCACGTAATAGGGAAGATGAAAAATACAGGGAAGGTCTGGTGAAACTGAGCTGTATATGATGAATGATAATCAGTTTCTATTTAAAGTGTGGTTAGCATTTCAGTTCTTTGGGAGTTTTGTATGAAGACAAACTAAAATTCAGCTGAAGGCCTCAGGCTTCCTTTGGTGTGTGGGGTTTCTTACAGAAACCACAAGGTCTGCTGGTTAGTTTCGCACTTGTCTCCAGGGGGCTTCTGTTGGGAGTCAGAAAACCACCAGCCTGACAGATGTTCCTCCTGTCAAATGGAACAGTTCATCAGCCGTTGAGGTACGGCGCTGGATGTGGAAGGGCTGAAACTGAGTGAACAGCTTTGTGCACGTGGGGACTTTACGCAACTAGAACTACCTGAGAACGGTCGTCATGTGCGCCTACAGTTTCTTTAAGTGTACTTTCCCAAGTACAAAGTTTGTGTTGTGTTAAATGGCAAAAATAAATGTTTAAGAACATTAAAAAAAATCCAAAGGCAAGTTTGCTGGGGCAAAACAATGAGTTCCAGTTTTAGGTGCATGTTATTTACACAGACGATGCTTATTCTATTAATTTGACGTTCATGTCCTTGGAATTGTGTTTTGCTGTGTGTGTGTTGGAGTGATAGGCTCCTGTCTGTACCACCAGCAGTTAAACCATCAGTTTCGTCTTCATGAAGGCTAGCTGTATTTTTCTCTCGGAAGTGTCAATGTTAATGTAAGTGCATAACAAGTACTAAGTTCATGAACTGCATCATGCACACATGGTGCTCGGAATAGAAATGGATTTAGCAGATTGTTTTATTCTTATTTAAAAAAAGAGCAGTACACGGTTATCTGCAGCTTGATTATGTGGTACTTGGGAATGAAAATGAGATTTTCATTTTCAGCCACGTTTATTATTCCGATTCCCCATCATGTGCATCAAATTTGCAATTGAATATCCCATTTTCCTAATCCTCTCCGATAGCCTTTGTGCTGGATCATGCTATCAGCTGGGTTCTGTCTTGGTGTCCCCCTGGTGACGGTGCAGAGGCAGCCGAGGCGTGACCGGGCGCTGTGCTTCAGCTGTGGGAATCGGGTCGGGAGTCCGGTGACTGGAAACACGGGGTCGCGAGAGGCAGAGACGCAAGGCCATTTTCTGTTTCACATATAATGTGGCTCGGTTAACGTAAAAGCTGCAACGAGAGGAGGTGCTGTGGCCAGCTATCGCCAGCCCTGCTGACTGGCTGATTGATCTGAGGCTCTCGTGCAGCTGCCAGCGGCCCCTGACCCCCAGGGGACCCACGGTGACTCTTGGCTCTCTTGAGAGCCCAGGGCTGAATCGCCGGTGCTTGTCGATGATTGGAACGGGGCTGCCTTTGGTGAACACGTCTGCGCTCTCATTCGCAAGTCTTGGAAGAGCCCAGGAGCCCGAGTCTGGGTTTCCCTTCTTCAAGGACGTTCTTTCTAACGACTCGGCTGAAAAGGTTGCTCCTGCGCTGGTGGCGTTCCCAGGTGGTCAGTCCGTGAGGAGCCGCCGCTGGCTTTGGAAGGACAGGTCCGGCATTCCGGCTCCCCCACAGTGGGCCGTGTGCTCCTTGTGCAGGAGAGCTGCAGGGGGGGCAGTTCAGGCAACACGTCTGAATGGGGGCAGTCCTGAAACAAGGGTGGAAATCATTTGCAAATCCCACGCAATATTTTTAGAAACAAAAGCATGCCGCAGATGTAAAACCGACATCAGTTGCGATGAAGACTGCGGTTAAGAACTGGAAGAGACAGTGGCCCCTCAGGGTCAGCACTGGGTTCTACAGTAGCAGCTTGCGTCTGCGTATAAACTGCGGCTGGATATACCTCATCGCTCAGCTGTGTTCTTGCGTGATCTTTCCAGACACGTAAACGTTGTTCTTGGAATCTGCCTGTTTCCTGTGGAGCACATGTAACTGGAGTGATCAGATTGACATTACTAGGGAAAAGACCTCGAATGATCTAATTTTCTGATGATTATAACTTGTTTTGCAGTGTATTGTTCCATAGCAGGTGCAGCTTTATGTAAGGTATTGAGATTAAATAGGAGCCCCATTAAACTGATGAACATCGAGTGCTGTGCTAAGTTGTTTTAAAACTGCAAGGTGTGTGATCTCCTTTCACACTGAGCGCTTGCTGTGGACATGGTGTATTCAAGAGGACACCGTCTAAGTATGCCTCAGTTCTGGACTGATGCAGTTATTATATGCATCTTAAGTAATTTCAGTAAAATCGATTAAAAGAATCACATAACAATTACATTTTCATAGAGAATGAATTTATTTTTCATCTGCTTCTCTCTTTATTTGATGAAACAGTCAATTGGATGATTAGTAATTTCAATAAGAAGGTGCATGTGGGGGTGTCTCTGGAGGAGCCGGGCATGAGGATCTGGGTTAATCCTCTGTGCTGAGGGCCAGGCAGACGGCTGCAGGTGGGATGTTGACACTGGAGGAGGGATACGAAAAGACTAGTGTGAGCGAGAGAGGCTTACCATGGTAATTATAGCTTTTTAGGAAGAGACATCATGGAGGATTACGAGCTAGAGTAGCAGAGGTGAGGGAGATAACGACAGTGGACAAACCAACTAATTTCCCTGTTTTCAGTTCTAATCTATAGCCTTATACCTGCATTCTGCACCTAGTTTTTGCTTGTATTTGTTCTTTTTTCCTTCAGTGGATAAGTAGAAACCAAACTCACATTTGCTATGAAGAAACGGGTTGAACACTGTCACCTAACTGTTACTTTAGAGTTTCAGGTTTTCAGCTGCTGTTCTTGAAAGATTTCATGTAGATTCTCACCAGCCATACCTGCCTATGGATGCCTCAGGCTATTTTGTAGTGGGGTGTGTGTCTCTGCGGGGGCCTATTTAATATCTTTGAAACCAGACCAGACAAAGGGAGTTAAGGAAATAGTCATAACCTTTCAGTATGTCACAGGAGTCTATTTGGTGTGCCTTCTCCAGGACCCGCAATGTATAATACACGCATTTATACGTCATCTATTGAAGTATCGCCCATGATCATTTTAGCTCGCTATCCTGAGGTACTCTTACACACTCCGAGCTCTGTGTCCCACCCTGTAGGCTGCTTCCCTAATGAATACAAAAGGGATGAGGCTGTTTCTCACAACACTCAAAACAATGAGTGAAAATTAAAGAGCACATAATAAGCTTGAGACTCCAGGAAAATTGTCTGCCCAGCTTTAGATCTGTATCTCTCATGCTGCTTGTTTTCTGCTTTCCTGCCATCGCAAATAAGGCTTATGCAAATCCCAGTTCTAGGTTGTGTACTGTCGCCTGATCCACTTGGTCAGCCCTGCTGCACGAACAAACAGACCCATTACTAAAATACAAGGCAGTGGGCCTCCTCGTCTCGCTGCAACAGGTGAAGCATTTCAAGTGTCAGCTGGTCTTATCCGTCATGTCCGCACGGATAATAAGGTGAATTATCCAACACGTTATTTCCTGTATGGAGCCAAGCTCTTGAGTTTTAACTGCTTAGCATTGTGGTGGTTTACAGAGTCCGTGAAATTTCCAATTAAAATCTTAAAGAAACTTACCCTTTCATGTTTTTATCCAGTTATGAGGATTTTTGGAACATTAAGCTGTATCAGCCATGAATGATTAGCACACTTTAAACATTCATGGTGCATTGAATTTTGCCTTTTAATGTGTTTTGAGCAGGCGGGAGATGTATTTTTTTTTCTCATGGAAGGACAGATAATAGGCTACATCACTGGAATGGTGTATGTTGTAATGGGTTTCAGAATTTAGACAATGTTATCAGGCATGTCTGTAAAGAACAGGGGTGCTTAATCAACCTTCAGAATTCTCCAAGAAATGTCTGACGTTGTACTAATTCATTTTAGCTTTCACACACTTTACACTTTGCTGTAGTGTCTCCTGAACTTCAGGATGGCTCAGGTGTCAGTTTTCTGTGATGGACTGTGATTTTTAAAGTTGATACCGTAGATTCTTTCAAGAAATGACTGATTGAGTTCCTTGGATCCATTTTCTGCTAGTTACCAAAAGGGCTAGACTGGGCCCGATGGTCTCCTCTCATTTGTGAACTTCTGTTCTTATTGTTTTTTTCTCCTCTGTTCTTCAAAGCCCAGTTTGTAATGACATGAAGCAGACTTGCATAAAGCAAAACCTGGACGGTGGTTATACAAGTTAAATGGGATTCGGTTTCAATTAATCTTCCCTCTGGGCTCATTGAAAATATTGTGAGCTGGGTGATAAGGATTCAGTTTGATTGTCTTGAGCTGCAGATTGCTTCTCTGGTAATGAAGTTCAGAAGGCACAGGCAGCAGAATGATTATTCTCAGTCTGGCAATGTGCTTTCTAATGGAGGAGTTTACAAACTGCACGTCCTCTGGGAAATTCTTTCACTTATAATATACACCCTTTCACTAAATGCTCATTATTTAAAAAAAACAACTTACTTTTATGCCTTTTCCAATGTTTACACAATCCTAGAAATGAATAGTTTTCTTTTTCTGTCACAGTAGTTTATTTTAGGACAGTTATTTCACTTATGTATTTTGGAGTGACTCAATGCAATGTTTCATCCTTGAGAGCAGCACAAGTCTGTTACAACTGGCGTTTCTTGCCTATGCTCCACATGTGAGCTCAGTACCTCTATATCAGGTTCTCAAGCGTGCCACCTGCTGAACCCAGGAGTGGCCCTCCGGTGCAGGAGGGGCTGACTGCGCTGACATTTGACTGGTTTTCCTGACTTTACTGCTTGAGATATCCTGCACTGCTCGTGGTGAGACTTCAGTCAGCAGGACACTGCTGCTGAGAGTGGGAACGTATATCAACCACGGCATCTAGATTTGAGCTTTAAAGATTAGTGGGTGACTGGTTCCCACGAGGGAGCTTTTTGCAGTGCACACTTTGCACGTTCATTTTTATTAAAGACCATTGTAGTGCTTCCTGCTTAAGGAATTATCGCGACCAGTGACTCTGTTGGCGTACGAGTCGTTCTGTAAGGCTTTAGGTTTTATAAGAAGATACATGGTCATGGCAAATGTGCTGCCTACAACAAGTATAAACACATTGGTTTTAAAGTCTTCTTACTGCTTTTAGAGCGTGAAAAAACAAATCTCCTGTTTTCGTGGTAAAAGCAAATTCTGCATGGTGTACAGCTGGAAAACCTGGTGCTGTCTGAAGAAAACAAACGTAATAAAAGCATCCAAGCCATTTCTAGCCTGACTCCCACGTTACCTGGCATTTCATCACCTGAGTGGCTGTCTTCTGTGTTTCTGTAGTTCACAATGGTTTCAGTGAATCGTTCATGGGTTAGTGAGCGGGTGACACCAGCCCGTGTGTCCCCCTCATCACTGCTGCTTTGGTCGTGAGGTGTGGCAGGCACATCCTGCAGCAGTTGTAGAATTTCTGACGTTCCGTTATTCCGGCGTTGCACATGAAAACCTTTAAGTTCCTCTTTGACAAACGGAACATTTGAGCAGTTTGTGCCAAGTCCTCCTTACACTTTTACTTTTCACATTATTTCATGTAAGTGCAATGTTCACAAGAACATCCTGTATTTCTTAATGTGCCTGGAAATGTAGGAATATATAATTAATATAATTGGTCATTTATATAATTGATCATTCACAAGCTACCTCCCAAATGCTCTCCTATAGATACTCTCAATGTTCTGGATTACTCTTTAGTCGAATGGTTGGTTATATTAACACTAGGTTGCATTATTAGGTTATGGAGGGCACATGAACTTCTTCACGGTGAGCTGTGCAGTTTTGGAGAAGCAGAGGAGCTTTGGTATTCTAGTGGTTCCCAGGCCCGTTTCTTTCATGCGCTGGTCAGTGAACAACACCCATATGTGCTCTGGGCTGTTTGTTTTCCAGCCTTTAAAGGCCCAATTCTGTGTGACCCATGTGTAACACTTGATCCTCATTTTTTTAAATCCTGCTGCACAAGTTAATTTGCACCAACCAGTATAGATGGAGGAAGACAACCTCACAACAGGCCAGTGTCATCAGATTTGTGGTTCCGTCCAGGGTTAGGACATGCTCGTCCACTAAGGTCTGGAAAATCTCCCACTTTGTGATCTCGAACTTCAGCTTCAGATGTTTATATCTTTGTTGCTGCTGTGAGATGCTGTGTTCCCACATGTCCTCTGTCATTCTGTGATGTTCATACAGCGTGTCCAGTGTTTTTTGAAATTAACAAAATAATTGTCATTCTTAAAGCCTGCACAATTTCTACAAGATAGGCTTAATGTTTTCTAATTCTGCAGTCTGGTTCTGTGAGGAGAATCTTTTTCTGGAGGATTGCATGCATGATGAAAATTGAGAATTTGGATATTTAAACTATGGAAAAATAATGCAAATAGAAACTGATTTTACAAAGTTTAATAAAGAAAGTATGCAAGGGCTATTTGTGCCCTGCAGGATATTTCATGTGTGGTGTGAGGCAGGACTTTAATGATTGCAGGTGCACAGAACACAATTACCAGGAACAGAATAGTTCTGTAGGGGCTGGCTTATAAGCAATCCCTTCACAATCCACAGGAACTATGCTGTGGGTGTTTTTTCTGTTTGGACAGGTGTTTGAAGTATAAAAAGTGATGACAGTGTGGACATCTCTGGAAAGACAATATTAGCTTAAATGCAGTGTCTGTTAGCCCCATGTTTGTCATAAGCTCTTATGTCAACATAGACCTTTGCAAAAGATTGATGTCAGGTCTGAAAATTGTATTAACATGTTACTTGGTTTGTGATGTTTTAGATCATTTTTAAAGTGAGGTGAGCATTTAGGTTTACTAAGCGCATTATTCTACACTTAATACATGAAATACCTGCCTCTTAAAGTTGCATTTTAGTTTAAGCTTTCAAATACTTGGTTAGTAGTCCTATTTAGCTTTGTTAAATAAAGTCTTGTTTTTAGGGTAGATTTTACATAGTGTTTTACTCTTGGTTATATTCTACCACATTCTGTTTTTCTTTTTCTTTTTTAGATGTATTAAGTGTGTGCTATTTTACATCTTCCAAAGTGCCTAAATATTTTGTTTTATAAGGGACTGGATAAGGATCTGGAGTCAGTCCTAGATTTATTTTCAGTACTTGGGTTACACTTTCATAATTAAGGTACAATATTAAGAACTACTTGTTTTTTTTTGTCTTCTATAGCGCAAATACTTTAAAGCTTAATTTTTTAGTCTTATTTTATATACATGTATAAAAGACCATGCTAAAAAAATGCTTTGACATCTGTTATGTGATTTTTATAGCGATAGCTTTCTCTCTTCAAGAAAAGCTGCAAACATTTTACTGTCTCTAATTATTTTGGTTACCTTTTTTCTCTAGCGCTTTTTTAATCAATATGAGGCTTTGCTTTTAATATAATGTTTTGTTTTCCAAATCAAATGCTATTGTATGTAATTCATCCTTTCCGCTTCCTGAAAATGCTTAAAATCCCTTATCCAGTCAAGTCTGACCGTAACGGCAGGGTGAGAGGAAGAAGGAATTAATTTAAACTACTCAGCCATTGTTGGGGGGAAAATCCTACATAATTGAATATATCTGAATTTAAATCTTTAATTTACATGCATCAGGTTGGCGCAGTGAGAAAGCTCGACTCGTATTTCCAGCCTGGCTCTGATCAGGAGTGCACTCCTTGCATGTTGTGTGCTGTTACAAAAGAATGAAATAGATTTTTCTTTTTGTTCTAGAATATAACATAAAAGTAAAGAATTTAGATGTGGACTCGTGCCACATGATTGCTTTCAGTGGAGTTTTACCGTTGCGGGGCATCTAAGTGGCTCAGGTGCTCCAGAGCTCACTGGAGCAGTGATGCAACTCTGTGACCGGGGTCCCCTCACTGGGCGCCTCACGCGGGATGAGCAGATCACACTGGCCCCCCTGCAGCGCTCGTGTGCCCGGAGGGGGACTGACCGATGGGGGGGTTCTTCTGCGTTCGCCCCACAAGGGGATGAAGGGCAGGTGCAAACCTTTCAGCGCTGAGCATGGTCGCCATGTGGTTTCAACACGTTGCCATTTCGCTGGGCTCCTCTGGGCTCTTCAGTTCGAACACTAGCTGTGTGCTAATCAAGTGTAATCTTTTTTGTGTTTCTTTTGGGCCTTTTCCTTTTTCTGCATTATGAACGAGAATCTCTCTCCTGTATATTTGAGTGTATGTTCATCCTATATATGTACCTTCAGTTGTTACAAATTTGATTATTGATCTTTTTGCATTTGCTGCTGTTTGGGTCTGATGTTTGTACAGTGATATCATGAATTGATATACAGTTAGCTTTTTCTTTAGAAGGATTGGTTATGGACTTGTCACATGTGTCCCTCGTTACAAGGAAGATAATGAAGATGTCAATTTATGTGGCTATTACTAAAGTGGTCTTGGGATTTCTGAATTCCTAGATGGAGATGAGCGTTTCAGAATGTTGGGCTACCTGTTGGAATTCCACTTCCAAGCAGTGACTGGAAGTCATCTTGTAACTGTGAGGATTTTGTTTCTTCATCTTTTGAAAATACTGCTGTTTAGGTACCACTGAGCCTAGAACTTCATACTGGACAGATGTCCTGGGGTACACAAGATCTCGCACTTGTGACAGTAAATGCAACAACTAAGATAGTGGTCTGATGTGCACGTTTGAAACCCTTTCAAAAACTACTACATGGAAAAGCTGCACTGATTGAAATGAAACATGGAGGACGTACAGTTAGCATCTGTGTTTATACGATGGTATAGTTCAGTGGTTCTCAAACTTTTTGGACCAAGTATCACCCCTGATCCAACCAAAGCATCCAAGTACCACCTACAAGTCATCATCTCATAGGTACCCCAGAAATTCTCAATGACCAACATGAGCGTGCATGCACACACACTCACACATACATATAATAAATATTATTATAATAATAAACTTTATTTGATATAGTGCCTTTAAAGGTGGCTTCTCAAAGTGTTTTACAGAAAAAAAACAGTAACAACAACTAATAAAAATGCACCATTTCAGTGAGAGGGGTGAGACTGTTTAGTCGAGCAAAGCAGATGTGAATTACTTTTTCGAGCCTTGATACAATTCACAACAGAGTCTAACATTTTAAATCGTCAGGCATTTTCTTGACGGCAAAGGTCTCGCGGTGGATGTTGCAATGCATCCATTCATGTCTGGTGCAACCTCTCTAATTCGTGCAACTACACCGTTATGTCGGCTTGTCATCACTCTAGCACCGTCTGTACAAACTCCAACACATTTTATCCAGTCGATGCCATTCTCTTCGATAAATTCATCCAGAAGCTGAAATATGTGCTCTCCTGTAGTTCCTGTGGGTAGCGGCTTACAGAACAGAAAGTCCTCGTGGGACATGCCCTCAAACTCGTATCTAACGTAAACGAGCAAATTGGCCAAATCGACTACAGACTCATCTAATTGCAGTGAAAAACATCTGCTCATCTTAACGCGCTCTATCAGCATACTTTTGATATCATCCTTCTTTTCAATAATTCTATGAATGACTGTGTCTTTCGGGGGGGGCAGCAGGTCGAGCTGTTTAGCAGCTTTTTCTCCACACATTATACGTGTCAGCTCTTTTGCCAACGGTAAACAAAGTTCTTCACAAATAGTGTGGAGCTTACCTGCTTTAGCAATCCGCAAGCTTGCATTTTTCTGCGTTTCCGTTTTTATTTCCGTATTTATTTAAAGTTTTAATTTCATGCGCATGGGAGCGAAACACAGAGACGCTCGGTGTATTTTTCTCAAATTAACTTAGAACAGTTCTTAAATATTTTTCTGTTATCTATCACACTTTCCTATGCTCACAAGCTTACCAGCGTTCGTAGCACGTATTTCTATGCATTCCTGTGTTTACAACGTTGGCATTGTTCCAAAATCACGCACATTCTCCTTCCTCCCTATTTGCTGGAGATACAGTAGCTTTTTAAAATACAATTGGTCACTTGTGTCCGTAGCACGCATTCCTATAGAGTGGTATAGAATTACAGAGTATCTCTTTTGTCCACTGAAGTATTAGCGCGCACTGTATCGTAGTACGTAGGCTGCGTATTCGACACGTATTAAAATACAAAATATGAAAACCTGTCCCGATTTTTTAGCGCACACGACACAGTTCCAGGGTCATTTGGCGTACCACCTAGCGGCACTCCGCGTACCACTCCCGGTACGCGTACCACAGTTTGAGAACCACTGGTATAGTTTGTGGAGCAACCAGCATCTAACAAGCTGTCTTTCCTGCAGGAAACCATGACTGGCCCCGTGGCTGGTATGTGTAGCTCACACCTCAGGTTATTTCAGTTAAACCAGGTAGATTCTGTGAGCAAGCAGGGCAGCCTATGAGCTGCACCAAACTTGTGATCGTTTTCTCTGCCCAGAGCACGCCACTGACAGTGTGCCCAAACACAACTTTTTATACACAAACGTTAACGCATGGTGAAGTGGTATTCCTGCAAAAACCACTGCGCTGACCGACTTGGCATGCATTATTAAGAATACTACCTAAATTATAAAATCATGTATTAGAAAATGGTTGAAATCAGATTTGGTGTGGGATTCTGTGTTATCAACAAATCCCTGTGTAAATCTGTTTCGAGTATTTTAATCTTGATATTCTGTTCTGTGCTTGTATAGCTTCGGAGACAATTGTGCAGTGAAATTACTACTTCCATTTGCACTTTTTAACCTGTTGTTTTAACTGTTGTTTTAAGTCATAATGTTTGTTCCTTTTAACCTCTAGCAAAAGCTGAAATAATTACAATCTCTTATAATGGTTCTTGCACTAATAATTACAGAACATGTCAGGTCCTTTTGATGGGTTAGGATAATTAACACGTGACAGGCATTGCATAAAAATGATAGACAATTTACAAGTCACTGCTAATTAACCTTCATTCTCACTATGGAAGAGCAAAGGTTGTGCAGTTTAGGCCTCCAGACTATAATCTGTGGCTGGAAAAGATAACATTTATTTTGCATCCTTACTAGCAAACCATATGCAATGAAAAGAAAACTAGAGTTTGTTGGATTAGAGGCAGGTATCCTGTTTAAATCAGACTGCTGAGTTATTTACTACTATTCTTTCTTTTTTGTTTTTGTTTGTAGAAATGGTGTGAATACAAATAACAATGGGGTCAGTCTCTGTTTAGACTAGAAAATAGATGTTTGATTTGGAAAGTTGAATCTTTGAAGGGGAGCTGGTGGTCTTGTGTATTTTCATGGCTTTTTCATTTTTCCATTTTCTGGTTAAGCTTGGCTTTTGTATTTTGACTGCATCGTGCTTTTCTTTCAGAGGGAAAGCAAAATGGAATAAACAGGATAAATAATTTAGCTCTCATCCCATTATTTATCAGCCGCTAAATAAGAGATAGATGGCACAGAATGTGGGAGACTAAAGTAAATGAAGGAGGTTAGTCAGTCTCTCACAACCTTCAATGGCTGCATTATTTGTTGAATGTCTCTGAGTGTCTGCTGCTTGACCTGAAGCGATCTTGCCTTCCCACGTGATCGTTAATGGGCTCAGACGAGCTCCAGCCGGACTGCACTTCCACGAGCTCAGCTGAAGTGTCCGTCTTCATCCCTGCGGGCGGGAGATCACTCACTCGCGTCGTTGTGCGGCTGCTTTCTGACCAGTTCAGTTCACCACCTCCACAGAGACAAAGACAAAATCAAGATGTTTGAGCTAAAGATAAAGACAACTTAACAAAAGGCTGTAGCACTTTATGAGTGACTTGGAGGATCTGGGCAGAGCGGTGACTCTGTGGCTGGAAGGTTGTCAATTCAAATCCCGTGGTCGGCAGAGGAATCCTACTCTGTTGGGCCCCTGAGCAAGGCCCTTAACCCCAACTGCTCCAGGGGCGCTGTACAATGGCTGACCCTGTGCTCTGACCCCCAGCTTCTCTCCCTGTCTGTGTGTCTCATGGAGAGCAAGCTGGGGTATGCGAAAAGACAAATTCCTAATGCAGGAAATTGTACTGTATATGGCCAATAAAGTGATCTCTTAATCAGAATCGCTCTATTTGCCAAGTATGTTGCGTGTACAAGCAGTTTGATCTGTTGTCTTGGTGCACAAACGTAGAGGGAAACAGTCGATGATACGCATTTGCGTCACACCAAGAACACGCGCAGGTCCACAGCTCTAGACGCAGTGCATCCCGTATCCCTGTGTTCAGGTTAAGCTGGGGGACGGCCACAGGGAAGAAGCTGTTCGGGTGCCGGACAGGTTTTGTTTTGATCTACCGGTAGCTTCTCCTGGAGGCAAGTTTTTAAAACGGGCGGTATGTCGGATGAGGGGAGTCATCAACAATCTTTTCTCCTCGCTCCTTTAGCCTGAGCTCATACAGGTCTTCAGGAGATGGCAAATGGCCGCCAGTGACTCTGTGCACACAGACGGCGTGTTGCCGTTTGCCTCTGGAACGACGCGTTAGGGAGCGAATCAGAGCAGCGTAAGGATGCTCTCAATAACGGCTCTTAAACTGGATGAGAACGGGCTGGGAAACACTGAGGCTTCTCAGCTGACGCAGGAAATGCAGTCTGTGCGCTTTCTTTGTGAAACTGATCCAATTTGAACCCCATTTAAGTGTGTTAGAACTGGGTATTCCTAGAATCTTGTAAGATGCTATGACGCTACTCACTTTGACCTTGTTGGTTTCTAGGGGCTTGGGTTTTGGAGGGTTTTTCCGAAAGTCAGTTATCGATCCTACTGTTCCGAGGCTGTTGTGCTGAAGGAATATTAAAGCAGTGATGCAGAATCATTGGAGAAAGTAATGGGGAAGGACTTAGCAAAATCAGCTCCATTACAGTTATAGATTTGGAACAGGTGGACATAAATGAATAGAAATTGAGCCGCAGTTCTACTTGTTACAGATTAAAACTCTTAACTTTTTTTGTTTTGATTTAAGATCAGTGTCTCAATAGTCCCGATGTCTAATTGAGTCTAGTTGTAATTCAGGGTGACTGAATTTTCAGGGCTTTGCTGTTTATCTCCCCAGGCTTTGAACACTGTGCTGTAAACAAACAGCTATGGTTATTTTATAGAATGAAGCTGTTTTCCCTTGTTTGCTGTGATCAGATAGACATTAAAACTCAGAATGATTCAGCTTGTACTCTGGAGTAATGTTCTTAATTTTTTCCATTCTACTCTCAAGTGCAGTACTGAATAAAACTGTTGTTGGTTTATAATACAACAAGGAAATGCTGGCTTCAGAAGTCTACGTTTCTTTTAATAATGTCACTCTTGAGTCTGGTGTGGGCCTGTTTAATATTCATGAACTACTGCACCAGTTTGAACATGCAGTCTTTTTGATTTCATAGTAAATCACAACATGGTGTGATACATCACAGTGCTCATCTCATTTTCCTGGTTTTTATTGTTTTGCAAAGGTATTCTCCTCCCTCCACTGGTGCCACATTTTGTTGAATTACAAATGAGGTTTTCACACATTTTTGTGTAGTGAATATTTTTAATCCCAAGTTAAATGCTCTTGCTGAACACTTTTATGAGTGGAAGAAGTTAAATGTTAACAAAAACTACAGAAAAAATCTGAAATGTTAAATGTATATATGATTTTTTATATCTGTAAAACTGGGACGTCAATGGAAGGGGTTAAATGCTTTTGCAGTGTATTATAAATGCACTATACAATATCTAAATCCCCATATAACTACAGTCACCTAGAAGCAACACTTTATTTCTGAGGAGGTGCTGCATGAATGAAATTTGAGCCCTAGGCTTGTCATAGTTCTTATTAAATTCCTAAGCGGTGTTATTTTATACCTGAGGAAAAAAATGTGTAGTCATAATTTTTAGCCTGCTTGAGTTTAATTCTAAATTATCCATCGAAACACTTTTAAAGCAAATTATTCAAACTGGATACGCGCTTTACATTGCGTTTTATGAATGACATGGCATGGTTGCTTTCAAAATATAATTTTGTAGGCAATCATTTAAGTATTTTATGGCACAATAACCTTTTGTATCTGCAATTAGGAAGAATCCAAAGCTAGAATAAATCATTTTACAAAATCAGGACCTGCACATTTCCAATAACCACAGACTTCGTAAATCATTTAGGAGTGCTACACATCCGCAATAGAAATGCAGTAAATGATTTAAAAGCAAGAAACAGATGTATTAAGAGGTCCCTGGAGTACTTGAAGGTGTGATTTACCTGTGTCTCTGTGGCAGTTGCGTTCCTGTAGTTCACAGTTGGACTTGTGGAATTTAGCTGTTAATACGTAAACGAAAGATTCACTTTGGGAAAGTACATCATTGTGTGATTAAAGTCTTTCCCTGTTTGTTCACTGTTGCAGTCAGTCACAACTATATTGCTCCTGGTCTTTAAGAATTTAACGGTTACTTCCAAAAAGCTGCTGGATTGAGGCTTTCCAGAACCGGAAGTGATCCCCTGCCTTCATGTGCAAAAGGGCAGAAGGAGCTTTTTATTGATATTGTGTTTTATTTGTTTCCTTTTTTAAAAAAAGAAACATTAACAGTCTGTAATGTGAAACGTGAATTCCTGAATCGGTTCTAGTGTTGTGTTGTGTTCCAGTGCATCAAAAACTCAAAAACAAAAATGGAAAAAGGTCAGCTTTTCCAAACCAAACCAAAGTCAGCAACTTAAAAACACACTTCTAACAGATGCAATTCAGATTGTGCAGAAAATCTTTCAAATTCATGCAGATTGAGTTAAGACTCTCAACCTTTTGACTCTAAACATAAAATGTTATCTAGTGCAATAAAAGCGATTGTAGTTGAGGCCCTGGAGGGCAAGCTGGCACTAGAGGCAAATGCTACCTCATCTCCACAGTCCCCAGACTAATGGCCATGGCAGAGCTCATGCACACAGACCAAGCAGAGCACTGCACCCTCTGCATACAAACTGCCATATAGGCGAGGTCTTCTGAACCAACTCGTTACAGATTTGTCTGCTTAAACAGTCCCCAGGAAAATCCAGATTTTTCTGCACAAACCCTTAACCCAGAACCTCAAACAGAAGTTTTAGATGAAACAAAAGGAACAAACATCTAGTTAAAATATTTGGAGGTCTTCAGATTTAATTTGTAATGTTTGTCCTTCTCCATAGAAATGTTAGAGAAAGTTACTAGGGGGGGTCTATTCTACATCTGTTCTGAATTATATCCATGCGGAGAAGATCCTGATCAAAGACACTTCAGGTTTTGTTTTCAAAGCATATTTTTGTACTTCATTTATACCAGATTTTCTAAAAGGAATGTGTTTCTGAATGTCTCCTTTAGGTGATGAGCCACTTGGGAGATCCCAAGATGTTAAAGACGTGAAGTACAGTTCTCTTAGGTCACAGGTGCATAGCTTGTTTTTGTCAGTGCCAGATCTGAATAAAGATTCAATTATGGCCTGGAGTCATACCATTTATGTTAAAAATGTATATGCGCAATGTATAGAAAATTCCTTAATTTGGAGCATGTAAAGTATTAATAGCAATTATATGTGTGTTAGTTTTTATGTAATTTCACACATCTTTAAGAGGCACGGGAATGTAAGCACATGTTAAAGATCGTGTGAGGTGTTGCAACATGTCTTGGGCAGCAGCTTGAGCACACAGGGCCACTGTGAAGTGGGTGGGGTCTGCTCTAAGCACTGCAGGCAGGTTATGTTCAGTAAGTGTTTTACTCAGGTAATACTACTGCTATTTGGCCCTCGGTCCTGCTGTTGTACACTAGTTTGAAATTGGCAGGTACGCGTTCTGCCCTGACAGGGCACAGGTCTAGAAGAGCTGTTCAAGCTGGCTGGCAGGCAGCCTCTGGAGCTACGCTGTGGGGAAAGGCTTCTCGACGTGCTGCAACACGAGCCACCTGTCCTCTCTCGAGCTGGCACACACGGCCTCAGATCGCACACGGGGTGCTGATGCCTCTGTAACGTCTGGTTCCAATCCCCTGTGTCCTGTGACATCAAGCGAAGCAGCCAGACCAGCGCGTCAGTCGGTGTCGTCCACAATGGGGGAGATTGGACTCGATTCTGCTGGGAGCCCCTTGCCTTCAGGGTGCTCATTGAGGTGCCGATACTTTCCCAAACCTGCTGATATTCCCAGTGGTTCACAGCTCTCGCGCCAGGCACGAAGGGACAGATACATCCTCCAGAGTTTCTTGAAGACTCAGGTGTTAAGGACACGGTGCCTGCTGGAGTTGTGTGCGCTGGTGCTTCAGCAGTGCTGCTTGGGCACCGAGCTGCTGAAGCTGTTGGTCTCGCCGGCTGCAGTCTGTCACTACGCTCACCAGTCTCTCCCGCTGGAAGTGAACTCTTCTGCGCTCAATACAGTCTCTCCTTCCTGGTGCTGGGCGTTGACAGTGGCATGCTCGGACACTCACTCACTCAAAATGGTGCGTGCGAGAAAAGTACTTTTCAGATAGGTCGGTTCCTCTTTTATTTTAATTTTTTTCTAGTACTATAAATCCCGCTATTTTATTTGGTGGTGTCTCTTTGGATTTTTTTGCTGACATATATATGGGTTAAAAATTTCGGTGTGTTCAGTTTGAGCATTCACATTGTGTAAAAAATATTCGCTTTAAAAAATGTGCATGCGCAATTTGTAGTTCAACACAATGGGACATCTTGGGGTGGGGGGGGGGGGGTGAATACTTTTGCGCTGGCTTGGTTCCACAGTGGATACATCTGGATACATGGCGATGAAGTCAAGTTATAAAGAAGTGCAAATGGTGAAGAGCTGATGCTAATGTACTATTACTAGAGGACCTTACAGCGTGGGTGACGTGGGATCCCATGTCATTCAGATTTTATCCACAGCTAGCAGCATAGCTGTTTCTTCACGTTGGCCCAGTTTTGGGGCTGGACTAAAGCAGTGGCAGGCTTTATAGTGTAGACCTCTTCCTTAAGTATATCTGGTCCATCTCAGGACCCATACTGTCCTTCCCAAAGGGACGTACATCCAGCGTCCGGGTGGCAGCTCAGGGACAGCTGTGGGGTGTGGGGGTACAGCTCCCCCTGGAACACCTCCATGAGCCCCTTTCCCCCGGAGCCGCCACTTCCCTGTGAGATTGTTTGTAAGTTGATGAAAAGAAATGTACCTGTTCTCAAAAGGTACAGGTAAATAAATACTTTTGGCTTTTTAAAACTTCTTGTTTAGTTCTAGATATCATGTGGCCCTGTAATTGTTAGAATTATTACACACAGATAGACTTTTTGAGTTAAAAAAGTAAACCGTATTAAAAAGTGAAAGTCTGGTACCCATTGAGTGGGCGTTTAAAACGAAGTGTGCTAATTCTTTTACAGAAAAAAAATCAATGCATCTTTCACAAAGCTTTCATTAGCTTGCCAGATGTCAACTGCAGGGGTCACATCTAATTTTAGCACTTTTATTTGACGGTTTTTTAGATTTGCATCTTGTGTCTGATATGGAACAGTGTTGTAGTCCAGAAATAATAGTAATGAAACATTACTCTTGAAGTAGAGATGTTTTACTAGATGCTTTGTAACTGGATATGAATGTGAGCAAGCAGAGCAGTTGTAAGTATAGGTATGTACTACAGCCACTAGACACCCAGAGACATTTTAAACAGGGCTCATCTGATGCATTTCTTCAGTGCCAAATAGATCTCTAAACGTGAGCTTGTGTGTATAATATGAAGCCAGATGTAAAACTACTAGATGCTGAGGCAGGTGATAGCCCTGTTTTTTCAGGAAGTGCCCACTGGTATGCTCCCTAGACATTGATGGGCATTACTGCAGTGTTTACAGAAAGTGGGACAGTAGGGGCCATCATGGTTCATTCCAGTAATGGACTCTCTAGTTCCCTGTATCAGCTGAACCTCTCATTTTAATTTCTAAGCAGACCAGAAAAATGTGGTTAAGGAGATGTGAGAAAATGGAGCAAAGAACTGTCTTTCATTAGACAGTGATTTAAGATTTTAGGTAGTATGAAGAACGTGTAGTGCAAAGAATCAAAATTATTTTGGTATAGTCTTTCACATGTTATTTTAATTCCAGTGAAATATGATTGTACTGATTATGATTTCACTGACCTTGGTTTTCAGTTTGGCTATAAATGGAATGAGGAAGCCAGGTCTTTTTGCAGGCATTGTCCTTTTTCAGTACTGACATCATGTGTGTAAAGTGCAGTTGTGGAACAAAAGTTTGTTGTGGGTTGGTCAATTTAATTTTTGTTGTGCATGAAGTATGTGGAAAAAAAGTATATGGATTTTTCAGATTTATAAAATGTTTCTAGCATCAGGGTAGCAGCGATACACTGGTGAGACTTTGTGCATTACCAATAAATGACCCCATAATGAGAGAGTTGATGGAGCACAAGAGATGAGGGGATTTCTTCTGTTGAATGTTAAGCATAATGATGAAAATGAAGGGAAAAAGCACAAAAAGTATGCCTCATTTATCAAGAGCGAAACACCTCGTGCCAGGCTGGACTAAGTAAGAGCGCTGTGTTTGCTGTCTGGGATGTTCAACAGCAGTGGAAACAGTCCGTCAGCGTTAGGCCAGTCTGGGAAGCCACAGGTGATGCAGCATGTTAAGATCCAGGGTTGGATCCAAGTGTGAGGCCCTGAGCAGGAGGGCTAGTTGCTGCAGAAGTGCGCCGGTAGTGGAAGCCATCTGAAGGCAATTCCTGAGACCTCTCTTGCTTCCCTTTGAAGATGAAGATCATTTACATCTTCAAAATACTCGGCTTCATACTTTAAAACATATAATTTAAACTAAGGAATGTAGTGTTCAAATTGTATGATACAACAGTTTCGTTTAGGATACTGTGAGCACTTTTGATCAGCTCAGAGAACAGTAAGCAGACAAATTCCTGGATTCAGAATAATGTCCTACATTGACATGCTACAAAAACTGAACCTTTATAGTCCTGAACAGAGAAGGCTACAGTACAAAGGGATTCAAGTATTCAAGCATCCAAGTATTCAAAATCCTCAAAGGCACTGCCGAAGTCTATCCAGTAGAGCTCTTCACAATCCACAACTACACTTGAACCAGAACAAATAATTGGGGCCTGTAGAAGTGTATTTAGAAGAGTAAGAGAAGGCACATTTTTACACAAAGGGTTTTTGGAGTAAAGAAAGTTATCGTTTCTCAATGGCCATAACCTGGCTTCTTTTAAGAAATGGCTGGATGAGATCAATTAGCTGCTAGACTACTTGGCCCAGATGGCCTCCTCTTCTTTGTCACTCTTCTTTTGATCACCCATCAATCCATTTTCTAATCTGCTAATCAGGGCTGTGGTGGCGACTAACACAGCAAGCAACTTGATCAAGGCAGGTACCCCCTGCCTCGGACGCACATGCACATGCACACACTCACACCAGGGCCAGTTAACCCACCAGCATGGCTTTGGACTGTGGGAGGAAACTGGAGCGACTGGACCACCCGGAGGAAACCCCTGCTACCTGCACGCAGAGAGCACTCCAGGACCTGAACCCAGGGCTTCATGGAGGCTGACCACAGAGCCACCGCGACACCCCGGTCAGCCGTGTTAACGACACGCTTTAAACAGCATAACGAGTTTCATTTAAAATATCATTGAATCTTCTGCAGAAAAGATTGTCATTTTCCAATAATCCTTGTGAATACAGTGGAGTTTTAAGTGATGCTTAGTATGTGAAACTTTTTTGCTTAAGAAAAAGAATAGAATTTTAATAGATGTCACATTAAGCCAGCAGCAATTAGTAGTTTCTTTTTCTCAGAAATTAATAATTTTGCCAGAGCCTTGCAATTCAAAGTAAACAACTCTTTTGTCTAGAGATAAAAGGTTAATAAAACTCAAGCAGTGTCTTTATGACCTCGAAAATCTACTTCTCTTTGTCTTTCTAAAACATTGCAGAATGTAATAACTTGGCAAGTCCTTCTTTGTGTACTTGTGCTTTCCCAGTCTGTGTGGCAGTAATTGCTTGCAGAAGAAGAGAAGTCTTTTATTTTGGCTGCCGAACGAAGCTGATGCTGCCTCTTCAAAAAGGGACCATCTGCACTTGTGATTACTTTGTAGTCGGCTGCTGGCTCTGTCTTCTTATTTCTATAAACATTAATAGCTGGGAAATAAAAATAGGAAGCTGATGTTTCGGGGATTTTGTTTAATCTTCATCTTATCTACATATTTTGGAACCATCTTTAACACGAAGGGAATTTATGTATGAATTTCCATGGCAGCCTGAAATTCTAATTTTCTCCTATTTTTTGATGCCTCCACAATTTTTTTAAGCTGTGCTAAAATTGAAGAAATGAAGCATTATGTGACATAATTCCCAGCTCTTTGCAGAGCTTGATTTGTCGTACTGGTACAATAATTTACTCAGTACCTTACATGCCCTCCAAAGCTAAGGGACAAAAGATAAGGGAAGCAAATTAAAGCTTTTGACAAATGTCTGTTTTTTTTATCCAGACCTGTGATGAACCTCCCACATGTTATTCTTTTATTTTAAAGTATAGTGCGGAGTGACTGTGGGATTACATTTAAATCCATGTAAACTCAATGTAGGTGGCTCACTTCGACTGATGGTCAGAAGTGATTTAAACCATTTCAGGTTTCCCAAGCTGTATGTTCTTGTATAACTGGACACCATGTGCTTGTGGAAAATGTGCTCGGATGGTGGATGGTGGATGTCGAGTTGAACTCTTAGATTTGACTTTAGGGCCGTGATAAAGGTCCTACACTGGCAGGCTGACAGACCTGGACCTTTTCGTTCTTGAGCAGACAAGACGATGAGGGGACCCAAGACAAGCCTTCAGAACCCTCCAAGGCCCCAGCAGGTTCGAGCCAGAGGAGTTTTTTCCTATTGAACATTGAAACAGGAACCAGAAGGCTCAAGTGGGAATGGCGGAAGTGCGTTGAAAACCAGGAAGCGGCACTTCCTTACACAGCGGCTGTGGGAGTGTGGAACAGGCTACCCAGCCGTGCTGTGGGAGCAATTCCCTGCTTTCTTTGAGGTAGAGGCTGGCTGAGGTCGATGGGCCAGTTAGACACCAGTACTCAGTGGGCTGTGTGCTGATAGTAGTGTAAGCACTTTGAAGATGTTTCCATAGTGTTACATGTTTTTGTCTTTCTGTGTTGATTTATATAACAGTTCTTGAAAGAAAAGATGGACATTTCTGATTGGGAGTTGGTTGTATTGAAAGCCTGATGATGGTATTTTATAAGTATGGTCCCATGTGGTTTTAGTGTTTAGTGTTTAGAGTATGAAAACCTCTTTAAATAACCTTTTATATACACCACCTCCTCAAAACACAAGAACAAAAAGAGGTTAATAGATAATATGAAAATGGAAAAATCATAAATTCATATGTATTCAAAATCCTTTTCTATGGCAAGCCGAAATTAACATAGGTGCACAAAATTACCTTGGAGCCACACAGTTAGTTGAATGGTTTCTGTGTGAAATGATGGGGCTAAATTAAAATGTTGGGATAAAAGCACCTGCCTCAAACAAGTATTCAACCGTGAAGGAGCTTTCAAAGCAAGTGTGAAAAGAAGGGTATAAAAATTTAAGTCTCTAGATATCAATAATAAGCACAGTCTAGTCAGCCATCACGAAATTAAAGGTGCATTGTAACACACAGACACCAGCTAGATAAGTTTGTCCCTCCAAACTGAGCAGCCATACCAGGAGAGAGCTGGGGAGGAACGCCACTGTGAAGCCAGCACAAACTTACAAAGAGCTACAGAGATGAGAGAAACTGTGCGTCAGTCAACAACATCCCACTAACTCCACAAAGCTGACCTGTACGGCAGATTGGAAAACCCATCTTGTCTCCTGCCTGGAGTTTGCAGCAGAGCAGTCTTCCTAATATGTGGCATAAGGAGTTGTGCTCAGATGAGACCAAATGTTTTGGTCTGTGTACCAAGAATCGTTTATCACAGACCCAACACAGCACATCTCCCAGTCAGCACCAGCCCTGCAGTCAAGCATGGGGAAGGCAGCATCATGCTTCTCAGCAGCAGGGACTGGAGAGCTTGTTAGGACTGAGGGAGAAGTGGATGGAGTTGACAAAGAGCATCTGCTTCAGACCTAAAACTGGGACAAAAATGAATCTCTTAGCAGGACAAAGATCCTAATCACAAGGCCTAGGCT
This sequence comes from Atractosteus spatula, assembly GCF_055471065.1. NCBI lineage: Eukaryota > Metazoa > Chordata > Actinopteri > Semionotiformes > Lepisosteidae > Atractosteus > Atractosteus spatula. The sequence goes on from NC_142707.1 coordinate 76,928,604, forward strand.
GCACTGGAGAAGTAAGAAGAAAGTCATTGTCTTTGAGTGGCCTAGTCAGATTCCTGTTTTCAGAGCAGAAAGATTTGAAAACTGCTGTCCATACGTGATCCCCAGTCAACCTGAGAGAGTTAATCTGCCAAGAAGAATGAGCATAAATTGCACCAAACCAGTGTGCAAAGTTGGTAGAGATTTTGTCTTAAAGGGTCATGGCTGTGATTGCTACCGAAGGTTTTTCATCCAAATATTGAGTTCACAAACTTGAATGCTTGTCCATTTGACACATTTCACTTTTTTGCCTTTAGCTTTTGCTAGCATTTACTGTAATCTTAGAAGTCTTCGGATTGAGCATTCTGGTTGTATTGAAATATTAACTTAAAAAAATCTGTGGGATGCTGTAGGAGTGTCTAAATACTTTTACATTATTGTCTGGTTATGATTCTGAAAATAAAAATACAGTTCTTGTGATATAAGGTTTTATTTATCGCCTCTTAGAATAAAAAATCTTTAACAGTGGAAAAACATGTGACTGTGCTGAACAGCATTTCAGTGAAGTGCTTTTCAAACCCACTCTCCTGCACAGGTCATATTTCAGATGCTTAAAATGATATGTCTTTGAATACAGAGAAATTGAATACAGAGAAAATGTGAAGGCTGTTGACAAACATATCTTGTCAGAATTTATTAGAAGAGAATGGTACTTTTAAATGCTGGACCAGATTTCCATATGATATGTTGTAGCATTCATGCTTCTTTTTCTTTCTGGAAGCAGCTGTCGATAGGATGGCACTGTGCATCGGTGGGCAAGTGCTTCTCTGTGCTTTGTGTTGCACTACACCAGTCGAGCACGGCTTGCGCGTGCGTGTATTCATCTTAACTCCCTGACGTACTGTATTGTTTTGTTACACAGCCTAAGAAGCTTGCATTGTCTTTACCGTATGTTTTACTTTTAGTCTTGTCCCTCCAGTCCATCTGGGCAAAAGCAGTCTTATGACAAGACATTAAAGGCAGCACTGTATCGCTTTTAGCAGCATAGGTTAACACACATTGATATCCTTACTAACGTGCTCCCTGTAGCTCAGTCACTGGAGTCCACAGAGATTAAACAGACAGATGATGAGCAGTTGCAAAGAGTGGAACACCAACCTAAGGCTGTAAATGGCATCTTATCCTGATCAAATACACACTATTCTATGTATTTCATTGTATATAGGAATTATTTTGTATAACCTGTTCAAAATGAATATTTACATACAGCAAAAGGTGTGTGAAGTTTAAAATATTTTTATTGTAGCCTGATGCCAATACAGCCCACAGTCAAATTATCAGCTTGTAAGTCATGTGATGTTTACAGAGTGACTACTTCAGTGATATTTTACAGCTAGTCTGCAGTTCTAAATGTCTTCAGTTATCAACACAACAGTGAGGCAAAAAGATAAGGAGTAAAAGATCTATGGCCTCCAGGAAAACATTTAGTGCTGGTGGATGAAAACAGGTGGAGAAAGGAAGGGGGAGGAACTATATACTTTTCACATGGATCTGGTAATACTAAAGGTGTCATGATTTTATTTAAAGATAATAAAAATGTTACTGTAAACATTACAAACTGCAGGCCACACAGATCTCTAAGGTAATGTAACAGACTGGTGGGTGTATCGTAACTGGTGTATCAGATGTGTTGAAACTCAAAACACCGTCACCATATAAATCAAAAGCCTAAGATCTTCGAGCTCCTGCCCAAAGTTCTTCAAGGTAAACAGCTTACAGGCCACAAACAAACGATTCTGAATCATGGCATCTGTCTCCAGGACTCTTCGCACAGTTAAGAAAATAACAAAACTCAGTTTCTTTCCCAGAAACTGGCTGATCTGTGGTCAGTCCCTCAGTTCTACAGACAATAGACATTTTACTCTCTGACTGCCCCCTAATGCTTCCTCTTCCTGTTTTTTAAAGTCACCTGACCACCTGGCTTCCTGCAGCTGGTCAGGTGACTGAGCAGCAGCTCATTCCACAGAGGAATCCTGTGAATGAGGTTCCTACAGGCAGCTGTGTCATCCCAGAGCCCCGAGTGCTGTCTTACACAAGGCAATATAAGGACCCCATTATCTTGGAGAACTGGAGACGTTTAACTTTGCTGTGCTGTTATGTCCAAATTTTAGCAAAAAGTATTGCAAATAGTTTAAAAACAGTGTTGCATGGTATTACAAATCAGAACCAATATGGATGTTTACATGGCCGATATATTGGAGACAATATGAGGATCCTTTTAGAAACAATAGAATATTATAGTAATTCCAATATTCCAGGATTGATTTTTATATTTGAATTTGTTGAAGGATTTGATTGTGTATGCCTCAATTATATATTTAAATATCCAGAGCATTTTAACTTCAGGATATGGATGAAGGGAATTTACAGTAGTCTGATATGTAGAATATTAACTATTGGGTAAATCTCTAAGAATTCTCCAGTATTAAGAGGAGTGAAACAAGGATGTTTTCTCTCCCCATATCTGTTCATAATTGCAATATAAATATTGGCAATAAAGATTCGACTCACTGAGCAAATAGGAAGTCTATAGTCTATAGCAAATAGCTATGTTTTCACGATGATACAAACTTTCTTATTAAGCCTAAATTTTCTTCAATTTTGGATTTCATTGAGGAACTAAATTGTTTTTAGGTTTGTCTCCAACCCAGCTATGAGAAATATACTGTTTTGTGAGTGGCCCTTAAACAAAACTCCCTTTTTCTTTCAGGATAATCTGCCAATAAAATGGTCAGATGAGCCAGTGGGTATGCTGGACATTACGATTCCTGAAAATATGCTAGATCTCGCCAAAGTACATTTTGATAATAAATTAAGTAAAGTTGATAAAATATTAAAACTGTGGAAAAGCACACATTTAACACTTTATGATAACATTAATTCATTAATAATAAACCAGTTTACATATCTGTGTATGTCTCCCATCTCCATCTCGGGTGTTTTTTAATACATGTGAACGGAAGACCTTTAAACTTATTTGTAATAATAAACCTGATAAGATAAAACTCACGTTATATAATGAGTGTAGCTGGACTACATTGAGAGCCTTAAACTATATACAGTTTTAATTTCTAAACTGTATTTGAATAAAGAATGGATTTCTAGTAAATGATTGAAATACACCATTTCCCCTTTTGCAGTTTGTTTTAATATGATAAGAAAAGCTCTGTTTCTGAGTGTGTCAGGTTTCTAAGAAGAGGCGAAGCAGAGCTGGTCAGTTTCAGTTTCAGTCCCCAGAAACTCTGGCTCATGTTCCGCGGAAGATCTTTTGGTGCAACCCAAATATCCATAGAAATGGGAAACCATTTGTATAGAATTTAAAGATGTTATTTTTTTTAACATCTAATTGACACTAATGGGAATATCATGTCTTATACAGCTTACAAAGAAATACACGGAAGGATCTGTACTGTCCAGCAATTTATTTATCCTGAAGCAGCAAATACCTAAAACAATGAAATCGATCTTAAACAGGGACAATATTGGTCAGTGTACAGCCCTCCTTCCATGTGTACAGAATCACACATGGTTGAAAAATACAAAGTACAAGCCTGATATCTGATCCAATGAAAATAACAAACAGTCGAATATATTTTAGATATGCCGATTTCATGGAATCATGTTTTTAACCTGATATATAGGACTATTATGCATGTTTATGTTCAAATTCTTCTATTTAAATTCCTTTATAAAATCCTGCTGACTAGGAAAATGCTGATTCTCTGGGGTTCGGAGAGCTTCCCGCTGTGCAGGTTCTGACAGCTCGAGGACGAAGATGTTACACCCGTCCTTTGGTCCTGCCCAGAAGTTAGATTATTCTGCCCCCAGACTGAGCCGTGGGCTCTCCACGCAGTCGCCCTTTGAGCAGATCTTCCAGCTGTACTCTTAGGAGACTTAAAGACACAGAGAAATCTCATCTTAATCATGTTGGGGAAAGCCTTCACTGTTAAAGCAAAAATCATTCAACTTAAATCTGTTTGTCTGCTTTTAGGATGACATTCATGGCAGCTTTGAATAATAATGTCAAAGGGTGAAGAAGGTCATTATGCCCTTCACTGTAAAGGGGGAAACTAACTGAAGGGGTAGCCCGGGACCCCCTTGACAGGGAAGTAGGTTCAACCTTGTTTAAGGCAGAGAGATGGAACATGCAGTCCGGTGGCCTGATGTGGACTCGTAGTGCAGCTGGGCCACTGGGGAACTGCAGGCTGTTCTTCTGAAAAGCTATTATCATTTTTGTTTGCAGTTTTGGTGTCCTAAAAGAAAGAGAAAAATAGCTTATTTGTTCTTAAGACTTTTGTTGTTCTTTTGTGTATCTTTTTGTATACTGTTTATAGCTCAATGATTTAAAAGACAGAAAAGCCACTTATTTGTTCTTATGACTATTGTACCTTTGTTTAGTTTCTGTATTATACTCTTCACGATTTTGATGTGTGAGAGAGAGAGGAAAATTGAATATTTTTAAAACCATTTTAAGAGAAACTAAAAGCTTTGCCCATGTTTTAAATTCCTGTAATTGTGAATATATTTACAGAAGCCTTGTATTGAAAACAAAACTGTTGTCTTGAAACGATAGTGTGCCTTAAAAGTAAGGTCTAAAGTACACAACAGATGTTTTTGCAGAGCAAAAGTGCTGAATGAGGGGGACCTGACCGAGTGGCCAGTTCCCACACCAGGTCAGTGAAATAATCACCCCCAGCTTGTGATTATTGTTTTATTAACAAGGACAGCGACGCACACAACACGAACATACAGCACACAAGCCACTCTGTGTATACAGTATGTACAGACAAGGCGTTTCAGAGACCTACGTCTAAACCACCCAGAAAACCCCGGACTGCTACCAAGTATGTGACTCTAAAATACTGCCTACAGATGTTAAAATAAGAGATAAGCTGCCTTCTAAATAAATGCCATACAGTCTGCAGTTAAATCTTTCTCTGCAAACCTGGAGCCACAGAAGAAATGGGAGCCTACAGTATATCCCTGTTCTAAAAACGCACCCCCAAGCAGGAAAGGCTGTTTTTAACGGAGGTATTCTTCACCCAGGAAATCCAAGTTTTCACACACAACACGGAAGAGCAAGCTCTCTTTAGCATGGTTCACATGCTCAGCTCGGTTGTTTCAGATGATCTCAAACGAGGAACTGGCACAAGCTGGCACAAACATCGAGTTTAGTCTGACTGACTTTTGACTTTCATTTTTTTCCTTTCTCCATCTTGATCTTAAATAAATTTCTGGCCTGTTGATTGACACTTAATCATTTACCCAGAACTGAATTAAGGCCAAGGAAGGTAAACTCTATGATTGCTTTGATCACAGACTCTGACATTATCAGCAAACATGCCCTTTTGCTGTGAAGCTGGAAATGTTTACACTTGATCTGGATTCTTTGAGACACTTCCCAGTCACCTGTCGCTGTCACAGTGGGAAACCAGTTGTACCAGTTCCACCTCTAGGAGCAGTGGTACCAGTGCAGCCCTAAACACAGGCTCAACATGGCGAGTTCTCTCTGGACGCTGGGTCAGCAGGGGCTACAGATCTGTGCTAAATATTTCTAAATAATAAGCATTCTTCTTATTTGTAATTATATAATTGAATAAGTAATTATTTTTTGCATGTCTATCAGAATTTGCCCTCATTATTGTTTCCAATAAAACCTGTTGTAATTAAAAAACATAAACAGTATCAATCTGCAAAACGTTGCAGAGCTTCCTTCATTCACTTGAAAGCGTCTGTCATTCAGGAACTGCTTTCCAGTTTTACCCGTAGCAGGAAGAGCTTTCTGAATAACTGAGGATGTATATCAGGTAAATCAGGTTTGTGGGGTCTGGTTTGCAGAAGTGCTTCAACACCTGTTGAGTGGGCATCTGCAGGTGCTGCACAGCAACTGAGTAGAGGGTTTATTTCGACATTTGTTGAAGTGTTTGTTGCCCTGTAATTTGTCAGTCCCTTGAGCTTCCTGTACAAACATGCCGGTAGTTACAGATTGCTCAATAGGGTGCCTGTGGCAAACAAGGCCATTAACTCAGGTCTTTGCACAGCAGTCAATGATTTGCAATCATCTGTGTGCTGAAGAATAAGAATCATTGGGACTTCAGGGTTGTGTAACAAGAAGCATTTTGCTCAAGCAGCTGATACAATGATTTGGATAACAAAACAAGAAAAACAAACACAAATTCAGGGCTCTTTGGTTGCACTGAAGACATTGACCATGCTTTTAGTGCAGAGTCCACTAGTGCTTTCAGAGTCGGCCTGAAAACTGAGCCCAGCTTTCTTTCTTTCACGGAAGAGGAAATTCATAGGAATGGTTTGCCAAGCACAGTAACACTAGAATGAAATAAGCTCTGAGACTGAGACATTTGTTCTTCAATTATTTCCAACCCAGGCATGATTCATATAAACAAATCTCTGTCCATCCATTTTCAAACTGTTTTTCCAGTACAGGGTCGTGGGGGAGCTGTAGCCTATCCCAGCAAGCAATGGGTGCAAGTCGGGGTGCACCCTGGATGACACGCTAGTCCATTGCAGGGCACACACACACTCACACCAGGAGACAGTTAATTGGCCAGCATGTCTCTGGGCTGTGGGAGGACACCAGAATCTGGATCTTCAATTTTAGAGTTAACATTTGTTGAAACATTATCAATTGATTCTGGTATATAACCAGATCTTCTCCCTTCTTTCACAGTGCTGGTGATCGTCCAGTGTGATTTATAAGAAGCTCACTGTGTATCTTGACAGATTGCTGGGTGAAGTCTTGCTGGTTAACCATTCGTGTTTTCCCAGACTCCTGCATTAAATATCTGTGGCAAACCTCAGGTTAATTGTATCACTTATTAAGAAATAACTGATTTCTGCAACTGCAACTCAAGCAACTGAGTAGAGGCTTTTATTTAGACATTTGTTTAAGTGTCTGTAATTTGTCAGAAATCTGAGGTGATCTGGAAAAATTGTCCTTAGAAAGCAGGAGCAGAACTGTCTATGCAGGTGGATCAGTCTCTATGGTTTTGTTGCCTAAAGACGTTTAAAGGTGTTTTCTTTTTAAGCCAATAAGGATTTAAAGAAACAGCATCACAAATCGTTTATAATGAAGAGCCTACACGTGGAGATTTGCGATGATAATGTATCTTTAGTAATACTACTGGTAGAGATTAGAAGATGATTGGCACATTCTCTGATATTTGTGGTTTTGAAAAATGTCACTATTTTCCCAAGCTGGGGACATTTATTCTTATAATAATAATAATAATACCCACCAATGATTTAGTTTTTTCACCATATCAATGGAGCACACCGGAAATGCAGCTCTATGGTTATTTGGTCAGGTCTGACAGTGACCAAAGCAGCATCCCACCCACATTCCTTCTAAACTAACAGACCGTTCTACATCAAAACAGCTGGCAAAGATAACATACAATAGCGATGCCTGCGTTTAATATAATAAGAAAATTAAAGGCTCCTTAATACAAGACGTCCACTATTTAATGTTATTACAGTAATTATGTAGTCTACATTTTTATTTTTGTTTCCTTCTAAATATAATGTTGCTAATGGAAGATTCAGGTGTGTATTCCCACTCAAAGGCAGTTTGATTAGTATTCTTATTTTTGTTAATTTATTAACTATGTATCTATTCGTATCTATCCATTTTAATCATTACATTCAGAATTGCACTGGTACCATACAAGTAACATTTCTTTATTGTTTCAAGATGTCAGGCTTTTGGTTTTAAGCTTGCTAATAAGGGACATGATCAAATAATATAAAGTTTAAAACTTTTTGTTTTGTGTTAAACAAAAATCCATCTACACATCAGAGGGATGGGTGTGCTTAAAAATGACATCCTGTTTACAGCAGAGAAAATTTCACCTTATAAGTTTTGCAGTGATGCAGCTTTGTGGATATCGGTGTTAGATATTGGTGTAAGAAAACTCCCTTGCAAATCTTATTTCATTGTTGCAATACAAGAGTGTTAGCTTTAATTTAGGAACCTTATTTAACTGTAAATTTAAAACCTTATGATGACCAAAACAATTACAATTCCAGTCTAATGGGTTACAGAGAGAGTACGTATTGTTAGAAAAATGGGTTTGGTTAATAGTGAGGTTTTTCTGAAAATGCTGTCCTTTGCACACTTCAAGTGCAGCAATAAAGTAAAAATCAAGTTCTTTTCTGAAGTGTTTACTGGTAAAGTTAATTGCAAGTATTGGTGTTCTTCACAAAATGGTTCTCTTTATGCCTTGTTTCCTTTTAATTGTACACAAGTGTTTTACATTAATCTTTTGGAAAGCTCATAACCATTTTTTGGGAGGGGGGCGATTCTGTTAATTGTATTACCAACAAAACCACAGTAGCAGAGCAAGAATATGCTGCAATGCTACAAATAAAAGCAATGCATTCAGACTGAAAGAGCACAGAAAGCTGAGCTGTAGTTTTTTTTTTGCTCCTTCGGTGTAATGCTGTAGTTTATACGTTGTTGTTCAGGCAGCAATAGAAAAACAATATGACCTCTAATTGCAAATTGCAAATTGAACTTCTTCTCTACTGAACACTTTGTTTCAGAAGAAACATGTCAAAAGCAGGTTTGTGCTCCATTTAGTCATGTATTTGTGTGCTAATAAAGGCTTAAATATGCACATTGGTGAAAATGTTCAGCAATCACACACACATGTTCTCCAGGCACCGTTAATGTTGAATATGTGATAATATGTGCTTTGTGCATAAGATAAGAAAATGTTATTTTGAAGCTTAGTGTTTTAACTGAAGATCAGAGTTCTGGATTATATTGTAATTTTAAACATACCTACCACTCCAGGACACTTCAGTTGGCATCAGTCGCTGTGATGTGTTCTAAACATACAGCTTTTCTCCCGTACGTAAGAAGCAACTAAATGTCTAAGTGGGAAAGAAAGCTGTGGACATGCGCAGGTAAGACAAATTGATGTAGCAAAAAGTCTTCTGCTGAGGTTGTATCCTTCTCAATAAATTGTCATAGAGCTCTTAACAGAAATATGTAGAGCGGGTGTTTTATTTCGGGTATAGTAGGCAAATTCCAGAAGGGGGAGTTTGTGGCCCCACCTTAGCCTGGCCTCCAGCCAGTGAGTCTTGCGGGTCTAACTGGAAGGCTTGGCCATTATTAGGCTTGGCTAAGGATTAGAGTCGCCATTGAGGGTCTAATCTCATCTAGAGCCTGGCATGGTCAGCTGCAGTCCAGCTGGGTCACCTGTAAGCATCAGCAGTTGAGCCACGAGGCTGGGAACCAGGCAGTGGAAGGATAGAGAGTAACACCTCATCCGAGTGGAGCTGGGTTTGGGTACAGTAGCTTTGACCTGTGGGTCCTTGATTTTTGCTGCACAACAGTCTGGTTGCTGACTAGGTGAGTGTGGGACTGGGCAGTCAAGTGTCTCAGCTGGAACTGCGTCCGCCTTCTGTTTAAAAGGAACTGTGCTCCGCTGTGATTTTTGTCAGAGCTGCAGTTTTAAAAAATCAACTGGCCTGACTGTCTTTAGTCTTTCGGGACATGGGTATCGTCTAGATCTTTAGACATAATGATGAATTGGGCTAAGTATCGATGGTGATTCAAAACTGCAATGTAAGTCCAAGACGTTGTGATGTCTTTAGTCCCTTAAAATTAACTAAAATAGTGAATGTCTTACAGGTGTTTTCTGTCATACTACAGTTACTGCAAGTGCTGCACTACAGCGTTCTACTGAAGGAGCAGTAACTGGCACCTGACAGTCCTTTGTTAAATAAATTATGGCTTCTTTCGATTTGAATGTCCTCTCCGTTTTGATTTGCACACAAGAATAACGTGCAGACTGTTGACCTATATTCAAAGCTTTCAGCAAATATGTCAAAAGCAAGAGAAGTCACCAAAAGTGGAAGGAGCTCTAAGACAGCTTCTGTCCTCCAAGGAGTTTCTTCCAGGTTAAGAATACAAAACAGATTGATCTAGATGTGCAGGCCAGCCTGCCCTCAAGCACATGAAAGGGTACAAGTCCCCTGCAAGAAAATGTCAGAGGTAGGAAAAGGTTTCCAACAGTCAAGATGGCATTTGAAATTTCCAAAGAGACTGTGTAGCATAAAAAAGAGTTAAGAGCTTTGTAGAGAATTGCAGAAAGCAAATGTCACTGCCTTGTCGGGTTGAGCAATAAATATCTACTACATGAATTTTGATTTCGAGGATGTAAAAAAAAAAAAGACGCCAGTTCTCTTGACGTTGACCACACATGGTGGGTAAGGGCAGGAGAGGACATGACCTTAGTCACATAGAAACAGGCCTTGATGGGCTGACAGCAAGCAGTAAGTCAGCGAGTGAGGTATTGTAGCAAAGCATAACATAGACATTACAAAGTCACAAATCTGCATAAAATGTAATTTAAGTTTAAAGATTCCACTAGAAGTGATGGGTTCCAATTCGCATATCAAAGATATTTTTCATAAAGGTGAAATTTTAGTTGAGCTAAAAAGCTATTCAAAGATTTTAGGTGGGGTGAGTTTTACCAACATTTAAAACACCATGCTCAGAAGAAAAACTTGAGTTTTTATACTCTAAAGAGAGGTACTTGCACACAAAAACCTCTAGTGGAATATCTTTCATTTTGATTACCAGTCATGACCTATTAAAAAAAAGTAGGAATTAAGTTAAAATAAGAAACTTTCAATTTGCTTCCATCAGAGTCTACAAATGAATGCATGGAAATTAATCAATCCTGCAAAATACTGCAGAAAATGGATTTCATCCTAGTTTTCAGTGTTATCTTTGTTGAAATTGTTGATAAGTCATTCTGACTTTGCAACATTTAACAGCAAAAATAAATGTAAATTAAATACAGGACTTTCCATACAACCTAAAGCACATTACTAGCACTGAAATTTAAAGAGGCTGGTTACTGAGGATGCCTCAGTTCCTGCTGTGGTGGTCTAAACAGAAAAGTCACCAGCTGACAGTCCATGAGGAACTGTCGCAGGGAAGTCACAAAACAAAAACACTTTGACCTTTTGTGTTCTTAGAGCTGAGCTGTCCATATGTCCACAGACATCATGGATTTTGTTAAAACTATTCATACAGGGCATTGCATGAACAGTTCGCCGGTCTGTGGATACTGAGTTTTCTGCATGATATATTCATGATGTTGCCTCAACCAGGTTAAATTATTCAGAGCATCTTAATCCCATAAATCCTTTTCGTGGAGTTACTCTACTGCCACGCCTAGATACCACGTGCCATCCCAGCTCATCCCACAGATGTTCAGCAGGGTTCATGTTTGGTGACAGCTTGGCTCCGTTGCTGTTGAGGCCAGGTGGTGTGTCTCTCGCCACCGCATTCTGTAGTCCGTGAAGAACGGAGGCCCTGTGTGGTTTCCTGTCCTGTGAGCAATGAACGCTGAAGTATGAATGAAGTGTTGTGACCGGGTGTTTTTGATGCAGTGGAACTGGCAGAATGAAAATAAGGAGTATAAATATCCACATGTATCGAGTATGATGGTGTATGGATCTTGACAAAGTCCAAGTTAAGCTGAGGCATATCGGCTTCTTGCTGTTCTCTTCTGTCTTGATTTTGCACTATGCCTGACGTGCAACAATTTAAATGACCTCATCACCTCTGCCCAATCAGCTGTCTCTCTAAGGAGGTGATTTAGTGCTTATGCAGCAGTCAGATCACTGGAGTGTATCAGAGTCAGTCATGATTGATTAATTGATCACAATGACACAAAAACAATTAATACCCAAAATCCATATGTTTTTTTCTCAAATGTGATTTGTTTGATGCTCATTCTATTATGTACATTAAATGAATCAAGCGGATTAAATTGCCAGATGAATGCAATCACTGTAAGGCCTGCAGCTCTTTGCAGCTGCTAGGCTGTCGATTCGGTGTTTGAGACGGGTCTCTCGCAGGAGTGGCTTGAAGAGACCTGTGGATGGAGGAAGTCTGCTTTATCAGCAGCATCGCCACTGAGGCATGTCATAGAAGAAGCTTAAAGAGAGGGGACAACAAATGAAGCAGAATAGTTATAGTTTGTTTACTTCTTCCTTTGGAAACGAGGCAGATTTCTAGGCCTGTGTTGATAATGTTGCCATTTGGTGTCAAGATAAGTCAATATTCACATACATGATAGGTAATTTTCTGCAACTGTTCTTTTACTGTGTATTAATCAACACAAATCTGTATGCCGCCGATAATGTTTTACACAACCTGTTAATGATGAAATATCATATATAGCTGAAAACAACAATGGGCTGGATGTTGTAATAATATCCTCAATACCTATAGGAAGACCTAGCGAGGGAGTCAGACCTCTTAAGGAAGCAGTGCAAGATAAGATCATGAACATGTGCAAGGATTAGTTAGCACTGAGGCGAGCCTTCGAAGGGAAGCCTTGGGGCCTCAGTGAGTTACAGGGGGCGAGTGAAGGTCTGGCAACGTTGATAATCGCCGACATGCCTTCGGAAAGCTCTTCCTGCAGAAGTATTCCCTCCCTTTTTCAACTGCTTCTAGATATCGCAACCCCTTGTGTTGATACTGGCACTGAAAGCACTAAAGCAAAAAGCTCCAGTTTCCAAAAAGTGCTCTTTTGATTCCACCAGTGTCTTGTGTTGCCTTCCATCTTCAGCAGAGGGCTGGAGTAGTAAGAGAGAAGATTTCTCAAGCACGTGTCCCGGAGGGCCTGGTGTGTTTCCACTCAGGTTTTTTTATAACGCAGGTTAATGAGATAAGTGGCTATTGAGGCTGGACAAAGAACTAGAAGACATTAGTCTAAGAGAAACAAACTTAATTCTTGGAGGGCCTGGTCTTAAATCAATTAACCTAATTATTTTCTTACACACATATAGGATGTCTCCGACATCGCAAATCTCATTGTACTGTTTTATGAAATAATACAATGCTCTTGAATGTGTAAAGTGATCCCCAGAGGAAGCAGAAATACAGAATACACAGTGTATCACATGGATGATCCTGGGTAGAAAGAAGCTTGCATAAAACTGGTTTGGGTGTTTTATGTAGACTCTTCCCTGTCCTCATCGAGACAGTGCAGAGAAGCAATATAGCTTACAAACCATACTGGGTACAGTGTATTGGAAAAGTGTGGAATTTATACCCGGTGAAGTTATACTTAAGCTTTATAATACACTAGTAAAACCTGCACTGATAAGACCTCATTTAGAAATTTGTGTCAGTTTCAATCACCGGAGCACAATAATTATATTATAGCCTTAGAAAGAGTTCAAAGAACAACAGTAGGCATAATTTCAGATCCCAGGGGACAGTCATACACAGAGAATTTGAAGAAATCTCTTTTAAATCTCTTCAGTCTAGAACAAAGGAGATTGAGATGAGTTTGTATCCAAGCATACAAAAGCCCAAGGGGTACCGATAGGGTCAACTCGGGGAATTATTTCAAACTCAGGAGTGAAACAAGGACACAGGGCTGCAAGTGGAAATGAAAACGGATTTTATTCAGGCCAGAGATTAGGAAAGAAATAGAATAGTGCTTTAAAGAAAAAAAAGGTTACTAAGAAATTGCTGGACATTTCATTTAAAATATTTCATAATGCTGTGTTGCACCCGACATACAGTGAAAAATCGAAATTAGTCTGTGACCTATAGGAAGACCTCATGAGGGAGTGAGACTTCTTGAGGAAGTGCGTCGGGAAACAGTGCAAAATAAGATTCTGTATCTGTGCGAGGATTAGCATGTTTCCAGAAAACGACTCGAATATGTAGGACCAAGAGCAGATTCTGTCTTATAGCTGATCTGGATTGTTGGTAAAACTGAGCAGCATATTTTGTGTTGAGAGTTGTCGGTGTACTGTGTCATTCATGCAGCTCATAGTGTTTGATTTTAATCAAGTGTAATTTGGTGGCAGTCCACCATGGACTACAGAAGAATCAAAGGCTGAAATATCCAGTTAGCAGAGTTGTCAGTGAACTGATTCATTACAGGTGTTTGGTTCTGCTGTTTTTAACACCATCCATACACACTTGTTAGTAGAGAGATTACCTTCGAACTTTAATGTAGATGTTAATATTGTAGGTTGTATGTTAGACTTCTTGACCAACAGATCACAATGAGTGAGGGTAAATGATTTTACATCAGAGCAGCTCTGTTGTCCCACTGGGTTTCCTCAGAGCTGTGTGCTGTCCCCCATCCTCTACTTCCTGTATACAGCCCTGCAGAGGACAGACTCGTCATTAAGTTTGCTGATGACTCCGTCATTGAAGGTCTGTTCCAAGACACTGATCATGGGCCTGTAGTGGATTATTGTGTTGGAAGGTGGAACAACTCCCTTCATTCAACTTAATGTGTTGAAAACCAAAGATATGATCTTTGATTATAGAAAGCAACCACAAATTGCAAAACCAAGTCACTGAGGAACAAGAAACTAAAATTAACAGCTGCAAATATCTTGGTTCTATTGTTGGTTACAAGCTAACCTTTGTATTGTATATAATTATTATTGATTCTGTTCTAACATTCATTCTGATGGCATTTTTTAATAATAATAATAATAATAATAATAATATCACCAATGTGCAGCCCCACCTGGATGATGACAGCAGCCATAGTGCGCCAGTACACTCACCACACATCAGCTATCAGTGGGGAGGAGAACAGAGTGATGAAGCCAGTTCAGAGATTATTAGGAGGATTATTAGGAGGCCATGATTGGTAAGGGCCAGGACACCAGGGTTATACCCCTACTCTTTTCAAGAAACGCCTTGGGATTTTTAATGACCACAGAGTCAGGACCTCGATTTTACATCTTATCTGAAGGACGGCGCTTTTTTACAGTATAGTTCCCCCTTCACTATACTAGAGCATTAGGACCCACACAGACTGCAGGGTGAGCGCCCCCTGCTGGTCCCACTAACACCTCTTCCAGCAGCAGCCTTAGTTTTTCTCAGGAGGTCTCCCACCCAGGTACTGGCCAGGCTCACACCTGCTGAGCTTCAGTGGGTTCTCAGTTGTCAGTTGCAGGGTGATATGGCTGCTGGCTGGTTTGGGATTATTCTCACAATAAAAACTGGCAAAATTGGTTACTGGCAAAATTATTGGTGCGTAACAGCTGCAGCTTTTAGACATCTACATCAAACAAACAGTGTGGGAGGCCAGTGTAATCATGACTGTCACGACACTCCTGGACAGTGAACTTGAAATCCTTCTGTTAAGGCCTCAATTTAGAGTCCCCAGATTCATGTGCAGTAGAAGTTTTTCTTCATTACCACAGCTAAGAAAAAAAGTTTTTCTTATAACAAGGTCAGCACAGATAAAACATGCCTGACTGAAGTCCAAATGCCATAAACTGTTTGTCTATTGCAACAAATTCCAAAAGCGATCAGTTTCGTTTTAATCATTTTATTTTGCATGGTTTTTAAGGCATGTATGTTACGTATTAGGTCCTGGGAAATTTTCAAGAGGAATGAACTTCCATTTTCAGTTTCAAACCTCAAAATATCCATTGCACATCTGATCTAGGTAAAAAAAAACTCACGAAGTTGTGGCAGTTGTGTGGTCGATGCATTTGACTAGAAAACTTGCATTATATAAAAATGGATAATTAATGAGACAAACACATGAGAGGAAGATGTGTGAAACAGTGTGAAATGATCTCTCATAACTGAATATGTCAACAGTATGGAAAAAAGACCAGGCTGCTGTATGGTTTGATGTGACAGGTATTGTAGTGCTTCCTAGCCTCTTATGAAACCGGAGCAGTCTCTTCTGTATTCCTGAAGTGTGAGGTTCGTGTTGGTGCTGGTTCTGTGCTAATCTAGAAGCCGGGCTCCAGTGACTCCTGCTCTGCTTGAGAATGTGAGAATGACGAGCAAGAGGCCCTGGAGACCACGTTCAGTCCTGCCCCTGGCCGACAGCAGCCCCTGGGCACACCCTCTCCAACCCTCTCGTAGGGTTAACTGTGTTGTTTGCACACTGCACTGCAGATGATACGGAGCATCAATAGAAAGACCCCTTTCTGCACCAAGCGCAGCCTCGCTCCAGTCTGTGCTAGCAGACACCAGTATCGCGTCTCTTACTTCTGGATCTGGGGCAGTTGAATTATTAACTTGTGACATATGGTCAGCACTCCAGACAGACAGAACATGCAAAGTACATCCTTGTTCACCAGATACAGTGATATCGCCCACAGAGCACGCTTGAGCTCACAGGGAATGAGAGTCACTTGTTCTGAACTGAGCCTTTCCTGAATTGTCGTTGTCTTTTTTTTTTGCAAATTACTGGTCGTGCAGCAAGGATTGGTTAGCTGGAGGTGGAACTAGACTTTTATCTGCCATGTTGTAACTAAATTATATTCTACTGTAGTCAGACACACCAGCTGCTTTAAGGTTTCTTGCATTTCCTTTTCAAATGAGCATTTTTAAACATATGCAAGTCTTGTCTGCTGTTACAAGTCGTTGATTCTGTGGGTGTAACAAATGACAGAAGTGGTGAACAGGGTTTTTTTTTTCCATAATTGGCACGTATCAGTGAATTGGAGACACTTGCTCTTGATAGGGATTGAAATTGCAAGAATAAGCAACAAAGGGAGGGGAGGAAGGGGGCATTTGTATTTGCAGTTCACCTTAGCATAGTCACGACACTTTTCTTTCCTTTGTAGCAAAAAACAAACCTGGAGTGAATCTCCTCAAAAGAACATTCAGGACAGATATGTCTCTCCTGTTCTGACAGGTGTCGTATTACTGCTATGCAGTAGGTGGGTCTCCAGAAATATAATTACAGGGCCTGGGTGTATCCCATATTGTGAGGCAGCTTGGGGAAGTCCCCTTCCTGATCAGCTTTTTGAGAGAAATACTTTCAGAAGTGATGAATGTGCAGCTTTATCTCATCCCTGCGTTTTGTGCTGAAGTGGGCATGGTACCTGTGTTGGACTAAAAGACAAGACAGTCGCTTGATTATCTTGGAACCGTCCAGAGGATGCTGGCCTGTTCTACCCTCCTGATTCCTTCCGTACTGATGCAAGAGTGCAGCCTGTGGGGTAGCTCCTCCTCGTGATTTGCAGACACTGACTGTTAGGAGATAATCTCGTTGAGCTTTGATCACTGCCTTTTCAACAAAAAATTGACAGAGAGGTCTTTCAGTGCACGGGGTGTGGGGTTGTGGTGGGAGTTTTTCTTTTGTGAGTTTTGTGAACATTTAATTTTCACAGCAAGGATTGTTGTAAGAGACATGTGTATGGCACACTTTTATATGAAGACATTCGATAACCACTATCTGGTATTTAGCTCTTTCCAGCAGAGTGTTTTAATCTGAGTAACATTCAGGACCTGCCCTTTAGACACATTGGTCCTGAGGGTGTGTTTTGCTAAGGTGCCTAACACACACAGTATTTGTTTGTGTGGGAACCACAGCTCCCGTGTTTTGTCTGCAGACATTTATTCATTTGAAATTCTGATGTGTTTTACAGTCGAAATAGGCCTTTGTGTCTCCATAAAGTAAACACTTTCTTGCCAAAAGGTTTTGAAATGAATTTAAGTGTATTTGAAGTTGAAGGCCGAGCTAAATCCCCATGAAAAATTAACTAATCATTTTGTGTCTACTATGAATAAGATGAACAAATTGTCATAATTAAGGCCACTCAGGTTATAATATTATAATCTCTGACATACACAAACACCAGAAGTTGTTTAAACAAAAAGCCATCTGATTTTTCACTAATTACACAAACGCCTTATTATCCTGGAGAAGGGTCACGTTATGGCAAATCAGAATTTTTTTGTCGTATCTGAATTTAAAATGTCAGATATAAATATCAGTAACATACAGTTAGCCAAAATAATTTAAATATATTACTAAGTACATCTATTTCTTTTTGTGTAGCCACTTTTTGTTTGATCGTGAATGCAAGTAGAATTTATGATGTAATTATAAATAATAAATATTTAGAATATTTTTAAAAACAACATGGAAAGTCCACTAATATTTTGGGGATTCTTATTTGGAGAATCTGGTCTCCAATATGCTTTTGTTTCACTGCACATTGTGAACAAAAGACTGCAACAAACATCCATTGTGCTTTTTTGCTTTTTTATTTTTCTCTCTTTTGCATATGCCTGCAATACTGAGAAAGGTTACCATATGTATTATTGTTAATCTTCAAATGCTTCAAGTAAAATTTTATGTGCCTGTCCAGGTGAGACTGCGACAGTACCTGTCCGGGTGAGACTGCGACAGTGGTGCTGTGAATGCCAGTCTCGCACTACTCGAGTCTCATTTCCATTGGTCACTTTGTGATGTTTGCAGCACAAGCCAGACTCGGTACTGGCCTGTGACTTTCACAGTAGAAAGTGTATTGTATGAATGTGTCAATCAACCTTGTTTCTGCCAGATGTTATGTACATATCTGTTCAATGAAGTGGCAGTGCTTCCAAAAAAATACATTTCCTTATAACTTTGTGCGTTGCAGTTTCTTAATAATCTTATTAAAGAATAACATATTAGAATAGGCATAACAAGTCTTCAATGTTAATAACTTGGAAGACGTGGGCCTCATTATTTGAGAATATTTGAGGAAACAGGAGGAGCCTGTCTTGTCTTTTCATAACTGGAGAGAACACGAGTGAACACTCATTAAATAGCACATTTCACACTGACATTGCGCAATTGAAGAGAAGACCGTGTACCCCTTTTATTCAGATTGTCAAAAGTTAGTGAAGCACAGCTATTTAAAAAATAAACATGCCCACAATGTTGCTTAAAACATTTTACACCATTGTGTAAAATTATTCCTTTAATCACTTTTATGTTTTAAAAATGTAAAAATCGCATCCATGTAGTTTCTGCAGTGGCATACAAAGGTTTTAGCACTATGATTTTGTAATGGAGCCTTTCTTCAAATTTACAAATCGAAGCCCGAATGATACTGTTCCGGAGGTTCTCTGTGGGTTCTGTAGATGTTGCTACTGCACGTCTGCAAACTTTGACCTTCAGTTCCACACACGTGTGATTATTATTTGAAATTTAGACCTTGCTCCACTGCCTTTGTAGATATTATTAGCCATATACAATTTCTTGCATTAGGAATGTGTATTTTCACATACCCCAGCTTGCTCTCCATGAGACACACAGACAGGGAGAGAAGCTTAGGGTCAGAGCGCAGGGTCAGCCATTTATACGGCGCTCCTAGAGCAGTTGGGGTTAAGGGCCTTGCTCAGGGGCCCAACGGAGTAGGATTCCTCTGCCGGCCACGGGATTTGAACTGGCAACCCTCCAGCCACAGGCGCAGATCCTTAGCCACAGTGCCATTGTTTTATGTTACAAAATGTCAAACTTAGGTTACAAAATACTCATGCCATCTTAGTTTAATTACTGTTTGCTCTCATCGAGATCAGTAGCCTTTCTTATGTAAGTCACTATGACAATACTATGGTGTCATAAGATGCTGAAAGATTGCATATGCTTGGGGAGTTTGTAGTTTCTTACATAGGGTGCAAGAATGCATTCCGCAGCTTGGCTCAGTTTAAATTAGCTGCAGCCTGAAATTAATCTATTTGGAATCCTACAAATCTCTTTGTATGTTTAGTTGCTGTACAGAATGTTTTCCGCAAACGTTCAATAATAGGTATACTGTTGGGTTTGTCAGGATTGTAGTTATCAATTCAACATTGAAGTGAAGAATAGGAACAGTGTTTTATTTCAAATTCATTTTTTCACTGATTTGGAAAAGTTCGTATTGCGAAGTTATAGGCTGTTATCGTGCAGGGGTTCTTGTTAAAAGCTGAAATACATGTAACAGGTCTCCTTCCTTCATACAAAAAGGATTAAGGACTGGTCACAGAATTTCACCTTCCTATTTGGTCATCTCCAGTTATGCTCTTGGAAAATGCTGATGCACTCTGGGCCTGTGCAGGGTAAAAAGTGGTTATATATAAATGGAAAACCAAATGAGACTTTCAGAACCTAGTGGCATTACTATAAATTAGTAGTTCTCAAAATGAAACGTTGATTTCAACAACACACTGAGTATAATATTGTTTTAATCGAAGACGGCCAGGCACTGAACAAAAATGAATCTTTGTCCAGTCTGGCATAATCTTGTTTTTTGCAATGTTACGGAGATCGGTTTTAAATGTCAGAACATATTAAACATTTCTAGACCTTTGTTATATCCCTGCCTTTATCATATTAGGAGAAGAAGCAGTGTGCTTGTCTCGGGATCTCCACACATTATTTTAAAAGGGCTTTTGCTGAATAAATTGAAAGATATTTATACGCTGGTTAAACATAAGTTTTCAGGTTCCGTTGCATTTGTTGGGCCCGGTTCTGTGTCCTGGCAGTTCCTGGGGTAGAAGTGGGACGCCGTAGAGTGCAGCAGTTTTATGTTTGTCTAACCAACATGATTTGAATGGACATTAACAGGTCTTTGTTCCCCTGTTGTGGAGTGTTTGTAGAGGTATGAAAATGCTTTCAACAGAATTTGCTTTTACGTTTTTGAGAATGTTTGCATCGACTGTAGTTTCTTGGTGTGCTGCCAGTTTATTCTTCTTTGTGTCAGCGTATATCTTTTCTCCTCTGTTCTGATCGGATGAATTTATTTTATCCAGCCAATGTTATTTTTTGGCAATTTTAACTGAGATGTACTGTGTGGGGAATTTAACTGTAATTATTTAGCTTATTCAGGCTAAATGAAACTAATATTTTTCCTTACTGCTGTAAAGCACTGAGAGGAATCAGCCGATGACGTTGAACAAAGCTTGTGGGATGATCCCCTGCCCTAGAAAGCCATTTGTTCAATTCCCAGCTGGACTGTTGTCTATCTGGGACGTTAATCTGCTTAAGCAATATGGAGAGAGAGAGAGTGGTTCACTTTGTGCCCTGATAGTGACACTGGTGCTGCTCTCCTCAGTCATAAGCGGATTCCCTGTGCCACACCTGGGCTTGGCAGAGAGCTGTTCACTGCCGCAGGATCACAAGGATGGAGAGCAAAGCAGGATATTGCTCAAAGCAGAGGGCCTTCTCAATTTTCAGTGCTTTTGTGGTTTAACGTATTTACCATATGAACTAATTGTGGTTTTTATTTGCAAAACACGGTTTAGACCTGCTTGCCATTTGTTTGTGTTAAGACTTGTTCTCGAGATGACAGATCTTCTCCTAGCCTGCACAGTATCGCATTTTAATATCGCACAAAATATGTACAATTTGTTTATGGTTATAGAGAAGGCCTGTTTTTCAGGGCATAGTAATATACTTTGCATCAGAAGAAACATCGTTGATCACTGCAACAAATTCACAAAACTGACAGGAAAACGACAAACTGCTATTTCACTGAATAGACATGAAATAGGCGGATTCATTAGGCTGATTAGCATTTCCCATCAGCACTGCTGCTCAATAGGGTGTGCTGTCAGCGTCGGGCCCTGTGGAAGCACTACAAGCTGCACAGCCGATGGGCGTGCTTTGCGCCGGGTTGCAGATGCTGTCCTCTGGGATTCTGTCCCATTCCTCTCACACGGACAGGACGAGCAGGTGCCTGTCTGCTGATCCCGGCGCTGCAGAACCCGCACGTTAGCCCAGCTAGTCTCAGAAATGCTCAGCTGAGCTCCAGCCGGACGAGCAGGGCGTCCACATCCTCGCTGTGCAAGGCAGCCGCAGTGACCCGAGCAGTGTGAGAATGTGCGCTGTGTTGTCATGTCAGGAGCAGCCTGTAAGTGAGGCCTCAGCACTTGATCACTGTAGTGCCTGGCGATGAGGTTGTCATCAGTCATTGCAAGTGCAGTTCTGTAGTGGCTGAAAACTACTGATCAGACTGTCCTACCTTGACCCGCCTATTGATTCCGGGGCAGTGTCGTGACTTGTGGGCTCCCAGATCACAGTCAGAATTTTGCAGATTTGACAAACGACTTGTCAGTTTAGAGGTTGCTGGCTGTGACCACCATAGATGACAAGGGACAGTATATATATATTTTTAGTGCAGCCTA
This sequence comes from Atractosteus spatula, assembly GCF_055471065.1. Classification (NCBI taxonomy): domain Eukaryota; kingdom Metazoa; phylum Chordata; class Actinopteri; order Semionotiformes; family Lepisosteidae; genus Atractosteus; species Atractosteus spatula. The sequence goes on from NC_142707.1 coordinate 76,950,577, forward strand.
CAACTTAGCGGTGGCATGAACGCGTTCTTCTGTTAATGAGCAAAGCATATTGTTTCTTTTCTGTTTGTCATTCTTAATTATCACTAGGCTTAATGTCAGCCTGTTGCTTCACCTGAGCCCAGCCAGCTCTCTCACTCGTAAGGGGATTTGGTGCTTATGGAACAGTCAAAGTCACTCGAGTGTATCACGGTCAGTCACGCATGAACAATGAGTTACAATAATGCCAGAAAAATTAAATATCCGTCATCCAAAAGCATTCTTTTTCCAGAAACATTCCTTATGTGAATAAAATGATAAAAGGCTTTTGACACTCAGTACATATTATTGATTTGATAATTGACAGCTAATCTACCTACTTGAACTACTTCAGCTCATCTAAATGTCTGAACTTATTTTCTAATATTAATATTTTTTCCTCGTATAACCTGATGTTTTCATTTTCCTTAGTTGTGTCTTGCCATAGAAGATCAGTCATTTATTGGCCTAGATTCAGTCATTTTCCAGGTTTATTGTATTTTATTTGGTTGTTCGGTGATGTGTTTTCTTTCACAATGTCACTACTACAGTCACCTTGCTTTGTGTTATATGATGTAATTAAGTACTTTGCATTAGTTTCCACTTTACTTTTGGGCAGATTTGAATTGCTTACTGATTTGATTGAAGTTAGTTTTTTCAATGTGATTCTTTAGCATGTAACACCTGTCCTAATGACTGCTTAAGCCTGGGGTTTCTGCAGAGGGAAATGTGATGTTGAATGATTTGAGGAGCAGTCCCTGTGTTACTCCACTAGCTCCTGATGTCTACGCTGCAGACTAGAGACTACAGGGAGGCCTAATGTCCAAATATCCCTCAGCCATTTTAAGTCTTTATCTTTAAGTTTAGGTCCATGTCTGCAAAAGTTAGTTCAGCATCCTTCCACACAATCTCAGTCCTTTCTATTCCTAAATTGCACTAACTCTGGGCAGCCTGCTATTCCAGCCTTTATACTGGCTCAGTGTCAGGTGACTGCTCCTGATGGGATTCCTGGGAATTGCACTCATCCCAGGATCAAGTGCTGTAAGTGTTTTCCTTAAGTCGCAGAAACTGGAGCATTAGCATCATCTTCCCATTGATCTATCTGCAGTGCCTTCTGAAACGTTGAATGAAATCTTTGTTCATTTATAGCTTTTAATTCTGTTTTCTTAAAAGCTGTTGAATCACCTCCCTTTGCATGATGTGAGGTCATACCGACTGTTTCTCTGTGTTGTCTTTGGGTCTTGAAGGATAAGGTGTGAAATTACAGTCCATGTAAAGCAGTGGTGAGTTACTGCTGCCTCGCCCCCCTCCTGGGTAAAACTGCACTGACGTTCAGCTCACTACAGTAGCGCTAGTCTCCTGCCTCAGAGTTCTGGGCATGGGGTTGCACACAATCCTTGTGCCATTTATTTCTTTCAGTTTCAAAGTTTTTATCCCTAAACGTGTATGGACTGGGATTATAATTATAAAACTCTTTTTTTTTACTTAAAAGGCCAGCAGTGTTCTGCTTTCAAGCTCACCCAAGCCCTCTTTAGAAGTCACTTAGTTTTTATAAAATACAATATGTCAGCATGTTGTCAGACCATCTTCTGTATTTTTTCCTCAGATGTATATCTTCAGAGACTGTGCAGCGTAGATGTATGATTTTACTGAAAACAAAGCATAGTCACCAAAAGGCTGCTCCAATTGATGTGCAGAGCGATAGCAAGTTTAAATGTCAGCGTACCAGCATCCATGCGGGGAGACAGCATTAACTGCAAACTAATGTGTTCCATTTCTTTTATGTAATGCACACTGAAAGATATCTGATAATATTTATACTTGTTAAAAGCAACCTCTTTAGGGAAGAAAAGCATACAAATCTTTGTCTATCCACCATATTTTCTATCGCAAACCTGTCTGTAAGTAATCCAGAACCACTTAAACTAAAATGGAGAAGAAACGAGAGGAATTTTGGAAGAAAGATACATGGGGAATCAAGTCATGGGCAAAACACAGGAACAGGTAACGGGCTTATAGTTTTTAATATGGAGAAATCACAAGGCTTGACAGAGAAGCTACCACATTATGATACAACCAGAAGCAATAGAGATGAAGGCAGCATTAGTTGATACACACTATTCTAGAAAAACCATAAAGATAGAAGAGGAGGAGGCGTAGCACAGTCTGTAAAAGTATACAGGCTCAGGCATAGAATCTGCAGGAATCAGACTCCAATTAAACATTCTTAGGAGTGACTGTAGACTACAAAAAGCAGGTACTGTAATTCAGTGCTGTATAGTAAAATGAAGACTGTGTGTCCAAAGAGAAGTGATTTTTATGGGAGACTTGAAGTTTCCGCACAAGGACTGGGAATAACCTGTAGGAATGTCAGTAGCAGTCACCGAAATAGTGGACATGGTTAATGATAAAACGGTAAGAAAGAAGTCAAAGCACCTACAGGAGGGAGCTCTGGCATTGAACTGGTCCTTTCAAACAATTAAGACTGGGTGAGGAAAGTGAGGTGAAAAGATGCATTAGGGAACCATGTTTGTAATATTTTAATATTTTTAATATTTTTAATATGTTTTTAATATTTGAAACTGTACCGAGTCAAAATCAGAAGATTGCAGATTCAAGAAAATGGGCTTTAAAGGAATGAGGCCATGCTTAAGAGATTCTGCTTGAAGCTCAATATGTATGCATAGCAAGAATGAGTCCATTAAAAGCTTAAAATATTCCAAATGGTTTAACAAATAAATTATGAAGAAAAATAAGGCAGAACAGCACCTTATAAAATTATTAAAAAACAACAGGGTCCAGTTAAGGAAAAGGAGTGAAAACATGAGAATTGCTTTGTTATTTCTGCCGTCAGCTCATTTACATTTTTTTCTGGGGCTTAATGCAAAGTCCTGCACTGATAGGCTAAGAAAGCCGAACCTTTATAAGCTTGAACAGGGAAGACTGTAAGGGGAGCAGATCCAACTCTTCAAAATCCTCAATCCTCAGGCCCTGAGCAAGTCAACCGGTGAACTTCTTCTGTATCAGCTGGGACACACGGACCAGAGGTCATATACGGAAATGATGTGGAGGCTAATTTTAATCTGAGAACAGGAGGCACTGTTTTATATGGTGCGCTGTGGGAGCCAAGATCCAGCCAACCACCCAAGTTTATGAAGCAGAAGCCCTGGCATCTTTCACGAATGGGCTGGACGAGAAAACCTGATCGGTTAGCCACTCACTGCCGAATGGGCTAGCTGGATCGAATGTTCTCTTTTGTAGCCTTTCTTGTGTTCTTAACAGCTGGAGCAACTTCTACATTTGATCACCAGCAACTTTATTGAACGGCAAGGGATAGAACTAAGTTTTTACTTGGATACTTAATAACACAACCATTTCCTAGAAAAAAGCATCCTCTCTCATGAAAAATGGAAGCTACAGCTTCACTTAAGACAAGTGTGGTTTTCGTGGGCTGGACCAGTGGTGTTTTCTGTCAGTCCTTTGCTGCCGGGTTGTCAGATATTCGTCCTTCCACCCATTTTTCTACCCATGTTACCAGTAGCAATCAGAGCCCACAGCGGGATGCAGTTTGCACCTTGTCTGAGCCTGTGTGGCCTTCACATCCATACACACCCACACACACACACTCCCGCACACCCTCTCACACACACAAACCCACACACGCACATCTTGGGTGATATTCCTGCACCAGTCTCACACACTCCCGCACACACACAAACCCACACACACACATCTTGGGTGATATTCCTGCACCAGTCTCACACACTCCCGCACACACACAAACCCACACACACACATCTTGGGTGATATTCCTACTCTCTCTCTCTCTCTCTCTCTCTCTCTCTCTCACACACACACTCACACACTCTCACACACACACACACACACCTTGGGTGATATTCCTGCACCAGTCCCACACACACACAGGCGTCCTGGACGATATTCCTGCACCAGTCTCTCTCTTTCTCACTCACTCACTCACACACACAGCGCTCCCTGTGGTTCCCCACCTGTACGCAGTCATGATGCCACTGCTTGCTCCTGTCACAGATCCAGTTTGACAAGGATGGTGCTTTGTGGGGGGAAGCCTGAAACTATATCTAGTGTTTTTGTATGATCTCTCAAACTAATATATCTGAGGCTAGGAGTCAGAGCCTTGTAATTACGATAGAGGAGAAAAGAAACGTAAACAATGTTTTGTGGATTAGGAGATTCAGAGAAATGCATGTTTTCTTCACAGGTGTCAATTGAAAACAGACATGCTTGCCAAGGCGCAGTAGTTATAAAAGTGAATTTATTGCTGTTTGTTTTGCTGCTATCTGGCAGGTAAATAGTGTTTTTCATTTACTATATTTTTTGTCATGCAATGGGTTCTTTAACCTTTTGTCAATTCTGTTTACCAATTAAACACACTGAAACTCTGGTATATATGAAACAAGGCAAGCTGGTTTTCACTTGTCCCAGGTGCTGTGTTGGTCCTAATTGTCTCTAGCATAGTTCTTCAGGATCACTAATACCAGAGTCCATATCACTCACATTTCAGTCCTGCAGTTTTCCAGTTGATGTACATGCACTGTATCTAGTTACAAGAAAAAGGTTGTGAACCCTTTGGTATTACCTGGATTTTTGCATTAGTTACTCATAAAAAAGTGGTCAGAACTTCAACTAAGTCATAATAATTGACAAACACAATCTGCTTAAACTAATAACATGCAAACAATTGTACTTCTTGTCAATACTGAACACATCATTTAAACCTTCATAATCTAGGTTGGAAAAAGTATGTGAACCTCTAGGCTAATGACTCTTCCAAAAGCTAGTCAGGAGTCAGGTGTTGCAATCAATGAGATGAGATTGGAGGTGTGGGTTGGAGGTGCCCTGCCCTATAAAAAAGGCACACAAAGGTTACTGACAGAGTCTTCTCTTCTCAAGAAAGAGCTGTTCATGTGAGCCATGCCCTGATCAAAAGAAATATCAGAGGACCTTAGAAGAAGAATTGTAGAGACGCATAGAGCTGGAAAAGGCTACAAAAGCATTTCTAAAGGCCTGGGTGTTCATCAATCCACAATAAGACAAGTTGTCTACAAATGGAGGAAATTCAGTACTCTTGCTACTCTCCCTTGGAGTGAGCGTCCTGCAAAGATCAGGGCAAGAGCGCAGCGTGCAATGCTGAAGGAGGTGAAAAAGAACCCTAGGGTAACAGCAAAGGACCTGCAGAAATCTCTTGAACTTGCCAAAGTCCCTGTTCGTGTGTCCACCATCAGAAAAACACTGAATCAGAATGGTGTTAATGGAAGGACACCACAGAGGAAACCACTACTCTCCAAAAAAAACATTGCTGCACATCTCAAGTTTGCAAAAGACCACCTGGATGTTCCACAATGCTTCTGGGACAATGTTCTATGGACGGAAGTGACAAAAGTTGAGGTCTTTGGCAGAAACGCACAACGCTGTGTTTGGAGGAATAAAAGCACTGCACACCAACACCAAAACCTTATCCCAACTGTGAAGCATGGTGGAGGGAGCATCATGGTTTGGGGCCTGGACAGCTTGCTATCATAAAGGGAACAATGAATTTTAAAAAGAGAAATTTTACAGGAGAATGTGAGGGTAGTGGTTCGTCACCTGAAGCTAAATAGAAGTTGGATGATGCTACAACACAATGACCCAAAACACAGGAGTAAATCAACAACAGAATGGCTTAAACAGAAGAAAATTTGTGTTCTGGAATGACCAGGTCAGAGTCCAGACCTCAACCCAAATGAGATGATGTGACGTGACCTGGAGAGAGCTGTTCAAGCAAGGAATCCCAGAAATATCAATGAACTGACAGTTTTGGAAGGAGGAATGGTCTAAAATTCCTTCTAACTGTTGTGCAAGTCTCATCAGCAGCTACAGGAAATGTTTGGTGGAGGTTATTGCAGCTAAAGGAGGTTCTACCAGTTACTAAATACAAGGGTTCACAGAGATTGTTGTAGTGTATAATAATCAGGACTATGATATTGTAAATACTGTTAATAATGCTAAAAAAACATACCATACTCAGATGCCAGTGAGCAAGTCGAGCTAAACTGGAATCTAGAAGACGCAGCGACTGCTAATTGCATTTTGAAAGGAGGTATCTCTGTAAAATCAACTCCAAAAATGTAAATTACTACAAATGCAGATGGGATAGAAAGATTGTGCCAGTAATTTTTGGTATGTATAGTCGTTTGAAATACATAGAAATCAAATACACCCCCATCATAGCAAAGGTGCTTGACACCCCTGCCTTACTGCTTTCTGAAACGGTCAGGTAGTTTTTACAGACGCTGTGGGTTCCTGCCTTCCTGAGGACAAAGACCTGTCTGAGGAGTTTTCCATTAGAACAGCCTGCTGCTTTGTATTGCACACAGATCTTGGACTTGTTGTGTGAGAATCAATACAGCAAGGAGCTCAATATCTTATCATTCAGTGTTGTTTGAAATTCATCTGATGTGATAAAAAAATAGCGGTTGGCGTACCTTAGCCACAAGAATAGGTCTTGTCACTGTTTATGTGACTTCGTCCAGTTCCTGCTTTTTGAGGGGTAACATAGCAGGGCCTGGGCAGACTCCATCCCAGCACTTGAGTAAGAATTCTTCCCGCCAGTCAATAAGCTAATCTAATTTCAGATGAGAGGCAGCAGCTCTTCTGAGTCGTCCGTACTGAGACACAAATTACTTTACCCTAGTGCAATCTGCAGGGACGTTGCTTTGAGGTCAGTGTTACAAGTGAGTTTTGGTGCTTAGCAGTGGGCTAACTATATCGGAGATCTTGATCTTCTACCAGAGGGATGTTTCTGTAATTATCCTGCTCCTCATCAGCCCAGCGTCGATGAGCGTTTTCCCAGAGGAGTAATCAGACCTGCTGGACACAGCGGCTTGCTCTGTTTGCAAACCCTGCTCAGAACATTGAAGACCTGCCGGACAACAGGCGTTGTGTGAATTTGTAGGTCATTAATAATCTCTGTATGGCACAGTTACTGACCTTAAAATGAACTTAAAACTAACATCGCTTCCAATTATTGGTACTTAAGATACCAGAGAGATATTGCTGGATTAATTGTCCAGTTAAGCTGTTGTTTACTATAGCAGTTTAAACATTAATGAAGCCTTTCTGAAATGCAACATCATATATTCTAGGATGAATCGACTGGTTCAACTGTAAGACAACTTAAATGGACTGTAGACCGTAACTAGCATATATATTACCAAGAAAATTTATACATCTATAAATTATTTACATGTACCCTGTTGTGGCTGGAGGTGCAAAAGAACAGGTTTAATGGAAAGATAACATCAGATGAAAGGGTCTCATTTTGAAGTAGGCTTGTTTCCAGTTTGTATGGATATGACCAATTCTTCCTTTCTACTATTTTATTTCTCTCTCAGGTGCTCTATGGCAAACCCTCAGGAACTCCTGGTCTTATTTGTGCCAAATCTCAAAACCTATTAAAATGTCTTCTCTATTTTTAAAAGAAAAAAGTGCATTTTTCCCTTTTCACTACATAATACTTTGTGCTTTAAAACAGGATTGAAAGTGGACAGTGTTGGCTTAATGCTTCAAATCAAGATTTTCAAATCAAGTGTAATCTCACACAAATAGGAAAGTGAGTCTTCTCTGTACACTAGCACTGTTTTCACAGCACTGGACAATGGCCTAGTGTTTTTTTTCTGTTGTACGTCAGGAAAGAAACTGCTCAACATTGGTGACTATTTTAGAAATATAAACAATTTCTGGTTACTGCTGCTGCAGTGGGTTTGCTTTTGGATTTTAAAAGTTTATTGTAAATTCTTTGGGACTGACAGTGACAGCTGTTTCAGGATGTTGGGTCTGTTCACCCCGTTTGCATGCAGGTGATATTGGAAATCACTATCAATAGGATTAAAATGCCTACACACCTGTAAGTAAATGTACTGTACATGTTGCATAATAAATTTGTCTAGTCATAGGTTTGACACTACATATGGCAAAGATCGAGTAGCATTGTGCAGTAATTGAATAAAATATCACTGTAATTCACGGAATCATCAGTCTGTACTTTTCTACGCACCTCTCACCAGTAGGGAGTTTACTTTTTCATCTGCATTAATGCAACTCAAAACATTGCTGGAGCACAATTAGGTCACAAAAGTCTAGCTGCTTTTCCTTAAAAGACAATATTCTCCACGGATGTTTAGGCAGCTCTTGTGTTTATGCTTCTTGCGTTTTTCTTAGACCCCTCGGTGTTGATGCAGAAGCAGTCATGGTGGTATTTCTGTACACTAAAGCAATTTAACCACGGTCCCTTTTTAAGATTAGTAATAATAATTTTTGCACTTCTATAGTGTTTTTCATCCCAAAGGATCCCAGATCACTTTCTGTACAGGAGGAGGCTTATTTCATGCACCGCTGAAGTGCATGAAGTACCGAGAAATTGCTTTGCCAGTTGAATTAAGGGAAATTTAAGGAAGCCGGATTGTATGAGCTCAGAGTGGAATTTAGCCTGAACACAGTAATTAACACCCCTTGCTTTTCAAAGTGTGCCATGGGGTCTTTAATGACCACATAGTAAGATCCTTGTTTTGACGTCGTATTTGAAGGTTGACAGCTGGACAGTGTTGGCTGGAGAGGTCTGGACGGAGCGCGGTGCACCGTCAGCTTCTCACAGCAAGAGCCCAGTTGCCCCCCAGTACTGACGGCGCCTCCAGGCTGAACTCGGCTCCCCTTGCTCTCCCTGCATGCTTGCGAACAGGCCCTCGTCTCGTGTTCTCTTAATCTGTGTCCGTCTCGCCCCACCTCTGGGTTTTGTCCAGTTGTGCGTGTCTTACAATTGTGAGGGGCAAGGATGATATATTTTTTTATTTATAAATCAGTCTAAACCACAGATCGTTCAAGTAGTAAATTTTGGACTTTCCTCTCTTTCTCACACCAGAAGTAGGCTCCACAGCTGAAACAACATTGTTTCTTTTCTTCTCCTTTCGGAATGGAATAAACCTTAACTTATTCATTAGTAAACCATAAATATTTACATGAAACAACCATGCTACATAACATTACTTGATTTTATCTTAAAAAATGTTAAATGTTTATGTTTAGATACATTTTAGTTTATTTCTAATTTATTATTTATTATATTTATCTGGGTAAATGCATAGTACAATATATATTTAATGTTAAAATATATACTAAATTAAAACACTGTATTATGAACGCAGTCAGTAGTTAGATATATTTTGTGGCATCATATTTAAAAATTCTTAGTAGGTGATAAGTTTGATATCATACAAACTTGGGAAAATACTGCACTGCAATTGTTAAAATAAACAAAGCAAGCAGAAGGGTAAGCAGAAAAAGTTTGGTCAAGTGATTCTAAATGTTTTTAGCTACAGTATACAGAACCAGTATTATATTTTCTGTTTCGCTTATTCTCTTTCCTCATGAAGAAATAACACTTAAACGTATTTGAAAGAGGCGGTGTGATTCAGTCTGTTTGAAGCTGTCCTTTCCCCCTGTTCACAGATGATGAAGTTTGCCTGGGACAGTTACAGACGTTATGCCTGGGGATCAAATGAGTTAAAGCCGAGCTCAAAACAAGGACATTCCAGTAATTTGTTTGGTAAGTTACTTTGTCTTTTGTTCTTCCAACTGCTTGAGAATGTGAGCAGCCACTCCAAGAACATAATTCACAAAGAACACTGTTAAGTACCGAGTCACTTGGGGCGACAGAATGGCTAATCAATAAACGAAACGTTTGCGTCCTCTAATATCCAGATCTTGCAATCTGTTAAAAAGATAACATTGTACTGATTAGAAGATCTAAGCAGACACAGATTTTTTTTTTCTGGGCACTGTCTGTTTAAATTTTGTGTTGATTTGTTCTTACACATTACAGTTTCTGAAAATCAAAATGTGGTTCACAGTAAATTGAAAACTGCTTCGGCAAAAGCCTGCAGTCCCAGTCTTTGCCATAATTGTTCCCGTTGCCAGGTTCCTTATCACTGTGCCTGGTGGGGCTGGATCTGTGACCCTAGAGTAATACAACAGAAGTCTGGTGTGTGCGAAATCACACAAGAATAGTCCTCTAAAAATGTTGCTTCCCTGTCTTTTCTGCCGGAGTGACAGCCAGGTGGAATGCAGTCACTGCAGATTGTGAACCTTACCTGTCCTGGAGCTGCAGGTTAGCGCATGTGGCCCCCATGGACCCGGACACCTTTAATTACTTTTGTTTTCTTTTGGTCGCCATATTGGGGTGTGATACTTATTTCACTTAATACATTTTAACTTTTATTTCCCCCCCCCAAACACAAAAGTATAGGCCACAGTGATTTATATAGCACTCGGAATGTCGTTGTGGCCTATCCATTCATTTTCCAAGCTAATGATCTACTTACTCATTTCGTGCTCTGCTAGGCCTTGGCTGGCCCTGCGAAGCGCGTAGTTGACTTTAAAGGATCACGCTGAGAGCCAGGGATTTTCGCATTGCTTCGACATAGCTCTGCTGCTGCGCAGCACGGGGACAAACTGTTTTGTTTTTTTTTTCTTTCAGTGCTGTCTCTTTTTATGTGTTCAAGATTCATGTATTCTTCTTTCATTGTAAATGACAGAGCTAAATTCAATTCAGAGTTGTAGATTGAGGGATTTTAATACCGTATTTCAGAAAAAGCAAAGGTTTGTTGCGAGGGGTGTCATGAGTGAATCACCTGTTGACAATGATTGACATTTAATGAAACCCGTTGCAGTTTTTAGTAGCTGCCTTCCGTAAAGATTTCTGAGCATTTCAGGTATATTTCCTCAAATACAAATGGATGTTTTTCAGAGTCCAATACCTTTTTGTAAATCTAAACTTTGAACATTTTTAGATGGAATACAAATGTTAAAATATAATTAAATGGGAATTTCCTTGCACAGCACGTATTAAAAACAAATTATTCCAAACTGAAGTTTAGAACTTGTATAATTTGTGATCATGTTCAAGTAGGGAGCTGCGTCAGCATGCGTAGGCTGCAAAGGAACAAGTCTAGGTTTAGTCCACGCTGAAAAGAGAAGAAAAGAAACAGCATTTAGGGTGTCAACTCGAAGAAGGCTCCACAGCCGAAATGTTGTCTTTCTTTTCTTCTCTTTTCAGCCTGGAATTAACCTTTGCTTGTTTCTTTGCATGATAATTGTATGTTGTTAAATGTCTCCATAAAACCATGGTGTCAGTATCACAGATGAGTACACTTGGTTTATCTTCATAAAGCATCTGCTGTGGCTCGTGAGGCATTGGAAGAGTTGTGAGTTTATCAGGATATTTTGGATCATGTTATTGATGTCTGGTACTTCAATGACTTCATATAATCTGGATTGCAGTAAATTTCCCCTTTAATAAATAGTACGATGCTTTTTTCAAAAAGCAGATAAAAAAGATTCTAAAAGTGATGGAAGTGCAATTTTTCAAAATTGATGTTGGCTGTTCCTAACGTTGTGAAGCAGAATTCACTAAACATTGAATTGCTCACCCACTAGTAGGGAACATGAGGCAAGCTGATTTTACTGCTCAGTATGAGAGGAACAGCAAGATCAGACATTAGGCTTCTGTGTTTGGCTGAGGAACCACAAGTACTAAGATACCAAATGTATCATTGCGATGAGTGCATCTAAGTCAGAATCCCCTCAAAAAGCTGCTCCTTCTTCAGTCAGATGCCAGTCAATACTTCAGAGTTCAATAACAAACAATTTACTGTAATACAGTGTATGAGGAATAATAGGTCCTTAAAATATGCATTTGAAACTTCTGTTCAAATGAAAACTTGAGTGAATCATGGTGCTTTATTTCTGCATTGTGGATTAGTTACACAGTTTCACCTTAAGCCTTTATATTTTGTGTCTTTGTAAAATGTGTAAGTCTTACCTGATGTGCCAACCACCTGATGTACCTCTGCTATACTCTGAGCCCTGTGAATGCTTCGGTGGAGAGAAAGGATGAGATGAGAGTCCAGCCTGAGCTCTGGAGGGCCAGTCTGCAGGTTTTTCTTTGCAGCTCAGCTCTTAGCAAACCTGCTGAACTAGTTATTGGCCTAAATTGAGCAGTTTCACAAGTTGTCCCAGCTCTTATGGTGCTGCTGGTTTAAAGATACTTATAAAACAAGTAAATCTGCTCTCCTGTACCGGAGGTGAGCAGCCCTTGTTTGATTTCTTTTTTTATAAGTTTACTACCATCTCTCTTTACTTGTGTTTCAGTTTTCATGACATCTAGGAACATATACAGTGGAATGTTTTTTTATCGAGTAGCACAGGCCTATAGGAAGCAACACAGTGACGATTTTCATTACCAGTCTCTCCTTCGGTGAGAATACATACGGCAGCTGTTGCGTTTTTATAAATCATATTTTTTAAAATCTGTTCAGCATATACTTTTTGGAGAAGCTATATCACAACATCTTGAGGATTATTGCACATTAACTTTTTAGTGTAAATTTACATTTCCTGAACACCAATGAATAACATATAATTAATAGAAAAAAGATTAAGCTTTTTATTAACCATGATAAAATAAATTGGAGTTCTAAAATGTACAGCATATGCTTCTGAATTTAATTAGATATTGAATAATGGTTTATTATATAATAACTTCACTGAGGCTTTTTGTAGCCTATGTATGATACCCAGCAAAGCTATTTTTATGTAATTTTGTTTTCTTAATAGCTAGGACTGCTGCTGTTTCCTTTTTCCTGTAAAGGAAATCCAAATGAACTAGTGATTTGTGTCAAAATATGTCACATGCTTACTTTTAAAAGTAGGAAACTCCTTTCACTAGCAGTCATGGGCCTTTAGACTTAGACTATCATGCCACCTGATTATAACCAAAGCCACGCTTTGTTTAGCTATCCCTGCTCCCTGCAGCTAGCTGATCTTAAAGTTGAAGTGCAAGATAACTATAACTATATCATTCTGCTTCATGGCACTTTTGTTCAAATGAAAAAAGTCATGTTCCCTGACAGGTGTGAAATAGTGTTCACAACCTCTTCAGTTTTACCCTGTTCACAGCTGTTTTCAGAATTGCACTAAATTTCATCCAGCCATTATCAGATAGCTGCCTGTTCCTGGTAAAGGTCGCTGCGACTTGGAGATCATCTTGGACACAGCCGGGACGGTTTGCCAGTCCATTAAAAAACTGCACAGCCACTGTGCGCGCACACACAGTCCGTCCGTCTTTGGGAGGCAGAAGGAAAACCATGCGCTGACGCAGGAAAGACATGCAGCTCCTCGCAGGAGGTTATGTGTCTGGAATCAGACCCACAATCGCGGACCTGCGAAGCAGCTGCACTAACTGCTGTGCTGCTGTGTAGAGATTCAGTGGTGTGGAAAAGTAGTTGCTTGTTTCCAGGCCTGTAGTTCCTAGCTGTGTATATTCCTCCACCTACTGTGGGAAATTTTGTGGTAGCAATTACACCTTGTTATTGCTCATTCAGTCCCTGAATGATATAGAAATATCTCACACTGTAATTTATACGTAGTATTGCGTTACAGCGAGTTGGTCGTTTTGAGGCTGGGGGTTGAGCTGCGTGTGAAAAGCGCATTGGTTGAGTCTCATTCTGAAAGAGGTTTTCAGACGTGCAAGGCATGGCTGCTTTCTGTTAGTTTGTCAATATATATCGATCCAGCAGTTTACTGCAAAGTCGTTAACTGTAGTAAATCTTAAATGTTTACAGGTGTTTAGTTTTCATCAGGCGCCGGCTTTTTTATTTATTGTAGTTATATAGCAGCTCCGTGTGGAATTGGCAGATGTGCGTTTTCACGGCTCGGGCTCCCAGCGGCGAGGAGAATAAGGGACCAGGCTGATTTCTGTGTCCCGGGTCTCAGGCGTGACAGTCGTGCACAGGAGGTTCAGAGCAGACTCGTGCCTGCAGGACCCTGGTCTGCTGGGGGTCCTGCTGGGGTACTGCCGGGGGTCTGCTGGGGTCCTGCCAGGAGTCCTGCTAATTGTTTGAAATGTGTAGTTTGCGATAAAGCACGTGTGGCTTTCTTTCATTATCTAACTGTTATTAAAAATTCAATATCATTTATCATTTCTTCAGAGAAGATCATTGAGACTGTTATGCTTTCTTATGAAACTGCTATTTTCATTGGGCATTAATAAATCAGCCAGAATAATGCACAGCAGTTTGGCAGAAATATATTTTTTGTACGTGCCATAATTCCAAAATGAATTTCCATTGACCGTTTTTCAAAAGTAATCAGCAAGATTCTTTCAATCTACAGAACTGCAATAAAAGGAATGTACATTAAGTTATAAATCTGTCACTTAACCATATACTCCTGCTAATTATACATTCCTTATTTATCAAAATGTCACAACTTGCGATATTTCTGGTCCATAATTAGTGAAGCTTATTTAAAATGGTGGAAAAGAGCAACCTTCTTTATATGGGGATTGAGTAGTAGCTGAAGGAGCTTGATTATGAAGGGCAAAATCAAATGTATAAAGCATAAAGAAAATACCATATTATCCCTTAATTCTGTCAATTGTAGTTTCATAGTCTTATTTCTCCACTCAACTTCCCTTAATTAAAATGAATTTAAATGAGCTACTTCGCTTAGAGATACTTCATTGGCCATTGGCTTTACATGCTGATTTTATTTCAGATTGTCTGGGAAAAGTTTTAAAAAGACAGAAGCAGCTGAAAAGCAGTTTTGTGAAGCACCTCTCCGCGCCTGGGAACGTTTCTTGCCAATAGAAGTTACTGCCCTCTCCATCCAAAGTACATGACTTTGCCCTGTCATGTACCTCTGAGCTGGAAGCCAGGCTTGGGATTTATAGACCCAAAGTTGATTAACTTGCTTAATTTTGTAGTGGAAGCTAAAGTAATATATACCGACAACAGCATTTATTCCTGTCACTATATTTCATCATGCTGAGCTCAGCTCGCAGGGACGTTCGGCAGAACAAAGCAGCATTTGCATCACGTTGCGGCTGATTGCAGGCGGCTCTTCTGCACACTGGTGCCAAACGCACTGGCTCTCTGGAGGTCACGCTGGCGCAGGGAGAGCTTCAGGGGCGTTAGGAAGACGCTAGGCCGCGGAGAGAGATGTTAATGTCCGTGTTGTAGGAGACGCACGCAGCCTTCACCACTGGTGTAATCAATTATCCAAATATCACCTAGTGTGGCTCTTTACACGCGCTAGAGGCCAGATGGCCTCCTGCAGGGGCAGGTCCGCTGTAACTGCAGCCCTTTTTCAAGCTGGCCTGTCACAACGTCTCTCCTAGAACCTATAAAGTACAAAGAAGCATAGAAAACCCACAGCTCTGAGGTCTGTCAGTCTCTCCGAGTGATGCACTTTTTGAATCCCACGTTTTGTTCTTCATGCGATTTTAGTGCCACATGTTGGCATCGCAAGGTCCTTTTGAGCTTTTCATACCCAGTTTATTGTCACTGTATGAAACAAAACGGATCACATTAATCAAAAACTGGGGGCTATGTATTATTAATTCAAGTCAAGGTGAAAGCTGAACTTAATACATATAAGTCAAGGTTCAGACGACTGACTGCTGACCTGGCCATTGGAGTGGAGGTCATCGATGGTCTTCTCACCATCGCCATAGCCTCTGAGCTGCTACTGTATTTATCTTTGGCCTCCTTGTTTCTCCCTCTCTCTCACTCCACTCTTCTTTTTATTCTTTTCCACCAGATTCTGTCTCCCCTGTCTGTTCTCCCAGTTCATTTCATTTTCCACCGTCTCCCCTCAGAGGTGGAATGGGCTGCCCACAGAAATCAAACCTGCGCAGACCCTGCTCAAGACTTGTCTGTGGACACTGTTACATCCCTCAGTAACGCCCCCACTACACTGCACTGATGTTTCTCATTCAGAGTAGCACAGTGGCAGTTCTTCAATCCACCCAGTCCATAGTTTTATGTTACTGTATATTTTAAAAAAAAACTTCATTTAGAACATTAAAACATATTTCAAATGTAAGTGCTTGAAAGTTTGTTACTCAGCTTGAGTTGTTAGTTTGTGGTTTTGCGTTAGTGCTATGCGTTGTGTAGAGATATAAGAACTTGAGCATGAAATAAGTGTCATGTCTTTGAATCCCTGTCATAGCGGATTTTAAAACTGGACTTGTTAGAAAATGCCATCATTTTCACTTTACAGCCTTTTCCCAGGCCTGTCTCCTCTTCCCAACCCCTTCCCTGTCTTTAACGTGCCTGGTGGTTCTTGCTGCTGGTGCTGATGATGTGCAATGTTCTCCTCTCCATTTATTGCTTGTGGATGTAAAAATGTTGAGAGACACAGCCCACTAGGGGGAATCATCTCATGAAATGACTTCCTGCGTGTCAGCAGCAGGGTGCTTGTCTTTCATCAACAGCGATTAGACAAACTTAAAAAGGCATATTTATACAGCAAAATATATACAACAGTGTACTCTTCAAAATCAAAGTTTTCTGCTTAAATATTTTATTTTTATTACAAATTAAAGCGGCAGGGAAGCAGGAGGAGAAGATTTGTCTTTGTTTTTAGGAAACTTAGACTTTGATGCACCTACTGTGTTGATCCTACTCTACTGTAAGCATTTAGAGGAGAACCACATGTCCAAACTGTTTATTACTACTGTCTCAGTACATGCTGTGTTCTTCTGCAGCCTGACAAACCCCGAGTGTCCTTAAAGTCCCTTTCATCTTCCCTATGCAGCCGCGCTCCAATAAGTGATGTAACTGAGTTAGTTCTGGTTCTTTTTCTTTGGATTTTGCAAGATAAATAGCCCCTACTTTTCTGCAGTCAGTCCAAATTCGATTGTCATGATTTGAATAACAATATGTAATAAGAACACTTTAATAGTCAATTAGAACAGCTGTTTTGTTACTTCTCCAGGTATAATAATATCTTATGGATTAGGGTTCTCTGCCTGAAGAATGTTTATTGAGCCTTGACGTGTTCGTAATTTAGTATTGTAAAATGTGGCATCTATAAAGAATTACTCTTAATACATAAATTACTCTTAATACATAAAACCTGGTCCCTAATGCGAAGGGAAATGCATATCAAGGTTTTATTTTATCTCGAATGAGAACCTGAAACTTGCCCAGATAAAAGTAGACAATGTTGCAGATAAAGTAAACATTATACTCTGTTGCTGTTATTTAAATAAAAATTTTGCACAAAGTTTTGAAGGAACAAGACAGCCAGCGATTTAGAAGTTTAAATTAAACGAAATAATTTGGAAAAAGGAAATTGCAGTTCATTATTTTGATTAAGACATCCGTCTGGGGAAAGTTCCGCGAGGTCTCCTGGTGTTTCGTGAGAGCCTGAGTTTGCTGTGTGATCTTGCAGTGTCAGAGGCCAGAGCCAGTGCTCACGCAGGAGGGGAGAATCGATCCCAGTCTGTGGAGGAAACGTACCTTTAGAGGGGGGGCTTTATTCTGTAAGGGTTATGCCAAGTGACCGTTAGATGTGGGAAGAGTGTTTTTGTTAACATTGCCACAATGACCGAGTTCTGAATAGTTCCCTTATCTCATCCACTTGAACTGCCTTCATTGAATTGGTGTACGCTCCAGGTCGTGCTCGGGCTCGTCAGTGTTACAGGCAGCAGCTGACAAGATAGGCGTGCGTTGTCGAGCATCGCGGGATCACTGCTGTCACTGCTGCTGGGCGCCGCTGGCCTGATCTATCAGCAGCTCGCTGTGGCGCTTGAGCTGTCTTTGTCTCAGAGTGAGCTGCAAGTCCAAGGTCTCGCCTCCGAGAACGTGACTCCGGAGAATATCGCCGATGGCGTTCCGCTGTACGTGAATAGGCTGCGTCTGTTTGGGAATTGTCCTGCCTTCTTAATGAGAACCTTTCAGTCAGGGTGTCTTACAGTGTCTTGTAGCTGATTCTGTTGTAGCTGCCAAACTCTTAAGATCAACCTGCAATACATGGATAAATGCACATTTGAAAAAATCTAAAAAAAAAAAAAGAATTGCATGATAAGTCACACGTTCAGTGCTTTAACTGGTAAAAATCGGTTGAGTGTATTGTATTGAGAGTGTTGCATCAGAGACTGGAGCTGCCTGCCTGACTGGTGTATTTCAGTTGAGTTCCTAGCACTGGAAGTTTTTACTTGATTATGGCCCCTCAGTCGTGTGTTTTCTGCAGGCTGACTCCTCGAGCTGCTCAGCTCTTCGCACATCGGCAGCTCAGAGCTGACCGCGGAGGGGCACCTCCCTCACCCGCCACACCGCGGCCTGTGGGCGTCCTGGCCAGCTGGTGCGCTAGTGACACGACCCCGACTCGCGCATGCGCTCACAGCGCTCGGCCTGTACATGGGCCGCTCGAGGGGGTCCCTTTCAAATACATTTTTGTTTTTTGTTTTAATTATGGAGGACAGTTGAATTTCTTGCTGTAGTAGAGAAGCACTCTCCTGCTTTGTAGAACTGGGTTTGTACGGTTTTAGCCCAGGTCTCTTCTGTTTTCTGTGGCTATCTCAGCGGAAGGGATAGAAGCAGTGTGGACAGTGAAAATATTGATTGCTTCAACTTATTATAGGGATTAGTGAGATTAACAAGCAATTGTTCCTACTGTTAAAGTTTATTATAATGGGTGCAGCAATCTTTTACTCCACAATGTTACGTGCAGCTAATGTACAGTTGCCTTGAGGATTTAAAATGCATCCAAGCTGAAATTGCCAGGTGTTGCGATCAATATTTAATTATTTTTTTCTCTTTTTCTCAGAGAGGGCTTTCCCACCAGGGGCGTCGTTTTCATGTTTGTTTTGACGGCGTCTTAGAGACTCTTGTAATGAACCAGTGGGGGACAACACATGCAGTACGTGGCAGACAGCTTGACTAATGAATCTGTTGGGATATTTGTGCCGTGTGCCTTCTTTTGTGTATAACAGGGCCGTATAGTGCCAGCAGTTGAAATCAGAGGGCCTTTCTCCGTTTTAAATGTAATTCATATGCACTTGTTAGAAATAGGGGAGTTATTCTCAGTCCACAAACAGAACCTTATTTTCTTCACCCCACCTTGTATTATAACTTTTAGTGTAATGGTCATTGTTTTGTGGATGCTGTACATTGGTAGTGGAGGAGAGTCCCCATTACCTGTAAAGCGCTTTGAGTGTCCAGAAAGGCTCTGTATAAGTGTAAACAATTATTATTATTCATATTATTGTTTTGAATAGACCAGTTTACACTTTTTTTAATCAACACTTCTTTGAGAAGCTGTTGGCTTAAAATCAGGGGAAAGTATTAGTAGTTCTCTTATCTCAAAGCAAAAATACCTTTGAAGAAGCCTTTTCAATTTCTGTTGTTTCATATGTGCAGTTTACAAAATCAGGATTCATTATCCTAAAATGGTATATGGGTGCCTATTTTACATCATCTGATGCTCTCTGTATTAGAGTTTGCTATCGTTGCAACTTTATTGAAACTCTGGTTTCAATATTCTGAAATTCATTAGGCAAATAACATCACCAGCTCAAGAGAGCTGTGCATTAGTGCGTGGTTTGACTTTATGCCCTTGTGTACTAATTTAGCAAGAATGGTAACTGAACCGTGAATTATTGTGTTTGAGGCTGTACCCGTATCAATTAGACAACAAGGCAGAGTTAAGAGAGGAGCAGTCTTACAGACTGGTGTCTGTTGGTCATTCCTGCAGTTGCAGGCAGTGAGAAAAGGGAAAGGCCATGTTCAAGTCGGTGTTTTGGAGTCTTGCCAGGTTCCACAGGGCCCCACTGCTGGGTTTAATTTTTTGTGGAACTGCTTGTAGTTCTAATCTTCTCTGAGCACGGTGGTGTTGCAGCTGAATCTTCTGGGATGCTGGATGCTTAGTAGTTCATCTGCAGTCGTGTCTGTAATGTTTTCTGAAGGGTGCTGCCTGTACCATAAAGGAAGTAGATGTTTAGAAGCACAAAGAACAAGATAAACAAAATGATCAAAATAAAAATGAGTTGAGTTCTGAGAATTATAGCAAGATGTGTTAAAATCTATCTTTTTATAGAAGATTTTTGTGATGATAGTTTCCTGAAGTGAAGTAGCATTGATTTAATTTTACATTGTCTTTGAACCTTCCTACCTCAGTTACTTTGTTCCTATTTTAAGAAATTTCTAAAACTTAATAAGATTGTTGCAAATGATCATTTGAGGCTGAAATGCATTTTAGAATTTATTTTGTGAGACTTTCTTGATATGGGTCAGTTAGCAGGAAAAATGGTTCCAGATAAGGTGTTTATTTTTACCATACTAAACTCAATGTGTTCAGCACTGTTATGAACTGCTTGCTTCAGAGACATACTGACAACGAAAATATACCTACTTTAAAATCCTTACCCTCAAAAAATTCATTATAAGCTTTACGTCAGTTTATACTGTTTTAGAAAGCAGTGTGCACCACAGGACACCACCTGTAGTACTCAATTGAAGTATAGTTATTGAAACAGACTGTTTTATCCTGTCATAAGATCAAATCTTTGGTACTTCTTTGTTATAACAGATTTTGAAGGGATAGAATATAAGGATACTGTTGTTTACCAAGAAAAGTATCGGCACACATTGTAAAAAAAGATAGTAAGAATACTAATATGGTATAAGAACACCTTTTACCATAGAATGTATACAGTTTTAATATCTGGCTTGCTTTTTCATTTTCAACCAGATAACCACCAAAACTGTTAATTCATGTCTGCAGTCAAGTACCAGTGGGCCCTGATTAATAACAAAACTGTTCTTTATCGCATTGCAGTTTGTGCTTGGGACCTGTCATTTGAAAATATAAAGGAATGCTAAGTTACATTGTCATCAACTCTAAATCTGTACCTTTCACTGAAAACTGTGTTTTCACTTCCCGCATGAAAATACAGTATACCACCATTTGTCAAGTTGGCTTGTTTTGGCCTCTGCAACATTGTTTGGACATTATTTGTTGTTTCTTGTCTTTGTCTAGTTTCTTTCTTAACGTAAAAAGCACAGGTTATGACTTTCTCTTTGGTGTGTATGCTTATAAAAGGACAGAAAAAACCTTCATAAAGGAGTAGCTAGTAAATCTAATGTGCATCACTCCTGGAGTCCCATTTTGAATAACACCACTGCCACAATACTGTCACAGACAGAAAAAAAATCTTAAGCTGCACATTTGTTGATTATATAGTACTAAAATTATCTAACTTAGTGAGGCAATATTGCATGGTATTGGACTTTGTGCTGGTTCTCTGCTATTGTGCTGCTAAACTGAATACCAGGGCTGTCTGTATATGTTATGAGCAGTATGTTTATGCTCTTCATGAGAAGGTTATTTTAGAGTTGCCTCTAGTTGTTCAAGTCATCTAATTGCCTAAAGTTGTTCTGCGCATTCATTTACTTATTTCATTAGTACAACAAATACAATATGCTTATTCTAAATTAATTTCATTACAGCGTTTGATGTATTTGGATTTGATTATTCAGAGCCTCTGGCTGCAGTGCTGGTGTAGCTGATGTCTTGACGTGGAGGAAGAGAGACCTGATCCCCCTGTGTTGTGGAGCAGAGCAGCACTAGAAATGAAAATTCATCACAGGAAGGGGATTGTACATTTCTTAGGGGACATGTAAACCAGGCACAGACCTGCTGCTTCAAGGCTCCCTGCCATCCTCATTTTCATTAGTGTGCTGAGCCTCCTTATTACAGTGATTAATGGTACCTCTAACAGAGTCTCACCTGGGCATTCGAGCCGCAGTCTGGGAAGAACACGAGTTTTTCTTCTTTCTGAATTGCCATGCAGTTTTATCTCTTAAGAGATATCACAAGGTATAAAAAGCACCTCCATGGTTAGAAAAAAAATATTTTAAAATGTTGACATTTTATTTTTTTATGTCATTAGTAGGCTAAGTAGTGGTTAAAAATGTGCTGGATATATAGATATATACAGTCCGGGTGGTGTATATAGATATTCATATCTAGAATAGCACTGGCAAGCAGTCCAGTTTCTTATTAGAGCCTCAGTATGCAGGTGTTAGTAAAACACCCGAGTGGTTTACACATTTCTCATTGTGTTTGGTTTGGTTCTCCAGTTTACAATGTTGTGAAGTGGTCTTACTCTCGAATAGTCACCTAATGGTTGATAGCCTTGTTCCTGGCAGACTTGAAATTAGCTCAAGCTGTACCAGGTTTGAATTACATTGTAATCAGTGTTCCTCAAACCAAGCCAGGGTCATAATTCATCAAAACTAAGGTTTTAACCAACTCAAGGATTAGTCCTGCAGTGTTTCTTCTTTAAAGTGCCCCAGCATCATTGTGGCTGTGTTGATACAGGAGTTGCCTGTATTGACTCTCATCAGTGAGCTCATTTCTGTTATTAGATTTTCCCTTTTTACACTGAAATACAATGGAGGTTTGTTGCAAATTAATTGGCCCCTCTTTATTTGCTCTTATTTCTGCTTAGATTTTCCTTTTATTCTTATGCAGATGTGATTGTGTGACCTTCTCTTCAGTGTGAAGGTTATTTATATCTAAAACCTACGTCATTTTGTCAGGTGTTCAAAGTCTTTTGTCGCTTAGAGGATCTACAGTATTTACCATCATATTAATGGTCTCCCTATCGGCCAGAAGACTTTCTTACCAAGTGTCACCTGTCAAAGTGGTTACTCTCTATTACCCCTGATACTGGCAAGAAAAATGAATGTGAGATATTAGTGATAAATATAATGTACTATAATATATATAACCCTTGCACTCTCCTTGCAGATGAACAGCAATTTATCACAGTCATCATTTGCACTATATAAATATATATTTAATTGTAATCACACAAGAGCCACTTGTTAGATTTCCATGATTTCCCAAGAGAAATTTAAAAGTGTTTTCTATTAAAAGTCCCTTTAACTTATATTTAATAAGAAAAAAATACAATTATGCTTTGAATGTAATTGTTTTGTTATATTTCTTTCATTCTTAATTTTGAAGCTGAACTGGTCACATGGAAAGTCTCCATGATCTGATCTTCATTCTAAAAAACATTTTATATACATGTGACATTTACAGTATATATACTATTGTGAGAAGCATTGAAAACAAAGATATGAGTGTTGGAACCATATGTTTGTACTGCATGTCAGTATATACAGTACATCTTCAACATTCACACTGCGTTTTTCAACGGTGCTTAGTTATTGCACTGCAAGATTACCAATTTACTGGTTATTCTCTGCATTACCAAGAACAACATGAATATCAGTGTTTGCAGTCCTTAATGCAATTCACTTTTCCTCAATAATGTACTCAGTAAATTAGTCTAAGTTAATAATTTTGACAGTTTCTTATCAGGGGGCCACTCTCAATGAGAACCTGGTTTCATCTGCAGTCTATCATACACTAAGAGGTGACAGACTCTCTAGTAATGTTCTGTAGATGCCAACAGAGCACCTGAAATTGCAGTTTTGCTGAAACAACAAAAATGTCCCCATCCTATATTTGGAGACTTGAAAAATGTTTCCATTTTTATCACCATCTGTTTAGATACTTTGGATAATTCTATTTATTTGGGGTTTTTTTGTCTTCACACCAGCCTTAGGCTGTACTTTAGTTGCTGCATTTAAATTTCATTTAGTTAAATAATGAAAAAAGCCAAAGCAACAGGAAGCTTCCATGAAAAGCTCAAAAGGTAATGACTGTGACGTCGAGTCAGTGCTATCAAAAGGAGTCAAGTTGTGAAGGAAGCTGCTGCTCTCAGTCATTCGCAGAAGCTGGGCTTCAAAGGGTTCACAGGCGTTCACCGTACCTGGTCCTGTAAGACCCAGACCAAGTGTATAAACCCACAGCTGCGTGCTGATTTAAAGCGTCAGAGAATGTGATCCAAACTGCGATACAATCTTTTTTAAACAGGCCTTTGATGTGCGTGCTGCTACCAAACATCTGCAGTCTGCAGTCTGCACTGAGCTAAAAACAGTGTCTGGCAGCCGCATTCTGATTCATTCCTCTGGTGCATCACAACTGTATCTTGACTCCTCGAATAAATCTGTTGCGGGAATCCCAAGCCGCTGTAGAGAATTAGGCCTAAGCATCCTCACACAGGCGTGCCCTGCAACCTCTTGGCGGGCTTAGCACCTGCAGAGGTTCATCCCAGCCCTACTCGCCCCGACACCTGTCCGGGCTAGTGCAACTATAGCCTGCATGGCACCTCCGCGCTTCAGGACAGGTGTAATTCCCATGAGTTGTCCTCATTCAAGGGCAACTGCAGTCCCATTTTCTCAGACTGGATATGACATCTCAGTAGCAAAATAAATCCATTAACATTATAGAAAAAAAAATTACAAATTTAGAATTAATCACAAACTCATGGAATTTGCGACAATATGGTGATTTACAGTTCTTTCACAAACTCAGATTTGAGTTCCTACGAATTGCAACATGGTTCGGCCCTTCCTGCTCACTAGTCCTGCCAATGACTAATGTACTGTGATGTACGAGCGAATAAGTACAGGTTGTGCACCAGACTTTTCTCTGCAGAAATGTTCTACATACAGAGTTAACAAGTAAGTAGTATTTGTTGGCAGATGGAAAACAATATTTCTATTGGATTGAAAGACATGTATACACAAGCCTGCTGTTTTACAATGTAATAAGGCCTCAACACGTCACTGGAAGTTGTGTTGCCATGTTGTGAATCGCAGAGTGTGTTTGTAGTCTATTTTGTTGTGTAAATTGGAGGTTTTACAAGTTACTGTGTACATCTTGCTTTTATTGTGGTTTGAAATACACTCATCAATGCTGATTCTTTCTAACCCCAAAATATCCACAGTGCGTTACAGTTCCCCTTTGACTACAAACACACATTTGTTTTTCTTTAGATTTGTACAGGAATTTGTACAATTTGTATTTTCCTCTCACTGGAAAATATCCAAGAAAATAATTGGCTTCCACTTGATATGGCAACAGCAAGGGCCCTCCTCCCCCCGGGCAGCGTCGTGGAGTAACACCCTGTTATTGAGTCTCTGTAGTTGTTCGTATCATCACCTGTTCGTGTCATCACCATATTCTTGTTTGTGTATTCTCAATGAAAAATAATGCTGCTTGACCAACGAGTGAACATTGTGGCCTTAAAAAACACCATTAAGAAGATCAGATGTTAATTTCCTGAGCAGGACTGCCGGCTTCTACACGAATCTACACGAATCTTTCTTTTGTTAAATTACATGCCTCTGGAAAATGTTGGATTTTTTTTGGTAATGAAAGTAGTGAATGTTTAACTTATTGCAATTGTGCGGGCTTTCCAACAGAAAGAGTAACGTACAGTCCGTGCCGCAGATGCTGGAAGTTGGCAGATCTTTGGCTTGTTCTGTAGCACGAGGCATATGGTTGAAGTGATAATTGGTACCCTCCTGTACTTTTCTCTTTTTACTGCGTGGAAAATGTTTTGTAGCATACTTTCTTTGGTGAAAGTATTGTTGTGCAAAACTGTCCACAGCTGGTTTGAGTATACTGTATGTCACCTTGCCAAGTCTCTGACACCTGCACCGTTTCAGTGAGCCTGCTGATTTATCGACACACCGTGTCCTCATGCCAGAGGATTAGAGCTCGAAACTGCTAAACCTGGCAGTCAAGACCAGGATGTCTTCATCAGCTCCATGAGACCTGCATCATTTCGCTTATGGGAACAAACTGTACTATAGAATTAAATGGGTTAAGGCTGTTGATGAAAAACTAACACGTGCTCAGGCTGCTATTAGGAGTAACTGTCCAGATTAATTTGCACGTATTAGACGCCCTCTAGCTGAAGACATGTTTACAGAGCTGACTGGCTTTTGGTTCGTCTTTTTTGTTTGTGTTATTATATCTATATTGCGATGTTGATTGTTTCATTGACAATAAAAGCTCTAATGCAAAACTCTAAAGTATCGTATGACGTATCAGTATTGTATATTTTTCTTTTATCACTGGTAAGAATGCAGAATTTAAACTATAACAATAAGTATGATAATCAAAGTTATAAAAATATCCTCAATAGAGGGATTGACTTGCAATAGTTATAATTAAAGGATTTACTAATAACCCTTAATTGAAATTTAATTAAAATATTCATACACATCGGCATTTGCTTTTTTTAGAGTTTTTACCTCAGTCCTTATAAACAATTTTATTTGAATCCATGAACTCAGCTCTTAACTAATGAATATTAATGTAGAATTTTAAAATACGCTCTGGAGTGCAGCTTGCACTGCTTTTTAAACGTTGGCAACATCAATTAATAACAGCAGATGTGAGCCAGAAAGTTTAAATGTGTATGAGGAATTATTTTTCTCTGTAATGCATTAAAAGAAGACGAGCATTCAGTGATAACGTGACCATTTTATTATCGGCTTAAAATAGTCAAATGCTCATTCCCAATGAAGAGGCCCATAGGAGACCACGGCCTGTACTGCAAGTGATTTTCCTCCTCGGCCTGGCCTCTCGCTGTGTGACTGGTTTGATTCACTTCGCCTACTGCTCAGGCAGAAGCTGCATCTCCACCGTCTCGTCCATAAAGTCATTTTCCTCACATATTTTATAGAAGAAGTTCCACAAACTGCATCTTTGATAGCATAAATGGGACAAATATTGTATGTATCTGTTAATGTGTAAAAACGCATATAATTAAAATATGTGCCAAAAATATGTGGTAGGGTGGGAAAAGTTTTTAATGTTTTGTTTTAAATATTCCACGCTTTTCACTCTAGCACTTTTTAATATTCAAGTGTCACTAAAAAAAGAAGAAAAAAAGCTTTCTGAATCTGCAACAAATACTTTTTTTCTGCATTTTTCCTCCGGTTTTGATGCAGAAATAGCTGAGTCATTGATAGCTCATTCATGTTTTCTCTTAATTTGGCCATTTAAAAAAAAACTGACGATCCTCATAAATGGTATTTGCATTTCTTATATTTTAGTCGACTGGCGAGTGTTTTTGTCTGTCGGACAGATTCCCGGAGCAGCGTGCTTGAGAGGGGTCTGGCCTCTCCAGCTCTGTCAGGAGAGCCGTGTGGGAAGGCGACTGATGTGTTTTCCTACAGCACCACAAGCCCTGCCCGTGTCATGGAATAATTGAATGACATTTGGTGGTCTCAGTACTACAGAAATGACAGGACTTTTCTCCTTTGTTTCTAGGAAGCATTCAAGGAGCAACTATAGTGGACGCACTTGACACCCTGTACATGATGGAGATGTATGAGGAGTTTGAAGTGGCCACAGAATGGGTTGAGAAGAATTTAGACTTCAATGTGGTAAGAGCTGCACGCTGCTTGGTGAGGGGATACACTGCACCAGGGGCTTGTCTACTGGGCTCACTGTGCTGAGAAGATGAGCTCCGTCTTATCATCTTAGTAATGGAGCAGGCTTTGGGTGTAGAGCTACAGCTAGAAGTGTATGTGCTCTGTTGAACGTTAGCAGCCCATAACCCTTTTATGCCCCCTGAAGCTGGCATATGTGAACGCACTCAAACTCATTTTTGTTTAACATGGTGAACCATACTAGTCCTGAGTGATAGGATTGTACGTATTATTCTTCATATCCAGTTGGTTTCATCAACATGTTATTTGCTTATATATGACGTTAATTTAAGTCAATCATTTTAAAGGCATTTTTAAAATTGCTTGCACATCACCTGAATGGTCCATATGAACCATATTAAATCTATAAAGAAACATTCTACTGGTGCAGGTGACCTACTGGATCACCACAGGAATGTGTCTTGTTCCCCTTATTTTACATTATGTACACTAACAATTGTAAGCATGCAAATAGGCATTTCATTGCAAATAACCTGAACTGGAGAGCACACAGACATCTCAGCAATTTTGCACCCCTGGTCAACTTATTTAAGGCCTCAGAAAACTATTGAGGTCCCATTGTAAATAATTTTACTAAATGTGGTGAGTTCACTTTGATGTTAAATGCTTTAAAAAAAGAACTGATAACTGATTTTAGGAAAAATGTAACACCCTTCCAAATGTTTGTCTCTGTATAGGAGCATACATGCAAATAAGCATTTCATCGCACTTGTGCATATGACAATAAACTGAGCTGTTTTACACTTTTCTACAAGTCGTTTATGTTAAGTTTTTTAACATATTGTCTCATTTGTTGGTTTGACATCATCATTACCATTAATTATAATAGGTAGGGAAAATTAGTCAAGTTAAGTAGGGAAATAATTGGGGCATTCAAATTAGCCTAAATATCCTCTAGAAAGTGAGGGTTGTAAAAAAGGCTAAGAGCATTATGGAGTGTGTGTCTCACCACCACCGTTGTGAATCTAAATGACTATCAGCTGGGAGGTGCCTCTGTGTCCCCAGGCGTCACAGTAACAGATCAGGAGTCTCTCATCCCTGCTGCTCTTTCACTCTCACTCTCCTGTCCTCTAACACTATTCTACTGTCTTTGTTGTTGGATGCGTTTGTCTGTCCTTGTTGTATTGGACTATGTCATAAAAACAAATTTCTCCCAGGGGATAATAAAGCTGGAGTTGAATTGAAACAGTGATTCACAGGGCAACCTGCCACTAATCTCGGAGCTGTCTGTTGGTTTTTCAGATCAACAAGTCAAAGGTGTAGTTCAGGGGTCAGCATCCTTTCAGAAGGGCTGTGCAAAGATGCTTTTACAGATTGTGTGTTCTTGATACTTGTTTAATGTCAATAATAGTCCTACTTACATTTTGATTAATAAATGGGTTTTAGGCAGCACGGCCCTTCTCGAGTTCCATCTGAGTCAAGGTGTCTTGCAAGACTTGCTAATGGCAGGGCACGATGCCATTTATACCCATGCAGTGATCAAGTGCAGCACTAAATGCTTTTACATCTTTTAATGCCACTGTCGTTTAACATTTTCAGCCTTTTCACTCTCTCTCCACTGATCTTGCAGACAGAGGTAAGTCGTCAGTCCTGGAGATGTTGGCGTCTTGTTGGGCAGACCATTAAAACATTTTAACAAGAAAGTCCTCATTTGTATATTCCCCATCTGTAAATGGCTTTCCGTGTTGCGCAATACATTTCGTAACCTTCTTCTGTGGCTGGATTTTTACTGACACAGAAATTAGTCAAATTTGAGAGACTCAGCCTTGTCTGCTTCATCCTTGAAACATTTGTTGTGTTTGTGTCCGGAAATGTCATTGGACACTTCATGTGCCACAACATGGTGCCCTCTCAAAATATAGCACAAACAGCACGGTCTTCATGTTGAGCAAGTTCGTTTTTATGTGTCCAGAAGGGCTGAAATCTAACTTGTAAATGCTTTTGTTTTAAAACAGCACAGATCGTGAGCTTTCTTGTGAAAACAGTAGGCTAGCTTCACTAAAAATAATGCAGTAAATTAACCAAGTGAATTGTTTATTTTCTACCCCAAAGAGCTTTCATTGCATAGCATGTTGTAGAGAAGTACAGAACAGTCAAGCGTGGTTTTTATTGTTTTTTAATTTGGCTTATGAGACCTTTATTGCATGTGCTGCTTTCATTGTAAGTGCTGTAAGAAGTCCCTATGCATGCCGATAGTGGCGTGTGTGCTGTAGGTTGCCAAACCCTGGTGTAGCTCATCTTGGAGATGTTGGCGGTAGGTTTGTTTTTGGGGAAGTAATGAGTTTGAATAATCATTTGTATAAGGGATTCTATGTTTTTGAATACAAATACAGTGCCCTGTTGTCTTTTTAAATGCTTTTGTTTTAAATCTTTAAAAATTATTAACACCCATTTGGATGCATTTATTAAATCTGAGTAAAAACATCTTCCCAAGTTTGATTAATAATCAAGTATCTTTCTTTTTATTGTGTTTTACAATTAATGTTTAATCACAGGAAATAGAAAGATGATAACGAATCTATTATTTACTGTTTAAAACCCCTTAATGACATTGCAATGTGATATGTTGGTGAATTTTATCCAGATGGAAGCTATAACCTACTTATATTTAATGCAGATTGTTTTTGAAGAGAGAAAAATATTTAAAATGTATTTGTGGACTGTAGAGATTGTGGCATCTTGAACAAGTAATAGCATGTATCTATAGCACTCACAAGCTGTGGACAGCAGTCAGCATGCTTAACAAATACCAACTGGTACTTTTTGAGCAAATTCTAATGGTTACATGCATCTAATTACAGTAAGTTAGTACAGTAATTGGCTTTGACCTTGTTTATAACCCTATACATTAATCTTCATTTGCCTAATCCTACTGTTTTCTGTGTTCTGAGGTTTAGTAAATCTGACCTGTAGTTAATGTTCTTTGTATTGCAACCTGTTTTTTTAAGGAGAGAGATTTTGATCATTTCATGGTGAGACATTCAGTTCGACCTCAACATATAGCACAGAATCGGCTTCTTCAACATGTGTCGTATTATAAAGGTTGAACATGAATCCACAGAAGAGCATTTACTGTTGTCACTATGGGATGAGTAGTCACAGCATTCATCTGCAAATAAAACGATCCTAGAACAGAGAAAGACAGCACAATTCTGTCATTTGTCAGCTGAGGAGTAGTCTTCATAAGTATATTGTTTTTCCATTATACATGATTTGTCAAATATTATATTATTGACAACTTTTACCAGGGCCTTTAACTATTTTAAATAATTTAAATGCATTGTCTTAATTTTTGCTAATGTGCCTCTTCATGCTCATTGCCAATTACTTATGAATCTTCAGCGTACATTACTAAAATAAAACACATGTGCATAGAGACTAACAAGAACTGGGATGAAGTGTAGTTACTGGTATCGAACTGCTAATTAATCCAATTTAAGTGTCATTAGCAATTAGCAAAATAATAGATTTCTAGATCTTTTTAGATTGGATGCAATGATAAATGCATATGAATAGATTTTTATATTTTTATTAATCATTTTAGTTTGTGGCCTGTTCAGTTTTGATTCCATCAAGAATATTTATCTATAAATGTTCCTCAGAAAGGCCCTGCAAGAACAATAACCTCAGTCTATAAACTACCAAACTGAAATTTTCTGTGCAGAAAACATTTTTGTTAAGTAACACTATATTTTTGTCCATCCTATACTTTGCTTCTAAAAAGTATAATTGGTGATAAAATTGAATGGAACATATTAACAAACTCTTAATTGAAAGTGTTTTCCTAATGACCCTCCAACACCTCTAACAATAAAATTAATCTGGGGAGCTGACCAGAGCCCACATTGTTATTCAGCTTGATTCCTGAATAGTAGATATAATTAAAAGTAGAACAAAAGTATTTGTTTTACTGCTTTTTGTTTCTTAGCATGACAAACACTCCAAGGTTATTTTTTTTCAAGTGGAGCAGTCTTCCAGAAAAACGAAATGCTCTATTTTGCAGATGGGCACAAATTCTCCTCTTGTTGAAGGGTGTGTCTATCAATGGTGTGATTCCTTCTGATATAAAAGCAGCTGTGATTATTATTTAGTCCCAGGACTGGTGATACCATTGTGACCATTCACAACCCTGAAGAGAAGAACTGTTAAACCCTGGACTGACAGAAAAAAGGAGTTTGGTCCTAAAGGCAGGACTGTACTGGAGCTTCTGCTTTTGCCCATTTAAGATGGACCTTAACAATGCAGGACTGAGCCCTGTGGCGAACCCTATTCTCAGCTGGGGCGTTTCAAGGGATCTGTACAGAAACCTCCAGCCTCTGTGAGCCGTCTTTCAGGAGATATCTTTAGGCCACAAGTCCCCAGGCTTTCCTGTGGGGACCACTTAGTAACTCCAGGTTTTTTCCTGAGTTTGTAAACAGGGTACTGTACACCATTGCAGAATTCACTCTTTACTGCTTTAAAGCAGTTGTCGGTGCTCCGATGGTTTCAGAGAGATCCTGGATCCTGATCCTGGATCCTGGATTTGTTAATTTATTCTTTTAGTAGGAGATTCTTCTGTTTTTCCCTTTTCTCCTTCTGGCGTTTTTCCAGCCGAGCTTCTGTGCAGAGGATTTCCTCTTCTAGCTATCTCCTTTCAGCAAGCTCTCAAACCCTTGCTCTTCCACCTCTGTGTTGGTCACCCTGTGCTCTGAGACCGTTCCACATCATCAGCCCGGTTGGGCTGTGTCTCCGGAGGTCGTCTTGGACTTCGGGTTCTTCATCTGCTGGTGGCTAGCCTGTAGGGCCTCGCTCTTCTCCTTCAGCTCACAGGTTAGGTTCATGACACAGGTTTTCCAGCTCTGCACTGAGGTGCTTCTGAGGATGGGCTTGAAGAGAAGCATTTCCCACTCTGGAGGGTTGAACAGGGCCCAGGACCGTCTTTCAGTTGCTCCTGCAGGCTCTGTACCTGGCTGGACCTCAGTGACTGGGTTCCTGGAGCCCGAGGGGGGCCTGCAGACCCCTGCCGTCTCGCTCTCGAAACACTTGGTGGCTCTTTCAAGTGGGCTTCTTCAGTTTGTTCCAGGGGCAGGATGACGTGCATGGTCAGGATTTGTAGGCTGTGACCCTCCACAGCTGCCTTTCAGGGCCCTCCACGCTGTTGTGAGTGGAATCACCACACCAGTTCACGCCGTCCCCAAGGGCCTGGGGCTGAGGTCCAGTCAGAGCCACTGGCCAAGCCTGGCCCAGGCTAGGAGGTGGGTCCTTTTCTTCAGAAGCGTCCCAGAGTCTTCGAGGGGGCTCAGGTGCCCCACTGCTAATTTTCCATGCTGCCAGAATAAGGTATTTTCTCTGAAATTCGTTCCGGGAGGCTTTATTTTAGAAGGAACGGTTAAAGGTTTATTCCATGCTGAATGGTAAAGAATCAAAGTTTCGGCTGTGGAGCCTTCTTCAGGTGCAGGGCTGCATTTAGTAATGAAAGAATGTACTGATGGAAAAAGGCCAGAGTTGGGGGGATGGGGGGAGGGCAGTCCAGCAGCCCTGTTTGGGATTAATTTTGTTACTGGCATCGGTAACCGATGTTGTTGTCAGCTGCCGGTGAAGAGGTGTCATCAGCAAAATGTGCTCTGAGCATGATCCTGGGGTAAAAGTGTCTGAGGCCAACATGGGTTTCGGCGGCGGGGGGGGGGGGGGGGGTGTCCAGCGTCATGGGAGCTGGTACAAAACTGAAGCCTTTGCCGAGAAGAGATCGCTCATCAACAAGATCGGGATTGGCGGCGGTAGTGGGTGCGTTGGTAGTGTGTGTTTCTTCTGTAAAAGATGATAGGTTCTTGTCATTAACTACAGTGAGGCACTGGTAGGGTTTGGAGTTGAAGGTTCTGATGAGGTTAATATCCAGGTGGGGCTGCACACTGGTGGTGGTGGAGGGGAGTCCCCATTACCTGTAAGGCGCTTTGAGTGGAGTGTCCAGAAAAGTGCTATATAAGAGTAAGGAACTGTTATTGTTAGCAATAAAAGGAAGATAGTTCAGGTGGGTAGCCGCGTCAGCATGCGTAGGCTGAAAGAACCTGAAGAAGGCTCTCATGGCCGCAACGTTGCGTTTTCTCTCTTCTCTTTTCAACATGGAATAAACCTGTTTATTCTCACTGGTTTCAAAGGATGTCATTATCAGACAACTACACAGTCACTGGCTTGAGCTTTGGCACCATTTTTAAATTAGTTTTAAATGAACTCAACGGAACATAGTCTTTCACTTCGTATGGTGAGTAGGAGTTTATTAAACTTAGAAGACCCAATTTAAAATTTTTGCTTAAATTTCTGAAGGGTCTTCTATACAGTACAGTATTTATGTATAGGTTATCAATAACTGTGTCTGCAGTTATTTGTTTTTGCAAGTTTGTGTATCTTGTTCCCTGCATGTTGTTCTCGAAGTCTGCTGTTTTATGCCTCTGAGTTGTTTTGACCACAAGGATTCTTACAGACAGTACGTACCATCGCAGTGGTGATGTGAAAAAAGTAATATAGGCCAAACACAATGTGTTATTTGTGTCTTTCTTTTCTTTTTTCGTACCTTACACAAGGTCTTCACCTGCACTAAGCACCTTGAATTCTTCTGATTCCTGTTTCTCAAGGTTTCAGTGATGAATGTGAAGAACACTTTGGCCTTCATGCAATAACAGTGCCAAACGAAGTACTTCCTAACTGGTCTTGATCAGATGCACTCCTCAGTTTGATGTGTGGGATCTGCTGTATCAGTTGTTTTGGTACAGATTCTCATTTTCTTTGCGTGGCACACAAATTGAATGTAAATACTCAGGTAATGGATCCTGCAGCTTTACTCTAAGGTCAAATACAGCCAACTTCATTTTCTACTCACATCACCTCAGTGTTTTTTCAGCTTTAAAGCTATAAGAGAACAGCAAAAGGTGAAGTAAAGTATCTGATAGAGGAAAACAGTAAACTTTAAAATGACAAAAGTGATATGGGTGAAGTATTAAAGAATATTCCTCAGGCTAAACAAAAACAAAAGTTCTATATTAAAGAAATTAGCAAGGAAGAGGCAGAAGTGTTGCAGGTATTAGAATTTAAGGTACAAAAAATAGTCTGACCTAATGGTATTCTGTTAAATTTGCTTAAGTAAAAAGGTATAATTCATAGGCTGTTAACAAAACACATAGTCATTTAGGATTGGAGTAAAACCTATTGACTGGTAAAATGCTGATGTTAAAAAATGTGCCCATGTATTAAAAAAAAGGTAATCAGACTGAAGTAAGTGTAGACCAAGACATTTTACTTCAATTACAAGTAAGGTTATGGAAACAAGTACTACTCATGCCATTGCAGTACTTAAATGACTAATTGAGATAATTAAATTATGACAACTTGCACTCTTAAGTGTGTAGATGTATGTAGCAGTGTATATGGCTACTGGCACTTATTCACGCATAACAGTTCATCACACACTTTACTCAGTAGTGAGTGATGTGGCAACAAATTCAAACAATCATCAAGAGCATGGAAAGTGTCAGAAGGATAGATTTGCTTTGTTTGTAGGACCAAAAAAATACTGAAACCAGTAATTGAGGGCAGTAACACAATTAAGCTCCAGCAGCCTACAGTATATAAAAACTTTAGCGAAACAAGAAAAGGCAGTGGCACAAAGAAAACAATTTCTACTTACAGTTCGGTGAAAGAAAGCCTCCAGTGTTATATCTTCCTGTCCAATTAGTTTACCTGATCTTTTTTTCCTGAACTGACTTTGCAGTGTGAAAATCTGTCCATATGAAGAAATACTTAGTTTACTGTTTCTGCAGAATTGGTAACAAGTATTGCTTAGCTTTTTCTGTTAAGTTGGGAAATACTTTTTCAGACGTATTCGCATGCTGTTTTCTTTTGCATAGTGCTTGTACTTATCCGCTTTGGAATTGAGTTTCATTATCAAAGGAATAAATTCATCATCTGGAGTAGAATCTCACAGAAGGGCATCCACAACCAAACTGCACACTTGTTTTAGGTTGAATTACCTGAGTGCCTTGAGATTTTGTGAGCTGGTTGAATTAAATGTGTGCATTTATGATTTGGAATACAAACTGCCAGACATTTTGATCGGTTGTTTAATTTGTTGAGAAATGCACATATCTTAGACTGGTCAGCGTTTTTCCAGGGAAATATTAACACACACCAATGCCTCTGTGAAATCATGCATTACAGCATGCCACCATTTCCAAACTTTCTTTAACATAACTTTTTTTTTTACAGACACCTCCCTTTCACCAATGTCAATATCATTTTTGTGATATTAAGTGTCACTTTGTTAACTTTTGAGTTGAGATGCAGTTATAAATTATTTTTTTATGCTTTTCTGTATCAGTTTATTGCACCAATAGCCACATCATGTTTACTTTTGGATTTTATCATTAATCACATTTCAATTGCTCGTTACCTATTTATTACTGGTATTAAAGTGCCTGAAGGTCACAACATGGTTAAGAAAAACACCAGGCCCTTATTGTAACTAGAGGATTATCAATATGCCGGTGGGATACAAGGACATTTAAAAAAATGCTTTGAATAAGCAAAAACAGTAATAGAAATCAACAGAGCACATTATTTAATATCTAATCAGAAGTGAGCGTTGAAAGAAGTATGTGCATCCATCCTTATTGGATAGAAAAGTACAGACAGCCAATGAAGGCTCAGATTGGGGTGATGTAATCTGTGGAGTGCCTCAGGGATCAGCATTGGGACCACTGCTCTTGTTAATTTATCTGAGATACAGATTTAAACATTGTTATACAAAGACAGGATTAGCCAAATACATGGGTTTCACATAACTGGAGGTGTTAAACCACAGGTTCTGGTGTCCTTCATGAGCCCATTGCAGCATGGCCCTCTTGATGCGTCTGTTAAGATTCCGCTTGTGTTCTCTTACCTCTCATTTTAGGTGCGGCAGTATATTAGTTATCCTAGGATGGGACCAAATTACACAGTCAAAACACCTCTCGTCGTCTGGGAAGAAAAATGCTTCTCGCACCATAATATATAGCAATGCCTGTATAATTTCACCAACAGTCACTCTAATCCTCTCCATCGGCTACCCAGGACTATCTGCTTCTGTGTTACACACCCACTGGCGTATACACTTTCTCCCTTTCAGACAGTTCCTCAGACTTCGTGGGTTATACAGTAATGACACGAACTTCCAAGTCCAGTGCACTCTTTTTTATCTCTACTGACCTCAGCCAAGCTAAAAACCCTCACAACATCATTTGCGTGGCGACCGAGAACCAGAAGCTTACTCTACTAGTGCTTCCCCCCTACCCTGACGCCCTTTCTCTTCCCAGGATCTTCAGAGAAAGCTACTCCATTTTACAGGATGACACCTCAACAGGATCTTTCTTCCTGTTGTTTTATATCACCACCCACCTCACCTGCACACCTTGCTCACGGTTCCCTAAACTTCCCACAGCCGCCGTCCATACTAGACACCTCCTGCTACACAAGAAGCTGCTGCATCAGCTGCTTGGGCTATTTCTAAATCACCCTGAGAACATCATGCGTACCCAGTAATCTATTTATCACACCTCTTGCAGTGTTTCAGAAACCATTTACATATCAGAGACAGGAGGCTGATCGGCCAGCTGTTTCAGGGAGCATGTCAGACCAGTGAGCAACGAAGAGCTCACCAGACTGATAGTTCTGCATTTGATCTCTCGTGGCAATGATTTTCCTGACCTTTTTCGTCTACTTCCTTCTACAAGGATTTCAGGAATCTTCTCCAGAAAAACATCAGAAGCCAAATTGTATTGTTAAACTTGGAGCACACTTTCCCCCCTCTCACAGTTTTAGACGCATTTCTTTTTTTAAACTCTCCTTTCTTTTACAGATTTCCGGTTTTCACTACCCCAACTCTGAATTCATTTGGACACTTTCTCACCTGCCCTGTCCTTTGTCCTTCTGGGCGTTATACCCTCTGCGACTGTCCTCTCTCACATTTACACCTAATAAAAGTCTCAACACCTGAAATGTTATGTTTCCTCAACTTCTGAGTGTGGCATTAACCCTCAGTTGTACCTTTGCAGTAATATATATTTGCTGTGGCAGCTTCTATGCTAATCAACTACAGAGAACAAAGCATTACAGCTTTTAGTCCTAGATTATTAAAAGCCTTGTTTTTCTTCATTAGCAGTAGAAACCGTGCCTCTGAGTATGGTGGTATTCCTCACATGATAAGATACCTTGTTGGTTTTCTTCAAATATGAGTTTCTGATTGATTCCAAGAGCCCGTTGCCATTATCTCTGTTTTAGATGCTCTGTGGACTGAAAAAGCCCTCTGAGCCTGGTGGAGAGTAAGCATGGAAAAATGGTAGGAGTAATCATTTGAAAGCCATGTGATGCAAAGCATTTCTTTTCATTGTCTAATTTACATAAAACAGCCACAGTGCTGAATATACATGTTACATAAGTTCTTGCTTTATTCAGCAATAATATTTTATTACTGTTTATTCAGTACAGTAATTGTAACCTGCAACTTCTGAATTGGCTGTATTACATCTCCAAAGATGTACTTTGAGTTGTTTTTTCTGTGTTCTGAATTGCTGTAATATTTCTTCTTTCAGAGTATAACTGCTTCAAGATCATCACTTCTGAATTATGTCTTCTGCATTGTAGATAACAAAGCTTCTGCTTAATGGTGTACTAATTCATTTATCTCCATATCTTATACATAAACCTCTACATAAACCTATACATAAAAGCAAGGGGTTTGATTAGGTTATTGAGTCCATTTGTGTCAGATTATAATTTCACACTCATACTCACCTTTAAAATACAATTTAAACAAACATTATTGATTTGTGTAGTGTGGCATTAAAATGGAAGCATTTATTAAATGTTAGGTAGGATATAAGTCTGAAACTCTCTTGTAGCTTTAGCATTTGTACTGCTTTTTATGATACTACATTTCTCTAACTTTATGTAAACATATGTAGGTCTTAAGCCTTTTAAAAAATGTACGATTTAATGTTTCTACTGTTGCTCGCCTTTCAAGGGTTACAAATAGAGACAAGGTAGAATGTTGAATAGAAGGTGGTTGCTGTAATTTGTTGATGTGAGCACCAAATACAAAATTTACTATTACAGTTATAAGATGTAGAGAACCAGCAATTATTACTACATTTAACAATACTGTATTGTAGCGTTAATCACTGAAAACATACTGAGACAAGTTTTTGTTGTTAAATTATTAGGACAGCTTTTATTTTTTATATATAAGAGATTTAATTTCAGTGTAATAATGTGGTTATAAATCTGTGATTTTTTTTTGTCTTGCACCTATTTATGTATGTACTGGGAATTTTTTCTATGCACATCTGATTCTTTCAGCTGTAAGGTTGGCCTGCCAGTGTTTTTTTAGGAGTCATTATAAAAGTAACCAACATATTTACATTGTTCTCCAGGTTCATTCAGATTCTAGATGAAATAGGAACAAAAAACATGTTATAACACATTAAGTTATGGATTGTATTATGTGTCTTGATTAAAACAAATTCTTTAAGTGTTACACTGTAAATATAATAGCATTGAACAATACAAAGTAATATTTGTCATGACACACGAGGGTCACATTCATTCACATCTTTTAAGTACTCCTATAAATAACATCCAGAAAAAAAAATCTTACTATAACATTCTGCTTCGTGAAAGTACAGTGAAAGCCTCCAAAGCTATATTGTCCTCCGAAGGTCTCCCTTTTCCCCTGGGACTACAAGTATACACAGAGAAGACAGATAGCAGTTTGCATCATCAGCGCTCTGAAGACTGCAAGCAGATGGTCATTTACCTCCGCTAGGAGGGTTGAGGGATGGCTGTAAAAGAATCCACAACAAGCTGTGTTTTCCACTTTCCCCTTTGAGAAATTAAACTCTTCTGGAATAGTGGCACTAGTTTATTTTTCCACCACAGGCTGTAGGACAAGTAGTTTAGAAGGCAAGCATAAATCCAAAAGCAACAAATGAAAATCTCTCACACATACATGTTGCTTCAGGATACAAATTTTCAAAAAAATAATTTGACATTGTCAACAGGGCTCATGTTAAAAAAACTCTCATGCCCACTGTAAAATATGGCAGGAGGTCAGTTATGGTTTGGGGTTGTTTTTGCATCTAAGAGTCCTGGAACTGTTGTTAATTTAGAGAGAACCATGAAGTCCAACAAGACAAGCACCAAGACATTATGGCCAAGAAGTTCAAGCTTGATTGAAAACGGCTATTCCAGCATGAAAATGATCCAAAGCAAAAATCCAAATCGGCACATTTTACTGAACTTAAAATGTATATGAAAAATATGACTTTACTCTATGCTCTATTCAGATTGCAGATCACATTAGTCAATCTGCAAATCTTTGTTGTCTAATGTTTTCTGTTCCTATTTGGTCTGGGAATATGAAGGAATCTGCAGGGCACTGTGTTTACAGTATAATTTACAGCTTAATGTTGATACCCCATTCGTCCATAAACACGGAAAACTTGCCCTGCAGTATGTCCTGCCATGAAAAATAGAGCTTGAATACAGTGAGGCCATTACGTTAAGAGTCAGAGGGGCCCAGAGTTATTTTGTTTTTTAATTTAAGATGACAGAAATGACTTATTGCTGACAGGGTGGATTTTGCAGCACATGAAGGGCAAAGAGAAGCCTGTAGCCTTGTCCGTTGCAAGCTGCAGCTCGACCTTTGCCCTGGAGTGAAAGAGGAGTCTCAGGAAGAGACTGCCGTGGTGGGAGGGGTTACATGCTGTTCTCAATGTCTCACGGATTTCAGGGAAGGGTGCTTGTCCTTCAAACAAAGCTGTTTAAACCTGTTAAAAACTCAAGATGAATAAATCCGAATGAGTTTTAAAAAAACAGAAAATATGTAGCTCTTACTCTCACTAGGCAACGTTTGTCCATTATTAATACCAACCTTCTTGATGGCTCTACATATTTTAAATAAAATTCAGGAGGGAGGAGAATTCTGTCTGATGTGCTGAGCAAATGTTGCTTTCAGCAAGCCTGCAGGGTGATGTCCTCCAGCACCAGGGGGCAAGAGTCTGTTTGTTAGACTCCTCGTG
Source organism: Atractosteus spatula (assembly GCF_055471065.1). Classification (NCBI taxonomy): domain Eukaryota; kingdom Metazoa; phylum Chordata; class Actinopteri; order Semionotiformes; family Lepisosteidae; genus Atractosteus; species Atractosteus spatula. The sequence continues at coordinate 76,990,922 of NC_142707.1, forward strand.
CAGTTGACCATATGCTGCCTCTTGCACACGAAGGGTTTCAAACAAGAGGAGGCTGTTCATCCCATCAGGCCTGTTGAGCTGCTTGTAGCAGATTGTTCAGCTGTTTCTTGAAAGAAGCCAGGGGTTTGGCTTCTGCAGCATGGCTGGGCAGCTTGTTCCACGCCCCTCTGTGTAAAAAAGGTGCTTCTCGTTTCCAGACTCAGTTGCCCTCTCTCTGAGTTTCCCTGTCAGTTCTGGAGAGGCCCATCAGATTAACTTTGCCTGTTACTTTGAGGGCTGGAATCAGGTCCTCTCTTAGTCTTTCTGCTCAAGGCTGAGAAGATTCTGTTCTTGTGTCCTTCCGGTGCAGAGACCCAACATACACTTGTTTTCTCTTGTCGGGAGAGATTCTGAGCAGCAATATCTTTCTGTATTTCTGCATACAGTATTCTAAATGAGGTCTTAATGGTGCACTGCACAATTTTAACCTTCATATTTTTCAATGCTTTTTTACTATCCTTCCATTTAGATTGAATTTTTATTGCTTCCCTACAATGTGTAGAAAATGAAAATGATTTGTCAACATAAACACCCAAGTCCTGTTCATGCTGTAGATGGCTGCTGCAGTACATGCTCAGTGTGTCCCATCTCATATTTACACTTTCTTCTACCTGCTCTTGTCTAGATGAACTGCCTTCTGCCAGCTATTTGTCCCATCTTGAATTTGCCCAAGTCTGTTTTGAATTTCCTTGGGAGATTCTGCAGAATTTGCTAATCCTCCTGCGTTAGTGTCCTTGACAAATCTGACTTGTTTACTGATAGTACCAGAATTAAAAATGAGATTTAAAGAGATTTATTGGCTTGACTGATGATTCACAGAAGGATCTGTCTTTGAATTCACTTTAGGCAAATTCGATCTCCACCCTATATCTCCTTACCATCACCCCCTTTATAGTCGCTCAGTAAACATTAAGACATCATGCACTTGAAAGGTGATACACATAGGGACTGGAACAATAAACCACTGCAATGAAAACAGGCTTGAATTGTAACTAATTTTCGGTGCTCACAGTGTTGGGACTGCAGCAGCGCTGTGCTGTCACCAGTTTGTCACTCGGGGGTTGAGAGATGTAAAACGGACGCATTCAGGCCGGCAGCTCGCACGTGCGGCAGACCAAGGGGGCCGCGTGAGGGGGCCGTGTCCTCGGACGCCGCGTGAGGGGGCCGTGTCCTCGGACGCCGCGTGAGGGGGCTGCTGATAGAAGAGGGCATTGGTCAGAAGTCACTATGAAACATGTACAGCGCATCAATGTCCTTGCGAGCTGTGTAAATGAGCACTGTATTATATTGTAGTGTAATTAGTTTTGTAAATGTTGCATGAACACCGATACGATACTGTGCTAAATTATTTGAGTCTTCTCAAGGATTCTTATCCTATATATATATATCTCTCAATTAGGTAATTGTTTGCTACAGTATTACTCAATGGTCTATTAACATTAGGCCTACAGAGTGTTTGATTCAAAGGCGTAAATACTGTTGATGAGATACTCATTGTGTTCCAATTTATGCACAGATCAGCATGGGGACGATCTCTCAGTTTGCAGAGCCTGTGGGAATAAGCTCTGTTGAAAACTAACACTTCATGTTTTCATCTCGTCTTCATTCTGAGCATAGATAATTTGATATGGGAGGTTTTGCAACACGAGGCCTTGCTGTAATGTGTGGGAAGCAATCTCTTCCTTTTCAAAAAAGCACTTCAATGCAAAGCAAATTATTTCCAGTAATGTCCCAGTGACGTTTTAGCATTAGAGGGATCTGTTTCATATATTGAAAAAAGGCAGAGAAACTTTATACCAAGACATTGGAGCCAGAAAAAAAATATTTTCTTTTACAATCTCAGAAAATTTAGCCCCCCCTCCCCAAACTGAGAACTGAAATGAAGCAAACTAAATCAAGATCAGCTTCTGTATTGAAAACAGCTAATTAAGATCCACTAGTTCGCAGATTGCTGAGCTATATTATACATCTGTATTATAGAACTATGTCTAGATTGTCACTCAGTCACAAAAGTAATTGTTTTTGTTGACAAGTTGTCACGTGGTCACCCAAGTCTATAATTTAATTAAACAAAATGCCCTTTAATTTAAATTGTAAAAGACTTGCAGTATTTGTTATTCAATAATATCCATGTCTATATATGATTCCCTGACAAGACTGTATGTTTGCGTGTGAATCTTTCAGCTCTGTCAGTCATTAGTGCTGCGAGTTTTCTATATGTAGAACGTTTAACAAGTGTTAAATAAGTGAACTTATCCCTATAAGAGGGCAGTAGGTTCAGAGAAAATGGAGGCACTTGTCTGAACTACATCCACATGAATAAGGAAGGAATAAGGACAGACATTTGGTCAGTAGACAATTTTTCACTGGTTTGGTGTCAACTTCAAAATCCTCCTGCTCACCTGTAAGGTTTTGCACCTCAGTACCTGTATGATTGCTATCTGCACCTGAAGAAGGCTCCACAGCCGAAACATTGTCTCTTCTCTTCTCAGCAAGAATAAACCTTTACTTGTTCCTTTGCAGCCTGCGCACGCTGCCGCAGCTCCCTGCTTGACTATTGTCCTCCTCCCCTCCTTGCAATCTGTGTCTGTCTGATTCTAGTCTCCAAGCCAGCCTGCATACAGGAGGTGACAGTGATTCTCCTGCTGCTCCCCAGAGCTTGGGAAATCTCTCCCCAAGGATATCGGAGAGTCACTTTACCTGAGTGTATTCGAATCTGAACTCAACACTACCTTTTTTAGAAGGGCTTTTATTTAACTGGTCCTGTGTTTCCTACTGTGTTCCACACCCTGTCTACTGTCTCCTCTCCATTATATCCGGGGGCGGAGCGGTAGCTCTGTGGCTAAGGATCTGCGCCTGTGCCTGGAAGGTTGCCGGTTCAAATCCCGCAGCCGGCAGAGGAATCCTACTCCGTTGGGCCCCTGAGCAAGGCCCTAAACCCCAACTGCTCCAGGGGCGCCGTATAATGGCTGACCCTGCGCTCTGACCCCAAGCTTCTCTCTCCTTGTCTATGTGTCTGTGTCTCATGGAGAAAAGCTGGGGTATGCGAAAAGACGAATTCCTAATGCAAGAAATTGTATAGGGTTAATAAAGAAACATTAACATATCCCTGAGGATATCCGAGAGTCAGCATGCCTGAGCACTTTCAAATCCAGATTCGAAACCTTCCTTACCTAATCCATTTTATGTCTGCCTCTCGCGTCTTCTTCTGTATTCTAAACCCTTGTTCTTAATTGTTAAACTCGTTAACTCTTCTCCTTGCTGCATCAAGCACTTTGATAAATTATATTTAAACTTGCTGTGTAAAATTGTAATTATTATTATTATTGTTGTTAATATTATTATTATTATTTAAAAACCAGGGATCATAGGCTTCCAGCTGTATTGGTCTAATTTTGTCAGATAGAGGGCAGATCCACTGTGTGCAAACCAGACTTCACCGGAGAGAGCTGAAGCCGGTAAGCAGCCTAGCTGCCTGTTTCGTGATAGAGAGGGCTTGAAGAAGTCAGCTTGAGCTCAATGCTGAGCTGGGCTGTTCTGTTTATGTGCCTCTACTTGTTTGCAGAACCTGTTAAGCAAACCCTGCCCCCTGGTGTGTCACCTCCTGCCAGAGTAAACTCATACTTAACTGGGTAACAGTAACGTTCTGCTTCTGAAGAAGAGCCTTTCTCTCAGGGATAGTAGAGTAAGAGGAAAGGAACAGCATTCGAACCAAAGCTTGTGCAAAGTGTTCATCACAGAAATTATTTCTAGTCAAGGGATTTTTTGGAATCCTGCGGATCTTGATTATAAGAAGAAAGATGAAGCTGTCAAGACGCATATTATGAAATGTCTTGCTATACTACAACACCGCTGCTCACAGTAACCCAGCCTCGCCCACTCCCCTTGCACACCACAGTTCCTCCTTCTGGTTTTCTACCAGTAACGGCCTGGTTGTAATGTGTAGTTTGATGGACGCAGGATAGAATCCCACTGAAAATCAGTGACGGAACTGTGTTGCAAAAGGCAGCGTTTTCAATGATGTGTTTACTGACACCTTAGTAAGATGATCTTCGGACTCCTGAATACTGGTTAAGTGTGGTACATTCTGACTCTTTCAAGTTCTGTTTCGTTTGCCAGTGGTACAGCAAGGGTGCACAGGTGAGATGAAACTCTCCATGGGGGCCACCTATTTTAATGACTGCTGCTGAGTGCTGTGGGTCACCATTAATGGTGGTTTTCATGCAGCTTGTTGTTGTTTTAACATCTCATTGCACAAGACTTTTGCTTGGAGTATTTTAAGATGTGTGCTCTTTCTTTTGTTGCTGTAATAACAGCCTCTACCGTAATCCCTTAACTTTTCAAAATGACAGTGTTTGTCCCCACGCAGTATGGCCCCTCCAGACGCTCTGCTTCTGTCGTGGATCAGTGCGTACTGCCCTGCTGCTACACCTTAACCCAGTGGGGATAAGTTAGGGAAACATGTCATCAGTCTGAGAGTGCTGATCGGGCAGGAGCTCTGCACAGGGGAGCCGATGACCTGTGCAGGACTTAGGCTTAGATGCAACACGTGACCACTTGCGACCTTCGAACTACCCTGTCAGAAACTGGTTCCCAGATAATGTTTGCTGTGACATCAGTTTCTTGTACATTTTGCGTTTCTAAATGTCTTCGTACATTTGGTTGCTATAAATTTTACTCCTTTTGTTTTGGTGTATTGTGAACATTAAAATCAACTGCAGAGCCAACAATTACCGTAAAATCATAAGTATAAGTACAAATGATTCCCTGGTTCCCAGGATTAAATTGGTTTCAATGCAGGTTTATTTCTAGCTCTCTGGGAATAAGTGTTTGCTTACCAAGTAAAAAGAAATGCAAACTGTTATACATCTCATTCACATATCATTACTACCTGTTCTTACAGCATAATAAATGTAGAGATGCAAATTTACATATAAACATTTGGTAATGTATAAAAGAGTACATTAATTTGTGGCTTTTGCTTCTTCCTTGAGGGTATAATTAGTTATAGAAGACCCTATCGATTAAAGTTGGTGGCCTTTTTTATCTGCTTTATGCTCAGGTTGTTTGGCAAAGTTGTGAAGAATGAGATAAACTGGTATGTTTAAAAAATTAAACCGTGATGGTTTTCTTCAGTACACAAAGAAAATTAAATTGTCAGTGCTCCTTTATTGTGTTCTTAAAAAAAGAGTTTAGTGTTTAACAACTTTTATTCAAATGAAATTTAAAACAAATTCCATATGAATAAGATTTACTGTGCTCGTCTGGTGGCAGGGGAACATTTTCATTTAGTCATTTTGTAATGTATTCAGAATCTGCTTGGGCAAAACCCTAGTCTTGGGAGTCTTGTGAAGTCTCTTCATTGGCGTATAAAGGAAACCATGACATATAGCTCTACCATTCCACGGCAGGTTTCTGATCGAAATGTCGGTAGTTTCCGGGAATTTCCTTGACTGGAAATGTCCTTTAATACTGGTAAAAATATGCGTCAGTGCTGGAAAATAATTTTACATAACCAACAGTTTTTGAAATAACGCTAATTTCTAAGTATATTATTACTTTTAGTTAATATAGCTATATGTTTATATATTCAAAACTGAACCTAAACATCAACAGTGTAAAGTACTCTTTCACATTTCAAGTGCTTCGTTGTATGGTTCCTGCAGTTGACTTGCTCTCTGGAGTACTTTCCTGTAAGCACACAATAAATCCACTTTGTGTTTTTGTCTTTTTGTCTCCCTCAGAATGCTGAAGTCTCCGTCTTCGAAGTGAACATCCGGTTTGTTGGTGGACTGCTGTCAGCCTATTATCTCTCAGGCAAAGAGGTATGTACATGGTCATGACTCACACTCAGGCATTCGCATGTTTAGACCGTGCACGTATGTACTGTAAACACCGGAGCCACCAGGACATTGCTCAAACAACACAGTTACAGCACAGCACCAGCCTTGGCCTCCAGAGAGGTTGTGCAGTGCATGTCAGCCAGGGCTGCCGCCGCGCTCCATGTCACAGCGCCCCCTGTGGCCTGCGGGGTGCTTGCAGCCATGTGCCTCCCCAGCCGTCGGTACTGCACCTGCAGGACGGACCTGTGTTTCCTGCGCCACTTTAACAGATGAATGTCTTCGAGGTGGCTGGGTCAGAGATGTCTGCCCCCTTCTCCATTCATTACCCTGTGTGCGTCGTAGGGGTTGCAGGCTGTGATGTACGATCGGTGATTCCGAACCGGACAGGTACAACAAAAATAATCAGTTGTTAAATCATCTGTTAATCCGATCCGTGTTTTCCAAATAACTTATGGGAAAAAAGTATGATACATACCAGGTTTGCAGTTTGTTGGCTTTCCGGTTCCTGAGCGGGTGATGTCCCATCGTCTGCAGAAGAAGTGCTGCTGCACTGTGGGGTGGACATTGAAGTCAGGCAGCTAGCATGTGTTCTATAAGAGCTCTGTTTTGTTGTATTATAATTCTGTTGTCAAGAGAGAGATACCTGCCAAGTTCAGAGTTCATTTGCTTAACACATTTTTGAAGAGCAGATAACAAAGCAGATAGTTATGGAGCTCATTTCCCTAAGCAGGTGAAGATCTACTATGAGGACACAAAGTATCACTGCAACTTTTGAGGTGCAGTTCTGAAGCACATCTGGGCGAGATGAAACTTGGCATGTTTTAAGCTGATCGGTGCTCAGGTGGCCATTGTAATTCAAGCAGGAGCCCCATGTCGTCATGTTGACAGCATGGTCGTGGCAGGTCTGGAGCTCGTTATCCCAACGGCGCCTAAAAGGGAATAGTTTGCATGAGAATCTTTGCTGCACCAGTCAATTCATGACCCACTAAGCACAACAAGCTGGGAGGTGAACATGTGCTGTTTTTGTGATGAAATGGGTTGTGAGACTAGGATATGAGCCGCCATCTAGGCGCACACAGGAGCCAGTGTGTCAGAGGTCTCGTGTGTCAGCCATCATGATTTACTACGCAGCCCCACCCCCCCACCTTCACACTGTTGGTGTTAGAGTGACACCAGTCCTCGTCAAATCCCGGTCATTTGAAAAAAGCAGCAGCAGAGTAAAAACTGATATGTTTTCCTCTTTCTGCTAACCTGTGCAAGTTAGATACCTCAGATATGTGTTTTTAAGGTGAGTGTAGAGTATTATATTGGAATGAGCGTGTCTTTGTGAGAAATGGCTGTATGAAAGCCGGAATTTGGGGACAGGACAAGCACAGCTTCCTGCTTCCTTCATGGAAGAGAGCCTCGCCTTTCCCAGGTCCAGTCGTGATGGTTAGGTCCAGCTGAGTGTGTGATGATGCGCTGCCTCCTCAGCAGATGAATGAATGGTTTCAGACTCCAGTACTGGCAGCCTAGCCCCCTACCTGCAGCCCGTGCCACAGACTCCAGTACTGGCAGCCTAGCCCCCTACCTGCAGCCCGTGCCACAGACTCCAGTACTGGCAGCCTAGCCCCCTACCTGCAGCCCGTGCCACAGACTCCAGTACTGGCAGCCTAGCCCCCTACCTGCAGCCTGTGCCACGGACTCCAGTACTGGCAGCCTAGCCCCCTACCTGCAGCCCATGCCAAAGCACACAGACAAGAAGACAAAAGTCATTCTTCAGTTGTTGAGTAGCAGGAGGATAGAGAGCTGAGAGTGACTGGATTGGACACAGTGGTGCCAGGCTTTACAACATTCTCTATGGGTTTAGGAATTGGATTATGCATGCTGGTGGAGTCGGTGTCAAAGTCTTAGTCGTTCCCATTCCAGTGCTTAATAAACATGACACAGGCATGAAATGTGCATGTACAGTGTGTAGGATGAACTTGCCGTATGCGTTACGGAGTAATTAAAATTTTTGCAATGCAAAATTTAAAAGCCTTGCAAGTGCAGATTGGAAATACAATGTCTGCAGTTTATTTTTTTGGCACTTTTGAGTGTGAAAAGGTCCTTAAGGGGGAATAAAACTGCAATAATACGAGGGAGGTTTGTAAATCCCTGAGGAGATTAACCTCTTCTACCTGCCAATTTGGTGATTTCTCTAGTGTTCATAGTTCTTATTTAGTTTTATAAAACTATCTCGGTAGTATGGAGGTTATTTTCAGCCATGGTAGGTTTGCTCCGTCATCCCTATATTTTTCTTAAACCTAATAGGTTTTTTAATTTACTGCTCTAACGACTTGCCTTGAAGATAAGCCCCTGGAATGGATTACCCAGCCTTCGGCTTTTTGGATAGGCGCCCTTTTTCCGAAGGCAGTTATGAATAAAAAAGAAATTGTAGTGTAAAATTAAAACAATCTGAATGATTCAGTTTTCAGTATTGTTTTTAAATAATTGATTATCTTCATTTTTTCAGTTTTGTTCAATTAAACCTTTCAGTTTGTGAACCTGGAAAATAAATTGATAAAGTATTTTGATTGAGAGTCAGACTTTGTTTTAGAAATTTTCTGAAATCTGTGCCCTTCTCTGTGCTCTTATTTACTTAGCAGTTTCATAACCAGGCTGATGTATATTCTGACAAGAACCATAGAGATGGAAAAAGGTTCATGCTGGGAAAATCTCAGGGTGTTGTGGATTAGTATAATGACAAAGAAGAAAAATCTCCAGAAGGAAAAGAATATTTTGAGGGAAAAAAAAAACTTGCGGTTTTACTTATCAGCTCATATTCTGTATTTTATTCATTCTGACAAGCCTGATTTCAATTATTCACATGGCCTTTATTACAGCACCTAAAACCCAAGAAAGACAAGAGTCCCCACATCTCTGATAGTGAAGAAAACTTTGAAACATTTGCCGTTCTCTAGTTCAGTTGAAAGCATTCCATAATAACACTTATTTAATAAAGCTTTGGAACTGGAAATTAATTCTTAAATGAAAAGGTTGTAATTTGCAAAATGCAGTTGCATTAGCAGAACTTTAAGAATTAAGAACTACATTCTTATGTAGTTTAAGACATGATTGTTAACATGTAATTACAGAGATAAATCACATGGGGAAAGAAACCCACTGGGACTTGTAATGCACTAGACAAGCCCACTTGGGGACTAGGACGTTTTGAAATACCTTTTAATGCTAATGGTGAGTGGGGTCTTTTCTGTAGCCATGTAATAAATGAATAAATGTTTGTGTTGTAATGGGAAATATTCCTGAAATTAGCAGCAAGAAATGGGGCTTTGGTAAGCTCATGCTCACCCTGTTTTTTTATACCCAGTACATTTATACTGTAACGCATACGGCCACCATTGCTGGTTGTTCGAGCCGGCTTACCAGCGTGGTGACGTCACCGCCCTTCCCTGTGAATAGCAGGGACCGCAGCCGTCGGGGTGATGGGAGATTTCCCTTTGGCTCAACAGGCTGGGTCCCTGTTGAGTGACGCCGGAGGCCCGGGGTCGAGTCCCCGATGGTGGGGGGCCGACCTGAGGCGGCAGAGGCGAGGGCACATACCCACGTGAACCCGAGAGCACTACAATACCCTTCTAATCACACCAATACATTTACATGCCATTATGTGTCTGTCAGGACTCACAAGAACATCGTTATTAGGGAATCTTGTTTGTAAAGATATTATTCAGGGTTCTTACACAACTCTCCTTTGAGACGTGTTTAATAAAAAATGGAAAGTTATTGAAGTTTCTTCTACCCACTTGCTCAAGGGTTATATTGAGATTATATGAAACCATATATCATTTTGATAGCTGCAGTTTATCAAACATTTGTAATTATTGCAGTGGAATCATCATTAGTTCAACTGTCTACTTCAAATTTTATTTAGGTTCTGAGATGGGAGTCCCTTACCTAATACTTTTTTTCCGGTTATTGAAAGGAGCAGTATAAGTGAATCCAAGCCAATTTAAAAGAAATTGCTCTTTTGACTGTCTTTTAGGTTTTGCCAGTAGATCACTAGTTTGGGATTCAAATTATGGATTTAATGAGTGATTTAAAGTATATTTTGAAAGATATTGTTTTCTTAACATGATAATTGTTTTTAATTAATAATATATTATTACTAATATTGTTCAACTTAGTATCTGTCCAAATGTGTTAATACAGATATCCAAAGAACATTCTGACTTCAAAATATCAGCTTTGTGAGACTATTTAAACATAATTCTGTCAAAAATGTGTTAAATGCAATGGGTTCATGTTATTAACCCTTCAGTTTCACCTTCGCCTTAAATACATTATAGTTCATTCTTTGTTGTTTGCAAGTTGAATATGTTCCTGGATTCAGTTCCCAGTGAGCAGGTAAACCTCAGAGTCGAATTAAAGAGTCTTCAGAAACATGTTAATGAAGAGGGTTCTCTGCAGTGATATAGGGCTCTCTTCAAAATATCTGTCCTTCCATTAACTCCTGTTGCTAAGAGAATTTCCTCTCCTCCCTTTTTTTCCCTGGAGTTTTGCAGTTGTGGGTGTTAGCTGTAAAGAATAACATGTTTCTGTGGGCCTGTACTTAACTCTTCCCGAGCAGAGGCTACTCACAGAGCCTCAGCAACAGGGATTTCCCAATAACTATTTTTCACCATATACAAATCCAAAAATGACATGTTTAAATTATACATTTTGAAGTCCAGATGTAACTGTTCTTTAATTTGGTGTTTGCAATATCTTAATTTGTGATCTGAGTGTCAAGATTCTAATGCATGTACAGGAGGTCAACCCTAGATTTTTATTTTTTCTGCAAAATAATACTTGCATTACAGTTGGATGAGGCTTCCTGCTTGTGTGTGTTATTTCACGTCTGAATTCTTCTGCGGGCTCAGTTTTAGGGATTATTTGGCCCATTGGCAAACGTAGGCACTGCAAGATTAGACACGGAAAGCAGCGAGATTGTGTGAGTAGAGCAGCACTTCGTACCAGCAACCGGTATCGGCATCACACAGCAAGGGACTATTTCACCTGTCTCTACCAGGGTACAATCCCTGTGTTCTTTCCTGTTTTGATACAGACGTCTTAAACTGCTTCAGGTCTTTTTTTCCATATCTTTGGTCTTGTTTTAACCTGATGGATACCCCTTTGTGTGACTGTCCTGCTCTCTCTGTGCTTCTGTATTTTTTGCACTTGAATTGGTGTAAAGAAGAAGAGGCAATCTTCAAACACTTTCATTTTCACTATATAGGATGTGAATTGATGTGTGCTTCAGAGCTCTGGAGTGTGAAGCTAGGGAATAAGCTGATACCACTGGGAGTGTAAGAAAAGGGCTTAGCTTTTACTGCATGCGGTAAGAGAGACAATAACGTGTGACATGTGACGGGGAGGTAACTTTTTAAAGCACCGAGCTGTGCGATTCTTATCTGCAGGCCCCAGTATAGGCTTGAAAACCTCTTTGGCTGGCATTCAAAGCAGTCTCGGCCTTTTGATGAAATTTTTATCACCGTGTTACACTGATGTACAGCATGGACCGAATTTTAATCAAGCAGAGCTGAATAAATCCAAATGAAGAGTTTCTCCAACACTTGTTCATTAATTGGAAATTCAAATGAATTATACAAAAGCAAATACGCCCAGCATTATTTATGACCAGCTGAGTTAAATCTGGGATTGCCAAATGAAACGAATGTGATTGCTCCTAACTGGAAGTGTTCTCACATGGAGAAACCCCCTAGGTCCAGGTCACCTCCACAGTTTACAGTAGATTCATGGGTGTTTTATTGCCTAAGAGAGTTTTTAATTAAACAGCTGTGGTTGTGCCTATTTATGGTTCAGGATGCTTTTAATAATAAAAAGCATTTCACAAATGAGGTTAAAAGATCTCATTAGAATATTGTGTGGAACTGATCGCCCTGTTACAAAAATGATATTGCCTTTCTGGAGTCATTTAAAAGAGAGGAGTGGCCATGTGTGTTCTTAGGGCTGAAGAAACGTCCTTCTCTGACAGGCTAAAGGAGCTGAATCTTTTTAGCCCTCAGCGGAGAAAACTACAAAATCACCTAAGTCCTGTATTCGAAGTCCTCAAAGACACTGTGCACCTCAGAAGCGACGGTGACACAAATTGAAGCAAAGGAAAAGTGCATTATAAAGTGACAACAGGAGAAATCTTTTAACACAAAGGGTGTTGAGGGTCATGGACCATTGACAGTACTGCGCCCCGGTATGTTATTGAAGCTGATAAGATGATACTGACAGCTTTTCAAAAAACAGCTGGATGGGAACCTCGTATCCGTTGACTACTAAAAAACTAAGCAAACTAAATTTGCAAAATGGACTTCTCTCATTTGCAGTTTTATGTTCATCATAATAATAGGATATGCAGCCAGGGAGAACGGACCTTGCTCTGCGTCTGTATCTCGTCTGTACTGTTGGAAGAAATAAAATGTGAACTTAAAGTGGATAATTTGGGGGGTTTGTACAAATTTGATGAATGGCATGAAGCAGGCATCAACTTTTGAAAGCTGTACTATATGTGCATGTCTTAATATAATACTAATACGTGGATTTGTGAAATTCTACAAGTTGCATGTCTGCTTCATAATTTTTAGCCTATACAAACTATAGACTATAGAAAAGGCAGGTTGAATAAAGTAAAGTACTGAACATCTTGGTTTTTAGGTATCCTTGATAGATTTTGCAAGCAGTTGTGCATCAACTCACTGTTGATAAACTATTGCTTGCAGAAATCTCCTACTGTAAGTTGCAGGAGTCAGCTACAAAAGACAGCCCTCAACAACCTTAAACATACTGAAGCATATATGTTACAATGCTTTTTATACATTAACAACTGTTCTTTAATCTGTTTGGTAAATCTCATGGTGATAAGGAACCATGTACATGTGATGCTACACCAGATGTACCAGATACAGTACATCACTGTTTGTTTATCCTGGTCATGTCGGCTGGGCCTAATTATGTTTAGAAATGTACTCATAAAATGATTAGAAGCATTGGGAACATTTATTTAATAAACAAATTCATCCAAATTCCAATGTTCCTGTGTGAAAAAGTTAATACCCCCTCAATCAATTCAATCAATGGTATAATGAGGCCCAGATGTATATACTTTATTAAACAATCAGGGCTGATTCGGGCCAGCTCTGCTGTATGTAAAACTCTCAAACTTTGGCTCTTATAATCACACTGAAGTTCTCACCACACAGAGTCTTGAGGCACATCATGCCTCAAAGATATTCCTGAAGACCTCTGAAAAAGTCATCGATGTCTATCAGTCTAGAAAATGTAACAAAATGGTTTCTAACGCTCTGATCCATCTGGCCATTGTCACCAGAGAGTGCTTAGCTGGAGTGTTAGTATAAGAGTCTTGCCCATTTAAACAATTTAATTTACTTATGTGTGGAACAAACATCAGGTTAGTGCAATGGTCCTTGCTTGCTGAAATGTATTAAATGAATCTAACAGCCAGCATTCTGAGAAGCAGTAGCTGAACATATAAAAAGAATCCACATGGGAAAAGTTATTTCAAATGCAATGATCCTTTGTGTTTCAGACGGTTAGGTGAGCCTCTTGTGTAGAGCTACATTTCACGTGAACCAAAATGCCAAAGAAAATTAATCAAAAGTGTAGCATGCCCTGATTTCAAATGATGTTATGAAACCTCTCATTAAACCCTGTCATTAAACAGTGGATACCAACTCCTTATCCTCCGTAAAATACCTCAGTTTTCCTCTCCTAGCGACCCGTGGAACAAACTCATTCCAAAGCCTTATCCTTAATAAGTAAATCTATTTAGGATGCACATTTCATTCTTTTGCAAGGTGCCGTAGAAGGACAAAATAGATTGTGTAATCACTGCCTGTCCCTCGCAGTGGAGGATGACTGTCATCCATGAATCTGAAGGAGACAGACAAGGTCAGTTGGAGGGCTGCTCCCTCCCTGGCAGGTGAGCAGGTCTGCTCTCGGGAGACATCTATACCCTGGTCATAGCGAGCTCTCGTTGACCCCTTTGGGTCGAGGGGCCCTTGTCTCCCAGAAGCTGCTATTGGTAAATATGGAATGGAAAAAAACAACTCAAAGACACATCCTGGAATTTTTATGATCTTAAAATTGTAAGAAGTTCAAACTGTATAAGAATTTTAACATTCTTTTAGATATTTCAGTTTACCAATTATGTTTTACCCACCCAATTTGGATTTGTCTGCTGTGTAATTTTCCCCGTCTCGGCTCGCGGCCGTGAGCCCCAATCCCACTTGCAGGGGAGAGTACGGGGGTGGAGACACTCCTCTGCCCCGCCCACCGTTAATCCCCTCCCCTTCTAGCACATCACCAACAGCCCCACAGGCTCGCCCAATCACAGAGAGCCAATCCCCGTGTGGAGGAGCGGCTTGTCCCTCACCCACAGCCCCACAGGCTCGCCCAATCACAGAGAGCCAATCCCCGTGTGGAGGAGGGGCTTGTCCCTCACCCACAGCCCCACAGGCCTGCAGGCTCGCCCAATCACAGAGAGACAATCCCCGTGTGGAGGAGGGGCTTGTCCCTCACCCACAGCCCCACAGGCTCGCCCAATCACAGAGAGACAATCCCCGTGTGGAGGAGGGGCTTGTCCCTCACCCACAGCCCCACAGCCCCACAGGCTCGCCCAATCACAGAGAGCCAATCCCCGTGTGGAGGAGGACTTGTCCCTCACCCACAGCCCCACAGGCCTGCAGGCTCGCCCAATTACAGAGAGCCAATCCCCTTGTGGATGAGGGGCTTGTCCCTCACCCACAGCCCCACAGGCTCGCCCAATCACCGAGAGCCAATCTCTGTGTGGAGGAGGACTTGTCCCTCACCCACAGCCCCACAGGCCTGCAGGCTCGCCCAATCACCGAGAGCCAATCTCTGTGTGGAGGAGGACTTGTCCCTCACCCACAGCCCCACAGGCCTGCAGGCTCGCCCAATCACAGAGAGCCAATCCCCGTGTGGAGGAGGGGCTTGTCCCTCACCCACAGCCCCACAGCCCCACAGGCCTGCAGGCTCGCCCAATCACCGAGAGCCAATCTCTGTGTGGAGGAGCGGCTTGTCCCTCACCCACAGCCCCACAGGCTCGCCCAATCACAGAGAGCCAATCCCCGTGTGGAGGAGGACTTGTCCCTCACCCACAGCCCCACAGCCCCACAGGCTCGCCCAATCACAGAGAGCCAATCTCTGTGTGGAGGAGGACTTGTCCCTCACCCACAGCCCCACAGGCCTGCAGGCTCGCCCAATCACAGAGAGCCAATCTCTGTGTGGAGGAGGGGCATGTCCCTCACCCACAGCCCCACAGGCTCGCCCAATCACAGAGAGCCAATCCCCGTGTGGAGGAGGGGCTTGTCCCTCACCCACAGCCCCACAGCCCCACAGGCCTGCAGGCTCGCCCAATCACAGAGAGCCAATCCCCGTGTGGAGGAGGACTTGTCCCTCACCCACAGCCCCACAGGCTCGCCCAATCACCGAGAGCCAATCCCCGTGTGGAGGAGGGGCTTGTCCCTCACCCACAGCCCCACAGCCCCACAGGCCTGCAGGCTCGCCCAATCACCGAGAGCCAATCCCCGTGTGGAGGAGGGGCTTGTCCCTCACCCACAGCCCCACAGGCTCGCCCAATCACAGAGAGCCAATCCCCGTGTGGAGGAGGGGCTTGTCCCTCACCCACAGCCCCACAGGCCTGCAGGCTCACCCAATCACAGAGAGCCAATCCCCGTGTGGAGGAGCGGCTTGTCCCTCACCCACAGCCCCACAGCCCCACAGGCCTGCAGGCTCGCCCAATCACAGAGAGCCAATCCCCGTGTGGAGGAGCGGCTTGTCCCTCACCCACAGCCCCACAGGCTCGCCCAATCACAGAGAGACAATCCCCGTGTGGAGGAGGACTTGTCCCTCACCCACAGCCCCACAGCCCCACAGGCTCGCCCAATCACCGAGAGCCAATCCCCGTGTGGAGGAGGGGCTTGTCCCTCACCCACAGCCCCACAGCCCCACAGGCCTGCAGGCTCGCCCAATCACCGAGAGCCAATCCCCGTGTGGAGGAGGGGCTTGTCCCTCACCCACAGCCCCACAGGCTTGCCCAATCACAGAGAGCCAATCCCCGTGTGGAGGAGGGGCTTGTCCCTCACCCACAGCCCCACAGCCCCACAGGCCTGCAGGCTCGCCCAATCACCGAGAGCCAATCCCCGTGTGGAGGAGGGGCTTGTCCCTCACCCACAGCCCCACAGGCCTGCAGGCTCACCCAATCACAGACCAGGGGCTCTGGCTGGCCAGGAGAGCGCCACCACTTGGCAAATCCCAGTCAGAGCCTACGGTGGCATGACCTGGGCTCGAACCCACACACAGAGCTCGCCCTGCTGTCAAGAGAGAGTGCCCTTCAAGTTCTTATTAATTGTGCAATTTCTGATGTGAAATACCTGAAAGATTTGAGCCTTCCTGAAGAAAAACTTGATATGTTGTGAAAGTACTGCAGTATTGTTAACACAGAGTCAAGGGAAGACAGTGGTGAACATGTACTTTGTCATTAGTTTAGTTTAATCTTCACAGTTTTTATGTTAATTTTGGTGCATGTTTGTGGAAATCTCAGAATTAATATTATTGTAGCAGTTTTTTACTTTGTGTAAACAAACATTCAGTACGGTTCCTTTTATGTGAATCTGCTACAAGCTAACGAGCTAGCAGTAGCTCCCAGCAGTATTCAGAAGGCTAGCATTCTGAAACAGCACAGAAAATGCTCACTTCTTTATGATCAATGTGCTCAATAAGGTTTGATCAGTATCGCCCCTCAAGTGAGATGAACAAGGTCAAAGGTCAGACTTGAGTAAGCTGTTTAAGTACAAGAAGTAGTTTCTTACATAGCAAATTCCATTATTTACTTAATGCCAGTAGATGCCATAGAGGAGTTTTGAATGGCTCGAAAGGACTTGATAATTATTTTGACAGTGACAGATTTTATTTAAAAAAATCTTTTTCATCCTCTTGTAAAAAAAACTTGCTGTTGTTCTACAGCCAGTATTGTACTAGTACTGACATCTCTGATCACTTTGGCCTGTTAGTTCTATCATAAATCTTAATTTGCACTGTTCTGTTTTAATTATTAACATTTTGAAGTCAGAAGAGTCATCTGAAAATGTTCAGTTCAGCCCAAGTTATACCTTGTAAAGTGCGATTAGCCAGGTTTATTTGCTTGAGGTCAGTCACATGGTCTGGGCTGAATTGAGCCATTCCAGAGCAGGCCAGACACACAGCAACACACCATGTGAAGGAAGCCAAGCAGAACAAGGCCTTGCACACACGGTGAAAAGGCGGGACGTTTGTCTACTGTGTGTATAAACAGAAGGCATCTGTCTGCAGCCTGAAAACAGTGTACTCAGAAAGACAGCTTCTTTCATCCACATGTCTCTGAAGCAGGGGCCTGTGACGTACACTTTCTGTCTTTCTGTGGAGTTAAAGATTTTAGGTTGTTTTCAGCGTCTTCTTTTTGTAGTCCTTTTCATGTTTTACTTAGGGAATAACTAATCTTCAGAAACTCCCCCCTTCTTCGCGGCTTCACTCCTTTCTGCATCTTCTAGTGAAGTGGAGGGTAAGCCTGTCCAGGTGTCAAACGCCCGAGCAGCTCGCTGTGTCATTGCACACGGGTTCGAGGTGGGAGGAGAGCACACAGCTGTGTTGACCATGCACATTCAGGGCCACCGGCAGTGGGAGACATCAGAGTGACCGGTCAGACCTGAGGCAGCGATCTGGCGTGACAGCGAGAGCTGTGGACTCGAACTGGAAGATTGTGTTTAGGCTCTTAGGTGGGGTCTGCTGTTATACCCCTGAGCGAGGTGCTTTGCTCGCTCATTCCACATAATGCTGTGCTTTATAAATGGGCACTAGGACCTTTATTTAAAAGCATCAGACAGCAAGTTTTGGAAGAGGGAAGGAAACTTTTGCGCTGAGTGAAAACCTGTGTAAAGGTAGGAAGAACATGCAGGCTTCACACAGACAATCAGAAACCCAGGGCCTTGGAGCTGTGAGGCAGCATTGCTGCTATGCCACCACACTGCCCTAAAGACAAGAGGAATGCTGTAATGTAGTACTGCTAATGAGCCAGTCCCATTTTTACATTAATACAAGCTGTTCGGTTCTTTTAATATGCAATTCCCCTTTTAAGAGACAAATGTGTGTACTTGTAATGAAGAAAAAAAAGACAAATCGAGGTCTAGAAAATTAAAACCTGAGATTAAGATGTCAATGTGTTCATTAATGCATCAGTAAGTTAGAAGTAGTGAAACTAAGCTCCTACGCAACTTCACAGAGCCTTTTAAAGACCAGAGGTTATAATAAAAATTACTTTTCCCACTGAAGTGGAACAGAACATCTGAGGTATTTCACTAGTAAGAAACTAGTGAAAGCATTTTCTGTTTTTAATTTTCTATTATGTGCTGGAGGCAAAACAGAAGTGGATGAGATATTCTTCAGTGTGAAGTATTTAAATGTGTGTACACAATTGGCTAGTATTAATATATGAGAAAAGTAAAAGGTTATTTTTTTAGAAAAATAAATGTAGTAGTAACTACAGGAAAATACTAGAAAATACTGAGACAGTAAATTTAACACTTTGTGCTTTTCCCATTCTGAATGTACTTTGACTCAATTGCAGTGTATTGGCTTAGCCTTAGACCAGCAAGATCCAAAGATTTTTTTATTTTACTGTCACAAACTAATAATGAGTATGGTTCTAGATTCCAGTACGATAAGTTTCATTTTCTTTCCACTAGCATTAATTCTGATAATTCTTTTGTAAGGTACACATTTTTTAGCCAGCCAAAATGAAATTTAAAGTGAAATACTACACAGATGGATACGATATATTTATCTATGGATCAGGGTGATTATACTAAAAACACCTGGATGCTGTAGAAACTGGAGTGTGTCGATTCTCTTTTAATGCAGTGGGCACTAGTACATGCTTGATGCTTCTTTTCCTTCCCTTTTATGGAAGCAAGTTTACAATGACACAAAATGAACCTTAAAGAAGTACCTTTCTGATATATGTATCTAAAGTTTGTACAAGAGCCTGAATCACAGACTTTAAATGGATCAAACTGTTACACGTTGGCTGTTCCCATTCCCAACCTGTGACTGCTACTCTGTGGAACCACAAAAAGCTGTCCCTTAAATATAACATGACATGTTTCAACACATGTATTATGACTAAGAAAACAGGCTAATGCTTCTCGTGTGGAATGCATCAAAAGAAAGAAGGAAAATACAGCATAGAGCTTTTCTGAAGTGAAGAAGACCAAACACCCAGCTGTGATAAGGCTTTTCTACAGTACAGTTGTGCACCACTGCTTTGTGTAAAATTTGGTGCTTGCGTAAATCGTGATTTTTTGGGGGTAAAAATTAAGCTTAAATATCATTACCTTTGTTTGCTACACATACTGTTTCAGCTCATTGGATGTGTAAAAAGTTTAATACTGTATACTGTCAGAAGAAAAAGAAATGAGTAAAAGCCACATGGTGTTTCACTAGTGAAAGTCTCCTTTGAAGGACTTATCCCTTTCTGCAAAAAAAAGCTAAAGTTTTTTTGTCTGTAATTGTGATCACTGGGCTAGAAGTCTAGCTTTCCTCCCATATAGGCGGAGAATGTAACTACAATAACTGATCAGTTGGTTGTTAAGATATTGGTCTTGTTAGCCTTAGTCATGCTAAAACGCCACTGATGAATGCTGAACAAGAAAAAAGAGACCTTTCAGAAACTGCTTTTTCTGTGTGTCAGTGGATTTTAAATAAATTCAAAGCACTCAAAGGCAAAATGGACAGTGTGCATTATTCTGTCTTTCTAAATACAAAGATGCAAATGGGAGATTTGTACATTTAAATGAATTTACAAAGTAAGATCAATAAAACTCTTAACATATCGATGATGTGTGGAATGCCTGTTTGAAGGACTAGCTAGAGCCTGTTCCCACTGAGGCTCCAGTCTGCCCACACTGGGCAACATCGTCTGTCCTGTTGGCCTGACTGGCTTGCCAGTGTGCGTCATGCTGATGATATTTTTTGCTTCTCTGTGTCGAGATGGAAATATAAATGGATTTGAACAAGAAAGCAATGTATTTTATTCAACAATAATATAAATGCAATGATTTTAATAAGTGGCTTAAAATCTTTGTACTCTGTTTTGACGATTTATGTATTGGTAGAATGCTGTATGAACAATACAGAAAAAACTGACAGTTTCTCTATTTTGTACTAAGTGGAAAATTCCTGTAAGGTTTCCTCTTTTGTCATTTATAAATATGACAAAATATGACGTATAAATATATTTGTCATTTTCTGGAGGTGCTGGATAACTATCTTACCTGGAATGAACATCCACCCTCTAGGATGGGTGGGAAATACCAGTCAAAACCTCCTTGAAATAGTCTGCCAAGGTCATGCCAGTGGGCTGGGGATCAAGCTGGTTTTGCCACTGTGAAAAGGCTGCACCCTGTCAAGTGACACTTTATTGTCAGTTTTACGGATGTGTTTCTCTTGTGCTACCCGATTTTGAGACGGATAAAAACCATAATACAGAGGCAGAACTTAGTGATGTGCAGATCAAAGCCAGAGCTCTTTGCTGCTTCGCGGGCTCCACTGTTTCTGCGAGATCTTTTCCTCAGCAAATGGTTTATTGATGTGGCTAAAGTGCTTTGTAGCACTTCTCTTGCAGTGCAGGAAGGCAGTTCTGAAAGTCAGCCAGCTGTTGCAGAGTTATCATTTCCACACCTTCAGTTCACCGATCTCTTTTGTCTGTCTGCGCATTATGGAAATGACTTGAATGTGGGGCATGTTTTCAGATTTACTTCTTTAAGCACAAAATTCAGTTTCCGGATTTTATGTTAACAAACATTGACTAACCTAAAAAACTATCGTATCATTTGACCACACAACCACTTTTGTTCTCTGTACCAAACACATCACAAAAACAAAGGCAGCAAAACTTTTGCCCTACTTCCATGCGGAAATCCATATTTCCATATTTGGCTTGCTTGTTCCTTCTCCTAAGTGGGAACAGATCTGGGAATTAATTATAGTGTGCTCATGAGCACAGTACAAGATCTAAATCTCATCTCTGCTGCCTACGGGATGACAGGTTGTTGGAACTTCCATATGTTGCCATTAATGATGATTCCAACAACTTAGACATCATCATCCAATTAGAAGTGTTGCTTTCCGTCTGCTTCAGATTGTGGCCTTTCCCCTGCGGACCTGTGCCCACTCCTGCTACACTGCGCACTGCTGACGTTCTTCTCTTGCAGTTACAAACATTAGAATTGCTTTGACACACAAGGAGGGTCCACGTTTCCCCACACAGTGTGTGTGTTACTCTACACCAGTAGGCATGCGAAGCTCGTTCTAGCAACACCTTTCATTCACTAAAGATTGAAACCAGCTGCTCTAAATCCGCATTAGTTTTCTTTGGTTAAGAGCATTATCTCGTGTTATGTGAAAACATTGCAAGCACTTAACGTTGAGTAAGACTGGCTATGAAATCTAACACTGAAAAATAGGAGTGTCGTTATGCTGTTATTTACTTATAATATTACTGTACTCCCCCAGCATGCAGTTTAGATGCTTTACAGTTATAAGAAAAATCCTATTATAGTCCCCATGGGATTCCAGATTGTGTGTCTGCTCCTGGATGCAATGGAGATCCTAGAAACATGCCTCATTAACTGCTTGTAAGTCTATCCTCTAAAAACCTTAGAGAACAAATGTGTTCAAAATATTCCCCTTGAATACCAATGACTACTATGTGGAAACAATTACTCTTTTTCTCCAGTGAAAGTGCTTTTCAAGGAATTGTTTGATAGAAGTAACTAGCAGATAATCATCATTTGTAATTTCTAAACGGAGCTGTTTGTCCTGAGCCACCTCATAATTATTTACTTAATACAATTCAACCAGAAATGAATGGGAATTTGTTTGCTGGTCTGTTACTTTGGTCCCAGTAAGTGGGATTTTGCCATGTAACTGTTTGCCATTGATCCTGGAGCATCTTGGAGTGTGCAGAGCTCAGTATAATCCAGTAAGAGTTGGGATACATGTATTCAATATCTTCTCTTTCTCAAGCTTGTTCTTTCTTTTGATATTAATGATCGTATTATTGGGGGGGGGGGGATTGATTTTAGATATTATTATATTTTAATATTATATTTATCAATCAAAATATAAGTCGAGTTATTATTGACATTAAAAAGGTGCAAATGCCTGAGCTCCCCCTGCCACTCTGACCCCTGCTGTAGGCCTGCTGGAGACACAGGGATGCCCACTGTCCCAGCCCCTTGCCCCAGGTCCTCTTTCATGATCAAGGTTTGTCCATTCATGTTTAAAACACCTCTTTGTTCACATAGAGTTGTATTTTGCTGCTCGCTTTTTCTGCATGATGTCGGCTTTTATTTTGATGTTAAACACCCCCCAAGCCAGCCCTGAGCTGCAGCAGCATGCTGTTTGTGTGAATGACATTGCAAAGATGCAGATATTTGTTAAAGATCTGTTTGCTGACTATACATCTGTAAATAATTTTAATCCTCTTTTAGCAAATTCTGTGACGTAAATAGCAGATTATCTGCATATTGGTTATCCCCGAAAACAAGCACAGCTATATATACTGAACATCCTTTGGGATTTTCTTTACACACTAAACATCTTCTTTAAAACCAGTAGTGCTTTACATCTCAGCCTGGGGCAGAGATGGAAAGATATATATCCAAGAGCAAAGGGATAGAAATCAATTTGCCAAGTGAAGCTGTTGCAGGTGTAATTAGAAAGGTTTTCAGGGTGCATGTCATTGCCTGTGATGTGTTGGTTAGGATTTGGGGACGCTGTTGGGTGTGCTGTGCACTGCAGTTTTGTTGTTAATCATTTTATTTTACAGAGTACTGTAAGCTATAAAGAAGAAATTTAAACAGAATCTAGTACATTTCAATGCATTTCTACTATTGTACAGAAATCCAAAGTGTAATGTAGCCCATATCAAGCCTTTTCTTTGAAGCCTGAACTAACAGATAATAAAATGATATATGGAGGGGTGAAATCAAACTTGTAAACTATTTTAGCTGGGTGTGTATGTATTAACATTTTACATTTTATGTTTATAAACAAGACAGAGGAATACTTAATAAACACACCATTCACAATCATTTATGAGTGTTTTACAATAAATATATTTACAAAAACTGCAAAGACCATGTACTTTAGAGAACCTTAAAGTTCACTTGAAATTTCACATTAAATTTTCAAGGCATTACTGTGCTTTACTTTGAATAAATAAGGACATGTATCAATATTTAAGTGTTAGGTAGAGCAAGTGTCTTAACCAAGCAAAGTTATTAATAGTCCTAAAAATCCTTAATTGATAGGTCAGTTGAGCACAAATTCTTTTTTACTATGACAGATTGGCCAAGAGGCTTTATAGCAGTGTTGAGCGGAAGATGAAACAGTAGAATCCATTTTGATGTTGTCAGCTTATTCTTCAAGGTATTCCAGTCCTTAGCAGAAACACATCGAAATCACTTTCGCACTGTTTTGGAAGTTGCTCTTGGGAGTCTGTTTGCTTAAAGTATTGCATCTTAACTTGTAGGATGATACATAAAATAGTGATAAATTATTGAGACATGAAGGTGTTTTCCAACAGTAGCTTTAGACGGGGCAGTAGCCTGGGACTGGAGAATTACTGATGTAGAGTAAATCCTTAAGAAGAATGAGAAAACTGAACCAAACGATTATAGACAGATAAGTCTGACCTCTGATACATGTGAGATTATAGAAATAATTATTACAACTAAACTAGAGGGTCAGGAAATAACAACCTAGGGAATAGTCATTATGGATTTGGATTTTGGATTTGGAAAAAGCAGGTTTTCCCTAAACAACTTGTTCGAGTTCTTTGTTTGTCTTCCATCACGATTTGATTGTGGCATTCTCAACAGCACCACTGACCGCCAGCTCATATTGGAGGTCAATGACAATAACCTTAGTCTTGTCACGACTAGGCTTAAGGAGTTCTTTTGCATCCATATCTTAATATCAGACACGCACGTGCAGAAATACAGTAGTAATACTATTCGGTCTTCTGGTAAATCAGAGTGCCATCAACATATCAGTAAAACCCAGTTTCATAATTGTGAATAATCTGACCAAGTGGCAGCATATCAATACTAAATAGAAAAGGTCCCAGCACAGAGCCCTGTGGAACACCCTGAGTAAGAGGGGTATCGCTTGAGGCACCTCAAGAAATAAAGGCGCTGCTGAGTCTTCTTCATGTTAGAGTCAGTGTTCACAGTCCAGGTTAGATCTTTAGAGATGTGAATTCCCAAAAACCTAAAGCTGGTGACTGTTTCCACTTCTGTTCCATCAATACTGAGTGGGCTGTGAGTGTGTGGCCTGTGTCTCCGAAAGTCCACTATTAGCTCTTTCATTTTATTTACATTCAAGTCGAGGTTATTGCTATGACGCCACCTAAGCAGCTGTACGACTTTATACCTGTAAGTGGACTCGTCATCATCGCTGATCAGGCCTATTATAGTGGTGTCATCCGCAAACTTAATGATGCGGTTGTTGCTGTGTCTTGCTGTGCAGTCGTGAGTGAACAGGGAGTACAACCTTGGACTCAGACAGCAGCCTTGTGGGGTGCCAGTGCTCAGGGTGAGTGGTGTTGATGTTTTATTACCTATTCGCCCCATTTTACAGGGATGCTGCGATTGGCAGTATCAAAAGATACAGTCAAGTCCAGAAAGAGGAGAATAGTAAGTCAACCCAAAACAATAAAGGAAATTAAAGCAATAAATCATCAAATACTCGCTTATTATACTGTAACTACAAGGCTTTTTGTCTGGTCACACTATGACTGAATAAGCTACCAAGAGAGCTGCCATTCCAGACTTTTTGCAAGAAAAGCCAATTTTTCAAATAGGACAGTAGTTGTCCTAATTATAATTGGCATTTATATAGATCCCAAAGAATCTCAATGTGATTGACATATCAAGGGGGCCCCTCTTCACCGCTGATGTGCAGCTCCCATCTGGTCTTGCTTAGTTTTGACTACAGGCTGGCAGAGCTGCTGAAACATGTCTGTGACAGCAGCAGACCACAGGCATAGTAGGCAGCAAATGGACAGAAGGCGGAGAAGCCAGCTTCCAGCAGAGGTGCAAGAACAAGAGCAGGGCAAAGGATTGGGTCTCATTTTTTCTTCCAGCTCTACCACAGAGGCATGTGAAGACCTTGTTCTCATGGCTACAGGAGAAGTAGTGACATATGGGTTATTGATACTATGTTTACGGGAAGGAATTGCATGAATGTATTGCATTGTTCAGTAGATGGAGAAAAGGCAGACTAATTAGGCATCTCCAGCGTTTTATTGGTGGTGGAGAAAAAGACTATGGGGTTAGGGTATACTGTACCTTTTCCATAAGACTGCAGACTAGAAGCAAATGGTCATGGGACTCTGGAACAAAGAGCCCAGCCAGGTCATTGTAGCTATGAGCAATCAAGCATGCAGTACAGGACCAAAGGCATCTGTCACCCTTTTAAATTCTTATGTTTTTTTTTTATTCAAAGGCTCACAACAGGGAAACAAACTCTTCTCACAGTGTTTCGTAAGTGTATCTAGTTTTCTACTGTATGCATCTCTTTGCATCTCCTTATCCACTAGGTTAAGTCTAGAAGTATTTTTCATGATAGAAGAATTGCAATCTGTGCAGGACTTACAGGAATCTTCACACACTTCAAGAAAGCAGATTGTTCCTATTCTTATCATGTATTCAGGTTTACAATGTGTAGCAGAAAAAAGCACAAGATGGTACCCTTTTTTTCCAATTAAGACTGCTTAAAAATCAATCATTAATCACATGAAGACTGAAGGATTGAGCCTATAAGGCAATTGTACTGTACCAAACTTTCTGAGCTGACCAGCTGTACCTTTGTTCAATGAAAGGTTAAGCCAGTAAACAACATCGATGCTGAGAGCAGAACAGAAGCACAGATCATAGCAAATGTTTGATGTTAAAATGCATCTCAAGAGATTTGCAACCCCAGGGTTCAATAAACAAAATCAGCTGGATATTGTTTTATTGTGTTAATGATTTTCAGGCCACTCAAGCATATGATGAACACAAGTCTTCAAAGGGTAACACAGTTTAAATCTTAAGTAAGGACTTCAATCCTTTCCATTTTTTTCCAATTAAGTAATTGTAGTCAATGATTGAGGTGTTACTATTGCCTTATTAATACACACCTGAAGAAGGCTCCACGGCCGAAACGTTGTGTTCTCTTTCTTCTTTTTTTCAGCATGGAATAAACCTATTACTTGTTCCTTTGCAGCCTACGCATGCTGACGCAGCTCCCCACCTGAATTATTAATAAACATGACTATTCTTTTCTTAGTTCAGGTGGGGAGCTGCGTCAGCATGCGTAGGCTGCAAAGGAACAAGTAATAGGTTTATTCCATGCTGAAAAAAAGAAGAAAGAGAACACAACGTTTCGGCCGTGGAGCCTTCTTCAGGTGTGAGGGTCTTTTCTTATACCACACACCAGTTTTTTTCAAAAGATTAAGATTTCATTCTTAAAAATCTCTTGCATTTATAATAATGTATATGATATTGTTTTTCTTATACTTTGAAGATGATTGATTGGTACTTAGTTGGTCCTCAAAGAAAGGTATTAGGCCTTATGTTATTACTTCAACAACCAGTGACAATAGCTGTCATTGACAAACAATCATTGTTTTTTCCAGCTCAGTATTCTTAGTTCTATTTTCAATTGATTATTTTAAAATAGACTAAAATGATCAGCCAAACAGTTCATGGGGTGGAATCCTTCCAGATGAAAAGCGCTATATAAATGCAGGGAATATAGACCTGACCAGGTCTAGTGCAAGTGTTCACATTACTCCTATCCTGGAGTCCTTGCACTGGCTTCCGGTCAAATTCCGTGTAGACTTTAAAATCCTCATTCTCATCTACAAGGCTCTGCATGGCTTGGCACCTCAGTACCTATCTGAACTATTATCGCCCTACTCCCCACCTCGCAACCTTCGCTCTTCTAATTCTGCTCTCCTTACTGTCCCCCAAGCCCATCTACATTGTATGGGTGACAGGGCCTTCTCCTGTTATGCCCCCAAGCTCTGGAACTCTCTGCCCAAGGATATCAGAGAGTCACCTTCTCTAAACTCCTTCAAATCCAGACTCAAAACCTTCTTCTTTAGGAGAGACTTTACTTAACTGGTTCCATTCTTCACCCCTCTGCTTTTCTTAGTACCACCATCCATGTCTCCTCTGTATATTGAAATTGTGTTTTATCTTGTGTATTCTTCTTACTTACTGTTGTATTCTTCTTATTTATTGTTGTTGTCATTCTGTAAAGCGCTTTGAGAAGCCACCTTTAAAGGTGCTATATAAAAAAGTTTTATTATTATTATTATTATTAACATGTATTAAATCAATCATAATTTTCTGACAATACTCCAATTGAAGGAATGGCAAGATGCCATAGATCATTTTTAAACAACAGGATTTAGTATACATTTTGATTTCACCTTTTTTTTTGTTTGGAATCTCAAAAATATTTTTTACTTCACAGCCCACCCCATCTCCTACTGCTGTAGAAGATTAGTAAAAGTTATCCTCAGCTCAAAAAACAAACTGGCCCAACTTCAAATACTCGATTGATTTACAGTAAACAGTAAGCCCCAGAGACAGCTGGAAACTTGTTGTTCGAGTTGTAGTTTGCTTCTTTGGAGGGGTAGAAAAAAAAGGAAGACGGAAACAGATGTTACCTTCTAGAAAGGTGTCTCCACCCACATAATAAAAGCTTAAATAAGAACTGAAAGGTTACAAATGCAAGGCCTTTGTGCTCAGTTAGACCATTTGGTTGATCGTAGTTAGTTGATCTGAGGATTTTGCCCAGCTCTTTCTTGAAAGAAGCAGGGATATCACAGCATGGTTAGGTAGCTTGTTCCACACTCCCACCACCCTTTGTGTAAATGCTTTCGCATTCTAATTCACCTCAGCTCTGTCACACTGTTTCGGGGAGTACAGCTCCCTAATGGTTCCCTGCCTCAGAATGAAGGCAGCCGTGGCCCGGGACGAGGTCTGGGACTAAATTCAGGTCATCGCACCACTATTACTGTTGCACCTGCATAAGGGGGCCAGTGTGCACTTTCCTTCTGAAATATGAGTTTTTTTTCATTCTGCCGCTTCTCACGGGGTAATTTATATTACGAATAGAATGGAAACTTTACATAAACCAGCGCAGTAATGCAACAGCTAATTTAATAATGCAATTTCATTAAAGCTAAATAATAATGCTGAGCTTATTCTATTTGTGCCGTTTGTTTATGAGACATGTTAATGATACATTAATGTGTGAAATCCATTTTGGCTATGTGATGAGCTTCTTTGTGCAGAATGAATAGAAAAGCATTACAAAAATGTGCTTTGTTTTATTTCTTAGGCTATCAATAATATTAAAGCTGTTGCAGCTTTAATACAGTTGACTAAGCACCACTGGCAGTACTGTGGGGATTAGATAGTCAGAGGATCTGTGTTTCCCAGTACAGCAGAAAACACCCTTCACCTTCCTAGGTGCCTGCAGGTTTGCTATGATGCCAGCGAGGGAGGTGCCTCTCCTCCATTTGGTGCTGAACCTCCTGTACAACACTGCAGAGCTCATACATCATCAGTACACGGATAGATCATGAGGTTCACCAGTCAGGAGCATCACTGCAGAGCTCATACATCATCAGTACACGGATAGATCATGAGGTTCACCAGTCAGGAGCAACACTGCAGAGCTCATACAGCGTCCGGACACGAATAGAGCATGAGGTTCACCAGTCAGGAGCAACACTGCAGAGCTCATACAGTGTCAGTACACGAATAGATCATGAGGTTCACCAGTCAGGAGTAACACTGCAGAGCTCATACAGTGTCAGTACACGGATAGATCATGAGGTTCACCAGTCAGGAGCAACACTGCAGAGCTCATACAGCGTCAGGACACGGATAGATCATGAGGTTCACCAGTCAGGAGCAACACTGCAGAGCTCATACAGCGTCAGGACATGGATAGATCATGAGGTTCACCAGTCAGGAGCAACACTGCAGAGCTCATACAGCATCAGGACACGGATAGATCATGAGGTTCACCAGTCAGGAGCATCACTGCAGAGCTCATACAGTGTCAGTACACGGATAGATCTTGAGGTTCACCAGTCAGGAGCATCATTGTAGAGCTCACACAGCGTCAGTACACGGATAGATCATGAGGTTCACCAGTCAGGAGCATCACTGCAGAGCTTACACAGTGTCAAGACACGAATAGATCATGAGATTCACCAGTCAGGAGCAACACTGCAGAGCTCATACAACGTCAGTACATGGATAGATCATGAGGTTCACCAGTCAGGAGCATCATTGCAGAGCTCATACACCATCAGGACACGGATAGATCATGAGGTTCACCAGTCAGGAGCATCACTGCAGAGCTTACACAGTGTCAAGATAAGAATAGATCATGAGATTCACCAGTCAGGAGCAACACTGCAGAGCTCATACAACGTCAGTACATGGATAGATCATGAGGTTCACCAGTCAGGAGCATCATTGCAGAGCTCATACACCATCAGGACACGGATAGATCATGAGGTTCACCAGTCAGGAGCAACACTGCAGACCTCACACAGTGTCAAGACACGAATAGATCATGAGGTTCACAAGTCAGGAGATTAATTCTCTCGATGGTTGTGCAAGCTGGAGGAGCCTGTGCACACTTATTCTCCCCTTGTGAGCACAGGTTTCAGTGTAGTAAACCAAGACACAGAGACACAATTAACAATTTTGAATCACATGGTTATATAATGCAGAACCAAAAGTAAAAAATATACAAGTTATTAATGTACATTTTACTTTACTTTTACTTTTCAGCGTGACACAACTTCTCATTGTTTCATTGCTGCTTGTTTGTTGAGAGAGCCTCTCTAATGTCTAAAATGGAAAGTACTTCGTAATTCAAATGCTTTGTAAATATACCTGTGTGCATTTCAGTCTTCAGGACCCTCATGAATTACAATCAGAAATTGGAATGGTTTTTAAAAAATAGAGAAAATACATTCCACATTGGTACTAGAACACAGAGAAAACATTTTGCACACTGGTTTGAGATGATAAATTCATTTTTGTTTATATCAATGGTTTATGCTGATTCTTCCTTTTTTAGTTGTGTAAAATTTTCAAGGTATCCCCTTATTTTTTAATGCTAACATGTAAAAAATAAACCTAGAAATCTTGAAACTGTAGTGGCAAGACTTGATTCTAAGAAAGAGAAAGAAATGCTCTGTATCTGATGTCAAATTTTAGAGCTCACAGTCATAGGAACTTAAAGGTCACAAAGCCATTTGACCATTCTAGCTTCTTTGGTTGCTAAGGTCACATTTAAATTACTGCCTACTCTATGGTCCTGTTCATTTAACAAAAAAAGTTTTTTAAGTACAAGATGGGGTCAGACCTCCCTCCTATATTTTGAGAATTTCTGCACTGGGAATTCAAAGACCATAAGGTAACAGTACACTGGCATCCTCTTCTTTAGGGATGGATATTATTTCTGTTAAGGACAACAGATCAGCCAAACAGACATTTTTGTTTGTGTGGGTTTCTTACAAAAGAGCTTATAGATACTCCAGTTTTCTAACCAGTTTGTTTTGATAAATTACTACCCCTTCATAAATTATTGTAATATTATATATAGCAAGATCTTTAATTATCTTTAAAACTAAAAGTCCTGGTATTGTCAGCAATCTTTTCTGAGTTCCTGGAACAGTAAACCAACCACAGCTGTTATTTCTCAGCATTGCACTCACTGAAGCATTCTGTTCATGACAGTTTTTAAACGCGATCAAAGGATTTTCATACGGCTCTTTCACAGGTAATTTTGTGATTGACAATACTATATGTATTTTCCTGGTCAGTGGATTTTAAATTACAACAGTGAAGCATGTCTGAATCTTCATAATAACTTTCCCACTTGAACATTTTTCTGCCATGAATGTCATTCACCATTGCTGAAAGGAAGTAAGGAAGATGGTTCTGTAGAAAAGATAAGCTTCGATAAACTGACTTCACTTTCTCCTCTAGCTGCTTATTTTCTTTTGTCTCCTGCAAACAATGAGAAAAGATCACTCAGCCCTTAAAATTAATCTTAACTGTGACTTTCTTTTACTGTCCGTTAGATGAGGTCTTTCCACACGTCCAATCCAGAGCAAAATTAAGTTAAACGACTGCGGGCTGCCGTGTGTGCAGTAACTGAGGTTAAGAAATGGGGGTAGAATAGATCAGCCTCAGTGGGAAGTTTATTAGAGCTGTATTCCTGTGCAGTCAGCTCAATGAGGTGACAGCTTTTCATTTGGATGGTCCTACTACAGGCCTTCTACTGATCAGTCCAATTAGCAAATTTCTTCTGAACCTTTAGATGAAGAAAGAGAACCGTGTAAGCGAAATAGTTAGCCTAAATATAATTAGGCTAACAATAAGCAGATTCTTCTGAGCTCTATCTAGAATGTGCACGTTTTATTTTATCCTGCTTATGCAGTGTTTGAGAGCAGCGCATCTGACACGCTCAGATTGCCTGCTGCAGTAAACTGGTTAGTAATCGCTTTTCTTCTGAAGTTTGGGGTTTGAGTGGATTGTCATAGGAACTGCTGCAGCACAAGAATAAAAGTTGTGAAACAGCGTTCACAAGCATTCTTCATACAAACAAAAACATACTGCTAAAAAATGTAGTTGTGTTTTATTACTGCGTGAATATATTTTAATGAATGACGTTCATGGCTAAAAATACATTGAAGGATCTCCCTATCAGATGAGTACATGAAAGCCATATTGTGTCACGGTCTGTGGATCAGCAGTGCGTTCTGCTTGAGTGTGAAGTCTTACCCTGTTACACAGAACAAACCACAGCTGGTGTTGATTTCTGAAGCTCTTCTGTGTCTTGAGCATGGTCAGCCTGTCTTCCTGCCTGTGCCTCTCCCTCTGCTGTAGTTCACTTGGGCAGATTCATGTCCTTCGAATCAAGGAAGCATGTGGAAGGAGAAGGTGTGAAGCATTTCCCCAGAGAACTTTGCATTGTCCAGTGCTATAAAAAAGGGAATTCGTAAAAATATCAGGAATGTTTTAATTCAGAGGGTCAGAGGACAAAATACCAATTTTTTTTACCTACTACTCATATAAGGCATTTTTTTCTAATAGCTGTGTATCAATACACACATCAAATACAGATGAAAATTAATAAACAGTAAAAAAAAATGGATCCATTATACAAAATCTGCAGTGAAAAGATAAGTCATCATGCCAGCTGGACTTGAGTGGATTGGGGGCAATTATTTTCTCCATCGCAGTGCAGCAGGGAAAGATGAATTGCCCACTGAGAGGATCCGGGTGTGGGCTAAGAGGAAGAAGGCACCCCTGAATTTAATCCTTAAGATTAATTGGACTCTCCAGCTTCAGACTACTGGAAGGTCACAGTGTTTTTCCTATTAGTAAGAGGTGGAAGAACAGCATAGTCCTGTAAGTCAGCCTTATGGTATTAATTTACCATTTCAGTTGGCGTGTTAAGTGAGACTGAAGCTTTGTAGCTGAGAAATCATCAGTGGGTGAGTGATCTGGAGAATCCAGACATGTAGTGAAATAACCAAGAGGTCAAATACTTACAGAGGTCGGGCATAGCAGTGTTAATTGCTGAATAAAGGCAGTTTTAGTCATAGGGCAGTGTTCATAAATGGTGGGTCACATGCTTATTCCCTGTGGGCTACGGCGAGACTCCTAATCAGATATCATGAGGAAATGGCATCTCATGTCAAAATGTAGTGACTGTAATTGAGAGGATCATCCAACTCAAGTGGTAAATATTCACTTTAGCTGGATGAGTGAGCACGTATTGCCAGGAAAAGCCATTTAGCCTGCTTTGTGTGGTTCATCTGGGAGGCCAATTTCAGTGGAAAAAAATGCTTTTTTGTAGAGAAGAAACTGTTCCTGCAACAGGAGAGCTTTTCAGCCTCTTTTATGGATTTATCAGTAAAAACAATATGCACTGGGCTAACTGCCATGGCAGGGAATCCAGAGTTGTCAGAAGAATAAAAGAGCTCACACCTAAAGCAAAGGCAGCACACTGCATCGTGAAGCATCGTGAAGCACTTGCAGTGAAACAAATAGAGCTGGACGTGTGTGAAGTTTATACCACTTTCGTTAAAACAGTGAAGTTTATGGAAACAAGACTGTTGAAGTGTTTGTTTCTAATTTGAGTTTTGAGATGGGAACCCACTTCAGGCACATGGTTTCTCACAAAATAAGAAACATTTAAAGTGCGTCTTTGAATTGGGGCAGACTCAGTTGTAGCAGTTCTCACTAGTTTCAGTTGCTTGTTTTCTGATGATGGCAACGCTGGCTTTAACATCTTATC
The DNA here is from genome assembly GCF_055471065.1 of Atractosteus spatula. Lineage (NCBI taxonomy): Eukaryota > Metazoa > Chordata > Actinopteri > Semionotiformes > Lepisosteidae > Atractosteus > Atractosteus spatula. The sequence continues at coordinate 77,024,308 of NC_142707.1, forward strand.
TGATAAGATCACTTTACTGGCCATATACAGGATCTTGTATTAGGAATTTGTCTTTTTCGCATACTCTTAACTTGCTCTCCATGAGACACACAGACAGGGAGAGAAGCTTGGGGTCAGGGCGCAGGGTCAGACATTTATACAACACCCCTGGAGCAGCTGGGGTTAAGGGCCTTGCTCAGGGGCTCAACAGAGTAGGATTCCTCTGCCGGCCACGGGATTTGAACCGGCAGCCTTCCAGCCACAGGCGCAGATCCTGAGCCACTTTGCCACCACACTGCAGCTCCGCCCCAGTCTGCAAGACCCAGTCCAGGTGGCAAGATTGGCTAACTTTACATATTTAATTCAGTAAACATCTTAAATCTGTCGTGAATATTCAGCGCAGGATGCATATGTAGGACAAAGGTAAATGCATTTTGAGAAAGCTGAGAGTTTGGAGAAGGCACGTGAAAGTGGAGTGATGGATGTTTCACCTTTTGTCAGTTCAGCGATGGCACTGGAATTAACTTTGAGAGCCTCCAGCAAAACACTGTGACCCATCTGTCAGCAATACAGGGGACATTTTGCAGTTACCTTTTCAGAACTGGCATCTTACAAGCAAGCAATGGCTGATTTGAATCCATCAACTGTGGAGTCAGAAAGCAGGAAGGAGAAGACTGAGCTACTTGAGCTCTGAAACCAAGGTTTGGATCTCAAATCTCTCCTGATGTTTTGGAAGGGTTGCAAACATTAGTATGTGGCCTTGTCAGAAAAAAAGCCAAAAACACCCTAATTGCATTTTGCGCTATTTTTGTGGAATAGCTTGTGTGTCTTTGTGGCTTTGTGTAGCTATGTCAACAGTTAAGACCAAACAAGGCAAAAAGTTGTTGTTTGATCTCCGCCTCTGCCTCACTTAGATCGTGTCTGGAGCTGACTGACTCTGCTCAACACAGGCCCATTCTTCTCACTGAAATCTAAAAGAGGAAGAGCTGTTTATGACATTTTAATTAAGCACAGATGAGCAGAGATACCAGTTAACTGGTATTTAGAATTGTTTTTGTATCATCATTGCCTGTGTTGTAATTTTTCTTGCTGAATATTGATAAAGGTCATTATGACAACCGTCCTAGTAAATTTGATTTTGATAAGTAGCAGTGTTCCTAAAACATTCCCAAAAACTGCAGGTGAATCATGGCAAAAAAATGTTTGGGAACCACCGTTTTATGGTCTTAGTAAACCAAAGCTACCATCAGTGGTTGTGATTCTTGTATATTAAAAGCCTCACACTGAAAAGATAAAATGTACACACACATACGCACATGTATAGATTGATGTGAGATCTGGAGCAGAGCCTGTCAATTCTACCCCACCTGCTTGTTGCAGTTTACATAATTACACACCTGCTGCACTGGATTACTGTTCTCAGGCAGTGACATGGTAGGAGAATTATCCTGTTTGTCCTTAGACATGGTTATTTTTAAGAACCTCTGATGGTATTTAGGTTAAATAAAATTAACAACCTGTTCGATACTACGTCAGTTTAGTATAAACTTGCAATTTAAACCTCTTGGACTATTGCAGTGAAATTGAAGACGAAAAATAATGCATTAACTGACAGTGTTGCAAATGACTGAAAATCTTAGTTGCTTTAAGGCAGGGGTGTGCTTTCCAGTGTCCAGTTCCCAGACACAGTAGTCCTCCATAACCAAGACTGAACCCAGACTACTCCTGCTTAAAACTTTGCTCCTTACACTCGTTTGTGAAATGCTTACAAAAAAGTGAAATGGCGTTTATGTAATTGGCAAATTCTGTGCCAGTTGTCTTTGTGATAAATTAGCTGTGATCAGTGTTCCTCATTGCAAGGCAAAACATTTAAGAGGTTTTAGTTTTTTTTTAGATTTTATTAAGTTTCTAAGGCTTTTTGTTTTGGATATAGTAACACAAAGAGTCGGTTGCTCTATGCCTTCAGATAATCTGGAACGAGGGGGCTTGCAGGTTTCCACACTGAAGTACAGAGAACATCACCGATAACGCTTGCTTTGGCTAGAATATAGTACACAGGTACGCACCTGCTCTGCTGAATCATTCGGACCATTGCAGTGGATTAACGATTAACAAGAAGATGAACAAGAGTCTGCCTCCTCCGCCCTCACAGTGATGTTAGCCACACTTTCCTCCTCTCTGATAATTGATTATTTTTTTTACTTTTTTAATATTACCTCACCAGTAGAAACAGCATCGTGCTGACTGGTTCAGTTCTGTATTTGCTTTGCTGTTTGCTGACTGGACATTCACACCCTCCATTCCCTTCTTAAACTAAAGAGGACAGAGAGAGTTAAAGGGGAAAACTGCGAAGTCGGATCGCCCGTTTACCCGACTGTATGGTAAAAGCTGTGTGCCGGAGAGCAATGGGATCTGATGAGCTGCGGGGCTCACGTTCTGCAGGAAATCCCAGCACAGAAGGTACGTCTTTACACAGAGGGTTGTGAGAGACAGGAACAAATACCTCACCCATGCTGTAGACCTCAGTACCCCGGCTTCATTCAAGAAACAGCTGGGTGAGTCTCAGTGAGGTACTATTAAGCGGTACAGACGGGCTGAATGGCCTGTTCCTGTAGACAGCTGTCCTCCAGAACTTTGTACCTTCTGGTTCAGAAATGCGTGGTACTTGATACCCTCTGGTGCTCAATGGAAAGTCAAAGAATAAGCTGATAAATATTAAAGAAACATTATTTATTTTTTGGTTTCTTAAATCAAAATAATATTTTAAGTCTAGTAAATATAGAAATCAGTTCAAAGCCCCAAATTTAAAGTAAAAAATAATCAAGAATACTTGTATCGGTTTCCTTTATGTTTGTAAAAACAGTTAATGAAGGATGTCCTGTCAACCAGACCAATAAGCAGAATGCAGTCTGATGTGCTTCAGGTTTTTAGTGTGGGGCCATGTCAAGTCTTAAAAAATATCGTTTTTAAACACACCAAAAATCTGAAATGGGAGCAGTTTGCACTGCTTAACACAAAAAAAACAGAGAAGAGTATGTGTGCTGCTGTGATGTGCGCCGTTCAGACCAGATCCCTGTGGGGGAATATCATAGGCAGCAGCACAAAGACTATTGCTTTCCATTATGCCGAATTCCTCTGCAGTAGGTTGGCAGTGACTCATTTTGTGATCTATTGATTTATGGAGTATTAGCTCATGTTGTGCTGCCTGGTCTACCTCCGTTAAAAGTGATGGATTTTGCATAGAGAATGATTGCTTAACAGCCTCCGTGATTTGGGGTTCTGGGAAATGCCCGTCTTTATTTTATTTTTTTATTTATGTCTCATATCTCTGCAGGTGCCATAAAATACCAGTGAGACAGTTCTTTTTGGAAGAAATGACAGTTCTTGCGAAGTGACATTATATGCTATTGTCTGGAAAGGCATTATGCTTAAATAAAAGTCAGTTATGAGGTTCATCAGTTTGTAAGCCACAGAGAGCACTTTAATCTTACAGGTTTGCAACAGCAGGGGTGTACTATTTGAAGTTAAAATCTAGCCATGTTAGAGTATTTTATTCAATATAGAGGGCATATCTGAATTAATTTTTCAGACTAAAATAAAAAGATGATCTTTAATTATGGACTTAAATGTTAATTTTGCCCTTTTCCTCGACTAAACCAGATTAAAGATTTAAGGTAAAATACCTCCTTTCTCGTTTTTGTAAATAAAAGGAAATTTTGGAAGCTGAAAATAAAAATAGCCAAAGTATACTAATATCTCTGTATGTCATGGATGCTGTGTGACTGCTGATGATTTGATTCTGTTTAGGGTTATTGCTGTGTGCAAATGACACATCTTTGTATCTTTACACATCCTGTCCTTTTTTTCCCTAACTAGGTTCTCAGGCTGCAACTTCCAAAACATAATGCAGCTTTTCAAAGTTACTTTTATAATGTAATCTGTGACATAGAGTCGTTCTGTAGTAAATCATTTAGACAAGTTGTATTTCGAAACTCTGATTAACACCAACCTCCATTCTGAGGGGTGTTCAAAGAAAACCCGAGCCAATAAATCTGTCCCATTACCACCATACTGAGCTTCTAAATAAATAGATGATTCTCCACTGTTCCCTTGGCCTGTTATTTTTTCACTGGTTGCTATGTAGTCCCTGAGAAGTGGACCGCAATGGAAAATTCACCATGCGGTGTCCGAAAGCTGCTTCCTGTTTTTCCCCACAGAAACGGCCTTTCTTGGCAGCTGATTTCCATTTTAATAACAAAAGCACGACGTAGCAACATATAAAGGTGAATTCAAGTGCGCTGTGATGAGAAAGATGCACAGTTCTGTAGAAAACAGATTAGTTCATGCATCTTGCATTCCATCTGCCCATTATCAGATAACTACAGGTTCCTAGTGAGAGCAGCGGCATTCTAAAACCTGTGGAAATATAGCGTGCAGGGCTGTGCTGCACTCTGGGTAGGAAACCCGTCAAACACAAGCACGTTGGGACAGCATTGACCAACCCGGGCTAGACTAAGGGGCCGAGGCCAGAGCACCGGGAGAAAGCCCACACACACGCAGGGAGAACATGCACAGAAGTTCCCCTCAGGCTGGAATCGAACCCAGGACCCAGGAACCGTGAAGCTGCACCGGCCTCTGCCCGTATGAAATCATGCGCTTTCTGCACAATCCATCCTCTGACTGTCATTGGGCATTCAGGCTGCATTGTTATGAGTTTGATACCTCTGTGTTAAATTTTATCTGTCGCATAATAAAAATGTCAGCTGAGTTTTAAAAGGAATCAATTATGTTTCTTGTACCTGTCATGGTACAGCACATGCCTTAAAGACTAACCCTGTGATTAAAATTGAATGGATTAATTTGAGAAAGCACAGTGACTATTGAAATATAATTATCTTGGAAAGTATGTTGCCAGAAAGCAAATTACATCAATACAACCAAGCAAGACAGTAAAGATAATGGCTTTTTTAATGATTTTTGTATAATTTTAAAAACGGTGTCTGCAAGTGATGTGGTTATCAGGTTGTGACACTGTATATTGTAATGATAACATATTGTAAAGTATAATCCTTTTATTCATGAATACTGGGAATACTAATTTATTCAGGTATGGATTGTAAATGTATTATAGTTTTTATAGATCTGAGAATATTATTGACCTTTTCCTATATCTATACCTATATCTTAATTCTCCTGTAGCTGTATCCTCAAAACTGTTGGGGTAAAAACAGTTTTGCAAAATCTTCGATGTGCATTACACGGTTAAACTTTAATGATATATTTACTAACCTCCTAATATTGATCTCTTTTTCTGAAACTGAACTTCCATTTCCAAATTCAGTTACTAAGCTGCTGTTAGTGGTTTTGTATATTGGCCCCGTGTGTTTCATCAGTAGTAAGGCCCACAGGAGCCGAAGCACTTTGAACTAGGTCACCAGAGAAGAATTATCTTGAGTAAAGACGTGTGCCAAGAGCATTAAAGAAGAATCGAAATGTAAGATTGAATTCAGAAGGTAGAAGGAAACCTTTTTGTCTCTCTTCTTACATATTTACTAAATCATTAAATTAGTGCAACGAATGTTCTGTGACTCAGAAAAGGATTTCTCCATTTCTGGAAAGAGTGCTAGAAGAATTAAGATGGCAAGAGATGGTTGATATTTTGCATATTGTTCCAGTCACTTGCAGGTCACACACACATGCTCACACAATTTTAGAGACACCAGTTAAACCAGCCAGCCAGACTGGTGAGAGGCAACAGAGCTCCCAGAGAGAACTCACATGCCCACAAGGGGAACGTTAGCCCACGCCCAGCAGAGACAGCAGTCTAACTGCTACGCCACCATGGAGCCCAGAAACAAAAATATATTGTGTTTTTTATCTTTTGTAATATGTTTTTTTTTCTCTAGAGCTGTTCAGCACTCTGTATTAACACCATTAGGCATTACATTTGTTTTTACAATTATCTGATCAGCGTAGTGTTTTTGGATATGGAGATTTGCTTTTAAGCTTCAATTCGACTGTGGTTATTGCTGGGGTTGTTACAGAGGAACGTTGCCACACTCTCTAATGCTGCAGTGCTTACTCTTTATAAAAATGTATGGCAGCAGTCTCTTTCGCTCAGTGTCCTGATTGCGCCGAATTGAATTCTACACATCCTGCCCTAAATTTATGTCCATGTTAGAGAGCATTTCATGCAGTGCCAGATCTCTCTGTAGTGAGACTCCTCTCAAGCAATCTTTCTTAGCTCTGTCATCCTTGCATTAGGCACTATTATGTATATATCTCCTGGTGATTCAGTGTTTGCAATAAAACCAGAAACAAGGCACGTTTTTGGAGGTTTATTCTGTTCAATGATGTATATGGACGTAGAGTTTTGCATTCTCATAAGAGCTTTGAATATTTACGTTGTGTGCATAAATATTTCTTAACCATAGTAATATTATGTGATGAAGTGCCGTGGATCATATCAATGGGGATCAGCCCTAAACAAGAGCAGCCTGTGCCTGTTAATAGGGACACTTTTCACACACTGGACCAGCAGTGCCCTGCAGGAGCTCGGTGTGCCCCAGACCCAGACACTGAACTGGGAGGTCACAGCGTGGAGATCTGTAGGTAGCCCTAATTAAGAAGAAATCCCTTGTCATATCCTGTCGGTGCCACAGATTTCAGGTGTCCTCACTAGGCTAACAGATAGGAGAGGAAAGGGGTGGAGGCATCGTCGTTTTACCAAGTTAATATGCTGACTAAAGAAAAATGCGAGTTTGGGCTGTAATAGCCTTGAAGTGCCCTTTCAGAAATGTCTCCCAAAGCTCTTCTTCACTTTATCTTCTGCATGAGGCTTCATAGCTGTGCAATAAAAATCTAGAAAGAATAAAAAATAGATATGTAATGTTATAAAAGAAAAATGTGACATTTTTTATAGACGTTTTGTGTAATAGGCGGCATTAATTTAAAGTTATTGTACAGCTTTAGTGCTTATTGAAAGAAGAATTGACTGGTCTTTTCCAGCCTGTTAGGTGCAGAACATGTGCTGTCGAGTTATTCACCTCGGTCCAGCCTGGAAACCCATGCTTGTCAGTCAGTGCACTTGTAAATCTGCTGGCTTGCAGTGCACAGAATCACCCATTGTATGTGATGGGCTGTCATAGTCCTGAAACACTGCATGGCGGAACAAGCAGGGGGATCACATTTGCACTGGATGAATATGCAGGAGATTACCCAGGCTTGCGGTTCGTTTTCTTTCAGCTTTTATACGCAGAATTTCCCCCCTGTCCTGATTTCCGCTATTATTGCATATTTGGCACACTGATGTTTTCAGATCTTTAAACAAAATCTAGTAATAGATAAAGGGAACCTGAGTGAATAAATAACACTTATTATTATTATTTCATTTATTTGATAAACAAAGTTACCCAACACCCATATCCCCTGTGTGAAAAACGAATTGCCCTCTTACACTTAATAACTGGTTGCGCCACCTTGAGCCGCAATAACTGCAACCGAACACTTCCTGTAATTCTTTCACATCGTTGAGGAGGAATGTTAGCCCACTCTTCCTCACAGAACTTCTAGTTGGATAACTTTGTTAGTTAAATAATTAAAATAAGTTAAAAAAGTGTTATTTGTTCACTCAGGTCTAATATACTTTATCTAATATTAGACTGTGGTTGAAGACCTGAAAACATTCAGTGTAAAAAATTTGCAATAATAGAGGAAATCCGCATGGGGGAAAATACTTTTTCACTTTTCAAATACTTTTTTTGTAGATAAACGTTGTAAAGCTTTTGAGGGATGCCTAATGTTTTTTTTACATTTATAGTAAATGTCTTGCCAAGTTTCCAAATATTACAGGCCAATACTTGTAGAATTCGCAAGAGTGCAAACATATTGGGATGTTCAGTGAACTAGTATTACTTGATGAACATCCGCTGAGTTTAGCAGGTGCAGTGACCACAAATTCTTGGCCTCAGATTTCATGACTTGTAAAGATATATTAAGCTGTTGCCTTTTTGTTCTTTGTTCTGTAAAGTGACTGAAGGGCCGATCTTATTATTAGGTTACAGGGATTAAATTGCTTTGATTAAGCCACTCAAAGACCACTATTCAAGATCATTATGAGGAGCTCACAAAACAAATAGTGTCTATAAGAAGGATACCCGAGACATTTGTTTCACGATGAAGTTGAGTTTTTTTTTCTTTTGAAGCTGTTTTTATCAATTGCTTTTATAAAGGATGCTTTTATATTTGGATGGATACAAATTACAGGTCAACTGTTTCAGTAATTTGCCATCAGATATTTTGTTTAGCTATATTTTGGTTCCAGTTCTATTCTGGAGGTGGATTGAGGGTGAAGAATGTACTTTTTCTTCAGTCTCGGTCTACATTTCTCGATTGTGACTCAAGCGATTACCTTTCCTTCGGTACTGATGCTCATCGCCCTCTTGTCTTTCTCCTCGCCCCTGAGTGTCGCCACGGTTCGGGTTCGAGCTGGCTCCCCGGGGGTGATGTCGCTGTCAGTCTGGGCCTGGACCCAGAAGCGGAGTCGCATTGCGAGTGTTAAACTGACTGTTCGGCAAAAGTGCAGAGCAGCTGCCATCATGGTCATTTGTCTCAGTGAATCAAGAAAGAAGCCAATAGCGATAAAAAAAAAGCTTTGATCTCTTAAATATTGTAAGCTGACATTGTCTTTGACATCACACATAAGCATTGTGTAGCTGTTATGTATTGGTAATGTACTGTTGGAGGTGTACCTTCTGGTATAAATGATTATAAATGATTGTGCAAAGCACAAGTGCTAATAATGTTTAGTTTCAACAAAAACTTTGAAGTACATTTCAGAATAAAAAAGTGACATTTAGAGGTGATATATTGTGTTGAGGTTTAGATGTATGACTGTAAAAGGGGAAATCGTACTTTGCTGAGAGAACATTTCGGTTTAGCAGAGTTGGACTTTGGAGGTAAAGGCATTATAAATCTACAGATGTTTAAAGAGAGGGCCTTAATCACCCATTTCTAGTCTTACATTACCATTGTCCTTATAGTTAATGGCCTCTAGGGAAAATAACTGCAGGCCCTTCCTGGGGTGTTGAGTTAAGGACGGGCATGGTTCATGTGCTTTACTGCGTGCCTGGTTTAATAAGACCTTGCCAGTGCAGTGGAACAAGGATTGGTACACCAAGCAGAGACTCCACTGGGGTCACAAGGTGTCTCCTGATCAGTGACACAGGGAGATGGTTAGGGCTCTGGCTGTCTGCAGCATCCATAGGGAACTTCGCGCGGAGTATTGTCAATGTTGGGCACTTCTCCGTAAGCTTGCAGAATAATTCCTGTTCTGTCCTGCTGGGAGCTCCAGTCACAGGCAGCAAAGAAAGCAATACATCTTGTTAAGTGCTGTGTACAGTCCTATCTGCAAGTGGAACACAAAGGGCTTCTTGGCTTGCTTATTTTGACAGCTTCAGTAATATAGTACGTCAGGAATAAGGGTTTATGGATAAGGTATTGTTTTCTTTCTAAATGGATTTTGACTTATTAAGTTTACGTTTGTTTGCAAGGCACATGAAAAAATCACCTAGGCAACTTCTATTTTTTTAACAATTTAGATTTCGGATATCCTCTAAATCAGAACTATTCAACCTTCAACCCCTCCAGTCTGCTCCATGATATGATTTTGCTACAACCAACTCCTAAATTATTTGATTGATAATTAGCAAGATCAATTTAGCAATAAAGGAACTGGTTACATGGTTACATGGAAGCACAGTAACAGAGCAGCCTTCAGGAGCCACAGGTGTGAAGGGGTGGTGTAATCAGTGGAGTGCCACAGGTTTCTGTGCTGGGACCACTGCTCTGCTTCTCTTATATAAGTCAGTGAACTAGTTAGGGGTGCAGATGACTCCAAATTAGGAGGACTGGCAAACACTGCAGAAGGAGCACATTACATGTATTCCAAAACAATTTTTCAATTTTTTTTGGCTATTTTGCATGCAAGTACCAAATATATATAAATATATACAAAATTTGAAAGCTGACACAAAAGAGACTCTTTATGAATAAGACTTAATTGTTTATGGTGACAAATATTCATAACATTTACGACTCATAGACCATGTGGGGAAGGGATTAAAAAGGGAATCAGAATGCTGGGATATATAATTAAAAGCATAGGATTTAAATCAAGGGATGTAATATTAAAGTTGTGTAATGCACTAGTGACTCATTTTCAAGAATGTGTACAGTTCAGTCATGACGACACCAGAGCTATTGCTGCTCTAGATTCTGTGCAAAGAAGATCAACCAGATGGATTCCAGTGCTTAAGGGAAGGTTCTACACTCAAAGGCTGAAGGAACAGAACCCTTTAGTCTTGAATAGAGAAGATTACAAGTGGACATGATACAATCATCATCAAGGACTGACAAAGTCAACCTAGCAGACTTCTTCAAAATGAACAGTGAAACATGAACCTGAGGTACGTGTGGAAACTGCTTGGACATGCATTTTCAGTCAATGAACAGGAGGCACTTCTTTACCCAAAGGTTTGTGGGAGTATGGAACAAGCTGCCAGCCATGTTGTTGAAGCCGATACCTTGGCTTCTTTCAAGAAATAGATTAATGAGATCCTTGGATCAATTAACTACTAACATATAAATGGGCTAGATATGGAAAAATAGATGCCTTTTGTTTGTAACTTTTTGTTATGTTCCTATTCATGTTGAGTGAGTTGCTCTGATCCAAACCATATGACTTTTCAGTTTATATTTGTCTTGATATACTGTAACTGCCCTCACTTATTTTTTATTCTTCCCAAGAAAGAATATTCATAGGAAAAATGCTGTAGCTTGGTAATTCAAGTTGGTTGTTTTTTGAAAGTAATGGGAATGTAATGTGTTCTGCTTTAGTTAGTGGCTGTTAACCAGTTAGATTCTCCTGTTTTATCCCCAGACATTGAATAAAAACAAACCTCAGGAATTCAGCACATGTTACGCAGGTAGGATCTAGTTTGTCAGGGTCCTGTGCCATATTTACGATTTTTGATGGCATCTTCGGGGTGGCAGGTCAGAGCTGCTGCCTCACAGCCCACAGCTCTGCAGTACCTTCTGTGTGGAGTTTGCATGTCCCCCGCAGCCTCTGAGGTCTTTGCCAGATCCAGCTTCTTCCCACAATCAAGAGACGTGTTAGTTGTCTTCTCTTAGTTGCCCTACATGCCCTGCCTTGAGCCCAGTGCCCAGTGCCTCCCAGGATCTGCTAATATTGCTTCTTGATGTTGGAAGGATGGATCAAGGGCATCCATGGATGGAATCCGAGATGCTTCGACACTGCCGTTTTCTCAAACCTCCGCCCCTTACAGGTGTCACAGGACGATATCTATGATATATTGCGATGGACTTGGCTGTGGCAAATCAGAAAGTACAGTTGCTCACAAAATTGTAAGACATGATAACTGTAATAAAGACCCTAATTATGTGCATTAATTATGAAATGTTTTGATTTGCAATCCTAGTTCAAAATAGACAAAAAAAATGTTGAGTATCAGATTGTAAGAAAGTAGTAGGATCTAGGAATCAAACACTGGGTATCATGAGATGTATCATTAGAATGCATTTGATTGGACTGAATAATATTAATTAAGATAAGGCGAAAGAAATCATGGTCTAATAATTTGCTTCATTTGGAAATAAGTAGTTTGAGAATAATTTTAATTTTTTTCACATCTTCAACCCTCTTTAAAATATGAACTCTAATTATTCTACAGAATGTATATGTTTTGCTTGTTCTTTAAATAATTGGAAGCTGAAAACCTGGACTCTTTTTCTAAACTTTTGTGCTAAGCTGAAGTTATGATTTCTCATTTAGTTAAGCCCTTACAAGTTAAAATTGGAGTGTGCTGCAGCGATTCAAAAAATTGGATTTTCTGAACGTGGTCTAATTTTTTTCTCCAGTTATACATTCTTGCAGTTTCTCTCAGAAGTGTTTTGTGGTACACTATAGGCACAGTGGATACAGTGTCCTCTTGGGACTATACTCACAAATAGAGCTTTTCTGTATTTTTTACAGTAAACCTAGCACTAATATATGAGTCATCAAATTCACATGCTGTATGTGAATGTTTCATCTTGAAGTTTTTTTTCTGCACAGTACTTGTATCTGACATCTTTTTAAAATACAGAAACATCCTCAGAAGGCAGGAATTTCTGTCTTGTTTGTTATCGTTATTTTCCTGATTTTTATCCTATTCATGACATGAGTAAGTGATTGCTTGGTTGTAGCTGAGCGACTGTCAAGTATTTTTGGTTAAAAATACCTCAGAGATGTTTTCCTAGCACTACAATCTTGGCACCTCCCCCTACAATTCATTGCACATGTATTGCACATGCTTTTGCAAGAACACTGGTCACATACAAAGCACAAGTAAACAGTTCTTCGTTAAACAAACAGCACTTCCTTGATAATGAGTAAGGACCTTTTTTTCAAAAGACTGTAAATAAATTGAAAAACGACGATCAGTGTGTTTTTTATTTGGGAATAAGACGTCAAACCAGAGACAAATAAATCAAGCAGTATCACATTGTAAGATGTCCATACAGAAGTAGGTCTCATTTATCTTGTTTCTGACATGAAATGTTCTTTTCTTAGAGGAAAACTTTTTGACAGTCTGCTCCTCCTTTCACTTTGCTTAATAACAGCTTCCCTCTGATTAAACATGTTGAAAGTTTCTGTTAACTGAGATTAAAGTTGTCAAAGCCATTTTGTGTGCTGATGAAATGCAGGATGCAAAACAACTCAGGACACTCCCCGGGCTGTATTTAAAGATACAATCTTATCTATGCTTTGCAGGATCTCAGTTATCATCACAGAATCCTGCAAACATCATTCACAAATACAGCCCCCTACAGGAGCTGTATAGAGCCAGATACAGTGCCATAACTGTGCACAGAACAGTTAAGATGACACCAGCTGTGGTGAAAGTAATCCCAAGGATCGCTTAGGGATTTCAGATTTAAAAAAGCTGCTGTCGCTTGCCTTCGGGATGTGTCTCTGAAGTGGCTTTTTTTTTTTTAAAAGAGATTAAGTTACAGTACATACAGTGCCCTCCATAGGTGTTGGGGCAGTGAAGTCAAAATTGTTGCTGTATACTCAAGCGCTTGGCTTGTTCTTTGCCAAGCCTCTGCTGCAGCCATTTTCAATGGCTGTTTGTTTTGGGAGGTTTCCGTCTTTAAGCTCCTTGTCAGCAAGTGAAATGCATGTCTGATTGGATTTAAATCAGGAGATCGGCTTGGCCAGTCCAAGACTTTCCACTTTCCCCCGATGAACTCCTTGGTTGCGTTGGCAGTGTGCTTGGGGTCATTGTCTTGCTGCATGATGAAGCCCCGGCCAATGAGTCTGTCGGTCTTTTCTTGCGCACTTCCGAAGTCATTCTGCTGCCACCGTCATTAGTTACATCATCGATAAAGATGAGTGAGCCAGTCCCAGGGGCGGCTGTGCGGTCCCAAACCCTGACACTGCCTCCACCCTGTTTCGCTGACGAGCTGGTGCTGTGGTTCACCTGCAGTTTGTTTTCTTTCTCCACACTTTCACCTTGCCATCACTGTGGTGGGGGTTGGTCTTTGTCTCATCTGTCCATAACACTTTATTCCAGAGCTCTACTGGCTCACCTCTGTACTTTTTATCAAATTGTAATCTGGACTTTTAGTGCTGATGAGAGGTCTGTGTCTTGCAGTGTAGCCTCTTCAATTCTGCCGTCAGTATCTCCTGCAAACAGCAGATTGTGATACCTTCACCCGTGTACTGTGGAGGTTGAAGGTGATTTCAGAGACAGCTGTTTTGTTTTTCTTCACAGCTCTGATCATTTTTCTGTCATCAGCTGCTGTTGTCTTCCTCTGCTGACTTGGGCGTTACCATTTGCTAAGTACACCAGTGGTTTCGTTCTTTTTCAAGATAATCAGGATTGTTGATTTTGCTGCCCATTTTTGTGCTATGGCTCTGAATAAAATTCTTCCTTTCTTTCAGCATCCAAAGTGCTTGCTTTTCTTTCAGGGACAGTTCTCTAGTCTTCATGTTGGTTTAGATCTGTTGACTCCGAGGGGAGCAGAAAAGGCTCAGTCCAGCACCACATGTTCTCAGCTCTTTTGTGTTGCCCAATCAGCGCCACAGGAAACCCCTGACCAGCCCATTGTCCCAATACTTACACTGAACAAAAGTAGTGTTATTATTGTAAAACGGTACAAGATATTGTCTAAATACAGAAGTACCCAGAAATAAAAGGTGACATCCTGTGCTTTCTTCTCTAATTCATCTTTTCATCTCAAACCCGAATTGCTTGAGTAGAAAGCAAAAATAGCAGTTTTCATTTAGCTGTCGCAGTACTTAAGAAGAGCACTGTAAATCTTTTAAATGTTTTTTTTTCTTCCCTAGGTGTACAGAAAGAAAGCAGTGGAGCTTGGAGAGAAGCTTTTGCCAGCCTTCAAAACCCCCACCGGCGTCCCATGGGCCCTGCTGAATTTGAAGAGGTCAGTTCTTAGCTGCTGCTTCTCGTTTTTACACTGGTCAGCCACCACTGTTTTCATATTGCTGCCTGTGCTGCTGCACATGCTTCTTTTTGGATTAATGACAGCACTACGCAAGCACTGAGGATCCTCCTTTGTTTTAAGAATGGCAGTATTTCCCCACGACACTACTGAGTTTTGTGTAATTTTGTGTCTTAGTGCTAACATTATAAATATCTTTTTGCAATCTTTATTTTGTCCAAATACAACAGTGCTGTTGAAACACACAGACTTTTAAAAGTTTGTGCTTTAAGTGTTGGATGTGTTGCATCTGGAGAACCTAAAAACAATAAACATTTCTTTCTGGAGAAGTAACTGAAGTTGGATAGTAACTGTTCTGGCAGAACTCCGAACTGCTACTTGCTGTATTTATTTTATGGGCCAGTTCCTATCACAGTGCTGCTCAAGTGTAATAATGGAAGATCATCAAACTAAAACATCACTTTGCTCGTTTTGTACTTTTAACCACGGAGTAGTAGCCGAAGCATCTCAATTTGCTGAAAACTTAAAGTGCATTATGTTTATCTTAATCGTTTATTCCATCACGTTTTTTAAATATCTTTAGGATTCAGCAGACAGTTGGCAACCGATAATTATCTCATCTACATCAAATTCATGTCATTATCTTTGGACACCCACAATTATTTAATGGCATATTGATCAAACCTTCTAGTTCTGTACTGTGTGCTTCCTGTTTGTCAGAAGTCAAACCCTGTAATTGCAACAGATGTACAAATTTACTATAGTTAGCAGTTCGTGACGATTCTCAGCAATTGTAGGATTTTTCTTCCACTGTATATATAGGTGATACTACTGCAGATATTATTGGAGTGGTCGTGCTTTAAATCTCAAAGAGCTAATGAGTGCTCTATCATATAAACTTATAAAATATATAAAATTATAAACTTAAATATTAACATTAGTTAATAACAGTTTTTGAGTGAGGACTGTGCATTACTCTCAACTAGAGGACATTGCTCGAAATGATCACTGCCCATTTTCCAAGGTCAGTTTTATATGTTTTCTGTGGTAGACTCACAGTACTGTAATTTATTTGCCAAGAAATGTATGTAATCACTTTCCATCCTCTTACACAGAAGATTTTACATTTTACAGAATGAAATACAGAAACATTTTTTTATTTGTATCGTTCCAAAATCTGCAAACATTTACCCTCAATACTAAGAGCAAGTCTTGAAGATGACAGTCCCATTCATTTTCTTACAGATTAGAAAGGCTTTGATATTCCTCAATCCATTTTAAGAAGTTTAACGTGTTATGTAATTATTCCCAAAGCCTCATTAATGTGTTCAAAATAACATGTTCTATTTCAGCCTGCATCTATTGTCTTGTGATTGATATATGTGTCATTGATAGCAAACCCATACTCTTCCAGCAAACAAATCAATGCTTTGGGGTGCCTCTACACATGAAGGGTCTCCTAGAAATATTTTTAATGCTTTAATAATTTTTCCTTTTTCCTCCTGATACAGATATAGATCCAGACTGAATGGAACACATTCTCTTAGACTGGAGCCTGAGATAAAATAGATTTAAGACAGAACTGCTTGTACCAGAGGCTTCAATGCATTTTACATATGAGACTATAATATTAGCAAAGGCTTTACGAAAGTGGATGTTCAAAATCCACAAAATCTGTTGTGCACTAGTTCTGTGTTGCATAAAGCATTACAGGTTCCAGTTGTGGGTATGAGCTCATTGCTCATTTTAACCCTTAATGCATTTTTAAATACAAGTTGTGTGATTTAACAGCAAAGCCAAACTGTACTGTTTGTTCTTTCTCAGAAAAAAAAATAGTAAAAAAGTGCACCTGAAATATTCCGCACAAAGGGAATATCATTAAAAAGATGGCTTTTATCATCTCATTCCTTTTTTTTCCTCTATACTCTGTTTCATTTGTCAAATTTGTTATTAAAAGCTATGTTGTCATGGTGATACTGAGCTACCGTATTTAAGCATGACATAATTTCCAATTTACAGTACGTAAAGGGTTTTTGTAAATATCTTATAGCTATTGACGTAATCTCATAACTGTTCTTTAGCTACGGGGAATAATTGTGGACATAGTAAAAAACTGATAATTTAATCAAAACAGTTCAAATACTTCCCTTAGAAGTCACAAATTAAATCACTGTCCTGCACACCTAATCCATCTGCTGTAGCTCTCCATACACGCCGATGAATGAAGATGACATTGATAAACAGTATGTCCATAATGTTAATCACAGTCTTTTGTTGTTATATGAGCATTGAATTTTGAACAGCATGCCTGCTTATTAAGTGCATTTAGATTGTAAGTTTAATTATCATGATAAAGTATGAGTAGTAACACTAGATATATGTGATCAGCGTGTAGTTCTAATCTAGAAGGAGGCTCAGGCAGCTCCAGAAACCTGAAAGTGCAGGAAAACCTTGCAGAGCTCAGCACTGTAGTGGAATAAAGATTTTGGTCGTACAAGCTTTATTTAGCTAGTCCATTTTTTATTGGCACATGGAAGGAAAAAATTAAATGATAGTTTAGAAATTTAAAGTATTTTAAAAGTTTCTGCTTGGAAGTACTACGGAATTCTCTGTGTCCTTTAAACCAGACATCTCTGCAGTAAAGCACATTTTACTACTTACAGTAGGTCTTCTGAAGGTAATCCTTCTTCCAATTAGGAATTCAGTTCAGTTCTCTTTAGTTTGTCATATGCACAAGTGCAATGAAATGCCCTATACATGTAGAATTCTGCATTAACATTTTTTTAAAACTTGATTACTACTTACAATATTAGTCATTATTCTCTTTCGATTCTATTATTTCTATTCAAAGGAGTGTCACAAGTGCATACAGTATTTGCATTTTTTCCTGCTCTCACGAAAGACACATTCTCTGAATTATTGTGCAAACTTTATGTGAAGTATCCGGGTTTGTCATAGGAGTACCAAAGTGAAGTTGCATGCTGTAGCTGGAGAGTGCCAGCTAATTAATGTGCAGGTGCATTATGAAAAGTGCTTTTGCTTACTGAGTTCTGCAGTCATGAGATGATAATTGCAACTTTGTCAGATCATGCAAGGCAGGTGTTTGTTACTGAAGATGAAGACCTAGGTTCCTCTTGTAATAATATAATAATTAACTTTATTTTATATAGCGCCTTTAAAGGTGGCTTCTCAAAGCACTTTACAGAATGACAACAACAATAAATTAAAAGAACACACAAGATAAAACACAATTTCAATATACAGAGGAGACCGTGGATGGTGGTACTAAGAAAAGCAGAGGGGTGAAGAATGGAACCAGTTAAGTAAAGGCTCTTCTAAAGAAAAAGGTTTTGAGTCTGGATTTGAAGGAGTTTAGAGAAGGTGACTCTCATTGGGGAGAGAGTTCCAGAGCTTGGGGGCATAACAGGAGAAGGCCCTGTCACTCTGTCATACAATGTAGACGGGCTTGGGGGACAGTAAGGAGACCAGAGTAAGAAGAGCGAAGGTTGCGAGGTGGGGAGTAGGGCAATAATAGTTCAGACAGTTACTGAGGTGCCAAGCCATGGCAGGGCCTTACAGGTGAGCAGGAGGATTTTAAAGTCCACACGGAATTTGACAGGAAGCCAGTGCAAGGACTCCATAATAGGAGTAATGTGATCATTTGCACTAGACCTGGTCAGGATTCTGGCTGCTGAATCTTGAACATACTGCAGTTTGTTCAAAGTAGATTTAGATACCCCAGCAAGCATTACAGTAGTCGTTTTGATAGAACACAAATGTGTTGATCAGCTTTCCAGCCACAGTTAGTGATAGCATAGGGCATAGTCTAGCGATATTTCTGAGGTGAAAAAAAGATGTTTTGACAGTATGCTGCACATGTGGGTTGAATGTTTAGCCAGAATCGAATATAACCCCAAGGTTTTTCAATTTAGATTGAAGCTCAAGTACAGAGCCATCTACAGATAGGGTTACAGGATTTGCTTTACGAAGTTGATGGGGGTACCAATAAGCATGACTTCAGTCTTGTCGCAGTTAAGATGAAGGAAGTTTTGAGTCATCCAAATTTTTATGTCAGAGATGCAATTAGATAGAATAGAGACAGCCACATCAGTGTCAGGTTTGGTATGGATGTATATCTGAGTATCGTCAGCGTAGAAATGATAGCTGAGGCCATGTGATCTTAAAAGCTGACCAAGTGGAAACATGTAAATGCTGAAGAGCAAGGGGCCCAGTATTGAGCCCTGAGGAACACCAGACTTAACAAGTCCAATCTCAGACCTGTACCCACTAAAAGAGACAAAGTGACAGCGATCAGTGAGGTAAGATTTGAACCATTTGAGAGCAGTGTCAGAAACTCCAAACACAGTCTCAAGACGAGAAAGTAAGACGTTATGGTCAACAGTGTCAAAAGCAGCACTGAGATCAAGAAGGATGAGTATACAGTAGAAAGAGAACCAGAATCAGAAGCTATTAGAAGATCGTTAGTGACTTTGACCAGAGCAGTTTCTGTGCTGTAAGTTGACGGAAGCCAGATTGGAGGGGTTCGAAAAGGTTGTTTGTCATGAGGTGATTATGTAACTGAAGTGTGACAGCATGTTCTAGAGTTTTTGCAAGAAAGGGTAAGTTGGAGATGGGGCAAAAATTGTTAAGGTTGTCGAGAGCCATGTTAGGCTTTTTTGGCACGGGGGTAATGGCAGCAGTTTTAAGGACCATTGGTACAGTGCCAGTGCTTAAGGATTCATGTATAATATTGAGGACAGTGTAGCCCTTAAGGCTCTGCCAGACTGCTGCTTCACTGAATATGTTCAGTGATTCCAGGTTTATTACACCAGCCAGGCTTGCTGCTGCTTTCACATTCTCTTCTTCTCATGTGCTATCAGAACCACAGTCTCCCCCGATAGGGTGCTTATGAGATTCTCACCTCAGTGGCCAATGAAAATAAGCCTTTAATCCATGATCATTAAAGGAGAAGATTCGTCCTTAACTGAGCAAAGAAAGCTCACCTACATAAATCACTATACTGCAGAGGCCTTCTGTACAAATGAACTAGATAAACCATAAAATTGGCTTATCAGTTCGATATTATATGAATTTTCAGTGCTTTACCTGGACAATGCATTTTTAATGAAGTGTAGAAGTAGAAATAGGTGCACTATTTAAGACTCCAGAGCAGAAAATTGAGATTTTTGCTTGCATTGACACAAAGAATTCACCACAACAATGTCAAACATGTAATTGCTTTGCAAATTGATATTGCAAATTGTGCTTGTCAGAGTACTGAAACCCCACACTGATTTCAAATTAAATCAGTGGTTCTGGAGGTATGGCTTGTGCCATTGTCTCCCTGCAGTAAATGTGCACTGAAATATTCTACAGGTGTCACAGTTGTTGTCTCTACCAAACACTTGCCAGCCACATACCTCCATACCTGGCATGAGCGCCATGAGACACATCTGGGAATGTAATGAGTGAAAGCTACAGAAGAATCTAATGCACAACTTCAGCAGCAACAGTAACAAGTTCACTTTTGGCCAAATCTGGGTCATGCTGTAGTAATGAACAACGTTGAGTCTTTAAAGTGTTGACTCAGTGATATTGATTATTGCGGTCGGATCCAGATTTTTCCAAATAAAAACATGTATTAATATCTTTAGTGCATTAGATCATGGTCATATCACAGACTGTTTAAATATAGAAAATAATGTTTTTTATGGAAGAGTTTCTTGTGACATCTTGAACTTTTCTTTATTTTTTAATTTTCCTGTGGGCAGCTCTGGTTTGGATATGGGGTTTGTTATTTCATGCTTAGCAGAATAAACATTTGTTTATTGTTGTCGAGGCCCCTGCGGTAGTAATCGTACTTTCCCCCGTGGGGGTGAAGTCTCAGGGATGCTCCAGGCACTTTGCTGCAGATGGAAATGAAGGAAATTTCCCATGAGCACCATCTCATGTTTGAACATCAGTTTTTTTTCCAAGCATTTGTTGATTAAACTAGATAAGCTGATTCTACACTGCTTCCACAAATCGGCTTATAAATATTTATAAAATATATAAATATATTCATATATATACATATATAGGAATCATGTATAAGAACAAAAATGCAAATGGGATTGTTGCAGGCTTCTCTGGATGTATTTATTTGCATATGGGTCCCTTAATTAGGATGTCTGTACGTACCTAAAGGTGAAGCTCACTTACTCTGATGGCTTAGGTACTTGCCCTTCTGTATACATTTTTACTGACAAAGTCTTCACTGTGAATGGAGTTTTTCTCTCATTTACAGGGACAATGTAAGGTCTAGTGTAGAGTTTTGACAAAATCACAGAACACATGGCATTTCTACTCTGCTTTCTATAATCAAGAGGACAAATGCTTGGCAGATGAAATCTGAAATTGGCAGGTGAAAAGCGACCCACACAGGAACAGGAACGTGCAGGTAGTGGACCAAAAATGGAAACACCAGTGTGCCATCGCTCAGTAATCACTCGCTTCACGCCTGGTTTATGGAGGTGGAAAATGCATTCTCAGGCATTGTACCAGAATATCCCATAAACGCCTGATTCAGATCTAGTGACTGAGCAAGCTTTAGGATAACATCAGCGTCACGCTCATCAAACCCTTTGTGCTCTGTGGATGACCCAAACCATGCCAGGAAAATTCTCTCTACATCTTAGAATATCAAAACCCTTCACTTGTTGGCCCCCAGCACTCAGGGCTGTAGGGTTCACAAATGGCACCCATGTGTGCCAAGAGCATGGTGAAGGCTGAGTCATCTGACCAGATCAAACTTCCCTGCTGCTCAGTAGTCCGTTGCCTGTGCTCTCACAAACCTGCTCGGCTTTCTGGACGGCCAATGATGCAGCTGGCTGTTCGTGCCCCAGTCCGTTGATCTGCAGGCTCTCGCCTGTTTTTCCTTGCACTTCCAATGAACACAGGGATATCACAATCCTGGCGTGTGCACCTCTGCCTGCAGCGCTGGCCCGTTGCTGAGGACGTCTTTCCCTCGGAGTTCAATGTTGACGTCACCTTGGACGCCGCTGCGCATAACGCATCAGTAAGCTCAGCTGTCGTGGTCACTGAAGCTCCTGCTAAATACACCCAAACAACACCCTTGTCTCCTCTAGATGCCGTGCTGCCTGACATTATAGGTAACCAGGCCCTTCAAGGTTTTTTATACGCGACCCTAAGCATGCTGGGATGTTAACGCATGAGCTACACCTGTGTGGAAGCCTCTGCTTTCAGTATACTTAGTGATCCTCATGTGCCCAGGTGTTTCCATTTTTTTTGCCGACTATCTGTATTCTAAACGTATCTGGGTGACATATCCATGCATTTGGGTAAACGTAGGCTGAGTCGTCTATATGAAATCTTGGAGGGGTGCACAGGATCAGTCCACGGAACTGCTTCAGTCTCTGCAGTGAAGAAAGATTTTTTTTTCACCACCAATCAGCCTGAAAACCAAGATGCTCAGCTTCTGCTTCTCGATCGAAGGCTGGCTCAGCGCCTGCCCAAGCACCAGTCCTCGTGAGGGGGACCCCAGGGGCCCGACCTGCTCTGCCACAGGCCACTGCTTGTGCTGACCCGACGAGAGCAAGGGAGAGGGGCCGGTTTCATGCTTGGCACCACCGAGGATACAGACGGCCATCAGATATACTGGGCAAAAACCGCACCTCGCCGCAGACATTCGTTTGCAGGAGCTCATGAGGAAGCAAGAGTAGAATAACACTCCCGCCCCCACCCAGCTACCAGTGGCAGACAGCCTGGGGAAGAAGCAGCACAACTGCTTTCATTTCTTTTTGCAAACTAATAAATATCCAGACACAGCAAGATGTGCTCATTGCAGCACTGGATATGTGACCGGTTCGTACAACCAGTGTGTCAGTGAAATAAGCTGGAACCCATGTAAGAGAAAGACTGCTGACCACCTTCAGCTGCGTCTGATCTCGGCTTCAACATGTAAACTGATATACAGTATATCAGGGAGGGAGGGGGTGTGGCATTAATCCTGTATGAATTTTGCATTTTGTCTTTTGGAAACTTCCTTCCTCCTTGTGCTTATCACTTACAGGAAACATTTTTTTTATAATCAGAAACACTAAAACCAACAGAAACTAAAACATTGTAAGTTTTGTTAAACACAGAATTCCCTCTCTCTGTGTAGGAGACAGACAGAGGCCAGGGATCATCAAAAACCAAGTTATGTACTTAAGGGGCAGTGCTTGCATTGCAAATAGCTGTGCTGAAGAAATATGGAAAATAAATGACATGTACTGTATATACTGTAGGCAATTATGCTTTGCTGAATTTGTAAGGGTTTATACATTATCTAAAGATAATGAGATGTACAAAATTGGACTACTAGCTTGTTGGAGTTACCTGTGTTTTGAAATTAATCCTACACAATGGGCTGTACAGAATATATAGTCATCCTGAGGCATATAACAATATACAGAGGTCAAAGTTATTAGGGGTTTAAGGAAAGGATGTTTTCAATGTAGAGTTATTAATTATACTCTCCATTTATGCAGGTCTTGTACTACAGTGCTGGAGAGCCTAGTCAGTGAAAACAATTGATTTTACAATCACTGAAATATAACCTTGACCCATTTGTACAGAAGTCCTTTTCCATCTCCTTGTTCCCCTATGGGAGGCAGGCGGCTCATAATACTTTCATGTTCCAGAGCTGCTTCCCCTTTCCCAGTCATGTCAATCAGCATAGAAATTAATTGAAACCCACAGTGCAGGAGCCGGAGAGCCGCTCAAGCTGCAATTCACGCAGAACACTGGTCTGCAAAGCTGCTGATTGCTGGTAATTGACCAGAAGACGCAGAGAATGATCGAGCCGAGGTTTATGTACAAAGTAAATTGAAAAGTTTCCGACTTAATGGAAGTCTGACAATAATAGCTTTTCCAAACCCAATCAAGGAGGAAAAATAATATCTTTGACCCCCCTTGATGGCTTAAAAATAACAAATTAATAATGAAGTTCCACCACTTGCACTGATTTATTTGTTTTTTTCTTTTTTCCATTATAATTTATGATTATGCAGCTACATTTCCTTTTTTTAATTTATTTGTGCTGGATTCTCTTTTTTTTCCCTAGTATGTCACCAAATATCAATTTATTTTTTAGTTCTACTAGTTGCATCGCGCAAACAGCGAGCATCAGTATTTATCAATTAGTTATCAGAATCTTAAACAGTTTAAATTGGAATCTTTTTCTTCTCCATCATCTGAGCTACTTCAAGAGTAGCAGTGTCCCAGGCCACCAACATAGTGATCAAGGCTGGCTGTAGCCAAGGTGTGGACCTTTGAAAAGCAAAATCTCATGTCAGTATCCTAACAAAAGAAGAAGAAACACCAGGCTCTGTCCAATGTTTCCGAATAGTCGTCTTTGCTGCAGTCATCCAAGTTAAGAAAGGTTGCTTGTCAGGCATTGATAGTGTTGACTAAGCTATATCATAGAGTATCAGAACTTCAGGGAACTAAAGTCTTACTATATAGCCCAAAACAGAACCCACACATTTCCAAAACATTTTGATTATAGGGCACTACTAAAACATGTAATTAAGTGCTCATTACCTCAGATGTCCATAGGTGACAGCCAGGATCTGTTGATAACCTCAGCTGAGCTCACCTTAGTGGCCATGACCTTTTGGATAATACATAAATACTACCCCAGACTCCAGCTTGTTCCACGTAATCAGAAACTTTTTTAAGCCAGAGTTATCCAATTCAAAATTTCTACGTATGGAGATACTAACCATTTACTGTGAAGGTTTAATTAATTTAGTGTTGTGTCAGGAAATGTTTGGTGCAGAGAAATGAAGAAAATATAGGTGAAAATTAGTTGGCATTTACCAAAACCGGTTTTTAAACATCCATTTTAGATGGTCATTTAGGATCTATAAAACGTTACTTCAGTTGAATTCAGCAGAAACATCATAAAACCCATTTGTTCTATTTCAGGTGGCAAGCGAACAGACATCTGTCTGCTACAGGATGTACAGTGCGTGTGTTCTAGGAGCTCTAGAACATAAACTATAACTTAACGCAGTGTCAGTGTAATAGGATTTAAAGTTGTTGCTGGTATACAGGAGAGAAGAAAACATGTGAATTCCTGTTCTGCACAATTTATCATGTTTGCAGATGGGCTCAGTTGTGTTTTCCAGTTTCTCATGTTATTACGGTTTTAACTGCAGTAGGCTATAACTTTGCTTTCACATCAAGACCAACATTTCCAATTCATCTTTTAAATATATAGATTGTCTGGCAGGCATATCATGTTTGGTGTATTCTCATTCTGTTTTTCATGCATAAGCTATTTTTCTTTCAGATTTTGTAGTAAGTCTGTTTTAGATTGAGCCACTCAGATTATTTTTACATTCCTTCCTGTGATAATCGCCATAGATCTTTTAGGTAAAGCTGTGACTTGATGAGGTAGAAAACATTGTTTTTTAGAACCCATGCACACGTTTCTCTCGTGCACCCTTGTAGCCATTGGTATTTGTTTTATGAAGACCTTGATGAGGATAAAGGGTCCTGAAGTCAGTAAGAGGCTGACATCAGCTTAATGTGGCCTAACCTGGCTAAATTCAATCAAAATGCATTGTCAGTCAAAGCTGTCATTTGATCAGGCACAGATTTCAGCCACCAGCATGCTATATTACATCTAGCCATACAAGTTGCTGAGCTCTGTGTTGTACAGTATGATTTAACGTGTCTTGGAACTTGCTGCTTGCCTGAGCTGTAGAATTTTACTCGGTCTACAACAGATTACTGAAAACAATATGATTAAGATATTAAGACATAGGTGACCTTTTATCTGCAAAGCTAAGCTTCAAGTCCGTGGTATTAGGCTGTATTGTATACCTTTTTGTTGTGCTGGTTTTACATTTACTGTATATTTAGTGATGAAGTATTAACAGTAGAAGTGTTCAGTTAACCAGTATCCTTGAAACTTGGACTTTGTATGTTTTCCTGTGAGGTGGTTTAAAAGATCACTGTGCTCCACAACAGATATTATTTTACTGAAAGTCATGTTGCTGCAGTAAAGTAAATTACAGTTAGTATCGAGTAGGTGCATTCTACGTGTAGTTTAATGTAGCGTTTAGTTCATCACAAGGCTATGATTTAACATGCTTTCATTAACAGACTCTGTTGCCATAGGCAGTGGGTTACTCCTCTGGCAGTTATGAGCACTTTTCTGCCAGACATGTCTGATATTGCCAGCCTCCAGTCTAATCTCATCAGATCGAGGGGCCACAGCGAGACAGCAGCTGCTTAGTGCTGCGACAGCAGACTTCTAAGAAAAAATGGGATTTGATTTAAAGAATTGTTTGTGAACCAGTAGGCGGCACTTTTCTTTCGGTGCTAGAATTCCCAAAAATCAAGTATGGTGCCTGTCATTTATTGCGTGAGATGTTAAACCCAGATCTTAACTACTTGGTCATTGAAGATCCCAAGACACTGCTGATAAGAGTACGTGTATAAATACCAATTTCCTAAAGTCAGCTTTATTGTCAAACCAACCCTTTGGGTTGTTAGGAATGTTTTGTTGGGTGATTGAAAGATAGAAATAACTGAGATACAAAAAAAACAGACACAAAAAGAGAAAGAAAAGTCATAAATAACATTCATATACAAAATACCAAATTATTCTACATAATGGTGAAGATGGAATCCACAAATTTACCAATAATTACTTGTATGACACTGTTGCGTTAAGAGACCGAATAGCTTCAGGGCAGGTGCTCCTCCTGAACTGCTCTTTCTAGATTGGACACATCTCAGCCTTCTTCCACAGGGAAGGGGCTCGATCACTGGAAACGCTGGGTGGGAGTGGTCACTAATAATCTTCAGAGTTTTTTTTTATTTAAATGTGTTGCGTATATGGAACCAACAACTAAATTCCACTCTGCTTGCACAATGTGGCCCCACAAAGGGGTAATTCTGTGTTATTTGGTACATCAGTTTCTCTTTTCTCTTCCTGGGGGGCTGTTCTGTAGGGACGTAATTCCTGCTGTTTAACACCAGGTACACTGCAGGTTCCTTCCTCTATCTGGACATCTGAGGGTCCGGGGATCTCTTCTGAAATTCACAGAGAACAGTGTTCTGAAGGATTAGGGATGCAGTTAAAGACAATGAGTACAATGCATTGCAAACAGAAATGAAGAAGGATATTAGAAAGGCCAAGAGAAAAAAATATACTGAAATGAAGACTAAAATAAACAATAAAATGTACTACAACAGAAAAAGAACTATCATGCATAAAATAAAATATATGCAAGTCTAGAATGGAAAGTTCTTGGCAATGCAGGGGAACTGGCTTATATTCTAAAGTTTTTACTTATATTGCTAACTAATGAAGTCAGCGACATGCCTCAGGCAGTGGACGGACAAAGATCTGTATTTGATGGTATAATTATAGAAGTTCAGGTGGGTGGCTGCGTCAGCATGCATAGGCTTCATGCACAAAGAAGGCTCCTCTGCCGAAACGTTGTGTTTTCTTTCTTCTCTTTTCAGCATGGAATAAACCTATTACTTGTTCCTAACTATAGAAGATTAATAAATGCTATAAGCACTCAAGATGAATATACCCAGGACCCGATAGTATCATAGCAATTGCACTCAGGGAAGCGAGATGTTATTAAGAAGCCATTAAGTCAACTCTTCCAGCAGTCACTCAAGACAGGAGTAATATCATAAAACCCATGGACTAGAGAACTGCTCATCTAATGCCCAACACACTAATAACAAATCATTTAGAATATTGTGTACAATTTTGTACTTCATATTATAGAGAACATTGGTGATCTAGAATCTGTATACATTCTGGCCTTCTTTAGCTCCAAGTAAGGAGCTCCCCGATTACACAACACATCGGGGTTTAGTGGCTGGAAATTTGCAACGTTTAGTGAAATGACATATAAATGTCATATATTTCCTGTAGGAACAATGTAGATATGAAGGATTCAGGACCATAAGGGGATAAACTTTGTCTATGTGACTTAAAGCTAGAGGCTTTTCCACATAAGAAATAATGGAAGAATCTAATTTGTGGTCCCTATTCCACAAATCTAATTCATGGAACAGAAACCACAAAATAGGGTTTTTTCCTCCACACACTGTTCCAACAGTTAAAGTTATTGATCACACCTTAATCGATTGGTTCAATCAGCAATGTATTGCATGGTGAAACGAATTCACCTTTAGTGCTGGGGATTAATGATCCATAATCTAAGTCAAGTGTAACAGCACTGTCTACAAGAAGAAGAATTTTTCATGTTAGATTTTGCTCTTCACAAAATGTTTTTCATTTTTGGAATAAAATAATTAACAGACCACCTACTGGCTTTTGCTGCCTTTTGGTGCCTTGAAAAACGACGTGAGAGCAGGGATTGTTTATGCCGAGTTCCTCGGTTCGTCAGCGATGTCGGTCTGAAGCAACGCAGAGCAGGGCCACTGAATCCAAATCCTCAACGCAGAGACAGAGTCAGCCCGTCACCTCGGTTTAGAGTCAAGAAGGCACAAGTGCAGTTTTTCCAACTGTTTTCTACACTGTAACAATGGCTTCAGAATGTATCAGATAACTCACATGGCCTAGATGTCTGAAGACGCTCTTTTAAATGAAAGTCTGTATCGTATCATTTTTGCTTTCTTAAATCTTTTAAAAACAGATTTTTAGTTGGTTTTACATGTGTTGTTTATAAGGAGGGTTTGGTGAAAAGTCCATTCTAAACCATGCAGAAATGTCTTTGTAGTATTTATTTTCTTTAATAGTAAGTAACGGTTAAATGGTCACCCTGTTGTATCCTTCAGCAAGGTGCTTTACCCAGACCACTTCAGTCAAATTCCTGGCTGGATTTACAAGAACAAATGGAAGAGATTTCAGTGATGAAATTCAGTTTTATGAATTCTAAAATGTTTGAGTTGAGCATTCATACATAACCATAAACATGACAACTGTAGGCTCTATGTAATTATGTACACATATATTTAATGTCACTTTTAATATTTTAATCATATTTTGTCTTTCTAACTTCCTCAGTTTGGTCATTTAAAATGAAACATTGCGTTTCAGGGAAGCAACTTTTATCAACCTAGTGCAGCCAGTCTTTATTTATAATACATATAGCATTTTGTTTTGTTGTTCTGCACAGAGTGTTTAAGGATTAACTTTTGTGATAAAGAAACCATTAATATCTTTCCTAGTAAATGACTTTTCACAAGATAGCATGCTCAAAATTCAGAAGATGAGCACGTATAACGATGTGCCATGTTTTTAAATGCAAAAAATGATGTATTTCAATGATGTATTCATTTAATACAGTCACAGAATTGATGGACAATACTTTCCATTGGTGACATAACACCTTTCATGTTTAGAGGGCGTAGCCGGTATGAGATTTAATTGAGCAAAATCTTGAATAAACATACCCATCATTTTGAGTGATAATTGGAAGTTTCAAAACCTTTCCATGAATGGTCATATATGACATCTAGCTCTAAATGTTATTTCTTTTCTTTATTTAATTTCTCTGTAGTTGTCTGGATGTTTCTCTGATTTTATGTGTTTGTGTTTTTCTACAACATTGACAGAAGTGTGCAGGTGTGTAAATGACATGCAGGCAGGAGAGAGGAACGAGCTGCCTCTTGGACACAGACCTGTAGTTTCCTAACTAAAAACCCAATTAAAACATCAAGTGATACAGATTTATTTCAGTCAATAAGTTATTACCTCCAGGTCTGGTTTTGGTAAATGAAAAAATCTTTAATATTGAAGCTGCGGGTTAATTCATATTGCAAAGCCTTGACCTCACCTGGCACATCATAAATAATTATTTTTTTGTTTCAGTAGTTTTCCACTACCCTTGAATATTGCTGTTTTAAGTGAAGCGCTCAAATGAAAACAGAGATGCCCATTGTATCATGTGAGAGACAGGAAATTCAAGTTAAACTCATTGCAACATATTCAAAAATATTTAAACTATATATTTACTACAGTTTTACAAACTCTTCATAAGTAGTTTATCAGTGTGCAGATGTGTCAGTGATAGACATTATAAAGAACCATATGCCTAGTAAATCACATTATAAAAACAGAAGTATGAGAGGAGTTACTGTACAAACGGCCTCTGGAAGAAATGCTTCTGCACTTTTAACAAGGAAACAACCCCCTGCGGAGTTCTAGGTGGTTCTGGTCACCCTTTGCTCCTGCTGTGTCTCTGCTCTGGGCCTTTTCTTTGCAGTGTGTTGTAAATTCAGCTAGAGGAACTAATGAATTGGGGCTCTCAGAGCTTAAATGTTACTTATAAAACCATTTTAACGGCTTTGATAGTTATCAAGCATAATTGATTTTTGTCTAGGTGCTTTTAGCTGTAAAATGTGTGAGGCTGAAGGTATGTACATGTAGTACTGTAATTTAAAGTGAAATAGAAATGGAACATTTTGCTTGTACCTTTTTGTTGAAGTAGAGCATTGAAACAGTGTCTGATACATTTCTTTTAAATGATTAACATTCCCATTTTATGTCTGGACATTGAGCTCTCATGCAGGGATAAAATGAGTATCTCGAAGTACTTGGTAGCATGATGTTTTGTTTCTTTCAGTATATTAGTAGTGCATTTTGAGAGGTATCTTTTTCATGAAAGCTTGGAAAGGCTTAAGAATTGGTTTATAAAGATATGAGTCTTCTCCCTTTCTATTTCTGTCAAGAATGTGACTTATGGAAGAAAGTTTTGTGTTAACAGAAAGTTTTTGAAATGATGCTCAGTTATCACCATTGTTGATCCCATTAAAATTAAAGTTCTATGACATGAAAGTGTAAGAAAGAAAGAAGACAGGCAGTGCCAACAGAATCATAATCACTGCTTTGTTTTGACCCCAAAGAATCCCAATGAAGTGTAACATCCACCTCGCCAGCCATTTTGCACCAGCAGTGCCAGTACAGAGCATATCAGGGGAAGAACTGAGACATTGATTCACCGGGACGTTGGTGAAGCCCAAGTAGTTTATCTAGCTTCGAGTTTAACACTCCTACTCTTATGTGCAGTGCCATGAGATCTTTAGTAGTCAAGTAGTCAAGGCACCAGTTTAACATCTTTCCCAAAGGACCTCCTCCGGCACCATATCCTGTTCACATACTGAGACATTGAATTGTGGTTCAGGAGAAAGAGCGCCACCTGTTGGTCCATCATCACTTCTTTCATTACCATCCCAATACTGGACCAGACCAAGCTTGTGATGATCGTAAGTGAACACGGCCAGTGCTGCTGCTTGATGATTGACGCTGAGGGGACAGGATCACTGCTACTGCTTGATGAGTGACGCTGAGTGGACACGGTCACTGCTGCTGCTTGATGAGTGACGCTGAGTGGACACGGTCACTGCTGCTGCTTGATGAGTGACTCTGAGTGGACACAATCACTGCTGCTGCTTGATGTTGACTCTGAGTGGACACGGTCACTGCTGCTGCTTGATGTTGACTCTGAGTGGACACGGTCACTGCTGCTGCTTGAAGAGTGATGCTGAGTGGACACGGTCACTGCTGCTGCTTGAAGAGTGATGCTGAGGGGACACGGTCACTGCTGCTGCTTGATGAGTGACTCTGAGTGGACACGATCGCTGCTGCTGCTTGATGAGTGACGCTGAGTGGACACGGTCACTGCTGCTGCTTGATGAGTGACTCTGAGTGGACATGATCACTGCTGCTGCTGCTTGATGAGTGACTGAGTGGACACGATCACTGCTGCTGCTTGATGTTGACTCTGAGTGGACACGGTCACTGCTGCTGCTTGATGTTGACTCTGAGTGGACACGGTCACTGCTGCTGCTTGAAGAGTGATGCTGAGGGGACACGGTCACTGCTGCTGCTTGATGATTGACTCTGAGTGGACACAATCACTGCTGTTGCTTGATGAGTGACTCTGAGTGGACACGATCGCTGCTGCTGCTTGATGAGTGACGCTGAGTGGACACGGTCACTGCTGCTGCTTGATGAGTGACTCTGAGTGGACACAGTCACTGCTGCTGCTTGATAAGTGATGCTGAGGGGACATGATCACTGCTGCTGCTGCTTGATGAGTGACTCTGAGTGGACACAATCACTGCTGTTGCTTGATGAGTAACTCTGAGGGGACACGATCACTGCTGCTGCTTGATGAGTGACACTGAGTGGACACAGTCACTGCTGCTGCTTGATGAGTGACGCTGAGTGGACAGGATCACTACTGCTGCTTGATGATTGACACTGAGGGGACACAGTCACTGCTGCTGCTTGATGATTGACGCTGAGTGGACACGGCCACTTCTGCTGCTTGATGAGTGACACTGAGGGGACACAGTCACTGCTGCTGCTTGATGATTGACGCTGAGTGGACACGATCACTGCTGCTGCTTGATGATTGACACTGAGGGGACACAGTCACTGCTGCTGCTTGATGAGTGACACTGAAGGGACACAGTCACTGCTGCTGCTTGATGAGTGACTCTGAGTGGACACAGTCACTGCTGCTGCTTGATAATTGACGCTGAGTGGACACGATCACTGCTGCTGCTTGATGATTGACACTGAGGGGACACAGTCACTGTTGCTGCTTGATGAGTGACACTGAGTGGACACAGTCACTGCTGCTGCTTGATGAGTGACGCTGAGGGGACACGATCACTGCTGCTGCTTGATGAGTGACGCTGAGTGGACACAGTCACTGCTGCTGCTTGATGAGTGATGCTGAGTGGACAGGATCACTGCTGCTGCTTGATGATTGACGCTGAGTGGACATGATCACTGCTGCTGCTTGATGAGTGACACTGAGGGGACACGATCACTGCTGCTGCTTGATGAGTGACGCTGATTGGACACAGTCACTGCTGCTGCTTGATAAGTGATGCTGAGTGGACAGGATCACTGCTGTTGCTTGATGAGTGACGCTGAGGGGACACGATCACTGCTGCTGCTTGATGAGTGACGCGGGGTGGACAGGATCACTACTGCTGCTTGATAATTGATGCTGAGTGGACACGGCCACTGCTGCAATGAGTCTTCTAAGAAAGAAAAGTACTTTGGTGTGGTTGTATAGGAGCTCTGCATGAATAATACAAATGCACTCCATCTTTCTTCATTACTTTGCCAAGAAGTCAAAATAAAAGGTCAACACAATATGAAAACAGAATGATATTTAAAAATATGCACACCTGGCATTCCATGAATCGAGTTGAAATATTTGAAGGACATAAAGCACCTAGAGCACGCGTTGTATTCCAGAGAAAAATGATGTTTTCCTTCGTCGTAATGAACTTTATCTAGATCCAGCTTGGTGAAGCTCATCCGCAGCTGTGGTCCATCAGGGAGTGGGAAGATCTACAGTCTGAGCTGGAGTCAGCCACAAGGTCCATAGGCCACTTCCACTATTGCAAGATTGATCGGGAAGCATGCATGCTGTGCACATAAAACATGACTTGTACTATATAAATTATTTTACACTGGAAAATGCACCAGGCTTACATTCTCTGTGAATACAGAGCAGTGCAAAACGTCATCCCATGAATAGCCAGTCATGTTATAATATTACTCTTAAAAACTCATCAAAATGTGACAGAATCTCTCCCAGACACCCATAGCTGTCAGCTGGTATTGTGTTTGACTAAAACTCTTTTAACACAGAAGTGGTGAGCTGATACATTATAGCTGTGATGATTAAAAGCCTCATGCCCGGTTGATAAATTGGAAAGTGTGTAGCAAATTTGTACTTGGCATATACAAGTAGAGGTTAAAAATGAGAAACTGAAAAAATGAAAAATGAAAAAAATGAAAACTTCAGGTGAAGCTCACACCTGAAGAAGGCTCCACGGCCGAAACGTTGTGTTCTCTTTCTTCTTTTTTTCAGCATGGAATAAACCTATTAGTTGTTCCTTTGCAGCCTACGCATGCTGACGCAGCTACCCACCTTAAATAAAACTAAACTATTGTATATGGAATCCCATTCTTTAAATTAAAATGGAAAAAATGCAGCCTGTAAATCATGAAACTCATAAAAAGTTTGCCTGTCTGAATAAAAGAAAAACATCTGTTTGGTCCAGAATGCCAAAATGCAATGGACATTGAAACAGTATCATTCTTGATCGACGATTTATTTTCTCCATGAGGGAAATAGGCACAAAACTGTGCCTTCACTCCAGGATAATGTGCAATTTGGTTACGTCAGTGTTCATATACACATGAACACATGATGAGGCTGTCTTGCTTGGAGCTCTAAGCAGTGCAGTGCAGTTTGATTCTTATTACATTGTTATGCTGCATTGCATAGCAAGTGTGTCTGAAACCCAGGAGATATGTGGTTTATTAAGACACTGCTGCACGTACAGGATACGTTATTTTGCAGCATTTTTTAAATATTATATTAAAATACTTATCAGCATCTAAATGTATCATGTCAAGTTATTCAAATTTCCAGATGTACTGCTATAGTGAAGTTATAGTAAACTTTAACTGCCTGGAATCTGTCCATCTCTGTAATTTACCTGCTGTATAGCTACTTTTGTCCATCATACTGTGTGAAATACTACTAGGTCCTGATTCTGAAAGCTGCAAGGCTGTGAATCCGAGGTGGTACAGAAGGCAGTACTGACAGCAATAAGCCGATGAGGAAACAAGCTGGTCTCTGTCCATGAGTGAAAAGAACAGTTATGACCTACATGAGGCTATTTTGACCATACAGCTACATGCAGTATATAGCCCGTGCTGGGCTTTGCATATGGTGGAAAAAGAAATCGCTCATTTTCAAGAAAATACGATCCTGCTTTTGACATCTGACAGCTGTGTTTTTGTAAAAGATTTTTTTGGAGAGTTTGATAAATCTGCTCAAACCTTTGTGTTGAAGTTGGCATGAAAATGAATGTCCTTGTCAAATTAAAAGGCAGGTATGGATGGGAATATCCAGAACCTGTTCTAGCTTAATGCAAGCTTCATGAAAGCGTGATGAGCTGGAAGTGACGGCACTGGTGCCCCTGGGACTGCAAAAGATGACTTTCACACCATCTGAAGATGATGCTACCTTGATTAGGTTTATAAATATATCCTTGGAGCACTTCCAGTTGCTGATACCCAAACTAAGTACAGACAGAATTAGGTTTAGTTTCTGTGAGGCCAAAGGATATTTTTAGCCTCTTGTTCTGTATGCATCCAGGGGTCTCTTATTGCTGAAAGGAGAGTCAGAAGAGAAACAGCAGCGTGGTTCAAAGATCAGCTGCATGGCTTCCCTTCTGCCGTTGCACCTTCCTACCAGTTTCAAGTCATTATTTGAAACTCATTCTTTGAGTTTAATGATTTGCCTGTGATTTATTGTTCTTGTGAATGATGAAAGTGGTGTTACCTAAACCATAGTGACTAACAAAACTTTCAGGTTGCATTCCCTTAATAAGTTCATTTCATCCATACATCCATTTTCTAACCTCTTCTTCCAGTTCGTGATCACAGGGGAGCTGGAGCCTATACTGGCAAGCAGCGGGCGCAAGGCAGGGTACCCTCTGGACAGGACGCCAGTCCATCGCAGGGCACACACAGACCACACACGCACACACTCACACCAGGGCAAGTTTTCCCAGATGCCAGTTAACGTACCAGCATGTCTTTGGACTGTGGGAGGAAACTGGAACCCACATGAAAAAGAACATACAGACTCCACTCAGATAGCACCGGGAGCCCTTGTGATGATATAGACATTTTCATAAAATGTGTAAACAAGTTTTAATGTAACACCTCTCAATTCCAAAGTTACAATCAAAAACAAATGAGCTGAGAAACAAACTATGAGAAAACTCCACAGCCAAACACGTTTTTCTTTTTTTTCCACTTTTCAACATTGAATTAACCTCTACTTGTTCCTTTGTCACTCACATAAAGTTGCAGCTCCCCATTGTAACCTCTTCGTTATAAATATATCCCTGTGTACGCCAAGTGATTGAAGAACAACTAATTTTAAGAAAGAAATTTCTGTAGGTGACCAACATGGAAATAAGACCTGTATTTACTGTTTAATTGTATTTACTAGATACAGTGGAAGATTACTGTATTATTGTAAATGATACCTGACAAACACATTAAGCATACATTTTTTAAAAAAACATTAAAAATGTGGTGCTATAGTAACTCAGTTATTGAGAAATCAGTGATCTTGGATCAGAACTAATAATTCACAGAACTAGGTATTTGCCCTGGCCATGTGCTTCCTGTGCTTCAAGACTGCCAAAGTGGGGTTTACTTAAATGAAAGTAAAAGCTCTGCCAGAAGTAAATTAAAATCTTCACGTACGCTAGTTAAATTGTAAAGTTGTTAATCATTTTACTTTAAAAAGACAAAAAGCAGATGAGACAAATCAAGTTTCTCCTTTCATGGATTTAATAGCTCATTACAAGTGTCACTGTACTGTATGTGAGAGCTCTTGGTAGCATCGTGTGCTTCTCCAGCAGGGTCTCTGTGTACCGAGTAGGCCGACTCCTGGGAAGTCTCTGCCACCAAAGCATTGTAAGATGGATTTTGTGTTTTATCTAAAATGTTCTCACATGGTATTCTTATAAAGAAAATACAAATAAATGATTAGCCTGTATTATTTTGTTGATACTGTATGGAATATTTATCCCATAACTTTGTTGTACTTTATGTGGTAGTTTTTCTTAGTATTACCTTATTATATTGTTTAATATCCTCACTCATTATATATGTGATTAATACCAGGCATACATTTATTTACATGTCTTGTAGAAAACAGTTAATAAAATTAACAGGCAGTGGAACATCTGCAGCTTTTAGAAGTGTTCATCAAAAAGTAGGCTTAGTCAAATGTAGTTTTGAAGAACGTCAGTAAAAAAGGGATAGAATAAAGGACATCAGATAGTATGTGTTAGCTTTTAAAAGTGATTTCCTGTTGGTTAAATACAGAGCTCATGTGAGGAAGAACTATATTTAGGATACTGTAACATCTCCTTAGCTCATGACACCTTGTACTCAAACTTGTGCGCTTGCGTTGGAAAATAGCTTTTAAGTTGAATTATTTCTTCAGTCAGGGCTATTCCTTTGGATTCATTTGCTCACATGGCATGGAATTGTGGCTTGATTTAGAGATTTTAATTATGTCCTGAATGGTGAGTGTATATCTGCCAGTGCTGAAAGCGCAGAAGGAGCAAGCCGAGGAAGATATATGGTTTTCAAATTGGAAAAATTTATAGGGAATGCAAGGTTCTGTACCCATAGGCTTTGAATATAAGCACATTGACACTTTTCTCAAGTTACTACATTATAGCTAGATTTAATGCCAGGGCCTATCTTGGCAATGTCATGTTTTATTTTATGCACTCTGCACATCAGATAACATAGTGGCAGTGTTTTTTCAAGGCAAAATCTTTGGAAAATTTCAAAATGCCAAAATGATCTTGGCTTTTTTTTGTCTGAGGCGGTTTTAACCCCCTTTAATAATGTTAGGTTAGCACTGTACAGTAAAGCTTAGGAAGCATGTATTTCAGGCATGTCCTTGTGGAGAGAGAAGGACAGAAAATGTGCCTCAAAAATTGAATCTTGCAATGCATTTGATTGTGATGATTGTAGAGCTACACTGTACTGCACACAGCAGTATATATTCTGTGGAGTGACTTGTTGTGCTACTGTAGCTAATGTAAAGTTAAGTAAATTAATGGAGATGTTAAATTAAGAATGAGATCATCTGGGATTTGTGTTGATGTGATCTGCAGTGAGGAATCCTGAATATTGATGGTGGTTTGGTTGCAGATGAGAACTGAGAGCAAGTCACCTGTTCTCCGTTTCTGTCTTGGGGACAGAGTGTTTGTATTAAATTGACCAAACCTGGAGGACAGTAACAACTCTGCCGTGCGTTATTTTAATCCAGTTAGGGAAGATTGTCGGTACCATCCAAAATGTTTTGATACTAATTTAATATATTTGACAGGTATATTTAATATATCTGGCTTTGCACTGCATTTGTGTCTCTAGTGTTATACATACTACTGCATTTTATTAAAGTGCACTTTAACTGTACGTTTCTGTATATATATTCCACAGTTTATAGTGCTATAATGAATATCAGGTGCTCTCTAATATCCAACCGTCCATTTTCTTACCTCTTTGTCCAGCACAGGGGCGCAGGGGTGCAGAAGCCTATAAGGCAGGGTACTCCTGTATGGGACACCAGTCCATCGCAGGACACACACAGACACAGCCACACCCTGTATGGGACACCAGTCCATCGCAGGACACACACAGACACAGACACACCCTGTACGGGACACCAGTCCATCGCAGGACATACACAGACACAGACACAGCCTGTATGGGACACCAGTCCATCGCAGGACACACACACACACACCGGGAGTCAATTAGCCCACCAGTGTGTCGCTGGACTTTGGGAGGAAACAGGCGCGCCCGCAAGCGCATGGAGAACACACAAACTCCACACAGACAGCACCCCAGGTCTGGAAGTGAACTCGGAGCCCTGGCGCTGCGAGGCAGCAATGCTCACCACTGCCTGCTTTCTTGCATCGTATCAGTAAAAGTAAATTATGGCTAATCATGAAACAGCATGGCAAAAGCACGGACATTGATTTTATTTAGTAAACAGACAAAGATGAAGTCTGAAGAGACAGCTCCTACCCTTTCATCTTCAGGACAGTACATTCCCAATCACTTGAAGCTTCACGATGCCTAGTTATTAAATATAATGTTAGTTACCGCGGACTTTTTGCAGTTTGATTTATTCCTCATCTATGCTTTCTCTTCTATTTTGTTTGATCACATACAAAATTAAAATAAACCTTATAAAGATTAAAGGTCCAAAAGCAAGTATACATGTGGGTATTTGTAACACTGTATATCATGAAGATTTCTTTATACTGCCTCAGAATAAATATTTTGTGGTTCATAAAATTTATATTACAAGATGTAATCAGTTTTATAATGAAAACCAAATTATTTTTGACACCATCTCTACAAATAGAGCAGATTTGACTCATTACCATTTATATAAACACTTGCATCCACAATGAGGATGAGTGATTGAACTATTTTTCTATTACTTCTCTCTTGCTCCTCACTGTGCAGATTTTAACAAGCTATTTTTTGTTCCAAGTCATGAATTCAGAAGAGATTGGGGGATTGAGCTTGCAGCAATGTAATGTGTTTTTGAAGATTCCTGTTATTTCTAGATTTGCATGAAAAGTTAACATTTCCCTTAATTCAGCAAAGTCTAATTTGTGAAAAAATGCATAATTGGAAAACATTTTGTAAAGTTTGCCAGGTGGAAATTTTCTAGAACTGTTCTCTTTTCCACTGCCTTTAGTTTCCAAGATATTGAAGATTTTTTTAAGGCTTTTACCTTCTGGATGTTTGCTTTATCAACAGAAGATCTTGTTTGTAGTGAACAGATATCCCAGGGCTTTGAATTAATTCTTGTTGATGACTTCTTGTACTTTGTTGTGCTCTGATTTCCAGTTGAAAGCACAATGGTCTGAAACTACTGATGTTTCCAAGACCCTGTCAGATACTGTAGATTGTCCTACTTTAAAGCATAATACTTTAAGAGCCATTAATTATTATGGGTTTTGATTGCTAATATTAAGAGGCTTTTGTTATTGATCTCTACGGATATGGATACAGGTTTGTCCAGCCTCCTGTTTTCTCATCCTGTCCCAGGATGGGCTGGCAGTGTGCAGGAATCTGATTTTTAGCAATGTGAAGGTAGCACATCCTTTATGAGTAAACCTGGGTGTAATTAATGTTGGAGACTAAAGGTTGTCAGGTAAGAGGTTACATTTGCTTTGTGGTTTCTTACTGGATTTACAACCAAATGTGAAGACATCTTGCAAAAGCGTTAGTGTTTATCAACAGCATGGTTTTTTTTTCATAGTAGGAGAGTTGCCACAGATTAAATGTGACACGTGCTCTGCACTCATCACTGCCAGCTGTTCTTAGGTCTGAGTGCCGTATACTACTGTTCATTTCAGTTCATGTCAACACATTGCTTACCGTCAGTGTATACAATATCTGAAATTTTAAAGGAAAGTAATGGTCATTATTTATACAGACATAAATAAAGTCGAGAACGAAAGTCCACTCAAATTTAGTAGCAAGATGATTTGGAATTATAGGTTTTCGTTGGTCCAGGTACACTGTATAGACCTCCTTTGTTACAGGGCTTGTGTCATCATGACTTACTTGAGATGCAGTCATATGGAACTGGCTGCCGGACCTCTCACGCAGTTTTTGAAACAACCTACTTTTCTGCCTCCCAGGTTTCCCCAGGATTTTTAACACATCAGCCATTAGATGTGCTTAAGGATTTGACTTCAGTAGGGGATATAAGTGTATTATGATTCCTTATCTAATACAGCTGATCTTCCCCTTGGCTGCAGGGTGATTATTTTGCTTTTTTAAGCTCTTCAGCTGTTAGCATGGCCACTCCTTTAGCAATCTAACTGCTTGGTATGGTGTTAATGAAAAATGTCTTACATACTTTGTCTTATAGACAAAAGGTTTAATAATCTAAGTGACAACAGCGATTATTTTTGGAGGCTGTGATTATGCACTATTACCAGTCTTGCAGTCAGCTATTTGTCTTAATAATTGGTATTGGCATAAAAGTGTAATCTGGGTGACTCAGAAGGAGATTTCTTGAACTTTCAGTAACTGGTAATTGAAATTTGGCAGGCATTTTAAGAGGGTGGTGGATTATCATGTGATCACATTTAAATTATCCCTGCATTGGTCTTACCTAAAGGAATTGAGCTTTTATGAAACATTGACTGTTTTCTCTTCTTGCTAGAAGTGCTTTAATGATTGGAATCAAATTTCAGTTTAAGGTCTTGCCACGCTTTTGAAACAACTTGTGTAACAACATGGTATTAAGACAAAATTGTTCTTCTGAATAAAGTAGATAAAGTAGAAGGGAGAGTGTTGTCAATGTTATTTGAAGTTTAAAATATAGTTGGGCAATCATGCATTTAAAGACAGAAGTATCCACTTTGTTGCATGTTTTAAATAACAATGAGATGTTTTATATAACAATAAGAGCCTAGAAACCAAAAGAAGATCTGAACCTGTTTTTTAGGAAAAACTGTATCTTACTGTATCAAGTATAAACTGTATGAAGACACTGTATCTTACTTAAATTCTGAAAAAGGTTTTCCATTAACGGATAAAGAAGTGTTGTATACCCTTTAAAATTTTAAGGCAATTTAAAGGCACGCTTCAAAAAGTCATAACATGTTAAACTGCATGTTGTCACGAACTGGCATCTTGAGACCCCCATGTACAGTTAATGTTCCTTGATGTGTGAAGACATTTTAATCTGTTGCACAATGAAGGAAATTTAAAAATTTAAAATTAAAGCAAAATGACGATAATTTTCACCTTCTTTTGCATTGTCAACCTGAAGCGTGATGTGTGGTGTTAATAATGACATCCAGCTCAGCTAATGAGTTGTGTTATTCGAGTTTATGCTTGTAAGTAAGAGAGCTGTGGGATGGTGGAAAGCCCACTGATGCACCCAGTGATATGGGTGAGATCACGCTACAGTGTCTGTGACGTTACTTTCATTCTGTTGTTTGAGGAACTGCAAGTCTCAGGTAAGATACAGAACACTTGAAAAAAGCCTGTAAGCATTAGGTATGATATGATGTCAGTAATATGAGCATGTCTTAACACATTGCTGCATTTAACTTTCCTCATCTAAGTAATCTTCCGGGCTTTGGAACAGAGAATGACAAAGAGGTTGGTGCAGTTGATGTTATCTGCAGCTATTATTAAACCATTAGTAGTGGAAGCTAGTTTTATTATTTTTTGTTGGAACAGATCTGGTTGTCTGCTTATACTTATTTTTACAGTAGGTGCTGTTCATTCAATAACACATTTCCAGAGAAAGGCTTCAAAGAAGATTGCAATTCTTCAAGAGTTTTCAGTATCCCTTGTCATTAGTCCTAACTTCATCATCAAAGTCTTTTTTGTGTAAGAGGGCAGTAGAGCTGAACCCATTCCCAGAGACAATGGGGAACGGCATTCCAGCCTCAGTCACATGGCCCGTTGGTGGAAGGTGATTGGTCAGTGACCAGTGACTGACAAGAGCGCCTCCAAGGGTACTTGAATCTCTGCAAAGCATCATGGAAAGAAGATGGGTGAACTGCATGCAGGTTTGTTTTATCTTGATTCTGTGTTGTATTTTTCAGTGGAATTGGGAGAAACTGGCCATGGGCATCTGGAGGCAGCAGTATATTGGCAGAATATGGTACTCTTCATCTGGAGTTCATGCACCTGAGCAAACTTTCTGGGAACCCTGTTTTTGCAGAAAAGGTACAATGTAAAGCACATATATTAATATACATTTTAAACTGACACTCACGTTTCTTATGATGAAGTAAACACACAGTATTTTGATTTGCAACAGGCAGCTTAAATTAATATTCCTGTTCATTCACAAACTAGTATCTTTACCAAACAAGGGAAATCTGTATTTTATAAAGTGTTATTTAGACTATTAATAAAAAATGAAAGTCTATTAATACCTGCGGATTTACATTAATTAGCAGATTGGTGTATTCAGTCATTTAGTAAGGCACAATAAGGAA
Organism: Atractosteus spatula; assembly: GCF_055471065.1. Taxonomy (NCBI): domain Eukaryota; kingdom Metazoa; phylum Chordata; class Actinopteri; order Semionotiformes; family Lepisosteidae; genus Atractosteus; species Atractosteus spatula. Next base: position 77,066,440 of record NC_142707.1, read on the forward strand.
CTCAAAAAATGCTTTATTCTTTTAAATAACAGGGCCTTTGTGTGTTTTTAATTTTTTTTTGTTGTTGTTCTCAATGTCACAGGTAATGAATATTCGCAAGGTTTTGAATCGTTTGGACAAACCACAAGGACTGTACCCAAATTATTTAAACCCTAACAGCGGACAGTGGGGACAGCGTAAGTCTCTTCCCCCTTTACTTGGTCTCATGTCACCAAAGAGCACAGTGTCTTGCAAAAGTATTCACCCCCCTGCAAAGGTTAGACTTTTTGTTGCCGTTTGATTTTAGAACCATGAAAGCCTTTACTGAAAAAGACTCATACATCTTGTGCAGGGTATATTTCAGACATGACTCTTCAGACTCTTCAGGTGGGGAGCTGCATCAGCATGCGTAGGCTGCAAAAGAACAAGTAAAGGTTTATTCCCTGCTGAAAAGAGAAGAAAGGAAACACAACATTTTCGTTATCTTCTTCTTCCACACCCGAAGAAGGCTTCACAGCCGAAAAGTTGTGTTTATTTTCTTCTCTTTTCAGCATGTAATAAACCTTTACTTGGTCCTTTATTCTTTAGACAACAGGTAGAAGTTTTCAAAAGTTCAGTCAGACAAAAATAACTTTTTTTTCTGGAATTATAAAGCGTTACATCTGGCACAAGCCATCTGGCACCTCCATCCCCGCTGTCAGTGTGCTGGTGGCAGTTCCTCATCAGCAGGGACTAGAAAGTGTGTCAGGAATGAGGGGGAAATGGAAGGTTCAAAGTACAGGTGAATCCTAGAGAAAAAACGGCTTAATTTCCCAAGAATCTAAAATTAGGTAGAATAATTACATTTCAGCAAGACCATGATGTGAAGGTCAAAGTCATACTGGAGTAGTTTAACAAGAGCATGAATGTCAGTGATTGGACCATAGTCCTGGCTGAAATTTGCTGGGGGCAGTTAATAGTCTCAGCATACATTTACTGTTGGATTCTTCAGAACATGTTCGATTCCACCAGGAAGAATGGGTGGCAATTGCATCATTCCACTATGCTAAGCTGGTTGAGACTTATCCAAATGAACTGACTTCACTTATTGCTGCCAAAGGAGCTTCTATCAAGTGCTGATTTACTTATGCAATTACTAAATTTAATTTTTATAACTTCTTTGCAGGATTTGCTGACATTCAACATCCTTCGCATATCTGTCAGTATCGATCTTTTTTTATCGTAGTAATTTGAATAATAACACTTATTTTAAAAAAATACACATTGTAATTCTTCAAAATCGCGAATTACTGGTAGGGAGGTGAATACTTTTAAGTACTTATGTTTTCCTGATCAGCTGAAATTACATTAATTTGTTTTTTTGTTGTTTGGTAAAATATTTATATCTACTTTTTCACCCTTGCTTAGAACTTCAAAAACAATTAGGATCACAGCGACAAACAGCATTGTGAATTTATATTGTGGAACATTTTTTTTCTCTCATTTTTTTTTAAGTACCATTAGGTCTTTCTTTGGGGGCCTGAGCAGATCTCTCTCTGTTGATGCATCACATGTAATAACACAGCCCACTACGTCTGGCCTGCTGGAGCTTTCTAAAGCTGGCTGCTTGCTCAGGACGAATAATACCTGGAAGTGCGAAGGAGCGAAGGAGCTGTGGCTTTGATTTTAATAAAGCTTTCAGTCCCACCGTCCCTCTTCCAGAGCAGCCCATGGCTTTCTTTGCATTGCAGTGAGGCTCAGTCTGGGAGAGGCCGGGCTGGAGGGCTGCCAGCTCCCATACAGATCGGCTCAGACTGCTGTTTCTGACGGTGCTGGGCTGCGCAGTGCATCACCAGGGTTGGGTTCCCTGCAGTAATACACATCAAGACCGGGCTAATTATTGCAGAGTGTCCCCAAAGGTGGATGGGCGTGATTGGGGCTCCTGTTGTCAGGGCTTTCCGGTAATTCTCCGTAATTAATGTGGAAAAGGCTCTGAAGGTCGGATAAATGTTTAGACGCGAGGGCTTTGCCTTTTCGTTTCCAACATCTGCATGATCCACCGTTATGCTCTGTCTGCGTTGTGCTTTGTCAGTTTCAGTCTGCAAACCGAGGTGGAACCTCTCTCTGCATCCTTTCTCAGGAGTCCAAACAAGCTTGTACTTTCCTTGCAGGAACATAGTTTAACAAAAGAAATAAAAAACTATAAATAACATTTAATATTACATATATTAAAGTACAGTATATACAAAGCACAGTATTTTAACGAACCAAGGCCATATCTAATTGGTTACTTGTCCACATCTCTGATTAATTTCATTGCAGATACAGTAATTAACAGGTTTCACTGTAGATGCGTTCCATTTCAGTGATCACTGATTTGCTTTGTGCAAGATGATTCCTGTGTGATTGTCTCATTTACAGTGTATATATAAAAATACAGTGTGTATTTGCAGTATTTTTATTGTTGACGTTTGTATCACTGTGGGAGAGAAATCACTTGCATTAACGGTTTAATGTTTGTGTTACTTTTGAACTGTCCTTTATTAAGAACATGATAGTATTTTCAAATGGAAGGAGGCCATTTGGCTCATCCAGCTCATTTGTTTCGCCAGCTAATTGATCTCAGGATCTCAGCCAGACGTTTTCTGAGAGGAGCCAGGGTTGTCAGCTTCAATAACTTGGCGCTGAGGTTGGCATTGTCAGTGTCTTTGAGGATTTTGAATACTTGAATCAATTTCCCACATATTCTTCTTTGTTTAAAAAAAAATTTAAAAGATTCAGTCTTTTTCTCCTGTCGGTGAAGAGCAGTCCTTTGACTTGGGAAATGTGTCTGGGCTCTCTTCTCTAGACTGATTCCAGAGCAGCAGTATAGATTTTGGTGTTGTGGAGACCAAAATTGTACACGGTGTACAAACAAGGTCTTACTCTTGCATTGTACAATTCATAAAAGTGTGAACTGTGAACAGAATGATTAACTTTTTAAATGTTCCATTCTGTTCACCTTTTGCACTGCTTCCCTACATGTAAGTCTTGGCCTCCTAAGAACTTTAAACGATAAAGGTGCTCACTTGAGCGCAGGTTACGCTCCTTAATGAGACTGGTCATCTCGCCAGCGGAATGGAGCTGGGGTTCCACAGTACCTACAGGCTGGCAGTGCTGTCTGTAAGGACTGGGCCCCACCTGCAGGGGACGGCACAGACTGAGGTGTATTCAGTAACGGGCGGATCGGAGGAGTCTGTCTGTCTTACTCTGCGCTGCCTGGAGTCAGACGAGTCTGTCTTACTCTGCGCTGCCTGGAGTCAGACGAGTCTGTCTGTCTTACTCTGCGCTGCCTGGAGTCAGACGAGTCTGTCTGTCTTACTCTGCGCTGCCTGGAGTCAGACGAGTCTGTCTGTCTTACTCTGCGCTGCCTGGAGTCAGACGAGTCTGTCTGTCTTACTCTCCGCTGCCTGGAGTCAGACGAGTCTGTCTGTCTTACTCTCCGCTGCCTGGAGTCAGACGAGTCTGTCTGTCTTACTCTCCGCTGCCTGGGGTCAGACGAGTCTGTCTGTCTTACTCTCCGCTGCCTGGAATCAGACGAGTCTGTCTTACTCTGCGCTGCCTGGAGTCAGACGAGTCTGTCTGTCTTACTCTGCGCTGCCTGGAGTCAGACGAGTCTGTCTGTCTTACTCTCCGCTGCCTGGAGTTAGACGAGTCTGTCTGTCTTACACTCCGCTGCCTGGGGTCAGACGAGTCTGTCTGTCTTACACTCCGCTGCCTGGAGTCAGACGAGTCTGTCTGTCTTACTCTCCGCTGCCTGGGGTCAGACGAGTCTGTCTGTCTTACTCTCCGCTGCCTGGGGTCAGATAAGTCTGTCTGTCTTACTCTCCGCTGCCTGGGGTCAGATAAGTCTGTCTGTCTTACTCTCCGCTGCCTGGGGTCAGACGAGTCTTGTCTGTCTTACTCTCCGCTGCCTGGGGTCGGAGTACTCTGGGTTCTTAGTTGTGACTCAGGATGTGAAAAACGCACAGTTGGCCCTCCCAGATTGGGTGAGTTCATAACAAAGAATAATTGTCTTTTCCTTTTTTACGGATGGGTGCTACGTCAGTGAATTTCATGTCCGTGGGCACTAGCCCTGCCTCGTGAGACTGTGGGAAGAGTTTTTGTACATGGCAAATAAAAACCCTCTCTTGTTTCCTTAAGTGCCATTTGTAGTGTATCATGAGATTTGTTTATCTTAAGTGCTTCTAGTACCAGAACACTTCTGCTTCCTCTCTGATAATTTAATATATAGTTTTCTGTTTGCTAAGCCTGAGGCGTGTTTTCTGTTTCTTCTTTGGTAGACACTTAAGTGAAATACTAATTTAATGAATCAGCCATTTCATTTTTTAGCATCTGAAAGCTGCCCATGTTTATCTCTGAAACACATTATGTCATCCTTACCATTTATTTTGATCTTGAAATGCTGAAAATATATTTTATTTTAGGCTCCACTGCAGTTTACATTTCTTTTCTCCTTTCTGTTGGTCTTCCTATTATACTTTTTAGCTGTGCTTGTAGCTTATGATATACTTTTTCCTTAAATGGAAACTACTGTATTTTTTAACATTTCACCTCCTTATATTCTTCTTAGATAACCTATGCATTTGCACAACTGCTTTCCTGAGCTTGATTCAAGTGCTCATGGGACAAAACTGTGTTGCACTCCTGGCAGACAATCTTCAAACTGTTGCACCTGTACTGCACTGGTTCCATTTCTGTCCTGTTGCATCCTCCTTCTGAAAAGTGCCTCATTCTTTCTGCCTGCTTTTCTGAAATTCTAAACTTGATTTAGACTCCAACTGAACAGTAGTTTCTTCATTTACCGTGCTGACTTCTCCTTGTTTGAAATTACTCTGCCTCTTCCATTTTCCTTTTCTTCAGAAACCTCTGTATCTGCTGTTTCATTCTTTCTTCACTTTTTGTTAGCTGTGTTTCAGTAATTCAGATAACATTATAATAACACACTGATGCACTTGCTTCTATAACTTGTGTTTTGTTTCTCATAATTCTTCTAGTATTATGTCAGAACAATTTTATTGCCTTTTTTTGTTGATATTTTGCTTTTCTCGGGTGATATTTTTGATTGCACTCCCTCTCTCTGGATGGTTTCTTTGCTCCCTCCCATTGTAGTTCAAATGTTCTTGAATTTCTCAGTTGATCCTTGTCCCTAGCCAGAGCCTGTCTCATTCAGGTGTAGTCCTTCATGTCTGTGCACGTAGGCTTTGCCATAGCTTTTCAGTGTCAGGGAAATGCACCATATTCTCGCCGTGTCGGTGCTCCGAAGTGTTGGGGTGAACAAGGGGTTTGCCTGTGCCTCAGTTTCAGTTGCTGCTGCTCAGACACCAGGGAATTGGGGTTTATGTCAGCTGTCACCGTTGTGGCTTACTGTACCTGCCGGGTCTTCTCCAGCGTCCTCCACACATTGCACATGTCACCGATTGCGATCTTGTTTCCTAAACAGTAGCTCTCTTTACAACCGAGCTGAGTGTTGTTGTTTCCCCAAAGCTGGCTTACAAAGCATAGTCCAGTCCAGCCCACCTGTTACCACACAAATAACCACTTGAAGCAGTTTGAAAATATTAAAACATTGGGGAATTATATCAAACTGCCAATCTTACCTTTGTCTTTATCGGTTATATGAATCATTTCTCAAGAATGAATGCTACCCAGCAAGGCATACAAGGGCTCACCAAAGCTGCCTTAAAGATTAAACAAGTTCTGAGAAATTAAGCTACAAGTTCATTAAACATTTTAAGAATTGTTTTTTTGGACCAAAATGAAAAATAATAAGCTGGTTACATCAATGTGCTGAATTTCAACTATTACTTGAATGCATAGTTGGAGAGGGTTTTTCAACAAATACATTTTTAGGTTTGACTTGTCTTGACATTTTTCCCATTTGTGTGTTGCGCTGCTGCAGGCATTAATGGAGTGCACTTGAGGTCTGTGTGCCATTAAAGTCTGGTATCAGGTGTCTGAAGCTCTTGCAGCTAAAGACAAGTCATTGTCTTATTTCTGTTTTAAACTCAGTAATGGTTACCTGGTTGTCTTTGAAAAGGATTTTCTTTGGCACTTTTTTTTTATAGCAGCTCACTAATGTAGTGCTAGATCAAAGATATTCAAAGGAGAATTACATTTTTAATATGTTGATGTATTTTTTTTCTAAATGAGATGGTGCTAATGACATCCAGGTCTTACAGTTTAGTTTAAGTGAGCTTGGAGAATTGACTCGCCTCCGTGTTAAAAAGAATGTAGTAATAAAAATAAATCTTGTTAAATATTACATTTAATTTCTAGAAGATATAGAAGAACGAAAACTGTAATTAAATGAAGGTGTCAGTGTAACATATCTCCATGTGGAACAGAACTGCCTGAAACAAGGTCACTTTAGGAAGTCTGAGAACGTCATCCAGTACAAATCCAGACTGCTTCCCTCTGCACTCCATGCTCCTTCCTTGTGAGCTGAAATAGCTTAAATATACAGTTTCCAAGCTTCCCAATCTCTCTACAAGACTGGAGCTTAAGAAGTGTTCTATATGAATTGGTTTCACAGCTGTACGGAATACATCTGGTAATAGCATTCCTGACGTGAAGTGCAGGCTTTGCTTGGATTTAGATGGAGCCCGTGCAGTGTTGTGAGGCGTTCGCTGACTCTCACGCCTGCCCTCCTCCCTTTTTTTCAAGTGTTCATTCTCACATCTCCTTCTATGTACTGGGACAAGAAAACCTTGGTGTTTTCAGGAGTTCCGTGTTGTACAATATGCTCTGTTTACTTGTGATATTTTCGATGGCGAAATGCATTTACTACTGAGAACGAGAAACACAAAAGGTTGTGGGCCTCGGCAACAAGCTACCCAGCCATGTTATCGGAGCCAGTGGACTTCAGAGTGAGAACTGCAGTTAAAATCAGGAACAAGGGGTACTTCGCTGGGCAGAGGGTACAGTACAGTGACTTCTTTCAAGCAACGAGAGGATGAGATCCTCAGATCAATCAGCTACTACTACCTAATAGTCTGGGTGGGCCACATGGCCTCTTTTTATACCTTTATCATCTGTGTTCTTCACTGTTTGGCCTTGTTTTATTTTCATAGTTGAGAAAAGTTTTTTTTCTAAAAAATGGGAAAATGTTTTAAGATGGTCTGGTGTCTGATGTATGATATGTGTACTGTATGCATCGACAGCAAACCAGCTATAGTATAATTCTCACCCTCAATATTCCATGGACTCCAATGAGGGATGGCAGGTGCTGCATATCTGTATTTTTAGGTGGGTAGCTGCGTCAGCATGCGTAGGCTGCAAAGGAACAAGTAATAGGTTTATTCCATGCTGAAAAAAAGAAGAAAGAGAACACAACGTTTCGGCCGTGGAGCCTTCTTCAGGTGTGAACACCTGAAGAAGGCTCCACGGCCGAAACGTTGTGTTCTCTTTCTTCTTTTTTTCAGCATGGAATAAACCTATTACTTGTTCCTTATCTGTATTTTTAGCTTTGCATTGAAGGAAGTCAGTGTGAATCACATTTTGCAGAGTTCAGTCCACAGTAAACACTAATTTTATAAAAGTAATAAACTGAAGCTCAATATGTGAGAAACACATCTGTTGATGCTTAGAAACGTCATCAAGTAAATGTTAAAGATAGCAGAATATGAAATAATTGTCATTGATACAATGATGTTTACTCCTTTGCGTGTAAAAATGTGGTATATGTGAATGTGTGGTATTTTTCTGTAATACTTACAACTGGCTACCATTGCTTGAAATTTCACTAGATCCTCATTTCAGTTTCTTCACAATGTTTTGTTAACAATAAGCATCATAGACATATGTAGGTCATACTACTCACACGCACAGATATTAGCTCTCTTTTACTTTTCTCAGCACAGGAGATAAAAAATACAATTGTGCTTTCCTTACAAAGAGGTAATTGCTTCCCAGACTCTCAAGAAAACTTCTGGCTAGCTTTTACATTACAGGGATATCTCTCGCTGGTATTTGGTCTGCAGTAATAGACCCATCAAAATACCCCCTTTTCAGAAGGTAAAAATAGCAGAATGTCCTTCAGCTCTTCAGGAGGCAAGCTGGCAGTTTTTGTCCTTTGTAGGACTTTATATATAAAGGTTTTTTCATTGTGTTCTGCTATAAGAAGTAGAGTTCAGCACCCAGCCCAAAGGAGAAAAGAGTAAGAAACTGTAGCAGTCGCCTCAGCCAGGAAGTGTCACTCTGTAGCCTGCTCGGGGTTGACGTCTTTTCATGGGGTGAGTTCCAGGAACAAAGTGAGAGCTCTGTTGAAGCTTTCATCTTAACAAGCTTCGCCAAGATCCCTGGAGCACTTATCCTTGAGATCGATCAGATTTCATGTTTACTTGTTCAGAAGGAAGAGCCCTCGACAGGCATCTGGACAGGTGATTACACTGAGGCCATGAGCTACATGTACTATTAATTCAGCTTCCATGATTTACAGTGAGGCCAGCCTGCAGCTGCATACAGCGGACGTATTGATACCAGGGAGAGGAGTACGCATCAAAGCACATGTGCCTTCAGCTACTAATGGCTGTGCTGTTCTGTGTAGCTTGTGTAGACAGCGTCATTTTTAAATTTATTTGTAATTTTGAAGTGTTAGATTATCTAACGATCTAATGGGAAATATTAGAAGTCTCTTTATGTAGAATGTATTACCACTTTTATAATGAATTCGGTTTTATTAATTTAATCAAATAAATATTTATATCATAAATATTAATTAATTCATTAATTATTGGGCGGGGCGGTGGCTCTGTGGCTAATGATCTGTGCCTGTGGCTGGAAGGTTGCTGGTTCAAATCCTGCAGCCGGCAGAGGAATCCTACTCTGTTGGGCCCCTGAGCAAGGCCCTTAACCCCAGCTGCTCCAGGGGTGCTGTATAAATGGCTGACCCTGTGCTCAGACCCCAAGCTTCTCTCTCCCTGTCTGTGTGTCTCATGGAGAGCAAGTTGGGGTATGTGAAAAGACACATTCATAATACAAGGAATTGTATATGGCCAGTAAAGTGGTCTTATCTTAATTCTCAGAAAACTCGCTGTGTCAGATGGAGATAAACAAAGTAGCAATTCAGTTAATTGAAATGCAAAATTTCAAACAAAGGTGATACAAAATATCAGGAAGCCTCTCACAGTATTCCCATAATATTTTTATTGCAGCATAAACTGAAAGCTCTATGGTTTACTTTACTTTCTACCTATGAGTCTTCTGCAAGCTCATAAAATGTATTGTCCCTATTATTTTTTAATAATGAATTTGTTATTGTTTAAAGGTATAATTTTATTTTTATATCCTTTATTTTATAGAAGCCATTTTTGTTCCACATGCTTTGCCACTACAGCTCACTGTACTGGCTGAAGATGAATAAAACTTCACATTCTTGATATCTGACTGTAGCTGCAATGTGGTGACTTATATTTGTTTTTGCTTTTCTCTGCATTATAAAAAAACTCATTCCTACTAAAAACAGGTGTTTAGGATACGTTAACTTAAATAAACTAGTCTTCAGGCAGAGATTATAGTTATAATTGCGCTATATATCATCCTGTCAAATGGCAATGCAGGGTAATACTGACAGAATGAAAGATGTAAATTATTAATATTTTGTGAACTCAGTGCTGATATGTTTTGTGTTATGTTTCTACAGATCATGTGTCGGTAGGAGGACTCGGAGACAGTTTTTATGAGTACTTGCTCAAGGCATGGCTTATGTCGGATAAGACCGATGAAGAAGGCAAAAAGTTGTACTACGATGCCGTTCAGGTAAAGGGAATACTGTAAATATGTTTTAGCTCATTGCTAGAGCTGCCAAGTTCCTGCAGTGGTCAAAGCGGAAATTGAGAAGTCCAGCTGTGGATGGTGGTGAAATCCTGGAGCCTGGTGCTTTTGTTTAAAATAAACTCGGGGAATCCTCTGACACAAACAATCAGCACACAAGGCAGTCTGTGCTCTGGTTTCAAGGAGCACCAGCCTTCACACCTTTAACATAAACTCCATCTTCACTCCTTCGAAAAGGAGCAGCCCAGTGAAGTGAGTAAGGCAATAAGTAAACTGCACTGGCAGTGTTTTACAGGAGCTGTGTATGATTGCTCACATGAGGGCTTACAGCCCTCACAAAAATACCTGCTAGGGGTAATATGATAATGTAGGAAAATCAAATTGTAGCTCTGTAAGAAGCCCGTTTCATTTCTGTTACATTATTTTCTTAATAATTCAGCTCACTGCTGTATGTAACAAACAACAGCAAAGAAAAATAAAATCGTTGGAAGCATCAAGAAATTGGATTTTATAAATTTATACATTTATAAAACTAGAAATGTACCTTCTTTATTCCACATATGTGAGACCTTTAAAAGATGGATCCCTGCATTTCTCCTCCCAGGAGGGTGCCAGGCGGAGAGGAGTATCTGCGTCGCATCCGCTGTGCCTGTTTAGCAATTTTTGTGCGTTTGTGAACGTGATGGGTATTTCCTGAATGTGAACGCAACACTGCGAATGTGGCAATTTTAAGGGAGCCAAATAGTTCTGGTGACCTTATACTGTATTCCAGATGTATATTACTTTAAATCATCTTTACTATAAAGAATTACTGAACCATACGCACCCCTTAAACCCACAGTCCAATTTTGAGTAGGTGGCTGCGTCAGCATGCGTAGGCTGCAAAGGAACAGGTAAAGGTTTATTCTATTCTGAAAGGAAGAGAACAGAGACACGTTTCCGCTGTTGAGCCAGGTTCACACACCTGACGAAGGCTCCACAGCCAATATGTTGTGTGTTTTCCTTTGCGTTCAACACACAGTACAGTTTCTCTTTACTCCCAACCTGACCCCTGATTTTAAAATGCTTCTGCTTCTCTTGTCCAGCACGGAGGTTTATGATTGGCTTGACATGTTTGAAGGCGATTGGCCTTCCCTTACCTGAAAGATATTGAATTTTGTTCCGTATTTGCATTTCTTAAAAAACAATTGAATTTAATATTTAAAAATATACTCCTGTGGAGTGTGGAAGTGCTGTAGGGAAAGTAACCAAAGTTGTTGTAGCAAACTTACTACAGTATATACCCCTGTAGCTAGTTTTACTGGACAGTTTCTAATTTAAGCCTTTATTGTAAAATTTCAGAATTTTTGTCTTGATCATGACATGGGTTTTCTCAAGTAAGCATAAAGGCAGCTACCTTTTCCCGTCCCTAGTTTGTCATTGCTACAGAATGACTAACATGAGCTAGAGGTATTTGCTCTGTGGAAAATTCAAAAAGTAATCTATTCAGTGCAGCACCTTGAGCTACCTAGCCTGAACCAAGAGTCCTGGCATTCATTTATAGATTGAAAAGGGCCATATGGACAAGCCTTTTGTGGCGAAGGAAACTATTTTGTGTGATTAGGCTCCTGCACACTTTTCAATCCCGTCGAAGATGAGAGAAGGAAGGCTTTCTCCACTTTAGTTAATAGCATTTCTCTGCATGCAGGCTCTCCTCAGCCTCTCTCAAGGAATCCTCCGTCTAAGGAAATTGCCTGATCATCAGCCGCTCCTTCACTGTTTTTTTTATTACCATCGCAGGGATGCATTAAGGTTAAAAAGCAATAACACAAGCAGGTCAAAAATAATGAGTGCCCAAATCAAGATGGTTTTTTACCTTGTGTCTCAGCTCTGAAGGGAAGCAGACTAGATAACGCTAGTTTATTGCAACAGTCTTTTCCAGATGGATTTGTTCGTTTCAGAGGCTAATGTGCTTTTAGAAGTAAAAAATTGTAGGGTTAGTTCTGTCCACCTGTTTAACAGAAATTATTTACTATGCTTGCAGTGTAATCAAGTTTTATAATAACATATTAAAACATATTTTTATCATTTGTTTTAATCCATCTAAAAATATTTTTGTTCATTTATACTCCTAGATGTTTCTGTTCCTCTTAAAAATGTGGTTACAACAGGATTTGTGTTCCTTGTGATCTAACTGCAGAATTTCTTAAATGTCTTTTCAGACAATCAGAGAATTCTAATTGACCATTTTGTTCATGTTGAATCACTAAAGCTTGACTGATAACACATTTTGACATGCAGTAGCTGCAGAATCATTTTTTTATTAATTATGTGTACATTATGAAAAATGTGAGTTAGCAGTCAAAGATTTTGCCCACCTCATATTTTGACAACTCTATTATTTTTCCTTATCATCCATCAAAACAGCCAAGTCCAAAGTCCTTTGAGCCAAAGCTGACTCTTAAATAATGTATTTTGCAAGATAAACCCGTGTAAGTCTGACATATGATATGTGACATTGCAAAAATGTTTTCTGTTCTGTTATTTTTATGTTGTTTTGATGTTCTGGAAAGTAACCTTCAAGGAAATTGTTTCCCTTTTTCAGGAAATGGTAAGCTAAGCAGGGTGAGCCAGGATACATTTTGTTTTTATAGGAGCTATGGAAATGAAATAATGTGTTCTGGAAATTAAAATATAAACTAAATGACTGAACCTCGATACCTGTGACTGAATTGAAAGTACAGTTTAGCTGCTGTTTGATAAACCTATAAAACTAAGACAACTAACTTTTCAATACTATGTATTAATTGGAAATAGAAGTGCTTATTTACTTCATCTGATTCTGTATTCCAAGATGTAATTAGTATACTTTCTCTCAGCTTGCATTTTATTATTTAGAACAAGGCTCCACAGCAGAAACGTGTTTCTTTTCATTTCTTTTCAGGAGGGAATAAATCTTTACTTGTTCCTTTGGAGCCTACGCATGCTGATGCAGCCACCTACTCGAACTGTTTTGTTAAATATGTATGTGCGTATTTAGGTTGAAAGCAACAAATACATATGCAAAAGTAGATATTTCTAAAAGAATCCCCCTGCGTTTAGAATAGCATGCTGTAGTTAAACGATTCATTTCAGGAAACCAATAGAAGGTCGTAGAGAATAACACACTGTAGTCTTCTTTCTGAATTGCCCGAGCTCAGTCCTGACTCTGTGAGTAGTGTGAGGATCTGTGCCGATCCGTCGGTCCGCTGCGGGCACAGCCAGCGGGGCGGGTCTCTCTGGTGCGAGCACGGGCCTGCTCATCGTGTTGGACTCCTCCCCGCAGGCCATAGAGACCAATCTGATCCGGAAGTCGAGCGGGGGTCTCACGTACATCGCGGAATGGAAGGGGGGCTTGCTGGAGCACAAGATGGGCCACCTGACCTGCTTCGCTGGGGGGATGTTTGCTCTGGGCGCAGACGGAACCCCGAGTGACCAGACTGGGCACCACATGGAACTGGCCGCGGAGATTGCCCGCACGTGCCACGAGTCCTACGCCCGCACCTGTAAGTACAGGTGGCACCTGTCTCGGTGGTCCTGTCCTTCAGAGAGTGAACACAGCTCAAGCTCAAACCGGAACTGTCTGAACACTGCAGCTTCCCCTGCGCAGCTGATCGCGCCTGAGAGCTCACTGCCCCCTGCTGGCCTGCAGCCACTCGTCCCGGCGGGCCGCTGTCACGTCCCGGTTTCAGTCGGCCCCGGCAGCTGAGTTCCCGGATCTGATAGGCTTGATTCCAGTTGCTGCCATTATTGTCACAGTTTTTTAACCAGTCGTTGAAGAATGTAAGTTTCCTGTAAATTCAGGAGGTCTGCGGCCCTCTTGCAGAAAGTAGTATGATCTACAACATTCATTGTCAGGCTGCACTCCACGATTCAAAATGTCCATCAAGGACACTCTGCGCCTGAAGTGTGGGAGTGACCTTTAATAGACAACAGCCCCATAAGTCATAGGAATCTTTCTTACATACTTGCCATGGAGATCTGAGCACAAAGAACACCAGAGGCATCAATTAATCCTCGACTTGATCCTGTAGCTGCTGGATGGGTCTAATGAGCTCTTCTCATTTCTCACAGCTCTTGTGTTCTTATCAGATGACTGTCTCTCATGGCTGTGCAATGTTTGAATTTGAAATTAAATTATTTACATATTGGAAGCTGTTCTTCAGCAGCAGGAGATGTTTTTAAAAGATAAAACCTGAATATTTCTTCTCTATTTCTATGAGAATTGAACTACTTCAATAGTCAAACTGAATATTTTGTATGGAAAGAGCTGGGCTGTAGATATCTCCAGGTAGGTTACTTTATGGTTCTAATCTGTCCTCCACCAGAATAGGCTGCAGGGAGCAGGGAACGCTGTCTCTGATGGGAAAATAGCATCTGACTGCATTTAAAACCAGTTTCACAATCTAGGATCTTTATTTACCAGTTACTGTATGTAGGCACTTTGCTACAGGTGGCATTCAGCATTCAGATGGCAAAATGAGATCAAACCAGGGACTCGGACAAAGAAATGTGCCATCTGCGGTCCAGTTCCAGACCTGTTTCTCAAAACTGGATTTTGGTACAAGATGAATATGTTGCAGTACAGCACGTTGTAGTTGAATGTATACTGAACAGAGCACAGGTGCTGTAGCTGGCTGAGAGGTGTTCTTGATCGCACTTGGGAGAGGGCTTGTGCCTGACCTGTTGCCACCGGCAGTCAGAGACAATACCACAGCATCTCTGCAGCCCTGTTCAGAAGTCAGGGCATCAGCAGCTCAGGGAGCCTCGAGTAACATTTCAAACAGCGTTTTACAGAAAAGTATTTCCAGTACTTTCAGAGTGCCGAAATCAATTTATTTAATTTGTAATCGTATTTCCAAAATAAAGAGCTGTGATTCTTTAGAACTGCTGTACCTTGAAAAGGTATTCACCCTCTTCCAACTGCATGACCTGTTGTCAAATTAAAATATGTTGACTGCAGAAGAACCCACTATCTTTCCTGTGGCAGACCAACATTAGTGCAGGTGCACAAAGTGACTTGGACAAGTCACACCTTTGACAGTGCAGCTTATTGGAAGGGGGTGAATAATTCTGCAAGGCACTGTATAGAATTAAACCTTAATGTTCCCCCGTATTTACTGTGATGCTTGCAGTGCTCTTCCCAGTCCCATTACTCAGCCATTTCGGATATGATGTCGTTCAAAAAAACATTACTCAGAAATAGACTTCATCTTATAACTGTGGAATAAATATCTGTGCATGTTCTGTGTTCCTAAAATATTTCTTAAAGGACATGTGTGTAATGCAGTGTCTTCCTTTGTGTCTGTGATTCCTGAAACAGCGCTGAAGCTGGGGCCAGAAGCCTTCCGGTTTGACGGGGGTGTGGAAGCGATCGCGACGAGGCAGAACGAGAAGTACTACATCCTGCGGCCCGAAGTCATAGAGACCTACATGTACATGTGGAGGTTCACTCACGACCCCAAGTACAGGGACTGGGGCTGGGAGGCAGTGCAGGTAAACGAGCACGTCGACTCTCCTAGAAACTGTGTCGATTTCTTCAGGGTTCTTAAGAACCAAAGTAATTATTTCCATGGTCGTTTTAAGCTTTTCCTACATTAAGTGGGATCCTAAGTGTACCCTACAGGAGTTATGTGATAGATCATAAGAGCAGGTCGTATCAGTCCTACAGGTCTGTAATTGAATCTCTTAATGACATCTGATTACATTTTGATGTGTTTTGTGTTACCCATAAATCCCTAATTGCCTTAGTATTTTCCTTTTTGCGAAGCCAGTTTTTGCGATCTGTATACTTATGCTTTCCACTGCCGTGCTTTTCAATGTAGTTTCTTGTCCCCAGCCAGACTGACAGAAATATGCTTGTCTGGCAAAAGCTCCTTGACTACATTTCTAAGGGTAGTAAAATGTGGTTGTCAAAAGAGGCGTTTTCATCAGCGCAGTTTCTTTTCCCGTCGATGCAGGCACTGGAAGAGCACTGCAAACTGGATGGAGGATACAGTGGGGTTCGAGATGTCTATGCCAGCCACCCAAGCCATGACGATGTGCAGCAGAGCTTCTTCTTGGCAGAAACACTCAAGTAAGCAGCCTGACACCAGAACTGCAGCCACAGCGCTCCTGCAGAGCGTTTCTCAGTGGCTGCAAGTAATCTTGAGCACTGCAGAAACTGCACCTCTGCTTACATTGCACACTGACAGATAATATTTAGTTCACAATTAAGCATTTTACATCCTGCATCTTTAAAAGTCTACTTGTATATCAATTAATAAGCTAAAACATCTGTAAATGTTATCATATTTCTTCAACATCTTACCAGGGTGTGAAATTTTGAAATGACTAAACCTCATGTGTGTGGTCCTGTCATCGTTGCCGCATTCAGGCCATGTGTAGTAGTCAGAAAACAACACAGAGAGTGTCAAGCTGTCCTGTGTGCGTCATGGGACATTCATGAGGGCTGAAGGGATTTAGGCTTTGCCATACTTAGCATTTTCAGAACATATTGAAATGATGTTTTACAAATACAGAGGCCATGAGCCTCTCTGGAAAGAATGGATAGATAGATCAAGAGCAGCAGAACCTAAATTACTGATCTTAAGGGGCAGCAAATAAGAGATTTGGTCTCCTGCTGTTGTGTAATTCGCTCAGCACTATCTATTCACTGCAAGAAGCAGCAGTTGCTTCTTTGATTTGATCACAGTTATTTAATCACTGTTTCGAATCAGATATAAACAATATAATTTTTACCTAATAAGCATAATTTGATCTGCTGTTTAATTTACCATCTTATATATCACTTGTATTGTTTTTACTTACTATATCTATATTGTTTTAATTATGATAACTATCTCACAGTTTCTCACTAGCTTCTAGTAAAACTAAGGTAATTTGCATTTCAGTGTTTTATATGAAAAATGTATTTTCTTTTGTCATTTAATTTCTCTTCTAAAATGCCTGAGGAGCTATTATGCTGATGTTTGTATGTGAATGTGCACAAGCTTGAGAAAGAAGCTGTCTTCTGTTCAACTCAGTACAAACAGACAGTAGATTGCATATTAGCTCTTGTATTAGCTAAAGCAGCTCTTGTCAAGGTTATTAATGATCTTTTAATAGTTTCAGACTTACAGACTCTCTGTCGTGGTTCTGCTGAATTTTGCTTGGCTTCAGTGCATGTGTGATATGTCTCTGCAGCCCTCGTTAAGATAAGCTCTTAACTCCTTCACAGAAAGCAGTTTGTGTCTGTAGGTGATTGAAGGTTCTGCTCCAGGGTTGGGACCTGTTCTGTGTCGAGTTAGGATAGCGGCGGGTTGGGTTGTTAAATATGTGGTACAGTAGACACCTGCAAAGAATGTTTCATCAGTAGAGTAATTTATAAGAATAACTTAGACATGTGGGAATATGAGAAAGCCCAGATTAACAGATTTATTGTACTGGAGACACTTATACTGTTGCTAAGATAATGCTACGAAGACGAACATGCAGTCAGATGTCTAAGTAGCATAGAACAAACAATGACTTCAACAAGGGTTGTAAAATATTTGCAATAAGATCTACAAGACAAAGGTAAATCTCAACATAAGTGTTTGCTCACCATTTAGTTCTCTCATTTAATCAGTCTCGTAAGTGATGCTCGAGAAATGCTCACGACGTTGCCATAAAGTGTCGTGTGCCCAGTAAGTCTTACAGTATGTGAACCGGTCGAGTGACTCTCGTTCTGAGAAGGCCGTGCTCCACTAGGCTCCTTTCTCATAAACCCCCTAATTCGTACTACATGGCGTACCTGTGCAATTTTTGTCAATCCCTACTTCAAGATTACATCCAGGAGGAAAAGTGCTCTTATCGCTCTGCTCCAGATGGGGTCTTAAATAAGTCTGTATTCAGGATGAGAATACAATGGGGACCAAGTGAGCTTTCACCGCCCAACGCAACACCTGCAGCATGGCAGCGCAGATCCTCGTCGAGGGTTGGGCCCTGTCAACCAGGCCGTGCTAAATGTCACCACAGTGCTTCGTCCTTCTCAGGCAAGATCTCACCACAGCAGGGCTGCATCAGGCTGAAAAAGGCAATAACCATTGCCTTCGGATGGTGAACACAACTCAGAACAAGTTGAATGATTTTTAGGAGAGATCACACCTCTTCAGCATCCAGGAAATGCTTCCTTGCTGGAACCCCAGCCTCTCCTCCTCCACCTCGAGTGATGCTGTCTTTTCTGTTCGGGGCACAGGGAGTAATGGACAAGGGAGGACCGCAAAACAGCTGTGCACCCGTGAAGAACAACTTGTGAAATCCCAGTCACCTGGGGACAGTGATATGAACCAAGCTTGAACCGGTGATAACTGTGTCACAGCACTGAACCTTTTGCTCCGGGTCCCTTTACTTGCAGGCCCGGCTCCATGGATGTTGAATTTAGCTGAGCTCTTGGTTGACAGTGTGTGCCACAGGACCCTTCACAGAATGCTGCCTGTACCGCCCTGCACAGATTTACAGCTGACCTTGGGATAGTCAGTGCTTGGCAAGTGTTTAAACCATCTGCCAAAGACTGCATTTATTTTCTGCCAGGCATAAATCATGTTCTAGCATTGATTTCATTTTCTCATCAAAATCCCATTTGTCTTAAATTTACAATGTAGACATTCTATGAGTAGTTCTTTCAGTATATTCACTAACCTACTAACTCCCTATAAATATGATTCCTAGCATTTATGAAGCACTTTGACCCTGGAAGTTGATTGTGCAGTGGAAGCGGCTCACTTCGAACACCTCTCCACCACTGAAGCACACTCCCCAGCTGGGTGATGCGTAGCTGCAGATCAGCACCGTCCTGTTCCTGAATGAGTCATGGGACTTGCATTTCAATTACCGTAGAGCAGATTCTCTCTTTTAACTGTGGCCCAGTGAGCAGGCCTCACATCTTACGGGATGCGATAAAGGGCTTCATCAGGAGTATTTGGCTTTGATCTTATCAGATCAGGTGTGTGCAAAATTAAGAAAAGGAATCTAAATCCTACACTCATGAAGCACACACTGAAAAGCTCCTTCCCTGAAAAGTGAGCTGGATATTACTCGGAAATTGCTCAGTTTTGTGTTTAGTCTAGATGAAACGCTCCTTGTGTGGTTCATAGGGCTCGGCAATTGAGTTTCACTGCAGAAGTTACAGCCATTTTCCCTGCTCACTTTAACACACCACGATAGGCGCATTACCGATCTATCAAGAGCTCGTTCTTGAAGGTCTTCAGCTGCCATGTCTCTCTCAGAGCGGGTCCAGCTGCCCTAGGTGTCCCAGTTTTTCCAATTTAAAAGAAGACAAGAAGACAAACCCTTGGAGAAAAGGCAAGTCCCATGGTTTGATGGAATTACCCCTGGGTTTTTATCCTTCCTTTTGGAAGTAGCTCCTTCCTTTTCATCTGGAGATGAAGCAGAAAGCTGCGAAGGGGCGGCTTTTTTATTCAGGTATCAACACCACTATTATTTCCTTGTTCCGAAAAAAATAAACACCTTTGTCCTCGTACTAGCTGCCACCCCTGTGCCTAATAGATTTAGACACTGACCTGTATACCAAAGTGTGCGAACGTAGACTTGAGGCTTGCTTGGCTAAATTGATTGGTTAGAATCTGATTTGCAATGGTAATATTGCCCATTTCATCAGTGTGACCATTAGTTCCGAATCCCCATGTGCGGTCCTTTATTTAGATGCCAAAAGGACCTTTGATCATGTGTAATGGGACCATCTCTGGTTGCGTATAACAGATAGGTTTAAGGACAGAGCTCATTAAAATGCTAAAACTGTTATATAGAAGCCTTTCTGTGACGGTGCTCTCAGAAAACAAATTTTCTGTGCTGTTCTTTAATTCCAGGCGCATTCACCAGGGGTGTGTTCTCTGTCTGCTGCTCTTTGCCATTTCATTAGAGCCCTTCACAGAAGCATACTGCAGTTCGGATACATTTGTCCAGATCAGCATTAAATGTATACAGCATTGCATTTCACTTTATGCTGATGATATCCTGTTATTCTTTCAGAGTTTTACGCAATTACTTCCTGTCTTTCTCAATCTTCTCAACCTCCCCTGCAGCCAGATTAACGTAGGTTAGCAGTGCCCTCTGCCAGCACATCAATAATATCAGAGCCCTCCCTTTGAAAGCGCAGTATGCGAATGTGTTTAGTGTACTCAATGCTGTGAGGAGGTGTTTAAGGTGACTAATACAACTCAATAAAGGTTGTTTTTAGTATTAATTATCTTATTAGAACCTTTTCATTGCATGCTTCCACCAAACTCTATAAATCACACATTATATTGAGTACTTTTTTCAGAACCAAAATCTACTTTATTGTCCACATAGTCTCACCGGGACACCCATATAAACAGTGTATATGCAGAGTACGTAAAACATTCAATCATTGCATTGTAAATAACAATACAGTCCACTACAAAAATACACTACACTACAAAAACATTAAGTGTTTTTTTACTTAATAAACATTAGATTCAGGTGTGAGCTGCATGCAAATGCAGTATTCTTTTAAAATAATTCTTCATACATTCTCCACGGGTTAAAAGCATGTGGTACTGGCTTGTCTTCAGGGTTGCTCTAAGTTACAGGCTTCAAGCACAGTGTGATACAGGTCAGATGTGGGCTTTTGCATGTTCAGGCTTACTTCTGGCCTGTACACATCAGTGCAGAGGAACTTACGAAGCTGCTGTCATACCATTTAAAACTTCCATCATTCATGATGATAGCCTCAGTCTGTGGGCAGCAGTGCTGGTTCAGTCCTCATTGGTGTGTCTCATCTTGTGACACCCAGCTGGTGAGAATTGGTTGACTGTTCAGTACTCTTCAAAAGATGTGCTTGCATTCCTACTTGCATTGGTGTCTGCAAATTAATATGAAAAATATTTACATTTAATTCATCAAAATATGGCATGAATGAATGCCTTTATAATAGGATGTACTTCTGAGAACTTGCCCAGTGCAGCCTGAGACCCATTCACGTCAAGCAGTAGATACAAGAGTGGGGGCAGGTTGAAGTATCTGTAGCTGCAGTAGAACCTGCACAGCCTGGCTTTGTGGGGGGTCCAGAGAGCAGCTGAAAGTGCAGTTCAGGGAGTTTGTTACTGCACATAGAAGGAAGGAGGAGAAGAAGAAAGCATGGGACATCGCAGTGTGAAACAGAGCAGAAGTGGTCAAGCAGCAGGGGAGGACAGAAGAGGGAGAAAACAGAAACACTGAGAGATGAGGCCAGAGGATGGTGGAGCTACCACTATATTGAATCTATACTGGAATTTAGAGAAAAAAATAATGCAACTTTTCATCACCTTTATATACTAATGGAAAATAGAAACTCAACACCTCCTCCTCCACACTCTGGCCCTCCCATCTGCGTGGAACAGGCTGAAGAGTGACTAATCTGTGACTAGGACCTGATGCCACTGCTGATGAGACCATCGCAGCCTCTGTC
The DNA here is from genome assembly GCF_055471065.1 of Atractosteus spatula. Classification (NCBI taxonomy): domain Eukaryota; kingdom Metazoa; phylum Chordata; class Actinopteri; order Semionotiformes; family Lepisosteidae; genus Atractosteus; species Atractosteus spatula. The sequence goes on from NC_142707.1 coordinate 77,087,678, forward strand.
TGTCCTAAACAGGTCATCTTGCTCTAAGGCCAGCAGCATGGAGCCTCACTGTCCTGTCACTGATGTGGGCATTGTGTCTGCCGGCAGTTTCAGCAGCAGTACAGGTGGCTGATCTGCTACAGTCTCTCAGATGGACCAGTCTGATGTGTCGGTCCTGCTCTGGTGTGGTCACTCGAGGGTGACCGGTTCTTGGACGGTCATCTGTCCTGCCGGTCTGCTGAAACCTTCTCTGCAGTCGGGACACAGTGGAGCGGCTTACTCCATAGTGTCTGGCAACGCAGGCACATGACATGCCTGCCTGCAGCATGCCAATGGCCCTCTCCCTTGCTTCTGGTGACATTCCAGCCATTATGGAGTGCACAGAAAACTGACTTAGTGTGGCCTTTTTCTTGCAGAGCTTTGAATTAAGGCCTTTTTAAAGGTGACCTGATTAGGCATACCTTCACTTAGACCTCGTTGGGTAAAAGTCCACCTAACGAGCTTTCCTGTGATTGGCACTGCACAAGCTGTATTGCTGATCAGAGGGCTTAAACAAACTGACAACTTTTTGTGAAAGTACAAAAGCTAGTATCCTCATTCCAGAAAATGTTGCGTTTCTTTTTTCCATCAGTATACTTAAGCATCAACAATGTGTCACAACTCCTATAACTGTTATTGCTATTTGAGAATTATTCTTTTTTTTCTTACAGCTTTCATTAAATCTGGGAAATTATTTACTTCCCAGTGATTCAAAATACAATACTGCAAAATCCTAAAATTTTCTAGAGATACTTTAGCACTTACCATAAAATTATTCAGAAGTGAATTCCTGAAGATTTCATTCAGCAAACAACATTTTGAGAATGTGTTTTTTTTTGTGTGTTAACTGTACCTAAATATTACTTTCTATGTACTGCAGTTGCAGTACTGTAACTGCCTTTTCATTCGTCTTCAGTTATTGCTTTTTGAAAAAATGCAGAAAAAATATTGCAGCTTCTTCAGGATCAGCAGTTCCTTTGTGTTTCTTGAGGAGCAGACTGGCAGAAGTGTCAAGGAGTGTGATTTACAATTGCTTCCGAATTCTCAGTAGTTACCCTGTAATAAACCCACCATCATTTGGATGTGGGGCATGCTTTTTCATTTTGAATGTTTGGAGAACTTGTCTTAATCACTAACCTTAGCTTAAGTCAGTCTCAGAAATGTCAGCAGGCAGAGATTTCACATTTGTATTCAGCTTCTATCAGGGTGAATGTTTTGCTTGAGACATTTTGAACATCCTGTAGGAGATCAATAAACATTTGTCTGTTTAACAGTTCTCTGAAATACATGAGGTTTTTCTTGTAGGAAAACACTACTGGAGCTCAGTTGTGAAGTTTTTTGGGGTTGTTTTATAGTCTTTTTAAAACGGTCATCTTTCTAGAAATAAGATCACTTTCTTGATGGTTATGTTGGAACATGAATCCCTGTGCCAGTATGAATCTTCTGTCTTAACCCTCAGAAGTCAGCTTGGAAAGAACATTGTATTCTACCCCTGCATATGTTTGCATGGAAGAATCGGTAGGTGTGAATGAAGTAATTTATAATGAGATTCTTGACTAGTTTTAAGCTGTGTGTTATTATCATTATTGAAAAGCACCCTTACCCTATCTGCTGCAGCACCTAGTGTAACTTATAGCCAGGAATGCCTTCTTAATGATGAAGCTTGATCTGTATTATTCTGTAGAAAGTCTTGCTTATTATTATATGTATCGATTTGCATTGCTTGATTGTCCCTAAGCCTCTCCAAAGGTGCAACATCTGTGGTGACAAGGTCCAACCACCGCACCGCCAACATTAACGTCTTATACTCTATATATATTAATATACTGTTGAAATGTGAAGATTTTGAGACAAACGTTCTGGGAGCTTTTTAAAAAAAGCTGTTTATTTCATTTGGTTTATTTGACTTCATGTGAAATTAATTGAGCATTGAAAGAATTGAACTGATACATCTTATTTGAGATTTCGCCAGCATTTCTTATTTATACAGTATGTTGTGATTCCTGGAATATCTACAGTACATTGAAATCTGCTGAACCAGTACTGAATGGTTAGTATGCTCTGCTGCTGGCTGTGGTTAATTAGTCCTGATTGGTTCATCTTTGCAAGGTTGTTAAGAGGTCAGGTGGGAGTTTTGTGGGAGTTTCACTGGTGCAGAAAAATGAGACAGTTGTGTGCAGCAGGATTGATCTTGGCCGGGAGAATTCGGATCGTCAGGACGGTGCTGGACTTTCCGATTGTGTTTCAGGCAAATGTCGGTTGCACAGCGCCAGGTTTGAGGCACCTCTGCTCCGTGGCTGGCTGGAGCGTGCGACCTCATGCGCTCTGGAGCACTGGCATGTAGTGAATCCACTCTTGCAGATTGTTTTTCATGAATTCCAGTGCAGTGCAGTGCAAGGAACTGTGAGGAACAAAAATTAATGTCTAAGACAGACAATTCAGCACTGCATTTCATTTTCAATGGGGTGTGAAGTTCTGTGACAAAGTGCGAGTATAGGACCAACCTTGAAATCAGTTGATTCGGTAGAAAGATATCAATAGACATACTAGATCTTTCCCTGCTCCTGAAGGCTTTAGTTCAAATCTTAATAAGTAAAATCTATTGGATTAGATTTGTTGTCCAGCGAGGCTATATCCACTGCTGAAACCTAACAGTGATTACTTCTAAGGAGTTGAAAAGTTTTGCAAGCCTTTTGCTCTCTGAGGATTTCAAAACAGCTCAGCAAAGGGGAATGCCTTAAAGGGCCTTCATTTATTTAGTCCTTTGCCAGCTTTCACAACTTTTTATAATGCAAGTCAGCTTGTGTAGGTTCATTTATAGACGGAAAATAACATTCAGCGCCTGCAAACGCATGATAGTGCCCAAACTCCCCGAGCAGCTTCATCAAGGTGCCTGGGATAACAGGTAATTGAATTTGAAAGGCACTTGAAGTTGAAGTAATGTTTGTGCGGTAGCATTCTGATTGTGTACTAACTCCTACTATAAGTGAAAGTCCATGGCACAGAGTCGGGCTTATAAAGAGTTCGCCTGTGTGCTTCTGAAAATGAGCGTGTAGTATTAAATACTGATTTAATCTTTCTTACAGTATGTGTCAAAATGTAATAGAAGGATTTGAGAAATCGGATTAAAGAGATCTAAAAGATTGATTGGTAGCACCAAAGCTTATAAAATGTTTCTTTCCTTGTTAGCTTGAAAACAGTTTCACGTCACTACAGTATGTGTTCAGCAGTGTGTGCAGTAATTCTTTCATCTTTCTCAAAGTACTCAACTCAACAGAGCTTCACCAAAGCATTTCCTTTTAAGGGAGCGTTTGATATTGTTCATATTTTGTTTCAGAGATATGCATTAAAATGTGTGTTTATATGGTCATGACTTCTAATGTATTAGAATGCCTAGGTATTCTGCACCTCTGATATTTGTTGATGCCACATACTGAATTGTTCAATTTTCATTGCATACATTGTCATTATCAATCTAACTAGTGAAAACAAAGCGAAGCTCAATTTTGTCTTTTGATATCCAGGTATCTGTATTTGCTGTTTTCTGAGGATGATCACCTACCCTTTGAGCACTGGGTGTTCAACACGGAGGCACATCCGTTGCCAGTAATAAGGAAAGAAGACACTGACAAACCCAAACAGCAGAAATAGAGCCAGCGACACCCTTAGGTGAGGAATATGGAACTTGAGATGACAGCTCAGATTCTTTCTACTCGTCTGCCTTCTGATTCTTCCTTACTACAGTGTCAGAAGCGTCCTACCACACAGACTCGTACGGAGAGGCGGCGTTCTGACACTTGATCCTTTCATCGTGTCCGGGGGGATCACCAGCTCTGGCAGTCCAGGCTTGCTAGTCGTTTCAAGACACTTTTTCCTCAAGACTCCGTCGAGCCTCTGAGAAACAAGGTTCCTCAAAGTGTTTTTGTCACCTTATAGAAGAGAGATAGCAGTCTGCATGTTCCCTGTTTTGTAACAGACAGTTTTGACTGCTGTGATGTTGCAGAGGCTGTAAGACACTTTCCTCCTCTGTGAGGAGACGAGGCCACTTTCAGTTTTAATATTTGCTGTCACAAAAAAAGCCATAACAATTATAGAAAGCTTTATACAAAGGAACATTTTGTGAATGTATGTGTGTCAAAATTTCATTGTGGTTTAGATTTTTTTGCCTTTAACATTTTATTAATTGCTGGTCATATTTTTTTTAATTCTATGATAAAATGAGGTTTTTAGTAGGATTTAGTTCTGATGAAGACATGGGGCTGTTTTAATACTGGTAGCCAGTGCTAAGCAACATCTAATCAGATTAAAATAGTGCCTTTAGTCTATATCATGTACGATAAGTAATGTCATACAAATGCCAAGCTTTTAATTTATTTCAGAGTAATTTAAATTGCAGATAAAGACTGAAGTGGTAATTTATTCTCGATTTTTATCTCTTCCACATTGCCACCTACTGGAAAAATGTATCCCTTTTTCTCCAAACTGCTAACCCATTCAGAGTGCTGGTCTCCTTAAAACCTTGCATTAACGTGATCGGCTCTTTACGGTTCCCCTCGTATGTGTTCCTAAGAGTGTATATTATGTATATCATTTAAAGTTATAATTGTGTCAAAGCATCATAAATTAAGCCATTTACTGTAAGATAGATAGGATCTTTCTTTGATCTGTCTATCCAATACACATTTTTGCTCTTCAGTTTGATCTGTGCAGGAGTTGCTTGTTAGTTTGTTGTGAGAAAATGTCAGATGGGATTTTTAAAGTATGTATTATGCAGGTCCCTTTTTTATTAATTACTAAGCTTCTGTTAATAATTTTCAACTGGAGTTGTGTTCCCTGCCCTGCAGAGTGCAGTAGGAAGAGATAACGTTGTGTAAGCGCTTGAGTCAGTCCTGAGTGGATAAATGATTGTATGCGAGTGGGGATAGAGTGTTAAGAGTAAAAATTACGGGACGTTTCCCTCCCTCCCCTTGTTCCTTCAAAGCACAAATTGTTGATATGGATTAACTGATGTGTGTGTAGTAGGAAAATATCCCAGCCAGTTCCAAACAAGCACAAGCAGAAGACACAAATTGTAATGGAGAGATGCAAGAAATGCTTACATTGACTCTGTTCTACACTGGATTATATTTTGAACTAGTCATCTGTATACTGTACAGGAGATGTAAGAGAAGGGGGCTGTAAATTCAGTACAACTGTTTCACCTTTCTGGGGGCTCTTTAAGCTGGACACTCTTTCCAGTCGGGAATTCTGGTAGAACACATCTAACAGTGAGCGTCGTGCACAGTGATGTGACATTTCACAAAGCAAATGTGCATGTTTTTGCTGGAACCTAAACTGGAGCTTTTAGCTGCATGAGGTTATTAGACTTATAAGGGAATCTAATTTTGTCTGCTTAAGATTCATAATATATCTCTGACTGGCTGTATTGATTTTAATTGCCTTTTTTACACCATATTATACCTAATGAACATTTTAGGTCGTGGGTATTTTCTCTTCAGGAGGCATACATATTGTTATTTTTGGGAAAATGGCAGCCTAAAATCTTGCTTCTTTGTCAGATCTTTGTCTTGGTTTAATATATTTTTGTTATAAATCTTACTGTATACGTTTCTATGAATGTAAACTACAGTATGTGCAATTTTTTAGACATGTGTCAGTTCATTTCCTGTGTAAATACACTGTCTGGGGCAAGAGTCTGTGTTTATGGAGTATAGTGTGATCTTCATGTCAGCTGGACTTTCACCTGTGCTCAGTCATATACCATTCAGTGGAAGGGAAAATATTCACATTACACTGTGACAATCTACGTACTTGATATTGTTTCAGGGGTTGATTTATCTCCCTAAAATATTCCTGTATTGATTTGTATTTTAGCATTCTTTTAATGTTTCTTGTTTCTTTGGTAATGTTTGTTTTAATGGATAATTACTTATCAAAATCCATGTCAAGTAAAATGAAAACTACAATCATTCGCTAGGGTAAATCGCTAAGCTAAGCCTTGGTGGTTATCTGTAGAGTTACTCAGAACTTTAATGTGCTGTATAACATTCAGTAATAAGTCATCTCAAGTCTTTAAGAATTGTGGTGTTAATTTCAAATTGAACTTATGTGGTTGCATATCATGAAGAGCCATCTTATATTACAATGCCTTTTTGTAAAGTTGTTCTTTATGGTTTTTGTTAAAACATAAAGATGTAACTGTACAATATTGCTGATAATCATTCCATTGCACATAGTTTATTTTCATTTATATGCAATTTAATATGTGAAAAGTGTCGTTTTCTTGTTTTGAATATGTAAATAATCCATTCAGGCAAATATGCCACTATACATTTATATAAATCTTATGACATTATGGAATTAATGAGGATAAGGAGCTGCAAAGTTTTTAATAACTATATTTGTTACACTATTGTGAATAAAGAAAATCTTTTAATACCTTTTCACCCGTGACATTTGTGTTGCAAATGCAGTTTTTAATACACTATTTAGACAAATGTGAAATAGCCAACTTTAATACGAGCAAGTGATACTTTCTATTGCAGTGACATATCCAGTTACATTATGTGGATAATTAGATTATATAGATGAGATGTATCCACAAAATAATGTGTTTTTAAAATGTTCTGCTCTGTGCTGAAGTGCGAAGACTTAACATTTCTGTTTCTTCCAAAGGGATCTCAAACTGCTCAAGTACTTCAATCAGCCACCCCCGACGTGCAGCACCCACCATAATGACACATGGTGCACATTGTGTACAGACAATGGTGCAGAGGGAGATGAGAAATTACTTTCCCTGTTCAAGGGGTAATTTTAGGAAGGGCAATGTGCACAAGTCCAAAGTAGGATTAAGCCAGGACACTGAGGTTAGCACCCCCACCCTTTCAAAAAGTGGCAAGGGATCTCTCATGACCAGATCATCAGGATCTTGGTTTAACGTCTTGCAATAGAAACATGTTTGTTCTTGGTGAGAATGTGGGGGGCCTGGGAGAATGTTATCGCCTTCCTGCCTTGATTGTGTCCTGCACAGACACTGCATTGCAGAAGCCTTCAGCGTTGTGCTAATCTGTACAATCTTTACTCCAATCTGTACAAACTTCACTCCAATCTGTACAAACCTCACTCCAATCTGCACAAATTTCACTCCAATCTGTACTAACCTCACTCCAATCTGTACAATCTTCACTTCAATCTGTACAAACCTCACTCCAATCTGTACAAACCTCACTCCAATCCGTGCAAACCTCACTCCAATCCGTGCAAACCTCACTCCAATCTGTACAAACTTCACTCCAATCCGTACAAACCTCACTCCAATCTGTACAATCTTCACTCCAATCTGTACTAACTTCACTCCAATCCGTACAAACCTCACTCCAATCTGTACAAACCTCACTCCAATCCGTACAAACCTCACTCCAATCTGTACAATCTTCACTCCAATCTGTACAAACCTCACTCCAATCCGTACAATCTTCACTCCAGTCTGTACTGACTTCACTCCAATCTGTACAATTTTCCCTCCAATCCATTACAATCTTCTGCATTTTCTACCAGTTCCACCATTGAACCAACGCGTCACTCGGTTTGTAGTTTTAATGAAACCACAAGCTTTTAATTTTCCATTTCAACAGTCACAACGATAAAATAGTTAAAACAAGCATGTCAGAGTTTTTCCAAAATAGCCACAAGGACCGAGTTAAAAAAATTAAAGCAGATGCTTACAAAGAAAGAGGAATACCCTACCGCTACCAGCTAAATACTGTGTGTATATTAATGTTAATAAATTAATATCTTTAATGACATTCAGAAACTTTTTATTTTCAGCTACCAAATTTTAACCTTCAGTTACAGAATTCTGTATTAATTATCTATATTAAGTGGATTTAAAGTACTACAACAGACCAAATGAAACTAATGTTTTCACTAACATCTAACGCACCAGAAGTGCAACCTATCAATCTTCTTTGGGCAGTGAAGACTCTTTGGGCACTGCACTGCTCAATCTGTGTGGCTGCATCAGTAGAGCAAATGATGTTGTATTTAAATTTTCAGAAAGCATTTATAAAAAAAATGTATGCAGGTGGTATACTTTCAGGGAAACAAGTGTATGGATTGAGAATTAGTTATTAAACAGAAAACAGGGACAGTGGTAAATGCTCAGATTGGGGTGATGATAATGATGGAGTTAGGGGAGTACTACGGGGTCTGTCCTAGGACCACTGCTCTTCCTAATTTATATCCCCTCAGCTAGATCAGGGGACAGCAGACTTTCAGAAGGGGCATGCCAGCAGTTAGCTCAAATTAACTACACATCTTACCGTTTAGTGTGATCCTTGCCCTTGCTTTTCCTTGCTGAGAATCTCAGACTCATAGCTTGCCTCTCTAAGCAACATGCAAGTGTTCAGTTAACTGGCTACAAGAAGGACAAAGACCTGAGTTCTTGTATGAAACACCTGTTCACAGAGGTATGTACATCCAAATGCTCAGAGCAGTGAAAGTCCTCTTTCTTCAAACAGTCGATTTTCACTGGCAGGGACTTCCGAGAGGTCACGATAGACACGATGTGATTGCTTTCAGTAGCCTCAAGTGTGTTTTGCAGATCCTGTTGTCGTATCTCATTCAGTATCCCTTGGGAATCTAGGAAATTCTGCCAGGTCTCAGATGTACACTCCAAACCCAGCCACTCAGATTGTGCAATATTTTGAATGTTTTCTAAGATGTTGGAAATAGCGGAAAGCTGAGGTGCCAACGTCCAGAGAATAAAAGTTAACAGTGATCTGCACTGTGCAGACAGAGGTCAAGTCCATTTATATGCGTGATGATGTTGGCTAGAATAATAATAATTCCTTACACTTATATTGTGCTTTTCTGGACACTCCACTCAAAGTGCTTTCCAGGTAATGGCGACTCCCCTCCACCACCACCAGTGTGTAGCCCCTCCTGGATGATGCAACGACAGCCATAGTGCACCAGTACTCTCACCACACCTCAGCTGGAAACATCGTTTTCAACCCATTTTTCTTTGTGCTGTTCAGGGTACAATATAGAACACAAACTGCGCAGCCTTAATGATGAACAAATCCATATTCATCTCTCCAAAAGGGTTGATATAAGGGAACATCTAACTTTCCTTTCTTTCAAAATGGCAACTGCTATTTGGTCCAACATGTTTGTACTTTTAAGTGTGAAAAATGTTACCAGTCGCACAAATTTACAAGCTTTCCTTACAAACAATAGGCGAGACCCCGCTTAAAATATTGACTGTGTAGACACCTAGTAGTGGACATTTTAATGTAGAAGAGCACAGGGTTTTGCATGGAGGTAGTAAGAACATAAACTAAAAATACACAATTGAAAACCCTGAGCCAGAAGAGTTTTCTTATTAAAACAGACTTGTGTTTATGTTGACATCATTTACAATTTCTAGACAATGTGGAAATAAATTAAGTTAAAAAAAAGATATCAGAGGATGTAATGTTAAAATTGTATTACACTGTAGTAAGGCCTTATTTAGAATGTTGTGTACAATTTTGGTCACCACATTATGCAAAATACTACTGTTCAGGAATCTGTACAGAAAAGATTAACCAGATATATTCCAAGGTTTGTCCTACACTGACAGGCTCAAGGAACTGAAACTTCTTAGTCTGGAATAGACTGGAGAAGATTATAAGCAGACCTGATACAAGTATTCACAACCGTCAGATTTGGTCAATGGATGAACACTGAATCAAACCAGAGGGTAAAAGTGGAAACTACCTGGAAATTCATTTTGAACCATGAGCAGGAGACACTTCATTATCCAAAGGTTATGGGAATCCTGAACAAGCTACCAGTCATAACTACTAACCACCACACAGGCTAGATAGACTGAATTTGCCTTCTTTCATAAATTTTATGATGATCTAAAATGTTTACTGCAATCATTATCATTGCACAGGGAGACGTAATAATTGGCATAAAGTATTGAATTCCAGGAAACAAGAGGATCATATTTATTAACATCTCGATGTATCCAATGTATTCTCTGAAATAAAATCCAATAAAAGCATTTTGTTGTTTGAAAGCACAATGGAAGCCTGCAGGAGCATATTGAGTTCTCTAAACTTTTCCTGTTTTTCTGTAAACAGCACCACTAAAAGAGGAAACACATTGAGATCAGTATTCAATATTTAATATTAGCAGTAACATGATAATTGTCAAAGAGCTGTCACGATTGTAGTCCCTCCCCCTTAAGGGCGCTCTGGCTCTTCCTTGTTTGCCTCATTCCCCGCACCTGTTCCTTATTCCAGCCCCCCTTAAAAGCCAGACACTGACGTTAATCCGAGCTCTGCTCTGGTTTCCGCACCAGCCAAGTCCGGGACCTGGAAGCGCCTGGTCCCGTTAAGGTTTTATTTTCTGTTCCTGTTCCCTGCCGGTTCCGACCCGGTTCCCGTTTTAAATCGCCAGTCTTGGATGGACCGCCTGGTTTTGACTTTTGCCTCCATTTGGATTCCCCCTTGGACTTTCTTCTGGACTGTTTGCCTCAGCCACACCTCCCCCGAACACGAGTGCACCATGGACACGCCCCCGTTCTCATTCCCGACTCCCGCATGCCTTTTTTCCTTGTGTATTCTCACTCTACCCCGGACTGTGTCGTCCGCTTAGGGTCCGGAAAGAACTGTTTCGTTACAAGAGCTCTCTGATAAATGAAGACAACTTTCACAAGATGGGATGAACATAAAATAATCCACAATTCCACAGTAGTGTCCATTATTAAGAAATTTAAGGCTACTGGACAGGACACAGGGTTGTCTTGTCACCATTGGTTGTGAAATACGAGCATTCTGAGACAGCTTAAAATCCTAAAACATTTATGGATATCTCCAGCACACACAGGTATCTTCAGGACACAAAGTGTCAAAAACTACCATGAGACATATCTCACAAGAATGTGCCATCCCTGGCTGGATTGCATGGAAAACTCCTTTTCTGAGGACACCCTAAAAAGAGGCCACTTGAATTTGGCATATTGCATCTGAATGACAATTGCACCCATGCCTTGTGCCAGATGAAACAAGAAGTAAGCTTTTGGATCCGTGCCCACTGTGAAATATGGAAGGAGGTCCTTTATGTTTTTGCATCTAAGGATCCTAGATATGGTGAACCAGACACAAGGTTCCTCCTTCCAATAAGCTCAATCTAGGCAGACAACAGACAAACCAGCATATCAATGATCTGAAGCCACATCCAAATTAAGAGATGGTCTCCTTGGTGGTTTGGCTGAGTGTATCCTTTAGGACACCCTCAGTGAACCTTCACGACCTGTGAGAACTCTCTTTACTAGCCCTTCAGATCAAAAGGGTTTGGAGAAAAAAGAATGGTAATTTTTAAGGCACTTTGTTTTAGAACTACAGTATATCTGATGTTGCCAGATCCTTGATAAGGAAAGCAAAGACTGAAAGTGCTTTATCATAGGATCTGACACACAGCACGCAACTGGGAAAAACTACATTGTTTTTTTCTCTTTTGTTCTTTATTTTGTCTCTCGTGTTTAAAACTACAGTGCACAACACAGAGAAAGAAAGGTTCGACCACAACATTCTGTTGTTAGATGAAAGAAGGCTGTCAAACAGAAGGCTTTGCAGAGTCAGATAGTTTTAGAAGCACTGTGATCATTTTCAGAGAATAACAGAATAATGTATTTCAAATAAAGCAGAACAATAATGCCTTAAAACATGGCGAATCTGAAACAGGTTGTATAAATTGAAAAAACTTTCACCAGGCACTATTCTGTGCAAGGAGAAAAGGCTAGTGAACCTAAAACATGGACACTTCTACTCTGTAGTTCCTGTATGAGGATACTTGCTTGTCTCGATGCTGGTTATGAAATATCCATTCTGAAGTTTAAGAATACACTTCTACTACTCCATTTCAATTACTTTTTTTTCCAGGAGAGGAGGAAGAGCACAGTATTTTATATTCAGTGGCTCTTTTTGTTAATTCATGAATTTCAGTGAGATTTCTTGAACTATTACTGTTGTAGATAATTGTGAATGCAGACTTTCTAATGACAAGGGGAATTTTGGAAAGGCCAGTTGAGTGCTTTTCGCAATCTTGGCTCACAGCTGTCAACAACAGCACCACATGTCTGTAAGTCCCTGCTGAGAGCTAAGACAGTCCTAGCTGAGCTGGTCCGCCTTGTCCTCGGCAGTGCTCCGCCACTTAAAGAATCCTGCTCAAAGTCAGCTAGTGACATGACCCAGGCTCGAACCCGTGATCACAGAGCTCACGCTGCACTTGGGAGAGGGCCTTCCCCTTTGAGCCACTTGGAAGGCCAGGCCTTGCAAGACATGTAGGGCTTTATTTTCCCTGGAAGCTTTATATTTTTGAGCTGTACTTATATTTGCTGTGCTGTGATAGACCCCAGCCCTAGACAAATTAGCTTCAAGTATCTGAGCCCCAAAACGCCCACAATGACAGTCACATAAAGATGTACGACGCTTTCTTTAGGATCATTCTCAAGTCTTTCAAAACTTAAGCGAAGCTCCTACAACACTCCATAGCAGTCTTCCCAGACTGCTTCCTTAAACCCAACCACCTCTTTTCATACCCCATCCTTACTAATTACCCCGTGCAAGATTGCGGAATGTGAGTCTTCATCAATAATATATTTGACACCCAATGAATCTCTTTACAGTAATAGAGTCTTTTCGACTGTCTCCAGTGGCAAACCCATTGTTACCGCAGACGGGACCTCCACATCCTTTTTTCTACATGTATAATGTGCACTTGTTTTTTTAAAACTCATAATAATGTTACATTATTATGTCCAAAATTCGACAACCAGAATCCTGACCAGGTCTAGTGCCAATGATCACATTACCCCTGTCCTGGAGTCCTTGCACTGGCTTCCTGTCAAGTTTTGTATCAACTTCAAAATCCTCATGTGCAATTATAAGGCTCTGCATGGCTTGGCACCTCAGTACCTGTTGCTACTATTGTCCTACTTGCAACCTTCACTCTTCTAATTCAGGTACCCTGTTTGACCCCCAAGCCCGTCTACACTCTATGAGTGACAGGGCCTTCTCCTGTTAAGCTCCAAAGCTCTGAAACTGTCTCCCCAAGGATATCAGAGTCCTCTTCTCTAAACTCCTTTTAATCCAGACTCAATACCTTCTTCTTTAGAAGAGCCATTACTTAACTGGTTCTGTTCTTTACCCCTCTGCTCCTACTGCATTCAGTACCCTCATCTACTGTCTCCTCTAACTGTGTATTCTCATTGTATAATGTGCAACATTGTCATTCTGTAAAGTGCTTGAGAGGCCACCTTTAGATTATTATTAATTATTATTATTATTGCCGCAAGCAACAGGGCCTTACAGGAAAGTTAATGGTGATTCTGCCAGGTCACTAGAAACTGAGAAGACCCTTTTCTGACTGCTCTGTCGGTGACTGCACTAGTAACAGCTAGTGACAAGACCCAAGTGAGAACCAGTGACTTCTGAGTGTCATGGCTGAACCAATTACATCTCCCACCCTCTATCAGATCCTTAACTATGACACTTTCAGAGTATCATGTATCAAGTATCATCTGCTTTATGAAGAATTCATGAGGTTTTGAAAGCAGCCCCGAGGGCTGAGATAGCCTTTTGCTGTGTGTGAACACCAAGCTTGTTCAGTCCCGACAGGAATTATTGTCCTTTTCTTAAGGCAGTCAATGTCCTATCAAAGACCATCTTGCTTTTGAAGTCTTCTGTACTTCAAATAATGTTCTGTATAAATATATTTGATTGTTATTAGTAGTCTTTAATCAGCTATAATTAAAGATTTTGTTTTTGAAATGAAAAAAAATGAAATGGGAATTAAGTAATTCACAGCCTACAGGGAATTATCTTATTATCTTGATTTTCAGCACAACGCCTCTAGTTCTATTTGCCATTTTGTATCTTAATACTTCTCTTTTAGACACAAAAACTGTCTGATTCCAGGCACTGTAAAGAAAAGATTGTTTTCCTATATTACAAAAGTTTATTCCTAGCCCAGGCATCACTAGCAGTTTGTCCAGTATTTATGCATTTGACATTTAAACATGAATACTGTTCCCAGCAGTGCTCTTTTAATATGATAGATTCTCATTTACGAAACACAGCTGTTATTTCTTTGTTTTGTTAGTTTTAAAAGGCCTAGGGCATGACGTTTCTTAATTTTAAATGATAGGCCATAGCTATAATTTGATTTATCTCACTAGATAATACATTTTTGAAGGATGAAACATACAACTGTCAACAGCCCAAGTAGTTTGGAAAAGATCAATCATCCTGACCTACTTGTTTATTTTATGAGATATGGAAAAAAAGCTAACAAGTATTTTTTAATCTTTTTATGTTGCCTTCAATTTCTTATCTCAGAAAGACAAATGCAGACCATTCTTTAGACTAATGCAAGGAGTGACAATACTAACAGTATGTAAAATGATGCCCATCTCTATGGTCGCAAGAAAGTTAATTTATCCTAAATGAATGCACAACGCTGATGACATGCTGAGCAGTTTGTCCAGGAGAGTCTTATAACCATAATGAAGGGCAGTGATGTGGTTTGGGCAGCGCACTGAGCATCTGTCTGCAAGCTGTCTCCACTGATCTGAGAAGAGGAGCTGGGCCAGGATTAGGGGTTTTAAAGGGTCCTGAAGCACTCTCTCTGCACTCCCCGTGAGCACAGAACGCTCGAGCAGAGCCTGTGACGTGGCCTTCTCCGAGCCACAGCCTCAGCATCACTGAGTCCCCACACTATGCGGCGTAACGAGGGCTACAGCTTTTGCAGAACACAGCCTTGCTGTGTGAACACACTCATTCAGGCCGCGGCAGCCCCACCGCCACCAGACCGGCCATCTACAGAGCAGACAGGTCTGTCCGGGTGGAGCAGCTCGTTCATTTAAGTCAATGTTGATGCTTCGAGCACAAATTTGCATTGCAGTAGAATCTTAAATTATTCTTGCAAATTGGCATTATCATTGGAAAACAAGTTGTTTTCACTACAGACTTATTTTCTTTTTCAGTTTGTTGATACGTCAAGCCGAGCTCCACAGAATAAATAATGTTTTCTTTTAATTTATATAAAAATCACAGTAACATCTTCACCCAGTTTTCCTGTAACTGCATACAGATGTGCGACAGTGAAGATCTTTGCAATGTGCTTTATTTGCGTCTCGTTTGGGCTCTTTTGTAGTGAATCAGGCAAAAGAAGAGAGCAGACCTTGCAGCTGGCCGAGCAGGGGCACATGAAGGAGGAAGAGTGTCTGAGGAGTTCCTTGTCTGTAGTCTGACCGGAAAGAAAACGAGCACCAGGGCCTGTTGTACAGTTGAGAGCACTAGTTCACGATTTACAGGACAAGATGAGCTGGGAGAGACTACTGCCCCCTAGACCAAACCCCAATGGCTTAGAAATCCTCCAATTCACCAGTGAAACTTGCCAAAGCTAAAAAAACTCTACCAATGAAAGTCAGCACTTAAAAATGAACATCATGCAGCCTGATATAATAATATAAACCTACTCTATACTCCTGACTTTGCTATTTTGACTAGTACCACTCCACCGTTTGGCTGATTTGATCCCATGGAATGATATCTCCTTTTCTTTTTTCTGATTTCTTTGAAGTCTTTATGAGTAGCAAACAGTCTTCATCAGAAGCAGACAGCATATTGATAATGCTGAGTCTGTTCCTCTGTTTTCAGGGATGTATGATTCATCCCACTTTGCTGATAACGTTCATTATTTTAATTCCACAGTTCTTTTCTGAAAAAAAAAGAATGTCTTTTGGTATTTAAAACTATTTTTGAGAAACTCTGATGGGTTTAAAAGAATAGTTTTCAATGGCTTTTTCAAACCACCATTATGATGGATTACAGTTTCAGCTGCAATGAGTCAAACCTTCATTGTTACTTAATGATTTATTTACTAAGGAAGTATCCACCAGTGATCCAAAATTAATTCTTGATTTTCATTCTCCATGGAGCAAGATATGCAAACATGATAAAATTGATTGTATTACCACAGTTTCCAAGAGCTCTAGGCAATATAAGTTCAATCATTCATTTGATTTTTTTTCAGGTTTTTAAACTCTTTGTGTGAAATAATTTTAAGAAAGTTACATATTATATATTAAATATTTTTTTGTGAATACTGTATAGGAGTACTCACTTCAGGAATCTTTAAATTCGTATTGTCTGTAGAGAATAGTATTTTTCTGCTGTTACATGACCACTACATTACTATGGGCTTTTATACATACCTCCTGTTCTATAGCAGGGGTGCCCAACCAGACGATTGATCGCAAGAATTTAAAAATAAATGGTCTGACTATTTACTTTTTTCGACAGCCTAAAAATGTATTCAGATCTGTGCATGTCATGTCAAACATTTTACTGCCCTTGTGTGTGTTTGACCCTTGTCGAATGGGTTGTAAAAGTCTCTCCCCGAGTGCTGGCTGACACTGGGAGGAAAAGGTTACAGGAGCTCAGTAAATAACGAGTGTTACTACCGCACGAACCCCACATTCGCTACAATGCAAAGTGGAGCGAAACAGACTGGCCGTGACAAATTCGCCAAGAGTGTGATAAGTTTGATTGCCTATTTGATAGTTGTAGTGTTTGAGCGAAAACGATGAAGCAAAGAGACCGAAAACTTACCGTTACCACAAGGAATTGGAGCATGATTAATTTTGGGGACTTTCGGATTCAAATCTGATATGCTAGCGTCTACGCGAAAATAGGTAATATAGAACACCATTTCAAAACTGCACACAAAACGTATGATGTGGACTTTCCCGCTAAAGCTGAGTTACGGAAAAGAAAAGTGTAAAATTTTAAATCTCAACTAGCAGCAGTCGGTTTTCACGAGGCCTAATACAAGTTTGAAAGCGGCAATTATCGCATCGCTCCGTGTGAGCCACGTCCTGGCTCAGCACAAGAAGTCATTCAGGGATCGAGAAGTAATAAAAGCGTTTGATGAGGCTGCTGACTTGCTGTTTGGAGATTTCAAAACAAACAGTTTTGGCATGGTTCAGACAGCTGTTGCCTGAAATCATAGTTTCTCAAGTCGTCTAAACATGGTGAATATGCCCAATTAGAGGATGACCAGTGGCTTCTGGATTTAGCATTGCTCACATACTTGACTCAACTGCTGAATGAGCTGAATGTCGAGCTGCAGGGACACAATAAAAATGTCATCGACATGATCGACAGTGTCAACACGTTCAAAAAAACTACAAGTATTCTCAAGTAAGCTTCTCAGTGCCAATGCTCACATTAAGGTAGGATATTATTTTTTCTAAAATGGGGAACATTGTTCACTGTAGCATGAGTAACTTGCTTTTATTTGCTGTCATTTTAGTGATGGAATCGTTATTGTACTGATGTGTCCACAGTTTTCCCTATATCATAGCTTCAAATTCACACTGGTAGATCGCGCTGGACTGGTAAATGAAATGTTCTATAGTAACATTATTCTTTTTCAGCACTGGGAAATTGAGGATGATTGTTTTTCAGTTGGTTGTTTTAGTGTATTCTAAGAAGTTATGTGAGATGGTCTATAGTAAGGGACTTCCAAGAAGCCAATTATGATGTCATTCATTTTTTTAGTCACAAAAACAAGGCTGGATTAGGTAGTAAAGACAGAAATATAAGATACTAGAAATCAGGTTCTAAAGGTTTATAAATCCTTGTAATAAACTTGTAATAAATTGTCAAAGGTCTATTTGTTCATTTTTGGGACACCTGAGAGAATTCATTGTTTCACACATTAATATTTCTTATTTAATTTATGATGCTTTGTTTTATCTGTCATTTGTATGCTCCACACCCAGTTTTAGAACCCAGTCCTTTCAGTCCCAGCTGAGCACAACAAGCCCAGATCACAATGAAAGATTCAGTTATACAGAATCTGAGGAGAGATGTGTCCCAGTTACAGACTTAGAGCTCAGACTGAAGGACCTTTGAATGAAACTTAGTTACTGAAGAATTCAGGCAGACAGACCTGTTGTTTGACACTGGCTGTAACGCGTTCTGCCGTCCAGCTGACTTTGTGTTGTTGTCGGACAGCTGGCCGTTAGAGTGTGCATTCTGGGACTGGTACTGTGTGAACGCCCTTTAACATTGTGTGGTTAAATATGTTTTGTCTGTGTCTTGACATTGATGGTAACACAAGAGATTGCCTGGGGCTGTACTAGGATTATAAAAGGCCTTTGAGAATGAATGCATTAAGAGCATAGCAGTAGAAGATACTGTACGTTTTGATGTGTCCCTGTTTTGCTCTCCAGAAGGGCCTCTCCATAATAATAAATCTGCGTCAAAACTTCACTGAGCTGCGTTGTGATTTCTTGCGCCCCTGCAGTTATGACTAATGATATTAATGAGTGCCACCTCTACCTGAAGACAGCTGCTTGTCTGGGCACCTGATGCTCATTTCTATTTATAGTCCAGGAGCCGCTGACCTCACTGCAACAACTGCTCTTGTTTGAGCAGACCACGTGACCTGCTTTCAGTGAGCATGCCTGGCATCTGCCCTGACAGTCACTGCTCCTGCTACCCTTGGAGGGGAGCATCATAAAGATTTGGTCTGACAGTCCGTGATCAAACCCCAGTCTCCTGGATGTGGAGTTTAGAGTTTTTAGTGTTTGTACTAACCATTCAGACAACATGTCCGGTGTAACAGTAGCAGTATATCCGTATATTCCAGTCCTTACTCTTTTCTTCTCATGGTTAATAACTTGACAAACTCAGAAACCGTTTAAGAAGTCTTCTCTCCTCAGCTATTGCACTTCTTACTAAAGACAACAATATTTTAACATTTAACTTTATTTTAAAAATAAATAGTATGCGTGTGATCTTACAGCAATGGTGCAATGCATTCTTTAAAGCATGTAGTTTTGGAGCAAAGACTATGAGGTATTGATTGTAAATAAAACTAACTTTACCAAGAGAAAAGGGTGTTATCTCTGACCTTTCCTCCGTATTGTATCTGGAATTCGGACTGTTTTCCAGTATATGTCTCACATATTTGTAACAGATGGGCTGGTGTATGTAAGCACTCCTGTCTGTGATGGCACACTGGCTTGGACACTTTGCTGTAGTGTTGACAGATGGAAATGCTCTTAGCTACTGTACCTCCGGGGCAGCAGGCTGGCTCAAGATCTTTATATGTTTAAAGGTCATTCGGCACAGAAAGAAACTATCCAGGCTGTTGTTTGCTATCTGGAGAGCGTTTATATTGTTCTGTGTCAAGACATATGTTTTAACAGAGGCATGAGCTTCATATAGACAACTCCCTTTAGTGAACCTTCAGAGCATTTCATATACTGTAGGTCATGCTTAATATATCATTGATCATTTTGCTTGATGGGCAAACCTTCCATTAATCCTTGCAAGGTAAATGTTTGTGCTCTTCAGTAACTGATTACTGTTGCTGCCTCGGTACCTATACCTATGTGAACAAGTGTCATCTTTTGTGTGCATTGTGGTATTAAGCAAAAATAACAAAAACAGCAGAGCTGCTCACCAGACCATTAGGGTTTGGGCAGTGGAGATCAGGCCTGAAAGTTATATAGTCACCATCTGCTTGAACCATAGAAAAATGGTTATTTTTTTCAGTTCATGAATAAATGAGAACCTCTGTACCCTGAGGTATACCAGGCTCCCATGAAATCCTGCATGAAAACCTTGTTGTTTCAGTCTTCATTTCTGTGGCATTAAGTTCAATCATACAGGAACGAGGGGTCTGTGATCCTTCATAGAAGGTCTTCGTAGCCAGAAACTGCGTGGAAGTGCGCTGCAGTCCCAGAGCAGGAGCCAGGACTTCACACAGAAGGGTGAGGGATACGGAAAAGACCGCCCAGCCCGGCGGGAGAAGCTGGAACCCTGGCTTTAAGGAAAGGGATGGATGAGATCCTTGAATTAGTTACTGTACCACCTATCAAACGGGCTTCATGGGGCAAATGGCCTCCTCTTGACTGCACCTCTCTTGTGTTTTCGTACAGTCAGAGCTGCTCTAAATTCACAACCGATATTAGCAGCCTTCATGCTGGCCGCTCTAAGCGTGTCTAAATGCCACAAGCAGGGCAGAGCTCTCAACAGCACATTGCACTGCAGACAGTTGCCCTGCAGCGAGAGGAGTGCTTGTGTCTTCCGTGCTAGAGAGTCTTCTGAGCTGATATACTCTCTGTACCTGTTCCCTGAGGGCGTTCCCACGAAACATGCATTGTTATGCCATTAATGGGTCTGTAATTAGATATCCACAAGCTTTATTAGCTTTCTACACTGACTAAATTGCCTGTTTAAGAAAATTAGTTCTGAGTGTTTGGATTTTATAGCTGAAAGGTGTGTTGATTAATTAGGTTTTTTTTGTAAAAACAACAAAAAATCTAGTTATTTACCATTTTAGACCTATCCAATTTGAAAGTTTAAAATAGTTTTTTGAATTCTGTACCTGCTGTGGAGCAGGAGGGCCCAGCGGACATCGTCCTTGCAGCTGGATCCTGGCCGCCTGTCTGGGGAGTCCCAGTCCCAGTCCCAGTCCCAGTCCCAGTCCGAGTCAGCTGCCAGAATGAGCAGTGTCAGGGCTGCGTCTGGCCGGGAGGTACCGCAGGACAGCGGGGCCCAGGTCCGGCTGAGCTGCTGAATCACTGATGCTTTGCCTTTAATTGATTTGCTTGCTTAAGATTTTTATTTACCTGTTTCTGCTTTTAATCGTGGCTTAAAAATGTCATTACCACAAGTACATTGTTTTCACAGACAGAGCTGAAGGAGTTCTGTAAAGAGGAATGGGCCAAAATTCCTCATAACTGCTGGGAGAGGCTGATGAATGATTAAAGGAAACATTTAGCTGCAGTCTCTTCTGCTCCTGGGGGAGCCGCCCCTGAGTCTACTGGCTCGCATGCTTTGTCACTCATGGATAGTGAATGTTGCATCATTTGAGGATAAATACTGGGAGAGTATCATGTTTTGTGTCATTTGTTTCATCGGATTAATTGTATATATTATTAGGATTTAGATTTAAATCTAATGACATGTTGGTTTCTATGTGAAATATATAAATCCTAAGGCATTCTCAAACTTTATTTAGCACTGTAACTTTCTCTAGGAATTCAAAACAAGAAATGAAAAGAAAGAAGTAGATAATAGGAAAGAAAATGGAAAACCCATGATTGCAAAAGTATCGTACCTTTGTTGTGACTAAATCAAATGAATTTATGTGCAGTAAAGTAACTTAAAAATCCACACAGTTTAGTGTCTGTGTTGAGTAACTACGGATCATACAATTTCACAATAAATACATCAGTCTCTTTAAGGATCTTCAGTCAAGTAGTGAATTTCAAGCAAAGATTGAATCACGAAGACCAAGGAGATTTCAATACAACTAAGGGATAAAGTTGTATTAAGACACAGATCAGGAAAGGGTATAAAACACTTCATGTTTTAATATCTGTTGGAGCATGAAGAAGCAGATTATTCAGATGTGAAAGGCACCCCAGAGATGTTCTAGATCAGGCTGTTCTCTCGGCTAAGCTGCTGGGCAGGGAGGGAATTGGTCAGTGGCTGAGATGGGAGAACATTTCCAGGAGTCAAGAATATCTCAGGAAATCCACATAGGAGACTTGTGTAGACATAAAAAACAATCTTGCATGGAGTTTACAACTTAGCACCTACTGTATATGATACTTCAGACATGTGACGTACAGTTTTGTCGTCAGACAAAACAAAACTGCTTCAGCCCTAAAATCACCTTTCAACAGGACACTGGTCCAAAGCATACATTGAGTCCTGTTGAGACTCTGTACAAAAACCTGAACACAACTGCTCTTAAGAGATCTTCATATACCTTGAGAGAGAGCTTCAGCAAACCTGAAGAGCAGGCAGAAATTGCACCAAGCCAGTAGCACAACTGGAAAAGAATTACAATAATAATTGCTATAATTATATAGCACTTTTCTGGACACTCCACTTAAAACGCTTTACAGGTAATGGGGATCCTCTCCACCACCACCAGTGTGCAGCCCCACCTGGATGATGTGACAGCAGCCATAGTGCGCCAGAACGCTCCCCACACACCAGCTCTCAGTGGGGAGGAGATCAGAGTAATGAAGCCAATTCATAGACATGGGATTATTAGGAGGCCATGACTGGTAAAGGCCAGAGGACAATTTGGCCGGGATGCTGGAGTGACACCCCTACTCTTTTCGAGAAATGCCCTGGGATTTTTAAGGACCACAGAGAGTCAGGACTTCGGATTTATGTCTCACCCCAAAGACAGCACCTATTTTACAGTATAATGTCACCATCACTATAC
Organism: Atractosteus spatula; assembly: GCF_055471065.1. Classification (NCBI taxonomy): domain Eukaryota; kingdom Metazoa; phylum Chordata; class Actinopteri; order Semionotiformes; family Lepisosteidae; genus Atractosteus; species Atractosteus spatula. Next base: position 77,110,019 of record NC_142707.1, read on the forward strand.
TGGGGCATTAGGACCCACATAGACCACAGGGTGAGTGCCCCCTACTGGCCCCACTAACACCTCTTCCAGCAGGAACCTTAGTTTTTCCCAGGCGGTCTCCCGTCCAGGTACTGGCCAGGCTCACACCTGCAGGGCTTCAGTAGGTTGACAGGTATGAGCTGCAGGGTAACATGGTTACTGGCATTAATTACCCCAAATTCAAGACTTGAGGCAGTGAATTACCAAAGCTATTTCCCTAAAATCTTGGGTTAATGGGTTTGAATACTTATGCAATCATCATATTTAATTTTTTTCTCTTTAGTTCTTGCTTGCAGTTACTGTAACCTAGTTCACCCTCAGAAACGTTAGCTGCCATGTGTTGAACAAAATATTAAGATAAAAAATGCATCATGTTATAATTTCACGAAATGGGACACCACAGCAAGGGTGTGAACACTCTGCAAGACAGTGTAACTAATAAAACCTAACTGAAAATATTACATAGAACAAAATTACAGGATGGATGGATTGAGCCTGCTGTAAAGCAGTTCACCACAAGATGGCAGTGCAGCACCAAATAAGCCAAATGAGCTAAAATAGAGGCAGCGATGAGCGGTGTTTCTATGCTGCATTAAAGCTATCGTGGCTGTGTGCATTCATTATTATGTATAATTAAGCAGTAATTTAGTAAGGAAAAGACATACAAATGGCATAAAACTATTGGTTATATCACATTACTGTTAAGGGATTGTAATTTTGTATTAGTTTCTTAATTGAAAGTCCATAATAAAGTTATTGCCAAGACAGCAAATTAACTGTATGTCATCTACATCCATTATCCTAATGGACTGTTCCTTCTGTCTGATGGAGCACATATTTTCATCCACTAGTCATGTCACATGTGCCGGCCTGCTGTCAAATATCGTTAGAGAAAACAACACTACTAACACGGAACATACTGCATAATGTGTGGTCACATTAAATTGGTTTCCTCCAATACCAGCTCATATTTCAGTGACATACGGAGTACATCTTCCCCAACTCAAAACAAACGTTCTTCTGCAGCGAAGCATGAATAATATTAATTTTTAATTTATCCATAAATTCAGTTGTATTATCATTTGACTTTTCGAACAGATTCAGCATTTTTGTGAAGAGCCTTGAAACCCAACCGGCGGGTCACTCAGGAGACTGTTGCCTCGGTATGTAGCGAAGCATCAAGACCCTAGGAAGGACAGACGACACTGTTTTGCGATTTCTTATTTTTCACATCACTGTCGCTTCCTGTAGTTTACACGGGGCGAGACCCTTTTATTTCTACTAATGCTGAGCTATAACATGAACAGAGAAATGTCTGAGTCTGTTTTCTGTAGATTATGCTTATGCTGAAATGTAATTTTAACGCATTCCATCGTTTAGTTCTCAGATATTTTCAGAGAATCCCTGCCAAGACGAGATGACCCTCTACTCACAGGAAAAATCACTCCCGTCTCCTAGATTTGAAGTTGGTTTTCACGATTAGTCCAGTAGATGGCGCACGAACGACCATTGTTTCTGAAACGCGGGAGGACCTACTTTAATATCAATTCACATCTGTCGCATACCAAGCATTATTTTGGTATTATGTTTGACTAACACACGGGTTTTAAAAAGCTCTTGGGTGACAGTCTAAATCCATAAAGGTCTATTTTAAGCAAAAATCTTTAAAAAAACTGAACAACTGCTAGTAATTACGGATCACACATCTGCGTAGGACTCGCTCCTCAGAAAGAGTGAGCTACTTCATTCATTTAAAAAACATTTCATTCTGTGCTTCACATCAGACTGTGTGGATTACATGCAGTGGATTTTTAAAACTGTTCTCTGCTCAGCTGAGAGTCTCCGTCTCCAGGGGCAGTCAAAGGGACTGAGTGGAAACAGTCCAGTCCACCCACTCCAGTTCCAGAGCTTCTCTTTGTCCTTGCAGCTGGGCTCTCTGTGCAGGGGCAAATAAGGATACCCATTTTCCAGTGTCAGCAGTAACACTGGTTTGGTGGCACAGAGGTCTTCATGTGACCATATGACAGAGTACAAGGTATCCCTATACAATTGTGCTTTATTGCTGTACATTTCCAACCTTGCAAACAGCTTTCGTGAGCAATCAGATTGGCACCAGAAATAAAAACAGAAGCTTCATTGAGGATAGTCGTTTCAAAAGATATTTGCTGGAAAATGATGCATTAACATTCCATGTTTGTATTTCTGTACCTTTGTGTTTTCACACACAGTGGTTGAAAATATGTCAGGAAGCTGTCATCCCACCGAGAGGTCGGTGCAGGAGAGGGGCAATTTGGGTCACATCATCAGCTGGGCTGAAGGGGCCACTTGTAGTGTCTTGCTTGGTGGCTCTGTAAAGCAGAAGAGACATCTGACATGGTCACACTTGCACCAGGTGGGCTAATAGGCCATTCTTAAATCTCTACTTGAATCTTTTATTCCCTCTGTTGGCTTGTGGGTCATGAACAGCTGTTCAAAAGTGCATAATCCTTTATCACTGAGGTGCGCTGAGAAGAATGCTGCAATGCTGAGGAATCCTGTGAACCCTCCTCTGTTTTAAAGTCATGGGAATTGCCTGGTGTCTGGGTGGTGACAGGCCCTGCTGAGAAATAGACAGTCACAGCACCAGGGATTCCCCGCCAAGCATCTACTGTAACTGCTGTTGTTCTGAAGATCCTGATGGGCACAAAACTGGCCGTAGGGTGTTGGAATACACTGACCCACAGTTCAATTCCCTGGTTAATGTTAGGCGACCAGTACAGCAGCCCGGTTTTGACTCGACAACACTGAGGTGACTCAGCCATGTTGATTCCCGGGCTGACAGAACACTTGGCACTACCGTACAGTGTCCCCCATGTTGTCTGCAAGTGTGTATATAACCTGTTTTCAAGTGCTTCAGATAATCAGAAGAAAATTAAACACACAAAGAATCATTCCATGTGAGAGTGATACAAACTGAGAGAAGACTCATGGGGAGAAAGTTGCCCCATCGGTGATTAATTATTAAGAAGAGTACTTAAAGAAGGCTCTCTGAGAAAGATATAACTTACAGTAAGTGTAGGTTAGAGAAAGAGAAACAAATCAATATAATCTGTACAGAAGGACAAATCCATCAGAAAAAGGAATGTAGAATGGTGAAAGAGGGCTCCACTACACAAAAGCTTTGCCGTGGGGCTAAAACCTTAATGAGAAGGAAAACCTCACTGTTTTGGTATGAGATATGTGTTTTTTAAAGAGGTGGCTCATTGGGAGCTGTGAGGTTTAACAGTTGGAGAACAGATAACAGAAAGAGAGAGAAGGTGTGAAGAAGAGACATCTAGCCAGCTCTCATTGCAGCCAGCACTCCACAACCCACAGACCTGACAGAGAGACAAAACAATCTTTTAGGTGTCCAGCTCTGAAGCTGTATCACCGTACTGTATACGCCTTGCCAAGGGCTGTAGCAGGGGAAGGGTAGGCAAGACAGATATACCCCGCAGGCCAAGAGTGAACTGTACAACACCACTGAGATGTCCAAGATCTGGAGTATGAACAGAAGACAGCAGGACACTCTGAGCAACCTACCCAGATGGGTGGCCAACTAGAATCATTTTAACATCCCTTTATGTAAATCCTACACTTTTAATAACATATGCCAACATTTCTCCTTGCCACTTTGTATTGCTTCCACAGATTGGTCACAAACAGAGGTCTGAAAATGTTGCAGAAATGCTATTGGGCAAGTCTGAGTCCCACAAGGAATGTAGTGCTGGCTGAAGGTTGAATTAAATACTGCATAGATGTTCATTATACTGCAATGCTGAATAATTCATTGAGAAATAAAATCCTATTAATGTAAACATGCTGATATTATCACATTCATTTCCAGCTGAAAGTAAATGTGTGGGCAAAGAAGCTAATTGATCTATAATTTAAATCTGTTTTTTATTTAAACACCGAGTCTGCTCCGTGTTCCATGCAGCTCTCAATAAAACATTAGTCAAAAAACTCTTTGACCACAAATGTTAAAACACAACAATCAATAGAAAATTAGACTTGGATGTATGTGCCAGACCTCTCAATAACAGCATGTTTGTTCAAAAATATATATTTTTTAACATCCCAAAGATAGCAAAATGCAATACAAAAAACAAAACTAAGAATAGTAATGCCTACAACTCCTCCGTCTTCCACGGGCCCAGTGGATCCGAGCAGTAGAGGGCTCTTTAGAAACGGGACAGTCCAGGATCCTCTGGTTTCAGGAGAAGGAATGCAGAGACCAAATCGCCAACCGAGTCCGACCAGTCAGCGTGATCTGTCTCCGCCACTGAGGGTCTCAGATGAGACTGATTGCGCAGGAGAAGCAGGAGCAAGGGGGAAACAGAATTGAACAACCTCTAGACACTCCTAAAATACAGTCTCACCCATACAGAGTATGCACAGAGGAACAGAAGCAGTGATAATAAGAAACTATCAGGTGTCAAATGAACGCAAGGAAATTTAAGTGGATCATTTATGGAGACACAATTTGTATTATTCCAGCTATTGTCCCAAGAAATGGCCTCATTCGTAATATTGACGATTTGATTCTAAATAGTAGAGTAACTGCTGCTAAGGGTTTATGATGCCTGTAATAGACCTAAACAGAGGAAGGCAGTCCCTAATCTCTTGTATTACCCCGGGTTTCAAACAGGCTCCAGTGTTCCAAAGATTAAATCAAGTCTTTTTAATACGCTGTCAGTTACCTCCAAAGAATTAAATATCTGCCATTTGTTCACCATAAACTAGCAAATGATCTCTTTATATTTGACTTTTTATGGTTATAATGTGTTTTGTGTTCCAGTAAACGAGATGACAGGAACTATAGGATGGAACAGTTGCTCTGTACTGGCTATTGCTCTTCAGCCGCTGTGTTGCAGTGTGAAAGGGGCGATGTCATGGCGCTGTGCTCTGAGAGGCTTGAGAGAGAGAGAGATGTGTATACCGCTAAACTTGTACCTGTTTCACGCGCTCCTGTGTGTTACACTGCTCTCTGATATAACCTTACTGACGCGGATGCTGGGTTTTTCATTTCTCCCCCCACCTCCTGTTTCGTCCCCGGCTGGTGAGTCACCCGTTCCCCAGAGTAACTGATTGGATCCGTTTGAAAAGCACGCTCTCGCTCTCGAGTGGAAGACACCAGTGACGCTGGCAAAGGGCTCCTATTTTCTCGAGGAATCGCGGGCCAGCGCCTCTCCCACACAGTCAGTCCGGCTGCACTATAGAAGGATGTCACAGCTGCTCTTCCGGCAGGCTTTGCTTCCGACAGTGTGGGCAGCTGTCGTATGAGACGTTTTCGCAGGACGCAGCAGCTCCAGAGGAACGAGCACTCTCATGTGCGGGTGAAGACCTTCAAAATGTTTGGGGATTTCAGATCTGCAAAAGACTTTTTTCTTGAACCTGGCAATTAAACTATAAATACAGAGGTGCTGCTAAATGGAGTTGCTACAGTTAGTGCAACACACGAGCTTGCTGTCATGGACACACTGAGGGCTGCGCGCAGAACCACAGCCATGCTGTGGGAGTTGTGATTTAACAGGGCACGACCTGACTGCCCTAATCACAGTTAGAGATGCAGAATCTGTAATCGGATGAGCCATTTTGCTTCATAATGTCACTCTTCTCCTGCCTCTTCCCCAAACCAGTCTCAGCAGCCGTAGTCACTAAGTCACAGTTTTTAGAAGTGTGCAGGGCATCTTAATGATATGAGTTCCCCTGCTTCTGAATACTCGGGCCAAGGTGTCTGTGTTCATCCATTAAACACTAAAAAACATTTTTTTCAGCCTTACCTCTATTTGTTCCTCTGCTGACATTCCTGAGTATGACAGTGTCGAAATTGACATCCTGGGCACACTGCAGCCCCAGGTCCCGCCCAGCATTTCTATTCCATATCATGGAGTCATTCCAGTGGGCTCTGTCTCTCCAAGGTTGTATCGTTTTTGTGGATAGGCTCTTTATCAACTGGAAACTGCCTCAAGGTATCACCACTAGCAATAGGCTTGAGTTAAAGTTCAGCATTTTCCTCAACCACAAGGGCATTAGGACGTTTGTAGTGTATATTTCCATCCACAGGCCAATAGGGGTGTTCTTCTGTGGTCTGAAAGTTCCCTCATTCTGAGTTAGAATGTGCACTTGCACTTACTAATCAGCCAGATACAACTTCAATGTCAACAAAAGCTTGAATTTTGTAGTTATTCTCCCCATGGCAGCCTTTATTTAAAAGCATCTCTAAAATATGTACACCCCCTTACTAGAGCTGAAATCCGCTTTATTTGCACCACTCAGGCTCAATGCCATTGTGACAGCCTGTCTGTATGACAAAACACTCGGTTCAGCAGCCCAATCCCAGATCATTCTCACTCTTTCGCTCCTTCGCATAAGCATCCTGCTTGTGAAGTCAGCTGTTACACAAATCATGCTATTCTCCATTAACTGCAGCTGGTCAGAATATATTTCAATTAGCTAATAAGAGAGAATGATAACCATTTTCACATAACCTTCATGATTTGTTTTACTCTATCATATCATTTTTAAATATAACTCTACCCTATAGGGTTTATTAAAAAGCGTTTTCCAGGACTAAAGTAGTCTTGATCACTGATCACCAGCTTGCACATGCCACAACACAGGGTTCTAAAATTGTTAACAGTGAACCTTTGCTTGTTGGCAGCTGATGCAACCTCATTTCCTCCCTGTCAAACTTAGCGCAGCGTGAACTGGAAGGCTGGTACACCACTCGATGTATAATGTATGACACACACACAGCGATCCAGCATCTTTGCAAACCTTTGACTGAATTAATCTTTCATTAAAGCAATACAACAATGCTGTGTGTTTGAATTAAATACCGTACAAAGCTGGAAGATGATAGCTCATAAAATCATAATTATAATGTAAGATTCTGCACTTTGCAATTATATTAAAATATGAATATAACAGAACTTTCCTAAATATAAACTTTGACAAGACTGAAATTACTGTATGCTTCCAACATCAGCTTCACAAAGTGTGTGACTGATTTCAGTGCCATCAAACAATAATGACAAACTCGTAATAGAAGTTAGAAATTCTTTTGTTACTCTTGACTCTTATCATTTGAAATGTATGGAAAAACATAACAAGGCTTTTTTTCTTCAACCTGCAGAACAATGCTTGTTAAGAACGTTGCTTTACCTCTCTGATGCTAAAATACTGACACATGTTCTCCCATCATCCAGATTAAACTACTGTAACGGAGTCTACAGGCTTTCTGACACTGCAAAGACCAGATTCCAGACAGTGGGTCATTGAGCCTTCCCACGTGTGACAAGGTCCATTAGACTAAATCTGTTATTAGGAGTCAACAGAAACCTGTACAATATACAGTCTAATTAATACACCAGATAGGTAAACCTTACAAACACCCACTGCACGCTAAATATGTGTGTATCTAACATATAATTAGCACATACTGTACGCCATCTGCTAAGAAACTTTTACTTTACTAATTATTAATGATTTTATATTCAATGTAATGGCTGAATTAAAACAAACACATTTACTGAAAAAAAAAGGAAAGAAATCCCAGATAATGTTTTTTATCTAAGGAGTCATGGCTACATACAATATGTGTGGTTTCCTGTAACTATATGAACAAATCATATACAGTAAATACAGTAAAGGAGAATATGTGTCTCTGGCTTTTTCAGGGTCCTTTATGCACTGTACAATGTACTGTACCCCCTTGGACTATTTCACTGCTGTCAGCCTTGCCCTCCTTGATTAATTCAGCACTGCGCTATTCAGTGAATCAAATAATATGGTACTCTCCTTGAATCAGTAATTCCATACCTCAAAGGATAATGTACTCTAAATCCTAAATATGGGTTTGGACTTTCATTAAGAGTATGTATGCAATCTTTCAAAAAAGAACACACCTACAGTAGGTGCATGACTCTTGACTGTCAGGCTGTACAAGTTGCTTGTCAATTTACAAGTTAGAAACATCCTAGAGAACACTCTAGTTCTTTATGTGTATAATTTACAGTAAGTACCAAATGTCCGTTCAGAGTCAAATGTCTTTTTAAGATTTTTCAAAATGATTTTAAAATCTCCTAGATTTTATGCAGCACACTGCTGGCAATATTCCTGGGTGTGGGGAAGTCCTCCTCTGTATGACAATCATGGTGTGTGTGCAACATTTATTCCTATATTTAGTAGAAAATCAGTTCATAAAATTCCTACTTATTTCAGCAGGTTTTCCTTGTGTCAGAAACACTGATAAAAATCAAAATTTTACTTTTTAGTATGAGTTTATATTTTGATGTAAATGGTTGATATTTACTTACTGTGAATGTCTATGTGTAAAGTTATTAATCTGTCCACCTTATAGAGCTTCTAATAAATCTCCACTTGAACTGCTGAACAGAACAGAGTTCTAATTCCACCTCACAAATTGCCCAGTTCATGTGCCCTAAATGGGTGAAAGAGCTGTCAATGATTGCTGTCTTTGTCGTTATAGAGTATATCTGAGCCAGAATCTTTTACATTGTTATTATATTTTCTGTTCATCATACATCCGTATTCAGGGTAACTTAGACTGCTATAACTATTCATATATAGGACATTTACATTTGGCAAGTAAATAGAGCAGTCGTGCAAGGACATCAAGAATAATAAGCAGGCTAGCACAAACTGGAGGCAACGTGCACTTACTATTCTAGGCAAAGTGTAGTTGTATGGATCATAACTGGATACAGATAGAGTGGAGTCAAAGCTCACATTACAGCAGGCTGATGGTATATTTTCCGTGTTTAGCGTAAGGGCAATAAACAAATGACACAGAGATAAACACATGGTCACAATGCTGTGTAAGTGTGACTGAAGAAGGTAACTGAGGTCAGAGAGGCTACAGGTGCTGGTCTGAAAGAACCTTGGGCAGGTGCAGAGAAGGGTCCAGGGTCCGAGCATTTAGTCTCCAGAGCTGAGGGGGTACAGCAAGCCTGGCAGGAGGAGTGGAGAGGGCAAGAGTGGGAGCAGGGAGTTACAAGATTCAGGGTGGGAGAGTCTGGACTAGAAGCTGTGTGCAGTAGTTGGAATGGAAGGGGCTAAAACTGCAACTGCTGAATAGAAACAGCAGGAGCTTGTCAGCAAAAAGCCTAGGAGCGAGATGAGTCAAGAGCGACACCAAGGTTTGTGTCAGAATCGACAGAACCAGAGGAAGGTGCGAAGAGGAGGAGGTAACAGAAGAGAAGAAAAGGAGATCAGAATCCTGGGTATGAGATGTTCGGAGTGCATCCAAGAGGAGATGGGGAAAACATCTGCATATTAAAGGAAATGAATGAAAGCTTTGAGCATCTTCAGCATATATACGAGACGAGACCCGTCTGTCCTTTCGATACTGGCACATGTGTAGAGAGAGGACAATATGGGACCCCAGATGGACCCTTGGGAGGCATTAGTGGAGACGGAGTAAAGAGCAGAGATTGAACCTTCCCAATGTGTACTATCAGCTTGACCAAAGAAGAGCCAGAGAACGGCACAAAGCAGAGGTCTGCAAGTGCTGACGGTAATCCAGAGTGTAAAGGGTGGCAGATTCAGACAGGAGAGGGAGGCGGTATGAGAGAAGAGTGCGGTTTCAGCTAAGGGTGCTGAGCGTGAGAGAGACTGGAGCGCCAAGCAGCAGGTGCTGTCAGAGGGAAAGTTGAAAGCTACTTCTCAACGGTCTTGGAGAGAAAGGAAGGAAGAGAGAGTTCAAAAGAGATGAGGGATCGAGGGTGGGTTTTTTTCGAAGAAGGGTTTAGTGTCGGCCTCTTTAAAGACAGAAGGAAAACCAGCTGAGAGTAAGTAGGATTTGAAACGGAGAGGAAATGTAAAAAAGGAAGCGAGGGGAAACGGACAGGAAGAGGTCAATGGGAAAGGGGCCTGTGGAGATGTCAGACTGCAAGGAATTTCCTTGCATTTCTTTGATCTTCATGAAGTAACAAATCAAATCATAATCATATAGAAACGATTAGTTATGAACAGATTTATTTAAAAACAACACTATGTTCTCGTAGATCAAAATTACTGAAAAACAACCTAAACATAACTGGAGTGCACTGTAAAGGTTGTGTCACAAAACACCTACAGTATTTGCAGCTGTTATTCCTTTCAATAATGTAAATTTAGATAAGAAGATTTTGCATTGTCTTTTGACAAGGATAAAAAAATTCTATTTCAACTAATAGATCAAGCTTTTTGTCCCTGTCACATCTGTACAGTCTGTACATCATTTCTGTTCAGAATATTTCTGTACAGAAAGTACTCTTTGAGTTGCCATCATTTTTATAGCTGGTGAGAAGGGATTTATTTTTTCTGTTTGCTCTGTGAATAATTCCACTGCATACAGAGAGATCCCTTGTATTTGTGAAAATCGATGAGTATTGCTTTTTTTCCAAAGAGATTATCCAAAATGAGACAATCTCCTGACGTGTCCTCTTGTACATAATAAATCTTCTAAAATGGATGAATCTATGTTGAACTGTAATGCTATGACGCACTGGGAGTTTAGTATACATTGGACGTAATCCTAATGCCGTTTCCTGGTAGAATACATTATGTGTGCATTCAGTAACATTTAGTCATTTCAAACTTTTTTTTTACTCTAAGCTGCTTATTTTGTATTTTCCTATAAGTCACTTACAATGCAAACTATACACGCTCAGACATGATTCCAGCTGACATGTCTCCAATGTTAAAGCTGAGACCACATATTTATTTCCACATTGAGCAGCACTAAAATACAAAAGAGAAGAAATCGGGTGACCAGCGCAATGGGATTGTAGCACAGGGTTTCTCAGGGTGGCTGCTTTCCTCCATACTCGTTTTAGGGCTAGAATGACCTACAGTATGTCACAAAGTATTAAGTGACACAGCAAAAGGAAACTTTTATCAGTTCATTTTGTGAAGAGCTGTAATTTTACTGTTTCAGATAACAGGTTTCTAAAATGAAATAGGAAATATCGCACAGATGGATGTGTGTTATGTGGAAAATATAGCACGAGAACATTTGCAATAAAAGAATGTCTATAAGGTAAGATCACTTTATTGGCCATATACAATTTCTTGCATTAAGAATTTGTCTTTTCACATACCCCAGCTTGCTCTCCATGAGACACACAGACAGGGAGAGAAGTTGGGGGTCAGAGTGCAGGATCAGCCATTTATACAGCACCCCTAGAGCAGTTGGGGTTAAGGGCCTTGCTCAGGGGCCCAACAGAGTAGGATTCCTCTGCCGGCTGCAGGATACAAACCGGCAACCTTCCAGTCACAGGTGCAGAGCCTTAGTCACAGAGCCACCTATGCAGACTGGATCCCACTAATACCAACAAACATGACAGATATGCTATGTGCAATGTAGTAATGATGAAGGGGATGGTGCTTGTTGACAAAATACGGATTCGCTTTCCACAGTACACGCTAGTATTGCTCATCTTCCCTACCACCAAATAATGTTCACTGTGAATCCCTCAGTACTCAAAATCAATTGCCTACCTCAGTTCAAAACCATATTTTCTACCTTGTCAGACACCACCAAACAAGGGACAAGCAGAGGACAATTTAATGCTGAAATTCTAACTACAGTATATTGCAACCTAACAAGCCTTATGCCTCATCAGACATCAAAACAAGGAGCATTGTTTTACAAAATCAAGCATTGGAATATCTGTTGGAAGTGTCTTTTCCTGCACTGTGGGGTGCTTTCTCACTTGACCTAGGCCCTGTGCAACTTTCATCTCTTCTATCCTTTATAAGAATCACTATGTGGTTGACACTGTGAAACATTAAGGGGCCCCATGATTGCTGTAACCAACACAGGTTCAAACAAATCTGCATCTTTATACCAAAACAGGTTCCAGTCACCTTGTATCGTATTGGACAATATGCATGATGTAAATGTGAAACCATTAAATTCACGCATTATACCCCTCCTCTGGACGATTTAAGTTATTGGCCATGTATACTAAACTAAGGCTCTTTTCCAAAAGTTCCTCATGTGTACTGTACCGTATTCTCCTGTTCAACTCTGTTATATCATGTTACTTTTAACCCTTCACCAGTCTCCCTGGAGAGGAGAAAGGAAGTATTTTCTTTTCACCCTCTTGTTATATTGTCAACGCGGTTTGGAAAAAAAATAAATGGATTGTGAAAGATGGAATTCTTCTGAAGATGCACATTGAGCATTCTGTCATCGTTGTTAGCATGCCCACAGGCACAACCCCCTTTGTTTATAGGGAACTCAGGAACTTCTGCAGGAATAACATCACGTCTAAAGACATGAGCTTAAGAACGGTTAACGTTTGGTAATATTTCACTAATTACTGTCACATTTCTCTCCTCCAGCTGCTGTGCTTTCAGCAGCTTTATGGTCAAAAGGAAAATACAATCAGATAAAACCCACACTTAACATATGGCTCAGATACTCCAAGCTATGAGGAGAATTTAAAACATTTTCTATTTTGGGTATTAAGTACCAGAGGATGCATCTCCTCACAAGTGTCAAAGGACACTAAGAGCTCAGAACAGCACTGAACTAGAGAGAAAGAAACAAGAGTGTACTTGTACCCGAGTGCAGGTATGGACTGTGATGGACTGGCATCCTGTCCAGGATGTCCTGCCTGGTTCCTTTTGCTTGCTGAGATAGGCTCTGGCTCCCTCAAGACCACGCACTGGATAAAGCAGTTGGAAAATGGATGGATGGTAAATTAAGGTACAAAAGGCACTGAATTTGCTCCTGCCTATTATTATCAGTTTTATTTCTCCTTTAACTTTAAACATGTCTTTTTCTAGCTGGTACCGGGTTAAAAATCAAACACAGAATAAGTCATTAATTGGTTCACAGCTCCATGGTGCAGCAGGGATAAGGGTCAGGAATTACTTGCTTTTTAAATAAGGTCAGCCTCAGTCTGTAGATTGTTAAGATATTAGTTAATTCTAGAAGATCTGTACTTTTGTAAAACAATTTTTGCCTTTTAACTTTATGAGGGCCCAAATGGTGATATTGACAATAAATATCTGAGAGCGAGTCAAGATTAGGTTTAATTGTTAACCTTGATCGTGAGAAAGGTTACAAAGGAGAGAAGCACATTTGACACATCTATTTCATCTGTTTGTTAATTTTAACAATGTTGTGCTTTTTTATGAACATACTGTAGATACTGTAGCACACTTACCTGTAGCAGGAACTAGCCAATTCTTCTGATAACTTGTTTCTGATTCTGTCTAGTCTAGGTCGAAACATTATTAAATGCTATTTAAACCAACTTCTTATTCTCTCTACAAAATCGAGGATTTACAGTATACTCAAAAGTCTAAAAATAATCCTAGAGACTTACTTGGAAAACCACCATCTTGGCTCAGATCCAGGCCATGGTGTGGCCTTGAGCCAAGATGGCTGTTGCATAATTGGAAACAAGTGTGAAACTACCATCCTGGCCTAAGCTTGGAACACAGTGTAGCTTTGAGCCAAGATGGCTTCGGAGCAGTTGAAAACAAGTGTACAACTAGGCACACCTAAGATGAATGGGTATGGGACATTCAGTGTGAGAGCAATTCCAACGGGAGGGAACAGAGCTATCAGGATAGGGTCCTTGTGAAGCAGTCATGCTTCCAATAATAATTAAATAGCTCATAAGAAAGTAGCCTGAAGAGAGAATTTCACTTTGCCTTTTCACTCAAGCAGGAGAGGTACAGTGTATCAAAGTAATGCTGCAGTGCTGCCAGTGTTTGGTATGGAAACCACTGCACATAAAATGGGATCAACTGTGAGACAGCCAGAGCCACGTGAACTCTGGAGAGTGCAGCTGGCTAGTTTGCTCTGTGAGTCAGCACCAGCTGCCTGTTAGCTTGAGGAGATGCAGCAAAGGATGTTATAATAATAATAAACTTTATTTTATATAGCACCTTTAAAGGTGACTTCTCAAAGCGCTTTACAGAATGAGAACAACAATAAATAAAAAGAATACACAAGATAAAACACAATTACAATACAGAGTGTTACGGATTCGGTAAGAGAAACCAAAACCAGTGAATGAACCCACTTGCAGGAGCTGTTAAAGCCTAGCCGTGATCCAAAGAAAGCTGTTGTCGGAGAAACGAGCCGAGAGTCCAGGGGAAGCCAGAGATCCAAAAGGGAACGAGTTACCGAAGCCAAAGCGTGATCCGAAACCGTAGACAATAGAGCAATCCGAGAGTCCAGGGGAAGCCAGAGATCCAAAACAGAGTGTGAGTACCGAAGCCAAGCCGTGATCCGAAAAACCGTCGTCAAAGGGGGAAAAACCGTAATCCGAAAACTAAGAAAGACACAAAGCAGAAGAAGGAGTAGCGCAACCAGGAAGCTCGAAAGGAAAACCAATACTGAGCAAGGAGGTAGGGAAAGACAGGTGTTTAAGTACAGGATGAGACGGGGCTGTGGTGGTGAATAAGAAAACTGATAGGTAAACTGATTGAGTAAGGCTACGCCTTCTTCTGCCTCTTCCGTTGCCGGGAGGCAGGGATCGTAACATTACCCCCCCCTCTACGGTCGGCTCCTGACGCCCTAGCGGGACAATCAGGGAAGTTAAGGTGGAAGTCCTGGATGAGGTTGGGATCCAGAATATCCTTCTCCGGAACCCACGAACGCTCCTCTGGACCGTAGCCTTCCCAATCAACTAGATATTGCAGGGATCCACGAGACCATCGGGAATCCAGGATCTTATTGACAGTGTAAGCAGGGAGTCCATCAATTACTCGAGGCGGTGGGGGTTTTTGTTGTGGTTTAGACAGGGTGGATCTGTGAAAGGGCTTAAGGAGGGAAACATGGAAAGTAGGGTGGATCCGAAGGGTAGGAGGCAAGGCCAGCCGATAAGTTACTGGGGTAATCTGGGTGAGGACACGAAAAGGACAAATGTACCTGGGAGCAAGCTTGCCAGAAGGTTGCTTTAGAGGAAGGTTACAGGTAGACAACCAAACAAATTGACCACGTCAAAATCTGGGTGGGATTCGACGGCGCCGATCAGTCACCTTCTTCTGCTGAGCTGCGGTGCGAAGAAGGGTGGCTTTGGCCTTTCTCCAGAAGGTCTGCAGGTTTGTGATATAGTCCTGAACAGATGGGACCTCCGTGTCAGGATGGGAGTCTGGGAGAAGAGGAGGCTGATAACCTAAGGCACACTTAAAGGGAGACATGCCAGTAGATGCAGTATACAACGAATTGTGTGCATACTCTGCCCATGGAAGCAAGGACACCCAATTATCATGGGTAGAGGAGATATAGGTCCGTAAGTAGGTCAGCAGTTCTTGATTCATGCGTTCCGTCTGACCGTTGGCCTGAGGGTGATAAGCTGAAGTAAGTGAAACTGAAGCGCCCAGCGACTTACAGAAGGCCTTCCAAAATCGGGAGACAAACTGAGGGCCCCTATCTGAAACAATATCTTTAGGGATGCCATGCAGACGGAAGATATGCAGTACGAACAATTCTGCTAGTTCTCGAGCCGTAGGTAAAGAAGGCAGGGGAATAAAATGAGCAGATTTGGAGAAGCGATCTACCACTACCATAATAGTCGTGTGTCCTTGGCTAGGTGGAAGGTCAGTAATAAAATCAACTGAGAGGTGGGTCCAGGGACGGTCAGGGATGGGTAAGGGTTGAAGAAGGCCTGCCGCCCTCATCCGGGAAGACTTCATTTGAGAACAGATAGAGCAGGCCTGGAAATACTCCTTGACATCTTTGGCCATAGTTGGCCACCAGAAGTCTCTGGAGATTAAATCCAAGGTACGTTGGAATCCAGGGTGTCCAGCGAAACGGGAGTCATGTCCCCATTGTAAAACTGCAGATCTGACTGGATTCGAGATGAACAATTTGTCCTGAGGGCACTGAGGAGGTACCGTCTGTCCAACCAAGGCTCGTCGAACAATTACCTCAATGTCCCATCTTACAGCTGCCAGGAACTTACCAGAAGGGATGATGGGTTCAGGAATCAATTCGGCCTCAGGAGGGTCGTGGATCCGTGAGAGAGCGTCTGCTTTGATGTTCTTAGAGCCTGGAGTGTAGGTGATAAAGAAATTAAACCTGGTAAAAAAAAGGGACCATCTGGCCTGGCGAGGACAAAGACGTTTGGCCGATTGCAAATACTCCAGGTTTTTGTGATCAGTGTAAATCAAAAATGGATGATGAGCACCCTCTAGCCAGTGCCTCCATTCCTCCAATGCCAAATTAATGGCCAAGAGCTCACGGTTACCAACATCATAGTTCATCTGTGCGGGGGATAACTTCTTAGAGAAGAAGGCACAGGGGTGAAGAATCTGTTTTTCTCCATGACGTTGAGAGAGAACAGCACCCACACCATGGCCAGAAGCGTCCACTTCGACAACAAAAGGCAAGGAAGGATCAGGGTGTTTTAGGATGGGGGCTGTTGTGAATAGGTGTTTCAGGCGCTGAAATGCCTCTTCTGCTTGAGGGGTCCATTTACCTTGTCTTGGTCCTTTCCGAGTTAAAGAGGTTATTGGAGCGACCACCGAGCTGAAGTTTCGAATAAACCTCCTGTAAAAGTTAGCAAAGCCGAGAAATCGTTGTATGTGTTTGAGATTCTTGGGTGTGGGCCAATCAGTAATTGCGGAGACTTTATTCGAATCCATTTCCACCCCCTCTGGAGAGATGATGTAACCTAAAAAATGAATCTTAGAAGCATGGAAGGTGCACTTCTCCAGTTTGACATAAAGTTTATTCCTAATGAGTCGGGAGAGTACTTCTCTGACATGGAGAACATGATCCTGGAAGGAATTAGAAAAAATTAGAATGTCATCCAAATAAACCAAGACAAATCTTTGTAGCAGATCACGAAAAATGTCATTAATAAAAGACTGAAACACTGCTGGGGCATTAACCAAACCAAAAGGCATGACCAAATATTCGTAATGTCCATGGGTTGTCATGAATGCCGTCTTCTACTCATCCCCTTCCCGAATGCGGATTAGATTATAGGCCCCTCGTGAATCCAGTTTGGTGAAGATCTTGGTCCCATGCACAGACTCAAGTGCTGCTGGAATTAGAGGCAAAGGGTACCGATTCTTGATTGTGATCTCGTTGAGGCCACGATAATCAGTGCAGGGACGGAGCCCACCATCCTTCTTTTCCACAAAAAAAAAACTGGCAAATGCAGGTGAAGTGGATGGACGTATAAGTCCAGCCTTCAGAGAATCTTGTATGTAAACTTTCAGGGCCTCAGATTCAGAATTGGAGAGCGGAAATATACGACCTTTAGGAGGGATAGTACCTGGCAAAAGGTCAGTGGCACAATCATATGGTCGATGAGGTGGGAGGGCCAAGGCCTCCTGCTCATTAAATGCTTCCTGTAGATCAGAATATTGAGGGGGTATGGTAAGAACACCAGAAGGGGACGTCGCCGTGAGTGCAATTCTTACGGGTAGATGACAGCAATTCCTAATACATCTGGGTCCCCAAGTTAAAATTTCTTTACGGGACCATGAAATGTTAGGGTCATGCTGTTGTAGCCAAGGAAAGCCTAGTACAAGGGGATGTGTTGGGGTCTCAAGGAGATAAAACCAGATGTCTTCCACATGGGTGGCGCCAATCTGCAATCTTATAATTTCAGTTTGCCACCTAATAAATCCTGGAGATACTGGGGAACCATCAATAGATTGAACACGAAGAGGTGGAGTCACCAGGGTCAAGGGTAAGTTCCAAGTTCGAGTGATGGAGGCGTCTATAAAGTTTCCTGCCGCCCCTGAGTCAATAAAAGCAAGAAGAGGCATCCGTTTAGTACCCCAGAATAGTGTAGATAGAATAGAAAATCCTGAGGAAAACTGAGGGGATTGAGTTATCTCACTCACCTTAGGATCTTGAGAAGGTGGGCGGCGCCTCAAGGATGAGTATGAAGCAGGGCAGTCAGCTTTAAAGTGTCCTAATTTTCCACAGTACATGCAGCGACCCTCTCGTTGGCGTCTCTCTCTTTCTTCAGGGGTTAACCGGGTCCGGCTATTTCCATAGGTTGATCTGAGTCTAAAGTTCTGGTAGGTGATGGCCGAGGAGCCTCTAGTATTGGTGTCCGAGATCTTTCTGTACTCCTCTGACGAATTCTAAGCTCTAATTCCAACACCTGGGAAATTACTTCCTCCAAGGTTCTGCCCAATTGCGGCATATTTACCAGGTGGTCCTTTATTTCTTCACTAAGTCCTTGACGAAAAAGAAAAATAAGGACCTCATCATCCCAGTGAGTCTCCGCTGCTGCTACTCGAAAATCTATGGCATAATCTTGTGCAGACCTGCGGCCCTGGTGGATGGAGGAGAGGCGGAAGGCGGAGTCTTGACCAACTAAGGGACGACAAAAAACCCCCTTAAATTTTCCTAAAAAGAGATCATAATCCTGAACTTCGGGGGCCCCACGATCTAGCAGGGCAGTAGCCCATTCCAAAGCACGGCCGGTTAACAGTGAAACAATGAAGGCAATCTTGTCCTGAGGAGAAAAAAAAGTTTCCGGATGGAGCCTGAAAACCAGCGCACACTGTGCTAAGAAGCCCCGACATTTCGTAGGGTTGCCGTCAAACCTATCAGGTGGAGTAAGTGGAAGAGGTCGAGGAGCAGGTGTAGGAGCTGGTGGGGGCGGAGCCGAAGCGGCAGCTCCAGCGTTGCTTTCTCGATTGCCGGTGGGCGGCATTGCCGACAGGTGCGCAGAGATCTGTTGGACGGAAGCCTGTAGCTGGAGTAAGGCTTGCCAGTGCTGATCCAAAACCGAGCGAATCTCCTCTTGCTCCGCTGGGTCCATGTTAAAGGGCTCAGTATTCTGTTACGGATTCGGTAAGAGAAACCAAAACCAGTGAATGAACCCACTTGCAGGAGCTGATAAAGCCTAGCCGTGATCCAAAGAAAGCCGTAGTCGAAGAAACGAGCCAAGAGTCCAGGGGAAGCCAGAGATCCAAATAGGGAACGAGCTACCGAAGCCAAAGCGTGATC
This sequence comes from Atractosteus spatula, assembly GCF_055471065.1. Taxonomy (NCBI): domain Eukaryota; kingdom Metazoa; phylum Chordata; class Actinopteri; order Semionotiformes; family Lepisosteidae; genus Atractosteus; species Atractosteus spatula. The sequence goes on from NC_142707.1 coordinate 77,129,016, forward strand.
CGAAACCGTAGACAATAGAGCAATCCGAGAGTCCAGGGGAAGCCAAAACAGAGCGTGAGTACCGAAGCCAAGCCGTGATCCAAAAAACCATCGTCAAAGGGGGAAAAACCGTAATCCGAAAACCAAGAATGACACAAAGCAGAAGAAGGAGTAGCGCAACTAGGAAGCTCGAAAGGAAAACCAATACTGAGCGAGGAGGTAGGAAAAGACAGGTGTTTAAGTACAGGATGAGACGGGGGTGTGGTGGTGAATAAGAAAACTGATAGGTAAACTGATTGAGTAAGGCTACGCCTTCTTCTGCCTCTTCCGTTGCCGGGAGGCAGGGATCGTAACACAGAAAGGAGACCGTGGTTGGTGGTACTAGGAAAAGCAGAGGGGTGAAGAATGGAACCAGTTAAGAAAAGACTCTTCTAAAGAAGAAGGTTTTGAGTTTGGATTTGAATGAGTTTAGAGAAGGTGACTCTCTGATATCCTTGGGCAGAGAGTTCAGACCCGTAGAGTGTAGACGGGCTTGGGGGACAGTTAGGAGACCAGAATTAGGAGAGCGAAGGTTGCGAGGTGGGGAGTAGGGCAATAATAGTTCAGACAGGTATTGAGGTGCCAAGCCATGCAGGGCCTTACAGGTGAGCATGAGGATTTTAAAGTCCACACGGAATTTGACAGGAAGCCAGTGCAAGGACTCCAGAATAGGAGTAATGTGATCACTCGCTCTAGACCTGGTCAGGATCCCGGCTGCTGAATTTTGGACATACTGCAGTTTGTTCAAAGTAGATTTAAATACCCCAGCGAGTAGAGCGTTACAGTAGTCAATTCGAGAGAACACAAATGTGTTGATCAGCTTTTCAGTCACAGTTAGTGATAGCATAGGGCGTAGTATAGCGATATTTCTGAAGTGAAAAAAAGGTGTTTTGACAATATGCTGCACATGTGGGTCGAATGTTAAGCCAGAATTGAATATAACCCCAAAGTTTTTCAAATTAGACTGAAGCTCAAGTACAGAACCATCTACAGAAAGGGTTAGAGGACTGGCTTTACGAAGATGATGGGGGGTGCCAATAAGCATGACTTCAGTCTTGTCACAGTTAAGATGAAGGAAATTTTGACTCATCCAAGTTTTTATGTGAGATATGCAATTAGATAGAATAGAGACACCCACATCAGTGTCAGGTGTGGTATGGATGTATATTTGAGTAACATCAGCGTAGAAATGATAGCTGAGACCATGTGATCTTAAAAGCTGACCAAGCTGACCATGTTGTACAGAAAAGCACCAGAGGTGCTGGAGAGTCTCTGAGGCTGTTCATTCCCAGGCCCAGTGGCAAAGTGGAGTGTCTCTCTGAATCAGGGAACATCTGATCCTTCTGCTTTGGGATCATTTATGAACATGACTGGGTTACATACTGAATATACCACAAGTGTATCACTATTAACAACTAGGAAGAGAAGAGTGTCTAAGTCAAGTCCCTGTGGTACTCCACTAATTAATTCATGCAAATTTGAACCATTAATTCATATAAAGGAAACTGTATATACAGTAGACACCTGAAGAAGGCTCCACGGCCGAAACGTTGTGTTCTCTTTCTTCTTTTTTTCAGCATGGAATAAACCTATTACTTGTTTCTTTGCAGCCTACACATGCTGACGCAGCTACCCACCTGTATATAGAGTATATACTTTGTTTTCTATCCAACAACTTCTCAATCCAAATGCATGTGTTTTTAAGTGCATCATTCCTATTAATTAAGAATTAATCAAAGAGGAACATTTTAGTAAAACGAGTAATAAAACCTAATAGGTTATGTTTATTATTATTTATTATTTGTTCATTCTAATAACTCTAGTTAAATCTACAAGAATTACCAATTCATTAAACAAAAGCTTCTCTTTTCTTTCATAAATGATTGTGCCTTCTGTTTTGAGTTTTTATTTGCAGGCATACTGTATGTGAGTTTGTTTTAAGCTAATAAAAGGGATTGAATGGAACTTGTGAAACATATCAGCCTTGTATGGAGTGAGAGTGAATCCAGAAAGTAGTAAAAAAAATCTAAGCAAGCTAGTAGATCAATAAAATGCATGAATTAGCACCACTGTAATTAATTACTTACAGTGTTACACAAGACTGGAAAAAGGTTCTTTTGACACCTTTAATGTTTAACACATTTTCTCCTTTGTTCAACACATTAGCTTTTCAGTATAATTACACAACAGTGTGTGTATATTCAGAATAACATAAAGGAATTAGCGAAGGCTGGCTAATTCCATGATGAAAAGTGTAAAGAAATACAAAACATGTAATGCAAAGGAACAAGTAATAGGTTTATTCCATGCTGAAAAAAAGAAGAAAGAGAACACAACGTTTCGGCCGTGGAGCCTTCTTCAGGTGTGTGATGTAATGCTACAACATGTAATGCTACAGCTGTGAAGCCTCCTTCAGGTGTGTTTGAAGAAGGTTCAACAACCAAAATGTTTTTTGTTTTTATTTTTCAGCATGAAATTAAACTCTGCTTCCACTTTTGCTGTTTCAACACTGACACAACTCTCATCTTTAAACACTGCATCAGGGCTCTCAAACTCTCAAACTCAGTACCTGTAGGACTTAGTCGTTCAGGTAGGTAGGTTTCTCAGCATGCATAGTCTGCAAAGGAGCAGGTAACGAGTTTATTCCATGCTGAAAAGAGAAGAAAGGAAACACAACGTTTCGGCCGTGGAGCCTTCTTCAGGTGTGAGAAAGACAGAGTAGACGGCAAAGATTAAATAGCACAGAAGAACAAAAGCTGGGAGAGGAGAGGAGGAGGAGGGAGAGGGGAGAGGCACTCAGGAAATGCAAAGTGGAGAGGGGTGAAGAAAGGTGTGAAGTCCAAACCTGCATGAGAATAGAGAAGATTACACAAAAATAAGTCTGTCATTGAGAGAGGGGGGAAGGTGTGAACCTAGTTTCAGGATGAGTTTAGTTTCTGTTGTCTTTCTGCTGTGGGAGTTGAGAAACCCTTCTTTGAGAACAGGGACAGAGAGATCAGTGTGATTGTGGCCGTAATTTAATGTCTGCTGGTTTTTGTTCTAACCAGTTCAGTATCAGTGTAGTACTCAGTTGTTAGTTGACCTGTTGTAGCCTGTCTGTTACTCTGCAGTGGTGTCAGCCTCCGTCGGCCCCTATCATCAACAGTGTTTCTGACCCCAGGACCGCTGCTGGCTGGGGTATCTGGGTAGTGGCCCATTCTCAAAGCACCTGTGACCCTGTTGTGTGTGAAATTCCCCGGAGGGCTGCTGTTCCTGATACACTTTTGCCGGCGTGTCTGATGCCAACTACCATGTGCATTCAAAGTCACTTAAATCTTTTGTCTTGCTTATTCTCCCTCTGAATCACACACATGAGCTGTAGGTTCCTGTCTGCCTGCTTTAAACTGCACTGTCTGCACGTACTGTATGATACGTCTCTCACTGAGCAGTCATTTACATGGGACATAGCTAATAAACTGGCCACTCGGTGCACATACACTATATTATAATGAAATGATATATGTTAGATAACTTATATTAACCCCATTTCCTTTGTCATCAAACCCCCTTTCGCTGACAACTTCTGCCTCAATAAGAATAATTTCAACACTGACATATATAGTTCTCAGCAACTCTTCAAAAGAGCTTTATACAGTATATTAACAAAAGGATTATATACAGAAAGAAAATACAGACGAGATAGCCTCAGTCATAGCGTGCTGTGGTGCATGGCAATTTTAATCTCTCAATCTCTTCACGGTGAACTCTCATTGCTAAGAGTCACCTGACTCAGGAAACAGATGTGTCATTTCCCCTAATCCTCTCCCGGGATCATTCACTCATCAACAACAACAGCAATATTGAAGGGTTTGACCACAGCAATAGCCAGAAAAAAGCAGCTATTAAAAACCTTATTTATGCATGCATTTATACATTCAGCAATGATGTGTGCCAAAATGTCAGAAGTATTTTTCCTTACCCATCGCTGACAACTCAGTGTTTTAAAAAGCTCCTGTTCCAGAGATTTGTGTTTCCAGTCTGTCTTATTCTATTGCCTGAAGTATAAGGCAAACATTTTAATAACTAATTATATCTAAAACTGAAGGACAAAATCATCCGGCTGAGTTTCTCTTCAGGCATCAAGAGCCTCTCTGAGCCAGACACTGGCAAGCAGTGCAGACAGTTTCTCATGGGGGGACAATCCCACAGGCCATGTGTGAGGCAGTCCTACCCAAATAAGTCATAACGTGAGCTGTCAGAAATTAACGTACAGTATTGTCAATAACACAAATAATTGGTCAGACAGCTTTATTCACAAAACCTCACATCGCCAGATTCAGCTGTGGGTATCTGAAAGACAGACAGCTCTTTTGTTTAGATTCTTTATACTTGTATAACTGGACAACTAAAATGTGGATTTGCAAGTAATGTGAAAAAATCACAGTCTTTTAAAACAGCTGATAATGAATTCTGACGCTTGTCTTGTGCTTTTTTTATATAAAAAAGGTCAAAAGTAATAAAAGGGAAATAAACATTCAGAATCATGTAAAATAAACCTAAGAAACGTCTGAGGGTGATAAATGAAACAACAAACACATATATAACAGACAGAACGTTTTCCAAAACCAGTAAGAGAAGTAGCTTACTGACGGGTATTAAAGCAATGCCCCAGTCGCGACTTGAACCCGCGACCTTCCAATCCCACACCGCTGCCGACCGGGGCAGATCTTTCCGAAATGCCCCGTGTGATCCGCACGGCTCCCGGCAGCAGGGCCACCTGGCGGCAGAAGCGCAGCCCCGCCGGGGTCCAGCTGCGCCGCAGGTGCATCAGCTCAGCCTGCGGGGCGCCCGCCTCCACGGCAGGGGGGGGGCGACCGGAACTGACGTCACTGGCAGCCCTGTAAACTGTTGGAGTGAACCATGGCAACAGAGTCTGGAGCAGCGCAGAGCCGGCCAGCCTGACACTCGGCAGCGGAGCAGCCTCGCAGGTCTGAGGGTCTTTTCCTGTGCGGACCGGGGCTCGGGCAGCCGACAGCCAGCCACCTGCAGGCAGAAAGTTCGCCCTAGTGCCCTGGAGGGGTGCCCGAAGGAAACCCTTGCTGCTGTGGAGCCGGTGCTGTCAGCCGGCGGGTGGTCGGCGGTTTTCTCGGGGGCTTCGGCGACCCCGAGTCGCACGTCAGCCCTGCCAGAGGCTGCGATGCTCACACTCAGGTTGTGAGCCGACGCTGAGAGAAACAAAAGGGGGACCACGATGATTGCAGAGCCGGGTGACGGTAAAAGCAACGCTGGGGTCTAGATTATAGGGGTTAAGTGCTGTTCCCTAGCTATTGGAAAGTCATTCCTGTCTTTTTTTAAAAAACAAAGCAGAAGGGTTACCCCTTCGTGCACATGGCACGGTTGCTGTAGCTCCGCGCCCGGGTAACAGACACTAAGCCCCGCTCCCCCGGCCGGGGCTGGGCGGCTGTGACAAGCGCTCGGCTAGCGCAGCTGGGGCGGCGTGAAGATGGCGACGGGAGCGAGCTGGCAGCAGTACTACAGCAACGCTGGCAACCCGTCCGGCGCCGGGAAATACAGCCCTGCACCTGCGGCCAGCATGGCTTATCAGTCGGGATTAACCCTGGAGTATACCCAAGACCTCCACCTGAAAATGAGCAAGAAAATAGCACAGCTGACAAAGGTAGGGCTCGTGTTTGCTTCACGCAGAAACCCAGGTGTGTTTTGTGTGTGGACTGTGTGTTTGGAGAGAGACGTGCCGGGCGCCCGCAGCGCAGGCACTGACCGCTCCTGTCCGGAGGTGAGGCGCTCCTGGCGCTGGCGCCTGCAGCCCCGGCGGGGTTTATTCGTGTCCGCCGTGGAAAATCAGACCATCTCCGGCACTCTTGCGCTCCCCGTCTTTATCGCACTGGAAAGCCGGAGCGTGGAAGGTGACAGATCTGGAAGTTGATTTGAATGCACTGCTCATCTCCGAGCGTGCCGTCCGGGATTTGTAGCTTTTCTTTCTCTTTTTCCAAAATGTGTCCGGTTTCATTCCTTCTGCAATATCGGGTTGCGCTCTGCGACCTTGTGCGCCTTGGCTCTCGCCCGGTCACCTGGGGGGTCTCCACACGGGCGAGTGCCCGCCGTGTCCTGCGTGTCCGAGAGCCGAGGCTCAGCGGTCACTCGTGTCCGCAGCTGCCCGGTGCGCTCTGACCTCTGATCTCAGCTTCACTGGACCCCCTGAGGCTGGGATCGCCGGACACGCTTTGCGCCCTGAAACCCGCAATTTGTCGCGTTTCTTCTGTGAAAATGTACGGAATTCACAGAAACAGTTTTTTAAAAAATATATTATTATTTGCTGTTGTTGTTGTAAGGTAGCAGTGCATCGTAAATTAAAAACCAGATTGGTCTAAATACTCTTCTTATCCGCTGGTTTTAATTGAGAGTGCCGATTGTAGGAGTGTTTTTGTGTAATGTAATTTACCTGAATAGTTTCACCTTCAGACCCGTTAGTATTCCCTGTTGTGAGACGTTTGTCGAAAGCGAACATGCAGTGGTTAAATGCGTCGCCGTCATCTAGGTTATGCAACTAATTAATTACATAAAATGTTGCTTTTAGTCGTGTCACAGTTTTGTTCTGTTTGTAACGTTCTGCAGACGCTTCAAGGCAATCGCTTGCGTCTTTACTCACAGAAACGGGAGCGCGGTGCTTGTGTTTCACAGAGAGGGAATTGCACCAGGTACAAAGTGAAGGTTGTGGAGGAAGTGGTCAGCGTGTTGTAGATCATAGTTGTTGTAGCAGAACAAGAATAAATCTATTGTAACATTCGGTCTACTGTGGTTAAGTGTTGTCAAATCATGGAAACGTTGAGTCAGGTTCATTCAACCAGCTCACTCCAGTCATGAGTGTCTTCAAACGAAGTAGACTACTGTATAGCTCTACAATCTCTTCAGAAAGCTGGTATGTGCCCAGGCTCTACTGAATTGTCAAGGCTGTGTGGAACACAGAAACAGTATTTGATGGTGTGCTACAGTAGTGTAGCCCTCTCAGGCTGAATGTGAAGCTCTAACAGTGCTTCCCTCCTGTTGTTTTTCCTGTATACAGCAGTTTGTATCTCCCTCAGCGAGGGGGGAGAGGTGATACTGCAGCTGAGATTGTGTAAATGATGCTAAGACCAGTAGCAGCCATGGCACCCAGGTTCAATCACCTCTCATGACTGTGAAATTTCTGGTGTTTTCTTGCTATTGGAAAAAGTGAAATAATTTGTATAATGAGGCACTTTAATTGCATCAGGTGTCTCTCTCACAACCTGTCGTCTCTGGTTGTCTGACAATTAAGTGATTCTGACAGACTATTGCTTTCTATTACCATCGTTACAGTATATACAATGCATGAACAGGACCTCTGATTGTTTCTACGTCTCAAATACCATGTATATTTATGCAATATTGTATTCGCCCCCTCAGGGACGTTGATCATTTATCTGTAAAAGGTTTGGTGTCCTGGTACATTGAATGGAGGACCAGATGAAGTTAAGGACTTGAGGGATCGATGTGGTGTGTCTGCTTATTCATAAGGTGGCCCTTTGTGTATTGCAGTATCAGTGAGATTTCATTAACAACTTCTTTAGTTTTAGTTTAAATGGAAAGAATATGGGTGTGAAGGTACTGCAACTTTGTATAGAGGACCATTGCGGCAGGACAGCAGCCTGTACCAGCTGTAAAAATGAAACTACTGTAAATACTGCAGGTACAGTATGTACATGTTTGTAGTGACATTTCATAGTAATAAATTGGTCATGACTGGTAACCTGTGATTTGTTTTGCCTTTAATCTTTGTATCTTTGTAACACATCAAATATGGTATAGATAAATATACAGTATCGTATCTGACAAATTTCATAAATATGTCATAAATAGTACAATATAGTATAATACATATAATATCATTTGTTTTATATGTTTTATACTCACATATTCAGTGCTGTGTTAATGTCCTTGGAAAGGTAGCATATTTTTTTATTTTGTGCTTCATTCAGTTTTAATATTGGAATATTTTCAAATGATTGACTAAACTGCAAACAGCAACAACAATGAAGGTTCACGATTGATGAGTTAGCTGAGTAGTCAGGTTGATCCTACCAGATTCTGATGAACCTGCTGCTGAAAGCTGTGAACCGATTTCTGTACCTGAAATGAGGACAGTGACACAAACATGACAACTCTGTTCTGTTGTGTGTGTGCTACAAGTACATAAGCTGTGCTAGACAAGGTGATCATCTGTAAATGGGCCATGGTTCACTGACTGTGCTGGTTCTGCAGGCCATTTTTTTGTTTTCTGAGGTCTCCATTGGAAATCAGCATAGTTGACCCCCAAGTCTGTAAGAGCCCACTTTAGGAATACATGGATTAGTGATCAAGAGGTGATGGCATACAGTATATACTGTATGAGCTTTTCATCTGGATCCAAACCTTTTGAGTCTTTGCATCTTGTGAAAGAACTGGGCCAGTGTGGAGGCTGCTGTATCCAATTAGCAGGAAGTGACAGGCATTCAGTATATCGGCTAGCAGATATATGTGCTGAAGATAAGAATAGTACATTGTGTAACCAATCAAGTGATAACATCCAAATGAAGGTTATCCAGAAGCAGGCCTGTTAGTTGTCTGAGCTGTATGGTTCTGATGTGATCTATAACTAGAGCAGTAGTGTCCTTATTCAGACACAGGCTAAACTAAGCTTAAAATTAGAATGAACAGAACTAGAATTCTGCTGCTGTAGCTTATTTTAAGGTACATCCACAAGCTCTTTCTGCTGACATTTGAAACTCAAAATAAATATAACGGTGAACTGTCTGACAGCCTGAATTGGGTGTGTGTCATATCTTCTGAAAAGAAGCAATCTCATTTATTAATACTACAGTGTACATGAAATAAGTGGTGTCTCATCTCACTAAGTGATAACAGGTCCTTATTAAGAGCAACGCAATCAGTCATTTATTCATCACTAGTGTTCTTTAGTATACCTGTATCTGACACACTCCTCCCACCGTCCAAACTGCTGCATCGAGACAGTTTCCCTATAAAATCTCTGTTGCAGCGTGTCAGAAAGAAGGCCTGCTCTGTATTGTGCTTCTGTTCCTGAGGTCTGTGCCCAGCTTATTTCAATGTCATACTAACATCTGTGAAGTAATGAATATATACAGAAATATGACAGAAACGTCACTCATTTACAGTGCCTTGCAAAGGTGGTCAGACCTTTCCTATATTGTGAAATTACAAAATGATGCATGCAGTTTTTTTCAACTTAATATTTTATTCAAAGGCTCAATGCTCAAACTGAAGACATCTAAAGGTAAGATAAGTAAATGTCAGCAAAAACTGAAGAGAAAAAACTGAAATCCGTTACCTTCAATAGGACTCAAGTCCGGACTCTGATGGGCCACTCAAGAACAGTCACTTTCTTATTCATGAGCCACTCCAATGTAGCTCTGGCTTTGTGCTTTGGATAAGTGTCCTGTTAAAAGGTGATTTTTGGGCTGAAGCAGGTTTTCCTCTAAGATGTGCCAGTGCTTTGTGATGTTTGTTCCCTTCAGTCTTGACAAGCTTCCCAGTCCCTGCTATTAAGAACAAGAACATAATGCTGCCACCCCTTGTCATCAGGGATGGTGTTATCTAGGTGATGCACAGTGTTGGGGTTATGTCAGACGTAATGCTTTGCATTGACTCCAGAAAGTTCCAATTGTCATGTCTGATAAAAAAAAAAAACTGTTTACCACATATTTACAGCGCTACCTAGATGGTTTGTTGCAATCCTCTTGCACGATTTTTTATCTTTTTTCAGTTTCTTACAAGCCCCTTTGTAGAGTTAGTTAATTAATTAATTGCTTATGCGTATGTAGCGCTTTTCTGGACACTCCAATCAAAGCGCTTTAATGTGCAGCCCCACCAGAACGCTCACCACACACCAGCTCTCAGTGGGGAGGAGAACAGAGTGATGAAGCCAGTTCAGAGATGGGGATTATTAGGAGGCCATGACTGGTAAAGGTCAGAGGAAAATTTGGTCAGGACACTGGGGTAACACCCCTACTCTTTTCGAGAAACGCCCTGGGATTTTTAATGACCACAGAGAGCCAGGACCTTGGTTTTACTTCTCATCCGAAGGACAGCGCCTATTTTACAGTATAGTGTTCAAGTGACTATACTGGGGCATTAGGGCCCACACAGACCACAGAGAGAGCGCCCCCTACTGACCCCACTAATTCCTCTTCCAGCAGCAGCCTTAGCTTTCCCAGGAGTCTCCCATCCAGGTACTGGCCAGGCTCACACCTGCTGAGCTTCAGTGGGCTGCCTGTTGTGAGCTTCAGGGTGATATGGTTGCTGGAGTGACTGGAATAATTTTGACCCCTAGAACTTTTTTCTCATCTCAGCCACGTCTGTAACTCTTTGAAAGTCAGCCTTGCCTTCACTGAGGCCTCACTAACCAGTTTCTGTCTTTCCTGGCTGCTCAGATTGGAGGGGCAGTCTGATCAAAGCAGCGTCTGAGTGTCTTCTGCTACTTAATGATTGACATCACCATGCTTAATGAGATATTAAGGGTCTTTAAAATGCAACCTTATTCCTGAGCTGTTTTGCAATCTCCTAGATTTCATGGTTGAATGTTGAATATTTGCATCAAATTCACTACTTGACTGAAGGACTTTACAGAGATAGATGTTTCTGTTTTGAAATCATATGAACCATTGTTACTGAACACAAACAGAGGTCACTCACTTAATCGTGTGGCTTGTTAAGGTAATGTTGTGCACCAAAATCATTTTAGGTTTGCCACAGTAAAGAGTTTGGATGCTTATGCTATCATGACCTTTTTTTTTCATTCATTCATATTTTTATATGAATCTCTTCACTTGTGTGTGTTGCTAGAAAGATGCAGTCTACAGAGTGATAGAATTTTAGCAAAACAGAGGAATGTAGTCATTAGATATTTTTTTGAGAAACACAAGATTTCTGTGTCTGGGGGAGGATCCTATCCCTCTTCCTGCGGTGGTTCTCGGAGAGCTCTCCCAGCTCCGCACCTGGAGGAGCAGAGGGCAGGAGGTGCTTTCATAGCAACAAGCTGCACAATAACCTGGCCGTTCCCAACATACTTTGTTGTGTTGCGGTTTTGTTACTCAGTAACTAATTATACACTCTTTTGACAATATTCACTAAAACCTCACTATAGGCAGACACAAATTTATGTATAGAGCCCTTGCAATCCGTAATACATGAAGAGAACAATAACGCAGTGTAAATAACCTGGTTGCAAGTGACCCTTACTAATTTTTAATTGCGTGGTTATATTAGTGGTGCTGGATATTTGTCATTTATGAATATTTGACTAGCTGGAGCTCGCATTGGGGAAAGCAGACAGAAAAAGGAGGCCTGAAAACATCTATTAATGTCTATTTCAGTGTTAACTACTGGGAATGCTATGGACTCATAGTGTGATTTGTCCCTTCTAAAGTAAAGTGTTATCCAATGTTCTTCTGAAACATGTGGTATATAAATATTTAATTTGGTGTTTTGGTGGATTCAGTTCCAGTTAATTATTTTTGTTTTATATAACTGTTTTATGTTACGAAAAAGCCCTTTAACTTTGGATTAAAATGTAACTTAATAGAACAGATACATATAATAATTCTTTTATGATTTTGTGCTTTAAACAGAGGTCTCAAAATCATTTTTACTGCCATTAAACGTTCAAGTTGGTCTGGAAGTACAGGTGTACTGTTTTACTGTTCTAGATCAACATACAGTATTTGCATTAGCAGCACTCTGAGGGAAATTCAACAGGTTTGGTCCCTGTAGTTTCTAAGATGAAATATGAATGCCATTAAGTAATAAGTCTTAAGATCATAATATTTTTGCCATGAAGGAGGAGTGTTGAAAATGAACTGAAAGTATGTGTTTTAGTGCTTTCTTTGTGTCAGTGGAGTATTTATATACAGTAGGAAAATACAATGAACTTGACACTATTGAGAACGTTAAAATGATTTCTGTAGTATAAACCTGCCTACATTCACAAGTCCCAGTGATCGAAGTGCATCTAAGATAAGATCACTTTATTAGCCCTATACAATTTCTTGCATTAGGAATTTGTCTTTTGGCATACCCCCAGCTTGCTCTCCATGAGACACACAGACAGGGAGAGAAGCTTGGGGTCAGAGCACAGGGTCAGCCATTTATACGGCACCCCTGGAGCAGTTGGGGTTAAGGGCCTTGCTCAGGGGCCCAACAGAGTAGACTTCTCAACCAGTCGCGGAATTTTAAACGGCAACCTTCCAGCCACAGGCGCAGATCCTGAGCCACAGAGCCGCCGCTCCGCCCAAAACAAGCATCTTTCCAGCTGCAACCGATGCCGAAGCGAACCTTTAGATCTTCAGTCTGATGCTCTTCCAACTGAGCTATGAGCTATCTATGCCACACATACATCATAAAGGTGATTGGAGTTAATGACCCAGTTAAAGAACTGAAGATCTGAAAGAATGAAGAATTTCTTTTTTCCTTCTCCCTTTTAGAGGTGGCTATTGGAGGAGGCTATTTTAAAAACCTCAACAGTAATCCTTATGGCTTAGGATACTGAACATAACCATATCTGCTTCACATACATACTTGGTACAAATTGTCCTTGAAATTGTAGATATACAGTATCTGCAAGATATAAATTTAATGTAATTTTCATTTACTTATTTCTAAAAAATATTGGTCTTCAAGCTTGCAGAGATAAGTGTTTGATTTGATTGGGAGCTAGAGATGTTTTTACTCTCATGATTTAACTTTAAAGGGAATTATATTGTTTTATCAGTTTATATGCATGTATTTTGCTTTGCTTTGCAAAATGACAATAGCAGCACCATGTAAAAGAAGTTCTAGATATAAAGGTTTTTTTGTCACTGGATTCTTGCCTGCTGGCATCTTATATAAATCAGCTTGAACTGCCAAGCTTATATCTTTGTTAAGTGATTAATTTAATCATTTTCCACATGTTAAATTGATATTAGTTATACAGGAAGATGGACTCCTTATTACCACCAAAGCCAAACATTGTCTAACCTCTGAGCAGATGGCACACAGCCTGAGGATACAGAGACATTTATAATCCTTATAATAACTGGGCTGGTAGTCAGAAGTCACTGCTTAAGAAACCACAGGGGCTTTTTGTCTAGTCTACACCTGATGGGCTGCAGCCAGAATGTACCTTTGTAATCACATGTGAGATAACTAGAGAAAATGTGAATGATAGCAGTTTTATTTAGAATCTTTTCTTATTAATTAAGTGCCCTAAAGGAGAGACAGTTTTGCATTTAAAAACAATGTATTTTGGACATGTACAGTCTTTGATAAATGTAGTACATATTAGTATCAGAACATACAGTATGTTTGACCATTATATTGCATCAATAAGCTTCTGAATCAATTAATTTGCACTTCCAAAGTTGTACAGTAGTAATTCACATTGAAGCTAACAGTGTTATATCCATCCATTGATTTTCTAACTGCTTCATCCAATTCAGTGTCATGAGGGAGCAGGAGCCCATTCTGGCAAGCAGCAGGCCCGAGGCAGGATACACCCTGGACAGGACGCCAGTCCATCCCAGGGCACACACTCACACACTCGCTCCAGGGCCCAGTAACCTGCTGGAGTGTCCTTGGACCAGAGCCTTTGGAGGAAACAGAGCACCCAGAGGAAACCCACACGAATATGGGGAGAACACACAAACTCTACGCAGATAACGCCCCAGAATTGAACCCAGGGCCCCAGCACTGCGAGGCAGCAATACTAACAAATTAAAGTAAAATGTCTCCTTATGAGTACACGCTACATCAAGTGTAAACTTCTAAAGCTAAAAACTAGAGCAGGATAAGAGATAAGGATTAGAGCAAATTAAAAAAAATGATTTTTATTATTTTAGATGAATGCTAATTAACAAGAGAGCTGAATAACATCAGGGACAAAATCATATTGAAATGACTTTAATTTGAAATGAAAGTTTAGAAGTGATAAAAGTCTATAGCATGCAGTTACCATAGTGAAAACAATGACTAAAAATTGAACCTTTTCTACTTCTAGCCCAGTGAAGAATCAGTTCAATAAAAGATTCTGATTCAAATTCAGAACATGTAAAGCAATCTTCTGTTTAGTCCACACTAACTGCACAATAAACTTCCAGCATGCATTGACTTTTTGTGTGCAAGTCTAATGTGCAAACAGAACAAAGTTTAAATAATGGATTGAAAGTCTAAAAAGAAAGTATTTCTGTACCAGGGATCTCCATTCCTGATCCTGGAGAGCCCTGCCCAGTCTTGTAAGTCACCCTGAACCACCTGGTCTTTCAAACACTAGATACACCTGGACATTATTGAATAATTCTGCAAGTAATTTGTTCACTTGAGGGAACTCTGGTTCTTGATTGCTAAAGGGAATACTGTTTTTGTTTCAATTGGTCTCTAAATGACCTAATAAAGAAATCCCCTGTTTAATTGACCAAAGATAAAACTGTCCCAGGTTTTTGGAAATTTGCGATTTAATGGTTACTTATAAAACGTGTTGAATTGGGCCTCTCCAGGATCTACGTTGCCTGACATACGCAGTACCATTACTTTGGTTTGCATTAGTATAATAAAGTGAAGTATTTAAATTTAACATTGTTTCAATATCTTGTGATCCACATTATTTTTCGTTGCACATATTCCATACTTCAACCTAGTGTTATTAGTTTTACTGAACTTTATATGATGGAAAAGTAGCAGTTCTAAAAATCCCTTACGCTGAACATTTAGCCTGTGCATTCTAGACTTGGAAGTGAAATATTCACCACTTTTTAAAAATAAAGTAACATGACACAAAGTTTTGTACAGTGCCTTCTATACGACTCACTAAACTTTGAAATTACCACTTGCTTGTTTTAAGTGTTTTAAAGCTGAAAAGATATACAGTAGGCCTAATTACTCTTGTACTGCTACACCAACATTTTTGTGCCCGTGTATAACACTGCTGAGATCATTTACGAATCCAGTATAAATATTTAAACTACAATTCCATTTCTATGTAATATTTACATATCTGAAGGACCTAGTGCCTTCTGGGTTCTGTTCTCACCTGGGTAGTCAATTAATAAATTGTGTCTAATTGTGTTAGACATTATTAGAATTCTTCTTGATTTCCTCTACTTCCACAATCACCCATAAAACACCTTATGTCTAGGTTAGAAGGATGTCAATGAAGATGATAAATATGATCACCTGTCACCTGACAGTGAAGTCAAAATTGCTGTTTTTGCTGTAGAATTAAGCAATTCGGGTTCGAGATGAACAGGGAAAACTATGGAAAAATAATGGAATATCATACCTGTCATTAGGTTCTCTAATCCATTTGGGCCTAGCCCTCCCTGCATGCAGTTTGGTGAAAAAGTAAGAACACCCCCTTACACCTAAAGATTTTATAGTTTAACATATTTAGACATATTTGACCTTGTCCTCACCAAGTTCTAATAGTAAATAAACCTAACCTCATTGAAAAATAACACACGAAAAATCTACTTTGTCATTTTTTGTCATAATTTAAAAAGTCGTGCGGCGTTCATTATGTTTGTTTTACACTTTCAGCAGGAAGTCTTTTGTATGATCCACCTTCTGCCTGTGAAGATTCCTGTGTCTTTTCTGCCTCTTCTAGCTTTACCACCAGCTCTAGAATTTCAAAGGTGATCTGGCTGAGTATAACCTGGGATTTTCTTTTGCTTCCCTGTTGCCAATTACTTTGCTCTGTGTCTATGAATATCTGAGGAAAAGACATCTGAAAAGTGTGCCACTGGGTGAGCTGCTGCTCTGCAACATCCTTTGTAGTTTGAGCAAAATGTATTTTCTGTTTGTCCATTTCTTTACTTAATGCCAGTTCTTCAGTTATTCCCCAGTTTCTCACACCAAGATCATGGTTTTCCTTTTTTGTTTACTCATTTTTTTCTCCCAGTTGGAGAATCTCTTTCTAGTTGGAACAAGGTTTTCTTCTCTCTGGCTGGCCTCCAACGTGGTCCCAACCGATTCACTCCTCCAGCTCTCTCTTCTCACTGGGAGTTTGTCTAAACTGGGACTCAGTGTTCTGGGCCTGCGTCTTTCTGTCTTTCACTTCCTCCTCTGCCCTCTCTGTACTGGACACTCTGTACTGCAGCTCTGTGACGGATGTCGCCTCTTGCCTTGCCTTTTCAGACTCTTCCTGGAGATTATCACTGGCACTCTTGTCTTTTTTTTCCTCACTTCATCCACAAGCCTCTGCAATTTGCATTTGGGCTCAAACTGGTTGGATTGTAGTTGGCTGATTTGTCTCTCAGTCAGATTTTTTTAGTGATGGGGACACTATACTGTAAACAGGTGCCGTCCTTCGGATGAGACGTAAAACCGAGGTCCTGGCTCTCTGTGGTCATTAAAAATCCCAGGGCGCTTCTCGAAAAGAGTAGGGGTGTAACCCCGGCGTCCTGGCCAAAATTCCCATTGGCCTTTACCAATCATGGCCTCCTAACAATCCCCATCTCTGAACTGGCTTCATTATTCTGTTCTCCTCCCCACTGAGAGCTGATGTGTGGGGAGCGTACTGGCGCACTATGGCTGCCGTCGCATCATCCAGGTGGGGCTGCACATTGGTCGTGGTGGTGGAGGGGAGTCCCCATTACTTGTAAAGCACTTTGAGTGGAGTGTCCAGAAAAGCGCTATATAAGTGTAACCAATTATTATTAATTTTTTCAGAATTGGTGTTGTAGATTTCCTGGATGGATGGTAAGGTATTTGTCATGTCCTCTGCAGCCTGAGGGTGCTCCTACTCTGTCCTGTCTCTAGTTTCCTATGCTTTGCTCTCCTTCCAGTGTCTCTCTCTCTGGGGCTATATATTTCTGGGTCACTTATTCTGCTTCGCTCAGCATTGACGTTCGGATGTCCTGAGGCCCGCCTAGCATCCAGGTCGCCCCACGTCCGCTGCCTGAGGGCGTTGGTTTCTGTTCTCCTGAACTGCTGAGCCCGGGCTTTTTCCCCGTTCTGCCGCTACGCACATGGGTCTTTTTCCGCTCTCCTGCCTCTCCACGGTTTGTCCCTTCCGACACCCGTGACAGCATTGCCGACGATGTGTTGGGCAGTTCTGACCGCCCGCTGCAGGGCCTTACGGTAGGATGTGGTGCAGCTGCCGTGCCAGACTGTGACGCAGCTGGTCAGTATGCTCTCCACCGTACATCTGTAGAAGTTGGTGAGGATCTGTGGATGTAGGTGTATTTTCTTCAGCCTTCTCAGGAACTACAGCCGCTGTTGTGTCTTCTTGATGAGACTGGAGGTGTTGAGTGCCCAGTTCAGCACCAGTCTGCAAGTTGTTTTATCTCCTCCCTGTAGGCACTTTACTTACAGGAGTGATGTTTTAGGTAAAAGAATGCACCAAAAAGAACTAAATAAATGTGTACCCTCAACTCAACTTTAACTTGCAGTCTTGTCTAAAGGGCAAACATCAAGTTATTTAAATCAAAGCTCATTTAAACATTTTTAATCCAAACTTTACTTCCTACAATGTCTTTACTGCTTTTTCATGAATAATATGTCAATCAAAAATGAAAAAGTCACCTAAACTATATACGTTCTCTTAGGCTCAATAAGGTTTTCCATGTCCAGCACGAAATGAATAGGAATTCCAAGAAACATAAATATCCAGGGGTTCTTATTTACTTTTTGCACATTACTAAACCAGAGAAAAGGTGAGCTGTATTCAAATTTTTGACTAATCCTTATGATTTTGTTTATATTCCTTGAAGAACCTTAGGGACCACCCTTCCAAAAATGTGAAACATATTTGATTTCAAATCTCACCACTGGCCAACTAAAAGGGCTATTTTTATCATGTTTTAGCCAGTCACCCGCAGATTTTGATAGAGTTTGATGACATCTACAAGATTCAGGCAGAAAGTGTTGACTTCCATGGATTTTTTAATTTGCATGTTTCAGAAACTTTGATAGATGGGTTAAATGACTAATGTACCATTTTCTGAACTCAGCATACACAAAACAGTGGATTTATCTGGCAGCATCTGAAAGGGCTGAGAAATGGTTCTGGATCATTCCACATCAACTCAACCAATTCCCTTGTCATTTTAATGATACTTAACACATTTGGAGTTAATTGACCAAACTTTAAAAGAGATGCAGTTGGCAGTGTGTAGTTTGTTTTGACAAGAAGTTGATGACCCTCTGTGGAATGTGCAAATTATTGCAGAAAGTTGTGAATGCAAATCTCAAGAAGATTTGAGTGTTGATGAAGCCTGGCAACTTTCAGTGTGACAGTTCACAAGAGTAGTTTAAATTGCCATATTAATCAGGAAATTAGTTAATAAAATCCATAGGACAGATAAATAGATTAAGGATTTTCTAACAGATCACCCACAGTGGGTTCTCGTACAGCAATATGTTTTCAGATGTATTGTTTTAATTACTGGTGTTCTCCAAGGCTGTGTTACGGCTACTTTACTGTTTTTCATCCATATGAATGAAATGAAAATGCAGGTAACATCTGTTGATCTAAAAAAGAATACAGATGATATGGTCCTTGTAGGATTGTTCACTGGGGTTAATAATAATAATAATAATAATAATCCTCACGCTTAATTAGCGCTTTTCTGAACACTCCACTCAAAGCGCTTTACAGATAATAGCGACTCTTCTCCACCACCACCAGTGTTTACTTAACAACACATCAGCTAGCAGTGGGGAGGAGAACAGAGTAAAAAAGCCAGTTCAGATCTGGGGATTATTAGGAGGCCATGGCTGGTGAAGGCCAGGACAGCAGGGTTACACCCCTACTCTTCTAGAGAAACGCCCTGGAATTTTTAATGACCATGTTGAGTCAGGACCTTGATTTTAGGTCTCATCCGAAGGACGGCACCTTTTTACAGTATAGTGTCCCCGTCACTATAATGGGGCATTAGGAGCCACACAGACCACAGGGTGAGCACCCCCTACTGGCCCCACTAACACCTCTTCCAGCAGCAACCTATGCTTTCCCAGGAGGTCTCCTATCTAGGTACTGGCCAGGCTCACTCCTGCTGAGCTTCAGTGGGGTGCCTGTTGTGAGTTGCAGGGTGATATAACTACTGTGTAATGATAGAGAAGAGGTGGAGAATTACTTTGAAAAGATACAGTTAGGAAAATTGCAAAAGTGGGGTCAATCAAGCATGCTTCATATTAATGCTGATTACATCAAAGAACTGGCTACTTCTGATAGGGATATGTTAGATTTACAACCTTTAAACTTTAAAGAGAATACCAAAAGCATTATTAAGAAGGCTAGTCATTGTATACAGTATGTTTAATCTGGAAGCTGAAAGGGTTTGAGGTGAGTCAAAATGTTTCAGAGAGGGTTTTTAGAGTGTTAGTAGAAAGCATCCTTACTTTTGGAATCATTGTGTGGAATGGTAGCCTAAGTATGAAGAGTAAAGAGAAATTGGACAGAACTGTTAATATTGCTAGTAAAAAAATCGGTCGACCACAGAAGCAACATAAAGAGCTGTATTATACTGCAGTGCAAAAGAAAGCTCAGCTCATCATTGATTTCCAGCTGCTACCTTCAAGGTGGCAGTTTAGAAAGCCTGTGGCCAAGAAAAATGTCTACAAGAAATCCTTTGTTCCCCATGCAGTCGGTATATTAAATGCAACTAAGGTACCGTTTCCTGTATGGAGCTTTCAGATTAGTGTAATGGTAGTGTAATACGGGCAGAGGGTGTATACAGTATGTCTTGTTGCATGTCTTGGGCTATTGTTTGTTTTTCTTGTGTATTTATTTTATGTTGAGTGTTATTTGTTTTTTGTAGTTTTGTATGGTGATACCAAAGATACCAGCTTACCATTGAGAGGAGGCTGACAGCTGCCAAGAAGCCACAGATTTCTAGTTTTAAATGTTACACAACCAATTGTCTTCTACTAATAAGACAGGTGACTGAGGATGGCAGGTCACTCCACAGTGCATTCTGAGACACCATTTTGTCTGAAACCGCCACCCTCTTACCAAGGCTGCAGGAGGTGAATGCCCCTTCAGCACGTCAAAGTCAAAGAGTGTTGACAAAGTACTGACTGCAGGGCTATGGATACATTTGAATTCCATACAGTTAGGAATATACAGTATGTATACATTTTGACTGATGTTGTGCATACAATATTTACATTTATACAAGTTTTGTAGTTTTTATTTATTTATAAAAAAAATATTTTATACATTTATAACTGATTTTTAGTTGCCTTTTTTCATTTGATTCACCAGTTCTGGGTGATCTTTACAGACAACCCAGACAGTTTTAAGAGACTTGAATCCTAAAGTGAAGTTGGTGAGTAAAGCATTGAACGGACTTTAACAAGAGAAACTTTAATCAGGCCTTGCTCTTTGCCCATCAGTACTGGTGTCCCGTCTTTGCAAACCTAATGTAGTGACAATGTTTTAAATATGTATATATTAAATCACAGTTGTGATCCGTTTGAGCTTAATCAATTAAAGAAAATTAATTCTATGTCTGTTTTTCCAGATACATCTTGTGAAGGGTAAACCAACACAAGCAGATATAATTAATTGTTAACTAATACCATATTTAGACTTTTGAGTGTTGAACTTATTTTGCTTTTAATTTCAGGGACTGTGTGTTGAACATTGTCCATGTAAGAGTGATGTGATCGGTATATAATTAAAGGGTGGCTCTGTGCCTCAGGATCTGCACCTGTGGAGGAATCCTATTCCGTTGGGCCCCTGAGCAAGGCCCTTAACCCCAACTGCTCCAGGGGCGCCGTATAAATGGCTGACCCTGCGCTCTGACCCCCAGCTTTTCTCCCTGTCTGTATGTCTCATGGAGAGCAAGTTGGGGTATGCCAAAAGACAAATTCCTAATACAAGCAATTGTATATGGCCAATAAAGTGATCTCTCTCTCTCTGATCTCTGTTATATAAAGTTCATTTTCAAATAGGCTACATTTTTGTCAAAAGCCCATCTGTCATTGCTAATAAGACATGTAGCTGAAAATACTGCACTTCTCCTGGCCCCTGTGCAATCACTCTTAATAAACCTTTGATGTTTAGTGCTGTCTTTGATCTTTCTATGTGTTGTATGTTTTTTTTTTTACTTTTGTAATTTAATTTTTCTGACATTTTAACTCCTTATTCAGAAAACATAATTTAGCTTCTTTGCATTCAACTTTTATTTTTAGTCCATTGTAGAACAAATACTGTCCTGGTTCAGCTAGTGCATGAAGAGCTGATTATGGTGCAGCTAGAGTCACTGCAACTTGGTTAACAGAGACACAGTGTTGATGATAGAGGGAAGATAGAAGAGGTGGAGCTGTAGCGCTCTGACAGAAAAGACACTCTGGCTAACAAAGCGAACTCAGATGAATTCTGGGTCTCAGCGTATATATATATATGGGTTGTACATGCAAAATAATAAGGACAACACTACGTAATACCAAATTCACATAATAATCATCATAATTCGTAGTGAAATCAGGAGTGTGAGTGTAAAGGAAGAAGTGGATACCATGGAGATGGTAATTTTCCACGTATAGATGGGAAATAAAGATCATGGAAATGTTTGTTTGAACACCTAGTAGAGGGAAAGTCTATATACAGTAAACTAGTGTTTTGACACACTATGCTACAGTGAGCTACTGTGAGAAAGCACAGGTCAGAGACCTGTTAGAGAACTGATTATAATATGGCAAACTTTGATTAATATTTTGAAACTGCATAGATATTTGTACAAAAGAAAAGTTTATAATTTATAATTTTTTGGAGGGCAGACTATGAAGGAAAGAGACAGTGGTTAGAGGGGTAGAATAGGATAGGACAGATATCAAATCGGTAGAGAATGAACTCTTTCCAGTTCTGCTTCCAGCGTAAGCCAGTCAAAGGTTAGAGAACAGTGAACCAAATGGTTTAATAAAACAAACAGCAAAAGAAAGCACTTTATAAAATGATTTCAGAAGAACAGAATCTAGTTAAAGACGAGGAGTTCTCTGCAACCACAGGCAGGAAACAATATTAGTAAGGCAAAGAGAGCAAGGGTGCTGCAGTGGGGGCCGAGGTTTATACAATATATTTTTTCAGAGTTAGAACAGTGAATGGAGAAGTGTCTTGGAGATAAAAATGTTAAAAGAGTGAAAGGGAATGACAGATATATTAGTTTTCACAAAGGAGAAAAATCAAAAACATGCCTCAGGCTGAGCAAAAACACAGTTCTGATAGTTCCCTGATGACCTTCAACCAATTGTACTTAACAAAGCAAAAGATGTTATTCATGGGCCAATAGAGAAACCCCTCCGATAGACACTTATGACTCATTCACTTGTAAATTACTGAAGTAGCACCCATCCATTAAAACAGTAACAAAACCAAATCAAGTAATTATAGACCAATTAGTCTTAATTCTATTGCATGTAAGGTTATCAAAATGATAATTAGTACTTAACTGCAGGATCATCTGTACCGCAATAGGATTCTAGAGCTGTGGTTCCCAACCCTACACTTGCTGGTTTCCATTCCAGCAGAGCTGTAAATCTCCAGTGCTAACTCACGGCTTTAATTGATCTACTTGCTTGACTTTAGGTTCACCTGTTTCTACAATCTGTCCTGGTTTGACAAACACTGTTTAGAAAAGATATGTCATGGAGCCTGTTTCCCAGACCTACCAATATCTTATACCTGCAACCACTGAATCTATGCAGCCCACAGGTTCCTGAGCCGTCTACAGCCATTAACCATGCCAGCTACCTTTTGTTGCAACAGAAGCCATTGTACCACATGAGAATACATATCCAGCAGCAGAAGGGTACATGGCCTCTCTGCCCTGATCCTTGGGGAACACCCAGGGGGCATCTTCTTTCTCTAACCTAAAGACTGTATCTCCAGCAGAAAGACATTGGCAGAGCACGATGAAGACTGGAGAGCTGTTTTAAGGGCCATGTCAGAGCAGAGACGATCAGAGATCGCTCCTTGGTGGAGTGATTTTACCCATTTTACCTCTCCCAGCCACAGTTTCACTGACCTTTCTACCTGCATCCTTTCTCCCACTCCAGAAAGACCACAGTTTTCTTTCAAGAAAGAAAATTATCCTTAAAGTAGGATCTCACCTTGCAGAGTTTATATAGAACTCGGGACTAGGCTATTACCTGAGGTAGAGGAGTGCAGGGCCTTACATGTTGGCAGCAAAAACATGAAGTAAAAATATACTCTACCTATGGAATCACTTAGCTTGAATAAGCTGTAAAGAAAAAAGAGTGAAGTGTATATGTTGACACATTGGTGTCATTTTTTAGCTAATCTGGAGAAGCAATAAAAATAATGTAAAAATTTTAGGACAAATAGTAGTTAAAAGCATAGAATTTATATAATTTAGGATGCTGTATATTGTTTTAATCAACATAATACAAGAATGGTATTGTTGTTTTGGAATCAATCCAGAAATGAAAACCCATAAGGAATGTCTTATTTTTTTAGGCTAAAAGGAAAACAGTTTGTTTTTTCTCTAAACCTGATTAAAGATCTAAAAATCCTCAAAGAGATTGACAACATTGTTCATTGCTAACTCCATGGATGT
Organism: Atractosteus spatula; assembly: GCF_055471065.1. NCBI lineage: Eukaryota > Metazoa > Chordata > Actinopteri > Semionotiformes > Lepisosteidae > Atractosteus > Atractosteus spatula. The sequence continues at coordinate 77,152,619 of NC_142707.1, forward strand.
CTTCAAAATTAATAATGAAGCATGAATCAGAGGATAAAACTAAACTAAAGGAAAATGCATTTAAAACCTTAACAACAGGAAGTAAAGCAGAACACACTTATTTAATAATCTTGAATTCATCCATCCATTTCCTAACCTCTTTTTCCAATACTGGGTCACAGGAGAGCCAGAGCCTATCCCAGCAACAGTCAAAAGGGCAGGATACTCTCAGGACAGGACGCCAACCCATCTCAGGGCACGTACAGACAGACGCCAGGCCCAGTTTTCCCAGAAGCCAGTTATCCCACCAGCATGTCTCGGGACTGTGGGAGGAAACTGGAGCACCTGGAGGAAACCCACATGAACACAGAGAGAACATACAGACACAGATAGCACTCAAGGAATAGGAGCCAGAGCTCCAGTGCTTCAAGGCAGCAGTGCTATCACTGCGCTGCACTAATTGGTATTTATTATGAACTAATCTGATTTTCATTAAAAATTCACAATATATATTTTAATGAAAGCACAATGTTTCCCAGAAGTCAATTAACCTACCAGTATATCTTTGGACTGTAGGAGGAAACCCACATGAACATGAGGAGCACATCCAGACTCCATACACACAGCATCCCAAGATTGGAATTGAACCCTGAGCCCCACTAACCACTCCACCATCATGTTGCTTAAATTTTAAAAATTAAATTTAAAAAATATTCATACTTCATGTCATAAAAAAACAAATGAGAAACTTTGATTGGACAGTGTTGTGATACAAAAGGCTGAATGTTCACTCAGAGATTACAAGGAGAAGAGCTCAGGTGGGTAGCTGCGTCAGCATGCGTAGGCTGCAAAGGAACAAGTAATAGGTTTGTTCCATGCTGAAAAAAAAAAAAGAAAGAGAACACAACGTTTCGGCCATGGAGCCTTCTTCAGGTGTGAGAGAGACAAGGCAGTAGGCAAAGGTAAAGTAGCGGGAGAACAAAGGCTGGGAGGGAGGAGGAGTGAGAGGCGGGAGCAGGGGACAGAAAGAGAGGCCAATCAAGAGGTGTGAAGTCAGAATGGGTGTAGAGAGGTGTGAAATGAAACTTCCAATGAATGGAGAAAATTTAAAAGAACAGTAGTCTGTCATTAAGAGAAGGGAGAATGTGTGATCCTAGCTGCAAAATGATTTTGGTTTCGGTAGTTTTTCTGATGTATGAGTTCAGAAAACCGTCTTTGAGAACACAGACAGAGAGATTAGAGTGGTCGTGGCCGTCAGAGGTGAAATGAGAAACAATGGGCTTGGAGAGATCTTTAATCTTCATAGCCCTGCTGTGTTCTCTGAAGTGGTCTCCGAGTCTCCTTCCTGTTTCTCCAATGTAGATGGCTGGGCAATTACTGCAAGAGATACAGTAAATAAGGTTGCTGGAGGTACAAGATGCCATCTGAGTGATCTGGAATTGTCCTGAGAGGCCTTGAATGAGTGTGGTGTTGGATGTGTACTTGCAGGTGATACAGCAAGCTCTGTTGCAAGGGAAAGTGCCTGGTGTGGATGGTTGTTGAGGGCGGTCAAGTGAGCTGTGAACAAGGAGGATATGCAGATTAGGTGGTCGGCGATATGAGATGATGGGGCAATCAGAAAAGAGGGCCCCAATGGAGGGATCATCATGTAGGATGGAAAAGTTATGGTTAATAGTCCTGGGGATAGGAAGTGTGTTAGGGTGGTAGGGAAGCACCAAAGGAATGCGGTTGTTACGGCGGGAGTTCCTGATCGGGTTGATGGTCCGAGGGGTGTTTTTGGCTCGGGCAAGGGCCCTGTCAATCACACTGCTGGGGTATCCTCTGTTGATGAAAAAGGAGTACATTTTGAGGGCTTGGTTCTCAAAGTCGATGTCATCGCTGCATAATCGTCGTAGCCTAAGGAACTGTGAAAAAGGGAGAGAATTTTTAGTTTGTTTGGGGTGAAATGAGCTATACAGGAGGTAGCTGTGTGAATCCGTGGGTTTGTAATAAACCAAAGTGGAGAGTCAGGGGTAGTTGATGGAGAAGTTGATATCTAGAATCGGAAGAGTCGTGGAAGATATGTTGACAATATATTTGAGGGATGGGTGGAAGTTGGTGAAATGGTGCAGGAAGCACTCAAGCTGATCGTTGGAGCATGTGGCGGCACCGACGCAGTCATCAATATATCGCTTGTAGAGGTCAGGGACATAGCCAGTGTAGGAAGCGAAGAAGCGTTCTTCTACCCAGCCGACAAAAATATTGGCATAGCTGGGTCCCATTCTGGTGCCCATGGCAACTCCACTAACCTGTTGGTAAAAAACATTATTGAAAGAGAATGCGTTCAGTTTGAGGACCAATTCTGCAAGGTGTACCAGGGTGTGGGTGGGTGGATCAAGCACTGTGCGTTTGTCCAGTGTGTGCTTGAGGGCTGTAAGGCCGTCATTATGGGGAATGACGGTGTACAGAGATGTGATGTCCATGGTAAAAATGTAGCACTTGGTGCCCTGAAATTGGAAATCATTAAAAAGTTGGAGCGCGTGGTTGGTGTCTTTGATGTATGAGGGAAGATCTTCAACCAGCGGTCTCATGAGGCTGTCGAGAAAGGCTGAGATGTAAGCAGTTGGACAGTTACATGCTGATACGATGGGGCGTCCAGGGGTGTCGGGTTTGTGGATTTTGGGGAGGAGGTAAAATTGAGATACCTGCGGATGTTCCATGATGAGCCGGTTTGCCTCCTGGGGGAGCTCATTACTACCGATAAGAAGGGAAATGGTGGATACCACTTCCTTTTGGTAGTCAGTGGTAGGGTCCTGTTGGAGAGGGAGGTAGGCAGAAGTGTCAGTTAGTTGTCTAGAGGTTTCAAAGATATATAGATCCTTACACCACACCACAAAAGCGCCTCCTTTGTCCGCTTGCTGAACTCCGGTCTTTAATGCTCTTTATGAAAAAATGAAGTTAATTGTATTCATCCATTTGAGTTCGCTACAGCAAAGTGTATATTGCACTCACACAGAGCATCTTACTTTCAGATCATCAGACTCTGCTGCTCACAGGCTGTACACTGTTCATGAGGGCCAGGAGGTGTCACGGATATCGGAAGGACAAGCCTTGGAATGACACGGGGGTTAGCCCAGGCTCAGGGGGTCAGAAGATGTCGGTATAGAAACCTATAACCTCAGGCCACGGACGTGGGGTGACCTGGTACTAGGCAGGTCTCACAACATCCGTACCCTCAGTGCTGAGGCAGGAGCAGAGCAGACACAGCAAGTAGATAGGCCACACAACAAGACACACCGGAAAGACATGAATAATCACAGGGAACTAGGAACAGGACAGAAGTAGAGCGCCCTCTAGGTGTACAGGGCGTGACATGAGGAACAGGGACTTGGGATACTTAACAGCCCTCAGTCGGCTATGGCAGAGGCAGAAGTGCTGTGTAAAAAGCTGCCAAGCAAGGCAGCAGGGTCTTGTGCAATGTGTTCACCTCAGATGCTGTGACGTAACAGTGAGTAGTTGCAAATGGAAGGGTATAAGATAAGATATTTTTTGCCTGTAAATGTAAAAACATTTTTATTAGAGTCTTAGTAGTCATTTGTATAAGAAGTTCAGGTGGGTAGCTGGGTCAGCATGCGTAGGCTGCAAAGGAACAAGTAATAGGTTTATTCCATGCTGGAAAAAAAGAAGAAAGAAAACACAACGTTTCGGCCGTGGAGCCTTCTTCGGGTGGTATTTGTATAAGAAGACCTTTTTCCAATAACCTTTTCTCCTTTGTGTTACAAAATGAATCAGTCAAATCTGTCCAGAAGTGAACCAGAGTATTGCTTTGTAACTATGAACATTACACTCCTGTTATTATATAGCTTTGTTATCTGTGTTTGCCTGCAAGTTAACATTTTCAAAGATAAAATATTCTGTGCAAATTTGACATTTTTGTTTCCTAGAATCTGCTCTGAAATTTTATTGGTTTGAAAATCGTGAAATGTTGATAAAGGTGCATGTTTTAAGTTTCCTTGTTAAATGCATTGGAGCTCATATTTTGATATGAATAAAGGTGATTTCTTTAGAAAAAAAAATCTAATGAAACATCCTTAAGGATGTTAAACTAATACCAAACAATAACTAAACTTAATAAACTGAAGAGTCCAAATATACCCATTCAATGAAGTCTAATGAATACTGCTTTAGAAAAGGACAAAGCCATTACAAGCTTTATGCTCTCACAAAGAACATCTTAAATACAGACCTTAAACTGCTTTTGTAAATTAAGGTGGAGGAAAATAATACGGTTTTAAACCATGAGAAACATTTTTACATTTATTCTTGTCATGAAAGTAAAACTTGCTGGAGTGATGGCAGCCCGTCAGCTGCTCCTGTATTCTGTCTGCTGAGCGCCGGGAACATGATTCAGAGTGTGCGAGACTGAGCTACAATTATGCCAAATCTGTCAAGTGAGGGAGGAGCAGCAAGCATATCGCAGCCTCCTCCTTATAACTTTTCTTTCTTTGTAAACCTCTTCACCATCAGAACTCAGAGCTTACGAATAAATATTCGAAAATGCTGTAGGGCTTTCTTTGACAGGATTAGGACCTATCTTTACGATGCAGTTCTCTTATAAAACTTTATTGGTTACGGCTTCTACAGTCTGTAGCAGAGAGCCATAAGCGTTCTGGCACAGAGGCAGGGACAGGGTTTTATCTCAAGTTAGTAATAATTTAGATAGTCAGCAACACCCCTAAATTATTTGCATCAGGTATGCCAAACATGTTCAAGTTTGTGGCACTGGAGCTGTTAACAAGAGTAGTTCTGAGTGTATGAAATGGCTTGCATTCAAACCCAATACATGGATTGTTTTTTTAATTAAAGATGAGAGGGATATTGTCGTTTGATGGTACTTGAGGGTATTTCTGTAAAAATGCTTCTTTTTTCCATAATTGCACAGACATTTCTTTTGGGATCTTTCTTGAGGCTGCTGTATCTGTAATAATGAGCTTTTTTATTTTTGTAATGCAGTTTTTCTCACTGATACACAGGCTGTTACAGAATTGTTCGGTCCACTGTTTTGTTTTTGTAATAAAATACATTTAGGAAAACATGCAAAATACAAATTAAAAGAAAGCTTTATTTGTGTTTTTTTACTCTAATAAGCTTGTAAGGATCGGAGAGTGAGAAGCCTTATAATTCCTTCTAAAGCAAAAGACATTTGAGCATATAATACTTCTCATTTTATGTTGGTAGACCTCAAAACCATGGGCCATAAAAATTAATGCCTTTACCTCCGGTCTTTAAAAATGCTTATTAATCCTACCCATTTAAGGGGGTGTTAATCCTAAAGCATTCACAAAGGAAGTTCCAAACACACCCGGATTATAGTATCACATGCAGAACAATTAATTTGGATGTGAATAGGTACCATAATGTGAAAGACTTAATGGGGTTGATCAGAATGTGGAAAGCATATTTGATGGTTGGCCATCAACTATTTCTTGTTCTCATAATTCTTTTTAATGTATACAATGCATATTTTGTTATATTAATCCATATTGAATGTTTCATCATGAAGTTTCACTTTATTTAGAACCAGCAAAAAGGAATGATGTTCCCATAAAAACTTTTTTAGTTGACCATTGCTATGTGCTCAGATCTAATGGACTCAGACTACTTTACTTACATCAAATTTAAACCACATACAGTACAAGCATCCAGCATTAATAAGCTACCATGTTATACTCATTGACTGCTTCTGCTGTAGTTACAGGATTATATAAAAAACATTTCTTTTAATCAGAACACACCTGAAGAAGCTGAAACATTGTGTTTTCTCTCTTCTCTTTTCAGCATGGAATAAACCTATTACTTGTTCCTTTGCAGACTACGCATGCTGACGCAGCTCCCCACCTGAACTATTTCTTCTAATATCTTAATATCATATTAAGCATGGTGTTACTTTTTCTTATGTGTTTCTTTGCCTTTACAATGTATCACTTTATACAGTTATTTAGTTATAAGTAAAACTTACAAGAAGATGTGACAGATTACAAATAGCCATTTGGCACATCTACAGTATCAAAAGTCAATAGCATATTATCTTTAAATGACATTCTGTATTTTTTTAAACTGCCATAAGAACTTTGTTTTTGAAACAAGTGCTTACTGAGATTCAAAGAAAACATATTAGTTGTATTGTACCACCTTCTCACAAGAGATCCATGAATATCCATTATGCAGCCTTTTATAAGTGTCTTAGAAATAATCGTGTTGGTTGCACAGTCAAAAGAACACTTCTGAACTGCAGTGGGTTTCATCTTGTGCCCAGTTTCACAGGCCAGTGGTCAAAGACTGGTGGTGATGTGACTTATTCCTCCTCCTCCGATGACTTGGGTGCATCGGGTCTCGGGTGCTGAGCTGGGAGCTGCAGCGGGTCTGATGCTGGCTGCCTCTGCTGGGCCGGGCCACAAGTTCTACAGGGTGAAAAATAATTTTAAGATAAGCACGGGTGTGATGGGTAGGGTATGCATTCTTGACATTGGTGGATCTTACATTTGATCTGAAAAAAGCTTTAAATATTGAAACATATGTAAGACAATCTTTGTACAAAGTGTTGATTGCAGTCAATAGCATAATTGCTTATTTTGTGGACTTGATAAAAAACTGTTCTACATACAGAGATTCAAATAAATGGAAGTACTTCATTAAATGTTACTGATACTAGATTTTAATTTTGTTTACTTGTAGGAATATTTTCTGGTCACATTTTAAGACTTCATAATAATCTCAAAATGAAATTGTCCTTGTTATTTGGGAAAATCTTAAGATCATTACCAATAAAATAAGCAAACCCTATTGCCACCCTACTTGTTCTTGGGGAGTTCATGAACTACAGACCTGGGGATTTTTACGGCAGGACCTTCCCCAGTTCAATGGCACTGCTGCAGATGGAAAACTAGAGTAGGGGGTGAAATTTGCAAATGAGAGTAGAGTTACCACCTCGGAACCTCTCTCTGAAACTGAAATTAATGTGCAAATTCAGCATTTAGCATTAACCTTTTTCAAAATGATATTATAGCTTAATTGCTGTGTGGAGATATTACAACAGCCATGAGAAATTACAAAAATAAAAAGCATCTTGTATATTTTTTTCAATTTCATTTACTGTAAATCTTCCCTTTATTTAAAACCATTCTAATTTTAAAGCTGCCATTTACACTGTCTTTATACTACTGCCTGATTAAATCAATAATCAGTTCTTTTTACAGATAACCCCGTTAGGTGGGCTAGTCAGTTAAAAAAGTAATTTTAAAGGATTATGGTTTAAGATGAGTCACAACTTAAACATATGTACTGTATACCAGTAGCTGCAATGGATCAAATAATATTGAAAATAAAAAGTTCTCCAAATATGTTTTTTTTTTCCACATTCAGTTGTATCATTAGGCCCAACTTGGTTGCATAAATTCATGATGCTAGTGAATTAAGCAGCAATATTAATTAAGTAATGGTTTTGCACTCAATTTAATTTTATTTAAGTTTGTTCACTTTCATGGCAGATTTAAAATCCAATTCTCTATCAAAGTTCACAAAGATTATGTGGTCGGGTAACAGCTCCCAGGATCTCATCCAGCAATTTCTTGAAAGAAGTGATGGAATTTGCCAACATGGCTGGATAGCTTGTTCCAGTCTTCCACAACTCTTTGTGTAAAGAAGTGCCTATTGTATTTGGCTTTAACTGCACTTCTCCTTTGTTTAAATGTTTGTCCTCTGGTTTGTTTGGCTCTTGATTTTAAAGTCCATTGTGTTAATTCTGACAATGGCTTGTGGAGATGGTGAACACTGGAGTAAGACTAGTAGTCTTCTCAGCTCAAGACTAAAATAATTAAGTTATTTCATCCTGTAGGAGGTACAGACACTCTCATAGACACATAACATTCAAGTTCTCTGCTTTCAACTTTATATCGTACTGTTTTGTTTGCTTTTCTATTGCTTCCCCAGAATGCCTTACCTTGCTTGGAAAAAGTGTCTTGAATTATGAGTCTTCACCGTCCTGTGCCAGCTCAGCTTATTGTTCAAACTTAGAAAAATAGATACAATTTTCAATTTCTGCCTAATACAATAACTCAGCTCACCAGCCAGCAACAAGAGCCTGCTTTGAAAAATGATTCAACTGTAAGCAGCGATGATCACTATACTGTAACCAAATCAGTTGACCCAATTTCTAATATAGTCATTGCCATTTGCTGTAGGCCAGCTGTGCCAAAATACATTATCGACTCTCTAACTTGAGTCAGTGTGATGGAACTAGTCTAATTACTACTGCAAAATCTACTACGTGTTCACCAGATCCCACTCCTGCCAAACCCTTAAAAATGATATGACCTAGAATTGTTTCTGCTATTCTGTCTTTTACTTGTAGCTCTAATTCATCAGGTATTGTCCCCAAATTGTTAATTTCTGTAGTAGAACCCAGGCATAAGAAACCTTCTTTAGGTCCTAATGTTCTTAATAAACTCAGAACCATTTCTTATCTCCCCTTTGAGGGAATTAACTAAAAGTTTGTATTATATCTTGTTGGCTATGTATTTCTTTACTTATATTTTACTAACTCCGTCTCAGGATGTCTGGTCTCAAAAGATAATATAGCCACACTGTATCCTTACGCATAGCTGGCATGGTTCTCAGGAAAATCAAGTTCAAGTTCAAGTTTATTGTCATTAGACTCATATACAGGTATATGGTATAACAAAATGCTATTTAGCAAGCTCTCGGACATAAGTAGTACAAAGAAAAAAAAACAACAACAATACAATTGTATAACAAAAGAAAGACAGAGACAACAGGCAGTGTGTAAAAAACAACAACAGGCAATGTGCAAAACAACAACAGGCAATGTGCAAAACAACAAAAAGGTAACAGGTTATGTGCAAAAACATGCATTAACAGAATGAAATAAAGGGATAAAAATTATGGGGAGTGAGCTTTTGACATGTATGGTAGAGGTAGATTTTCAGTGTGTGTTTGGGTTTTTGGTAAGAAAGAAGGCACTGTGAGGTTCAGATCATAGGTGAGAGGTGAGGTGAGAGTGAGAGAGGCTGGGAGTTTAATAGTTTGATTGTGCGGGGGTAAAAACTGTCTCTGAGTCTGGTAGTCTGGGCCCGAATGCTCCGGTACCGTTTTCCAGATGGTAGCAGATCATAAAGTCTGTAGCTGGGGTGTATGGGGTCTTTGATGATGAAAATGGTCTATTCAGTTACAAGCAGAAGGGTTTGTCACGCAAGCCAGCAGTAAAGAACATATAGATACTGATCACCTTTCTAGAATGACCATATGTAGCCACAATGCAAGCAGAGATTCATGTGTTAGTGTATCTTGTATCGTTTGTTTCACTGTATAAAAGAGCACTGTAAGCGTTGTCTTTTGAGTCTTGCGTACAAGAGCAAGACTCCCATACTGTATGCATATGAAATAATGACGACTTTCAACACACAAACTCTCGGCTGATGCCCTTTGTTTGGCACAACAGTTTCTTATCAAAAGCATTAAAGTGGTAACAAGTCAGTTGCCCTTAGTTCTTGCAGCACCCAGTTCGGGAAGAACTTCATTCAGGATTCTGTGCTGACCACAATACAGAAACAAGCTTATCACATTAGTAAACGAAGTGTGATACTTGTGTGTAATTCTTGTGATACAGGCCTTATCTCCGTTCTATAGACTTAAATGAAGCAATTGATAACAAATTATCAGAATTTAATTGAATCCTTTGAAAATGTTGTAAGAAATTAATGTTGGGTTTTGCCATCCATAGACATAGCATGAACTTTAATTACTATGAAAATTACTGATGGAAATTCTGATAAAACATATTACAAACTTGAATACAGCAAAACAATGAGAGAGAAACAAAATGAACAATCAAAAACAATAGTGTCACCTTTGATCCTGATTAGAAATATGGGAGTGTTTTTCTTTCACTGTAGAAATATTGCTGAACCTTCTAATTGGACTTACCGGTCAAGGCTGAACTCTGTGATCACAGGTTCAAGCTGTTGTCATGTCAAAGGTCTTCTGGGATTGGGATTCCCGATCGATCCAGCACCACCTGTCGGCTCTCAGCTGCACAGTGCCCCCTGTGGCCACCCTGGCGGTTGCTGGTCTCTTCGGATTTCTGCACCTCTACTTTGGGGCTGTGGTGCCTGTAACGTGCGTCAGAGGAGTCCGCTTGCACCTCCTCGTTCTGCTCTCTGTTCGGGGGATATCATCGCTCTACGTGATAATAACCACACACCTGTTGTTTCCAGTGCTGGTCCTGGTGACCCACACACCTGTTGGCTTTCATTCCAGCCCACCGTCATCAGATCTTTGAAGCCTTACTTCTTGATCTAAGAAGTTGCTTCAACTGAATATTTGCATTTAGTTTCTAGTGACAATTTGGAGATTTTATTTCACTTAAAAAATACAACAGTTAAAGCTCCAACATGTTTAAGAGCTGGGAAGAAACAGTTCAAATGAATATTATTAAGCCAATGAAGGTTTTGATTTGTGTAACTCAGGAGGAACTGGGGGTCACCAGAACCAGGAAAAAATCCTGCTGTAAATCCAACATGTGGAAAATAATTGGCTATTCCAAAGTGGGTGAGTGTAAAAAAAATAGTGATTCTAAATTTAAGCATATAAGTGACGCAATTTTGCTAAATTAAGACATTATGCCAACAAAGAATACTGAGAAAGTGATGTGTCCATTTTTTACTGCTACAAAAGATATTGCAATGCACTTTCATCTGGTCGTGGACTGTGTGTTGTCTAGATTAAACCTTGTCCCGAATACCTTTGCAAGGATCCAAATGAATGGTGGACGCGTTGCACCATTATTGTCATCTCTACACTAGCTCTCAATATACTGAAGGATTGATGAATGTGTACAACTTAGAAAGCCTTAAAGGGACGAGCCCTATCTGGTCTGAGCTGTTTATTGAATCTGTATACTCCAAGTCAGTCACCGATCTTAGGATGCTGATTATCATACTTTTCTGAATGTTTTTATAGAAATACAGATGATAGATTATCCTGCTAAAGGGCAGCTAAATTGTATAATAAACAAACAACCTATAGAAATCAGTAAACCGTAAGTCCAGCCTATACTGTATTATATGGTATAATGTACTACAGTATACTGTAGCATGTACAGAATGGTTAAATGAAATACATCAAGCAATCCTCCCTTACTATACATGATAATTAAAGTACCAATGCTTGTCTTTAAGTTAATTAAAATACAACTGCTAAACTGAAACTAACAACAGTAATCACAACTTATAGTAATCAATTAAATCAACATGAATTCCTCCTCTGTGTGCAAGGGATGCCTGCACTTTCTCTTTCTGCCTCAGTGATGAGCAACTCCACTGTAATGGGAAGTAAAACTGTCAGTGAGTCTGTAAAGTCGTCCCTGTAGTGATATGTATAATAAATGTATATGTACGGATGTTAGTTGGTTCATGCGCATAGGGAAAGGAAGTGTATGCAAGCCATGAAAGTAGGTTACACAACATGGTGTGTTATTCCCTTTCCATTATTCCATTATTCCCTTTCAAATCCTGTGGATTGTTGATTAATTGAACCCAGAATAATAACAGAACAGTCCCCTGTTTAATTGTAGTATTCTTATTTCAAATAAAATAAAATAGAAGAAAAATAATTAATTAAAACATAAAAGGATGAACTGACATGGTTGTCAAGAGATGTAAAATTCTGATCCAAGGAGTGTATGTGTAACCCAGCATTACAATCCCTGGAGCCTGTGACTCGTTTTCATTGTGCAAAAATAATCTGAATCCCTCTTGCAGTGGAGGGGTTAATTTAAATGCATTTTGTATGCTGGAAAATATAGGCCATGCTTTTCTGATTATGCCTGCTTAATAAAGCATGTAAGCTACTGCACCACTCTATGGTATTCCAGCTCATTTAAAACAGCAGCTTACTAAATTCTATTACCTTGTAGAGTATTTAAACATTTTTCTTAAAAATTCATTCTCTTGGTTAGAGTAAGTCAGTTAAATGGCTTTGATTTCTTCACACAAACAGTTGACAAAATATTTAATAACATTGGGAACAACAACACCTATAATAATAAAACAACCCCTGGAGGCACTTGCTGAGACAAGCTGTATTTAAAAAGATATCCAGTTAAAATAAGACCATTTTCAAGCTACGTTTTTCCAGCAGGACATGACACAGGTTTTTGCCATCTGAACTATACCTCCTGTTGGGCTTTTCTTCATCTCGTAGCCACTGCCTGTAAAATCTGGAGGCTGACTGGACGTGTCCTCTCGGTCTCCTGCAGTTGACTTCAGGGTTGTACCATGGACAAGCTCTGAAACTGTCATGACTTACTGTACATCATCCTTGTTTCTCTGAGGACAGCGCAGTGAGGATAGTGTCAGGTCTGCTGCTTCTCTACATTCCTCAGGAATCTTGGGATACACAGCATGCTGGACTCCAATGTTTAGGTAGTGCTGTGTATGGATGATCCAGGGCTGGAATATTCCCTACATTAAAGCTACACATTTAGATGTTTTATACTCAGAACTCATAGCTGACAGTAAAAAGTTAAAAGAGATTGTGAATTACAAGAGTGAAAAAAGCCTGTCCATCCATTTTCTAACTGCTTCTTCCAATAGAGCCCAATAAAACTATCCCAGCAAGCAACAGAGCGCAAGGCAGGTTAGACCCTGGATGGGACACCAGTCCATCGCAGTAAAAAAAGATCATTCGAATTATTAAATAAAATAAAATTAAGGAACACAATAGTTTAAGCAACATTCTATAGTGAAACAATGACAGTTTCAATATTATGAATTTAAGCTATTTGCATTTTTATTAGAATTTGCTGGTATTTTGCAGAAGTACAATAAATCTGTGGAACCTGATGAATTACAGTGAATGATGTGAGCTTTCACAGTGCATGTACGGATAATGAAGCTTCACTGAAAGGTGTTAGATAAGGTGGTATCTAAAAAACGGGTTTCGAGTCATGATATCTACAGAAAATATAGTACAATAAAAACGAACCTATCTGAAGCTGCAGTATCCACTACTATACTATACGTAGCTGCTGTCTAGTTACCATGGTAACCCGTTTGCCTTTTAATTGTTAAGTTAGTTATGCCAATCAAAGACCAAAGTGCTTGAATTCCCTGATATCTCCACGGCGCTATGCAATTATAATTCGCCTACATGTTGCTAAACTTAACTTTAAACGATTAATTTTAAAGACACAAACTTCTTATTCTTACTGATGATTTATTAGCAGCAATGATGTTACAAAAAAAGCTTTAACACTGATTATTAATAATACAAGCTAAAGTTTAGACCCACTCACTTTAAATAGGAGAGAATACAATACGTTTAGGCCTACTTTATTACAGTTTGATAGCAAACGTAAATGGAGAAATACATCAATTCAGAAACATCAAGACACAAGCAGAAATACTAGCTGTCTCCTGAAACAAAAACATGGAGGACTGATTTGGAATCAGTTGCTGCTCCTGACATTTTGTACCTCATCTTCCTCTACATCAGTGGGTACCAGGCTCCTGATTGCAAAGTAAAGGTTTGGCTGTAACTATTCCGTAGAAACTCAGTCATGAATATTTGTTCTTTTAGTGCAATTTCAAAATTTAAACTGTGACGTGGCTCTATTAATCTGATTTATCTATTTATCTAAGATCGATAAGGGCTGTGAAAAGCTATAAAGACTGATTTACCTAGCACAATAGCACACCTCATTAACAGGTTATGTGTTTTTGCATTTGATCATTCTTTCTGAGGCCTAAACTATTTTACCAGATATTTGGATATTGGGAATTTTATGTGCAGTTTGCAAAACCTTGTGCTTCTTTTGTCTTTTCTAATGAGTATCTTTCAAAATGATTGGACTGAAATAGACTGGTTTCATACTGTATATCAGACTTCTGTTTTCTTTGTTTTACACTCAAATAATAAAAATATGTTATTAAAAAAGTTAATCACAGTGTACCTATGCGTGTTTGGGGTTTGTGTTAAACTGTGAAAACAGTAGTGCTGTTACTGTACATCCTTAAAAGTCTAAAATCTAGTTTCATTATCTAGTTCATACCTGCATTATCTAATCAGTTAATTAAGACCCACCAGCCTTTTTAAAACTAACCCAAATTTTCCACATACCTGCACACTGATTTTACCATTTGGTTCTTATAATTATATATATATTTTAGTTTTATATAGCACCTTTAAAGGTAATCATCTCATGGCATTATAGAATACACTAAAAGCACATTTCACAACAAAATTAAATGTACAAAATTGAAAACTAGGGAGAAGTAGACTATAAGAGTTTTTATTCCAATGAAATATTTTTTTAAATGTTTTTCTCTCTAAAACTGATAACATCTGGAGCCAGTTTGTAGCTTGTGTCTTCACTTCCAATAATAATGTACTGTATGTACTCTCCAGCTCAGATCAGCTCGTCTTGCAGTTTCATGCAGTTTCTCCTTCGTAGTCATCTGAAATGGTCACTAACATGAAACCCACCACCATGTCCCTAGATCATACCTTCAGTGTCTTGCTGTGTTCAAAGTTTTGCACTTCTCTGTACGATTGTCATGAATTTAATATGTGAATCTTTAAATCTTTAAAATCTAGAATTGTTCCCTTAGCCCCTGACCTTGCAGTTATCTTTTTTTTATAAAGCAGAACGTTGGCTCAATTCTCATTGGCCAATGTCTAATTTACCATTTTTTTTCTAGAGCAGACTGCTGTTCTTCATTTACAGACTCACTTATCTGAAAATAAGCTGTATAAGGCATTTCACTCTCAGATCTGATCGATGTATAGTACAGAAAGAACTGTTGTTAGGGCTTTTAATGATCTCCTAATGATTGCTGACTCTGATATTTATCAATTCTTTCCTGCTGAACTTCAGTGCTGCCTTTGATGCTGTTGATACCATCTTGCCAAATAGTTTAGAGGGGTTGTTGGTATTACCGCAGCGGCTTCTCTGTCATTCAAAATGTATCTAATGGATAGTTTTCTTTAAGACAGGAATTGTTCCTCCTCTACAGAGCGAGTCGCATCAGGCATTGCACAAGGCTCAGTTACTGACTCAGTTCTTTTTTTTACTATCTATTTATTAGTTTGGCTCAGATTCTTCATGTACTGTATAGTATCAATTTTCATTACCATTCTGATGAAAGCCAAATTTATATTTGAATGTAGCCATTAAGCAAGCACTGCCTTCATCATATGTATGTTAAACAACAAATACAACATTTTTGGCATCTGAATTCTGACTGAAATCATGCTGATTGTCTTTATTGATCAATTCTGCAGCCCTGGGCTTAACATTAAGAGCTTGAACAGTTTGGCCTATCACCTAATCCATGAACTGTGTGCTCCCTGTACACCTACTCCTTGGTTGTGTTCTCCAGACTCTGGCCTTCTTTCACTTTCTGATATGATGCTCCTAACACTGGGAGACCATGCTGTCTGTTCTGTTGCTCCTGTGGGAACAGCTTCTAGCATATATTATGAGATGTGTCATACTGATGGGTGTATTCAGGTTGATGAAACTTTCATTAGATCCCAACTAATTTCATTAGATAGATAGATAATACTTTATTAATCCTGTAGGGAAATTGATGTGTTACAGCAGTCCAGCCCAAGACAAGCAAAAACAGACATCAGAATAGTTATAAAACAAAAGACAACAAAATAAAAATAAAAAAAATAAATAAAGATATTTTTTATTAGATAGCATTTCTGTTAGACTGAGGTCAGATGATTGCTATGGCCAGTTAAGCACATGAATCCTGTTGCTCTCAAGAAATGCTGTTGCTGATTTTTTGTCATTTTTTGATAATTTGTTATGGATTATTAAAATCTGAAGCTACTGTACATCTGATTTGTTTTGTATGACCAAATATTGTTTCATCACAGTAGCATGCCTTGGTACAGTACTTTGCAGTTTCCTTCAAACACGTGGTCTCCTTATAGTTACAGGAGATCTAGCAGTGCTGTGCACCTTTTTTTTTGTCAGACCTGTAACAACATTGGTTGTTGCTTTGGAAACCTTGAATTTTTTAATTGTCAGAAATAGGAAATGTAGACAAGAGATTGGAGTCTAGATGACACAGGGTGAATCTTGACAATTCCCTAGTGTCTTAACATCACTGAAGCTCAGCAGGTGTGAGCCTGGTCAGTACCTGGATGGGAGACCTCCTGGGGAAAAACTAACTTTTTGCTGGAAGAGGTGTTAGTGGGATCAGTAGGGGGCGCTCACCCTGCAGTCTGTGTAATTCCTAATGCCCCATTATAGTGATGAGGACACTATACGGTAAAAAAGGTGCTGCCCTTTGGATGAGACTTAAAACCGAGGTCCATGCAGGAAGGGCATGTCTTTATTTTTTATTGGACAGTCTACAGTGTTCAGAAAAAAATGTGAACCTCAAAAATAAATATGGAAATTTCATTGTTTTACTGTGATAGCCTTCTTGAATGAAAACCATTCAGACAGTCTACAAATGGAGAAAGTTCAAGACCATAGTTACTTTACTTAGGACTGGTCATCCCACCAAAATCTCTCCA
The DNA here is from genome assembly GCF_055471065.1 of Atractosteus spatula. Taxonomy (NCBI): domain Eukaryota; kingdom Metazoa; phylum Chordata; class Actinopteri; order Semionotiformes; family Lepisosteidae; genus Atractosteus; species Atractosteus spatula. Next base: position 77,169,191 of record NC_142707.1, read on the forward strand.
AGAATAAATAGGAAAATCTTCAAGACGTTGCAAAGAACTGCAAAGTAACATCCAGGGAACTGCATGCCACCCCTGCCTTCGTTAATGTGACTGTAAAAGATTTAATTATTAGAAAATGACTGAGCAGAAATTGTGTTCATGGAAGGAGTACAACCAGAAAACCACTGCCTTCCAGAATAAACATCACAGCCAATCTGAAAGAGCACATAGATAATTGACAAGGCTATTGGAACAAAGCCTTGGCACAGATGATGCCAAAACTTTGGCCTCAAACACTGCCAAAAACAACAGAAGAATCTCATCCCAGTCGTCAAACATTGTGGTGAGAGTGTGGAGTTAGGGGAGTCAGTGTGGAGTTAGGGGATCAGGGGTTGCTCTGCTGCCTCAGGGCCTGGACAGGTTGTCATCATTGACACAACCGTGAATTCTGCAGTGTATCAGAAGATTTTAGAGGAGAATGTCTGGGCATCCGTCTGCGACCTGAGTTTGAGCTGAATTTGGGTTTGGAACAAGACACTATCCTAAACATACAAGCATCACCATCACACCCGAAGAAGGCTCCACAGCAGAAACATTGTGTTTCTTTTTTTCTCTTTTCAGCATGGAATAAACCTTTACTTGTTCCTATACAAGCAGATCGTAGATATACAGTAGATATTGCATGGGTGATTCTGAAGGCAGTTTACATAGATTATTCTATGTGCTTGTCGAAACCAAATGGAATGCATGGATATATAGAAAACTGTCTGCAGTTGTGCTTAAACATTACAATGCAGTAGTAAGACCTCACTTAAAGTACTGAGTTCATTTTCGGTTACTATATCATAAAAAGAATGTTATAACCTTAGAGAAAGAGGTCAAAGAGGAGGAACAAAGATACTTTTTCGTGTCAGGGATAGTCAGACTATTTAAAGGAGCTAAATCTCCGGAAACTAAAGAGAACCTTTTTAGGAGGAAGGATAGGTGATGCTTTTAACACAAAGAGTTACTAGAGGAGGGAAGAGGCTTCCCTGCCATGTTGTTGAGTCCAAAATCCTACCTGGTTGTAAGAAATGACTTTATGAAATTTAGTTTCACTTGGCTAGTAATCTAGGTAAAAGATGGGCAAAATGACCTTCCCTTTGTGCAAGCTTTATGTTCTTAAAGTAACTCTACTTTCAGACAACCACAGCTTTCTACTCTCAGCTTTTTTGTCTCTTCTGGGCAAGAGCAGTTATCATTGTATTGATTGGAGCTGAGCTGATACAAAGGGGAAATTGCACTGTGGCATTTTGAAGCTCTGAGCAGAGACATGCCTGCTACTTAGCAATTCAGAGTGCTTGCTTTTTGAACTCCTTTGATGTCTTGCTTCTTTCAAAATCCTTTAGGTTTTGAACATGAAAAATGTCATGTCAGTTTGGGCTCCCAGTGACATACATATAGAGAAAAGACATTGAACAGTGCAGGGAGCTTCCAGTAATATGTATTGCTTGACCTGTGTTTCAGTGGCAAGATGGATTTTGGTTTCTCTATTTTACAAATAGACTCTTTTGTACAAAATGTAACCCTAAGAACAAATACTTCTCTTGAAAGGTGAAACGTGAATGAGTGACAACTCTACATTATATTCATATCGCACCCTCACTGCTACATCTAGATAAGAAACATGTGACTGAGCTCGCACCACTGATGAGGTCTGGGCTCTTTTTGATCCTTTCCTTTTCTCAGCTTTATCTATTCTAAATGTCTTTAGCAGAGAAATTTTCAACCAAAATTATGTTTTGATGCTTGTATTAATTTTGACTTGTTTCATTTTTTATCGAGTCTCATTAGACTTTAGCACAGTACAATGAGGCTTTCTTTGTGTACCGTTCTGTTCTGCACATTCCACTGTAATTCAGGATTCAGATATATAGTGGGCTTTGGATCAGACAGAAGAGAAAGAGCTGCAAGCCTGGGTCACAGTCCTGCTCATTATATTCTTACTCCATGAAATTCTAATCACCGTCACAGCTGCTGAGAGTAATTACATTTACCATCTTATTTTTCCAATTCAGTCCAATTTTCCATTAAATGTTCTCTTCTGAATTGACACTCACATCACCACTAAGCCTGAAATGTCTTCTGTACTGTGACTTTCACATTTTCAAAATTTAAGTAGCATTATTTATTTAATCCAACCTAAGTTAGTTGGGTCATACCTAAAAAAAAGAACAGTTGAGACAACAACTTAGTTGTCTTACACTTAGAGTTTACTTAGGTGATTGACAATTACATTTGAAGAGCAGCTGCAGAAATTGATATTGATTAATCAGTGCCTTCGGGAATAAATGAAAGAAATTGATTCCCCTGGCAAGAAAGGAGAGCTCTTCATAAAAACCATATATCCAGGATTTATAGGCTGTATCGGTCCCAGCCACAGGAAAAAAATGTTAATGTAGTATGTTTGGCTTGATTGTATGTTTCGAATAGTATGACAGCTAATGCATAAAGAAAATTAAACTCCCAGACATGCATTTTTATATTCTTTGTACAAAACTTTGATATAAATTTATTAATCATTCTACCCTGCTGTAGATAAAGGTAAAGCAATAGCTATAAGGACCGTTTTTTTTACTTAATATTGATATTTAATTACATCTATCCTATAACTTTCCTCAACACTGACAGTATGAATGATCTTTTGACACCCACAGAATCAGGTAATTTGTTCGATTAAGGAAACTCTGGTCTGACTTCTGAAAGGCTTGATTAAAACAAACACCCAGAATTAATCGCAGCTAACCTGTTCAACGTGTTCAGAAATTGATAATATATTTGTTATCGATGAAACCTTTGGACTGGTTCTCTCTAGCAGCACGGTTCGGCAAGCCTGGTCAACAGCAGAGTTATCTAATCCTGGTTCTGCAGAAAATAAAACATCCCGCAAGAAGCTAACCTTTGGAACACAAGAAAGACCACCGGCGAGAGAAAGCTATTCAGCCCACCTAGACCATTTGGTCGTTAGTCACGAATCGATCCGAGGATCTCATCCAGAATTTTCTTGACCAAAGCTTCAGCCACCTGACTGCACAGCATGTTCTATACTTCCACAAACCTGTGCTTAAAAAGTGCCAGTGGTGTTCACAGGCGTGTTTCTCACTGTTAACTCTGATCACGTCCACAGGGTTAACTTCGTGTCTTTGGGCTCTTTGAATACCTGGATCAGGCCCCCATGCAGTCTTCTCAAAGCCAAGTCAGGAAGTGTGTCTGGGCTCACTATTGATTCCAGACTCCACTGGACTGATTCCAGAGCAGAAATATCTGTTTTGGAACATGGTGACCAAAACTATATACAGTATTCTACACATATTCGAGCGTATTGCACAATTTAACGTAACATCCCATGATTTAAATTCTATGCTTCTACTATATAGCCTTCTGTATGCCTTTTGTATTGCTTCCCCACATAGTCTAAGACAGGTGTTCTTAACTTTGGGCACAGGCATGTCCTTTCTGGGGAGGGAGACAGGCCAGATTTTTAAAACATAAATTCAGGTAATTTTTGGCAATTATTGCAAAATTAAAAAATATATTTTGGGTAATTTTTCACATATTCTTAATTTTACTGCAAAATTAAAACACTGTAGAATGAAAGGGGCAGAATGAAGTATTTATGATTTAAAGAACATTTTTGATAAGGGGAGTGAGAAGAGATTTCGAGAACCCAAGGGGTGTGAGCTGCAGTACAGGGCCAGAGCCACTGGAGCAGGAGATGTACATGATGTGTCAAGATACAAACCGAAGACTTTTCTTAAGGAGCCACTTCAAGTTCAGCATTTCTCTCTTTGTATCTACAGGTTGTTTTTGCTTCCTGCATGTAATACGGCACTATATCAACACATGATGTCAACATCACATTGTTATTTCTGGGCCATCATTTTCCTTGAAGTAGCTACTTTTAACCTTTAATATAGGGTGCAGGTATTTAATAAAAAACGTAAAGTCCATACCATAACCACAGCCACTCAGTCGGGCTCATCCTGGTTTCTGTCATGTTACGAGGACTAGAGACACTTCATGTCTTCACCCCCTTGAGCTCTTTTCATGTTTTATTGTGTCAGTGCCTCAGAAATTCATGCATTTAAATAAGATTTTTTCCTCTTATCTGCACACAGTCCACCACACTTGGGAAAACATTTTATATCAATATAGTATAATATATAGTACTGTTGTGATGGGTCTCTACCAGCTTTGCACACCTAGATTTGGCTATATTTGACCGTTCTTCTTTACAAAACTGCTCTGGCTGTCAAATTCCTTAGGGAGCTTTGATAGACAGCAATCTTCAAGTCATGCCACAAGTTTTGGATTGGATCACCTTTTTGTTCCTTGGCCACTCCAGTGTATTTTTGCCCATGTGCTTCGTGTACTTTGCTCCATTCGTTTTCCCTTCTATCCTGACAAGTGCCGAAGTCCCTGCCGATGAGAAGTATAACTTGATGCTGCCACCACCATGCTTCGCTGTAGGGATGGTTTTCTTTGGGTGATGTGCTGTGCTGGGATTGAGCTAAATTTCATGTTTTGTGTTTAGGCCAGGAATTTACATTTTAGTTTTGTCAGATCACAAAACTCTTTGTCACATGTTTGTAGTGTCATTTAAATGTTTTAGTGCTGTTTCTTAGTAATGGCTTCCTTCTTGCCATCCTGCCATACAGCCCAGATTGTGTTGAGTGCATTAGACTCAAGTGTTGCCACTTGCACATTTTGACCAGTCTAGGCCATACAAGCCAAGTCTTTTGATCTTGCTGTTGGTCTCTGATCAGTCTCTTTCCTGTTCTGTCATCCCGTATTGAGGGACAGCCTGATCTAGGTAGGGTCTTGGTGGTGTTATACACTCACCATGTCTTAATAATGTGCTATCGAAGGCGTTTGAAATACATTTTTTCCATCCATCCCCTGATTTATGTCTTTCAACTGATTTATGTCCCCGAGGACTTTTGGAAGCTCCTTGGTGCTCATGCTTGAGTTTTTGCTTTGAAACACACTACCCAGCTGAGGGCACCTACAGTGTACAGGAACGTCTGAATTTGTCCTGAAATCATGTGAATTTCTACCACTTGACAGAGGAGGAGACCAGTCAATTTGGTGTGTTATTTTGAAGGCATTTGGTTACACCTGAGATAATTTAGGATTGCTATTACAAACATATTTACAGTATCTAACCAATTTATTTCAGATTTTATTTTTAATTAATTTTGTCCAAAACAAATCCTGAAATTTTTTTTACTTGGAAGTTGTGGGATAGGATGTGTAAATAAATGAAAAATCAATTTTAATGCATTAAGGTCCAGGCTATAAAGCAATAAAATGTGAAAAAAAATGAAAGACTTTATATGGCTTCTGTATGTAAGAAAACATATTATTACTGTATATAATATTTGAATTAGTGTTGATTAATTTGCAATAGTGAATGCCATCTACAGTATTTGAGCATAAACAGCTCAATGGAATGTGTCTTTCATGTACTGTGTCTCAGGGAATAACAGCTTCTGATGTGTATCATTTTGTGTTTCCAACAGTAAGATTGACTGTGAAATTAATTTCAGTGCACAGTGCTGATGAAGAATGTAGTTTGTATTATAGGTAAATTCAGTAGTTCTTTTAGCTACTTGGCACATTCAGTACAGTGTTCTTCAGATTTCTTATGCTGACAGTGATATTAATATTCCTCCATATCGCCAATGAAATAGGAACAAAAAACATCATATAATAAAATGAGTTAGGGATGGGATATTGTGTCTTGCTATCATAATAGCAATGCACAGGGGAAAGCCATATTTGTGCTAAAGGATTTTCAGTCATCTTAAACTCCTCCCCTGGGGTAGCTTTCCCCCCTTACCTGGAGACAGCAAGCCACTCTTTCTCGGGAGAGAACCAGGACCTCAGATTTGGAGGTGCTGACCTTCATCTTGACTGTGTGTCACACTCAGCTACGAACCTGTCCCGAGGGTGCCAGAGATCACAGCCAGATGAGGCAGAGGGCCAACATCATCTGCAAACAGCAGAGATGCAACCCTTGTGTTCCCAAACTGGATACACTCCAGAGACTCGACACGCCTTGACTTGATATCCTGTCCAGGAAGATGGAAAGAGAGAAACTACGTTGATAAAACACCCATGACCACTGTGAAATATGGCCAGGCTGTCAGTTAAATGTTGAGGTTATTTTTGTATCTATATTGAAATTCTCCCTCCCACTATCTTGGAAACTGTAGACACAAAACGGTGTAACCAAGACATACATTCAAATCATGAAAGAAATGGTTAACTGCACACAATAGCATTTTCACTCCTCAGTCCACTATCCAATCAAATAATTATGCTTTGAACTCAAATAGGCAAAGCCCAAATGGAAAGCAAAATCTCTGAAAGACACAGAGCAATTCTTCATAGATAAGAGGTCTAAAATCCCTCCTCAGAAGCACCAGAAACTCACGGGACACTACAGGATGTGTCTGCTCAGGGTAATCTATGCTAAGGAAGATTTCCCAAAATACAGTAATAACCTCAGGAGGGTGAATAAATATGAGCAGTGTGTTTTTGGATTTAGATTGCTCATGACAAATGTTACTTTGCTTTGTGAAAAAAAAAAATAGAATTGCAAATTCAAATAGGATGTGGTATCATACAATATACTGTACAATTTAGAATGGTTTTAAACAATGAGCAATATCCAATCTGTAACTCATTCCTCCATGTGATGCTTTTGGTTTCTAATTTCAATGTAGATATGAATATATTTGGAGGTCACTGTACATTGATATATAAGTCAGAAGGACACCCAGATGATGTTTTTAATATAGACCTGCCCCTGAGGGATTCCAGCTCCACAAAAAAGCTGAAATAGAAATTTTAAAAACGAGCACCTTAGTGTTTGAACTCAGGGAATGCAGTATAAAACAATGAAAGAAAATTTGACAAGGATTCCAAACACGGTGGTCCCTGCAGCAATGTGAGAGACTGATTGATGTGGAAGTGTGAGGCAGGCTGTATTTTCTGCCAAATAATAAAAATACAGTTTCTATTAAATGGATACTCTTTTAGAATTGAACAAAACAATAATAATAAATGTTCAACTGTCAAATTCAGATCAATTTCATGGGTATTTTAGGATATTTACATTTACACTTTTGGTGACTTTTCTTTTTTATCTTTTTGTCTTAATAAAATTAAAGATCCTATTTTTACAGTAGACATAAATCTGTATGATCTCTTTCCATCTTCAGGTTGCTTTAATATTTCTCAGTGATTTTCTGCGCCTCAGTTAACTCTCCAGATGATTATTTTCCTACACACTTAGTACTTTCTACTGTGTACGTAGGATGCATACAGAAAATATTTACCACAGCCATTAGTACTAACATTTACACAGATATACTTTATTTAAAGATAGGTAACTGAGCGGAACAACAAACTACTGTATCTGAGTAATTAGAACTGTAGACTATTATTATGACTGAAAGTCACTACAGTGCACTTAAGTCACTACAGCTCTGGTAAACCCTACATTTGCATAATACACATATATCCCATTCAGTCTCCAGCTGTGGTTGACATTAACATAAATACAAGTGCCCTTGTCAGTTGTGTTAAGGTCCTGTGCATGGAGCAAATTCCAGATTGATGAAGAATCTCAAGTGACCCTTGAAATCTGGGGATAAGCATTATAACAAGACAAGATTAAGGGATTTCTTTGCCTTTATTAAGCTCCCTTTTCTTTCAGTTGAAGAGTCAAAGAATTTAGACTCTACGTTCTCACTGGATGATTTATATAAAGCTCTGGTAGCACATGTAATGTGAGATCTCCCAGGATGGATGGTTTTCCACTAGATTTCGTAAACATTTTTGACATCTCTTATCACTATCCTTATTTAAAATGTTATGTCATTTATACAAATACACTCCCTGAACATACTTGTTAAATATAAAAATCCACCCCTTTGCCATTAAGTATCCATTAAGTATGCCAAATCTTAATCTTAAATCTTAAATGGATTTGTAAAGTCTTGGCTAACAGATTTAGATCCGGTGATTCAGAAACAAATTAATTCTGATCAAACTGGCTTCCTCAAAGGAAGAAAGCTTCATAAGCTTCAGATGATATTGCGTGCTTAATTCATTTGATCTATCAGTCCAAGCAACAGGTCTCCCCTACTGTTGTGATGTCGCTGGATGTGAAGAAGATCTTTGACAGAGTCCGTCGTGCTTTTCTGTTTCAGACACGTGGCGCAATGGTGTTTGGGTCTGGCTTCAAACTCTGTATAACTCTCCTAAAGCCTCAGTTATTACTGAGGACAGGATATTCAGTCCTTTTACACTCTGCTGTGGAACCAGACAGGGCTGCCCTCTCTCTCTGATGCTATTTGATATTTTTACTGAACCATTGGCTTTGGCAATCAGACAGTGTGGCTCCATTATCGGTATCACTGTAGGACCTACAGGAAGATTACTGCTGTATGCAGAAGATACTCTGTCTACAGAATACTGAAATTTCTCTTGCTGCGTTTCTTAGTAACATTTAAGGATAGAAAATGAACTGGTCCAAATCAGAAGTTATACTGGTTAGAGTGGAGTTCTCTGATCAGCTCATTACCATCTCGGTGGTACACTTATGGTTTCAGATACCCTGGTATAATAATTTCCTCTAATCTGTCTGACTCGGAACATCTCAACTCTGACCTTCTTCTTGATTCTGTAATATTGCAATTGCTAGAATGGAACAGATTGCCTGTCTCCTTTATGAGTTGTGTTGCCACAATTAAACGGAACATACTTCCTCAAATGATACAATTTCTATGTTTCCTATCTTGTCCAGCTCAAAATGGTTTTCCAAACTGGATAGTGATCTGAACAAATTTTACTGGAAAAAAAATGCCCCACGTTAAGTTTTTTTCACCACTACAAAAGAAAAAAAACCAAGGTGGCCTATTAGCCCCAGTTTCCAGTTTTTACTCAGATGGTTTAACCAGAATCAATTGGATCCACCCTCTTGGTCAGAATTAGAGCAGCATCAGTTTAGTAGCCGGGTTCAACTCTTCCTTTTCTTGGCAGTTCTGCTAAGAAATGTTTCAAATTCTATGTATCTAATTTACAATAGACACATGGCTTAAGATCAACCAAATTTACAATCAAAAGATTTATTTCTCTTTACTTAATCCTATTTGGCACAATCTTGATTTTAGGATTAATAAGAAACCTGTACTGTATTTCCAAATTTGGAATTCAAAGAGCATTACAAATCTTGTTCAAGTCTTTGACAACAATCAGCTTATTTCGTGTAGAAAATAAGTTCAGTTGTATTCCCTCACCCAAAAGCAGTTATATCATATATGCAATTATGTCATATGGTTGCTAATGCAACAATTACTTAATCTTCAGTTTTACCTTATTGTTCAAAGTTGATATATTTCTTAATTTGTCAGGAAATGGACACATCGTCTGAAATATATAGAGCCTTGGTTGCATTAGATACTGCATTGTACATACAGTACCTTGTGGGAAGTGGGCTTCTGTTTTTTCTTCAGACACCTCCTTAGAGTTGTGGTTTTCCATCTGGAACACATTTAAATGCTCAAACATATTCAGTACAAAGTTTTACACTGTATACATTCCACTCAAAGGAAGCTTTTTGCTATGGGACTTAATTCACTTATGTGAATTAGTACCTGACAATCATCTTCTGTACATGCTTTCTGGAAGCACAGTCCTGTTTTTACATCAGCCCTGTCCTGCATCCTTGACCAGTGCATTCTGCTTGACCCTGCATTATGCCTTACTGGGACCTTCGTAAGCTCAAAGTCTCTCAGCTCGCTTCCAGATTCTTACTCCTGTCATGTATCATTGCTAATTATTATATACAGGTGTCTGTTGTTAGAGGGAAGCTGCTGGGCCCATACAATTTCATTTAATCTAACAGTTTAAGTGGTGTCTAACTAGCTTGATTGCTGCTTGGACAGGGAGCATAACATTTTAAAACATATCAGGTTCCGAGTCTGAGAACATGTGACGCTTTGGTCTAGATTAGGTGTTAAAAACCCACTGTTTATGTGTTCCCAAACTCTTCAACTTCAACTCTGCCTGTGTCCAAGTTAAATGTTTCTTGATACATCTGATGAGTATCTACCCCTGGTTTAATGTCCATCATCAAATGTCCAGTAGGACGCATTGAAGTTAAGGTAATGAGAGTAAGAAACCTAAGCTGTAGAAGGGAATTGTATTGTGTAACAGACCAGGGAAAACATTTCAGACTAATAAGGGTATTTCTTTCTATTCCCAGTGTATTGCAGCTGATGTATTCAAACGGATGCTCTGCTCTTTGAACAGCCTTTGTAGGCTGACATGATTTGAATCCTCTAAGCCTCTTCAGTGTGCAATCTGCAGTTTGTTCATTCTGATTCATTTAGGGACCCAGGACGTTTAAATGGGGTTAATCTCTTCTGCATGCTTAATTGTACTTTAATTTCAATTTTGACCATCACCCTTGATAACAGAATCTGTGACAATTTGGTGGGTGCCAACGCTGCCAAGTTAACATTGCTTGGGTTCTTTAAGTTGCATCTTCTAGTGTGAGGCAGAAAACCACAATTTCCTCCTAATAACACAATTCTTTATTCCCAGCATGTGCAAGTTTTCAGGCTTCTACCAGATCCAAACAGAAATATAATCTACACTGTAGCTCCACCTCTGGAGCCCCAGTCGCACATACTGTACCAACTCTCAAGCTGCTTAACAGGGTGGCTGGCTAAGCCTTTATTTTCTAACACTTTTATCACTGCCCAAAGTCCACCACAGTTTTTCCCCAGAAAATCTTACTGTCTCATTCTGGCTTTCTCGAATAGCAAAATAGATTAAAATCCCACCACAGATCCTTCCAACAAAAGACAAAGAGCTGTGCTTGCCATGGCCTGTTACATTCTGACTAGTAAGCTAATAATTAACAGGAATTAAGCTCATCATCTTTCCCTTTGCCTACCTGGAAAGGTACTGTAGTTACTGCCCAGCAGCAGGGCAGAGAAACTACAAACTTTAACAGATGGCATTATAGTGGATAGAGGCTTCTTTAAACTCTTGTTCCAAAATAATCAATCAATAAATGTACTTCCCAAGAAAATATACTCCATCTGAAAACCCTGCCCCACTTTCTGTCGCAAATCAAAGGGTTCACATACTGATTACATGAAGGACTAGGTAATTAAAGCTTATTGAGTATTTATTGTCTGCCAAAATAAATTAGCATGGTAAAGAAGCATTACATTATAAAGCCACCAATATAAATGAATAACTGGTGTGTTGTGGCTTCAATGTGCCATTAAAGCTCTTTACATAGTATATTGGTTTTACATATATTTTACAAAACCCTTGTTACAATAATTTTGCATTCTGGATTGCATTTTTGGACAGATCCATGAATATTCATATAAGCCTGTCTGGAGCTCTGCTGTACTGATCTGTTGACTTCACAGTCCTTTCTCTGCCAGTGACTTGCAAGCAATTGCTGTTTGTATAACAATCATTAAACAGGACAAACCATGTCCATAAAGCAGCATGATGAACTAGACACACTATAATACATTTAGCACACTATGCAATAGTGCAGTTTGGAAGTGCATAGCAAACAACAAGGTATATTAAACAAATGGTGAACTGGGTGCATGAAAATTATTACTTGTATTAAATGATTGATATCAAAATAGCTAATAAATCTTTAATGAGCTTCAGTTAATTCCTGTTATCATCTCTAAATAACTGTTCATATCAAATTTCAGTTTGCAAGACGTTTGCTCAAATGGTATAAAAATATTTTTCTGGCACAGTTAATTGTTTTTGAAAAGTCATCTGGATGCTGCAGAACAAGGAGGTTGAGTAACACAGAGTAACACAGTGACAGAGTCACAGCCAGGACCAGAAGCCTTGATTTCTTTACCTTAACCTTGACATGCCTGTACTTGTAGCTTGTAAGTTGCTTATAAAAATACCAAAGATGAGAAAATATTAGTGTTTGTTTTTGAAGTTTTTGTCTCTTCCTGTCTTTTACATTTTTAGTGTGCAGAAATCACTCCTCTCTATTTAATGCCATGAGAAGTCTTTCTCGTTCATAAAAATCCTGATAACGAGTTCACGTTCTCTAGTTGTGTTTGGGAGACTCTACAGTTTATGAGCTCTCCATATGGGTGAATGGGAAATAGATTCTCGAAACCAGTTTTAAATTCTACCTTTTTTGTTGCTTTGCAGTTCTCTGCTGTTGCAGCACGAGCTGTTGTGAATCCCTGGGACAGATTTACAGTCGTGATTACAGATAATTTAGGCAGTACATCAATTACTTATCATATACAAACCTGTACAAATACCATATGAGGCAGATACAAAACTTGTATCTGTGAGCACAGTCTCCTTTTGAAAGCAGTCGGTGTAAATGTTGTGCTGAAGATTTCATTTGAATAAACGTCACTGAAAAATACAGTCTATCTTTGAATTTGGGCTATATTATTACTGAGGCTAAATAAAATCACATTCTCTGGCTTTATACTACAGACTTTATATGGTTCTATAAAGTCACTTATAGAAATATTTGAGATCATTTTAAACAAGCTCAATTAAGTACCTCAGAGCTAGAGTTGCTAGGCAACAGAATCTAATTCCATAATGTATTATGGAACTACTTTTCATCCCTTTGAAACCAAGTTAGAAATTCAGAAGACCAAAGCTATTCTGGGATCACACAGGAACGCTGTGGCGTTTCATCCTCGGCAGTACTGTGTCTCTCGTGCACATGGAGCACTTGTTCGTTAATCAGTGTGATTTGTATTCCAGTTTATCCAGTCTTGTTTCCAAAACACAGCAAAACTAAGTCATTATACTTTTTTTCACAGTTCTTGCCCTCAGTATTCATTGTATAAAAATGAAGATTGAACAACCGCAGATTTAGTCATTTCCCTGGTTTCAGTCTACATCTTCTGGGTTGTTGTGTGTAAAATTTAACTGATTTCCAAAAACTATATTTTAGTATACCAAGAAATGCATCAAGTATAGTATATCTTAGTTTCTTTGATTAAGAAAAAGGTTTGTCTAAGGAAATTTCCTGCTTTTTAAAAGTGAAACTTCACATAATTTCTTGAACAGTTTACTGGCATGTTACATTTTGTGCTACATTTTCAGAATACAAATCAGCCAAGTTGGGATTTACCTAAATAAAGTTATCTTATTTACTGTATGGAGTAAAATAGATTAGGATTAACAAGATAGAATTCTGTCTTAAGCTTGTTAATGTTATTATGGCCATAGAAAGTAGTAGCATCCTTGCTAACTAATATAAGTTTTGAACCAGAGTGTGTGTGTTATGTGCGTTCGGAAGAGGAAGAGATAGATCATCCTACCATGTGACAATATAAAAACATATTTATGGATAATCAAGTATTAATTTCCCAACTTGGAAAAGTGAACTCTAGTGAAAAACCAGATTGTGAAAACCTGCCCTTCCCAGAAATAGATTTCTTTTTCTTTTTCCACTGTTTAAAACAAAGATAATCCTTGCTTTCATGTAGACCCTTTGCGACATGGGATCTCCAATCCTTACCTCTCCAGTTGGCTCGTTTCACTGCAACTAAAAAGATGTTGACACTGTGATGCAACACTTTGCATGCCCTCCCTAACCGCTTTAAAAAAGAACAGGAGAAAAAGATCATTGATTTTTTTAATTGTCAAGGAATCATATCAAGTAAATTGTATTATGTCACTGAGATGATCGATTTTTCTAGTGCAATTTTTAAGAAGACACAAAAGCTGTTTTCTTGGTCAGTCTGTTGTTGCTGTTGTTGCTGATTGATTGTAAGTGTCCTGTCCTAGAGGCCAAGCTGCACTGCTTGGCTTCTAGGACAGGACAACCAGCAGCATCTGTCTGTCAGGATGGATTTAGAATTAAGCCGCAAGTACCGTGACAATGTTTTTGCACTACTGCAGCATTCTAGGAGCAGTCTAGCTGTCTCAGCAGCAATAAAAGGCATAGGTCAGCTTTATTAGAAGTAAAGTGGAAAATTGTCCAAAAAGAAAAAAAGAAGTTCTTTTAGTCCATGATGAACTTAACCTACTTCCTACTGTATATTCATGAAAATGATGGAAACATATAGAATCTAAACGCAGTTTTAAGATGACAAAGTACATTTAGGCTAGTCAGAATGATTTGGTAAATAGTCTCAGGCTAATGCACGTATGAATATAGTGCCCTCCCACAGGCGCATGTGTTCAGACAGCCACTCGCCACTTACGCCGTCAGCTCCGGAAAATAATAAATAACCGAAATAAATGCTTTATCCTGTGTTAAGCATGCCTACGAGAGCTAGTTATTGAGTCTACACAGTCATCTTATTTGTTTTTATTTGCCATTTTTATACTGTGTGAATTTGACTTTACTCGCTACTCAAAATCCCTAACCTCCCGCGTCAGTTACTACCCAGTAATAATGCAGCCACCACCACTAACATCGCTGGTAATTACCGATGTAATGGCCATTAGCTCCACCATTACATTGGACATTACCTCCACCGTGCTTCTCAGATGGGGCAACGACATCACCTTTCTTTTGCTACACTTTGACCTTTACCAAAACAATGGAAAAGTTCATCCTGCTTCAGAGCTAAATCTAATCTTACTTTTCTGTTCTTGGTGCTGACATTTCACTGTGTAGCCTTTGTAATTCTGATGTCAGTCTTCTGTGAACTTTGGATTTTGACACATTCACCCTGCACTCTAGAGGTTGTTGGTGCTTTAACTGAAAGATGATTGATGGCCTTCCTTGACAGGTCTGGTAATTTTTCTGTCATTAGCTGTAGTTGTTTTTCTTCTTCATCCATTTTGGGTGACTGGTAATTACACCTGTGGTTTCTTTCTACTTCAGTATATTCCGAGTTATTGACTTTGGCACATTCTGTTTCTGCACTGTGGGTTTTGATTGAATCTTTCTTTTCCTGCAGCTTCAAAAACAACCACTTTTGTTTAACAAAAAGTTGCTAAATTTTCGTTTTGATTTTTGACTGTAGATGCCAAACACTGAAGTTAAAGCGAAACAGGTTGGCATTATGTCAACAGCTCATTTATGAGTGCCTAATTACCCAACGGCAAATACAGCACCAACTAGAGACACCTGTCAGCAGATTTTCCAATTGTTCCAGGACAGTTTCTCTGTTAAAAAGGTAAAACACTATCATTTTTTTAATTAAACCAAGAGGATAGAAATTAACGTTATGTAAAATAAAATACCTAGGAGATGTGCTTTCCAGTGTTGTTTTCCATGAGGAATATGAAGCGCTGATAGTAAAAATCCCAGTTCAGACATCATTGTCCATTGCAGGGAAACGTAGTTTGACTGGGTGTTGGACATGGCTAACAGGTTTTCACCAGTAGGTAGGTAACAGGCAGCTCAAGCTAAGGGAGATGACAGAAAACTGAGCGTTTAAATATAAAAAATATTTAGTAAAAATACTTAGTAAACTCCCCAGTTTCATCTTGTGGGAAGATAACGTTCTGCAGTGAATAGAAGGGTCTTCAGTTATACAGGCCTTATCGTTGTGACCCAAGCTTCATTCTAAAGGTTTAACAGCAAAATGACTGAAAATGTTATGCTGGAATATTGTTCAATGTTATATTGTTGCCATTATTATACTTGTAAGAGATACATCTTGTCCAGGGGATAATTTAATTATAATCTACTCTGTTAAAAATAGTGAAAAGACAAATTGAGATTTAAGCTTTTTTCATAGCCTTTGCCTTTTTTCTGACAGCTTCCTGGAACGGTTCTGTGTAGATAAAATAAATGATAAAAATTGGTTAAAAAAATAAAGATACCATAACAGTGCTGATTTCAATCAATTGCAGGTGCTGTTTTTATGTAATGAATTGCTCTGCATGTTATAAACATAAAGGTCTTGACAGGTTTGTGAAATGTAAGACTAGCCTTGTCAACAGGTTCATGTATGAGTGAGGAGGATTGCTGCAGTCCCAAAAGTTGTGTCAAGACAGCAACTTGAGAGAAGACAGGGCAATGCTTAGCCTTATCATATGTGGTCATTTGAGATACCTGCTCAGTGTTGGTACAATCATTCTTGGAAAGCAGAGAATGTGGGAAATGTGTTAGAACATCAGGGATGTGATGTTGTATCCCAGAACCTGCTGTGAATCACAACTGGTGTTCCAATCAACAGCTTCCTCTTGGCATTGATTATCTAAGAAGATGTACAGCATGAGGCTGCACTGAGATAAATCAGCAAACAAGGAAAAAAGAAACATCTTTAAAAGTATTACGAAATATTTATTGTTTGAAACAAATGCAGAATATTGGAATTTGTAAAAATAATATCAGGATAAAATAATAAAATGTTTTTGCAGTGCCTGATTTATTTGATCATTTTAAAGACACTTAATAGTTCATAAGCATTTAGCATCAGAATGTACTGAGTCCTTGCATGTCTCAATGTGACAAGACCACTACATACTGCTAACATTGACAGTTTCAAGATTCAGTCAATTATAGTACACCGCCTATGGGAGTCTCATGGCTTTTGAGCCTCATTTCACAGTACTGATTGACAAGAAGGGTTTGACTCTCATGACCATCAGTCCTTAACCTCTAATTGAAATGAATTGGACTGATTTTTTACCAAGTGATGCAGAGCCACTTACTGTAGCCTTCAGTTTTGTGATGACGTGAAGATGTGGTTAAAAATAAAAAATGCTTGCGGCCAGATGACAGTTGCTATTTTAACAACGTAAACCTTGCAAAGGAAAGAAGGCCATTCAGTCCACATACAGTAGCTATTTTGATTGCTAGTAGCTAATTAGTCAGAGGATCTTATCCAGCCATTTCTTGGAAGACGCAATGGTGACGCCTTTGACTTTTTCCGACTCCCACTATCATTTTTGTAAAGAAATGCCTCCTGTTCTCTGTTAAAAAGCACTTCCCTTTAGCTTCCATCTGTGTCTCCTGGTTTGCATTTCGACACTGTTTCCAAAGAAGTCCATAAGGTTAACAGCGGCAGTCAGTCAGGTCTATAATCTCCTGATGCAGACTAAACAATTCAGATCTTTTGGCCACTCAGAGTAGGAAGTTCCCTTGGGCTGCAGCATGTGAACGCATCACGTTGCTCTTCATTGGATTGATTCAGAGTGGCAATATTTATTTTTTGCAAAGTGGTGACAAAATTGTATAATAATAATTCCTTACACTTTCATAGCGCTTTTCATGACACTCCACTCAAAGCAGTTTACAGGTAATGGGGACTCCCCTCCACCACCAATGTGTAGCACTTACCTGGATTATGCAACAGTAGCCATTTTTTTATGGATGGGTACTACATTAGTGGTTTTCCAGTTACTGGGTATTACCTCTATAAACATACTCTATAAACACGATTTTTTTTGGAGTCCTCAGGAGGAATAGAATACAAGTAAAATCATGACTTGGAGATGTGTTTATCCTAAATCCTTATAATATCATTAGATCTCACATATCTTCTGTGGTCATGTTATTTAAGACAAAACTTTCGTCAGCTTCAGGCATATTGTCGATTTTATGCTTGGTGAACAGCTGAGTGAAATACTCATTTAATACATCTGTAATTTCCCTTTCATCGTCTAAATGGTTTAGATTAGTATCTCAAAGACACTTTGGTGCTCTTGACTGTTATTCTGCTGATATAATGATGAAGAAAATCCTTTAAATATAATAAATAACTAGTTCAGGTGGGTAGCTGCATCAGCATGCGTAGTCTGCAAAGGAACAAGTAATAGGTTTATTCCATGCTGAGAAAAGAAGAAAGAAAACACAACGTTTCGGGCGTGGAGCCTTCTTCAGGTGTAAGGATATAATGTAATTATAATTCAAATGGATTAAAATAAAGTATACAATATAAAATAAGTATATATAAGTATAAATAAGTAAAGGTACAATATAAAATACTTTACAATTGTTTCACCGCGGCTGCCGGAGATGCGCTGCTGCAGTCGGACTGACAGGTGAGCTTCAAGTGCAGGAGAACAGAGGCAGAGAGGGGAGCTCTAGTCGCTCAAGTCCGCGCTGCTAGCCAGGAGTACGTGGGGGCCGGAAGGAAAGCGACAGCTTGGAGAATCAGGATCTCACAACGATGGGTTCCTGAAGTAGGCGGGGAATTGCGCTACTCCGGGTAGCTCAATGTCAGAGCGCTGAATTAGTGGCGTTTCGGGCTTAAATGTGGTGATCAGCTGGAGGGCTGATGAGATGATTGGCTCCCTGACTGAAAGGCAGAGGGGCGCACAGACAGGCAGTTTGACCTGCTCCTCACGGGCCACTCCCAGCCTGCGTGCGACAAACACAGGTTAATATTTTAGGCTCCTTTGCAATATTTTTTCTCTCTCTCAGCCCTTTTAATATCCTGTTTTATGTTTGCTTACAGTTCATTAAACAATGGCTCCTCGACTGGATACTATTTTTTAATTGATTTTTGAGAAATTTCTCTTGGAATAAAAGCGTCCTTTTTTTTAAGAAGAAAGTCTTTAAATCATTGCCATTCATTGTCTCCTTACTGCATGCCTACCTTGTTCCATTCTACATCTATCAAGTTCTTTCTGCTTGATGCTCTGCTTTCCTGAACTTGTCAACCTTTGTTCTGAACTCTGCCAGTAAGAAAGTGGTCATTCGCCACGTGTGCCATTCCTTTAAGTGAAAGTCCTGAATAACTCCACTTGTTATCATAGTTGTCCAAAGCCAAGGAGACCCAGACCCCCGAGGTGTGGACAGCAAGGCTGACTACCATACCACTATACCTCCCCCTCAAAGCACAATCTCTCCGTCTTTGTGATGGGGCTTGTCAGTCATGAAATGACACTTTAATCACTCTGTTAATCCTCAGTAGAAACCCAGTCTCCCGTTATCCTGTTGATTTTCTGTTGTTAAAAATTTCAAATAACTGAATGAGACAGCTACTAGTCTGGAGTGCCACATCCGATGTGAAAGCTGCACAGCGTAACATAGCGGAGACACATTTTTATCGTTGCTGTCATAAGAGCATTTAATAAAACTGAGAGGCATGCTCACTGTAGATGTAGGCATTTAGTATTAAGAGGAAATGTGCAGCATCTTCCACAGATGACAGTTATGTTTTTTTAAAAATACAGTATGTTGTTCCTAGTTTTTCCAAAAAATATAAAAATGGCATTGGAGTCATTTTTAAAGAATTCAAGATCTGTTATTTTATTGATCTTTCAAATCTAAATTACTGTATGGTATTATTTCTGTTAAGGTGATTTTAACATTGCATTAATCTTTTGGATAATAAATATAACTGCTGCTTTTTGTGTCAGTTTACTGAAGTACGGAGGATTGAATATTGAAAGCCGGCTGATGTTTATCGCTTGTTTGCTTCACCCTTCATCCTTTGGTCTGTTTTTGTGCTAAGCCCCACAGTCTCAGATTGTGTGCAGTAAATTATATCTAACATCATGTTTTCTTGTTTTCGGAGTCTGCATTCCATCTCCAGTGATTGATTACCCTCCTAAATCAAATTTGTGTGTACAGCGGTCTCTGCTTTTGTACAGCCCTCACACAGAAATACAGAGATCAACAAAACAAATACACCTGTGCATGTTTCTGGTTATTTGAATTACATGGTACCTAAGAATACTGTGAAGAAACACGTATATTATTATGCTGATAATCATCTATTCCTCGCTGAGGCTATATTTGGATTTGACCTAATTTGTTCTGTCATGATATAACATTGATATCTGTCCTCTGTTTGTATGCTCAGTATACACTTCATTCTGTGTGCAGCAAGGGAATTAAATTGGAAAGTCAAACACTGACACGTGTAAACAACCTTTTATATGCTTGATTTTAAAGGATTTTTTTAGATTTTAATATTTCTTTTATACTGTATAGGTATAAATATAAAATATAATAAAATACATATATATATATATTTACATATAATAGGGAATTGCTGACTGAGCATTGGTGCCTCACAGTGCTGGGGCCCTGGGCTCAGTTCCTTGGGTCCTCTCTGCGTGGAGATTGTATGTTCTCTCCGTGTTCACATGGGTTTCCTCCCACAGTCCAGGCAGGTGTCAGTGAAGGTTAGCTGGCTCTTGGGGAAATGTGAGTGTGTTTGTTTGTGTCTGTGTGTGTGTGCCCTGCGGTGGATGTACCCCACCCTGCGCCCGTTGCTTGCCAGGATAGGCTCCAGCTACTCCATGACCCTGTACTGAGTAAAGAGCTTGGAAAACGGATGGATATAATGGGATATGGTTGTCTTTCTGCATTCCCATTTTTGAGCAATGGTTTGTCTTTTCTTTTTTGGGTTTCTCTGTTAATGCTGTTATTTGTACAGCCTGGGTGGAATCACAGTTCCATCACGTCAGTCATAGCTTGTTCTGGATTAGCAAGCAGTGCTTTGCCTCTGATGCTTCCAAGTCAGGGCATTACCATTGTGTTCCACAGACGGTTGTAAAACATGTAGAATCCGTTTCTTGAACATACAGGTTCTTCTGACCCATCATACTACCTTAGAGAGGAGAGAGATGGCATTGAAGTTGTAACGGCAGGATACAAAAGCCTCTTGACATTGATTGAAAACTATGTTCTTTTCACAGATCACCTAATCGACTTACATTATACATTAGACAGTATACTGTACATAAGAACACAAGAAATATTGCAAAAGAGGAGGCCATTTAGCCTCAACCACCTGGCTGGGAAGCCTGTTCTAAATACCCATGATATCTTCTGAAAAGCAGCATTCACTGCATCACTGCAGTACAGAAAATATTGAGGTCATAACCATCCAACTAATACTTGTGCTGAAAACTCTGTATAACCCTAATCCTAAACCTTTCCATTAATCTAGCAACCCTTCTGTTTTAAATTGGGATGGATTTCTCATTAACATTTGATATATTGTTGAATGAAATTAGTTTCAAGGCAGCTTTGTTGATCTAGGCTCTTAAAACACATATTGAGCCTAAAGGACTTTGTCCCTATAGGTATTTGTATTAATATTCAATAATAAACCATATTAAGTTTTGAGTTGGCAAAAATGGTATTTTTTTCATCTCTGAAACAAGGACCTTAATCTTCTATCGTATGAATAAAAAAAAATAGTACATTTAAGAAGGAATATGGTCTGTTGGTATTTAAAAAAACACCACTTTTCAGCACATAGAAATTTAAATAGACAAAATAAACAACAACAAAAAATATGTAGTGTTATCCTTTCTAACCCACACATTTTTGGTTTTAGTTGATAAATCGTAATTAGGTTTTGTACATCAAACAATAAATTTACTGTATATATGCAGTTCAGTTAATTCTAGGTGGAAAATTACTCTTTTCTGAACACTGCCTTTATTAAATGTCTTTTGTTGAGGTATACTGTATATAAAGTACTTACTGCAGAATTTGGTTAAATTTACTAAACTGAGGAAAAAGTAACACAGAAGCCAAATTCAGGAAAATATAGCAATGTGAGGCTCCCATTCTGGATCATTCATTCATGTAATCTGGCCATTTTTAAAAACAAAGCAGCTTTATATTTTTATAGTTCAGGTTGGGTCAGTTGACCTAAAGAAGGTTCCACGGCCGAAACGTTGTGTTTTCTTTCTTCTCTTTTCAGCATGGAATAAACCTATTACTTGTTCCTTTATATTTTTATTTTGTTTTATTCATAGCTGTCACAGTCGACATCCCCTCCTCCAGAGGGTGCTCCAATCCTCTCTAGATAGTCCTTTTAATTATTACTTCCTGGTGTGTCTAGTCAAGTCCCTTATTAAAGTTTTCTTCCCCACAGCCTTCGGGGCTCAGCTTTGGAGAATGGTTGTCTCATGGCCCACCTACAGTACCACCAGGCTTCACAGGGAGGTCTGAGGTCATAGGCCAGTCGTAGTCACCCTGACCCTCTGAGACCGGGGCCTGGGGCGAAGCCCCATATTCCTGGCTCTTGTTTCTTCGTGTGTCTGTTCCTGTTTTGTCTCCGGATGGATTTCCCGATAATGGACATCTGGCCTGTTTCCTGACTCTCCTGTGGAGCTCCCTGGATTTGTTGCAATAGTTACCCACCCTCCACGTCTGCACGGACTTCCCCATCATCACCGTGAGCACCAATAAACCTCGTGTGTCTTCCCTCAACTCCGTTCCCTATTCCTTTCCGGATTTGCCACCTCGCATAGGGTCTTAAAATACTCTTTCCATGGGAGCCTCACCCAGGAACTGTTACAATAGCAGTTTTTAGCATATTACAAATATAGTAGGACTTTAAAACAATCAAAAAACCACACATGTCCTCATGTTGGGAATGCACACCTGGTGTATGCACACACACTGAGACGACCAAGAGAGAAGCTGTGAATGAACACTATATTACCACACGAAGGAAAGACCTTCATTGCCACAACATTGCAGACGTCATCTGCACCACTTTTCTTCTGCCAGAAGCAACACCTCCAGACCTTGCAAGCCTCTGAAAAGGTCCTCATACATAAATATCTGGGACTGTGGTGAGTTTTACTGCTGTGGAAACAACATTGTTATTCAATTGCCCTTTAAGCCTTTCTCCAGCTCAGAGTGCAATTTCATTGTAATGTAGATGAATAATGTATAATAATAATAATATCTGCTTGCACTTGCAGTATACATCACTTTCAATCACAAAGGATGTCACAGTGCTTTACATATGGAAGGAGATGCACTCCTGAAATGTAAATCTAATAAGTAAATTGATTCTTAAAATGTAGAGAGCTATGCAAAAAATATATTGGTGCTTTTAGAAAATATATTTCAAGGATGTAACTCCTGTGCTACAGTACGTTCAGATTTTTAGAAAACAGTGCGTCAACAAAGTACACTGTTTAGGTTACTTTAGAAGACAATGTACCAAAACAATATATGCTGTCTGGGTCGTTAGATTAGCCGAAAGTAACTGATAAGCTTTGAATAACGAATCTAGTGGTGCTTCTTCTTTCGTTTTATGATGTAATCTGTTTTGTCTTAGGGAAAGGGGAAGTTTTAGAAGGGACAAAGTGCTGAGCTTTCTCTTACAGCGCAACATCTTATAAAAACCCTGTACTGCTTGTAACAAATTGAGTCTCTGGTTGCACTTTGTAAAGTGGCAGCAGGGCTCCCAATATTGCAATATTGAAAAAAAAGACCTTACTCAGGTGAGAACTCTCTCTTGTGGCTTCCTTGATAGTTATATTTCCATGACACTCCACACACCACAGAAACGCAGCAACCGTTTGGGTTGGGTGATGCACCGCAGCCATTATCAGGTGGAGAAGTGCAAAATCACCTATTGGATTAATAGGAATTTCAGGTAGGCCAGATTGTGCACGCCCAGAGAGGAATTTAGCCCAGATACCAGGGTTAACACCCCTGCCTTTAAGGAGGGTGGTACAGAATCTAGTGACAGAGGAGGCAGGACTTCAGTTTAACATGTCATCTGAAGGATGACACAGCATCCTGGCACACAGAACTGGGACATTGGTTTGGAAATCGGTCCAGTGGAAAGATTGCCCAGTCAACTGGTGTACCAGCACCACTTACAGAATGTGGTTTTCCTTGACGGTCTCCCAGTACCGTATAGTAGAGTTTTAAAATCTTGTCTTACTTTTAACAGTGATGAAGATCATGACAGTGATGGAGAAGCTGAAAGTTTTTGTTTTGATGGCCCTGGATTGTACATTGCAGGTTGACTGAGATGATTCAGTTTTCCTGAAGAATGAGGTGTTTTCCTCTGTTTTTGTTCCCTTCTGAAGCTCTTTTTGAAAACTTGTGTGGAGGGTTTTACTGGAATTGAAAACCCTGTTTCATGGATACATGGAACATCTTTTCACCATTAATTATTTATGCAGTAGTGCTATTGATTGAGCTGTGCGAATATGATATGATGACAGGCTGCGAAACATTGTTTCTTGCACACCCTGTGACATGTGGAGAGAAATGACACGACAAGAAGTGTCACAATATCACAACACATGTATAAGAAGAGTCGTGTGCAGCCAAATAGATGGTACAGTAACTTGCAGTGTTTTGAATAACAAATGGACCCATGTGTGCGATACAGGCCACACACAGGTTTATTGAGAGGGATGAGTTTGTGCAAGAAGCTTAAGGAGTGAGGTAGCTGACAGGATAATCAGGAAGGAGGACCGGACTGGCAAACAGGAACAGGAACAGGAAGCGGAGCTGCGGAGGGTCGTCAGAGAGTAGGACGCGACACAGATCCCAGAGACACGGAGCTCACAGATCAGGGTACACTGAGATGGGGGGATGAGAGGGGCATCACAGTTTGCATGCAAAATTGTTGCATGTACTGTAGGCTGCTGCATGGAAGACACACAGAATTAAAGATTATACTAGCCCCCTGTAGAGATCACAACTCAGTAATACAGAAGAAGAACATGCTTGGGGAATAGTACTGCCAGGAACAGCATAACATTGGGAGTGACTTGGGCTTTTGTGGACCATCAGTCCATCTTCACTAGACTCCAGCGGTGCAGCGACTGCTGGATCACCATTGCAGGAGCACCGAGATCCAGCCTGCTGGCAAGCAAGGATGTGTGAGGTGAATGAGTACGTTACTGCCCCGTCTTTCTCACACCTGAAGAAGGCTCCACGGCCGAAACGTTGTGTTTTCTTTCTTCTCTGTTCAGCATGGAATAAACCTATTACTGGTTCCTTTGCAGCCTACGCATGCTGACGCAGCTCCCCATCTGAACTGTTTAAGATGAAAGCCTGTTCTGGGTCTTAAATGATAAAGGCAGAATGTGTTGGTCTCAGCAGAACTTAAGTCTGTAGTACAGTTGTTTTAATGGCAACTGATGTGCAGCGTTGTAATGACAACGTTTTGAGACCTCTGTTGCACTTGTTGGTGCAGCAACATTGATGTCAAGGCAATCCCTCCTTTTTTCAGCCCAAGAATGACAAAGGTTACTTGAAGCTTTCTGCTTCAATCTGGGATCAATATCATACAGCTAATGCATCACTAGATTGAATTGCAATCAAACAGATGTGGGATGATTTGAGTAGTTGTATAAAACTTTGTGAAATACTGCCATTTAGTGTTGCTGATCTAATACAGTGGTGTGAAAAAGTGTTTGCCCCCTTCCTTATTTCTTAATTTTTTGCATGTTTGTCACACTGAAATGTTTCAGACCATCAAACAAATTTAAATATTAGACAAAGATAACACAAGTAAACACAAAATGCAGTTTTAAAATGAAGGTTTTTATTATTAAGGGAAAAAAAAATCCAAACCTACATGGCCCTGTGTAAAAAAGTTATTGCCCCCCGTTAAAACATAAATCAACTGTGGTTTATCACATCTTTGGAAAGCTGAGTTCAATTTCTCTAGCCACACCCAGGCCTGATTACTGCCACACCTGTTCTCCATCAAGAAATCACTTAAATAGGACCTGCCTGACAAAGTGAAGTAGACCAAAAGATCCTCAAAAGCTAGACATCATGCTGCGGTCCAAAGAAATTCAGGAACAAATGAGAAACAGAGTAATTGAGATTTATCAGTCTGGAAAGGCTTATAAAGCCATTTCTAAAGCTTTGGGACTCCAGCGAACCACAGTGAGAGCCATTATCCACAAATTGCGAAAACATGGAACAGTGGTGAACCTTCCCAGGAGTGGCCGGCTGACCAAAATTACCCCAAGAGCGCAGCGACGGCTCATCCAAGAGGTCAGAAAAAACCCCACAACAACATCCAAAGAACTGCAGGCTTCACTTGCCTCAGTTAAGGTCAGTGTTCATGACTCCACCATAAGAAAGAGACTGGGCAAAAATGGCCTGCATGGCAGAGTTCCAAGACGAAAACCACTGCTGAGCAAAAAGAACATAAAGGCTCGTCTCAGTTTTGCCAGATAACATCTTGATGATTCCCAAGACTTTTGGGAAAATACTCTGTGGACTGACGAGACAAAAGTTGAACTTTTTGGAAGGTGTGTGTCCCATTACATCTGGCGAAAAAGTAACACAGCATTTCAGAAAAGGAACATCATACCAACAGTAAAATATGGTGGTGGTAGTGTGATGGTCTGGGGCTGTTTTGCTGCTTCAGGACCTGGAAGGACCTGGAAGACTTGCTCTGGTAAATGGAACCATGAATTCTGCTGTCTACCAAAAAATCCTGAAGGACAATATCCGGCCATCTGTTCGTGACCTCAAGCTGAAGCGCACTTGGTTTCTGCAGCAGGACAATGATCCAAAACACACCAGCAAGTCCACCTCTGAATGGCTTAAGAAAAACAAAATGAAGACTTTGGAGTGGCCTAGTCAATGTCCTGACCTGAATCCAATTGAGATTTTGTGGCATGACCTTAAAAAAGCGGTTAAGGCTCGAAAACCCTCCAATGTGGCTGAATTACAACAATTCTGCAAAGATGAGTGGGCCAAAATTCCTCCACAGCGCTGTAAAAGACTCATTGCCAGTTATCGCAAACGCTTGATTGCAGTTGTTGCTGCTAAGGGTGGCCCAACCAGTTATTAGGTTTAGGGGGCAATCACTTTTTCACACAGGGCCATGTAGGTTTGGATTTTTTTTTTCCCTTAATAATAAAAACCTTCATTTAAAAACTGCATTTTGTGTTTACTTGTGTTATCTTTGTCTAATATTTCAATTTGTTTGATGGTCTGAAACATTTCAGTGTGACAAATATGCAAAAAAATAAGAAATCAGGAAGGGGGCAAACACTTTTTCACACCACTGTAGCTGCTTTAGAGATGGAATGGAGAAATATCCCTATGGGCTGTGTGTACCGTCTCTGACAGTCTGTGCCAAGCCGTTTGCGTGCTTGCTTTTGAGGTAATTGTGTAAAGTAGCACATTGCTTTATTGCTGAATATGTGTAGGAGTAATTGCATCACTTAGTGAACTACACATTGTATTTCATATCTTCTATGATTAATTGAGGAGCAGCAATACTATCTTTTGTGTTTGACAGTACCTTTAATTTGAGGCAGTTTACATTTTGTTCCCTTCCTAGATCTGTGTTCATCTATTATGTTCAAACTGTATGTATGGGGTATGTTGCCTATCCTCAAGAGGCTCATAGAGTCTTAGTCATTGCTTAACAAGCACATACATTCTTTCACACACTGTAGAGACTGTTGAAAGTGGTTGAAAGTGGTGCGGTATTGATGTTTTGCTATGTAAGTACAAAATCCCACTCCGGCCTTGAAAAATCTGCCTCCCTAAAGTTCCGCCTTAATTCAGTTGATGGAGAAAATTCTCTTCCTTCTCTTCTCTTTTGTGGAGTGAGGCTGCTGGCTACCCCATATTACACAGGTCAGTGCTATACATCCAATAAATACTGTTCACTTTCAATAGTGTGTCTCCTTCATCCACTTATTGTAGGATTAGTAGAACATTGTGCTACTATGTATACATTACAGTTCATCTCATACATTAGGTTTGATAAGAACCTGGTTCTCTTGTGTCATTTACTGTTTAATTATATAAAATATACGTTATTGGCAATATAGTGCAACTTCACAAAAAAATGTTAAGTCAGGAAGTAATTTTATGTTTCATTTTTCTTTTTTCTTTTATATGTTATATAAATTGAAAATTAAGAACGTTGAACACTTAAGCTGTTTTTCTAACCTGCTTTATAATGTGGCTGTTAAACAGTAAAATCATGTTTATGACCTGTGTTTCTGATGAATTTAGTATGCATCGTTTATTAGCTGAAATTGCATTATATACCCAAGTGAATTTCTTTCCAGTACATTTGCTTTTTAAACCCATGTTGGAGACTCAGTACAAGATGTTAATTCAATATTCAGAGTTTTACATTTTCTACTTCTACTTCTCTCTCTGAAAATCTTGTTGTTACCTGGTCATTCAGCTTGTCAAAGAAGCAGTAGCTGCTGTACTTAACTGCAGTTTAAAAATGAAAATACGAAAATCTTCAAATGTATATGTCATGTTCTGGAATTCCACTGGATGCAAGGAGAGTCGATTTTTATTTTTTGTTTCACATACAGTATCTAGTATGTCCGTCCTTCCATTTTCTAACCACTTTATCCAGTAGAGGGTAGCGAGGGAGCCAGGGTCTATCCCAGCAAGCAACGGGCTCAAGGCGGGGTACACCCTGGATGGGATGCCAGTCAATCACAGGGCACAAATAGACACAGACACAAACAGAGACACATTTACTCACACACTCACACCAGGCCCAGTTTTTCCAGAAGCCAGTTAACCCACCAGCATGTCTCTGGACTGTGAGAGGAAACTGGAGCACCTGGAGGAAACCCACATGAACACAGAGAGAACATACAGACACAGATAGCACTCAAGGAATAAGAGCCAGAGCTCCAGTGCTTCAAGGCAGCAATGCTATCACTGCGCTGCACTAATTGGTATTTATTATGAACTAATTAAAAATTTACAATATATATTTTACTGTTACTAAAGGCATGTACCCTATTGCTCATGTAAACAAATCTGCTTCTTGTCACGATGCTGCAGCTTCATTTTTATATTACCTGACTGCTTGGATAATAGAAAAGGAGCATATAGAACCTTTAGCTATCAAGAGAAATAAACGTCTGCTTCATTCTATGGTCTGCTGATCCATAGAAAAAACAATCCCTATTGCGTGCCATAGCCATACTCTCAAATGCATCACCAAATCTCTCATGCTAAGAAAGTTATTCAAAGCTCTTGTTTTATGTGCATATAAAATAATGCAACTTTAAATAACTCAACCATCTAATAATACTTTCCTTAACAGAAAGCTATAATAGTACAGGATTGTCTATAAATCTGCTATTAGTCCAGTGGGATATCCGTTATTTTATACACCAATAAAAACAGAAGATTGGGCACTATAGGAACAGATGAAGATTTACAGCAGCACAAAAGTTTCCAAGATTAGTAGTGAAGCCTGTTCAAGTGTTCAGGTTTCTCAAAGTAAAGTGAAACAAATTAAGTTATTTGAGGGCTCTTTGTCATGTCATGTGCTTTATACCATACGGTGTCGCGGGAAGCCGGAGCCTACCCGGCAAGCACCAAGTGCAACAAGCGCAAGGCAGGGTACACCCTGGACAGGACGCCAGTCCATCGCAGGGCCAGTGCAAGCCAGTCATACATGGGGACAGTTTGGAGGCCACGGTAAAGGCCGAGGGGGGAAATTTGGCCTGGACAAGGGGATAACTCCCTACTCTTATCGAGAGATGCCCGGGGATCTTTAATGACCACTGAGATTCAGGACCTCAGTTTAACGTCTCATCCGAAAGACGGCGCCCACTGCAGTACTGCTTCCCCGCCACTATCCCGGGGCATTAAGACCCACACAGACTGCAGGGTGAGCGCCCTCCACTGGTCCCACTAGCATCACTTCCAGCAGCAACCAGAGCTTCCAGGAGGTCTCCCATCCAGGTAATGACCAGGCTCAACCCTGCTGAGCTTCAGTGGGCTTCCAGTTGAGAGCTGCAGGGTGATATGGCTGCTGGCTCCAGGGGTTGTTGTATTTGCTGAAAATATTGTGAATTAGAGATAAGTTGCCACAAAGAACCATACCTGATGAAAATGTTTTAAAATAATATTTAGACTGGATATCAGATTACATGTGTAGATTTATATCCAGGTGTTGAATTGGCAAAATGTTTTCAAAATTATGATTATATAACAATAGGAAAAACTAGTGATAAAACAGAATACATACATACTCTCCAAGCATGTCAATATTGCCATTTTGACAAGTCCAGTGGGGAATCCCGCTCCTGCACCTGGAAATGCCAATAATGAATGGAGTTGGCTGGTATCAAATCCAGCAGACATTACAGCCAAAGGAAACTGGAAAGGTGGACAATCAGTAGATGCAGGAAAGGACAGAAGAGTCAATGAATGTGAAAAACCCTCACTTTGGAGACTGGAGCTGCAGTCTGGGAACAAACAATCTGTAGTTCACTTGGACAGAGAGCATGCATGTTGCAGGCTAGTGCCCGAGCTGTGTGTTGGAACAGGCCAGGTGAATCTCCACAGATTATTAAACCAGGCAACAGTGAGGAGACAGAAAAGTACAGAAAGAATGCCCTCATGTACAGCTACAGTACCTTGCAAGTTACCTAGCCCCGCCCACTATTACACGCCAATATTGTTCTATTAAGTATAATTTCAGATGGGCTCTGGTTGACTTTGACATTGCAATAATTTCTACTGACATGCCAGGTCTAAGGAAGTTAAAGTAAAGAGATAATATTTTTGTAAAAAGTTATTGAGAAAACTTTGTTTTTTTAAAACATTTGAAATGCATTCCTATAACCATGTGGTTATTGCACTTAATTTCACTAATGTACTGTAGAGTAATATCTGAACCAACTTTATCACCCTACAGATATCCATGTGTTTCTGATTGAAGTGTTTGTTTTCCTTTTTAGTATATATGATTTTACATATGCAAAATAAATATATCTAAAGTGTTATATACTAATGCATTTTGTAACATAATTATGCTTAAAATGGAGCTAAACACATGCTGTCTCTGACACTGCTTTAATTGTTGTAATCATTATTTTTACGAAGTTGCCATGGCTCCTTTGTCCTACAGGTGATCTATGCTCTGAACACCAAGAATGATGAGCACGAAGCTGCTATCCAGGCACTCAAGGAAGCCCACGAGGAGGAGGTACAGCAGATCCTGTCAGAGACTCGTGAGAAGATCCTGCAGTACAAGAGCAAAATCAGTGATGAAATGGACCTCAAGCGCCGCATCCAGTCCCTAGAGGAATCCATGGAGCTGCACGAGCGCATGAAGCGCCAGGCCCTGGCCGAGTTCGAGACCTACCGGCAGAGGGTGGAGGACATGCAGCTGTGCACGGAGGCCCAGCACACACAGAGGGTGGTCACTATGTCCCGGGAAGTGGAGGAGATGCGGCGAAACTTTGAGGAGAAGCTGCGCTCCTTTGCGCAGGTGCAAGCCCAGTTTGAGCAGGAGAAGCGCCAGGCGCTGGAGGATCTGAGGGCGGCCCACCGCCAGGAGATCCAGGAGCTGCTCCGCAGCCACCAGAGCCAGAACGCCAACTACAGCAAAGACCAGGAGAAGCTGAGCCAGCTGCACAAGGCCGAGGTGGATTCCCTGTCGGAGCGGGTGGAGGAGCTGAAGCAGGACAAGAAGAGGCTGGTGGAGGAGTACGAGGCCAAGCTGAACAAAGCCCAAGCCTTCTACGAGCGGGAGCTGGATGCCATGAAGAGGACTCAGCAGCTGACGGCTGAGAACCTGCTGGCCTGGAAGAAGACTGAGGCCGAGCTGCGGAAGGAGTTCCACGCGCAGGAAGCTGCTCTTCAGAAGACCTTGGGCAAGCTGCGCGCTGAGCTGCAGAGGGTACAGGAGGAGGCCCGTGAGACGAGAGAGAAATCTCAGAAGCTGCAGAGCTCTCTGAACACAGCTGAGAACAATATTAAGGTATGGCAATCTGTCACTGTGTCCGGCTGTTTTCAATTCCTTGATTTCCATGTTGTAACTGGCTTCACAGCAGGACACAACCAAGATGTCTCGCAACGAGGAAAACAATACCAGTGTGTTGTGTGTTTTTGTATGTTACTGTATGTCTTAGTGTATTTTTTCTCACTCATAACATTTTAAGGAATTGCCTACGGAAAATATGAATAATTATTTTGGCATAGTTTTATATTTATCAGTTCATTGTTTATATTAATCTGAGAGTAGTTTTCTTTTCACTTTAAAACCTTGATTATAATCCCAACCACCTTTTAATTGCTATACCTGTCTTTTTTAAATCTACATCATGTCCTAACCCAGGATTTAAAGGTATTTTATTTGAATTAAATGTTAATCATTTTGAGATTTGGATGAATGAATGAATTAAACGTTCATTTGGATGAAAATTAATATATAATCCTTCATTTAACTCTTCTTAGATGTTAATACAGGTTTGTGCACAAAACCCGAGAATTAGATTTGAAATTAGAATTTTATAAATGAGGTTCATGATAATTTAATATTTATATCTCAAACAATGGTTACTATTGTATTCAGTAGTCCATTTTGAAAATTTTATACCATAAATAAAAAATGGTCCTGAAATATCTATGTTATTGTAAGTCAAAAATATAGAAGTCAGCGACATATTGAAGGCTTTAATGGATATCACATAACTAAATATGATTTACATGAATTAAATGAAGCTTCAAAGAAAAACAAAACAATAAGGTTATTCTCAGATATGAACTGTGGCAATTTGGTTGAGAATTTGGTGCTACAAAGCAATTTCTTTTTTGTGTTGGACTTCATCAAAGTGAGTGGTGAATTCCCTCCCCTGGACGTGGGACCACAGAGCCTTTATCACCCATTTCAAATTGAAACACCCTGTTTTGATGATAATTGCATTCTGGGGCCCACAGCTTGCGGTGTAGGATTTGGTAAACTGACCTATCGCTCACCAAACAGAGGACCGCGCCAAGTCCATTCTCCAGCACATTGATCTGAAAATAAAAAAGGCAATTTAGTTTGGGGACCACTAACACATTTTCTTCATTCTAGTCAAAAAAGGTCAAAATTGGCCTACATTGGTAACCAAAAATTAGTTCCCTTTCTGCAGTGTGAAGTGTGATAAGGAGTCTGATGGACATTTTTGGAGTAAACCCTTAATTACGGCATTTTTCCAGGCTTGATCTGGATCTGGATCTAGTTACTCCTTTTCCCACAGCAAGGTTATTCATTCAAAGAATAATACATTCTTGAATCCCTGGAGGGTGGATCTGTACAACACTGTGGTGCAGCAAACCCTGTACCTCACGAGGGAAAGGCAGCTAGAAGGTTTGTGACCAGGATGGAATACTAGGGTTGTATCTTAATGTGCAAGGACCTCTGGGTCCTTACACTGGAGTGGACGTGTTTCCTTAGAAATATTTTGGCTTTTAGGGTCATGCAGTCGACTGTACTGTACCTGTGGTCTGTCCTGATCACAGTATGCCTTCGATGCTTTTCCTGCCAGAAAGAGAAGCAGTTTTGGATTCCTGGACAAAGGCTCTGCCATCTGCTCAGACGCCAAGTTCTCATGTCATCATCCTGTGGTTTTTTATATGAATGTATTATTAATGATCTTTTGCGAGACATGAGCAGCTTGCACCTCCACCTCGCTGTGCGTTGCTTCGTTGGAGTCATATCTTCACAGACACACTAACTGTTCTTTACATAGCCCTGGGGGGCTTCCATTTGTTGGTGTTAGAACTGGAACTGGGCTCTGGCCACCTCCTGCTGGGCCCTTCCTGATCTTTTTGTTGCAGCAGATGGGCATCCTGTTGCGCCGCTAAGAGCTGCTGCTGAAGTACAA
Organism: Atractosteus spatula; assembly: GCF_055471065.1. Classification (NCBI taxonomy): domain Eukaryota; kingdom Metazoa; phylum Chordata; class Actinopteri; order Semionotiformes; family Lepisosteidae; genus Atractosteus; species Atractosteus spatula. The sequence continues at coordinate 77,202,533 of NC_142707.1, forward strand.
CATCATCCACTTTCTTTTTTCTCTTATTTTTTATGATTTGGGATTAAGGTACTAGCACCCATGACCCCATGTGCCTGGGTGCCCTGTCTGGTTCTGGTCTTCAAATTTCTCTTGAGCATGAACAAATCTTGAGTGATCTGCTGTCTGAACAGAGCTGATGTCTAACAGATTGTTATTAGGATGGAAGCTGGTTCTCATTTCCTCTTTCATAGTTGGGTCTGGTCATGCACTCATTTGCTATCTCTCTGCTTTAGGTTTTGATGTTATAGACCCTAATGGGGTCTTCAATAGACAAGCTTCTTAATCTCCCTTAACCGCTTACATAGTCCTCCAGCACTGAGCTCCACCTGGGCAATGCAGGGAGGATTCCAAAAGAGTAGTAGTAAAAATGTGAAATTGTATATAATATAATACATATAAGATGATGTCTCTATTACTACGAAAACATATTTTTGCAATATAAATAAACTAAGTATATAGAGGATTATATTATAGATCTAGATCTTGACTAGTTTTTGTTGGTTTCTTCACTATGAAATCTCTCCTCTGCAATAACCTGCAATAACAGATACTGTATATTTATTATGAAGAAGTAACCTTCAATGGTAAATCTACTTTTCCATTGCTCATAAATAACATTTAAATATCTCTCTTTGTTGAAGAGGAACTGCATATCTGAACTGCAATGATACACATTTTTTAACAAAAGTCAGAAATCTGTCTGGCAATAACATGCCTTCTGGTTGCATGGATTGCACTTACTCACTAAAGTGCTTGACAGCTTACCTTCATTCCATATTTTGACCTGCTGTGTGCTGAGAGTTAGATCATCAATTAGTCATTTAAATTTAAAAATTTAAAATCTTCTGCATGGCAATAATTAAACATAATGGTTTGTAATACTGATAACTCAGGAACACTACTAATGCATCAGAATATGGCAGACAAAAGGTACGTATGAAAAATGGGCAGAATTACCTCCTCTTATTTGACATCTTATTCTTCTTTCTGAAGACAGAAATGTTATCAACATTCACTGTAGTTTTAATGTTCACACTCCAACACGCTTGCATTAAAGCTTAAAGAACTGCTCTTTATTTTGGTGAAAAACGAACTTTCAGTACAGTACATGTGGATGCACTTTTTCAGGATCTCCATAAACAACTTGAAGAGGTCACACAGGATGCAGAGATTCTGATGATCAGACAGAAGGAGACCGAGTGTGAGCTGGAGGCCACTCGTGACCGCGTACAGCAGCAGGCCACCGAGATTCTCCTGAAAGCCAGTAGGAACCTTCTTCTTCTGTTGCTTCATCATCAGTACTATTAGTACTATTGCTATTATTGTCATTGTTTTTGTTGTTCTTGTTTCTGTGATAATAACAAGCCCAAGAAGAACGCTTACTAGGATCAATAGTGTGAGTACAAGCAGCAGGGGGGGTTTACATGCAGTCCGCATGTGGAGGCAAGATTTCCACTGCTGCAAGAGCACAAAAGATACAATGCAAGTGTGTACAGTATGCTTATTATTCATTATTCACTTGGGAATAATGCAGACAAAGTCCATTGTTTCTTATGTTTTATTCCTATTTACTTTTTTGTTAAATAGAATAAATGTTAGAATAGAACTATTTTAGTAGGGTACCACAATAGTGCAGTACATATTTTTCATAAGAACTGAAAAAAGGCATTGTGGCTTTCATTGCGCACATTTTCATTCTCTTCTCTCTGTGTCCTGCTGTGGCAGTCTGAGTGGTGCAGACAGCCCAGCCTCCAAGCTCCCACATTACCTGACTGAACCACTGTATGGCACAGCTGGGTACAGCTGCCAGCTCTTTCATGCCTTGTCACCCTGATGAAGAATAAGCCCTCAGGCAGGGACTGGCGCTTGGCCTTGCTGCACACCTGCCTCGTGGAAGGACATGTGTCTTCAGTTGTGTGGAAGTGAAAATAAAATAATAGAAATAAAGGTTATTCACAACATCCAGCAGTGGCAGTGTGAATGTTACACATACTGGAAATAGGCCAGAGTTTGTGAACTTTGTTTAAAACAGTTTTTAAGAAAATAATACTGGTCTTAAAGTCTGTTTTTTTTTAACTTTTGCTGATTTTATTGACATTAATGACATTTTTCTTAAAGGTTTTGGAGAAGTGAAAGATTGAGTACTTATACAGTATATTTCCAAAACTGGTCCTTTTCTGTTCATCAGAATGCAGGAGGGCCTTTGCAGCTTTGACTTTATTCTTGCTGCTGGAACTACTTAAAGCTTTCCAAATTTGTAAAACAAGAGCATTTTTCCAGAGTGGTCTGTTTTCACTTGACTTTCATGTCAATAGAAAATTAAAATTAATGATTGCTGAAAAACTCATCAATATAAAAATCCAAGGAAACTGAAGCACACCAGTACATACAGTATTAATGAAGCACAGTTTGCATGTCTAGTCACATGTTAAAAGGCAGGCCAAGTTTGCCAGATCTGATTTTCACTGATGCCTAACATCAATACTTTCTATAAGAGTTCAATGAGACTCTAAGAGCACATGAGCTTGTACACAGTAGTGTAGATGTTTATATTTGAGATTGGGTATTTACGTGCTGCGTGGTAGATATTGTATGGTGTATATAATTAGAGAATTTGTATATTGTTTCAGCAATGTAGTGCTTTGAATGGTTTAGCTATGGTCTAGGTTTTCAACAATGATTAGATCACTTACAACAGATAGCATGTCATAGTGTGCATCAGGTCCTCTGGTTCACACATTGTAAATATGTTTTATAGGTGATTGCAGGGGAAATAGGATTTTTCCTTCCTTTTTACACATTGTCACAGGTGAATCTTTACATTGCCTCCTTTTAAATAGGTCCCTAAAGGTATGAAATACCCTGGGTTGATTGTAAAAGTGGAACTAGAAGAAATTGCTCCATAAAGTATGTCCAATTTATATTAGAAAATTCCAGATGGTTTAGACAGCTTCATGGACCTGCCTTTGTTGCTGTGAAACAGAATAGTTCTAATTAAAACAAGTGCATTGTACAGCCGTATCAGTAGAAAACAGGAAATTATTCAGTATGTTTCTTTAGGGTACACCAATTCTGAATAATATTAATCTTAGACCCTACATCATATTTTTAAGTAAATTAATCTGATACTATTACTAATCATAGTCTGTGAAACCTGCCTATAAAGTCTTGAAGGGGAAAGGAATCTTGGCCTCTCAGATGCTAAATATATAGAGCAAGGAACTTTATTTTCTGCTTATTTTAGTTTTTAATTTTCAGTTTATTCACCTTTTTTACTGTGTTAATTGTTGAATTTCAACAGTTTGATTTTAAGTGGTTAGGGTTTTTGGGCTTTACATTAGAAATGAGCTATTTATGAAAACAAACTTAAAGTAATTAATACTTGAATTTAAAATTAAGGAAATTTTAGATTAAAATAATCCAGGCTGAATTATAGTATGTCTGGGCATATATACAGTATATATATTTCATATGTATATTTTAGCTTTTAGTGGATGTTTCCGATTTTCTCCAGGCCACATTGGAACTCTTCAGGCTACACAAATGACTCACGAAGCTGCGATAAGGGATCTGGAGTCTGAGAAGTCCAGACTGAAAGACAAGGTGGTCCGTCTGGAGGAAGAGAGGACCATGTTACAGAATAAGACACAGGCTCTGGATGAGCGACAGAAGCAACAGATTCTCTCCCTGGAGAAGGTAGCTGCTGAGAATGGAATACAATTATTTTAAGTGCATTGTTATGCTCTGCTGTGAGGTGAATATTGCATTATGGAAGTGCTCAACATGACTACTTTACACTGTACTATAAATCCTTTAGGGACTGTCAACATTTCATGCTTAACCGGAGGAAATATTAAAGTCAGACCTGTAATGTACTACAGTTTTTGTAACTTAGTGTAATTTCTTAGTTTTGTCCAGTGCGTTAAATACTGTTTATTATTATTGCATCAGACTTTGTATGGAAAACAATTGATTATCTTTTAAAGGAACAAATGCAGCTCCTGAGTATATATTGAGAAGAATAACAAAAGGTATTATTAATTTGTAAATCTGTTCAATTGAACTATTTATATTTTATTTTTTTATAAGCATTTTATAATCATTGTAGACGTTCCATATACTGGTTTATTAATGCTTTTTCTATGTTTACATTTTTGATTTCCCATGAAATATTTTTCCCTCTATAAATTAATAATCAAATAATAACCAAGGAGTGAAATGGTTTCAGTAAAATATAGGAAATATATTTTAGATATAACTTACTAGTTTTGCCATCTCACTCTTACTAAAGATTTTTTTTTAATTCCGTCCTTGTATTTCAGCAATAACATTTCAGTAAATACATATTTATTTAAAAAAATAATCATTCAAAATACACAAGTATTTAATTGTAAAATTATAGGAACATTCTGTTCTCTTGTGTTTCTTTTCTGTTGCTGCCAGTAGTGAAGCTATTCAAGAATAAGCCTTGAAAAGTGTTCTAGTCTTCTGGTGCGCTGCTGCAGCTCCAGAGCAGCCAGACGCTCGGGCAGCTCGACAGCTCCTCCTGCCTCACTCTAGGCCCCCTTGCAGTTTGTGAAATCTGGGGATCTGTTTAATCAGTACACCTGCAAAGGTTTAATAATGAGGAAGAGTGCCAAACAGATTCTTTTTTGTCTTATAGTTGGATTGTTGAGCTGGTTAAATGAGAGTTGATTAAAGTAAGTCGAGTTTCATAAGTACGTCTAATTATTGGCTTGTGTGTAGGGATGGGCTAGGGAAAAGAATAGGGTTCGGTTTGGGGTTTGGGTTAAGGTACATTAAAGTGACAAGAAAAAGATAAGCAAAAGATTGCCATTGTTAGAATGTGTAATTGGTTGAATCCTGGACTATGAATATTTTCTATGAAATTCAACACACAAACAGCTTGCCAAAGGGTCAGGTGGAAAGGTTTCATTTGACATTAATGTTACATTGAAACCAAAAGCTGCAGTGACACATTAGTGTATGTAGCACACTGTAATATTTTCTGTAGACAGTGATGTTATAGAACAATTCCCTTACAGCCCATGAAGCTAATACAGCTGAAAATTGCTGCAAGCACAGGAGATTTGGAGATGACTTGATCATTCATGGTCACTGCAGTGTTCATAATATTGCTATTGAGCATAGCTTCTAGCTTTAAATGAAAAGAAACGTTTTGGAAAGCATAATTCTGAGGAAACCAGCTTTCACTGTTTGGTATAAACTTGACTTTTGTTCATTTGCCGTTGCCATCTCTATGTCAGTATAACAAGCAGCATAGTAAATTGCAAATGCAACATAAAAAATCCATTTGTTCTAACTTTAATTGTATCTGCTGTTACTTATGCTGTTCCTGTTGGGCTGGGATCAGTACACAATTCTTTAAGTTGTGTAAAATGTGTTTGTGAAATTAAAAACACATCTTGTGAGATGGAATTAAAGTGTATACTTCCATATTTGTCAATATCAGATAGGTCTGAAAAATAAAATATTTTAATCAAAATATAAAACTGTAAAATATGTATTAAATATAATATATATATCAGGTTATAAAAGCCTTATAGTCAAATTCAAGACATGCTGTTGTTTATGATGAGTGATCATTTCCTGTAGTTGGTGAAATTATTGGACAAGATTAATGTCTGCTCTTATGTGGCCATTATTTTGAAAATGTTTTTTACTGTAAAAAAATTGAAAAGGTAAAATTTTATTCCATGCTGAAAGATTCCGGTTTTCTTCAGGTGTGAGGTAGAGAGGGAAAGTCAGAAGTGTTTCTTTTCCTTTCAGCACAGTATTAACTTTGACCTGTTCCTTTACACACAGATATACAGTGGTGTGAAAAAGTGTTTGCCCCCTTCCTGATTTCTTATTTTTTTGCATGTTTGTCACACTGAAATGTTTCAGACCATCAAACAAATTGAAATATTAGACAAAGATAACACAAGTAAACACAAAATGCAGTTTTTAAATGAAGGTTTTTATTATTAAGGGAAAAAAAAAATCCAAACCTACATGGCCCTGTGTGAAAAAGTGATTGCCCCCCCTGTTAAAACATAAATCAGCTGTGGTTTATCACATCTTTGGAAAGGTGAGTTCAATTTCTCTAGCCACACCCAGGCCTGATTACTGCCACACTTGTTCTCAATCAAGAAATCACTTAAATGGGACCTGCCTGACAAAGCGAAGTAGACCAAAAGATCCTCAAAAGCTAGACATCATGCTGCGATCCAAAGAAATTCAGGAACAAATGAGAAACAGAGTAATTGAGATTTATCAGTCTGGAAAAGGTTATAAAGCCATTTCTAAAGCTTTGGTACTCCAGCGAACCACAGTGAGAGCCATTATCCACAAATTGCGAAAACATGGAACAGTGGTGAACCTTCCCAGGAGTGGCCGGCCGACCAAAATTACACCAAGAGTGCAGCAACGACTCATCCAAGAGGTCAGAAAAAGCCCCACAACAACATCCAAAGAACTGCAGGCTTCACTTGCCTCAGTTAAGGTCAGTGTTCATGACTCCACCATAAGAAAGAGACTGGGCAAAAATGGCCTGCATGGCAGAGTTCCAAGACGAAAACCACTGCTGAGCAAAAAGAACATAAAGGCTCATCTCAGTTTTGCCAGAAAACATCTTGATGATCCCCAAGACTTTTGGGAAAATACTCTGTGGACTGACGAGACAAAAGTTGAACTTTTTGGAAGGTGTGTGTCCCATTACATCTGGCGAAAAAGTAACACAGCATTTCAGAAAAGGAACATCATACCAACAGTAAAATATGGTGGTGGTAGTGTGATGGTCTGGGGCTGTTTTGCTGCTTCAGGACCTGGAAGACTTGCTGTGGTAAATGGAACCATGAATTCTGCTGTCTACCAAAAAATTCTGAAGGAGAATGTCTGGCAATCTGTTCGTGACCTCAAGCTGAAGCGCACTTGGGTTCTGCAGCAGGACAACGATCCAAAACACACCAGCAAGTCCACCTCTGAATGGCTTAAGAAAAACAAAATGAAGACTTTGGAGTGGCCTAGTCAAAGTCCTGACCTGAATCCAATTGAGATTTTGTGGCATGACCTTAAAAAAGCGGTTAAGGCTCGAAAACCCTCCAATGTGGCTGAATTACAACAATTCTGCAAAGATGAGTGGGCCAAAATTCCTACACAGCGCTGTAAAAGACTCATTGCCAGTTATCGCAAACGCTTGATTGCTGTTGTTGCTGCTAAGGGTGGCCCAACCAGTTATTAGGTTTAGGGGGCAATCACTTTTTCACATAGGGCCATGTAGGTTTGGATTTTTTTTTCCCTTAATAATAAAAACCTTCATTTAAAAACTGCATTTTGTGTTTACTTGTGTTATCTTTGTCTAATATTTCAATTTGTTTGATGATCTGAAACATTTCAGTGTGACAAACATGCAAAAAAATAAGAGATCAGGAAGGGGGCAAACACTTTTTCACACCACTGTATATTAGAACCTGTATAAAAAATATGAATTGGATTCAGCAAATGGCTGGTAAGGTAACAGAAACCCATCCTTTGTTACTTAAATGTTAAGTTAAGTGTTCCTTCTCTTCACAATACAGGCATTAAAGGAGGAAAAGCAAAGCTATGAAAAGGAGATGATGAGCATTCGTGCCAAGTATGAGGAGGACACTGCTCACTTCAAAGAGGCTCAAGCCAGGGCACTGGAGGAGTTATCGAAAAAGCACCGAGCAAATCTAGAGACCACACAAAATACAGCTGACCGGGAAAAGAAAAGAATGCAAGCAGTAAGTATTTCAGACCTGTTACCTGCTGAAACTGAACATGAAGGAAACTGGTATGGGTACAGAATATACTTTTTAGCAGCTTGATTAACAGTGTGAATTAAATCAATTAGAACATAGAAAACAAGAAAAGGCTGCAAACAGGAGGAGACAGATGTGCCCATTTCCCTCATATGGTAGTTTAATACCTGAGTGAATGTGAATTTTCTTCTGTCCTCCTCCTCAATGAGCCTACAGTCTGAGTCTTAGCTAGCTGGCAGGGAAGCCTTATCCAGAAACCCAAAGAAGCTCTTTTTAAGATGTTCCTAATATTGTCTGTCTTAAATAACTTTTCTTTTAGTTTCCAATTTTAGTTGACAATCGCCTCACACTAGGAATCATTCCGATTGTTTCTCTTTGAACTCTTTCTAAGGCTGTAATATCCTTTTTGTGATAAAATGAACAAACTTAACATATTTCAGTTTTATTCTGTAATCTGGTCTTTGTAATGTGTTGTAAAGCTTATGCAGCAGTTCATTTGGTTTAAATTCCACATGTATACCTACACATTTTGTTTTCTTTTTAAAGGGTTAAATTTCAGACTGGAGTAATATAATAAGTTTATTATATTGCTTTTCCTAATATGTATCAATGATATAGATTCTGATGTAGTCTGTAAACCTTTCAGGTTTGTAGGTGATAATAATATAGGATAATAAAAAATACTGTAGAAGCTGCATTGGAAATTCAGAAAGATAAAAAGTTAAGGCTGGGCAACCAATCAATTGAAATGATAGCTGAAATGTAATATTGACAATATTGATCAAACAAAGAGCAATACAGGCAGTTAGCAACTATAAATACTGTGTCTTGCATTAATAACTTAAAACTCTTGACATTCTTCTAATTACTGTATATTTCTAATGTATAGTCCCTCCAGAAATATCCGAACATTACAGTTAAAAGCAATTTGTATTTGTGATCATGAGATTAATATAATATTTATATAACATATACATAGTTTGTTTTGGGTTAATTTCATGCATGCATATAATCATTACAATTACCCAGTGGTTTCAAATGAACAAAAGTATTGGGACTCATTCACTTTGAGTACATTTCAGATCATGAAAGTAAGTATTTTGTTGCATATCCCTTTGAGGTAATAATTGCATGTGGGCACAGTTCCATTTGTTAGTTCCACGTTTTGAATAATACCCCTTATTTCTCTATGACTAGGAAAGTACTATTATGGCCCTGTGATTTATTGGTTTGAAGCTGTCCTAGTCTCTTTAATGACTCAATGGCCTAGGCTCAATGACTCAATTCTAATGGTTTTTTAAACCTGGTACACATTATTGTCAACCTTTCCTGAAACACTGCATGTAATAATCATATTTATTGTTTGTTTTTGATTGTATTATTCGTAAACTGTCCATCAAAGTTTACTTCGATGTTCACAGTTTCCTTGGTGTTACAGCATTTGAAAACAGCATTTGTTTTTTGGATTTCTAACCTCTGCTGCAATATTTTTTTGGACTGTCTTTGCTAATTCTAATATCTTCTCTCAGTTGTACCTGTAACGTGGTATACTGACTCTTTTTTAATCTTGCAATCTCTATACACTTTGTAGAGCCCTCTCTTCCTTTACATTTCTTTCTTAATTTCTCCATTGAACCTTTAAAGCCATGTTTTCCTAGACTTCAACTTGTTTGTTCTGGGAATGGAAAATCTAGTTTGAGCCTTTAATATTGTGATTTTGAATTATATCCATTCTTCTTCTATTGCCTCTGTACACATTTGTGTCTGTTTCTCTAATTGTGAGCTCTTATTTCCAGGAATTCATTTTTTCCCATCATTTGAAAATGTAGCTCCTGCATGTTAGTTTCTATTTTGTCTTTGTTATTGATTGAAGTATTTATTTTTCTTAAAGGGAGAAATTTGGGAATAAAAGTATACAGTTCTTGTTACGGGCTTAGGTGTTGCTGGATAAAGCAATTATTTTTTCATTGGTTAACATTCTGGGAGTGAATATTAAATATGCAGTTTCAGCCAAATTTTGTGAGATAGCCAGCAGCCATGTCACCCTGCAACTCACAGCTGGTAGTCCACTGAAGCTCAGCAGGTGTGAGCCTGATCAGTACCTGGATGGGAGACTCCTGGGAAAAACTAAGGTTGCTGCTGGAAGAGTTGTTAGTGAGGCCAGCAGGGGGCGCTCACCCTGCGGTCCATGTGGGTCCTAATGCCCCAGTATAGTGACGTGGACACTATACTGTAAAACGAGCGCTGTCTTTCGGATGAGATGTAAAACCGAGGTCCTGACTCTCTGTGGTCATTAAAAATCTCAGGGTGTTTCTCAATAGTATTTTTAATGATCACACAGAGTCGGGACCTCGGTTTTACGTCTCATCCAAAAGACGGCGCCTGTTTACAGTATAGTGTCCCCGTCACTATACTGGGGCATTAGGACCCACATGGACCACAGGGTGAGTGTCCCCTCCTGGCCCCACTAACACCTCTTCCAGCAGCAACCTTAGTTTTTCCCAGGAGGTCTCCCATCCAGGTACTGACCAGGCTCACACCTGCTGAGCTTCAGTGGGTTGCCAGTTGTGAGTTGATATGGCTGCTAGTTGATGATGATGATGATGAAACACTTGCTCTCCATCCACAAAAAAAAAGTCAAAAGAGTTTAGAATTCAAATAATTCACAGTCCAAAAGTTTATTCTAGGAGGAGGAAGATACCTGAATCAATGGCCAATACATTCCAGTCTGCCTGAATAGACATTAGAAGTATTGAGGTAAAGGTAGATAGTTTCACTTTGGGTTCATAGTGATCTAATATTCCCACTTTGCCAGGACAGTTCCATTTATGGAATTTCCGAGCTATTATTCCTTACTGTCTGAGGCTATACCGACTCTATAATTGCTTTCACCTCTCCAGAGTACCTCTGGCAATCCCTAAGTCATCCGAGTTTAATGCACTTTATCCCACAATGCATTTTTTGTGGTTTGTTTCTAGGCATTTATCTTCGTTTAGTTGAACTGTGCAATCTGTGAATGTGGCTCCATTTCAGCTGCTTCCTGCAGCTGAAGATCTTTTAAGTGCCCATGAAGTGTGTCATGGTTTATTGTGATATCAGTCACTGCAATGTTTGAAGAGGATTTTGTTTCTAATCTTTTTAGACTGGACTGTGCAAGTTTAGATTTTCATGTTTTGCAATTGTAAACTTTTAGCCGTCTCCCCCTTCTGTTCTTTTCTTTTCATTTGCATATCCTTTCAACCTATTCAACATACTTTTTTAGTAAAAATATAAATCAATAGTCAACATTGTTATAAAAAATTAAAAACGTTATGCACCAAATTATCTTATGTACTATTTGAATAGATGTATGTATTGTTTGCTGCAAAACATATTTATCTGTGGTTAAATATATCCCTAAGTACATTATATTGATTTCTTACATGTTAGCCAGTATGTAAAGTTTCAGCTTTGCTAGGGTAGCCTAGGCTGTAGACCTGCTTGTGTAGCCAATTACAGTATCTAACTTCATTTATGTACATGGAAAGGCTCAGACTGGTGTCCACAATCTGAAGTATTCATCATTTTCCTCTCCTACCACTAAGGCAATATACAGTATCTAGTAATATGCATAGGACATTTTTATTTCATTTTATTTCTAAGGCTCTAAGATATGCAATGTTTAATTTCACCCTTACTTAACTGAGTAACTTAGGGTGTTCAGCAGCAGTAGTACCAACAGTTACCACTACATGAACTACTACTTTTGAAGTACTGTACAAAATAGTTGTTTTTTCACCTTTCAGTCTTCACCTTTCAGGCTACTTTGAGACACAGTCGTATGCAAAATTGACAGGAGTCCACAGCACACTGTTAATTACACAAAAATCTTCTGTGTGGGAGAGCTGTCAGGAGGAAACCTTTCCCACTACCTCATCACAAAAGTCAACATCTAAAGTGCACAAAACAAAACCTTGATAAGCTGAAAACTTTTTAGAACAAAGTGCTGTGGACTGATGAAATGAAAATTAAACTTTGTAATGTAATGTCCCAGAGTCAGTCAGAAGAAATTGAAGCGGAATAGAGGTTGGATATTTCAGAAAGACAATGATCCGAAACATACCTCAAATTCAACCATGAAGTACTTACAGGAACGAAAGATTAGGGTTTTGGAATGGCCTTCACGGGCCCCAGGCTTGAATATTATTGAGAATCTGTGGGGAGAGCTCAAACATGCAGTGCATGCAAGAAGACCTAAGTATGTTTCTGAGCTAGGAGAGTTCTGCAAGGACAAGTGGGGAAAAAAATCCCCAAGCAAGAATAGAAAGGCTACAGGAAACATTTGGAAGCTGTGAGTCCTGCCATAGGAGGTGTTACTAAGTACTGACTGACAGAGTCCCCCAACTTTTCCATGGTCCATATTCACTGTTGTATTATTTTGAGTATATACAAAATTGTAAATAAATATTAATCGTGCATTAGAATTGTAGGAAGATGTCATGTTTAAGTTTGTGCCACGCAGAGCTTGTGTCAGCTTCTTTTCACTTAGAGATTCACTGTAACACACAGTTTGAACAGGGTGCCTACACTGTTGCACAAAACTCTTTTATGGCTGCTTAGAAAACGTATTTAAGAATAATGGACTATGCAAAAAATATTCAAACTCCATTTTTAAATGCAAATAATGCGATCATACTCAGTATTCCTACAGATAAGAGTTAATACTGATCATTTAAATATTATTTGAAAACGGGGTTGATGGTTGATGTAAACGAATATGAGTGGATCTTCTGCTGCTACTGTATTAAATACCAATGTCAAATTATAAATATTTTAAATAACTTTTTACATCATTTTCACATCATAAGGCTTTCTTAATTATAATTCCACTGAGTGCATCTTATAGGTTATCATTATAAAATAAAGACATTTGTTATTTAATTTTAGCTGAAAGCGAAATCCAGTTCATGTGCAGTTCATATGATGAAGGTGCTTTGCAGAAAACATAATATTCACTGCAATTTAGAAAAGAGGCTGTTTGGCTTACAAAATAGATTAAAATAGTTCCTTAATTGGCATGAAAAAAGTTTAGATAATGATAGTGTTCATATCAACAATTATTGTATCCTTCATGTTGAGAGCAAGGTCAACATCTTAAACAGACCACTAATGCACAGTAATGAAATTAGTTTTATTGAGGGCAAACAAAACAGTATAGTAACAGAGATGAGCTTTAAGTAATTTATTTTTTTTGTATAACTTGACTTATTGACTATACCTTTTCATCTGTGTCAGGTAATGCTGCTCTGCTGTGCCCCACAAAAAATATGAAATGACAACTTTTTACTACTATGACTACATTACAATGACTAAATATGTTGCATGCGGATAAACTATTTAAATGCAAGTGTTGTAACCTAACCAAAGAAAATGTTGGGACATGTATTAGAAGCACATTATATTTCCAGAATAGTTGTTTGTATGCCCTATAGCTTTATGCTGCTGTTCTCATTCCCACCACTACTCCAGGACAGAGGACTACTAGATCAGCCCTGGGACAAGGAATCACAGCATTCAGCGTACTAAGTAGAGCAGAATAAAGCAACATTTATTATATATATTCATAAGTAGGGCAGAAAAAACATGTATCATACACCTCCCAAAAGTATTGGGATAGTGAAGTCTAAACTGGGATTTCCACTATGAATGCCAGTAAAAATAATTTCTCATTAAAAACATAACTGATAAGTAAAACACCCTAGTATTTTATTTTTAATAAGGTCAAACCTCTTGGGTCAATTAAACAAATGAATAGTGTTGAATGTCTTTACTTTGAAGGGGGAAAAGTATTGTTACAACTGGCTGGCAGGTGTCTCTTATTGCTACATACATGGGGACTAATTGAAGAGTCTAAAGCCACAAATAAAAACAGAGACCAAACAAATTTCTATTAAAGGCATGTAGGCTCTTTTGAAGCTAAAAGGAAAAGAAAAAGTCATTGTTCAGAGCCATTGTACAAAAACAGGGTATACCAAAATCACCAACCTGGAATACACTAAAGAAACAAAAAGATAAGAGTATAGTTACCAGTCAGACAACACAGGGTCAACAAAAAAAAACATACATTTCCTGTAGTTGATGACAAAAAAAAGATGTCAAAGAAAACCCTATAATAACTATCATTATCAAGAACCTCCAGATGTCAGGGGTAAAAATGTTAAAATCCACAGTTTACAGAAGACTGAGATATCAGAATTACAAAAATTACACTGCAAGGTGTAAACCCCTCATCAGCACCAAGATCAAAATGTCAGATGAGAACTTGCTTGGAAGTACAGAAATTTGCCAGTAGAAATTTGGAAGAATGCTTTTTATTTAAGATACATCATTATGGAAAGGTTAAAGTGTGGAGAAAGAAATGAATTGCAAAGAAAACAATTTCAGTGAGCAGCATGGTGGAGATACTGTACAAACGGGGCAATCCTGGCCACCTCTGGACACTCGACTTACTTCACTGATGATGAAGATAGTGATGACAGCAACAGAAACAATTCTCAAGTTCACATTAAACATTTGTCTATTTTAGATTTTATATATTTTATATATATATTGTAGATTTTATATAGATGAAAATGCGTCCATACTAATCTGGAGTCATGTCACTATGACAAAACATACAGCCATGATCTTTACCAGGAGAATAATCTCTAAGTCTAGAGAAGTCAATCTCTAGGTTTAAATTGAACTGAGCATGCATTTTACATGCTGAAGAAATAAATTAGTCAGAACACCCGCAGTGGCTGCACCAAATTATCTCATATGATTACACAAAGAGCTTGGTCAGCTCAGTGAGTCTTAGACTCTGAAATTGTCTCACAGGGTATGTGTCTCATACCATACTTGTGGTCACATGAAATAAATATATTTGAAATACATATAGCGAATGAAAAGAGCTTTAAGTTATTGAATAAATTGCATGTTTTAGTTTTATTTAATCTATGTCTGAAACCATACCAGTGATTTTTTGCTGTGCCAATACAAGTAAAAATATTGTGCTCCATATATTATTGTTTTTGTAGTACACGTAGCAGTAGTACTAGTAATAGAGTGTAACATTCGTAATAAAAATGTTGTCTTAGAAAAGTCAATGGGTTTTGCTCCACTAATTCTTGACATTGAGGAGCATGTTTGATTCATTCTTTGAGAGCCCATCTCACACATAGTGC
The DNA here is from genome assembly GCF_055471065.1 of Atractosteus spatula. Classification (NCBI taxonomy): domain Eukaryota; kingdom Metazoa; phylum Chordata; class Actinopteri; order Semionotiformes; family Lepisosteidae; genus Atractosteus; species Atractosteus spatula. Next base: position 77,217,543 of record NC_142707.1, read on the forward strand.
GACGTTGTTTTCATCTCAGGAGATGGAGCAGCAGTTTGAGAAGGAAAAACTGTCTCTGGAAGACCAGAAGCATCGGCTGCGACAGGAGCTGGAAAACCTTAGGGAAGAGCTGACAGCCAAGCTCAGCACAGCCAATCACGAGGCAAGGCTCTCCGCGCTAACATTAATTCCCTGCCATGTGTGCTGAACCAGAACTGATCGATCATGACATGTTATTCAATGAACTTTTTAATAAGGTTGTTAGTTCAGGATGAGGCTCACCTGGATCCTAGTGGGTTGTCCTCTGCTTAAAAGCAGCCAATCTGTCCAGCTTTCTTAATGGGGAGAAATTATAGCTGGAACTGATAACTTAAATATTTTTGTCCCTATCTTATGGACATACTTTGCTTTCCAGCTATGTGTCATTTATGAAGGTTAATGATTTAGACAGTACAGATGAGCTTTTCCATCTTAAGAAGATTCACATATTCTCACAAATTTATTGTAAGTCTCTTTTTTGGAGGAAATGCTTGTTAATCATGCTGTAGAATTACGAGACTTTTAAGGATTGAATACATGTTACATTAAAGGCATTAAATATATTTTTCTGCTGTGAAACATTAAAAATGACCTGAATGATAAGCTTTTAAACACCTGAGACATGATCTTACAAACATGAATGGACTTTTCTCATAGTCTTGTTATTATATTTATTATAGAGCTATACAATATGAGGTCTGAACATTTCTCATTTACAGTTTATTCCAATAAAGACTGTTTTCACATTTCTAATATACACTGAGAACATTAAATGTGTTTGAATTGTTCATTCATGTCTATTCATGGTGTTGTTTCAAGAGACATTCTTTAAATGCTTCTGAATTTCTGCTTGATTATTTGAGATGTCACCTGAGGAAATGCAATGAAAGGTAGAAATGATCCTTTGATATTCACAGAATCTTTTCATTTATTTTCTTAGGTTTCTCGTCTTCAAGAGCTTGTAAAAAAGAGTGAGCATGGCCTGGGATCTGCTGAAGGCCACATATCGAGCCTTAAAGAAGCTCAGGAAAAACTGCTTCAAGAACTTGATTCAACCAGAACTAAGCTGAGAGAAAGCGGTAACTTGTTATCTGCTTTGCAGGTGAATAAATCATAGATTGATTCACTGTTCCCCTTGGATTGAAGGTCAGAAAGTATAAACAGTAGTTTCGTAATTGCTTTATGGATTTATTGATTAGTTGATTAATAGTTTATATTTTCTCAAGACACAAGAAGAGAATAAAAAGGCAAGGCAGAATGGAAGTACAGTGGTTAGCATTGCTGTCTCACAATTAAAATCAAATCTGCCCTTAATGATCTGATAGAATAAAAAGAAAATACATGCATTATACTTATATAATATCAGATCAATATCAGAATTTCATTCAAGTCTTAGAATTTTATGGAAACTTTGATTTTTTTTATTTGTTAATCCTGCAGAATTTATGTTCCTGAGTTGTTTGAAAAATATGATTCTAATTATGTAATGACTGACAAACCTTAATGACTCATCACCACAGCTTATCTTTTTGTAAGCTGTATTACATGTGCAGAAAACATTATTATTGAGTTAAAGGTCTTAGAGAGGCATTGCTCAGAATGTATTTTAGGCAGGCTAGCAGGTTGCATCAACGGGCCTCTGTCACTCATTTGATTGCTAAGCACTCCTATTCTATAGCACTGTAGTGTTAGGTAGGAGATTTTTACTAGAAGAGGTAATAGGGCACTCCCATCCCCCAGCGTCCAGGGACAGTTCTGATCCAAAGGCATCGTTCTGTAAAGGAGAAGGGGGTGAGGAATCAGGGCAGCACAGACTGGAGCCATACAAAGGTGATTCTAAATAATCTGGAAGGTGGTCTGGCTCACGTAAAACCGAGGTCCTGACTCTCTGTGGTCATTAAAAATCCCAGGGCGTTTCTCGAAAAGAGTAGGGGTGTAACACCAGCATCCTGGCCAAAATTTCCCATTGGCCCTTACTAATCATGGCCTCCTAATAACCCCCCTCTATGAATTGGCTACATTACTCTGCTCTCCTCCCCACTGATAGCTGATGTGTGGTGAGTGTCCTGTTGCACTATGGCTGTCGTCGCATCATCCAGGTGGATGCTGCACATTGGTGGTGGTGGAGGGGAGTCCCCATTACCTGTAAAAGCGCTTTGAGTGGAGTGTCCAGAAAAGCGCTATATAAGTGTAAGCAATTATTATTATTTGGAGCATGACTAGTAAAAACTTCCCTCTGGATTGGCTCACATTCCCTGTTCTTCTAGGCTGTTGCCGAAATACAGAGTGAAATCCATATCTTCCCATCATATAAGCCTCTTAGCCCAGAGCAGTGGCTAATTCCACACAGAGCCTATTCAGACAAATCCTTTCCCTCACATGGAATCTCCCACCCTCAGAGTGCCCACTACTCATTCATACCAGCTGTGTCCCATTCTGCAGTTTTTCTTAACAGGAAGCCAAGAGCTCACTACATCACACTAAAGTCCTGCAATATAATATAATATCAATTCATCCAGTGTCCAACCGCTTAATCAAATTCAGGGTGGTGAGGGAGCCAGAGCCTATCCCTAACCCGATCCCAGCAAGCAACGGGCGCAGGACAGGGTACGCCCTGGACAGGACACCAGTCCAACACAGGCACGCACACAAGCCCACACCTGCCTTATTGAAAAAATAATTATTAATATTAATAATAGAAAAATATTTTAATTTACAGGTACAGGTACAGGTGTATTTCACTGCTTAGCTCCCAAATACTGCATCTAGCTGATTTTTTTTTTTATATTTTGTCTTATTACACCAGGGTACATTGGTGATTAATCTAGTTTGCTTTGATGTCATTGTAATGGCAGCCCTTTTAAACAAGAACATATCTGTGATTAAATACCTTATATTTATTGTAAATTAATAGCTGTGATTAAATACTGATATTTAATTAATATTTGCAAATTAAAATACTGTATTTGGCTATATAAATTTATTATAGCATAAAGCTCACATGAATTTAAAGTACAATTTTCTTTTCAGTATGTACATATGTATAAGAATTAATATATACGGTTAGTGCTATCTAAAACATTTTTACCTGAGTTATTCCTACGTTTTTGTGATTTAATCCTGTGCAGACTTCATTGTAACTCCTGCCTTTCCACAGGGAGAGATGGAAAAACAGAAACAGCAGCATGACGCAAAGCTGATTTCAATTAAAGAGGAAGAAAAGCTTAAAATGGACAAAGTTGCTCTGGAGCTGGAGCTGAAGTGGACAGAAACCCTAAGGTATCTCTTCTTGTCATGACAGATTACTTCCAAAGCTCTCGTAGAGCAGTCCGCTGATGCGTTGCAACGTTCGAAATTACTTACAGTACATACATTACTCCCCATGGGTGTTTCTCAAAGTCACTCTCCGCTTGAATCCATCTCTTCTATCTGTGCTGCAACACTAGGAGCCCATCTTTTCCTACTACAGTATGTGTAAGTGTGTGATCGTTGGGTGCAGGTGGTTTTTATCCCAGTTGGTTGGTGATACAAATATCACTGGCTGATTAGCAATTATATAGCCTGTTGATGTTTGTTAATTCCAAGTTTAGGACCAATTTGTAATTCCTAAACCTTTTAACATCTTAACTCCTTAAGCAAATGCTGGACTAAAATAAACACTGTTATAACACAGAAACATAAATCTTTTATGTATATTATTATTATATTTTAGAACCAGGCTAGTATGGTTTTTGGTGTGGGTTATATATGGAGTAAATTTAAATAGTTTATAAACTGTTTTTGTCTTTACTATTAAAATTGTTCTAGAAACTAAACATTACTTTAAGAATTTAGCTCACAGGCACAATAGAAAATGTAAGAAAACTGTTCTGTTCTCCTGTACTGCATAGTAATAAATCACTGAGACATTTTTATATTAAAGTGATATATTAAAATGGGCCTTTTGAACAGTATTATAATTAGATTCTGTTATTTTTAGCAATTTTAAGATGATTCAAAAATTAATTGAGAAGAAATATGTTGAAATATATATTCTTTGGAAGCATGCATTTTTGTCCATATTTGAATTGGAGAAATAATTAAACCTGTCACTTCTTAGTGGATTACAAACAAATAAGCTCATGTCAAAAGACTGGAAAATGTTTTTGCAAGTCTTTTTTCTAAAGTATGAATCATTCTCAAATGAAAACAGTTGGTTTGAGCTTTCATTTATCTCTTCTGGATAATGGTTAATGTGTGGTGAATGCTTCTTATTGCAGATAATTAGCTACACCAATGATATTTTGTTTAACCTGAAGTGCTGGAAGATATGTGTTAGTGATCCTATTAGAGTCAACGCGTATTTTGCCATTTACAGTTGGAGACAAACACATGATAATCACTTAGACAAACAGCACTTGAGTCAACCAATAGCAGAATTTCAGAAGGCAAGACGTGACAGCTGGAATGGCAATATTCTTAAAGGCTTATAGACAGTATGTAGTTCATACTTCCCCTAAAAATGACTTTGATGTTTTTACTTGTGGGTATGTTTTAAAGTTTTAGAGGCGAAGGCACATTATTAAGTTGTCAGTAAAGATAAAACTGTTTTCATTTCTCAGCAATGTTGACAAAGAACCTCCAGCAGCACTGACAAAAGAGCTAGAAACTTTAATCAGCTATCACAAAATAATGCTGCTGAATGCTCGATCTAGAGAAATCCTTTTGAAATCATAATAAGAAATCTTAAAGAATACAATAAAAGGAGATACACTAATTGAAGTAAAGTGCTATAGTCCCACAAATGGATGTTTATGAAGCTCTGACAGCTTTCTTGTCTAAATTTGTTTGTGCTTCTAATGAACAGTTTCAGATGCAGAAGTGGAGTACTAGTAGATGTGTGTTTATTAGATAAGCATGGCAAGAAAATTATTTACTTTCACATAACTGGAGTGAAGATGTGCATTATTCCACTGAGCATTAAGAATTGTAAAATGCTTTTAATGCCGTGCTGCATATTAAATATTAATTGCTACAAGATCTTAGAATGCATGTAAAGCTTTAGCTTTAAAGTAGTCAAATTAAAATATAAAATTAGTTTATGTGCTCCTTTAAAATAGGGTGGAAGTAAGTGTGAATTAAAAAAAGAATGAACACATTTCAGGCCTGGATTACAAGCCAAAGTCTTCCTCCAGCTGATAGTGATTAGGTTGGCATTTCATGGCCACTTAGGTGTTACTCTCTAAGTGTTGGACATTCTCAAGGCACCTTGAGAAACTCATTTACAATAAAATGCTTTTCTGGAATATTTTCTTCTATCGAATTGACTGTCTAATGAGAAATAGTATCATTATAAGTGATCGTTTCAAATATTTGCAAAATGATTGGCTCTTGTAAACTTGTATTTGTGTCCAAAGTTGTAAGACATTTTTAGTATTTTTACTTGTTTGAAGTTTCAAAATGAATGTATTTCAAAATGAAGTAAAAATAACAACTTTAGAATTATGTAAAAATAGCTGACTTATAATCATATACTGAATATGCCTTTCTCCACTAATAGAACATGTCATTCAGTTTTAAGGATCTGCTGAAATCCATAACATCATAAAAGAACCACATCTGGATCAGAATTATTTACAGATTCATGCTTAACCATCACCTGGTTCACTGAAAATGAAGTGTATATCAAACAACTGTGGTGTGTAAAATCACAAGACCACAGTGTAGTGCTCTACTACGTAGATTATGTACATTTTATATAGTATATATATATTTTTGTAAAACAGCTTGTACTTCTTTCAGTTACATTTGCTGTAATGATCAAACAATGCTTAAAGAAAGATAAATGTTATGAGCCCCCCTGATGATGCAAAAATGGGTCTTAGTAACGGCATAACTATCAGTGTCAGGACTGATCAGGTTTGTCAAGGGCCTGTCACAGCGGCCTAGGATCAAGTAAGCTTAACCAGTCAGTACATCATAGCGTACACTAGTTGCAATGTTAATGGTTCCACTTTAAGCACTCTGTATCTGAAATAAAGTTATTTGAGAATTTATTAAATATAATATCAATATTCTTTGATAAACTATGCCAATTTGCCATTGATACTTCTCACTGTATATGTTAAGAACTTATAACAGGTGGTAGCTACAACTGGGACGTGTTTATGCATTCATGTTCTGATCTTGACAAACTGACGGATACAGTTAATGTTTACATTATGTTACAAATATTTAATATAAATCTAAACAATTTTAAAAAAAAGGTCAACACAATCTTCTTAAGGAAGCTTAAACATTTAAAGGTTGATAATTCATTGTTGATCATGTTTTATTAGTCTTTTATTGAATTTGCTTTAACATTTCCCTTAATTTGCTGGTTTGGGAGTAGCGATGAACTAGTTAGTTGTATGTCAGAAAGTCATTAATCTGGGCTTCTGGCCCCACCCCCTGTCTAGCAGTTACATGTTTTGCGAAAAGCATATTCCATTTTAGAGGACTCTTACCACCCTCTGTTTAATGACTTCCAATTACTCCCTTCAGAATGCCAATACAGATTTCCTCATTTAAAAACAAATAAGGTCAAGTTCCTATTTATACTTGTGGCTACAATGCTGACAAACCAACCGATTCATTTGTGTGTGTATTTGTGTTTTGTTTGTGGGTTTTCTTTATACTGTAAAACAAAGAGCCCCTTGGGGATAATGAAGTAAAATTCTAGTTTAAGGGTTTAAAGACAGTATTAAAATATCTCAGTTATGTCACCATCTCTGTTTGCAATTGCTTGTTCTTAAAAAGCATTGTTTGTCATGGGTGTGTCATGAACACTGGAGATTAATGCGGCTGGAACATTTTGAACATTGTGAGTCCTGTTTCAGGCAGGAGTGTAAGAAACTGCGAGAGGAGCTGAGAGAGGAGCATGAGGAGGATAAGAAGTCGGCTCTGGCTCAGCTGACCTTGCACAAAGATCAGGAGATGAACGCTGCCAAGGAGAGCTGGCAGAAGAAGGTGGAAGACCTGCTTGACCAGGTAGCCCAAGTCAAACCAAGTCTTTGCACAAGATTGCAGACCCTCAGTCAGGAGCAAAATCACAGTCATGAAGCAAGCACATTAGTGGAGGGGGTCTCCATTGTTCGACATAAAGACATCTAGATTTTAAAATAATTTTAGCCATCTGGTTTGAATAATTATTGTTTGACTGTTTTTAAAACTAGAGGTTTTGTATAAAAAACTGAAATAAATAACTAATAACTTTCAGTGACCGAACTGTGGTCAAGACAGATTCATCAGTTGGGCAATATATTTCTATTTTTAAACACATCTGGATCATAATTGCACTCATATTCCAGCATCTGTGTGTGCTGTGCGGTTAAATAGTCTTTGTTCAGAAAGGGAAGAGGTGACTTGCTGCAGGGGATCCAGAGAATAGTCTCACCTTGGGTGCTATGCCTTTCTGATAGGGTCCAGGGTTGCCACAGTCTTTACCTTAATAGTTTAATCTTCCAAGAATGCAGGAAGTGCTCCCAATAGCCCACTTTATTGGGATCCCAGAGTCTCAGTGCAGAGTCTCGGTCTGGGCTAGGCTAGGCTCTCTGACAATCACAGCCAGATCGCAATCCTATGGAGAAAAGACATAAACCAGAACAAAAATTAATGGTGATTCATAGGAAGCAACAAAGTCCATAAAACAGCAACGCATGTCAAACATGTCAGTCATGTCTCAGCTGCACCCGAGGAGCTGTAGTTACACCCAGTCCTGTCATCACAGTACTGTACGTGACCGGAGGCCTCCAGGCTCCACAATGTGGACCAGGGTTTAGAGGGTTCAGCTGGATGGGGATACATTGTGGAAGTTTGATTTTCATCCATTGTGTTTTTTGTAGGGGGAGGCAATATCTTCAACCCAGCCTACCTAAGTATATCTATTAAGTAACCATTAGAAAATAAAAGATTATGTGGTTTTAGTTTATTTTGTTTTGCTTTGTAGAGTAATCCATCCCAACAAACCTCCCATTTTTTTGTTCTCTGTTTTGAGTACAGTTTAGCTGTAGACTAAGCAAATGTCTGCCCTTACGTTGTCATTTTTACTGCACTCCTTTTGAAACTACCAATTTGTCACATCAGATGTTTGTATTGTATCGTCCCTTCCTTTTTATTTTGCTCAGTTGGTTTCTGAACATGTCCCTTTATTCCTGTGATTTTTTTTCCTCATAGCGGCAATCTCTTGGTGAAGCTTTACATAAATCAATCAGTAATGTAAGTGAGGTTCACTCACACACTTGCTGCTTTGCTATATTGTTCAATTTTTCTGTGTGATCTGCATGTTGGCATTGCAAGATCCTTTTCATTTCTACCTGCTCTGGCTTGCACAATACGATGCTGGTTTCAGTGAAGAGAGCAGGGTTGTTTTTTATTTTCAAAGGTGGTCCATTCAAGCTTCTGGAGTGCCTGCTCTTCTTGGGTTAGACGAATCTACTTCAGTGGTTCTGATCCTTCTTGACTGAATGTGCTCATTTGTGTATGGCTTTTAGCTACTAATATGCAAAGGGAAGACTTTCTTCATCTTTAAAATAACCGCTGACATGAAACTAACATCATCAAGTTATCAAGCAATGTGCATGAAAACTAACTATTTTAGAAAGGCCATTATGTTTATTTCCGTTTATATGCACTGAATTAACTCTTACTGCACGTTGGATTAAAATGTGAATATATCTGTTTATACTTCCATTCTAATGAGTCAGTATTTGCTTCATGAAGCTGTAGAATTTATCTTCTATTGTAGAATGTTATCATTTCAATGATATATTTAAAGATAATCAATTTTATTGTTAAAAGGTAATAATATGCTTTAAATGTGTGATAATATATGATATAATGTGCTGTAAATTTTTAAGTAGAATGTCAATTAAGTGTTAACTTTTTAGTGGGATATCAGTCACAGCTGCAGGCTATTTTAATAATCAACATAAATTGAAAAAAGAAGAAAGGAAACACAACAGTTCAACTGTATGAGCTCACACCCGAAGAAGGCTCCCCACCTGAAATGTTGTGTTTCCTGTCTTCTCTTTTCAGCATGGAATAAACCTTTACTTGTTCCTTTGCAGCTTACACATGCTGACACAGCTACAGTACCTACTTACATAAACTACATAAACCCAAATTAACGTCTTTACATAGAGCAGTAATGTTTATAGAGAAATGTACTGGTTATAAATTGTACAGCACAAGAAAAGTTTTTTAATCTGTTTTATGGCACACACATAATGTGAATGCTGCAATGGTGGGTGTGTATTGTTCCCCCTTTAATGTAACTTAAAATGTTTTTTAATAAATTACAAAAAAAGGCAGAAATTATGCAGGTAACTACTGCACAATGCACTGTGGGTATGGCATTGTAATAATTGCTGGTGACAGACAGGTTTTTGACACCATTTTATGTTAATATGCATCTATTTTCAAGTTTATTTTTAAAGATCTCATATTAAAGAGTAGAAAGGGTTCAAATGTAATAAAGATAATAAACTGATTTGTTTTGGGGGTGGTTGACCCACACATATTTTTCTAATCTGGTTTGATTTAAGCAGATATCCTGGAACTTAAAATGCACAAATAAAAAGTTATTTTAAAATGTGCACAGAGATAGTTCCCATGTTGATACACTTCAGATGCTTCTTTCTAAAAGCAGCTGCAGGTCTTTTAGGAGTGTTGTGATATGTGTTTCTCGTCCACGCTCCCCAGATCTCCTTGCTAAAGCAAAGCCTGGAAATGCAGCTCTCTCAGTCGCAGAGCTCCCTCCAGCAGCTGCAGGCGCAGTTCAACCAGGAGCGCGAGCACCTCCACCAGCAGCTGCAGGAGATGGCGGCAGTGCACCAGCACAGGGAGCAGTCCCTGCAGGAGGCCCACTGCATCGCCATGCACAGCCTGGAGGAGGCCAGACAGCGGGGCTTGAAGGTGCTGATCTCAATCGCCGGGGCACTGCTTCACTCTCACTGATTACCACAGCTAAGCACTGAAGTCTTTTCTCATGGGGGTCCGTCTCGGATCCATCATTGCAGATCCTAGATTTTGAGGCCTTGCCTTTTTAAGTGAGTGGGTGGTCTTGCAGATTGATTTACAACAACTTATGTGCGACGACACAAATCCAGACATAGACTGATTTGAAACTGAGTGCTCAAACATCACACAAGCAGTGTCACATTTTTAATTTAGTGTCCATGGGCGTTTTCTCAGGGTATCCTGGTTCCCTCCCTCCTTTTAAAAACATGCTGCCTAAGTTAACTCTCTAAAATTTCTCCTTTGTCTGACTGCATGCATGTGTGTCTGTGCTGGATGACCATCCAGGTTGTTGTCCTGCCAAATGCTTCCTGAATGAGCTCCGGGTTGCCACAGCCCTTAGAGTGGCAAGTGGCTTTCTAATAATGGCTGGATAAAATGAGTCCCTTCTGCACAGTAAGATATATTCGCTCTATGGCTGGGCTAATTCTTATTTACATAACACTGAAATGATTCTCACACGATACTGGCTCTGGATACATCATTTTGTGGATTTATATTTCCTGTTCTATCATTGTAGCATCTTAGCATGTCATTTAAGAAATCATAAAAACACAGAGAAATTTGAGGTTTTGCCTTATTAATATAATGCTTCGTAATGTTCAGGAATGTGCAATAACTTCTCTCTGCCCAGTTTAAATATTTTATTCTTTAAAGCAAGAGTACTCAATATGGATGGATGGATTGCAGGCCCATAATTAGACCAAAACTTACTGCGAAGCTAATGATTAAAAATGAATTATACTGAGTGCATTTCTTCTGAAATATATTAAGTAAATGACTGGGCTGTAGTACCTAGATACAGAGCTGGGGTTGGTGAAGAAACAGTTAAAGAATATAGGGTTGACAGCAGCAGTTGGCAATGTAACTGATGAAGAAGGCAAAGAATAAGCAGAGATAAGTTGGAGGACTTATAGAAAATGGTTGATTCTTTTGTACTTTGACTGGAGGGCTTTTTGGAAAATAAAATTACATATTCTTATGTACTGTACGTTGTCTGGAAGGTTTAAGGAAAAGAAAATATTTATTCTCATGTACTCTGATACATAAATGAAACAAAATGCTTGGCCTACTGATGTTATACTTATTGAAGAATATCATTAATACCAGGTAAAACAGAGCAATATTAAAATTCCAGATTTCCAGCAGTCGTTTTACCCAGGTTGTTAATATTAATATCCTGCAAGCCTTATCAAAGCTTAATTTTGTATTACTTATTTCATGATGGAAAGTTTTTCCTAGAAGAATATACCTTTGCTGTATTATTTATCCCCGCCCTCTTAATTTCTGCAGTTCTGCAGTTCTTTTATTTCAATGGTGTTACGATGCGTAGTACTGGACCTTATGCAGACGGTATAATCCGGAAGTGAGTGGAAAAGGGCTACAGGGAAAACACAGTCAGGAATGCATTATTAATGCACAGACCATTAGACTTAAGAAACAGAATCCGGAAGGGAGTGAAACAGACACGGGGAGGAAACGACGACGATCAGGGCAGGTTGACAGGGGGGCGTGGCCATGGCAAAAAAGTCCAAGGGAGTCCAGGGGGAAGTCCAAGGTCCAAATCCATTAGATCCATCCGTGACACAAACAAGACAGAATGGGATCTGGTACAGGGACGGGGAATAAAAACGGGATGATGAGGCCAGGCGTTCTGAGCCCCGGACTCAGCTGGGTCAGGACACTGATTGGAGGCCTATGCCCTCAAGCCGCAGACGTAGGGAGACTCGGTGGTAGGCGGGCCTCCAGGTGTCCGTCTTCCAGGCAGAGTTGAGAGAAGCGAGAGCGCCCGGCTTAGATAAGGAGGGACAGGATTGGAGGCAGGTGCACATAATCAACTAAAATGTGTAAGAGCCGGAGTGCCCTTAAGAGGAGGGATTACAATGGTGACAAATGGGCTGTGTGGTGGCATGGAGGTCAAAGCTGCTATCTTGTAGCTCCAGGGTCCTGGGTTCAATTCCACTCTTAATCTTGGAGCCTCCCCATGTTGTGGGTTGTTTCCATCTCTTCCGGCTTCTTTGCAAACTTTGTGATTTTGATACCACACCTACTGCTGGTGTGCCTGACCAGAGAGCCCTGTTTACGTCACATGTGACCATAGCAGCCTGTTCCAGTCCAAGTGCCAGTGCTGTTGGTCTCAGTAAAAGTTTTTGTTTTCTGGCAGCCCTTCCAAATTGCCCATTAGCATGGAGGTGATGTCTGATTGCAGATCTGGAGACGTGTTGACCCCAAGAATCCACCAAGTTCTGTAATTCTCCAGCTGTGGCCCTTGCATTATCTTTGCCTCCTGAGCCTTCTTCCTCACTGTGCTTGGATGCTTGGGAGCAAGATACGTTTCAAATCTCCACCAGACAGGTGTACCACTGTTCCAGGGGTTTTACATTTCTTAAGTAATGCCCTAATAGCAGTTAGTGGTGTGCTTAGTTTATTTTTGTTCGCAATGCCTGATTTCTGGAGGTCAACAGCAATGTGTCTCTTCTGACTTTCAAAGGCGAGTCCTTTACCTTCCCCCGTGGTGATGGATGGCAGAGGGATTTTACATGCTTGTTATCTCATTTCATACAGTTTATACCCCAGTGAAACAGGAAGCCAAGGAAGAACAAAATACATTTCCTTAAGACTGAGATGAACATAAAAAGTAGAATGTTAATACAGATTTAATTTTGTTGGATTTTATTTATGAGAATCTGTAAGGTGTTGTGACAATCTGATAGGCATGTCATAATGGAATCTTTAAAAATAGGTGCATCCAGGCCGACAGACATATCTACACAGCTACTGTATAAGGTTAAAAAAAAACCACCAGTGCTCTTTATGTGTGTAGCGAAGCTAGTTTGGATACGGTGACGTCACCGCCCTCCCTGCGCGTAGCAGGGACCTCATCCGCCTGGGCTGGGGAAGGTCTCCTTTAGTTCATGTGGCTGGTTCCCTGTTGTGTTACGCCGGAGACCCAGGTTCGCGCCCCAGGTGTTGTGGAACAGAGCGGGTGGCGGAGGGCATGAGCCCGCGCAGAACCGTGACGGTCACATGTGCAGTGTGGGAAGATCAAAAGGCCTAAATTCCTTTTGTTACCATCATATTGGCTTCAAAACAACAACTCACTTAGTCTCCTAAGATTCTTCTCAAAATGCCAGCAGTCATATCACCCTGCAACTCACAACCAGCAGCCCACTGAAGCTCAGCAGGTGTGAGCCTGGCCAGTACCTGGATGGGAGACCTCGTGGGAAAAACTAAGGCTGCTGCTGCAAGAGGTGATAGTGGGGCCAGCAGGGGGCGCTCACCCTGTGGTCTGTGTGGGTCCTAATGCCCCAGTATAGTGACTGGGGACACCATACTGTAAAATAGGTGCTGTCCTTCGGATGAGACGTAAAAACCGAGGTCACTAAAAATTTCAGGGCATTTCTCAAAAAGAGTAGAGTAGTAGTTACCCTGGTGTCCTGGCCAAATTTCCATTGGTCTTTACTAATCATGGCCTCCTAATAATCCCCATCTCTGAACTGGCTTCATCACTCTGCTCTCCTCCCCACTGAGAGCTGGTGTGTGGGGAGCGTACTGGTGCACTCTGGCGGCCGCCGCATCATCCAGGTGGGGCTGCACACTGGTGGGGGGGATCCCCATTACTGTGAAGTGATTTGAGTGGAGTAGCCAAAAGAGCGCTATATAAGTGTCAAAACTTCCAAATGTTCAAAACTCACAGTTGTCAGTCTTTCTCTTTCTGGTGAGTGGCTCACAGAGGCTCTGCCTTCTGTTCTCCAGATGGCACTGACTGACACAGGCAGCCTGTGCCTCCTGCTTGCTAAACAGTCACCTGACCAGCTGTCTTCCTGCAGCTCATGTCCCCAGAGGTTTCGTGGAAAGTGGTCCCAACAGAGTGGCTCCTTCACACAGTGCCAATAATTTTGACACCCTTCTTTGTGAGAAATAAAATTAATACAGTTCTTGTTAACAAAACATGATTTCTGAGCAATTACATTGGAATGCAAAAATATATAGAACATAAAATGTTGCTCATTGTCTATGTTGTTTATTTTATAAAGCCTTTTGCTCATCCTTATCAAGGGTGCCAATTATTGTGGATGTGACTGTGTACCAAATCCCGATCACTGATATAAATCAGGAAGAGAAGTAATCCTACAGATCACTGTGATACTTTAATAAGTACAAACACATACTGTATAGTGCTGTGGTGCAGACAGTGATGGTTCTAATGATGGCAATGTTATAATCTGTCCGTGACTTCATGCTCCAAAGGGTGGGCAATAGCTGACAGGAGGGTTTGGTTTGGGGGGGTTTGAAAGCAGTCAGTATTACCTGGGGGTCGAGGGAACTGTCCTTGTTGTTTCTGTGCAGTTTTAATGGGTTTGTGGATGTTGCTAAATTTCTACATGCCAAAATGGCAAAGAATTATAAATTAAATGTTTTTATTAGAAGACAGTTGGCTAAACTCAAGTACTCACTGTATTTACAACACAGTGTCTACACTGGGAAAGAAACGAGTAAAGTTGAAAACTGCATTACAATTTACATTAAAATGTGCAATCTGTGGCTAATCCAGTATAGGCTCCTGTGCAGTGTGGGGTTAAATCGTGGCTTTGCCTTTTCTAATCTGGACTATGTCACTAGAGAGGAGACAGCAAAGTTGAACCAGCCAGCAGCGATGGTACAGTACCTGGGGCTTTTCCACCTTTGAACTTGAAGTCTTCTCTTTTATAACTCCCTTTGGTACTCAGGTTCCTTTATAAGACCTATTAATTTCACGAATTAATGAGATGTGATTGGACTAAGAAGTGTGTTGTTGGAGTACGTGTTGCCTGATTGCAATTGAAGACATTTATGAGAATAGAAACAATAAAGTAGTATTGTATCATATCTTATTATTTTCAGATAACATTTTATGCCATACATTTTGTCTTGAAGAAGGAAAGAAACGTTGCTTTAAAACTTGCTTTGAAAGAAAAAATCAAAGCACATTTTGCTCGTTTCTCAGGACAATGAAGGAAATCACAGTGGGTTCCTCCGTTGCTAGGAACCCAGTCTAAAATTCCTGAACCCCAGAGAGATTTGCTAGGCTTTAATGTTTTGCCCACTCAAAGTCACTTCTGTTTAAATGTTGTATATCTCTTCATCGCAATGGTGTTTTCTTAACTACACGTGTTAAGCACCTTGTGATAATGTCACATGGAATTGTATTGATTTTTCACTAATCAATTTAATTATGTACTGACCCATTAGTGTTTTTAATTTGTGTTTAGTGATCACTATCAATCACATCAGCTTGTAATGAAATTTCTTCTCATGGTTACATTTGCTTCACAGCCAATTAGTGAACAAATATTGACTGTGAGCAGTGTAACTTCAATTTACAAACTGTCCTGTCAAACAAGGGGACATTTAAACCCCAGAGCTGTAGTTCCAAGGGAAAAAAATAAATATTTTCAAATGAAAAACCATATATCTGTGGTGGATTAATTGTTATAATACGGTTTTAAGACAGGGGGTTATGATTATAAGATAAATATAAAATTAAATCAAAATCTAATCAGGTCCTGAAGCCACCTTGCTAAGCAAGCAGAATTTCTAAAAGATAGACTGTACACTCTCCATTGTCAGGAAATACACGAGCCAGTGTGTAAGCAAAGTGAAAACCAAGCTTCAGACTTTAAAAGGGCAAATATTTATTTACAAAAATATACATCACACAAAGTCTGCTACAGATATCTATCCTGCATCCCTTTCCAGACACTGAAAAGGAGAATTTACCCTCTGAGCACAAATACTGTAAAGGTAAAGTAAAGGCAAAAAGGGACTTCTCTCTTATCCAATGAAAGATCAATAACTTATCTCATGGTTAAGTTAATCCCCAAAAAGATGCCAAACATTATTAAACAATTTGTAAATATTACTAAACAAATGCGAGATTTGTTTTAGCCAGGTGAATACCATTTTTCCAACATGGCATAAATGCTGACAATTAGTTTAGCTAAAGTTAGTTAAAAATACGCACAATTGCCATGTTTTCTGAATCAGGGACATGATCAAATAAAACCAGCTGTGCATCCGTTCCCAGGGTTACACAGGGCTTTACCTTAAAGAACGGTGGTGCTTTGACTTTCACGCACTGTGATGCACTCCAGACAGACCATATAAAAGCTGTTTTGTATGTATCTGTTTTGTCTGTATTAAAATACAGACTTTCCAATGAATACTTTACCTGTTATATTAATAGGTAGTATAAAATATTGTGAAAAAGGCTTAGACATTTTGGATTGTTATACTCTTTTCCCTCACTGTTTTTCCACTTTTATGCAGAAATAAAATTCTTATAGCAATCAAAATGCCCCTTGGGGATAATAAAAACTGTCTCAATCTTCTGCATTTTTTAGATTGGACCTAACTCAACAGTTTAAAATTTGGAGGTTTTATCAATGTGAATATGTCTATTCTTTCAGCCTGTCAGCATTGGTAAAATCATTGCAACAGTTATTGGCTTTTCTGATTTCTATTCTGCAGTGCAGTGCTTCAGGCAGCACGTGACCTTAATCATGTCACGAGTGAAGTTATGACCTTTTAATTTCTGGATAGAGACAATATATGGTCCACTGAAGGGAGAAACGAGAAGTAAATTTATTCCAATTGAAATCCAGCCACTGACATTCTCATTTTAATGGTACAGTACGTCCTGGCAGCATAGCATTTTATTAGTAGTATGTGATAATGAAACTGTATTGTTAAATGAAGGTTCTGTTGTGTGAGTAATGGGAGTAAGTGTTTTTTTACAGTTTTACAGCTCTGGCACAGGCACAGTGCAGCCCACAACTGTCTGTCATAATACCCACAAAATACTGCTTGACATTTTGAGATGGTTTACTATTTAATATTTTTAATCAATATGAACATTAGGATAGCAATTTTTCATGTTCACCACTTTGCAGGTGGGGTTTCGAACACCTGTGCTGGGGGTTTTCTTCCCCTTTCTGATATCCATGGGTATTCATTTTGGAAGTGTCAAAGAGAATCAACGCACCACATGCTCAAAATAATTTGAAATGTTTCCATTTGTCAGCTTTATTAGATCGGTTCCATCCATTTTCAGTATCCCTTTTATACTCAGACGTGGACAATGAGCTGTAGCAGGTACAGAGCATAACGGGCTGGCCAGTCCATTGCAGGGCAAACACACACATACTCGCTCCAGCACACAAACTGTATGGGAAGCAATTTAGAGACACTAATTAATCTGAACGGCACGTTGTGGACTGTTGGAAAAAACAAGAGCAGTATTACCACCTTGTAGACCAATCTCATCAGAACACAGAGACCAAGCAAAGTTGGGTCTGGTCGGTGCTGGGATGGGAGACGTCTAAGGAAAACTATTTTGCTGCTGTGAGGGGTGTAGTGGACCAGCAGATGACACTTTTCCTTGTGGACCTTAAGAACCAAACCAGTGCTGCTACAGTGTGCATTAGGAGGTGCAGTCCGTCAGATGAGATACTTATGTGAATACTCGTTGATCATTAATGATCTTATGGCACTCTTTAAAGAGCTTTTCAAAGAGCTTTCATATAAAGACACCCCATGCCAAAATCAAACCAAGGACCCACTGCTAACCACAACATTACTGTGCCATTTCATCAGTTATAGATACCTATATAAATTAATTATTTTTTTACATTTGGTTTACTAGGTTTGACTTTTACGTATACAGAACATAATTTGATCTATAGAATGCTTTGCTACAGTATATTGATTTGTAAATGGTATTGATACATTATTCATGGTTATGCAGTCTGTCAGCTCAAGCTTTCTCAGAACACAAATGGGCTACTGATATGTTAAAGTACTTATTGATCACGATTTATTTTAATTTGAAGCTTCAGCTTTTATGTATTCTTATAGCTCCTAAATGTGCTGCTGTGGCAATTTGCTTGTTTCTTACTGAAGCTGATAGTCTGTCAGCACTGAAGCATCCTGTCATCTGTCTTGAAGGAGCTGGAGGATCGACTGAGGCAACAGCACTATGAAGAGCTGCAGTGCCTGAAAGAGGCCCACAGACAGAGCATTGAGACCCTCAAACAGCAGTCGGAGCAGGAGCTGCAAACACTTCGCTTCGAGCTGGAAGATGAAGGAAAGGCGATGCTTGGTAAAGAGAGCTTGCAGCCCTACTGTTTTTCACCATTTAACCTTTTGCATTATGTTTAAGGGCATTTTTATGTGGAGTGTTTTCAACAAAAGTCATTTCTTTTCTCTTGGTCTGAGAATTCAAAGAGAAAATAACTTGGTGCTCTACTTATTAAGAAAGTTTCCTAAGGCCATGCTAAATATTTTTTAAAATGACTCAAGTTTGAAACTTTAGATTTAACTCTGTTGAGCCTGATGTCTAATATTAGGAAATATTATGTGTAATATAATGCCTAATATTAGGAAAATATTTGAAACTGGGGATTTGAGCAGTATCACAGATGTTTCTATAAAACATGAAATACAGCAGAAAAATTTCGATTTTTACAGTGTTGTTGGGGTCACTGGTAGTATGTTTAAGACTTTACCAGTACACTATTTCTACTTCAAGAAATTAAACCAATTATTTAAATCATCACATGTAATTATAGGAGTAAACCCATGGACGACAGTGAATTCAGAAATTATCTCTCGTTTATTTAAAAAAAATTCTAAATTGGTTGCTTTCTATGCCTAATAAGAAGTACACTTTTGATAACACATCAGTGCATGACTATACATTACCTACTTTTTGTTTTTGCAAGATTAAATATTTTTATTAACCTCTTTATTCTGCATTTTTTTCCAGCCTCCTTGCGCTCAGAGC
Organism: Atractosteus spatula; assembly: GCF_055471065.1. NCBI lineage: Eukaryota > Metazoa > Chordata > Actinopteri > Semionotiformes > Lepisosteidae > Atractosteus > Atractosteus spatula. The sequence goes on from NC_142707.1 coordinate 77,236,420, forward strand.
TGAACCACATTCATGCGTCTGCAATCGAGCACCTTCGACAGAGCCACCAGCAGGAGACAGCAGCTGTAAAACTGGAACTGGAGAATGCGTTGGAGCAGAGCAGACAGCAGGTGAGCTGCTATCTTTAATTGTTTGCACTGGCTCAACAAGAATCAAATCCTGGTAACTTTGTGTCAATGTACTGTAACAATGGTTAGGTACTGTAGTTTGTTCTGTCTAAAGCTCAGATTTCCTGGACTCAATACACTTACGTGTGGGACAAAACACTTTGATTTTATATTGTTTGATTTTTTTTGGCTTGACAAATTTGTTTGTGTTGATTTTGTGAATTCCTTGTGTAGGTTTAAGAACATTGTGAACACTGTTGTACATTTAATTAGACACTTTAAGCTTTATTAATTGGAAGCTGCTATTTCAGTGACGAATTATGCTTTTGTTAAAGATATAGTGTTTGGTTTGGCCAGTGAAATATCACATGTAGAATTACCACTTCTAGAATGTGTATCAATGCCTTAGATTCAAAAAAATATATCATCTAGTTTAAAACAATCATCTTTTCGGTTGAATTCAAGTCCCTGGAATACGAACAAGTGACCGATTTCAGGATAACTTCAAACAGTACAGCCAAAGAACCCTGAAAGAATCTGTAGTCTCCCAGGATTTACAGTATCTCAAGATAGATTGCCGGATTATTCTTTCATTTCATACACTAGATAGAAAATACAATATCAGTACATAAGCAGTACATAATTTCTAAAGTAACCATAAAACATTTATAAATGAAAAGAAAATGTATACATTTACTGTATAAGTGTCCTCTTGCAACACAGTGAACCACCGACTAACAAGTATAGAAACATTTGCTGTGCTTGACTATAAGCCAAAAATAACAGTTTTGACTGCTTTCCTAATGCATTTAGGATACAGTACAGTATATCAGTATGAAAACCTGATGTTCTATATATTCAACTGACAGCAGTATGCTTACCCTTGTTAAAGCTTATTTCCACAGTAAAACCTTCAGGGGAATTACACTGAAAATCACCTGAATTATACTCTGCATGATTAGTTTTGGACTTTTAACTTGTCAGAGTTTTCGTGAATACTATATAATATCTATATGTGTAAATTCATCATCATGAATATCATTGAATCAGAAAATTCAGTCCCTGATAATTACTAAAGTATCTGTAGACTTTATCAGTAGATACTTTTGCTTTAATTTCTTAATTCTATTATTGGTTAGAACATAGTCTGTCAATCCACAATTTATACCATGAACACTTAATACAATAGCTTTCATTTTTTCTATATACGTATCACACTGAGTATAGTGCTAAAATAGGGATATTTGCCCAATATTAATACAGCAATATATCTCACTAGTTCAGTATTTATGTTTTAATTCAACACAGGAACTTTTTTAACTCTACATAAGCTTTAGTAGCATATGTGTTTGCCTCTTTAAGATTCACATTCATCTTAACATATTTCCGAAGGCTTAACAAGCCTCAAAAAAGCTTTTGAGAAAGTTATTGTATATTTGGTAACGTGAGCATTTATCTTACTTATGCTTGCTGATATACACCTCAGAGATTTGAGGTTCCTTTGTTTTCTTGAATGAATCTTAATCTTGCAACTTGACACTATTATTATTCATGGCTGGCTTTGCTTTCTTGACCTTTTAGGGCAGATCGTACATGTCAAAATTTAGTTCCTCTTAATTTTTATCCCCTTTTCTAAAAAAAAAACTCTTCTGGAGTGTATTCAGTTTGCTTTCCTGTGCTTTAGATCCATCCTACTCCTTAGACAGTGTTCAGGTGTAGTTGTCTGGTTAGGGCTACCTGTTCAATAGTTTCACTCTGTTGATGGTGTAATGTATTTCTCAATCTTCTCCATTCAGTTCTTAGCAGCCAACATTACTCTGTCCTTCTTTTTATTGTATTTTTTTGGTAGTTGCACTTCAAGCTGTTTCCTCATTTTTGTTTCCTGCTCAGCAATTTTCCAAACATCTTCTGACATACACATGAAAGTCTTATTAATTTCTACCAACTCATCCTTAGAAACACCCATAGTTACCTTTTACAGTGACATTTCTCATTTCATGCACTATGAGCACATAACACCAGGATCTTCACAATCTTATATCCATGTTTTACTTTGGTATTATTTTGGCAACAGTAAGAGTTGCAATATTTAAGATGTATAGATATGTTGTCATATAATCTTTGCAGTTAATTTACTTCTGTAATACTGTAAGAAATGTTATTGTTCTTTCCAAACAAAACTCAAACCCACACACAAATATCATCAATGAGCCAGAGATGAAAGGGTCTCTCTGAGGCAGTATTTCATTGCTCAACTATGGTATCTTAATGAATGAAAAGTTAACAAAATCTCAATTTTATTTTCATTCTATTAGTATTAATGTTATTGATATGATTAGTGGGAGCAGCTATTGAAATAACTTGAGAATATACTGACAATAATTAACACCTGGCTTGTGTCAACATTTGTGGTTCTCTGGGAGTTTAAAAAAAAGACACTAAGGTGTTTATTTAGTTGTGGTGGGCATGAGACACATCAATCAAAGGAGTCCCATGGTTCACCTTGGCAAATTCATTTCTGGGTAAATGATTAAGTTTCATCAACAGTCCATGAACACGGCATAAAAAGTAGGACACAAAAAAGACAGAGAGGGAAAAAGAGACAGAGAGAGGAGAAAGAAATGACAAAGACAGAGAAGGGAAACGAAGGGGCAGAGAGAGAAAGGAGCGAAGAGGAGAGAAGGTCCTCGTCCAGATTGTCTGTAAAACACAGATTCTAGTCAAGTTTTTGAACCTTGTTAAGAGAGCTCGGCATTGTTTTTGGAAACTCTAGTTTCCTGTACAGAGAATCCCTCAGTTTAAAAGGCCTCTCTCGGTTAGTGGATGCATTTTAAAAATAGGGAGATAGGTTCCCATTCAGTTTGTAACATCCAGATTTATAGAGAGAGATGTAACTGTAGGTCACATTCTGTTGCTTCAGAAGGCAGTTGTATCCCTTCTGTTGTCCTCTCTAGGTGTTAAATAACATTTGGATACTTGGTAGCTGTCTGGGGTTTTGAAGTTGGTCAGGGCATAGGCCTTCAGGATACCATGTCTGTAAGTTTGTAAGTAGTGTATGTAACTTGTATGTTTTATGTTGTATGTTGGGTGTTGTTTAGTGTGTGAACTGTCATTATTAATAAATAATTGTTTAAACCTTTATGCCTGAAGTATTACTCTCAGGTGCCTCTGATTATATCAACCACTCGGGTATATTCTTAGGAAAATCTTTACAGTTTAGAGGGTAACACTGTTTAATTTAATTATTGGTGAAACCACTAGGCCTGATTTTGATATCTATTATTTTCATAACCCCTATTTGTAACAATATGTATTACTGGGTGTAACAAATGTGTATTTTTTACAGAAAAGGTTTGTGTGTCTGTATCTGGGAAAGGAGTGAGAAAATAAATGCAAAGTTATTTCATTTAGATAATGAATTAAAAAGTCTATCATATATACAGGCATTTTCTTGAGTACCACTTCTTTTTTTCTACTGTGACAGTTACAGACAATGCGAGAGCCTTGAAAGCAACTTCAGTTTTAATTCACTGCTCAGACTATTCATGCCATACCAGCAGAAGGCTCAGGCTTCACAGAGAACACCAGAGCAGAGCAGCGACTGGGCTGGGAGACCGTACTGTCGGCACCCCTTGTCACGCTCTCTTCTTCCAGAGGATCTGAAAAACGTTTGATCCAGTGGAGAATGTAGAATTGTCTTTCCTTTTCATGTTTTTTTTATTCAAACCCTCATTGTGAGAGTTTTTTTTATCATATAGCAAAGAAAATATAACCCCATTCTTATTCTTGTAATTTTTTTAACTAAACCATATGATTTACCATTTTATTAATATTTATTGAAAACAAGATGTTCCTTGCTTTTTGGTAGTGAGAAGTTTATTTTTTAAGTTTCAAAGATAAATCAGAATAATCCAAACTCATAGTCACAGTCTGCATGTATATCAAGATGGAACAAGATGTTTATTAGTTCTTAGGAATCTGTCTCTAGGGAAGAGTAGTATTGTTTCTTAAATGACAGTGGTCTAGTTTCTAACACAGAGTTTTCCATTCTTACATGGAAGACTACTATATTTAATGGAAATATAATATATACAGGTTTATAGCCTAATCGCATTTCATTTTGTAAACATACAGCAGCAACTAAAATATTTCTAATTTAATTTCCTGCACAGTTTCCCATAGTAACCCATGGATCCTCCTGTGTAATATTTAATACGGTTCCCCTCTAAGATCCGTGTCTTTCTTACACAGGTTGCAAACGAGAGGCCATTGGGCCCATCTAGCCCACTTGGTAGTGAAGTAATGCACAAGATGTGAAAAGGGTTAACTTAAGTCAGTTCTGCCTGAAAATTAGACTTCTAAGCAACAGGGGTTTATGGCAGGAAAGGGGGTTAACTGATAAGGAGTCCAGATGCGAGCTAGGAACCCCCTGGGGGCGTAATCTTAAACTGACCATTTGGCCAGGGTCTCTTAACTGGCCAAATACCATGACCCCCCTCTTTACCATAACTCCGAAGCAGCAAGGAAGGACTATATAACCTAAAAGTTTGTACCGGCACATCGAACAATACTTCGGTTTTGTTGTTTCTTGCGGGAAACAAGACTTCGGCTTTATTGTTCCTTGCATGCAATAAACTCAGCTGTTTAACTTCATCTCGGGATCCAGAACCTTATTCTTTCTGTTACAACAGTAGTTAGTAACTAAATTACGCAGGAGTCTCATCCAGCCGTTTCTGAAAAGAAACCAGGCTATCAGCTCCAACACAATAGCTGGTATCTTGTTCCACAGTCCTGTTTGAGTAAAGAAGTGCTCCAGTTCTCAGTTGTGAATGAAATTTCCTTAGAGTTTCCACTTGTGTCTTGTGATTTGTGTTGAAGTTGTCAGGGCCTTTGAGGATTTTGAATATTTGTAACAGGTCCATTCAAAATTGTCTCTGTTCAGGAATACAAAAATTCAGTATCTGGTTGCTCTTCTCTGGACTTAGTGCAGTAGCAATATTTAATCTTCTATTTTGGTACCATCTGCAAACTTGACTAGTATACTTGACTGGTATGGTGACTGAAAAGGCCATGGCTAAACACATTTAGGTGTTTATGATAATTTTATCATCAGATATCATCAGTGCCCTGATCATCAAACCCTTGTGTGACCACACTTACACAGTGGATAGGGGCATTTTTATCCTGGAAGACGCTCCCCCTGGCAGGAACATAAGATCACTTTCTTGGCCATGTACAATTTCTTGAATTTGTCTTTTGGCTTACCCCAGCTTGCTCTCCATGAGACACACACACAGACAGGGAGAGAAGTTGGGGGTCAGAGCGCAGGGTCAGCCATTTATATGGCACCCCTCAAGCAGCTGGGGTTAAGGACCTTGCTCAGGGGCCCAGCAGAATAGGATTCCTCTTCCGGCTACAGGATACAAACCGGCAACCTTCCAGCCACAGGCACAGGCCTTTAGACACAGAGCCACCGCTTTTAGCTTGTGGACCCCAGACAGTAGTTCCAGATCAGCCATTCCTCTCATCCTTTCATCAGAGACAGTGAGTCTTCAAGAAGACTATTCCTTTAGAAAGCTCAGCCACCTTAAACTCGATATTTGTACATAAATAAATTATTTTAATGTAAATTATGACTTTCTTATAGTTTGTTGGATGTGAATACCTTTGGTGACTGCTTCCTCAGAACTCCTGAGTTGTCAGTTCAATTCCCTTGTTCAGTTCCTGAGTTCCGGTTTCTGGTTGAGGTGTCTTCTCCAGGGAGATGGGTTCTCTCCAAATGGCTATAGAACCCTTGATTATGAAACTGTAAGAGTGCAGTAGGCACTTCTTGTCGATCCACATTCCATAGAAAACTGTGGGGAATGACCTGCTGTCCTCAATCATCTAACCATTTGGGACAGTTTCTAAATCATGAAGCAGAAGCATCTGGAGTCAGTTCACATCTGCTGTCCGAGAAGACAGCAGGACCTCTGTTATGTGACTGTAAGGAAGGAATCATCCAGCCAGCTAAGAAACTGTAGTTCTGGTTTCTCTGTGAGTTTTGAACATGTCAGTTTTGAGGAGGGTATCAGAGAGGGGCTCTGTTTTTGGAGCCAGTAAATAATTGAGAAGGATCATGTAGGAGTTTGAAAATGAGCTTAGGTGTTATTTGGTTCCCTCCCTCCTTTCAAAGGCTGTCTAGGTTAACAGGTGTCTCTAAACACTCCTCTGATGGACTGGTTTTCTGTCCAAGATGCTGAAATGTAACTCTGCTTTGTACCCTAGGCTCCAAATTTCCATGCTTTTTATCCCAAATAAACAGCTTTCTGGAGTACTTTTATATTTTCTTTGGCTTGAGTATGTTCTTTCAAGTTTTGTTTATTTTGTTTTAATCTTTTCAGGATTTTGTATGTGAAATACAAAGAAAGTGCACTTCTGAAGTAGGACACAAAAAGTGTTGCAACAGCTTTGTGAGAGCTCCTCCAAAGTTTTAAAGAGCCTGAGTGCTTATAGTTTCTAACAGAGAATTTGTTTTGATCAGTATTTTCCCCTGAGAGATGTATGCCTTTCTATTGTTTAATGAGCTATGAGATTAGCTTGTTCTGCCTGGTGTTTGAAGAATTGTATCTAGTTAAGGCCACCATCAGCAGATACGGATATTATAATGCCCTCATTCTGACAAACATCAGTTCAACATTTGCAGTGTGATTAACTTTTTAGATATTTGTAAGTTTTACCTACTTGTCTCATAAATGTGTTGTTTTTACCTTTGTTACTGAAACACAGTGAGTACACGGTTTTATCTCTTTTTGTGCCTCCATCTCAAATGTCCTTTTTGAAAGATGTTTAATCCATTGAGTTTTGACTGCTTTTTTCAATGGAATATTTCAGCAAATTCAAACGTTTTTCACTTCTGGCATTTAAAACCTGTTCAAAAACTGTTATAAATCACTTGCTTATTTTTAATTCTAATAGACAACTTTAAGAACTTCTGAATGTCTGCATCCTATGGGGATGAAGTCATTTTCCCTAAAAGTCACAATTTATTTCCTATGGTAAACCGGTAGTTTTTGTAGGGATCAGTTCAATCTTTCATTGCCGTGTTATGCAGAAATACGGTTAATTCTGGCATCAGAACTTCTTTGTTCTTGTAATTGAGCTTTGCATTTACACACTTTTCGTGTAGCAACGGCTTAAATATTCTTTTGCTTATCATATTATAACATCTTGATCCGCTTAATTGCAGTTGAATATGTTTTCCCAAACAGTTCCAAACATTTCCACTGGTCCTCATTATCACTATTGAGTCAACAAACATAGCTGATATCTTCTAGATCATTTTCTGAAAGAAAGGAAAATATCCTAAGTGTGTACAGTATTCATCAGGTCACTACAGAAGAATAGGAAATATAAGGCAAATATAATAATACAGGCAAATATACATTTAGAATGAATTAAAAGAAAAGTGAAGGCTTTCCTTTTATAAAAGGGCACTAAATTTAAATGTCAAATACTTCAATGTATTTAATATAAATGTAAAATTTATTTAATATAAATTTAAATCTACCAATAGAAAAGGAAAGAACTATCTTGGTTTGATGAATCAACCCATAAGCACATTACCTCATAAAATCAAAGTATGAAATAAGGTCTGATTACAAGGGAAGGGACTTTGATAGTTTAATGCTGAGACCACATGGTTATGAGGTCTAAGCAAACCATTCAGTCTTTTTTAAATTCTTCTTCAAAGGGTATGGCTAAGGTTTGTTAGTCGAAAGTAGTTCAAATATTCCTTTCCAGCAGCCTGTACCATAATAACATCAGTGCACACACAGACAATTTCCATATTTATTGCAGTATATTAAAACCATTGCCAATGTAAACAGGTAAGAAAATAAAAAAATTGCTAGGGAGGTGAATTTCATTTGAATGTATTTGGCTGTTAAGGGATTATTCATACAAGAACATTCATTATCATAAAATATTTAGAATTGAGTTTTGCCTTTCACACATAAGTGTAAATTGCTGATGAAGAGGACAGGTAGATGGAAGGCACAGCAGATGGTATATTGACAGAGCAATAATTTACAGACTGTCTGTAAGTGCAAGATGTGCCAAGCTACAAAGACCAGAACACCTTACATATGATGTTTCCAGAACTCCATCTCTGTCAGGAATTGTTTTACACAGCTTATGATGAAATTAAAACTCATGGCTGGGAAATTTTCAAATCAGGTTTTGGTCCTCATCTCAAAGCAAAGAGTATTTTTCCTGAGGGTAGTAACACAGATTCAGTGTAAAACTTAATTAGAAATCAGGGACTGGAGCCTTGGAGCTGCGATGCTTTCCTGCAGTACAGATTGAAAACACTAGTAAAATTACCCTCAGTATGCTGGTTAGGTTTGATTCTGAAAGCAAGATTTACAGAAAAAATCAGGTAGAAAAACTGCAGATGATAAATACAGCAAAAGTGTGTTCTGTGTAGCTAATAGTGTGTATCTAGTAGAGACACACTTTGTTTAATAAGACCCTGCACTGAGATCTGAAATCTTTCTCCTAAAGCAGTGATTGCCGTAAATCTAGCACCTCAAACTCTTAAACAAAACCTTATCTTTTATTCAAGTGGTAAGGACACTGAATATACAGTACCTGCTACAGTGAAATTATATACCCGAAAAGTTATGCTTTTATTTTATTATTGTGATGTTCTTGTGATGTTTCATGGGACAGGTGTATGCACTTACAGTATGTTTATTTGTGTTTTTCTGCTTTTTTATTATAAATAATAATCACCCTTCTTCAAATTCAGAAGAATTTCTGCGTTTTTTTGTAGATGACAGATAATTGTGGACTGACTCACAGTCTCTCTCTTTCTTGTTTCATGAACCAGCATGGGAACATGTGGAGAGAGGAAAGGTGCAGTGAGGGTGCAGTGAGGGTGCAGTGAGGGAACAGTGAGGGAGCAGTGAGGGTGCAGCGAGGGTGCAGCGAGGGAGCAGTTAAGGTGCAGTGAGGGAGCAGTGAGGGAACAGTGGGGGAGCAATGAAGGTGCAGTGAGGGAGCAGTGAAGGTGCAGCGAGGGAGCAGTGAGGGTGTAGTGAAGGTGCAGTGGGGGAGCAGTGAAGGTGCAGTGAGGGCGCAGTGAAGGCGCAGTGAAGGTGCAGTGGGGGAGTAGTGGGGGAGTAGTGAAGGCGCAGCGAGGGAGCAGCGAGGGTGCAGTGAAAGCGCAGTGAGGAAGCAGTGAAGGCGCAGTGAAGGTGCAGTGAAGATGCAGTGGGGGAGCAGTGAGGGAGCAGTGAGGGCGCAGTGAGGGAGCAGTGAGGGCGCAGTGAAGGCGCAGTGGGGGAGCAGTGAAAGTGCAGTGAAGGTACAGTGGGGGAGCAGCGAAGGGGCAGTGAGGGTGCAGTGAAGATGCAGTGGGGGAGCAGTGAGGGTGCAGTGAGGGAGCAGTGAGGGAGCAGTGAAGGTGCAGTGAGGGCGCAGTGAGGGAGCAGTGAAGGTCTGGGAATAATTCTTCAGTGCAGGAGAAAAATACTGAATACAGTTTCTTTTAAAATCTCAGAAGGTGAGAATGGCTTGGGTTTTTTTCCCCAAAAAGCAATTTTATAGAGAAATTAAAAGAGAGCAAAACCTGATGTGTACATATTGAAGTCTGTGGCTTTGCCTCTGGCTTGCTTGAAGGAAGGTTGAGGGGTGTTTCAGATGAGCAACAAAGCATTCCCTTTCTTGTATGGTTATCCAGCAGGAAACACTTATGAAACTTGACTTTTGTGTCACAGTTCACCTGTTATCATGAATGAATGAACTTCAAGCATGTGAACTGGACTGGCAGCACTAGTTTCAGTCTCACTCTCATCTGCAATTTGCCCCAGTCCCAAATCAATGTCTTGCTCATAACTTTTCATGGATTCAAAGAATTATGAAACAGTTGACTTGTAAATCAATTAAGCCTTTAGTCTGAACACAAGACTTGCAGGAAACTAATATGACATTTAAAGAGAATTAATGACAAAGTGTTCAAAATAAATGAAATGTACTTCAGGGAAGAACAGCCACATTATAAATGTATTTAGAGACTTATTGTGACTAATTGTGAAAAATCATACTAATGCACATTTTCAAAATACTGTAGCTAATAATATATGTATATCTTGTTCTAACTTTTCTTTGAAGAAAACATATATTAAGTTATTTATACTGCATGTAAGAAGTAGTACTTTAGAATACAGATCTTAAAAGGGCAGATTTAATTTGATTTTTATCCAGATTATAATTATAAGGCCAGAATTTCAATTTGAAGCATTTTAAGAATACATAGCCAGCACTGCTGTCAGCTGCAGTAACCTATAATATGTTAATGTTAACTAATTCAAATATGAGTGTTGGAATTTAAGGTTATTTAGTAATGAATGCAAAAGCTCACTTCTTAAAAGACAAAGAATATTAAAAAATCTAAAATTTACCATCCAGGTGGTTTTGCTAGCTAGGATAAAGGCAGCAATCTAAAGGTTAAGGAACCATTTCAATAATGTGCCTTTGATATTTAAAAGAGTTGTTCCACACAAGCTAATATAACCATGCCATGTGCAGTTTCCGCAGGCACATCAGTGTTGTTAAAATGGGACTTCCAGAAAGAAGATTTTTTAAACCTCCTGTTTCTGCTTGAGTGATAAATGCTTTCAGAAATAGGTTATGCATGATTTACTTACAACTGTACTGTAAGCTACAGAATGCATTTACATGCTATATGTCTGCTGAAGCCAAGATAAAAAACAATACATCACTCTATTGATGGAGATGCAATACAGAAGACCTTTCTTTGTCGAACAGAGTAGTCTCTGTATTTTCTTATCTGAAACTTGTGACAATGGGTTTTCATAAGTGAAACTGATAGGACCTTGTTGTTCAACCCGGGAAGGCTACTTCCAGGGGAACAGCCTGGAGTGCTCTTGGGTGCATGTGAAAACAGGATGGACAGGGGTAGGACACTTGCTGGCTGGATGTCATGATGTTACTGCTGTGTTTCTGGAGTCCCAAAGACTGTAGGAATGCTGATTTGGTTCCAGACAGTGAATCCTGTCAGACTGGAAGTGCAGCCGCTATTTTTTATTTTAGCTATGATATCATTTCAATTTCAATATAAGTACCATCAGCTTAGAATAGGATTTACTGAAGCCTGGAAGAAATACAGATTTGCCTCCTGCATGTCATTTTCTGACGTGGGAGGATCTAACTGTGGAGCTGGTGTCAGCCTTCAGAGGTCCTTTCTGGGGAAAGCAATTAGGTAAAGTAATAAGAAGCAAGCACCCTCTGCACTTACGTGCCATGTGAAAATACAGTATATTTCAGGGTCTTTCGATGTGCCAGGAACATTCATCACAAATGACAGTGTCGGTACGCAGAAAACCATGGAAAGAGAATCTTACATTCAACCATGTATTGTAAGATAATTCTCATGAAAAGAGGTGGCATGAACCGGCCTTTACAGATCAGAGGCAATCAGCCATGTTTAGAAAGGTGATCTTTTTGTGTCCATTCTAGTCTAAGAAAAGGCACAATATCGTTTACCAATTTTAGTTGTTCTTTTATTTACTTTTCCCCTTCAATATCACTGATTTGCTGATGTAAATTAGTCAGTATTTAGATAGATTAAACAATAAAAATATATCAGGATGTTTTAGACAAGAAGTTAGTCAGTATTTGAAGTGACTGGAATAGAATTGTAAGCTACAATACTGTGGATTGTTAATCAAGGTGGTGTGGTGGTGCCACGGTTAGCTTTGCTGCCTCTCAGGGCTCCAGCTCTGGGTTCAGCTCCCGGGATGCTGTCTGTGTGAGTGTGTGTGTCTGTGTGTCTCCATCTTTGTGTCTGTGTGAGTGTCTGTGTCTGTGTGTGTCCATCTTTGTGTCTGTGTGAGTGTGTGTGTCTGTGTGTGTCCATCTTTGTGTCTGTGTGAGTGTCTGTGTTGGTGTCTGTGTGAGTGTGTGTGTCCGTGTTGGTGACCGTGTGAGTGTGTGTGTGGTTTGTGTCTGTGTGAGTGTCTGTGTGGAGTTAGTGTGCTCTCCCCGTATCTGCATGGGTTTCCTCCAGGTGTTCCAGTTTCCTCCCACAGTCCAGCAAGACATGCTTCTGGGTTAACTGGCTTCTAGGAAAACTGGCTCTGGTGTGAGTGTGTCCGTGTTTGTGTCCGTGTTTGTCTCTGTGTTGAAGTCCGTGTTTCTGTCTGTGTTGGTGTCCGTGTGAGTGTTTGTGTCTGTGTGAGTGTTTATGTCCACGTGAGTGTGTATGTCTGTGTGTGTCCGTGTTTGTGTGTTAGTGTCTGTGTGAGTGTTTATGTCCATGTGAGTGTGTATGTCTGTGTGTGTCCGTGTTTGTGTGTTAGTGTCTGTGTGAGTGTTTATGTCCATGTGAGTGTGTATGTCTGTGTGTGTCCGTGTTTGTGTATTAGTGTCCGTGTTGGTGTCTGTGTGAGTGTGTGTGTCCGTGTTTGTGTCCATGTTGGTGTCTGTGTGATTGTATTTGTGTTGGTTGCTTTGTGTATGTGTGTGTGTCCGTGTGTGTGTGTTTGTGTGTATGTGTGTCTGTATATGTGCCCTGTGATGGACAGGCTCTGAATTGGAAGGCTCTCCCTTGGCATCATGAATTGGAAGAAGCTCTTGGAACATGAATGGCTGGGTTAGGGTTAGTAATACTATGCCACTGTGCCACCTAGTTTAGTAAAACACCTTATATTAGCAGTTTGTTGCAAGTGTTTGTCTTTGCTAAAATAAATCTTGATCTTACTTCCTGAGATCACCAACAGTCACTTATTTCTTAATATTGTTGCTGTATGAACAATATTCAAAAACAGCATTTAAGCAGGATATGAATGGGAACCACACCATCTGGCTCCCATTACTCCCTTGTTAGAGTGCAGCGAGTGTTGAGGCACGAAGTGCTCTGACCTGTCGTTGCTGTGTGCCTGTCTGCTCGGCAGGAGAAGGAGCTGCTGGGGCGAATTGCGGAGCTGCAGGAGGAAGTGCGCCGCAGGGAGCACCACATTGCCGAGCTGGACAAGGAGATCCACGCTCTGCATGAGAACATCAGCACACTCACCAAGGAACTGGAGCTCAAGGGCAGGGAGGTGCTCAAGATCCGCAGCGAAGCCAACCAGCAGATCAGGTGATTAGTGGATCAGCAGATCAGCTCTCATGGCTAACTGGATTACATCCGTAGTGCTCTCCTTGTCTGAGGGAAAACACACAGCACCACCCTTGAAGTTTCAAAGTAAAATGTTAACAGAAATATTACGTACTGTAATTCAGAGAGAACTTTTTCTGCAGTTTGATTTTCATCTTTCAAGGGTTTGTTTCATTCATTTTGGGTGGTAATTTTATGCTTATATTTAATATTTGCTTATATTGAGTGTTTTTTTTATCAAAGCATATCATCTTAATCCTGAGACTTTATTTTAAGATTTTTTATAATGTAGTATTTAAAAAAAAAAGAAAAACATACACAGGGGGAACAGAACTCCTAAGCAGCTTGTGAGGTAAACAAGGTCAAATGAGTCCTGTAGCTTGGAAGGCACTTGTTCAAATGCCAGTTTTGTCTCTTGCTGACTCTGGTAAGAGCTGCTAGCAGCAGGGCAGGACTGTCCCAGTGTTTGTGCAATGAAGACAGTAGGAGAACCATTGACCTGCCTTTCAGAGTGACCTGACACTTCCCGAGCACTTGCAGGACTTGATGATGTCAGCTGTGTGTTTCTGTCCTGCAGATGATACACACTGCACTGTACTTTTCACACTCAGCGTGTCCAAGGTATACTGCATATAGTTATTCATGATAGGAAAGGATTCAGGCAGCCTGGCAACTGGGAACTAGCAAGCCTATGAAAATATGAGTAATCCATGACATATTTATATTATGTCTTCGGAGAAAGAGAGTGAATTCAGTTTATTTAAAAAAAAACAAACAGAAGACAGGATTCTGTTATATAACCAAACATACAGTTGATATCTTATATTTTCCCTGTGAATCTTGCATCGATGCATTGATGTTTCAATCATTTTGCTTTAGTTAATAATATATGTAGAGATTTGAATATCAGAAGGTGAACTTTGTGAGAGATAGTTGAACAAAAAATTGAGTATTTATGCAAAAAGGATTGCATACAATATTCTGTTACCATTAAACATGAATTTCTCTTTGTAAGCAACAATTATGCAATATTTTATTCTACAATGATATACAAGAAACACTTTTGTTAAAAGAAATCATTGCAAGGGTCAAATTAAAGTGCTAGCACCAAATCTAATACAATTAAGGTTAAGGTATCTGCTGTTGGCCATGTTTCCTCCAAATATTTGGAAGTAGTGAGAGGTTTGTGAATGGTTTACATGAGATAAAAGGTGACAGACCCATAGTGCACGAAGAAGAGCAAATTCACTGTAAAAAAAACAAATCAATAAATAAATAGATTGAAGTGTTTTTACTTATAAAATGGATTGATATCCTTCCTCAGCAACTGACATATGAATTATGAATGTACTTCATGGGAATACAGTAACAAAAAAGGGAAGAATAAAAATGTACTGAATATTTCATGAAAGACATCACATTTCAGCTGAGGTACCCATGGCTGTTATATATGCTGTATTTATTGTAACTGACTGTAGTTCAGATACTCCAAGGTTGTACAGTGTATCTGTGTAGCAATTTAACTGAGTGTTCTTTTAACAGGGCTCATGAACAGGAACTGACCAAGAAACACGAGAAAGACCTGAGCGAGATGTCGATGGCTCACATGCGTGAGACACAGAACATGCTGTCAGATTTCAACAAGGCTCAAGAGCTCTTGAAGGACAAGATCTCCGCCTTACAGATCCTGTATGTTGTTTCCCCGTGTCTCATGCTAGTGCACGTGTGTGGGGCAGTTTGAATGTGTAATTACGTAACCAAAAGGCAGCAGGCTGCAGGGCACACAACATGGAAAAAATGTGGAGACACACAGAGAGCAGCTCTGAAAGAAAAGAGAGCTGTGGAGAAGCTCCAGATTCCCACGGCAGGAGACTGTGCCTCAGGTGTTGTCATCCTGGACCCCCCTTTACACCCAGGCTTGTCTGTCATTCTTTCAGAGCAGTTTGCACTGCCTCTGTTCCTGCAGATTGCACTGCCTCTGTTCCTGCAGATTGCACCTCCTCTGTTCCTGCAAATTGCACTGCCTCTGTTCCTGCAGATTGCACCTCTTCTGTTCCTGCAGATTGCACTGCCTCTATTCCTGCCGATTGCACTGCCTCTGTTCCTGCAGGTTGCTCTGCCTCTGTGCCTGCAGATTGCACTGCCTCTGTTCCTGCAGTTTGCACTACCTCTTTTCCTGCAGATTGCACTGCCTCTGTTCCTGCAGATTGCACCACCTCTATTCCTGCAGTTTGCACCTCCTCTGTGCCTGCAGTTTGCTCTGCCTCTGTGCCTGCAGATTGCACTGCCTCTGTTCCTGCAGATTGCACAGCCTCTGCTGATCAAAAGCCAGCAGATTGTTTTATTGATACTGTTTGAAAGGCCTGGTGTTGATGCCGTTATTCATCAGAGCTTGGTGGGAGATGAGGAATTTTAAGTCTTGTTACTGTGACAAACTGAAACATATTGATACATATTGTTTTTACCCTACAGCTGAAAACTGTAGGGTCTCTGTATCTGTAGGAGAACAAGTCACTCTTTTATTCTCTTGTGCTATTACATGCGTAAGACTGAAAGCAAATCTAGAATTGTTTTTAGGCACATATATTAAATATGAGACTAATTATTTATAGATAACAGGGGTGAATTTGTTTTAATCCCACATATAATTACACCGAAAACTCATCGACCAAATGAAAATATGCATTTATATTAGTTTCACGAAAACAAAGCAAATTGAACAGATGATGAGGCTACAACTGGAGCACTGGGAATGAATTTCTGAAGGAGTGACCTATTTTCCCTTCACTTGAATGAGAGCACCATCTAGGCACTGTACACGCTACTGCACAGCTTGTGATAAAAATAGCGATGCTCTGACGCACGAATTTAATGAAATCCACTCAATTCTCAGTTACACCTTTGTAAATGCCAAAAGGATCTTGGTTTTATATTTAGTCTGAAATAGTTTTGTAACATTCTGTTCCTAACTCATAGCTTTCACTCAAGATAGTGGTGGATCAGGGAAGGATAAATTCCACACAAATATAGTGCAGCCTTGAGAGGGTTTAGGTTACTATTAAATGGAAAGTAAAATTGTTGTGTCTAGGCTGCTATTAATTGGAAAGTAAAAATTGTTTTCAATTACTGTAAGTAAGACGTTTTGCTTGCCAGCGTAATAGAAGAGGGAATACAGGACAAGGCAATTAAAATCCGAAGTGAAACATAGTTCTAAATAGAACACTCTGTGATTATTTTTATCCTTCATTAACGTACCTTTGAAATTTGTTTTTTCATTAAATATGCTGAGGGTTATATTTCCCCAAATGCTGACATTATACCTAATTGACGTCTTTCCACTAGTTTGCTGTGTTTGAAAAAAATGTTTTTTGTTTCATAAGGCCCTAGTTTTAAGGTTAGTTTGTTTTCCAGCACTGATGACGACTTTCTGTATTTTAGCAATCTTGTTTTGAAATACGTGACACATAAAGCTCATTATGTATACTGTACATGATTTAATGCCCAGCAGCATTGAAGACATTTAAGACATTTGCTTCTTAGATACAATGCAAGTCTTACAGATTTCAGTTGATTAGTAATGGAACATATTTGTACTATTTATTTTTATTATACACCACCTGATTTGGAGTTAATTTCAGTCTTGTCTCATAGCAAAGAATGAGTAGATGTACAGTACACAGACTCATCTGACCCACCCCTCCATTCAGCCATTCATCCTTTTAGGCAGTAATTTTTATTTGTCCTGAATGAAAATTGGTTATTGTCTGCCATTATATGGCGTGCTATTTTTAAATAATTTGCATTTTTGTCTTAATTGTCTTAATTGTTTTCCTGTGTTACTTTACAGAGTATAGCCCCTGTGAGAACCTAATGGCAACATAAAATTCCATTTTTACTATTACTGAATTATAGTGACAACTGGCATTTATAATCCTACCAATTTGGACTAAACACTGCTTTCAGAATGACATAAATGAGTAGTTATACTGAATCTAGACAGCCCACTGTTCATCACTGAGCTTGTGAATTGCCCAGTGCCTAGTTACTGTGTCTTTCTCCACGAGAGAAAGAGCTGCACTAAGCCTAGCCTCTAACAGAGTTATTGGAAACGGCTTCTTTCACAAATGGTCCTTCAGGACCAAGGATGCTCATTGAAATATACTATTGAGTCTGTTTATACAGCGTGGTCATTTTATTTTTTTTAAATGAACTTCTGAGTCTTTAAAACAGCCACTTGAATATGTGCAGTACACAGGCTCCCAGTAGTGTGTACTTTTTTGTAGATTCTAAATGATTAATCTTTAGGTCAGTATATTTTCAATGCGAAATACAGAGGAAACTTTTTCACTAAACAACACAACACCTTGACAATACCTTGCAGCAATCGATTAATGTGCTAGGATATTGAATTGAAACATTGTTGCATTGCACAGATATTACTGAATGCTTGACAACATTTTTTTTTGTTCTACCTTTTCAGGTTAGAAGGCACAGAGGAGAAATTTAGGAACCGAGAGAGCAGGCCAGAGGATTTGCAGTTAATTGCAGAGTTGAAGGAAATGGTGTCTGAGAGGGAGTCGCTTGTGAAGAAGCTTGTTGTAAGTCTTGCTTTCTGTCGAATTCTGAAAGGAGCAGGACTTGACTGCTTCACCCGAGGTATCCAGAAGCCCCGATCCATAATTCCTCTTATTGATACAGTGCAGTGCCTGCTTGCGAGATCACATTTCATTATCTGTAAACACTCCTAACTCCCCTTGTGCCCATTCAGGGAATATAATGTCTCATGTTCTCACATTTCTCCTAAAAATAATTGAATATGAATACTTATTCTTGCCTCACTGATATGATCCAAACTAAAAAGCAAAATATCTTTGTTAATGGCAAGTAACATTCTGTTATGTGTCATTACTAGTTTGGGCTATTTTCCTGAGAAAAAATATGACAATGGATTAATGGCTCACTCAACCAGACTGAAATAGCAATTTGAACAATTTAGTAATTTAGTGGAAGAGGAAAGGATTATTCCACATTTCAAGTCACATATTTAAGTAGTATTCCATTCCCAGATTATTTTCAGATCACGCCAAAGTCTACTGACATAAATTAAGTAAAGGTTTGTTCCATGCTGAACATTCATAAATGGTATAAATGACATTCATAAATGAATTTTGCCATTAAGTAAGGAATCTGAGTCTCCGTGACTAGGATTACCCATGGGGCACTGCGCAGGCGGCCGCGGAGAACCTCGGTCAGGGAGGCTTCAGGGATTGTTGTTGACAGGTGTGGCCCCTGATCTTGCAGGGAGGACAGTGAAAGGCAACCAGACGCAGCTCATATGTACTTTACTGAGGAGCCACAGAATCTCAAGTAGCCAACAACTCAACAGCAGGAGTGACAGAAGAGCTAGTCTCTTTCACCCTGTGCTACCGCAAGGACTGCAGACATTAGCACGGCCAAGTAGTAAATAGAACGGGAACTGGCCATTCTACTTGTAATGAAAAGAAACATCTTCTGGGGCATGGATTTAAGAAAGTGCACAGGATTTAAAAAAGTTATACAGTATACTTAAAAAACATATTCAGTATAGTATGAATTACAGTTTGAGGGACATGATTGGTACACACACAGCTTCAGGATTTCATATATTTAAATAAAAAACATATTGTAACATTCTTTTTGGTTTTGTGAGGTAATGTACTGTGCACTGTAAATGTTACCTGATTTAGATTCAAACAAGCCTGTTCATTCCTTGTCAGTATTTGAGTCTCCTGTGGCACAGGGTGATTTCCATCTTCTTTATCGTCTGTCATGATAGTCTCTGGGGTGAACTTATCCTGAAGCTAGACGATGAAGCAACAAAGGATCTATTACACAGTCCTGACAAAATTTTAAACACTGTCTGTTTTAATAACCACATGCATTTCTTTGTTGCACTAATTTCCAGTCCTTTAGAAATCTTTAGTTTTGCTAATACAAATTGTCTAATGGAAATAGAGAACCCCATTTTTTCCTGAGTCTCCATTTAATTGCTTAGAAGGCTTGCTTAAATGCACAATTTCACAGAATAGAAATTCACTAATAATCTTTCACACTGATATTTGCAACTATACGGCAAAGATACAGCAGCTCCTGTTACTGCACAACGTAAAAGCCCTCAATGCTTTGGACAGTATTTCTAAAGCACTTATAGCCTTGTGAGAGAAGGGTTGGAAAGGCTGTGTCAGCTTCTATCTGAACTATTTCATCAGTGGACTGGCCCAAAACTGCATTAAAGAAGACCTTGTTACACTTTACTGCTGATCTTAATTACATGTTGTGTGTACATGTCTGCTTTTTCATTTATGGAATTATAATCACTGCTTGTAGTTCATGAATTGAACTGTGTTTTATCTTTTGTTGTGGACAGGATGACAAGAAGTTTTATCAGCTGGAACTGGTGAACAGAGAGACTAATTTTAACAAAGTATTTAATACAAGCCCCAATGTTGGTGTTATCAACCCCCTCATAAAGGTAAGTAATGATTAATCACACTTAAGGATATTGCAGTCCTTCTTAACTAATTGAAATTTGTCAAATCTGAATTGTTTGAATCAGATTTGAAATAAACTATATACTAATGTCTTCAAAAACAATGATATTCCTGTCTTAAAATTCCATTTAGAAATGGGTGTGTTACACACAAAGATCCCAGGAGTATTGATTTTCTTTCAAAGACAATCTGCCTCTAGAAGCTGAGACTGGTTTGACTCAACTACAAGCAAGGGGCTTTCTGAATGCAGGGGTCAGAGCCGATTCAGCTGCCAGTTTAAGCAAGTTAAGATGACAGATCATTGAGCTTGAGAGAAGCACTCAAAGGGAATTCCTTTCTAAGGAAGCCATTAACTAGAGTTCTGGAGCACATCCTGCACATCTGGGGATTTCCAGGAACCTCAATGCACCATGGGGGGATTGTTTTGTGTACTGTTATAATGTAAATGCAGCAACCTTGAGAAAGTGGAATGAGTCCCTTTGCATGACCAAGGTGTTATGTTTATCCCTTTTTTAAGTTTTGTAACCTGAGCTTCCAGACATTTTGTCCAGTGTAACCTCTGTTGTCTTTTTTTGTTGATCTATCCAGACATTAAAATCTACTTTGCTTTCCAAGCCACCAAGCATCCTATTTAGCTATTTTCTGCTAAATCAAAATGAAAGATTGCCGTTAATGTAAGTTTTACCACTTTGAGGAGCAATACCACTTCAATTGTAAAAAAGACCCGTTTTCAGATATGGTTTGAAATGACAAGTTAATTTTCTTAGTTTTCCCAATCCGTCTTTTTTTTCTTTTATGTAGCAAAAGAAAAAGAATGACAAATCAGCAAACAGATTCATCAGTGCTCCCAATCTAAGTGCGCTGGAACCAGCAGGGACGGGAAACGGGTGTGCCCAGCCTGCCCGCCTAGAGCCAATCCCCAACTCCCCTATTCACGACCTTGAGTTCAACAGTAGCAAACCTCTGCCCCAACCAACACCTCCGAAAGAGCCCAAGAAAGTTCTGAGGTGAGCCACACCTCGTCATAAAGACTAGCACCAGAGTAAACGTGAATAAAGACATCAGAATATACAACCTTACCCTATTTTAAATTCTTTCTGGAGTGGACGTGTCTACACTGTGACATAAAACAGTGTAAGCTTTATAAGTACTGTTCTGCTGAAGTGAAAATCGCAGTATCTCTTTTTTAGCCCTTTGTAAAGTAAGGTTGTTTTTTACATTTCCAGTTCCCCTTGTTATACAGCTGTCTTTAAGCAATTTCCAGCTTCGGTAATAAATTAATTTCCCTGCCTCCTGAGTCTGGTAGTTAAAAAAAGCAATTAACTTTAATAGAGATGTGCGCTTCAAGGCTCTTGTTTGGAAGGCAAGATGTTTTTGTCATGCCTGTCAGTTCCTTGTGGGATAATAGTTTTATGCACATCCCAGGATAGATATAAAATTGGAAAAGGGGATATTGCTGTTTTGTTGTATCATTCTCAATTAAACATGTACAGTATGAAGTTTCAGTTTGTCTGAACTCCTATATAAAGGTATTAGGTTGACCAAATGGCATTGGAATGCAAAAAGACACATGCTGTTCCATTAGTGGGAAACTCACAAGCTAAATGTCTGCATGGTGTTTTTGTTGTTGTTTGTTTTTGGTTTTGTTTTCTGCTTTTGTTCTACTTAGCCCATGGGAGCATAGTCTGCTGTGATCTACTATATCAAAACACCTGCAGCATCAGCTAAATGTATTTGGGATACTGTGCACAGAAATAACATGAAACATTTTTGGTAATCAGAAAATATGGCGTTAGGAAAAGTATAAATGGTGAGTAACCATCTAAAAAATGTAGGTATTTGTCCACATGGGTTGTAGTCTCCTCAAAGATTTTAGGACAGTGTGGGCTATAAGTGCCTTCTCAGTTCTCATATTGGAGGCAATGGGAGCACTAGAGTTCTTTTCCCTTCATGTGTATAGCTGAGCAGTCTCTTGTATCAGACACTCATACACATATAGTACAGTAGCTCATTGCAATACTCAGCATTGCTGAAACTGGGAGATACAGCTGCTCCTGCCACAGCTCATGGCCATAACCTCACAGAAGATCAGGGCAACTAGGAAAGGAAAGGTTCTGTAAAAATATCTAGATTACTTTATTAGAATAGTCCTTAAAAAATTTCTAGTTACTTCTGTCCACATTGTTCCCTGGTACATAATAAATAAGTTTGGCTAAAGGAGTGTATATATATATAAAATGAGTGTATTTATGTACAACATTGTTTACCATCCCAGCCCACTGAGTGACACGAACCATGATGCCATTCGAGCTCAGTGACTTCTCATGGAGAATGCTGTCAGAAAATTATAAAAAACTGTACTGCATATCTGGCTGTTTATAGTGTTTTTCTCTTAAACATTATCTCCTCTCCCATGTTATTGTTACCTTTCTTTTTAATACATTTAGTTTTTACATTTAATACATTTCTGACCTTTATTAAGCATGTTGTGTTTGTATTGTGTATCTGGTTCTGTGCATGTTTCCTAACATACAAAGTCAGAGAATTTTTTTTACTAATAAATTCCAAAAAATTCAATTTTTAACTAACATAATGGAGTTTGTTACCCTGTGTTTTTCTTTTTTTGTGCTTTGTTTATTTCTTATGTTTTGTCTTGCTATATGTGGACAGTTTTATAATTGCATGTTCTTTTGAATTTTTTCATCCTGCCATCACTGTAGTTAAATTACAATGCCTTCAGTTTCAATATAGGATTTTTCTGCACAGCACATTACTGGGCTTATGTTTCTATCAGTTAAATTGATTACTCCAGCAGCGCCTCTTGGTCGTCATGGGACCCTCTCATGAAGCATCACAATGGCTCAGCTCTAAAAGACACTTCAAGGTGACCCTGCCTTTAAAGTGGAACAAATGAAATTAGAACAAGATACAGACTGGGAGAACCAGACACTGCTAATGCATGTCCTGCTTTGGGTTGTGGCTGTAAGTGTTCAGTCTTACATTAATGTAAACATGTCTCCAGCAAAGCCCAGTGTCATGAGCTGTGACCTGCTATTTTCCTTTGCTTCCAGTGGGATATACTGTGTTTATCAAGCAGGCTTGAAACATTAAAAAGTGTTTCCAAAGATTGTCTTGGCTGTGTAGTAACAGACAAATAAGTACTAGAACCCGAGATGAAGTTTAAACAATTGAGTTTATTGCATGCAAGGAACAATAAGACCGACATATTGTTTGGAATATAGGTACAAAACTTCCAGTTTATATAGCAAATTTCAGCCGCTTCTGACGCAATTTGTTACCATGGTAATGGGGGCCACCTGTGTTTGGACATTCCCAAGACCTTGAACACTTTTAATCGGTTTTATCTTTCCTTAGTTAGGGGGGTCTTTATCTTGCACTTGGAATTTCACATCAATTAACTCCCATCCCTGCCATAACTCAAAGGTGCCTAAACACGGAATGTCTTGTGTTAGAAGAAGTCTTTGTGCAGAAAGACATCAGTTAACCCCTTTTTCACATCTTATATCTTTCTTCAGCTGGGAGAAGTCTTCTAAATGCACCTGAAACCTGACCAAGCTTACTAAAATTGATAGGAATTTGCCAACTTCAATCTTAGTTTCACACAGAGACAAGCAAGATCATTCACATATTTTTTTAAAGAAAAGGCCTTGTGATAAGCACAATTATATTTGCATTTCAATATTAGTATAATTTGTATTTCCCTACTTGTTAAAAACCTTGATTCAGTAACATTTTTACAATACATTATGCACTGATATTTCTCATAGAAAACGTAAAGTAATTGCTAATACTTTGGCCTTATTATAGCAGGGGATCTGTTTTTGATTAATGCTGTTGCTGCTGTTGTTTTGTACACAAATGCAGAAACTATTGTATCGGAAGCAAGTGTTGTTTCATATCTCTTACATCTAGGACCAATATTTTTGTTTTTACAGAAAGATTTTATGTTACATTTACTGTATAGAATGCAGTACATTAGAGTGCCACAGTGTCAGTGTCTGAGGCAGTGACAGATAGCTTTGTGAGAAAGCCACCATCTTGGCTCAAAACACAGGCCCAGTGATGTGGCCCTGAGCCACAATGGTTGAAAAAAACTGCAAAATAAGGTACATCTAAATTAATAATTAGCACTCAGAGGGAGTCAATTTCCTCAAGAGCTGTTGGGATAGTTTCTGTGAGGAACTCCTCTGGGCTAATTGAGAGGTTAATAAGCCCAGCCAGGTGGAAAGGGGATTCAGTGTGTGTCTAGACTCCAGTCTGGAAGAAAGGAGTGAGTGAGCGACCCAGGGGAGAGTTCTCACTCATATCTGGCTTACATAAGAGGAGGAGGCTTACAGCTCTATAGACTAAGCAAGCTAGGGAAACTTGAGTAAATACAGCTTAAACTGTACTATCATCTTAAGGGCATCTCCAGTGCTGGGCAGGCAGGCTCTGTGGTAGGTCCTTTGCTAGGCTAACAGGGCTTGCCTGTAGAAAGCTTGCAATCTGTGCCACTGATTTTTCACACTTTCACACTTAAGTTCTGGCATGGATTGTGCACGGAAAATGGGTTGTATTTTTTCAGATTTCAGGATTTCTGATGTTTTGGCTCTATATTTTCTTTTCTGATTAAACCAGACAGCTTTGATACCAGAGACATGGTTTTTTCAGTGCTTCAGTGGATGGTTGTTTAAATGAACCACAGTAAAGTTAGTAAAGTTAAATGTTTTCTCAGTTTTTATTTTTTAGAATCTGGAGATGTTGAAATTCTTGCATTTTGTTGAAGGTGATTTGTGATTTTTTTCACAATTTTCAATATATCACTTAAATGCCTATTTTTGAGGCACAATATTTCAGACATCAATAACTTTGAGTGGACAATACAGACATTTAAAACCACTGATTGGGCTCAACATACCTCTGTGAACAGGTGTTTTCACACATAAAGTTCTTTGTCCCTCCTGTAGTCAGTGAACTGAACACTCAGAAGCTTGTGTACTGCTTAAAATGCTAGCAAAGACAAGAATCACACAAAATTGTAAGATAATAAAAATAATAAACTTTGTTTTATATAGCGCCTTAAAAGGTGGCTTCTCAAAGCACTTTACAGAATGACAACAACAATAAATAAAAAGAATACACAAGATAAAACACAATTACAATACAGAGAGGAGACCGTGGATGGTGGTACTAAGAAGAGCAGAGGGGTGAAGAATGGAACCAGTTAAGTAAAGGCTTTTCTAAAGAAGGTTTTGGGTCTGGATTTGTAGGAGTTTAGAGAAGGTGACTCTTCTTGGGCAGATAGTTCCAGAGCTTGGGGGCATAACAGGAGAAGGCCCTGTCACCCATACAATGTAGACGGGCTTAGGGGACAGTTAGGAGATCAGAATTAGAAGAGAGAAGGTTGCGAGGTGGGGAGTTGGGCAATAATAGTTCAGACAGGTACTGAGGTGCCAAGCCATGGAGAGCCTTATAGGTGAGCATGAGGATTTTAAAGGCCATATCCAGGCCTTTCCAGATATCCACATATCCAGGCCAACTTCTACAGGTGCACTGTTGAGAGCATCTTGACTGGTTGTATCACTGCCTGGTATGGGAGCTGCTCCCCCCGGGATCGCAAAGTATTGCAGAGGGTGATGAAGTCAGCGCAGCTCATTACCGGCTGTGAGCTACCAAACATCCAGGATATCTACTCAGCTAGATGTCTTAAGAAGGCCAAGTCCATTCTCAAGGACCCCAGTCGTCCCAGTCATAAACTGTTTTCCCTCCTACCGTCTGGTAAATGGTACCAAAGCATTCAGTCTTCTTCTACCTCCAGGCAATAAGACTGCTAAATAGCCAACCTGCAGCAAGTCACCCGTAATGGCTACATGGACATACAGTTTTCATTGTATTCATCATACTGGACTACTTGGACATAATATATTGCAAACACAATGGACACATAGCAGCTCTATTCACATTTAGTATTGTCTGAGTTTATTTTATTCAATTTCTATTTTTACCCCCTCTCCCCCCTCCCAATGAACTCGTAGAAAAGACATTTGATTGCCAGCAACTACTGCTGCACGCTGTATTGTTCTGCATTTTATAAATAAACTTTGATTTGATTTTGATTTTGATTTTGATTTATAGTCCACAAGGAATTTGACAGGAAGCTAGCGCAAGGACTCCAGGATAGGAGTAATGTGATCACTTGCACTAGACCTAGTCAGGATTCTGGCTGCTGAATTTTGGACATACTGCAGTTTGCAGTAAGTAGGGCATTACAGTAGTCAATTCGAGAGAACACAAATGTGTTGATCAGCTTTTCAGCCAAAGTTAGTGATAGCATAGGGCGTAGTCCAGCGATATTTCTGAGGTGAAAAAAAGATGTTTTGACAATATGCTGCACATGTGGGTCGAATGTTAAGCCAGAACTGAATGTCACCCCAAGGTTTTTCAATTTAGATTGAAGCTCAAGTACAGAACCATCTACAGATAGGGTTACAGGACTGGCTTTACGAAATTGATGGGGGGTGCCAATAAGCATGACTTCAGTCTTGTCAGAGTTAAGATGAAGGAAATTTTGAGTTAGAAAGTTTTTATGTCAGAGATGCAATTAGATAGAATAGAGACAGCCACATCAGTTTCAGGTTTGGTATGGATGTATATTTGAGTAACATCAGCGTAGAAATGAAAGCTGAGGCCATGTGATCTTAAAAGCTGACCAAGTGGAAACATGTAAATGCTGAAGAGCAAGGGGCCCAGTATTGAGCCCTGAGGAACACCAGACTTAACAAGTCCAATTTCAGACCTATACCCATTAAGAGAGACAAAGTGACAGCGATCAGTGAGGTAAGACTTGAATCATTTGAGAGCAGTGTCAGAAACTCTTAACACAGTTTCAAGACAAGAAAGTAAGATGTCATGGTCAACAGTGTCAAAAGCAGCACTGAGATCAAGAAGGATGACTATAGAAAGAGAACCAGAATCAGAAGCTATTAGAAGATCGTTAGTGACTTTGAACAGGGCAGTTTCTGTGCTGTGAAGTTGACAGAAGCCAGATGGGAGGGGTTCGAAAAGGTTGTTTGTCATGAGGTGGTTATGTAACTGAAGTGTGACAGCACTAGAATTTTTGCAAGAAAGGGTAAGTTGGAGATGGGGCGAAAATTGTTAGGATTGTCGAGAGCCATGTTAGGTTTTTTTGGCACAGGGGTAATGGCAGCAGTTTTGAGGGCCGTTGGTACAATGCCAGTGCTCAAGAATTCCTGTATAATATTGAAGACAATGGGAGAGAAAGAAGAGAAACAGAACTGAAATAAAGTGGTTGGAATGGGATCTAAAATAGATGTAGTGGGTTTCATGTGTGTAACTAGTTTATTGAGGGATGCTCAGTCAAGAAGAGGGAAGCTGGAGAGAAGGGAACCAGAGAAGTTGGATGAGGAGGGAGGGGGTATGGAAATGATATGCGTAGTGGAGAGAATGTGATGCCGGATGTTGTCGATCTTGGAGCTAAAGAAATCTAAGAATGTGTTGCAAAGTGTCGAAGAAAATTCTTCACTCAGGTTAGATGTGGTCAAGCCAAGTCCTTTATTCATGCGCTTGAGGAGGATAAGACCATGCAGACCTGAGAGCAGTCTCTCATACAGATCTGTAAAAATCTCTCCACCCCGAGATGGTAAATGTAATAAGTTTTATACAGCAAATTCACACAGGAAAGCTCACTCTAAGTTTCCATATAAGGAGATGTTTTTTCTCTCTACAAACATTTCTTTGTAATTGACCACATTCTTCTTAAGAAGCAATTTTACCTTGCATATAGACAAAAAAAGGAGTAAGCAAACAGAAGGTGTGAAAATGAGCTAGACACTTTGCGGTTGTAATATTAATGTCAAAAGTTCAAATAATATGCTTGAATTATCCTTTTATACTGTTGCTTAGCAAAAGGCATATGAGCTAAGGCAAATAGTCACTATATTATATACTTAATAAAAAGGCAAATGCTAAAAGTCTTCCTCAAAAGTTGCAATGAGGCAGGTAATGTGGTGGGGCAGTTTGGCTTTAGCAAGCTGTTGATGGTAAAGAAAAGATGTCTGGGGTTGTTATGGTGATTTTCAATGATGTGAGAGAAGTAGGTGGATCTACTGTAACAGACTCTATTGTAACCTTATATTCAGACAAGTTATCTCTCCAAGCCTGATAAATTAGGACAGGTTTTCCTATCTTCTATTTTAATACGTGTCGAATACGCAGCCTACGCACTACGATACAGCGCGCGCTCATACCTGAGTGGACAAAGAGGTACAATGTAGTTCTATACCACTCTATAGGAATGCGTGCTACGGACGAAAGCGGCCGATTATATCTTAAAAAAGTTATCTCCAGCAAATAGGGAGGTAGAGAATGTGCGTGATTTTGGAACAATGCCAATGTTGTAAGCACAGGAAAGCATAGAAATGCGTGCTAGGAACGCTGGTAATCTTGTGAGCTCAGGAAAGCGTGATAGATAACAGAAAAATATTTAAGAACTGTTCTAGGTTAATTTGAGAAAAATACACCGAGCTTCTCTGTGTTTCACTCCCATGCGCATGAAATAACTTCTTTTAACTTCTGAGACGTACTCCTAAAACGGAAACAGGGAAAAATGCAAGCTTGCGGATTGCTAAAGCAGGTAAGCCCCACACTATTTTTGAAGAACCTTATTTACCGTTGGCAAAAGAGCTGACACGCATTATGTGTGGAGAAAAAGCTGCTAAACAGCTCGACCTGTTGCCCCCTCTGAAAGACACAGTCACTCATAGAATTATTGAAATGGCGGATGATATTAAAAGTACGCTGGTAGAGCGCTTTAAGATGAGTCTGTAGTCGTCGATTCGGCCAATTTGCTCGTTTACGTTAGATACGAGTTTGAGGGCATGTCCCATGAGGACTTTCTGTTCTGTAAGCCGCTACCAACAGGAACTACAGGAGAGCACATATTTCAGCTTCTGAATGAATTTATCGAAGAGAATTGCATCGGCTGGATAAAATGCGTCGGAGTTTGTACAGACGGTGCTAGAGCGATGACAAGCCGACACAGCGGTGTAGTTGCACGAATTAGAGAGGTTGCCCAGAAATGAAAGGACGCACTGCAGCATCCACTGCGAGGCCTTGGCCGTCAAGAAAATGCCTGGCGATTTAAAATCTGTTCGATTCTGTTGTGAATTGTATCAAGGCTCGAAAAATGAATTCACATCTGCTTTGCTCGACTAAACAGGCTCACCCCTCTCACTGAAATGGTGCTTTTTTATTGTTTATTTTGAATTGTTGATGTTCCTGTTGTCATTCTGTAGAGGGCTTTGAGAAGCCCCGTTTAAAGGCGCAATATCAAATACAGTTTTTATTATTATTATATTTATTATATATGTGTGAGAGTGTGTGTGCACGTGTGCTCATGTTGGTCATTGAGAATTTCTGGGGTTCCTATGAGAAGATGACTTGTAGGTGGTACTTGGATGCTTTGGTTTGATCAGGGGTGGTACTTGGTCCAAAAAGTTTGAGAACCACTGCTCTAGAGGGTCAGAGGTAGAGAAACAAAATAAGGAGGACAGAACAGAATTTGCGAAGCTTCGGTGTTGGAATTAGAGTGGTGTGTGTGTCAGCTGCTGTCACAGTGCTAAATCCAGGCTGATTACTTTAGTAGTTTCTTGACTCTTTTCACTTTATATTTGTAATTGACCACTGAATGAATGAAGCTGAAGGAGGCAGCGGTCCAGGCTGGAAGAAGGGTCTTTCTGAGGGGGAAGGCAGGCGAGGACCTGAGGAGGGCCGATGGCAGGCAATGGTGCTGTAGGAGCAAACAGGCAGCGCGGGCAGTGAGAGACACAGGCAGGATGCAGCAGCCGGGCAGTGAAAGACACAGGCAGGGCGCAGCAGCGCGGGCAGTGAGAGACACAGGCAGGACGCAGCAGCGAGGGCAGTGAGAGACACAGGCAGGACGCAGCAGCGAGGGCAGTGAGAGACACAGGCAGGGCGCAGCAGCGAGGGCAGTGAGAGACACAGGCAGGACGCAGCAGCGAGGGCAGTGAGAGACACAGGCAGGACGCAGCAGCGAGGGCAGTGAGAGACACAGGCAGGGCGCAGCAGCGCGGGCAGTGAGAGACACAGGCAGGACGCAGCAGCGCGGGCAGTGAGAGACACAGGCAGGACGCAGTAGCGCAGGCAGTGAGAGACACAGGCAGGACGCAGCAGCCGGGCAGTGAGAGACACAGGCAGTGAGAGACACAGGAAGGACGCAGCAGCGAGGGCAGTGAGAGACACAGGCAGTGAGAGACACAGGCAGGACGCAGCAGCCGGGCAGTGAGAGACACAGGCAGGACGCAGCAGCGAGGGCAGTGAGAGACACAGGCAGGGCGTAGCAGCGCGGGCAGTGAGAGACACAGGCAGGACGCAGCAGCCGGGCAGTGAGAGACGCAGGCAGGACGCAGCAGCCGGCCAGTGAGAGACACAGGCAGGACGCAGCAGCGCGGGCAGTGAGAGACACAGGCAGGACACAGCAGCGCGGGCAGTGAGAGACACAGGCAGTGAGAGACACAGGCAGGGCGCAGCAGCGCAGCCGGGCAGTGAGAGACACAGGCAAATAGGATGGTCGGGCAGACAAGGGGACCAAGCGCTCCAGGAAGATGTTAACTAAGCCAGAGGGAGAGCTAGGAATCGAGACTGAGGGAACAAGCAGCAAGCCAAGCCAGAGAGGAATTCAGAACACGAGCAGAAAATAAAGTGAGCACAGGAGAACAAGTGCCAGGTCACAGAGCAAAGGCTGAGACCGAGCACTGTAATATCGGTGGAGTGGGAATAAACACCCTGCTGGGAACAAGGTACTGTAAGTGCTGTTTAGGTACGGGCTGGTGGTGTTGACAACCTGCCTGACCGTGTTGCCTGACCACGGGAAATTGGGACATTAGATTAGACAATCGTTCCGGTGATTGACCACCAGCCATGATGTGACAGGAGCTGGAAACAGCACTTACCACAGAATTACGATAAATCTCACCCGACCTGGGGCTGAGTTTAAACAAATGGCAATCATTGGTTTTTCCAATGGTATCTAATGATATACTGCTGCTTTAAGAAGGTTGAATAGATGTTAATATTATTTAAAATATGTTTAGTGTTATTATGAAATTCAGAAAAATATACTTCTTAACAGGATATGACTTATATTCAAAGTACAGTAGCTGTAGTCATATAATCATATAATTCTATTTAAAACTGGTTAGAACAAAATCTGTCATAAAACCAGGAAATTATATACTGTAATGCACACAACATCTAGACAAAACAAGGATTAAGGACAGACACTTGCTAGTTTCCATTCAGGGTTATTTATACTTTCTGGGATAAAGCATCTGAAGGCAAACATAAAGAGAAAATTCCTTTCCGGCTACTTCATAGCAAATAATTTTAAACCGAGACGCAGAATGTGCATGGTAAGTGTACCACTACTGTAAGACATGTAAGACATTTAAGCTTTTGCACATGCCACAGTTACTGTTTTATTTTTTTCAGTCTGTTAAATTCAGAAAATAAATAGTAATGGTGCATTAAAATATGCAGAAATATGTCAAGTTTAAGTTTTTCGCTGCAGAGGTTGTGTTAACTTCTTTTCACTTAGAAAATCAACAAAACATGTAATTTGGCCAGGGGTGCCCAAACGTTTGCATACAGCTGTATGTCACATGTCAATGTCATAATCTCACAAGAACAGGAACTAATCTAATGTGATAAGAGATTAGAATGATTTTCTATTCAAGGTAAGAGAAAAAAATATTTAATTCAAAGCCTTGCTGCTTAAGTATGTAAGGCAAGCTTGAAGTACATCTAAATCAAATCAGCCCGGCTGTAACGAATTACTCTGACACCCCTGTTCTACCACATCTGAAGATGTGCTTCCTACTGAAATAACAGAGGTGCTGAGCAAGTCAGAGAAACAGTACAGAGTAAGACCTCAGTGTTCATGAGGGTTGGGTATCTTGAAGTTTCCACGAACAGCGAATTCACACATGCAGGACTTAATATCTCATGGAAAAACAGGGGACAGTGCTGTGGCTTGTGAAACTAATATTTTTGTAACAGTGATATTTTTTGTATAACTGTTAACTATTTCAGAAACAGTGTTAGTATTTTTAATGAAAACCAAGCTCTTGACTATAGAGACTGCTGCAGGCTGTGTGAAGTGGACGCTCCTACTGCACAGCCCATGAAGAAGCAAATTTGGTGCACAAATACAGATAAAGTGGTTGTTCGAAAGAGTGTCTCCTGCCATCTTAAAGGGTTCAGCGTAACATATTTTTGTCCACTGGTCCTGAAGACCATGCTAAATGTATGCCTTAAATGTGACTCTGTCTATAATAAATCTGGTTGTAAATATACTGTACATACAATTCCGTGGTGAAGATGCAAGGTAAAAGGTAGTTATCAACGTGGCTAATGAAGGCTGCAATGCAATCATGTTTTCCAGCAAGGCAAGCTTTTTAAGATCTGTCTCCTAAAGGTATTTTAAAACACCGTGCAATACACACTTAAAGCAGATGGTATTCATAAACTAGAATTTCTGTCTTTCCTTTTATTGTGTATTTATCAGGAATATTATACTTTAAACGTATTAGGCAGCACAATTGTTTATTTTTCTTAAAATAAATCTGAATTTTGAGGTCTGAAATGTATTGATGAAGTTTATTATTTTATGTGAAATTAGTTTAGTTTGAAAAAATTGTGATGTAATATCTAAATAATAGAAAACTCCATTAGTATTGGATTTTAAGGGAATTGAAAAGAACAAGGAGTAATACTGCATATCAGTTTATTTATCCTACTTTTGGATTTTTAAGCCATTTTTCAGTTATTGGCTTTAGATTAATAGTACAAGAAAGAAAGAAATGTTTTTTTTTTACTGTGCTACAGCTATGTTCTTACTTTTTTGCTGATACTGTTCTTCAGACCGACTCATGGTAAAAAACAGCCAAGTGCTCGAGGGTTATACACACTTCAGTCATCCTCCTTCCGATGCTGCTGACTCCACACAGTGAGACAGCTGAATTAGGAGACCCCGGAGGCTCGTTCAGCTGTCCATGTCCCTGGAAACAGACTGAGGGAGCTGGGAATAATCTCCATCAAGCTGAAACGAGTCAAACAGTGCTCTTCCAGAATAGTACTTACACAACACATACAGTACATGCCTATTCTTCTGTCAAATTAAAACTGCTGGAACTTCTGAAATGTATACTTTTAATTTTTAATTATACATTTGTCTTTCCTTTGTACTGACTATGTTTTCAGCTAAGCTCAAATTCAAAATTAATTATTATTTACAGCATACTCCAATCTAGTACATTCATGATAAATCACTCATTTATAAAGGTTTATCATTAACCTGTCGTTGATTACAAGTATTATTTCTAAGCCACAGAAAATAATGATTTTAGGGTTTCATATAGCACCTGCTAGAGTAGGGTTCTGCAGGATAAGGGTTAAAGATGTTTGATTTACAGTGATATGCAAAATTTATTTATATATATTAAAAAACTGACTAGC
This sequence comes from Atractosteus spatula, assembly GCF_055471065.1. Classification (NCBI taxonomy): domain Eukaryota; kingdom Metazoa; phylum Chordata; class Actinopteri; order Semionotiformes; family Lepisosteidae; genus Atractosteus; species Atractosteus spatula. The sequence goes on from NC_142707.1 coordinate 77,269,773, forward strand.
TTCAATTATTGTTTTTGTGTCACAGCTTCATACAAATCCCATTTTAAAGAGGTTTTGTTTATATTTGGCTTTATATTGGAAAACCTACCTTTGAATTTTCTTGGAAGTATGAACTTTATGTTTTTCAGTATTCTGTGAATTAAGTGCTTATCAACAAAGTCTGAGATACTAATGCAGATAGCACAACTGATGCCTGTTTTGAAAAAATATGGTATTTTCTTTCTTCACTACACAGTCCCAAGTCAACGAACATGCTGACAGATTTTGCATCTTGTTCAAATGAGAAAGTGCTGGAACTGTGAAAAAAACATTTCTCTGGGTTATATTGTCTACCTAAAAGAATTCTCTAATTCAGAATTCAGACAGAAAATCTGTTCTTCTTCTCAGAATTATTTAGTGCAAGAAAACCCATATTTTTTTCCTTTTACTCACAATTCTCAGCTCTCTTCAGATTTCTTGCTTTCCTTAGTATTGACTTTCCAGCCATTCTGTAGGAGTGCTTTGAAAAAAATGTAGTCAATTACTGTACCTGAGGACTATCCACAGGGAAGAGTATACTTCATCTACTCACAGTACAACACAGATACAACAATACAGAATAAGATACAAACAGAAATACAGTAGAAAAAAAAGTATATTTCCCCATTTTCCAAAACCAGGGATACATGTGTATAACCCTTTTTCCATCATGATGGTTGTGTAATTATTACAAGAGTAAATTATTACATGAATACTAACTCAATGTGTGATCCATTAGTGGATGGAAATAAAACAGATGAAAAAACATAAATAAGCCAATTGGAGATAATTTTTAAAGAATAATATTAAGTACAAACAAAAATGTCAATGTATTTTACAGTAATACTGAAAAAAGAAAGACAATTCTTGTGACAATCACAGAACAGAACTCACTGCAGACACAACCAGCTTCTTAATTAATAGGGATCCCGCTAATTATCCATTCAATAATTAAAGTGCTGGTTTTAGAGGTAATGGAATTGACTGGATGAGCAGCACAGAACAATCATTAAAAGTTTTTATTATTGAAGATATTATGTTTCGTTCATGACTGATTTCTGCTTAAGTGAGGAAATGATCAGGAGGCATATCAATAGCCACACAAGAACAAGAAATGCACAGGGTCTGTTTGTTGTTTAATTCACACTTTCTGCTATAAACAAAACACATAAGATGTCATTCCAGGACAGAAGTACAATAAAAAGGCTAAGATTTTCTTGAAATTGCAGTCAATCCAGTCACTTGCCAAAGTGAGAAATAAAAGTTCAAAGTTTGGGACCTACAGTATAACAAGGCACAGTCTGGTTAACTGACCGTCTCCAAATAATCATTTCACTTAAAGCTGTAATATGCAGGATAAGAAATGCTATTAATATGCAGGATAAGACATGCTATTGACCCTGAGTCTCCTTTTATATGTAACCAGTCTCTTGGGCTCTTTGCTCCAGGATATTAACTTACCTTCTCTTTTATGATATCGAGCGTCAACTGAAACGAACTAAAAGCGATCTACTCGCAGCTCTGTGCTAAACTAGTTCGCTACCCGAAGACCTCCTGCAAGGAACGTGGCGCCGAAATTAGTCCCAGGCTCTGTACTTAACCCGTTCTCCATTGCAACGAACCCAGAGTAACAGCTGCTACCCTCTGCGGGTTACTGAAGTAGGGGACTAATTTAAACCGCCTCTTCACATGGCTTGAGCAATTTAGTATCGGACTAAACTGAACACCGGATCACATTAAACCAATCCAGAATATAATGGTGGTAATATCGGCAGTAAGTAATGAATTTTCGCATCCGTCGTTTGAAATTTATTGTACTATTTAACTAAATTTGCTTTTGAATTACACACACCACAGTTATTAATAATAACGTGTATTAATACACGCTTACTAATGAAGTGTAATGTCTATATTAGTACTGTAGCTAATGCATGTAGAGCCTTTAATACACGATAGTGAATTTTCAGATATCCTGGGGAGCGAAGGGAACTGAAATCCATTGAAATATGTAGGATACTGTAAGTCTTAAATGTGTTCTGTCACACCTTGGTGTTAAATACAGTAGATTTGTGATTTGGGATTCTATACTTGTAGTTTTCAGGGGAAAGCGGGGTTTTGGGGGTACAGAGAATAAGTTGTGTAGGAAAATGTAAGGATACGCTAAAGAAAAGAAACTTCTGTCGTCATGTTTTTAAAAGTGATGATTTAAGACAGTTCTTCGGAAGCGTGTCCCTTCTCCGGCAGTGGTCCAGTAATCACGGTGGTGAAACAGCCGAGTGACCTGGAGACGAACAGGAGGCTCATCCACTCCAATGTACCAGCACCTTAATTTTGTTCAAAAGACGTAAAATTGTTAATGCTCTTGGACATTAGCTGGCACTTCTAGTAGCGATTTTCTAGCCCCGCCAAAAGGAATATGCAGTACATGCCTTAGTCATTGCTCAACATACCTATAACAGATCTTACTACCTCAACCGGAGAAGATCCACAAACATACTGTACATTCCAAAAAACTCTTAGATGAACTTCAACAAATGAAGCCCTGAAACTGCATGATACTTACAGTACATCCAGACATCTATTGCAGACACAAATGTGCCTTGGACATTAAACCAAAATAACGATGTGTTCACTTAATCCACTGAAGCATCTCCGTATAAATCTACATCATTTATCAGTGGAATTAAACAGCTATAATATGTTACATGTTCAAATTCAAAACCGCAGCTGCTGTTCTCGTTTGTTTCATGACTCATTGAAATCGAGTATGGATCTTGAGTTCCTGTACGCACTGTACCCTTATCTGGTATATTTTAACATAAATTCCACTATTAAATAAAAAAAAAAACCTTTGACATTCAGTTCTATATTAACACGAGACAGAAAAAGTAATATTTCGCCTACATATTAATTCGCTGATCAGATTAATTGAAATGTTCTAATTCAGCGCCTCTGCAGTTCCTGCTAATTGGAACAACAGCAATGCAGACACACAGCACCTTACTGAGCACTAGGTCAGGTGTTCTGGGACTGAGCTCAGAGATGGACATGATCTCCAAGCAGTACCGTATTAACTCGTCCGAAACTTAGTACGCAGCTGCACGCTAAATCGGAAAGTTTGTTTCAATTGACTCTCAAGGTTTTCATGGCGTTTCTCATTGAAAAAACGGAGTTAAGCCGATCTGCAGTATTTAGTTCTATCAATTCTGCTTGCTCGTTAAAGCTCAGCAGCAGCTGCCGAGGCTGCTTCCTTGTAAGAGCCTGAGGCTGTTGAAGGTGGCGGATGAATGCTTGTAAGGTACGTTAGGAGTATAGTGTACGTCCTGGGGTACATACAGTATTACCAGCTTCATTTTTTATCACCTACCCCCGGACCATCTTATTACCATACAAAATATTATTGCCATTAATAAAAGTCTCTGCTAATATTTTTAGATATTTAGTATTTTTAGATCAGTATTGGAGTTAAATTTAGAGTCAGCAAACTAAAAAGTGAAATATCATGACCTAATTTAAATGTCTGAAGGTTTGGCCTTTTTGACTTGCTGTAAGTGGGTTTCTTATTTGAGTATACATGTACTTTAAAATACTGGGCTCATGTTCGTTTTAAGACTAGTTGACAAGTTTATTAAGAATATCTGTAAAATATGTACAATGATGCCATTCGTAGTTGATCATACTCTATATGAATGTAGAAAATCATTGCAGTTAATGGGTGATTTGTGAAACAACCAGATAATCACAAAGGTCACCATGATTACCACGGGGTTCTGAAGGAGGCTGTGCACAGCACCATTCATCATCATGGCAAAGTCAGAGAACCGGTCAAAGATGTCAGGAAAAATTGTATCGATCTTCTCAACTCTGCTGATGGCAGTCAACAGATCCATGAGACAATGAACATGCTAGTTTCCATTATATCTGCGATTCACCAGCGTTCGTCATCGAAGAGCTCAAGGCTAATGAGATTTCTTCCATTTCACCAGAAAAGGACACTTAGGAAGTTTTATCCAAATTTGGAGTCCGAAAAGGTTGGTCAGTCCCAGGGAAAGAATCTCTGACGTCTTCTGGATTCAGCGTCTCAAAACCTACTATGTAATGTCAGGCTCATTAATCTGATATCTATGGCAGACTTCTAATGTTAAAAGAAAAGGCATATACAGTATTTACACTGTAACAGCTAACTGAATTAACAGAAGCTGAATTGGACCGTATGATGCGGTTTGATGAACTACTGAATATTTTCAGTGTCTTAAGCACAGAAAGACAGATCTCATGATGAGAAGAATGTCACAAGCTCAAGTGGTAAAGGCAGTCACTCCAAGCACGGGCACAGACTTAAGACTATAAATCAGGGTCATGATCACAAGCTGATGGTGACCAGGATTCCCAGAGTCGGAGCACACAAAGGACTGAGTGCTGTCAGAGGTGGGGTTTGTTGACCAATGGTCTTTCGGCTCCCAGCAAAACAGTGACCCAGGTGGATTCCTGATTCTGGATCTTGATTCTTGCTGTCTGTGGGTTTGTGGTGATGTTAGTACGAGACTAACATGTCTCCTCCAATCAGTGCTGATCCTCCTATCAAATGATAAAGGACTCAATAGGCTAGCAGAGTCTATCTGCACTTTGTCATTCTACAAGTTTGTGCACGCGGGTTGTTGCTGGGACCTGAGATGTAATTTGCCAATTTAAAATTTGGAGAGTATGTACAAGCTTTTAATTGGTGATTCTGCATTTATAAAGAAAAGAATGTAATCCCTTCTAAGATACTTGGAGGCATAACTATTCTGTTTTAAGGTTATTTTGGTTCCTCTTTTAAACAGATTCCTCTTCCTTTTTTAAACAGAATCACAGCTGGATTCCAAAGTTTAAAAGCTTGGTACCTTCTATCAGGAAACTCAGCCTTAGATACAAGTGGACATTTCAGCAGGACAACAATCCAAAGAGCACATTCATATCTTTAACCAAATGGATAAGACAGCATGAGGTCAAAGTCAATACTATCAGAATTTCCAATGGGAGATTTACAGAATGAACTGAGGAAAACAGATCACAGATCCTGAGTATACGCTCACACTAGTTCACCATGGTCAATGTGGGAGTAGACACTGAGAAGAGTGTCTGTCTGATCTGTGCAAACACTAGTTTGGGAGCTCAAAGACAAGAGAGGATTCACTAAATATCAAATGCTGGGATATGGATAGATCGAAACAGTGTATTTAGAAAAATGTTAGCATTTCTGACAAATGAGACAGACAATTTGGTCGTCATATTCAATATTTTTTTACATGTGTTTTCTTTGTTAAACCTGTGGCCAAACATTATTGAAGGTATGAAAAAACCTGAAGAAAATTGCACAGAAGTATAGATGTGTGTTAATACGGTACAGTATATTATACTCTCTTCAGCCTGAGGGTGGTCACTTTAGTAAAGTTTATAGAAGTTAAAGATTCCACCTTTAATATAGCCATGTCTACGTTTACAGTTTATATGAAAAAAGAACAAATATGAACTGACTTGAAGTGACTTGAAAATTGGACTTGGAAATTATTTTCCCACGGTTTAAGCACTTAAATATAGTCACTCACATTAAACATTACAGATAAATTTTCTGCTGTTTTTTAACTCGTCCTATAGGTTTAGATGAGCTCAGTCATTGAAAATATTTATTTTATTATTTATTATTTAATATTTTTTATCATACTATTAGAGTGCCTACCATTTTGAATATAGATGCTATATAATGTAGCAACAACACTTGGCCTAAAACTTTCAAATCCTCTAAACAAAACACGTGACATTTGTACTCATTTAATTTGATGTGTGTGCTAATTAAATTAGTATTAAATGCTAATCTGCATACATGTAACTTAATTTCTATTTACAGCAGTATTTCTGTTTGAAAGGTTGTACAGGGATAATACAATGTGGTGTGCTACGGTATTTTCTAAAGACTTATCTATATGCCAAACCAATAATACCGTATGAAGCAACAAATCCCTGACACTGAGGGACTTTTATCCCTTCCACTTCGTAATAACAGTCATAATTCTGCCTTTGCAAAGGGAGATAAAATCAAGGATCATCCATGATATCAAATGTTATGAACAGTGGCACAAATACTCTCATGATGGTTTCATTTCAGGTGAACATTTAGCTTAAGAGAAACTAATAAGGGATTTCATTATCACATAGTGCAGGGGTGTCAAAATACTATACTTAAATTTACACATTCCCATTACTTCACAGGAGCTTAAAGCTTATTCCTGAGGTCTAGAAAAACATTAAACATTACTCATTGTTACCTTAAGACTTTTGAATTGTCAAAATAAGAGCACTATTGCATGTTTATGACAATTAAAGTTAATTAAGTCCACTTAACTTAGTACAGTAGTTAACAAGACTAAATGGGTAGAAACTGCTGAACATCTGCACAGCACAGGTTAGTTCTATGCAAATGTGTTCTGACCAATCACTCACTTCAGCCCTTCCAGTCACTTCAAGCTTCCTGGCTTTAGTAATACCTGGATGTCATGATGATGAGGGGTCCTGGAAAAAAATCATAAAGTAATTGAGATGAAAAGAGCCCTTCATGTAGCAAACATTCCTAAATCGAGCATTCTCACAGTGAGAGGGGGGTGTATATAGTTCTCACAGTGAGAGGGGGTGTATATAGTCATAGTGAGAGGGGGATGTATATAGTTTTGATAGTGAGAGGGGGTGTATATAATTAGAGCTATGAGTATTTAAATAATTACACTTAATAATGTAAAAAAACATTCTAAGAGGGTAGTGAGCACATTTAGCTGAATTGGCATCTAATGAAGACAGAAAAATTACCAATCACTTTTAAAGGGAGGTACATCATTGTAACATAAACACCAAAAAACAATATCCTACAAATATAAATTATTAACTATTGCGCCTGGTATTTCAATAATTCATGCTGTGCGTAACGTGCTGGAAGTTTATTAAAATCAAATCTGGCCCACCACTGCAAATGAGTTTGACAACCCCGATCTAGTGAAATTAATTGCATGTACTGTTTATGAAATGATGAACAAGAATGATACAAAAATAATTGTCCAGTGGATTAGACTAAAGAGAGAACTGACTTATCTGATGTAATAACCGTTAGCTTTTAGGTCTACATTTAATTTTAATTCTAAAATATAATATAATTTGGAAGATCTAATACAGAGCCCAAAAAGTTTAAATACCATGTAGCTGTAATAGGCAGTGGCCAGTTCAGTAATGTCATCAGGGCCAAGCTGAGCAGCGACATTAGACATTTTCTTCTGAAATCCATGGGGAATAAGTGCATGAAAGCTTAAAATAGGAAATATACAGTCTGTTTGTGCTTTTGTTTTTGTTGAAATCCAGTCAGCTGAGTTCTGAACATGTTGCAGCTTGTTTAGAGCATGTTTGGATATGCCAACAAGCACTGCATTGCAATAATTAAGGCAGAATATGACAGAATCCAGCAATACCTTTTCTCTGTCGGTTTGGAGAGATGTGAATGGATACTAGCAAAATAATGAATGAAAACGGACACGTTCTCCACATTGCAAACCTGAGCTTGATATGCAAAGCTTGGATCATAGGTGATACCAAGACTCCTGAGGACTTGGATTGCTTCCATCTAGACCATCTAGTAAAAGCAAACTTTAATGTCAGCTTATCTCCTGAAGCAATTTGTACTGAATTCCTTGTTGCTGTTGTTCATCTGTTTTTGTTGTATTGTAGTGTTGCACTCTGCCATAAAACAAGTTTCCTCCAGGAGCTACTAAACCTTGAATTGAAACTAAAGTTAGCACATTTGTGGAGTTTATCTGGAGCGACAATCGGTGTTACTTCAGTCTTCTTATGATGCAAAAAGTTAAGTTGTGTAACAGGTATAAGCCACTGTAATAACTGGCAAGAAACAGGGTATGTTATTTATCTTCCTCTGTCTTTTCTCCCTCATGGCCAGATAGGCCGAAGGCTGCAACTCCATGCTTTCTCTACAGCTGCTCATTATAGGAAGGAGCTCCAGCCTTCTTATTTCATTAGTCCAATGGTTCTGTAGCTGTTGTTAAAAGTGCTCATCTATTCCCCCACAGTTAGGGAGGATTTGTTGTTTTGTACTCACAGATTAAATTAGGACAATGCCAGCAATCTTCACCCTGTTTTTTTCTAGGCACCCATCAATTAGCACAGTTGGGTCGTGATGAGTCTGGGTGTGGACCTCGCCTAGAAATGGAGACAGAGGAAGAGAAAACCAACAGAGCTCATTCGATTGTCATAGAATTCTAGTCCTCAGAGTCCTCAGCAATCTGCACACAGTCAAGGCGGCAGGACTAGAAGTGACTGGAAGTGAGGGATAAAAGACTAGGAATATTGGCCCTCAGCTGATACCTATTACTGCTGCATCCTTTTTTTTCATCTAAGTCATGTCAAAGGCGGGTCGTGTTTCATTGATATACAGTAAGGCTTCATGCAGACATACATTTGAGTGTCATCAGCACAGAAATGAAATCTGTTGCCACACCTACAAGGAATCTTATCCAACTACGCCATTTAAACAAGACCAAGAGCAGAGCCCTGCGAGCTGCCAATGATAACTTACTTCCTTGAGGAGGAACACTCACTGAAAACCTAACTCACACACATGAGGCAAACAGAGATGGCACTTCTACTCACAAGATCATTTCAAATCAGCATTTATTCACTGTAACTTACTGTATGTACATCTGTATTTTTAAGAACACATGGATGCACATAGGATTTTCCTGCTTTAATAAGAGGGTATATTTTAATAATTAACTTTCAAGCCCCAGGTGACAGAAGGTTGTTACATCTCCACTCACACAAATTTACACTTGCAGCACTTGACATTACATGGCTCAGATTATCTATTACAGCTGTTCATTGCAATAACACTGTTTAGTAAAAGTGTTTTTAATTGGCCTGTTTTTGCTTAATGTAAAGTGCAAGAATACAGGCAGAGAATGGTTCAATTAAGCAAGCTTTCTTACAGAACCTGTAAACAAATTAAAGAAGAAAAACACAGCTTCAGTAGGATTAAAAAGAGGAAGTATTAAATCATAAGTTATGGCACTGGCTCATGCAAGAATAAAGCCCAGCGGCATGGTGACCTTCAATGCTGTGTGCTTGTCCCCCTGCAGCCCTCCTGAGACAGACGCCCCTCCTGAGGCCACCGCGGACCCCCAGCGGCAGGAGTGGTTTGCCAGCTACTTCACCTTCTGATTCGTGCCCCCAGGACTCTGGTGTGGAGGACAACTAAAGAGCATGTTGACACAATCATCTGTATTTAATTCTACACCGTTTCTCCATGTTTATTACTTCACTGTGAATGGATTCCTTGTTTGTACAGTGACAATGTTTGACATTACCTTTTATGCAATTTCTGAAGAGTGATGCATATGCTGCTGAATATTTTTTGTTTAATACAGTATATTGTCTTTTATCTGTACCTTATTTTAGAATGGCACAGTCCTGAAAGTTTGTTACAGCTCCATAACAAATTTTGGTAGAAATAAATCGTTTGTATGGTTGTCTCAATACAGATATAATGATGTCTCACCAATTTTAAAATAAATGGCATATTTTATATTTATATTATACTTGTGTATGCTAATAAATAAATGTGAGATTTATGCATTGGTTGTTAATTATTATTAATGTATTTGACACTTTTATCTTACAATTACCTATGTTTTTTACCAATGTTTGACACTGATAAATAAAGTTGGTTTGCTGGATGAATGACGCTGAAGTGCCTTGGCTACAGCAACAGTATCTCCATCTAAGATTTAATCCTGTGGCCCTCCTGTCAGGAGTCCAGAGCCCCATCCACTACACCACACTGCAATAATACGAGGTGACTCAATACCGTATATTCTCTCATTTATTCGACAGTCTCTGTTAATCTGTGTGTTTAAGTCATCGCGAAAGTCAGACGACTTGCAGTGGTAATGCTTCTCATTTTTTATCCCATTACACACCAGTGTCTCACAACTGAGTTGTGTCTTTTCTTAAAGTACTCATTCCTCCAACCAAAGAGATAGCCTTACTAGAAAGATGGAAGTGTGCACTGTTTTCAGAAAGCAGATTTCTACACTTTCTATTCTAAAACATGCTTGACTTTCTTTTCTTTAAGAAAAGCAATTTGAAGAAGGAGACTGGCTTCTAAAATGATAAGATCCTGTTAGTCTGGATATATCCGACAGAGAGATGATTTGGGGTTACTCCTCAACGAATTCAAAGTTCAGAATGCTATTGCTTTCTTCTTGACTTTTTGATGTTTTGAGCAGCAATAGGATGAAGTATTGCAAGATGTTCTTCAACCCTTCAGTCACTTTGTTGTTTCAGTCACCATGTTCCAATGTACCTGTTACAATTCATGCACCCTTCTTAACAAATGGGACTCTGGAAAAAACAAGCCCTCAAAAGCGGAACAAGTGGAGATTGTACCACATGGACTATAATAGCTAACCTAATGGACAAAGGCTGCCGCACAAATTAGACTACGAACTGTCTAGCTGTCCATGGATCAAGGTGATGGTCATAATCTGTCAAGAAACAGTATGTATGGAAACTGGTGTTTAACTGCTTCTCTTCAATAAATAGATTCCATGCACATATTGTCCAAGTCCTTTGGAAACTAGCTAATAGGCAACAGGAGCAGGATAATGATCTGAAACAAAGGTAATTTTCTACCACACACATCTTTCCTATTTAACTCTTCAAGGTTTGGAAATGCACAATAGACACTTTAAAGGATTGGAGTCGTACAGCCAATTCTGTCTGTAGAACCTTTTCTGTATCAAGGACAGAAGCAATAAGGTCAGTGTTTTTTCTCAGGCAGTTTTCCAGTAATTGTCCCATTTTTCCACATTAATTCAATACTTTTGGGATAAATTCCATCTTGCTGCATGATGATGTGTATCTGGTTTCATGGATACACTGTATCAAGTTTTGTTTCTTTGTGATCTGTTTCATACATTTTCATCAGTTGTATAACACAATTCCTCGCCATAATGGCTTGAAATCATCCAACACATTCCACAGGTCAGTAAATTAAATCAAATGTTGTAGTTAAAACATTATTAGACCCTGCCCCAAATAGAACCCAAGGTCATTGTCTTCCTGGAATGGATGTACTCTTTAATTCAAGGGAACCCATTGGACATCAAGTCTGAACCTTAGTACACACATTAAAAATAATTATTTAGAAAAAAATCTTCAATGTCATTTTCTCAGGTTGTAGCACACCTACAGTAGGACGCAAAATTCTCTTTTCAGGTCTTCCCTTGTATGTCATCTACCTGACAGATAAAGATCTGAGAGCGATTGACCTGGAATGGTTTTCTTTGCCTGCAAACAATTTACACAATAAGGATAAGATTAAAAAATGCATAGCTATTCTATTGCAATTACTTATTGAAAGTACTAGAAAGACTTTTTACAGTGTTGAGGCAACAGAAAAGTGTTTTGCATTTTTTTGCACTCTTCTGTTGTGTATGACAAATTGACAGGAAACTACTGTATGTGATCTTCACTTTATTGACAGAAATAAAAAAGCAAAAAAGTCATTGCAAATGTAAGACACCTAAGAACCTCCCCTAAGTCTCTGAATGGTCGGAATTCACTGAATGACAGCTATTCCTAAGTTAGAGATCAACTATCCCATAGGCAGTCAGTTTCAAAATCCACAAAGACCCTGTGGCATGACGGGGGGCGTGTCCAGTGTGGAGGCGGAGCCCTGGTCATAGGGCGACGCCTCGCCTTGGTAGTCCAGCTGTTTGGGCTTCCAGCTGACGAGCCCCAGCTGGGCGGGACCTATAAAGGCACACAGGACAGCTCCGGCAGGGGAGTTTTCACCGACAGTCTCGGAGGGGATTGCACCCGCGTAAGGTTTTCTTTTTCCTGTCCTATCACGCACTTTCACTGGGGCAGGTCCACACGTGTTCTTGTTACGCGCTCAGTTCTTGTTTTGTTCTTGCCTTTCGCGCCCTGCTCACCAGACTGGACCCAGTTAAACAGGGTCAGTCCAGTCTGGATATCGCTGTGCATGCGGCTCTTTTTTCCCCAGGCTGCACCCCGTTAAATAGGGAAAACCCAGCCTAGAGGTCACGCAGCACATCGGTACTCTTTCATTTTGCCCTTTTGTTGTTTTTTCCTCCCTTTTTGTGTTATTTTGGCCCCTGCTCACCTCACACCGGTGCTTCCGATCCCCCGCCCGGGGCGTTGACTGTTTACCGGTGCTCGCCGCGGCGCCTCCCGCTACACACTGTCACAACCCTGAGAAATTATCACCCAGTTTAGGTTCCCAGTACATGTGTTTCAATGTCTGTTTTTATGGTTGTATTTTCATCTTGTGAGCATGGAATTTTTCGCAATTGTATAGCAAGGGTGTTAGGTTTTAGCATTTGCGAGTTGTTGCTTTTGAGATTTTGCTGGGGAATTAATAATAAATTAGCAATGAACTTTAGAGCATCTATGAACTGCTTTGGCAGATACTGCGGTCTGTGTTTTGTTCTGTATTCTGTTGTGCTGCTGGGTTTATGTTTGAAGGTTTTTGGGGTGAGCACTATTTCATGAATTGAGTGCTTTTTTTAGGAAATGGTTTCTGTAGTGAATAAACAGATGAAATGGTTGTATTTTCTAGGATTTCTGAGGTCACCTATTTTGTGCTGCTTTAAGAAACAAAACCCATACAGTATATTTTGAGGAAAAGTATACAGTAAAATGGATTGGGTCAGATATGATTGTTATATTAAATATGGCTGATATTCAACTATCCAGTGAAATTTATTAAAGGTTTACAGTTTATTAAACATCACAAAAAGGCCAAACAGTGTTTTTCTTTTGATCAATACCTCTCATATGTATTTTATGCCTTGTTTTGTTTTTAAAATTTGATGCACCTTTGTGACTTTAAAAATGTTTTGTATATTGTTACTTTACTCTCAAATCCTTCTTGTACACTATAATGCTAATGTTAACTGGTTCACGGTAAGGGGGTAATGTCCAGCCTGGACTATGATAATGCATTGGTAGGTAAAAATGTACCGCTTAAATCCAGAGACATTATGCTAGCATTATACAATGCATGAGTCAAGATATCATTGAGAATATTGTGTACAATCCTGGTCACCTCATTACAAAAAGGATATTTCAGCCCTAAACAGAAATCAAAGATGTGCTACTAGATTAATTCATACATTTAATCTCTGAGGATCAACAAAAGGAGATTCAAAAATCCTAATCACCACTTATTAAACCCTATGTGAAAATGTGAACTTTCCTATCACCAGTAATGACCAAATTATTACATTTATAGAAATTGAAAGGGCTGTTTGATGGCCTCTAGTGGCAATTCTCTGTAACTGCAGTTCTTTATCGGCTGGACTGTTACTCGAACCCAGAGAGACAGTTCAGTAGCCATTCTCCTGGCTTGAACACTCCTCCACTCGGACAACAGCTGGGGGCCGCACATCCCCCACAGGGAGGAGACTGTGGATGTGTGAGCAGGGTGCCCTCACCCTGGTGACACCCTGTCCCTTGGGAACAGACGGGAGGAAGAGCAGTGTGAAAAGTCACCAGCCAGCATGACCAAGCTCAGGCCCGGGTGGCAAAGGCACTGTGTTCTGTCCCTTCTCTTTCGGAGGCTTGGACTAAGTGGCCTCACTTGTTGCCTCTGGTCTCGGAGACAAGAGCTGTATCTCCCTCACCTTCGGGGACTTTTGGGTCACAAGCAGCTCTTTGCTCAACGTCTGTATTCCCAGCTGGCTCTTGAATTAGCCGGGTTCAAAACGCCAGCTTCACTTCCAGCCTGGAACAGTGGGTACAGTTTTCATGGTGGACGGGCCAAACCTGATTATTCTGCCCTGTGGTGATGGAATCTCCTTCTGCCTCAGCTGCTTTTATGCAATGAACTTTGCAGTCTGTGAAAAATGTACTTGCTCTTTGTCCTGCTTTTCAGCAGACCAGTGCTCCAGTGATTTCCAAAAACTGCAGCACAAGATCCTGGGTTTGACTCTTTGTTGCTCTATTCCTTTCAAGTGGTAGATTCTCTGTTTTTCCCTTTCCACCATCTGCCTAGTGTCCCGCAGGGTGTACAGTATATGAAAAGCGTCTTGTGCTCCAACTGTGTCCTCTCAACAAGGCTCTGGCTGAGCTGGGCCTGCACACCACACTCCCTGGTTAGGTAAAAGTTTGTTTCCACAAGTCTGTCTTACCAGAATCTTACATGTGTCAGAAGTGGCCCTTTCTTGGCATTTACAGGAATATGATGTTCATGATATTCTAGTGATCCTCCCCTACCCCCAGCAGCTGTGTCTGTGAGTCAGGAAGGAGGGATAAGAGAGCAGAATTACAGCCTCACCAGGGTTTACTGTCCTTTAAGGGGTAGCAGGTGCGTGTGCGTGTGCTGATTACAGTGGGGAGCAGATTGCAAGAGAGAATGTAATGGCAGCCTGCAGTCCACGAGAATCTTGCCCTGTTGATATGTCACTTGGAGCTGCATCACAACCAGCAGCCCACTGCAGCTCAGCAGTGTGAGCCTGGCCAGTACCTGCATGGGAGACCTCCTGGGAAAGCTGAGGCTGCTGCTGGAAGATGTCTGCAAATGGCACTTCGTCGTCATTACAAATCCAAATATGTTTTTCAAAAAGAGTAGTAGTGTTACTCTACTGTCCTGGCCGTGTTTCTCCCTGGCCTTTACCAGTCATGGCCTCCTAATAATCCCCGTCTATGATCTGGCTTCATTTTTAGAATTACCTTTTAATTAACTTATACTATGCATTTACATGATACATGATTTTAGAAAGAAATATTCAATTCCTGTTACTCCTGATATTGAATCGGTAAACAAATAAAGATACCTTGGCACTGTTACCAATTACGTATAAATGAACTAGTTCAGGTGGGGAGCTGCGTCAGTATGCGTCTTCTGCAAAGGAACAAGTAATAGGTTTATTCCATGCTGAGAAGAGAAGAAAAGCCTTCTTCAGGTGTCAGTAAATTAACTAGGACTGCCAATATGGAAGCAAGGTATTTAAAGCTGCAACAGTGGTTGTATTTTATAAGGACATTAAGGAGTTTTAATGTAGAAAGCATAGTTCTGACAGATTTTATTAGAGTTTTATTCAGAGCATTCTAACCTTTTCTATTCATCAGCGCATTCTTGGACTCAATGATGTGTTGATGGAGTGACATATCATGCGCATAAAACCTTACATGACCCCTTTCATCCAGTCTTTTTAGAATATACTCTCCTACACTCTGGGGACAGGTACCAAACTCCCTGTATAAACATGAAGTAAACTGCATTTACTTCCCTTATACCTAAAAGCATTCAATTATTGAAGAATGAAAAACATTTCTGCAGGTTGGGATCATATTATTATTGTTGGTTTTAGAATCTTGACAAGCTACTTGTCTGTTTTCTAATTTTATGCTGCTGAAAAGTTTCTGAGTGTACCCTCGCCGCTCCACCCTCCCAGTTCGTTCCGCAACGCCTGGGGTGTGAACCCGGGTCTCTGGCGTAACGCAACAGGGAACCAGCCCCTTGAGCTAAAGGAAACCTCCCCCAGCCCAGGCGGATGAGGTCCCAGCTACGCGTAGGGAGGGTGATGACATCATTGTTCCCAAACTAGCTCTGCTACATGAGTAATGTTGATAAATGTTGTTTTGTATCGTGGTATTGTACTGTTGTTGTGTTGTATTACTGTCATATTTGTTATATGCTAATGAGCTCTTGATGTGCAAGATAAATTCCCTTGGAGGCAATAAAGGTTAATTCAGTTCAATTTCATTACCCAACACTGTACTCTTCAGTAATAAAACACAAAATGGAAAACAGTGAATAATAAAACCTCTTAGGTGTATCCCTGTAATGACTGCAATACAGATTACAGTTCAATGGAAAGCGCAGAGCTTGCCACCTGTTTGTGAAAGCAGAGACTGGAGTGTGAAACAGCCCTGGAACAGAACAGAAGGAACTTGATTCACTACTTGCTTTTTCTGCTTGTAACACAAACTCTCCTTCCCTAGAAAACTGGAGATGCATGGAGAGTTTTCATGTCAAGCTGAATTTGTGTAATGTGCAGGTTTTCCACCCTTTTCCTTCACTTCCCTCTCTGTGTGACTCTGCCTCACCCCAGTCTGGGATCAGAGAGGGTGCAGCTGCTGCTGCTCCAGGACTCTTCCAGGTCCTCACTCAGCCTGACGGGACGGTGTCTTGGCTTCCAGGTTCTGCCTCTGCCGTTCGCTTGCCTGCAGGGCCTCACTGTTCTCTCTGGGGCCAGGGGTGAGATCGGTGCTCCACACGCAGGGTTTCCTCCTCCTGCTCACTCCATCTGTTAGATGATGAAGCCCTTCAGCAGAGGAGCTTGTGTGGGTTTGCACAGCTGTGACCCCCTGCTCATATTTACTGCTGCTTCAACTTCAATCTGGAGTTCGGGTCTTTCGTCCCCTCTGGGGACCCTTACAAGCTCACAGCACACTGGTTGGGTTGTGCTCCTTCTTCACTTCCTTAGCATGGACTGGCTGCCACCTCAGCCCCGCCTGAGACGGCTGTGTGGTGGTCAGTCACTTCCCTGAGCAGGATGGCAGCATGGTGGGTCAGAGGATTGGGGCAGCAGTGTCAATCGTGAAAAGACCTCTCACACCGGCTCACCAATCTAGCTCCCTTTCCAGGGACTTCCCCCAGTGCTGCGTGGGATCACACACCACTAACAACAGCCCCGAGAGTCTGGGGCTGGGGTCCAGTCAACGGAGGAAGGCCCTGCCTGTCCCTTTTCAAGTACTGCCACTAGTTGGGTCCCATCACCCTTCTGACTTCTGTTACTTATCCAAAGCTTCTCAGAGTCCTGGAAAGGTTTGCAGGTTTTCTATAACGCCACTATGATGGCATCGAGCAGTTCTAAAAAAATCTGAAAAGTAAGGTAGCATCTCTAGTTTTCTGTTTTCTCTACCAGGAAATTTAGAGGTTTCAGCACCAAAATGCAAGACACCACCCACCCTCCCAGAGACCCCAGAGAACAAAATCACAACACGCATCACAGTGACATCCGGCAGGTTTTAATGTAGAGTTGTTCAAGGCTTGCAACAAACAAATACCAAAAAAAAAACCATGCACACCCAATTTATATCATACACACCCCTAATTAAGTATTTAGGGTATTAGCATGTATTTTTGACGCCCTTTGTCGCCCCTTCGTGGCAGGACTGCTGTAATTACAGTCCGTTCTCAGGCGGGACCGTCACCGCGGCTCCGGGGCTAAAAGATGTGACTGTTAGTGTGAAGCAGAGAAAACCTGAGGGGACCTGCTTCAAGTATTCATACTTGTCAACGGCACTGAGAACGTCCAGCCTCAGAAATAACCACAGCAGGCACGAGCGGAATGTATTTGGGACTGGGAGAGGAGGCACTTTTAACACAAAGGTTTATATGAAAACTTTTTAATGCCATATATCAGTGATCTTATTCAAAAAATTACTTAAAACATCATGAAACAGAAATAACAAATGACAAGAATAACTTGGTTGAAAACGGGGTTCAAGATGCAGCGACGCAGGCAAGTGAAAACGGTCCAAACACGTCACGTGATTGCAGTTGCCTAAAAACTGAAACCACACCGCCGCCCCTGTGATATTATACTGTAAATTGTGCACAATTATTTTTTTAAACAACAACAACAATAATAGATTTTTGTTTCTTTCAATAATATTTTTTAAAGTTTTTAAGGCTCCTGAACAAATGCACACTGTGAACGGTGCTGTGCAGAGGAGCAGGTGGCGGTACAGGGCGTTTCGCACAGAGCGGCGTGTAGGTGACCGTGTAGGGCGCACGCCTGGAGCAGGGTGGAGTGCTGAACCCGTCAGGTTCCTGTGCATGCTCTGCCTTACCAGACTAACTGCAGACATTTGTCTAATCGAATGGCAAACTGCTTTTCGTAATTTAATTTTATAATAAAAATGCTTTTCGAAAATTTCGACACATTGCGTCATACACCCCTAGATATTGAATACACAAAGTGCGATATGGGTCGACTTCTTTTAATTTTCTAGCTGTTATTTAAAAAAAAATGTTTTCCCTCAGCACACTGTCTAGTGTGAGCCCTCTGTGTGCGCCAGACAAACGACACGGGCATGAAGAGAAACAGCGGAGAGGCTGTGAGCTCCCAGCTCTAACGTGGTGGGAAACAGGTCATGTGACGGCAGGGACCTACCATCAACCTCACACAGGGTGCACCGGTAACAATAATTATAATAACACATACGTGTGACGCTACTGTTCACTATTCTCATGACGCCATTGATCAGTATTTTCACACTAAAAGCTTGAGGTTCTCGCCTTTTATAATCATCGGTGTAAAATTCACAGAACGCGTGTTTGTCGGGAGGTATTTTCAGCCGGGCCCCCCGGCGGCGGCTCTGATGTGCGCGGTGTGCCGGGCCGCGGGTCCGGCTGCTCTGGTCAGGGTGCGAGCGGGACACAGGTAGGGCGCCTGCCGCTGTTGCACTGGTGCACGCCTGCGCCTGGGCGGACACCACTGAAGGAGGCATTGCCGCAGCTGCTGCTGGTCACAGCCTGAAGGGACGGGGCAGTCGTGTGCCCGCGGTGCAACAGTGTTTCTGGCGGAACCGAGTACATCACTTTGGCAGTGTCGGTTTCTTCCAGCTCTTCTGTTGCGCGTTGTGAGTTTGCAAGCTGCGGGCTGCGGGCAGCGACCGGTCTGTATCGGTGCGGGTGCGGTACCTGTGCTTGGACAGCCCTTGTGGTGGCCGCACTAGGTGTGTGCTTGCTGGCGCGGCATCCCAGGATCTTTGGCGGCAAGACGGCGTTTTACACCGCCCGCCGGACCGCGCGTTTCCGGAAGTGCAGCCCTAATGAGATGAATGGAAACTAGCAGAAGACACCCGCCCGAGAGAAACGTTTACACAGGTCTAATGGCAGACAGCTGAAGTGGCACATTGTGAAAACTTTTAATAGTAGAGCGGCTACTATATTTTACAAAGGCACACCTGTGTAAAATTGGTTGTACACTGTGCAAGAAGGGGAGTAAACTAGTTCCTGCAAATTGAAACTGAACATCAAAATAGATTTTGATCTGTTTATTCGTCTGTATCTTTAGAAAAAGAAAATATTCTGACTTTGGATGTTGTTGAAATGCTATAGGTGTCATTTTAAATAATCGTTGACGACAGACCATGATGCACTTGAAAGACTAAATCAAAATCCGTGAGAGTTGATTGGGCACGGGTGATGAGGTTATTTAACAAATTTAGTGTTGTAAAAATCGAGAAATAAATCACAGAAAGTAACCAATTGCTGTTAAAAGTTTTTTGCAACAATTCTTGCAGGCTTTCTTTCTTTTGTGTTTTTGCCTTTGCTTTCAGTTTATTCTACTGAAGTGTTCTTATGATTGCAAAGTATAAACTTTGGTTTTCCAACAGTTAAAATTGTTTATAATTTTAAAAGTATTTAAAACTGTTTATTACAATGTTATATTATTTCAGGGGATATTTGTTTTAATAGATCGATGATTGAGTCAATAACTTTAATATGTTTATTAATTATACATTCATTTACAAAACGTTTTTTTGCTATTTGCTTTAGTTGATTTTGTCCTTTCATGCCTAACAAAAAGGATAATGTTCCCTTTTTTGTTTCCTTCTGCAGGTTAAGGATGCTGTTAAGTGCAGAGCAGGTTGCCCTTGTAGGGAATGTATTTGAGCTGTACGTTAAGGAGCACCACAAGAACCATATTGTCCGCATCCTGGAGGAGTGTGAGGAAGACGGCCATCGCTCAGTCGTCGTGAACGCCATGACCCTTTTCGAAGCCAATATGGAGGTCGGAGAGTACTTCAACGCGTTCCCCAGTGAGGTGCTGCAGGTCTTTGACAATGCTTTACAGAGAGCTGCTGTGTCGATCTCACAGTCTGCCTCCCAGCAGAGGAACTGCGAAATGAAGCTGAATCTTCACACAAGGATATCAGGTGAGTGGCTCGGCTTCTCGTGAGCTTGGTTGGAACAGTTCTCTGTGTCACAGGATCTCTCGGGGAGGCTTTGAGAAGTCAGGAGGTATTTAACCTCGTACGAGGTGTTACGAGGGAAGTGTATTTTGCTCGTTTTTCCTTGAGCATTTAATGTTGACATCTAAAGCAGTCTTAACCATTTTCTGAGCAAATAATTTATTTCTCTAGAGAGCAAAAAATGTTCAAAAGCAAAAATATTATAATTCAGGAAAAGCACTTTAAGATTTCCTGCAGTGAACCTGGGAGAACTGCAAGAAACAGGAGAAGGGCATGATAGTGCTGTGAATTAAGCGCGTGCCTATCGCCTCAAGTTCCGTGCTCAATTCCCAGTCAGGGCACAAGTTTTTCCAGCAGCCATATCAACCTGCAGCTCCCAGCTGGCAGCCTGCTGAAGCTCAGCAGGTGTGAGACTGGCCAGCACCTGGATGGGAGACCTCCTGGGAAAAACTAATGTTCCTGCTGGAAGAAGTGTTAGTGGGGCCAGCAGGGGGCACTCACCCTGCGGTCTGTGTGGGTCCTAATGCCCCAGTATAGTGACAGGGACACTATACTGTAAAAAGGCGTCATCCTTCATAATTTTCATAATGGTAGGTTAACCATTTTAAATTGATAAAGTTGAAGTTGTCAACTTATGAAGTAAATCAACTTCATAATCATCATAAAACCAAGGTCCTGACTCGCTGTGGTCATTAAAAATCCCAGGGTCGGAAAAAGAGTAGGGGTGTTACCCCCGTGTCCAGGACAAATGTTCCCCTGGCCTTTACCAGTGCAGTGTCACTCATGGGGGCTCTTGGCTCCTGTCAGAGCCTGAAGGATCGTGTGCAGGAGCAGGGTCCTGCTCGTTAGCATGTAGGAGTTCTGATGCACCGATCTTGATCAGGAGTCTATAAGAAAGTTTCAGAACCCTATTTTCAGTGTAGGACTGTGAACAAGAGAAAAGAACAGTTGTTTTGGAAAATGCAATTTCTTACATCTGTTAAAAATTAAGTGCTTATTTGATGCCATTACCCAGGTGAATGATAGTGGTGTGCAAGTAACATATCAGTGCAAAAGCTGATTTTTAACCGGAAAAGATGCATTTATCTTTCTGGCTCCTTTCACACTGCCACATGCCTACCTGTGACAGACATGTCTCCTCATGAGCTCAACACTGGGATAATAATCCTGGAAAGGAGCTCTTCCTTCGCAGTAAAATAATCTGTGTGCTTTTTGCTGCCGGCTTAGTGCACTGTGTGGACAGCCGGTGCTGCCCGTTGCCCGCTGGGCTGTGGCGTGGGCTCCTTAGCCGGGAGCTGGGCTGTGGCGTGGGCTCCTTAGCCGGGAGCTGGGCTGTGGCGTGGGCTCCTTGCGGGGAGCTGGGCTGTGGCGTGGGCTCCTTAGCCGGGAGCTGGGCTGTGGCGTGGGCTCCTTAGCCGGGAGCTGGGCTGTGGCGTGGGCTCCTTAGCCGGGAGCTGGGCTGTGGCGTGGGCTCCTTAGCCGGGAGCTGGGCTGTGGCGTGGGCTCCTTAGCCGGGAGCTGGGCTGTGGCGTGGGCTCCTTGCGGGGAGCTGGGCTGTGGCGTGGGCTCCTTAGCCGGGAGCTGGGCTGTGGCGTGGGCTCCTTAGCCGGGAGCTGGGCTGTGGCGTGGGCTCCTTGCGGGGAGCTGGGCTGTGGCGTGGGCTCCTTAGCCGGGAGCTGGGCTGTGGCGTGGGCTCCTTAGCCGGGAGCTGGGCTGTGGCGTGGGCTCCTTGCGGGGAGCTGGGCTGTGGCGTGGGCTCCTTGCGGGGAGCTGGGCTGTGGCGTGGGCTCCTTAGCCGGGAGCTGGGCTGACAGCAACATGCAGCAAGGCCAGGCTGCTAGAGATGCTCTATTTTTAGAAACGGCATTCTAATCCTATAATATTACTGGTGATAAGTGTTGAAAATTGAGAGAAAAGTGGTCACCTGTAGGCAACTAAAATGACACATAACTCTGACAGAAATATATTGCCATGGCAACTAAAAGAGTAACTGCTGCTCCAGCCTTTTAAGTTTTTATTAAAAAAACATGATGCCTATGGGCAGTGTTGAAAGTCTACACTGTATCTATATGTTTTCAAATATTTATAAGCCAATTCAATTATATGAGAATATATATAATGTTTTCATAAAATTCAGGCCTAAACGATTTTCATCAGAATTTGTTTTTGCAATGCATGGGTTCAAAATATTCTACATTGTCGAATCTTTAATGAGAGGTTGCAGCACCAACACAGGATCTTCAGATTCTGCTGAGGAATCTTCCTCTGAATACAACAGAGGGATCGCTACCTCCTACAGGATCTTGAATATATAGTTGAATAAGATCTTAATCAGTTACTATGTCTCATTCCTCAATGGCTTCCTCCAAGTGGTCCAGACTCCGTCCACATCCTAACGACATGCTGATGGGTTAATGGGCTCCTGGGAGACCTGGCCCTGCATGAGTGTGTGTCTGTGTGCTCTGGAAAGGACTGGCGTCCTGTCCAGGGTGCGCCCTGCTTTGTGCCCATTGCTTGCTGGGATAGGCTTTGCTCCCCTGTGACCCTGTACTGGATAAAGGGGAGAGATGGATAGATGGTATAAAATGCAGCCAATCATGTTGGACCTCCCTCTCTGCCACAAGACCTCATCAGTGATAAACTCAGAAGAGTGATTTTGAGATCCTTTATAAGCTTATAAATGGGGTTGTCAAACTATTTGTACATCCTGTGAAAACAGTTCTTTGACCTCAGTTCTCACAACACGTGAACTCAGGACTGTTTATATTTTTGCATTATGTGTCTTGATGTTTCTGTATTATGTACCTCAGACATCCGAATACAAGGCAATCTTCCATGTGAAATCTGCAGTGCCGGAATGCAATGCCGGAATGCGTCAACTGTTCTGTTCATTTTCTCCAGAAGAGAAAACTCAAAAGTCCAGTTTTAGGAGATCTCCTTTTGAATGTTCTCCAAATGCTCTGCTCTGTTGAGTGACATTGTTACTTATGCAAACAGTTTCCGCGTCAAGCACTTCTTTAGTGCTCCAGACTGCAGGTTTGCTGTGACCCAGAAAGGGATGCTGGACAGAGCCGCACCAGAGGCTGGCTGAGGAGCCCAGGGCAGTAGGTTTTGTGTGTGGGCAGAATTACTGTGTTGGTGGTGTCTCGTGAACTGAGGCAATATGAGGCAGAAGTGAACGTCCTGCACCCAAAGGCACCATCAAAATTCTGATCAGATCAGTGTCGTTTTGGGAGATGTACTAAGAGCAGTGGAGCCAACCAAGCTGTGGGCAGAATGTACACCCAGTCCAGCAGAAGCCCTGGAAAGGGGCAAGTCAGAAAGTGAGCCTCGGTCACTAAAAACTCAGATCAAAAATCAAAAGGAGTGGCATCAGAAACATCCATTCTTTGATTTATTTGATGTGGGATATTCTGTATGGTTAAACCTCAGTGTTCGCGAGAGTTATGTGCCCTGACGTTTCTGCCAGTGGCGAATTCTTGAATGAGGGACTTGATACCTTGTATGAAATAGCATTATTTTTGTTAGAATGGTTAACTTATTTCAGTAATAGTGTTAGTATTTATTTGTGATATTTTTAATGAAAATGAATATTCTAAACATAAAACAAGATTGAGATGTATAATTACTGATTTATTTCTGTGTACTGGTGTTCATTGATAGATGTCTTCTTTTTCTATATACAGTCTGTGCATCTCTTGGTGCAGACAAACTGTTGGAAGTGTTATCATCAAATCAGGTAGTTTTGTTACCACTAAGTCCATCTTGGCTTTTGTAAAATCACTAGGAAAGTATAAACAGCAGCCAGGAGCAACTGGCAGCCCACTGACACTCAGCAGGTGTGAGCCTGGTCAGTACCTGGATGGAGACCTCCTGGGAAAAACTGAGGCTGCTGCTGGAAGAGGTGTTAGTGGGGCCAGTAAGAGGCGCTCACCCTGCGGTGCCATCCTTCAAATGAGATATAAAACCGAGGTCCTGACTCTGTGGTCATTAAAAATCCCAGGACGAAAGGAGTAGGGGTGTTATCCTGGCATCCTGGCCAAATTTCCTCCTGGCCCTTACCAATCATGGCCTCCTAATAATCCCCATCTATGAATTGGCTTCATTACTCTGCTCTCCTCCCCACTGATAGCTGCTGTGTGGTGAGCGTTCTGGCGCACTATGGCTGCCATCGCATCATCCAGGTGGATGCTACACATTGGTGGTGGTGGAGTGGAGTGCTATATAAGTGTAAGGAATTAATAATAATAATATTAAACTTTGTGTTTAATAGATAATGGATTTCCTGTTGCCTTTAAAAACTATTCCCTGCAGGAGCAATAAAAATGAATGTTTGACATTTGTATGTGACCTGTGGCCAGGAGGCTGTATTCATTCTTCTCTTGCAGGAGGAGAACTTAAAAACATCACTCCTATTAAAACATTTCTGCTTACTTGAACGTTAGCTCTCAACACCCCCTTTTCTCTCATGGTTTAAAATTGAGGGATATTACTTAGTTTCAATAAGCTCCACCTGGTGGTTATAGATAATCACTGGTGAAGATCTTTTCTAGGCTCGTCGTCAGTAAAAAAACAACTTAAGTTTGTTTTCATATTCACCTTGGGAGTAGTGCAGAGGTACGTAGGGAAATGCATTTTTCAAATGTACAGTGCAGATAATTACAAGACCTAAGATAAGATACTTCATACATGTTTGAAAAGTGGTACTGAAGTTTTCTGTTCGCCACTTGGGTCTTGTAGGAATGCGTATTTTACAGCAAAGACAGTGAATAGCAAGACTGGGCTGCCATAACAAATTAGAAAAGCAAATCTTATGCTGGAAGACTAACATCTAAGGTGACAGACCTAATAAAAATTGACCTAAATACCCAAATGTGTGGTAAAAAAATAAAATAAAAATGAACTCCTAAAGTTCACACTGTTAACAGGCATCTTATACAACCAGAGTTGGAAGATGATGTAGTAGATAATGTCAAAATTCTAGTGTTCAGGCACTTTATTTGGGGAAAAAAGACAGTGTTATAATTAATTCATCTTTGGTCTGTTAACAGACTCACAAGGGAAGACGTAAAGACTGCAGGTTGAATATTTGTGCATTAGAAGCCTTTGTTTCATCTCCCCAGTGTACTATTGAAGTCGCTCGCAGACTAGCAGACAGTACTGAGGAGCAATTAACATGCACACTATATTAAGTGGTGCAGAATTTGACAGTAAAAATGAGGTTCTCACTTGTTCCTCATTATTTTCCTAGGATTGCCTGTTTGCCCTGAGCTGACGAGGGATCGCATCCCAAAGTCGCGGGATGTGGGGCACTTCCTTTCGGTCACGGGAACGGTCATCCGTACCAGCGTCACCAAGGTGCTGGAGTTTGAGAGGGACTACATGTGCAACAAGTGCAAGCACGTCTTTGTGGTCAAGGCTGACTTTGAGCAGTTTTATACTTTCAGTCCCCCGACTTGTTGTCCAAATGAAGAAGGCTGCAACTCCTTCAAGTTCACCTGTCTGTCTGCTCATTCCTCAGTCCCAGCCAGGTGCAGGGACTACCAGGAGATCAAGATTCAGGAGCAGGTGAGCTCCAGACTAGTGTCACAACACCGCATGCTTCAGTTTTCAGTTACTTCAGATGTAAGACGTGCACAGTTAAAAGGTATTTACGTATGCATACTAAAATTGTAGTAAGTCATAGTTACTACATAATTCATAAAAACCTTATAATTTTTCATGGCTATAATATTTGAGTCCACTAGGTGGAGACCAGGAGCTGCATGATTCCTATACAGTACAACTTCATGCATTCCTGGGTCTGATTGTGGATTTGTTGTCCTTTACAGCACACAGTGTTGTGCATTTTCTAACTTCTGTATTCATAGCCTGGCTAGGAGTTAATAAAGACATGATTAATAAACAATGTGTTCTTTATTAATATTAATTTTTCCATCCTCAGGCCCAGAGGTTATCTGTGGGAAGCATTCCTCGCTCGATGTTGGTGGTGCTGGAGGATGATTTGGTTGATGCTTGTAAATCCGGTAAGATACAGTTTCAGACAGTGTCTCTCGTGTGCTTTCCTTCAGGTCCCAGGGCAGAAAATTGGTGAAGTTGCTGAGGCTCAGTGTAACCCTAGTCTCCTCTATATCAGAATTGCATCTTTAAACCTCAAATCTTAGCGGTCTGATTTCAAATATTATAATAATATTTATAAGAGTGGAAGAGCCTTTAATCTTTTATTTTCAGTGAAGAAATATTTAATAATGACCCATCTGGCAGGACAATCTACAAAAAATAGTGCTCAATTCCGTTCATTGTGTGATGCGGAACCTCCCAAAGCTTAGAATGTAATTCAGTCTTCATTCATGACACTCCAGCAGGAGTTAATGTTACAAAGACTAGATCATCCCTCAGCAGTGCTGGTCCCACTTCCACAACTGGGTAGACTGGAGCACCTGGGTAAGGTACTGATCTTCTTTAAGGGCGCAGCATCAGAGTCAGTAGCAGGTATTTAAACCCACAACCTGTCTGTCATGAGTTCAAAGGCTCACCCACTGCACTGTGACACCCCCAATAAACTAGGGGTTAAGAATAGTTGAGGAATAGGAGGTTAAAATTATAAATAAGAAGATCAGGTCCTTGCAACAGCGTGCTATTGAAGCAAACTGCTTAAAGTTAATTTCCTACCACGTGGTACCAGGGAAAGACCTGCGTGGTAATATGGTGTATATTTTCATTATTCTCTGGTACGGCATGGTAAAGAATTATTAATTAGGAAGCAGAGCTTAAAAAGACGTATTTCTAAAAAACTCAAGACAAAACATTCAGTACTATTGTGTGCAAATGGTTCTATGTTTCACAGGCAGAGGAAACTAGAACTATAGTCTATAACTATTGGAGGCACCAATACCATGTAGGGAAAAGATGGGTGAATTGTTTCTTGTAAAGATCCTGCTCAGGACTAAGTAGCTGCCTAAAGAATACAGAATGATAGGGAGCTACAGTATTTCATGTTTTCTCAGAAGTGTAGTACTAAACAAACAAGAGATCTATTTTAGAAAAAATCAGTATTACTACAAATATAAGCCACAAGTCCCTTATATAAATCCAATTTTCAGTCTCTTCAGTGCTCAAATTACCTGGACATTTTGAAGTTAGTCTATACATGGCATGCTCACTGACAATGATGTCTCCTCTTTCTACTCTATATGGTTTTTAAGATTCAGGTTTCTGTGATCTTTTAATCATATCTTCTGTGTTTAACTTCAAGAAAGCTGACTGAATGATTTAACCACAATTGGTTCAGTCTCAGTTAAAATTAATACAGCTGCTCAGCCTCAAGTGATAAAGTAAAGGGGCAGTGGAGCAGATGCTACAAAGAATGCTGATTTTCTGTCTCGGGGAATGGGGTCTTGTGATGTGTAATTGGCACATTGCGAGCCCCTGACACTCGGGTGATTTGTTCCGCAGGCGATGATGTCACAGTGTATGGCATTGTGATGCAGCGGTGGAAGCCACTTTATCAGAATTCACGCTGTGAACTGGAAATAGTGTTAAAGGGCAACTTCATTGAAGTCAACAATGAACAGTCTACAGCAGCAGTTGTTACTGAGGATGTCCAAAAGGAATTTAAAGAGTTCTGGGAGAAATACAAAAACAACCCTTTAGCAGGTAATGTTTTTAAATCATTGCTTTCAGGATTTGATTTTTTTTTTTTCAAATTTAGAAAGTTTGGATTTTTTCTTTATTTTGTGTATTTTATTTTATTTTGACTTTAATCTTTACTTTAGAACAATTGCTTTTCTTCTTTTCTAATTGACTCCTCTTTTTGTCCAATACAAAGGCGATGCCTCTTTTTTGACTGTAAGCATGGAGGCTGTTTGTTTTTCTGTTTCTCTATTGCCTTTTTTTCTTCTGTACAAAGGCAGGAATCAGATTCTGATGAGCCTCTGTCCCCAAGTGTTTGGAATGTATGTTGTCAAGCTCGCGGTTGCCATGGTGTTGTCAGGCGGGGTGCAAAGAGTTGATGCATCAGGGACCAAAGTCAGAGGTTAGTATCTTCAACAATGGCCTTTAAGCGTTCCTAGGGAAGTGACTTTCCCAGGGAAACTTTGATGGAAGCTCAAAATAAAAAAGTTTATGTCAGTAAGGCTCAGTGTCTAGGAATCAATAAAGCCTTTTCTCATTTGGTAAAGACTGTAGCCTTGTAGGAAGTAACATCAAGGCCTGGTCCAACCTTCAACGGGTCCATCAGTTGCCAGTTGTCAGGCCGGTATTTGAGGGCGACGTTATATTGGCTAGAAGCCATCTTTCCTTCTACCTAATGTGAAAAGACAAATTCCTAATGCAAGAAATTGTATATGGCCAATAAAGTGATCATCTTCTGCTTCTTCTTAAGAAAATCTAGTTGGAGATTAGCAAGCGGATTACATCCAGATAAACAGAGGAGTTGTGATGTACTAACCGCTCTCTACATTTTGGAGTTGGGAAGATCTTCCTGAGTCCACTTCTGCTGAATGCTGGAAATAGTTTTGTAGGTTTTAGCTTTAGATGAGAACTCAGCCTCATTTTAACTTAATGCTGCACAGTCCTGAAAAGATCTCCAGAAGATGCAGATAACCTTCCCTAACATAACACACCTGTGGCAGTGAAAATACATTTTTCTTCTTTAATGAAAAAAACATAGGTCAAGCTGATGAAATCTCTGATTATGTGTAGGACAAATTGAACAGGTTTTCTCTGTGACAGCCAGTAGTGGTCATTGCTAGGTTTCATTCCGGCACTCTGCCACTCTGAAGTCTCATCATTTCGCATTGATCGTGTTTTTCATTAGGTGAATCCCATCTCCTGTTAGTTGGAGACCCAGGGACTGGGAAGTCACAGTTTCTGAAGTATGCTGCTAAGATCACACCTCGGTCCATCCTTACAGCAGGGATAGGCTCAACAAACGCAGGTAAGGGTAAAACACCTTTTCAGCTGGTGCACCTGTTGCAGGAAAGTCAAATACCTTCAAGGCAGCTTGAAATAACTGAGGGTAAACCTTCTGGTCTTGAAGCCAAAACCCCCAACATCTGTCAGCAGGCTGGGATCCTTTGGAGCTGGAGGCTCAAGCTCATCCTCATCCTCATCAGCCTTGCTGCTCTTTCCGAGGCTGGGCTTCATCCTGCCAAACTCTGTAAAAACGAAAAATAACTCCCTTCCAAACTGAAAGACAGGGACGAAATCAGTTAGAACTGCCCTGGAATAAAGTATTTCCAGTATTTAAATATGATTAGGAACAGGTAAATGTTTATTCCATGCTGAAAAGAGAAGAAAAACACAATGTTTCGGCTGTGGAGCCTTCTTCAGTTGGCCTTCTTGTTGACCCAAAGAAGGCTCCACAGCCGAAACGTTGTTTCTTTTCTTCTCTTTTCAGCATGGAATAAACCTGTTCCTTTGCAGCCTGCGCCTGCTGACACAGCTACGTACGTTAAATATGATTAGCGTTGCAAAACGTTTAGGTATTTACCAAACAACTAATAACCTGCCAATATAATTTACTTTATCTGTGTTTTTTTGGACCTTTATTTTGAGTGCATATTTACACTGAAAAATCTATGGTTGTGTCCTCATTCTACAACTCAATTACCAATTATTTTGATATCTTATTTCATATGAAAATACATAGGTTATTGTAATATACCCACACTAATAATAAAGGCTTATGAAGTTCCCATTTTCCTGGGTGTGTTGCCAAGTGGTGAATGAAACTGAATGGTGTCCCTTCTCTTTCCTCGACAGTTCTTCCACATTCAAGGCACTCTGCTGCTCTCTTTGCACCAGATGTTTCTCCATGCTCGTGTCCAAGTGGCACACCTGTAGGCGTTTGTTCCCAAACCATCTTAACCATTTGACGAAAGGCTAGGTCTTGCATGCCAGTTTAGTCATGTAATGACATCTGTCATGCGTGCACAGAATTTATAACTTGTATTATTGCACTGCTCCAGTAACCGTATCATTAAATTTCATTTCTGTAGTTGAAAATCTTTTAAAATTCAAAAGTACTTGTTAATCTGTAAATCATATTAGATGTGATTACAAACTAAATGCATTGTTCCAGTTGCTTTAGTTTTAATCCTACAGTTTATTCCCAGTCATACTTGAATTAACACGAGGAAGACATTATGGTAGTAATTCAGGTAGGTAACTATGACAGCTTAAAAACGATTTGCATTAATCTTATTAGAAAATTATTCACAAATTTAAATGTTTTTGATGTTTGGAATTGCATTTATATGCCTTAGGTTGCTATTGCACCCTGACGTTATTACTGTAGAAGCTGCGATACTACCATTATTCTCACTCAAAAGACATTTAACATACAAAAAACAATTTTCAACAAATTATTAAATTTCAGTTAGATTAATTAGGTGTGTGTTGCCAATTCCTCAAGAGAAGTAGCTTACAGTGTTTAGTGATTGCTCTCTTGAGCACCTTTATTAGGCTACTGTTTACTGGCTACTTTATTAGGCTATGGTATATTTTGGACTCTTCATTTGAGTATAATGTCACAAGTTCAAATCTCCAAGTCTCAAGTCAATTCCGAGTCGTTCAGCTTGAGTCAAAGTCGAGTCACGAGTCTGTAAAGATAGAGGCTTGAATCCGAGTCAAGTCCATGTTTCCCCCCTTGAGCCTCGAGTCCACAACTCGGCTTCCTTCGGGTGAAGTGTTAGATCAAGGTCCTGACTCGTGTCTCCCATTCATAAGCATGGGGGTGTTAACCCCAGTTTCCTGGCTAAGCTTTGCTCTCGGGGCTCTGCAGTGAGTGAGCGTGAAGTTTCTGCCGCGTCGCCAGGGTGGGTGCTGAACTTCACTTGCGGGTGAAGTGGGTAGAAAGTGCAGCATTTTCGGATCCCTGGGGATGAAGGTGCCGTGTGGACACCGTGCGTCGCTGTTATTCTTGTATCCTTGCCGCCCCGATGGCTCCTAACGAGGCTGTTGGGCTGCGGCAGGGCTGACGGTGGCTGCAGTGAAGGACTCGGGCGAGTGGCACCTGGAGGCTGGTGCCTTGGTGCTGTCTGACGGAGGGCTGTGCTGCATCGACGAGTTCAACAGCATCAAAGAACATGACAGGACCAGCATCCACGAGGCCATGGAGCAGCAGAGCATCAGCGTAGCCAAAGCGGGGTAAGGACCTCATCTGGAGACGCGATGCATGCATTTTCATTGATTACCGCCGCCTGATACCGGCAGAAGAATGTTCTGGAGCAGAAATGAGTGAACCTTGAAGGGTTTTTATTAGTAACGGACAACTTTTATGATTATTTTCTTAATTTTCTCATTGTAAGTGATTTAAATGAACTCTTCCTTGCTCCCTAGTTTAGTGTGCAAGCTGAACACCAGAACGACCATCCTCGCAGCTACTAACCCTAAAGGGCAGTACGACCCCAACGTGTCCTTGTCTGTGAACATCGCTTTAGCTAGTCCACTGCTCAGCCGCTTTGACCTGGTTCTGGTCCTGCAGGACACCAAAGTCGAAGAGTGGGATCACACCATCTCTTCCTTCATTCTGGAAAACAAAGGTTCAAGTGTTTATTTTTTCTTTAAGAAAACCATCCAAAAGTTTTTTTGCTGAGCACTAAATATAATGCAGTATTTTTCCATCTGCCTTGTAGTTCTGGTGAAAAGATACTTGTGGTGAGGGATTAAATCTGCAATCTGAGACTTTGTTCCATTCTGCAATAGCATTTTAAGGGGACAGACTGCATACTAACTGAAGAGTGGAGTCTTGATAAGGCAGTCTCTGGAAATTATTATTTTTAATTGGTTGTTTTTTGTACTTGATCACTATAGTTTGAATAAAATGACCTCAAAAATCTTTGGAAATATTTTGGGAATATTTTGAGTGTGCCCTATTAGAGAATGTGCAGAATCCCATTTCCCTGAATCTCAAAGCATTTTTTTTTCATTTCAATTTGAATTGTTTACAGATAATATGTGCTGCACCCATTTTTACCACAAATAGAATAATACTTAATAATAATCTTTTTTGTAAAAATAACATGTACTGTCAGAGTTCTTTTGCTCTGAAAACAGAGCCTTTTAACCTTTTTTGTCTGTCAGGTGCGCCCACTGTATCCGACATATTGTGGACCCTCGAGAAGATGAAGAGCTACTTCTGTTTCATCAAGATCTTGCAGCCCAGAATGTCGGACGAGGCCAACGCTGTTCTCGTGCGATACTACCAGCTGCAGCGTCAGAGCAACAGCAGGAACGCAGCCAGGACCACCATCAGGATGTTAGAAAGCCTGAGCCGCTTAGCAGAAGGTGGGGTTTCGTTGAAGGATTCAGCAGTTTGTACTGCGTCGTCCCTTCACCAACCCGTGAATTGGACTGGCAGAAATATCAGTAGATAAATTTGTCATAGAATTTGTAAGTGAAATCAGGATATTAAAGCGTGGATCCAATTTTGAGAATTGTTATTTTGTCATCCCGTGGCAGGTGTAATTAACAAATATACTTGACCGTTTCTCTTCCAGCTCACGCTCGGTTGATGTTTAGGGACACCGTCACAGTAGAGGACGCGGTTACCGTCATTTCCGTCATGGAATGTTCCATGCAGGTGCTTTTCAATTTTAGTTATCATTCCCTTTCTCATTACACTGAAGTTGAAGTAGAAGATATAAAGAAATCTCCTTCAGTACTTGTATGTGTTCTGGTTTGTTTTGATTTCAGGGAGGGTCTCTTCTGAGCAATATAAATGCCTTGCACACATCTTTTCCTGATGACCCCTGTGAACAGTATCGCACGCAGTGTGAAATTATGCTTGAAATGCTGGGATTAAAGCACCTTCTCAACAAGGAACTGGAAAGGCTCCATCGGTAAGACAGTTGTAACCAAAAGGTGTTATTGTGGTAGTTAGGACCATTCAAAGACTGCACTGAACAGTAGTTCAAGAAAAAAAGAAACACTTAGGCTGAAATGGAAGTATTTCCTTTACAGGTAGTGTGGTACAGCCAGACTCAATGCAAGACATTTTCCAATTGTGCTATAAGTAGTGCTGTCTTCATTCGTGAAGTGGCTTCTTTACTGTGTGATCACACATCACTGTAGCTTTATTTATCCCAGGTCAGACTGGGCATAAACATTAAAATTCCCTGGCTCTTCTGGGAGTCATTTCATCATTTGTTCATGTATTTTGCGTATTTTTCTCCCTAGGCTGAAAAGTAGCTGTAAACTTTCTTCTAAAGATGCAGAAACATCTCCCAGGCCAGAAGCACAATGCACTGCCGATTCCAGAATGGACCGATTGGACCAGGATGTAGAATCATTGCCATCGGCTCAGAGTGGGCTGCTGACAAACGCTGACTCTGAAAACGCACCTGAGTGGTTCCATGCCCTTTCTGGTGAACACAGCGAGGAAGCAGGTTTGCACCTGTCCCCACCTGAGAAATCACCTGAGCTCTGTGACAAGCCCTACCGAAGCAGCAGACCAAGTGACAGTGCCACTGTGCCAGAGAGCACAGGCAGCTGTGGTGCTGCAGTCTCATTTAGTTCTGTTATGGATGAGCCGGATTCTGTGGTTGTTGAAAAAGTGTCCAGAAATTTTCACAGCGAGCGGATCAAAAAAAGGAAAGGTGATATTGTGGGTGTGGAAAACCCAAAAGAGAAGAGAAGAAATTTGACATCATGTAATCTTGACTGGAGTGAGCAAACTGCCTCTGGATTAGAGCTCGAGTTCTGTGCAGATAACCTCCCCTCACACAGCACACCTGTGGCAGTGAAAAGGCGTCCTTCCTCTGTAAGGAAGAGAAACGTAGCTCAGAGAGACCTTTCTGAAGACCAGCCCAAACCTCATGCTGATGAGGTCTGTGGTTCTGTGCGGGAAAAACTGAGCTGTTTTGCATTCCAGCCCAGAAGGAGACCAGTTCATTCAGTCTGTGACAGGGGTGCAATTGGCCTGTCTGCTGCACAGGACGATTTCCCAGTGACAGGAGAATTAAGAGAGTCTGAAATAAGTAAGGACAAAGAAAAGGAGAATCATACAAGAGAAAAAAGATAATCTGTCAATTTTTAATACGAGAACAAAATCAACAAGTGTGGTATCTATCACTGGGGGAAGGTTTGAAAGTGCAAACAATAATTACTTCAGAAATAACGATGGATTTTGTAATTCATTCCAGAGCCACTGATGTAAACATTTCTAATGTAATCTTTTTCCTGTACAAACATTTCTATCATTATGAAGTTTCATTCCCTCAGTGTATAACTGAAATACAATCCTTGAAAACCATTGCTTTAGAATTGAATGATTGTGATTCTGTACGGATGCTTTAGTTTAATTTGTGTTATTTTGTCAACCTATTGCAGGTGTAAATAATGAATATGCTGTACAGTTCCTCTTCCTGCTCATGCTTGGTTGATGTCTAGGATTGATGTCTGCAGTGGAGGATGTGGTTACTGTCATTTCTGTCTTGGAATGTTCCATGCAGGTGCTTTTCAAATTTATTGATCATTCCTTATCTCATTACACTGAAATTGAAGATATAAAGAAATCTCCTTCAGTACTTGTATGTGTTCTGGTTTGTTTTGATTTCAGGGAGGGTCTCTTCTGAGCAATATAAATGCCTTGCACACATCTTTTCCTGATGACCCCTGTGAACAGTTTCGCACAGTGTGAAATTATGCTTGAAATGCTGGGATTAAAGCACCTTCTCAACAAAGATCTGGAAAGAAATGTAATTTTAATCATTTCAGAGTCGCTGATGTTAATATTTCCAATTTAATCTTTTTCTTGTGTAACATTTCTGACATTATGAAAATGAGTTCCCTCTGTATATAACTGACATACAACCCCTGAAGACCAGAGCTTTAGAATGATTGTGATTCTGTATGAATGCCTTCGAGTCTCCTTCTGTTTAGAAAATCAAGTATTTAAACTTAGCAAAGGCAAACTTTGTTGGAGTTTTAGGTAAATTTATAAGAGTTCCAATTTATAAAAGGAAAAAGGCTTTTTTTTTGCTTGGTACCATCTTTAAAAAAATAAATGAAGAATTTAACTGAAAAGCACTGGCAGGTATAGCACACCATGCTCTGGCAGTTTCAGGAAGTTTATTAATAAAGGCATTTTATTAATAAATAAATAAATAATTTATTAATATTTTTTCATGGGAAGTCGTGCTGTGGTTCTGCAGAGTGAAGTGCTGTCAAGGCTGTGAAAGAATCACAGGTGCTCTGTGTGTCAGGATCTAATGAGAGCAGAAGAACATGAAATTGTATTATGTGGCTCATTGGCTGCATGTAGAGCGCTTTAACCAGGTAAAAACCCTGTTTTCTTTTGATTTATTTTAATTTTATTAAAGCTTTTGTGTATATCTTAATTTTCTCTTAATTTCCATATTGTTTGTAACATACAATTATTACCACTCCAAAGTTTTGTCTTTATGGACACCTTTTTTTAGTTTGCGGGAGGTTGAATCAGCTCTTTGGATTTGTGTTACAGTAAAGGTCAATGTCAGGAGGGAGCTGAAGATCACTGGTAAAAGGATGAGGTAAGATGAGACGTTAATGGCTGCTTCCTGCGGATGAAGCCACATCAATAATGGATATTGATGAATGAGTCGAGTTCCAAGCACAGAGAGAATTTGGAAAAAAAGGAAAATGGGATTCTAGTAAAGTTAAAAGACGAGCTACGGTAACAGCTGGTTCATTCTAGAAAAGTTCATTTGCCTTCAGTTGTTCAGTTCAGTTCAGTTTGCAAAGGGTTTTGCTAAAAAATGTGGCAATTCATTTCAGGAAGAACCCTCAGACTCCCACTCAAACCTGCATCAGGGGAGAGGTGGAGATTGTTGACAAATGTAAGTATTCATGGGCTGTTCTGGACTGAAAGTTCAATTTTGAGGTGAAACTCGATTCTATTTTCAAAACCATATAACCACATCTATTTTGCTTAAAAAAGCTTAAGCATTTTAAAGTTGATAATTTGTTGTTGAACATGTTTTATTAGTCTTTTGTTGAATCTGCTTTAAATTTTTCTCTGATCTGCTGGTTTGGGAATCTGAATGTGAGAAGTACAGTAAGAACAACCTCAGTGTATGTCAGAAAGTCATTGGTGCTGATCTTTTGGCCCTACCCTACATCTATTCATTAAAAGCTTTGCATCACACTTAACCCTATTTAATGGGTCTTCCATTCTAGAAGACCTTCACACCCTTTGTTTAATAAATTTCAAATACTACTCTCCGAAAGCAGATACAGATGTTCCAATTTAAAAACAAACAGATTGAAGTTCTTATTTTTACAGGTACTTTGGCCATAACCCTGCTCAACAACTGATTGTCTTGTTCCTGTTCATGTGTTTTGTTTGTTTTCTTTGTATTGTCCTCTGCTGTACAATAAATTGAAATGGCCAGGGGGTACAGTGCTGGAGTCTTGGGTTCAATCCCACACCTGAGGTGCTGTCTGTGTGGAGTTTTGCATGTTCTGTCTGTGCTCACATGGGTTTCCACCAGGTGCTTCAGTTTCTTCCCACAGTCCAGAGACATGCTGGTGGGATAATTGGCTTCAGGAAAAACTGGCCTGGTGTGTCTGTGTGTGCGATGGACTGGTATCCTGTCCAGGGTGTATCCTGCCTTGTGCCTGTTGTTTTCCTGGATAGGCTCCAGCTCCCCTGCAACCCTGTACTGGGTTAGAAAATGGATGGACATAAGGGACACTCTGGTCCTTAATGCAAGTGTGAAATTTTGAATCACCGTGGACTTCACAGTGCTTCTGTGTTGCTGACTCTGTTGCTGGTAACCCCCTCAGTAGCAATTGTAAATTAGGTGATTTTCTTTAAATGGTAGAAAAGGCTCCTTGTGGATTTGTTGTTCTTTAAACTTACTTACCTCAAATTGTGCTGTACACAAAAAAAAATGCTTACATTTAAATAATGATGCAAAAATACTTTTTAACTTATTTCACTCTAATAAAATGGCAGGAGCAGTAGGCAATGCTATAGCCACTGAAGTCTTTATTGTAATGAGGACAGCATCTACACTAGAGCAGTATTCTGTCTGTATTAATACAGGTTTTTAATCTTAAATTTTACATTACCATTCCTTTTTTACACTTCAAACACCTCTGTTTGGAAATGCCAGCTGATTCAGGTCACTACTACACGTACCAGGAGGGTTTCATGGGAGGAGTGTAAACAGCCGAAGTGTTTGTTCGTTCTCTGTAATCTCCATGCATGGAGGCTACAAGCCACAGGTATTCTGCTGAGGGTCATCCCACACCTACCTTATCAGTCGTGACTGTTGTTGCAGGGATCCTGGGACCACAGGCAGTGAGTCACACAAACCAAACTGGAACAAACACAGGATCGCCGGCATCATGGCTCCTGCTTGGCTCCAGCTGAACACTATGGCTTGTTGGCTGAGTAAACGTTTAGGTGCTGCGCATTTTAATAAAGGAAGATTTGGGCCTGTTTTCATTATGTCTGGTCTTAAATGTTGCTATTTGCTTCAGGAGAGAGGAATAGGTTCCCACAGCCTGAAATTTCTATTATCTAATATTGCATTTTATTAAACTTGAATAGGGGAGGATGTTACTTTGTACTCTTACAAATAATGCTCAGTTGGTTGAAATCTCTAAATGACAGGTTAATGGGTTTTGCTTGTACTGTAAGTTCAGTCGGTAATAGACTGTCCATGGAACTATGCAACTCTGATTCATATCAGA
Organism: Atractosteus spatula; assembly: GCF_055471065.1. NCBI lineage: Eukaryota > Metazoa > Chordata > Actinopteri > Semionotiformes > Lepisosteidae > Atractosteus > Atractosteus spatula. Next base: position 77,307,525 of record NC_142707.1, read on the forward strand.
ATGCAGGATATTGAGTGAATAAGAAACATTTCACTTGTTCTGCATATTTGACATGATATGAAATTTCAATATTTCTATAATATTTCTGATTTTAAACCTTTTAAAGCTGACTCTGAAATTGCAGGATCAAAAGGTAAACCACAGAGGCTATCACAGTTGCATCATCCTCCGGAAATACAGTATATTGTGGTCAGTTTATATTTCTATCTTGATAAGTTGCTCAGAAAAGTTTAAAGGGATTCTCGTTTTTGTGCAATGTTCTGAAATATTCTCTTACTTTATATGCATTCATCAGAAAAAAAATAAAAAATGCTTGGTATAACAGGTTTTTTACTTTTCAGTTGCGAGTCGTCCGCAATAAATGTGCAAAAACCGATGCTTTAAAGAAACCAGAAAGGAATAATTGCATAATGGTTTCCCATTGGTTTGCTTGTGCATCACGTTCCTTAGGTGGATGTGCACAGCAAGTGTGAAACAAAGAACAACGAATTCGGAGCTGCGGTGTTTCCCCAAGGATCTTCTGTCCTCCCAGCAGCGTCTGTGAGCTGTAAATCAGTGGGAGATCCCCTTACTTTAGTTAAAGTCACTAATGGCAAAATAATGTATTCAGTATCAGTATGTGACCTGAGTAAACAGTTGTTTTGCTGCAGTGTCTCTCCATTGAAGTGAAATGGAAAACAGTTCAGCTGGCTTAATGCTCCGCTCCACATTGAAGGCTGTGTACTAATGGATGACAAATTAAATTAGTCATTCATTCCTGTTCTAATTGTCAGGGAACTGATTTTAGATGTGCAGATCTGAGATGGGCATTTGACTCAGGTGGCCCTTCTGTGCAAAAAATATATGCTCTTAACAAGGTTCATTAAGCTTTCTCAATGTATAGAAGTGTAGTCTATGTATAAAAGAGTGTGTACACAATTTTATTAGCACACAGTCTACTGAGCACATAAATGCCAGTTTAACAACTGATGGGATTATAGCATCAGACTTCTCTCCCAGTGCTCGTTTACTTGGCTGCAGCCGATGCAGGGAGTGGAGACCATGCTATAGGATCCAATCTAGTTAGCAAGCACAGGACTTCTGGAAACAAAGCTTCATGTAGAATGTTTGGTAAGAGCCTGCAGGAATCTGTCCAGGATTTTATTTGGGAGAAGATGACGTATTAGTCTATTCTAGACCTACTCTGAAAGTTCTAGTGTCATAATCCTCGTTATCCTTTTTATAGTTTGATTTCATTCCTGTCTCGAGTCCGAACAGGTAGTGTAGATCAGTGGGACTAGGCCTAAATTAGATCTCAATTAAACTTGAGTATTAAGTGTAAATACTACATAATTGAACTTCCACACTATAGAAAACATTTTCATTTTTTTAAAAGAACATATTCATATAACAATTCATCAATACAAGTAGCAGTACGCCTGTGTAAAGCAAAACACACAAGTGTAACTTTGGATGTGTTTATGACATAGAATTACACACTGTCATTTAATACAAATACTGTGCATTCAGGTGCATTAGAGTTAGTCTGACATTATTTGCTGCTCTAATTCTTCAGTGAACCATGTTTGTACTTTAATGCATCGAAATACATACTGTAATAGTGGTTCCTGTGTCGACGCTGAACTTGAATAAAGATGTTGTTTTTTTTGCAATGAGGTCAGTAATTAAGGTCTGGCATTGTGTGGTGTAGATACTTTCACTACAGGAAAGGCCAAACCCTTTGATGAAGTGGCCTTAATGTCAAAGACACATGCATCAGTGTTTGTGTCTTGAATAAGCAGATCTATCATTTGGGTATTTTTTAAAGGCTAGAGGTTTTAAATGTATGTTATGCTCTATGTTTTGGAGACACATTGGTGATTTTTTTCTTTTTACAACTGTTTTATTTGGAACAATTTGAAATATTGTTTTAAGGTAAGTGCCACATATTTTTTAGATAGTGAATGATAATGTCATGTTTTGCCATCTTTACCACGGGTGAGGGCAGTGCGTTTGAGTTTCTAGTTTCTCTTTACACGGTAGTGTAATTCACAATGCTAAGTGCTATATGCCCATGTTTAAGACCCCAGTAATAGACATGTATTGTTAGCCTGGTGGAATAGAGCTTGTTGAGAAATGTATATGATCTCTCATAAAGATGATTCACATTTGGTGAGGAGATGTACAGTAATTGCCACCTAGCTTGAGTAATACTGGAAAGGCAAGATTCCTGCGTGCACGTGTTCTTCTTGACATGTTCAGACACATATTCACTGTCCAGGAATATCCAGCGACTGGTAGGATTTCGAGTGCATGTACAGTGTTTGTATAGAACAGGCATCAAGAAACGTTAAAGCTGACTATGACTGGACCACACATGGCTGCAGAAGTAAGCATAGCTGTCAAAATACAGTTAGAACCAAGCAAATACAAAAATGCTTCTATTTTAAAACAACTCCTTTCTTATCTTGAAATGATTCGGACAGTGCCATGTTATGATGTTCTTTATTCAAGTGAAGCTTAAAATAAAATGCTGTGTTATGATGTTATTAAACCTATAATTTACTGCTCCTGGATGTTTTTCTAAATCTGTGTTCAATTATGATGCCAGTAAGGCCTGGCTGACTGGCAGTGTGGTGCAGTGTGGAGGACTGGGTTAGTTCAAGCCTCAGGACATCGTCGGGGAGGAAGCGTTGTATGTGCAGAAGTAATGAAGTGCTACACTCCAGGCAGGGAGTATTGAACTTGCATGTGAAGATGTGTGTGTCCCTTCAATCAGGGCTTTAACAAGGCAACCTGCTGTGGGTTCTCTAATAAAGAACCTGAAAGGCAGAAACATTTGCCATCTGGTCAACCAAAACAGGTCAACCAGATGGTAAACTCTTCTCGAGCTTGAATTCAAGATGAAAGTAGCCATTTCAGTGAAACCGTCGAGGGTTTTGAGTTGATGAGTCTGTTCCCAATGTGGAGAAATGTTCTTCATTTTAAGCAATTAGCACTTGCTAGGAATGTTTTTTGTGTGGAAAGACTACTTTTCCAAAATCTAAATAAAAGTCTTCATTTTTGTATGTTTTTTTTAGAATGTAAATAATTTATCTAAAAACATGTTTTTAAATGCTCTTTCACTCCATTATAAAAGTGGTGTTTCATGGCCCAGAGATAATGTTTTGGAGTACTGCGCAATATCTCCTTAGTAGTTTATTTATAGAAAAGAAACAATGCTAATAATTCACGACTAAACACAAATCAATATTCTTAAAATGGAAGATTTTTGAAATTGTTCTTTTAACCTTTGAGCTCAGAAGAATTGCAAACCCTTGTAGTGAAAACGAAGATGAAAGCAGAATTTGAATTCAAATCTAGCACCTTTTATCTGTGACGTCAAAAGTGGTTGGCTGAAATTGAGTTCCTGTGCTCGATTTCAGTTAACTTACGCAGAACCACCACCACTTCCTGGCAGAGCTTCTGCATTGCTAGCTAAGGATCTAATGAAGAAAACCCGTAAGTTACTAACTCTGCTATTAAGAGCTTTTAAAATGTCTTTTTTTCTTGAAAATATGTGATTTTCTTAATTATCTTGGTAGATGTAACTTAATATCAAGGCAGAGAAGAAAAAATCATTTTTAAACAATATAGAGGATTCTGTATTCAGGGGGTACTATTTAGTGATCTTTATAAACTATGTTTTCAAATTTATAAATGAGTTTGTTTTCCCTGACGTGAAATTCTCATTTCCTGCAATACTGTATATTTACATTGAAATGTATGAAATAATATATATATAGCATGAAGACAAGTTGAGTAAAGTAATCACATTTAGAATTTCAATCTGAATTTGGAGTTTTGTATATGATGTGCGTAGGGACATATTTGGTGCAGAGACCTCTCAGAGGTGCAGAGCCACTGGGCAGTGCTGTGAGTGTGTTCTGGTCGGCCAGAGTAATTGATTTCCTGGCACTGGAAAGGGAAATGGGGGGGGGGGAGGGGGGCAGAGCAGCTCGCTGGCTGTACAGCGCTGATAAGATGCACAAAAACAGTGATTGTAAAATTTTACAGGCAAAACAATGATCTGTACTTTGTGTTGTACAATGGTCTGGAACCAGTTCGTACCACAAATACCTTAGCAGGGGCTCAAATGGAAAATAAAAAACGACAGGTTGTGACGGCCGACTGGGAGATTTCGTTCTGCTGAGAGGAAATGTTTTGGGTGTACGTGAGCTGCCGTGCAACTCGTGTCACTGTAATGAGGACAAAAAGGCAAAACAGGGCTTTGTGAACAAAATATCAGCCGACTGGTCAAAAAATGATGAAACAATCTGTGCCCAAATATTTGGTGAGATATTATTTACTATCACCATTTATACTTATAAAACATATATATTTATCGTTTATACTTTGAACTGTAGAGGAGACTTGTGGGATATTGCAACAAGTACTCTTATGAAAGTTGAAGGATATGACATCACAAAGTGTCTGAAATTAGACAACCCCCCTTATAACCAGCTTGGCTTCCTTCAAATTGCCAATATTTAAAACCACTAATAAGCACTGCTGTGGGCTGGCAGAGACCTGAGCCTGCACATTTCTGCAATTTGTTTTTATATGTACCTCTAACACTAACGCAGAGTAACATACTAATCAGCAATAAACAGAAAGCACATTTAATTTATATACCAAAACAGAAATGAAAGGCCTGTATAAACAAATGCAAGCGATTTCAGCATCAGAACCTTTTCTCTGAAATGTTTCTTCTGGCAGATTCCTAAACTTAATTTTACCATTTTTTTCCAGAAAAAAGAACAGGTCCAGAGATTTGTGAAGTTATAAAGCTTTATGAATCTGAAAGAGACAATATGAAATGCCATATTAACTGGTAGTTCAATGAATAGATAATCTGTTGAAAGAAGCCATGTTGTAAAACATCCAACTAATGTATCATTCAGAGCCAGCGTTCCGTAAAACACAGACCCCTGTTAGATACAAGTCTGTTTAATGTTTAAAAATGCTTGCCAAAGTCAGAGACTTGCAAATTAAAACTAGTAAACAGAGGTGGTTTGTCTAATTTTAAAATGCCTCCTACAACCCAGAACAACAGACTGGATGAGCTGAGATTCTATGTTTGGAGAGTAGTACACTGGTGTTTTTGATATTTTGGTTCTCTTCTTTGGATCCTCCTGGCTAGAGATATCAGAGTCAATAGTTATTCTTAAATGTAAATTAAATGACTCATTGCCTGTTCAAGCCTCCGACATGATTGCTCATTATCCAGTTAGTATCCATTGCTATAATGTGTCTCGGCATGAAAATGTTCAGAATGACACAATACTGTTATTATTGAGGTATGCTTTATTCTCAAGGATCGGATATTTTACCCAAATGAAATCAAATAGCTCTTTCAGTGTCTACCAGGGAAATAATTGCAATGTTTATTTGCTCTGAAACAGATTTCATTTCATTGGATGTATTTCTTGTTAAAATGATTATATAACCATAATCGTAGATCTGAACATTTTTAATCACGTTCACTGAGTACCCGTTATTTAGTCACAGCATTTTTGATGCACATACAGAACATCATTCTTGTTCTGTATTTTAAACTTAAATATTAAGATCTGAGTTACTTTAAAAAAACTTTAAAAAAAGTTTGGATCAAATTGAAGTTTCATAAAAGCAACTACAGTACATTCGAATTAGAGCCTCCTTTTAAACTTCTAAACTCAACCAGTTTCTCCACAGTTTGAATCTGATCTGAGAGAGGGTATTATGATAGGAAATATCAGGCAGACTGTACTGTATTTAAAAATGTAGCAGTTCTGACATCCCACTCCCTGCTGTTTCATGGCGTGAGGTCATCTCTATCAAGAGCCAGAATCCTGAACCACTAGAGAAGAATTTAAATAAACAACAGATTTTTCTAGGTCTTAAGTGAAAAGACTGACATAATGCATTACATCATTTATATTTTAACAATAACACCTATATTTCACAATAATTAACAATAGACATATATTTTAGAATCAACAGCATGATTTTGCTGCTTCTTTCCTCTGTGAAAGAGAAATCTTGTCTTACTTCCAAAGTAAACAGATAAACAGAATATACTGTACAGCAATGTCACACTTGTGTCATTGAATAAACAGCAATGTCACAATGTCCACTTTTTAACAGTTTTAACTTAGAAATGAGTGCTGTCTTATTTATTTGGAGTACGATGTCACTAGTGCTCTAACTCAATAGTCTGTTTTGCAGGCAAGAACAGTGTTTCCAGACAGGAAGTTTAATTATGTGATGGCTGATGTTGATCAGCACATCCTGTTATCTTGCCAGCTGACTTTGTTTTGTTGTGTAACACTGGTGATACACCAGCTGAGGCCAATACTCACACTATGTGTTTCTGCAAAGGAACAAGTAATAGGTTTATTCCGTGCTGAAAAGAGAAGAAAGATGATACAACGTTTTGGCCGTGGAGTCTTCTTCAGGTGAGACCTTCTTTGGTTGACACCTGAAGAAGGCTCCACGGCCAAAACGTGTTTTCTTTCTTCTCTTCTCAGCATGGAATAAACCTATTACTTGTTCCTTTGCAGCCTATGCATGCTGACGCAGCTCCCCACCTGAACTGTGTATTTCTGTATATGTTATACACTTGTAAAAACTATGTGTGATAATAGATAAAAATATAAGAAGAAGACCAGAGATTAAATGAATGTAATTAGAAGAACTAAATTTTAGAAATATTATGTTATAACTTGGATTTTTTTCCGATATGTTATGAAAACAAGTCTGAGTTTGATTACATGCCGGTTTTTACAGCTAAAGAGAGGTGTTTCAGGTGCTCCTTTAAAAAAATCTTAGGATGCAAATCTAAATATTACTGTCATACCCAGCTTCGCCTTCTGGCAATCGTGGCTGTTGTTTGGCCATAATTAGTCTGTCTTGTGTTTTCCGACAAGTCCAGAGTAATTAAAGATCTACATGATGCTCACCGTACACCACTGCATGCCAATGAGCATGAAATCAGTTTTGCACCATATGCTTTCTAGTCATTTTAACAGCTGTGTAGTTAATAGGTAAGATAGTTACTAATGGGTAAGATACTTATCAGCTCTTGCTTTCTAGAATTTGTGTAGCAGGTACACAGGCAACTTAAGTAATTTAACATCCTGACATTTTTCTGATGGCCCTCTGTACATAATTATTTAGAAAGCTTGAATACCATCCCTGGATGACACAAACCCACATAGGAAGGGAACTGATTAGCTAGCAGTCTTGTATGTTACAGTACAAATACATTGTAAAATGATCAGAGAAAAAATAGTTAGAAACATCTACTGAGTGAGAATGTCTTGATTGAAGAGACATTTTATTAACTAATAACATTTTTCTCTGTTAATACAACATCCAAATGAGTGACAATCACACAAACACCATTAACTATAGATTATTACATTATAAGATATGATTTTAATTTTATGTTATTTATACTTCAGAATTTTTCAGTAAATATGTAGAAAAATAAAGTTTCAAATAATGTTTATGCGACAATAACCAATATATAGGGAAGATACAGGTTCAGCTATCATAATTGGAGAATATTTTATGTACTGGTAGTTCAAAGCTTTTGTGCATGGTCTACTTTGTTATTATTAACATTTTTGTTTCTATTTCTGAGATAATTTTGATGTCACAGTCCAGCTGCTGTGCTCTGCAACAAATATTAAAAGTTAGTGTCTCAAAAGTGAGACAAAAATATCACTTTAGAGATGCCATGTAGTCTACTTCAGTTATAGTGTTAGTGTTGCACAATTGGCCACCAAGAAGAAAACCACAACACAGATGTGTGAGGACCTCAGCATCAGACGTCCAGTTCTGCAACTGTAACTCCTGAAAATCCTTCTCACTAGTTGTTGCATTTGTGAATTCCTTAGAGTTTTCTTTGCAGAAAGACGTAGTCAGAATGTGCTTCCTTGTTTGCATCTGAGTAATGTCATGTTTTTTGTTCCCGTGTGATTACTGTGATTAGACCAGGGAAACTTGCGTCTGGCTGTCTTTTGTGATGTTTGCTGTGCTTTTACACATGGAGCCAATAAATGTGGGTGATTTCAGTTGCTAAACTATGTCCTAAGCCATCAGAAAAGCACTCATTCCTGTTGTTTTTCTGTGATGTTAAACCAAGCTTATAAAAGATAAGATCACTTTATTGGCCATATACAATTTCTTGTTTTAGGAATTTGTCTTTTCTAGTACCCCAACTTGCTTCCTGGGAGACACACAGGACAGGGAGAGAAACTGGGGGCTCACCCACTTATGCAGCACCCCTGGAGCAGTTAGGCTTAAGGGCCTTGCTCAGGGGCCAAAGGAGTAGGATTCCTTTGCTGACTGCAGGATGTGAACCAGCAACCTTCCAACCACAGACACAGATCCTTAGTCACAGAGCCAACAAATCCCCCAAGGCACTCTTTACAAGGAGCAGTAGTGATGTTCTGGGCATACACACACTAGGTACGGCACACCATGTGGTGGGCAGGGTTCTGCACTTCAGTGTGGATGAAGAGGATCCCTACGCTATGAATTCCTATACTGTACATACAAATAATTATAAATTACATAAAAAACCTCAGCACAACTAGGGGATGATTATGAGGCAAGAAACAAGTACAAAATATAAAAAGGCCTTCAGAGAATTAAAACAAGGAACCAAGCAGTGAAAATGTATGCAATAACTACTCCAGGGTGGCTTAAGACAGATCATTCTCCATCTCTTTTATGTTTCTTGTACTCCTTGGATTGCACAGTATGTTTGTCACTAGCCTTGTAAAGGAGCTGTTGATTTTCATGTAGTTACTGTACCTACTGTATACTGTATACGTTCATTCCATGTGTTATTTATTATATATTTCTCATATTGGTGGGTGGTGTGGTGGCTCTGTAGCTAAGTATCTGTGCCTGTGGCTAGAAGTTTGCTGGTTCAAATCCTATGGCTGGCAGAGGAATCCTACTCTGTTGGGGCCCCTGAGCAGTGGCTGACCCTGCGCTCTGACCCCAAGCTTCTCTCCCTGTCTGTGTGTCTCATGGAGAGCAAGCTGGGGTATATGAAAAGACAAATTCCTAATGCAAGAAATTGTATATGGCTGATAAAGTTATCTTATCATATCCAGCAGTGCCTCTTTGCTTTATTTGAGAGTCCCTTTCTGTGAGTTTAAAACATTAATTACTGGTCCAGAGCATTTAATTATAATTGATGAATTTTTACAAAAAACCTACTGTACCGAAATCTGCTGACTTGCCACCTCATTCTATCACACGCGAGTTTGACCTCATATATTTGGCTTCCCCTCTTGTGAATTGGTTCCTTTATTTTTTCTATTATAAAGGGTGCTATGGGAAACACTTGCCTCTGAAACAATCAGTGTCATATAAACCTACAGAACCTCTGTGTAGGTCATTGTTTTGTGATGAAAAGATTAAAACAGAAGAAAAAAACAGAAAAAATAGCTTTTACTTCCACTGATGATCACAAATATAAAATGTAAAAAAGGCCTTCGTAGAATTAAAACAAGGATTTAAGAAGTCATGTTTTACACTATAATAATAATAATAATTAATAATTGCTTATACTTATATAGCACTTTTCTGGACACTCCACTCAAAGCGCTTTACAGTTAATGGGGACTCCCCTCCACCACCACCACTATAACTACTCAAATATGGTTTAAGACAGATTATTCTTTCATCTATTTTATGTTTATTGTATCATTTAGCTCAGGGGACAGTGTTGAGGGAAACTGCTCTTCGCTAGATCACACTGATGAGCCTGGTAATGAGGGAGATTACCAGACAGGTTAGATGGTCTGAATGAGCTCCTGTCAAATGCAAATTTTCCCATTTATGATATTAGTAAAATGTCCAGTAGGCGATGAACAAATAACATCGTGTTAATCTGCTTCTCTGCATTTCCAGTATCCACCAGCTAATTTCCACAGAGAAGAAAGGCTGAACCAGCTTGAGCTTGAAATTGCTCCATATCACAGTGTCCTTGTTAAAGCAGGCAAGGTAGTGCCTGGAGACCTGTGACTGCATTCTGATAAAAGAAACTGGTGCCGAGGCTGCAAATGAGTTGAGGTGTCATAAGCGCCACTGTGCTGCCTCTGTTCTCTGTCTTCAACAGCACTGTGGGCAGGAGCATGATGTGAGTGACTCTGATCTCCGGGAGTATAATAGGAATGAGAACATTGTCCTAGTGCCCACTTTCTCAGTTGGCAATTTTTCTTAACGCTCTTCCCAGACTATTAACTGCAGATGGGCCAGTGGCACAGCCTCATCTAAAATGCTTTACTCTTTTTTGTCAAGGAAGGAAACCGCTAATCAGTCACTTTTATTTGTAGTATTTGACTTATGTACAGTATGGTTTTAGTATTTCCTCCTAAAACAGTACAGAATATCCTCCGAAACAACCCCCCCAAAAACTGGCAAGGTGCTCCTAAAATGTCAATTACACCTGCAATGTGCTGGAAATTTCTGGACGTTCACAGAGGTCAGCTTAGTGGAAATATTACATTTTTCAGTGGTTGTCTCACAAGACAGGAAGAGTCTATCCCTTTGACTTAAGTTTGTCTTCAAGTCTCAGTTCCACTTTCTGTTGGTGGTTTGTGTTTCATGTCAGTTCCTGTCAATAAACCCTCAAGTCAGAACTGACACATTAGTCGGATGTGATGCTGCCTTCAGTGACTCACCACAGGCTTGTACACCAGTAGACACATCGGGCTCCATTCCCATAGAACATCAATGAACGGCCTGATTGGTGATTACTTTACAGTCCTCAGGAGTCACGGAAAACTGTGCCATTTCAGCTCCTTTAGAGAGAATGGGTCTTTAATGGGTGGCAAGGTGATGCAGTGGTTAGCATTGCTGTGGCCCTGGGCTCAATTCCAGACCTGGGGTGCTGTCTGTGTTGAGTTTGTACGTTCTCTGTGTCTGTGTGGGTTTCCTCTGGGTGCTCTGGTTTCCTCCCCCCCAAAAAGGTTCACTGGCTTCTGGGAAAACTGGCCCTGCTGCATGTCTGTGTGTGCCCTGCATGCACTAATGAGGAACATACTGTTCTCTAATATTTTAGTAGGGCATGTTATTTGTTATCTTAATAAATGTGCTAAAAGTATTACAGTATTAAGTTATGTTTATGTTGTTCTGGAAAGAAAATTGTAGAAACTGGACTATAGAGCGTAAATATAATAAGATTTAAGGAATTATAGCTAAATCATGATTGTGGTTGATTGACATTGCTAGTTGTTCTCCTATACAAAAAATTCATTTTAACTAAAAGAAAGAACCGCAGTAAACTAGAGTTCCCAATCTTGCTTCTCAACGGTCAAACAGTTTTTGAACAAGTAAAAAAACCGTACATTTCAAATGGTTGAATTGAAAATACGTACTGTATTGGTTGCACGTCGCATATTAAGCTGATTTATGTTTTGGAATGTTTTGTTTTTAAAACACGTTGTAACGGTAAAAAAAAATGCAGCTATCTCGTGTAATTACCTTTCAAAGCCGTTTCGAATATAGCGTTTGACATGTGGATAGGCGCTGTTTAACGATGAAACAGGACCAAGTGCGAGCACGACCCCGGGCACGGTGCAGGGTGAGCCATGTGCGCTGCAGTTCACTGGAAAGCCTTCAGCAGGTACTGTACTCCAGCGTCTGACCAAGGGGTTATTCAACACGAGCTGCAAGCTCATCAGGTTACAGCAGAGAAATCCTTTCTTGTCTTTAAATAAACCTGGGTCAATTTCAGCTCTTTTTTTACACCGGCAATTGGAGAATTTCGAAATAATGCAAAAAAAAAACACTTGCAAAATTGTGTCAAAAAGGAACGCCAGCAGATCGCCAAGTACAAGGTCATCAAACTTGTATTAATCCAGTCACTTTTGTATTCACTCCTTTTGAACCTACGTAGATAAATCTGTTTAGATAAAACGAGAAGACGCTATTTGGTTCAGTATTTAGGTAGGAAATTAATCAAAGGACTGCAGCTGGCTGTTTTGTGAAAGAGGCGGGATATCGGGTTCAACAGCAGGGCTAGCTTGTTCCACACTCCCACAGCCCTTTTTATTCAGCAAATGTTTTTTAATTTATTTTTTATGCTTTCGATTTCATGGATTTTACAGGTGAACGGGGAAATCAACATTTCTTCGCCATATCTACCCTTTTCCAGCAAATTAGGAAAGGACAATGCGTTACACCTAATGTATGGGCCTTCAGTCTTAGATTTTTTTTCACGAGCGTTTCTACACATTTTCAAAGAAAGGAAATCACAAACACATTCAACGTTTAATAACTACTTAAAATAATGTTATGATGTTAGAATATACATTGTGTAATTTGTAAATTCCCTTGAAATAATAATGTAGTTAGTATGTTCCTTAACATTAAAGACGGAATAGTGTAGCTGCAGAATAACCCAACATAGTCTGGATCACGTTTGTTAAATGACAATTAAATTTATTTCCATGTACGAGCTGCTATTTTGAGTGCGTCTCACGCTTTATACTAATCGAGAGCTGGGAAACGCGAGTGTGACGCCCTGAAACGCAACCGTAGCGTCACAAACATCACCTGGTTGCGGGCTCGGGCAGGCTCTCCTCCCGCCGAGGAGCCGAGAGGAGACGGGCACTCTGCGTGTGCGAATGTGCTCTCCAGGAACCGACGGCTTGTTTCCTGTTGGTCGTGGTGCTGCTTTTTCTCCGTCAGTTTTGAGCGGTGTGGGAGGAGACAGTGCTCTGATTGAGCCTTCCCCGGAGACGCCGGAGCGGCTGTGGCCGTGAGATCACATCCTCGGATTACAGCAACCAGCGAGTGCGCCGTGCGCGGTACCCAGATTACAGACCTGAAAGAGACGGTTTCCGATTTTTTGGGATTGCCTGAAACGCTTATCTCACGAAACCCGGGTTCCTCAAACGGTGGACCGTCCGCTCGCCACACCGAAACATGGGCTGCAGTTAGCGGTTTGCTTCCAGATTCCTGGGTTGCGCTTGCCTGCTGTCGGCTGGAGTTGCCCCTCGGTTGTACCACCGCAATCGAGCCATCGCGCAAACTACAATGTGGGGGAGAGTCGCCTCTGATTACGAAGATGGCTTTGATAACTACAAAGCAGGTAAAGTTTTTATTTCAAAAAAGAATTCTTAAGAAGGTCATTGTGGCAGGATTGGGTTTCTGAAATTAATGCATTTTAATCGACATTTAAATGTACCGCATACTGTACTCGGATCCTAAATATGTAGTTTTATCAAGAGTACATTGAAGTTGTTGCAGTGATAATACTTGGAATGCTAATCTGTGATTTTAGGGACAAAACGCGGTTAAATCATCGTGGTGTAAACCTTTCAGAATTCCCTAAGTATCGGCAGATCATTTTGAGCATGCCTGCTGTCCGTGCAGCTCAGCCTGTAACAGGGAACGCGTACTCGGTGTAATAATGTAGCTGGCCTGCGTCAGAGTGGAGCCGATGGGGAGACGTGGTGTGGGTCGCGGTGCTGAGTGTAGCCAGAGGCTGAGTGAGTCCTCACGGGCTCACATCTGCTGCCACGTGAATGTTAGCCACTGTTTCTTTGAGAGAAGCGATGATGCATTTTGTTGCGGCTTGGACAACTGTGTTTCTTTGAGAGAAGCGGTGATGCATTTCGTTGCGGCTCGGACAGCTGTTTCTTTGAGAGAAGTGATGATGCATTTTGTTGCGGCTCGGACAGCCCGTCACAGTCCGTCCGGTGACGCGTGTTCTTTGTCTTGCAGGCTGTGACAGGGAGCACGCCTGTCGCTATCGGCAGCAAAAGACATGGGGCGTTTTACGTGTTAAATACGTGCAAAACGCATGCTTTAAATGTATGGGACTGATGATACGCTTACAGAGCAATATAAAATGCTCGCTATGGTAAATTTATTATTGGGGCACTAATTATTTATTTTATGTAATAAATAAATGGTTTAAATTAAGATCTCTTAGCGGGGCTTCGATTTTTTTTTACTTCAGAACACAAGAAAACTTGACACTGAATTTCCATCTTCAACTGGCACACAAGGAGGCCTCTGTTACTTTCAGTTTGAGTTGTGTGTGGAAATCACCGTTTACTATTTCAGTCTCTTTATTTAGATGGCACCCTGAAATTAATGAGACCAGCAGAAAGAGTCCACAGACACCCTCGTGTTATTTACTCTGTTTATTTGAACTGCAGTGGGTTGTGCTTGTTGATCAGTATTTAAGTCTTTACAACGTATGCTTTTTAAATTAACTAATGTTTTTTCTTTACATATTATAGGGAACTCCAAATCACAGATACTTAATTGAAATAAGCTATGTTTCAGTGTTAATATTTAGTGTTAGGTTTTGATAATCTAAAACCTAGCTCTTAAGATAGTACCTCCAGGCCCTTTTAAACTTGATCTTCAAATGGTTTTATTGGTGATCCCCAAAAAAATCAAGACTAGACTAGTTTTCACACAGCACTAAGGACTGATGTTTTTTTAAATAAGTGCTATTATAATAAATAGTATAGTAGTAAAAGCGACAGTGTTGTTTTTACAGTCTGTTGCACCATGTGTGTAGTTAATCATTTATTAACTATTCTTGCACAGCTAGATTTAATTTGAGCGCTTTGCGGTTTTCAGGTGTTAAAATCATTGCTTGACATGAGGTGAAACAAGCTGGAGGAATATTTTATGAAGATTTCTGTGTTTTAGTTGGTTCATTTCATATCACTGCAGAATAAAGTGTTGGACACAAGTATTGGCTGCAGCCATGTCGTTCTTGCTTTTCACTAGCTGCGCTGATCAGGGAATGAAGTCCAGCCCCCCAGGTCGAAAGGGCGAAGGGGAGAGGGTCATTTCTGAGTAGAGGAAACCAACGTTATTTTTGTGGTGACTTAACATTAGTTTTCCTGTTAAAAGTCAAAATAGGGCTGCACTGTGTTCACAAAAAAATGTTTAGAATACTTGTGTTGACTTGAGAAAAATGATCTTTTTTTACAGACGGCAAGTACACAACGAACAGTTTTCGCAAGTTTTCTGATGACTGTTTCTGTACCTCTTCTACACCGCATGCTAAGAGCCCCTGATAGAGGTGCTGGAGGTGACAGACTTTGTTGCGAATGGGCTGTACAGTATGTGTGTGTCCTGGGGGAGGTGATTAGGGTGAGATGGCTTAATCCTCCTGCCCTTATTTTCATCAGCCCTGAGCTACAGCCAGCAAAGTATCAGTCACTAATAATCAAGGCCACACTGTCTCCACACCAAGAGACTTTGTGAAATGCTCAGAAAGCCATTCCTTTGATTAAGCATGCTCAGACTATAGTATCTCTGGCACATTGCTTGGAGGACAGTTTACATATTCAGATCTGAGCTCTGTCTCCCAGACGTCTCATCATGTCACTGTGAAGAATTCAGAATGTAAGGACATGAGAAAGATTGCAGACAAGAGGAAGCCATGCTGCCCTTCCAGTTTGTACGGTTGCTTGTAATTAAGTGATCTGAGGAAGACATCCAGCTGTTTCTTGAAATAAGCCTCTTGTTCTCACTTTCAAATTCTTGTCCCACCTGTAGCTTGCGTTTGTGTTTTCTGGCTTTTGTTTCACTTCCGATTCTTAAGTGGATTTTGCTGATGTCATTGGGGATTTTGAATACTGGAATTAGGTCTCCACGCAGTCTTCTCTGTTCAGAGCTAAACAGGTTCAGGCGAGGTGACAGCAGGGAACTGGGTCATTGTGTGAGCTGTAAAGGAGCATGAAGAAGTTGGATCTATGGAGAAGAATCCTGTATACCACGCCCACACCCTGACCCTTTCTGGACTTGTGCTTGAGTACAGTAGGCTGTAGTTCTGTTGTCCTCCATCATGTATAGTAACACATTCTGACTACTAAATAAGGCATTTTGGAATAAGTGAAACTACTTTGTGTTTGACTGCATCTGGCGTTTTGGAATTTCAGTCTCTGCTTTTAAAAAAATATCACTAAAGATCACTTAAAGTAGGAGTGTGCCATGCATGTTTTCTTTTTCAGTTAGGAGATTTTCAGAAGAAAAGTTCAGTAAATGTGTTAGAACTGTATTCGCCTGATGTAGATCTGGAAATCCAGTGGCTTCAACAAGCAGCACAGCTGGATGACATTAGAAAAGTGAGCAAGTCACAGTGTCTGCTTGGCACAAGCAAAGCTAATTTGAGCAACCAATTCCAATGGATTTCCTGCTCAAACCAGATTAGAAGATGAAAGGGGGCTGAGAGTCTGGAGCACCTCCAAAGGAAGTGTGATGGGGGTTACTCTTAGCTAACCCAGTTTAGTGTTCTCCCCACTGCAGTCTACATGTGCACATGTGAGACATGGGTCTTGAAGCAGTTCCTCAGGCCCTTGAAGGAAAGTGATTCTGTTTAAAATCTGTGCGTCTGTTGTTTTCATGATTGGTGTACTGATATGCATGTTCACTAGATCAGTAATATTGAGTAGTATACACGAAACATAATCCTGCTGATGATTGGGTTAATTAGATGTTCTCTATGTCTTGCTGTTACCTAGTACAGGATCATACAGTATATGTACATCAGAGCACTGTTTTAATTTACACAAAACACATTGTACAATATAACTTGTCATTTTGAATTGACATTCTGTCGTCTCTTCCTTTTTTAGAAATCATTTTTCTTTTCTTTTTTTGTTATTGTCAATTAATAATTTAGGCAAATAGATTTGAATGTATTTTTGCTTCAAGGGCAGTTTTTGTTATTGTGCTTCCATTACTCTCAACAGACATTTCCTGTTTATTTTTACTCTTACGGACTGTGAAAAGAGGATTTTTATTTTGAAGTTTGAATTGTAAAAAATTAAATGTGGGAAGATATTGCTCTTGAAAGGGGATGTTCATTCTTCCTCAATTTTTGCAGATTGACCATCCCATGAAAGAAACTGATCCGCTTACTCATTTGTGTTGTTGTGTTGGACGTTTTTTGTATGCTGCTCTGTGTGTACTAATGGGGGAGGGAGAACAAAGCAGGACATGTCTCTTTGGAGTGACTTTTTGCCACTCAGTTGCTATTTTGTAAGCTTTTGTTCTTCAGTGCAGACAGAAGCCTTGAGGTTTTACTGTGGCTGGTTAGAGTTGATCCTTTGTAATTACCCAGTAAGCTGGCTAGTCAGACGGTAGACACTACCGTCTGTCAAGTAAGAGATCCTTAATTTCCATTAAGATTATTGTTGAATACTGCCTGTTCGAGCCGAGTAAAGAAACTGTTCATAAGGAAATTGCTGCTGTTTTAAAATATCACTCTGAACTCCATATATAGCTGCTGTGCCTCCTACCAAAGGAGAAAATCGTGTCTTCAGGAGTCTGACTGATTTAACTGTCAGTTAGTTTCTCAAATTGTGTGAGGGTTCTCACCGACTGTCTGCTCCAGAGGGGTAACGCGGTATATTTTTGAGTGATTTGATTCTGCTGATGTTTCGGAAGTCGGGCCTTGCCTTCGTGATGTTGCGACTAACCTGCTCTGTACCCCTGTTTTGCCCCAGGTCTCGCCGCGCCCTCTCCAGGATGGCCCCCTGTGTGCGCGTCGGCGTGGCAGGCCGCAGCCTCGACCGGGGGCAGCGGCGGTAACCGAGGGAGACGCCTGAGTGCCGCCTCCGACAGCGGGGACACGGGCATAGGCACGTCCTGCTCGGACAGCATTGAAGGTCAGAGCTGTAGTCCCTTAGCAGACCCCGTCATCTGATTGATCCTTTATCTGAAGCAAAACTGTTGTTGTGCTGTACGTTGTAGTCATAAGGTGATCAGTTGCTCCTGAGCCCTTCCTAAGGAGAACACTTCCACTGAAAATACCTCTCTGTGCAAATGGTTGTGTATCAAACTGCCCAGGCAGGTTGATCAAGCACATTTCTTGGGATCTTTTAAGAAGCAGTTAGTTAAGATCCTTGGACAAGGAAGCTAGTTTTGATCAAACAAGCAAGATGTGTCAGAATGGCCTCCCCTCGTTTGTACCCTTCCTGCAGAATTGAATGACGTTCAGCTTCCCAGTTACAGTAATGTAATGTACTCATTTGCATGAAGGCATCGTGAATGTAACTGAAACGGGTGCTGGGTACAGAAGAGATGTCGAGATATGAAAGAAGACTTGATTTTAAACAATTGCAGGATTGAGTTCCGAAGTCGCTGTGAAAATGTTACAGATGTCTGTGAAACACACTCTGACTCTTGGAAGGTGTCTGTGGGCCCTTTCCCCTCATTTAATGTTTTTCATTCTAAAGGTCATTTTCTCTCTGGTTACGGGAGCCACCTTTGATTTGTGTTTTGGTAGTTTGAAAGCAAGATCCATTGTAATAAAATGCTAAAGCAATGGGTCGATGGGATTATGGGACGGGTATGAGTTGCAGAGAAACTGTGTAAGAATTGTCTCGCTCATATGAAAGCTGTTACACAAAAACAAATGCTGCTGTTAAGAAATACTCTAATAAAGCGGTGGCAGTTATGTTTCCATAAATGAAATATTTTTACAAATGTAAAGTCTGTTTTTCCACGGATGGATCCTGCTAAGTTAGGAGGTAATGGCTAGATAGCTAGTAATGGCTGTTTTTAAATAAAAGGAGTTTGAAATTTTATAAGAAAATTGTGATTCGTTGATCTTGTGCCACCATCTGACCAAATTTTAAGATAAGATCACTTTATTAGCCCTAGACAATTTCTTGCATTAGGAATTTGTCCTTTCGCATACCCCAGCTTGCTCTCCATGAGAGACAGACGGGGGAGAGAGAAGCTGGGGGTCAGAGCGCAGGATCAGCCATTTATACAGCACCCCTGGAGCAGTTGGGGTTAAGGGCCTTGCTCAGGGGCCCAATGGAGTAGGATTCCTCTGCCAGCCACAGGATTTGAACCGGCAACCTTCCAGCCACAGGTGCAGGTCCTTAGCCACAGTGCCACTACTCCGTCCAACTTAACTGTATTATGTACAGGATTATGTAATTATATATAATAAATATAATATATGTATACAGTATATAAACATTATGTATTAGTTCAGATGGGTAGCTGCATCAGCATGCGCAGGCTGCAAAGGAACAAGTAACAGGTTTATTCCCTGCTGAAAAGAGAAGAAAGAAAATACAATGTTTCGGCCGTGGAGCCTTCTTCAGGTGTGAGAGAGACAAGGCAGTAAGCAAAGGTAATGTAGTGGGAGAACAAAGGCTGGGAGAGAAGAGGAGCGAGGGGTGGGAGCAGGGGACAGAAAGAGAGGCCAATCAGGAAGTGTGAAGTCAGGAGAGGTGAAGAGAAGTTTGAAATGTATTACATTATGTATTAGTTATGTATTAAATATGTATTACATGTATTAAATGTAATACATTATGTATTAGTTCAGGAGTGTAGCTGCAAAGGAACACCTGAAGAAGGCTCCACAGCCGAAACGTTGTTTCCTTTTTTCTCTTTCCAGCATTGAATAAAACTTTTACTTGTTCCTTTACATTTTATATTTATAATATTATATATGTATTGTATATTTGTTGCCAGGATGATGTGTACCAAGCTGAAGTATGGCCTATATGTTAAAAAAGTATCACGTATAAAGCAAACGTATCACTCATCAAGCAAACTGACTTATAAAGGGTCAGTTTGCTTGATGATGAAATCTCTCAACTTTCAGTTTACTTGGTGCGGCAGATTCCAGAAGTCGATTTTGAAAGTCTTTTCTAAGACACTATTCATGTGGCCCTCTTGAAAGTTTCTATCAGAAATCAAGCGCTATTTCTCTACCACTATAATTGTTGGGTTTAGAGTTGTTAAGGCTATACAGTGTCTGAACAGGGCCGGTCTGAACATTGGAAAGAAAAAAGTAGAAAATCCCATGCAATCACCAGAGGCCTGCATACATAATACTTGCCAATTGCTGCTGTTGATTCCACAGGTAGTGATACATTTGTGTCCAGAATCCAGTAAAAGCTTCTGACATATTTGGGTAGTGTAGGAGCAACATTAGACTGAACTACTAGAGCTCTCTCTGTGGAGAGTACAAGGGGTTGGTGGCCTGAACACTTCCTAAAATACCTGGGGTCAGTTAAAAGAGGCCTGTCAGGACAGCAGTAAAGGTTACGTTACTCTTTGGTGTCTGTTAGGTACCATTAAAATTAAAGAGGAAAAACTCCCCAGTAACTTCAAAGAGGTTAAAATCTACCCAGATATTGTAGATATTGCGTCTGGATTATGGTGAAGGAGGTTTCACTAGTTAACTGAACTCCAAGTTCTAGCCTACTTGTGTAATTTAAAAAAATACATGTACCATAAACACATCAGAACTTTGTCAGATTGAATTAAATTCTCCAGAAGTGCATCTATTGTAGCTGATTCAATCACTTTCATTGATTGAAAATCAGTCATTCAAAACCATGCTTGCAGTAAAACAGCTATGTTAATAACATTATTGTTTTTAACAATAGCAGATAAATACTTTACCTTAAATCAAATATTTCCTTTTCTGAAAAAAAAGTATTGAGAAAAAATATCTTCCATCTTTGTTTAGGAAGATATTTGACTTTATTATGAGATTAATACTGCAGTTCAAAATGAGATTTAGAAATCGTAATAGTGTATACTTTATTCTATTCTTGCCTCCTGTTTCTTCCTACTTTACAATAGACCTTTTATAAAAAAAGCATTTTAAATTGTTGGGAATTGGTTAAAAGGAGTTAAAACATTGTCTGCAGTATTCATTACCCATTCGGTTTTGTAAAGTAGATTTTTCTATTTAATTTGTTGATACATAGGGATCCAGAGTTTTATCTAACTGATCTTGGAGAACACTATGACCCTCTGCAGGATAAAGTGGTGACTGAACTGGGTGAATGATCTTTGAGTTTGTCATTTTATCATATTGTACTGTCACTAGTTTTCTGAGGGATATGATTGTGAAAAATATACAGTGATTTCACATAGAGGTTCAATAAAAATTGACCAAGACATATTTGACATCTATGTAGAACATATCTAGCTTTTTTATTTTTTCCTGTTAGTCGGAAAATTTAATTTAGAGGGAAGTAAAAAAAACATCTCAGAAAACTGTGCTTGGAGCAATGGATTACTTTTAAGATGAAAACCCGTTTTGTTGTTTATTCAGGTTTGTTTCTCCTAGTGTGTACACTGTATATAAGAACACCGTAAGAAGATTCCCTGTCCAAACATTTTTTTCTTTTTCATTTTCTACTTTTTTTCTTTTACTTTTTGTAAAATTGCGGAGTCAAGGTAGCAGGCACGTAATTTGCAGGAGGATGGCTTTAGTTAAGTGAATTGTAGCACTGGTAACTTTGGCAAAGATTATTGGGCAGATCTGCTTTTTCAAAATAGGTGGACATTTTGTTAATTTGTATTATAGAATAATCCCATTTTGGTACTTTTGCTTAGATAATTGAGAACTTCTTGTGTTGGATAAACCAGCTGTTTTTTTATTCTAAATCTGTGGTTTCAGTACACACTTTTAGAATTTTGAATCCTCTGTAAAACTGTAGTTTTTCTGTAATGGTGTAGGATCTGCATTGCAAGAGACTGCATGTTTGTAACATTGGTATGTGCTTTTCATATTTTAATAAGAAATATTTTCATCGAAATTACAGTGTGATGCTGTTATAAGAAACGTACAATTATTAAATGTTTTTGCATGAACTAAATTCATAGAGCAATCTGAAATATTAGGTGAGCCTGCAACAGCTGGCTCTCTGTAGCATGGCCTTGCCAGTTACAAAGGGCCTTTGGAATTTGTAAAGGTGAATAATTCATGGATTTCTGAAATGGAAGACAAAGCAGTTTATGCATCACTGCCAGGTATTGCCTGGCATTTACTCTGAAATCTTTTTTATCAAAAAGGACATGTGTCTAATTTAAGTTTTAATAGGAAATGGAATGGTTCTCTTCAACTTGGGTACTATATCATATCACTAACCAAAGCCTCTAATCTGACATGACAATTATTCTCAAATATTTTTTTAGATAGAATTAAAGATAGAATAAAGTCACAATGTAGTGAATATGTCAACACAAGAAAAAGGCAGGCTTACCCGATATAGCCTCTCATTCAGACATACTGAGGAATTAAACGTTAATGTTGTGAATTGAACCATGTGAGCTGATTAATTAGTATATTAAGATATCTTTTGGAAGTTATGTGTACGCATTACGTTAATTTAAAGTAAATTACAGCAAAAAGAGAGTCATTATTTTAAAATGGTACATTGATTCTGCTCTTATGGTTTATTAAGTCCGGCCATGGAGATCGAAGGCATTACAGTTATAACCTTGTGCTATGATAATTATGATAAGATTGGTCATCAACTCTCATTGCTGGTTTTGACTATTATGAATCAGGATTTGCTATTGGGGAGTTGTATAGAGCAGGTTGTAATCACAGCTGCGCTGTTGCAGCTCACACTTAATATTTATTGGTCAGTCACCTCTCGGTAGAGCACACAGGGTGCACTTGGTAGTGTAATAACAATTAATAGGATATATTTCAATTGAATGTTTTGGTACGTATTATTTTTAATTTCTTTGTCTTTTATCCAAAGACACTTTGTGCCCAGTGTCCCACGAGGTATTAGATCTTGAATCCTTCCATCTGATTTATTAAATGTAACCATACCCTTGCAGCTTTTCACAATCAGTCAAATGCAAAGTAAGTATGGTCAAAGGAGAGTACTTGAAACACAATATCAGTCTTTTGATTACAGTTAATTTGTGTTTTCTTCTGTAATGTTGACAGATAACTATTGATATGCTTTGCACGGAGAAACAGCACTGCTAAATTATTCACAGTTCTGTCACATGTCTTGGGGGTATGTGTAGACACATTTTAAAATAATTTCCTGAATTATAATATTGATGGGAAAATTGTATTTCCTTTTATTCATATTTATTTTCCTTTAATTATTATTATTATGTAATCTTTTATTATTGTGTAACAGCTCAAATTTACATGAGAAAACTGAAAATTTCTCCACTGTCAATACACAGAGCGGTAATTAAAAATAACTGTCTCTACATTTTTTCTATAATATAAAGGTTTAATTGTTCCTGAGGCCTCTTTAGGTACAAGTTACTCTTTTTGTAGAGATGCATGCTTCTATAAAGATTTCACACTTGTTTACAGTAGCTATTCTTTTTTCTTCATGAGTTTATAAGTATATGAATTTTAATTACAGTAAGAACATTTAAACTGAGCAGTTAACATTTGACCTTTAAGTGGTTGCTGTGCATTACCCTTCCTTTAAGGTGATGGTTGCTACAGTTTCAGATTTGTTTTAATGCAGTCTCTGATTTGTACAGTCCTCTGTCAATTCACAGGACATCCTGAAGTTGACTTCACTGGCTTTAATCCTCCACATGTGCGGAGTACTGCTGTTCTTGGAGCTGCTGCGTTATTGTTCTGTCCAACACGCAGTTTACAGATGGCTTGTCTTTGATGCCACCCCGATCTTGCCACATATTAATACAATCTGTGCAAAATAATTACATTAAAATATACTTTGGGATAGTCTTATTTTTGTTTTTTTTTATTGTTCGGCAGAGTATTGCACATTTGTTCTTAAAAATGTATCCATACCTCAATCTGCACTACCAGTAACTTTCAGTCACACAGAAAACACATTTATCTTTCTTTCTGTTGAAACTATTAGTTTTGATTTCTTCTCATGTATCCTTTGTAATTATGTTATGACCTAATTTTGGTCCATTGGAACGTGATGAGCCTCAGGACATATATCTATTGAGGTCATCTTTTTTTCATCCTCTCTTTGCTTTGAGCATCCTAGATACCCACTGCTACAGTACGTGGCTTGGTGTGAAGGGGTTGGACAGTGCTGAGCACACGTTATCTTTGTCCATGTTTAACTAGTTTAAAAAAAGCAACTGTAAACTGTTTTCCTCCTTCATACTGGGAGAGAGAGTGAGAGCTAAAATTGTCTTTGGATAATCAAAGTCTTCTGTAAACAGTTGTCAGAATTAAATCCTCCTGTAATGTCTTTTGATAGATGGGGTCTGTTCTTCAAGAGTAACACTTGTATTTTTTGGTTGCGGTTCAAGTTGTCTTGTTTTCCAATATCGATTATCAGAGCAATAAAGTAATTCAGAAACCCTGGGTACGGATGGTGATGAAAAGCGTCTCCATTCAGTCTCAGCATGCCTGTCAGTGCTCCTCTCCTCTAGGGGGACTTGTGGGGTTCAAGAAGGTCTCAGATAGCTGCCCATCATGTACCCCAGGGAGCCTGCTTCTAAAAAAAAATGATCCCTTCCTGAAAAATAGATTATATCTCTCTTAAGGGCCACTTCCCTTCTGCTTAACCTTGAAAATACTCCTGCTTCAGGATCCCTGATTTATCATTTAGTGTGAGACTGTTACATCTGCTCGATAACCTTTTCCCCCTCTCAGCCTCAAACCCCACCTCAGCCTCCACAGAACAGAAACTGAAGGAATTTGAACCCGTTTTTATTTACATGCTTCATGAAGTGGGAAGAACTAAAAACTCCCTTAGACTGGTAATCAGGCCTCCGCTAGTATTCAGTTACTGAATCTAATTAAAGGGGAATTTTGAAAGACAGTTTTCCTAATATAGTCATTACTTACTTTTTGCATAAGTAACTGTCCAACCTGGCTTTCTTTTGTTTTGTAAGGTTAGAATTTTTTCCCATGCAACTTAGTTGTTCCAAAAGTCACCAGCTTTAGGTTTTTGGGAATTCACATTTCTAATGACCTAACCTGGACTGTGAACTAGGACTCTATCTTGAAGAAGGCTCAGCAGTGCCTCTATTTCCTGAGGTGCCTCAAATGATGGGGGAAGTTCTACCGCTGCACCATTGAGTGTGTCCTTTCCAACGGGATCACCGTGTGGTACGGCAACACCTCTTCTCGAGAGAGAAAAGCACTGCAGAGAATGGTGAACCTGGCCTAGGAGATCATCGGCTGTGGTCTCACAGAGATTAAACAGCTGTGAAATCTGGTCATCACAGAGGACAGTCACCACCAGGGGCATGAACTCTTCACCCCACTGCCCTCAGGCAAGAGATACAAGAGCATACGGACACTTACCACCAGATTCTTCAATAGCTTCTACCCACAAGCAGTGTGATTGGCGAACACACTTGGCCATGCCCCTCGGACCACACCGACACCATCTACCTCATTGTAATTTTATTTATTGCAGTCATTGTTGACGTCTGCATTGCTTACATTCAAACATTTGTTACTTGTACATTGTCTACTGTTTGTTTGTAGATTGTCTTGATGCACTGTCTGCGCTGTTTTACACTTTTTTTTAACAGTCGAGAGACTTTCTGAAAGTAAGAATTCCATGGTACCAGTACATGTACCGGTTACATATGGCAATAAAGTTCAAGTTCAAGTATAACTCATTTTAAATCCCTCAGGTTGTGCAGAGCACATTTCTGGGCATGTTTCAGTGACGTTACCCTTCTGAAATCCAATATTGATGTATTCCCTTGCGACAGCAGGCCAGACTGCAGGTGTAATGGACTTCGTGTCTGTCTGGAGATGGCTTTGTGTGGCTGGGGGCTGGGAGTTTGCTGACAGACAGTTGAATCCCAATTGTCTACTCTGCGGATGATGTCTACTCTTCATGCATGATGTACATAAGCTTTTGCAGTACTGATAATATATGCCTATGTGCTTCTTATCAATGGGCTTCAACATTTCAGAGGCTGTCTTGGTTTTAACAGCAACAGGCAGTAGGTATGACAGATAACTTCAGTGATGGCAAAGCCAAACATACAACAATACAAACACAAGTAGAAAATGTGAAGTAAAATTTGAAAAATTGACTGTGGAGTATTTCTCACTCTTGTTTAACATCTCACTGCTAAAGTCATTACAAGATTTTCTGGAACTTGCTAGACTTATTTTTATAAATGGTGCCAACCACTTCTGGAAAACATTTATGCAAGTGAGGTCAAACCAAGGATAGTGCTCGAGTGTCGAATTGCTCTGCAGAGGGATGAAACTGTTAGAAGGTAACATGAGCTGAATGACTTACAGGACAAGAATAAGCACAGGGATGGCTAAAGAAAGACAGTAGGGAGGCTGTTAAGTCTTGTAATCATCTAGCAGTTTGTTAGCATTAAAGAATGTGATCATCAAGTCACATGAAGCTGTTTACAAGACCTTGCTGAACATGAGGACACTTAGGCAATATACCAGCCAGCACAGAACATGCACAGAAGTAAAAGTGCCATTTTTTATGTAAAAACACAAGCTGATCAATCACGGAACTGCTTCATGACAGCATAACAGACACTAGCTGCCCTGTGAATTATGAACTTCATGTTCACTCTGTCGGCAGATTAGGGTTCATTCTGTGCTTAGTTGCTTAGTTGTGCTGATAGTCCCATTCACAAAGGTATCACTTGTCACTTGTCATTGTGAAATTGGCAGTGTCACTATTAGAATATTATCTCCTTCCAGAGTAGGAAAGGAAGGATCAACTTTCTCAAGCGTGGCATTACCAGAGATTATCCAAACTGAAGAAGCATATCAAAACCACATATTAATATGTAAGATAAGAGAGATATGTCTAGCTTTGACCCTTAGTCAAAGAAGGAGAGAGGAAGAAGCTGCAGCACAATGGGAGCACTGGGGCCCTCAGACAGGTTATCAGCATTCAGTTATGACTCTCGGGGTTTATCAGCCTGTACAGGATTTGACCAAATCGGATAGTGGATCAGCAGGAATTCCAAACCCTCAAGAGAGCAGAATTGTTTCTGTTTATGATTTCGTTTAGATGTATACTATCCTTAGGGTGTCACAGCAGAGGGACTCTGCTCATTAGCATTTTGCTTTGATTGAATTACTCTGTTAGGTTTTGATTGACTGGTGTGTTTCCCCCATTTTGCTTTTGTCTGCTCAGGACTCCAAGGGAGTCATTTCCCCGAGTCCAGCTGCTATGTGGCAATTACATTAATCATGCATGTGCTTTCTCTGCCAGCCGGACAGCTAGGGTTATAGTGGTGATGTGTGCAAACGCCAGGGACCAGCAGCACGGCTGGAATTGTATTGCCTATTAGCCAATAACAGCCATATCTGTTGAAATGCAAATGTGTATTTTCCCAATATTCATGATGGTGCCTGAATTATAAACTATTCCTTAAAATATTGGCCTGTTTTGCAACTTCCATTTTTGCAAAAGGATTTCCCCAGCAATGTGTAGGACCATTTAAATATTCTGCTAAAACAAACAGCACTGAACATTATGTTGCTGCCTCTGCTTTCTTAGTTTCTTTTCTCTATTTAATTTCAGTTTTCTTTCCTTTCTTTGATTTTTGTCTTGGTTACTGCTTCATCTTTGTTTTCGGTTTTCCTTATTTTGAGTTGATTACCTGGGGACTTATAATCTGTTCAGTTGTTTACCTTGATGTATTGTTCCCCTTGTAAATCCTCAATTTTTAAATATTGCTTTTGTAATTATTGTGTTTATAAAAAGCAGGATCCAAGTAAAAGATAGCACGGAGCCTTAGTTGGTGTGCATCTGGTGTCTGAAGTGATTTACAGTGTGGACCTAGTTTCTGAAATGATAGAAATTGTTTTTTACAATCATGCCTTTGTTTTCGAAATGCCTTATCTAATGATAATAATAATGATAATGTTATGATGATAACGATAATGTTTCTTTATTAGCCCTATACAATTTCTTGCATTAGGAATTTGTCTTTTCACATACCCCAGCTTTTCTCCATGAGACACAGACAAGGAGAGAAGCTTGGGGTCAGAGCGCAGGATCAGCCATTGTACGGCGCCCCTGGAGCAGTTGGGGTTAAGGGCCTTGCTCAGGGGCCCAACGGAGTAGGATTCCTCTGCCGGCTGCGGGATTTGAACCGGCAACCTTCCAGGCACAGGCGCAGATCCTTAGCCACAGATCTTCAGCGCCCTTCAGCGGAGCGGTAGCTCTGTGGGTATCTTCAGCCTTGGTTCTTTGTCAGATGAGTGACTGTGCTTGAATCAGTCACTCCAGTGCTTACTGTAGGCATATACAGATGCTACTCTTTAACATCTCTGTTGTTGTCCATGGGTTGGTGACATTTATTAAAAAATCTGCACAGTGCGTTTTTGAAAAGGAGGTATCTTTGATATTTAAAAAAATAATTTCACATTTGTTTTTTTTGGCACTAAAGAAGAGCTTATAATGCAAATTGCTTGTAGGTTTTTGAAGGAAATTCATATAAAGTGGTGTAGGTTTCTTGTCATGATTACAGTTTTAGTTTTTCATTTCATATTTACAGTATAAAATACTTCTGGTGTTTTTGGTTCTTGTATATAGCATATTGCAAATAATGCAGTTTAGCAAACATTCAAGCAGTTCCGAATAGTTTTATGTATAACAAAATTGGCCTTTATCTGTGACTTTTGGAAAGTTTTGGAAGGATTATTGTGATTAAACCTGAGGTCTTATTTAGGCTTTCAAAGCATTTCTAAGGAATGTGAGATGTTTCTGTTTCAAAAGATGTAGTTAAAACAGTGGGGTGAGTTCATTTGTTTTAAGGAGAGAACTTTTGTTTGTCTTTCTAATGATTTCACTTTATTTTGTTTTTGTATGATGTGACATATTCCAATTTTTTAAAAAAGAATTTCAGCATAAAACTGTAGTATATACTTTGCAAGCCTTCATTCTGTGGCTTTCTTGGGAAGAAAAGCTGAAATGCACATGAGGCTGAAGCACAGAATTCAAATTATAGGGCAGCAGCCAGGAAGTTGCCCCTTAAGAACTAGAACAAGAGTAAAGTAATATACTGTACAAAGAGCAGTACCTTCTTCTCATTTCATTCTACTTACACCTTCACACTGTTCTTTCCAGCTGGGTAAATTTTGTTTTTAGTTCAGAATCTAAATCTTGGAAGACATGTGAGGAGGAGCAAAAAGATTTATCTTTTTTTCCTACAATCCCTAGCAATGTGGGTATGATTCTCCTATGGCTTAATGTAGCACTTGTACGGTATGTGTCTGCTGTTTCATGTGCCCTTGCTCAGAGTCTTCAAGGGACACTGGTGGTTTGCCAAAATGATTTATTGATATATGGAAGCTGTGTGGAGCTGTGACTGTTTTGCATTGACTGTTAGTATAGCTCTTAAATTATTCACAATTTCCGATTTAAGGCATGAGAACAAAATATGTTTTTGTTTATCCAAGGACTAGAACCCCTAGAATTGAGTTCCATTCCATGGTGCTGTCGGACGACTGATCGGGAATGTGTCACGCTGTTGCCTAGTGCGATCGTGCTCTAGCACGACATACGAGTTAATGGAGACAGTTATGTAACTTTCAACTTAGCTTATGTGTAAAACATTTAGATCTTGCACTCCAACCTGACTGCTTTTGAAAGTAGTTTACTACAATGGCGAGCAAAGTTGAATTATATTATATTAAGTTGTATTTATATTACAAGTATATTACCAGCAGCCATATCACCCTGAAGCTCACAACTGGCAGTCCACTGAAGCTCAACAGGTGTGACCCTGGTCTGTACCTGGATGGGAGACTCCTGGGAAAAACTAAGGTTGCTGCTGGAAGAGGTGTTAGTGGGGCCAGTAAGAGGAGCTCACCCTGTGGTCTGTGTGGGTCCTAATGCCCCAGTATAGTGATGGGGACACTGTACTGTAAACAGGCGCCGTCCTTCGGATGAGACGTAAAACTGAGGTCCTGACTCTCTGTGGTCATTAAAAATCCCAGGGCGTTTCTCGAGAAGAGTAAGGGTGTAACCCCGGCGTACTGAGCCAAAATTTCCCATTGGCCCTTACCAATCATGGCCTCCTAATAATCCCCATCTATGAATTGGCTACATTACTCTGCTCTCCTCTCCACTGATAGCTGGTGTGTGGTGTGTGGTGAGTGTTCTGGTGCACTATGGCTGCCGTCGCATCATCCAGGTGGGGCTGCACACTGGTGGTGGTGGAGGGGATCCCCATTACCTGTAAAACGGTTTGAGTGTAAGCAGTTATTATTAATTATTATTGATGCAGTACACTTTAATAGTGTTTTTCTTTCTTATAGGTTGTTGCATAGTGGTTTCCAGACAGTGGAAACATTAGACAGGGCTGGGGACAGAGTGGATGAATCCTTGTGATCACACCTGGAATATGATAGTAAAGCTTTTGGCAGTTATTACCTTTTAATTTGCATATGCCTCTGTGTTCTCTGTGTTTCTCCTTTCCAGATCAATAGGAGAGCACAGACCAAAGTCTTAAGACAGCAGGAATGAAAAGTGAAAGATTCTGGCACATAATCATCTTATAGAGGTCCTTTTCTGGGAGGAATAATGTTTCACCCAGTTGGAGGGATCAGGGGATCGGTGGGGACTGGTGTAGCATTTCCAAGCTTCTGGCCTGAAGGTACCAGATGAGAGATTTTCCTGTGCAACTCCTCTCACTGTCTTGAGAAGAAAGGATTGATTTATCTCCACCGTGGGCTCTGTGAGTTCTTGGTGTCCCTCTTGGGGTTCCCATGGCTACACTAGTTTTGTCTCTCCTTCCTTTTGGCCTTAACTTTGTTTGCATGAGAATTTCCAGTTGTGCAGTTTGCATAGCCTGGCAGGCGACACTTGTAACTCTGGTGATGCTTATTCACCAGCAAGTGGGTTACACAAACAGAGCCTGATCAAAAAGCCTTTAAATGTTAGTGAATATAAATAGTTGAAAGTAACATATCTCATTGTTTTTAAAGTATCATGTTTTTAATAGTAAGAAACCTAAATCTTTTATTTTAGTGAAAACCATTGTTCCAGCTCCAGGTGGGAACATTTTAGAAATGTTAGTTTAATGTTAGTAAATCACTTTGAGAGATGATGAGCTTTTGTCATTTTTACTCTGCACACTAAAAGTAGTTTTTGTTCCGTGACCTTTTTTCCTTTCTTTATATCTGTTGTTCATGGTTTTTATTCTAAACAAGAAAACCAAAGCAGGAACAGTGCTATAGCATTATAATGTGTGTACCTCTAGTGCAGTCTCAGTTATAACATGGAAAGGTTATGGCTTGCATTTATTACATGAGTATGACTCAAACATTTTGATATAACAAAGCAAAACAGACAGCAGAATATGAAACCTTTCCTGTTCTAATGAATGGTGGACAGAGCAAAAACAAAAGAAAATCAAGAAGTGTTTTCAGGAGATGCACTCCACTGATAGCTGGTGTGCATTGTAGAGTCTGCATTGTGTGGATGGATGGATGAAAGACTAAATTATATTTATGGTAAAATTGACTCCAACGTGGGCTGAAGAGGGAAAAAACAACAGTGCACTGAAGACTGTGCTCTTTGTTTGATTTCTATAGGAACATCAACAGTGAGTCCCAGTCCAGAATAATACTGTGAGCACAGGCAGAGAAATTTAAAAAGCACTTTGGAGATCAGCTTGATTTTAAAGCAAGCATGGTATTGGCTCTGACACTTGAAGAAGAGACATTAATCAGGTTTCTATATGTGGGTGTGGAACATATGGAGATTGTAAAACATCAGAATAATTTAGATTTTTTTCAGTAGTACAGTGATTACAAATGAAAAATAGTTCGTAGTTAAAAGTTCTTGGATGCATCTATACTGTAAAATCTTCGGATTAAGCAGTGTTATACTACAGGAATTTGTATGCTGGAAAAAATATAAATGTGCCAGAGAAGCAAGTCTGTTTATAACATCATTCACAAAAACATCACAAAGATAATTTGTTTTAACCGGTTTATCTAACAGTAAGCATCTGATTCAGTAATGCCTCTGGGTAGCTGCTTGTTCCAGAATAGGGTTGGTTTTGGTCTGGATTTTCTGGCTCTGGCTCTGGAGCTCCAGCACGTGAGACCCAGCTCTGCCTGGCTCCGGCTCTGGTTCCGGAGCTGATCAGGAACCCCAGCTCTGGATGTTACCTGACTCTGGACCTGATCAGGAACCCCAACTCCAGCCTGGCTCCGGCTCTGGAGCTCCAGTTTGCGGTCCAACTCCAGTTTGAGCCTCTTGGTGTCTGTTCCACATGCCAAGAGCCCCATTGTGTAAAGAAATACCTTCTGTTTTCACACCTCAATGCAATTCATTGTAAATTCCTCTTGTGCTGTTTCAAGGGTCTTGTTTCAGTACTTTGCATGAACTGATCCATTGGGTTTACTTTCACAGTGCTTTTTGGGCAGCAGTGTGGAACTGTGGTTAGAATTTTGGCCAGCTAGAATTTATATTTTTTAAGAAAAGACTTTTCAAGACTGAAAAACTCCAGTGCGTGCAAGATGTTAAAAAAGAACATTTGTAAATCAACAATGTTCTTATTTTTACAATTAAAATAATGTAAATCTTAAGTATTAAGTATGTAAAGTGCATTTTTATTTAATAGTATAAATAATAGCCTACATGGCGAAGCAAGATCTTTTCCTTTGTCTCATAAGTCGTTGTGACGTGTACAGTCTTGTTTTGTCTTCTGAAAGTGAAGCTCACCTTCTGCTCAGGATTGCAGGGCATGTCTTACCTTGTCCACAGTCATTTGAGGACTTCTTCCCCTTTGACTCAGTAAGGATGAGCTGGCAGTGCAGGACTTTGAAGCAGTGCTGTTCATACAGAAGACTCCTGTGAAATTAGCAGTAATGAATGCCCTTTTTCTGACCCACTTCATATTCTTCAGCCAGATGGTTTGTGTGATTTAAAGCTATACAGATTTCACAAAGTGTATTCATTGAGGATGTGCTTTTTGTCTACCTACACACATAGCGCTTTAAGCTCATGTCACACCAGGGCGCATGCTTCCCAGCACCTCCTGCAGTAGAACGCAACCACTGCCGCTTGGCACTTTTTCCCCTTTATTGCCACTCGGGGACTCTGTATGTTCTAATATACAGTAGTTGCTGGAACACATTTACTGTATGTCCACATTAAACTGCACTCATCCTTTACTGTTGGCAGATGACTACATTTGTTCTGGATCGGCACATTACCATATACTTTGAGAGTAATGGAGATTTTTTTCATTATAAAAGCTAACTGCAGCAAGTGAGTCTTTTACTGTGGTGCTTAGGATTGCACAGGGTTCTAAATGTTAATCTCAGGATTTGAAACTATGAAAATGAAATTAATAGGATTTCCTACAAGTTGTGAGAAGGCTCTTCATTTCACTGTGTGAAGTCAACCTGGTTCTTTGGATAAACAATTGACTTCTGACTTGAATATTAATGTGTGGTGAACACCAGCTAGGGCCATTTCTTTGAAGCATTAGAACAATACTCATTAGAAGACTACATGAAAATGTGAATACCACTCGTAGATTAAAGATCGAGTCATACATCAGCAAGAGTGACCATCTGTCTTCACCCTAGGTTCAGCTTTGCAATCAGTGTTGCTGGATTATTGCTGCACTGACTGTAGTCCTGTGCCAGTGGGCTCACTGTGCTCTGTGTTATAAACTGCAGGGATGCAGGATCTGTTAGCCAATGACATACAGTATGTGTATTACTGACGAACAGACTGTTTCATATGAACATTTTTAATTCCTCTGTTGCGCCAAGCAATAAAGTTGTATTTAAACAACTTCAAGAGAGAATTCATCTCAGTACAGTCATTAGGTGTCATGTGGTAAGCATCATAAAAAAGGCTTCATACCTCAATCTAGGAAGCAATGAAAACTGTACTTTATAAAATTAGTTTATAAAACAGTTTTTACCAATTAAAGTGTATTAAAATGTCATATAATGTAGTTATTAATGTTCATATACTCTGCTGCTAGTACATTGAATATTGGAGATTTCTTCATATCCAGTTTTTCTCAGTGATGTACGTAACTGGTAGGTTATTAATAGGAAATTG
Organism: Atractosteus spatula; assembly: GCF_055471065.1. Taxonomy (NCBI): domain Eukaryota; kingdom Metazoa; phylum Chordata; class Actinopteri; order Semionotiformes; family Lepisosteidae; genus Atractosteus; species Atractosteus spatula. The sequence continues at coordinate 77,341,322 of NC_142707.1, forward strand.
CATAAAATGATGCTACACTGTTATCTTAAGAAAAACAGTACATGCACCCTCTTAGCATTTTTTAAATAAATATGTTTGGAAGACTATTGATCGTGGATAAAAGACTTTGCTGCCAATGTAGATAAAATATGAATTATTGCATATTTTTCTCCAGAATTAGCTTAAGGGTTGAAATAGCATTTCTGACTGTTCAGCATCCTGCCTAATGCTCCTAAATGTCTTGAAAATCCATATCCTGTCTCCATCTCGAATTTCAGCATGATCTTGGATAGGTGCCCATCAGCCCAACATGTTACTGTAGCACTAGAAAGATTTAGCATTACAACTTTGCCAGGAACTGAATGCACCTACTGACATAATGCAGTTAGTGCCTTTTTTTGACTCGTGTTGAGTGACTGGCATGAAATTGATTAAACATTTTTTTATGTATATTAATTAAATTCTGCATCTGATGAATACATAAGACCTATTCTTGAAATAAAAGGGTCACATTAATGGAATACAACAATGAAATCCATGGACTGGAAGGAGAAATGAAAGGGTTGAAGAAATCCTCAAAAGAGAATTTCTTTGTGCTTGTAATCTTTTGAACAGTTGTACACTATATACCCAGTATGCAACAGAAGAATAATATTACAATCACTTTTTAAAGGGAACATTACAGTCCCCATACGTCCATTACGATGTTTGCACGCAACTTGTTGGGTACTTACTCATTCTGCCACTGTCTCTGCTCCTCGCCGAGATCCTCAGTTGTTCTCTGACGCACAAAACATGGAGATGTTGTCTGTCAGTTGATAATGTTACGCTTGAATGTTCTCCAAGCACGCAGATCATTTTCATGCCACCCGAGCTGCAGTCGTGCTCCTGACGTGTAGGTTAGCTCTTCCTGGAGTTCAGTGCTGTAGCCCCGGCAGTCTGGATCGGACAGATGTGGTGGTTTGGTAAGGTCACCAAACTGAAGTTCAGTTCTCATTGCGGTCAATCTCCGACTTCCAGGTTGTGGCCTGTTTGTTTCTTACAGAGAGGTGGCCTTTAGAGTGTTATGTGTACAGTATATATAGATCAACTTTAGATTGTTCTTGCAGGAATTATAATCATTTTTTGAATGGCTGTCTATATAGATTCCTAATCAACTATTTTTGGTGATTTTAACTCATGTTGCATATAAATCTACATGCTGAGCACTTGGTGTTCTTATGACTTGAGCTCAGGGAACAATGCTTTCAAATAGCCAAGCGAAACATATTCATGATCTTCAGATCTCCTGACTGTTTCATCTGGGTTTTAAGGGGGCAGTGCAAGTTGGCGGCAAGTTCACATCAGTCTGAACTGCACAGTTTCTGGTAACAACATTTTAAAGAATGAAGCTGCTCTAAATGAATGTGATTACATTTACACTTGTCGCACTAGGTCATTAATAGTCCATTGCATAGACACAAATTGGCAAGAGATGTTTGCACTTCTGTACAATATAAATACAGTGGTTCTGTTTGGGAACCACATTTTCTGTATGAACTAGAGTTGTGAAATAACTTTTTAGTGCAGTGGACCTTCCACTTCATCAGCACGTTTTCATTTAAAATGTCCCCATCAGTTATTGATGTAAAATGTAAACTTTTGCTTTATCAGTTGTCATATCATTCCTTGATTAAGAAAGCTTATTTCTATTGGTATACATTCATAGAACAAACTCTACATTTATACTTTAAATCTGAAGGGAAAGAGCTTTTCACTCAGTATACATCAAAATCATACTGTTTGATCAGTTTAAGTTTTTTTATTTTAGGAATCAGCAGTACTTATACGAGGAAGGAAAGCACCAGATTCTTGGATTATTTTAAGTTAGGAAAATAATATAAAAATAGAGATGAGAGAGAATCTTTTGTTTTAGAACAGGTAAATTTAGCAGATATTTTTAGTCTGGAGTTATAAACGGTATTAAAACAGGTAGTTAGTCAAAGGATATCCTGAAAACATTCCCAAATAAAAACATGAGACATTTTTAAGAATACAAACAGCAGTGATACGGATCACGGATTTGTGTACCATGATACATTTGAACTTTGTTAAACACTGGTGTTGTCATCCTGCTCGTGACCTTCGCCTAGCTGTGGTGCATCTCTGCCGTCTGCGGATTATGTTGTCCCCTTTGCCTCATCTGTGACCTCTGGTACTCACTGGCGAGGTTAACAGCTGTGAGGTGGGATGAGGGTCAGCACCTCCATATCTGAGGTCCTGGTTCTCTCCCGAGAAAGAGTGGCTTGCTGTCTCCAGGTGAGGGGGGAGTCAGGGTCTTGTTGAAGAGTGAGCGTGGAGGGTATTTATAGATTTTATTCATAAAGCATTTTTAATTTATTTTCTGCCCCAACTTATAGAAGACTTGCATGTTGATTCTTCTCTTCTTTATAATCACAAACGTCATACAAGTAATTCTTTCTTTGCTCTACATTGGAATCACAAGGGAATCCTTATTTTTACAAAAATTAAAAATGAGGATGATTTTTGCTCAATTAATGATGGCTTACAATTGCAATACAAACTTCCTGGTTCCTCTTTTTTGTGCATTTCTGCAGTGTGTAATTATAGTGTCCTCTGGGAGGTGCGGTTGCTAGTAAGCCTCGTGCACAGTCTGTTTGTCCTAAGGGGCAGAACAAAGAGGTCTATTTCCTGTATTCATGTCTTTGTTCCAGGCTTCATGTAAACCCTCAGCATTGGTTACTCTCTGAATAGAGACAATATAAATTCTGCTTCCAAAAATGCTAATCAGATGATCCACTTCAGCTTTTCTTCGCATAATGAGTGTACCTGAGCTCTTGTGCACTCTTGTGTCATGCGAAGCTAGCCCCTAGCCCCCCGTACTCTCTGCCTAGTAGTTAAGTTCTGGAAGGAGGACAGATTCACCCTCTTTGTCCATTATTCCTGTTCTCACCTGGTGCTTTTGCTAGATGATAAACTGTGATGTTGATTCTCACACTGACAGTAGCTGATGTGGTTGGCTGGTTGGTTTGACAGCTGCTAAAAAGATACAGGCGCTGCCTTTTTGTCTCCACATCCCTCCCCTGGTCTGGCGTGGGGCTCTCTTCCGCTCGGCTCTGTTCTCCCAGCGGGGCCATGGAGGCTGGTGCTGCCATCACCGGCACAGGGCTTTTCTTGTAACTGCCCTGGGCTGGGGCACTGGATGGACTGGAGATGGATGAGGGAAGAAGAATTCTTGTTACCTATTTGTTATGTTTGAGGGAACAAAATCTAAAAATTGGTTCACAAAGAAGAAGATTGAGACTTGTTCTTTCATTCAATTCAACTTTATTTGTCATTATACTTACACGGGTGTATAGTATAGTAAAAAATGTTTCTCATTAGTCTCTCAGGTGCAGATCTCTCACAGCTGCATGTTTTGATTATTGGGTAAGAAGTAAATTGGAGGTATTACAACACCTTTTGATGGAGATTTGCCCTGGTTGGTGAATTACGTTTGTGTTTGGGGAACCTGTTCCTGACTGTATCACACAGTCCTAGCCTAGGGCAGTGTTATATACCCTGACAGCCACCGGGAGGAAGGACCTGTGGAAACGTTCACTTGAACACCGTAGCTGGAGAAGTCTGTTGCTAAAAGTGCTCCGCTGCCTAATAACAGTCCCATGAAGCGGAAGAGAGGCGTTGTTCATGATGGCTGTGTGCTTGGTCAGCATTCTCCTCTCAGCCACCACCTCCAGGGGGTCAAAGCTCAGCCCCAACACAGAGCCAGCCTTCTTGATAAGTTTATTGAGCCTATTTGCATCTCTTGTCATGATGCTGCTGCCCCAGCACACAACAGCGTAGAAGATGGCCGCTGCCACCACTGATTCATAAAAAATGTGTAGCAGTGTTCCACACACACCAAAGGACCTGAGCCTCCTAAGAAAATAGTCGGCTCTGACCTTTCTTGTACAGGGCATCAGTGTTAACAGACCACTCCAGCTTATCATCCAGGTGTACCCCTAAGTACTTGTAGGACTGCACCCCCTCTATGTCCTCACCCTGGATGGAAACAGGGTTCAGCAGAGACTTATTCCTTCGAAAGTCCATAACCATTTCTTTAGACTTGCTGGTGTTTCGCTGGAGATTGTTAAGATGACACCACTCCACAAAGCCAGTAATCAAGCTCCTATATTCCTCCTCCCTCCCCACTAATGCATGGGTTTGATGATGTGGTCCTCTTATTCTGTTCCTCATTCTGACATTGTCCTGCTCTACTCACTCTTCTTCTCTATGAATTACAGTGAAAAATGTGAAACAAAGTGTCATTCAATGCCATGAAACACATTTGTACAAGCCCAGTTCATTTTCTAAAGCTCGTCCTGCTTCACAGCTGAATCTTCTGTAAAAAGCTTTCACAGAATACGCTCTCTGACATGGAAGCATCACGCTCAGGCCCAGTGCATCATGCTGTCTTCTGGCAACAGCTTTCTTGGCGCCTCCTCCTTGGTCTGCATGTCAGTCTGAAACCCGAGAGTGTTGCTCGTTAAGTGCTAATGAGGCGAGTGCTTGGGGACAGGCTCAGATTTACACCCTGCCAGTGCGGTGCCCGGTGGTCATGAGCTGCTTCACAGGAGCCATGGAATGTCTTACCTTTAGTCACAGAGTCCCGGAGCCGACTGCTTCAGGGGGGAGGAGAAAGAAGAAAAGACAGGCAACACTGTGTTTAAGGACCAGCAATAACTGACTAAACTTTCCTTTTCCACTCTTCTGTCCTCTTTGCTGTTTATTTGAGACAGTGCGTGTAAACTATGCCAAATCTCTTCATTTAACTATTGACGCTTCACATGGTTTGGCATGTTGAATAAAGTATTTCACACGTCCCAGTACTATACTCTTATTAAACACATACCAGGACTGCTACGATAGTGTTCATAATTCTTGGAGGCAAAACAAATTTGGCCATGCATCTTAATTTGTGTAGGAAAAAGAAGAAGAAATAACACAATAGTAAATACAAGACACATATTTACTATACAGTATATGTATATGTACTGTATACTGTATCCACTGTGGTTAATAGATATTGGGTGGCACAGCAGCACAGCACAGCAGAACTGCCTCACAGTGCTGGGGCTCTGGGGTCAGTTCTGGACCTGGGGTGCTGTCTGCTGTCTGTGTGGTGTTTGTATGTTCTGCGCGTGTTTGCGTGAGTTTCCTCTGGGTGCTCTGGTTTCCTCCCAATATCAACAGACACAGTAGTACGTTAATTAGCTTGTGGAAACTCTGGCCCTGGTGTGAGTGTGTGTCTCTCTGTGTCTGCTTTTCACCTGTTACTTGCAGGGAGAGACTTTGGCTCCCCAGCGACCCTGAATTGGATGATGCAGTTCTAAAATATGGTTTAAAATGTAGACGATATATTTACTGACATAAGAGATCTTTGAGGAATAAGACTCTTACCTAGAAACAAAGAAGAAAAGAAATAGAAATAACTTGGTGTGTGCAGCAGTGTAGCACTAGTAAAAGTACCTATATTAATGACTCTTTTGTAGTAAAAGTCCAGTAAATCACGAAAACATTAAAAAGATGCTAAATGAGATGAAATGACATCTTAAGTTTGTTCATTAAATTTGTACTTTCTCAAATACAACAAAGTAAAATTTTCCATTGCCTCCATACCTTTTGGGAAACTATTGGATGTGTTGATATGTTCACATTATTTCAGATTGTGCAAGATGATTTTGTTTGCTTATTATTTACTTAAATTGTCCAAATCTTTGAAATGGGAAAGAAATTGAGAGTTGGATTCTGGCAGAACAGTAACATTATTGTTTTTTGATTTAAGTTAATCTTTAACGACTCATACCTCTCTTTTTTTCCTCTGATAATATAAAAATATATTTTTTTAAATTTGAGTCAACCTAAAAAATGCAAAGTTTATGGTACCAATAAACCAGCTGCTGGATAAACCACCGAGGGAGAGTGTAATGGCTGTGGTTCGGGGGCGAGGAGAGTCACTGTGCACTGAGAGGAGACGGGGAGATTCATCAAGAACAGCAGAGACTAAGAATGGAACTGCACCATCTCCTCTGCATGACACACTGACACCACATTGACTGCTCGCGCAACATTCCTGCACACATTTGTGAGGGAGTTCAACGCTAAATCACTGCCATGAAAGAAATACATTATTAAAACATCACAAACTCATTACATTTACACACATTACACATATGCCTTTTTTGGCTTTAAAAAGAAGACATCATTAAAGATTCATGTATTTTAAAATGGAGAATAATCCTAAATTCTATTGTTACGTATATAATAAACAGGAATGTGGTTTATTAGGAGGGCTTAACTGCAGTATGTTGGGAGGAATAAGTAATACAAGGTAATATTTTAAACCAAACATGGCCAGCAACAGCCCAGTTCCTTCAGATACAAAGTGTTTTCTGTTACAGTGCAAATCAAACCCAGATGGTGCTATTTTAGGCCATTTAAGCCATTCTTGAAGAATGGCGATTCAGCAGTCTTAAAACCTCTGCTTTAAAAATTAAATGTTAAAATAGAGCCCTTGACTATATAAGGAAAGTGTGATACTGTTTTCCTTCCCGTCCTCATTTTTGTAGTTGTATCATTATCAATTAGTGTAATAAAGTCCGTGAATTCCTGCTGTAGTCTGCCTTCAGCCTCATGTACAGAATGAAATCCATGAAGTGGTTCTCTGTGTTTTACAGTGTTTTTAACACTATAAAAGCAACTCCTTTTACACAATAATAAACACGTAAAACAAAACATCAAAAAAAAAAATTTACAAAGTGATTTCTGCAGTTTTCTGTAGTCCAAATTCCTTGTATTTTTTTCTCTGCTACTGTAAGATTATATTTGTATTTGAAAGGACATACGAGGAGTTTTTCCCATATGCCTTAAATATCTTTCCCTGGGTGAAGTTTTGTCAAGCTGGAATGTTTTACAGCACAAAGCATCTCTATGTTGTAGATACCAGCTGCTCTACAGTTGCCTGACATTTGAAAGTATCAACAAATTGAATATTTGTTGACAGGCTTTCAGAGCTCTTAGTGGGAGTTCTGAGATTTGGTTTCTCACCTTAGTTTACCAGCATTTTTTAATATTTGTTTTAAAAAGTTAAGTTCAGTTATTATGATTTTCAAAAAATGAAAACAAAATAGAAAATTATTTTCACACAAATACTGTTATAGTGGGAATACCTGGGTGCTATTCATTTCTTCCATGCTGGAAAAATACCCTTGAATACTTAATTTCAGGTATTCATCTTTGAAGGAGAATACTCATTGGTTGCTGCACAACAGTGTGGAATAAATGTCACGGGTGTGTATTATGATCCAGAAGTCTAAACATTGTCCATTTTGTTTTTATATGTGTTTTTGAGAGAACATTAACTAATCAATAGCAGTCAAATGTATGTGAACAGCAGACTGAGGAAAGTTGCCTTCATTTTGCAATTAGGGCTTTCATGATGTAGCTTACAATAAATTACTTTTGCCATGTCTGAGCTTTTAATGCTTATTTGAACTGGGGCTTGTTCTTATTTTTTATTTTTTGCTAATCAGCAGTTTCTGTAGATAACACAAGTGGCTGTTGTAATCTGAAATATTTGTTTTATTAACAGTTGTACAGGCAGAAGACACAGAATATCACAGACATGATAAAGGAAGGGTTGAGGCACCTTGTTATCAAGGATATTGTGTAAAGGACAAGAGGGTGGGATTTTAGTCTGTGTTTCACAAACTGTTGACTCAGCAGGATAAAAGTATTGAGAAATGAAACCAAAGAGTGAAAATGTTTAACTGTAGAATGTTAAGAAACAACGGAAAGTGTCTTTTATTGTGTAAGTTAAGCTTCATATATTAAGAAGACCTTAATTTGTGGTATAAAATGCTGCGCCTGTTAAAATATATGCATTTAAAGTATTAGTTGGGGAAAAAAATGAACGTTCATCAGTTCATCAACTTTAGGCTGTGATGAATGTCAACTAAAGGTTTGAAAGAAAGTGCTATCAGAGTTGTTTCTGCCATGGTCTAATGTCTTCTGAAAGATACTGACCCTCCCAGTTTAATGCAGCCCATTCCCAGCTGCTGTCAGCTCACTTGTGTCCCTGGAATTTGTCGAGTGCAGGGTGTTGCGTTCGATGCCTGCTGTCTCCGACGAAGATCATACTTCCTCCACAGTCTCAGGAGTTTCCCTTTGTTTCTTCTGGAAGATTCTCTTTTTGGAGAGAGATGTTTGGAAATATTCAGATATTTTTGTCAGCTGGTTCCTTTCTACTGCTTTACTTGTTGCGTCACTTTGTTCTGACGTTTACAACATAGGAAGTAGAGAAAGGTCTGTTTACAGGAATGGAATACACTGTCACGTTACTGCAATCCCCTATTGTAGGCTAACAGTTCTTTAACAGAACACAACGCTCGAGATGAAGGTTACATCGGAAAACAATTCTTCAGAAACTTTGACTATTAACCATTCGAAGTTTTTGTGAGCTTTTTATTGTATTTACAATCCTCATGAATATATTTAAGGATTAATATTTTCATGTTGCGTCAGGTAAATATACCTGGCAGCGTAGCTGTGCGACACTGTGGAAAGGCTTACTGTGTGTGAGAAGCAGGCAGATACTTGTGGGTGAAACCACACGCATGTGACTCATGTTGCCTCTATATTCTGCATATTCTGATCTTGAGCAGGCAGAAGCTCCTGCTTTCTGCCCCCAAGTTTCTGCATGTTCCCTCAGCAGTTTTCACCTTCACTCCATTTCTAAGTCAGGTTCCTGCAGCTCTTGCCTATGAATTTCAAGATGTGCTGCATTGCAGATTTGTGTTTTTAACAGCACATATGAAAACTTGAAAGAAAGTTTTGATCTTTTCCTCTGCTTACTTCCTTACTTCCTTTGTCAGAATATTCTTGATCATGGGTGCATCTGAAGTCTTGTGAAACTAGATTGCATCGCTTACTTTTTTCATGGAATTTTGTTTTCTGTCGGACATAAAGTGAACCTGAATATGTGCTTGAACTTCTCGCATTTTTCAAGAATAACAATATGACAGTCTAGTTCTGAAGTAAAAAAATGCATGTCATAAATTAAAGAACTTAACTCTGACTATGTCTGTATTCCTTTAAAAGTTCCTCCAGAGAGCCACTGTGAGAGTTAATCCACTGATGTGATTTCATATATCAGGTCTAAGGCTAATTGCATAGTCAGCTAAACAACCCCATAAAATCACTTTCACTCTGTGTTTAGTGAGATGGTCCCGATTTTACACAAGAAAGACAGAGTATGGAAATCAGAAGCGAGAGAGTCACTATCATAACATGATATGAAGTACTGTACCTTTTAAATCTGTACAGGTAGAGTTCAAAAATGGTTTACAGTTTTAGGAATATGAAAGAGTTTAAATGAAGTAGATAGAACGAAGTAAGATGGATGTGGAATCATTGGATTGGATGGTAATAGTTTAAAGATATTATGCTTGAAGTGCAGAACAGACTTTCTCCAGGTATAAGCAAATCCGAAATCAGAAACCTGTGGCTCCTGTGGTTTAATACAGGGAGAAAGAAATACCTTTTAAAGCCATTAATAAGGAACAGGATCTCTTTAAAGGAAAGGAATTTCATAAGCTTCTAGTGTAGATCAAAATGGATATTGAAAAGGCTAAGAGATGGAAAACATTGTGATAGAAGTTAAAAAGATTTTTTGGTATTACAATGTCAAAAGAATTATAAAAGATGAAGTATTGCAGAGATAAAAGGGGATTTTTTTTACAGTGAAAGGAACGTGGTTCAAATATTAAATTATTATATTGCTCAGGTGTTCACTAAGGAAGAGAGACTTTGATCTATAATAGTATTAGAACAGAAGAGGCAGATGCTTAACAGTGGCTTAAGTTAAAATAGGTCTTAATTAACAAACTCGTTAGAAGTCTTTGGACAAACAACAGCTGTAATACAAACAGAGCATATGATACGGCATATTATGGTTGTGGAAATGACACAGAGGATTATAGGATGTGATTTACCATCAATTGGTGAGATTCATACCATCTGCTGTTGCAATAAAGCCCAATCCATCATTCAGGATCCCAGCCATCCCGGCCACAGACTGTTCTCTCCCCTGCGCTCCGGCAAGCGGTACTGCACTGTTAAAGCACAGACCACTAGGCTTAAGAACAGCTTCTACCCTACTGCAGTGCACATCCTCAACAGCTGACTGCAGGGCCTCTTTTTGCATGGTTGGCCATGTTTTTTTTCACTGCTACATATTTATTGCCCCACAACATTATAACATGTTATTATTTATTAGTTTTGTAATGTACTCTCTACATTGTGTGGTGTTGTCTGTGTACTGTGTATGTCTTGAGAGAGCCGCGCAATTCAGAATTCTAATGTACGTATATATAAGACAATAAACTCTGCATCTACATCTATTAAGGTTTTCAAATAGTTCCTTATAAAATATTGATTCTCAAATTGTAGATGTCAGCTATTCAGAGAAGTGCATGTGTTTGGATTAAGACCTGTTTAATGCCTAGAAAACAAGTGTACATGTTATTAACAGAGTGCCATTGGTCCGGAACGCAATACTTTGTCAGGCCCCATTGGGCTGGGGTCGGGTAGCAGACCTCTAATATCAGCCCTTGTGTCCACTCCAGTGTTAGCGCGACCTGACCTGTATGACGTAGCTACTGTAAGTAATTTTATTAAAATAGAAAATATGAAAACATGTCTCAAGCTTTCTGAAACCGATTAAGTAAATTACAGATGAAAAATGTACATGATTTTTAATTATTCCATTTTTAATTCCCAATTTTTCAGTGCACACAATACATTTCCAGGGTCGTCTGGCGTACCACCTGGGGGCTCTCTGTGTACCCGTACCACAGTTTGAGAACCACGGTTTTAGACAGACAAGACTTTTGGACACCTGGCAGATGACATTTATATATAGACAAGTAGAGAGTTATGTGCAAGTAGAAAAAACTACAAGTACAAATGACCAACACTTTGAAGAAGTTACCGATGAAAAAGATTGTGGTGTTTATGTTAACACATCATTTTAGGTAATGTTGGAACATAAGAAAAAAGGCAAACAGAATGTTAAGATATCTAGCAAAAGTAAATCAGAAATATTGTATTTAAAGTGTATAATGCAGTGGTTAGAGTCTATTTAAAATATTGTGTTCAGGTTCTGTTGCCACAATTCAAAAAGTATAGTCTAGTAAGTATAGTATAGTTTTTTTGTCATGAACAGAGAACACTATGAATGGATTTAAACTAATCGTTATTCAAAAAGGCATTGACTAAGTTACCCAGTGAGTTTATTCAGTATCAGCAATGAAATGCACCAGAGGACTCAAATTGGATCTAAGGAAAAGTGCCTTTTCAAAAAAGAACAGGGCACACTACTGTACAAAAAATGTGCATTGTGACCGTATCAAGTTATGTTGACACCACCACCTTTTTTAGGAGAGGACTAAACCCAAAATAACTGCTAAAAACATAAGCTAGATGGGACTTGGTATATGTTTGTATAATATTTTTCACTCTGCATTTCTAGAAATAGTCGAAAGAAATGTGCATATTTCTGTGGACAGTGATCACCCTTGAAGAAACTGGTGTGGGATGCCACACAAGGTATTTCTCTCTTTCCCAAACTAAAGGTGACACATCAATGAGAAGTACTGTGCCTAGGGCTCAGGTTGGATCATTAACTGTTGTTATTGTATCAAATTCAATACCGCTTTTCCAGTTTGTATGGCGCCTTAAAGAAAGCATAGTAGATGGACGTCTGCTGCTTGTTTGTTTGTTTCCTGGGATGGATATCATCTAGTAGCATCATAAAGCTCTTACATAAGTCTTTTGTGATGTGGCAAGCATCTTATAACTAATGCATGAGATACACTGTTCATATGAGTCAAGACTTCCTAGGAGCAAGACTCTATACCTGCAGGGCAGTTTATGTATGTAATATGTTAATATTTGCTTCATATGATGTAGGAGCTGGAAAACACATTTCTGCATATTTCATCAATATGAAATATCTTTATTTCTGAACCCCTTTAATAGTCGGGTTTCAGAAAACCCAGCTAGGTGTTTTAAAACAAGCCAAGCTACCAGATCTCTCTGGAGAAATAGATGGATGAGAGAGAGGTTTGTTCTAAAGATGTCTGTGAAGAAGATGACAAATGAAACATAAAAGTATTTAAGTCCAGTTTTAACCCTCAACTACTGTGATATCTGAAATGCTTTCTTTTCTAGAGGGTAGGATTACTTCTTTTCTTCTGTGGTGCCTGAATTTGGGGCTTTTATAAAGTTTGGCTCATGATCAAACAGATGCAAAGCCAAATAGTCATCACTATGTATTATGGTTTGCAGGCCGTCTCTGTGCAGATCCCATACTGTGCTTAATCTTTAGAAATCTGGAACATCTAGCAGGGAGAGAGAGAGTAGATCAGCTTTTGTGCATCTGTTGTTTTTTAACAACAGGAACACGTTTTTAATTCTAAAAAAAAATGCCGCAATGTTGCTTTGCAAAGTATTTGTTGTAAAACCTTTCAAAGTTCCCAGGTGTCTAGTAATATGCGTCTGCGGATTTTAAACTGTCTCTCAAGTGTAGGAGAATGCTCTCTTGACCTCTGCTGTCGCTGGCTGTGTCTGCAGATCACCTGAGCTCCAGTGGCACGTCGTCCTTCAGACCCATCAGGACCCAGACGGCCATCCCCACGGCCCACGTCATGCCCTCCACCTCCGGCTCCCAGCTCGGCGCCCCTCCGTCCGGGAGCGCCTGGAGCACCTGCCTCACCTTGCCCGCGAGGAGGGCGGACCCCCTGGACAGCCCGCTGGACATGAAGGACCCCCGGCCGCCGCGGAGGTGGTCCTCCCTCACGCGGCTGAGCGCCGCGGACCGACACAGTCCCAACTCCAAGGTGGAGACGCAGAATCTCGTGGGTGGGTCTGTGGCAGATCAAGCCCAGCTGTACAGCTGCCAGCTAGACCACTCGCACCGGGGCATGGAGCTCTTCACGCTGGAGGACCCCCAGAGTCACCCCAAACTCTTGCCCATCTCTGGCCCCAGGTGTAATAAGTACCCTAACAGCAACAAAGCCGACGTCCCCCTTCCTTCTCCCCTGAAGCCCAGTTCCTTAGACCTGACCTACAGTGCCTTACCTGAAAGCAAAGCAGTAGCTGGCCAGCAGGCCTCTGGGCAGAGGTGTTTGCCTCTGGGGCACCAGGCGATGGGGGGTTCGCCGATCCAGCCAGCTGTGAGAACTCAGATGTGGCTCAGTGAACAGATGCACTCCAACCCCGTGGATTACAGCAGGCCATCTCCGCAGGGCCTGTGCGCGGTGGCTGCCTGGCAGCAGGAGCAGCAGCTGCAGCGCCTCCGGAAAGAGGCTGAACTGATGGAGGTGAGTGGGCTGAGCGAGACACGGTTTCATGACAGCTTGTCTCCCCCTAGTGGACACGAGCCGATATTGCGGTAAGATCTTCCTGCCTTGCTTGACACTTGCTGCATAGGAATATCTGGTGTTTTTACTTAGGTGTGACTTGACTAGTCGGCATCACGACCAATCAGAAAGCCCAGAAAATAATTAAATACATTCACTTATTTTATTGTTTTTTAATAGTTTTCAGTGCTGTGTTTTCAGCAGCAGCTCACCCCAACCCTCTGTGACTAAACAGTTCATAATCCATGCCAGACGAATACATTCATAGACAAAATGTTTTTTAAACTACTGTGTTACTATATATTGCTTTTCAGAAGGTACCTTTAAAGAATGAGTTGCTAAATAATGCAAAAGTATATATTTTCTACCTCTGTGCATTTTTCTTCTTAACTATCTTTTTGTGATTTTTTTTGCAACCCATCAGCAGCACTACAATAAAGAACATTTAAACATGTTACAGTAGAGAAAATCACAGAAAATTAATGAATATTTCTGTGCCATTAGCACTTCTGGATTCAAGTGTTAAAAAATAGATTCTTAGGTCCCGGTGTATCACAGTGTCCTTTGGAAGATATGACAAACCTCTTTGGGTGTTCACGTTCATTGAAACTGAATTGAGAAATTGACACAGTTGTTTTTATGTGGTGATATTTATATCTTGAAAAAGACATCCTTTTACCTTCTCTTCTCTCCAGTCAGAAGAAGGCAAGGTTTAAGGTGTGTATTAAAAACTAACATGGCTGCCTGACAGTTAAACCATTTTGTTTGTTGTGTATCATGCTCACTAAGTTGTTTCACTAAGCTGTAGTTTCATACTGGAATGCTGCATAAGAGCAAGCAGCTCTGTGAGTGCAAATCTCTTTCTGAAAACTTCAGAATACAATTGTTTTCATACCCTATTTCACATTGTAAATTAAGAGGGCAAGCTTCAAATTGAGACTCATTTACCCTTTTTACTAAATAATACTGGACATAGAAATCCATGCTTTATTTTTTTATATACATTGATTTAAATCTATTGAAATCCAAGCTTTATTTTTTTATATACATTTATTTAAATCTATTGAAATCCAAGCTTTATTTTTTTATATACATTTATTTAAATCTATGGAAATCCAAGCTTATTTATGGGGGATATGCAATATATTTTATGATCAATTCAGTTTTTTACATTTTGAACGGTTTGGAAAAACAGATTTCACATCCTAGCTGTCCAAGAGGATGGGCTTTGTTTTTGGAGCAGGAGGGTGTTAAAGATTGCCCATCCAAGCCAGAGTGGAGCTGACTGCTTCCACTTTATTTAAAAGCAGGAATTGAATTGCCAGATATGAAAGCAGATGTCTGTGTGTAATAGGTGTTGGAGCACAGATGTTGATGAACTGTTCTGTGAGAATGGATATGCACCTAATATACTAATCATGCCAGTGTGGCCAAAAACTCTGAGATCAGTAATTGTGCTTCACCAGACTTCTTAGTCTTCAGTGTTTTACAGACAGCTGCCATGACTTTGGCAGCCTTAACATCTTTACAGTGCTAACCATAAAAAAAGCAAATCCTTTTGCTCAAAATAAATAATTAAGTCACTTAATTGGTAACATAATTGTGCCAAAAACCTGAGCAGTGCCGTGTATTTTATTTTTTATTGCATCGAACAAACATCTACATGCTTAAAATAGTCAAATAGATGATTATGTAAAATACAGCAAGGATAACCACATGAATCTGTGAATTTACATGTAGACTGTTGAACATTTGGCAGGTTATGCTTTTTTATTAGAATCACACTGTTCCATCCAGTACCGATGAAAACCAAATATCATGCTGACGACGTGAGCACTATGGAGGCTGACACTCTGGAAGACGTCTTTAGCTTCTTTGTTCCGTCAGTCATCAGGCTGATTGTCTACCAGTAAATTGGTGGACTTGTTCTACCTGACAAATCCTTTGTTTCTGAATTTCAGTATATTGCCAAATGAATGTATATAGAACATTACAGCTGTGATAGTAGGTAAGGGATATGATGGAAACTTTTGAAATCCAATTCAAGAAATAAGTTGTGTATAATGCATTGGATACTGTTTAGTGAGGTGTATTCGGTGTACATGCCAGGTCTTCAGGAGGTTTGTTTGTACCTGGAGTACAAACTAGTGTCCTCTCTTCCTGGAGGAGTGCACCTTGCTCAGATGTCACCTTTCATGAGAATGATTGCAGACAGGAGGAGGTTATTCGGCTTGTCTAGCAAATGTCTGTGATAAATCCTCACACTGTACAAAGGAGCTTAAAATGCCTTCCAGAAGTGATACATTAAAAAAAATCTTTTTACATGCATTTAATGACATACTTATAAAAGCAACGAATATGTGATTAGGCTGAGTGGCGTAGCAGTGGGTGCAGGTCAGTGCACACTGTATAACACACCCAACCAGCAAGGCTAGAGGCAAGTAGCAGTGCTGCAGTCGATTTCAACAAGTGCCTCAGATAAGAAACATTTCTTTTATGTAACAAGAAAAATATGAGTGATTAAAGTTTCAAGGTCCTACACATAGATTTCCTGTGCATACATGCAAGGGAAAATTTGTGCAGTTCCTTAAAATGTCAGTGGTCTCTGAAGCCTAAGGGTTAGTTTACTTTAGTGTAATCCACTGTTACTCTAGCATTCTCTCTTATACAAGGGTTGTATTTTACAGCCATAACATCTGAATAATACAGTATGTTACTACACAGGAACAGGAACCCGTACATGTTTAATTGAGAAATGTCACTATATTTCAGATCTCATTCCACATAAAATAAAGAAAAGATATAATGTGTGATCCCTATTATACATTCATAGATTGGCTGTTGTAAAGCAATTGAGGACATGGTATTTGAAAACACACATAGCCTTTCAGGATAAGCTGAAAACTTTTACAGTGACCTCAGGTAAGTTAACGTGACTGATCACACCGTTAGGAACTGAAAAACGGAGCTGTGTTTATTGTACTAAGCCTCTTCAGGTGATTTCAAATACCATCTGCTTCTCAAGCACTCCTGCAGTTCTGGCTCAGCAAATGGTTCTGCACCTTGTTCTGAACATTAAGTGACTTGGATTAGGACTATGGACTACTGGGATCTCATAAATATTGGCTTGCCCTGCCTGTGCGAATTTGTGGAAGATCTTATCTGGAATGACCACCATTAATTTTACTTCTTCATGTAGTTATCATCTTTTACCACCAGAGGGAGCCCAGCACACCGTTTGTCATTTGGTCACTTCCTCAGTTCTAGTTGGGAACATGAGATAAGATGAGATGAGATCACTTTATTGGCCATATACAATTTCTTGCATTAGGAATTTGTCTTTTTGCATATCCCAGCTTGCTCTCCATGAGACACACAGACAGGGAGAGAGAAGCTTGGGATCAGAGACCAGAGTCAGCCATTAATACGGCGCCCATGGAGCAGCTGGGGTTAAGGGCCTTGCTCAGGGGCCCGATGGAGTAGACTCCTCCACCGCCCACGGAATACGAACCGGCAACCTTCCAGCCACAGGAGCAGATCCTTAGCCATCGCTCTACCCATTAAAGCCACTTAGAGATTTTTGTTTGACTTTTATTGATGTTGCTCTTGTGAGCAGTCTACACAGATAGGCACTTTTTTGTGTGTGGTTTTCAGTTTGTGGTCCATTGCCAGGGTATTTTTGTTAACAGGCCTTCTTGTTGTACTTGTTAATTGTAAGATTAGACTTAATTTGGAGAAGTCTTTTATGACAGTGTTGTTTAATATAAAATCATATTTCCTGCTTTATTGCTCTTCTGCACTAAAATCCCTTGAAATTGTTTAGAAGCTCTTTATTTTATTCAGGTGCATAAATAAACTACCTTTGTCGTGGGTCACGTTGCCCCCGAGCGCCTTCAGAGCGGCCCGCACAGGGTCTCGCGTGGCTCAGGGGCACTGCGGGCGGCCGCCTCACATGAGCTTGACCAGGATGAGCATCAGGATGAGCACTAAGACGATGAGGAGGAAGTTGAGCAGGAGGTTCAGGCCTCTGTTGACTGCCAGGTCCATGCTGGGGAGAGGCTGTGCTGGGGGCTTGTCTTCCAGGGGGCAGGAGCTGCAGGTCTCGTGCAGGGGGACAGCTGAGAGATGACTACTCCATCCTGCTGCGTTTCAAGCGTCGTGTTAGCATTAGCAGATTCAGCTACTGGGGGGAGAAAAACAGTCAGAAACCAAGCTGCGGCTCAGTGTGCTCTCCAGGCTGTGTCTTGTTGTGGACAAAGAAGCTGAATGGATTGAACTTCGTTTGTGCCAGCAGACAAACTGCGAGCTTCACCTCTGCTTCCTCTTGAGCTCTTGAGCCTTTTTGTTGTTAGAACCAAGCAAATGAAATTTCTTTTGTCATTCCTATTCCCTTTGTGAACAACCTTACTAGTGAGACAGCAGAAATGAAACTGTCCGCTCAGCTGTTTCTGTGTTGTGAACCATTTGTTGAATTGACTTGTTTTAAAAATCTTGGACTAGATCAACTGAACTGCCAGCATGTGTTTCGGAACGTGTGTGGACCGAACACAAGACACAAAAGAAAATATTAACAACATACACCTTTTGTATTTAGCATAAATAACATTTTGGTCAATTTTGTGGCCAGTGCATGATTGCAAATTGAAGGGGCCTAGAACAAGCTACCTGTCCATCTGAGCTTTCTGCTTTCAAGGAAGAGATGGGTGAGATACAGTAGGCAGAAAAAAACATCTTCTAGCAACCAGACAAACTAGATATGTTAGATGCAAGAGGAGACCATTCTGCCTTTATGTTGTAAAAACACTAACATTTGTGTTAAATGACTCCTCTGACTAAAGTAGGGTCATTGTAATATTGATCTCTGCATCTGAATGCAAAAACACACAGATCATTTTTAAAGATAAAAAAGACGTAACATTATTCATTTTTAGTATTCAAATTTGATATATTCTACAGATATAAATGCCATCATTCTGACAGAAAAAGTATCCCTTTGAATTTCAATTTTGGGTGCTATAAGTGAAAATTGTTTTATTCCAGCTTTTGAGTAGTTGCTGTAGAACAATATAGAGTATATAGAACTTGGTTTCATAAAGTACCTCAGATTCTACAGTATATTCATTGGTTATTAGCCTGAGAAGAAGAGTCAGTTTATATGATAATTTGTATGGTCCTGAATCAAGTATTTACAGTGATTGCAATTTCATAATATTTGAGCTAATATGTAATACTTAACTTTTCCATAGTTTATAATGTGTGAATACAAATACAGAATTTAATTGGGCCTTGGATTTTTAAGTAATTAATTACTGTACAAAGCATACCTAAACCAATCAATCTGGCAGATTTGTACATTGTCTTGTTTTTTCTTTCTGGTTTCTTGTATTTTTTTGGATTTATTTTAACAATTTCTTAGCTGTAAATATCTTTCAGTTAAGTTTAGATACAAAGGAAGTGCTGTCAAGTAATTTTAGAATTATGTACAGTGATAATATTTCCATGTGTGGCATATCATTCATAGACACGCAAGGGAAATGAAATAGGACATGCAAAGCATTCATTAGCAAATCTTTTTAAGAGGTAATATAGAAACATGAAAATATTGGTAGAGACAAACTTGTGTCATAGAAGGAGTTTGTCCCTGTGTTCCCTGGGTGTAGGAAGTTTAAGTTGTATATCTCAGCCAGTGTTTGGTTGCATAGTTTCTCACTTAGATACTCGGTGTTTCACACATATTTCCTTGCACACCCTGCTAGTGCTAGCAGAGGTCTAGAAGAGCCGGACTGTGAAACTGGTACAGCGTCCGCACTTGTGTGAGCAAGCTGTGGCACAGAGTTGCAGGCCGCAGGACGTGGAGTGAAGGGGAGCAGGCGTGCTTGAAGCTTTCAGGCCCAGGCCTCTGGTGGAATATCGCCAGGGAGTGACTGTGCTTCTCTCTCAGCAGTAGGCAACAGTGAGGCACGCAAAGCGAAGTTTCACAAGCAAAGTGATACGGACCTTCACAGTACAAATCTTTATGTGTTTTAATGTAAAATTTATTTAATTTTTAGTCTCATTGGAAAAGAGCAAAAAAAAAACCCTTCATGCATGGTGGACTAACCAAACCAATTTTCTTTTTATTCTAAAAGATAAATCATTTTTGTATTACTGTTTTGACTAATTCTATAATGTCCTTTGCAACATTTTTTACAGAACAAATCCCACGCGTGTTGCTCAGCTACGACAGTTCTTCCCCCCCCCCCCGCCCGCAGCCTCGCAGATGTGCTCAGGTGGTCCTCCCATTGGGTGGCGGCTGGACTCTGTCCAGTGAAGATCGGGGGGTTCAGAGTAGCAACACAATGATGTAGATTAGCAGAAGGCAGATCAAGATGAGACAGAAATTGACAAATAGCTCCTGCAGGTTCTGTTTTGTCTGTGGATTCACTTCGATGGTGGAGGCCCTCCTGATAGCCGAGCGAGTCATGTGCTGAACTTTCTCCATGCTGGACGTGAGATTAGAGGACTAGAGTGCAGGGGGGCTGGAGGTTAGTGAAGAGAGTGCAGGCAAGAGAGAAGGAGTGCAGTGTCTTCTGGTGAGCCAGGGGCTTCGTGGGGCTAAGAAAGGGAGCAGCAGAAAAGGAAGATAAGTGAGCATGAAAAAATAAGACACTGTTCCGTGTCTGGTGGATCAGGAATGTATGCAATCATTCATTTAGTTGACTCGCATTCACATAAAATGTGCAAACTTTCCTCATTATTAATTTAATCTACTTTTGTTTCTACTTTTGCCCATGGGACCCTCCACATGTTTTAATTCTTTTTTTTCTTATGTAGGGTCTCTGCTAGACAAACAGAAGATTCCTGCAGTGTTTCTTTTAAACTGTCCTTTGTGCTAAACTGTCTTTTGTGCTGCATAATATGTTTTCCATATTTTTCTGAGCCAGTCTTAGTCTTGGTATTTGCCTCTTAGTGCACAGTGTCTTCAGTATGTTTGAAGAACTGTGGTCAGTATGTATGGCAGATACTACAGTGATTAATAAAATCGTTCCTCAAGCCCAGTCTCACATTTTTATTAGATGCAGTTTACCAAAATTAAATTGACTTAGCTAAACATGGATGCCTTGTCTCCTCAATTTCAAAGTGTGCTGGAAAGGGGATTCTCAGAAAAGTCATGTAAAACTTTCATGATTCTTTCTAATTTACATACTTGCTATAAATGTAACTTAAGAATGTTGTTTTCCTCTGAATGACCATTCATGCAAATATTAGGAAGCTGTGACCTGTCAAAAAGGAATTGAAATAGTTTCACCGCTGAAAGAATATGGTCAAAGGTGGTGATTGTGACATCACTGTAGAGGTGGCAGGGTGACACAGCCTGTTGTTTGATACACAGCTATTATCTCTTGATTGAGTGCCAGTTAGGGAGCTATTATTACCCTGTCAGACTGGAGCCTTGAAATCTCACAGTTGCCACAGTTTTCATGTCTCTTTGAAGGTTAGAAAGCTTTTTTAATTTGTCTTTAATGATACAGAAATTAAGGGATCAAGGTTCAGAACTGGAGACAATGTTATTTTAAAGTATTTGTTAGTGACATTTAATTTTCTGAAAACTTTGAACATAAAGGGAAACTGAGTTTTTTTTATTTTAAGCCCTTCCTTGAAGTAAGTAGTAAGTAAGTAGTTTTTTATTTTTTAAGTTATCTAAATTATACTAAAAAGCTATGTTTACAGTGCAATTAGATACTGTAGGTCAGGAAAATGTTCAGAATGCAAGGTCAAAATAGAATGTGAAAATTCAGTGCAAAAACTTTTAATATAATATAATAAAAGGTCTTTATAAGAGTCAAATTAAAAAGTATTTTACTTGTAACTTACTGCAGCTGAAAATGCTAAACATCGTTTTGTAAAACTAAAGCGAAATGTGTTTGTGTTTTTTTAACTGATTCTTACTCATATCCCATTCTTTTTGGATTTTATACATTGTGCCAAATTAGTTTATTGACTCTTAAAAAAAATAACTCATAAAATTTCAAATGCATTTCAAAATAGCAGTGCCTGTCCTGGTTTTGTGCCAAGTGAACTACAGGAATAATGGTATGAGATGAGACAGTAATAAAGTTGTCAGCTGTGTGATATAAGGGGAGACGACAGAACAGAGCATCAGGGTTTCATGACGTGAGGGTGGATGTCCCGCTGACACTCTCGCACTAAGAAAGTTTGAATCTGCGTCTCTACATTTTGTTCCTCACTCTCTGTGGCACTGTTCTGGCATCATTGGCTGTAGAAATTAGATTATGTACACAAAGCTAAACAAGCTGTGCACTGTCTTTGAATGACTTTGAAGCTGTCTGTGTGACTGACACGACACTGTCCAGAACAGTGATGAGTTGTGGATGCAAGATATCTTGCTTGCTCCTGCTATGCAGTTGATGTTATTCTTAGTTATGACCTTTGCATATCACAGTCTGACATCCCATTTTACTGCAGCCAACCTGGTTCCATCATGCTAAATGCCGATAGTCCTTAGGGGATGGGGATACAGCTGGGCAGGTCATGTCAGAGAAGAATCAATTCACCAAAGAGGTGCTGACTGTAATCAACCTGCAGAAATTTAGTCTAGAACATGTTTATGAGTACAGCTAATTACTAAACAGACAGGAAGGGCATATACGTTGAAACACGCACCCATTGTCAGAGACAAACAAGGGGTCTGTGAGTCCAGAAAGCAGCTATGTAACAGCCAGAGCAGATACAGAGTTTATTGTTGTCATTCTCCACATTGCAGTCCTCACAGTAAACCTTGCCGATAGACAGGGTGCTTGGATTCCATGGCTGTGTTAATCCCTAGTTTCTAGTAACAAGATCGGCGTGTTCTCATTGTTGACTGGAATACAAAATGTGCCTTGCTTAGCTTCACTTCAATCGTTACTTTATAAAATATTGAAGTTTCCCAACAACTTGCTTGGGTGATATCTCTGTGGTCTGTAAAACGTAATCAAGCTATGCATGTTTGTACATCTGGACACAGCATTTCTCTGCCTTAAGATTTTACAGATTTATTCAAGCCGCTCTTGAAACCCTGGTGACTGATGCAGTGTGCTTCTGTTGCAATAGTTATTGAAGAGTGCTTTGGCCTATTTTCTGTGGTTATTAAATTTTGGAAAAAATTGGGCAACTGTATTGACATTTAATGTTTTAAAGTTTGAATAGCTCCAAAAATAATGAGAAATATTTTTTTTCATTATTATTTAAAGGGGAACTGCAGTCCAAATTTCTCAGACCGGTTATTAAATCTTGGTAACAAAATAAATTAATTGATAGCATCGCAAAATTTAACAAATTCCCAATTAAGCAGAAAACGGTGATCTTTGTGACAGTACTGTATATTGTCTCAAACCCCTGGGCGAGTTTGCACAAATTGCGAAGTGAAGTGGCCCTTTCTGCTCACTAGTCACTGTAAGGACTAATGTACTGTGATGTAAAAGCGAATAAGTACAGGTTGTGCAGCACACTTTCCACCGCAACAAGTAAGTAGTATTTGTTGACAAAACCATCTCTATGTCAAGAGCAATATTTCCTTTATATTAAAAGAGATGTATTCACAGGCCTGCTTGTTTACAATATAATTGGGCTGGTTCACCTCAGCGGAAATTTGGTTGCCTCGTTCTGAATCGCCATGTACGGTGCTGTTTTGTGATATAAATTGGAGGTTTTACATGTTACTGTGTACATCTTATTGTGGTTTGAAATGCACTCACAAATGCCAGTTCTTTCTAACCCCAAAAGTGAACAGTACTTTAATAATAATACTCAATGTAATGAGGGTGTAACAGTTAGGTTTGTAGTTAAAATTCTCAAAGCATAGCTTTTCAGAAAAGGCCTGTGGATGCTGTGATTAATCTTTTTAGTAGATTTCTAATTCTACTGAAAGTAATTTATTACAAAAAGGACCCGTAGAAACTGTTTATAAAGTACAGACAAAAGTACAAAAAAGGTTTTGCAGTGTAAAAATACTATGTTGTGACCATTTCAGTTTGAAACAGACTGATTTCATAAAGTGGTACATTACTTTCAGGGATCATTTCTATAGTTTGCAGTAAAAATATTTATTGAAGGATTAGTCTGTTTTCCAAATGCATATATAATTTCAGAATCACAGAAGGGATATTTTTCCATATTAATCTGCCTTTCTGAAAAAGATCATTGTAGGCTTATGTGAGATCTTGGTATACATTTGTTTTTGGGCTGCAACTTGGTAATATTTACTTTATAAATGGGCAAATACAGAGACTTTAATTTTTCCTTACAGAAATATTTTTGCTTGAGATCTGCAGTCCAAACAAATCAGCATAATCATATATTGAAACAAAGAAAAAGAATATAGTCTCATGCACTGCTAATCTAACGAACTACTGGATAGATGATACAACAGTACTGTATACCGGAGTCTAAAGGGAAAATAGTGCTCTACCATTGTATATTAATTTAAGAAATATGTGCAGTTATCAGTCTCATTTTCTATATATTATGACAACCAACTGCCCACATGCAAAGTAAATAAATGTTAGTTTCTATTTGAACCAATCACTTGACAAACCTGATAAACATTTGTAGTGATATATTCAGACTGAACAACCATGTAAGTCAGATAACTCATGAGGCGGCTTGTTTGTAAGGTTGTGCTGACAGTATCAAAACAGTGTTGTTGTGGACATTATATCCTTGACGTTGTTAAGAGCTTTGAGCAACTTGGGCTTCTGAACTCGGTCTGACTTTAAAAAGCAGGGAAGGCATCGACAAGCGAGACCGAGAATGTCCAATCAGTCAGCAGGAAGGCTTCTCATACAATTGTAATTTAAGCGGTTTGTGACCACCACTCTCAGTAAGTTAAATAAATCTAATTCTTTTTGATAATGTGCCTTACTACAGAACCATATTTGTCTCTTAATAACTAGTTTAAAATGACAAAATGCCTCATATACATGTGGATTTTAAATTAAGAACGTGTACAATCCTTAAAAGCCAATTTATAACTGCTAATATAACAGTATAAAAGGCATGTTAAACTTGTCAACTCAAAGCACTAAGTGCAGTAGAAGTGCAGATTAAACAAAAATTCACTGACAGAATGCTGTTTAGGCTTACATAATGTTCTCAGTGCCAGGTGTTACTGGCTATAATATTTTCTACAATTTTAAAAAGTTCAAAGTTAGAAATGCTGAATTTTCTCATGTAAAATATTTTTACAGGATTAGCAACAAGTACCTGTGATGATCAGGTGTTTGTAATAATCCTTAAATAATGCTGAATATGTTTTCAAAGATTGGTTCCCTTGAAATAGTAGCACTTTACTTTTTGGTTCATCATTGAAGAAAGACTAGACACAGAACAAACAACCAACATTTCCAACATAACCTAAGAAGGAAATCTTCTAAAACCGAATGTAAATTCACAAGCAAAATGAAGAAAGACCTTTTTTGGCTGATATCCCATAAAAATATGTCATCTTAAGGCAGACAGTAACGTATGGCTGGCCGCAGTTGTGAGCTGTTGTTTCCATGATTGCATTAGTAAGTAATCTCTAGGGTCACTCTGCTTCATGCACTGAAACTGACTGTCCTTTATCTTTAGAGTGTGACCTGCTAGGGAATTATCTCGCCCTCTCAAAGGAGATCATGCTGCAGGACTCCTGATGACCGTGAAGCCAAAAGAAATAAAAAGAACTGGCAATGCCAGCAATAGTGAAATGCCTTTTTTATTGGCATTCGCTTTGAAACCTTTGTTTTTGTTCAAAATAGAGTTTCTTTAGATATTATCTGTTCTCCATTGCATGTCACATCATTCCAGTCATTAGTTTCATACATAAAAGGGCCTGCGCAATTTTCTGGGTAACATAATTTTCCAAATGTACTGCTGTGTATTGAGGACAATTGCAGAGGAACATACTGTAGCTTTCACAGCAGTGCATCTTTAACCTTTGCTTGCTTGAAGGGATCTTTTGTCTGAAATACAGACATCTGCATAAATGCAAATTCAAGAGAGAGCACTGTGTCTTTGATGCAAATACAGATACTTTCATAATGAACAGTAACAGGACTAGTGTACTGGTGTGGGTTTTCAGATTTGCTTTCTGCAAAATAGTTTTCTCTGTGGATCTTTATTTAATGCATGAGGCTGCAGTTACATATGGCAGGCAACAGCCTCAGATATTTTTCACAACTTCTTATTTGCAACATATTATCGGCACTATTTTTTATCACTGTTCTTCTCTTTAGGAGTTCTGTTTTGTTACAGAATTTATTGAAATGAGCTGTCGTTACGATGTTGTCTGAATGAATGAATGTCTAAGAACCCTTTTTGATTAATATTTTAAATGGGTCAGTAAGTCTGTTCTTTTATATCATGAAAGTAATAAAAAATAAAATAAATATATTTTGTAAATAAAATGTAAAACACGTATGGTTTGTTATATAAACTATAATGCATTAATGTTGTAAAGTTAAAGCACGCAAGAATAAACATTCTGTTCGTATAGTCAAGATGGATAGAAAATTAAAACCCAATTCAATAAAGGTTGTACCTTTTGTATATTTTAAATATTCTCATGGTTAGCCTTAAAACATTTCATGTTTCCCCTTTACAGTTTCATAGCCTTCAGTTTAAATGCCATGCTTACTCTTAATATAAATATTTGTAGCTGCAGTTCATATTCAGACTGGTTTGACTCCACGTTTTTCAGTGATGATAAAGGAGCGTCGGTTTTTGTTAATAATTCAGAGAGACAAAGATTTGGAAAGCCTGTCTTGGACGAACTGTGATTCACAAAGCTCTAGTTTGAATAATAAAAAAGGTTTTCCAGCTCATTAAATACAAAGTCCATATAATGTATTAAAATATATCTCGTTGACAGGTGAATTGCTATTTTTGGACAAATCCATTTAAAAGCATTTGCTTTGTTACATCATATGAAAGGTATGTGATGGTAAATGGAAATCTGATGAGTGTAATTGCAGCCATTTGTCTTCCTGTAGATCTCCTAACAATACGTTTAAAATTTTTTGCAAAATCCATGATCTTTTACAGAAATGTTTTGTTCTGAACAACTAGGTAATTTTATCGACGGAGATCTCTCACAATCTAGAGAGTCTTGATGAATAGAAAATGTAACAGTGAGCTTCACCAACATCAGTTTTCCATCACCACTGACCTCTAATTGTTCCAGTAAGTGGTTGCTGGCCCGACGTCCAGTGTGTGTTGTTCTACAAATGAATAAGGAGAGGTTATATGACTTCAGTTATTAAGACCTTGATTTTTCAGTGTAAGCCTCTTGTGTCCCCAGAGGTATTCCCTGCTCTGTCCTGCATTTCCGTCTCTCAGCCGGAGGGAGTGTAGGGCCGCAAGCAGGCAGTATGTGTAGTGCGGAGAGGATGGCTTGTCTTACCTCCTACTCTGGCCGACTGATCGTGGACACACAGCTCAGCGGACTGTGGGAAAGCGCCTGGTCCAACAGACCCAGAGGTTCTCTGGCTGCTTGTCTGGCTATGTCACAGAGTTTATGGGAACAGAACCAGGAGGCGGGGGAGAGCAGCGCCCCGAGTAAAGGAGGGGTTTTGCTGTTTATCCAGCCCCCTGGCAACACGGATTGGACACAGTCTGTCAGAGCCGGCAGCCAGCTCTGGCTCCAGGTGATCACAGAGGGACTCTGTTTCTCTCACAACCTGTTTGCTGTTGCCATACATACCTCATTTTAAGAGTCTGGTGCTATTTTCCTTTGAAACAGGATCAGTGCATACTCGACCATTTGCATTTCATTTGGTGTGATTGCTACTACTGCTAGGGTTAGCTCTGACAAAGAAGTTCAGATGTTGCCATGAGCTTGATTTCACTTGTTATTATTTACAATAAAGTCAATCACTTAAATGCATGAGTTCTAAAATAAAATGATGTTCTCCAGAAAAAATGTTTTTCAGAAGCTAACAACTTGATCTGTTTTTTTCTAACATTTATAATGTTAATTTGGGCTTGAGTTTGTGAGTTTTTGGAAACTTATGCAAAAGGGGTTCAACAGCCTGTCCTGGAGATGTACAATCTCCCTTTCACAGAATTTAGGGTTTTGCCTTAAATCAATTTCTTGAAGATGTAACCAAGAGCTAAATTAATTTAGCATATCTGTCTGTGTTTAAAGCAATACGTTTCAGTTATATGCTGCTGATAAAGCATTTTCAAAATATTTTTAGGATTCTAAAAACTTTTAAAGGGTTAGCGCTAAGACAACTATAACTTGTCACCAATGTTTGTGTTCGGCAGCAGTTCTTTCTGATACACAGTGATGTTGATGATATTAACTGTCTAACGTCAGGGAGTCCTGCCTGCCAAAAATCCAGTTACATAGAATGTAAAAATATCATCCTAAAAAGTATTTTGCATAAATCATAGAATATCTCATATCTATGTATTTGACTATGGATGTACAGTATTATCGCCATTCTTCACTTTTGAAGATCTTCACCTCTGTATTAGTTGTCAATCTTTATAAACAGCTAGCTCTGACGTGTCACTATCGGCCCTGAGTCTTTGTTATTCTAAGTGTTAGACTAGAGCACATAGGAGATTGGTGTTGACCTGCGTGTGTCGACTTCAGTATTTCAGTGGGTTGGTAAAGTAAAAGGCCTCCCTCTCTGTGTTTCCCCTTTCTTGTAAATCAGTTTACATATGCAAACATGGTGCCAACAAACCTCTAGAGATTTTCAGTCACAAAGCTCTTAAGCAAAAGGAGTTTGCTATTCCAGCTTACACTTCCTTAGATGGAGTTTAGCTGGCCTCTCTTAAGTCAAAACAAGTTCCAAAATCACATTTTTAGAATGACTTGCTCGACGCACTTGGAGTAGAAGGGCAGAACTCAAACATGGGTACATAACAGAAGGATAAACTACTCTGTTTTCTCTGGCTAGAGCACTGCTGTTGTTGGCAGGCAGTGGTCTTTCGCATCGTCCCAGCTATGCTAACACACATGAGAGGAATTATTTTTGCTGTCTTTATAATGGAAGACCAGTTGCATAATGTTCGAACTACAATGAATGAGAAGGTGACAATTTAATGCAATGCGTAATCTGAGTTGCACACATTAAGTCCTAGAGCGTTGTCTTACAGTCCCCCCTTCCACTGAGAGCTGGTACATTACGGGTCCAGACCAGTGAGCTGCTCTAACTCCTGAAGCACTTCCGCTGAACAATACTCATTCATTCTACAAACCCTTATTCCCCCTTATTTTTGTTTTCTAAGCCTGATGTTTGTATTTGTTTTCAATTAAAGTGTGAAAAGGACCTTTTGCTTTAAAAAAAAAAAAGACTTACAGTTAATGCTAAACAGGTACTTATACTAGAAGGAGGTTTGACTTGTTTTTACTGTACCTTACTTACCGTTAAAAAAAAGCCTTAAGAGTGTTTCTTATTGTGCCATTCAGACATGTTAACGATGTTCTGACTTTGCCCTGGTGTTATTTTAGACGTTTAAGTGACAAATGGTGAATAATGAGTTGTTTTACCACTGCTATTACTGTAAGAGTAATGAAGGTGCATGGCTAAGGCGAGCTCGTATTGTATAGCTTTTAAATCATCACTGGATATTCTTTAGAGTCCTCAGTCTCCCTCGCTCAGCTGACTCAGCTCAGGATGAGAGAGAGAACCCGCCAGCTGGATGAAATGATATTTTGCAACATGGTGTTAGGTGTTTGTTAAGCCATACGTTCTGTCTATTCCCAGGGAAACAATAATAAAACTAATACCAAATAAACACGCATATGCAGTATACACCTGTCACAGCTAATTAATAAAGTGGGTTAAGAAACAGCTGTTCCAAAGGTTTTTAAGATGGGCAATAGGCTTAAACAAGGGAGATGCAAGCAGTTTGTTTGAATAGTGGTAAAACATGAAAGATACTGTATATAAATTAAAATTTAATTTCATTTATTGTAACATCTCTGGATGTTACAATAGGTCTGGAGCTTGGTTTACATAGCTTTGTTTATTGTAATGCTCTGTGATTCACACTGCTCTGCTGTAACTGCAAGCCGTTATTATAACTGGTTAGACCTAATTTCCAGCTAAATGACGGGTAATTTCAGTATTAAATAAAAGAAAAAAATGTTTTCACAGCTGAACGAGGGGTGCTACCCATGTCTTGGTGTGAACCTTTAGGAGGTTATCACTCAGAATTCATTTATTTCCATACAACTGCTTTTACCAACTTCAGTTTTCAGCCAGGATAGATAGATACCTTATTGATCCCGTGAGGGAAATTGCTGATCTGAGGATCTGAGGCATGTGGTGACATTGCAAGGAGGCTTGTTAAAATTGCAAGGAATAATCTTGTCTCATCTTTTGTAGACATCAGTAAATCGAGCTCTGCAGTGTTTTCCATTGGAATTAATTTCCTCTTTGCAATAACAGCATTCGACAGCTCAAAGCATGGTATGTGAGGAAAGAAACAGGAAGAAATAGTTGGTTGCTCTGGTGTGTGTATGAAGGCAAAGGAGATGCATCTTCAGCCCCTGGGTATAATGCGCCTGTGTTTGACTAAATTATTGAGATTAGTGCTGTGCACCAGTCATCCTAACACCTGCTGTGTCTTCTGTACCCAGGTCCCTGGTTATTTGTGGCTCTCCTGCTGTTTTCAGGGACAAGGCAGAGCTGTGCACGAAGTCTGTTTTATGTTCCAATCTGATAATGAGAGAGTGGCAGCTGAGCTCAGTCTGTGCTTGCTCTTGTTCTCGTTGGTATTTATGTAGTAAAGATAGGGCGTATTGTGGGAATTGCTTTCATCCTGATGGCTGAAAAAGCCTGTACTGCACCAGACTCTTAAGGATTTCCTTCTTCCTGGTCCCATTCCAAGAAAAGTTGTCCTGATAGGAAATGTGACCTGGACTCCTAACACTTGTGATATCTGATTATATTGATCCTTTGAAAGTGTAACTTTGTATACAGAATAAATGCGAGGTTTTAGCTTTAAGAGGAAACATTGGGGAAAATGTAAATCCCTATAAATATTTCAGGAGTTCTGGTAAAGAAAATATTAGGAATTTAACACTCTTCTGATTATAACACCCAGACATTATACAGCAACAAAAAAATCTGAAAATCCACAGATATAAAAAAAAGTGTGTATCATAGCATTTACAATTCGGTGAATCATGGCTGATTCCTTCATCCTTTAGCTACATTTTCTGTTGATCTTGATCTTGTATAACTGAAATATATAATACAAGACATACAGTATATATATTATATTATATAATGCATACAAGACAAGAGTATATATACATATCCTTACATTTATACCCATTTATATACATTGTATATAATTGTATTGTATATAAGTATATAAATGTATACACATTAATATACATTTATACATATCCTTACATTATGTTATGAGCAACTAATGTTACGTCTTATGTTTGAGTATGTCTTTGATTCTTCTACCAAACTGTTCTGAGTATGATGTGTGGGAAATCGACTTATTGGCAGCTTGTCTGCCTGAAATAGGAACTGTGTGCTGAAAAGCTGGTGTCTGGAGGATTGTAGTAGAAGAGTAGACAGAGATAACATTCTAGGAAATGCAAGCAGATTAGCTGTGTTATGTGACATGGTAAGAGCCATGTCTCAGTCTTGCCAGAAATGTTGTGAAATGAATTATTGAGCCTTATTGCAGCTTATAACCACATACCTTAAATTACAGGATTTGTAGGCATTCTCTGGCCGTGTAATCTTTGCTTTATTTTTTTCTTAATTATTTTTTAATTTTATCTATGATTAGGTAGTTCAATGAAATGTTGGTATCTAACACATATTTCTAAAAAGCAAACCCTTGAGTGCTAAGAAAATGTTTAAAAGCAAAAGCACTTAATGTTCAGAAGAGTTAAAGGACAAACCTGGTGGCTATATCTGTACATATTGCTGTATATTTTTCCTTGTAAGTCCCATGGCAATGATTATTAGCAGCTCATCTTTTAAGTCAGCTATCAGGAAATAGAAATTACACTTCATGACTTTGGTAATGGATGAGTTTTGTGCTGTCAAAAGAGAAATTACGAGAACTGAAATTAAGTTTTATATAGCTCCTTTCATCTCAAGTTGCTGTACAGAACAATACTAGTCAACATCTCTTGATGCTCAACACTAATGTGACCTGGTGTCAGAAGGTGTTTAGAGTGTTTTAGCACAGTGGAGTCTGAACACATCACAATTTGTGCCCAAGAGGGATTGAGCTGACTCCCACAGATCACTCCTTCTGATCCAGAGCCATCTTACAACTTTCCTGGTTTGCTTCAGTGGCCTCACTGATGATGGCTCCTCTGCTGTTTGCCCCTGTGGTGCCCAGTGTGTCACAGCCCAATTCTGGTCACATGGGCCAATGTCCAGCAGGTTTTACAGATCTTGCTGAATCTCCAGAACTTAAGGGGCAAGGGTTCAGTAATTAATGAGTGAAGTAATTAAGGGGTCAAGTGGAAAGAAAACGGGAAACATCGAGGCCCTCCAGGGCTGTAGCTGTGAGCCCCTTGAGCCCTGCAGCCTACAGGATTTCAGTGGGCTCACACCTGGTCTCTCGGCTTTGCCTGAGGCAGTCCCTGACAGTCACTCATGCTGTTGTCTTAGTCTTGCTCTCATTCCACTCCTTCCTAAGGGTTTCTCCAATGTCTCTGAGACCTGTAGAATGTCTCATTATCTCTGGAACCGGATAAAAATATCTGAATTCAAGACCTTCCTATGATTTTAGAGGGAATGCCCCAGGGAAAAAGAGTGCTCTTCTTTATGCACTCCTTCTGCTCACCTTTGTGCTGTATAAATTATTAATTTTTTACATTAGTCTGATGCAGCATTAGTGCTTGAATTACCTTATTTAACTTCTCTGCAGTTTCATCTTGTGCACCATCTTGTGTTATGTTGGTTGTTATAATTGTTATAATTTATATGAGCTTTGCTTTTATACTGGCCAGCCAGCATTCCAGAACTACCACTGACTGTCTTCTGAGTAAACACCTTCTCTGTTCCAGCTTTTTCCTTGAACTTTAAATGTAACACTCACTCAGTGATCATTACATCCTCTCCTACAGACGTCTCTCTTTACACAAGGGAGTACTCTCTGCATTGTTACTGCACTAGAACGCAGTTCGTATATTCAGGGTCTTGTGATAGTGTTTCATAATAAAATCACATTACCATTTGTTCCTATTTCAGGAGTGCTGCTAACTCTGCAGAGTATTCTGTTGTGTTTGTTGCATTTTGAACAGTACTTCAGGAGAAATTTGGTAAATGCAGTGTCAGAGTAGTGGCACTGGAGAGCTGGCGGAATGAAAACAGACTCCGTTTGAGCTGTGACACAGTTTCCTTGATGTGACCATGACTCCAGCTTGGAGGTTCCTAATAGAGAGCGTGTTATCAGTGGGTGGAGAATGAAAGCTATGCCCCAGATATTTCACCTAAGGTTAAACTAAATCTGCATGAGCCTTAGTCGACCCGACAGCATGGCGACATGAGCAGAGGCTCTGTTAGGTCTCTTATTCTTCAGAGAGATGAACCATTTAGATGAATTTGGATCCATTTGGGCTAGATGGTTGATGCTTAAAGTTTAATGTGTCATTAGTGCATTATCTTTTTATTTTCCTGCAGGACTACTGATGATAGTGAAATGCCTATGTATGCACTTTTTTAGTGATCACAATCCACTGGTTTTCCTCTTTGCTTGTGCCCACCCTTCCCCCTTTTCTCTTTTTACAGTTCATAGGCAGACTGGTTACATTAGAGAAATGCTGTCTATCTAAAAACCTAACGAAATCTCCTTTCATATGATCAAAACAGTGACTTAAAACAGAATAGGATCATTCACATTAATAATACCAAGAACACAAAAGAGTGATGACACATAATTTCCAGGAGTGTTTGTGTTACAAAAGCATACTTTAGTATTGCTATGAAAAGGTCTTCTAAGATACAAAAACTGCAAAGTAGAGATTGCTTGAAAATTAGTTTAAATGCATATGGTAGTTACTAAACAAATAAACATGGCTTAACACTGCAATTTCCATTCAATAAATTGTTTTAAACTGAACAAAGCCCTCTCATTCCAAGAATATCTATATATAATATACCTGTCTTGCAATCTTAGAGCTGTGTAGACTATTTCTGTGACTTCATGCCCATCAAAAGGTTCTCCAGTGCACAAAGATGGAAAATCTTACATCTTAGATTATCTGTATAATATGTTGTGAAAAGCAGAATGCCCAAAGATGCTTTTTTGTACTCAAGTTCTAATGGGTTGCCTGTCAAAAAGAATATCTTAATTACTCATTCTGTAAAGCAGGACTCTATTCACTTTTACACTAACAAAGAGACACTGTAGATAAAGTAACTTCA
The DNA here is from genome assembly GCF_055471065.1 of Atractosteus spatula. Taxonomy (NCBI): domain Eukaryota; kingdom Metazoa; phylum Chordata; class Actinopteri; order Semionotiformes; family Lepisosteidae; genus Atractosteus; species Atractosteus spatula. Next base: position 77,375,151 of record NC_142707.1, read on the forward strand.
CAGAGGATTTGAGCCAAGCATTCCAAGTCTTAAATTAAATACTATACATGTGACGATCGCTGCACTGACATTTCCGGTCACTTGGGTTTTCCATGAACTAAAACAGCAATTGTTTTTTTACTGTGTCCATAGAGAGTTACTGTATATGTTTTCTTGTGAACCTTACAACAGCACATTTCCTTGGCCTGTGTAATTTTGTAATTTTGTGTATGCTGTTTATAGAGTGGTTTGAAAATCCCAGAATCACTGACTTTATTTCTTTCGGCCTCTCTTTTACAGAGATATATACACAGAGACATAAGTGCAAAGAAAATTTAAAATAAATTTTTAATTTATTTTGCCAACAGCCATATCACCCTGCAACTCACAACTGGCAACCCACTGAAGCTAAGCAGGTGTGAGCCTGGTCAGTACCTGGATGGGAGACCTCCTGGGAAAAACTAAGGTTGCTCCTGGAAGAGGTGTTAGTGGGGCCAGCAGGGGGCGCTCGCCCTGCGGTCCATATGGGTCCTAATGCCCCAGTATAGTGACGGGGACACTATACTGTAAACAGGCGCCGTCCTTCGGATGAGACGTAAAACCGAGGTCCTGACTCTCTGTGGTCATTAAAAATCCCAGGGCGTTTCTCGAAAAGAGTAGGGGTGCAACCCCTGCGTCCTGGCCAAATTTCCCATGCCTCCTAATAATCCCCCTCTATGAATTGGCTACATTACTCTGCTCTCCTCCCCACTGATAGCTGCTGTGTGGTGAGCGTTCTGGCGCACTATGGCTGCCGTCGCATCATCCAGATGGATGCTGCACATTGGTGGTGGTGGAGGGGAGCCCCCATTACCTGTAAAGCGCTTTGAGTGGAGTGTCCAGAAAAGCGCTATATAAGTGTAAGCAATTATTAATTATTATTATTATTAAATCTGCTTTCTAAAAATCTTTTTGTGGGGTGTCCAAATATTTGCTGTTCTGTTGCTGGGTGACAATCAAATACAGTAGCAGCCTGCTAAATACAAATATGACAAGACCGCAGATAGGAAGAGGAAGGGGATCATCTGCGTATTTACTTATCTCCATTAAAAACATTTGATAACTGAAGGGATTCTTTTCAGCGGGAACATGGTTTTTAGATTTAATAGTTAAAACTATTAACCTGCTTTATACTGCTAAAAAAGTGGCTGTTTAAAGTCCTTGTACTATGTGCTTGACAGATATTGCTTGTACTATGATATTGTACTAGATATTGTACTATGTGCTTATTGGAATTTCATTAGAACCTTTAACTGGATTTCAGATGGATCTCAGCAACAAATTCTAAATGTTATGTGACTCTGCCACGTGCCCTTTAAAAAGAATTGCTTCTTCGAAAGCTAGCAGCACTGAAGAAGTTTCTTCCAGTTCCAAGTGCTGAAGCAGGGCACTGAAAGGATTGCTAGGTTCTATGGGATAGTTTCTCAGATGCACACTGAAATAATAATTGGACACTTTCCCAATTATTGCAGTGGAGCATCTAATTTTAAATGTATTTTAATTTATTAATGACTTCCAATTTTTTTGGAGTGGATAGGTTGGAGGATTGATAGGCGTCTTTAACGCTGAGCTACAGGATGAGGTTTATAAATATCCCTGGCCATGTGAAGCAGTATTGTAACCATTGATGTGGTTACACCACCTGGTTCTTGTCATCAGAAGATGCTAGCGACACAAAGCCAGTTAGAGGCATTCAACACCATGTTTTCAAGAGAGCTAAGTGTGCAGCTGATATATGGGCATTATTAGGAAAGTATTTTTAGCTTGGCTGTAGGTCAACTTGGACAGAGGGAGTGGAAAAATAATGTAGCTATTTTGGAAAGCCCATAAAAGTTACTTTATATTTGATTAACAAAAATACATAGTACTTTGGCAACTTGAATCATAATTGCCTTCATACAAATACAGTAGGTTATTTTTGTTGAATCCCAAATTAGGCTTTGGCATTTGAAAGTCTAGGAAGTTTTTATACTTCAAACCGGAAACTATGTGGCATGAAAAAAAAACTGAGAAGTCGCTTCACAGAAGAGAAAAATCCCATCCTTACTGGCTGACTTTTTGTTGTCAGTTTCAAAACATCTCCTGGAGAAAAACCTTTGCATTGCAGAGATGAAAGAGTTCAGTGTGTTTCTTCATGCTTCCTGTAGATGTGACATCACATGGGATACAAAGCTTTCTTATGGCATCCTGTAAATCAGCACTGTGTTAGCAGTCTGGCATCTCTGCAGTGGTCTGTAGAAATTATGGCATTTGGCACTTTGCAATAGTAATGCAACTGGATGCATTATTTGAAGATAGCTATCCTTGAAATTTAAAACAGTGTGTGTATACATTCACAGACACGTACACATACAGTATAGAAATAAAAATAAATTGTATGTACAGTATACACTCAAGGGGTGCAATTTATGTTGCATCATGTACAAATATATAGCTCTAGCTGATTTTCATCACATTTTGTTTTTGGTTAATTAGTGCAAAAATACAGATTTGTATATAATTACGACTATATAAATAGATATGATTAAAAATTACAATACATTATAAAAAACCTCCAAATATGTTTTGTGTGCAATCCAAGAGCTATGTATGAAGCTCCTACTTTTTGTTTGAGATTTGTTTACACAGTTACTATCAATCTATCAATTTGATTAAATCTTGAATATTTTCCATATTTATTTTCAAGTATCCTTTGTTTAAGGCTAGAAACCGTAGTTATCTTCCTCAACGAATGTGAAAGCTAAGATAGTTAAGAGATTAGTTAATAGAAAAATATAATTGTATTTTTTTGTACTTGTTTCAGGCTTTGGGTAACTAAATTTGCTTTTGTTATTAAGGACTGACGTATGCTTTTCTTTCTATAGCTTTGTGGAGGAGCTCCTCTTCAAGTGGACACCATCATGAAAATCAAAGAGGGCCTTCTGCGACAGAAGGAGCTGGTGATTGATCGGTGAGCATCTCAGACATGATCCAGTGAATACCTACTGTCTAGAGAGGAACAGGTGTGCTAGAGTAGCAGACAGCTCCTGGGTTTTCATGAAAATGCCCTCATTCTGTACAGAGTCATAAGCATCACGGCTGGCAGAGGACTGCAAATATAAAGAAGATTATTTGCTATGTAAAAGAAACTGTATAGGAAATTAAGCACCTTCTGTGCTTATGGATGAAATGGACATAAAACATGAGATGTACTTGCCACATTGACAAAATAAGTACAGTTAGATTATGTGGAGAAAAAGCAATACAATTAAAATATACCTGGCCTGATGCATGTCCCTTGTTATTCTCAAATTTAGTATTTGTGGTTTTTAGTATTTGCAAGTGGCATCTGAAACTGTATAAGTTGTGTTTTTATTATGAAACTCCACAACACACAATGTTTTAAATTTTCATGCAGCCACGTCCGCACAACATGCATCTCGAACCTCCCTCAGTCTATTCCCTCCAGCGATGCAGTTGATGCAGTTATTCTCACAGTCACACCTCCCAGAACAAGTCATGATGAAAACACTTAAGTGCTGAAGAGGGAGAAGAAAGTGGTGACTCTTGTGCAGAAGACAGAAATGTTGGGTCAGCCTGCCACCAGCAGGAGAATTTCAGTGGCTGACATGCGGCCCAAACAAATCGAGAGCATTTTCTTAAAAAAATATCGACAGCACTCCAGTTCCATATAGGAACAGCTATAATCACATGAAAAGAAATAGGAGACATTTGCCGATTACGATGTATGTAGTTCCTGTGCCAATACTTGTCCCCCTCTCTACCCACCACTGCTACCCCCAGTGTGCCATCTCCTCTCTTCTGACTCTGTGGTGATTGCCACATCTCCAGGTGATGTGGATAACATCCCAGTTGATCTGGATATCTCCTTGAAGGAGTGGTAATATCACAATGAAAAGAAGTATCTTCATATTTACCACATGTTCTGTTCCTGTAAACAACATGCAGTATTTGATTCTTTTCTGTTATTATGATTATCATGTTGTAATACAGTGTTCACAATTTCTGCTGTTCATGCCGGCTTCTGTAAACTGTTCCTCACAAACTATTGTAGAAGATGGTATGTTTCACTGTACAATGAATGTGACTTTGAATAGTGAAGTAATTACTGAAGTATCCAGGTAGAAGGCACCTAAGAATAGCAGAGGTGCAGTGCCCCATCGTAGGGTCCAGGGACACTGAGCTCCAAGAGCTACTGTCCTTTAGTTGAGGCGTTAAACTTCATTCTTGGCTCCTGCAATCTGGTCTTCCTAAAGTTTCTCTTAAAAACGTCTGATGAAGCAGTTTCACACTGCCTCACCTGCCTTGCACTTCAATAGAGAGTGATGTAGTTCCCTTCCTTTGGCATGTAAAGTGCTGTAGAAATGCAGGGAATGAAGTTTATCATATTTAAAAAAGCTGTAGTGGAAGGTTTTTCAGTGGTACTCAGACATAATAGACAAGTTCTTTGCCACTTTGAACATTTCACCGCATTTTTTATTTTGGTCTACAAAGAAGTAATTTCTACATCAAAGGTCTTTACTTCAGCTAAAAGAACACACAACCACAAGATGGAGCTGCAATCCATCCATTTCTGTTCTATTCCAAATCTTTTTTTCTTTTTAATATTGACTAGAAATGTCAGCACACTTTTGAAACTACAACACATATTATTTTATGAATGCAAATATATTACTGTCATGGAATTATTATTAGCAGTACTAAGAGAAGCAGCAGTGGTTTATAAGTTCACTGCTGTTTTACAATTACCTAGCCTGAAAGACACCTAAAGTATGAAAAGGAATAAGTTCTACACGGAGACAACACTGTCAGATGCTCTGTTCTCTTGCTTCACAATGTTCTCTAGCCTCTAGGAAACCGAAGAACCAAATGTCAGCACTGTAGTACTGCTGCTGTTTGAAGAGGCACAGAACACCCGGTTTCAATAAACAGCCATGCTTTTCAAACCCTGAGCAGACAGGTTCTTGTCACTAACTGCACATACAATCATGCTCTGTTGCTTTCACCCAATAACCCTTCACTGCAGGCTGTATGATTCCAAATACAGTTTTGAGAGTGAAGACAAATTATTTAAGTGAAATTCTGTTTACAAAGCCGTTGACTCAGAGCCTTAACATTCTTTGAATTTCAGCCCTATATGGATACATGATACAATAACTGCAAGGCTTATTAAAGCACTGCACAGAAGCAGTACTACACCACCAGGAAACTATGTTAAACTATTTGGGCATTAAAGAGAGACAATTAAAATGCTGGTCACTGACCTTTGTTGGGCTGAGAGAGAAACTAGAATAAGGAATGATATACTGAGAGATTAAGAGAAACCTATCACTCTTGACTGCAACAAATGCAAGAAGATATTCTTAAGAATACTGACAAAATTTTTCATTTCATTGATCAGACAGACATAACCAACATAAATGTCTTTTTCCAAGTAACATTCGTCATTAATGGTGTTAATCAATTGAGGATCTGCTGCTAGTAGTATGCATCGCCACTGTTGGAAGAACTACAAGCTGTACATCTGAATCACAAACTTTTCACCAGTTTGCAGATGCTGTCTTGTGGGATTCTGTCCCAGTCTTCTGCAGTGGGATTCAGTGCCTGGTGACTGGTTGGTGAACCCCAGTTGCTGAGGTGCCACATACAGTATCATCCCACAGATATTCAACAGGGCGCAAGTCTGACACATAGAGCCCCCACAGCCCGGTCACATTCTCATATTGCTAGAGCAGCATGAGAGTAGGTGCTGGCCTGACGTGCTCGTGTCGAAGTGAGCTGGGACTCAGGGCAAAATGTGAGGTCTCAGGACCTGAGCAATGTCACTGAGCAGTCAGGTTGCCAAAAGTGGACTTTTGTAGTGAGTCAACACTCCTGCCCAGGCCATGACCTAGACCTTGAGCTCCCATTGATATGTCTCTGTTTCAACAATTATTGTATCATTCTGCACTGAGAAGACTTTGCTTCCCTTCTAATGACCCCATTCAACATGTTAGATCAGCCCATCACCTGTGCCCCGTCAACTCTCACAAATGAGGTGTATCACGGTCAGTCTTGAATGATTAATTAATTAAAATTATGCCAAAACCATTTAATCAATTTTCAAAATCCAAGTATTCATTTTAAAAAAAAATCATGGATGCATAGTGCTATACATGTCTTTTAGTGAAATAATATGAATACCAATAATTATCCACAGAAGCGTTGCAGGATGACACTGACTTAGCCCTTGAAGATAAACATAATCAGTAAAGGCTTTTAAATTGATTATCTGTTGAAAACAGTCTGCCTCTAATGTGTTTTTCATAACAATTCAACAATTGTTATGAACAATTCAAAGTGACCTTTGACAAGTTTGTGGGGCTAAGTAGAGACTTCTGTTTCAAAACTATCTGCTTTCAAAAGTATACATAACTGTAATGTAATACAAGAAGAAGCCTTTAACAAAACTCTCTCCAGATGTGTAATAATGTGAAAGCTTTTCTACTTTAGGCTTCATAGTTAGAGATCATTATTTAATCACTGAGTGATTGTAAACAAGTAAATGACCCCAATAAACATATTAACTATTGTATTTGATTTTCTGATTGGCTTTCTCAAAGCTTTACTGCTATTAGCAACAAATAATAGTTCAGAGAAGCTAATTATTTGTATTAATTTTATTCTAGCATTCCCTTTAGGGGGTGCTGTAAATCAGAAATAATATTTCTTTCTCTTTTTTCTCCTTCCCATTTTGCAGTCACTTTTTTAGTGCCATAAATGGATCTGAAGTATCCTTGGACACTAGAATGCGATTTATTGTTCTTAGCAAATTGAACTTTAATATCTTTGTGTTTCAGAAGAAGACAAAAGTTCACAGGGCTGCTTAAAGACATTAATGTACACACATTTTAAAACAGTTTGCCTTATATTTGTATTTTTCTGATATAGCCTTTATTAGCAAAACACTTTTCATGTTCTGAATAAACATGACTTTGATATATATAATATACAGTATATAACCCTATTGAGGTTTTGTAACATTTCCAAACTGTCATCTCAAAGTACACAATTCTAGCAGCAGGCAAAACAGCATCCAAAATAAGTGCACTGTGCTAATTAAAGATGACTTTAAAGTCATTTCACTGTTAAGTAAAAAGCATGAAGCTGATTGAAGTTGCAATATTAAAGTAGAAGGGTTTTAATACATTTTCATTTCAGATTTCTCATATTACAAAAGAAAAAGTCGAGCTTTGAATGTTTACTGAAAGTGTGAATAGTAATACAATATATTGTGAACAAAACACTTTGCATCATTTCATAACTGTTGAGTTCTTTGTCTGTGTTGCAGGCAGAAGCAGCACATCGTTCAACTGCATGAGAAGATCAGAGAAAATGAGCTGAGAGCCCAGCAGGTGATCCAGAGTCAGTGCAGGAGCTGTGAGGACCCCTACCTCCTTAAAATGAAGGTACAGCACCATTCGCTGTGGATGTGATTCAGAATAGGACATTATCAGTCAGCACAAACACATGGTAAATCCTTCTGTTTGTTTGCACCTGATTGATTTTAGATTGTGAATTTTAAGATATTTCTATATAGTAATTTAGCATTTTGGATTCTACTCCTTTGAAGTATTGCAGATCATTAACTTTAAGGTTTCACCTTCATCGAGCATTTAAGTCAGATATTGCCTTCGTGTAGACTGTGTTCAACAACAGATCATCTTTAAGAGAGTGGACTGTAAAGGTTCATTCGAAAGTCAGTTCTTGATTAACACTTCACCGCTGCTTTCATGGATTAAATTTGTGTAACATTTGAAGTACGTCATGCATGCTTCCAATAGGTTAGGTGTAATTCAAGCAATCTAAACTTGATAAACCACCTTCTCCTGGACCTGTTCTTTTCACAGGAGTCGCAGTTTGGGAACCTGCCCTTGAAAGCTCAGTGTTCAGAGAGATCAAACTCTCTCCACTGTGAAAACGGAGAGGTAGAACGCCAGCTTGCCACTGCGGAGCGGGAGGTCACACAGTTCAATGAATTCCTGAAGCAAAACACACAGAAGTACACAGAGGAGATTAAAAAACTGGAAGAAAAGGTGACCATGATTTTCTTGCTTTAAAGTGGAGCTGACTTAACCATTTTCTTATGGTCCGTTGCATTGGGGTTTTGAATGAGCTCTCGAACACTAGAACCAGTCTAGCTATGACTGGGTGTTTTTTATTTGCCTAGTCTTTACTATTAAGTAATCCTGCTGTTAGCAATGTCATTGTCATCATATTTCAAGTGTGTCTGTGTGCTTGTGATGGATGTGATACAAGGAAGTTTCATGATATGTTTTTATGATACATGATATTTCATGATATGTTGCATGATATGAGTATTATATTGTTACATGTTATTGTTACAATATATTGTTTCATGACTATTATATTGTTACAAAACAGAGGGTGCAGGAAATGATAAAAACCTGAGTGGTATATAAAATGTGAGGCACGTAGACACAGCGCTGGTGGAAGAGTAGTAAAATCCAAGTTAAACCTTGAACAGAAAAATGCATTTACAATGAACAATAGCACACAACTACACAACATTAAACATTACACTGTATTCAAAACTATGCTTTTCAGAGACCTAAGTACTATAGCCCTACAAACACAAAGTTCTACCCTTGTAATCTGAAAACCTCCCTTCCGTCAATAAATGGAAATGTAGCTCCCTATTCTAAAAATGCATCGCCAGAATAGGAGAGAACGTTCTTAGCCTGAGGATTCCACAATAAAGATGATCAGAATTCCCTAAAATAAACAGGATACAAAAAGCTGTCTGGCTACATCATTTTTTACAAATAGTAATAAAGTTGAGAAGTTGAATAATAAGACCTGCAAATGTTAGACTGTAATAATCCTAGATTGTAACGATATTCTCCTCATGTTTTTTCTGTTAACTTCTTATTCTTTTCTTTCTTAATTGGTACCTCAATAAAGATGATAAATTGAGTTGGAAATATACAGTTTAAAATACAGGCTGTTCTTTTATTCAATACAGCCATTTAAGGTACTGCAAACCATGTGACATGACAGAAGCTTTATGTTCTATATTGTAGCAGTTTGTCACAGCTTAAATTAAACTTACTGTAACTGCTTTAAAACTATGAGGAATGTTGTAAATTCTGAATATATTCCTAACACGTCTCAAATTGCGCCCACATCTACTGTGCTTCTGTGCAATTGTTATGTCACTCAATTACAAAGGTGCAACAACTGAATTTAAATGTTTTTCAAGCTTTGTGAAGTGTTACAGTTTTGTAGAGAGTGTTTCTCAGAATTTTCTGAATACCTTTGCCCATTTTCGTGTTTTGTAGTTGAAGACAAGAGACAAATATATTAGCAGTCTGAAGAAGAAATGTCAAAGGGAAAGTGAACAAAGCCAGGAAAAGCAGCAGCGGATAGAGACGCTGGAGAAATACCTGGCTGACCTTCCCTCCCTGGAGGATGTTGAGAACCAGGCACAGCAGGTAAAGTCATGAACAAACTGGAGCCCACAAGCCTGGAGGGCATGTCAGGATAAAGCAGACAGCTGCATTGATTCCGAATGGCAGTAGTCATAACTGTGCAAGTGGCTCTTAGCAAGGGATGTGTCTGCCTGGCATGCAAGCAGCTTCAGTTTTGCAGTCTGTCAAAGTGTCATCACTGATGCCTAAGACACAGTAACAAGGAACTGTTGTTATTTATGGTGTCATACACAGCTGGTTACTTTCACCTTTTGCTCTGCAGCATACAGTAAATAGTGCACTTAATTGCTTAGTACTTTATTATAAAATTCTATTGAAAATGTTCACAACATGAAAATACCTTTTTTATGTTTCCTGATTCTTTAAGGATGTATAGATGTATTTCTGCCTTCCTTACTATATTGGGGGGCTTTACTTTGGACCCTGATACCCACGATGAGGGGTGGTTATATATTCAGTCTGTCCCTCTCATTGACGTTACACTTCAGCTTTATGTCACAGATTTGTACTGTACTTGATCTCAGAGCCCACTTTGCTGGCGTTCACACTCTTGTAATGCAGCTTTGCACCACCAGAAGTCAGCAAATATATTAGCAGTCTGAAGAAGAACTCATGACATTTTTGTTGCTTTGAGATGCAAATTGTTTTAACCTCATAGGGGAGAGGACATCCCTAGGCAGCCCCGTTCTGCCTGTGTCCTTCTCCTAAACCGCGGACGGTTGTGAGTCCTTCTCGATGGAGCCGCAGCTGCGCGGTGAAAGTGGGCTTGTGTTTTCTGCGCCACAGCTGGCGATGCAGCAGGGGAAGGCCGGCGAGCTGCAGGGCAAGGCCAGCGAGCTGGAGCAGAGGTTGCGGGAGAGCCAGCGCCTGCTGCAGGAGAAGGAAGACCTCTTGGAGAGCCAGAGGAGGAAGGAAAAGGAGCTTATTGCTGCTGTGCAGAGGTACGGACTTCCTGAGTTTGCAGTCACTTTTCCACCCGAGCAGTGTCACCTCAGTATAACAGCCTGTCACAGTGCAGAATTGATGACAACAACTATCAAACACCGTGCATTTCCCAAACCAACCAGCTGGGGGCAGGGTAGACAGCCGAATGCTACAATGACATGGTGGACAGATTTAGAAAAGGTGAAACTCAGTCAACGCTTCAAAGTCATAGATGTTGCTGAATCTAACTTGTGCGGATGGCTTAAGGACAAACTCCAAAGGCCGATTGTTTCGGGTACAAAATGCGTTGGATTTGAGCATACAGGTAGAAAAAAATTAAAAAGCACTGTAGAGGTCGAAATGATTTTAACCGACACTTTAGGAGGTATGTGTTGGGTTTCTATATGTAGTGAAAGGAAATCTAGAGATCATGTAGAATATTTTTTAAAGTAGCACTTTTTTAATTACGTTTGATGATATGAACTATGCTATACAGTGCCTTACTGAAGTATTCACTCCCTTCCAGCATATTACATTCCATTCTATTGACTTACAAATGACGCCTACACTTCTCTAGAGTGAGTATTTTTAATCAAAACATGAATGCTCAAACTAACCACAATTACGGGTGACAGGTCTTAAATGTCAGCAAAAAAGTGGCAAAGGAAAATCAAAAGCTAAAATATGATGATTGCATAAATATTCAACCCTTTGCCATGGCAACCCTAAATGAGTTCAGGCATACAAAATTACTTTGAAAGGTTGCACAATTAGTTGAATGGCCACTGTCTGTTTGTAATAATAGTGTTCACATGATTGCAGAACAAATACACTTGTCTCTTTGAGTTCCATGTTTATTAGCTTGCTGTTGTTAGAGCATTTACAGTGTGCAAACTCCAGCTGTTAAACGCATTTGCATTTTAATCGAAAATATTGAATTTATATAAATATTTTAACCTGTTCAATCTATTAGATGTATTATTAAATTATTTTTATCTATTTAAAATATTCATCATCTTTTAAAACAGAAAAGCTGTGATACATGCACATAATGTCGGTACTTGTATTAACATGAACCACAGCTTGCTGTAGCTCTGTATATTGAATCCGGTCCACATCACAAGGTGAGAAACATGTCAAGCCCTTGGCTCTTTCCCTCGGCTCTTCCCCTCAGGCCACAGCGCCAGTCTGTCTGTCTGAACTGGGCTGCGGTCTAACAGGGCTCGACAGGGCTTGACACTCACGTCGAGCCCTGTCAAGCCCTCGGCTCTTTCCCTCAGGCCGCAGTGCCAGTCTGTCTGTCTGAACTGGGCTGCGGTCTTGTGAGTGTCGAGCCCTGTCAGGCCCTCGGCTCTTTCCCTCAGGCCGCAGTGCCAGTCTGTCTGTCTGAACTGGGCTGCGGTCTTGTGAGTGTCGAGCCCTGTCAGGCCCTCGGCTCTTTCCCTCAGGCCGCAGTGCCAGTCTGTCTGTCTGAACTGGGCTGCGGTCTTGTGAGTGTCGAGCCCTGTCAGGCCCTCGGCTCTTTCCCTCAGGCCGCAGTGCCAGTCTGTCTGTCTGAACTGGGCTGCGGTCTTGTGAGTGTCGAGCCCTGTCAGGCCCTCGGCTCTTCCCCTCAGCCTGCAGTGCCAGTCTGTCTGTCTGAAATGGGCTGCGGTCTTGTGAGTGTCGAGCCCTGTCAGGCCCTCGGCTCTTCCCCTCAGCCTGCAGTGCCAGTCTGTCTGTCTGAACTGGGCTGCGGTCTTGTGAGTGTCGAGCCCTGTCAGGCCCTCGGCTCTTTCCCTCAGGCCGCAGTGCCAGTCTGTCTGTCTGAACTGGGCTGCGGTCTTGTGAGTGTCGAGCCCTGTCAGGCCCTCGGCTCTTTCCCTCAGCCTGCAGTGCCAGTCTGTCTGTCTGAACTGGGCTGTGGTCTTGTGAGTGTCGAGCCCTGTCAAGCCCTCGGCTCTTTCCCTCAGCCTGCAGCAGAAGGTGGAGAGGTGCCTTGAGGACGGGGTGCGGCTGCCCATGCTGGACACGAAGCAGCTGGAATCAGACAATTTCCGCCTCAAGGAACGACACAGCCAGAACATTGAGGTACAGTGTTTACACTCGGGGTGAGGACTCGCAGGGTGGCTCGACCCTTTGGGCATTAAAAACGTGTGAAGAAGCACTAATCATAGGTTGAAAATGGTGCACTCACAAGGTTTAGAAATTCAGTTTTGTCTTGTGATATGGCCTCATGATCATTAAGGCTGAGGATTTTGAATGGTAACCTTGCTTCTGAAACACAGCTAAGCGTCAGTACCATGCCCAAAGAAGACTCCACAGTCGAAGTGTTGTTTCTTTTCTTCTCTGTTCAGCAGGAATAAACCTTTACTTCAGTCAGTATGCTTATTTGTGACTTTGTTGTAATCTTTGTGTTCTTGTTTTTCCACCCAGATTATAGACAATCAAAAGAAGCAAATAGAAAGGCTCACTTCAGAACTGACTGTAAGTAGTTGCTAAATGCACCTGCTTTGCTGCACCTAAACATTCAGCCTTACGAGAGAGTATTGTCAGCAGTGTTATCTGTGAAAGCTGCATCAATTCCTGTGCTGTTGGGACTGTGGGCTTGCAGAGTCAAAACAATCAGATAGTCTGATAACACCCATTTCAGAGAATACATATTCTACATGTCATAATCATCTCTTTTCTCAAAAGTGTTTTCACTGTCACAGTAATTGAAACAATTGTTTTACAAGACAAACACAATGTCATGTACAGAAGGAACCTACAGTAAAAGTGGAACCCTGTGCCATGTGAACATTAATTATGTGTAGTTAGAGATGTACTGGATACAGATTAGAGTGGAACTACTACTTATAAAGTCCATCATTTTATTACGTATACAGGATCTCCAGACCTTTAGACTGAAACTGAGTTCAATTTTGTATTTTTGGACTATATAATAATAAAAACAACATAAAAAATTAAGTGTGCATTGCAGAGAACATTGAAGTTATTTATAATTTAGAATGTATAAATTAAATTTAAAAAAAAGAATTTCAGTGTTTCACATCACTATCTCCAAAAAAAAACTTCCTTCTACTGTATATCTGGATGTCATTTGTGGTTGACATGCTGACCATTTATACATATCTGCGATTGCACAGCATGTCAAATTTTTTAAATAATTCCACTTGCAATGGATAAGGTGTTAAGCTTCCTTCCTACCACTGTTATCCATGGGTGTGTACGCAGTGTGCTGAGATATTTTAACACAACAGAACTCATAACATGCAGCTTGTCTCATGTGGGCTGGGTTAAAAAAAGGAAATTACAAATCCGAAGCTGCTGTATTTTAGCTGATGCCTTAAGCAGCTTACATTCAGAATTCTAACAAATTGTTCAAAAGGCAGCAGTGATCTTAATGTATTAGCATAGTAATACTATGTATAATACCAGTACATAAAAATCCGGATTGCAGTTTTCTTTATTCACATTAGATATTCACAAATATGTCCAAATTGTGGACAGTTTTGAAGTTCAGACAGCTGGATGCGTGTATTGTGTTACAACATTTAAAACTTTGACCCAAGTATTGGAAGACTTTGAGGAAACCCGGTTTTATGAGGTTTAACCCAAAATCTACAGCATGTCTCCATGATACATTGAAAAAAATTCCCCCGCAAATATGCATTTGAACTGTTCTCTAGACATCTACTGAGGACTTTCCCACAGTGATTCTCTTACGTTGACACAATGTTGCCCATTGTGTACAATGCACACAGTGCTTAATGAGGGGTATTTTAATGTGAGCTGTTAAAGGTAGAGGAAGATGCAAATGTTTTTATGTTACAGTAAACCTTTGGCTTAATGGACTTCTGATTTAGTGGACAAAATATGCTAAAAGGGAATTTGGCTCTAAAATCAGAAATTCCTCGATAACGGACAGTAAATTTTAAAAATAAATCAATAAATAATACGGTATATTTGTACAACACACCTTTTTGTGGTTAAAGGCATGAATATCGGTGGTGCCCTATAGGGTAAGGTTGTTGGTACAGGGTGTAACTATAATTGTTTTGTTTCATCATGGGACTTATTTGTGTTGTGAGGGAATAAAGTTGTATGAGTGTGTGTGTTTGTCAGCACTTCAGCAGCTGTACCACAGACACAGTTCAAGTCAGGAAAGTTAACGTTGCACAACGTTGCAAGGGTGGTCCTTATTGTGGAAGTAACCCTGTATGAAAAAATAAAACCTTCAGGTGAATTGCTTACAGTGGATGTTGTTTCTGTTTTTTAATGAAAAAAAATATATTTTAGGAAACACATTAAAATGTCAACAATAAAATCAATACTAGATTAAGTTTTAAATTCAGAGATATCAGTAGTGTGTGTTTTGTATACTATAATATTTTATACAGTATATATACGGTTGTTAAAGACTGAGTTTATTCCAGTTGTTAAGAAAATAAGACAAAGATCCAGAAGGCACATATTTATTATTTCTGTATATATATTTTATCACTTAATTCTATTCTGTTCCTACTTAGGCTTCAGAGAAGAAGCTATTACAAGAACGGGCTGCTTCCCAGGAGCTAAGGAAGCAGCTGGCCGAGAAGGAAGACACCTTGAGGCAACTGTCTGAAGTGCTTGAAGAGGTGAGCGGACTGTGTGTGCGCAGTGCTGAAGATACCGCTTTGTTTAGAGGCATGTGTGGGAACTACACCTGCTTCTTGTATTACTGTGTCACGACTCTGATGCACAGCACTATCACAGTGTGCCATGTACTATTCCATCATGACATCATCTTGCATTACACACCCTTTCTCCTTCTGTTTGCAGTTGTGACTGTACTCGATTAACTGTGACAAAACTGTGGATTCTGTTTAAGAACTGTTTCACCTTCACATTGTACCTTCCAGACAGGGTGATCTGGGTGTTTCCATGCTAGTATACCTGGTAATGAAAAGTGCTTTAGAAGGATCACAGACAAGAGGAAGTCATTTGGTTTATCTAGATATTCAAGTGGTTTATGAATTAATACAGTAAAAACTCGATTAACAGATTTTTTATTTAATGGACAGTCTCCAATATTCCTGATTTTTGTCTAGAGCCAAGAAATACTGGACATTTGGTAAGTCAATCGACAGTGTTCATTAAACCCAAATATGTCCGATATTTAATTTAATTCAATATATTTTATATAGCGCCTTTCACAACAAGGTTTGCCCCAAGGCACTTAACAAAACTGTGTGACAGTACATGACATTACAATACAGAAAGAGAAAAAGCCAGAAGACAACGGAGGAGAGGAACCAAAAACTCCACTGTAAGGAGGAAAAAAAACCTCTAGGGGTCCAAGGTCAACTGGCTGCCCAACCCCTCTGGGCATGCTAACATTCTACAATTCTAGAAAAGTGCTAAATGTGGAGTATTAAGTCTTCCATCATGTCCTTCTGTGTGCCAGTACTCCATGCAGTTCTCTGTAGACCAGCAAATCCTCCTAAACGATAGCTGTATTCGCAATGTTCCTCTTGGATCCAAGGCAGTGTTGCAGTATCCAACTAAAGATGGTTTTCAGCTCGGGCACCATCCGGACATGTGGGGAGGAGAATAGGATAGTTTGGTCAGAACATGTATCTACCTGGAAGGCCAACACTGAGACACACAATGGCAAGTACAGCAGCACCAGCAGCCATGGTTGCAGCAGGCTATAATGTAAGGTGTGAGTAGGCTAGGCTGAGGTAATAGGTCTTCAGTCTGGATTTGAATACTGACTCTGCATCCCGAATATGGGGTGGGAGACTGTTCCATAAGCTAGGGACCCTGTAGCTAAAGGCTTTACCATCAGCTGTTACATGTGGAATAAGAAGAAGACCTGCATTCTGTGATCTAAGTGAGTGACTTCGATTGTATACATTAATCAGCTTTATTAAATAGACATGCCTGACTTCTGAGAGCCTTATATGTAAGTAAAAGAATTTTGAAGTCTGTCCTGTACCCAACAGGAAGACAATGGAGAGAGCCAAGTATAGGTGTTATGTTGTCGTACTTTCTACTCCTTGTAACAATTCTAGCTGCTGCGTTTTGATTTCGCTGTAAGGTGCGATAGTTGCTCCCTGATAGTAAGCCATTACAGTAGTCTAATCTGCTGTGTACAAGAGCATGTATTAGTTTCTCTATGTGTCTTGAGTGGAGAGAAAGTTTTGCAATGTTTCTTAACTCCAGGAAGCACGCCTTTGGTACTGCGTTAACATGAGAGTTAAATGAGAGCCTTGTGTCTAAGATGATGCCGAAGTTACGTGCCGAATCTTTGAGGCAAAATTTTAAACCCTCAGAGGTGAATGCTGAGGTTATAACAGTCCTATCCGCACTGCCTCGAAACAACAGAACCTCAGTTTTATCAGAATTGAGTGACAAAAGGTTTTCACACAGACTGTACTTCATTAATGCAATTAGCTAAAGTTACAGTTGATGAGTTGTCGTTAGGTGTAAATGAAATGTATATTTGAGTATCATCAGCATAGGAATGAAAGTTAATATTATGCTTTCATATTATTCTACCTAGCGGCAACATGTACAAAGGGAACAATACTGGTCCGAGTACTGATCCCTGTGGTACCCCAAATTTGAATGGTGACAGTGACAAAGCAGTAAAATTATTAGATATTTGAACATAGTGAAAATGATTAGTTAAATAGGAGGTAAACCACTTAAGGACGGTTCCACATAAGCCAACCTCGAACTCAAGCCTTTGTAACAAAATACAGTGGTCGACAGTGTAGGCAGCAGTAAGATCTAGGAGCACAAGCACTGTTGCATTCCCCGCATCAGTAGCTAACAGAATATCATTTACGACTCTTGTTAATGCAGTTTCAGTGCTGTGGCCTGGGCGGAAACCAGAATGGAATTTCTCAAGTATATTATTTGAATCCAGATAAGACTGAAGTTGGGTCACAACTATTCTCTCAAATATTTTAGATAAAAATGGAACATTTGAGACAGGTCTGTAGTTTTTAAGAACTTGTGAAACCATTTTTGGTTTCTTAAGCAGCAGTCTAACAACTGCTACCTTGAATTGGTCAGGTACAACGCCTGATGCAAGGGACATGTTCATTATACTAACTGTAGGTCCTGCCAGTACTTCAAGGGAATCTTTAACTAGTTGGGTGGGGATGGGATCTAGCAGATAGGTGGTAGATTTTGTCTTAATTAATAACTAATTGAAAAACACTTAAAAGGTGCACACATTGTTTTTGTACAAGACTTCTTTGCGGCCTGTTTGATTGTGTTTGAAGTCTGATGTTAATTTTACTGAAGTCCATGAAAATGTCACTACTAAAGTTAGCTGGTACTGTTGAACCTGCCTTATTTGTTAGATGAGCTATCGTCCTAAATAGGTAGCGAGGGTTATTTTTATTGCTTTCTATAAGTTCAGAGTAGTAAGCTGAACGAGCTCTTTATAGGGCTTTCTTATACTGTTGCAGGCTATCAGTCCATGCCGACTTGAATACTTGCAAACCAGTAGACCTCCATTTGCGCTCTAATTTGCAGCACTCCTGTTTAAGGGATCGTGTGTGATCATTAAACCATGGAGAGTGTCTAGTGGTTTAAGAGATTTTACTGTTACAATTAACAGTAAAAACAATATACAGTGCATAATTCTGCCTATTATGAATTCAATTAGATAGATAGATAATACTTTATTAATCCCGTAGGGAAATTGATGAATTCACGATCATTACAGATTACTGAATATGACAATGATGTTGTGGCAAAATATACTGTGAATGCTCCAACAAGGAAGACACAAGATGTGTACAACAACAGCCATTTTCAATACAGTGTTGCATTTAATAAATTTCAAGTAAAATAATAATGTAGCAGTGCTTATTACCATACTTTGTAATATGCATATTTATGCAAATACATTAAACACTTGTGATATTGGAAAAACTGCGTGTCATATGCATCTTTGCAGTCTCACTGGCGTACAGCACGTCTAGTCTTTGCAGTTATATAGAACAGTATTTCTCATTTTTAATTCATGGTTTCATTCATTGTATTGCTAAGTATAGTATTATTGTTTTAATTAAAGTGACTATGGACATTATAAGTGGTCATCATGTTTGCCAGTAGAATATGTACCATTTACTATACTGTTGTGCAGTGTTGTATCACTTTGTTATGTAATAATTGCCAGTATCAGACAACCCTTCCCCACTATTAGTCTATTCAATTAAGTTTTATTAATTACATTTGTAATAGCTATTTATACCAGGAATAACCTATTTACAAATGCATTTCAATTGAAAAGTTATACTACCCAGCATCTATTTTTTCCCCTTATTTTATAAGTTTCAGTACTGGAAATATAAAATGGTTTACCTTAATACAGCTAATAGACAACATATTCCAGTAAGTACAGAGTAGACGCAGTTTATAAAAAATTGATTTTATACATAGTAATGCTGACAAAAGCGATTAAAAAGTTAACCAAAAATAAATAAATTGAGTATTTTATGTTAGAGATTTAAAGGTGAGAGGAAAGTAGTAGTAGCCTATGAAATCAATTAAACTGATTTTTTAATGGAGAAAAAAGATAATTTCCTCTATATTTTTTAGTGTTCCAATGTCTCAAACATGTAACGCTCAGTAAAATTAGCAGATCTTAGCCCGATATGACACAGGTGCTGTGGGGTTGATGCCTCATAAATATTTCAAACCAATCAATACATACATGAATAAATCTCTTTCAGAAGTATGCTCTGATCACTCAAGCTGCAGTGGCGTTGCCATTTCACTCCGGGTATCAACACACACTAATAATGGCTCATGGTTTATTAATAGGGAACAGAAACAAAGACCCATTGACTCCTTAAGCAAACATTTGCTGTTACCACAGGCCTGAATATCACCACCACGTCTTAGGAAATAATGAACCTGTACTTATGCCTTGCACAGGTCTGCACACTGGTCAGACCAGTTGTATGTTTGTATCCGTGCGAGGCTGTCTATAGCATCGCACATGTCATTGTACGCAAATCGCTCTATGTAATTGAAGTAGTAGTGATATGACTGATACGACTGATGAGTATTGCTTCTGATATACTAAGAACAGAAACGGAAGAGTGGAATTTACTCTGAAGGTTACCAACACTACTCTAATGACCAGGCAATCAGGACCATGGATTCACATCTCAAACAACAAACAACTAATGTATTCCTCAGCCAAGTTCTTAAATTATTACGGTACTAATGATCCACCATAGGAAACCAAACATTTAGGGAAACACTTTTTTTTCCTTGCAGTGCCTCATAATGGCATTTCTGACACTTCCAGTTTGCAGTTCTCTGACCTGTTGACCTGTTCTCCTCGGTAGCGTTATTCCACTGAATCTGTACCGTATACGGCTTTTCTCCAGCTCCCGGTAGATTGGCAGGTTTGCAATCCCCTGGCTTTGCTTCTTGCACAGTGTCTGCTTTCAACCCCTCACTGTCAGAATCTAAAAAAGACATTAATAGGGCAAGTGCAGCTATGGCCTGTCACCGGCCTTTCTGAGGAAAACCTTTAGCCTTCTGAGTGGAAATATATACAATATACAATAGGTTAAAATGGAATTCAGTAAAGTACTCGTATTGCTGGCAGAGGGTTTCCTTTTAAACCAGTTGTATCTAAATTAAAGTGCTGCCATAAATGCTCAAAATCATTTTGTTTTAGAATTTGTAGCAGGCTGGAAACGCATTTCTAAAGATAACAGACTGAACTGAAAAATAAGTTTGGTACAGCAGAGGTGAAAGATACTGCAATCCATTCATCATTTATTCTGTGAGCTACATAAAGAGTACATTTGAGCATAATCAGCATTAAAAACTAAAGCTACAATTTAGCAGCACAATCCACTAGGGGAAAGCACATAAATATTAAAAAGAATTGAACTAAGAATAGAACTTTGAACAACCTCTCATGTCAAACAAGTTGGAGGAGAATTGGCTACAGACAATGCAGTCTAGAGGATAAAATCTAAGCATGGCACCTGTGTTATCTATTGATATGATTCTAGTCTCATGTAGTACTTCATTCACACATTATGTTGCTGTTTCAGATTAAACCATGGAAAGTGTCCACCATGCTTTACATTTTTGACTATATTGCCACTGAAATAGTATAGGAGGCTTACTCCTTCACTAGTTTAAGATCTAAGTTAGAAGCTCATCATTCATTCTACTTACAGCTTCTTTTTCTTTGTGCTGGCTTTTTCTGGTGTTGAATGTTGTATTTTAGTACATTTGGATATGTTTGTACATTAATAGTAATGATTTAAAGGCATGATATCTGTAAACCAATTCACTGTCTTGTCTCTAGAAGATTGTTGGAATAGCCAAGACAGCGAGGGGACTTCAAGAATAAATCAACCATGTTGATAATTTCAGAACAAACAGCTTGAGGATTTACACAGAGATATGACTTTGGCAGCTGCCATTCCCTCAGCTCAGATAATTCTTTGAAGTTTCATCTAAAAATACTTCATGAAACCCAGTTGTAATGCTGTTGAAATAATGTCTTGGTAGATATGCTAATTAAAGTAGTTACTTTTTTAAAATGTAGACCGAACATCAGAATACATTTGTAAAATATTTACTCTTTTTTTCAGTTCTCTGTTGCAACTTGATCCCCATACTGTACCTTTGAAGTGACACACTTATCTTAACTTAAAAACTTAAATATAATAACTTTTGAATCAAAGTTGATGGAATTATTAATTGTAGCGATTTTGATTTTTGTTTCAATCTCCTTTAAGCAGCACGTTCCTGGGCAGGTCTTACTTAAAGATGGATGATACCATTGTCCCACTGAAATAAATGTATCAAAGTATTTTTTATTCATTGCTGGGTCCATTTGATGTCTGCCTTCTGCACTGACCATGGCACTTTATTTGGGATGACATTGTGGTGGCTGCTGAAGGTCTGACCACTGTCTCTCTCTGCCTTCGACACCAGAACCAGAACCAAAGACAGGCGGTGCAGGGGTCACGCAGCCTGGCGGGTGGCCAGCGGCACGCGGAGCAGGTCCGCAGCGAGATGCCTGCCGCTGTGGGCCAGCTGCTGAAAGAGATGTCCCTGTGTCTGCTGGACCTC
The DNA here is from genome assembly GCF_055471065.1 of Atractosteus spatula. Taxonomy (NCBI): domain Eukaryota; kingdom Metazoa; phylum Chordata; class Actinopteri; order Semionotiformes; family Lepisosteidae; genus Atractosteus; species Atractosteus spatula. The sequence goes on from NC_142707.1 coordinate 77,396,684, forward strand.
AGGGCCCTGTGCAGCATCCTCACCCAGAGAGCTCAAGGCCAGGAGCCCAACCTCGCTCTGCTCCTGGGAATAAAATGTAAGTTCTGACCCCTCTGCACGTTTCGTTCCATGTCAGACAGCAGCCTAAAAAAAGATTCAGTGTATGTTCTTATACTGGATGTCTGCTGAAGAAAATATAGAGGGATAATGCAGTTGTTCTGTGCTTTTGTGTTCTAAGGCTGTTCCTGTGTCAATTTATAGGAATTATTGAAAATGAATAATATACTGTACAACAAGCATGCTAGCCTTTGACATTCTTCAGTTATTTATGTACAGAAAAGACCAAGAGCAGTTATGAAGATTAACTTTGGGTACCTGGAGTTAAAAAATAAAAGATTGTTGTGATGGTTGCAAGATAACTTTTGGGTTATTAATCAGAAGCTAAAAATAACCAGTTTCAAGTCTCATTTTGTCATAAATGCAGTTATACACTGAAATGTTTTCACAGTAGTTTCGACAGCTCAGATTTCTTCACATCCTGCATAGACTTTAAACAGAGTTTGACTACAGTTCCAAACAACAGTTTCAGAGAACTAATTCCCACCAGACAGATGTAGAAACTGCAGTAACGAAATGTTAAAGGAAAGAAGAGGATACACACTTATAAACTGTTACCTATTGGACTGTTACCTATTGCTTTTTTGATGTATTTTAAATTTTATATACCTGATGGATGTATGACTCTTCATGGATATACATCTTTGAAAATTACTTTTCAAAAAAGCATCCTGCTGTTGAAATTAATATAAGTCTAGTTCCACCACACTAGAAAAAACCTCACATATGCTCATTTGTAGTGCTTACTAGGTCTGTTTTAAACTGTCTTTGTTGTCTTTTAACAGCAATGAGTTGCTCAGGTGAAGAAAATGAAAATGTTGGCACAGAAGAGAGTCTCAACGCAAAGCTTAGTGAAGTGTGTCAGTTACGGAAGGACATTGATGAATTGCGGACTATAATATCAGACCGCTATGCTCAGGACATGGGAGACAACTGCATTACTCAATGACACTTTGGTGCCTCTCTGCAATAATGAACTGTGTTATTTAACGCTGCTTTGTCACACTTCCCTGCAGTTCCATTACAGAGCCATTGTGGAAGATGGCAACTTATAAATGAACCGAAGGGGAAATAGCTTTGGGTTTCTTGTCGTGATGCTTTATTTAAAGTTACACGTTATACAGAAAAAGACAGCTTACTGTGAAGCTAGACTCAAATGTATCTACTCGCCAGGGATTTCTTCAACTACTGAATGTAGGACCAAGCTGTGAATTCATTACATAGGAGCCCTTCTGTTCCGAATTTCAGTATTAATGTTATTTTTAATCTGGAGATCTAAATGTCTTTGTTCTTTAATTTAAAGTTCTTTGAGTTTTTAAAGATTTAACAATCCCCATCTTTTATGCATGATCTTGGGGTGTCTCATAGGACATGTGGCTGAGGTTCTGAGTTTTAAATGGGCTCTTTGGTTTACTTGACACCTTGTGAGGGTAGCCCAGAGGAATTTGACCTACAGTGCTGCTTTTTGAAGTGCCTGGACTTTTGAGATACAGAAGCATGTAGTCTTTAATCGGCCTAATTACTTTCAAAATCCTTCATGTTCTTCCACTTTAATTTTGTTCAATAGCAGGACTTTCAAGGGATAGGACTGTCTAGCTTAAGACCCGAGCAGGCTGTTCACAATAAAAGGTTAGTGTGCTGCTGGTCAACAGGGTGCTGAGTGATCCACTTCTCTTAACTTCTGCAGAGCTACAGCTCTTCTTGCCTGCCTAACGCATTTATTCCTCGTCATGTTTTTAGGAAAGGATTAGCACAGCATTTTGGTTTTTGTTCGTTCCTCAAACTGCAGTAAAAAGTGGTCTTCGATCACCATTGTAATTTTCTCCAAGAATGCCAGTCAGCACTCAATCTAGCATCTGAAATAAGCATTTTATTATTTTAAAAAGCATTATAGAGTGACAGGAATGGAGGTTGTTGAAAACAAATATGAAGTTACAGAGTGGATAGTAAAGAAGACTGATCTCACTTGCCATTCAGCAGACATTTAGATAAAGGATAATAAGGGGTTAATCACTATATACATCACAGTTAAGCCATAGACCACATTGCAAGAATTTTAGGATCTTAAGAAGTGAAAATCAAGCACATTTCTAGAAAAGTTTCAGCCACTTATTTTTATAAGCACATTACTAAGAATGTCTATCACTTATCTAATTGCATTATTAAGATGAAGTACATTACCAACACCTGAATCCATCTGCATGCATTAGACAGAAACCAGCTTTACCTTGTGTTGGAATGGACAACTAACAAGTAATGTTAGATAATGGTTTTTTTTTACTGTATCACCTTGAGTCCATGAGGTAGGCATTCACACACCACCCTTAGGTAAGAAGCTTTTTAACAATATTGTTTTTATAGATTATGGAAAGACCTGAACAATGACTTGGTGAACTCTTTCACATGGAACCATACCTACATTTTGGCACAGCTGTGAAGATTTAACTAGAATACTTAATTCAGTGAACAGTATGTTATTTTTATTTGTGTTTGCTTATTCCCATTTTAATAATTCACAGTGCACACATTGCTATAGAGCAACCTTTATCCTGGCTTTAATGTTATGTAGGCATTATGTCCTATAGACATGAAAAATGTGATTTACAAACCTTGAGCAGGCTTTTAAAGAAAGGTACTTATTCTCCTACTTGAAGGTTAATGCATTATGAATGAATTCCACAGACTTTAACAGACAGTTCACAGAATGTGGTCTAAAACCCTCTTAGAACTGTTTGAAAAGGCAAAGGCCAGTCTTCAGTTTGCTAAAATTCTTGCTTTAAATTAGTATTGCCATATTATGAGATTAAAAGTTTGAAATTTCCTGTTATAGTTACACACAGCGCAAGTAAAAGAAACCAAGTCTACTGCTTTTATTGGCTTGTTCACATTCTATTGTCTGCTCTGTGTTGGGAGAAAATGCATTTTATACTCTGATAATTCTAAAAACATCTTTTTTTAGACTTTCTAATTTAGGGTTATTTTATAACCTACATTTACATTTATCTGTCAGAAGTGATGTAAGGTGATCCTTTCTATAAATATAAAGACAGAAAGATGATTTAATTCAGTCCCCTTACAGTATTGTTAAACTTACCACTGAGTCAGAACAACCTGTCTTTTCAATCCAGATTCCTAAGCCACTCCATGTAAATGACTCAGCACGCCAGCCAAAGGTTAATTATGTCAAGAACATAAGGTTACAAATGAGAGGACGCCATTTGTCTTATTTAGTAAATATCTTATTAATAATTAAGATTTTATGTATCATTTCACTGTAGTAGATTAACTTCTAAATATGTTAAGGACTATAAATATCCCACAGTACCATGGACAAAAAATAGGACATATTTATATATTGATTACTTAATTTTAATCCCTGTCATGGTAGTGGCTTGATCTAGTGTTAGTTGAACTGAAAAGCTGGTTCAAACATGTTGTTCTGATTCACTTAATGTCACAGTGGCCTCAGTCACAAATATTGTGAACCAACATTACAAGCTTAGAAAAGCACAAGTTTGGGTTTGAAATGTGTGATTATTGTTTCATGTGCTTGGCTGTGTGCTGGCGGGAAAGTCTTGTATTATAGGAAAGCATTTGACTTGTTTGTAAAAAAAACGTAACATTTTAAACTTTTAAAATTCGGTAATGACAACCCACATGCTATGTGTTATAGCATGTATAATTCCAACAGGAAAAACAAAACAATATTTGTTATTTGACACCTGTATCAAAACTTATATTTTGATTTTTTTTCTATTTCTAAAACACTTCAGTGAACATTGTCTTTTAGATGGATGACCCCTTCTAAGACAATTTTGATATATAGTGGGATGGGTTTTTAAAGTGGTTCCAGAGCTGGAAAATTTGTGCATAAAAGAAGTGTTAAGAATTGTTAAACATTTGCTGATTAATTATTGCTTTATACAGCATTAGAAAACAGTAAAGTGAGGGTCGGGCTACAGGCTTCATACTTTCAGAATATTCTAAAGGTTTTAAACTTGCATCATCACTGGTATTACTGAGAACAGTGGAACAGTGAAGTGTGTTCATTTTAGACAGGACTGTCTAAAATGTTTAGTGTAAAATAAATGTAAATTAGGGGGTTTGTAAAGCAGTTTACAGAAAATACATTTGAAATGTGATTTTTTGTTTGTTATCCTGAAGATGTCTACATCTCTAAGACAAATATAAAGATCTATGCAGGCATGATGAAGGATGGAACGGTTACATTGCTTAGTAATAGGTAAGAAACAATATTGATTTAACAAAGACCTGATGCTCAGTTTGAGTTCATTTTTTCTAGGTTTGGGGTAACTTGAAAGCTTGTTTTGTCTTAAAATCAGAAATCCAAGACACCTTCCGTTCTTAGTGAGCAGCCATCTATGGCAGATTTCATATGTAGAAAATCAATGGACATCGAATGTTGATCAGCCAAAACAAAGCACCCTGGTATCTATAGTATATCTATAAACTACACTGGATCAATCAAGTGGCTATACCCAATTTCATCTGCTTTCATCTTTGGAGAATGTGGAATTCTTCTAATGTGGGGAAAAAGACTTAAAAGTCTTTTTCTAAAGTCTTTTTTAAGTCTTGTTTTGTGAAGTTCTGAATAGAGAAGTTTCTGCCGAATTGATAGTTGAGTTTCTCAAGCAAAAACATGTTACAGAATGCTGTGATTTAATTTTTCAGTAAGGAATAAAATCTATGCAATTCTATCCATCTAATTAATCTTACAATAGCTGAAGAACAGCTGAAATCTGTAATTAATTGTCCTTTGTGCCTTGTCAGAAATCCAAACTTGCTTATCCAGCATCTAGAGTGCAAGAAAAATTCATATTTCCAAAAGCCATATTTTTTCAAGCTGAACTTGCAAAAGATGTAATGTAAAATGTCAAAACACTGCATTCATACCTCAGTGATGTATACAATCGTAAGAAGGCCGCAAACCAACATGTATGTTTGTCCAGAAAATGCTGCGAGGGTAATCTGTAATAGCATGCATTGCATACTTTGACTCAGGTTTATATGAAATGTTTAGTGCCCAGTAAGAAAGTATTTAAGCTGTACAAAAATAATGCATTTTGATAGTTTATTTTTTTAAGTGTCACACTGTACATAGAAAAAGCAAAGGGAAATGTGTGGTTGTCATGACCGACTCCAACAGTGCACAGCTGGACAGGTGTAGAGGCCACTGGATGGCTTCTAATGTGATTTTGTATTGTTTTAACTTTAAGTATTTGGGTTTGCAGCTAGGTTTTATGAATGCCAAAGTTATATTTATATAAACAACCTTCTAAAAATATTAACTACTTGTATTTTTTCATGGAACCTTGCTTTTGCTCTTATTTGTATAGATGTTAATAAAATATTTTTTTACAACTTGAAGTTCACTTTTGGATTTGTTTTTCTCTCAATTTTATTAATTTTTGTGTTGTATTTTTTATAGACTTAAAACGACTGTGTGATTCATGATAATGAATCTTGACTATAAGTGAGATATGGCCAAACTGTACAATTAGAGCTGACCGCACGTAGTAGGAGCAATCCGCGACTCAAACCAGACTATGACACACCAAAAGATACACCAACAGTCCTCAGTGAGATGAGGCCTCAGTCCTTTACTTTGAAGACCTGTCCAGATGGAAGGAAAACGTCACAGTTTTCCTCCATGAACACTACTGTATGTAGCGCAGCAATCCCACATTTTCTTCATGCCAAGAATCCTCTACCGTTTGGGAATTGCATTGAGGCTTCACAGAATGCTTTAATTTTGTGCCATTCTCTATGTTTTGGAAGTAGAAAAGGCAAGGGCGCACTCAGCTTGTCAAGCAAGAGTGTAGTCCTGTAGTCTGGCTAGCACTTGTGAGTTTGAAGTGATGCCAATCAGATGCAATCAGTGCAGTCTGTAGAATGGCAAGTAGCTCAACAGAAGCTGTGCAAAGGAGTGTATTTAAGGGCTTTGTGCCACAGGTGGGTATAAAAGAATAGACTAATGCTATGATTGATTACACTATTGAAACATAAATGAATATCAATTAGCTCCTGCAATGCTTCAGTATCTAAAATTATCATCAATGTTTGGACAGATAATATTCAACTTTTGCCTAAAAAAAATTCCACCATAACCTTGGAGGGTGTGCATCTTGAGAAAAGTGCATTATCTACTGTATGTATTTACATGCAGTACATCCTATCAGTGATTAGACTATGTGACAAAGATATTCTTTACCAGCCTTAAATAGAGGGAACGTATTGGAAGGATGATCTAAATAACATAACTACTTCCGCACAGGTAATGACTTAGAAATGACTACTAAGTGTTGATAAATGTATGCAGCAGAGAAGAGACAATAAGCCCATGAAATACCTGCTATACAGGATAACATTCCTGCATAACATGAATCCAAAGGCAAGTCCACATTATGGTGCCTTAAACAAATAAATGAAAAAAAAAACTTAAAAAAAAAATCTTGAAATGTTTTTATTATCAGTACTGAAGTATTACTTATCATTATCTGAATCTGTGCTTTTATTGTAGCCATTCTTAACTACAAAAAGGTTGTATTTGATAGGCAGTCTAGCGTTGTTTTGAAGCCTCTAAATTCATAGCTTCTGGCTCATGCATTCAAAAACCCTCTTGTGGACACTGCTGGTGTACTCTTAAGGAAGGCACTTTATTCCATTTTCTTCAATCCTGCCAGCTGTATAAATGGATGCCATCAATGGATTGATGGACCGGCATTCCATCAAGGGGAAAGTCACATACTCTCATCCCAATGAATAATATAGAAAGCTCAGGCCAGTTGAATCTCACTAGGCTTGAATATGAATATTACAGCTTTCATATGAAGCTGTAACATATTTCATATTTCCAATTTCAGAAGCTTCCACAAAAAAAAGAGATTGCATCTCCTCTCCTGGCCACAACAAGTTTCCAGTAACTTACAGTCCTACTTCTGTTGTTCTGTCTTACACAGTTTTTACTCACACTGTTCTATTCTCCTTTAATGATTCAATTGTTTAGTCTGAAGCATGACTTTACAAGAGGGATATGCTTTCAAATACATTGCTTAGTTTAACGGTTAGCGTAGCTAAAACAGAAGTGAACCATCCTGACATTGTGCTGCATGACATGAAAGCGAAAACAGGCCTGCTGATTGATATAGCCATTCCAGACGACTCGAACATCATGATGAAAGAAATTGAGTAAATACTTGGAAATTGAGATCAGCAGGATGTGGATTGTGAAGACGAGAGTTGTGCCAGTCATAGTTGGTTCGCTAGGGCCACTCAAAAAGGGATTTGATCATAACCTTTCGTTGCTCCCAGGCCAGCCATCAGCAGGCGAAGTGCAGAAGATCGCACTAATGGGCACTGCACACATCCTTCGTAAGGTGCTAGAGTAAATCACTTCGATCTCTTGTTGAAATCTGGATTTACAAGATACCGCTGAAAAATATCTGGTGAGAGGAAAAAGAAGTAATAATAATAAAATAATAATAATAATAAAATGCTGTTCTGGACACTCCACTCAAAGTGCTTGTGTTGAATGCTGACACCCGAGCCACAGGCTGTAGACCTTAGCCAGCATATCTTGCACTTCAGGAGTGTCCGTTTCACTGATCTGCCACAATTCAATTGAAGAACCCCTCCAGGATGCTAAGATGTACTGGTGGACCTACTGTAGTCCTAGAACCTCGTCCTTCACAAAGGTATTAGTTTCCTATCTTCACTTCTGCTGCTCATGTGGAAGAGAGAGGTGGAACAGATTTCTCTTCCTTGCCAGTATAAACTCATTACTTTCATCCCCTGACACTCTAAACCGGGCTCTCTGCTTCATGGCCAGTCTTCCCTTTCTGAGGAAGAAACATATTCCACACCAACGCTGGGACTGTGGCACATTCAATCAGACTCCCGCAGTCTCACAGTCAATAAAGGCAGATGTGTAAAATTTCAGTGATGGAAGAAGCTTTAACTAAGCCTCAGCTTATTCCATCACAGCGCTTTACAGGTGGATGATGCAACAGCACCCATAGTGTGCCAGTACGCTCCCCACACACCAGCTATCAGTGTGGAAGATAGAGTAATGAAGCTAGTTCCTAGGTGGGGATTATTAGGAAGACATGATTGGTAAAGGCATGGTGGAAATTTTGCCAGGACACTGGGGGTAACACCCCTATACTTTGAGAAACACCCTGGGATTTTTAATGACCACAGAGAACCAGGACCTCAGTTTTACGTCACATCCAAAGGATGGCACCTGTTTACAGTATAGAGTCCCTGTCACTATACTGGGGCATTAGGACCCACACAGACCGCAGGGTGAGCGCCCCCTACTTGCCCCACTTCCAGCAGCAACCTTAGGTTAGTGAAGGGAATATCTGTCGAGTGTAATCATGGGAACTGACTGGACAGGACCCTCAAGTTGAAGAGGATGGTTCCAGTGCAGTAAAGCTCAGATGGCAGGCACAGCCAAAACAGGTGAGACTGGAGCAGGTCCCAGAATGTGCTTCTGTTGTGCCTGACCCCTGGCAGGGCATTCCTCCATGGAGGGGTTAGAGCGGGGAAGCTCCAGCAGCCTCTGGAACACAATTTCCCCACTCTGGTCCTGGGAGACTCCTGGATCTGCTGGCTGTTTATTCCAACTGAGCAGTTACTCACTAGTGCCAATTCATGACTTTAATTGATATAACTCCTTCGTTAGACTTGTTGATGAGCTCAGTCCTTAGTTCCAACACTACCCTGTCAAACACATTGTGCCAAGATGCCATCTCTCTTCAATTTGTGTTTTAAGACTTTGTTCCCTTCTGCCTAAACATCTCTAGACAGGTAACCAGTTTACTATGAACAGACGCAGGTGAGAATGATCTGTGAATGTATCGGACAATCCCACAAAAAGCACTTTTTTATTTCTGCAGAGATCCAGTTGCCTACAGATAATTGAATGAGGGAAGTTTTAAAAATTGGTAAGGGATGGTGCTGATTACAAATATCATTAATGCAAGCTAAATCATTTATCCTGTGATCAAGAACTTGGAAAAAATGCACAGAGGTTCCTGAGATTCAGGGCTGGAAATGACAGTTCTGGGAGATGGATAAAATAGAGCAGAAGTAAGGTGACAAATGAGAAGAGCCCATTCAGTCTATCTACCTTGGTTGATTTGAGTAGCCAGTAGCTAAGTGATCTAAGGATCTCATCAAGCAGCTTCTTGAAAGATGACAGGGTAACAGCCTCAGCAACATAGCTGGGTAGTTTGTTCCACACACCAATAATAGTTACTTAACACAGAAGTAATTTCCACTTCAGGAAAATTGCTAGTCATCCATCCATAAAAAGGGTGACAAAACCAAACCAAGTAATTATAGACTTACAACTATTACATATCAAGATAAGAAAATAAAGAAGAATAAGAAGAAAAAATAGCAGGTGTGTCCTAAAAGGAGATATACTGGCAGAAAGAGGGGCAAAACAGAACAATTTCGAGAGGAAATGGAGGAATGGAAAAAAAAGAGGATCTCAGACTTGGAAAGACCGTGTTTGAGATGATGTGAGTTTATCCAAGAGGAGATAACTGAAAGAAAGGCAGAAATAAGGACAGACACTTCAAGGGAAAATTGAAAAAAAGACATATTCATCATATTAGTAGTATGGGATAAAAGAACCCAAGGAGTGGTTGTAGAGAGAATAGAATAGGGGACCCAATATATCCCAAGGGTTACACCCCTGGAGAGTGATTGTGAAGAACAGGAAGAGTCAGGGCCAGGGCTTCCGGGAGGGAGTAATACCCAGAAGAGCGCAAGATTGCCTGTGCCATCTAGAGTGTGTGGGATGAGAGAAAACAACAAACAGGCTGCTGCTGTGTCAGGGATGCAGGTGTTGTTTGTCGAGAAGTGTCCCTGGCCAAACAGGAACATCCAGGAAAGTGACAGTTCTGAAATGTTGAGATTGTTAGTGAAGATCAGGCGCTTGGTGAAGAGTAAGAGAGAAGTTTAAGAAGCAGAGATCACAGAATGAATAAAAATCATCTAGGACCTGGTGATTATTTTAAAGTTAAACTGAAGAGTATAAGAAACCAGGTGTATTGTGCAAATTAGAAAGCAGTAGAGTTAGCTTGGAGTTGCATCTGTGGAACCAAGTAAAAATCAAAGAAAGAAGAGAAAAAGAGAAAGAAGATGACCATGCAGTCATCTAGGTCACTCTAGGATTCTAGAGTGCAACCAAAAGACTGAGGACTGGCTGCTTAAAACATGAAAAACCAAGTGACAGGCTGGCTCTGTCAGACTTCTGTGTCTCAAAGACAGTAGTTAGATCAATAGACGACCCGGATTAGACTCAGCACAAGCTGAGAGGAAAGAGTTTGTGGCTGAGAAGCCTCAGTGGAGTGTAAAGGACAGAACTTAAAACAAAGGAGATCACGCAGGGAGTGGGTTAAATGACAAGCAGAAAGCTGGTCATGTTTACTACTTACTGGGGAGTTCTAGGGAGAAAATAAGATTTAGGATTAGTGAGACCTGTCAGACTACAGATTCACATTTTCACATAAAATGTAATTGCAGTATGGCTTTACCCAGATGTGTGAAATAAAGAAATACAAAAGGACCCGAAAGACAGGGTCAATTTTGTGGCAGGAGGAATAAGTAAAGTCGCACATGGAGCCTAGAATGTGAAACGTTTTATGCATCTCTTAAGGCTTGTACAACACAGATGCTGACAAACAGCAACAAAAAAGAATTCAACCCCGATTTATTTTTCCATGCAACTGACACTTCAGAATTACAGCATTAAATGTCACTGTAGTTACCCAAAACATGACTAAGACTGGCCCATCACATCACCTGCCACTCAGGGCACTGACTTCCTTACAGAACATGCTGAATCAGACTTTGTGTGAACATAAACCTGGACAACCAGCTCTGCCAGGTACAGTGAGGTTTTAATTAAAACCTCTTACTCCTTGTGTAACCATAGCTTTAAAGAGGTATCAAGGCATCCAGCCACATTCCTGGGATCCAGTGGAAATACATAGAGAACTTCATCTGCGTTTGACATCTTATTGACAGAGTGAATGGAAGATATTCATGCTGAAAAAGGCAGACAGATTCAGCTCATGAATGACACGTTATTGATACTGTATTAGTTTATTCAGAGAAGAGGTTACCCTACTATTATTTCAGGCAGCTGTAATGTGATTGTTATCACTATTGTTTATCTGTACGATAACTAGGGCAGTTTTGCCTTGAAGTTTACATGCTGTTTTGAAATATATTCATTTTTCATACTGTTTACTCTAACCCACCAACTATGCTTGCAGTACTGCATAACATACAAATGTAAAAATGGGTGTCATGACTGAGACTGAGGTACAGATTCCCTTCACAGAAACAAATGGTACTGGAACACAACAGATTACTGTGTGCTCTTCTTTACTGGTGATAAATTCTTTATCGCCTTCAAATGTCAATGCTGATCTAAAAAAAAAAGTAATGCTGTATCCCCTGAGCTCGGTGATCAAATAATCTCAGAAATGTCCTGTCCAGAAATCATTTCACTGATACATTCCAGCAGAGAAAAATGACCTATGTAATATAGATGATGGCGATTGGCTGGAAACAAGAGAGAAGATAATCCGTCAGGATTATCATGTAGAACATGAATACAAAAGCTGTGTGCTTCTGAAAAATTCTGTACCAAATATTATTATGATACAACATATACAGTAAATGTTGTAGTAATATTTTCAATGATTAGAAGTTATAAAGAACTATATTTTTTTATACTGTATATTACACATGACCTTGAAGTGCTCCTGTCTCCAGCGAATTAGTTTAGGATGTTGAAACTGTAACTTTTTTAAATTTAGAATTGCCACTTTGCCATATTTTGTTCTGTTTAACTGAATTCTGACTAGCCTGTTGTAAGTGTCTCACTTCACAGCATTCAGGTTCCAACCCCATGACTGCACACGGGGAGAATGAGGAGGTTCTTCTGATCCTGCCGGTCTCAGGATGCAGCCTCCACCCACAGGCTCAGCGCTGATCCACATCAGCAGCAAGGCGGCGGCAGTATGGGTCATGGGTCATGGGTCATGAAAATCTCTAAAAGAGATATGCTGGGTGGCAACAGATTTAGATTGCTTAGGGAACTTCTTCTCGAATGGCCTCAACCTCTAGTCATGGAAGAGCTCCTAATGTGTTTATTTTAATTAAAATTGAAAATTACTATTGACAGAGAAAAATAATCCATTTCAGATCAGCACTGGCATAGCACCAACTACTGTACGCATATACAGTACTTGGGACTTGAGATGCTATGTATCACACATCCTTTTAGTTTGATTACTTTGCCACCTGTGAAGATTCCTAATAGAAACTCATTCATCTGAAAACCAGATATTCATCTCAACAACTCAAAAATACATCCAAGCCATTTATAACCAAGAGGTCCTTTAGTTCTCCTACAATCGAATCCCTTACAAATTAAAATATTTTAAAAATGCTAAAAATCCACGACCTTTTGCAAGGAATCTACTTACACGATGCTCAGCCATCTAGTGAAATTGTGCTACTACTAGAATGAAGCTCAGATATCCAAAATCCTGTAAATAAGATCAGCTGATGAAGAGATCCTGACTAATGGGAGATTTACAGAGGCGGACTGGTGCCAGGATTAAAAACTGCAGCAGATTCATTTCTGAAGGGCAAAGAGTCAGAGCTTGTTCATCTGTCACTGTTTCAGACTTGTTGTTCTTTTTAGGCAAGGCATGTCCAATCCAGGTCCTGGAGAGCTGCTGAGTTGGAACAAAAACCTGCAGATTTACTGAAGTAAAGCCTTTAACCTCAGATTTTAATGAGCTACAGTACATTAGTTCTATATTGTCTTATTCAGGCTACTTTGGCAGTTTTAACCAGCTCTTCAGGTGCTACTGCTTTCAAAAGACCTAGAAAAACTGCGGACACTGCGTCCCCCTAGTAACGGAATTGGACATCTTTGTTTTAAGAGAAACACTGTCGAAAAAAAGAGCTTGTGCAGAAATAAGAGAATCACATTTTCCCCGGTGAAATGCAAATATTGGTGCCAAAACAACAACAGTCTCAAAAGATAAGCTGAAGACATCTTGAAGAACTTCCTTAGATCTATTGACACCTTCAGAAAGAACTTCCTTCTTGTTCACACACACCTGTTTTCTTACAGTATTTGATAGCATACCTGTTCTCCTAATTATACACAGGTGGCATAAACTGCAATCGCCTTGTTAAACAATTGGATGCATTTTAAATATATAAATACACAAAAAAACTTAAATGTAGACACAAGTAACACACATAATGATGTTCAATGCACAATAAAGTGCTTTTGCAGATGATCTGCTAAATATATATTCTAATGTTTAATCATATCCATTCACCCCATTGAATTTCACACATGAAAGACACTCAGTGACTTCTGTTGATTGTCCTACCTGTAACAATATGGTCCTGAACTGTAGGGCACGCCGCAGCACTTGAGAACGATGCTACTCTGAACATCTAAAGCTTCCCCTTTCTATGGTGCACTGCAGTGGCCTCACCACCTAAGAGGAAACCAAAAAGACAGCATTTAAGGGTCACCAAATATTTTAAAATCCAAATGCAAACAAGAGAAAATTATATAAACACATATTTAATTTATAATTTTGGAGGCATTTATTAAAGGAAATAACAAAATAGAATGTACAGTATATTTTAGACAAAATAGAGTGCATTTATGTTGGTTTGGCTGATCTACTCTAGATGAAGACTTAATACCCTTACCCTTAATACAAATGAAGTTCTCCAGGAAAGTTAGTCTTTTGACCTCGAAGTAAGATAAGAATTCAGTTAGCCTCTGCTTCAAAATCTTTGTCTGGGAGTGTGTACATTTTCTTCCAAATAATTCAGAGCTGAAGACAGAAATGCCAGTTACTATTCATAGATATCACAATGTGACAGTATTTCTGTCAGAGCATTTGTACAACATGTGAGACCTCATTTCCTCATGGGGGTGAGGCTGCTTTTATCACAAAGCCAATTGTTTTGTTTCTACAACTGTAGCAGAGTGTGAGGTTGAAGACTTATATGGCTACTCTCTCCCGAAACACAATGCACTAACATATTACATATTAGTTGTTTGGCAACCCAAGGAAACAATTTATCTATCAGTTCATTAGGGGCCCAGAATATCTGAGTATGTACATGTATATATAGTTGTGAGTTATATATTTTTTTCTGTAGGTTTGTGGTTGTGAGGGTGTAGGGACATCATGGCTGACACAGGAAAATGCAAGCTTATACAGGAAATGATGGAAGACAGCAGCAGGAACTGAGTGGGAAATGATGTAACCATTAGGAGTCAGGATTTCAAGAGTTATAATCCACAGTGCCACTCCAGCCTTTCCTTGGTGAGGAGCTTGCCTTAGACAATGGATGTGGGTTTTTTATACAAGTCTGCTATTGTGAGTCATTTCTCTTGCTTGGGCCTACTCCCCAAGTCTCATTCCCACAGCATATATGCAGTGGGAGTGCACACAACAGTTCCTCCACCCAATAAGTCTCTTCAGACCACCAGAGACCATTTCAGGATGCATAAAATGGAATCAGGAATACATTTCGTAATAGTTGAAAGTATCAAAACGAATGCAAAGGAGACTGGTGTCAACAAGGACAAAATAAATGTAGAAGGTTCAGGTCAGTGACAGCTTGTTTCCTCAGTATTAATTACAGAAATATAAAGACTGAGAGCAAGCAATGTAACTAATGTCACCCCTGATGGAGGAATGTGGCAAATCTTAAAAGGCCGTACCCACATGCATGGCTATAACAAAGCAATCATCCATAAAAATATTTACATTTCTTAAAAAGATGCCACTGTTATTCTATCTGGTCTGACAAAGTATGATACAATAATATGTTATTGTCTAATTTGAAAGAAAGTTGTTTTGCACCAGACTAGCTACTGTATGTTTTACACACAAATAATTGAGCCCTTTGAATCTAAAGAACCACTCTTTTTACTTCAATAAAGTACACAAGCTGTTTGCCATCACCGAGAACATCTGAGCATGGCAGGGAACAACAAAATGACTTAACGTTCCCTTTCTCTGCAGTTTCCTCACCCCTGGGCAGTCATGGAGCTACAACTCATGTGAAACCACAGCCCTGATCTCTCTGCGTCAGTAGCCCCACTTTAAAAAAACAACTAAGATGAAAATGAATATTTTATGTTACAATGAAAATGTGAGCACATGGAGCACAGGAACTAGCATGAAACGAGGGTATCACCACTATGAAATATGTCAAAGACCATATAGCCACCCAAGAAAGGTAACCTCAGTTAATGGATGGACTCCTATTGCAGTGCATCGCTTTATAACGTGTGGGCTTTTGTATATAAGCCTACAAATGTCACAGCACATTTAATATTATGGCATGTCTCCTTCACCAGTACAGTTAGTACAAGAGCCTGAAAATCATAAATCCTCTAGTAGGTTTAATTGTCATATGAAATGCTTGAAAAATGAGAATCAAAGATGGCAATGAGTGAAATACCCACACATTTCGTACTGATGTAAGTGCATTACCACTCTTTATAACCATAAGCAACATTAAACTTGAAGTGATGTACCGGAATTTACATCATGAGGGAGACAGGCATTAAGATTGAGTGACATTATATTAGCAGCATTACACACACTTTATATAACAGTTAAGTTTTCTTAAGGCATCCATGAAAACATAACCAATAAGATACTGTATACTGTAAGTACATCATTACATCTGACTTTTTTCAGAGTAAAAAACCAATCCCACACTTCTTTAACACAGCGTTAACAAAACTGTAATTACTGTATTAACAGGGCACCCAGACCCTAAAAAGCACTCTAAATTCTGTTTAATGTAATTTAACCTTTTGTGTTGACTGATCATATTATAAAAATACATAACATTTATTTTTACACAACTTGCCTCATTTCTCAGCAAAATCACTACACAGACCCTGGGGCACTACAATTGTGAATGCTTTATATTTTTGCATTGGTTCCAATAATTTACAAAAACTACAATGTTCAGCTGTCTTGTCTGTAACATATTGAAGATACAGTGGTGTGAAAAAGTGTTTGCCCCCTTCCTGATTGCTTATTTTTTTGCATGTTTGTCACACTGAAATGTTTCAGATCATCAAACAAATTGAAAAATTAGACAAAGTAAACACAAAATGCAGTTTTTAAATGAAGGTTTTTATTATTAAGGGGAAAAAAAATCCAAACCTACATGGCCCTGTGTGAAAAAGTGATTGCCCCCTAAACCTAATAACTGGTTGGGCCACCCTTAGCAGCAACAACTGCAATCAAACGTTTGCGATAACTAGCAATGAGTCTTTTACAGTGCTGTGGAGGAATTTTGGCCCACTCATCTTTGCAGAACTGTTGTAATTCAGCCACATTGGAGGGTTTTCGAGCCTTAATTGCTTTTCTTAGGTCATGCCACAACATCTCAATCGGATTCAGGTCAGGACTTTGACTAGGCCACTCCAAAGTATTCATTTTGTTTTTCTTAAGCCATTCAGAGGTGGACTTGCTGGTGTGTTTTGGATCATTGTCCTGCTGCAGAACCCAAGTGCGCTTCAGCTTGAGGTCACGAACAGATGGCCGGACATTCTCCTTCAGGATTTTTCGGTAGACAGCAGAATTCATTACCACAGCAAGTCTTCCAGGTCCTGAAGCAGCAAAACAGCCCCAGACCATCACACTACCACCACCATATTTTACTGTTGGTATGATGTTCCTTTTCTGAAATGCTGTGTTACTTTTACGCCAGATGTAATGGGACACACACCTTCCAAAAAGTTCAACTTTTGTCTCGTCAGTCCACAGAGTATTTTCCCAAAAGTCTTGGGGATCATCAAGATGTTTTCTGGCAAAACTGAGACGAGCCTTTATGTTCTTTTTGCTCAGCAGTGGTTTTCATCTTGCCATGCAGGCCATTTTTGCCCAGTCTCTTTCTTATGGTGGAGTCATGAACACTGACCTTAACTGAGGCAAGTGAAGCCTGCAGTTCTTTGGATGTTGTTGTGGGGTTTTTTCTGACCTCTTGGATGAGTCGTCGCTGCGCTCTTGGGGTAATTTTGGTCGGCCGGCCACTCCTGGGAAGGTTCACCACTGTTTCAAGTTTTCGCCATTTGTGGATAATGGCTCTCACTGTGGTTTGCTGGAGTCCCAAAGCTTTAGAAAGGGCTTGATAACCTTTTCCAGACTGATAAATCTCAATTACTCTGTTTCTCATTTGTTCCTGAATTTGTTTGGATTGCAGCATGTAGTCTAGCTTTTGAGGATCTTTTGGTCTACTTCACTTTGTCAGGCAGGTCCTATTTAAGTGATTTCTTGATTGAGAACAGGTGTGGCAGTAATCAGGCCTGGGTGTGGCTAGAGAAATTGAACTCAGCTTTCCAAAGATGTGATAAACCACAGTTGATTTATGTTTTAACAGGGGGGGCAATCACTTTTTCACACAGGGCCATGTAGGTTGGGGTGGAGCGGTGCCTGTGCCTGGAACAGGATCTGTGCCTGTGCCTGGAACGTTGCCGGTTCAAATCCCGCAGCCGGCAGAGGATTCCTACTCCGTTGGGCCCCCGAGCAAGGCCCTTAACCCCAACTGCTCCAGGGGCGCCGTACAATGGCTGACCCTGCGCTCTGACCCCAAGCTCTCTCCTTGTCTGTGTCTCATGGAGAAAAGGTGGGGTATGCAAAAAGACGAATTCCTAATGCAAGAAATTGTATATTACACTATTATTATTAGGTTTGGATTTTTTTTTCCCTTAATAATAAAAACCTTCATTTAAAAACTGCATTTTGTGTTTACTTGTGTTATCTTTGTCTAATATTTCAATTTGTTTGATGATCTGAAACATTTCAGTGTGACATACATGCAAAAAAATCAGAAATCAGGAAGGGGGCAAACACTTTTTAACACCACTGTACATCAATTGACAAAACACAGAGTACGCAAAGCTTTCGTCTCAGCAAGGATAATTTCAAAGATTACATGAAATTAGAGAAAGTGATGACATAATGCATTTTTATTTAGTTCTTTAAATTACATTGTCTCTTTAAGCCTGACTGACTGCAGTGATGACGGGCTACTTCCAAACAGATAAACACAGACAATGATTTAAGACAGGATGAAGCATTTTAAAATGGGTTTCATACAACCAATATCTTGGCCAGAAAGCACTACATATGTCTATTTAACATGCGATTACATTTTTATACCAGGATTATAATTAATAACACTGTAGCATTAACATGAATTGCATATGGAATAAGATTTAATTTCTCAGAACTTCAGTTTGTTGTGATTTGTGCTTCATTCATATTTCAAAAATCATGATCTCAAGTCCATCTTATTTTTGCAATAATATGAAAAACTTAGATACATTTATATTGTCAAGTACTGTACAATTAGAGTCTCCACAGTCTCAACTGCCCTGGAAGAGTTTGAAAGCACCAAAGAGAATAAAAATAAGCTCCTCAATGGTCAAAGAAAAGTGCATAGACTTCTGAGAAGATGGACATTTCAGATCCTCACCACAAAGAACTTCATAAACTTTCAAGGGAACTGCAGGATGCAGCTGGAATTGTCGTGAGAATAAACAATTGATCAAAATGAACAATTCAAAGAAAAAATGTCAAATGTGTAGTGAGGTCCAAGGCAAAGGTCAAACAAAAACATTCATGCTCTCAAAGCGGCCTGCATATGAACAATCCTTCAAAGATTTTGGGGGGCTGCTGTAAGACAAATCCCAGGTGATAATCTTGGGTTTTGTAGCAAGACGTCTGGACATCTGTAGGACCTGTCTTGATAAGAGAAAAGCTGGGCTTTTCCCTTTCGCTCACACTCGGCCAGGAGTCAAATATGGCGCTGGACATAGTACAGACTGGGTGACATTGGTACGGAAATCGAAGTCTTTCCTTTTGAGAGTTTAATACATGCAGTTCATGAAATTACTAGCCTACAAATCCTGCACCCATTTATTAGAAGACTCCAGAGAAAGGACTTAATGTAAAAAGTAATGATAAACTGTGTATATTATGCAATTAGTTCAAGTAGCTGTCAGCATTCATAGACTGCAAAAAAAAAGTAAAGGTTTATTCCATGCTGAGACAAACCTGAAGAAGGCTCCACAGCTGAAATGTTGCGTCTCTTCTCTTTTCAGCGTGGAATAAACCTGTTTATATATATAATACACTTAAAATCTTTATGGTTGTGACTAGTAATAACTTTACATGCTGCATGTGAAGGGTTTTTATGCCATGTCTTACTATTTAAACTAGTATATTACTTACACTGTGTGTAATAAGACTTTTCCCAAATGTACTGTTCTACAGTCATATTGGAGTTTTAAATGTAGAATACAAGCTGATATACAGGACAGTCATAGGGCTCCCAATGCATTCAAATGCCCATTTGCCTCATTGAGAGAGAATCTGCTTTCCACTTATGTTGAAGCACAGTTGGGTGAATGGTTTATGACACACTGTATATCAGTGTTACTGCAGTATAGGTGAAAGAGAAACCAATTAAGGGTGTATATTGCAGTATTACATCAATAAATAACCTACTCTTACATATTCTGCTACCTACCTCACCCACATGAATGTATTAATTGTGGTGAAATATTTTCAAAATTATTTTTTATAGATGTAACCAAACATAAGAACATCATTGATTGTCAGAAGTTATAAATACACAGCATTACACCTTTATAGTGTGCAACCAGAGCAAATTCTTTACACTAGCAAATGAGAAAGAAAGGGCAGAATGTGATGAGGGAGAGAAGCCCTCCACCCACCCCACTCAACCCAGCAGTGCATGCACAGTAAGTGACTGCAGAAGAACTCCATGGCCAAAGATTCCTGAAAGGACAAACAACTTAAGAAATAAACCAATGTGAGAAAAGGAAGCCCAGTATATCAAACTCAATTACATAAGCTTAATGAACGAGCAAAGAATCAGAATTCTTCCCTGCCTCCCCCCAAAAGATCCCATACACTAAGATTCAAGCACATGATTTGGGAGTTGTTTCTTCACTTTTTCAGTCTTGGAAAAATCCAAACTTAATTTCAATTTGCAGTTCTTTATCCTTGGATTACTACCAATTTTTAAGACCCTCCTGGTGATGCAGCCATTTAATATATTTGAGTCTGAACTCTGTTCCCGGGTAAGGGGTTCAGTTCTGGTCACGAGTGTAGTTATAACTTCACCTCCACACGTCTGAGCAGGCATTAAGTTCTCCTGTAATCCTTGTGCGACTTGCATGCCACTTGTTTTTGTGAGTTCGACATGTTTCTCATCATATCGGAGTCTAGATAATTGATTTGGATGACTAACATCAACACTTCCAGAACTGGCTCTTGTGACAATGCATTAATGACCTCAAACCAGTCTGAGGAAAATTCCCTTACCCATAGTGAGTAGTCCTTTGTTTCTACTTTAACAAACGTATGTACAGGATGTGTATTACAATGACTTCCTATAATTTTTAGCATTAGTTATTAAAAGGGTAAATTTGCTTTTTTAACAAAAAGCTTTTGCCAGCCTAAAGACATGAAACCATATACATTAAATTTACGGTATGTACTGTACAATAGTATGAAGTGAGTGACTGACTACACCAAGACAAAAAAAACAAGGAATCATTGTATCCATCTAAAAAAAGCCTGGATGAGTCTCAAATGGTGAATCTGATTGCTGCCAATGACTGACTTGCAATCGAAGAAAGCCCGTCTCTGCTTAAAAGAAAATTAAGTGATACAATAAAAACAAATTGGAAATCAGACATACTTGGGAAGACTTCTAGTACACTAGTTTCACCATTATGTGAACGCATACTAAGTGTGACAGGAAGGATGTAAACTAATGTAGAAATTACAGGTTACAGACAAACATCTATTAATACTCACAATGTATCATTCTGTTGTAACTGCATGTTCCTGTAGGTCTTGACAGGCTTTTCAGTCACTCCTGAGCAGATGCAGAACTATAACATAACACCGCCACGACAGGAGGGATGGCTTTTACAGTGTGATGAACTATTCCGAGTTGGTCATACGTATCATTTTTCACTTAAAATTGGAACTGTTTTAAGACCACAAAAATATTTTAGATATGCTTGCAGTAGCACTAAGATGCTTTGTTGAAAATCCAGAATGGGATTTGAGTTGTTTTTTTTTTTTAGTTACTTACAGTACATGCTCAACACTTTCTTCCTTCTCACTCCCTACACTCAATCTCTCCTTGGCCTCACAGTAGCAGTACTACTCAGTTTCTCATTGAGCAGTTCAGTTTAGAGGGATAACCAGGTCTAAGCAGGCTATGTGACTGAAGAACCTTATAGTGATAATAGTTTACATGATTTCAGAAAAAAATTAAACCCATCATCCAGGGACAGATGTCACTACTTGCATGCTCAATTCAATATAACTTAATTAGAATTAAGATAATTTAGGTTATACAACCACATCTATTTCTTATTATTGATTTGCTTGTTTTCTTAAATATGCAGTAGGTTGCATATATAAAACTAATTTTTAAAAAAGTAGTAGCCAAATCTTTCTTCAGTTACACAGAAAGAAAAAGATGTAGTGATCATGTTTTAACTGCTAATGCACAAGTATTGAAACAGTATAATCACCTGTAACAGTCAAATTAAAGTCTCCATATGAGAGACACTTAGACATGTTTTAGTAGCTTTTAATTATTGAAAGCTACCTCAAGAACTTTGTGAAGCCACTATCAAACATTTTGAAAGCTTAGAGAAAATGTAATCAATTTAAAAACAAAAGTCGTGCAAATACACTTCAAAATGCCAGATTATCAGCAATTCTCTTGTGAGCAACCCCCAAACTCATCTTAATTAGGTCTACAGAGAGGCAAGATGTTTGCATTACACACCAATTCTCTGCAGGAGTTATATTACTGAGCTAATCTACAATTAAGCTGCACACAATCTCTTCATGTCAATGCGGAAAAGGCAATTTCCCCTATTCACCAAGTAGTTTCTGAATATATTGAATTTAAAAACTGCAGACTGGTAAGGAATAATTAATATTAATGCACAGAATCAAAGCTTCCCCCCCCCCATATTAATCCTCATACTAACCTGTACTAAGAAAATTCAGTTACCAGTTTTATCAATTAAAAATATTAAAGCTTTTTAACTTGGTTATTGAGAGTCAACCATGTGTCCTACAGGTTTTAAAATACATGCATTAGAATGTTTAATTCCATTTTAAATTTGTTTGTAGTATTAAAGAAGAGAAACATGTAAAGTAGCTGTCCCCTACTCCATTGGCATGCACTTAAACCAAATATGGACATTTGTCATAGGAGGAAGAGCAAATAGCTCGTGTTCTGGAACACGAGCTCATGTTGCCACTTCACGAACACTTGTGTAGATGGAGGTGTTGTAAAGTGATTTTTGTAGAAAAACCCCACTATTAATAAGCACATAATTGGGCCCATTTATCGTTTTATTGTTCATGCTGTACATATTGTTACGTCAATTTAAGTTCAGTTTTTAGGAACAGTTAATTGTACGCCAAGTCAATTAAAGAATAGATGCACCACCCTTTATTAATTTTAGTTTCAGCTTAGAGGTAATCCCCAACAGCATATCTGTTCTAGGCTAGAAGTGGTTTGATTAATCAGAATTTCAGCAGGAATATTTTACCTCTGATCTTTGACAAATATTCTTAGTATTACTACAATTTTGGAGATAGTGAACATCTGGCCAATACCACTACAAAAACTGAACTCATTAATATTGTATACATCTAAAAATACACCAGAACAGATTTCTTCTATCCCTCATTTATCCAAGTGTCCTTTCTGTAGCTCCTTTCAGTTTTGGAAGGTTTGGGGAATAGTTCTGATGGGACTCAATCTTTTCACAACCACTACAGTAGTGTGAAAAAGTACACCCATGGAAAGGTTGGTTTTTTTTACATTTTTGGACCAAATGATTTGATTGTCATTTCAACAACTAATTAAAAAATAAGACTGAAAAATCATTTTGCACTCATTTGTACTATTTAAAAATCAATTTCCTTCTACAGAAAAAAAGTTATATAATAAACTTATATAGTACCTTTAAAGGTGGCTTCTCAAAGCACTTTACAGGATGACAACAATAAATAAAGAATACACAAGATAAACCAATATACAGAGGAGACATGGATGGTGGTACTAAGAAAAGCAGGGGGGTGAAGAATGGAACCAGTTAAGTAAAGGCTTTTCTGAAGAGGGTTGAGTCTGGATTTGAAGGAGTTTAGAGAAGGTGACTGATATCCTTGGGGAGAGTTCCATACAATGTAGACAGGCTTGGGGGACAGTAAGGAGAGCAGAATTAGTTAGTACACCCCTACCTTTATCATTGCATCAAACGCTTAAAATTAGAATCAGGTGTACCAAAATAGGTGTAAATGATTAGATCATTAGAGTAACTTAGAGGGCACTGCCTTATATAAACATCAGAAAGCTGTGGTCTGGTTTGGTCTTAGCAGTTGACGTTTGTGGCTCCATACCAAGATGAAATGAGCTCTTAGGCCCTCAGAGGAAAGATTGTTGATACCCGAGTCTGGGAGGGGTTTTGAGCCATTTCCAAGCAAATTTGTGGACAATCATTCTACTGTCCAAAAGATCTACAAATGGAGAAAGTTTCAAACCACTGGCAAATCCATCCAGGCCAGGTTGTCCCACCAAATGCAGCCCAAGAGCTGACCAAAAGATGCTACAAGTCTTCAAGAACCTGAGGATAACATCTAGGGATTTACAGGCAAGTCTTCCCTCAGTCAATGTCAAAAAGTGCATGAGTCAACCATTCAAAAGAGACTGTACAAGCTTGCCTACATGCAAGGTCAGGAAGGAAGTAGCCTCTGCTCTCAAAAAAGAATAAAGATGCACGACATCTACATGAAGATCAGGACTATTGGAACAATGTGCTCTGGCCAAATGAGACAAAGAGAGCCATTTGGCCAACACCAAAAACTGCTTTGACCAAAAGATCCTCATACCAATACCTGTAAATCATGGTAGAAGCATTATGGTTTGGGGCTGCTTTTCTGCATTGGGGCCTGGCCAGTGTGCCATCGACTCAACCATGAATTCCACATTGTACCAGAAAGTATTTGGAGAATGTGAGGCCATCTATCAAAAAGAAACTAACTAGACCTTGAAACAAAACAATGACCAAAAACACTCAAGCAAACCCACAAAATAATGGCTCAAAAAGTAGAAATGGAGCATTATGGAATGGCCAAGTCAAAGCCCAGATCTTAACGCCATAGAAATGCTGTAGGAGGCCTTGAAGCCAGCAGTACAAGCAAGAAAACCCTCAAACATCACAGTTGAAAGCATTCTGTAAGGAGGAGGAGGGAGCAAAACTGTCTCCAAGTTGATGTAGGAGACTGATAGACAATTACAAGAAAACGCCTACAAGAAGTGATTTCTGTCAAAGGGGGGCAATGCCAGCTACTGAAGCTAGAGGGTGTACTTAATTCTGCTGTAGGGGAGAAAATTTTCATTTCTGACTTTTTTGTTGAATAAATGATTGCAAAGAAGGATTTTCATTATTTGTTAAATTACATCACTTTTATCTATCAATATTGTTGAAAAGAAGATTGAATCAATACATGAACTGTTGAAGAACACACACCTTTTCACAGCACTGTACATTACTGGTCCCAGAAGACAGACCTACCATTACCATTTACCGATAAGGAAAGATGCACAAAATCTACTTTTAGACACAGCTAACTAGGAATCAAACCCATTCACTTACAAAAAGCACAGGTAGAATGAAAAGCTGCAAATGGTAGCTTATAGGAGGGCAGACAGAAGACTAGGTAAAGGTCTTGTAAATTTAAGCCTAACAAATGCAGAGCTGGAAGCAGGTTACAGAAAGACAAGATGGGAAAACTTGAACTTAAGCTACCTTACATATGAAAGTAGTGTTATTTTTATGGTGGGTAGCTGGGTCAGCATGCGTAGGCTGCAAAGGAGAGAGAATTCTCTTAAACGAGAGAATTCATACTTTAATCAGTAAGTAGTAAGATTCTCAATAGCCTTCACAAAATTTCCACACATTGCACTTCAGAATCAACATCCGGAGGCCAGAAGACACTTGTTGAAAGTACCATAAAATGAACCCTAGAAATTGCGCTCACTAGGGCTCCCCAACAGGACAGGAACTGTAAAGGTAAATTTAACATTTTAGTTTTTGAAATTTAATTTGGAGAGTAATGCCAGTGTACAGTGAACATGCAGTAAGTGGCAGGAACGAACAAATGTTATTAAACCAAAATGAGTAACAATGCTGATTAGCATTACACTTTTTTACAGTGCATGGACAGTTTCAAAACTGTCCTATTTGAGTTTAAATAGGATTTTAGATGATTAGAAGTTGACGACTTGAAGAGCATGTTCTTGTTGGTAACTGGTCTTAGTGCTGAGGAGGTAAACAATTCTCACAGACATTAAGGCACCCTTGCAGGCATCCAGCAAGCCACAAGTCAAGAGGTCCATCTCCTTCACCCTGGTATGCATCATAATACGTTTATTACCATCAAATATTCTTGACCGATATCTAAATTGGAAATCACTTTATAATACACGATCATGGAAAGCTACTCGTAAGTGATATAATGTGTTGTGACATTTTCCTAGATCTCTTTAAAGTTGTGGCATTGATTCCACATTTGCAAAGCATGAAAGAAACATGACAACTTATAACAAGCATTATGTGGTTTACTTGTTAGTGAGTTGGTCTAAAAATCCATGCACTTTGAGAATGTTAAAAGTTAAAGTTACAAAAAGCATGTATACAATAAAATATTCCACTTTCAAAAAATAAAAAAACAAAGGGATACAAAAAAGTTTTAAAAAATAGTTTTGTAGCATGGTTTGCAGTTTGAGCTTTGAATTGCTTAAAAAGGTTTCTAAAATGCAATTAAAAGTTATAAAACACTGCAAAACCCTAGCAAACAACCTCCACTGGAGGGTCCCTGAAAGGTCTTGACTTACTAAAAAAAGTAAACACTTTAACAAATCAATAAAAAATCTGGCAAGACTGATAAGCAACATCACAGGTTAAAGACCATCTTGAGCATACTGGAAGACCAGTTCCTTCACATCCTCCATGAGCAACTGCTCACCATACAGCAAGTAGATCCAGATGGCTCGACTGAGCCGGGCAAATGGGTGGTCACCATGAAGACTGCCTGAGGAAAGAGTTGTAAAAGTGCATTAAGCCAGAATGAAGACAGGCTCGCATCAAGAGCTCAACCAGGCACAAAGCTATCAGTTAACAGCTCATGTTTAAGGCTGATCGAGTGCTGTTCTTTGAGGAGACAATATTGAGTTCCAGTCATGCGATCACCCAAGAGCACCAGCTCCATATTGACTGGCACTGGAATTAAAATTCTACCAATTGTTAAAGCGACTCATTCTGAAAGTAATAAAATACATGGCTTTAATGAATGCAAGAATAGTTAAATAACCATGTACCACCTGGTATCCTGGTTCTTGATTCGATATTCCACTTCAACAATCCATAGACTGAAAGGAGCACAGAAAAACAATTCTGTGAGGGACACTATATCCATGACACTAACAAGGGCCCAAACAATCACACCTATGCAGGGGCTATAGCACGAGAAATTCCAGAAACACTAAACCACACAGCACAAGGCAATCCTTGTGGACAAGATTGGGATGCCCAGAGGCTGTTTGGGAGTCATGTTAAATGCAGACATGCAATCCCCATCATGTGCTGGACACAGAACACCTCAGGGGTCAGGTGAATAATGCCTTTTGATGCCAAGTCAGGTGGGTCATGCTGACTGTCACATTGTTCAGGCAAATCAGTAGGGACCTGGAAGTGTTACTCTTGCAACCATCATAACAGAACTGCTGGTGCAGACTGAACCCAACAATACATTGAGCAGCCTGAAATAACTTTGCTGCTGGGACTGTTGCATTGCATTCAAAGTGGTTTGGCTTTAAGTAGTTTTCTCCAGACTAGAGTCCAGCAGAACATCTAAAGGAAAAACTGAAAAAGAACAACTGCATAAGAGAGCAGAAACATACCTTAGCAGTCTGTCCTCTGCCCGGCTTCCATTAAAGCTCAGAGAGGTAAAAGATCCTAATTGTACAACGTTTTCCTTTTGATAGTCCCCCACTGACTATTTTTGTTCACATTTTGCGATTGCTTGATAGTTTAAACTTTAAGTCCATTAGACCCAAGTGTTTCATTTCCTTTACATGCCAGTATAAATGTTTGAGGCAAGGGTTATCTATATATATATATTCAAGGGTGCAAACAAGAAAAATCACTTATCTTTTTTTCCTTCCAGTGATGTGACATGGATGCAGCTCTTTGGCAAGTCATTAAATTGAACTTGCACGCTCCAGTGGCCTCCTGAATAATGCCTTTGAGTTTTGATGTGGCATTTATTAAATCAGATCCAGACTGAGGCAAGGCTAGACTCCAAGTATGGCATCAGTAAAGAAAAACAGTTTACAAAAAAGTTCTAAATTTATCTGAAAATGGTGAAAATTAACAGACAAAAAGAAATGGTCTCAAAAGATGACTCATTACTTTTTTTACACAACTGCAGCTGTATTACAACTTGCTTCTTGTCAGGTAATTAACTTTTCCCTTACTTTCTAACTGAACATTTGTACTAGATTTTAGCTTAAATTAAACTCCATAGTTGGCAAATAGCCTTGAAAAACAGGCATGCTGTGGACTCATGTCTGGAAAGCAAAAGCAGAAAACGGCTTCAAAACATGTAGCTAACTCTGTAAGCAGCCATGTTAACAGTGAAACAGTATTTGAGCATTCTTAACCCATTAGATGCTTGTAAAGCCAATCAGGATTTCAAACCAACAGCAGAACCCTTCCATGATTAAAGGGATATGCACAAATGTAGTTCATAGTCGCAAATCTAGGAAAACAGCACCAGCAGTTTTGTAACTAAACTGAAAGTTGCAATCCACTATTGTTTTGCAAAAACACTTGGAAATTCAATAGTCATTTGGACCTTTGATTAATATTCAACTCAGCAGCCTTAACAGTATGCCTCAAAGCCATATAAATGGAGTATGAATTGAACAGTTCAAGTTGAGTGGAAGACCAAATGTCCAAAAGGTTTCCATTTGTAACCTTCATGCTCATCTTTTAAAAATGTTGCAACTCATAAGATGCCACATGCACCGTTTTAAAAAAAGGCATTAGGAAAGAAGTAGGATTGTTCTCACATGTACTGTGAATCATAACTCATTCATATTCAATAGGTCTGTTAACACAATGATAAATTAAATCAATTTCCAGAACATGCACCACGATGAGCCAGAACTAATAATGCATATTGAGAGATTGTGTGGTTTTGAATGGAGATAAAATGAAAACCAGTGCTACCAATTAGCCTGATCTTACAAGATCAAGTCAAAACGTGAGCTTAGTACTGGGAAGGAAGACTAAGGCAGCAGTTCCTAAACTTCCAGTCCTATTTAAAATTTGCAGATCACGTTACTTTACTCCATTATATGTAAAGCCCATATAAAAAGAAACCTGCACACCTTGTATAATTGTAAAATGCACAAATAACTGGGTTTGAGTAACAACTTGCTTGTACTTGGTCATCTCTTTGATGAACGATTGAAATCGATGTAAAATGGGTTTTTTGGTTTCACTTTTACAACAGCAACACTATAAAGGTAAACCTCCGTCTAAGGAGAAAGTTAATTCTCATTCCTACATTTGAATGATACACTTGCCTTAAGGGAAAATGGTTCATGGCTCTTTAAAAAAAAATGCTCTTCCATAAAGGCTGTTGTGCCAGAAAAAACTGCATCAGCAGAGTAAGTGTTGAAAGTTGTCTATTTCATATGCATATGGAAGTCTTGTTTGTGGAACAAGATTTAAAAACTGTTTACGGTGCTCCTTTATATAGTGGTACAAACAATACAAGATGCACTCCCACATGACTCTCTGCTTGCATTATGGCTATATGGTCATTCTAAAAAGCTGACAATTACATATATATTCTTTACTAGTTCAGGTGGGTAGCTGCATCAGTATGCATAGGCTGCAAAGGAACAAGTAATAAGTTTATTCCTGCTGGAAAAAAAAAAGAAAAAGTTTTGGCCATGGAGCCTTCTTCAGGTGTGAGGTCAGGTTCTTCAGGTCTCACACCTGAAAAAGGCTCCACGGCCAAAATGTTTTTTTTCTTCTTTTTTTCAGCATGGAAGCTATTACGCTAATAAGCCTATTACTTGTTCCTATATTCTTTACTGCCAGCCTGCATGACAAGCAGCCCCTTCTCCTGAATTGACCATTTGTTCCAGGAGAGGTCATTCGGTTATTTCCCCAAGAGCTGTCAGCTGTGCGTAAAGGCATCATGTGGCCATGTTATCTTTTGAGACCAGATATCCTGAGACGGCTTTAGTAACATAAGCAAAAAGATACAATACAAACTTTTAGTTAATTCCTTCAAGGCACTCGCAAAAAGCATTTCAGATTTGCCTCTTAAACAGGTCTGAAGTGATATTTTGTCCTGGCTTCAACTGCCACTGTTATATGACTATTTATTCCCTTGATTAGATGTTTTGTAGAGATAATCAAATGTCCTCCTGGCTGTTGAAAACAATCACTTGCAACTGAATCAGTTCCATTGGTCACTATACTCTAAAAATTCATTAACATTTTGACAGGCTCAAGTTGTTTTAGCAGATAGAAAATTATGTACTGCAATGTTCGAAAACAAGAACAGAAGTTAGAAGTGCATTGAAAGATGCAGTCATTAGAAAATGGAGTAAACATTTTCTGAAAAGAAAGGTTTTGAGCCTTGATTTAAATGCACTCAGCAAAGGGAACTCTCCGATATCATTGGGGACAGTTTCAGAGCTCTGGGGCATAGGCATAAGTTGGCTTGGCACCTCAGTACCCATCTACTGTATTTAAAGCCTTAAAAGGTGAGCAGAAGGATTTTGAAGTGGACTCTAAAGCTGGTAGGAACCCAATGCAAGAATTCCAAGGCAGGTATAATGTGATTTATTGCCAATATGGTCAGGATTCTGGCTGCTGAAATCTGAACATACTGGATTTTGTTCAGTGTGGATTTAGATACTCCAACAAGTAAGGTGTTGCAGTATCCTAGAGTTTATTACATGTGATGGCCAGCTGTTCTAAAACATAGGACTGGTCTGGTGATATTCTTCCATTTTGTAAATGTTTTGCAAAATATTCTACTCAAGTAGAAAAAGTCAGGACCAAATATCACCCCTAAAAATTTTTCCATTTTGATTACAGTACAGTGCTGATCACAGATGGAATTACTAAATTGATTTGAAGATGGGAGGTGCCGAGTAGCCTTACCTCGGTCTTGTTGCAGTACAAGAAGGAAATTGAGCCATCCAGGTCTTTATACCAGATATGCAGAAACAGCAACTTCAATACTGAATAGCAAGCCCAAAATTCAATACTGGGTATCAAGACATAACCAAAACATTAGAATGAAAACCTCCTAGAGAAAGTGTCAGCGATCAATAAATTAAGATTCATCCACTTAGGAGCATTGTCAGCAACTCCAGTCTCAAGAAGGGAGAGTAAATCTCATGTTTTATAGTGTCAAAAGAAGCACTTAACTCTAGGAGTATTTCGATAGATAAAAATCTATAGCTCTAGAGCCTTGAAGACTATTTATAAAGGATGACAGGGCTATTCATCAGAGCAGCCCAGATGAAACACTCTGGAACTCAACCACAACAAAATCCACCTGGGTTTTGTAGACCCATAAGATGAGGATTTGCACCCTTGGGTAGTTTCTGCACCCCATGATCCACAGTTTACCATATCTGCACATGGACCATCCAGAAAGTTTGAGAAGGGCTTTACTGTGAACTTTAAAATTCACTATAACACAATGGAGCGCTGTGGGACCATACTGCTGGTTTCTCCCTTCAAGAAATATCAGATGAGATCCTCGGATGAGCTTAATTAAGTGCCATATTGAGATTTAAAATGTGTTTTAACTTAATTACAAGAGAGCCTACACGGTACATTGGAAAGCTGGATTTACCTTTGGAGATTTTGGTCTCAAACTGCAGAAGTTGGTAGAGCTTTTCTGGCAGCTTTTGTCTTGCCCAGGCATTTTCATCCTGAAGAATCCAGTCATTGACCAGCCTCTTCCGGTGCAGGAATGCTTTGAGGTATATCAGGAGGTGATCACACCCAGTTAACATGTATAACCTACCAAAAGAGGCAACAAACTGCTTTAGTCACCAGAGGTCACCAATTACCATGGTTCCGAGATTATGGGAGGATCTAGTAAAGCATGTCTCCCCCCAGAAGTTACTCCACACAGGTCCTCCTTGTCCATCACCCCTCTATTGTTTATATAAATAGAACTAACCAAATATGGATTTTTACCACACCAGTTTTTAGTTCAAAGATGAGAACTACATTTAAAAGGAGATGAAAGACAATACTAGTGTTACTTAGAAGAGAAAAGATACCAAGCAAAGCCAACAGCAAATTGATATTGGCAACCCCACCTTGTTCTTACGTTGGGGTTTTGACATAAGTCAGTGACTTTCACAACTGAAGCACAAGAACAGAAAGCTTTCTACTTTATTGCTTTTGCGTGTTCTATGGCCATAAAAATGTATTTTTAGATATGCATTATAAGATTACCTGGGGTTTAAACTTGATAGACTACCTCCACAACTCCCTCAACCCCTAGCCTGAAGCAGCTGCATAAACTGCACACAAATGGCCACTGAAAAAAGTCTAACAAGATAATTGGGCGACTTTTCTGATAAACCTGTTTGGTGGTGGTTTACATGGGGGGGTGGGAAGAGATCTAGTCAAGGTCATTGACTACCTCAATTAAGGATTAATATATTTGGGCATTCTTTACAATTAAAGCTTTTCTCAGCTGGTCTGGACAAATTAGAAACAATGTATTACTCTTTCAGAATCAAATGAGCACAGGTGAAAGACTCCGCTAGTCTGTTTTTCTTAGACAACCGTGAACCCTAGCCCCAGCGGACCCTTCTACCTGCAGATTAATGGATTCAAATTCTGCATTTAATGCACATTAAGAGCTGAAAGCCAACTTAGTTCAACATTGGTAATTGATAGCAACCTTGTCTAAAACATTGCATTTCTAAACTTCCCTCCTTCAGGTGTGCAAGATGAAATGTTGGTAGAAGGACCTCCGCAGAAGAGAAAAGCTCATTGTGGGAGTATAAAAAATATGAAATGTCTGTTATTCATAAGTTGAACTGTCAACTACAAAATCATCAAGAGCTCTATAGACAAGAGCAAAAACTAAAGTCATGGAAAGATTGCATAAAAGCCTATGTACTGAAGTTGTTGTAACTTATTTGAGAGGTAAACTGACCAACATTTTGCCTTTATCTGAACACTCGGCTGTAAAGAAAATTCAGTAGAGACACTGTTTGGGAACAGTATCAGATACTCTGAGTGTGTAAAAAAAAAAAAATGGATTTTTGAATCTGGTAAGCAGCTTTGTTGCTAACAGTCCAGCTTGAAGTCTAATCCAAGTAGAAACCCAAAAGAGCTAGGATTTTTTTTAGTAGATCTTGGATTTCATACCTGTACTGTAAATAATAGTTTGTACCTTATGGCTGCAATTTGTGGCTGTTCAAGGCCACCTACTGTACTTTTAAAACTCCCATCATGGAAAGCCAAATCAGGCAGGCACAGCATTTAATGCCCATATTGTCATTTTTGTCTGCAATAAGGGAAATCTTTATAGTCCCTCATGACATACTTGATTGTTTTTTTTTTTTTTTAATTTCAGCCAGCAGCTATGTTACCCTGCAGCTCACAACAGGCAACCCACTGAAGCTCAGCAGTTGTGCCACTGGCCAGTTGCTGTACAGGAGACCTCCTGGGAAAGGTTGATAAATGATTAAACATGTTAATCCCAATTACAAATCCCACCCACCCCCCCCCAATCAACCTTGTACCAATTTCCAAGTTTTAAAACTATCCTCATTCAGTTACCTGTGGCCAACTGGATCTCAGCAGAAATCAAGTGCTTTTTGTGGGATTGTCAGATACATTCACAGGTCATTCCCACCTGTGTGTCTGTTCATCACTGGCATCTTGGCACAATGTTTGACAGGGTAGTGTTGGAACTAAGGACTGAGCTCATCAACAAGTCTAACCAAGAAGGTATATCAATTAAAGTCATGAATTGGCACTAGTGAGTAACTGCTCAGATGGACTGAACAGCCAGCAGATGCAGGAGTCTCCCAGGACCAGGGTGGGGAAATTGTGTTCCAGAGGCTTCTGGAGCTTTCCCGCTCTAACCCCTCCATGGAGGAATGCCCTGCCAGGGGTCAGGCACAACAGAAGCACATTCTGGGACCTGCTCCAGTCTCACCTGTTTTGGCTGTGCCTGCCATCTGAGCTTTACTGCACTGGAACCATCCTCTTCAACTTGAGGGTCCTGTCCAGTCAGTTCCCATGATTACACTCGACAGATATTCCCTTCACTAACCTAAGGTTGCTGCTGGAAGAGGAGCACTCATCCCTTACCCAGACAATTCTCTGCAAAACCTTAAGTGCTGAAGCCAGAATTCATTTAAGACGTCCCCCAGAGCTCAAAAGAGGTCAAAAGTAAACCTTAAACTTTCCATTTGTGTTATTCTTGACTGTCACATTACACTTTAAGGTAAGATCACTTTATTGGCCATATACAATTTCGTGCATTAGGAATTTGTCTTTTCACATACCCCAGCTTGCTCTCCATGAGACACAAAGGCAGAGAGAGAAGCTTGGGATCAGAGCACTGTGTCTGCCATTTATACAACAGCCCTGGAGCAGTTGGGGTTAAGGGCCTTGCTCAGGGGCCCAATGGAGTAGATTCCTCTACCAGCCACAGGCACAGATCCTTGGCCACAGAGCCAGTGCACCACCAATTCAAGTATTGGGATTCTGTTCAACAGCCTGCTGCTGCACTGTTTCATGCTACCAGCTTTGCTTCATTCCCCCCCCACCACATCACACCCTCTGCCATTCTTTCAAGGTGAATATAAGTCTAAGCTTCACATTTTAAAACTGATCCTTTTCTAAAGTCAATAGACATACCTCCCAAGACAATAGGTTCCCTGAAACCTAACTAAAAACTAGAGATGCCATGACTGCAGATGGACCCCAGTTTTGGGCAGACTACACCATTTTAAAATTGAAAGAACAGATTCTCTCATTTTGTTAAGAGTTTTAATGATTACAGCATCACCACTAGGTATGTCACAAGGATTGGCATGTGTTGAATACTGTGAAAGTTTGATTTGTTTAAAAACTGGCTTAAATTACTTGTAGACTTACTTGTAGTAGTATGTGGAGTCAATCATTCTCCAATTGACATAATTCATGGCCGTCTCTTCCAGCTTGCATACTCTTGCCATCTGAACTTTGGCAACCTGACAGAACTGGTAATGATTGACCCCAGAGACTGCCATTTCTTTATTCAGCACCATGTACACCCCGTCCAGAGTATCTGTGTAGACCTGGCATAGAAGATATTAAAGCAGAGACAGACTTCAGTTCATTTTTCCTAGTGTCCAGACTTGTGTAACTTTCAAGCTTTATGTTCTGCAATGCAAAAGTACAAACCGCTAAGGACTATGAAAAACATACACTAATTTTAGGAGTTAACAGTTCTAAAACATCACATCTGGACACTAAATCAAGCTTCATGCTGCAATTGTAGAATACTGAATTTGTCCCTTAGTTCAGCTTAATTTGGCATATGCACAAGTGCAGTGAAATGCTTATTGGAGCATACATGCAAATACAAAGACATTAAGGAAACACCAAAATGGAACAGCAAAAAGTTAAATAACATACAACTTAAACAAGGTGCACAAGCAGTATGCAAGTCATTGGTAGGGGTAAAATTCAATAAGCGCACAGCTTGCAGGAAAAAGCCTCCGAATCTGGTAGTACATACAGTATCTTTATCTTCCTATAATCCTTACCAGAGGGAATTGGAGAGAAAAGTGAGAAACCAGGATGATTATCCATAACTATCCAATACTCCCAGTTTTCCTGAGACTGCAAGGTGTAAAAATGTGCTCAATGGAGGCGAGCTGTACACTAATAAAGGACTGGGCTGACCCGATTATCCCCTGTAATGCATTTCAGTTAGACAAGCTACTGCCAAAGCAAACCAAACACACTTAATAGTGCACCTGTAAAATGTACTGTAGTAAGAATAGCTGAAGATGAACCAAACTTTCTTCAATTGTCTGAGAAAGTAAAGGCACTGTTGCACCTTCTTTCTAGCTCCAGTTACATGCTGGGACCACATTAAATCATTAGTGTTGAAGGTACGCAGGAGCCTGAAGCTTCTATCCAGCTCTACAGCCACCCCTCTACAGGTGCATCAGGAGCACCTAATGTGAACAGGTGCTCCCCACCTGGCTTGAGAAATGTCAAGGCACCACTCCACCCAACCTCATCCCTGAATCGCCAGTAACTATGAGACGGGCTATGATCTTGATGATGCTACTATACTTTTAGATGGAGCTCTGTCCAGCCATGCAATCATGGGTAAACAAGGAAATGGCAGGGGGCCAAGCACATAGCCCTGAGGGGCACCTATATTAATGGTCATTGTGGAAGAAAGCTTCACATTGACCCTCGCAGTCTGTGGTCTGCCAGTTAGGAAATCCAGTTGCATAGAGAGGTGCCGATACCCAGGTCATTAAGCTTCCTGACTAGTTTGGATGGAGCTATAGTGTTAAATGCGGAGATGTAATCATTGAATAGCATTCTGATGTATGTTTCTGCATGTAGTGTGAAGGGGCATCGTCAGTGGACTGGTTATACCACTATGCAAATGCAGGGGATCTATGCACTCAGTTACCACTGTGTTATTGTGCTTCACGACCAGCCTTTCAAAGCATTTCGGTAGATGCGAGTGCTACTGATCTGTAATCATTAAAACAGGTCACAGTATTTTTCTTTGGGACTGGTATGATGGCAGTTTTTTTAAAACTCACTTTTACAATCTTCCATTCCCATGCAAGATTAAAAATCCATAAAAACCAAATTAGCCTGCACAGGACTTGAGGATCTGTTCAGGAACAGCATCTGGGCTGGTCACCTTAAATACATTCACCCATCTAAAAGTTGCCCCGATTTCAGCCTCCATGACGGACACTGACATATCAGCCAGCAGCTGGGAACACTGGCAGTTCTGTGATTCCCCTCTCGAACCAAGCGCAACAGACATTCAGCTCATCCGGGAGAGAAACCAGTATCAGTGGATGCAACACTGACTTTAACAGCATGTGCCGTTATAAACTCGATACCCCGCCACATGTACCTCTTCCAATATGTACCAGCTTGTATTTCTAGTTCATGAACTTGCCCTTTAGTGGCCTTGACAATTCTCCTCAGGTCATACCTTGCCTTCTCATACAGGTCCAGACTGAAAAGCCTTCTATTGCGCCCACAGCTTACCACAAAAATTAAACCACGGGTTCTGGTTACAGTATTAGATAT
This sequence comes from Atractosteus spatula, assembly GCF_055471065.1. Lineage (NCBI taxonomy): Eukaryota > Metazoa > Chordata > Actinopteri > Semionotiformes > Lepisosteidae > Atractosteus > Atractosteus spatula. The sequence continues at coordinate 77,433,405 of NC_142707.1, forward strand.
GCAGTTGTGAAAGGTATTTGTGTGTGCACACACTTCCCTAGCAGTCAGTAGCATTGAGAGTATTCACAATATTCCTCACACTGAAACTCCAATGCCACTCAGGAAGACATTACATACTGTATGAAAAATTCTTGCAGGTTGCACCTGCTCAAGCAGCAAATTGAGTCATTAATAGATCCAGTGCCCAACCCTTTGACTGGAACTAATGAACAAGTACCAACTAAAAGTAAAAAAAAGAGGTTATGCTATATTGTGGCATTGGATAAGTTTTTCCCCCCCCAAAATTCTATAGTTTCTGCTTGCAAATACTTGGTGCAAAAGACATGAATGCACAAAGTACCTTTTTGCTTTTCAGTCTTCCCCAGTTTTGATTCAAAATCCAGGTCACTAAGGATTTGCACATCGTAAAATAGCATCCCACAGTCTGAATACCTAGAATAGAAAAAATAAAAGCTTGAAGCAAGGCTTGAAGTCTGAACACAAAAAAGATTCAATCAATGTACAACACATTGAAAAAAAGAGTGTTTTAGTCATTACATTTCAAGCTTGATATCACACACCTCTTGCATGACAAGGGGGAGGTTTTAATGTAAAGCAGATGTTTGCATATCTGACCGAGAGGAAGCATGTAAATTAAAAGCAAAAGGGCCCCAAGACTGAACACTGTGGCACACCATGATTAACTAGAGTCATGGGGGATTTATGAGGACTAAAGGATACAAAAAGCTGCCTGCAAGTCAGGTAAGAGCAGAACCAATTAAAGACGGCATCATTGATCGCCACTGTTTCTAAGTGATTGAGCAAGACCATGATTAACTATCAAGAGCATAAGGATACTTATAATCCAAGTCTGTCATTGATAACCCTGACAAGACTACTCTGTGACAATTCCTGAGAAAACCAGACTGGAATAGTTAAACCATTAGCTTTCATGTGAATCTGTAAATTGATGTGCAACCACACATTCTAAAACCTTTGTTTAATTAGAAATTGGTCTGTAGTCCATTATATCAGAGTTTTAGTACAGAAGCAATACATGCAGTATTTAAAGCAGTAGGGGACCGTTGAAGTTGACAATTAATGGCAAGTGTCTTGCAGGAAAGCTTTCAATAGAGAGGTAGGAATGGGATCTAGGCAATACAAAGCTGTTTTGCAACTTAATCTGAATTAACCAAGATAAATTCAATCTGGAACAAGCCTTAATTCAGATCATTGATGCTTAAAAGCCATCTTGGATTGAAAGAATCACAAAAACCTATGACAGAAGTCATGGGATGAGAGAGCCATTTTAGTAAGAAATAAAAACCTAATTAGCAAGTTTTAGATGCTGTAGTTCTTGGAAATAATGCACTGTACAGTATGGTACGTTCTGAACCAAGAACTGATTGCAAAAAAAAAATCAGCAAGCACATCTGTTACAGGTACTAGCTTTCAGTCAAGGATGGCAAGTGCTCTTAGGGAGGCACATTTGATGGTTGTATGCTCAAAGGAGTACACATTCCTTTCTACCCGTAATAAAGGACTTAATGCCAACTTACCAACATTTTCATCCCCTTTTGCCAACTGCCCTTCAATGTAGTCCCTGGTGACGTGATGCAGGTAAGCAAGATACTCAACATCACACTGGGCCTTCCCCCAGGAGACCACCTTGCGCCTCTTGTACCTCTTCCACTGCAGGAACGTGTTGCGCAGATCCCGGTCAACGGGCTTCGGCTGCTTGAACAGCCAGTAATTTAAATGCCACAGGAACCTGAAACGACGGTACTCGCTGTACAGCTCCTCGAGTTCGCTGTGGTCTGTGGTGATGCAGCAGAAACATCAACAGATGTGGAAAATTCTTCCAGAAAAAAAAGCTCAGAGGACTACCCCTAGACTTTCTATATGAATGTTTTCAATCCACCTTCTGATAAGCATAATTTTAAACCTACAAAGCTTTTATAATTGTGGGCCTTCAAAATATCATCCTAAAGTAGGTCTTAAGTTTTCTGAAAACTAAGGACATAAATTAAAACAAACTTTCATCAGGGGATCTGTAGCCCCTCTAACACTGAAGTGAAAAATAACAGGTGGCTAGAAAGTTCACTAATTAATATTATTGCTGCACATTATAAATATTCCATAGATTTTGTCCTCAAAAGGAAAAGATTCCTACAAACATGGATTACAACATCTGGGCCAAAAGGCTCAACTTGCATCCCACAGCAAGTTCTCCCATTGGTTATACCACTGCAGATTTCTTTTGCATACCAACAGCAATAAAGGACTTTTTAACTCAACTACTTATAACTCAGGATTTGAGACTTCAAATGAAATAGCATTTACTTCATTTTGGTTAGAGTTTATGGCTTCACTCAACCAGCTTTGCAATTGCAACAAGTCGTTTTTAGTCGAGAAGAAATCTTGACTTACTCCAAAATGAATGCATGCTGAATCATTTGATAGCTTTAAATTAAGCAATAAGAAAGTTAACCTTGAGTTTGAAACAAGGATAGTCTGGAAAGTCCAATTCCCATTTGAATACTAAAAATTTCACTTACTGTGGAGCCTTTATCTATAATCAGAGCAATTATGACCAATAGAAGACATTCAGCTTTACTTACCATTTTTAATCTGTTGTTCAAGAACATGTTGTACAACATTAGCAAAACTGCCATGATGCTTTATAGCACGATCATACAATTCTTTCCATTCAAATTTCAAAACCCCGTCCGTTTCACCTTCTTCAGCATCCTCTGAAAGGAAAAAAAAAAAAAAAAAAAAAAAAAAAGAGAGTCAGTAAAGTTGGACAGAAGCATTTTGAATGTGTCAAGCATGGTTGTCAGCTAATCAATTTTAGTAAGGACTTAGTACTTTGGGATGCATTACATGAAAGGAATTGTATAAGTTACAGATGTTCCAGAGGTCTTTTAAAAGACTTCTGTGAATCTGATCAGCTTCACATTAGAATGTCAGTTGATAACGGGTGTAACATTTGACTGGTGCATTTACAATACAGCAAGATTTTAAGGTATCCAGACCTGGCACAGTTTACCTTGTTGCCATTAATACAAGTGGGACTAGGGAAAATAATTCCTTCTGCTCCCCATACAGTACTGTACGGGGAACACGGCAGACTTCAGCATGTGACCAATGCTTCAGCCATTTTCAAATGTGAATGTTTGTTTGCCATTTCTGTATTTCACAAACAAGTTTAGAATGTATATTCTTTAGAAATTTAGAAGCTATTGATGTACACATTCTGAATGGTTCCACTGCCTGTACAGCACTGCCACAGGATTCTACTGAATGAAGGGAAAGCTCACCAGATTGAGTACTGAAAAGACCAAGCCTTGAATTTAGGAAGGGACTGTTGTCTTACAGGCCACATGGCCCATGCAGGATCCAAAGACATTAAAATGGTAGACTAATGATTCGACATATTAAATCCTTAAACCTGAAGTGTACGTTTAAGACCTAATGTCCATGGTAAGAATGCTTAGAAATCCTGAGCTGCTAGTGCCACCAACAAGAAGAATACAGACATTTAACACATTGCTAAAAGATTAGAGATGAAATGAAAAGCTTAGGTTTAGGGGGCCTGTGCAAGCAGAATGGGGTGGCACTTCAGTCCAATGGGCACTGATGCAAAAGCAGTATTCAAACTAAAACTGGATAGACAAGCAGAAGAGAAGTTGTAAAGGAACAAGTAATAGGTTTATTCCACGCAGAAATGAAGAAAGAAAATGCAACATTTCAGCCATGGAGCCTTCTTTAGGTGTGAGAAAGACAAGGCAGTAAGCAAGGGTAATGTAGCGGGAGAACAAAGGCTGGGAGAGAGGAGGAGCGAGCATGGGACAGACAAAGAGGCCAATCAAGTGGTGTGAAGTCAGAACAGGTGTAGAGAGGTGTGAAATGAAACCTCCAATGAATGGAGAAAGTTTAGAAAAGTAGTCTGTCGTTAAGAGAAGGGGGAAGGTGTGATCCTAGCTGCAGGATAATTTTGTTTCTGTGGTCTTTCTGATGTATGAGTTCAGAAAACCGTCTTTGAGAACAGACAGAGAGAAGAGAAGTTGTGGCATCTTTGGACTATACATTAAAAATAAACAGCCAGCTGGGTAACTGAACAAAGAAGAACTTGAATGTTAAAGCAGAAAACAGATCTTGGTACCATCAATTCCACCAATCCCCCACTTCTTAAACAGTACAGAGCTGGTACCATTGCGGACTGTCAATAAGAGCAAGCCACCAGTAAAAAAAGGGAAACGGACATGAGATCAACAAGCACACAATCTGGTATATTTTGATGTCTACTATAAATTTTAAAATAACACATGTCCCAAATATCCTAGAGATGCAGACCATAGAAGAATGAAGTCGGGGTTTACAAGTTGTAGACAGATGAATGAGAAGTAAAAAAAACGATGGTCGTGTTTCATGAAACATTCATCCTTAATGTACATTATGTGGGAAAATGTCTTAAGTATCATAAATGAAAAGAAATAAGCAGAAGGAAGAGTATGCATAACCAGGCCAATGATTCAAACATTGAAAGGGTAAATCAAGCTATAGAAGGTTGAAAACAATTGCTGAGCAATGGAAAACACTGAAATCCTTGCCTGTTACAATTATTTTTTTCAGGACTACAATAGTAAAAGCAGTTATTTAAGTATAACTTACATGGAGGTTCTACAGCGGAAAAGACACCATCAGTCTCTTAAGATTTGTGTCCAGTCACACTTCATAAAAGGCTAGTGTTCAAACTGTTTTAGGAATCCCATGTAATATATGCACATAAAGCAAGAACCGATTTAACACCCTGGGCAGTTGTAAGCAATGGTGTGCTGCTTGGACCCATTTAATGCCCAATGCTATTCCCAATCTACATCAGTTAGATTCCTCCAAGCAGAGGACCCAGAAACGGTACTAAAAAAAACTAATTTAGAAAAATCATGGATTGGGCAGACATTTGACAAAAACATGCATGACAGAGCCTATGAAAACTAGACAAACAAAAAAAAACTATTTTGTTATGTAGCACAAACAAAAACTTGAAACCAGGGGAGCACAGGTCACACTCTCTCAAGTGCTAGCAAGTCCATAAAATACCATGTTAGATTCAGTTATCATACTGCAAAAAAGGTATAATAACCTTTAGAAACAGTTCAATGAGCAAGAAGAACAATTCTGGTTGCTGAATTTCTTCAGACCAGGAGTCTTTCATAAGTACTGCGTGCTTGTGTAAACCCAAGGGAAAGATGACAGCAGTGAAACAACTGGAAACTAAAGAGAAAGAAATTCAGACACCGAATATTTACACAAACTCTGGATATCTGGAACAAGCCTCCCCAGTTAGATGGCTTTTCAGTATCACCTGGACAAAATTTGAGACACTCCTAGCTCTTAGAGAGCAGCCACTTCTCATTTGTAAGCCATTTGCCATTTGCTTCTACACAAATCTTGTGCGACAAACTGTTTAACCATTTTGTAGCATCCCTAAGGAGAACAGCACAAATTAGAATTAGAAAACGCAAAATCCAAAACTACATACCTGGGAAAAAATAGGTTTGCTGAAATATTCCAAAGGAGAACATGTAAATGACCATTTCCCAAAAGAAAATGCAAACAAACCACTTGTCTACATACTGTACACGGATTAAAGGGCAAAATCATTGTATGAAAGCCTTCCACTGTGTGGCAGTCACAGTGCAGGGTTAGATATTTTAAAGTTTGTCAAAAGAGTATACCTTGAGAGACATTCATTTGAAAGCATATAAATTCCCTCATCAAGACTTTTAATACTGTATGTATACATCATGGTTTTAGCAGTTGGGATACTCAAGTACATGTGCTTGTTTATAGCTATATTGCTCAGAAAGATTCATACACTTGAGAAAAACTCAAGACTCACCTTTGTGTCTCCCTTCAAGACAGTCTAATTTCAACCCCCAGATATTTTCCATTTCATAATCTGGAAGTTTTACTGGAGGCAAAGGTACCTTCTCTTCAAGCACCAGCCACTGGACCCAATATTTAGGAGTCTCACTGAACAGCTTCTTCTGGAGACGTGCATTGCAGTGCAGACTGCTATACAACACTCTCCACATGTACAGGAGGCGGAAAGCATCTTTCAAGGATATGGAATTCACAGCAGCAGTAAATGAGACCCCAAATGACACCTGTTAATAAGATTAAGGATTGTTTCAACAATGATTACTCTTACACATTTTTAAAACTACATAAATAAATGGCTTGCAATACCGTTTCTTAAACCGCTGTGAACAAACTTTGAGTCCATGAAAGCAAAGAGGGAGAACTGTTACGTCCAGGGAAAACGGCCGTGGTAAAGACTCAGGTTTCTTCTGCAGCGCAGTATTACACCCCTGGGGAAGCCCGTTTCCGCCAGGGAGTTAAAAAAACGCGCTATGGTATCTCGCAATTGCGACTTAAAATCTCACAATTTTGACGTCACTTCTGGCGCCATCAATGGACGTAGCCAGGCCAGGTTGCTCATCTGGCAAAAGAAGCCCACCGTGGATTAATACCTTCTTGTGTCTGCTTTTGGAATGCTACGTTTAGGAATATAAATTGGAAATTAGTTTGGACAATTGCCGATAGATACTGTCTTACAAATAAAGTTAAAAGAAACTTCATTTAAGATCGTTCATAGATTTTATCCTGTTAAATTGACACTTTCTAGATTTAAACATGAACAAGAGGACTTGTATGTATTTTGTAATAATGAGAAAAAATCCTGTTACATCTGTTTGTTAATCGCATACAGTATAGTGTATACAAAATTGTTTTGCTAGATATGCAAAATGTTATTGTTAAACATTTAAAATGTAAATATTACATCACAATCTTTAAATTAACATTTAGATCTGATTTGGATAAAGGATATGTTCTAATTATTTAATCAGTTAATTTTGGCAAAATATTTCATCCACAAAAGTAAATGGTTTAATACCGCTCCCTCTGTTAATACTTTTAAAGTACAATTCCTTTTTCACTTAAATTCTAGTAGACATTTAAAGAATCAAAAGGCAAGACATACAATAAGTTTCAGCTTTTATAATTGTGAATTCCTCTGGATGTGGTGTCTATTTCTGTATCTTTTTTAATATTCCGTCTCCTTTTTTGTATTTCTGGCGTTTAAATAAAAACGTTTTAAAAAGCCCCCCGCCCACTATTCCATCCTGGTACTACAGAAGCCTCCCTGGCGGAAATAAAAATTAGTGTAATTAATTTTATCAGGGCACTTGACAAGACAAGTCTTCAGGTCTTATAGATCCTGTACGATTTATGAATATAGTGCAACGGAACGGCCGATATACAGGTTGTACGATCTGGTTGCAGTGCGGCTAAAGCTTAGCTGGCAAGACCCGGGTTCGAGCCAATGCAGTGAGGCACGAACTAGGGTGGGAGCGGCGAGGGCACAAGCCCTAGAACCCGAATCCGTTGCAATAACAAGAGGACAGAATGAAATGTGGGCTATTTCGAAATCGCAAATGTGAGATATAAACTCGGAATTCTGAGATACAAAGTCGCAATTGCGAGATACACAACGCGTGTTTTTACTCCCTGGCGGAAACGGGCTTTCCTACACTACTCTAACAGCAGTTTGGAAAAAAAAGATATCCCATAGAAGTTCTGCCTTCTTTCTGGTTCTGAACACGTTACACCTTGTTAGTAACTAATAAAGCTAATGTGGAGGAAACCACATTGTGTAATGTGTAAACCCCCCAAAAACCCAACGAATACAAAAAGAGCGCGTAATCTCCTCCAGGGGACTGGGTAATTTTATCAACACTTAAGATACCTTCATAAATTGGAAGTCATATTCTGAAATGACCTCCGGGGTGTGACAATAAATCAGTAACAAGGCGGGTAGATCTACACATCTCTTATGAACCCAGAGAAAAAAAAAAGTTTTTCCCCCGTATGCAGTTAACGACAAAAAACTCCATCTTCAAAAACAAACGTATTAGAAGTTTAACCTCCAAGTTTTCCGACCTGGAAGAGCGGTCTCCAGAGGGAGCTGCAGCTGCACACCCTGAGCAGGGCCCGGCAGGTGCTCCCAGCCCTCAACAGGGAGAAGGGGTCCAGCCGCCGAAAAATGAGGACGAGAACTTCATCGCTCAAGTCCATCAGTCCTGGGCGAGATTTCAAACACGCTGTCTCACAGGGGCGAGTGCTGGACGCTGGGGCCGGTTCTCCATCGCCAGCCAAACCAATCATCACGGGCAGCTGCTCCCGAAGCTTCGCCTCCAGATCGCTTGCCTTGAATGCCATTTCCCAGCCCTACCTGGGCGGCAGTCTTGAAGTGGACATAATATGCTCTCATGGGAAAAACCATTGGGTTCGCCAACCGGGGAACACCAAACATGAAGAACATCCCCTTCTGCGGCTCTCATGGCATTAAGATCGGCTGGTTAATTTGTTCACGATATTTTCAGAACATCAAATAGAATCCTTTTAAAAAGCATTTATTTTACGTACTGTATATACTGTATTATAACACTAAGTCTCTTTGACCTTGTAGTTTAAGGGTCACATGAACACGGCGTCTTTTCATTTAATTTGATTCTGCACGCCTTGTTTCACCTAGTCTGAAGCTGTTAAACGTTGATAATTGTTATAATGCCATGTGTTTTCAACACTTGACTTTTTTCTGTACTTTGAGGTGACTTTGAATTTCCCGATTCCATTAACAGGGTACTCTTAATATATTCCGAAGAAAACACAAAACATTTAAGTGCTATAATCATTAGCTGCTTTATAACAAAGTATTATTGATTTATTGTCGTTATGATTACTGATAATATAATGAAGAACACGCAGTTAATTATAAAGAACTGAAAACAGCGCACGGACTGGGGATGGTTCCACTTTTCTGTACATTAGGAATATTTACTAATATTTAAGATTTAAGTTAGGCATATTACATCTACTGTATACTTTTAAACTGTCTCAATTTTCCCATGCTTTTCAGTTTTCCTGCCCTGTCTTTACACAGCAAACTCGTTCTATGTCATTCAATTTTGCACATTAGGATATTTACCAGCAAAAGTACATGCATATGAGATTAGATTTAGAGATTTCAGTTAGGGGTATTAAGATGTACTGTAAGCATCTTTTCTTCAGTTTCTGTATCTCCTTTTCCCCCATATTTTTTGGTTTTCACTTCTTGCCATTCACTATGACACACAGAAAAGGTAAGCATCTCAGCATCTTAATACTCTAATACTCTTTTAAGCAGTACTGTTTCCATTTTTCTTTTCGAAAATAATATATATTATTATTACATATTAACTAATGTAGCTTATGAAATGCAAAGTAAACACACGCCCACATAGAAAAAATAAACTTGCCACTAAGGAGAAATGAAGGTGGAACATTCCTGGGAACATCGCCTCAGAAAATGGGTTTGTTTTAGTGATGATACTTTTATTATATACTGTAGTTCTTAACATATTGTTCAGATAGTTACTGTACACATTATATAATTAAATAATTTAATGGCTGATGTAGCATAGTAAAACTCAAGTCATTTTCCATAAATTGACTTTTTTAGTGTTAAATGTATGCAAGCTAAAACATGTAACATTAGCCTGAACACGTTTATCGTGACAAGATGAAAGATGCTCTGAGTTAGTTTTATTGCTTCTGGGTGACAGCCTGTTGTAATCCTGTATGCCACGAGAGACTCAAGACAGATGCATTCAATTCTTACTATGTGATTCAACATACAGTAGTAGGCACTTTAATTCGGATCCTTAGGGATGATAAGTAAAGAACAAATTATCTACTTTAGTTTCAGAAAGCATTTATTTGAAAACATCATACAGGTTTAACATTTTCACAGCCAATCCATTAAGAGCATGCAAATATCAAAAAAGTATATTTTTTTCACAGAAACTGTGCAGATTTTGGTTTTCTTTTTCCATTTGAAATCTTGAGTTACGTGTGCTCTATAAGGATTTATTAACAAAAGAGAATTACCCATGGGGTACAGCATGTAAACATAACTATTTCTGAATATTCCTAGATGGTTAAATAAAATAAGATGCACACAATTGTCTAAATGTTAATAGCACAATAAGTTTAAGTTACACTAGACAACATCTCTTTTAAACATATAGTGGTGCAAAAACTGAAATGCTGTCTTTTATATTGGCAAATGCGCTTTTAAAAAAACAAAATACTGGTTGAGCTTCATTCTCCTTTATTTTTCTTTATTTAGCTGGAATGTACAGTCTTACAGTTTACACCAGCAGGAGGTTTTAGTTTCTTTAAATCGAAGTCTACATACAGTACACAATGGAGAGTTATCTTTCTAAGATATGTGATGCACATCTCTTTTTTACTGTATACCTCATACTATACAGTACTGTGCAAAAATGACACAAAGGTTTCTTAACCAATTAGTGTTACTGTATATCATGCTATTTTTAATAAATGCTACATAAATCACTTTAACACCAAATCTGTGAAAACATTGCAATATAAGTCATAAACAATTTGATGAACATTTTATATCTTTGCTTCACTTTTTCCAGTGTCTGACTGGAGTACCACACAGCACATTTTACACTAAGTGCCATTAAAACATTTTACTTGCTTGGGTTCACTGAATTCCCATTATTTTTCTCTAATTGAACAATTCCATATGTTCTTGGTCTGAATCATATGCTTTCTAGTTGGTTTCTAAATGCCTTTAAAACCTATTGACAATGTTTTGGATTATTATTGTGTTGGAAAATTCCAGATCAATTTTATAAACCCAAAACAGATTCAAACATTTGCACAATACTGTACTGTATATTTGTTGAACACAATAGCCTGTTTAACATACCAAGAACCCTTTTCTTAACTTCCAAAGCTAAACACATTCATTTTCTATTGGTCATAATGAAGTGAATGTCAAATCATCTTGCTTTATTTCCAGAAACAATACAGCAAGCGACCCCTGCCCAAGACAATTGGCTGTGGAAGAACTGGACAGATTAATTTAATTATAGAACATATAGTGCACCTGCCTACAAAGTTCCATTTTTTTTAAAATATTTTTTTAAATAAAGACACAGATATGTATGGTGTTTGAAAAGATGCATTCACAACGGATTCATGAAAAACTGCGCTCTTTAATATTTAATTAGTATGAGACTCCTAGTGAAATTTAATTTGAAATGCATATACAAGATGCTATGATAAAAAAATATAAAACATAATCAAAATTTACTTGCAACTTTACCAAAGACTGCAGAATTTTGGTATCAGTACATGATTGTGTAGAATTAGATGGTTGAGTTATTAGCTGGGTTTTTGAATATAAGAGATCCAATATCATCAGGGTTTTTAGAATTCTGAAGTCAAAATAAGAGCATTTGTTGTTATTATGCTCTTTACAAAATCTTTAATAAGCCTTACAGTCAACTGCTCATACCAGAGCTTAAACATTGTCTGAAGTGTGTTACTGTAGCATTCAAGCAGTGTTCCTGTACGTCTTGATGGTTGTGAGCTTATCAAATTTATGATTTAAAATTAGAATAAAGTACATTTCAGATCTTTTCACAATATTTTTTTTTATTATTGTGTAACTTTGAAATGATCACCAGGCTTCTGTAATCTATCTGAGACTTACTTTCACATCCAGCTAAGTCAGTTTTTTAAATATTGCAGTTGACGGTTACATGGTTTTCAGTAGTGTTTCTGCTATGTATTATTAATCTATACCTTCATCGGATGATGCTATTTCTCTCTCTTTTTGCATCATTCTAGTTCACTTTTTCAAGGGCATGTACTGTACTTTATCTGTGGGTCTCACAATAGTTATGATGAAGAAAAAATCCTCAGCAATATGTTTTCCTTTTTGGAAACCAATAAAATACCTAAACTTTCAGTATGCAGTGTGCTTCTGGAGAACATTAACTCAGTGTGCAAAAACAGGAATGGCTGCTTCAACAATTATATCTTAACCTTTATAACAAATTCCTTACACACAAGGCATTTGGATTCATATTTTGTTAAAAAAATATTTCAAATGGCACATGTAAACCATCAGTAACTTTTAACTTGTTAGTAACTATTGTATTTTAAAGAAATATATAGAAATTGTGGTTTAAGGAAATAGCCATAAAGTTGTAATTTGTGACTAAATATTTGCTAGGGATTAAAATATAACCAAAGAAAACAAAGGGCACTACAAAATATAAATACAAGAAATGTATACACCATGTATTATTGAAGAATACAATAATGGAACACAGCCATGGTTATCTTCAGGTCATGGTTTGAAAAACATAAAGCCCCCACTGAATTTAGAGAAAGGAATTTCACTATAAGGAAAGAAAGAGAACCGGCTTGGTGCAGCTCATCTGGAGACTTAGTGCTGCCTTTGGTTTGCACAAGTGATCATTTTTAGATTTTTATATCAGACTGTGGCCATAACTGCTTTTGGTTTTGTTTCTGCTATTGTTGCATTCAAGTCCCATCTTTACAACTTCACTAATTTAAATGAACAAATCATTAATAGGTTTCTGAGACAGATTCAAACTCTAAAATTAACACTTTAAAAAAGAAGACAGAAGAAAGGTGATAAGGTCATCATATTTTTGAGTCTGAAGATATCGTTCTAGCTCTGCACCTGTGGCACGGGATCCTTGGATATAGTCTGAGCAGAACAAGAAATATGTAACCTTGTCCCTGTCATTCTTTGAATACCATGCAACATCTTCAGGAGGTAAAAAATGTCCAAAGTGCAGTTCTCTAGATAACCCATCGGTATACCATCATGTGCAAAAGGGAAGACAACTTCAAAGTCATACTGTAAAAGGATTTTAACATCCTGAAATGAGTGCCCCAGTGTCTATACACATTTTTAAATAAGCAACTAAAAATGTATTCTGTTAGACAATAAATGTCATTATCCTTGCATTTATTCTTTCCCAAGTGTAGCAGGACTGCGCTGAGCGAGTGACATCACGTCCCTCTGAACCTCGACAGGGTGAGACTTTGCTGGGGCTGAGGACCTGAGCCTGAGTTGTGCTGTGTGTGCAAGGAGCCTAAGATCAACAGGCAGAGCTGCACTCATCCCACAGGAACACTGAATGACCGGGAATTGTTGTCTTATAAAATGCTTAGAAAGGTGTCCATAAAATTCACACTGTCAATCTGAGTAAAATAGGCATCATCTTTGCCTCCCTCAGTAGATGCTCTGCCGAACAAGATGTCTCAGTAATGCTCCATTGTCTCAGTAAGGCTCCAGGTTATATTTATTGGGAATTACTAGATGAGGGAAATATCCTTGTACTCACTGAGCCTTCTTCAGTTGATCCTTTAAGACAACTATCCCTTTTCTATGTAAGCTAAAACTACACAACCTTTCTACAAAGTAGGACAAGGTGAGAACTATATGTATGCAAACACATACAGAAATTCAAATATACCCTGTATTTGCAGTAGTGGACTCTTCAAAGAGAAACTCAGGCTGGCCCATTTTCAAAGCGGATTTTTCAAAGGAGAAAAGAGTATGAAAATATTTCTCTGACCCTTTAAAGTAAATTTTACAGTTGCATCTAAGATTCTACTGTTTCTTCAGGAACACTTTTACGGTTTTGGAAAATGCACCTAATTGTAAGGTTTTCACTTATTAATCAAATAGCTTTTAAAAAGCTAGAAAATGGACACGTCTGTCTCACGTAGACACTGTCAATCATGTTGTGAGGGTTAGGGTTAGGGCAGAATTTTGTATTTACTGAAGGAGACAAAAAACAAATGTCAACACTGAATAACCTTTTCCAAAACATCCACACTTTATATTTTTAAACTCAGTAATACACATATGAGAAGCATCATTTTAAAGTTATATCAAGACATTTGAATGTCTTTTTTGATATTGGATATTGGGTTTGACCTTACATAATTATGAGGTAACATTTTGTTTTCAATAAGAAATCTGCTTGAATTAAAACAAAGTTATAATGAAGAAAAAGCACTAAAACAGTTTTTTCAAGAAATGAATTTCTTAGTCTACAATTTGATCTAATTTGGCAAAACATATTGAAAATGAGCAAGTCTAGACCCACTGTATAGAACCATCAGAAATTAATAGATATCACCAAGAAAACCAATATGCCATTGCTATATATAAATGGAATATGATTACATTTTTCTGCTGCTAAAATATCAAATAGTTATTCACAATGAATACTGGCTCTGCACAAATGATGTAATATTAATTCTTTTTATAAGTCAGCAAATTTTGGAACTGTGTTCATGTGTACCTCCATAACAAAGTCTAAGAATAAGCTAACTTGAATTTTTGATGATTCGACACGTTAAACAGCACATCCTACGGATTTTGTCTCTAAGCCCTGACAAAGTACCTAACCAAAAATTATGAATGTTATGTTTATATATACACACACAAAATTAAGCATTTGGACACCCACAGCAAATGCTTCTATATATCATAAAAATGTCAAGAGCTGATACATATATATTTTAAAAAATGTTCATGTCACCAGTAACTTTTCACAGTTTGTGATCACAGTGTACTTTTGTTTTTCTGCTACGTTTTGCTTTTTTCATCCAGTGAATTTCTTTCTCTACAGACAGTGAGGGTGGGGCCGTGGATGATGGCAGTGACCCCGTGCTGCCCCCTCCTCCTACCCCTGCCCCAGCTCCTGCCCCAGCCCCTGCCCTGCTCAGGCCACTCTGACCCGCGGCTCCTCCTCAGTCTCCTGGCCCAGGCTGGTGTACGTGACAGAGGGCTCCAGAGGCCCAGTGGTGGGGGTGTCTGTCGTTGGCCCTGAGGGATTGCGGAACTGCTTGTAGACACGAGGGTCCTGGGCCACGTAGGTGGAAGAGGAGGAGTACAGGACCAGCCCCAGGATGATGATAAAAAAAGATAGCAAGTAGAGTCCTGAAAACTGAAGAGACAGAAACACACGCAGGTCAGCAAACAATACGTAATACACAGCAAAATAAATTTAAAGGAACAAGTAAAGATTTATTCCATGCTGAACAGAGAAGAAAAGAAAAAATATCTCGGCTCCTCCTCCTCTTTCGATGACACCCGAAGAAGGCTTCACAGCCGAAACGTTAAAGTCAGGTTAGACCGCTAACTAGTGGAGTGTTCCTGAGGGTCTCCTCCTTGGAATGTTCTCTTTGTTCCTGTGTTCCCTTGTTGCTTGTTCCCAAGCATTGGTTCCCTGGTTGCTACCTCTGTTTCCACATTCCCGAGTTGCAATTCCTGTGTTCGGTCTCTAGTGCTCGTTTTGGATTCCTGACCTGGCTCTTCCTGACTCTCCTACTGGATTTCCCACACAGCTTGGACCATTTACAGTATCTTGGCTTGGATCCTGGCTTGATAGACCTACTCTCATGGTTTCCCCCCGGTGATTTGGACAGCATCTCGACTGCCCTTTCTGGCTTTGGCTTTTGCCTGCACAGCCTCGAACTGGAAGAGCAACGCTTGACAGCGCGCTGGCAGCCCATGTGCGCTGCTCAGACAGCCCCTCTCCAGTTAGCGAGCATGCCTGTACAGCGCAGCCCGGCCCCAGTGTGCGCACTCTTGATCTGCTTGGCCACAGCTCCCCCCTCCTCAGCCCTTGCTCCTGGTTTGCTTTACTTCCCCTGCCTCCTGTGACGTTCGCCTCACACATGGGTGCGTCACCTCCCCAAGGCCCACCTCTCCTGTCCAACGGAGCGGTAGACATAACAAGACATCTTCCTAAATGATGTTCAAAATGAATAACACCAAAGTAATGAGTACTCTGCCAGTTCTCCTGTAGCTTTGACAATATACAGAATGCAAAGCTTTAACTAGGTTCAGGCTCTTTTCAATAGGGATTTTTGACCATTCTTTCATGCACAACTCCTGCTCCTTAGAATTGTAGTTCAAAATGTGTGCTTGTGAAATACATTCTTTAGTTCATACCACAAATGTTCTAATAAAGAACGTAGATTTTATGCTTCCTTTTTAATTTGGTAATTGCTCTGGAGGTGAGTTGTGTTCCTGCAGGTTGTTATTTGTAACCAGGTTTGAGCTTCCTGAGAGAAAAATCTAGTTTGGCAAAAATACCTGTGTTACAAAAAGAGACCTTTACAAGAGTTATTTGTTACAGTTAGAAATAAATTGTGCAATGGATCTTTTTAGAGCTAATTGTGACAGGCAGTCAGCTAATCACCACCTGAGAGGACACATCTGTTGGTGTTTATGGTGTTGATATTGAACAGCTGCTCCTCTCTATAAAGATGTGCTCTCCCATCAATACACAGTATCTGATGAAGCTGGGAAAGGCTAGAGATGTGACACACCGGGGATCCAAAGGGGAGCCCCTGACTGTCAGAGACATTGACTGAACCTCTTGAGCCGAATGAGCCTTAAGGAAGAACAATTTTGTGAACGCAGCCTGAACAACTAAGGACTGTCCAGAACAGCTTTTTTGGAGATTTTTTTAGTCTATTTAAAGCAATAAAGGGTGTGGCTACCTTGTGGATGCTTTATAAACCTACCCCACTGAACTCCAGCCTGTAACAGTAATGTATTACTTTACATGGCAAAATACATAAACTACATAGATCGGTGTTATTTAAAATTGTTTTCCCCAATTTCTTGTTATTTTAAAAGTAATCCCTTATAAAAGTAACTTCCAACTATAATGAATTATTTTGAAAACTAGCGTTTCCCGGCAATGATCAATTTTAACTTAGACAAGAGGGACCAGAGGATGCAGAACATCCCCAAAGCAATCAGATCCATTTCTATTCTTCACTGAAGAAACATGAGTATTACTGTTCAATGCTAAGTTTGCTTTTGGTGTGACTGTACAAAAACTGAGTTTGTGTTTCATACTGAATAATTGAGTTTTCAACGTGCAATATGATGTCGTCCCACTGGTCTTCAGAGATAGTCCAGAATCTGCCTGTTTATTTTTATTTATACAGCCATGGACCTTTGCAAGCAACCTCAGATTAAAGAGGACAACTTCAAATAATAGTTTTGAAGACACTGTATCCTTCTGAATTTTACCCTTGGGTACTAGTTATCCTCCTATACCACTTACAGTATAAGACTGCACATTTGAGCAACTCTTTTTTATGTTCTCCTCCCAGTAGAGTAGAAAATATCCCTTTAGCATTGAACATCATAGTGACTTCACAGTCAATAGTGGGATGTTTAAAGAGTTTTATAGCCATCACTACAGTTGGAGAGGTTGTTAGTCTTTTACGTCTTTAAACAAGTCTGACTTTCCCCATGATAAAGTGGTACTGGCTATTTTGCTTTATGTACCTCCTTTAATGCCCAGTGGTTATCAAGGTGACTGTCAGAAGCTTCTTTAATGCTTCTGTAGTTTTATGAACATACTGGCTAATTAAAATATCTTTTAGGATAACCTTATAACAGATATTTTCAACATATATACTGTATTTAGGATGCAAATATATTTGAACATTGTTATTTTAGAAAGTTATGCAATTATTTTGAAAAGATACAATTTTGTTACATCCAGTAGTATGTACTGTACAGTATATATAATGTAATACACGCATTGTGATGTTTTCGAATATGCATATACACTGAATGAACATTTATTTTTTGCTAAAATCACATTTCAGATCAAAATCAAGCATGTGGCTAAATTTGGAGACATCTGGTGGTATCAAAATTCAACTCTGGGCAGAGACATTTTCTGGCAAATTAAATTGAACATGGATAAATGTAAGGTAATATACTGTATGAAGGAAGCAAGAACATGCATTTCAAATATCAAACTGGTGGTACTGAACCAGAATCAGCAAAATACAGTACGAACTAGACCAAGGCATTTATGTTAACTTTTAACCTTTTTCCATTCGACTCTTTATAAGGAAGCCATGAAAAGGCCTATAAAGAGATTGGATGCATCAATGAGAGTACACAAATAAAATCGAGGAAAGAATTATACAGTATCTACTGTACAATGTGTTAGTTAGACCCTGCTCTAAATATTGTGTTTACCATATCACAAAAAAGATATTGCTGCTCTAAAGGCTTACAAAAAAAGCTACTTGTTCTTTGGTCTAAGGGGAATTTAATACACAGAAAGATTACAAGAAATTAATGTTATTAGCCTGGGACAGAAACTGCATAGGAACTTGATTCAGAATACTTTGACTATGTGAACTCAGGTGACCTCTTTAAATCAGCAGAAATACGTGGACTGGAGAAATAAGAGGAAAGTTTAAGGCCTTTCAAGATGGGAAAATTCATAGCTATGTTTTTACCCGGAGGATTGTGGGAGTGTGGAAGCAATTCTTCAGTCAATAGCTGAAGCTGCCTGTATACTTTAGTATAGAATTGTTCTCTTATATATATTTTTTAAATGGAATAAAAAGTATCAATGCAGTGGTGGACATTAATTACACAATAACTGAGGACTTATATCGAGATGCTACAATCCAAGGTAAATGTATTGAATCATAAAGAAATTTACAAAAGCAAGTGCAAAAACAGTAAAACTCTTTGTGACACAAAATGTCTTTGCACAATCACTACAGGAAGAAAGCATAACATGTTCATTTTTGCATGCTAGCATTCAATTTTACACGTTACCTAATTTACAAGAATATAGTAAATCCCCTTTAACATTAACATTAATGTAAATTGTTATCTTGTGTAGATTAATGGGTTCATCTACACAACTCTCCCATAAAGCTTTTTTTCCATTCATTTAAAATTACTTAGAACAATTGTCATTGTCTTTATAAGTCATGTAGCTTTACTTTTCAAAGACTTCAATAACATACACTATCCTACAAAGGTACTGGGACAGTGAGGCCTAATAATAATCTTCTCTTAGAAAAGCAAATGACTACTAATTGTAAGTCATACAGTATGTGTCACATCCCACTGTAGCCAGGGGTGACCAGCGTGTTTGCCCAGGGGCTCAGCCATCCACCAGTTGGGCTGCCACACAGTTAGACCAGCTGTGTTGTTGGGTAGTCAATCCACTGGTCATTCACCTAATTAAGCAGGACTCTCCAATAGATGGGAGACATTGAGCTCCTACTGCTGTAGGGCTACTGCTTACACGTCTAAAAAAAGACAACTTTTCTTCAATTGAACAATTCACAGTTGAACAAGCCCCGCCCCAGTGGAGACTCGCCTCTCCCAAAACCCCCTCACCAGCACTTCCAGTATTCGACCTTCCGCCGTCCCTGCTGCAGTTCCTGCTAGTCCCGCTGTTCGTATCCTCTCGACGTTCTCTCTCTGTAAGTAGACCCTGTGGTCTGCTGTTCCAGACAGATTCTATATACTGCAGGTCTTCCTGCCCTTTTCTCTGCAGACAGTCCTCATCCTGTGAACTGCAGCCTTCAATCGCTCCTTAACCTCAGCCTGCCTGTGCAGTTCTCTCTCTCTCTGTGCCCTACTCACTGCCTCCCCTCTGTCTTGTCTCGCCAATAATCTCCTGAAGATCCCCGAAGTCTTGTGCTTGGGGCGCGACCTGCCATCTCGCTGCAGCACCGCTCAGCAGTGGCTGCACTACAACACTATGTATTTCGATTTTAATAATGTCAGATCAGTTGTACCCTCCTGGGTCAATTAAACAGATTGATAGTGTTAAACTGTTTTTTTGGGCAAAAGTAAAGGGTCAACAGGCTGCTTTTAGGCACTCCTAAAAGATCTACTGTATAGCATCCTATTGACTTGTCTTGCTTACACTGACTTCAGTGTTTTAAATCCATCATTAAAAGTAAAAAAGAAAACTAAAGGACCTTTTGTTACATAAAAACAGGCAATTACACCTCAATTACACCCAGAGCACAGAAAGTGGGGATACCAAAATCAGCAATTAGAATATACTGAAGAAAAAGAAACCACAGGTTAAAATACCAATCACCCAACCAGGGTAACAAACAAGAACAGTTGATGGCTGAAAAAGTATCAGTCAAGGACAACCTTAAACACCAACAACCTCCAAATTCTGAAGTGAAGGCATTAAAATCTGCAATCTGAAGAAGAGGAAACTGCAAACGTCTAACTGATCCACCTCAGGATGTAAACCTCTCATCAGCATCAAGAAAATAAATGGCAGATTAGAATTTGCTTGGCAGTACAAATGTAAGCTATAAGAGCTTAAGAACAAAGTCATGCAGACAGATGAGACCAACACAGACTTTACTAAAGTTATGGAAATGTTAAACTGTGGAGAATGGAACTGCAGATGCTCCAAAAAACATCACCTCATCTATGAAGCATGGTGGAGGTCATGTCATAGCTTGGATATGTAGTGCTTGACTGAAAAAAAATGTTTTGACTTTGTTGTCTCTCTACATTTGGAGGCCACTGTTATAAAATAGCCTTAATATACAAATACAAAATACTGATTCTTTGTTCTTCACTTTTTACATACAGTACTAGTCTTGAGGAGAAGTAATGTTACAAATTTCCCCATCCACTCTGACTTCGAAAATGGTGTTAAAAAACCCAACCTGCTGAACTTTCAAACACAGAATTTATTCTATATTTATTCTATATATAATAGTGTTCATAACAGACGTTCAGTTGGATGGTTAGATCCTAATCTCACACTCTTCCTCTCGCCTACTGCAGTCTTATATACAGTAAGTCTCGTTCCCAGATCTTCCCATAGCACATGCGTCTTATCTTCTAAGATTGGCTGCCATTCCCTCATCAAGTCGAGTTGCACCAAATACTTTATACATATTTCTTTTCTCTATTGCCTTAAGATCTAATCAATCTACTGAAACTGAACATCCTGTGAATTAGTATTTGGATTAGTATTATTTACATCTTACTAAGACATTTATTTTATATTAGAAAATAAATAATATACCATTAACAATTAGAGAGAGAATAAGAATTCCAGTGTACACGTACATATGGCAATAGACTCCTCTACTACTCTACATCTGCTCTCTAGAAGCACCCATGCTGATATAGGTCAATCTTGAACAAAGTGAAATGAAATTTTTAATGCTTTTCATGTTTCTTATGTTAGCTGATTGCTGGATTAACCCCTAGAACTTTTGCAGTACCAGATCTGGAGTACTAAAATGCATTAGTTCAGTAACTTACAGTACTTCTTTTATTCTTGCCAGCTCATAGATTACAGTGAAAGGGCATGTATGTTTAATTAAATGTGATGAGCTGTTGATCTCATGACTCATTGTATTTACACATTTTATTTATACTTAACCTCTGTGGTTAATTAGTTGCTTTTTTTCATCATGCATGCATTTATGTATCTATCTCACACACTGATGACCCATTGTCTTTGTTTTGGAACTAAATTGTGAAAATTAAATTGCTAACTTGTCTTCCTCATCTTATGAATGCATGTTTCTTATTTTTTAATGGGTTCATGTTGTCTTAAATGTATTATGTATTGTGTTACCTGCCTGCAAAGCAAATTTTCCACCTGGCACATCAAAGGAAGTAAGTAATAGTTCTTGTACATCTCAGCCTAATGCATATCCAAGCTAAAATGGCTTGGAAAATGAAAGATACATTCTCTCCCATTTTTATTTGGTCAATCATACTTATGATGACAACCATTTCTTCAAGTGTTAATATTATGTGAACAGACATATCACTGGAGAGATGTAAAACACAGTATTCATTCATCATCTGAAAGTAGTGTACGCTGTGACATATTCAGCTTATAATGTAATAGAAAGGACAATTTAAAAATATTTCTATCAAAAACATATACATACATAATTATCTATGTGCCTTAAAGAGGACTGGACAAATCAAACTCTTTTTACAATACCCAGGTCATAAAAGTTAATTTCATTTTCTGAGGTTTCTGAATATCTGAGAAAATCATATCATAAATATTGTCTCACTGAAAAACATTTTCTTCTCACTTGCTTAGTAGAATAAAGAGCTTGTATTATAGAAATATAGGAATACCTTCAAACTAGAATAGCAGATTACAACCCTTAATATGGTCCTTAATATGGAAAGAAATGCTGATTACACCAAAAGGTGCATTTTCATTTTTTAAAATGAAGCAACACCACTTCACTTTTTAATCATGTAAACCATGTAATGATTTACCTATAGTCCAGGACTACCCCATGTAATGGAAGCGTTCTTTCCGGACCCTATGCAGACGACACAATCCGGGGTAAGTGAGGAAAACACGGGAAAAAAAGCATGCAGGGGTCAGGAATGAAAACAGGGGGCGTGTCCATGGTGTGTTGGTGTTTGGGGGAGGTGTGACCGTGGCAAACAGTCCAGAAGTGAGTCCAAGGGGGAATCCAAGAGAAGGCAAAAATCCAAAACCAGGCGGTCCATCCAAGACGAACAGAAGAAAAACGGGAACCGGGTCGGAACCGGCAGGAACAGGAAACTTGATGGGACCAGGCGCTTCCAGGTCCCGGACTCGCCTGGTACAGGAACCAATGCAGAGCCCAGAACAGAGTAGGCGTCTGGCTTTTAAGGGGGAACTGAAAAGGGGGCTGGAACAGGGAGCAGGTGCGGGAGATGAATAACAAACAAGAAAGGGCTGGAGCGCCCTTAAGAGGAGGGGTTTACGAACGTGACACTCCATTTCTGACCCTTTTAACTTTTCTGATCAAATGTAATGACTCCATATTGTAATCAAACCAAGATTGTGGCATGTCAATAGTGTGACAGACAATATCTTAGAAACAAAGGTCGCAAATAGAGAAGATTCTGTTTAAGTAATGTGAGAAGAAATTGGTTGTTATTGTATAACATAAACAATGACTATTTAGACTTATTCCCTTAGAAATGACAGATATTTCCTCTTCCAATGTTAAAATAAAACTAGAATGATTGCTTCTTGCCTGCAGGGTTTCAATTTAGAATTCAGTAAAGTAAATACTCATGGGAGCAATATTTATGAAACAAATTAAACAGATCGCTCTGTCAAGAGGTTCATTAACTTCTTACAATAGAGAGAAACAAGAGACAATGCTCTTGCCAACCAGGAAAGATGCATCTTCTAAGAGCAATAACCTGGAAATGGAGATGATCTACCCTGCTTTCCTTAAATCAACTTAGAAAATTCATCTCTGCGGTGGTGTATGAAGATCCTCTCACTTACTCTCCATAAGATCAATAACATAATAAAGTCTGTTAAAAATGCGTTATTGTACCGTACATGTACAATACCTTCCATGTAAAAGGAACTCCTGCCAGAACATTCATACACAGTACACAAAAAAGGAAACAGACACAGCATGTATAAAACAAACTGATGTGCTTACAGCAATCTTATATTGCTCTGTTGACTAACTTTTGATAATAAAGCTATGGTTATACTTTATTTCTGAAGTGTGATTCTCCTCCCTTCTTATTTGTGTCTAAACTTCTGTGCCCCTATATTTATCCTGCAGGAGTGTCTTCACAGAGGACACGATGGGCAGAGACAGTGACATCGGGTCAATAACATTTTGCAGCTGTTGACACATTTTGATTTTTGGCAGGTATAGTAAACAGTTTATCAGTATTAAAAAACCATAGCATGCCAGCATTAATCACCAATTTTCATCTTTGCGAAGGTGTAATGCTTAATTTACACGTGAATGTTCCATTAAAGAGCGATTTCAAAATCCTGTCTTTACCTGTACTTTTGGTTACAGGTTATCCTGGACAGAGATCACAAATGTTCTAAATAAGTTTCAACTAATAGGTGCAAATACAAGTTCTGGGGATCTTTGTAATGATGAATCAATGTGGGCAATGTATGGTGTTACTTAGCAGAAATTTAGAAGGAGGTGAAATTCTAATCATGTACTTCTGCTCTACTATACAGATGCAGCCATTCAAAATGCGCGGGCGATACCGCATTATTTTCCGGTACGCTGTACGCAGTCTACCGCGAGTTACCGGTAAATACCGCAAGTTACCGGTAAATACCGCTAGCAAAATAATAGTATCCGGAATTTCCGCAAGGTGGAGCTAATAAAGCTCAACCTCTCATGTTTGAGCTGTAGCCATCAAAGTCTTTAACGAAGATATTACTAATAGTATTAATAATAAATGACCTTGGACAAGCTGTAAACTCAAAGTATTGCCCTGGTCCACATTATTTTTTTCATTGACCGTCTTTGTAAAAGTAACACCACAGCATTTCGCAATCACGCATTTTTTTCCAATCATGCAAAGTACAGTAATTTTTGAGAATCGATTCACCATGCCTTTCACATGCTCATAAAAGAGATTGATTTAGGAACATAAACATATTACCGTATGCAAACTGTACTGTATATAGTATGTATATGTATATTTAATGTCTTAACTGTGCCCGTTTAAGTATTGAATATTTATATGGAATTTTACCACTGAAGGGAAATCTTAGTGCCTGAGCATAAAAAGAATAGGAGCATACTGCAACGCGTGTGAAGGGCATAAAAGATATTAATTTTGGAACATAAACATACAGTATATGGCTGGTCTCGGTACTTTAAAGAAAACATACACGAAACATGGTTTCATTATGACCAGAATCGGTCTTGAGATATTTTTAACTTGATTTACAGTATTTGAGAGGTATGTCTTGACACCGATACTACGTAAATACTGCTCACGTACTGTATATGTTTCTAGGTTTATATTATGCATTTCATACGGTCAAATTACTTTTGAGCAACTGATAAGAAGCGAGAAACGGTATGCCCAGGGCATTTTAGTTTCGTTTTGTGCGGGGATTGCTTTAACTATATCGCCGTGGATTGATTAGAGATATCAAGTACATACAAGTCATTTTTTAAATGTTGTAGTTCGTCTTGTAAAAATGTTACGAGAACATCATCTGTCAACAATTACACAGGTTCTGTTTCCATATTGCGGATTTTGGTTACGTAATATTATTTTCTAATTTCACGTTGTGAATATATGATTTGGGCAAACAGAGCCGCAAAGAAGTACATTATGGGTTGTTGTTTTTTTTTTGCAGTTTTATCTAGAACAAGCGATGCTTAAACCTTTGTCTGATTCTTGTGAAACTATCCACACGACAGTTACCTACAGTAGGAGTTGACTTCAGTGATGTCACTGATGGGATGTTTCTAAAAATCCATCCTCTGTTAAACGTCTTCTCTAGTTGTCCTGCATATGTATTCGCTAATGAAGCTGTGTGTTCTGAGCCTGGTTCTCTACATTTCTGTATGAACCAGCTTAGAGGGCTAAAGACAGCTTGTGTTTAAATTGAGTGTAGGTTATTTATATATCTAAAGTCATGGACAGCATTTATTATTGTACTGTGCTGTAAACTTGTTCTGTGCCTAATTACATTATTTTATAGCTTTATCAAATCTGTACATTGTCTGTCGATAATGTTTCTGTAGTGCTTTTTCAGCCCTCTGCATGTGACTGCGCTGGTGGCGCTGTGGGTTAGTTTCCTGACTCCCATGTCACATGGTCTGTGATTGAATCCCATGTAACTATGACTTTATTTTTTAACAAACATTTCTTTGAAAAAATGAAACGTTTCCCTTGGTCAGAGATTAAATAAAACCTCACTCGCACCAAACAAATTTATATTTCTAAATATCACAACATGATCGAATTTAAGTCTTTTTAATAACAATGAATAGTCACCTATGCGTTACAAAATAAACATTTATATTGATTTGAATCGCATTTTGATTTAAATCGTAAACGCCTGTTTAAATATATGTGTTTAAAGGCGATATACTGTATAAAAGCGCTGATTCTTATGGAATGTGTTCCGCCGGGGATTCAAAAAATTTATTTTTTTTAATCGCGTATCTAAGGAAAATTGCAGTATAACTTTGTTCATGCACATCATTATACAGTATCTCATTTTATATTTCTATAAAAAAAATAGTTTGCCCAGCCACTATTGTTGTTATTGTTTTTATCCTGTAAAGCGCTTTGAGGAGCACAGCTTTCTCACCACTTAGATTACTTTTTGAAACCATCCTTACACAAAGCAGAAACTGATTGTATTTTCCGATGACATACTGTACAAGTGCAAAGATTACAGATTTTAATCGTCTTTTTTCTGAACCAGGGAAAATCTGATCATGTTTCTCTATAACAATAATAAAAAACTTTATTTTACATATCACCTTTAAAAGTGGCATCTCAAAACAATACAGTAGATGTAAACCACAGATTACATTTCATTTTTCATTCAGAAACGTTTCATTTTTTCAAAGAAATGTTTGTTAAAAAATAAAGTCATAGTTCCATGGGATTCAATCACAGACCATGTGACATGGGAGTCAGGAACCTAACCCACAGCGCCACCGGCGCAGTCACATGCAGAGTGCTGAAAAAGCACTACAGAAACATTATCGACAGACAATGTACAGCGTGTACTATTCTTGTGTTGCGGTACATGAATATAATTATATCGTTATTAATTTCGTTAGATACACGATTCCATATTATATTCCCTTTTAATCAAATTCTAAAAGTATGCTTGTTGACTCCAGTATCTCTTTAGTTAAAGACTTCGATGCTTAAAATGTTTAGGGAGAAATGGAATACTGGTGTGTATTTTTTCTTTAAAGTACCAAGACCAGCCATATACTGTATGTTTATGTTCCAAAATTAATATCGTTTATGGCCTTCACACGCGTTACAGTATGCTCCTATTCTTTTTATGCTCAGCTACTAAGATTTCCCTTCAGTGGTAAAATTCAATATCTACAACGGGCACAGCAAAGACGTTTACTGTAAGTCTTTCTACGACAGACCAACGGACCACGAGTGCCCCTGTCGGTCAACCAATCACGTACCGCGGTACCGAGCGTCATCTTGCGTCACAATGCGCGACGCCACCTGCGGTACGTGTCTGTAACGCGCACTTTGAATGGCTGCATCTGTACATAAATCCCAACTTCACTGTTTCAGCAGCTCCCTGGTTCATTCCCCGTAAGGGAGGGGGGTTGTGACAACACTGATCTTCTGTTGTCAGCACTATGGTATGGTTTGAAGCAGATTGTAATAACAAGAAAGCAGGTTAGCGACTATTACAATTCATTGTTCAATTTTAAAATATTGTGTTCAGTTTTGATCACCACAGTAGAAAAAAAGATATTGCTGTTCTTACATCCAAAGGTCATAATTACCAAAACATAAACCTAATGAACTGAAAAGTGTTCCTCCTCTAGTCTGATTTATTTTTTATGCTCTTACAAGTAGGCTCGTGTATGACCACTTTCTAATCAGATTTCATCCAGTTCAGTGTTTGCAGCTGTATGCCATAGTCCCACATGCAGGATGAACTAACTATTCTAAAGGAACAGGGCTTTGCTGTTTAATATACTCTGTGTATCTTTCACAATCATCTCAACCAAAGGGGGCAGTAAAAAATGTCAGCAGGCATATTCTGAGATTTTCTGAGATTAGAGTAAGATGGTACATTATTATTGTCCCCAAATAATGACAATAATCATATAGCTGACACAAATCAATTGGTCCAGAACTTAAAGCCAGTAGGAAGGAGTTCTTATTTGTGCTATTGCTAAGGTGTCAATTTGTTTTGCAGCATAAATACTCTCGTTGGTGACCAACCGGTTATTTCAGGGGTCTTTCTGTTATTTTCGCAAATGGAGACGACACATTTTTTATTGCTGTGTTCATCTGTCATTGATTCACCTAAGAGCTTACTATCTGTGACCATAATAACAACTTTGTTCAGTCTGTGAAACATCCGGAAGAAACTTAATGAAAATCATTACTCAGTCTCCAAAGCAGTCAAAGAAACCTTCAATCTCATCCTTGTAAGTGCTTCATTAAATGCATTTCTTGTAATTACATTAAAAAGTGTCAGCAGCCGTCAACAACGCCAAGTTTATTTCATAGTCATAGTGTAGTTCAAAAGCAATTGGTGCTCAAGAAGAAAATGCTTCTTACTTTCCTTCAACGTGCTGAAATAAGGCGCTCTAATTAACACTCCTTGTATTTCCATTCATTTTTTGGAACATCAAATCTGAAAATTAAAGACTTAAAACTTTAATAATTATGTTCACAGCTGTGACATCACGTACCTTTTGATGAAGCTGGTGAATTGGGGAAGCTAAGTGTCAGGTTTGACAGCCATTATAATAATGTAGAAGGAATAATAACTGCAAGTATAAAATAATCACTACTTTTCAATTTTTTTGACAGGACTTACTGTATGCTTAAAAACCCTTCTACTTTAATATTTTTCTATAAGTGATTCAGTTCTTTATGTACAAGCATAATATTTTAAAGCAAAAGTAGGACTATTAATTAACAGAGTTAGGCCTTCTCTGTCAGTAATGTACAGTATTCTTCATTTGTCCAGTGTAAATAACACAGACTGCTGAAAAAATAATGTTCTCATGAAAACTGCTTTCTGGCTGGTAGAGTATTTCCTGTTTTCACAATGTCAATTACAGCAACTGGATTAACTGGAAGTCTTAACCTCATTGTATTCTTACCTAGCTGGCTCCTGAAATGAGGATGCATTTTGTTTTTTAGCGCCACTACAGTGACATTTGCTATCTGTTGGAGAAGTTAAATGTCGTTCAGAACCTTTGTTGTAGGATCTGTTGAGTCTACAAGTACATATGATCTGAAATATTTTGTTTCCACAGTATTTCCTCAGGTGTTGACAAATCATGTAAACTGTTTTTTCATTGCAAAATGTTACTACAAAGCAAGGCGAATGTGTTTTTTTAAATCCCTTACTGCTAAACATGTGCTGACTATTTCACTTGCCCTCCTTTTAGAAAGAATGTCTAATTTGAATGGGTCATCATTTAGCTGTCAATTTCACTAAGCAATACGTAATTCGAAAACTTGATACCATTATATTATTACACTGCTTTTACCAAAAAGCAATATAATCATTCCAAATGCAAATCTGTTCCTGTTTAATGTTAAGGAGTGATAAATGTGCTTGATTTATTAAGTTATGTCTATATAATTGTATATTTTATTATTATTATTATTAAATTCCTATGAATCTATTATATAATTCATCTTTTGGTGTATGACCTCTCAGGTCAGATTGCAGTTAAGCAGGGGGAAAGAAACATATTTGGCTATTTTCCCACCTATACTGGAGAATTCTTTCGAGATGCCCAGTCAAATTTAACTTTGGTGTGAATTTTGGTGTCTTTATAACACAGACAAAACACCAGTCTCAACAGTATTGTTTTCCTTTTGTTAAAAAGCATACTGTAAATGGCTTTACATTAGCATTACAATCTAATTCCAAATACACAATGGCTCAATAATGGAAACAGAGGGGCATTTTAAGTCATGCTGTTTTAGGCTTTCTGATCAATATGCTAACAATTACAAGAGTCTAGCCCGTCACCTGCTGCTGTTATAGGTTCCATCCAGGCTCCAGCTTGACTGCTTCATTGTAATGTGTCCATATCTACAATAACTACTGTAGTACACTATTATAACTAGCACACATCTAGCATCTGAGATGTAGCATATTATTAACAATTTAAAGATTTCTCAACTGATTATAGTAAGACATACAGTATTGCATATTACAGCAGTATTCAAACTCTAATCTGAAGTGTTTTATAATACTATTTGCAATAATGATTATCCAG
This sequence comes from Atractosteus spatula, assembly GCF_055471065.1. Taxonomy (NCBI): domain Eukaryota; kingdom Metazoa; phylum Chordata; class Actinopteri; order Semionotiformes; family Lepisosteidae; genus Atractosteus; species Atractosteus spatula. The sequence goes on from NC_142707.1 coordinate 77,462,946, forward strand.
TAAGGGTTGAATTTGAATAACATGTTTTTAGAAAGCATGGCAGTTTTTCCATGTACTAGCTGGTAACAGGTTAACTTTGACATTTTTTAGGCAAAAGCATAAAAAAGAAATTCTAAATGCTGAATAAAGTCATGGAAATCCTTTTTTATAATCAGATGATTGAATCTAGAAGCTCGTGGGAATTTATATCAACCATCACTCAGATAGCGTAAGTGAAGAGTGAAAATGCCTGGAAGGATGAAAAAATGATTACTTTTCTAAGATAACCAAGTATTAATCTCAATATGTATGCATATACACTGTGTGCGCATACTGTATATATGCACTATTTCTTTATGCATTTTCAGTTTCTAGTAAAGGTGGTTTGTAAACGAAATATAATATACCTAGAAATACAGAGAAGTCAAACAAGTCAATTTGAAAGACTTAAACTATGGTTCAGAAACAAAGAATATTTATGATTAAACACATTATTTACAATTTTATCCTCCATTAGCCTTCTTTATTGCTAGTCATTTCATTATGGTCTCTCGTCTGTACGATAATACTGTAATAGCAGCCTCTCTCTCTTCTGCAGCACTGAAACATTTTCACTCTTTATTTGAATTGCAGCCCAGATCTACTGCAATGTATTTTACTGCCAGCAGCCATATCACCCTGCAACAAACAGCTGGCAGCCCACTGAAGCTCAGCAGGTGTGAGCCTGGCCAGTACATGGACATGAGACCTCCTGGGAAAAACTAAGGTTGGTGCTGGAAGAGGTGTTAGTGGAGCCAGCAGGGGGCGCTCACCCTGTGGTCTGTGTGGGTCCTAATGCCCCACTTTAGTGATGGGGACATTATACTGTAAAAAGGTGCCGTCCTTCAGATTAAAAATCCCAGGGCGTCTCTCGAAAAGAGGTGTTACTCCGGTATCCTGGCCAAATTTCCCATTGGCCCTTACCAATAATGGCCTCCTAATATTTCCCATCTATGAATTGGCTTCATCGTTCTGCTTTCCTCCTCACTGAGAGCTGGTGTGTGGTGAGCGTTCTGGCGCACAATGGCTGCTGTCGCATCATCCAGGTGGGGCTGCACACTGGTGATGATGGAGGGGAGTCCCCTTTACCTGTAAACCGCTTTGAGTGGAGTATCCAGAAAAGCACTATATACTGTAAATTTAAGGAATTATTATTATTATGCAGTGTTACTATACCTCCTACTGAAGGATATTGTACTTCCTATTAGGAAGCTGGGTTTAGCAGCAGCCACCAGGTATGAAATTATTTAAAGAGAATCATTACATTTTTATTTTAAATAACCATTTAAGATTTATAGGTAATGTACTTTCAGAAATATTAGATAACAGTTAATCCATGATGAATCTATATAAATCAATTTATGTAATGAATCCATCATTTCATCAATTAATTTGACAACTTTCTTAGTCTTATGTCTAATGTGTTAGATGATAAGCAGCATATTTGCTTCTGCTGCCCTTAAGATGTAAACAAATAGAAGCTAAATTCAAGTTCCATCCTCTTCCTCTACACCATCCATCATTCGGATTTTGAGAAAAGCCAGGTTCTAATGCATGTTGTTTTAAATTGTACTCTGACCACTGCACCTTTAGACTGACTACAAAAAACACCTAAACCTTAAGAAAAACAATTGGAATTTACTATAAGTAAGAACAACTAATTGAAGTCTCGATGTCAGGTTTAAAAGTTTTGTTTCTTTAAACACAAATCTAATTCGTAGAGGAAAAGATAAATTATACCACATACAGGGACAGGTAATGGTTAATTTAACGCTAAAAAAAGAGAAACATGGCAGTATGGCCGTTGAGCCTCTTTCAGGTAGACTGTTGTCCAGACGTAGGCTCAACATCTGTAACATTGTGCTTCTCTTACAGTATTTTCCAGCATGGAATTAACCTTTAATTGTTTATTTGCAGCCAACTCACACTGACACAGCTCTCCACTCTCCACCATGTGTAACATATGGAAAAGGTAAATGTTTATTCCACGCTGAAAGGAAAAGAAAAGAGACACAATCTTTTGGCTGAAGTCAGGTGAAGTCACACCTGATGAAGGCTCCACAGCCGAAACGTTGTGTCTCTTTTCTTTTCCTTTCAGAGTGGAATAAACCTTTACTTTGCAGTCTACACATACTGATGCAGCTACCTACTTGAAAATCTGTAACATACAGTATATACAGTATACTACTGCAAGTGTCAAACACACTTCAGGATTATAATTCTTAATTTTAGCTGGGGAAAATCAGTGGATCAGGAGGTTACAGACATATCCAGGAGTCACTGTGGTTAGACATCAGCTGGCCTGGCCGGCCTGAACAATATCTGCATTTGTGCAGCACATGTAACAACACACAGGCAAAAAGCAGCTTCTTATTCTTGCTTGCATCTGCCACTAGCTACTGACAGCAACAAATGTGAATTACAGGGGAACTGTAATCACATTAGAAACAGCTCCCACAGATTATGTTTTTTTTTGTGACTGTTCAGCAAATAATACTTTATGATCTCAAGTTTCTCTTACACTTACTTGAGAGGAATAAATGTTTTAGCTACTCAAAGTTATTGCCTCATCACCAACAGTTTGTTTTGTGTGCATAGTAGAAAAATAATTATTGAGAAGGTGGTTACTACTAATTATTCATTCTTGACACATTTATTTAAAGAATGAACTTTGGAGTTGTGAGATTCATAATCTGACAATTGACTGAGTAATTTTGTATATACTGTCGCTTTTCTGTCAAACATCTTTCTGTTTCTAAATATATTTAATGGTCATGATGTTGCCACAGTAAGTAGGCAAGAGCATGCTAGATGATAGCTAATCAGGTGAAATTTTATTCACATACGCTGAGGTTTGTTTTGCAAAGAAACAAGATTTTTGGGATTCATTCCATATAAAATGTGAGGTGATGAACTCATGAATGTCTTCACATAAAAAATAGGAAAATGAGAATAAAAAAAGCCTTGAAGACTGTTGCTTATGTCTACCAAATAATTTATCAAAGGGAATAAATGGAATTATTGGTATAAAATGGGACCAGGCCACTCTTAAACTACCAGACCACGTGACAGCCTGACATATGGAAAGCAAGGAAGGAAATTCATTTTCAGACTTTGCTGCTGTTTTGTTCGCTTACTCATGTGTGAAATTACCTGGGAGGAGATATAAGCTTGCCTGCTAACTATTACTGCCCTTATATCTGTTCAAGTGCATCAATCTCAATGCAAAACGAATTATTGTGAAACACAGAAGGCCTTATTAAAACACATAGTAGGGGCAAAATGCCTCAGAGTACAGAAACTTGACATGGGCTATCAGTAGGAGCCCTGAGGCAGGAAGAAAGGAGTGATCTTTGCCAAAAACTTATAAATAAAGGCCAGACAAAGTTCTTTGCAATTTCAGGGGTTCAGGAGAATACCTTCCTTGGAGATCCCTGTCATATCCCTGGTTGCACACCAGTGGTTTCATTGTATTTAGCTGGTATCCTACTGAGCGTAGTACCAAAACAGTGGGGTGCTTTTTTCAATGGAGCTACATATTCTGAACATGAACAATATGCCCAGGTTCCCCACCTCATGAGTATTCTTCCATAAATGTAACCCTACACTAGCCCTGATTGAATAACTCATTGTTTACGCAATGTACCAGATCAAGTAAATGTTTGTTCACAGAACTGTTAGGACTGTTATTATCTCTACGCTAGTTATATTTAAAGTTTTCAAATTTTCATTTCAATCAGTGGATCAAATGTGAACAGGTTGAAGTTCATCTCTGCATTTAACACTTCCATCTTATCAAGCACTTGAAGGAAAGCTAACCAAACATAAAGCAAAGAAAAATCTTTGTGTCCCGGTCGTCGTGATAGTGTGATTCCAGTTTTCTCCTGTAGTTATATTTGGCTTTTTTTAAGGGTGTTCTGAGATGAAATCTGGATTTTCTGTACATGTCCTTGCCTCCAGAAGGCGGATGTTCTAGCTCTGAGTTTAGCTCCTACTTTGTCATTTACCCACAGTTTTTGATTTAGGTATGTGCAAACTGTAATCCTGGGGACAACATCTTCTATGCATTCTCTGCCGATATAGCTAGTAGTATTGTCCGCGTCCAGATTAATGTCGTTCCCGGCAGAATACTACCTGCTAATACTACCTGCTAAGAATATTAATACTACCTGCTAAGAAGTGTCTACATCCAAAATGTTATATATCTCTCTTTAACTTTGTTTTCCATGTCTTGTATGTTATAAACAGATATTTGCAATTCATTTTCAGTTGCAAGATAAGATGCTAAAGAGTCTAAAATGGTCTGCTTATAATCTCTGACCTGTTTTTTTAGCAGGCTGTAGTAAATGGACTACTCTGAAAACTGCCCTTCTATTAGAGGTTTAATCAGTCCTTTTGATGAAACTATAATTCCCCTCCACATGCACCAATGCTCTGTTTTCTCAGACTAATGCAGTGTCGGCCTCTTCTCAGCTGTCACACCTGACCTCAGGAATGTATCGTCTACATGAAGGACAAATCGATCTATTCTGTATTCAAAACACCTCCTATTGCAAATAAAACTTGCTGTCTTTTAATTAATTCCTGTATAGGGCAATGATGGCCAAAGTGACAATAAAAAGTGTTCTGAATCTAAATTAAGTGCATTAATGGACCCTAAAAGGTAAGCTGTTTGAAATGAAACACAAATCTATGTAAATCTACACAGCAGTGACATGTCTAAGTATAGAGCAAACGTGTCTATAACGTGTTAGTGTTAAATATGTATTAACACTGTTTTTAAAATTTATTTCATTCCCAGCAATACATTTTATTACTTATTTCTGTCTTTGCACTTTGTCATTCTGTAATACAAACATACTGTATAACTTATGCAGAGGCCTAAAGACCAAAGGGATTTTATTCAGGAGAGAGGGATATTCCATGATTTTCCAGATATTTCTGGGATTCCTTGCGTGAACAGTTCTCTTCAGGTCACGTTACATCATCTCATTTGGGTTGAGGTCTGGACTCTGACCTGGCCATTCCAGAACACAAATTTTCATCTATTTAAGCCATTCTGTTGTTGATTTACTCCTGTGTTTTGGGTCATTGTCTTGTAGCATCGCTACTCTCACATTTTCCTGTAAAATTTCTTGATACAATTTTGAATTCATTGTTCCCTCTATGATAACAAGCTGTCCATGCTTTTGGTGTTGGTGTGCAGTGCTTTTATTCCTCCAAACATAGTGTTGAGCGATTCTGCCAAAGACCTCAACTTTTGTCACTTCCATCCACAGAACATTGTCCCAGAAGCATTGTGGAACATCCAGGTGGTCTTTTGCAAACTTGAGACGTGCAGCAATGTTTTTTTTGGAGAGTAGTGGTTTCCTCTGTGGTGTCCTTCCATTAACACCATTCTGGTTCAGTGTTTTTCTGATGGTGGACACATGAACAGAGACTTTGGCAAGTTCAAGAGATTTCTGCAGGTCCTTTGCTGTTACCCTAGGGTTCTTTTTCACCTTCTTCAGCAATGCACGCTGCGCTCTTGCCCTGCTCTTTGCAGGACGCTCACTCCAAGGGAGAGTAGCAACAGTACTGAATTTCCTCCATTTGTAGACAACTTGTCTTATTGTGGATTGATGAACACCCAGGCCTTTAGAAATCCTTTTGTAGCCTTTTCCAGATTTATGCATCTCTACAATTCTTCTTCTAAGGTCCTCTGATATTTCTTTTGATCAGGGCATGGTTCACATGAACAGCTCTTTCTTGAGAAGAGAAGACTCTGTCAGTAACCTTTGTATGCCTTTTTTTTATAGAGCTGGGCACCTCCAACCCACACCTCCAATCTAATCTCATTGATTGCAACACCTGACCCCAATTAGCTTTTGGAGAAGTAATTAGCTTAGAGGTTCACATACCTTTTCCAACTTAGACTGTGAATGTTTAAACGATGTGTTCAGTACTGCCAAGAAGAAGTACAATTGTTTGTGTTTTATTAGTTTAAGCAGATTGTGTTTGTCTATTATTGTGACTTAGATGAAGATCAGACCTAATTTTATGAATAATTAATGCAGAAATCCAGGTAATTCCAAGGTGTCACAATCGTCATCCCTCCTCTAGAGGGCGCTCCGACCCTTTTGTGTCAAGTTCATTATCATGTTCACCTGCCCCAGTTCCATTCTTTGTTCAAATCCGGTGCTCCGGAACCTCGGGGCTCTGTATTCTGTAACGATGCATAGTTTAGGACTCTGTGCAGACGGTATAATCCGGAAGTGACTGGAAAAGGGCTACAGGGAAAACAGTCTGGAATGGAAGGGATGGTGAACAGGGGGCGATGCCAACAGTGAATCCAGGTGCAAGGGGGGAGCGCAGCCAAACAAGTCCAGAAAACTGTCCAATGTAGAATATCTGGGGCGCAGTCCGAAATCCCAAACCATGGAATCCATCCAAGACAGAACAATTAAAAACAGGAACAGGGACATGGAACTAGGAAATTAAAATGGAGTGACGAGGCCAGGTGCTCTGAGCCCCGGACTCAGCTGGTCAGGACGCTGTTAGGAAGCCTGTGCCCACAAGCTGCGGACATAGGGCGTCTGTCTCCCAATGCAGAGCCCCGAGCTTCCGGAGCACCAGGTTTAAATAAAGAGCAGAGGGATGATGATCGTGCCAAACTTTTTCTTGCAACTGTATATTTGTTCATAAGGAATGAAGTATGATAGAGAAATACAGAATTCAAAAATCATTGAACAGAATGAAATTAAATAACTGAATTAAAAGTATGAGCTTTGCTGTTATATTAATTCAATGTTCACTTCAATGTACATTTTATTGTAAACTGTACACCAGCTGATGGAGGAGTTCTGAACCAGTAGAAACATGTAGAAACAGCAGCAAGATCATGGATAAACAATGAAGTACAATTAACTGTTTCTTACAAATGAAATTAAAATGTGTATCAAAGAAAATTAATGTGGTCATATAGTAGTGGTTCATCTCTAACAATGCATCACAAACAGAAAAAAAAAACTTTAACAGCAGTTACTGTTTGCTGTTAATATAAGATTAACAACATAAAGTGAGTAATGTGTATCATGTATTCAGTGCAATACACAGTCCACCCTTTATATTATTATTATTTAAATTATATTTCTAGGTCTAAGTGATTTTGAAATGTAAGATGAAAAGTAAGATGGACTAAATTCTAAGCATGTTTCTACAAAAACATAATCCAAGTGCTGGTTTCAAAGTTGTCTCCATGTGTGATTACCATGTAGGGGAATTTTCTACAATGAAATGTTTAATGTTTTCAATAATTCAATCGGCATAAACTGTACCTGAAGATGAAATGTGCAGAGCGCAAGCTAGCAATCATTCATACTATTTAGGATATTTGCTCATTTCTTCATAACAAGTAATAACTTGGAATATACCTGAACAATGTGGTATTTGCATTCCTTGTGGCACAACAAAGGCTAGAAGAGCTCTCTCAAGGAGGCATAAGAGATGCACAGATTAGGCCATAAAACCATTTGGCCATGAACAAAGTAGACATGGTGATTCTCAAGTCAACAGAAGACTTCCCCAACACCAGAGACAATATATGGGACCACTACTTAGCAAGGAAGGACGTTTGTTAAACTGCAGTTTTAAGAAACTGTACAACCATACCTTAAAATCATCTATCTATATACAGTATATATCCTACCTGTTCCTGTACCTCAAAAGCCATGTTTTACCATTCTATTGATATTGAAGAAACCACATGGTTATACTCAAAAGAAACATAAACAACTGTATTAAACCTCAAGAAATAAGGGATATCCGCTCAAATGTTTGGTCTTAAATAAAAAAGCAATTTAAAATAAACCAGATTGAACGGTCAGAATTCTGATTCCAACAACCATTCTTGAAAGGATTTAGAATTTAAAAAGAAGATGCGGCTAAGGATCTGCGCCTGTGGCTGGAAGGTTGCCGGTTCAAACCCTGTGGCTGGCAGAGGAATCCTACTCCACTGGGCCCCTGAGCAAGGCCCTTAGCCCCAACTGCTCCAGGGGCGCCGTATAAATGGCTGACCCTGTGCTCTGACCCCAAGCTTCTCTCTCTCTGTGCCTGTGTGTGTCTCATGGAGAGCAAGGTGGGGTATGCGAAAAGACAAATACCTAATGCAAGAAATTGTATATGGCTCCGAGCCCCAGACTCAGATGGTCAGGACGCTGTGATGAAGCCTATGCTGTTGGGTCTCTTCTGGACCCGCTGGTAGGCGGGCTTCTGGGCATCGATCTCCCAATGCTGAGCACTGATCTTCAGAGGCATGGGGTTTAAATAACAAAAGGGAAACCAGGGACAGGTGTACACAATAATGAAACTAAAATCGGAGTGCCCGATCGTGACAGAATCCTGAACAAGTCCAGTGCAAGTGATCACATTACTGATATTATAAGGAGTCCTTGCAGTGGCTTCCTGTTAGGTTTCGTGTCGACTTCAAAACCTTCATGCTCACCTATAAGGCTTGGCACCTCAGGACATATCTGACTTACTATTATCTGATTCCCTATCTCACGACCTTCATTTGTCTAATTCTGGTCTCCTGTCTGTCCCCCAAGCCCATCTACATAATATGGATGACAGGGCTGTCTCCTGCTATGCCCCACAGCTCTGGAATTCTATCAAATGAGTATGGGTATCAAATGAGCACTTTCAAATCCAAACTCAAAACCTTCTTATTTGGAAGGGCCTTTACTTAACAGGTTCTGTGTCTGATCCTGTGTCTGATCCTTTCTTTCCCACTGTATACCAAACCCTTATTGTAAATGTGTAATTCTGCTGTCTACTCTCATTATGTACTTTTTTCTTTCTGTAAAGTGATCTGAGAAGACAACTTTAAAGGCGGTATATAAAATAAAGTTTTTTATTATTATTGTCACAACACTGGTCTTTAGAAATGAATTATGAGTAAAACTTCCTGAGAGATTGAAAAATGTTTGGAAGAATATATTAGTGTAAACTTCAATTTCATAAATCAGACTGGAATGCAGTTATTTGTGCAGGACATCTTATGGCAAAGGTATTTTTGTCCTCATTATTTACCTCCTGTTGAAATTTAAGGTGAGTTTTCATGAAACAACACATATTCAATACCAACATATTATTGGCATTCTAATGCCTTAAAAATACAGTTTAAAAAAAAAGTTATGCACTTTTATTTTATATAAAGTCAATATGAAGTATATTTCACTAAATAAACTGCCAGCTTGCTAAATGCTAAATGGCCCTGTGAAATAAACACATTTTTCTATCTTGCTTTTGTGCATCTGAGGGCTGTAGTGACACCTTAATTTACATTTTTAAAATTATTTTAATTCTGTACCAAGCACGTACCAGAGACAACTGTGTCTCTTAGCTGTCTGTAACGATGCGCTATGGGTGTGCAGCTAAGAGCAGAGAGAGCAGAAGCAGAGACAGACAAAGCGCAGGCATTCACATGAGACGGTGAGAGGAAGATGTGGATGTGTTCACTCTTTATAAGGTTTAGCACACAGTTCTTAATGTTTAATCGTTATGTTAGACTAGTTTAAGGGTTAGGGTTAGAGAAGGGTTATTAATTTCCCACACACTAAAAGGGAGAAGCAGGGCTTGATTCCCCTAAAGTTTGAGGTCAGGGGTGGCCCTAGACAGGTGTTGGCAACAGGCAGCCTTGTAAGACCATGACATTGGCACCTACCCCTCTAAACCCCAAGGGCAGATCTAGGCTGAGGTTTTTGTTAAACTGGGAAACAATTTCCCTTTTATTTTGATTAAATTTTAAGCATTTTATTTAAATCTGGCGTTTCATTTCTCAGTTTGTCTAAACTAGATACAGAATTTTAAGAACACTCGTACACAGTACAACATTTTAAGAATTCCAAAGTAAGCACAAAATTGTTAACGTTGTGAAAGTACTGTATGGTCGCCATGTTGTTGCAAATTCCTGGTCTTGCCATGGGCAAGAGTAAGAGTTCACGAGAATTGTGATGTAAAATCCCACATTACAACTATGGGTAAACTGACCAATGTAATGCGCTATATGAGCGAATAAGTACAGGTGGTGCAGCAGACATTTCACCACAGAAACTTCCAACATGATTTGCCTTCAGAGTTAACAAGTAAGGAATATTTGTTAGCAAAACAGTCTCGAAGTCGATACAGTATGTTGAATTCAATTCAATTACACTCATCAAATCGGCAGTCTATTTAAAGTATCTAGAAAAAATGTCGCCTTGGTTTCATAACTTAAAATATAAATTAATACAGTAGCAAAATTTGCTTGGTCTAAAGCAAACAGAAATAAATTGTTTTAGAAGATTTTTAATTTGGGATAGGACATGTGCATTGAAATTTTCTTTGCTTTGGAGTTTACATGATTGATGAAGCCTGTCAGTTCATAATATGAAAAATATTTTCTTTTCAGATACTGACCCAAAACTTGTGCTCAAACCAGGTGCCATTCCTACCATTTTTGCCCTTAAAAGCAACTGACGAAAAGAGAACACAGTGAGAGTGTGATGTTAGTGCTTGGTAGGAAAATAGAAAAAAATGTATATGTACAATTTTAACAATCCTTTTACACATTACTGTACACATTTTACTTTCATTGTATTTCGAAATGCACTCATCAATGCCAATTCTTTCTAACCCTGAAATATTAAAATAGCATTGGAGATCTCCTTCAACATGGCACCTCAATTCACTGGGCACTCTTTGTGCAGCACTCTTCTCCCATCATTTAAAAAAGAGGTTTAGAGAGCAGAAGCAGATTACAGACCATTCAGCATTGGAATGCTTTTACTGGATTCACAGTTCCTCACTGTTTATAGTGATAGCTTTATTTAAGGTTACAGCAAATAGGTCGCAGGCACTTAATAAGGGGCATTGTTGGATCAGATGTGTAGCTCCTTCACACCAAGCTAACCCGCCACTGTTCTGATGTTTGCAACAACAGAACTAATAATGCAGGAAGAATATCTTACAGTATATCAAGTTCACATAAGAACTATCTTAACTCATTAGGATTAAACAGATTAAACAGATTCACATCCCAATAATATACCCTGTTTTACAAATTAAACTAAAAATAGTTTCATCCAACCTAGAACAAAAACACATCTTGTTTAAGACAATGAAGGTTAAATTACTGCCAGAAAGGAATTTTAATATTAACTTGCAAGAAGCTCTTGCTAGGGAACGGGTTTTCTATCAGGTCTCCTGTCTTCAATTTAAAAAAAATACAACACAATTTACAAGTGCACAAATAAGAAAGCAAAATAGAAAAGCACAAAATGACTGATGAAAACTTATTTACTGGGCCCTGAGGGATTTATGGGTACATGAAGGTGATTTGAAAAAGTTTGGAGACTAAAGAAGGAAACACAGACACAGACTGATTTAGCTACCTGAATAGCTAAATCACAGAAGTGTGGGTTTTCTTGCTCCTTTTTAAAAATAAAAATTGGAAATTCAAGCATTCTGCTTTCAGTAAACTTCTGAGTCATCCGTGGTCATCGGTGAAAATTTCACCATTTGACAGAGTGACCTCCTAGACTGCCTTTTTCCCAGACCCTCCTATCATCTCATATCACTAACAATTAAATGGACAACCACCTTGTCCACAGTTGCCTTAACTGCCCACACCCACCATCCACACCAGACACCTGTTGCTGTAACAGATGCCTCTGCATCACCTGCTAATGTCTATCCAGTAGTGAGCATTTACTGTACATGGCCCCTCAGAACATTTCAAATTCACCCACAGAACATCATGAGTATCTTGCCAACTCATTGACTGTAGCGCTTGACAAAAGTTCCCGTCATTTACATTGACAGAGCAGGAAGAACACTTGTCAATAGCTTCAGGAAACACATCAGAGCAGTGAGGATCAAAGATCTCCCCTAGCCAAAAGTTCCTCAATTCACCTCTCATGGACACTAGTACAAGGACCTTCCTACACTTTCCTCTTAGAGGGTTCATGGGATTCCAGCTCCGGAGAAACTCCAGAAGCCACGGTGATTCTTAAACTTGGATCACACCTTCCAGCATCTCTCAATGATAGACTTCATTTTTATAACCTCTCCATTCATTTCAGCTTTTCACATTTCTGCTCCAGATCTCCTATCACTTGAACACACTTTCCTACCTACTATGTCCTCCGGTCTCTGATGCTTTATGTGTCTGTTACCTTCCTCTCTTACCATCATTCCTGAAGAAGGCCTAACAACCAAAAACATAACTGTGTACTTTTCAGCACAGAATGGCCCTCTGCTTCTCCTTGGGAGCCCCCACCTTGTGCTGCACTTGCACTAATTTCTAGAGGTGACCTGAAGCATAAGGCCGAAGACACACTGAAGTGGTGTGACACACAAAGGGTGAATGTCCTGGAGGGGCCCAGTTCAATTTCTAAGTTAGATCCAATAGAAAATGTAAGTAGAGGCGTGATAATTGCAGCCCATCAACTATCCCCACTGATCCTGTCAGAAGGAGCAATTTTGCCAGAAAAAAGGACAAAATAACATCATCCCACTGTGCAAAGCTAGTAGAGACCTATCTAAATTACTGTCAAAGGTGCTTCCACAAAGTACCTGCTTTGGGGGCAGAATATTTGCAATCAATACATTTTACTTTGTGTACCACCCTTGAAGGTTTTACAAACATTTAATTTCCTTCATATAAAACAGTTTTAACAGACTCCATCCACCTTTAAACAAGGTGGAATTAAAACTGTGGTGACAATATTTTACAGTGCAGGAAGCAGCCTTCACAGACTACTACTGAGAATAATGAAAGCCTGTTACATATAGTACCTAAATATTCTAGTAATTAACACAAGCGATGTGGCAATAACCGCCATCAAAGCCTTTTCATTAGCCATTTATCATCTGGTGAGTCAATTTACAAACTATAGAGGACTCCGATTGTCTCTGGTGGCAGGCTGTTTGCTCTTACAGTCCCTACCAGGGCCAGTCTGCCACAACAGTGCATGAGTTTGATCTTTACAGTTGAATAAAAATGGTACAATTAAATAAATATTTAACAATAATTCCTTACACTTATACACTTTACTCAAAATGGTGTGATGGCAGCCATAGTGCACCAGTACACTCCCCACACACCAGCTCTCAGTGGGGAGGAGAGCAAAGTGATGAAGCCAGTTCAGAGATGGAGATTATTATGTTGTATTAGTTACATGGCCTGTTCTGATATTAGTTACATGGAGCACTTGACTGGTAAAGGCCAGGGGGAAATATGACCTAATATGTACAGGTATACTTATTCTTCATTATAATATGATGTTATAGACTTGAGACTTAATACTTTTGCAAGACGCAGCATCTGAGATAATAAAAATTCTGCCTCCTTGAATTTTGTTCCTAGTGTGTATTGACCCCTTGTTTACAGTATCAAGTATCATGTTCATTTCTAAGGAACAAGTAATAGGTTTATTCCATGCTGAAAAAAAGAAGAAAGAGAACACAACGTTTTGGCCGTGGAGCCATCTTCAGGTGTGATCATTTGTTCATTTTCATTTGTTCATCAATGTTAATTTCTAGTCCTCTGTGTATGCTCTGACGGTGTGCTGCTGTAAGCACATTTTTACACACGTTCTGGGGGTGAATCTAGAGGTTTCAAAGCTCTGGAACGAGGGCTTTTCCTCCATATCCGTATTTCTAAACATGGATATTCCCCATTCTAACTGAGGCTATGGCTCTAATCTGGGTCTCTCAGACACAGAAGTGGATCTGGCTGGCTGGGCTGACTGCAGCCAAGAGGCTGCTGGCCCTGTGCGGGAAGCCTCTGCAGTCCCTCTCCTGGCATCACTGCACCCTGCAACCTGCCCCGTTCTGATATTAGTTACATGGAGCTTACTCTTGCCTGCTTGGTCCGTGGAGCCAGTGTGAAAAGGCAGAAGATTGGGGTGTTGTTGAAGGGGAGCAAAGCCTTGTTGCATGGGGGCTGTGTGACCGCATTTTAGAGGTCTTTAGGTAGAAAAGTTGAGAGTGTAATTTTTAGATTACATTATTGAGCTTGGGAATATAAAAATGTATATTTTGCCATGCCATTCCTAATGTTTTAGTTTTGTCTGATTAATTTTAAAAAACCCACTGCCTCCTAACATTTAGATTAGAGTAAAAGTAAATAATTAGAGTAAACATTTAAAACTTTAAACATCACTGCATAGAAGGGGGGCTTAAAAGTAACTTTTAATATCTTTTCCACTTCTTTGCCTATTCATCCTATTCATCTGGGTGTCAGAAGCGTTTTTCATGGACATTTTGTAGTAAATGTATAAGAACTGTTATGTAAATGGGTATATGTGTGTTCATGCGGGGATTTGACTAACATGACTGGACACAGGAAATTATGCTGTTCTGGATTTAAAGCTTCAGTCTTTCTGCTCTCTGTAATGATGTACAGTAGAAATAAAATCAGTCTTATTCTGAATCTGATCTGATACCTTTGATTACTTTTAAGTAAAAACATTTGCCAAAGATTAGTCTGCAATATTTTGGTCTGCGAGATTGCCTATTGTGCATTAAACATAATATAATCACTAGTACATTATTTTACAATGTAACTAAAATTGTATTAAAATGATCATAATCCCAAAACAGGAGGCACGGTGGCACAGTGGTTAGCACTGCTGCCTCGCAGAGCTGGGGCCCTGGGTTCAGTTTCTGGGGTACTATCTGTGTGGAGCTCTTGTTTCCTTCCACAGTGTAAAGTCACACTGGTAGGTTAATTGGCTACTGGTGTGAGTGTTTGTGTCTGTGTGTGCAGTGTAATGGACTGGCATCTTGTCCAGGGTGTGTGTGTGTCTGTGTGTGCAGTGTGATGGACTGGCGTCCTGTCCAGGGTGTGTGTGTGTCTGTGTGTGCAGTGTGATGGACTGGCGTCCTGTCCAGGGTGCGTTTGTGTCTGTGTGTGCAGTGTGATGGACTGGCGTCCTGTCCAGGGTGTACCCTACCTTGCGCCAATTACTTGTCAGGACTGGCCCTAGCTCCCCCACGACCCCAAAACAATTTTTTACAAAAGGGACACGAATGTGATGGTAAAGTGCTTCTGTGTGCCATTGCAAGTTTAGATTTAATTTGCCACTCATTAAATAACAAATATAATTTTTTAAATCTCTTCCAGTTCTGACCATCAAGTACTGGGTTCATTAAGCACTAATTATGAGCAGCTTTGCATATTTGAAGATAATAAAATACCACACCACTGGATAAAGCTATTTACAAGAATCAGATCCAACACATTCATGGCACACTATGTCATTTACTGATGTAAGGGTGTAATTAGTCTTTAATTTAATTTTTCTATGTGATTTAGTAAAGGAAATAAATGACCACTTTGAAGCATCCTATTAGAGAATTTATATTCTAGCAGCCAGCAAAATATGAGAACTATCTGGCCTGTGATAAAGCATATTCTCTTCACGCCAGCACTGCAAACAATGGTGATGAACCTGAATGCTTTTTTATTTAGCTGCCAGCCTAAGAAAAGCGCATCTTTGTGAAGCACTCTGAAGGAAAACCGTTACCTTGTACTGGAATAGGAACAAACCACAGAAGAGGCTGTAAAGGTCTGCTGTCAAGAGGGAGAGGTTGACAGCTGTGGCGCTGGTTCTTTTGATGACCACTGGCATAAAACTGTACAGACCAAACATACAGGCACTGAACCCAATATACAGCAACCCTGGAGGAAGACAGAAAGGGAGGAAGTGTTACAGTGCTGCAAAAAACGCATCTTCAAACAAGTTTTCAGTCTCATGGTTAAAATGAACTGCAGTTTTCTTGCAGGGGCCAGAAACCCATTAGAGGGAGCAAGTTAACACTAAAGCCAGCAGGCACGTACACTGAACAAACGGCTGACAAGTTTGTCCACACAGAGATCAAGATGAAGAGGAATTTCCACAAAACAACATTTCTATAATAGTCTGTAGAATACTGCTGTTATTTTCACATCTTGCATACTTAAAACATATTAGAGATTATCAAACATTTTGTTCTACTTTGAGTATTATTGCAATGCAATCTATTCTTGCACAACAGATTTGTTACTTAGGCACATTTCTTTTCTGTACCATACAATATATCACATTAAGGGTATTGACAGTCCAAAATTCATTAAAACTTAATATTACTGTAGTTAACTGCATTTCTTGTTGTCTTTATTAGTGGCTGTGTACACTGTTCTACTAAATGTAAATGTAAATGTAATACATCTACCTACTGTCTCTGCTTCAATATGCCTGTAATTATGTCTGAATATAAACTCCAAATGCACCTTTTCTACTTTCGGATTAATACAGACTACACCTCTCGGGCACTGACGGTTTCATCAGAAACCACACTTTGGTAGTGAGAAATTCTTTATCAGAAAGACACTTGTTAATTGGAAAAATCTGCAAAAGGAGGCACAGCTGGTCTGATTGAGTAATTAGCACTTAGAGGGAGTGAACTGCACGTGAGGGAAAGGAGCTGTTGGGACAGTTTCTGTGAGGAATTAGTCACTCCTCTGGGCTAATTGAGAGGTTTATAAGACCAGCCAGGAGGAAAAGGGTTTCAGTGGGTGTCTAGGCTCCAGTCTGGAAGAAAGGAGAAAGTGGCCCAGAGGGGTTTCCTCATTACTATCAGATTGAGGTGGTTTACAGGTCTAAGCATATACTGTATGTATTTGCCACCTCACATGCCATGTATTTCAGCAGAACTAGAAGATGATACATAGTTATATGCTGGTATAATGCCTCAACTATTTGGGGTTGCATCATTCATTGCTATTAAATACCAAAGTCAACACATCTAAGAAACATGAGAAACTAACTGATACAGTATATGATCTTAAACTGTAATTTTATTAGACCTATTATGAACCTTTTTTTCCAAAAGCTCAGAGGATCAGTTTGATGAACTATAGTACATACTATAGAACAAAACATAGACAAACACAATCAGCTCCAAACTATAAAGTAAATCATAAGCACCCAAATTACTGTACAAAGGACTGTGTTAACAAAGGAGTCGTCTAAAAAACTCTACTTGTAATTGCAAAGCCATGAAACAACAAAGACTCTTCAGTTATTCGATCCAGATTTGGTGTGACTGGTGAGTGTATCATATTTATATAACATTTTTATTGTCATAGATCTTTTTAAGGACACTGGTCAGCTCCACTGAATGCTGATTGTACTCTTAGTGTGTGCATACTGAAAACAAACAAGATAAACAAACTTCTCAACATGGCATGAAATTCTTCAAAATGCTTGTTGAATGGTAGTGTATGCTGCACATAATGGTGAAAATAGTAATGGAATTCACTAGTATTCAAGCAATAAATGTATGTACATAATTTTATTCTCATCTGTTTTAGAAAACAGTATACAGTTTACAACATACAGAATAAATATTAGAAAAATGTAAATCAGAGTTCATAAAGGGCTAAACGGCAAAATGTATTGCAGAGATAATTTACGTTATTTTACAAAAAGCTAGGAAAACATGAAACATTCCTCATGTTTACTAAAGGACACTGCAATATACTGTAACATCCTCAAATTAAGTTTGGTCTAAAACGACCCTTTTAAAGTAATTTATGTGTGTACCCCCTTCAGTAAAAGCCCTTTTTAACTATAATGCAGACAGTAGCATTTGAAGTGAACCTCAATCAAGATGAAGAGCTCTGCCACATTCACTAGAGGATAACAGGAGCTGTGAGTCCTGTTATAAATCTGATGAAAATGCAACTATACATTAGTGCTGTGTTCAATTAAATGTGTATTAGGCTTTCCTACTGTTTTGGTTTTTCATATGGCAAATTGAGCATGACAGTTTATCTAGACTAGCAAGTTAGGTACTGGAGGTAGTGAAAATTTTAATTTTGAGATATTTAGAATAAAATATTTTTAACCAGAGTACTGCATGATTAGGAAGGTGAAGGAATATTTAATTGGAATTTATATGCAATAATTGCATTAATGGTTAATAAATTAATAATTGCATGAATTTGAACTTGATAATACCAATGTCTACAATTATTATATATATGAAAATGTAATGTCTCTTTTGAAAAATACCAGAGATAGATTTGAAATAACTGCATGCTACAATATGAACTACAACACTTACAAAATGTGTGTATTCATTAACTGATAATGACACAAATCCAGGCAGAGCTCCACACTCATTGTTCACGACTGGGTTCAGATGACTGCGTCTCAGCTCGGAGAGAACCCCCAGTGTGGAGCCCCCAAATCTCACAGCTAAGAATGATTGTTATGTTAGTGAATTTATACTTTTCTATTACATTATGTAAAGTAATCACAGGACACATCTTGGCAAACATTTTTCAATACAAAACAGCGCATGTATAATTTCTATGAATCTTTATGAGAGTCTCATGTTCTTTTATCGATATTGAAATCAGATGTGGTAATGTGGCATCCTGAAACTGAAATGTCTCTTGAGATATGCAACAGAAGGTCTAATAATTTATTTAAATGTCTTGTTTGCTGAATCTGGCAAGAAAAGACATCAAAGGGACTATTTCTTAGCAAATACCTGATTCTAAACATAATGTGTCTAATTCCCTGGGCTAGCTTTTTAACACTTACCGTTTCTGATAACAGCACTAGTATAGATTAAGAGTCCATAAAGTTATATCAATTCCAAAAACACAAATCCCAGAAGATACGTTGTAATGGGTTCAGATATGTTAAATACAATATATGAATCATTTTAAATTTTCTAAGAATGGCATGTGATATATTCTATAATACTTGAGAAATTGAAACATTTGAAAACATACATTGTAAAACCATGGGAAGTCATTGTTCAACATTCATTAGCGTTATAACTCACAGAGGACTAAACAGCATTTAATGTACTGAATGATGCTAATTAACATAAATTAGATCACATGAAACAACTAAATTCATGTTTGTTGACTCAGTCAATACAATTACTGTATGTAAAAAGATCTTTTGTTATTGACAGTTAATGGTGGCAACAAACTATACAACACTGTTGTAATGTTTCAAATGCTGCAAATCAACCACTGACAAACCTGACTTCTAAAGTAATGGCTGAGAGAGCACAGGCCCAACAACCACATTCCCCAGAATCCTCTGCGGGAACAAGCTACTGCTCTCAGCCAACTGCCCAGTTGCAGGAAGAGAATTGGTCAGGTGAATATAAAAAAAAAATCAGGATGACAAAGCTTCCTGTGTCAGTCAGTATGTGGGAGTGAATGTCTCCTATCTGAGGGGCAGAGGGTAGAATCCAGAATCCAGTATCCAGAATCCCTGTGTGCACCACTCACCAGAGGGGAAGGACTGACCAGAAACTGTGAGTTTTTTACCTTTTGTGAATTGGAAAGTTTGAAAGAGTCTAAGAAACTGTTTGGTGACTTGTTCTGAGGCCCGTAAGCAGTTTAGTTGCTTGGTAGGAATAGTGAGGGACTTGAAGAAGTTCAGGGAGAAGCTCAAAGACAAGCTTAGGCTTTTGTTTTGGATTGTGTTATGACTCACTAAAGGGTTTGGCATTACTTCTGATTCCTTGACACTGAAGATAGTATTAGACATGGTCAACAGAGCTTTGTCTGATGAAAATGAGCACCCACTATCAAACTGCTGGAGAAACTGGTTTTCAAGATTGAGCACAATAATGTTCCACGCTGAATGGAGGTCTAACAATAGTTCAGGAGGGACAAGGGTAGCCGGACTTTTGAAGCTCAGCTGCTGCAACTGGCAGCTACTCTTGATATAATTTCTTAGTTTCCCATATATACTGTACCACACATGACCATCTGCTCTTCCTCATTCGTTTTGCATCCCTCCTCCACTCCATCCCCACCTTTGCAGCTGCCCCTTGGTTACATTTTCACCAGGAATGGGGGTCCTAGCCTCCTATAGCCGGGAGGTTGGCCCTCAGCCAAACAGGTTAAGCCATGTTTCCACAAACTCAATAAATTATTCTACTTTCACGCAATCTTCGGCTGCCCTCATTCCTTGTGAAAATGAACAAGGCAAGGAATCAGCATTCTGGAATAAATTTTGCAATAAAAGTGTGAAACTCTCCTTCCTGGCCGGTACATGAGTGCAACACGGACGTGTTAATCACAGCTGCTAATCCAATTCTGTTTTCCATATGTTACTTGGACTTGATAAAATTGTTCAAATATCTTACAACATTTTAGGGCAAAAAAATATGAATGCTTTGTTGATTCAGGAATTTGAGACTAAGCCTGTGGTAACCATTGGATACTGAACAATCCCATTGGGAGAAGCCGACAGGTCTGCTTTGGGCTTTGCAGCATCTCTTCACCACAGCAATATAAATTCTCACACCTTTTATCTTCACAAGAAAGAGGTTCTTCAGTTCACACCTTCAGAAACAAGAAGCAAAATGCCTGCAGCTTTGGTTATTTTTTATTTGTATCTATTCTTTCTTAAAGGTGCGTTTTAATGTAATTTGAATATGTGATCTAAACCTTAGCTTAAAATTAGACAAGATTCTATTTTACTTTCTTTATATATCCAGGGGAAGGTGATTACAGAATAAAACATGGATGGTAATATCCAGTGTTAACCAGGATTTAACACTTGAAGGGACAGCAATTTAGTGTGGAAAGATACAATGCCTTTTATCAAAGTAAAATGAATTTGAACTTTGAACTTCCTCAAAGTTTATTTCTGAGTTATATTTTCCTTCACTATTCCTACCCCAGCTCTGTTCTTTCCAAAGCTGGACTCACCTTCTGCATCTTGAGAAAATGAAATATGACACAGGATGTCTTTGTACTAATATGGAACATGCAATGGTAATGCTGAATTTCAACACATCTTTTCATTCTAAAATTTGTTCAGAAAGCTAAGGTACTGTTCCTCTAATTGTTTTAACTCAGCAACCAAACAACCACTGAAAATCAACGATTGGCAAATGTCATCAATATTATTAATATAAAATGGGTCGATCAGTCAGTTGCTGTTTATCAGGTGGACTCTTTCTTCCCAAACAGAAAGGAGATACATGGGGTGTAGTTTGAGTTCTGTTAGCTGGCAGTTTCCTCGGCATGTATACGGGCTCTCACACAGCCACCTGATTCTCAACAGAGTTCTGCTGAGCTGGCCTGTTTGTCTGCATTGTCCATGCTGCAATTAAAATTTGTCCACTTGGGAAAATGGGAAGTTGTAAAACATAGCTCCCCAAGTGAATAAAAAGTCAGTATATAATTATAAAATCTCACCTGTGAATCCAGCATTTACATAACACGTCGATCACCAAGTTTTATTTATGCTGAGAGATACAGAACTGTACTTGAATAACTCAAGTTTTCTTTTTATTATAAATTAGCCAGTAAAAGTTAATTTCTGTTTGAGACCCTGATTCATAAAAGAGAGATTGTTTTAAGATACTGCCATCTCTAAATGGTGGATTCCTCAAGCTCAAGCCTGGAATCAACTGGTGGAGCAATATTCAGCAGCTTCAATCTCCAGCAAGCCTATAGAGGATGAGTGACATGAAGTTTGGATCACCAAGATGTAAGACAGAAAATGTCTGAATGGATGAGAAAAGTGACATCACAACTCCTTGGAGTCAAAGACCAACTTGAAACCCAAGGACAGGTCTGTGTGCCGCAGCGTTCATCAGTGTCATGGCAGCCAGTAACTTCATCATCCACCTGTCTCTCTACGCCGGCTGAGCAGAAACTACTCACCCAGAGAACCTGGAATCGGTTTACGACCACACCGGGTCCAGGTGCTCTTCAGTATTTACACTCAAATATGACAGAGGAGCTCTGTCAGTGAGTTTCGACACCAAGACCCTTGAGATTCGTCTCTGTGTTTGTTCCCAAGTTTGACTTTACTTGCTTAGCCTTGTCAGCTTTCTGTGTTTAGACGTCATTCCTTACCTCCCAACCATGTTCCTGGATCACCCCTCAACTTGGTTACTGTGTCTCTGTAACTCTGTGACTTTGAACTTGGGCTGAACCTTGACTCGTGTCCTGGACATCCCCTTGTGCACTGTACATTACTACAGTGTCTCCCCAGTTACAACCCTCACTTGTTTCGGGTTATGACAATGGACTGCGTTTGCCTGCACTGTGCACCTTCCCCAGCTCCACATCTGCCTGCGTGTGTGTTTACTCGGTTCGTCGATCAGCAAGCAGGCTATTCCTCATTCCCAGTGTGCAGGCTGCCTCCGGTCTCAGTAACACGCAGCTCTGGGCGTTCCCAGTGTGCAGGCTGCCTCCGGTCTCAGTAACACGCAGCTCTGGGCGTTCCCAGTGTGCAGGCTGCCTCCGGTCTCAGTAACACGCAGCTCTGGGCGTTCCCAGTGTGCAGGCTGCCTCCGGTCTCAGTAACACGCAGCTCTGGGCGTTCCCAGTGTGCAGGCTGCCTCCGGTCTCAGTAACACGCAGCTCTGGGCGTTCCCAGTGTGCAGGCTGCCTCTGGTCTCAGTAACACGCAGCTCTGGGCGTTCGCAGTGTGCAGGCTGCCTCCGGTCTTAGTAACACGCAGCTCTGGGCGTTCCCAGTGTGCAGGCTGCCTCCGGTCTCAGTAACACGCAGCTCTGGGCGTTCCCAGTGTGCAGGCTGCCTCCGGTCTCAGTAACACGCAGCTCTGGGCGTTCCTAGTGTGCAGGCTGCCTCCGGTCTCAGTAACACGCAGCTCTGGGCGTTCCCAGTGTGCAGGCTGCCTCCGGTCTCAGTAACACGCAGCTCTGGGCGTTCCCAGGGTGGTGCTTGTGGGCTCTCCGACTTAAATGGACATTAAGACAGTAAAAATTTCAAACATAGGAATAGTGTTAAGATTCCTATCTTGGTGGATGAAATGCAGTGGGGTCTTAACAGGTCCACTTCATGACTGTCACGGACGTCCAAAGGGACTAACCGTGGGGAGCAGGAGAGCGGAAAAAGACCCATATGCGTAGCGGCGAGACGGGAAAAAGGCCCGGGCTCATTAGTGCAAAGAGTTCAGGAATGCCGTATAGAAACCTATGCCCTCAGGGAGTGGACGTGGGGCGCCCTGGTGCTAGGCGGGTCTCAGGACATCCGAACGTCATTGCTGAGCGAGGACAGAGTGCAAGACCTGGAAATATATAGCCCAAGGGAAAGAGAGGGACCGGAAGGACAGCAGACCGGAAACCAGGGACAGGACAGAGAAGGAGCGCCCTCTGGCTGCAGAGGGCGTGACAATGACATTACATCTTGACGTGGAAAGTCCACACAAAAAAATCCTTTGGAAAAGTGTTACATCCTTGCTTCATCACACATTTCTCTTTAGAGAAGAAAGGAGTGGGCATAAATTTGTGCTTCTTACTTTCATATATCTCACGAAGAAACCAAACCACCTCGTACAATCTGATTAAGTCTTGTTCACTGTATGTAAGATTAAAATTAAGTTTTGCAGTAAATGTTCATTTACCCAGTGCTATCATTTTTATTTTCTGTATCCAAACATTTATTTGGAACAATAAACATGTATTATTTGTTAGCATGCAGTGTCTTACAAAAGTATTCACACCCTTTCTATGATATCCCATTTTGTGAAATTATATATTTTTTTCATAGACTGTAGTTTTTCAAACATGCACTGTGATGGACTGGCGTCCTGTCCACACTGTATCCTGGATACAGTTAGAATATTGATGGATTCAAACACTGAATGCACAAATTGAAGACTTCAAAGGGTAAGAAAGGTTACAGTAAATGTCAGCAAAAACCAAAGTAAAAACAAAAATGTAAAGCTTTGCATTTAGACCATAATGCTTCAAGATTGTCTAGTCTGAGCCCAGAGCCCTTTGTCACATGTTTGCAGTTTCACCTACAGAAGGTGCTTGTTGCAATCCACATCTAGGATGTGAGATGTTTTTTCTTCTGTTCCACACCAGCTCCCTTTTTGGAGTGACCAGAATATTGTTGACTTTGGACATTTTCTCTCTTTGAAAGTCACAGTAGGGCTCAAAGTTACATCATTAACCAGTTTCCTCCTTGACTAGCTGCTCAGTTTGGATGGACAGCCTGATTTAGGCAGTATTTGAGTGTCTTCCTCTTCTTAATAATAAACTCACCATGATTTATTAAGGGACTTTGAAAAGCATTCATACCCTTCTACTGAGCTGTGCCTTTATACAACTTTATCCTTCAGTTTGTTTGAAAGCTCTGGTCTTCACGGTTGGATCTTTGCTTTAAATTCACTGCCTGACTGAAGGAACTTACAGAGACCGATATATTCATTCTGAAATAATGTAAACCACCATTACTGAACATGAACATACTGTAGGTTTACCAAAGTAGAGGGTTAGAATACTTATGTAATAATGAGATTTCCCCTTTCTTCATATTAATTATCTACTTTTTTCTTTTTAGATTACCTATGTGGAGTAGTGGTTTATAAAACTGTTTCTTCAAAGTGTCATGACTACACACTTTAAAGCAACAAAATGTGAAAACTGTGCAAAGTTTTTCAAGGTATGGTACAGTATGCATATGTCGTAGTTATGTCTGCCTTTCCTAGAATGACTTTTTTAATCAAAGCTAAATTGCATACATTAATTTTTTGTTCAATTAGAACTTTCTGTTTGGCATTATTTCCACTCATTACTCCAGACTTCTATTTCTAATATTTATGAGTATTGAGTGTACACCATCTATCAAAAAGACTTTCTGTTCTATTGCAGATGAGGATGTATTTCTCAAAAGGCAATTATTGATAAGAGTTTGCATACAGAATCAAAAGTGGTGGTTAAGTAGAAATGTATTGCCCTTTTTCTTTCTTTTCTTACACCAAAATGTCACAGTCCAGCTAAGACTGAATATAAACACATTAGCAGAAGTGTTACATAACAAAATATTGTTTTACTTGACACGAAACAAATGGAAATTACAAAGCTGTGCATTACAACTAGCACTGTTCTGCTACTAATGGAACTCATCACTCTCCTTACACAGTGCATATAACGTCCCCATTGTACTGAATCAAGTGACCCACCTCTCTTCACGTTTTGAATTGAAACAAGTCTTAAGAACTATTCTGAATAATACTTACTCGCTTCATCTGGCCTTCACTTTTTACCTCTCTGATCCAACCTCAACATATCTCCAGCTGTACGGATGCTTGCCTATGTATGCATGGATACAGCAGTACACTTAATATTGTATAGCCCATCTTTTTTCTAACCACGTCTTTCAATTCAGGGTTGTGGTGGAGCCGGGGCCTATTATGTGAAGCAAAGGGCACAAGGCAGGGTGCACCCTGGACAGGATACCAGTCCATCACAGGGCAAACACACACAATCACACTCACACTCAGACAAGGGCCAATTTTCCCAGAAGCCAATTAACCTACCAGTAATGTCTCTGGAAGAAACCCACATGGGGAGAAAACATAAACTCCACACAGACAGGTCTCCCAGATCCCAGGTCCAGAATTGAACCCAGGGCCCCAACACTGCGAGGCAGCAATGCTAAACACTGAGATACTGTGGCATCCTTGTATTCTAGTCACATACTGTATTTTTAATCATTATGTTGTCTAAACTTTGAATCTCCTTTTTTATCAAAAGATACCCAAACATTTACTAATCATCTATTCAAGGAGAATGAAGAAGTGCAGGAAGGCTCCTCTGACCTGACCGCTTATCTAACTATTCATCTGTTTTGACACCTTACAGAATAAGCAGTGATGTTCAGGAAGACAGACGCATCTCTCACAGACATCAAAAGCCTACAAGCTCTGTTAAGTCACAGAGATTGCTGTTTCACAGGTGGCCAACTGTAAGCAACCCCACTTAGAGAATTCTGGTCACAGTCAGCTAGTAACATGAGCCAAGCAAAAACTTGCAAGAAAATATTCAGTTTCATTATTTTTCTTGTAGTACGTTAGTGTATGTAATTGTATTTATCACAGTCTTTTATTCCCTTGGTACATAGTGTGTAAATGTGCTGCATCACAACTTATGGCAAAATGTAATGTAATGACATCTACTGTACCAATCAAACCATGAAAAAAGGAACTTAAAGAGCACAAAAGATGCTAAAGTCTGGGAAACAGTAACTTCAAGGAAGTACTGCAGTGAGATCATGGAAGCAGAACATTATTTCATAAAATATTAAAGTATACAAATTTAAGAAAATAAAAGCTTTTTTTCTCTTTCAGCTATGAAAGTAGTAATGTCAGATTGAGACAGATCTTTCACATTCCTACATGAAAGGTCTCTGTAAGCACTGGAATTCCCTCTATAGACATTGCTATAGACACCATTATCCATAATTATCCACTGTTAAAGAATTCTGGTGCCAGAGATACCCGAGGTTATTTCTTGCAGGGCTCCACTGATTTCAACCACAGAGCTGCTGCCCTTCATGTCAGCGGATCTGCAGAATGATCTTCTTCTGACAGCGCTTTGTGACTAACTAATGGTGCAGTAAACTCTAACACAGCAGGAGCAGCAGCTGTAGTAGATGTGGCAATCAATTCCGGCTTATACTGGGAAGGCTGCCTCTTGCATTTCATTCACCTTTATTTTTCGCTTGCACTATAAGCAGAGTACTATAATAATACAAATGATAATCTCACCTATTTGCCAGTCCCATGGTACCTTTAACAATTCCTTATGTTCCATTATAGCTCTGTAATGGAAAAAGAAAATAAATATCAGACACAGAATAGAAGGACAATCCTTGATGACAGGAAAAAAATGATAGGACCAACAACTTGTGGCAAACCTGAGGCTTCTGCTGCTGTAGGACAACACATCCACAATAACAAAATAATGACAGAAAGGCACATTCAGACCTGCATGTGCAATTATTTGAACCCCAATTACACAATAAATTGGGATTTATTGATTGGATTTCTCACATTCACACACACGCAGAGCAACTCGAGGCCATGTGGAAAAGCTCTTCATCACACATAATGTTAATCCATAGAACCTCAGTTCAGCTCCAGCAAATAAAGGCTCTGCAAATGTGGATATCCACTCAGACTGACACATTGGAGAGACCAGCAGTCAGAGTCAGAGCCACCCGCACCTGAGGAGGGCCTGTGGCTCCACTCCCTATCTCCCCTACAGCGCGGTGCTGTCACTCCCCAGACAGGACAGCAGTCCATGATTCCATTCCGTCATACTTACATAACAGGGCTTTTAGTAAACTTTGTAACTAAAACATTTTTAAATCAATTAATATACAAATCAGTGCTTACCATAAATCTCTTTGCCTCATACAGCAATACTTTGAATTCTCACAACCAAATTTGTTGAGTCTGATTTTTAAAAAAAAATCTTCTTCTTCTTCACTTATGTGGGGTCTGCTTGTTTGCACCGATTTTTCCACTTCGTACGGTCTGTGGCATCTCGGCAGGTGACTTTTACAAGGCGCATGTCGTCTTTCAGCCGATCCAGCCAGCGCGTAAATGGTCGTCCACGGGGCCGGCGGCCTTCCACATTCAATTCGAGGGCGGTCTTTGCCATTGATGTGTCATTGCTGCGGGGCACGTGTCCATACCATCGCAGGCGCGGTTCCCTCATTTTCTCAGTGATTGGGGCAACTGTGAGTGTTTTTCACACCCCTTCATTCATGACATGGTCTAGACTTGTCAAGCCAAGGGTCCATCGCAGCACCTTCATTTCTTTCGTATGGAGTGCCTGTTCATGTTTCTTTGTCGTTGGCCAGCATTCAGTTCCGTATAGGGCCACTGGTCTGACCACTGAGCGGTAGACTTTGGATTTTAGGCGTAAAGGGATCTTCTTGTCGCGTAGTACTCCAGTGACCTGCCGCCATTTCATCCAAGTGGCGCTGACTCGCGTCTTGGCTTCTTGGAGGGTGGTGCGGTCGGAGTTGACACATGAGCCTAGGTACTCGAACTGTGTCACTTTGTTCAGTTGGACCCCACCAGCTGCGATTGTGCCATCGGTTTGATCACCGCATTCCAGGTACTCCGTCTTCTTGACGTTCAATTTCATCCCGAATCGTTCAAGGCGCGTCTTCCACTCCTGTACTTGTTGTTCGAGGCCGTGTCGTGTTTCACTTGCTATCATAACATCGTCAGCATACAATATCGTCCATGGATGCCTCATTTGGATATCTTTGGTCACCGTATCCATGCAAAGTATGAATAGCAGAGGAGACAAGGCTGAGCCTTGGTGGACGCCAACATTGATCGGGAAGGTGTCTGAGGTTCCAGCTGCGCAACGTACTGAGCTAGTGGCCTTTTGGTACAGGAGCTTTGTCCAGCTGATATAGGCTTCGGGGACGTGGTGCTGTTGCAGCGCCAGCCAGATGAGATCGTGCGGTACCCTGTCGAATGCCTTTTCCAGGTCAAGAAATGCCATGTGGATCGTTTTCCTCTTCTCATGGTGCCTTTCCATCAGTAGGCGGGCTGCGTGTATGGCGTCTGTTGTTCCGTGGTTTTTCACAAAGCCGCATTGGTTTGGCGAGATATTGACGATGGTTCTTAGTCGTGCATCCAGCACACGCTCGAAAATCTTCATTGTATGGCACAGCAGCCGGATCGGCCTGTAATTGGAGCAGTCATTAACGTTGC
Organism: Atractosteus spatula; assembly: GCF_055471065.1. NCBI lineage: Eukaryota > Metazoa > Chordata > Actinopteri > Semionotiformes > Lepisosteidae > Atractosteus > Atractosteus spatula. Next base: position 77,491,523 of record NC_142707.1, read on the forward strand.
CTTTGCCTTTGCAAATTGGCACTGTGATGCTGGTTTGCCACGTTTCCGGGGGGGCCTTTTCCTCAGTGATCTTATTGAAGAGGTCCACGAGCCATGCTGCTCCTTGTGTTCCAAGGAGCTTCCATACTTCGGCTGGGATGTCGTCTGGGCCAGTTGCTTTGCCACTTTTCATCTTGTTGATGGCGGTGGTTACTTCTGCGATTGTGATGGTGGGTACTGGGCTGGAGATGGTATCGGCTGCTGGTAGTGGAGGATGCGGAAATTCCTCGTTGCATATTTTCTCGAAGTAGTCCTTCCAGCGCCGGAGGATGTCTTTTTTTTTTTAAATGTACAGGAATATTTTTCTGGATGCTCTGGTAAACCCGTGTTCTATGGGGAACTTACTGTAAAAGACTGCAGCATTTTAACAAGTAGTTTTTAATGGAAAAACCTCACAATTAACACAAGCCCTCATTCTGACAAGCAGAGCCCAGAGGTCACTCCCACCTCCTTTCCTCCTCCTCCCCATGACTCCCAGTCCTCCTCCTGAAAGGCTGCCAGTTGCAGTCAGCTGCTACCGAGCAGCAGTGGGCTATGAACCCACTGCAGTGAGTGGCAAGGCTGTAAAAGACCACAGGCTGGTTGCCAGGCGGCGGGAGTGATGGATGGAGGCCAAGAAGCGCTGGTTGTCTCGGAACACTTCGATATTCTAGTCCTCAGTGCGATTCTACTCTGAACCTGGATATTCAGATGGATATAAACCTATACTGGGAAACATCTTCACTGCAGGAACCAGACTTAAAATAAAAGTTATTGGCTCAGCCTGTATGTTATGGTCTAGGTGTCTATGTCTATTCATGGTTTTCATGTTTATTTAGTTGCTTTAAGATGTACTGTATCTATTTGTGCCATCAGTCTAACACATGTAAAACAGAGTTAATTACAGGCATACAATGGGCATGGTCAGCTTACCTCTTCACAAATGTTTGCTGAAGTTACTTGTGGATGAGCTTCATGTTATATCACACCACAGTGATCATTTACAAATCACAGAACACAAATCTTAAAATTAAGAAAGCAAGTGCATTAAACCTGTCATTTTTCTTTATTTCCTGGTCAATATTTGCTTTAAATATTATTTTTGCTCTTTAATCCATGTAACATAGACAGTAGTTAACAATACAGAAAATAAAGTATTAAAACACCAAAATTAATATCTAGTATGTACTGAGGTCCACAGAAGGACACCAGATTATATGAAAAAATATGCATAGTGCTGCTATTGACAGAGATGCATCTGATCATTTTCACTCTCTTTTACCTGGAGTTCGGGTCAGTTTCTGGCATATTTTTATGCTGCAAATAGGAATATTGGGATACCTTTTTCTTCTAACAGTTACATTTATGTATACTAAAAAAGGAATATCCATTCCAAACATTCTTGTTGTTCTAATGTCTTATTAATAAAAATGTTTCAATACACATTCAATTAATTAGCTTTATTACTTCAAAATCCTCCAGCCTAAATGTCTACAGTATTAGTTCACCCACTTCTACTTCATAAGGACTCTCACAAGTCTACAAACCTAACATGACAGAAAGGAACTATTTTGTTCTCCCTGGAAAAGTGTGTAAAAAATCTGAAACGTACGTTTGTGTCACACAATCACGCAGCAGGTATGAATCTATCTCGCTGCCTGTCAATACAGTAGACTTGTGTTTGCAGTTGTTAGGCTCCTGACATACTGTATACGCCTAGACCCCAAATCACATACTGTAAAATCAGAACAGCCCGTTAGACCCTCCTATTCCCCTACCTTAAAGAAGTGAAATAAATCTTAGATGTATTAGTATGCATAGTATTGTAACGCTTACGGCCGTCAGGTACTGTGTAAGAGCCGGCGTACCAGAGCAGGTGACGTCACCGCCCTTCCCTATGATAGCAGGACTACAGCTACTGGGCTGGAGAGAGATCTCTCTTTAGCTCACGGGGTTGGGTCGCTGCAGAGAGACGCGGAAGTCCCGGGTTCGAGCCACCTATACTTTGGGCCGACCAGATGCGGCAAGGGCGCCCGCCTGAGCCCCCGTTGCGTTACATTGGTGTCAGAAGCGGGGTGGGATAGCCCTTCGCCGGGGACGGCGATTTAAGCGGGGGAGAGTGTAACGCTTACGGCCGTCAGGTACTGTGTAAGAGCCGGCGTACCAGAGCAGGTGACGTCACCGCCCTTCCCTATGATAGCAGGACTACAGCTACTGGGCTGGATAGAGATCTCTCTTTAGCTCACGGGGCTAGGTCGCTGCAGAGAGACGCGGAAGTCCCGGGTTCGAGCCTCAGTCGGGATGGGGCCGACCAGATGCGGCAAGGGCGCCCGCCTGAGCCCCCGTTGCGTTACATTGGTTTCAGAAGCGGGGTGGGATAGCCCTTCGCCGGGGACGGCGATTTAAGCGGGGGAGAGTGTAACGCTTACGGCCGTCAGGTACTGTGTAAGAGCCGGCGTACCAGAGCAGGTGACGTCACCGCCCTTCCCTATGATAGCAGGACTACAGCTACTGGGCTGGAGAGAGATCTCTCTTTAGCTCACGGGGTTGGGTCGCTGCAGAGAGACGCGGAAGTCCCGGGTTCGAGCCACCTATACTTTGGGCCGACCAGATGCGGCAAGGGCGCCCGCCTGAGCCCCCGTTGCGTTACAGTATGTAGTTTAAATCCGTAACCAGTTCCCAAAGCGTAGCTCAGGTGCAACATTATTTTAATTTTCATTTACAGTGTAACTGTATATTTGTATATAAAAGTATTTGCATCCAGGTATATATATATATATTTTACCGACCGCGTATACGCGAATTCGTGTAGAAATATTTGGCGACTTCAGTATATCTAAATGTCTATGTGTTTCTCAATGTGCTTCGGCAAACTGGTGTACCTTCAGACAATTAACGGGTGTGTCGGAGAACAAGTCTAACGTGAGGAAAATTAAATATATATTTAATAATAATTAAGCAAGGAAGGAGTTGTTTAGCTTTGTGTGCAAACCCAGGTGTCGGGCTGTACAGTACGTTTGGGGTACGAACTGCGTGTGGTAGGATTTTTTAAATTTTACAGACAGAGAAAACAAAAACAGAAAACGACCGAGAGCAACTGAGCAAGACCGTCGTGTTTCGGTGTCATTACATCCTCTCAGAAAAGAAGACAATGCATTTCCGGGCAAACAGATTCAACAGCGAAACCACTGCAGAATATTAATAATACTGTACGTGCTGGGGTCGATGAGGCGTCTGTGTGGGGAGTCGGGGGTTTGCCGTGTATCAGTGTATCAGCCGTGGACTGGAAAAAGCTGGTTTAATTAATATGATTTAGGGATAAACCAGCAAATAGATAATAAATCAACAGAGTTTTGTCAGTGTCAGACTGACCGAGAAGATGATGATTCTATTTTTTAAAATAAATTCACGCTGATTCAAAGAATCTTAACAAAACACATACCACTTGAAGGCCATTCCTGTTCAAATTCGTATCTTGGAGACAGAAAAGCCACCGTGATTTTGTCATTCATTCTTCACCCTTTCTTGTCGCAAATCAACATATTGTAACGCTACGGGGTTCAGGTGGGCGAGGAACCCCGTAGCGTTACAATATCTTTATTATAATGCAGGTTTTGCTTAAATATGTTACTACTTTAAAATATTGTTACTATTTAATTACTATTCAATTAATTATAATTGAAAACTATATTTGATAATGTAATAATTATTTTAATTTGTTTAGTTTTAAAGTTTAGAATTTAATACAAAGTTTGCAAAAAACTGAACTTTTTCTACATATACTCATAATATCTGCAATTAAAGAGCAATATCTTACACTTTTCTTAAATTTTTCCACAATAGTTTGAAAGCATTACTGGATATATATTTCATGTTTTAAAGTCAATATAATAATCATACATATAAATATATTAAAAAATTAGATACATTCTCCAAACAAAAATGAAAAAAAATATGGAAACGATTTTCTATTCAAAAATAAAATGTAATATTAATGTAATATTCAAGGTAGGATACGCTGATTGGTATTTTAAAATCTGATTATATAATTATATCGTTTTATTAATACTTGCATTAGAGGAACAATGTTTAAAAAAGAATTAGAAAAAAAGATTCCTATGGGAGCTAGCACCAAAGAAACACAGCTCCTTTAATAGAACCAAATAAAGGCATTTCCAATTAGTTTATAATGAAAATGAAAATTGTTCTTCAGGTTACAATAATGTTTTTAGCAATTGAGAAATAGACTTTGCCCTCAGGGATGCATTTTTAGCAATTTCTGAACACTCTGAGATCAAGCAGTCTCTGTTATGTCTATACAACTACACAGCTCATAACATTTAACAGGAAATCCTTGATATGTTTCACCAATTGCAAACTGCAGGCCAACTGCTTCATAGGGATTTAGTGTGCAATTTTGGACCCAATGCAAAACCACCCTCATGTACTGGGTTGGAAATGCCAAGTGGGTTCAGGTTAATTTTAATTTTAAACTTGTTTGCATCTTCAATAAAATTATCCTGATTACTGTTTTATAATGAAATGGCCTTCATACATAGAACTGCCTTAATGCACCAACCCTTGAAGGTAGCATGGGAGTTTTGCTTCTGGAAAGGGATTATGGAGGAAGCATCCATATCTGAATCACCTTTATTTGCAGGTTCATTTCATGTACAAAGAATTTACTCTGGTTACTTTGTGCTGCAGAAACATAAACAGTACATATACAGGACCATACACAAACATGTACATATGCCATACACAAAGAAGACTAATAGACATCATTGCTAAGACAGTGCATACTGTATAACTAGGAATTATGGTCCTAGTTGTAAGTCAAAACAAGCCCTGTGAAAGAAGCTGTTTAAATACCCAAAGGTTCTGGTTTTAATAACATTTCCATGAGTGAAGTTTATGAAACAGGTGGTAACTTGGGTGGGAGGGGTCATCAGCGATCTTTCCTGCTTCTTTGCTCTGGAATTGTACAAATCATCAAAGGAGGGCAGATGACAGCCAATGACCCTCTCCTCAGAGCGAGCAACACACAGCAGCTTGCCTTCGGAGTGGGCAAACGCGTTGCCAAACAGTTATAGAGGCAGTCAGAAAGCTCTCAATAATGGCTCTGTAAAACTGTATCAGAATTGGTTGAGAGACACCAAAGGTTTTCAGATGGAACAAAATGCATATTCTCTGCTGTGCTTTCTTTGTGATGCTAAGTAATGGTTATATTAATGTCCTGTTTAAAATTAGTAGAGGCATGCTGGCTCATGTATTACAAAGAATGTTGCAGTGATTCAGAGAAAGCAAAGCTAAATTATTTTCCACTCATGAGGATATTACATAATCCTGAAGTTTGACTCTGTCAGTAATTTTTTTTTCTGGGACAATAAATACAGATACTTACAGTTGTATACCACTGAAAAAGGACCCAAAGAGGCCAATCATTCCAAGAAACTCCACCCGGCTGAGGTTCTTTACAATGAACTCCTCACAGACATTGGAGATGCCATACAGTGTGGCTCCAGCTAGCACTAGCAGGTCCCCCAGGAGTTTATGATCCCCTGTGTCAATGTAGAGACAAACACTGTAAGTACTATTATATACATCTGAATAAACAATAATGAAGCATCCTCATTCATTCAAACTGCTTAGGAGATACAGTACAAAAATGTTAAAAAAGAAATCTGTAAACATATGAAGTGAACGGGATGTGATTTTAAAGCACACTCCAGATTAATCTATGACATTCTTACAGAGAAGGATCTCTCCATGATTTCTTTAAAATGAAAAGAACACCATCATATTCCACTCCCACAAATGCTTTAGGTTTTATGCATACTGTATATTTGGAAATGACAAGCACATTTGTAAAATTAAATTGTACAAAAAGAGCTATTACTGACCCCTGATTTATCAGTTATTTAGACCACTTACAGTATTACCAGCATAATACAAATTAGTATTGTTTCTTACTAAAACTTTAATTTTTACAAAAAGCAATACCAACTCTTTTGTGAATTTTGTTATTATTATTTTTTTAAATGCCAGGTATCTGGCTTTCAGTTGTCTAAACTATTTTCCCAGGTATATAAATTCCATACAGTACGTTTGGATTCTCCAGCAGGATGTAACTGGTTAAGCAGTCCAACACAATATTAAATATGTTTAATCTTCCCAGCTATGTTGTCACTGTCCAACTAGTTCAGGAAAATATGTGTCCCAAAACTATCATAATTGCTGTACTAATCATGCCACAAGAAACAAAATCTGAACCCTTGGGGGAGCTAATGGGTAATGTTACTTCCACTGCTAAATATATCAAGGAAAATCAATCAAAACATGTAACAAATCTTGTTATTCAAACTAAAACTTAAAAAAAATACAAAAAGGTACTCCGTTATCTGGCAAGTTTCTAAAAGACACTAACTGTAACTTTAAAAAAAATCTTTTTTGCTTGACCTATTTTTAAATGAAAGCAGTTTTCAAAAACAGATTTATCTTAATTTATGTACCAAAATTAAACAATGTCAAATAAATTGAGCAGATGAAAAACAGGATAGTAGGTATTTTTGCAATGCTGAGAATGGTTGGATGTTCAATACACATCCTGACATCAAGGGGATTCTCTTTACCATAACACATTCTGTGGTTGAGAAAGTTAACAAGAAACATGTCAAATGATAATACAGGACAAACATGCTATATCTCTTTTTATTAATGCTAGCATGCTGTTAACTCACAAATAGTACAAAAAAATTCAAGAAGATATTACCTACTATTCAAGTTTCAAGTTAAGATGACTGACTTATTTAGTTTAAACTTTAAACGGTAATCAATTTGAATATTAAATCATATGTATGCATGTGTGTATGTGAGTTGAATGAATACAAAAATTAAATGTCTTGCAATAAGTGATAACTTAAACTGAAAAACACCAGAACCTCTACAAACATGTTTATACATAATCACATCAATTCAGATAAAACATTTAAAAATACATTAAGTAGAATGATGAACTTCTTATAGTGTCCCTGTTTGATTGCTTTTTTTCTTTTTGTTCCTAACTCAGTTTAACTTTTAACAAGTTTAACCTTTATATACCAACACACTAATTACATATACCATGACTTTCAATTGATTGAGCAAATTCACTTTGACATCATTGACAAATACTTCTCTTATTTAAAGGATGATTTTTAGAGGCTTAAAAAGCAAGGAATTTGATACACCGGATACTCAGATTTCAAGAAGTATCTTTTTTAATGCAATATAAGGGCACATGCAGATACAGTATATTCTCTGATGAGCTGTGCTCTGACCACTACTGTACATTGCAATGATCACTTACCCAAGCCCTGCTGTCTTCCCACTAGCACATCTGCCCCCACCATGCAGCCCATTCCCAGCAGGCATACTCCAACGCCAATGAAGTGAACAGCCTTGTACCTCACCAGCAGGAAGAACCAGGACAGTAATAGCACCACTGGGATAACAAAACAGTCTAAGAGCTGCAATACAGAAGAAACCAGCAATTAATAGCCACTGCTTCTGTGGCACCTACCAGAGCACTTCACCATACAATATGAGGAAAAGCATATACAAAGCTGTGTTTTATTGCTACCATGGCATACACAAAGTCCTCTTGGGCAAGTTTGAAGCTCCTAAGCATGTAGTGTAACAGGTATTTAAGAATCTCTCTCTGAAGCTAAAGATGGTCTTGAGGATGTAAATCTGCTAAATAAAAGCAACATTTCATGCACTTAATTATGAAAATGATTATTCAGTATAATGAATCAAAGAATAAAATACCTGTGTGTCTACTATGTGAAAATATCTTAACTAATGATAAAAGTCTCTATAGTACACACACTAGGAACAAAAGCATGATGATGCTGTATGCTTTTTGATGTTGCTTTGTAGGACTGGAGTTACACTTGACCAAAGGAAGAGTATTAAAAGAAAAAGTATTCTGCCAGTATGCTTTGAAGATTTGAAGGAAAGAAATACATGATATAATAATTATTAACACTGTAAGATAAAAATGCTGTAAGAGTCCATTTTGAAATTGTGAAGCTTAATTTCACACTCATTCTCTCCTCTGTGAATAAATGAAGACAACAGAGGTGCAGTCAGACAGCTCTGAAAACTGTCACTATACATACTGTACCATGAGATAATGTTGTGTTGTGGATTGGGTGCTGTTATAATATTGTTACTTGTGCCAGCAGCCAAACATACACTAGAGGAAGTGAAGAAATACATTAGACAATAATATAATTGTTTTTTCCACTTCAAGGAAAAAGAGCTGGTTAGTCATGGTGTCATATTAATAACAAGTCTGTCCTTGAAACAGCACATCATGGTGTTAAAGCCAAGTGTAATACAACTCTATGAAACTGGGAATGAACAGACATATGACACAGTGATAAACCACAGTACAGGCAATGGTGTAAATGTGTTAAAAATACAAGTGTATAATATCATTTTACATTTACTGAATGTTTTCATAAGAATGTGCCGGGGTTAAAAAAATAAATATAATAATTATGAGCTTCCAGATTCAGGGTAAAATGCTCCCAGAAAAAAAATAAAGTTCATTAATCTATCTATAAAGTAAAAAACAACACATTCTATTTTATTCTTACAAAAGGCTAGATACGGTACATCAACTTCTACTTCAGTATTGAAACAGACTACCCAACTCTTGAATGCAAGAGTTTATGGAATGATGAAACTTAATCTTAATAAAATAACAGAAACACCCCACTCAGCAGAAAAGAATAATGTAATGCTCAGCTCTGCTTAGATTGGACACATACTGTAACACTATGATGATTCTGTTATGACAGGTATCAGAATATAAGATTTAAAGCCAAATGTTATGGTCACTTAATTATCTTTTGAATTAATACATTTGAAAATATTTAAATGTGTGATTTATGTGTTTAATTGATATTAACTAGACAAATAATTTTCCTACCTCATTTGAGATTAAATTAAACATTTAAAGCAATTCTTAAATCCTATCCCCTAAAATGTTGGAGAACACTTGTGAAAGTTTGTCTTCAAAACACACTTCCTTATACTATTAACCAGCTGTAAAGGGACAAGAACTTCTTCAAGACAGACACAAATTTGGCTTAGAGGCTTACAGAAAGTCATCGCACACTCTGAAAGGGCAGCAGGACCAGACAAGATGACAGCTTTACTGATCTGCATTCTCCTGAAAGCTGTGGGGAATGACCTGTCTTCCTCAGTCACTTGATCAATTGTTCAGGTGAATGTTTAAAAACCAGGAAGCAGAGGTTTTTCAGAGTTGGTCAATATGTGAAGGCAGCTCCTCTGTTGAGCAAACCTCACCAGAGGGAGGGAGGCAGAAGAAAGAACCAAGCAACTGAGTTTGGAGATTTGAGATTTTTGGAGGAGCCCCAAAGATTTTGTTATGAGCTAGTAAGTAGCTCAGCTGCCTGGGTACTGATGGTGATGGACAAATCTATTCAGTAGCTTGAAAAAGCTGTGTAGTGTTCGTTTATTTCTCTTCATGCTGTAAACAAAAGAGCACTGTTTCTCTTGTACAGTATGTCATTTTTATACCGATCTGCCTATAAACAATCCTGTTTTAACCTCTGCTTCAGGGTGTGTTACACACCCTTTGTGGTACTTACTGCTCCTACAAAAACATAAAAGTCTGCATGCCTTTTACATTTTTCTAGAATAAATCTACATATTTCATATTTCTAAGCACTTATAGGACAGGAACATTGGTAGTATGGGTTCATCTCAGGTTCTTTGAACCAGAAGATGATGGTTTTTGCATTCAACAACATCTGAAATTACTGGTATAATGTTTAAAGTTTCTTTTTATTCCTTGATGATAGGAGTTAACAATTGTTTGTGTTCTGTCAACATTCCTGAAAAATGGTGCAGAAATCCAAAACACATATATTAACAATGTCCCACAGCAATACATGTCAATGGGTTGTGTTCCAGTGCACTCCCAATCAGAGAGTTGAACTCTATGACAAAAACAATTATGCAAATTTTTGTGTGGGCTAAAATTTATTTTGCAACACTGTGTCTGTTAATGTTTATCCATTTAACGTAAGCTGTGAAGTGAAGGCTGTTGGTAGTGGTAGGCAGTGAACAGGGCGGAATAAGCAGGAGTAATGATCCCACTGGTGCATCTGCAGTCCACAGCTGTCTGAAGTTCTCTCATGACACCTTTTCAATGCCATTTATTAAATGTCTCATATGTAGGACCATAAATCAGTTTCTCCTTATTTAGTTAGCTGATTATTAATCGTAAGCTGTTTTATTTAATAGTAAATAGTAAATTTTAAGGTAGGAATATATTATCCCCATTGTTTTAAAAATAACTTTAAAAGAAAGATGTTTTATATATAAATTATTTGCATTGTATTCAGTTTTAACATTTTTTTCCACACAGTAGCTCACCTTATTTAAGGGTGTATGAAGAAATAAAATATTTCTTTTATTTTTCATTTTATAGAAACTACACATACAGTGCAGATCACAGCAAAGAGATTTTATAATTGATTTATTAGTGTGAGACAATGGGACAGGAATGGTAGCTGGACGAACCCTGAGATGAAGATTTCCCAGCGACACTGTTCACTCTGGAGTGTGGCTGGATTCACACAGCACATATTGTCTCAAATGCTCCGTCTGCATGCCTCTTGCTGAATGTGCCCAAGTGCTTCAGCAATAACTAATAACTTCCTATATTAGCACATATTCTTGAGGCACGGCAAACAAAAAAGGCACTAATTAAGAGTGTGGAAATTTAGAATTAACTGTTCACGCTTTCAAAAGGGTTACATACAACTTCAAATCTCTTATGTCCTTTGACTTTTATCTATAAAATTTTATTAGCCTTTTTATACACTCTAAATTTTCAAATTACTAACCTTTAATCTACGAGGCATTAAAGGCTATTAATGTTCCTGATGTAACAGCACAGGAGTGACGATTACCATGCTCTGAAAAACTCCCTCTCTTACGCACTCACTGACTGACTCACACTGTGAGCCCTACACTGTCCACAGCTTATTCCTCATGAGGGAATAAGTAATGTGTCTCTCACCAGAAACTGCACTGCCCACTGAGTGTATCCTGACTGACCCCAGCAGTGCTCAACCAAATGTTTGCCAAAGCCTGAACAAGTCTAATTGCAGTCAAGTTTATGGCACGGCCAATCCATGAACCAGAAATTACCGGACAATAAGGACATAAGGACATGATGTTAAAGACAACTTTTGTTATCTTCCTTAGTGTCAATTCAAGAATTTCAAGAAGAAATGATGCACAAATAAGATTTCACAGGTCTTAAAGAACCAGCTTAAGTGAATTAATTAACAATAGGACTGGGGCTAACAATAGCAAAGTGTGCTAAGTGTGCTGTTTTATTGTGCTAAAAGAAATAGTTGGTAATATTAACTGCATCTACAACTTTCTGTCACATTCTGTAAACATCTCCAAAATGCAGGGTTCTGCAGAATATGTGATGTTGCTAAGCAACAACACATCACCCATTTAGAAACCAGAGGGATTTGGTGACTGAGTTCACAGTACTTTTTCCGAAGTCCCCAGTGAATATAAAGGTGAAACTAAGCTAGACTCCAGAAAAGCATAGTATGACAAAACATTACATAAGCACAGTCAAAGAACTGTGCTATTAGTAGACACAAGCTCTCCTTTTAAATCTACTGTCAGGACAAGTATTTTGACTTCCTCAACCCAAATGCTCAAGATACTCGTGATTCATAAAAAAGCAAACAAAATCACACTCCTATTTCTGATAGAAGAGTAGAAATAGACATTTTCTTGGTATCCCAGAAGACAAATATTCCTATTAAATAAATCAGGAAGTTGTCCAATGACCCCTTCCTTCAACTATATCCTAACAAAGAGCCTTGCCAGAGCCATGCACTGTCCATCAATAAAAAAAGGACATGCAGTTACATCACACTGGCTCATCGGCTCATTGGCCAGTGTGGATTTTAGATAAAAACAGCAAATATTGGGTCAAACCTTTTCCCGGATTCCTTCCAAAAACCTCTACTTTTAGTTCTTATTCTATTCTAGAAATATTTTCGAGATCTACAGCTGCATATATTCTAAAGGTGTTAAATGTAAGTGGTTGCAAACAAAACTGTTGTTTCAAGAGTTACAGAATCTGCTATGTGAACTGAAAGTAACAGAAGGTTACTGATCTATTGTTTCTGTGATTGCATTTATTTCGGCACCAAAGTCAGATTATAATACTGTGACTTCACTGCTGAAATTTCCAGTGACACCAAATGATCTGAGAAGCACCTGATTAAACTAGACCCTTGCATTCCAGCTACGTTCAATCAAGATGAAGGATGGTAGAAGGTTTTCATCAAGAACGCATTTAGAAGAGTGTTTGTAACCTTTCTGTGGAAACCACTACAAGAAATACAATCCCCGTCCTCATTTAAGATAGATTCATGTATGATTACTTATTTCTTATTCTGTTGTTATTAAAGGCTTTATGTTCTAATTAGTGGTTGGTATTTGTTAAAACCTTAGTAATACATTTATCACCTACAAATCCGCTCTCTCTTGTATTTTGATATTTCTCAGTTTCAGGGTCATATCGGAATGTCTTGAGATTTGCTGATTCCTGTCTGGATTTTGTCTCCTGAACAGTATATACGTTAGTTTAACAACTAGTGTGAGATTTGTGTGTCTGGCTTCCCATTGTTCAGCATAATAGCATCCTGTAGTTCAGGTGGGTAGCTGCGTCAGCATGCGTAGGCTGCAAAGGAACAAGTAATAGGTTTATTCCATGCTGAAAAAAAGAAGAAAGAGAACACAACGTTTCGGCCGTGGAGCCTTCTTCAGGTGTGAGAGAGACAGGGCAGTAGGCAAAGGTAAAGTAGCGGGAGAACAAAGGTTGGGAGGGAGGAGGAGTGAGAGGCGGGAGCAGGGGACAGAAAGAGAGGCCAATCAAGAGGTGTGAAGTCAGAATGGGTGCAGAGAGGTGTGAAATGAAACTTCCAATGAATGGAGAAAATTTAAAAACAGGACCCTACCACTGACTACCAAAAGGAAGTGGTATCCACCATTTCTCTTCTTATCAGCAGTAATGAGCTCCCCCAGGAGGCAAACCGGCTCATCATGGAACATCCACAGGTATCTCAATTTTACCTCCTCCCCAAAATCCACAAACCGGACACCCCTGGACGCCCCATCATATCAGCATGTAACTGTCCAACTACTTACATCTCAGCCTTTCTCGACAGCCTCATGAGACCGCTGGTTGAAGATCTTCCCTCATACATCAAAGACACCAACCACGCGCTCCAACTTTTTAATGATTTCCAATTTCAGGGTACCGAATGCTACATTTTTACCATGGACATCACATCTCTGTACACCGTCATTCCCCATAATGACGGCCTTACAGCACTCAAGCACATGCTGGACAAACGCACAGTGCTTGATCCACCCACCCACACCCTGGTACGCCTTGCAGAATTGGTCCTCACACTGAACGCATTCTCTTTCAATAATCTTTTTTACCAACAGGTCAGCGGAGTTGCCATGGGCACCAGAATGGGACCCAGCTATGCCAACATTTTTGTCGGCTGGGTAGAAGAACGCTTCTTCGCTTCCTACACTGGCTATGTCCCTGACCTCTACAAACGATATATTGATGACTGCGTCGGTGCCGCCACATGCTCCAACGATCAGCTTGAGTTCTTCCTGCACCATTTCACCAACTTCCACCCGTCCCTCAAATATACGATTAACATATCTTCCACTACTCTTCCGTTTCTAGACATCCACTTGTCTATCAACTACCCCCGACTGTCCACTTCAGTTTATTACAAACCCACGGATTCACACAGCTACCTCCTGTACAGCTCATTTCACCCCAACCACACTAAAAACTCTCTTCCTTTTTCACAGTTCCTTAGGTTACGACGATTATGCAGCGACGACATCGACTTCGAGAACCAAGCCCTCGAAATGTACTCATTTTTCATCAACAGAGGATACCCCAGCAGTGTGATTGACAGGGCCCTTGCCCGAGCCAAAAACACCCCCCGGACCATCAACCCGATCAGGAACTCCCGCCGTAACAACCGCATTCCTCTGGTGCTTCCTTACCACCCTAACACACTTCCTATCCCCAGGACCATTAACCACAACTTTTCCATCCTACAGGATGATCCCTCCATTGGGGCCCTCTTTTCTGATCGCCCTATCATCTCATATCGCCGACCACCTAATCTGCGTAACCTCCTTGTTCACAGCTCCCTTGACCGCCCTCAACAACCATCCACACCAGGCACTTTCCCTTGCAACAGAGCTCGCTGTATCACCTGCAAATACACAGCCACCACCACACTCATTCAAGGCCCCTCAGGACAATTCCGGATCACCCAGACAGCATCTTGTACCTCCAGCAACCTTATTTACTGTATCTCTTGCAGTAAATGCCCAGCCATCTACATTGGAGAAACGGGAAGGAGACTCGGAGACCGTTTCAGAGAACACGTCAGGGCTGTAAAGATTAAAGATCTCTCCAAGCCCATTGTTTCTCATTTCACCTCTGACGGCCACGACCACTCTAATCTCTCCGTCTGTGTTCTCAAAGACGGTTTTCCAAACTCATACATCAGAAAGACCACCGAAACTAAAATTATTCTGCAGCTAGGATCACACCTTCTCCCTTCCCTTAACGACAGACTACTGTTCTTTTAAATTTTCTCCATTCATTGGAAGTTTCATTTCACACCTCTCTGCACCCATTCTGACTTCACACCTCTTGATTGGCCTCTCTTTCTGTCCCCTGCTCCCGCCTCTCACTCCTCCTCCCTCCCAACCTTTGTTCTCCCGCTACTTTACCTTTGCCTACTGCCCTGTCTCTCTCACACCTGAAGAAGGCTCCACGGCCGAAACGTTGTGTTCTCTTTCTTCTTTTTTTCAGCATGGAATAAACCTATTACTTGTTCCATAATAGCATCCTTACTCATCTCCAAAAAGACATCCACTTTGGTTTACTGCCTTTTTACTTTCAAAGAATTTGTTTATAATAGTTTCTGAATTTGATTAACTTCACAGATGGTGCTGAAAAAATTAAATGTCAGCAGTACATCAAGATGTTTAACCTCAGATGGAGTTGCAAATAATTAAAATTTTGATGTAGAAAGAATCATTCAGGCTTTCAGGGTTTCAGGGTTAGCAAATACTTGTATTTGGATTATGACTGAAAATGTTTGAATGGTCAAATTAGGTTGATGTTACCAGCGAAGTACCACAGTGATCTGTACTAGGAGCACAATGCTCCCTGATTTCTATCATTTGTATACATTCTGGACTAGTTAGTAAAGTAGTCACATTTGCACAATACCATAATAAGAGGATTGGCAAACAAAGTAGACACAGAAAAATAAACTAGAAAATAATTAGAATTCAAGTCTATACTAATTGGGAAATGCTGAGATAGAAGAAGCAATTTATGAAACTGACTTAGATATTTATGTTGAAATACAATTTGCATTCTCTAGACAATATAATTAAACTTTAAAACACAAAATGTTTGTATATATACAAAAATCATTATATTTAAATTGAGAAATGTACTGGTCGATCTCATTTAGAATATTGTATAAACAATGAATTTTCTATTTATACAGTACTTTCCAGAACTCAGTGAAATGATTGTGGTACGCGCCCCCAGGTATGCCCCCAGGTATGCCAGATGACCCTGGAAATGGATTGTGAGCACTGACAAACTGGGAATTAAAAATTGAATAATTAAAAATTTTGTAAATTTTTCATCTGTAATTTACTTAATCGGTTTCAGAAAGCTTGAGATGGGTTTTCATATTTTCTATTTTAATAAAATTAGTTTATGTGTTAAATACACAGCCTACTGTATGTACTTAGCTACATCGATACAGCGCGCGCTAATACTTGAGTGGACATAAGGGCTACTATATACAGTATATACCATTGTACAGGAATGCGTGCTATGAACCTAAGTGACCAATTGTATTAAAAGAAGTAATCTTTAGCAAATAGGGAGGTAGGAGGATGTGCGTGACTGCCAATCTTGTAAGCACAGGAAAGCATGATAGATAACAGAAAAATATTTAAGGACTGTTCAAGGTTAATTACTTTGAGAATAATACAACGAACACCTCTGTGTGTTTCACTCCTGTGCGCATAAAATAAACTTCTTTTAACTTCTGAGACGGACTCCTGACTGTTTTTTAAGGGAAAACGGGGAAAAAATTCTCCAACAGCGCCATATTTGCCAACAGAACAACTGATTGAAAACGAATATCTCGCAAGTATAATGTCATGTTTGAACGGAACAGACGCCAAGAGTACTGACGCCAGCTCCGATAGATCACGCACACCTGGTGAGAACAAGGAGGATTATGCATCGGCCACCGACACTAGTTCTGCTGCTGAACCTGACACAGACAGCATTGCGTTAGTGTTAACAAGCGTTCGAAAATGGATACAAGATGTACGATCCATATTATCTAAGTTCTCAGTGCTATTTTTATTATATGTGTGTGAGTGTGTGTGCACGCGCGCTCATGTTGGTCATCGAGATGTTCTGTGGTTTCTGTGAGAAGATGTCTTGTAGGTGGTACTTGAATGCTTTGGTTTGATCAGGGGTGGTACTTTGTTCAATACCCTGCCTTACGCTGACAGCTATAGGAACTGAATTGTTTAAATCTTGAACAGAGAGGGGAGCTCACTCAAGTATTCAAAATCCGCAAAGGCAGTGATGAAATCAACCCAGTGGACATCTTCCAGTGGACGTCTAAACCATGAAACACAAACAAGAGGAAACACAAACATCTGGAAACTATGTGAAAGTTTAATTTACAACAGGAGGATATTTAGGGTTGTGTGGGTAAGATATCCAACAGTTCTGTTAAAGCCGATACCCTGGTTTCTTTCAAGAAATGTCTGGAGAAGATCATTGCATCATCCATCCAACCATTTACTAACCACTTCTTTAAATTCACGGTCGCGAGAGAGCTTGCTCAATCCTGGCAAGCAACGGGCAAAAGGCAGGGTACACCCTGGATGGGACACCAGTCCATCACAGAGCAGAATAAACAGACGCTCACATCTAGGGCCAGTGTTTCCTGAAGCCAATTAACCTACTACTACTGTATGTCATTGGATTGTGGGAAGAAACCAAAGCACCCAGAGGAAGCCCACACAAGCACATGTACATACAAACTCTGCAGAAAAAGCACTACAGATTTGGAATTGAACTCGGGACCCCTGTGCTGCAGGGCAGCAATGCTTATCCCTCCACCACCATGCTGCTGTGATTCGGTTAGTTACCTATTAACTACCAAATAGGCTACATGGGCCAAAAGGCCTCCTCTGGATAGTAACGTAAACATATGCTTTCACTAAACTGTTTTCCAGATTATTTCTAACACTTTATAAAAGTAATCTCTGATCTCCCAGAATGTACAGTATGTAAATTTTGTGCAAAGTCTTGTTTGATGGAGTATTCTTGTAAGATTTCCCTCAGTATGTGAAATCTGCAGATTACAAGATTACACAAACATTTTAACAAATATAATACACATTGTTTCTATAACTGACTGCATGAGTGCAATTAAGATCTCTAAAACACAGAGAGCCATGTACTTGTATTTTATACTAAGATTACACTATTCTATACTAAGAGAGTAATATGGAAAACTCTACCACTAAAGTATTTATATGCATGAACAATCTTTAACATGCTAACTACCACAACAACAATCAATCATTAGAACTGGGTCAGTTCCTCCTGTGTTATTGACACCCAGTAATGTTTTCTTAATGTACTACCAGTTATAAATGTATTACTAGCTATAAATTGAATTTGTAGGCAGGAAGTTTTACTTCAATATTTAAAGCTTCTGAGTTATGTTCTACACATTAAGTGAGTCTTTTCATGCTACTCATTTTTAATTGGCACTCTGCTAAACCAATTTCCAAAACCAAAGAATGATTTTTCATCATGACTATTAGCATATTCTCCTTAAGGTTGATGAGGGGCTACATTAATCTGTAAGCCAGGTGGTTATGAGATAGCCTGCTCTAGCTCACAGGTTTTTGTTTTCTTAAAGGTATAATGCAACAATGTAGTAAATGTCTCACTATTGTCCAGTCACCTCCGAAGTTTATGTGATATACTGTAATGCAGCTTTGTGCAGACAGCTGTGGTGATTTATCACTGGGGAGAAATGGCAACACAGTTCTCTACTGTCTGTCATTTACAATCTATTAAACTAAAAGGTTTCAAAAATTGTTTTCATCTCCCAACAGTAAATTGTGTAATTACCAAAAAAAATTCAGTGATATAGGGAATAATCCTCCATCCACTGCACATTTTAAATCTCGACTACCAACAAAGGCTATACATGTACTATTACATTTTACTAAAACAATGTAATTAATGTACTACAACAAATATAAACTATCTCTGATTAATGATCAATGCAGTATTTTTGCAAAATATATAAACTGATTGTGACAGTGAAGATTATCAGGGCAGCTTCCAATGCTTTTTATTAACCAATATTTTCTTAACATTTCATTTTAAATAAAAATCTTATTAAATAAAAAAATCCCTTTAAGCATCACCTATTATTTTTTTCACTTTTTATTATACACTGTAAAGAAGGGAAGAGGAGTAGAAAACAATTGGAGGTAATTAATTCATCACAGACTGTACATAATTATGAAACAGTAGAAAGTTATAAAGCGACCCTGAACAGAGAGAAGGGAGAAGAATGACACTCACTTGTCATTAAAGACTCACTTGTCGTGGCAATCTGTTGCAAACATGCTTAATTAAATTAACATTCACTTATATGCTAGCAGCCATATCACTCTGCAACTCACAACTGGCAACCCACTGAAGCTAAGCAGGTGTGAGCCTGGTCAGTACTTGGATGGGAGACTAAGGTTGTTGCTGGAAGAAGTGTTAGTGGGGTCAGCAGGGGGCGCTCACCCTGCGTTCCATGTGGGTCCTAATACCCCACTGTAGTGACGGGGACACTGTACTGTAAACAGGTGCCATCCTTTGGATGAGATGTAAAACAGGTCCTGACTCTCTGTGATCATTAAAAATCCCAAGGCATTTCTCGAGAGGTGTTTCCCGAAAAGAGTAGGGATATAACCCCGGTGTCCTGGCCAAATTTCTCATTGGCTTCATTACTCTGCTCTCCTCCCCGCTGATAGCTGATGTGTGGTGAGCTACGTCCAGGTGGATGATGCACATTGGTGGTGGTGGAGATGAGTCCCCATTACTTGTAAAGCGCTTTGAGTGGAGTGTCCAGAAAAGCGCTATATAAGTGTTAGCAATTATTATTATTAATAAACTAAAGAAGGTAAAAAAATCTAATAGATTAACCCCTGGTGTAGTCAGGAAAAAAGGAAGCAGACCCAGCAATTGGAAAGGGCATTGTGGCACAACAACACTTCAAAAAGACAACAGCGAGCTCCTTTACGTTAAGAAAACAAAAAAATGTTTTTGTACATATATTATTCCCCTTACAAGAAATTTCCCTGGACATATAACATGCAAGCAGAATTAAGCGTGATATGGTAGTGTAGAATACTGTGCTGCACCAGAGCAGCTGGACAGGAGACTTAAGAACAGGCCAGCAGATATGCAATACATACAGAGGCATACCTGCACACTTGTAAGTGTGGTGTACTGGTAAGCTTTGATTACCAGGTAATTGGCTTCTATATCTATTAACCCCAGGATCATGTACTTCCACCATCTCCTCTTCAGTATTGCCAGTAAATTTTCTTCTCCTAGACAGGAAACAAAAAGCAAACAAACATTAGATATATATATATATTAATTTTCCTTTATTATTTTAGCATGAGAAAATTTCAGGTTTAACCCTTTGCTCTTAATTCACTTCCAACTTAAACACATTTTGTTTACACATAATCTAGAAAAAGAAAAAAGAAAAAACAATGCAGTGACTACAGATAATAATTGGTTCATCACAATATAAACTTCTGTTCTGCAAAGAACAAATCTATACCTTTTCCTTTTTCCTTCTTTGAAAAGCTTGTTAATGTCCTGTGCTTTATTTGCATTAAAACATTAAAACATTATAAAGCATAAACCAAGTAGGAAAAGTGAACTGAACACTTTAATGTGTTGATCCTATTGATCAACAGCTCTAAACTTTTGCTCATGTTAGCCACACACATTCTCAGCTCATCCTTGCTGCTGTACAGGAACAATCAACTATTCTGCTGCTGAACCAGCACATTGCAGTGTACTCCATTCAAGCAGGAGTTAATCAGTCTTAGCTACGAGCAGATCCAAGAGCATTTCCTATATTTCATACGGTTTAGATTTTGTGCTGCACAAATCTCAAATTAAATCAGGGGTAATACCACACTGTACCTGTACAACTGGTACAGCATTGTGGTCAAGTGCAAGACAGATTTGCTCAGTATAAATGTAGGCTTGCCATTTTTTATTTGAAGTTAATAAATCCTAATCCTTCTATTTTGAGTCCTTTTGTGACAAATGGTACAAAAAACTATGGCTAACTTATTGTTCTATTTTATCCGAAAAAATAGCACCTGAAAATGAAGGAAGTGCCTTAATGATGAATCTAAATATGAAACATGAATGAATGTTTTCAATTACAATTTATGTTAAACTTATTTATACATCAAAAGATAAACTGAAAAGACAGACATCCACTCACAGGGATTTAGGCAGTGGTTTCACAGAAGTACACTGTGGCCGTGTACACTAAATAGTCTATTGCCCACTGTGTTGAGCCTGGTCTTCTCGAGAATAAGAAGATTAAGATTTGGAGTATACTCACAAAGATAACCTGAAGTTAACCTGTCTTTAAGATAACCTGAAGCCAGATCATTTAGTGTCTTGTACATAGCAGGAGAACTTTAAACTCTAGGGAGCCAGTACCATTTACAAAAGATTATGTTCTAATGTTAGCATAGTGGAGCCAGTTCCCGAGTGTTGGGAAATACATGTTAAAAGAACAGCAAAAGTGTGTGAGTAACAATAAACACACATTTGACAGATGAAAATGAAATCTCATATTCATTCTGAGGAAATAATAATTAGTAGGATTATTAATAAGAACAGGAATATGCAGCTGAGACTTACAGACACACATTTTCACATGAAAACCAAAGACAGTGCAGCATGCACCTGCAGCCTACAACTTATCAATCACACAGCTAAGAGGGGCACAGAAAAAGCACAAGAGAAGCAGAACATCTGAGACCCACCACTATTCCAGCAGTGGAAGCTGTGAGCTGCCTGTCTAGTTGTATTCACGTCTCAGCATGAGAACAGTGTGGAGTTAGGAAGTAGGCAGAAAGCGGTCACCAAGGGGTTAATATCAACAAGGTATAATCCTGAAAGGTATTGATCTACCCCAGAAGGGGAAGAGTAACCAAGGTTACTTGTTTACTTTCAGCCGGTTATCAATCCTGTAGGGGATTTTAAGTATTCCCAGAAGGGAACATGATGATCAGAAAAAAAAGTTATCTTCCAAACTCTGGAGGGCGTTCGAGTATGAGAGAAGGAAAAGAATAAAAGTCTCCTAAAATATACTCAGTGTGAGCAAGAGATAAGTTTACAAGGATTATAAGAATTTCAAAATAACATAGCACAGAAATAAAGAAATAAAGAAAGAGATGACAGACGTAGAAAAGGAGCTAATTAAAAGCCTGATTAAACAGATAAGTCTTTAGATTTAAAAACTGTTAAAAGAGTTTACATTTCTTAGATTGTCAGGGGTGAGTTCCACAGTTGTGGAGCAAGGCAGCAGAAAGCTGTTCTCTGACACACTTGTTCCTATCAGCAGATTTTACTAAAGATGTGCCTCAGCAGAGCATAAAGCCCTGCTTAGTACATAGGAAGTAATGAGAGATGCTAAATATTGTGGGGATTAGACATTTAGGGCTTTAAAATTTAAAAGTAAAAGTTTGTACTGGACATTCTCGGTAATGGGGTGCTAGTGGACGTATGTCAGAATTGGGGTGATGTGGTCACAGAACCTTGAATGAATTTGAAGTCAAGCAGCTTAATTTTGAACCATTTGAAATTTGTTTAGGAAGTGCTTAGATAGACCATTTATGATGGTGCAAGTTTAGGCTTGGTTGCAGCCTCCCCCTGTTGGAGAATAAATTGGACACACCTGCCTTGACTGACTGATTTGCCTCCTGTGAAATGGAATTTCACTGGCAGAAAGGGGTTTATCTGATTGGCCCTGTAGATTACTGAACATTCCTCAGGAGCAGCAGGCAGAGAATATCTGCAGTCAGGTGAAGAGGCTGGGGGCAGTGTCTAATCTCCTGCAGTTCAGGGAGTGAGGAGGATAGATACTGTAGGGCTTTAGGGGCAAGGGAAAGGCGTTTGGCACGATTTGTTTCTGGTTAAAGCCCAGGAGTGAAGGGGGAGTCATTTAAAGACTTTCAAAGAGGATAAAGCTAGGGTTTTTTTTATTAGGGGTTATTGTAGTGTTTTTAGCAGTTTTGTAAAGGCCATGGTGGCCTGTAAGGTCGTCATGTGCCGTTACTTTTGCGCACTTATGGTTTTTTAAGGGTGGTGATGGTTCAACTCCATTATCATCACACACCACTGATTCCTGTTCTTCATCCTGTTTCATAACCACTATTCCAGCTCTCAGTGCTTTTACTGTCTTTGCAATGGTCTTCCCTGTTTTGTTTTATTTCCAAAGGAATTTGGACAGGCTTTAAACAAATGATCTTCACACAAGTTGCCTTACATTTATGCATTCTGCATATGTATGTCCAATTTCCCTGCATCTTCCACAAACATACTTTGTACAGGCTTCCACATAATGACCCGACTCTCCACACTAAGCCTTGATTTTCACCGAAAACAATCAACGAAGTAATATGCTTAAAACCACCATAACCATTTCTGTCTTCATGTAATGAAACAGGTAATCTCCAAGCACAGGACCAAATGCTATCATCGTCCAAGACTTTCAGTGGATCACCTTTAACTAATCAAAACTTAAACAACCATGTAACTGTCTTCTTTCATTACCAAATCAGAGGCATTGTGAGCTGGAATAGTGGTTATAGAACAGGATGAAGAAGGGGAATCATGATGGAGAACGCAGCGAGAATGGAGTGGATGTGGAGAGTTCAGGAGGTAGTGAGGGGGAAGAGAATGTAGAGGAAAAGGATGACAATGATGTGCAAAGTGAACTGAAATTGGATTTGATTGGTAGTATTTCTCTCGATAGTCAGACATCTTTGGTGACTGATTGGGTTCAAATGGTATTTACAGAACATGGGGTGCAGTCTAAAAGATCGGCTGAGACATCAGATTTTGAAAAAGATTTAACACCGAGTGGGAAAGTGAGGGAAGAAAGATGGCAGAATAGTCAGAATCCAGAAATGGCAGTTTCTCCCAGGGGGTCGGAGACTCGTTTTTAGTCCCGCTGACTAGGTTTTAGAGCCATTTATTGCAGAAAGGAGGGTGGAGAGCTGTGCTTTGGGAGTGAAGAAAGAAAATGGGGAAAAAAGTTCCTGAATAGCAGATGTCATTGTTTTAGTTTCCCTTAATCCTGTTTTAATAAGTATTATCAAAAAATGAGAAGCACTCTCTCGAAGTTAAGGGCAATGACTATATAATAATTTCTGAGTAATTTGAATGCTGATACTGTGTTGTTACAGGAGTGTGGGTTACCTTTTAAAAACATTTTTTTATGGAGGTTCAGCCCATCGATTTAGTGGGTCAAACAAATCTGATGGTGTTGCTGTTTTAATTAAACATAAGTGGGTCGACATACATTGGTGCTTTGCAGTGAAACCGGGAAGCGCATTGGTGGTGTATCTGCCTCTCATGCATGTTCAATTTAAACTCCTAAATGTCCAAATAGTGAACATGAGAGATACATTTTAATTGGGGACGAAATTTTAATTGTCTTCTAGAGAAAGATGGTAGAATGAGGGTAGCACAACAAATCTCATAAATCATCATTCTTCTTACAGACAGTGCGTAAGGATTTTAATTTAAAAGATGGCTTTAAACTCCATAGTAAGGGAAGGGTAGAGCAGGTTTCACATGACAAAAGGCTTTTGGGACCCAAGCCTCACACATAGATTTTTATACATGATTATACTTGCACAGCTGCAGAGTAACCCGTCTTTTTTTCTGACCATTGTTTACTGTCACGTATGCTTTCAATGACAGCAGCTGTTACTGTGTGGAAGCTGAATATTTTACTTCTTGAAGGTGAGGAAGTGATGGGCAGGTTTAGGGAATGGCAGTCTTTGTACGGCTTCTTTGATGCATGAGCAGAGTGGTGGGAGGAGGTGAAGGAGTGCACAGAATCTTTCTTCATCGAGATGGGGAGAGAGAAAAAGGAGGGGTTACGGAAAAAGGAGAGGTTGAAAAAGGATTGCAACAGAGATTACAGAGGTATTTTAAATTAATGGATTTATTATTTTTTTAAGAAAATTGTTGCGGGGGAGGGGGGGATATAATGTAAGGATTGAAGGGATGGGATGGTTATTTGAAGACTTCAACAGAAGACAAGCTGACTGTAAATGAGGATTTTTGTGAGGAATTTTTAGGAAAGAAACATGTGTCAGTTGAGTTGTTAGAAAAATTGTGAATGTGATTCTAAAGAGTGTGAGGGACAGTCAGTTTTATCAAAGGATTTTTCTGTAGATGAAAGAACGTAAAGACTCAGGGGTTGGATGATCTACACATTGAGTTTTATATGACTTTTTGGGATATTTTAGCATTGGATCTTTTAGCTGTTTTTAAAGAATTTGAGTTTTTAGATGGGCTACCAGATAGTTTTAAAACAGGGGTTATGATTTTATTATTTAAAAAGAATGATCGGACAGACCTGGCTATTTGGAAACCCATCACTCTGTTGAATTGTGATTTTAAATAGTTTTCTAAGTGTCTAACACTTAGATTAAAATCTGTTTTGGGGGAGGTCATTCATCCAGATCAAGCCTATTGTGTGGCAGAGAGGAAGATCACGGACAGTCTGATACTGATCTGAGATACCATTTGTTATTTGAGAGAGAGGAATATTAGGCCAGCTGTTCTAAATTTGGACTTTGAGAAAGCTTATGACCATGTCTCACAAGAGTATATGTTTAGAGCACTCCAAAAGATGGGGCTTTCATCCCGGTTTCTTGCTTGGGTAAGGTTATTATATGAGGAAATAGAAAGTAGGATAAGCGTTAACGGACTTATGTCAAAGGCAGTAAATGTAGTCCATCAGGGCTGTCCGTTATTTCCAATCCTTTTTGTTTGCTGTATAGAACCACTGGAACAAGCGTTAAGAATGGAGAATGGGCTTGATGGCATTAAGATCCCTGGGAGTGGGTATTTAAAGGTGAGAACTGCACTGTACATAGATGATGTAAATGTTTTTGTACAGATTGTATGGGGGTTAAGAAAACTTTGGATGTAACAAATCAGTTCCATGGAGCATCAGGGGCTAAGCTGAATAAGAATAAATGTGAGTTAATGCAATTCAGAAACTGGTTTGAAGAGGAAGATGTGGGATTTACAGTTTGTAGAGATAAAATAAAGATTCTGGGAGTAAAATTGGAGAAAATTTGGATGGGAAGCAGGAATTGGGAGGGGGTGGTGGGGAAGGTCTGAAGGAAGATAGGACTGTGGAGTTTGTGGAAATTGACTATGGAGGGTAAGGTTCTGGTAGTTTCAGCTGTACCCTTATTATTGTTTATTAGTGTTGTCGTCATGCCATCAAGATCTATTTTATTGGTTTTAAAGAGGGTTATTTCTATTTTTTTTGGAGGTCAAAATGGGAGAGTGTGAGGAAGGAGTTGTGGCAAAGAAGCTGGAGATGGGTGGGAAAGTGATGCCTGAGTTGTTTATTTTCCTAATGTAAAAGTATACAGTATGTCAGTGCATCTGTCTTTAGGTGTGGGGAATAGGTGTAAGGCATCCTTCTCATTTTCTTTGTGGCTTTTATTTGGAGACATTAAAAGTTTTGGAGATTCCTTTAACGGTACATGGTAGTCATATACCATAATAAAGACCTTTCTGAAGAAACTGAATTTAGAAAATGTGGCACTGGATGTGCTGATAGATGCAAGGAGATTGGAACTTGCTCTGCAGGGCAGGGAGCAAGTGTGTCTAATCTGTGGCCTTGTAGCTGGGGACTGCAACTGGCTTTGGAAAAGAGTTGGTCACCCTGACCTGTTGAATGGATACCGAGACATCCCCTGCCTTATTGTGCATGGGGTTTTACCAACAAGGGCTGTGATGCACTCCAGGGGCATGGGGAAGACATCAAGGTGCCCCGTGGATAGATGTGGACAAGAAGAAACCATCTGGCACATGCTGTGGGAGTGTGGGGCTGCAAAAGAGGTGTGGACAATGGCCAACAGCTGGATAAGATGTTTCCTGGACTGTGGCATAAGTGACCCTCAGGAAGTGCTCTACGGACATGGACTGGAGAAGCTAACAAAAATGGAAGAAAGCAGAGCCTGGCAGGTCATCTGTTGCTTAAGAGAAGATCTATGGGAAGCCAGAAACGTGCTGGTGTACAGAATGGAAAAAATCCCGCCTTTATCGGTGATGCAGAAGGCTTTGCACTATTTCAGGGACTACATCCTGATCCACTGGAGAAAATTTGGGGAGAGAGAGACTGAGAAGTTTTGGAAGTTGGTATTATGGCCCAAGTATATTACTACCCAGTATTTTTGGTGAATTATGTTAACATAATTTATTAAACAAGCCCACCTATCCATTAAGAGGCACAAACAAAAATATATTGTACTGTATTTCTGCCCCCTTTTTAAAAAACACTGATGTTAGATTTACATTTTACAAAGATGTTGACTATTTTTTAAATGTTTTCAAATTGTTTGCACATTCAAATAATTTCAATAAACTGTTTTGTCAAGTATTTTTATTATTTTGATCAAGCCTATTGGTTTTGAAAATGATTAAAAATGATAAAAATGGATCAACGTTGTTTTTATTTTGACCCATCATTTTCTTTGCAAATTTATAATCTTTTGTAAAATATCGCACTGCCATACAACTTATTTTTGACACAGGGGAGGCATGTGGAAAATTTGACAGATCAAGGGAGGCACAGACCCAGAAAGTTTGGGAACCCCTGCTTTACCAATTTGATTCACCAGTCAGAGTGGGTCCATCATACTGTGAGGGAACCTGCGCCAACATGAGCGGATTGAAGAAGCAGAAAGTTGACAGTGAAAGCAGAGTGTTCAACAAAGAATGGACTGCAATATACTTTTCCACAGAGGTTGGAACAAAGGCTGTATGTTTAGATAGATAGATAAGACTTTATTGATCCCGAAGGGAAATTGAGGAATTTTAATTTGTAAGGAAAGTGTCACAGTGTTCAAAGAATACAATCTCAGTCGGCATTTTTCTACCAAACATGCTAACTATGCAATCTGTCATGCAAGGAGTGGGCTAAAAGAACTTCCAAACTAGCCATTTTACATTTTACATGAGCCATTTAATTTACAGGCTCAGCAAAATGTATTTTTCCGACCTCCTACTATCCAAGAGGCCACCACGAAGGCAAGCTACCTGCCTGTATATAAAATTGCAAAACAAAACAAGCTGTTTTCTGAAGGGTAGCTTTTGAAGGAGTGTATGATAGAAACTGTAGATATTCTTTGTCCCGAGAGCAAGAACAAATTTGAGAAAATAAGTTTATCATGCAGAACAGTTACCCGTCGGGTTGAGGTAATTGGTGAAGACTTGTCATGTGAGTTGAATGTCAAGGTTTATTCAATTTGTATTTTTTTTAAATATATTTTTCTCTCAGGTTATCGTTAACCTTGAACTAATAAGCCTATGTTGGATTCTAAACAGCCATATTACCCTGCAACTTACAACTGGTAACCCACTGAAGCTAAGCAGGTGTGAGCCTGGTCAGTACCTGGATGGGAGACCTCCTGGGAAAAACTAAGGTTGCTGCTGGAAGAGGTGTTAGTGGGGCCAGCAGGGGGCACTCACCCTGCAGTCCATGTGGGTCCTAATGCCCCAGTATAGTAATGGGGACACTATACTGTAAACAGGTGCCATCCTTTGGATGAGATGTAAAACTGAGGTCATGACTCTCTGTGGTCATTACATATCCCAGGGCATTACTTGAAAAGAGTAGGGGTGTAACCCCGGCGTCCTGGCCAAATTTCCCATTGGCCCTTACCAATCATGGCCTCCTAATAATCCCCCTCTATGAATTGGCTACATTACTCTGCTCTCCTCCCCACTGATGTGTGGTGAGCGTTCTGGCGCACTATGGCTGCCGTCGCATCATCCAGGTGGATGCTGCACATTGGTGGTGGTGGAGGTGGAGTCCCCATTACCTGTAAAGTGCTTTGAGTGGAGGCTCCAGAAAAGCGCTATATACTGTAAGTGTAAGCAATTATGAATTATTATTATTATTAAACTTATATATGGCATGGGCTATCTGTAACAGCAGCCTGAAGTGGCCCGCTATAGAGTTTCAAAATTTTATGTGGCCCTTGGGACAAAAAAGTTTGCCCACCCCTGCTTCTAGGATCTCCTTCATAATGTGATAAAATGTCTGGGAGGACAAACAGGTTTCAACAGGAAAGAAGCTGAGACTGATATATCTCTCAGTTTCAGGATTCTACTCATTGATAGGCTCTCTGAGAGTGGGTTTAGTCTTAGGAGACTGTGAGGTGAAATGGTTCATCTTGGTCTTGCAGTAAGCTGGGATGTGGCTGTCAGCACTCAGACTCTCAGTTTGCAAGCAAGGTATACGTTGTTTGTTAGTAAGAGGTGGAAATAGTCCACCGTTGGTAGACGAATAAATACAGCCTCAATACCCCAACAGGTATGTTCGAGTTCGAACATCAATAGTCTCAGAGGGGAGAACTACTGTATAGTGCAACAGGCAGGGTCTCATTACCACAAAACTGCTGGGTATCCGATCCTGAAGGGTGCAGTCTCTGGGAGAGGGGTAGAGACTTTAAGTGAAAGCTTTCCAGATCTAGCAGCAGCAGGACTGTTGGTGAGACCAACCCAGAATACAGGACACAGGAATGGCAAAGCCCTCAAATTTGTTATTGGCGAGTTGCAAACCTACCTGCAGACAGCAAGAGAAAAAATAGGGGTCTGTCTGGGGAGGCAAGCAACTGATCCATTAAATTATGAACCACAGAAATCTAGAGATAATGAAGCCAATTTAGTATTTTAGAAAATAAGTAAGGTATTACAGTGCCCTAATAATGGCAAAATAAAAGATATTGTGATAAGATGGTAGGCGTTGACAAGATTGTGGTCCTTTCTTCAGAAAGGTGTGTAGAATGACCTTTCATACTCTGTCACTAGGATAGAGAGGCTTGTGTTGTCCCATATCTGAAGTCGGGCAGATCGGCAGGAGTGCATTGCACTAGTGGGAGAAGAATGAAACAAAGAGCAAGACATAAATTTAAGAGTTGAGATGCATTTTGGAAGCTAGGCTTTGTTGCAAAAAAAGGTACTTTTATTAAGGTACTGGTAAGCAGCTTGTCTGTTTTGTTCAGTCAGTGATTCCAAATTCAGTTTTTTCCTTTTAGTGTATTTTTTGAGGAAACAAACATACCCTGCACAAAGGTTAAATGACCCATTGTGCTGGCAATCTTCCTGGGTGAAGCACATAAGAGACCAGCTGAGTGACAAGCACACATACTGTAGGAGTTACAGTATGTATGACCAGTACAGCACCAGAGAAGCAGAATAAAGGTCTTAATTAAGGTTTAAGAAAGATAACCTTGAAACATTCCCAACATGCTCTTCAAAAAACAACACAAGGTGAAAAGTAACAACTAACTTCCATTATGGGATTGATCGTGGAACTTTTCTACAACACCAACCAAATTCAGTCACCTACTTTGCCAAGCTGTTGAGAGTCTATGAGCATAGCTTGAGTCTTGTCACAGTTAAGAAACAAGTATAGATTAATTTCACACTGGAAAAAAACCAGAGAAACAATGATTATTTCATTCTGCTTTTGAGAGTGGAATTCCATTGAACATGTTGTTGTTCAGCCAATCAACACTGTTACAGCTCCCCACTTAATTGTTGTCACATTTTATCTTATTATCAAACACCCGTAAATTACAGAAAACACAGCGGCACTATCTGATTTAGTTTGCCAGTCGAAATGAGTGTCAACAGCAGAGCAGGGGAAAGATAAAGTTTCCTTGATAAAAATAATGAACTTATTTAGATGTGGTATACATATTGTATAATACAGATATTCTAGATATATTTAACCATTAACTACACAAACATTGTATTTTGTACCAATGGATGCATTTTGTTACTTATCTACATTAATTAGTATTAAGATTCTTCTTAAGATTATGTTTATAAAACCTTTCCAAACCCAAGAATTTATACATAATGATGAAAACATTCAGAAACATTCAGAGAAAACAAATTCAACAGAAAGCAAATAATCTTTTTAAGTACAAAAGCACAAACTGTAAGACAATTAGACAGAGGTTCTAATAAAAGTGAGTTTTTGGTTTAGATTTAAGAAGGTTTCAAGACTTTGCCTCTCGAAGAGGAGGAAGGGCATTACATAACAAAGAAGCAGCAACAGAAAAGCACAGTCATCAAAGGTCTGAGATTTAGTTCACTTTACAGTGAGCAAAGGATCGACCATTTAAGATTCAGAGCCTTATATGTCATTTACAAGATCCAATATTGAAAAATGTCTGTAAATGTTTGAGCAACAGTGGATGATTTACTGTATTAAAATCCAAACTATGATCAAGGAGTTTACTTATACTTATAGCTTCTTGTCTGATGTAACAAGCATATCACTCACAGTCTGGATAATAATACTGTAACAATGTAATAGTACTTATATTTAAGTCTAAATGATAATGGCAATTTTATTACAGATACTGTATTCTGTTATAATTAATTAACCAGATTTAGAAATTGATTCAAACAATCCATTCAATTTATTACACAGTTTATAAAAAGGCCAATTTAGTTGGTATGATTTAGTGTAAATAAATAACTACTTTTTGATCATATAAAAAATATTTTACATTTATTGATACATGATTATCTGACACACTACAAAGCACTGGGATCGAGAGGAAACATCAAGCTATAATTTGGCTATTATAATTTTTACTGTAGTAAAGTTTATTGAGCTTTCCGGATCTTTAGAGTCTGACAGGGATTCCTGGCCACATCAGATTAAATGTCAGTTGACAACCATTAGCAGACAGAAGACTGCCAAGATTTACAGTATGTTGTTATGAATTTGTAAGTATGTAGGCATTTTAGAATAGTACTTGTAGCTAAGGGAGACTAGGTAAGTAATAGAAAATTCTGGCAATGTGCTTGCCAAATGGGATATCATTCTGCCAAGGCTAGAGATGGGTCCTTACCCACTGTCTTCAACAGCTGTAAGAGATAGCCCTTAAAACAAAGTAGGATATCCAGTGCTTACTTAGCATGCTGCCATGCAGAATCCATTATGATTCCACATCATGGCCCTTAGTTCAGATCAGAATTTCAAAGTGAGTCCAGCACCAAACCAGACTTTCACACATTGCTAATGGTTGTTGTGTTCATGTTTAACCTATAACTGTGGATTCTGCAATCTGTCTACACCATTACTGATATTACTGGGGAAAACAGAAATACAGAATAAGTAAATATACCAGAAATACTCTTGGGTGTCCCAGGATGTCATTGTCATTTTGTGCAATAATAAACTGCGTAAAGCCATTTCTCATCTCCTAAAACTTTATAAGAAGCATTTTTATGTTGTCTTTTTATTGAATTAATAGATTGTTAAAAATTGATGTTTTGTACATAACAACATTAAAGTCTGAGCAACTCAATAGATATCACAAGTCAGAAATAAAAAAAAATATTTTTCACATTAGTACAAATGCTTTTAAATTAGAAAGGTGTGTTAATAATGGGAAACTGAGGTATTTCTAGTTATCTTTTTAAACGTCTACTAACATCTTTGGTATATTTTATCCCTATAAAAAAACATGTCTGTAGGTGAATTGCTGAATTAAGGAAAACAACAATAATCATATTAAAAACAATTATAATGTTTGAGTGAAAAGAAGAAAAGCTAAGTGAAAATAATTTATTCATTAAAAACAGGATTGCTGGTTTAAAAACACTAAAAGAATGTGCTGACAAGAGTCAGAATAACTGACAAGAAAGTGGGAACAAGATAGCGATCATTATAATTATTCTCTGAGACAGTACTTTGACAGAAAGGACAACACACAACTACACAAAATAAATGGTTATACAGTACTACTATTGTATGACAGAATGTCTACAGTACTATATGTTCAATCCCAATTTTTAACAATTTTGCAGTAAAATGGAATACAAAACTCTATTGCATTATTTCAAGACTGCAAATCATTTTTACAGAAATTGTTAAAGATGATCTCTATATTAATGCTATTTCATTAATACTGTCCAACTGATGCCATAATAAGAACACAAGGAAAAATGATGTTACAAATAACATTTAGCTTATTTGCAGTAGCTAAATCTTTTTTCAGTAGCAAACCTGGGTGTTTCATACTCCCACATCCCTTCATGTAACTGATCATTGTTTTAAATGCACATTCACATAGTTTCCATTTGTATCTCCTTCTTTCTCTCTGATCAGATGTATGATTATCTCTGATCAGAACTAAAAATGTTCAATTTTATTAGATTGTCAATGCAGGACATTCCTTTCAGCCCAGGAATGTATTTGGTTGCTGCCTCTAAACATATTCCAGAGCAGAAATATTGTTTTTGTTTTGTAGAGACCAAACTTGTATACAATATTCTAAATGTGGTCTAAGAGTGTATTGTACAAACACACTAGGTACTGCAGATGGGCTGAATTGCCTTCTCTGTGTTACGAAGTGTCTTTCAGGACCCTGTGCAGACGACACAATCAGGAAGGGAATGAACACACACAGGGGGAGACGAGGAACTGGGCTTGTAGAGGAACGAGGGGGGGGGAGCGGTCCAGGGCGAACAGTACAAAAGGCAGTCCAAAGAGAAATCCGTGGTGAGGCAAATGTCCAGAGCCGGATGATCAATCCAAGACGAACAAGACAAAGTTAAAAGCCGGAGCGGAATCCGGCAAGGGGTTGGGGGGGGGGGGAGGGGGAACAGGACCAGGCACTCCAGGTCCCAGACTCGGCTGGTTCAGGAAACCAATGCAGAGCACAGAACAGAGTGAGCATCTGGCTTTTGTAGGGAGGCAGGAACAGGAACAGGGAACAGGGAACAGGGAACAGGGAGCAGGTGCACAAAATCAACTAAAAAGTGAACAGCCGGAGCGCCCTTAAGGGGGAGGGACTACAATCGTGACACTCTGCTTTGCCAATTTTCTTATTTTCTTATGTAATCAAACATACAAATATAAGCCAATGATAGAGAGACCATGTGTTGTAAGTGAAAGTAAAGTTATGAAAGAAGACTAATTGTAATTTTCATTAATATCATCTGGTATGAGAGTAGAAGTAAATCACTAAACATTCAGAAATTAGATTAAAATGAAACTGAAATAAAACAAGACAACATGAAATGTCTTCTTTCATAAAAACCCATTACAATGTATTTCAGTCAGACGAATCTGATAAAATCTCTACTATTCAAATCCAGTTTCTTATTACAGCTCAATCATGCGCTTTAGATAAGAGATCTTGCCGCTAA
Organism: Atractosteus spatula; assembly: GCF_055471065.1. Classification (NCBI taxonomy): domain Eukaryota; kingdom Metazoa; phylum Chordata; class Actinopteri; order Semionotiformes; family Lepisosteidae; genus Atractosteus; species Atractosteus spatula. The sequence continues at coordinate 77,525,328 of NC_142707.1, forward strand.
AATGTAACTAACTACAGTACAGTTATTCTGGAAGACAGTGAGGTGAATTGTGTTCACAAGGACAAATGAATCATCCATATAACTCCCCAGATAGTTTTTCGATCTTTACAACATTCCTAATTGCAGTTCAAGTGAAAGTTCTATACTGACCAGCTCTGACTCACAATGTATCTAACAGGCACAAGAGGGAGAGGACTGGAATAAAAATAAATAACTGAAAATAATTAATTGTGTTAAATGTATTCTTTTCAATTTGCCACATAGAGAGCCTCATGCTGGCCCTGGAACAGGAGAGATGAGTGAGGCTGGAGGCTGGGAGAAGTTGAGCAGTGACTGGCAGGAGGGAGTTATGGATAAGGGTCGAAATAGAGAAATAATATAAAAGGGTCAAAATGCCTCATCTGATGACATAAATTCCTAGTAAATTCAACTATTTACTAAGGAGAGCATCAGTAGGTGTATTTAAGTCCTGTGTGTTTTCAGGTCTCCACAGCTTAATATCATTGGTGTTATTTCGTAACATGAGACAGAAGTCAGTTAACCATTACCAACACTGAAGTAAGGATTTACTGTTACTCCAAAATAGTATTTATCCCATTCTTTAAATTACAATTGTTTCTTTTTTTCTTTCATATTCTTGAAATTTCTGTAGAACCTATATCTATTTTTTTTTCAGGAGGCCTGGTGCCTATTTAATCACGTAAATATTAAAGATCTTCAAATATTAAAAACTACTGTGAATCTGCTAACACTAAAACCAAGACTTTGCAAAACAAACAAAAGTAGAAACATTCCCAATTACTGAATTAAAAAAATGTATTGTGTCTGCAGTGAACAGTCAATTTTATAATTTTATAGCTCCATCAAGGTGGATCTACAATACTAATTACAAGCACCAATTTACATGAGCAATAATGATTTTTAATGAACTATTCAACTTTTCAACCAAACTAATAAATGATTTAATCTTGGATCGAAATGCTACTGTTACACCTATAGGTGACTGAGACCTATCTCTTAAATTTTAGATAAAGTTAGTGACACTTGAAAGAACACTTCTAACTTCAAAGCAGAGAGGATGTTTACTGAGGTCTGGGGGTTCCCTGAGCAAAAACAATTATAAAGTTTAACTTGGTATACCTAGGTAAATGTGGGTTAATGATTGTCAAGGAGCAGTACAGAAACACAATATAAGATCACATTAACAGCACAGAGAGGAAGAAACAAGAAGCTGGCAACAAGGAGAAGAGAGAGGAGTTCAGAGGAGTTGCGCCAGGCGAGAGCCCCTCCTTCATGATCATCCAAACCAAACCTGACTGGTGCTAAGCATTTGAACCCTGTTAGAGAGAGTATGCTATTCTGTATTTTTAGGGGACTTGGGTTTCCTGGCTAAAGGATGCCTCAGTTAGAAACATTTTTCCTGCTTAGGGTGCATTTTTATGGATAGAGATACAGGCCCCCATTTATTCTGTGGCATCCGGGGTGCAGAGAGAGAGATTTAACTGCAGGTTGCACTGTATTTAGTTAGAAGACAGCTCATCTCTTATTGTGGCCTCTGTAGGCATTAAAGACTTCAATACCTAGTAGCGGTCTGAGGTTTTCTGGGTGATTAGGATGTTAGGCCTCTGAAACACCTGCACATACTGTACATAGGGTAACTTGTGTGTTGCATGTTTTGTTGTGTGTCACGTAGTTTTTGTATTGTCATTAATAAATATATGTTTAACCAAGTGTGCCTGGATTATTACTCCTCTCACCAAAGCTGTGCTAGAGAATAAAGATTTCACGTGCCTCTAATTATACCAACTGCTCAGGCATATCCTGGAAAAAGCACTTACAAGATGGGGGTTATAAATAAGTATTTTACTTATTGACTAAACCGCTTGGTCAAACCCTGATTTTCACCACTTTTGAAACCCCCCATTTGTAACACTACCATTAAGCAAATGCTCAGCTTCAAAAAACAACTTTGTCACTTTTAAATTAAAAAAGACAACACATCTAGTTTTGCAAACACAGAATTTGAAAAACAAGTGCATCACCTAATTTAAGAATACACAGTTGTGCAACACTGTGCCAAAATGATAAAGATTTAACAATAAACAAATACTGACTAACAGGGCACCTGGGCCTTAGTTTAATATTCTGAGGAACAATACATTTACAGTTACATACTCCATGAAGGTTAAAATAGTAAACACACTGCTTGGTTCAGGCTGTCACTGCTATAAGCAGAGACAAAAACACAGTTCACACTGGGACGCATTGGTTCTGATTTAACAGACGTCATGAAAATATGCAGGGATCACTGATAATGAACGTGAACCTTATTCCCTCATACAAGTCTGAACCTTCTGAGGCTCTCATTCCCACAGACGTCTCATGGGTACTTGTGAGAGAACTGGCTTATGATGCAGCAAGAAGGGCAACAGCCTGTGCATGGGAATAATACTGTTGAATATCTTAATACAACTTGTCCCAGAAGTGCTCAGTTAGCTGCATACTGCGCCAATTCCACACTTGAAATTGTACTAAGAAAAAAACTATTTAACCCTGGCTATATGCATTATGCTGGAAAATAAGTTGTTTATGTACAACTGTAATTCAATTGTAAACATGGCGTTGGGCTGCCACACTACCCAGTACAAGTACAACATACATTTTGATTGGGCCTGAGTAATTTTATCATCCCAAAATCAGTGCTCCTCCACCAATCTGATCTTGTTCAACAGAGCAGTTCTGCTCAAATCTGTTTAATCAATATTGAAAAATCCACATACTTTGTTTTAAATTACATGCATTACTAGAGTGAAATTGCTTCTGATACTCAGTATACCTAGGATGTCCATATCACTCCATAATCCCCAGGATACATGAAGAGAGGATGGAGTTTTAGGTTTTCCCTTACAATGAGAGAACTATTACATACAGATGCAGCCATTCAAAATGCGTGCGTTATTTTGCGGCATACCCCGGTGGGCGTGTCGCGGCATCACGCAGTGTCACGCAGTGTGACGTGGTTAATCGCGCGTCATTTGACGCTCTGCCGGAAACTATCCGGCGTCACCTTGTAAAACCGCCAGGGGGAGCTTAACCTCTCATGTACAGCATTTGAGCCTTTAATTTTGAACAGTGTATTACAGCATGTTAATCTTCAGTCATTAAAATGTTGGTATATTTTATGAAAGCAAGATTGCTCAGTTGGACAAAAGTACACAACCTACCTTTATCAGAAATATTTATGCATCAAAGCCTTTACCGAAGATATTACTAATAGTATTAATAATGGATGACTTTGGACAAGCTGTATACTCAAAGTATAATTTCTTTAGCACATTTGTACAAGCACTTGGAATCTGTCCAAGCCATACTTTGTCAGGCATTTTGTTTTACTTCAACGGGCATAACAACTTCCTTGCTTTTAACAGGGCGTTTCATAATTTCTAACTACGAAAATGATTTAAAATGCGACACCTATCATTCAACTAGAGCTTAAAATATCACAAGGAAAAATACACACCGGTATTCCATTTCTCCCTAAACATTGTAAGCTTCGAAGTCTTTAACTAACGTGATACCGGAGTCAACAAGCATACTTTTAGAATTTGATTAAAAGGGAATATAATATGGAATCGCGTATCTCAAGAATTTAATAACGGTATGATTATATCCGTGTACTGCGGCAGGGCTGTGTAGGGCTGTTTCGCCTGCCTGCTCATGCGAGCTGTCTTGTAGCCGACTGGTCTAGGTGCGTGCCTGCCAACGGGCAGGTTGTGTGCTCGAATCCAGCTGGTGCTGAACCTTCCAGTTTTATTTATTTATTTTTTAATCGCGTAACATATTACCGTATGCAAACTGTACTGTATACAGTATGTATATGTATATTTAATGTCTTAACTGTGCCCGTTTAATTGAATTTTAAAAAATTATTTAACACGAACATTAAGCTGTTTACATCTTCCGCCTGAGAACAGTCACCCGTTGCTACCCAACGCAGAATGGTGATTGGCTGACACCATCTGACACCCCTCTGATTGGAGAAAAAAGACGTGCTAGTTTGCTATACATACTGTAACAGGAAGAGGATTTCTTTCTATTCAAAACGTGTATTTTAAAAGTTTAAGAAGTAAAAACCTTACAGCGTACACAGATTTCTAAACTGATCAGGATCGTTATCTTTGTCTTATGCATAATAATATTCACCGCTCTGTGCAGCAAATTAATAATAAACTTTATTTTATATAGCGTTTTAAACGAATAAGTAATTAGATTGCTCATAAACCTAATCACTTGCTTTTTCTTTTTATTTAGGCTCAGATTTCAACTATAGATCGTATTATTAATAACCATAATAACAACCAACCAACAAAAACAACCATATAAACATAATACCAACCAAAAACATAGATAACAACCACAATACAAAATCAAATATATCAAACCATTTTACTCTCGCAAAGTCCTCCAATTATCATAATCCCGCCCCTTATGCAAAACCAAACCTTCCTCCCATCCCAGTTTATCCTGTTTATCATAAACAAAATCCACCTCAATTTTCAACATAAAGCATTACACAAAATCAATACCTCAACACTCCATACTCAACAACGATAATTCACAAACAGCCAGAACATGTAACTACACATTCCCAAACAGACCTAATTTCCATAGCCCCGCCCCTTATGCAAAACCAACATCCCTCCCCTGTTCTCTCTCTCCCCTGGCGGTTGTAATTGTTTTTATTTTCAAATAAATTTTAGCAAAGTCATGCATTTTAAAAATCTTAAGATTTTTATATTTATGTCTTTATTTAGTGGTTTCATTAGTGACAAAGGCTAAACTTTCTTGGAAAAATGTCTTTTATGTAAACCATGTTTGCTATTTATTCATTCAGGGCTAAAATATGTTCATTGTATTCTAATGAAAGAAGGGTTCCTTTCGCCGTAGTCGGGAGCCTAGCCTTTAACTAGTAAGTACTGTACTTACTGGGTTTTTGAGGGGGGGGGGAGAAAAATCGTTTTCCCAGCCTAACAGTATTGTTTTTAACCTGTAAATTTGCTGGACAGAGAGGTGAACATTATTACACAGAAGACAAAGATAGCGATTTACGTTGCATTGTGTATCGTGCTGCTTTAATACAGTTTTAAATAATTGGAAGTCTAAACAGTATCAGCTTTATTTATGGGTTTTAAATAAAGGTGATTTAAACGCGATTTAAATCAATATAAATGTTTATATTGTAACGCATAGGTGACTATTCATTGTTATTAAAATGACTTAAATTCGATCATGTTGTGATATTTAGAAATATACATTTGTTTGGTGCGAGTGAAGTTTTATTTAATCTCTGAGCCATACTGATTCTTCTGGAAGCCAGTTTCCGCCAGGGAGTAAAAAAAAACACACTATGGTATTCTCTCCAATGCAGTGCAGTTAAAAACATACCTCTGATGCTGCTCCTAAATGAATATCGTTTATGACCATCAGAAGCTTTATGCTCCTTTTCTTTTTTCCAGTGGATTGAACAGGGAGAGGCATTTCATGGTGTACTTTTCACTGATGAAACAACAGTGGCTCTGGAACAGTTTTCAACCATGTCGTTTTATAAAAAGGGGAGATATGCACACGTTACTGAAGCTAAACGTTTAGCCTTTGTCACTAATGTAAACACTAAATAAAGACGTATAGAAATCCCTACGTTACAGACTGTATATGGCTGGTATTGGTAGTTTAAAGAAAAAATACACACCAGTATTCCACTTTCTCCCTAAACATTTTAAGCATCAGAGTCTTACATGTGGTTATTTATTGCATAATTTAATTTTGAAAGCCACTGAGACATCAGGTACTACTGTTGTATGGTACAAGTGTGGTACTTTTAGGGGTACCACGGTACAGAACACTAGTTATTTAAATATGATTGATAGATAAATAGGCCCACTTTATTCATCCTGAAGAAGATAGAAGACATCCTGATGTCTTAACACAGATACTACAGTGCTTAAGTACTACTCACGTATATGTTTCTAGGTTTATATTATGCATTTCATACGGTCAAATTACTTTTGAGCAACTAATAAGAAGCGCGAAACGGTATGCGTTTTAGTTTCGTTTCGTGCTGGGACCCGTGGATTGATTAGAGATATCAAGTACATACAAGTCATTTTTTAAATGTTGTAGTTCGTCTTGAAAAAATGTTACGAGTACATCATCTATCAACAATTACACAGGTTCTGTTTCCATATTGCGGATTTTGGTTACGTAATATTATGTTCTAGATTTCACGTTGTGAATATATGATTTGGGCAAACAGAGCCGCAAAGAAGTACATTATGGGTGGTTGTTTTTTTTTTGCAGTTTTATCTAGAACAAGCGATGCTTAAACCTTTGTCTGATTCTTGTGAAACTATCCACACGACAGTTACAGTACCTAGGAGTTGACTTCAGTGATGTCACTGATGGGATGTTTCTAAAAATCCATCCTCTGTAAAACGTCTTCTCTAGTTGTCCTGCATATGTATTCGCTAATGAAGCTGTGTGTTCTGAGCCTGGATCTCTACATTTGTGTATGAACCAGCTTAGAGGGCTAAAGACAGCTTGTGTTTAAATTGAGTGTAAGGCAATTTATGCTTCTAAAGTCATGGTCAGCATTTTTGTACTGTGCTGTAAACTTGTTCTGTGCCAAGTCACATTATTTTATAGCGTTTTTATAGCGTTATCAAATCCGGTGGCGCGGTGTTAGTTTCCTGACTCCCATGTCACATGGTCTGTGATTGGAACCTGTAATACCGGTTTAATTCGTCACAGCCAGCACTCCGGTTGTAAAGTAGAAGCAGGCGAGATTTCCAGCGAAAAACACCTCCCCCTTCTTCAGGTGTGAGGGTCATCTGCTCAGAATGAAACGCTAAAATGTAATGTAGGCTCTGAATGGGTTCAATTGTGATTTGGGCTTGATTAAGGTCGCTGCCTTTCATCTAAAACCCTACTTGAATCCTTCTAAACTAAAAATCAGTGTTAGTGAGTTCTAAATAAAGAGGTATCCAGGTAACAGTGAAACGGGCGGACAGTCTGGGGAGATCGCCCGTTTTCCATGTAAATAGTTCCCTGGTTCCGCACCCCTTGGTGTTTCTCTCGCTCTCTCTCGGGTCACCTGATCATTAGCTCGAAAGATTTGAGTGCTTTGTGTATATTCTAATGGTAGTGGGGGCAGGGTGTGTGGGAACAGGTTTGGTTGAAATTGCATTGGAGATCTATGTTCTTCACACCTGAAACATTTTCTCTGAAAGCATTTTCTTCGCTGTTTAACCGATCTTGTTACAGCATGTTACAGTTTACTATTATTAACCATATTAATTTTAAGTGCTTAATGTAAAATCTTGTAAAAATATATTTTCATTGTTCAAATATACATTAAGTCTGACTATCATATAATAAGTTAAATACAAAACTAAAGAAAAAATAGGGTTAAATATAATTCAAAATATTTTGCTAACAATGTTAACTGTTTATGAATAATAAAATGTATTAGCTAAGGAGTAGGATGGCACAGTTGTTAGTATGTTTTTTGTTTTGTTTCTTTTTCATAAATACAACAGTAGTACCTGATGTCTCAGTGGCTTTCAAAATTAAATTATGCATGCAAACCTGTGAACTAGAAAGATAACTAAGATATCCATCCATTTATAATGGTGGCAAAGTGGTTAGCATTGCTATCTTGCAGCACTGGGGTCCTAGGTTCAATTCCTGCCATCCTGTGTGTGTGGGGCTTACATGTTCTCTCTGGGTTACATGGTTTTTCTCCATATGTGTGATATGACTCCCTCTCGCACTCCAAAACATACTGGTAAGTTAATTAGTTTATGGGAAACCTGGCCCTGGTCTGTGTGTGTTTGTGTCTGTCTGTCCTGTGATGGACTGGCGCTATGTCCAGGGTGTATTCTGCCTTGTGTCCGTTGCTTACTGGGATAGGCTCCAAATCCTCTGTACTGGATAAAGAGATTAGAAATGGAAGTAAAGGCACTGTGTGGATGGAACTATATACAGTGTTAGAAACCCACTATGAAATGGCAGCATCTCACTGAGAATAAAATATTTTTTACTGCTGGCTTAAGGAAACAGCCTTTCCACCTCTCTTGCACATCAGTATCCATACCTAGTTATTTAAACAAATTGCCTCTAATCATAAACATCTTAATATGCTGGCTCTGTGGATCCGCATCAGCTATGTTTGCCCATTCCTTCAATTCATGTGCATCCAACACACAGTTCAATGCCAGCAACTACACATAATCTAAAATACAATCCTTATTTCAGTATCTATGTAAACATATAGTCTGTTAACTTCATCATCTTCATCAAAAGTATGCCTAACCCCATTAGGAAGTGTTCTTGTTATAAGTGTATTCCTCAGCTTTCCCCAAACTATCTTCTTCTTGCCAACATCTCTAGTCTTTTATCCTGCAATAACTCAGCCAACACTTAAATCTCCAAAAGCTGCTTGTGTTAATTTCTTTAAATCACAAATATCATGTGTAAATACTGGCCATGTAATACTCTGCATTGTGGAATAATAGTTTATTTTAAAGGGAACTAGAGAAACTAAGAACTAGAGAAATCAAGAAAGGCTTTTTTTCTAGAATTAATAAATGCACATCCTGTTCACTGGGGAAATTAAATCCACACTGAGCAATCTTCAATATGTTCAGAATATGACAGCAAGAATCCTATCAGGGATGCATTACACCTGTTTTCAAGTCCTTGCACTGGTTACCTATCAGATTTCGAGTCAACTTCAAAATCCTTATCCTCCTTATATACTGTCCTACAACTGGTATTATTGATCTCCGAATTATTGTACTTGACATGACTTCATTCAGCCTTTCCTGAACGTCTATGACAGGCAGAGAGAGTGCTGTTTCTGGTGCGATCTTTTACAGCTGACATTTCACTGTTTTAAACGAACAAGAAATTAGATTGCTCATAAATCACTTATTCTATATAAACACAGCGTAATTGCCCTCTGAAAATCTTCTTTTTCTTGTTCGTTTTAGAGACCTTGATCGAAACTGATTTTAGATGTCAGAAAGAATTTATTTTCTCTGTATTTCCTACATTGCTTTGTCAAGATTTTAACTTTATATCTAACTTTATATCTAGGCTCAGATTTCAACTATAAATCGTACAGTAATTAATAGCAGTAAATACTGATGTTTATACATAAAAAAGTCATGCCTTGGAGTATAGACCCCCAAAGGAATGCCATAGACTCAAACTGCAAAATAAACACATACAGAAAGAAAGTATTTGTATTGTAATTGCAAATCCTGGTACTGTATGAGTGATTGGTATGACTTTCCTCATTACAAATCTCTTATTGGAATTTAAATTTCTCTGTAACTCCAGGTCAGAACAGAGAAAATGTAACTGCCTTAAGGAGTTTACGATTATGAAAAATAGAAGGATAAGCATGATACGCATGTCTTCTGTCATTTTCTAAGTCATGTTACTGAGCACCAAATCTTATTGAGAATATGAATCCATTTAAGGTTTATACCATTAAAGTAACAGTTTATTCCATGCTGAAAATGTTTGTACCAGACTTTTTTGAGGCCTGTTTAATTGTGTCTGAAGTCTGATGTTGTAAATTTTATTGTTAAAAAGATCCATGAAAATGTCACTACTAAAGTTAGCTGGTACTGTTGGTACTGTAAGTGGCAAGTAGAGCTCATATTTTAGATTTTGTGTAGTTGCTAGCGTTGAACTGTGTGTTGGATGCACATGAATGAAGCGACGGACACAAGGCAGAATACACCCTGGACATAGCGCCAGTCCATCACAGGACAGACACAAACACACACACACCAGGGCCACTTTAAATCTAACCTCAGAACCTTTCTTTTCAGAAGACTTAGTGTCTGTATCTGCTTCATTTTCTAATTTTGGTAGCACCTCTACCTGCTTGTCTTTCTTATATGCATTTACTTTGTAATCTGTGGTCCTTTTATCTGTTTTTACATCTACTGTATTGCTTTGAGATGCCACCTTTAATGGTGATATATCAAATAAAGTTTTTTATTATTGTTATAGGGAAACATGATCAGACTGTCCCTGGTTCAGAAAAAAAAGATCTAAAGTATACTAGTTTGTCACTCTTCTAATTCCCTTTGCTAAATGACTTTTCATACTAATCTGATCAATCTAACTGCCAGTTTTCTGTGCTTTCTCTATCCTGCTAGATTTGCAATTATTCTGAAAATTTTCATCTTGAAATAACTCATTTCTAAATACCTTTTTCACTGTTAACATCTTGCAGCAACTCTGCGACAAAATATACACTCTGACAGTTCATCCTGCTACCAACATTAAATAAAACAAATCTTAAGATTTCTATATTTATGTCTTTATTTAGTGGTTTCATTAGTGACAAAGGCTAAACTTTCTTGGAAAAATGTCTTTTATGTGTTGCGGAAAAAACTGACTTGCTTTAACAAAATATATTTACAAATCCTTTCACCTGGCATTTTCGTAGTTAGAAATTATGGAGCGCTCTATTAAAAGCAAGGGAGTTTTTATGTCCGTTGCAGTTCTTTTGCAACATGAATATAATTATATCGTTATTAATTTCTTGAGATACGCGATTCCATATTATATTCCCTTTTAATCAAATTCTAAAAGTATGCTTGTTGACTCCGGTATCGCGGTAGTTAAAGACTTCGATGCTTAAAATGTTTAGGGAGAAATGGAATACTGGTGTGTATGTTTTCTTTAAAGTACCGATACCAGCCATATACTGTATGTTTAAGTTCCAAAATTAATATCGTTTATGGACTTCACACGCGTTGCAGTATGCTCCTATTCTTTTTATGCTCAGGCACAAAGTAAAAGGGGATGCTTCATATTGCTTGACTAATTTTAAAAACTAAGTTAGAAATGCAGACGCTCCCTCGGTGCGCTGCTCTGGTGCGCCGGCTCTTACACAGTGCCTGTCTGCCGTAAGCGTTACAATATACATACCCAACACTGCTTGTACCCATCTGTCATGCAAATAAAACACCTTGAATTGAATTGAATTGAGGGGAGAGGGGGGGAATACTAAAGCCAATACTGGCTCAATACCCTCGATGGGCTTTGACGTGCTAATGCGTTGGTTTAACAGTCCGGGTGTGGCAGGCTTCCAATGTCAACTCGACTCGATTGGAAGACAATGAACATATTTTGTGATATTTAGAAATATAAATTTGTTTGGTGCGAGTGAGGTTTTATTTAATCTCTGACCAAGGGAAACGTTTCATTTTTTCAAAGAAATGTTTGTTAAAAAATTAAGTCATAGTTCTATGGGATTCAATCACAGACCATGTGACATGGGAGTCACGAAACTACTGTAACACACAGCGCCACCAGATTTAATAACGCAATAAAAACGCTATAAAATAATGTGACTAGGCACAGAAAAAGTTTACAGCACAGTACGATAATAAATGCTGACCATGACTTTAGAAGCATAAATTACCTTACACTCAATTTAAACACAAGCTGTCTTTCTGTATGAACCTCTAAGCTGGTTCATACAGAAAATGTAGAAATGCATTAGCCTGATTATGATTAAAAAACACATAATTAAACACGCGTTTGCGATTTAAATCAGAACACGATTTAAATCAATATAAATGTTTATATTGTAACGCATACTGTCCAGCCTCCATTTCTCTATAAAAATTTACTCTGTTGCACACACACACAATAGAAGGAGGAACCGCTGTCAGAAGGGAAGATATGTTCAAAATATCGCAAATATCGATCATGTTGCGATATTTTGAAATATAAAAGTCAATTGATTGTCCATAATATCGCTATTCTATTTTTTCGAAGAAATGTTTGTTAAAAGAAAAGTCCGGTACCAGCTGGATTTGAACACACAACCTACCAGTTGCTAGGCACGCACCTAGACCAGTCGGCTACAACACAGCTCGCATGAACAGGCAGGCGAAACAGCCCTACACAGCCCTGTCGCAGCACACGAATACCATTATTAAATTCCTTAGATACGCGATTCCATATTATATTCCCTTTTAATCAAATTCTAAAAGTATGCTTGTTGACTCCGGTATCACGTTAGTTAAAGACTTCAAAGCTTAAAATGTTTAGGGAGAAATGGAATACTGGTGTGTATTTTTTTCTTTAAAGTACCAAGACCAGCTATATACTGTATGTTTATGTTCCAAAATTAATATCGTTTATGGCCTTCACACGCGTTACAGTATGCTCCTATTCTTTTTATGCTCAGCTACTAAGATTTCCCTTCATTGGTAAATTCAATATCTACAACGGGCACAGCAAAGACGTTTTTACTGTAAGTCTTTCTACGACAGACCAACGGACCACGAGTGCCCCTGTCGGTCAACCAATCACTTACTGCGGTGCCACGCGTCATCTTGCGTCATACTGAGCGACGTCACCTGCGGTACGTGTCTGTGACGCACACTTTGAATGGCTGCATCTGTAGCTGCTGAGATGAATACTGGTGTCTAATTAAAGGGCATGAGGAATGAAATACTCCATGTCCATTTGCCAGGTTTACTTTAACTGCAACTATTCAGAATAAATCACCAGAACAGCTGCTGTGATTCGTAAAGAAGATTTCTGGAGAGATGATCTACAAATTATCAGTCTTTATCAATTATCATAAATCAGTCTTAATATAAATATCCAATAGGGTTTATAGTATCAGATTCATGTTTCTTGAAACAAAACGATATATGTATTAAACAATCAGTAATTGAAAAGGTAAATTAACCCCTAGTTTCATTAGCTCATTAAGGGAATAATTAGTATGAGGTTGACAGGTTGAAATGATTACGAAGATATTGAGGGGAGAGTTTGGAAGGCTCCACTCTATATAAAGATGAGATGTTCAGACTTTGGTCACTATACGGCATTATTACAATTCATGCCATGATCTAAGGAAATCTATGAAAACCTCAGAAAAACTGAGGTTAATGATGCTCATTAGAAAGGGTTATAAAACCTTTTTGTCTGCAGCCATATCACCCTGCAACTCACTGACAACTCACTGAAGCTCAGCAGGTGTGAGCCTGGTCAGTACCTGTATGGGAGACCACCTGGGAAAATCTAAGGCTGCTGCTGGAAGAGATGTTAGTGGGGCCAGCAGGGGGTGCTCACCCTGTGGTCTGCGTGGATCCTAATGCCCCAGTATAGTGATGGGGACTCAATACTGTAAAAAGGCACCAAGACGTAAAACCAGGGTCCTGACTCTCTGTGGTCATTAAAGATCCCCAGAGCTTTACACTGGTGTCCTGGCCAAATTTCCCATTGGCCTTTACCAGCCACGGCCTCCTAATAATTCCCATCTATGAACTGGCTTCTTCACTCTGTTGTGCTCCCCACTGAGAGCTGGTCTGTGGTGAGTGTACTGGCACACTGTACCTTTGACTGTTCTGGAATTCTTGTAGATCATCTATGTGCTCTTTGGTGAACTTAAAAATAATAATAATTAATAATAATAATAATTGCTTACACTTATATAGCGTTTTTCTGGACACTCCATTCAAAGTGCTCTACAGGTAATGGGGATCCCCTCCACCACCACCAGTGTGAAGCCCCTCCTGGATGATGCAACAGCTGCCAATGTGTGCCAGTGCGCTCAGAACACTTCAGCTGTCAGTGGGGAAGAGTGATGTTGAGTATGAATTGCCCCCAGGAATAAACATTGTAGCATACAGTTCAATGGCTGTGTATCATGGCATTTTTTAAAATAACATTGTTTACTATATAATTCAACAACAATAAAACTAATGAATAAATCCAATGATTTAAAGTGCTGTAGACTCAATCTGAATTAATCTAAATGGGGAGGACTAATATAAAAGGCAATGACACTCTACATGGTTTTAGCATACTACAAAGTAACTCTGCTGAGGACACAGACACTAGATATTCATTCTAGCTGCTTGGAATAACAGTTAAAACATAAGATTCTCACACATTGCTATATTTATACAGATGATCAATTTAAAATGTATCTTTACTTAGATAAATTTTGAAATACCTATGGCTTAACTTTGTCATGATCTTAATATCTCCTCTTAAGGGCGCTCCGGCTCTTTCTTATTTTTCTAATTACGTGCACCTGCCTCCAATCCTGTCCCTACTTATCTAAGCCAGGCGCTCTTGCTTCTCCCAGCTCTGCATTGGAAGACGGACACCCAGAGGCCCGCCTACCACCAAGTCGCCCTGCGTCCGCGGCTTGAGGGCATAGGCCACCTATCAGCGTCCTGACCCAGCTGAGTCCCGGGCTCAGAGTGCCTGGCCACGTCATCCCATTTTTATTCCCTGTCCCTGCACTGGATCCTGTTCCGGTTTTTAACCTCGTCTTGTTTGGATCACCTGGATTTGGACTTTTGGACTTTGCCCTGGATTTCCCCCCTGGACTCCTTGGAATAGTTCGCCTTGGTCATGCCCCCCTGTCTGTCAACCTTTGTATTTGGATTCCCCTGTTTAACTGAGTTCCCTGGATCTGCATAGGGTCCATCCCTTGCTATCTCCTTAACATCAACAAGGAAACACAAACCAAATGACACAAGTCTAAACTATAGGGAACTGCATTTAAATCTTTGAACATTGAAAGCGATAGTCTGTTACCATTCTAGAAATGGATTGATGCAATTAACAACCATGGCTTTATCATAGCCACTAACAAACAAACAAAATTGGCTAAATTGTCTCTTCTTGTTAGCAAGTGTTTTCCTGTTATCATGTCCCGGTATATTCTTCTGTGTTTAAGGCTGAAAAGTTGCATTTCCTTCTCGCCTATCCATGTGTTTGTGTTGAAAAATATTGTACATATTTTTCTCTTTTCAGATAAGGTTGAAGATCTAAGAGGAACAAGGATCCCACATGGCTGTCATGATTGCAATCTCTCCCCCTTAAGGGTGTTCCGGCTCTTTAGCATTTTAGTTGATTTTGTGCACCTGCCCCTTGTTCCAGCCCTTCCCTACAAAAGCCAAATGCTCCCACAATTCCTGGCTCAGCTTTGGAAGACGGACGCCCAAAGGCCCACCTACCACCGAGTCGCCCTACGTCCACGGCTTGAGGGCACTGGCCTCCTATCGGTGTCCTGACCCAGTCGAGTCCGGAGCCTGGAGCGCCTGGCCCCGTTACTACTTTTTTATCTCTTTTATACATTTATTCCACATTTAACAAAATACATTTTCATACTTTATTGATCTCAAGGCCAAATGATCTTTGTAATCCGGTCTTAATAATTTGTGAAGGAGCACAGCCTAAACTTTAATTCATAATTCTTGTCAATCTGTAATTACAAAGTGTGGGGAAAATGTTTTATATTAAGTAGATGCATTCCCTATATTGCTGCATCAGCTTTAAAAAAAACAATTTCCTGAAACATCTACAGCTGTGTTTAAAAGAAGGGAAAATCCTGCAAAAGAAAAGCATTGAAGTGCATAAGATTTGTCCAGCTACCTTCCAATCCACTTACTCTCATTAAATGAAATAATAAATCCTGTATACAGTATTTCAACAGGATTTTCTTTAGCATATTTCCATGTTTTACCTTCTATTTTATCTTCTTAAAAGGATCATAGTGCCAGAAATGTGTTTTAGGACTCATGAATGTAATTGATTACTGGCTTATAATAATATTAGTCAAAATAATGCATAGCTCATATTACGACAGAGCTTGCCATTCTGTAAGACAGTCACTGGCACTGATTGGCTTTTTCTAGTCCCCAGTTTCAGTTGAGCTCAATTAAGTTCAGCTGCTGTGCAACACAAACTTGGCCAATGTAAGAGAATCAGGACACCCTCTGGGTTTTTAGCAAGTGTTAGTTAATTGCTATAATAATGTTCAGTCACTGGACAATAAGATAGATGAGCTACATTGTCGGATCAACGCTGAAAGGGACATGAGGGACTGCTGTGTTTATGCCTTCACTGAAACCTGGCTGAATGCATGCGTCCCGGACACCGCCATCCAGCCAAAGGGGTTCACCGTTTACCGCATGGACAGAAACCACCAAGCAACCGGCAAACACAAAGGCGGAGGCGTTTGCTTCCTGGTCAACAGTAAATGGTGCACCGACGTGAAGGTAATCTCTAAATCCTGCTTGCCGAATCTAGAACACCTGACCATAAAATGTCGACCCTTTTATTTGCCGAGGGAGTTTTCCGCCACTATTATCACAACCGTTTACATTCAACCTCATGCCTGCGTGGAAGCAGCACATAGCGAACTCCACAACATTATCAACAAGCACGAAAACTCCCACCCAGAAGCCGTCTCAATTGTAGTTGGCGACTTCAACCACTGCAATCTGAGGAAAGTACTGCAAAAATACATTCAGCATGTCACTGTACCGACAAGAGGAGGCAATATTTTGGATCACTGCTACACAACAATAAAAGGAGCATACAAAGCGCTTCCCAAACCGAGTTTCGGTAAGTTGGACCACATTGCTCTCCTGTTGCTTCCTGAGTACAAACAGAAGCTGAAGACCTCCCCCATTGTGAACAGGTCAGTGCGTTGTTGGTCTGAGGAGGCGGAAAGCAAGTTAATAGACTGCTTTGATAGTACAGACTGGGACGCATTCAGAGCTCCCGACACAGATTTAAATGAGTATACGGACGCGGTCACCAGCTATATTAAATACTGCACCGACATTTGTGTACCAGAAATGAAAATTAGGTCATTTCCCAATCAGAAACTGTGGTTCAACAACGACATTCGCAATAAAATAAAAGATAGATCCATCGCGTTCAAATCGGGGGACAAAGAGCTGTACAAGAAATCACGGTATGCATTAGAGGAAGCCATAAAACGCGCCAAACGGAGCTACAGAGTGCGGCTTGAAACGCAGTGCGCTGACACCCGGAGGCTGTGGCAGGGATTACAGTCAATCACAGGCTACAAGGGCTGCAGCCAGATCAACACGAACAACGCACCCCTGCCTGACGAGTTGAACCACTTCTATGCCCGCTTTGATGCTCTGAACACGGGCAATGCTGAGAAGACCTCAAGTGTGCAGGGCGAGTTTGTTCTGAAACTCTCAGAGCAGGACGTGCAGAAGACTCTGAGCAGGGTGAAAATCCGTAAGGCTGCAGGGCCTGATGGGATACCACCTCGAATCCTAAGGACATGTGCAGCCCAGCTGACCACAGTGCTTACGGACATCTTTAACTCCTCCCTGTCACAGTCCATGGTCCCCACCTGCTTTAAAAAAACCACTATTGTTCCAACCCCCAAAAAGACAAAAGTGACATGCCTGAATGATTACCGCCCAGTAGCATTAACATCTGTGGTGATGAAATGCCTGGAGAAGCTGGTGTTGTCACACATCAACTCCTCCATCACAGAGTCCCTGGACCCCTTGCAGTTCGCCTACCAGAACAACAGATCAGTGGATGATGCTGTCTCCCTGGCTCTGCATACAGCCTTGGAACACCTGGACACTAAGAACTCGTATGTGAGAATGCTGTTTGTGGACTACAGTTCAGCATTCAATTCCATCATACCCAGTCAACTGGTGACAAAACTCAGGGGATTAGGTCTGTGCAACTTTGTCTGCAACTGGCTGCTGGACTTTCTTATCGAGAGACCACAGGTGGTGCGGATAGGCAATAAAACATCAACACCACTCACCCTGAGCACTGGAACCCCACAAGGTTACTGTCTGAGTCCAAGGTTGTACTCCCTATTTACTCACGACTGCACAGCAAGACACAGCAACAACCGCATCATTAAGTTTGCCGATGACACCACTATAATAGGACTGATCAGTGATGATGACGAGTCCACTTACATGGATGAAGTTGTACAGCTGCTTAGGTGGTGTCATATCAATAACCTGGACTTGAACATAAAGAAAACGAAAGAGCTAATAGTGGACTTTCGGAGACACAGGCCATACACTCACAGCCCACTCAGTATTGATGGAACGGAAGTGGAAACAGTCACCAGCTTTAGGTTTTTGGGAATTCACATCTCTAAAGATCTAACCTGGACTGTGAACACTGACTCTATCATGAAGAAGGCTCAGCAGCGCCTTTATTTCTTGAGGTGCCTCAAGCGATGGGAGATGCCAATACATGTGTTGGTGAACTTCTACCGCTGCACCATCGAGAGCGTCCTCACCAACGGGATCACCTTGTGGTATGGCAACACCTCTTCGCGAGAAAGAAAGGCACTGCAGAGAATGGTCAATATGGCCCAGAAGATCATCGGCTGCGGTCTCACTGAGATTAAACAGCTCTATGAGGACCGCTGCCGTGGTAGAATTCTGGCCATCACAGAGGACAGTCACCACCCCGGGCATGAGCTCTTCACCCCACTGCCCTCAGGCAAGAGATATAAGAGTATACGGACAATTACCACTAGATTCTTCAATAGCTTCTATCCACAAGCAGTGAGACTGGCGAACACATTTAGCCATCCCCCTCGGACCACACCTACACCATCACCATCTACCTCTTTATGATTTCTTATCTATTGCACATCTCCAGTCATTGTTTACACGTCTGTATTGTTTACATTCAAACTGTCTACATGTTTACTTGCACATTGTCTATTGTTTGTTTGTATATTGTCTTGATGCACTGTTTGCACTTTGTCTTGTTTTTTACACTTGTTTTACAATCGAGAGACTTTCTGTAAGTAAGAATTCCATTGTACCAGTACCGGTTACATATGGCAATAAAGTTCAAGTTCAAGTTCAAGTTCAAGTAATAAACTTCAATGACCCTAACCTCATTTTACTGCTGATAAAGAATAATATATAAGCTGTTGCCGAGGAGATCGATTAAACTATTTCAGATAAAAACACTAAGAGCACAGGCAGTTCATAGGTATGAAAAGAAAGGGGTACAAAACAGTATAAAAGAAGAATCCAAGTTATCCATCAACTACTCTGGATGGTCCCACATGACTTACTGCTACACTAAATTCTAATTAATATCACCATGAAACTAACAGCCTGTGCTGTTCTTGGTCTCTCCTAATAAATAAAATATCCCAAAATATAATAGCACACCGTTGTCGTACAATACTATATTGCAATACAATCTGTTAGTTACACTTTATATAAACAATACCACACCATTTTGTGTTAAATATACACCTGCCTCAATGTAAAAATAAAGCTAAACTTTGAGGCAAATCCATTGTTTCCTATTTCAATTGACAGTTTATTTTTTCTGCACCACAGAAAGTAGTATTGGGTTTATTGAATATGTCTGTAATACAATTGTCTGTATTTTAACAACATTTTAAAAAAACAAATTCTGGAAAAATGGCAATTCGGGAACACATGCCTCTCCCTTCTGTGGTGCTAGAAAAGAAACTAAAATTTGAGCAAACAATATTGGCAAGCACTTTCAAAATGTACAGCCCACACTTTACAGCTTCCTTCAAAATAATGAGTCAGTCTGCCTGTTCACACAATAAATTTGTATCTTAGAAAATGGATTAGCCTTATTACAAATATAGGTCAGCGATCAACTGAAAGCAGTGGTTACATGTAATCCAAATATATTTGGGAACAAAAACAGCATAGTGGATTAAGCCATTTATGCAGAGCTTGGGAAAACAGAAACAGATTTACAAATGATTTTTTATATTGCGGCAGAAACAAATGCTTCATTTCCGGTGAATTTAATTAAATGATGAATGTTTTTGTTTTTTCTTACTTCTGAATATTTGCATCAATATGGTTTTATAATGAAAGTTAAAAATACATATTGACAGCATTCAGACTTTCATTTTTCTTCCAACTCCACAAGGAATTTGTGAATTCCCAAAAATACATATCTTTATGGAATGACAAAAATATCACTCAGCTCACCACTGCAAAGAAATACAGTAACTGGAACCCCAAAACCACAAATAAGAAAGAGAAGATGAAAGAAACTTGCAGGCACTAGGAAAATAATGTGCTTGGAAAGATGCCTGATTGCATAGCCTTAGAAAGGATGCTGGGGGGACCAGGGGCTGAGGTGGTGGCAACAGGAGCAGCAGGTCCAAAAGGGACAAAATTGGGGCTGAAGGCACCAAATGTGTCAGTTCATTTTGGGCCATATTGGATGCTGTGAATAGAGGTAGAAAACTGGAAAAAAGAGCAAATAGAGTTATGAACTAAGGAAAAATGTCTGAAAACGGGGCCTGAAGCTTCGTAGTATGGTTTTTCTAAAATTTTGAATGTTAGAACCAGAAAAATACATTGTGAGCAGAATAGACACATAAAGCAGATCAAGAGGTTGTGCTGAGACCTGGGAGGCCAAGTAAAGATTGATGGTGGTATAACAGGACACCTTGCAGCTGAGCCGGAGGTAGGACACAGGTCCAACTTGAGGCTGCGTAGGTGGCATCAGAAGTAGCAGTGACCCAGCAGAGTAGGAACTGGCACCGAAGGAACCATTCGTGTTGGCTTGTTGGACACTGGAGATAGAGGCGAATGGCAAGACATACATTAGATGAAACAGAGAAGACTTTAGGACACCTGCTGGCTGAGCTGGAAGTAGGATTTTGGGTTGCCCAGAGACAATGGTGCTGGTCTTCTGTTGGAAAATCTGCGCCTGTGCCTGGAAGGTTGCCGGTTTGTATCCTGTGGCTCGCAGAGGAATCCTACTCCATTGGGCCCCTGAGCGACTACTCCCCAACTACTCCAAGGGTGCTGTATAAATGGCTGGCCCTGTGCTCTGACCCCAAGCTTCTCTCTCTGTCTGTGTGCCTCATGGAGAGCAAGCTGGGGTATGTGAAAAGACAAATTCCTGAAACATGAAATTGTATATGGCCAATAAAGTGATCTTTTCTTAGGTAGAATGCAGGACAGATCCAAGGCCAAGGATTTGGCATGCAGCTGCGGCTGAAAGGGAGAAAAACGGGGCCGAAGTGTTTTGGGCCAGGTTGGATGGCAGGGATAGAGGCAACAAAACAGAAGAAAGTGTATTATGGACATGGGCTTAAGAGAAATAAAGCAGTGAGCAGGGTCAGCACAAAATAAAAGGCAAACAGTATTACTAGTTTTTATGAATACAAGTCAGATTGGAAATAAGAAGAGGGAAAAATTAAAGGAAAGAAAATTTGAAACATTATAGTGAGGGTCAATTAAAATCATCTCACTTTTTTCTTGTTTAACTAGACATAATTTTGAGCATCCACAACCATATATCCTCAAGACATTCCAATAGTGTTGAAGAAAGATGTGAAGATGGGTTTAAATTAAATCCTTTTCTGTATGAGGTTTAGACTTCTAAACAACAAGCTGGAGTTTATGGCAGGAAAGGGTGTTAACTGATAAGGATTCCAGATGCGAGCTAAGAACCCCTGGGGATGTAATCTTAAACTGACCATTTGGCCAGGGTCTCATTACTGGCCAAATACCATGACCCCCCCTCTTTACCATAAGAACGAATGACGTCAGAGCAGCAAGGAAGGACTATATAAACTAAAAGTTTGTACCGGCACTTTGAACAATACTTCGGTTTTGTTGTTTCTTGCGGGAAACAAGACTTCGGCTTTATTGTTCCTTGCATGCAATAAACTCATCTGTTTAACTTCATCTCGGGATCCAGAACCTTATTCTTTCTGTTACAACAGTGTTGAACGAGCAATTTAAAGATTGACCAGGTTGTTTTATTGAGTAATTGAAGCAGGCACCACAAACATTGAAACTATGATCACCCACCACAAGCTCTGTTCTGGTTGGTCATATTGTCTGTATTTTAGACAATAGTATCTAGGACCCTTACGAAGATTTTCTTGACCCATCTTAGTGGGGGCAATAACACTAGCAGAGCTCCCAAGAAGAATTAGAAAAACATAAAGAAATGCAAATTGATATTCATGAGATATTATGGAACTTGCATGAAGTAGATGGAGCAAGAGTATCTGGGAAGTAGCCCAGTACTTTGAGACCCAAAGATGTAAGATGTAATTCTGAGAAAGTCAAGCAAATTCACACAAGAGTGCTCCCCATAACGTTAATGCACAGCACATAACTAGACAGCTCCTGAAACAATACCTGCTTATTAATGTGCCAAAGAGTGTGTGGAACCTGTTTTGGTCTTATCAGTCACCACTGGATTCATGTAAGACAATCATCCTCTACTGCAAAGGATGACCAATGAATGTAGTAGTTCACCTCTTTGGCCTTCAGCAACAATGTAATGAAATTTCCATTTATTTACCCTCCCAAATCGCATTTATCTTCTGTATTTTGTGACAAGATAATGGAATTGATAGCCAACTGTCTTCACTTCAGAGGTGACATTGACAGGGACTGACTACTTTCAAATGCATGTTATTATTTTGTCAGACTCCATAGGCAGAGAGGATTAGCTGACAGTCTGTCTAGGTGGATGCTGAAACCAAATAATTAATATTCCATAAGAGTAAACCAGTTATTCTGCACAATAAACAGCAGGTGGTGGAGCTTGTTTCCAAAAGGGAAGATGTTGCACTATTTTTCAGACAGCACTGTTGCTATTAATAATGAAATAGATTGTATGCATGTCGAAAACTGAGCATCTTCTGATCTTGGTAGGATGGAGACCAGACAGCTATTATTTTATACGGATCAATGAATTTGTAAGACTTAGCTGTTATCAAAAGCCTACTTGGTACTCTGTTCAAAATAGCTTATTTTTTAAAGCAAACATACTATAACAATGACCATTGTACTTCTAATGATTGATAAATCTTTTGAAAAGATAGATTCAGATTGATACATTGCAAATGAATTCTGCCAGAAAACAGTAAAAATGTGGAATAATGGAAGGCAATAGACAGATGTTGGCAGGAGTGAGAATGCATATACAGTACATGTTTTCTTGGCTGCTGTACATTTTAGGGAGATCAGCCTTGCCTTTACTCTTAAATGACATTCCAAAAGCTTCTATTCATGTGATAAATAGCACACTGTTCACTTTTTGTTGGCATTCAGGATTAAGAGCAACATTATTCAACCAATCATTCTCAAGTAAATCCTAGGTTCTAGTAGTACTGTGGACATCTTTAAGAAATGACCATTTATTCCAACTCACTGCAACAAGCTGTAGGATAATAGCTTACTTGAACGTGTTAAAACCAAGGGGTGATTTCCATCAACCTGTGCTCCCAGTTGTATATCCACACCGAGTCCCTTCAGAAAACGTTACTGGCCTCATGGATAATTACAAACAAGGCCAGGATGACACACAGGGAACACATAGCAAGCAGAGCACCATTCTTATAAACAACAGGATTTGAGCTCTGTGTTTTGATGGACTGATTATGGTTGCAGTTTCCCACTCACGGCCAAAATGTTGCCCTATTTAATTGGAAGTCACCATTTAGAACTCTGCTGAGTGTTGCTAGAATTTTCAGTTTTGCTTCATATTGTGCAAAAATCAAAGTTATTTAATGAATTTTAATTAAATGTAAATATTTTTACAGAATATAGTTAATTACAGTTTATTCCATGCTAAAAAGAGAAGAAAGAAAACACAACATTTTGTCTGTCATTATATATGACGAATAAGTATATTTTATACATACACTATACTGCAACCTTAAAACAGATATTTAAAAATTGAAATGTGTGCTTTAGATATAATTGTTGAATAATATCTATAGTAAATATATGTATTTTGACATTTTAATTCTAAAATGTATGTTTAATGTACACTTTTTTGACCGCATGCCAGGTATGTTTTACTGTTTGTCAAGGGATACAACGTATACAGTTAAGAAATAGTTTGAAATCCCTTTAAGGATTTTTCCATGGCTCTCAAGCTGCCAGTTTTTCCTGACTGGTTAGAGGAATAATATAATGAGAGAAACTGCTTTTTTGTTGAGAGTTAAGAGATGTAACATGACCAGTGAAGAGAAGTGAAGCAGCCGCACAAGAGATATTATCATTGACACATTCATATTTGAGAATTAAATGAACTGAATCAAACAATCTTAGTCAGTGTATAAACTGAAAACTGAAATTCTTTGATTTAGTTGCAATATATTCAAATTTCTACAGTTCATGTTTTATATATGGGCAGCAAGTTGGCTCAGCATTTGGTGCTGCTCCTCCTCAGCTCTTGGGTCTTTCTTTGATTGTGGTCCGGGCACCTTCTGTGAAGCTTGCATGTTCACCAGGTGTCTTTCCGTCTCTAAGTTTTCCCCATGTGCTTGTGTTTTGTGTTGGACAGGTACCCTATTGAGGGTGTAGTCCCACCTTGCACTTTGTGGATAACTTCCTGGATAATTTCCACATTGCTATGACCCATAACAGGAATAACAGCCAGTCTTATAATCAATGGATAGAGATTTCCTATTTGATACCAATCTCTGTAGTAACCCTCAGCTTCATGCCAACCTCAAGGGCACTCAAAGCTGAGCTCCCACCAGCAGAACTTTAGCTCGATTTCACCAATTTCAGAGAGTGACATAGTTCCCAAGAGTAACACAAAAATCTCTTTAGCTTTCATTTCAGTGGATTCCTTCTGACAAGGTGTCTCATTAAAGTAACATCTACAAAACCAGAAAGACATTTCCCTGTATATGAAATAGTAATAAGGACAAACAGCAATGCAGTCTTTCATAAGATAACTTCCACTTGATGTCACTTCTATAATACCTCTCCTGAGACTTTAAATATTGTAAACATATTTACAAGCACATGCCATTCGCAGCCTTTCCTTTCAGAGCACCATCCACAAAGGAAGCAGCTTTTAGGTTGATCAGAATTCCATTACACCTACACAACATTTGCATACTGTACTTCCACATCATGGCAGAATTAAGTACCTTGTTTGGAACAATATGCACAGAAAGGTTTCATGAATGTGTATTCTGTAATGGTATTTTATATTATTATTCATGTTAAAATGCTAATATATTTAATGCAGCTTGACTTACTTAGATATTCAGAGAATGCTATAGATAAAACATAAAATGTGGATTGTTGCAAAGAGTTTTTTTCCTTTCTTTTTCCACTAAAGGGACATCATTGTAAAACATTCATATACTATCCAATTCAGGTCTGAAGTCTGTCCAATCAACACCAGTTATCCATGTATACTTTTCTCTATGTGATACCCTACAATTTTAATACCCAAACTAATGTTGTTCTTGTATCTTAACTGAGCATTGACAAAGACAGGAAAAATAAAGTACTTAAAAATGAATATAATATTATAGAAAACCAGGTTCAAATACAGAAGTATAATCTCTGTGCTTCCTAGTTGCAAATGAGCAACAGTGATTATGAGGCTCTCAGGTATCGTAAAACTGTTCCTCAACCAAAGGAATTATGGTCAGTCAATTATATTAGGGCCTTCATATAATGAAAACCTTTCTGAGAAACTCCAGATATTGTTACTTAAATATGAGCTACATCAATGGATTGAACATTTTTTGTTTTTATGTACATTTTCACATACTAAATTTTGTTTAAAAAGGGTTTACAAATATGAAAATGTCTGCACCCTAGTTCTGTTGATAAGTGTCTCTCAGCACAAGGACAATTCCATCACATTCTGAATCTCAGTTTTATGTGATTTGATGGACATTTCAGAATCTTTCTGCTGAGCTAATTGTCTCGTATTGGAATTTATTTTGCAATCATAACATGCATTTAATTTCAAATGTAAGAATAATGCCTCTCCTTAATGAATGTGCAATAGAAATAAAAAAATCCAACAGTGGCAAAACAGACAGCTTTACCATCAAAAACAAGATGTCTCACATCAGTACAAAAGCGAAACTGTTCCTTCTCAAAGGGAAACAGGGCTGGATGTGGGAACGTAGAAAAAGTTTAACTCGCATTACTGTGCTAATGACGACACACAGGAACGGCATTTGCTTGGAAATTACAAAGAATGAACAAAGGGAAACATTGTGTCAAGATTTTATCAAGATGTTAAAACATTATAGAGCTGCTGGTAATTACTTCTATCTCCCATCTATGTCTTTTGGAGAAGGGATATGAATAGTAATATCTCAGCAGAGCAAGCTGGATAGCCATGTTTAATGAGAAAAAAACATTTCTCTGACTAAATTAAAACAATAATATTTAGTTTGCAATTCAGGTAAACTACTGATGCAGATATATTGCACTTACCCATTGCCACCGGCCAAATCACCTGAATTTAGTTAAGAACATAAGAAAGCTTACAAACAAGAGGAGGCCATTCATCCCCTTGAGCCCCTGTGCTAGTCAGCAGTTAATTCATCCATCGACAATCCAGAGTATCACTTTGACAACAAGGCTGGATACTGTAGCTTGTTTCACACCCGACAACCCCTTCATACAGAAGTGCTTCCAGCTTTCCTGTTCTTTTGTCTTTTCAAAGTGATGTTCAGTAGGTACTTGTGATGACAGCAAGCCACATTGACAAATCTCCAAGGTCTTGCAAAATGTAACTTCTGCATATAGTGATTGCCTTACCGCAGTAATAGCTGATAAAACAGAAGCACATGGCAACCTGTAAATTGAAACTAGCATTTTGTTTGCAGCCAAGAAACCAATATTGCAATATACTGTGTAATGCAAGATTTTTTTTCTTCATGGCACTAACAGGCTTCCACAGTTTGCAAGTTTGAAATAAAGAGTGCTTCACCAATTTGGGATTAAGTAACATACAGTTCCAGCCTGAAAGTTACACAAATCTGGGTGAGCCCAGACAAACCAGTTAAAATGTAAAGGAACAGGTAAAGGTTTATCCCATGCTGAAAGGAAAAGAAAAGAAACACAATGTTTTGACTGCGGAGACTTTTCCGGGTTTGAGGCAGGCAGGTAAACTAGCAGATAAATAAAACAAGACAGAAGAGCTCAGAAGGGGCGGGAAGCAAATGGCCATGAAGCAGGTGAGAATGAGTCCACACTTGGAGAACAGGATTAGAGGCGTGAAGAGCCAAGATCTGCTAATGAATAAAAAGGACTCAGAAGAAGACGGGTCTGTCGTTGAGAGAAGGGGGAAGGTGTGATCCAAACTTCAGAATAATTTTGGTTTGGGATGTGTTTCTGCAACAGGAGTTCCAGAACCCCTCTGTGAGGATGCAGATGGTGAAATCAGAAAGTTTGTGGCCTTTAGAGGTGGAATGGAGAACTATCGGTTAGGAGAGACCTTTGATCCTCACAGCCCTGACATGTTTCATGAAACGGTCTGCCAGTCTTCTTCTGTCTCACTAATATAAATAACTGGGATTTTTCTGCAAGAGATGCAATAAATGTGTTTGCTAGAATATATAATGTCATCTCAGAATTGTCTGGAGAGGCCTTGAATGTGTGTGGTATTGGATATATAATTGCAGATGATGCAGCGAGTTCTGTTGCAGGGCAAAGTGCCTGGTGTGGAGGATTGCTGAAGGGCGGTAAGGGGAGCTGTGAAACAAGAAGGTTGCACAGATTACATGGTTGGCGATTTGTGTGGATGATCTAAGGGCTATTTTTGGCTTGAGAGTGGGCCCTGTCAGTAACATGTTGGGGTATCCCCTGTCAATGAAAAAATAATTAAATTTCAGGTGGAAGTCAGGTGGTTATGGAAGTCAGTGTTATCACTGCATAGTCGTTGGAGCCTGAGTAACTGTGACTCAGGGAGAGAGTTTTTAGTATGTGTGGGGCGGAAGGGGTGGTACGGGAAATAGCTGTGTGAATCTCTGGGTTTGTAATAGACAGATGTGATTAATGGAGAGGTTTATATTCAGAACAAGAAGATATGTTAACTTTATACTTAAAAAATGGGTGGAAGTTGGTGAAATGCTCTAGTTGGTCATTAGAGCATGTGGCGACACCAATAAAGTCTTCGATGTATTGCTTGGAGAGGTCAGGGACAAAGCTGGTATAGGAAGCCAAGAAGCATTCTTCTACCAAGCCAACAAAAATATTTGCATAGTAATATTTGCTGGTAAAAAGATTACTGAAAGAGAAGGCATTCAGTGTAAGGATCAACTCTGCAAGATGTACAATTGGCAAGAACTGTGCATTTGTCCAGTGTGTGCTTGAGGGCTGTGCTTGACCATCATTGTGGGGAATGAAGGTGTATAACGATGTGACCTCCATGGTAAAAGTAAAACAATCCAGGCCATGAAAATTATAAATCCACATAAATGTCTAAACATTAGAGAGCTTGGTTAGTGTCCTTAATATAAGAAGGAAGCCCTTCAATCAATGGTCTCAAGCCTCTAAAACTTTGGAGAAAGGATGAGATGTAAGTGGGAGGACAGTTTCACGCTGTGATGAAACCAGGGGTGTTGGATTGTGGATTTCAGGATGGAGGTAAAGTTGAGATGCCTGTGGATGTTCAACAATGAGATGGTTTGCCTCCTGTGGTAGCTTCTTATTACTGACAAGAAGAGACACTGAAAACCACTTCCTTTTGGTAGTACTTCTTCACTTAAATGTAGTTGTGCTTCTGTTTATCAGCTGCCTGAAATTTGTAATATAGCTGTATTGTGTATTTTCATATCAATTTTTTAATAGCAAGACCCCTCTTATTTGCCTACCATACATATTTTAAGATCTGACATGTTCAATACTTTCTGTAAGGGAGACATGTTTTGCTATTATCTTTAAAAATGACTAAAAACATCATCAGTCACAAAAAGGTATGTATTATATAATTAGATTCAGTCTGTGCTGCCACGTTGTTTATGACAATGGCTAGTTTTAAGTTTTAGTACGTCTCTGTCCCTTCTGACTTTAGCTTTGGAATCAACTTAACAATCGCTAAAACGAATCAAATCAAAACTCTAAAGCTGGGGGCACACTGCAATGATGTAGGGAAGAATGGGCAGAACCAATTAATTCCTTTTGCATACCATGTACACACACACACATATAATGATAAGAAGGGAAGATTCTTGAAGCAAATAGTTTAGAATTTATAAAATAGTCTTCTACAGTATGTAACACCCACATGCATTTGCGTAATTCTTAAAGGTTTCCCTTAGAAGAATAAACCATCATTTTAAACACCTTTTTTAATTTCTTTAAATATACTCTAGTGGGCGGTGTTATGATCCAATCTTAGTAAATTAAAAAAACACTTGATGGTTTTACTGGCAAAACAGGATTTATTAATTCTCTTTTTTACATACTGAGAAACGGTATTAGAGAATTGGAGCAAATAGCATTTTTACATTTTAGTGTGTCTCAGAATATAAGAAATCATTATCAAGAAGAAAAGTAGACAGGATAAACAGGACGGGAAGCAATGTATAAAATTAGAAAAAAATGAATAATATTGTGAGGCCATTATAGGACACTCTTAGGTCTAGCCACTGTTTTGCCACCCTTTTCTCCTCACAGAGAAATGTTTACAATCAGTTTCATACCTTGTCTTACTGCTAATGTGGTGGTGTACACCAGGAACAGGAGGATGTAGTTAAGAAAACTTTGAAAGACGGGAGTGTTGGCTTGGAAATCGTCTGCCAAATACTTGCTCGTCAGCCCAATGCCACAAATTAGCAGTGACAGCACCTGGCCCAGTGCCAGAGACAGCAACAGCTCCCTGTGAACGAGACAAGCAATAGAGTTGCCATTATAGTACAGCCGGTGGCCAGCAGCAAATCATTGCAGCAGTGGAACAAGAGAAAAGCAGAAGCCTAGCTTAAAGACACCTTCATCCAATTTCCCATATCAAGGGTGTCTACTGTACGGAAGCATATATTCACCTTTGAAGCCACACCTCTTTTGAATTCTAGGTAGATTTCCTTACATTTAAGCGGAAATGACAAAAAAGAGAGAAAAGAGAGGGAAATAAAAGGCATAGCTTGAAAAGGGGGTAATGTCTCTCTTCAAAAGATTTATTTGCATTTCATAATAACATAATCCATAACCACTTTCTTACACCAGATAAATAAAAAACATTCCGTCCACAAAGTTAAGATTGAGGCCTCACATAGTTGCAACTGCTATGACAAACAACCTCTACCTGTTTGCTTTTGGGTGTGGATTACTGTATTAAATTAGCAAGGTTAGAGTGCTGGAATGACAAAGTAAATCCTCCTCGAGAAGCAGCATTCTGGGGTGAGGCATGCCCAGCTGAGGACCACAGAGACCAGTATTAGGACTGGAGCTGTTTCTGATGGACTTTATTTAGCTAGAGTTATATGTTTATTTTGTCTGCTGTATATGATGTAAATTAAGATGAGTACTCTGTCAAATCCAATATGCATTAGACAGGACGCACAGCAGACTAAGATATGGAAAAATGAAACATGTTTATAAATGCAAAAAGGTGTATGCAAAAAGCATATCATGAAAATCGGTAATCAATGAAAAATGATATTCTGTAAATATAATATGATGGATTAGGACTGGAAACACAAAAGATTTTTGTTGACTTTGTAATGAGCATTTGATACATAATGCAAAGAAAAAATACAAAGAACTGTGTCAAATTATTTAATGCTACAGCTAAATTGTGTACTCGTGCAACCCCATGTATAACGTCTCGGTTTACCTCTGTATTGCTCAACAATCCCTCCCATTGTGAACATTCATTAGAAGACCACAAAAGGACGGCAACAGTAATTCGACCACAGAAAGATAGGTCACATATTGAAAGCCAAAAATTGTGCAATCACTTGGGCATGAGAAAGAAGACATGGAGGGCATTTAATTGAAGCATTCTTCTTACTCCTCTCAAAAACTTATATCACCCTACAACTCACAAATGGCAGCCCATTGTAGGTAAGCAGGTGTGAGCCTGGCCAGTATCTGGATGGGAACACTCACCCTGTGGTCTGTGTGGGTCCTAAAAGCCCCAGTATAGTGATGGGAACACTATACTGTGAAGAAGGCACTGTCCTTCAGATAAGACATAAAACTGAGGTCCTGACCCTCCATGACCCTCCATGGTCAATAGTAATCAAAGGGTGTTTCTCAAAAAGAGTAGGGGTGTTAAACCCGGTGTTCTGACCAAATATTCTGTTTACCAATCATGGCCTCCTAATAATCCCCTTCATCACTCTGCTCTCCTCCCCACTGAGAGCTGGTATGTGGGCAGTGTTCTGGTGCGCTATGGCTGCTGTGGCATCATCCAGGTGGGGCTGCACACTGGTGGTGGTGGAGGGGATCCCCATTACCTGTAAAGCACTTTGAGTGGGGTGTCCAGAAAAGTGCTATATAAGTGTAAGGATTATTATAAAAACTCTAATTATGAGAAATAAATTCAGCTAAAAACTAGAATAAAAATGAGAAGGACAATTATAAAAGAAACTATAAAAAACTGCAATTGTACAAAAATTCTCTGATTTCCAGCAGCAGATGCAGAGTAACTGCAGGCATTCAATAAGAGTCCTGTGGATTTTTTGGATCAATAAAATCCTAATACTGCACAAGTGAAAAGTGCTTAATGGCCTGTTTTCATGTATAACCTTCTTAACATTCTTAATTTTACTGTCCTTTAAAATGAGCTCTAAAAGTACCTTTTATGATCTTCGTAACTTTCTGCACTCAGCTATAGAGGATTTTAATGAACTGGTGTTAGCAATAGTTAATGTTCATTTGACAATACTAAGTAATATAAACGGGCAGCATGGTGGCACAGTGGTTAATATTGCTGCCTCGCAGAGCTACTACAGTTTCCTCCATATTCCAAACACATACTGGAGGGTTAATTATCTTCAGGTGTGAGTTTGCGTGCATGTTTGTGTCTGCGTGTCTGCCCTGCGATGGACTGGGGTCCCATCCTGGGTATACCCTGCCTTGTGCCTGCTGCTTGCCTGTAACCTTGAACAAGAAGTGGTTTGAAAATGGATCAATGGAAGTAATATAAACTTTATTACTCACTTATTATGAAAGACATGTGACTGACATGGGAAAATATCGTCATACACTACTGAGGCACATATCAGTCACTCAGAATTACTAGTAATGTCCTGACAGAAAATGTCAGTGAACTCCCTGGGCTGGTGGTGACATTGGAAGATTTCTTTCAACTTGTCACATTTTGGATTGGCCGAGTCAAAGTCCTGACCTAAACCCTAAACCCCACTTGAATGTAATGGGATTTAGGTCAGCACTTTGACTTGACTAACCTGAAATGTGATATTTTGTCTTCTTCAG
Source organism: Atractosteus spatula (assembly GCF_055471065.1). Lineage (NCBI taxonomy): Eukaryota > Metazoa > Chordata > Actinopteri > Semionotiformes > Lepisosteidae > Atractosteus > Atractosteus spatula. The sequence goes on from NC_142707.1 coordinate 77,557,403, forward strand.
CTATCCTGTTGTAGATCTGCTGTATGTTTATGATGGTTGTCTTGCTTCTGCTGATGAATGGATAGTCTGACATTCTCTGCCAAAAGTTTTCTGATGCAACACTGAATTCACAGTTCTGTCAATGATAGCAAGCTATCTACAGTAGGTTCTGAGACAGCAAAACAGAAACTACGATGAACTATAAACTACGATATTCCTACTGCCATGCTTAATAATTGGGTTCTTCTGTTAGAAAACAGTGTTTTTTTCAAATGTGTAGATACTATACAGTTAATGAAAATGTAAAGTTCACCAAAGAGTACCTGGGCAAACCACTGCACTATTGGAAGAATGATTTCTGGATAGAGGAGTCAAAAGTTGAACTTTTTTTCCACAATGACAATAATGTTTGTGTGACAAATCCAAACACTGCCCTATTTGAACAATCATTCTGGAACCTGACTACAACCCAGCAATGTTTTTTTTAAAAGTAGAAGTGTATCTAAAACTGTTTCAAAACGTCTTCACTGCTCCCTCTATACATCCAGTTAGTAATACTTCAGCACCAGGGTTAATATATTCTGACCAAAGCCACTCTTCCACTCTTATTTCCTCTAATTTCTAATCCCAAATCAAATGAGTCTTTTGTTTATGGTTTGAAGTAAGTTGTAAGGACATTATAAGGAAAGAGCACTGAGCCATCAAATTTATTTCAATGGGGGCCCAGTAGGTTCACATGAAGTGTGAAACGGAACAGCAGCTGAAGAATGGCCTGTCACTCTGCCCAAATGAAGACAGCCTTCTCCGGGAAAGCTGGCTGCATACAAATCACCTCACAGCCAGGGGTCTCATATCCGCCTTTGAAAGCAAGCAAGGCAACTTCAATTACACATAAACAGATCAAGTAGAGTTACTCGTCTATACAGAACAAGCTATTGGTTTTCAGAATTTGTTTTTAGAAAAATTAATGCAACCTGTTGATGCAAAAGAAATGTCTTGACATAAAAGTATATTGTAAGAACACAATTAGTGTTAAACTAGAAAGTCAAGTAAAGAACATTTACATACAATATATGTAAAGAACTTGCTTACAATGTATGTAAAAATGTAAGTAACATATACAAACAACAAAAAACACAAAGTTATAATTTTAACTTATGCACATACTGTGCAGTATATAGGTTGCCAGCTAGGGGTGCCAAACTCCAAATGATTATCAATCAATGATATAAATTATGTGGAATGATGCTGTTATTATCATTTTAGCAATAAATCATTCTAGTTTTGTAAATTTCTTTAAAATTCAAATGAATAGGCCAAATTGTAGAGATGCATTATTTCTCTTCAGAGTCAAATATTTTGAGTTACATCTAATTACAGTACAAAACTATTTGCTGAAAATATTTTTATAAATTCTATATTCCAAATATCAAACAAAATACTTTACAGTTGTGTCCATAACTCACTGTTTATTTCAGGTTGACTGGATTTACAGAGCGGTAGTAGCAAATTGTTACATTTCTTATCATAATTGTAATGGCTCATGTTGTTTTCGTTCAGTTCGTTAAACGTACTTATGGCAAGCTGCATCACTGTCTCATATTAATTGAAACCTAATTGGTTTTTCAACTCTTTAGTAATTTTGGAAATAAGACACTCATAATACGCAACAATACTGTGTGACAGAAATGTACTCACACAACTAAAATGACTTCTTTGTAGTCAGCTGTTGAAGAGGGGGATATTTTTTTCACATTAATATTCTGTCCAAGACACTTTCAATTACAGGCCTATACTGTAGGCACCACTGTGTCTAAAGCTGAAAGTAATGAGCATAATTAGTGTAACCATATTACATTCTACACCAATAAAGTGCATATACCAATCACTGTAGCATACAAATTGTTATCTAGGCTCCAATTACAAACAAGCCCTTCACAGCTATAATATTAGGATTCAGCTAGATATTGATGAAGACTGTATTGATGTATTCAGTGTGTCTAGTCAGCTTTCCAAGTGTTCAGTCAACAGTTACTGACTAGAATATACAGATAATACATATAATATATAATATATACAATATAAAATACAACCCAGTCCAAAACAATTTATGGACTAAGTAATGTGTCCTGCTGAAAAATATAATTCTGTAATCTTAATAGCATTGCACAGAACAAAGATATATTTGTCATAAATAATGAATTTAGTTAATAATTACTTCTTGTCCAGCATGAGAGTCATATTTATTTACAACCCTGCAGTTCTGGAATGGATTACAATGACACCTCTGGGCATTTTAGAGGAGTATTTCTGACCATTCTTTCAGGCAGAATTGCTTGTCTTTTAATTTCCATTTGTGAACTGGCTTCTTGACTTTGAACCACAAATGTAACATTGGATTAAGGTTCTTGGCAGAGGGTTACAGATATCCTTCTCTGTCTTGGAGTTCATTATTCACCCTATCATAGCTCCAAGACTCCAGGACTCACAAACTGTAAAACCACCCCAAAACATAATAAACCCACAACACATTTCACAGTGGGCACCCTAAACATTTAATTGAATTACAAATACCTGTGTGGATGCTAAAATCATTACTCTCAATTCATTTACTAACTCCAGACTTGGAAGAACTTCATGGAGAGTGGTTGGTGCTTTATCACCGTAGCTGACACAGTGTGCCTAGCACAATGTTCAAGACAAATGTTGCTTTATGGAAAGAAAATATCGCACAACATATATAGTGTAGATCTCCAGAACTAAATCTGTGATGTCTTCTGGCAATTTTTCCAAAACAAAATTATTCCCACTCATCCTTTCACAAGGCCTTAAATTTACAAGATGTATGCCTGCACACAGATGTTCATAATCTCATTTCACCAAACACAGAGGAAAAGGTGGGAATTTGCATTTAGATAGAAACAATTCAAATAAACAATTTGCTTTGCTCAAAAGCAATTATATTTAAGCGAATTTATGTTCTATGCTATTATGTTGACTCTGGTAGAATGGTTTCAAAACAAGGACTTTTGCTCCACCTGTGCGACAAAGAGATGGTGTACAGTTACTGTATAGTGTTGCTTTACAGTGTAGCTATATCACAGTCTAGAAAGAACTACAGCGCCCACATGCCTCCCAGATCATTTCACACTACAGCCAGGGTCAAGGGTAATAGTCACATAGAAATACAGCTTACTGCTATAGCAGACTGGAAGGAAGCCCCCGCCCACTACAGCCTGTAGGAACCATGCGATACTTAAGGACTGCAGGCACACCATCAGGACGCTGACCGAAAGAAAGTCAGCAAGGAGGCAAGAGGAAGCCAGTTCCAGCAATGGGAAAGACCCAGGGACAGCCACTCCAGAGAACAAAGTGCTGGTAAAGGACCGCTTTGTTGAGCAATCTAGTGTTAGAGCAGAACAGCGTCCAATACAGTCCATGCTGGAAAAATGTGCTGGAACAAATAGCACAAGTAGATTACAAAGGATTTCCCAGAAATTAAGGCACAGAATTGATTTTATTAGCATCATCAGACTGTAAACATATCAATCTAAACTAATGTTTTTGCAGGGTAAAGTAAAATGAAATGACAAATATATTGTCATGAGGAAATGCTCATACACTTTTCTAAATCTGGAAGACCAGGAAACACCCAGTGAGACATCTCCTGTTAGTCTCCTTGTATCTCTCCTGTTGAATATATTAAAAGGTATGGGGCTCTCTCCCTACTGAAGAAACCTCTGATGAATCAGCTTTTTTATTCCTCATCACAAAGCGCTGACTGATTAATAACAAATCTTGCATACGCACTGATGTTTTTAGTCTTCATTCTGCAATTTTTTTTAGGATCGTTCTTATCTACTTAAGGAATATTCAATCTAAAGAAGCAAGAACTGCTGTGTGAAAGTGAACAGTCCTGGATTCAATCTAAAAGTGGTACAAATATAAAAGTACTTAAATCAAGGGAGATTATGTTAAAATTGTACAAGGCACTAGGAAGATCTCAATTAGTCCAACTGCATACAATTGGACAAAACATTAAATAATATTGCTGCTCTTGAATCAATACAGCAACAACATACAGTACACTTAAAGACAGGTCCTATTCTGACAAGCCAAAATTAAGTGAAACTTTGTTGGTTTGAACAGAGAAGACTGCCAAGGTACCTGATACAAGTATTTGAAATCCTCAAAGGCACTGACAGAGGCAACACTTAGGACTTCTTCAGAATAAACAGTGAAAGACAAAGTGGAAACTGTGTGGATGTGCATTTAAAACTGTAAAAAGGAGGCAGATATTTATGCAAAAGGATGTGGGAGTATGGGACAAGTTACTCAGTGATGATGTTGACTTGGATAACCTGATTTCTTTCAAGAAATAGATGAGATTCCTGAATCAGTGAAAAATGGGATAGGTAGGCCAAATGATCTCTTTAATGTTCACTTTAAGGTTTTCAATATAAAAAGATGAACGAAGTCAGATTTTATTTCTCTCCGACAGAGTGCCATTATGAAGCTGAAGTGTAATGCACATCGCATTCTATACTAAGACCTGTTACAGTTTACATGAATAACTTGCTCTTGCACATTAATCACCGGCCATAAAACTAGAAATTTCTTTATATTACTTTTTTCTAATTAATGTGTTGATTAGCTACAATTTAGCAATCAGCAAGCACAATCAGCATGCTATTTTGCCAGTCAGGAGGCGAATAGTGATCCTCATGTGACAAAATTCATTTTCCTATGAGTTCCAGTCAAACATGTTGTTTGGTCTTATCTTGATTTACTCAAACAAAAATTCAACGCCTTTTAGTCTTTGTCAGCATCATTGTGAATTATTTTCATGAGCTATTGACTAAAATGAAAAACAGGTAGTTGATGAACATTTTCATGGATCCTCACTAGTTTTGCCATTGAAATATTGCAGCTTTGTGAGTGTACTGGACCACACAGGACATCTACAATGTTGTTACAAGACAAACATTTTCCCAATTCAAGTGAAGAACTTACAGATGAGGGAAAAAAAACTGCTCTCCTTCTGCTACACTCCCAAATATTTTTTTTATCCATAAATTCTGACTTTGGCAAATTCTCTGCGATAACAAACCATACAGACACAAGGCTAACAGTCAGTTTGATGAATGCTCTGGATTTCTAAGGGGAGGAGGAGAATCATCTTCAAGTCATGCTTGATGCAGCTTTTGTGATGCCACTTGTTCCAAAACGTGCTTCCCTTATTGTCCTCATTGGGGCCCAGGGTGAAAGTGAATAGGTGTTGATTACAGACAGCTGAAAAACTGGACTGTTAAAAGTACATATCACTTGCCCAAAACAAAGAGTGGCTTGGCATTATTGGATGAGCCATGATCTTGTTGAATCAATTTAGCTACAAGCAGACTAAGACTGACAAGCAGGACTACTAGGAAACTGCCTTAACTGTGTTGAGCAACAACCATGAGGATCAGTGTTCTACAGCTAGCAAGCAAGTTTTCAACCAACAAAATGTTAACTATTGAAGGAAAAAGTGCTGTTTCTGAGAAAACAGGAAACTGGAATGAAATCAGGACCAATATTATACTTGTCAGGGAAGAATAAAGAAGAAACCTTCTTGTTCAATTGTAAAGTAGAAAGCTCTGCTGGATCTGGGCAATTATTATTATGTGGCCAAATTTGCGGAGATCAAAACCTTACTTAACTGGTTAATTAAATCTATCTGGGGTGAAGAAGAAAAGCATATTTTTGAGTTGTTGAAGTAGAAATTAATTTGTACAATTAGACCTCTAGCAAACTCACCAACCTACATACTGTAAGGGAAGGAAAATGCCAAAAAGAGAGCCTACAGCCCATAACTACATGCATCATGATAAAGAATATATTGTATGTAATCTCTGCATGCCTAGGACCATTCTTTTACCAGAGGTCTGACATGATCAAGTGTTGTACCTCAGTGCTTTACAGCTCTGTTATCAACAACATTCTACTGGATGCAAAATCTGAGATCCTCCTCCAGATAATTGGTACTTCAGAAAGTGCTGAATTTATATTCTCCAATAATTTTCACAGTCAAAAGTTGGTAGCAGTCTGAACTTCAGATTACATTGGCCAGACGCCTGTCTAAAGTATGAAAGTCTTTCCAAATAGACCCATTTGACCACTCACAGACTTCAGGAATGGAAGACACTCTTCATGTCTGCACTGGTTACAGCATCTTCACTACATTATTTTTATATAAAAATGTTTCAAATGTCTGTTTCAAATTAGCACTAACTTGTGAGACTGCATTCTCTAAATTTCAGTTAACTTAATAGTTATGCAAGTTTATCACAATATCTAGAACCACTTATTTCAGCACCCCTCAAATCTTTAACAACAGTCAAATAACTTTTAACCTTTCTCGTGTAATTGACAACAATTGTTCTTGAGAAATCTCCAAAATTCCATCCAGCCAGAATGCTTGTTTCTAGATGGAACCTAGAGCACTGGGCTCTCCAAGGTTTCTTCAAATAAATTTCCATTTCTTGCCTATATCACTCCCTCTTCATAAAACCTTGGTATAGAATGTAACAGCTTTCTAATAAAACAACCCGGAATATTTCATTGACAGTCAACAAAATGATAATGTAATGTGATGTTGTAAAATTAACTGTGGAACACATACTATTTGTTAAGAATGTCCATAATTGTTTTGTGAGTTATACTGTAATTAAAGGGGAATTTTCTAACACGATAGTTAAATGGATTGATACCTGTTTGAATTAGTGGGACTTATGTGTCTAGATGGATTCTCAGAAGGTTGTATGGCAGAGCTAAAAAACAGGCTGTGAAAAACACAAAACCAGAATTGTGATTCAACTGTACCTACAGTACTTGACCTAAATATCACATTTATGAAATAGTTTGGTCTGATATTGCCTTTAGAAAGTTAAATGTTCAGCACCAAAATATGCAATTTCTTACTCAATGTTTGCAATCTTTTTTAGCACCAATGGAATAAACCCTCACAAAAATAAAATCAAGATAAACACTTGCTATTGAAAAATTGAAAAACAGCATGCCATTAATTAACAAGCCTCCAAACTGAGGCAATTTTGAACTTCATTAAAATGTGGCTTGATATGGCCTGATTTGTACAAATCTGAATCCTAAACAACTGTATGATTATTTCCCTATGGTTTTCATTTACTGTATATATAAGATGAACAAAGGTTGCGAAATGGGGAGTAGGACAATAGTAAGTCAGACAGGTACTGCGGTGACAAGCTATTTAGAGCCTTAAACAGTAAGTTGAGCATGAGGATTTTGAAATGGACATGAAACCTGGTAGTTTTTTTACAAGTTTTAATTTTTAATTTAGATTGAAATTCAAGTACAGTGCCATCCACAGATAGGGCTACGGCAAATTAATGATTTTAATGCACATTTTAAAATGCAAGTCTAAAGAAACCAAGAAACGTGAAAACTAACATAAAATTAAAATTAAATTTAAATTAATTTATAATTAAGTGAGATATAATTAAGGTATGAGAGTACCACATAGCTTTGAGGTGTCTTTGAGTCTTAAGAGCCAAATTCTACATAATCTTACCAGATGAAATCCTGAAGCATCAGTGGCAAAATGAGGATCAGGAATCTCCTATCTTAACTTTAAATGGCTATGTTATTGTACTGGTATAAAAAGTTGCCCCCCAGTGTAAAACACAGTGATAACTGCACCTTGTATTCAGAGACACACATGTGAAAAGAAAACAAAAACAAAAAAATATATAATTTTACTGTGTCAAAGATCTGGAGCTCTCTGCAGTTTGAACAAAGAAGATCTTGTAAACCAGGTTTTCTTCACTGTCATCTTCTATTGTCTCTCAATCAAGGCACTCAGTCGTCACAAAGAAAAGTCAATCGGATTCCATTCTCCTATGAATTATTGGAATCCGGATGCATCAGGGGGGAGACCTTCAAAGTCACCTCTGTGAAGTAGTAAATACATATCTGGAACTAGATTCATCCTCATTTTGAATCACAAAGAAGAATCCTTTCTCACAGGCAAATCCGATACATAAAGAAAATTGCCACTCAGTTTGGCTTCATGTCTTCAAAGAGAGCTTCAAGATTGTATTCATACAGGCTTGGCCAAGCCAAGAGTCTCATTAAATCCACTTTGAACTAAACCTTATATGACACAGTGTGCACTGTCATTGGGCTTCTACTGCTTAAAAAAAAGTCACAGCACTCAGAATAAAAAACTTCTGGAAGTTTTCTTCTTGTTCTTCATACAACTATTCTGAAAAAAAAATGTTGGTAGGAAAAGGAAAAGTAGATTCCTTACCTAACAAAAAAGATAACACTGAACTAAATATTAGATTTTATTGTTGGAAAGTAAATGGTATAGAAAACAGACTGGATGTCAAAAGTCATCAAAAAAGAAAAAAAATACCTGTTTAATATCTGTTTATAACCAACTTGTACCACTCAATAGCAGTTTTATTAAAGGTAAACAAAATATAATTACCAACTGATGGATTTAGAAAACAAAAACAAAAACTCAAAAAGTTTTAATTTACTCTACCAAAGAAAGAAATATACATTACAAAAGTAAAAATAATAGACTAATTGTCGGTTTAGAACATTCATATGCACAGCAGATATCAAAGCTCTGTTTATCTGTAACATTTCTTAAATTCTTAAAAAAGAGTCTTATTTAAATTATATAAAAGGGTATTATTTTTACATTATCTTAAAACAGAAAAGTGATAATTTACAATAGGGATATGAACCTGTTACTGTAATAATCATAATCACTTCCTTTGTACAGTATAACACTTTTCATCCCAAATGATCACAAAGCTTTTTACCTTTCGGAGGGTGTGAACTGGACATATTTGTGTGCCACTGACGTGTTGTACACACCATGGTAGCTAATTTGTGAAAACAGATGACATGGTCGTGTACATGTTTTCTACAATTGTAGAAACTAGAAATTGTAAAACTAGAAGGAAATTTTGAAATGATAAAACTTCCTAGATAGCAGGAAATGAATGCAATTAAAAGCAACTAAGTTTAATAGCTTTTTAATCCATCTAAAGCAAAAAATTAGACAGTTTCAGCAAGAGCATGTCTTATGGTCGTACATACTGTACCATGCAGAGAGCCACTCAAAAAGATGGAACAATGATAAATCAATATTATCTATTATAATAATTTAATAATCAATATTAAGCTTTATATTTTGTAATATACATCATTTTAGATGTAAAGCTAGAAGTAAAAACATTGACATGTCATGAAGGCGTCCTTCAGCTAGCTGTCGCCTTCGGAAACCATCACATGCTCTCAAAAGCTCATGGTTTTCCAGGGCTCTGACTCTTTCAGGGCTCTTTCCCGCTCTGACTGGATCACCTTTTCGTGATCTATGTTACTTATGTTAATTATTCAATTCCTGCTTTTCTATATAAATCCGAGGTGCCGCTTTGACCCTGATCAAATCACCCTGATTTTCATTTGCACGTCTTTCTCACTCTCTCCCCATTTACTTTGCTGATAGGCAATCATTTTTCTGCACATAAGTTGCAGCCTCATGACTGCCCTGAAACCTGTTTCTCCTTCTTTACAAGGCTCGCTATTCCGCTTCTCCGTACCCCAGCCTCCTTGTAGTTTTTCTGACCCTTTGTTTTCTCTGCTCCAGTATTGCCCGGCGCATCGAGGCAGCTCTTGTTCTGTTCAGCAGTATCAGTGGCCTGAAGTCTGCCCTTCTAAGCCTCCTGGCTCCTCGCAACTCGTTTTTTCCTATACATGTGACTCCCTGTTTCTCATCCGTTGGATTTTGTTTGGCAGCCAGGGATGCAGCTGGTCCGGTTTCTCCTGGGATTGTCATTCCCCCCATTACTGACCGGCCTGGGTCGGCCAGTAAATCATTACGTCAGTTTCACTTTTCACTATCTCTTGCGCTTGGTTCTGACAAATCACCACCCACGCTGCTGTATCCAGCCGTGGCATTACACGACCCAGGAGATTTCTTCTGAATGAACAATGAAACATGAACCAGGGGGCACAAGTGGAAATTAGGATTAGGAGAAACATCTTTACCTAAAACCTAAAAGGGTTGTGGGAGTACGGAACAAGCTAACTAGCCCTGTCATTGAAGCAGATACCCTGGTTTCTTTCACAAAAAGGCTGGATGAGATACTTAGAACAATAAGCTACTAACTACAAAGCAGACCAGATGGGCCAAACGGACCTTGTCCTCTTGTTTGTAACCCTTCTTATGTGCTTATTTAGGCAGTGTTATTTGGGCACTGTTTATTTGGGCAGTGTTAGCTTGAGTCCGCAACACATAATTGTAGCCTTGTGCCGTGTGGACTCTAGGTAACATTTCCAGAAAGTTCCACTGAAATTAAGTTTTTTGTGCCTTAACACTTAATTTCTTTCCATGGGCATCAATATCTGAAAGGTTTCAAAGCTACAGAATAAGCCATTCAGAATCCTCGAGGTATAATGTGCCATACCGCAGAGTTTGCACTACTTTTTAGCACATGGTAACACACAACACCTTTTTATTTTTTCAAATAATCTGATGCAGGACTGCACTTTGTAAAACCACCAGGTGTCTTAGTGAATGCTTAATGTGGCGTGTCTAACATAATGTACAGTAAATCTTATTTTTACAATAAAAATTCAATTAACATACCGCGCACACACGTGACTCATTTGCGAGAGGAATTTTTCAGGGGAACGTGGAATGCGAGGGTTCTACAACGTGACATTTTTAATCGTGGTTAATAGTGAAACCAGTTAATCTCAACATCCCTAATGTTAACCCGGTATTAAGACATCCTACTGTATATCAAGTTCAAGTTTATTTGTCAGTCCAGCCATATACAAGTATACAGAGGAGCGGGATATCGTTCTCCAGGTCTATGGTGTGAATACAGACAAGGCACTGACAAGATAATATAATGCCTAAACAGGCCAACAAGAGAGATAAACTTGACTGCAACAATGCAACATAACTTACTTTCTGTAAATCTATACTCTAAGGTGAATAGGTGAATAGGTGAATAAACATCTAAATGTTTCTAACAGAGGGATTCTTTATAGAGTTTCCTACAACAACAGAATGGCAAGCTCCATTGAATAAGCTTTAAATACTTAACTAGAATCTGGTCTTTAATGTTGATCTACACAAAGTCCTCTCACCTGCTACATTTCTTTTTCTACAGCTGTGGTTCTCAAACTTTTTGGACCAAGTACCACCCCTAATCCAACCAAAGCATTCCAAGTACCACCTACAAGTCATCATCTCATTGGAACCCCAGAAATTCTCAATGACCAACATGAGCGCGTGTGCACACACACTCACACATACATATAATAAATATTATAATAATAAAATTTGTTTGATATAAAAAAATGTGGCTTCTCAAAGTGTTTTACAGAAAAAAAACAACAACAAATAAAAATAAAAAAGCACCATTTCAGTGAGAGGGGTGAGCCTGTTTAGTCGAGCAAAGCAGATGTGAATTAATTTTTCGAGCCTTGATACAATTCACAACAGTCTAACAGATTTTAAATCGTCAGGCATTTTCTTGACGGCAAAGGTCTCGCAGTGGATGTTGCAATGCATCCATTAATTTCTGGAGCAACCTCTCTAATTCGAGCAACTACACCGCTGTGTCGGCTTGTCATTGCTCTAGCACCGTCTGTACAAACTCTGACACATTTTATCCAGTCGATGCCATTCTCTTCGATAAATTCATTCAGAAGCTGAAATACGTGCTCTCCTGTAGTTCCTGTTGGTAGCAGTCTACAGAACAGAAAGTCCTCATGGGACGTACCCTCAAACTCGTATCTAACGTAAACGAGCAAATTGGCCAAATCGACTACAGACTCAACTAATTGCAGTGAAAAACATCTGCTCATCTTAACGCGCTCTGTCAGCGTACTTTTGATATAATCCTTCATTTCAATAATTCTATGAATGACTGTGTCTTTCAGGGGGGGCAGCAGGTCGAGTTGTTCAGCAGCTTTTTCTCCACACATAATAGTGTGGGGCTTACTTGCTTTAGCAATCCGCAAGCTTGCATTTTTCCACGTTTCCGTTTTTATTTCAGTGTTTATTTTAAGTTTTTATTTCATGCGCATGGGAGAGAAACACAGAGACGCTCGGTGTATTTTTCTCAAATTAACTTAGAACAGTTCTTAAATATTTTTCTGTTATTTTTCACGCTTTCCTGTGCTCACAAGATTACCAGCGTTCGTAGCACGCATTTCTATGCATTCCTGTGTTTACAACGTTGGCATTGTTCCAAAATCACGCACATTCTCCTACCTCCCTATTTTCTGGAGATACAGTAGCTTTTTTTAAATACAATTGGTCACTTGCGTCCGTAGCACGCGTTCCTATAGAGTGGTATAGAATTACAGAGTATCTCTTGTGTCCACTGAAGTATTAGCGCGCACTGTATCGTAGTACGTAGGCTGCGTATTCGACACGTATAAAAAACAAAATATGAAAACCTGTCCCGATTTTTCAGCGCACACAACACAGTTCCAGGGTCATTTGACGTACCACCTGGCGGCACGCCGCGAACCACTGCAGGTACGCGTACCACAGTTTGAGAACCACTGTTGTACAGTATGTCCTTGTGTCTGCAGTTCCTGCCTCCTTCTGTCTCTCTCCATGTCCCCTTGAATCTCCCCCTCTGCCTGTCTTTTTATCCTGTGTTCCTCGACTGTTGATGATTCTTGATGATTTACCAAAAGCTTAATTAACTAAGATAAACCAGACAATTCCTTTTGATCAATGTGTCTCACATCCCATTCAGCTCGGCAAACACCTAGGACCCGCCTGTCACTGATTCCCACCGCCCCACTGCTGTGAGTGCGTGGAAGCAATGTGCACTGGATCCACGTTCACCCCCTTATTCCTCGTTCATCCCCATGTTGTCCCTAGCCAGGCCTAGGCAGCTACAGCGATGGGATCTTGTCTACATTTACACTTAATTTTGGCTGGTGTCCAGCTGGTCAGTATTGACCTTTGACTCTTTCCCTTCCCAAAGCTTGCAGTTGATATTCCTTCTGTTTTTCTGTGCTCTTATGGTCTAACTAAATTCAGGAAGCAGCAGCTCTCTTCTGCATTCCGCATCAACCTCCTCTTTTGGTTTGCCCCTCCTGTCCCACCACAGAGCTGCAATCCAAGCTGCCGTTCCCTCTACTGCTGCCGGCCTCTAGTGCGGCCACCTGTATGCTGACTCGTGTCCTGTCACCTGCAGCATACTGTACTGTACGTGCTTCTCACACATGACACCGCATCCACTAGCTCAATGAGCGTAAGCCTGCATCACACTCATTTTCGTTCATTAAACGAACATTCTGCACAGCCCGTCACAGCTGGGGATGTGACAGCGCTAAACTTTGTGCAGTTAAAGCCAAAGTACTATGCATGCTATCTCTTTATTCGTAAACTAATTAAATCATAATTAGAATTTGACTGAACAACTGGATTGTTTATAATCTTAGATGATGTTGGCATGCACCGATGATTACTACAAAGTGGAAGGCTGAGAGTTAATAACTCCAGAAACATTTCAAAAGAATGATCCATCTTCACAACTGTGTCCAAAATGCTCGGCAAAGCACAGAAACAGTCCCAGGTTGTTACAGAACTAATACCTAGTAGGACTAGGTCGTTAGCAGTAGTGATGGTTAATTTGGAAAGAAACACTAACAAAATTGCTTGTAAATGATTAAGGTGTAGTAACAATATAGTATTATAGATTACTGTTGAAAAATAAAAAGTCAAAATATATCTGAGTTTATTCATTCAGTTTCAGTTTGTTCAGTTTCTTGTACATAAGAATTTAGTACTGAACAGACTAAAAAACACCTTGACAGCCCACGTTTTATCAGTCCTGGCCTCAAAATAACTGTCCTTCATTTAAGTGATTATTGTCTCTCAGTATTTACACACCCAATTGGTCTTGGAGTATCTTGAAATTATTGCCTTTGTGGTAATGACTGTACCTTTCCACCAGCAGAGAATGTTGTCTTTCTTCTCCTAGAGGGTATAACCTCTCATTAGTAAAACTGTATTACCTTAGAAAACCAGGCATCTTGAAGAACATTTTTGCACAGTGGATGTTAGCTACCAAAGAAAAAAATACATCCGAGTTTAAAAAACACCTACGTGGATTTTTATTTTGCTGAGCATAAATTAAAAAATTGCTAAAGAGAGGAGATCATTAAGCCAATTAATTTAAACAAAATGCTCTTTTTATTTTAGAAAGCAGGAACTGTTTGATTAATTTACAACTAAAAAACTTAAAACTTCTACTATGCAATCACTACAGATGCAGCCACTCAGAACGCACATTGATACTTCCCATGTTAGACAGCGCCTTTTTACAGTATATTGTCCCTGTCAATATACTGGGGCATTTTGACCCACACAGACTACAGGGTGAGTGCTCCCTGCTGGCCCCACTAACACCTCTTCCAGCAGCAGCCTTAGTTTTTCCCAGGAGGTCTCCCCTCCAGGTACTGACCAGGCTCACACCTACTTAGCTTCAGTGGGCTGCCTATTGTGAGTTGCAGGGTGATATGGCTGCTGGCTATTATAGCATAACTGTGGCTACAGTGCGACTCCTATAAAAAAATCGTTTTATATACTGCAGACTTGTACAGTATCAACTAGAACATAAGCGTTCTTATGAACATAAGTGGCTTGGCTCAGCTGGCTAGTCCAACAACACCTTAGTTAGCCTACAGAGAGCAGACGTGCTGTGAAAAGTGACAGAGGGATATGACATCTCAGCTTTATATCCACCTAATGGGGATATATGGGGATACCTCTATCACTTATAACCATTTTTCCCTATAATTGGTGCTTGCCACCAGTCCACCCACTGGCCCTGGTGTTAAAGTACAGTAAATACACTTTTTACTGACAACGAGTGACGTTCAAGTGAGGAGAGGGATGGGCTGAGACTCTGACCTCTGAATATTTCCATTTGCCCACTATGAATTATTTCTAGATATTTTTATATATTTTCAATATTTTATGTAATTTCTTTTTATATATTCAAAACGTATATATTGTATTATTTTGGTTTCTAAAGGCAGCTACAGTGAATTCTTAAATGTGCCTACTTATTCCCATCATATTTACGTTTTTAATATAAAGTAGACATTTTATTTGCAGGACCAAAAGAATGTTATGAAAATGATTAATTATGCCATGCTTTGTGTCTTTTTTCCCTCCATAGTGTCTCATAATTTATTACGTCAAAAAAAATTGTAAAACTGTGAAAGAGTGATATTTCCTGAGACTATAATCACACCATCAAAATCTCACACTGTGACATCCCTAGTTATCAGTTTGGGCTTTTCTGGTCGGTCGAGACATACAGTAGGCCTCTGAGACAGCTTGTTTATAAATGGGGTAATTTGTACTGCTTTTTTTTTGTTGTTGCTGTTACAGTACCAGCTTCCCGCTACCAGAGGGCACCCAAACCGATAGGACGTACCTCATCCACTCTGGAGAAGCGTAGGTTAGTCAGACCTTGTTAACCCATCACCACACCTCCCCTGCAGCCTACTCAAACTCTGCTCCGTGTTCCAACTTTGCTCAGTATTGGGTTAGACTTTGAGAGCTACATATCTTCTCCTTGAGATATCATCCCTGGACTCCTTGGTCTTTTGGATTTGAGGCTTGCTTTTTTTACCACTACTTCTGGACTTTGGTAACAGATGAAGAAAAGGCTTTAGGAGAATGGAAGTATTGTTAAATAGTGACAAGATCCCAGACAATGCTCGAGAAGAACAGAGGACTCAGGATGTACAGTCTGTAGTTGATGATCCAAATTTGAAAGAGGTAAAGTTTTCTGATCAAGAAGATGAAGACAGGGAAGGAATATATACTGAAGTACTGCAGGAGGGAGGAGACACACTTCATAGGAAGATGCACCATCTCATAAAATTCATCTGGGGAAAGGAAGTAATTCCTGTTGAATGGAAGGAGTCTCTTCTATGTCCAATTTTCAAAATGGGAGATCCAATGCAGTTTACAAACTACAGAGGAACTGTACTACTATGTATAGCTTACAAAATCCTAAGCCAAATATTACTAAGAAGATCATACATGGAAGAAGCCTTAGGTTTTCAACAAACAGGTTTCAGGAAGAATAAAATCAACAGTGGACCAGATGCATACTCTATGACAAATATTGGCAGTTTTGGGAGTTTAATCGAGAAATACATTACCTGTTTGCTAAATAGTAGTTGGTTTAATAGCGAGCCCTGAGGATCACCAGATTAAGCAAATCTAAATCTTCATAGCTAAAATCCCCAAGGGTATTGTAACGCTGCTCTGAAGAGGTGAAAAGGATCCAATGCAGATGCAGGAGTCGTAGGGAGGTAAGAAAGCGAACAAACCGAAACTAGGAGCTGAATCGTAGTCAGAAGGAGTAAGGTAGGTTGAAATCCGGTAGATAATGGTGGCGAACAATCCAAAACGTGAGACAGAATGGAGGTCGAAAAGAGAGTGGTAGTAATTCCAGTATAGAAACTGATAGCAAACAATCCGAGGGGCAAGGCGAGATCCATAGTCCGAAGGCAAAAAGGTGTAGTCCGAAATTCCAGGAAGGCAAAAAGGTAGAGAAACGCTAGGTAGAGCTTCCGAGAAGTTAACTCAATACCGAGCAACGGGAAGCAGGTTAGAATGGTATAAATAACCCGGCATGCAGCACGGTAGAGCAATTGCAGGTGTGTTAACTCGTGCGGCAGCGCTTGTTAATAATAACCTGCTGCTGGTGCTGATTAGCTCGCTTACGAGTTGATCTCTGCTGGCTGGCGGTCGTGACAGGTATTGGTGATCAGTATGATGACACAGTTAAGTAACCATTTAAGAGCGATGTCAGAAACTCCAAACACAGCTTCAAGATGGGAGAATATCATGATTAATAGTAATGAAAGCAGTACTTAGGTCTAGGTGAATTAAAATAAAGAACCAGAATCAGCTGCCATAAGAAAATCTTTAATAACTTTAACAAGAGCAGGTTCTGTGTTGTGTAATCTTCTCAAACAAGATTGTAGGGGTTTGCAATGAGATGATTATGAATTCTATTAGCACATTCTAAAATATTCTCCAAAAAAGGCAAGTTCAATATAAGACAAAAACTGTTTTAATTGTCTACAGAGATGTCTGTTTCTAGAGACTCAGGCGCAACTGAGCCTGTTACACCCTGTGCCACCCCTGAGTGAACGGGAGGTTATGGACCCGAGAGCAAGGGCGACACTATCCAGGGGCAAAGACCGGCTATCCGCACTTTGGTACAACGATGCGAGACTGTCCGGAGTATCAGTGGTTGAGCCGCCCAGGGTAAAGGCTCACCCAGAATGCTGGCAGGAAAGCTAGAACTGGATCCTTGAACCAAGGTCCAGAGCTGTGCTTCATCCAGAGTGTAGCACAGGGCAGAGGGCTCCAACCTTCAAGGCCATGCAGGATATTCAGTCATCCAAAAGGAGAGCCAAATGGCGGGCTGAATGGAATGCCCTTTGGAGAGTCTCCCGCTGAGACACGTGCCTAGGGAGACCAAAGACCGAGGGTCTGGGTCCGAAATGGAGTCCCGTCCTCTGGTCTATCTCAGCACCCTGAATCCTCTGGACAGCACAGGCACAGACAATGCTCCCAGGCTGACCCCAGGTAAGCACTGAAACTGGAACCCAGGAGCGGAGCCTGGAACTGGAGCCCAGGAGCTTCTCCGCTGAGAAGCTGTGAGGTGGCTCAGGAGTGAAATTCATGAAAACTACTTAAACTCATGTGTGAATGTGAACCTTTCTATCAATTATAGGATTATACCATTAGTTAATAAGGCAGACTACGTGCAACTACAGCATATTACAAGCATTTTTAGGTCTTATTTTTGGAGACCTCTAGAGGGTGGCATCTGGTGACTGCAGTCCTTTTACCGGACAATCTCCCACAATGGCTAGGTTCATCTATCATTTGAACCATACACAGCAGTGGAAAAGTAGAGGTGGATCTCATATGTTCACCTACTTTGACACAGATTTTTCAGTTTGAACTATGCTTAGGAAAAAACAATTAAATTAAATGTTGCTCCAAATGAGAGAGAAATTTTTGTTTTGAGTGTGACAACTATATAAAAATACTACAGAAATCCTATTGCTGTATTTACTGAACATTAGAAGAAAGTCTTATTTATTTTATGTTTCTCCATTAATAAAACTACTATTGCTTGCCATTTTTTTTTCACTGTGGGACACTGTTTACCATGGGGACTGCTTAAGTGTACTTTTTACGTGTGATATAAAGAACAACTTCAAAACAAAAATAAATACTGCATCACCCAAACAGATTGGCAGTGAAACTGTGTCTTTGGTTATGTACTCACTGGAGGCTTTATTTTATCCTCATGCATCTGGTCCAGAAGCCAAAGCAAAAAACCCATCCCAAACTAAGCCATCTGTTCAGCTTCTGGGAACTTCATAGCCAAGACTGTGCCAGTATTTTTGTGTCTAGTGGGATAACAACGCTCAGGAACATGATTATTAAAAAGGATAATCATTAAGATAAACAGTAACTGATTGTGTTCCTAACCCTGGCACAGCTCTCCACCGCAGTCCCAGGCCCCTGCGGTGTGAAGGCAGAAGTAATGTAACAGATGTACTTCTACTTCTTTTCTTGAGCACTAATCAGCACAGCTTGTCCTCTTCTCCCGCTAGTGCTTTATTTTGCAGAACAGTAATGAAGCTGACTTGACAGCTCTGCGCCGTCCCCAGTGGACTATTGTTTTCTAGCTAGAAAAGCTCTTGTTCTTTAAGTGGAAAACTGTCATACAATATTTCCATTAAACAGTAAATGCTGGTCAGAGACCAATTTAAAGCAAGCTGGTAGAGGTGAAATCCACTGGTCAGGCTGTCACTAAGTAGCACGCTGTGAGAGAGGAGAGCAGATTTTAATGTATTTGAATTCTCTGGCACAGTGTGAGTACACAATGAACAGCCTTAAAAAAGAGTAAAAGCCTTTTTGAAATGTGCCAGATTTAAGTTGATGTCCCGCAAAACTCTCCAGGGATCGCTTACTTATTCATTCCGGGTGACTATTGAAAAGTACACAAATATTGTCAGTTGTCTGTATTTCAAGCACAACATCAGCAGAAATGAGGAGGAAACCTGGTAAACTATGTGCAGTGTTGGGACATTTATTGTTGTAAACAATAATATAGCATTGTATTTTATTGCAATACAATATGTCACATTCCATTTAGTATTTTAGATTTCATTATTAGAGAGCTACACCTTTAAAGATGTTTGAATAAAAAGAGGACTTAGGTGTACTTATACAGATGCAGCCATTCAAAGTGCGCGTTACAGACACGTACCGCAGGTGACGTCGCTCAGTATGACGCAAGATGACGCGGGGCACCGCAGTACGTGATTGGTTGACCGACAGGGGCACTCGTGGTCCGTTGGTCTGTCGTAGAAAGACAGTAAACGTCTTTGCTGTGCCCGTTGTAGGTATTGAATTTTACCACTGAAGGGAAATCTTAGTAGCTGAGCATAAAAAGAATAGGAGCATACTGTAACGCGTGTGAAGGTCATAAACGATATTAATTTTGGAACATAAACATACAGTGTATAGCTGGTCTTGGTACTTTAAAGAAAAAAATACACACCAGTATTCCATTTCTCCCTAAACATTTTAAGCTTCGAAGTCTTTAACTAACGCGATACCGGAGTCAACAAGCATACTTTTAGAATTTGATTAAAAGGGAATATAATATGGAATCGCGTATCTAAAGAATTTAATAATGGTATTCGTGTGCTGCGACAGGGCTGTGTAGGGCTGTTTCGCCTGCCTGTTCATGTGAGCTGTCTTGTAGACGTGACTACCAGCTGACAGGTTGTGTTTTCGAATCCAGCTGGTGCTGGTCTTTTCTTTTAAGAAACATTTCTTCGAAAAAATAGAATAGCGATATTATGGACAATCAATTGACTTTTATATTTCAAAATATCGCAACATGATCGATATTTGCGATATTTTGAACATATCTTCCCTTCTGACAGCGGTGCCTGCTTCTATTGTGTGTGTGTGTGCAACAGAGTAAATTTTTAATAGCGTTTTAAGCGAATAGGTAATTAGATTGCTCGTAAACCTAATCGCTTTTTCTACATAAACACAGCATGATTACTCTCTGAAAATGCTTTTCCTTTATTTTTAAAGTAGGCTCAGATTTCAACTATAGATCGTATTATTATAAACTTTCTTGGAAAAATGTATTTTATGTAAACCATGTTTGCTATTAATTCATTTAGGGCTAAAATACGTTCATTGTCTTCCAATCGAGTCGAGTTGACATTGGAAGCCTGCCACACCCGGACTGTTAAACCAACGCATTAGCACGTCAAAGCCCATTGAGGGTATTGAGCCAGTATTGGCTTTAGTATTCCCCCCCTCTCCCCTCAATTCAATTCAATTCAAGGTGTTTTATTTGCATGACAGATGGGTACAAGCAGTGTTGGGTATGTATATTGTAACGCTTACGGCAGACAGGCACTGTGTAACAGCCGGCGCACCAGAGCAGCGCACCGAGGGAGCGTCTGCATTTATAACTTGGTTTTTAAAATTAGTCAAGCAATATGAAGCATCTTCTTTTACTTTTGAGTCCCTTAAATACATTGAACACAGCTTTCTCACCACTTAAGATTGCTCTTGATACCATCCTTACACAAAGCAGAAGGGAGATTTTAGTGCCTGAGCATAAAAAGAATAGGAGCATACTGCAACGCGTGTGAAGTCCATAAACGATATTAATTTTGGAACTTAAACGTTCAGTATATGGCTGGTCTCGGTACTTTAAAGAAAACATACACACCAGTATTCCATTTCTCCCTAAACATTTTAAGCATCGAAGTCTTTAAGTAACGCGATACCGGAGTCAACAAGCATACTTTTAGAATTTGATTAAAAGGGAATATAATATGGAATCGCGTATCTCAAGAAATTAATATGCAATAACTGAGTCAAGGGACTCAGAGGATCCAAGGCTAGACTGAGTATAATAGGCTTCGGGCTTCTATTGTGACATCTACTGTAAATTACAGAAATGTTAAAAGTAAACAAAATAAAGTAACTAAAATGTGGTCTAAAATCACCCCTTTAGACACCCCTTTTACTTCACTGGTGTCAGATATGAAAGGCAATAGTCTCCCGTTCTGTCTGCTGTGTGTTGCAGCAGAGGGACTCCCTGCCGCTGAAAGGGGCAGAGTAACTTGCATGCCCTCTAGTACAGTTTACACATGCACGACTTTAAAAGCTAGCAAGACAGGTTTCGATTCACATTAGCTGGCGAGCCTTGTTAAAAAAACGAATGATAATGTAACATGCCACTGTTCATGAACAAAGTTATACTGAGATTTCCTAAGATACGCGATTAAAAAATAAATAAATAAAAATTTGAATCTCCCGCGGAACACATTCCATAAGAATCAGTGGTTTTACAGTATATATCGCCTTTAAAGGTGGCTTCTCAAAACGCTTTACGGGATAAAAACAACCAGAACAGCAGCAACAACAATATTGTATTTCGTTGCACTTTGAAAACCAAGTAATAACTTAACTATACAGTACGTGCAAACGTTTCGTATGTTGCTGTCGTGAATGTCTGCGTACCCATAAGTATCTTATTTGCCTTGAGTCTGTCTACAGTATCTCTGTCCCACTACCCCCATCTCTCCCTCAATTCAATTCAAGGTGTTTTATTTGCATGACAGATGGGTACAATTCTTGTTGGGAATGTATACTTTGATATTTACACCCGGCGCGGCACCGAGGGAGCGTCTGCATTTATAACTTGGTTTTTAAAATTAGTCACGCAATATGAAGCATCTTCTTTTACTTCTGAGTCCCTTAAATACATTGAACACAGCTTTCTCACCATCCTTACACAAAGCAGAAACTGTCCGATGACTCACAGTACAAGTGGAAAGATTACAGATTTTAATCGTCTTTAATTTTGTCTTTAATTTTGCCTGTGGAGTGTATCTTATTAAGCTCTAAATTGCATTTTGAGCGCGGTTTTTTACTTTTTTTTAATTGCATTTTGGGCGCGGACAGCACATACAAGGGTTAATGAACTGCGCCAAGAAATTTAAAATAGTATTCTTTAGGTGTGAGGGTAGGAGTGGACCGCAGCAGGCATAATCAGCAAACCAGGAAAACAAAGAACAGGACAGGTGAGATGTGTATCCAGAAAGCGAGTGATCAGAAAAAGGAAATGGAAAACGCAGAAAAAGAAAACGCTTTACAGGATAAAAACAATAACAACAGTAGTGGCTGGGCAAACGATTTTTTTTATCGAAATACAAATTGAGATACTGTACTGTATAATGATGTGCATGAACAAAGGTATACTGCAATTTTCCTTAGATACGCGATTAATGCTTCGTAGGAGGAGGCGGTCTTTTCCTCTTGTCTAACAGTTTGTCCACAAACAAAACATTCCTGTTAGACAAAAGGAATTGAAAAAAACCAATTTTGTCAATGAAAACCGGTGTGTGTGTCTCTCCCTGCTGGATGTTCCTCTCACAAACTGCTGAATGAATAAAATAATTTTATTGAAAATGCGTTTGCGATTGTCTGGTATTTAATCTGGTCCCTTTTAACTGTTTTTCGATCTACTGTATTGCTTTGAGATGCCACTTTTAAAGGCGATATGTAAAATAAAGTTTTTTTTATTATTGTTATAGAGAAACATGATCAGATTTTCCCTGGTTCAGAAAAAAGATCTAAAGTGCTACACATAACTTTCTTAATTCGATGTATTTAAAGCAGTGAACTACTGTAGGTGTCACATAACATTCAGAAATACAATCACGTATTTGACAAATAAAAACGATTATAATCTAATCCTTCCACGTTTGATCCCAAAATCCCAAGAAATATAAATCTTGACGGGTAGAAAGCTATGCTGAAAGTTTATTAAGATGCTTAGAAGACAAAGATACTGTATCAATTTATGTTGCATTAGCCTGATTATGATTAAAAAACACATATAATTAAACACGCGTTTGCGATTTAAATCAGAACACGATTTAAATCAATATCGATTCCATATTATATTAGCAGAAAAGCTTAAAACTACCACTTTTTCACACGCTATTTCACATGCTAGTTAAATACTTCGATGCTTAAAATCGTTAGGGAGAAATGGAATACCGGTGTGTATTTTTCCTTTAAAGTGCCGAATCCTGGAATCTGACTGGCTGACACCCCTCTGAAGTGGTTCCATAAAATCTGGTATACGGAAAAGAAAGCGTTGATAAATACAAGTGTCTTTTAATACACTCTTTGCTGTGCTCTTGAGGCATGACTTTTTGCATGACTCCAAGGCATGACTTTTTTATGTATAAACATCAGTATTTACTGCTATTAATTACTGTACGATTTATAGTTGAAATCTGAGCCTAGATATAAAGTTAGATATAAAGTTAAAATCTTGACAAAGCAATGTAGGAAATACAGAGAAAATAAATTCTTTCTGACATCTAAAATCAGTTTCGATCAAGGTCTCTAAAACGAACAAGAAAAAGAAGATTTTCGGAGGGCAATTACGCTGTGTTTATATAGAATAAGTGATTTATGAGCAATCTAATTTCTTGTTCGTTTAAAACAGTGAAATGTCAGCTGTAAAAGATCGCACCAGAAACAGCACTCACTCTGCCTGTCATAGACGTTCAGGAAAGGCTGAATGAAGTCATGTCAAGTACAATAATTCGGAGAACAATAATACCAGTTGTAGGACAGTATATAAGGAGGATAAGGATTTTGAAGTTGACTCGAAATCTGATAGGTAACCAGTGCAAGGACTTGAAAACAGGTGTAATGCATCCCTGATAGGATTCTTGCTGTCATATTCTGAACATATTGAAGATTGCTCAGTGTGGATTTAATTTCCCCAGTGAACAGGATGTGCATTTATTAATTCTAGAAAAAAAGCCTTTCTTGATTTCTCTAGTTCTTAGTTTCTCTAGTTCCCTTTAAAATAAACTATTATTCCACAATGCAGAGTATTACATGGCCAGTATTTACACATGATATTTGTGATTTAAAGAAATTAACACAAGCAGCTTTTGGAGATTTAAGTGTTGGCTGAGTTATTGCAGGATAAAAGACTAGAGATGTTGGCAAGAAGAAGATAGTTTGGGGAAAGCTGAGGAATACACTTATAACAAGAACACTTCCTAATGGGGTTAGGCATACTTTTGATGAAGATGATGAAGTTAACAGACTATATGTTTACATAGATACTGAAATAAGGATTGTATTTTAGATTATGTGTAGTTGCTGGCATTGAACTGTGTGTTGGATGCACATGAATTGAAGGAATGGGCAAACATAGCTGATGCGGATCCACAGAGCCAGCATATTAAGATGTTTATAATTAGAGGCAATTTGTTTAAATAACTAGGTATGGATACTGATGTGCAAGAGAGGTGGAAAGGCTGTTTCCTTAAGCCAGCAGTAAAAAATATTTTATTCTCAGTGAGATGCTGCCATTTCATAGTGGGTTTCTAACACTGTGTATAGTTCCATCCACACAGTGCCTTTACTTCCATTTCTAATCTCTTTATCCAGTACAGAGGATTTGGAGCCTATCCCAGTAAGCAACGGACACAAGGCAGAATACACCCTGGACATAGCGCCAGTCCATCACAGGACAGACAGACACAAACACACACAGACCAGGGCCAGGTTTCCCATAAACTAATTAACTTACCAGTATGTTTTGGAGTGCGAGAGGGAGTCATATCACACATATGGAGAAAAACCATGTAACCCAGAGAGAACATGTAAACCCCACACACACAGGATGGCAGGAATTGAACCTAGGACCCCAGTGCTGCAAGATAGCAATGCTAACCACTTTGCCACCATTATAAATGGATGGATATCTTAGTTATCTTTCTAGTTCACAGGTTTGCATGCATAATTTAATTTTGAAAGCCACTGAGACATCAGGTACTACTGTTGTATTTATGAAAAAGAAACAAAACAAAAAACATACTAACAACTGTGCCATCCTACGCCTTAGCTAATACATTTTATTATTCATAAACAGTTAACATTGTTAGCAAAATATTTTGAATTATATTTAACCCTATTTTTTCTTTAGTTTTGTATTTAACTTATTATATGATAGTCAGACTTAATGTATATTTGAACAATGAAAATATATTTTTACAAGATTTTACATTAAGCACTTAAAATTAATATGGTTAATAATAGTAAACTGTAACATGCTGTAACAAGATCGGTTAAACAGCGAAGAAAATGCTTTCAGAGAAAATGTTTCAGGTGTGAAGAACATAGATCTCCAATGCAATTTCAACCAAACCTGTTCCCACACACCCTGCCCCCACTACCATTAGAATATACACAAAGCACTCAAATCTTTCGAGCTAATGATCAGGTGACCCGAGAGAGAGCGAGAGAAACACCAAGGGGTATCACCAAGGGTATTAATAATACGATCTATAGTTGAAATCTGAGCCTAAATAAAAAGAAAAAGCAAGTGATTAGGTTTATGAGCAATCTAATTACTTATTCGTTTAAAACGCTATATAAAATAAAGTTTATTATTAATTTGCTGCACAGAGCGGTGAATATTGTTATGCATAAGACAAAGATAACGATCCTGATCAGTTTAGAAATCTGTGTACGCTGTAAGGTTTTTACTTCTTAAACTTTTAAAGTACACGTTTTGAATAGAAAGAAATCCTCTTCCTGTTACAGTATGTATAGCAAACTAGCACGTCTTTTTTCTCCAATCAGAGGGGTGTCAGATGGTGTCAGCCAATCACCATTCTGCGTTGGGTAGCAACGGGTGACTGTTCTCAGGCGGAAGATGTAAACAGCTTAATGTTCGTGTTAAATAATTTTTTAAAATTCAATTAAACGGGCACAATTAAGACATTAAATATACATATACATACTGTATACAGTACAGTTTGCATACGGTAATATGTTACGCGATTAAAAAATAAATAAATAAAACTGGAAGGTTCAGCACCAGCTGGATTCGAGCACACACCCTGCCCGTTGGCAGGCACGCACCTAGACCAGTCGGCTACAGTCAGCTCGCATGAGCAGGCAGGCGAAACAGCCCTACACAGCCCTGCCGCAGTACATGGATATAATCATACCGTTATTAAATTCTTGAGATACGCGATTCCATATTATATTCCCTTTTAATCAAATTCTAAAAGTATGCTTGTTGACTCCGGTATCACGTTAGTTAAAGACTTCGAAGCTTACAATGTTTAGGGAGAAATGGAATACCGGTGTGTATTTTTCCTTGTGATATTTTAAGCTCTAGTTGAATGATAGGTGTCGCATTTTAAATCATTTTCGTAGTTAGAAATTATGAAACGCCCTGTTAAAAGCAAGGAAGTTTTTATGCCCGTTGAAGTAAAACAAAATGCCTGACAAAGTATGGCTTGGACAGATTCCAAGTGCTTGTACAAATGTGCTAAAGAAATTATACTTTGAGTATACAGCTTGTCCAAAGTCATCCATTATTAATACTATTAGTAATATCTCCGGTAAAGGCTTTGATGCATAAATATTTCTGATAAAGGTAGGTTGTGTACTTTTGTCCAACTGAGCAATCTTGCTTTCATAAAATATACCAACATTTTAATGACTGAAGATTAACATGCTGTAATACACTGTTCAAAATTAAAGGCTCAAATGCTGTACATGAGAGGTTAAGCTCCCCCTGGCGGTTTTACAAGGTGACGCCGGATAGTTTCCGGCAGAGCGTCAAATGACGCGCGATTAACACGTCACACTGCGTGACACTGCGAGATGCCGCGCCACGCCCACCGGGGTATGCCGCAAAATAACGCACGCATTTTGAATGGCTGCATCTGTATGTACCAGTGACCATAAAATTAGAATATCTTTAGGTATGGGAAACAAAATGAGCACCAATTTGGGAATTTTCTTCTAAAGGTATACACACCAAGATGTAATGAAGCAGCATTTTATTTTTCTCATGGCTCTTGTGAACAAATACATTGGTTTTCCTTTTTCATCACTTTAAGCATCAAGTGTTCTTTTCAAATATAAAATGCAGCAATTTGAGGCAATGTGACACTTGCATTTTGTGTTCATTTTGTTTTTGTGATCTTGGATTACCAAGAGCAAAGCATTAACAGCAGCTGATCCCAGCCCCCTTACTGATGCCAGTCAGTTCAACTGGAAACCTTGCCAGCATTACCTATTGTATATTAGGCACATGTATGAAAATGTAATTTCATCAATAATTTCACTTAAATAACTAATTATTTTTTACTGTACATATTGTTGTGCGGAAAGCATAATCACTAAAGAGGGTTATATTCGAATCAGCTTTTCACAACACAAGGTGGGCGATTCCTAATTTCAGGATATTTGAAGAAAGATATTTCTGGCCTGACTTATAAGGTTTCTACCTTATCGTGACCTCTTGATGACGTGCTGAAGCTTTAGAATAGAAGATTGTGAATAACGCATCTGCATTCTAAAAACACCAGAGGTAATCCACCAAAACAACTGAAGCTATTATAATCTTCAAAAGACAGAATAAGATAATCCAATTCAAGGACATTTTACAAGACAAATATGATCATTGAATCAAAAGACAACAAAATGACTGTGAAGCAAATGCAGGTGTGCATTACTGGGACTGTTCACAGTGCCAATGTGTTCAGTGCAGTTGCTTACTTCTTATGTATTATTTTTCCCAATTAATCATGAAGTGTAGAGATTGCACAACTGCTCCTACATTATGTCCCTGCCCAGGTCTCCCCGCTCTTCCAATTTCCAGGAAAAGGAGAGCCAACAGACAGAAATATCTACTGAATAATCAAGTTCCGATTCAAGTTTCAAATCAAGTTTCTGAAGTTGACAAAAGTTTAAGAAGTTTCAAAAGAAATTTTGTGTGCTTATGTAGAAGAAAATGCCTCCATACTTAGTCTGCTAACTGCTTCAGAATCTATCTATAAATCTGTTGATATAAATCAGGAACTGTAAGGGGCCTAAAATAGATTCATGCAGCACACCACTATGCACAGGTGCCAATTTAAAAGTTGTGTCCCTTAAAGGTTTCCTGTTAATTGTCAATCAGTTACCAATCCATGTGCACACATTACTTGCAATTCCTACAGTATAACTTTTAATTTGAAACTCTTTTATTACAGACATATTTCTAGAAGTCTAAATACAGTATGTCCTGTTGTATTTTTAGTGTTATCTACTAACCTTGTTGCTTGTTTGAAGAATTCCAGCATGTTAGTTAAATTGCTTGCTCTGTCTATATTTTCATGGATCAATTCAGTCCCCATTTTTATAAATTGCTGTAAAATCTGTAATTCTCCATTCTGCAGACTTTATTCATATTCTAAGCAAGATCTGAAATAACTTGTGAGTTTATAAATGACATTGCTCATTTTCATAAGCAATAGTAGTGAAAATACCATCAGGCTAACTGTTTTTTGCTGCCCTTGACCCCATAGGGCAGGTGTTTCAAACTCAAGTCTGTGGACCATATATGCCCCCAAGTTCTCTTAAATCTGGCTAGCTGAACATGGACACAAATGCAATTTAATCAGACGTGAAGGGCACTCCAGAAAACATAAATTTAATGATTTGTACAAGGAATTCAGTTGCGTTGTAATGATACACTCCGTCATATAGGAGGACAGTACAATACCTATGTTTGTACAGAACTGTGGCGTAAATGATAGCTACCCGATTACAGCAATTGCAAGAAACCATAGAAACAACACGCACTCAATGATGTTAATGGAGGTTTTAAATCAGCATTAAATAAGCATCAGCACATCATCATAACACACAGGCAGAAGACAACATGGTAGAATTGAAACCAAAGCATTGCTGTCATTAAAATAGTACAACATTAAGTGCCACTACACAATGAAACATGCTGGATATAATAAATATCAGGGAAAATAAAGAGAGAAATTGGCTTTGCAGTTTTAAAAAAAGAATATTGCTGCATCAACAACTTTGTTCTGAAAAAAGAATAAAAGAGATGAAGGTACAAGTTGTAGCATGTTAAGTGGTGAGTGCAACGACTGTTAAATTTGGGAAGCCATTCAATATATTTATTTAAGAATGCATTATTAAAGTGTCTGACATTGTATGTCTCAAGAATAGAATTATTTTAGCAACACTAGCCTGTTGACAAATACAGCAGCTGAACTTTCTAAAAATATTGAAAGGCAGCTGAAAGGGCCTGAAAAGGGCAAAGCATTCAGTCCAAGTCAATCAGACTTGATGAGTGTGAGAGTTCTGACCTTATTGACACTGTACAGTTAGTGATATTTATGAGAGGAGGTGATGAAAATGTTGAAGTTACATATAAACTATATAGTCCTTGTCACACAACGGCCTGAGGAAGGCTGAAGTAGGTCTGTTTCATAAAAGAACAGCTCCACCATAAAGCACTAAAGTGAAGTAAGTGCAGTTTATTTACAGTGCTCCCCATTCCCGACACAAGAAAAATAATCCTTCAAATAAAGACAAATCCTTCTTCAATTATTCTTATTGCCTTCTCTCTGATTTTGGTCACAACTATCTAACTCACCAACTGACTGATTATTAGGCCGAGGAGCCAGCTTATATAGTATGTAAGCCCCTCCCCCCCTTTGGAACAAACCATTTCTACTTTTCACAATCATAATTTCACAATTTATAAATACATTCATTCAATTTCTTACAAAAGAACGTCATCAAATATATCTTAATAACATGCAATTTACATTTTTTTATCCTGGTTCAAATCAACTTCAATACAAACAATAACATTTCCCCCTCTTCACATGTGTGTGGTTTTAACCATCTCCATAAATACACCTTTAGAAGTGAAGGTGTATACACTTTAGAAGTGAGGTTAGGTTTGGCCCTCTGAGGCCACCATAGGCTGACCCATCCCGGAAGTGCCAACAGCAAATAAACAGTGAGTATCATTCATTTCAAGAGCTCTCTCTATTCACACCACAATACTCATTTATACCCATATGTACAGTAAGTGTATGTTTTATGTACGTGAATGTACTGTATATGAAATGAAGTAATAGCAGTTTCTAGTCAAGCCCTGAGTATGCACCCTCAGGAACTTATCTAGCAACAGCTCAACGGAAGGTGTATGAATAGTGTGTTTCCTGTCTACCTGTACCTAGTGACAGGCTCCTTTGTCACAGTCCCACTTTTACAGTTTTTTTACAATTGTAGAACTGGAAAAAGTGCTTGGCATTATTTTTTTGCCCTTAATACAATGTTTCTTTAACTTGATCAGATTCTAAGAAATGCAAAGAGACAGACTATATACAGGAAAAAGTAAAGGTTTATTCCATGCTGAAAAGAAACAATGTTTGTGTTTCTTTTCACAAAGAAAAAAACCCACAATGTTTGTGATTGTTTTCAGCATGGAATAAACTTTTACTTGTTTTTGCAGCCTGCGCATGCAGATGCAGCTACCTACTTGAACTACTTCAGACTACAAACAGTACAGGATTGCTTGACATAGTGTGCCTAACTGAGGGGACAGCATCCTAAGCATTAAGTTGATGAACCCTCCCTAACCCTCTATCATAAGGAATGAGGTAGACAGATGCTGCAATGGTGAATATGGAGAGGTGGAAGGAGTGTGAGAGAAAAGAGAAAATGGAGATCCAGGAGGTGATTTATATTTGTCAATATATACTGTATGCAGATTAATAGCAGTTTATATATATATACTCATAAAATTGAAAAAAATGAGTAGAAACCAAGTTGTTTATTGAGCTGTAGGTGGGGTGACGGGACCAAAGGGAATTATCCTGGCTAATCATAAGAAGAAACATTTTCAACACACAGGAAAGAGAGAGGACATGGAAAGAAACAATGGCAGGAAGGAGCATCAGGCAAGAAAACCTTGATGTAATCAGTCTTGGAGACCAGATTCTAGCTAAGCATTTTGAATCTTGTTTAAGAGAACTTGCTGTCTTTAATTTTAAGACATTCTCATTTGTTTTGTGGAATCCTTGGGTGAAAAACCTTCTCTCTTAAATGGTGATGCATTAGAATAGGTAGATAGATTCTCTTTATCTTTTGTGCACCCATTTTATAGGAAAGGAGATTTAGAACTAGCTCTATATTATATCAGGTTACAGGGTTAGCATTCAGGATCTTAGGAACACTGAGATGTCTTGTTTTGTAAAAAGTATAACTTGTATATGTGTTTGTGGTTAAATCTGAATGTCTCAGAAATTTATTGTCCTGTTCATAAATATTAGTTTGTTCTACTTCGCTTCTGAGTTATTACTTTTTAGCCAAAGCTGTGACAGAAAATACTTGCATAATAATAATAAAAAACTTTATTTTATATAGCGCCTTTAAAGGTGGCTTCTCAAAGCGCTTAATGTCAGAGTTTCCATGCTTCAGATTATACCTACCACTCAGATATATCCATGACATTCAGGTGTACTTTAATAATCTAGTTATACAGGTCTATTTTAATCATTATTTTTTCAGATTTATTTTAATGATCTTTTTATTAATTAATTCCCCACTGTCTATTTTCCTGAGACCTTACTACAGTATTTGTAAATATCTGCAGCCATATCACCCTGCAACACAACTGAAATCCCAATGAAGCTCAGCAGGTTTAAGCCTGGCCAGTACCTGGATGATAGACCTCCTGGGAAAAACTCAGGTTGCTGCTGGAAGAGGTGTTAGTGGGGCCGGCAGGGGGCGCTCACCCTGCGGTCTGTGTGGGTCATACTGTAAAAAGGCACCATCCTTTGGATGAGACATACTGTAAAACTGAGGTCCTGACTGTCTGTGGTCATTAAAAATCCAAAGGCATTTCTCAAAAAGAGTAGGGGTGTTACCCCGGCGTCCTGGACAAATTTCCCATTAGCCTTTACCAGTCATGGCTTCCTAATAATCTCCGTAACTCTTTCATAACTCTGTTTCTCCTCCCCACTGTGGTGAGCGTCACATCATCCAGGTGGGGCTGCACACTGGTGGTGGTGGAGGGGAGTTGCCATTATTATTATAAATATAATATATTCTGCCTGTGTCAATTACTGTTATGTGTTCTGTAACAAGATAGTTCTGCAAGACCTTTCATTTCTGAATCTCTGTTGACTATGCCTAAGGATCTCATTTCCAAAATTACCCAATAATTATTGTTGTTTTGATGTTTGGATGTTTATCCCTTTACCCCTTTTTTGAGCAACTCTTGGAACAGTTGTATCAAATGCTCCTGAATAACATTTTTCCTTAAGTCCAATTGGTAGGATATATTAATACTATTTAATTCAGACTTTGTCCTTTGCCGGAGGCATGTAGCTAATTTCTTCCTTAGTGAATATCAAGGTGAATTACTCATTTAGTACATAAGCATTTCACCTTCATTGTCTGCATATTTACAGAGATATTTCACTGCATCCTTTAATGTTCTTTCACTGTTGTAATATTGAAATAACCTTTTATTGTTTACTTGGTCTCCTTTACAACATTTCTTTTTATCTCTCACAACATTTTTATGTGTACTGTCAATTCATTGTACCTTTCTTCGACCGGGCTTGTCATTTTTTTGCCCTGGTCCTAGGAGAACCTGCAAAATTCAGATTTTATTAGATTCAAACACCTGCTATTCTTTTGCTTTCAAAGTAACATTCAACTTTGCTCCATAGAACTTTAAAATAAGATCCTATAAAAGGGAATGCACTATTTTCTTTGTTTATACTGTAAATATCACTGTCCCCTCAAGAATTGCTTGTTTATTATATTAAAGTGATGGGACTCCATTTCAATTTCAACACCAAATGTATTTCCTATAATTCTATGCAGCAGGCACATGAAGCACTAGAAGAAAACATTTCAGCTACTTATTTTGAAAGACTTCTATAAGAGGGATGCTTCTCATGTAAATACCTATAGTAGAAACAACTGTTACTGTAAATGCAGTAACAAAAGGAAAACCAACATTATATGCTTTCCAGAAGTTTTATTAAGTATTTAGATATGTTCAAATTTCAAAATTAACCCATCTGTCACGGCTGACAGATGGCACTCCACTACTCCTGTCATTAGTCCCGTGATTATTGCTGTGTTCCCCAGGTGTACCCTGTTATGTCTAACATTATTTAAAGACTAGCTCCTCCAGTCCTCAGGGCTCAGCATTAGGGTACGGATGTCACCAGGCCCCCCTAGCACCAGGATACGTCCGTCTCCTGAGGGCACAGGCCTCATCCCCGACACCTCCTGTTTCCTGAGCCCGGGGTCTGGAGGAACTTGCCCCGTCACCCTAGGACCTCCATGTTTTTTGCGTGTGTTCGTGTTTTCCCCCTTCCCAGGGATTTTAACCTTGTCGCATCGGAGGATGGATTAACTGTTGACGGACTCATGGACTGTGCCCTGACCTGCCTTCGGACCTGCTTGGATTTGGATGCCACTCTTTGTCTCTCCCACTCACTGTCTCACAGACTATCACTATTATTTTGTGCAGCATTAAACCCCTGTGTGTTTTTCCATACCACGCCTCCTGTTTCTCCAGCTCTTACCGCATCGCATAGGGTCTACTACAAGACCCAACACAGACTGCAGACCCTGTCCGTAACACCACCTGGCTGAGGGTCAGCCCCCTGGCCATTGAATGAGGAGGCTGGGACCCCCATGCAGAGTGAGAAAGGAGTAGAGGAGGGATGTGCAAAGTGAAATGTGAAACAAAGGAGGATCTACATACTGTATGATGTGTATACCTTTGAAAAATTCTGTTGTGAATCATTATTATGATTTAAAACAGCTCAGGAGAAACGCTTGGTTGTTGTCATCCCTCCTATACTTAAAGTTAAGAACTTTAAATATAGCAGAAAAATTCTGAACAGAAAAAAATGTTCTTGCACCACTCACTGATGGTACTCATAGCAAAATTATACAATATGCCAATGGCTAAACAAGGAAAGCATACAAGCAGTACAATCATGCAAATAATACAGACAAAGTACATGCATCGAGTACTGTTTTTCACCAGATGTTACAGAACACAGATATCTTGTTTGAAAATTATGTAAATACAGTTAACTATGAAACTATGTGATTGCTTCCCAAACCCAGTTCTATGGCATTAGCTACTTTTTGTCATTAGAATTGGCATTTTTTACTTTTCAACAATTCATAAAAAGGCAAAGCTTTTTCATGTCACTAAAGGTGTAATATTGCATGGACGATACTTTCACAAGCACATCATGAAGTTTTCGACTGTGTCAAGAATGCCAGGGAAGGAAACTGGTGCATAAAATGTTGGCATGATGTAACCCCTGGGACAGGGCACAGGTGCGCATCCCATTCCTGGCAATACAGGCAGACTACCGAGCCTCTAGGAGACAGAGTAGTGCAAGAGAGGAAAGCACTGTGAGCCAAGGTGGAAGCTTGCTAAACCAACACCACTGCAGTGTATTGTAAGGACTATGGTCCTTTATTCAAGAACCTGAGATGTTAATAGAGAAATGCTTGAACTCAGACAAGACTGAAAGGGTAGGCTGTGTAAAGTAAACAAACTGTTTGAAAGTTATTTGGATGATTAGCTTGCTGTGTTAAAGCTCAAGTAAAACGACCAAGGAAAATACACAGAAAAGGAGCTGACAAGCAGAGAGCACCTGAACTCAAGGACGGAATAAAAAACTCCAAACAGCAGCCATATCGCTCTGCAACTCACAACTGGCAACCCACTGAAGCTAAGCAGGTGTGAGCCTGGTCAGTACCTGGATGGGAGACCTCCTGGGAGAAACTAAGGTTGCTTCTGGAAGAGGTGTTAGTGGGGCCAGCAGGGGGCGCTCACCCTGCGGTCCATGTGGGTCCTAATGCTCAGTATAGTAATGGGGACACTGTACTGTAAACAGGCGCCGTCCTTCGGATGAGATGTAAAACTGAGGTCCTGACTCTCTGTGGTCATTAAAAATCCCAGGGCATTTCTTGGAATGAGTAGGGGTGTAACCTTGGCATCCTGGCCAGATTTCCCATTGGCCCTTACCAATCATGGCCTCCTAATAATCCCCATCTATGAATTGATAGATTCAGAGATTATTATCTCCTCCCCGACAGCTGGTGTGTGGTGAGCGTTCTGGCGCACTCTGGCTGCCGTCACATCATCCAGGTGGGGCTGCACATTGGTGGTGGTGGAGGGGATCCCCATTACCTGTAAAGCACTTTGAGTGGAGTGTCCAGAAAAGCGCTATATAAGTGTAAGCAATTATTATTATTAAAGGAGGAAAGACGGACAGACAAAAGAAACAACAATGGAAGTGGCTGAACACACAGAGAAAACAGATGTGGCTGAAGACCTGGAGCCACAAACTGACAGAGATTTACTTTTGCTCTGAAATAATAAAATACGGTGACTTATTTCTTTCCTTTGTGACATACCAGGAGCAGAATAGCTACCCTAGACATTTAGGTAGTGTACTGAGTAAGTCACATACTCAACACATTAACTAGGTTTATTTTAGTAGTTTGATTTTTCTTTTGATAATCCAATAAAAGACAAATTAACACAAGCCCCTGTAATCTAAACGTATTTAGAACTTTAACATAGCACTTTATCACCTAGATTAATTTATTTCAGGACTATATTGCACACATCATGATCTCCTGTTATTTTTTAATTCTTTATTATTTGAGACTGTTTCTGTGTTCCTTTTTTAAAAAATATAAAAGCACAGCTTCCATTTCAGTGGATCAGACTGCACAGAAAGAAGGTTCTTTGACATTAGTGATCAGTATTGTATACAGCAGGCTACCGTAAGCTCCAAACTATAAAAAGGAAAATGAGGTGTAAAAAATGCAAATGTGCCCTGTACTAATGAGGTCTTAAGGGCCCTAATTTAAAAAGGGGAAATCTGCTGCACTCAGTAGTACTGATAACCATGAATTCAATGCAGTCGTGAACAATCTGCAATAATGAACTACTAGGCTACTAGGCATACATACTGAGTATACAACAGTTCTCATTGAAATAAATTACTAAGTAAATGCAGTGTTAAGAACTTGTAACATGTGCTTCTGCTTAATTAGAACTATTTGCTAAATTTACTTTAGCAAAGTTACTAAAGCAAATTTCGCTGTAGTGACAGATTCAAATGGCAGTTGCTTCCTTTTTATTTAATCTAACTGAAATCACCTCATCCTTCAAGGGCTCTACAATGCTTCTCAAGGTCTGGATGGTCTAACAAGCTGTCTGTTAGGGTACAGATCTAAAATTCCTGGGGTGTGGAGCACAGCAATTCACTATAGTTAAGCTATGTATTGCATCAGTTACAAATTTAAGTTACTCATTGAAATGCAGTGCAGCACAGATCCATTACAGGGAAAGCATGGTACTAAATTTCTTCAGATCAGATGCACCAAGTACTCTGCCTTCAAAGTAATCAAATGATCCAAGAAGGATCCCTTTTCTTCCACAAATGCTAGTAATTACTGCAGAGCAGCTGATACTTAGAGCCAAAGTCACATCTTCTGAATTGATGAAGTAAACAAAGCAGTATTTAGTAAGGATTGCCTTGTTTGGAGCACTAATTGGTCTACTAGTGAAGGAAAGGTAATAAAATAAGGGTTTCCTGACCTACGGTTCAATAGACATTAGCAACTTAATGGAGAAAAGATTATGGTTGTGCTTAATGGTTGTTTTGTATTGTTTTGTATTGATTATAAAACAATGATAAAAAAGAAAGAAATGACAACAATCAAAACAAAAATAAGGCATACAGAATATTAGTAATTTGATTCTATTCCTTCCACTTCCCTTGGCAGAATACAGCCTTGTATGGATAATCACTCATCCAATACTAATATTTTATAATTTCCTCATGTTTAATTATTTCCCAGATCACTGCAATATACTGTATATTGATGAAAGGTAAACTACCACTAGGATAATTCTAAGAAAACAGAAAAAAATGTGACAAAAACCAAGTTATTATTACCTCATTCATAATTACTTTCCATGATGAAAAAGCTATAAAGGAACATATTTTGTTAGGAATTTGCAAAAGAAACACTTCAAACAATCAACACAAAGACAGAGCAAGCAGAACTGGATGAGTCAGACAGAACAAATAGGAACAGGGCTTCTGAGCGCTCAACCAAGAAACTCATCGTATGCGTTAGTTGAGCTCTATGACACAAAAAATGCAATCTTGGGTCATATCATTGTTTGACTGTGACCAGAATTGCCCATGTGAAGGAGCTGTGCACTGTTGGGGGCAGTGTTGGGATTAACTAGCCATAGACTGTTCCTTGCTCCATGTATTGGAATTAGTAAGAACTGAATTGAACTGGGTACTATTGATTCACAATATTATATTGCAAACAACATTGTGTCTTTTGATTTAATTCATGTCATAGACAATGGCATAAATTAAAATATTTGTAAGTAAGGTTAAACAGCTCCCTGACTGGATTACATACAGTCGAGTCTTGACATTCACGAGGGTTAAGTGCAGAGAACTGCTGTGAGTAAGATAAGATAAGATCAGATAAGATAAGATCACTTTATTAGCCATATACAATTTCTTGCATTAGGAATTTATCTTTTCGCATATCCCAGCATGCTCTCCATGAGACACAGACACACAGACAGGAATAGCCAAATTCACATATCACCAAGTCCGCCCCTAATTTACTGTACTGTACAATGTACTACAGTATATAGTATGTACTGTATGGTTAACACACATGATTAATCATCCATTATATGATAATTTAAGTATTAATGTACTGACTCGTAGTCAACTAAAATAACTGATAAACTAAAACAAACAACATTAATCACAAACGTGTAGGACCAGCTAAAATAAACAACATGAATTCTTCCTTTCTCTCTCTGCCAATGAAGTTGACACCAGCCTGTCATTCCCAATGCCTCTGACACAGAGCTGGGAATATTTGTCACAATACACAAACAAGACCATGTTGAGATGTGAATGTAGATACTAGCAGTAGCCACCAAGGAATGGGGCAGGGTGAGGTTGACTCTCTAACTAGATTTGATTCATTATTCTAGTCTTTTGTGTGACTTTCTGAAGCATGCCTTGGCTCAGTAGGTGCAACAGCTATGCTTGAAAAAAGCATAATCCAACATTAACTATTTTTAAATACTGAAAATGAAAAAAAAACAGCATTCTAAGACGTACATTGCTCCCTAATTATCAATGTAGAAATTAGGAAAATGTATGATCATATTTCATTCTGCCTGGACTGAATGGTTAAACAAATGTATAAAGACAAAAGTCTGACTTTATTCAGAAATGAGAATCATATTTTGAAACCAAGTTGCAGTTTTTGCAATATTTGTTATCCTGGAATTAGACTACAAAGGAACCCAATTACTTAAAGCAATAGACTATTATTAAACATGTTTTTGCCCATGTTAAAGTAAATGCACTATATGCCCAAAGAAAGAAAAGGCTATTGGGTTTTCTATTCAGTAGCCATTTTTAGACCTACTGTATGTGACCAAGCCAACAACTCCGGACAGCATTAAACTCATCTAATTCTTTTGGATGATTCTTTTGGTTTTTACCATGACATTTTCCCATTTAATAAAATATCATATCTTAGATTATATATTTCATTTGATACAAATCAAATTTCTTAATTGATGGACCTACCTTATATTATGGTCAATTCAGAGGCTGTGTATGTAGACTATAAATAATAACCTTTGAACAACAGTCCTTGAATTTACAAATGACACTACCAGCTCCATTTGCAAAATTTCTGAGTCTCCCTCTTCTTACACTTGCAAAAAACAGACTTCTTGGCAAAAAGTACTCAAGAGATTTATCTTTCCACATTTATACTTAAGTAGCTGATAGGAGACAGTTCAAACTTCTCCATTTGGGAGTGCAGAATCAAGAACTTCTTGCAAAGAAGACAAAACCTTAAAATTCAGTCTCCCCAGATTGTTTACAAATAATGTAAAGTGTCATGCTCTATCATTCCCTGTGGCTTCACTGCACTGCCTCTGTTCCAACAAAGGGAATAAAAATAAGATGGAAGAATCTTTTTGAAGGGGGGGGGGGGGTGTTTTAGTTAGAATTAATAAGTAAAAAAAAATCCACTATGATCGGTTAGCGTAAGTCCCTTTGACTAATCAATCTCTATTCATTGCAATGAAATAGGAAGTAAGATAAGAAAACCTCAGAACAAAACTTTTCTAATTCTTGTTTGTATATAACTGCCACCTATCCACCTTCATCAAAAGGAAAGTTTTGGATAAAATATTTATGTATTACAAAATGCTGAGGGACATATATAAACACACTGTATGAGCCACAACTTTTCTACATACAGTACTGTATTTTAATACATATTTTGAAAAAGCAGTAAAAGCACCACAAACTGTATGTGACACGATTGCAGTGTTTGTTTATACAGGAAAGACCAATCCATGTTACTCGCACTACATATAGCAAAACATCTTTAAAATGGTTTTACATTTCTTATGAACAGCAGTTTATTTTCTAGACAACTTTATAAAAACACTATTGTTTTTATGTTCCTTACCATCTACAGTACAGTACATTAGGGGATTTATTTATTAGTGTCTCTAATCCAGGAGCCCCAGTTCAGTCGGTTCTATAGGTCATCTTCAACACCCAATTTTTAAAGTTTAGGAAAACATGGAAATTATTGATCAAAGGGCAGGTAACTTGTTTGTCCTTTACTTTGAAGTCAATTCTAATATTCATTCCAAATTATAACATGACATAATTTCAAGAAATCATAGTGAAATTGTTCTGTCTCTAGAAACAGAGGTTGATGATTCACCTTAAGACCATAAGAAAGGTTACAAATAAGAGAAAGAACGAGAGGGAAGCCATTTGGCCCATCTAGTACATCTGGTAGTTAGTAACTGATCCAAGAATCTCATCTAGCCATTTTTTCAAAAAAGCCAGGGTATCAACTTCAGCCCTGTTCTCAGTTTTAAATATACTTTCACGTAAGGATGCACTTCCTCCTCTAAGGTTTCTCCAGGTGCAGGGTCGGAAACTTAATATTACTATTCTAGCTCAATGATTTCTATATCTTTCAAAACAAATTAAAAATGATCATTGAACACAATTTGTCTCAAATGCTCATCAAAAAGGTATTGGAAAATACAAGTGACATAAATATAACAGGATACAATAAATACAATTTCTTCTGTTATAATTTGCCCACAACTTAGATAATGACATTTATTTGGTGACATCCTATAATTCAAGAGATCCTTCATTACAGTCATGAATTAAAGAGAGGAAAGGTTTACTTGGGAAGTTAATTTCTAAATTGCAAGTTACTTATTATACAACACACTTAGCTGTTAAGAATCAGCTGACTTTCAGTGTAGAAAATGCCACCTCTGTTAGATTTTCTTCTTTTACTTTTGAAATCTTTATTTTATAAAACACAATAAAGACATCACACAGCAGGTCTTTCACAATAAAACAGCAGGATGCCCTAAAAATAAAGAATAAAAAGACAGTTTGTAATCTTCCTCAGAAGTGAAGAAACTGCATCTATTTAAGACACACCAGCCAGCATCTGTCTGTGCAAGCTGTTTTGTAGAGTATCCAGAATCCATCGTTTTATTTGTTTTAGTTGGACAGAAAAAAATCTTTGTTCTTTACAAGAAACAGCAAGTTCTTTAACTACTTATATTAAGCAGTTAACTAGTTATATTAATACAAAACAGACTGGAAGTTACTAAGAATTTCAGCGATTTCTCTTTTTTTTTATTGAACATGCACTCTTGTGGTTGAGCCATGATCTGCAATGGGAGTACAGAACTGTACTCAGATCATATGGAGATTTAGCTGCTGGCTTTTATTTCCATTTTCTGTCAGACAGTGAATTGTGCTTGGTGTCAGCAAAAATCTAAAAAAAGGGCAGTCATTTAACCTTTCACCTAGTTTAAGAAATACAAATTTAATTCACATGATGGTAGCTTTCTAAGCCAAGCAAAAAATCACTAATGATAACATTCCGATGCTGCTACCTAGATAGTAGCTACACTTACTGACATTTAGCCTTTCAGAGAGAATTTAAGGGAATTTTACAAATACTGTACATTTCTATTTACCTTGAACAACGAGGAGAGCATTCGTTTGGGTTTTTATTGGGCTGTTTGTAACTGTTGGCTTAAGTCTGCTTACCTCATTTTCTAGATGAAACACATTTCAGTGACAACTGTTATTAACCTAGAGGTACCTGTCTCACACATTTTGCCTGATCCCTTACATAAACAGTTTTTCCATCTGCACTATGGGGAGCTGTGAACATGGTACAGTACATCACCAGTATCTGCTCTACATGGTGATGTTAGCTGATGCTAGTATGCTAGTATCTGCTTGCCCGCAGCCATATCACTCTGCATCTCACAACTGGCTACTCACTGAAGCTAAGCAGGTGTGAGCCTGGTCAGTACCTGGATGGGAGACCTCCTGGGAAAAACTAAAGTTCCTGCTGGAAGAGTTGTTAGTGGAGCCAGCAGGGGGCACTCACCCTGCGGTCCATGTGGGTCCTAATTCCCCAGTATAGTGACGGGGACACTATATTGTAAACAGGTGCCGTCCTTCGGATGAGACTTTAAACCAAGGACCTGACCGAGGTCCTGACTCTCTGTGGTCATTAAAAATCCCAGGGTGTTTGTAACCCCAGCGTCCTGGCCAAAATTCCCTTTGGCCCTTACCAATCATGGCCTCCTAATAATCCCCATTTATGAACTGGCTTCATTACTCTGCTCTCCTCCCCACTGATAGCTGATGTGTGGTGAGCAGTCTAGTGCACTATGGCTGCCGTTGCATCATCCAGGTGGGGCCGCACACTGGTGGTGGTGGTGGCCCCTGGCGGGTGTTACACCCCTACTCTTTTCGAGAAACACCTCTCAGGTGTTTCTCGAAACTGCACTGTCCTCTTCCTTCCTTTCACCCTACTCTTCACTTGGCTCTACGTGCACAACGTATTCAGCTCTTTTCACCAACTCTTCACTCCGTGTTTTCATTAATTTGCTGGATCTGGAGTATTCGACTTGATGAACTCTGTGTCACCCAATCTCCATCTTCACTGACAACACTGTAACACATGTAGGCACTGGGGTATTAAACTTGATAAAATCACCGTCACCTAGTAACATCTGCGCATCAATAATAACTTCAGCTTAACTCTTCAACCTTTATTCTTCACCAAACACCAGATCTTCATTAACAACCTGTAACTTCTTCTACCACAAACTTTCCCACCTGATCCCGTTTGGCCTGCTTCCCTTACACAACAGCAGCTTATAGTACCTCCATCTAGACTCTGTCAGAGGTGTGAGGAGAAGGTAGTCTTGCTGTCTTGCTGAGCGATTCCCCTGGGCCAGACAAAGTCCTCTTGTCTGCAGCCTTTTTTATTGAATATTCATGGCACAACACGGCAGTGACTGAAAAGCACCTCGGCTTCTGTAATATGAAACAATCATGATAAAAGTTTTATCACTGTATTACTGTAATGTGCAGCAAATACTCATGATTGTTTACATTGTGCTTCTGTATGCCGTAAACAAGACAACAAGATAACCATCAGTCCCTGTTCACTGTGTGAAGATGGCTAGCAGCAATAGTGCCAGAAGCACCTGACCATGGATATTGTGTTGTAGGAGATCTCACCCTTCAATGAGGTGTCAAAACGAGGCCCTGCCTACTCGGTAAATATAAGATCCCAAGTCAGTTTTCAAATGAGTAGAGGTGTTAAGCCAGGTGGAGTTTAACGTGGGCTTCGTGGGCCTCTACCTCTACCGCTCCTACCTTTTTGTATTAAGTTTAGTTTAAGTACCTTCACCTGCATCTTGTCCCCCTTTTTTTTTATTTAAGCCCAGCGTGTCCTCAGTTTGGTGCTCAGCTTTGGAAACTCAGGGGTAGCCTGAGGGCAAGGCCTTTTCCCCAGGCATCCTGACCTCTGAGTCCGAGGCTCGGAGAACCCAGTTCCCTTATGTTTTTATTATCTGTGCTCCTGATCCCAGTTCCC
The DNA here is from genome assembly GCF_055471065.1 of Atractosteus spatula. Taxonomy (NCBI): domain Eukaryota; kingdom Metazoa; phylum Chordata; class Actinopteri; order Semionotiformes; family Lepisosteidae; genus Atractosteus; species Atractosteus spatula. The sequence goes on from NC_142707.1 coordinate 77,600,505, forward strand.
CGTTCCGGTTTTTAACTGGCTTTGTCTCAGATGGACCTCCCAGCATTGGACATTGGACTGCGCCCGAACTACCCCATTGGACCTCCCTTGGATTTGTGATCTGCTCCCTTTCTCAGTGCACCGGATCGCTACTGTCACCGCCTCCTGTCTGTCAACTCAACCTTCCCTTATGTGCTTCCCCAGACACTTCCGGATACCGTCATGCATTGGGAATTTGAAGATTAATACAAATAAACACAATAAGTCTTAAGCAGTCATAATGGCATACCTCTGAAAAATGAAGACAAAAGTTTTAAAATCTTTTAAATATCCTAGGTTAAAATATCTACCTCCAAGGATGCATTTCTATTTCATAAGCAAAAAAGTGGGATCAACTATTTTATTACTGTTTTGTGACACCCTCCTGGTTTTCTTTCTCTAATTAATCTTTGCTGTTCACCTAAACAAGGAAAAGACAGCAGTTGCAAGGTGTGAATTAATTTATTTATACTTCACTCTAGAAGGAAATCCACAGTTAAAAGTTGATTTTTTATTAAGAAACAATAATCTGTGCTTGTGGCTGGAATGTTGCTGGTTTGTATCCCGTGGCTGGCAGAGGAATCCTACTCCGTTGGGCCCCTGAGCAAGGCCCTTCACCCCAACTGCTCCAGGGACGCCGTATAAATAGCTGACCCTGCGCTCTGACCGCAAGCTTCTCTCCCTGTCTGTGTGTCTGTGTCTCATGGAGAGCAAGCTGGGGTATGCAAGAAGACGAATTCCTAATACAAGAAATTGTATATGGCCAATAAAGTGATGTGATGTGTGATCTTCAAATCTTCTGACCTTATACAATAAATCATTTACTGTCCTAAAAAACAAAACAGAAAACCCTATGTAAAAGACCAGAAAAATAACAATTAAGTGACAGTTCAAAAAGTACAGGGAAATGTTATTTCACTGTTACATCATACATACTGTGGTGTCTCCGGGGGGAAATAGGTAAATGTAATAAGTACGAAAGTACTCAGACCACACACTCTTCTTTTATTTTCGAGAAGTTTCCACCTTTTCTTTCGTTCGCCCGTCTTCCAAACCAGTCCGCAATCCGTTTTCTCTGTCCTTGTTCAGTCCGTGTTCCAAAAGTCTGTAAAATCCCACAAATCCGCGCCGAGTCCAAATCACAAGCCGTATACCGTTATCCTTTATTTTTTCCGTAAATCCGTTGTCCTTAAATCTTAATCCACTCCAACCAAACTCCACTATCTCCTCCAAAATGCATTCACCTACTGGCTTCCGCGCCGGTTCACTGTTTCCGGGGCATATATATTTTGTTTCCTGATGAGACCCACCTGCATCTCGTTGTCTTTCAGACTGAGCCCTTTCCATCTGCGGGTCAGCTGGTTTCTCTTAGCGGCCATCTTGGTCAGATCGTTCCTAAAATACCTGTCCTGGATTACCCTTCCTCTGGTCCTCTTAGAATACATTGTACAATTTTTTATTATAAAAAATGCCAGAATGCAGAAAACCTTCCTAGAAAGGTGAAAACATTTCTCCCCTCACTGTGATGCACCATAACTGTAGCACCAATAAGACAACTACAAGTGGTGGAGAATTTATCATTGAGATTGATTTCAATGACATAGTCAGGATTAAAACAATTACACTACATAGCATACAAAACAATCTACACAAACACAACAACAAACAGGCACAACATATTCTCTATTTACACATGACTGTGTGGCTAGATTTAACAGCAACCGCATCATCAAGTTTGCTGATGACACTACAGTAATCAGGCTTTTTAGCAAAAATGATGAAAACACCTACAGGAGCAAGGTAGCAGAGCTGGTGGAGTGGTGCCACAACAACAACCTCGCACTTAACATCGGCAAAACAAAAGAGATTATAGTGGACTTGAGGAAGCACGGAGGACGTCACACACCCATCATCATTCACGGGGCTCAAGTCAAAACTGTCAGCACCTTAAGGTTCCTCGGCCTCCAGATCACTGAGAGGCTGAGCTGGTCATCCTCACTAAAGCCCACCAGCGCCTTCACTTCCTGAGATAGTTAAGGAAGTGGGGGATGAGCAAGACAACAGTCACCAATTTTTACCGTAATACCATTGAGAGTGTCCTGACTGGTGGTATTTCGATGTGGTATGGTGGAGCCACAGTACAGGACAGAAAAGCCATACAGAGGGTTGTGAGGTCAATGCAGAAAATCACTGGGACCGAGCTACCCTCCATCGACCAGATATATCTCGAGCGCTGCCAGAACCGGGCTCTGGCTATACTTTGGGACCCAATTCACCCTGTTTTCACCCCTGGGTTCTGGTAGGAGGTATCGCAGTATAAGAACACTGACCAATAGATTCAAAAACAGTTTCTTCCCCCAAGCAGTCCGTATCATAAACAGCTCTATTAGCAACTGCACATATTAGCACCTGCACTTTCCTACTGCATTGTTTGCACTATGTTCTCTCTTGGCTGTATTATAACATCTATTGTCTAAAGTTATTGTCCATGTCTGTTTGGCATTTGTGCTTATTTTTTTCTCTGGTTTTACTGGGTACGACTGAACGAGTAAGCATTCCAATACACTTGTTGTATATAGCAAATAAAAATCTTGAATCTTGAATCATATGACAAATCATGACTTGAATAAGCAGAAAGTTAGAAAAGTGTCAGAAGCTGGGAAAAAGATTACATCCTTTTAACTGAAGGTTGGTGTACCTCAGGATATCTCTAGGTCTTGTACAAACGGTTGGAAACCCAATTTTCCAGAGCCCCAGTCCAGAAGGGTTACACTATTACTAATATTTAAAGCAGCAGCTGTTCATGCTCATTCCAATCCAACAGTTTTGGTGCAATAAAGTCCTTAACTCCTAATGAATTAAGCAGCTGGATGAATATATCAATTAAGGAGCTGGTCGTATCAAAGTACTTAAACTAAATGGACTGGAGTGGTTAATAAACAGAATAGCCTTGTACTAAGGACAACACAATTTATTCCTGAGAAATCAAGCAGAATATATATTAAAGTAAATTAGACATCAATTTGACCAAAATATGAGCACCTTCAGCTCTTGAGGTGCAAAGGTCTCTCTATTGCTCATTTGCTCTCTTAATCTCAGACTGCTTTCTAGATTGAATAACTCTTCCTATGTCAAAACAGGTCACCTTTAAGACTAACATGACTTGGGATGACCAGGGCCTGGGCTGGAGAACCCTGGTGTAAAGGCTAAAGAGACATTGAAAACCATCATAATAGGCAGTTATGTTCTATTCTAGGCAAAGTCTTCCACCCTTGAGATGCTTTAAATGGGCACTCCTGTGGCTTATAAATAGATAAATAATATTACAAAGTTGAGTTTCCCCTTTAAAATGTTTTTCAGATAATGGGAAGTGTGGGCAGAAGAAGTGACAAGCATAAGCAAGAGTTACCAGTTAAGTATAAAATATTTAATGTTTATCTTCACAATGTTAAGCAGGTGACTACAAGCAGATAAAACTAATGGCCTGAGACGCTGCACAGCATAGTAAAAATAACTTTGGTGTAATATTTTATGAATGCATTTTTAATAAACAATATCAAGTTTTAAATAAACCAGCGGCTTCTAAAGAATCAATGTGACTTGGGAAGCAAAATGAATTTATAATTCTTAAAAGCTATACGGCAACTTATTACTTAGGATATTAGAAACTTTCTTCTTTAAATTTTACTGTAATATGGTATTATGGCATCTACCATTATGTCTTTAAGCTTTCTGTGTATTTTCAACCATTCAGCCACGTACTTAAAAACACAAGAATCCATCAGTTATGAAACATGGTATTAGGATCTTAGGTATTTTTCTGGATTGAAGTGCTACTTGCTTCAGCATATTTGTAATTAGAATGCAACTGAAAAGTGATGTTGATCACTTGTTTATAATTGTTTGTTTTGTATTGCATTTAATTTTTTCAGTAACCTAATTTAACCCTGGTTATTTGAGCCATCTGTTATATTAAAGATATGCTGAAGAATATAATCTCAACATAAAATATCACTGAACTTTTATTCTGCATGAAACATAAAATTCCAGTGTTTGAACTCTTTAATGTCTTGTTAAAAGTACCTAGAATGCAGGTGGAGTTTAATGTTTTCTCTTAATTAGGATAGAAAGATGACTAAGAAAACAGTAATTATGGTCTAAAGGGAGTTGTCTTACTTGAAAATACACACTGAAATGCTCAAGCCCTATCCATCTTCATATTTATCCGTGAAGCCCATTTCTTCCATTAAATTAATTGAGCTCTATGGATATTTCCTGTACTTCAAGAATGATGGCATTATGCACTATAATGAAGAACCTTTACAAACAAATCTTCAAGCATTTAGGCCTTGTACCTCCCAATGAACTCAATAAGATATTCTCAAACAAAGGAAGACAATGCACAGGTTTGAAGAGGTTTGAAGGTTTGTTCTCCAGTGACACTCTTTTTCCTTAATTTTTAAGAAGTGACCAATAGCTGATTAGAGATTCAATAGCAGGATCTAAGGCCTGCCAGACATCTTCCACAAGCCCAGACTACTCATAAGTGTTATTGTTCTGCACTCTAATAAACAGGCCTAATGGAGATACTGAGTCTTATGTGTGATCTCATCACATCAGTACAAAATCCCTCTTTGTTCTCGCAATCATGCATTCATGACCAAGAAAGGACAGCCACAGTATTTTTGGGGATCACTTTCTCACAAACACCACCATTCATTAACTCTCTGTAGGAAAGTCTTTAGGGAACAAGTCCTTATTGAGACGCACAAAGCACCAGGGATAATGTAGCTTTTTCTCTCCCAGTTGAATACTGACTATTTCAGTATCGTTTCCTGGGGAATGGTACTGGATCTTTGAAACCGTGCTAGATTCCTGACCTACTTCATTAAGACCTGACCTCATTATATTTAAAGAGGTGTGAATAACTTAGCCTGGGAAGTGAGAGTAAAAGAGAAGTCATCATCTGAAAATAATAATTCAATTAAAGAACAGCAGTGCCAACTAATTAGATATAGCCCATTGATAATTATTTTCCCTCTTACAAATGTGGATCCCCTCTTTACCACATGTGTGCTGTATTATGTAATGCCAACTGACTATAGAAGCCCAAAAAAGTCAAGGCTAAACCAACTTGTAGACACTTACTTTTAAAACTGCTTACTATTTTGTTCTTACAGCTACAATGGAGAAAATGAAAAAAAGTAAAACATCTGAACTTATATCTCACATTTTAAAACATGCAATAATGTTACATACAGTTACACACCTATGGTGTTACCACAGAACAGTACATTAACCTGCTAAGCCAGTAGCTTAGTTCAACAGTTCACATACTGTAGTTTTTGCAATCTGAGAATTGCTAATAAGCCTAAAGTTTATTTTTTTTCAGAGACACCTGGGCTTATTTTGCGAAATGGAGTGCTAACAAAAGTTCGGGAGGGATGAGGGGAGCCTGACTAATTAAGCTCAGCATCCACAACCTTCAACAAAGCCTGATGTAATTTCTCAGAGACCCATACATACCAAACGTCACCTTCTCCTCTTACTTGGTCGTTTTGCATCCCTCCTCCACTCCAGCCCCAGATCCAGTACCATTCCCCAGGAAACGATACTGAAATAGTCAGTATTCAACTGGGAGAGTTGCAGCTGCCCCTTGGTCACATTTTCACCAGGAATGGTTGCAGCTGCCCCTTGGTCACATTTTCACCAGGAATGGGGGTCCTAGCCTCCTCTTAGCCTCCCGTAGCCAGGAGTTCGGCTCTCAGCCATGCAAGTTAAGCCACGTTTCCACAAACCCAATAAATGATTCCACTTTCACGTAGTCTTTGGCTGCCTTCATTCCTCGTGAAATGTTTTTAAGGCTATGTTCCCGAATAGATATTTCTTACAAATAATTTCTTGGTAAAAAGAATGCAAAAAGAAGCAGGATAAAAGTCTTTATTTAATTTAGTTTCTTAATTTAGTTTTAATTTACTTAACTTATTTAATTTTGAACACACATTTAACTACTGCCAAGTAATATGCAGGTTTAAGGATTACACTGTTTGTGTAATTTGCTGCTGTTTGTATTCCAGATGATTAAAGCACCTTGAATGTTATAGAAAAAAATGAAAATCAACCCAGGGAAGCAAATATAGATTACAACAGTTTTAATCTACATTTGTTTTGCTATTTAGAAACTTTAGTAGTGGACAGACACAGTGAGGACTGTCAGAAATAAATGGTAGATAACCATCATAATTCATATTCCTATGGGTATTACACACTATACCTCTACGCATATAGTCCAGAGTACATACTGTGATCGCACATACACAAATACATACATACTGTAAAAGCACAAGATGAACTGCAACAATTAGGTATGAATTTTCATTTGTTTGTCGCTGCCAAGTAAGAGGAAGTCTGAGAGAAATGTAATAATAGGGAAAGAAAGAAGTCAGGCTGAAAAAAAGCAGAAGACCCCTCTGTCAAAGGAACAAAGTAAAGAGTTCAGCAAAACCTCAGTCCAACCACTTTGTCACAGGCTTCAGCACCACAGAGAAGATGTCTTACTCTCTCACACATGAATGCCTTTATTATGTGCAGATGTTCTGTCCTCTCTATAGCTCCTCTACAGCGAACAAGTTGAATCATTATTTTGCTGTTTGACCAGAAATGAAGCATGGCTTATTGCCATTTTCAGACATCCGTGCTTTTTCACCTCCTTTTTTCTCAAGATTATGCACTTCCAGCTAAGCATAATCTGTGGTGTTTCCACCCCACTTTTCTGACTACAGAAAGCATGTAAATGTCTTCCAACTGTTGTCAAATGACCAATCAGAAGGAATTTTGAGTACTTATGCTATAGTTGCCTCCATTTTTATAATTACAAATTTTAACAGCAACAGTGAAACACATTTTGAAGAAAACCAACACCCTTCTGAGGAAATGTAGTGTGAGCAAAGGGGTCAAAGCTGGTTTTCTCATTACAAAGTGGAGATGCAATGACATTGTACTCCTATATTTAATTAAAAATAAATGAAATAAATATTTCATTTAAAAAAAAAGAAAGAAAATTAAACCCCAGGGCATCTTCTTGTGAACATACTGGTGAGAGAATTTGATATCCAATTAATAAACTGCAATATTTAATTCACTATATTGTATAAGTTACTTCATGTTTTTAAAGCATGGAGCTCAGATATGTTTACTGGGTTGTAAGACTGTTTTGTCTATTTTCCTCTCTCTTTCTCTCTTACGTGTTCCAATCCTTTGAGTATATAACACCTGCTGTCTATACTGCAAGTCACTTAATGTGATGAAAACAACATATACCTAATAATCATGGTATTACATCAGGTTTTGATTGGTAAACTTGACCTCATCGTTTGGAATAAATGCTATATCGATGCACCTTTGCCTCAGGCAACCAAGGGAAGCAGAAGACCAGGCTGCAACCAGAAGGCCTGGGGGGATGTCAAACACTTTCACTAATTTATAGGGAAAAAGGATAATATCCCCTTCTACTGGTGATCTGGAATTAAATTTATTATTCTAACAGGTTCTGTGTAGTACTAATTGTCCTAAAGTCTGTACTAATTACAGTACCTTGCAAACATATTCAGAACATTAAAAAGTTTGTTCACATTTTGTTGCTTTAAAACTTGAAGTCATGACATTTGAAGTAATAATAATTAATTTATTATATGCCTAACCTACTCCACACATTCAAGTAAAAAAACAAAAGAAAGAAGTTAAAAGATAATTCACATGAAAGAAAAGTGAAAAGGTCATAATTGCATAAGTATTCAAACTCTGCTGTGATACAATTGCAAAATAAATGCGGCACACTAACTCTGAACACTGGGGTCCCCCAGGGGTGTGTACTTAGTCCATTACTCTACTCCCTCTACACCCACGACTGTAAGGCCAAACACGACACCAACTCCATCATCAAATTTGCCAATGACACCACAGTTGTAGGTCTGATCACAGACAATGATGAGAGGGCCTACAGGGAGGAGGTCAATCTCCTTACAACGTGGTGTGAAGACAACAACCTCACCCTCAACGTCAGCAAAACCAAGGAGCTGATCTTTGATTTCAGGAAACTGCAAAACAGACATGCCCCTATCCACATCAACGGAACTGAAGTGAAAAGGGTCAGTAACTTCAAATTCCTTGGCGTCCATATCACCGAGGACCTCACATGGTCTCTCAACGCCACCTGTCTGATCAAGAAAGCGCAACAGCACCTGTACTTCCTAAGACGGTTGAAGAAGGCTAAGATATGTCCCCAGATCCTCACTAACTTTTACAGATGCACTACAGAAATCACACTGACAGGTTGCATCACAGTGTGGTATGGCAACTGCAGTATTGCTGACCGCAAAGCCCTACAGCAGGTGGTGAAAACTGCCTAGTCCATCACTGGGGTTGCCTTCCCATCCATACAGGACATTTATGACAGACGGTGCTTGAGGGAAGCTCTAAGCATCATCAAAGACCCCACACACCCCAGCTACAGATTGTATGACCCTCTACCATCTGGAAAACGGTACTGAAGCATTCAAGCCTGGACTACCAGACTCAGAGACAGTTTTTACCCCAGCACTATCAAACTATTAAACTCCCAGCCTCTCTCACCTACGATCTGAATCACAGTGCCTTCTTTCTTACCAAAAACTCAAACACACATTGAAATCTACCTCTACCCCACATGTCAAAAAGCTCACTCCCCATAATTTTCTATCCTTTATTTCATTCTGTTGATGTATATTTTTGCACATCTGATGTTGTTTTGCACATTACCTGTTACCTTTTGTTGTTTTGCACATTGCCTGTTGTTGTTTTGCAGACTGCCCGTTGTCTCTGTCTTTCTTTTATTATACAATTGTATTGTTGTTCTTTTGTACCACTTATCGTCTGAGAGCTAGCTAAATAGCATTTCGTTATACCATATAGCTGTATATGAGTATAATGACAATAAACTTGAACTTGAATGTATCTCCTTCAGTCAAGTAGCACATTTGAAGAAGAATATTCAACCATGAAAACCAAGGACATTTCCAAACAACTCAGGCATAAAGTTGTATAAAAGCACATGTCAGTAGAAGGGTATGAAAGCATTTCAAAGACCCTTAATATCTAATGGTGATGTCAATCATTAAGTAGCAGAAGACACTCAGATGCTGCTTAGATCAGACTGTCCCTCCAATCTGAGCAGCTAGGGAAGACAGGAACTGGTTAGTGAGGCCTCAGTGAAGGCAAGGCTGACTTTCAAAGAGTTACAGACTTCTGTGGCTGAGATGGGAAAAAATGTCCAGGGGTCAAAATTATTCCTATCACTCCACAAAGGTGCTTGTAAGGGAATTGCAACAAAGCTCCTTGGTAACACTGTAAAAATGTAATTTTTTTGTGCACACTGGGCTCATCTGAATAATAAATACTGTAACTTAAGTGATATCTTGAGCTACACTATGTCCTTGACACAAAATTTATCAGGGAGATCCCACGATCTTGTCACGATTGCCGGGTAAGCCTCCCGTGAGGAGTGTAGTTAAGACCCTATGCGAGGTGCCAAATCTGGAAAGGAGTTGGAGACGAACTTCAGGGAAGACACACAAGGTTTATTGGTGCTCACAGGGGCAACATGGGAGTCCATGCAGTAGTGAAGGGTAGGTATCCTATAGCAACCAAATCAAAGCTGGGCCATCGGGAAACAGTCCGCAGATCCATTACTGGGAAATCCATCCGGAGACAAACGGGGACTAGAACACACATAGAACAGGAACTAAGGAATACGGGGCTTCGCTCCACACCCCAGGCTCAGAAGGACAGGGTAACTATAACAGGCCTATGCCCTCAGGCTTCCCCTGAAGCCTGGCAGCAGGGGGGCCATCAGGCAACCATCTTCCCAAGCCGAGCCCCAAAGGCAGGAGGAAGGAAAATTAAATAGGGAACCTTAACTAGACACACCAGGAAGTAACATAAGTAATAATTAAAAGGACTACCATGAGAGGACTGAAGCGCCCTCTGGAGTTGAAATGTTCTACAGACGTGGGTTTCCAATCATCCACAACCTCTAAGAGCCATCACAGAACCCAGATGTGCCCTATGCAATAGTGGTTTGTTGCCTTACAGCTTGTTATTTCTTATAATTTGATATAAATGTAATTTGTGACATGAGAGGACACTGTAAAAACTTGTATTGTACTGCTAATTCAAATGCCCATTAATGAGATTCCTTACACTAACTGAAAATTAAGCCAATACATTTCCTTTCTAATTGTCTTTGTACCAGTGTTCACAATATTCCTTTAATGGTTTTTCAAATGATCTGTTCTTATTTGTTTGCTCCTTTACTTTTGGAAAAAACAGCACATTAAATATCCATTATTACCTTCAACTTTTTGTTATATTTTAATTTATTTTATATAGTGTAAAATAATGTACACATTTACCAAGAAAATTATTAGTTTTGTAGGTCTTTATTTAATTCAAACACTACTAAAAAATATCAATGAGGCCAAATCAAAGAATAAGATAATAATTATAGAGGTAATTAAATAATTATATACTTCTCAAATAACAACTGTAACCGAATGCTTTGTAAAAAGCCCTATGCAGACGACACGATCCAGGGTGGAGTGAGGAAAACACAGGGGAAAAAGGCATGCAGGAGTCGGGAATGAATACGGGGGGCGTGTCCAAAGTGCGCAGGTGTCCAGGGGGGTGAGTCTGGGGCAAACAATCCAGAAGTAGTCCAAATGGGGAATCCAAAATGGGCAAAGTCCAAAGCCGGGCGGTCCATCTGAGACTAGACAGGATAAAAACAGGAACCGGATCGGAACCGGTGGGGAACAGGAACAGGAACAGAAAATAAAACCATAACGGAGCCAGGCGCATCCAGGTCCCGGGCTCGCATGATACGGGAATCAATGCAGAGCCCCGAACTGAGTGGGCATCTGGCTTTAAAGGTGGGCTGGGAGGAGGCTGAAACGGGGCAGGTGCACAAAATCAAGTCCGAAGTGAAAGAGCCGGAGCGCCCTTAAGGGGGAGGGACTACAATCGTGACACAATCAACCTCTAAAAATTGAACGTTTTTTTAAAAATAATGTAAAAGCACACTATCATACAATATAGTAAAATGTTATCAATGGGATCCATGCTCAAGAGTATTGCTAGTTAAGGTTTAGTACATAAAAAGGTTACAAATGAGCTAAGGCTATACTGTCCATCAAGTCTATGTTGCAGTTTGTAGTTAACTGACCCAAGTGTTGTATACATGACAGCAGTGTTCCATACTCCCACAACCCTTTGGGTAAAGAAGTGTCCCCTGTTCTCGGTGTTAAATGCATTTCTGCACAGTTTTCACTTGTGCCCTCTGGTTCATGTTTCACTGTTCATTCTGAAGAAATCAAATGAGTTGACTTTGTAAGTGCCTTTGAGAATACTGAATACTTGTATCAGGTGCCCTTGTAGCCTTCTCTGCTCAAGACTAAAAACTAAAAAAGATTCAGTTCTTTCAGCCTGTCAGTGTAGGATTTAAATCCAAGAATGTACCTGGTTGATCTTCTCTGGACTGTTTCCTGGGTAGCAATACCTTTTCAATATTGTGGTGATTGAAATATATTTCTATATTGTGGTGATTTATGTTATATTATTTTAACTACTGTATAGATACCAGTATTTTGTTTGCCTTTTTAATTGCTTCCCTGTATTGTCTAGAAGATGTAAATATTATGTCAACATATAAACCTAAGTCTTTTTTACACTGAGCCTTTTTTAGCTCAATTTCCCATTTGTAGTTTGTTTTACTACCTCAATACAAAACCCTTAACTTAAGGCTTAAGTTGTCTACATCAAAGATGAGTGTTTACAATGTTTTGAATTTTATCTAAACCTGTTTAGATAAACCTGTTATCTAAACCAATTGCTGCTCCTGAAGTTTTTTCTTGATTAGTTTGCTAACTATACCAGAGTATAGATCATTGGTATACATTATAAAGAGCAGTTGTCCTAGTACACATACTGTACCTGCGGTACTCCACTAACTACATCACGCCAATTCATGATTCACCTCTTATCTGTACCCTCTGTTTTCTATTTCATATAAATTCACAAACCAAATACTCATATTTTCCTAAATACACACCAGCTGGAATCTGAGAATTAATCATTTATACAGGACAATTTAAATACACCGTATGCCCAAGATGTGTAATCTTTACTACTGTTGCTTATTCAAAGAACTCAAACAGGTAGGTTAGGCAAGACCTACTTTTTTAAATCCATACTGACTATTCCCTAGGATATAATTTTCATAAAGGAGATCCTCTAGTTTAGTTCCCTTTTCTATGGATGGATACGTCATGAGCAACTGTCTAGTCACTGGTTAATAAGAAGAAGCTTGCATTTTTCCCTGTTTCCATTTCAGGAGTCCGCATCAGAAGTTAAAAGGAATTTTAATTTCATGCACATGGAAGCGAAACACAAAGACGCTCTGTGTATTTTTCTCAAATTAACCTAGAACAGTCCTTAAATATTTTTTAATCTATCACGCTTTCCTGTGCTCACAAGATTGCCAGTGTCCCAAAACCATGCACATTCTCCTACAGTACCTCCTGATTTGCTAAAGATAACTTTTTATTTAAATACAATTGGTCACTTATGCTCGTAGCAAGCATTTCTATGCTTTCCTGTGCTTACAAGATTGGCATTGTTTCAAAACCACGCACATTCTCCTACCTGACTATTTGCTGGAGATTTGTTTTTTAAATACAATTGGCCGCTTTCGTTCGTATCACACATTCATATAGAATGGTATAGAATCACATAGTTGTTCTTGTGTCCACTCAAGTATTAGCGCGTGCTGTATCATAGTACGTAGGCTGCCTATTTGAGACACAATAATTTTATTAAAATAGAAAATATTAAAAACCCGTCCCAATTTTTCAGTGCACACAACAAATTTCCAGGGTCATCTGGCGTACCATCTGGGGGCTCTCTGGGGGTACCACTTGTGGTACGCGTACCATAGTTTGAGAAACATGGGTCTATAGCATACTACTAATTCTATAATTTGGGATTTTTTAAATGTCAGATCACTATTATCAGCGACACTTTATTCCTCTATCTTAAGTCTCTGAAACTGAATACTGTTTGTGGTTTACAGTACTATATCTCCTCCTCACCCATCTTTTCTGTCTGTATGTATCTAGTAATGCTATATGCCTCTCCATCACTTTTGGTTAGGCAGATTTCTGTTAATAATAATAATTCTGTCTAATAATTGTCTGTTAATGTGGTAGCTCATCTAAATTTGTAAACGTTCAGGTGGGGAGCTGCGTCAGCATGCGTAGGCTGCAAAGGAACAAGTAATAGGTTTATTCCATGCTGAAAAAAAGAAGAAAGAGAACACAACGTTTCGGCCGTGGAGCCTTCTTCAGGTGCGTTTCGGCCGTGGAGCCTTCTTCACACCTGAAGCATGGAATAAACCTATTACTTGTAAATTTGTATACTCTTGGCAAAGGTATTTGTCCAGTATTAATATAAAACTTCCATCCAAAACAAGAAATTACTCTTAAATGTAAAGGAAAACACATTTTAAAAAATCAACAATAGATTTTTTTCTTGTCTAAAGAATTTTGAACTATTTTGTATTATGAGACAAACAAATTTAACTTTGTTTTGGTTTAACTTACACATCCAATTTTGAGAAGAACAAAACTAAAACTGTTCCGAAAATATACTTTAAAAAATGTGTAAAATACACACTTCAATTACAATTATTCACAAATATAAAATAATAATAGGTAAAGGTTTTTTCTCTGCTGAAAAGAGAAGAAAAGAAACACAACGTTCCAGCTGTGGAGCCTTCTTTGGGTGTCAACAACTTGTTCCTTTGCAGCCTACACATGCTGACGCAGCTACCTACTTGAACTTCTTCAACCCACTTCTGCAGCGACCCACTATGCCTTCCACTAAATCTTTTCTAGATCTCTTCGTCACTCCTTCTCGTCCTCCCTTGGCTACTCGCCCCCCTCTCTTACCAAACCAGCATGCCGTCTCTTCACAGCAATCTGTTCCAAGACCAGGCTTTCTAAATCTCACACCCGAAGGTTCCACAGCTGAAATTTTGAATTTCTTTTCTTCTCTACTCTGCATGGAATATACCTATATTTGTTCAGTTGCAGCCTACGGACACTGACGCAGCTACCTACTTAAAATAATAACAGGCAGTCTGTAAATAATAATAAAAAGTTCTGTTTTCCTCTTTATCTGATTGAATTTCACAGCCTGCTGATAATCGGTATCACAATTTTAATATTCTCACTATTTTATTGTTAATGTCATGCTTCACATTTGAAGGAGTTGTTTGTAGGTAAATTTATGATTCATTATGATGGCACTAACTGAGGATTAAGGTTGGTTAAAGCCTCCTCCTTTAAGTGAATAAATTGGACGAGCCTGCCTTGGCTTACTGATTTTCCTGCTGTGAAATGGAATTCCACAGGCAGAAAGGGGTTTATCTGATTAACCCTGTAGATAACTGAACATTCCTCAGGAGCAGCAGAAATCAGTATAAAAGCAGTCAGGTGGAGGGGAAAGGGGCCTTTGTCTAAGCTCTTACAGGCCAGGGAGGGAGAATGTGTTAGTGGCATCCTGGACTGCATGGAGCTTGAATAGCACAGGAGTGTTTATTCAACTTCTGCGCTTCAACATCAATAGCCAATGGCAGTGCTAATACCAGTTTAGATCTGAAAAGTTAGAGATAATGAAGACTTTCAAGGATGTTTTTATGGATTGGATTTAATGAGAAAAGATGGAACCACAGTGTAGTTTTAAATCTGTATTCCTGGATTAATTTTAATTCTCTGCAGCCTCTATAGAGCAGTAGATTTGTGTTCTTTATAGTTGGAAACAGGGCATCTGTGGTTAACCTGGGTATGGTGTACCAGTTGGTCTCAAATGAGACACGGAAAGTGTACCTTCCAGTGAAGGAAAGACTGGCCATGGATGGGTGATCCCAGTCGAGTTGCCAGGAGTCCAGGTAATGAAAAAGGAAGAGAACTGATGTACTACGGAGATGGACAGGATTTGTCTAATCCAGCTCTCCCAGTAGAATAGAGTTCTTCCATGGAGGACAGGAACTGAAGAACATTGCTCATAATACCTCTGTGATTAAATGTTTGGTTTGTTTGGGGGGGGATGGGGCTGAGCAAGTTTATATGAAAGAGGACTACTGTTACATCATCCTAGGAGACCAGGGGGTCTGCAAACCAAAAGTGACAGGCCACCCAAACAATGACATGCTGGCTCAAGGCTAGTTTGTGGCACTCCCACATTAATATGAACTCTTTCATGAAGAATAGAGTCTGCTTCAGCCACCAAGAATAGCTGCTTCAGCCTGGGAATCAGGCATTAAAATGAAGAGTTATACTGAGCTTGTAAATCTATCATATCCAGTGTCTCTTAAAAGATTATTAAAGACAGCGAGAAGTGCAATCTGTTATTTCAGTAGTTCAATTAAAATTGGGAAGAACTGTAAACTCAATAGTCAGCTTTATTGGTGTAACTCCCCTTGCTGAGGAAAAGGACAACCTGGCTTTGGGACACCCCCATTAATGAGTCAGGAAGCTGCTGGAAGGACACAGACTAAAAGGAGAGAGGGATGCGAAAAGAAACAGCAAGTGCAACCAAGATGCATGATATTTATATGTAGGTAGGCAGAAGTGGGCAAGATTAGGGTTTTACCTCCCTTTGAGGTTTTCTTCTAAACACTAGGTACTCATGGAAACAAAGTTCAACTCTTGGAATCACTTCCCTTTCCAGTACCGCAGAAGAGTACAATCAAGCAGTTCTTCTGAAGTAATCAGATTCTGGTAGATGGTTCTGTTGTTAGGAGTTCTGTCGATAGAAAAACCACTCACTCCACGGTTCAATTCACTGTACTATATTCCTATTTGAAGAAAACTATTGAGAAAAACAAGAACGAGATTATGCAAAAACCTACAGAAATAAACTGGAAACATAAGTTAATGGTTACAAAAATTATCTATTCGGTAAACTGCTGCTTCTCACTGAGATTATCTGAACTATCAGACTGTACAGAAATAGTCTGGGGCACAAAAAAGAAGTTTGGGATCTAGACTCATGACATTTTTCTCAGGAGCAGATATTTCTTGGATTTAAAATTTTAAATGTTAGAATTTGAGAAGGATCTCTGTGTATTCTGTAGGAACTGGGAAGGAAAATGTTAATACTAAGGAGGCTTGTGTCATGCCAGATTTCTTCAAAAGTTTAATCTTGAAGACTGGCAGTATTCAAAAGCAGTAATTATTTTGACCACTAATTAATATCCAATGACTAATTTCCACTGAAATATATTATGTGTCAATCTATGGAAAATATCAAGATTACCATCATACAAGTTCATCTAATTGCTTAGTTCAGTAAAAGCTTATATTATATTATATATATTATATTTTATAAAGTGGAACACTTTGATAGCCAGCATTATAAGCATAAATGTTCATCATCATATACTTTGTACTTGGTGCAGTTCTTGTGTGAAGCTTTGTGGGGTTTCTGAATGCTCTAAATAGTAGATGTTTGGTAGTTTTTGCATTTATCAGGTATTTACCTTTTCCTGCAAAAATGGATTAAAATACAGTTTTGATTAACAGTTCATTGAAAAGGATCATGTAGTATTAACAATTACTCCAAAACTGGACATAAAAAGCACCTTAAAACAGAAGAAAACAGTCATATGCTGATGAAGAAATTTAACATTGGTTCACTGACAATATGCTTTACATGACATTAAGGTCCAGATATCTCTGATTTCCACAACAGAGAAAACAACTGAGAAATGCTGATAGATGGATAGATCAAAATTGGAGCTGTTAAAAGTGCTGTTCAAATTATTTTAATAGAAAAGTAATTTTTTGAAGCCCAGAAAAGTGAATAATGTACTGTATAAGTACAGTAAGTTAAACTAACCTACATATTTGTTTAACTGGCATCTCATAAATGCTGGATACATTTTTTTTACTGAATTTGGATGACTCTTAGCAGTAAAACCTGTCATTTCTGACACCTGGAAAATGTGTAGGAAAATGTGAACAGAATTTCAGAACTGCACAAGAAGGGCCCTGAGTGACAAATTACAGCACACTTGATAAGACAGGCACAGTGCAACTAGGCCTTTTAATTAACCCCTGGGCACCAACAGCACACTCTCACATTCTAATCTTCCACTCCAGCCGTCCCTGCACAGTGAGTGTGCATGTAGCTCCAGATGACCAGGGCAGGTCCATGCATTGTTTACCTGCAATGAGACATGCATCACTGTGCATACCATACTCTGTTACCATACTCTGAAAATTACCAAACAAAAGAAGAACAAAAGGTCCAAGACCCACCTGAATGCTAAGAAGTCCAGATTGGGACATTCTAAAAGCCATGCTTGAACAATACCCCATCTATAAATTTGAGCAGGTGGTCATACAGTATTTTATAAAATTTCCTAATTTTAATGACAAAAAGTACAAAAATACTAACCAAAGAGAATACCACAGAGAAATAATCACACTTAAGTAACTATGGAGATTAATAATGTATATCTTCTTTAATGTATAGCATGCTTTCTTTTAACAAAAGCCATGTAATAGAAAAACCTTGCTGCAGAAGGCTAAATAATGATTTTCATGTAAAATCTACCCCAGTGGAAACTTTGAATTTATTATTTATTACATTATTTATAAACATAATTATCTTGTGTTATTAACTTGTCCACTCTGTAGTCCACTCACTACCAGTGTTTGGGAAATGAGAAATAAGACCGTGAGTGTTAATCTGAGTAATATATTTTGGTAACATAGTACAACAATAATGGATATCTGTGTTATGCCTTCCTTCGCTTCTCTCCCCCTAGTATGTTATTAAAAACACTATAGTACAGTAAAAGTGTCTTTGACCTATGTGTCTCAGAGCCAGAGTCCACACTGACAACTTGATGACAACTTCTGGCCTCGCAGGCATTAACTCAATAGAATTCTATAAATACAATTTCGACAGGTGTCCCTGGGAGGGTAGATTTGGAAATTCACTGTTCTTCAACACAACACCATCTCCTAAACAAGACTATAATTCTAGACAGTGAACTAAATAAGCTAAGTCATTGTAAACCTTTTACAACAAGACCTCAAAAACCAGAATGCAAAGTAATAATTGATATAGTTCAAGTAGGTAGCTGTATTAATAATTGATATGTCAACCCTGCATAACTCTCCTGTTTTGAGGTTTATCAGACTGATTCCTAATCAGACTGATTTTCCTCATTAAGCGGGGAAGACGAGTCACATGGCCTTGCAATGACATCAAAATCACCTCCTTAGACCCTGATTGGCGGCTTCTCTTTAGGACAGGGGCCAGCAATCTACAGCACATGTGCCACTGCTGGCACGCAAAGAGATTATTAACTGCACAGCAATGAAAACAGCACATGCAATAAAAGTCTAATAAGCCATGAAGAAATTAATTTAAAAATGCTTAAAACTATGCTTGACTGTTCTGTTATTCTCTACAATATGCTACCCAATGAAAACTCTTTGGAGTGGAAAAAACAATTCACTAGATTTACTTGATTCTTGTATCGTACGAAACGTGGATAATAAGTCTCAACTATTATACGTCAGGTCTTGGATTTCAGCATATTGTGGGGGGGAACTAATGAAACGAGCGTATTAATATAACTAATACACAACATGAGCTTCATAACTTCATTGTAAATACAGTCCTACCTTGTGGCCAATCTGTATTTCATTGCCAACCTCCTCTCCATTGAAGGTACAAGAAGGATGATGTTTTTTTTCTGTTCCTCATTCCTGCTTTCCCTTCTCCTCAGGTGTTCTCTCTATGAACTCTACACATAATTGTTCTTTTCAGTCTCTCTCCCCACTGTCCCCCTTTTTCCCTAGTCTCTCTCTCCTCCTCTTCATTTCTTCCCACTTTATAACTGCCCTGCTGAAATTAAACTGTCTTCGTGGAGGCCCAACCTCTGAAATGAGCATCAAATTTGTGAAGTTTGTATTATTCAGTGAATTTCTTGAATTTTGTTTAAATTCTATGGTTCTGTACTTAATTCCTGTTCACATGACACACTTGCAATTGGTAGGACCATGGCTATTTGAAGTAACTTCTCCATTTCAGTGAGTACCTAGCTTCCACTGTACTGAAAATAGCTGAGATGCATTTCAGCAGGTTTTCAGAATTCTCTTGACCATAAAAGCTGAAAGTAGACTGTTTAGCAACTAAGGGATTTTTCTGGTTCCAAAACAGTAAGCAAGGACAGAAGATCCATAGTGATAGCAGGCATTTTTTTCAATATTTTTGTTTTATTTTCCAGAGCCAACCGCATAAGTTGAGAGGTAATAAGTGTGAGTCAACTGTACTGGTGTTCCCCAGGGCTGGTTTTGGTCATCTTTACTATTTTCCATCTATACAAATGAAACAAAA
Organism: Atractosteus spatula; assembly: GCF_055471065.1. Taxonomy (NCBI): domain Eukaryota; kingdom Metazoa; phylum Chordata; class Actinopteri; order Semionotiformes; family Lepisosteidae; genus Atractosteus; species Atractosteus spatula. Next base: position 77,620,032 of record NC_142707.1, read on the forward strand.
ATGCAGGGAACTTGTATTAATCTTTCAAAGTACACATAAGATACGGTCCTAAGGAGATAGTTTACTGTGGATGATAAGATAAGACCACTTTATTGTCCATATACAATTTCTTGTATTAGGAATATGTTTTTTCACATACCCCAACTTGCTCTCCATGAGACACACAGACAGGGAGAGAAGCTTGGAGTCAGAGCACAGGGTCAGCCATTTATACTGTACAGCGCCCCTGAAGCAGCTGGAGTTAAGGGTCTTGCTCAGGGGCCCAACAGAGAGTAATAACAGAGATTCAGGACTTCCATTTTACTGTATGTCTCATCCAAAGGACGGCATCTTTTTACAGTATAGTATCCCTGTCACTATACTGGGGCACACAGACCCCCTACTGGCCCCTCTAACACTACGTCCAGCAGCAATCTTAGTTTTTCCCAGGAGGTCTCCCATCCAGGTACTGGCCAGGCTCACACCTGCTGAGCTTCAGTGGGCTGCCAGCTGGGAGCTGCAGGGTGATATGGCTGCTGGTAATGGTGAAGGTAGATACCCTGGATGTAGATGTGGCCTCTACCTCCCTTTCTGAACATTATTTTCCCCCATTCGATTTATATCCAATTGTACAAGCTGCCTCTCTTAGGGACTACAACAGGAAACAAAAATCCATTCTCATTCATATAGATAGCTTTGCAGTCATCCGTATCATCAGCAAAGGGAGATCGCCCTCCAAGCTCATTATGAAATTCCTCCTTCATCTCTAATATCTCCCTCACTAATCAATTTCTAATTGTTGCAGCTCACATCCCTGGTCATTTCAACAGTATCACTGATTCTCTCTCAATTTCCATTTTGAGAAATTTATTAATTTTGCTCCTGATGCCATTAACGATGCCAGCACATTTAATTCCGAGGTGTCATCATTCCTTGTGAATTGCATTTATATAGCACTTTTCATCCTAAGGGATCACAAAGCACTTTATAAAAATAGAAGGGGAGCTGATCCACCACCAAAGTGCAGCACTAACCCAAGTGATGCACAGTAGCCCTAGAACACAGAAATGCAGGTCTTGAAGTGTTCAATTGCTTTAACTATTGAATTGAGAAGGAACAGTTGGGAGGTCAGATTGTTGATGCTCAGAGTATAATTTAGCCAGGAGACTGTTGTTACCACCCCTATACGGTACATGATACTGTACTTCATGATAAGATATAACTCTATTTTTTATCTAAAAGGGGTGGAAATTTGTCTTTGGCATCATCATACAAAAAGAAATAGGAAATCAATATACATTAAAACAAACAACAGTGCTAGAAATTCAACAATACTTATATACACATCTTGCTTTGCCCATCTTTAACTATCAATCAATCAATCAAAGTTTATTTATAAATGCACGAACAATATAGCATACAGCGTTGTTGTCAGCAATGAAATGCTTTTTCCGCGAGCTTGTTCACAGGGATAAAAAGTAGAAGGACAGAAGTTTATAGGTATTAGGATAAGATTAGGATACAATAAATTATACAATTTGAATTTACAATACAGTTTACAGATTGTGCGAAAGTAGCACAAGGAGATATGGTAGGATCGGAGGTATTTAGCGCTGTTCATACAGTATGTGTCCTGAGAGTGCAAAGTGAGGAGGGCACCGGTGCACTCTGTCAGTTCAAGTAGGTTGCCTATTTGCTAGTGGTCTAATCTAACCCTAACATTACGTATAATCTCCATACAAGAAATAATCACTTACAGTCATGTTAAAAAGAAAGTACACCCTCTTTCAATTCAATGGTTTTACATATCAGGGGATAAATAACAATTGTCTGGTCCTCACCAACTTCCATAATTAAACAAATATAGCCTCAGATAACAGACAACACATAACAGATTTCACTGTCATTATTTATTCAACAAAAAGTAAGCCATAATGCAGAAACCTCATGGGAAAAATTAACTACACCCTTACTGCTTCCATAGGAATTAGGAAGGTAATTAGCATCCAGGTGCTGCTAATCAAATGCACTTGATTAGCTGATCATCAGGAAGTGACCACCTCTATAAAAGCAGACCTTTTGGCAGTTTGGTGGTCTGGAGCATGCAGGTGTGTGTTAACACCATGCCAAGCAGAAAAGACATCAGCAATTAACTCAGAAAAGCAATTGTTGCTGCTCATCAATCTGGGAAGGGTTATAAAGCCATTTCCAAATAATTTGAAATCCATCATTTAAGAGTGAGAAGGATTATTTACAAATGGAGAACATTCAAAACAGTTGCCAATCTTCCCAGGAGTGGGTGTCCCAGCAAATTCGCCCCAAGGTCTGACCGTATAATGCTCAGAGAAATCACAAAGAACCCAAGAGTTACATCATAGGATCTACAGGCCTTGGTTAACAAAGTTCAATCAGAAAAAGACTGAACAAGTATGGCTGTCATGGAAGGGTAGCCAGGAGAAAGCCCCTTCTGTCCAAAAAGAACATGGCAACACGGCATAGGTTTGCTAAGTTGTATCTGAACAAACCATTTCTGGAACAATGTCCTTTGGACAGACGAGACCAAAGTGGAGATGTTTGGTCATTATGCACAACGCCATGTTTGGTGAAAACCAAACACAGCATATCACCACAAACAAAACCTCATACTAACTGTCAAGCATGGTGGTGGAGAGGTGATGATTTGGGCTTGTTTTGCAGCCACAGGACCTGAGGACCTTGCAGTCACCGAGTCGACCATGAACTTCTCTTTATACCAAAGTATTCTAGACACAAATGTGAGGCAATCTGTCCGACAGCTTGGCCGAAATTGGGTCATGCAACAGGACAATGATCCCAAGCACACCAGCAAATTTACAACTAAATGGCTGAAAAAGAAGAGAATCAAGGTGTTGGAATGGCCAAGTCAAAGTCCAGACCTCAGCCCCATTGAGATGCTGTGGCGGGACCTTAAGAAAGCTGTGCATAAACAAATGCCCTCAAACGTCAATGAACTGAAGCAATGTTGTAAAGAAGAGTTGGCCAAAATTCCTCCAAAATGATGTAAGTTACTTCAAGTTATTGCTGCTAAAGGTGGTTCTACATGCTACTAAATCATGGGGTGTACTTTTTCACACATGGCTTCTGCATGTCAGCTTATTTTTTGTTAAATAATGACATAGTGGAATCTGTTATATGTTGTCGCCTGAGGTTAAATTTACTTAATTTCAGAACCTGGTAAGGACTAGATGATTTTTTGTTATGCCCTGATATATAAAACCAATGAATTGAAAGTGGGTGTACTTTCTTTTTCACTTGACTGTAGCTGTGTTTAACATACCAATTGCACAGGGAAAAAATGATTTCTTGTAGCAGTTGGAAATGGAAATGTAGAGGTGGGAGGGCTCATCAACGAACAGCTGAGCTTTCTTTTGAACTGCAATATAATACAGCTCTTTAAGCTGTTTCTGTAGTTGACCAATTATCTCTTTAATACTCAGGCTACCATACCATACTGTGATACCAAATGTAAGGATGCTTTCAGCTAAAATTCTATTAACCCTCTCAGAAACAATTTGACTCACTTCAAATCTTTTCAGCTTCCTGATAAAAAATATACAGTGACTAGCAGAGGTGAGCGGTAAAACTGGTATACCGGTAAACTGTGGTTCTTTAGTCACGTGGTAAATACCATGGTACAATTTAGACCGTACCGGTACACTCGGTAATTTCCGGCAATTTCTGTCAGCGGTTTTATTGTTTCGATTTTAACAAAGATTTTCTACTGTTTACATTTAAAAAATCTCATTTGATTCAAAGAACAAAATGACTACTATAATGTTGTTAACTTTAAAAGGGTGAACACCAAATACTAAAGATATTTCCCGCATATCATTGGCTAGTAAGTTTAGAAATATGACGTGATTTCGGAAATCACGTGGAAAGGAGTGTTTGATGATAACACCAGGATTATTTTTCTTATTTCTCCTGAAAAACATATGGTTATTCCTTAGAGTTGTCTTGCTGAGGCAATTCTAATTTCTAAGAGTATCCATATATTTTTATGGAGAATCAGAGAAAATTATCATCAACTACTCATTTACAAATTTTGTAAAAAACGGTTGTTGTAATATTAAGGGTTGTTTACCATTGACATTGTTAATGGTACACGTTACATACTTATTTTCAATGACCCATTGAGCATGTGCTGGTTTTCCTGATTCTACTGTAAATCTAGTTGGGAAGGAAGTCTAGTCTTGATCATGTTTTTAATTCCATTATTATCATTAGACATGCTTTGATTTTTTTTCTTTTTAGCAAGTAAGATTGTCTTAAGCTGTTTAAGTCAATATAGAATGTCTTGTCTCAGCAATGTTTTAAGCAAGTATTGAGGATTCTTTGAGTATCAGATGAAATAGCCAAGGGCAATTGAACATGCTAAACATGTTTCATGAGGTTGTGAATGTTAACTTTACTCATTGTAAAAAAAAAATGAGTAAAAAAAAACAACAATTTTCATCACTTTATTTTGTATACAACTCAATATGCTTTACTAATCATGAAATCAAACTATGACAGAGTCTCCATATATAAACATGCAAAATAGTTTGCAGTATACAGCAGTACTGTACGTATTGCTGTACATGCATGTGAGCCGCGGTATACTGTGGTACGTTTTCCAGATTTTTCAAGAGGTGGTACCCAACACTTGTGACTAGTCTTCTTCAAAATGCAATTGGCATTTTCTGCAAAGTTTAAATGTTCATCTATTAATATTCCAATGTACTGTATGTGAAATACTGACCAACCTCCACAGTCTGATTAACAAGTTAGAGAGGTTGAAAATCTAACATATTACAATCACAAGCAGACAGTTTTTTGGTTTATCAACATTAATATGAAGCATGCATGACTGACACCAACTTTCTAGTTTACTTATACATTCAAAGTAATTTTCCACGCTTTCTCCATCATCTCCAGTAAACTATCCTATTAGGGTGCAAGTTCCCTGCATTTTCATTTTATTTGTGTAGATGGAAAATAGTAAATGTCAAAACAGCCCCAGGGAGCACTAGTATTTAAAACAATTTCATTTGAAAAATGTAATGTTTCAAATTCTTTCAAAATTCTTTTGAATCTCATTATGGAATTTATATCAACCAGTCAAGACCTTGGTTAACATGGTGCCTCCTATAGCAAAATATTTTCTGCCAACATAATTGCGCAATTGTGTGGAGATTCTGGACCAGAGGGAAGAGTGACCCCCCCACCAGCACCACTTACAGCAGATACCTGGTTTTACTGAGTTCTCATAACTGGGTCTCTGCACATTAAACAATTTGGATATAGCAACATAAATTTAACATAAAATTATTATATGACTTTTAAATTGTGCTTTACAGATTTTTTTAATATGTTGACACTATTTATTATGGAATATCTTTCATTCTTGGAATAAACATAATACACCTTTACCTATACATTTGAAAGCAATACTGTGTCTGTAAGAAGAACTGTTTTGTTAATCTTCCATTAATATTATAAATGGAAATAAACAAACAACTATTTTAAAACATGGTATTTAACAAATGATTTAAAATGCAAAGTGACATCATTTATCAAAATATTTTATATGGAGCTTGAGTGTTCCTTGTGAATGTAATCCAAATGTTAGTGAAATTAAAGAGTTTAATTGCTTGATTGTGAATGTTAGATCAAAATTGGTGTTAGAGTGTATATTGGATCAACACAGTATATCCAGTGTTTATACAGAACATACTGTAGATTCAGATCCTCATCTGAGCCACTGTATACTGTGTAAACTTAGAAGTGTATAAAACAAATTGCAGTTGGCATATATGACTGCAGTTGAAAATGTTCACATTCTCTCCATTACAGTAGACCTTGTGAGTATTTGTTTTTGTATAAATATTTGTATACTGCAAAAACAATTGCCATTAGCCCAATGGAAATTTATAATTTCAAAACATCTCTCAAAAAATAGTTATAAGAAACATCTTTTGCAGCGCATCGATTTTGTCTTTTTGGATGAGGACAAAAAAGTTACAAGAAATAGAAGTCTACAAACCAAAACTTCAAAAGATTGTTTTTCGTACTGAAATGATGATGGGTAGCCCCTGACCCATTCCTACACTGCCATTGGACATCGCTGACAGATGTCATGTTGTAAAATGAAGCCCTGTCCCAGTAGCACCTTTTTTCAGGGCAGCAACCCTATTTGGTAAAGGAGCTCTCTTAGGTTAGACTTGACAACAAGGCCTAAGTGGCAATGAAAGACTGTTTCAGGGACCAGCCAACATCACTTTATTATGCGAGAGGAAAGTATGTGCAACATATGTGGAAATTGAAATAAACCCCCCCCCCACTGGGAAGTGTACTAATGGATAATTCACTGATTTATTTTTCTATTTGACTACCCTCTTAAAATATACAGTATACATATTTATGAGGCATTGCTTTTATGCTAAATGAAAATGATCAAGGTTTGCAAGTTCTAAATAATGTACCACAAAATCTTTACATTCCAAGTTGCATTGTCGACTACAGAACTACTGTATAATACATCAGCAGGAGCACTGAGTATGCTGTACATTAAAGAGAACAGCTGATATCAGCAAGCATTCAGGATTTTGTATTCTGAAACTAGAGTTGCCATTTGTCACTTTTTGACAGCTGTGTAGGCCTTGGATGATTCCCTGCTCAAAAACAACAGTAAGACGCTTTCATTACACAGAAGCTGCTCATTGTTTTCTAAGTGAGCTGATTTTCTGCATTAAGAGTAGATTTTTATTACACCAGCCTAGCTACAGAAAGCACAAAAATGTTTTCCTCAAAATCACTAATCACTGATCACTGCCAACTGTCAACATAAGACAATGCATACTACAACCATTGAGATTTTAAGCACACGGTGCAGTCATTACGCTCCTCCTGTGTAATCTGTGTGAAGCAGCTACCATGAGCACTCAGTAGCACTCAGTCTGAATCATTGTTTCACTGAGAGAATTTCATTTGAAACGAAATTATCATTTTGCCTCATCTTATCTGTACTAGCTGACTAAAAAAACATGTTCAATACTTGAACAAGCAGGGGAACTGAGACTGAAAAAAATATTCTTTGTATTTTGAAGTTAACGGAGTAAACAGTAGAATTAGGCTATAAGTGCATTCTAACAGTAGCTCGGGGTCTAGGATCTTTAATTACATTTTTTAGGCTGTGAAGTGTATCACCATGAGTACGTGCTCTCAATGTTAAATATGTCAGCAGCATGCTCAGCTTTTTTATTAACTTGCATGCATGTTATTCACTTAATTTTTATAAATGCTTTCTTTAGTATACATGCAAAGACATAAAGCATGAGCAACGGAATCCTAGTAGCATAATTTTCTGTCAGCTTATTTAACAATATTTTGAAAAGGCTGGTATACTTTTCCACTACACTAATCTTACAAGGTTGGGGATATACAACTGCCAAATAATTTTGCACGAAGATCTATGTTTTCATCACACCATTAGTTTTATATTTTAATATCAGATATAAATATAATAAAATAGCTGAAACCTCCATCCATCCATGTACTAACCACTTTATCCAATTTTGGGTCACGGGGGAGATGAAGCCTGTCTTGGCAAGCAATAACTGCAGATCTGGATACACCCTGGACACAACACAGGTCCATCACAGGGCACACACAGAGACAGGCACAGATACACAATAGCGAAAGCATAGTTATGATAAAACTTGCACTTTCATAATGAGGTTTTGCAACAGTAAGATTTCTAAGCAAAATAAATAGAGTTTAAAATGCCCCATTAAAAGACTGAGCTCTACTGCTATGAAATTAAACATTTCAAAATCAATCTGCTACCACTTGTGGTCTTTATTTCAAAGACCTGCAAATTTATTTACTGATGTAGAACATGCTGATTCCAAGAGAACTGAGCTACTAATTTGAAAGTGAGATTCAACTGCAACAGCAAACACAACCAGGAACAGGGGTCCTGTGATCACATGGGATGTTCGCAGATGAGACGTGGGCACAGCTGTTCTTACAGTAGAAGACCATTATCGGCCTTACACAAAGACTTTCTCCTGACAAGCCCAAGGTGTGCATCATGATGACCAGCAGTAGTGATCATTACATTTTCCAAGGTCATGTTTTTCTTAATGACTACACTAAGTGACACGCTAATTGTGTAGAATTAATGAGGACATATCTCTGTAGCTTCTTTGACCAGTATAATCCCTGGATATATTGCACCGAAATTATGGTTGGGTTACTGGCAAATATCTCTGCAAGTGTCACCCAACTATTAATTGTATTGTCTTACCCAAGAAACTGAACTAATGCCAATCTCAAACAAAAACTAAACTGATCTGTGCACAGTTAGAATATGCTGAATATTTTTGTCATTTTCTACTGCTGCTAATTACCTAGACTGCATTTCATTCATTAGTGCCTTAAGAACCATTCGTGTTATTTAGATTTTTACACTTTTAGAACAGAAGGATATATTTTACCTTTTGAGCTGATATAGAGGCAAAGCAGAGCTGATATAATACCTGTTGTTACTAAAGTCTGACAGGCCCAGAATTAAACTGCTTATGCCTGTATTTCACATGCTGGTGCTTTGTGTAGATATGGTATCTCTATATAATATGAATACACTCAGTGCCATTAAACAGTCATCTTTTAATTAGTTTCCCTGCACTCTTTTGTTCAAGGAAAGCATTCCACTGGTGACATGTAATGTGAATATTTAGATCGGGCTGACCCTCTGTTTTGATGATTTACAGTATGTCTTAAAAGCTTAATGACAAAAGCAATAAAACACCTAAACTGTACCATCAGTACATACTGTACTTACACTACACAACTACATAATAAGTTAGGACATGTTTACTCATTTGTAGGATTTTATGTATTAACAGGAGCATGTTATGATAGAAGGTACATAAAACCTATCCTATGGAAAAGTAAAGCTGTTATGTTGAAGGAAACTGCAATAAACTTGGAATAAAGCTGTGCAATCCAGGATGTTTAGCAAAGCAATTTGAATGGCTTGGATGCACGAATACAATACCACAGCCCTGCATTCAGCTCAGTGTTTTATCAATGAACTGACCAAATTCCATGCATTATTTCACTGTTGCTTGGCAGAAGAGTTCCCATTGAGGATTTAATCACAGTTTACAAACTACAAAAGAACCACATAAGAATACCTTTAGAACACAATGCTTTAACCAGCTCAAGCAACAGCCAAGAAGAATGTTCTCGCCAAAACTCGCACATCTTTCTCAGCTGTTATTAAAGTGAAATCATCCTGTGCTAGAACTTTACTCAGCATCTAGAGAAGAGGTAGCTGTTTAACTACAGAATAAATCAACAGATTTATTTCCCACAAAGTCTTGTGGGAAATGGAAACATTAAAAGAGATTGATAATCTGCATTCTGAAATCCAGTATCTCACTTTCTTTACAGCAATTTTCATGTTGTGAACTTGAAAATTTAATGTCAGAGCTTTATCTTAACTGTCCAATCTAATAGTGAAATAAACAATTATTTTTATTTTTTATTAATAGCCATACAGTATGTTATATAAAATAGGTCTAAAATACAAGAATTATAGAGATAGTTCCCTTTTATTATTTTAAGAAGAACTGAGCTGCACATCATATGAAAGTCATGTGGGAATGCCTTCACGAGTGCACTGTTAATTGAAGCAGAAGAGCCCGAAACAAGTGTGCAATACAATAATCATTAATCCATGCAAAAGGATAATTGTTCATTAACTTCTATTGGGGTCTAAAGACAAAAAGTAAAAGCTTAACTGTACAAGATGTTGTTTTACTTTCCCTTATTGTATATGACAAGCTATGCTATTAGGCACAGTGGCATAGTTTTATTTTATGTACAACAGTGCAAAGCATATCTGGAGCAAAACCAGACCTAGGGATCTGCCTTGCATATTTGTTTAATCAAAAGCACAACTGTGTCATTTGTTTGACAGTTCAAGTTTCAAATACGTACTAATTATGATTATTCTAACTATTTTATTCTCTCCAAAAACAAAATAATCAAATGTTTCAAACAGCACAGCAATAAAGTCTTTGCTAAACATTTCCTCTTTTTCATCAATACATTGATTATCCTACATACTAAAACATTTGATCATCCAGATTAAATCTTTTCTTAAAGCTTTCAAGGGAAAAGCATATGAAAACATATTATCACACACCATAACCAGCTTTTAATGAATACCTCAAATTGGCAGAACTGAGGACCTGAAGATCAGTCGCCAGTAGATTTAGTAAGGAAATGCCCATGAATTATCATAAAATATCTTTAAAAATATCTTTACAAAAATGCACACATTTTTTTTTTAATTTGATAATTTAAAAAATGTCAGTGTCACACTATTCATACAACACTTACTATTCTTCACTAAGAGTCTCGGCCAAATGCTTTGCACACTGGGAAGAACTAATAAACCACTTTGCCTAAGTATTAAAAGAAAAACCTCATTCAAACCTCAGGAATGCTTTTGACAAGTCCCATATCCTCTATAGTACATAATACATGAAAAGCATAGCAGAACTTCATGTAGGTGTTCATGCTGTTTTACATGCAACAGGATGCATCAGAACTCTTTTCCACCATTAGATAATTGTACCTCGTTGAATTTCCTCATGCTGTAGTTCACTGCTGGTTTACATACTCTAGAAACTGCAGCATTTAATAAAAAGATAAATTAAAGGAACTGCAAGCTAGGCATTTTCAAACAGCAAGGCTGCTAATCAGATATCAATCTGACAAGATGTTTGCATATTATTCACTGAATTGTATATGAATTCTTTCCCTAGAAGCTGACAAAAGGCTGGATGCGATATAATATTTTCTTATCACTGCACACCAAATTTGTATTACTACATTATAACAGGTGCACTTTCACATTGATAAAGGATTTGGACACCACATTCCAGTAGAAAAACCTCCTAAAGAAAGCATTTGAATCTTAAACCATACTATATTTACACAACATCTAAAGTTTGTTTAGGTGTAAGAGATTGATAAGGGTGAACTTAAGTATCAAATTGTCTTGTATTTAATGTATACTAGGCTGCACATTTAATTACTTGTCATTTCAGATTCTGGTATATACTGTATATGAATTTGCCAAAACCTATTTATCAGAAGAGTTAAGGCAAAATGCAATCCCGCAACATGCCTATTATTCTTTATAAAACACTGTAGCTTTTACTTTCGTCATTTCCTGGTTCTGTAAAACAGCCATTTCACATCTAAGGATTCCACATAAATTGTGTTAAGACAAATGTCAATCTCTCAATTGTCAATCTCAATCCTGTTTAAACTGCACTCTTAAACTAGACTTGCGTGGTCTATCACAATCACCAGAAAAAAATAACAATTTCCTATAAAATGTTACTGAGTTGCCAGAGGTTCAAATTTATTTACTTGTTTGGTCTTTGGCATGATGACAAAACTTGTGGACACCACTGTTTAAAACTTTGGTCATATATCTTCAGCCGCAGCCTTACTCTGTCGTGACCTCTGCTGTGCGGAGTTATTGCTCATTGTATAGATACCCAGAACACAAATCCAATTCAACATTAATGGTTCAAGTATCAAGTATCAAGTATGGTAACAAGTATCACACAGTTGCACTGAAAGCTGCCTTGGCTTTATGGTTCACGTCACAGACATTTAGAAGGTTTGGAACAATGTTTACACCTGTAGATTCTTGAAAAAAATGAAAAAATATAAGTATGGTAACAATTGTTACAATGATTTTGACAACACTTCTCTTGAAACACCAAGACTACACTAAAACTGTTCACTGCTTTGAACGAAAACTTCTCATCCCAAGGGATAAATCATTTCAGCTACATTTTTCTCCCACGGCCTTCTATCATATTTATCTAAGTGAAATATGTCTTATTTTATAAGAACAGTTTGCATTTATACAAAGTGTGCTCAAAAGAATTCAGCAAGGTTTTATTTTTACATAGGATTTTCTCTATAATAATAAACCCCAAACTTGTTGAGATACAAGAGACAGGACACCAACAACTGACACAGGATAAACCCATTACCTAGATCCAACAGCAACAACAACTTATAAGAAAGGTAAAATCCTCCCGTTGTCTGCTTTCCTGGAACAATGGAGATAAAAACCCCCAATGAGCAACATGACCCACTGATGCACAGATTACACCTCAGTAGGCATTGTTCTCCCTCATAAAAGGGATGTGTTGAAAGACCCAGCAGATGGCTCTGGGCAAGTAAGGAGAGCGGCCTGACATGAGGCCGCCAGCTGGCAGCCACCAGGCCTCCAGCCAGAGCTGGACTTTTCTCTGAGCCCACATTCCACACCAGCAGCCTGCAAGGATCCCCTCGCTCTCTGTGGTAAAGGAAAGGGTTACAGCCTCTCTACACATTGACGTGCACTCACACAGCCAGCTCAAGGAGTCTGTGTAAAGTATTATTTAGTATTTATTAGCAATGTATTAGCAGAAATCAGAAAAACAGCAACATTCTACACTCTAGAATGGTGTAAGTACTGTATATTGTATGATTTTTTTTAGTGCATTGTCTCTGAGTAATTGTCTCACTGCGGTACGTGCTCAAGTAGGTACCGCGAGACTTCATAGTTAAAGAATGATAGCATGACACATTGCTTTATTGTTCTTCTTTATTGTTCTGCTATGACTTAATTTAACCAATGCAAACTGTACAGCGTTGATGCTTTATCATCAGCAACAGTTTTAGTGCCAAAACAGTCTGCTAAAATACAAGAAGTATTTTAGCAGATGTGAAATCAAAGCACATCATTTTTTTCTGTCATTTATACTTCTTCAATTTTGGTTTTCATTTCACTGTCAAGCAAATTATTAGAGGATGTTGAGCCAGCGAGCAACTGCCTTTAAAAAATGCATCAAAGCTCATAGTGTTCTACAACCTGTGTAAAATACAAGATAGAACTTGATCCTAGAAGAAAAAGGTGTTGGAAGCATGCGGTGATCTCATTAGTATGTGCTGGCTGTCAGTTGACATGGGATACAGGGAAGAACTTGAGATAACAAGCAGCTTTTATCAAGACAGCAGGACAGTTGATTTTCAAATGGAAAAATGAAGTATGGAAGAACAATTCTTAAAATTTTGGGATTACCGGCAACAAATTAGAGAATGTAAAAGACATGCAGCCTCTTCTATATATCTGTGATCGTTCAGGCCTCCATTTTTACTCAACAAGTCAAAGTAAGAGAATAATTATTGACAACATTAGTAAATGTGAAAAGATTTAAAATTCACATGTCCAACAGGCTAGTTTTAGGTTATGTACTTTGTTCTTCTAGTGGCTCTTGTATTTTCAGATGGTCTGAGGCAAGCAGAAAAGCATCCCTAGGGTAATGAAAATACATTAAATTTGATTAAAGGATTTAAATTATAATTTGGGTTGCCAATAACTGAATTTAAAACTAAAAAGGGGAGCTCATAACACCAATTCATACTGCTCAAAAGATATCTGTGCACTGCTTACATATAATTGATAGAATTGTTTTAAATATAAAACATGATACACTGCCAGAACAGAACATCTCATTCTCTGGGCAACATTTTATGAACTTACATGACATGTTTTTTCTTGACAAGGCACATTATTTAAAAAAATAACCAAGCCTGACTCACTAGTTAAAATGTATATAGCATACATGTATATACCAAATGAACTACTGCAATTCTGTTACATTTTCATTGTACTTCAGTATAAATCACAAATATGAAGCTGTCCAGATAGATGCATAACTATTAAAGTGCAGATTTCAAACAGCAAAGTAGAACTGAAACCACTCTGAGTATCATGGACCCCTGACTTTTAAATGGTGTTCAAGTGAAATCCCAATGTCAAATACTGCACTAGATATTTTATGTGCTTGTCCCCTAGACTTTATCTTTCACACTCTAAAATATATAATGTCTGTAAAGCAAACCTGAATACAATATACTGTATGTAGCATAATAAGTTGTGTCTCTTGAGTGTTGAATACTAAGATCAGACAAGGTTATTGGTAGTTCAGGTGGGTAGCTGCGTCAGCATGTGTAGGCTGCAAAGGAAGAAGTAAAAGGTTTATTCCATACTGAAAAGAGAAGAAAGAGAAGAAGAAGAAAGAGCAGAAAGAAAACACAACGTTCCATTTCACAACATACCAAGTTTATTGGTATGTCATATTAATCCAGCCCCACGACTGTGATTCTTTCAGATTAGTGTAGAATTTTTAAAATATCAAGTTAGAGGTAAAGAAAAAACTTGCTATGAATGTTGAGGTCAGCAAAGTGAAAAGTCAATGCAGCAGACAGGTTAAATGCTCTAGTAACTACAAGCAACTTTTATATTAGAAACGTCTCGAGCCAGCGTTCACCTTGACTACTCACAAGGGTTTTCTCTTTTTAAAACTAATGGTGAGTTCACTGTTGCATTGCAACAGTATGAAAAACAAGCACAAGGAAAAGTCATTCTGTGAAGATGATTTTACAGTCAAGTCTGGGTTTGTCTGCAAAATATACTAATTATGATTAAAAGACTTTGTAAAAGTTCCTTCCACACTGAAATGTAAAGGAAAGAAAAAAGAACATTTTAGCTGCTAAGCTTTTTTCAGAGGCGATGCTGACACAGCTCCTTGCTTAAAACCATACTAAACATATACAGTACAGTATATTCCCAAATCACATGTGCACACCATTACAGTTATATTCAGACAGAAGAATAGAAATCGGCAGTATCTTTATCAGTAAAGATCCCTATTTTCCAATTCCATATAAAATAATAAATAATGAAATCACAGTATTCCATGTAATTTAGATTGTAATTGTCTCTTTAACTGCTTCTTTATTAGTAATCAAAGAGACAGACTGCTATATCAGATCACGGTGAGCTAAAGCCTAACCTGGCAGACAGTGACAGCAAAGTTGAACACACCACGTTTTGGACAACAGTACACTGCAATACACACCCATAGAGGGAGGTGATTTGTGCATAAAAAATAATCTAGACAGCAAATATTTGGAGTTTGGGTGAAAAGAGAACCACATCGAGAAAACTCACATAACACGTAAGAACAATATAGAAATATCTGTATCTGCACCTCTCTGGAGCAAGCTGAACTCAAACCAGGGACTTTACAGCTGTGAGGCAACAGCACTAGACAACCACAACATACTGTGTAGATGTGATTACTATGGTAACAAAATTGTGCTTGTTTTATCTTTGAATTATACAGTGACAAAAAATGAGTACTCCTAGTTACATTATAAACCTGATAACCAAACAACTTTTGTAACTTTTTTTAACAAAACATACTATTACTTTTATAATTTGCTAAAAACCTTGGATTGGATTTACCTTACTAAAAGCTAGGAGATACCATGGTCTTCACAATTTGATTATCAACAGTAGTGTATATGAAAGAAACTAATGATAGTAAACACATAAAAAATAAACACTAGTGATATTTAGAGGCCAATGAAATTGATTAAGTGGTATAGCAAACATGACATATATTGCATTATTGTTCTTCTTTCAAGCCAGAAAGCTTGGGTATCAGCAGGTTTGCTATGTCTCTGTAAAGCAGCAGCATCTATGGATCTAGGAGGAGTTGGTAAATTGGTCCAATTAAGCCAATAATGAGCTGATTTAGGTCATTAAGGAACTGAAATTCTTCAGACATAGTAGCCCTGCAGTACATCTGTTATAAGCTCCTCAGTTCTGTCTCTTGGTATTTGAAGCTCAAAGTACTGTATAGCATTATAAAACCTACAGAAACACGGCACTGCAAGTTATCCTGCATATTAATTATGCATTAAGTACATGATTGTGTTTGTAAATGTCAGAAACCTATTATACTCAAAACTGAAACAAATTCACTAAGTTGTAATCAGGAAATTAATAAACATCGTTTTTGGACCAGGTGTAATGATATTTCATTGAACACATACTGTACTGTCTAGTATACTATAGGGGGTGCCTCAGTGATGCACTTATTTGCTTTTCTGCCTTGCAGCACTAGGGCTCTGGGTTCAAATCCATTTTTCGGATTCTACTCTATAGGCACCTCTCTGGAGTTTGTATGTTCTCCATGTGTTTGCATGCATTTTCACTCCAAAGACATACTGGTAGGTTAATTGGACTCCAGTGTGAGTGTGTGCGTGTTTGTCTCTGTGTGCCCTGAGACGGACTGGCACCCTGTCCAGGATGTACCCTGCCTTGTGCCTGTTGCTTGCTGGCATAGCCTCTGGCTCTCCATAACCCCACACTCAATAAAGCGATTAAAAATGGATGGATAGATATGGGTAAACTCATCAGACCGATTAACAGTCATCAGCAGAGGCTCTGCCTTGGAAACACATAGGCTAAAGGCATGTACTGTATGGCCACAATTGGAAGTATTGCAAGCAATATACTGTATACATGCTCTGCAACATGCTATAGATGCTGTTTTGTGGGATTCCACCCAATTCCCCTTGGAAGGCCTTGGCAAGCATGTGTCCTAGATACCTGAAATGTCTCAAATACTGTAAATGTACATAGTTTCAAGCTGGATAACTAGTATAGAAGGGAGGCTATATCCTGAAAAATGAAGACCAGTACCCCTGCAAAAACTGTGTTTTTTGACAGGACATTTGTCGACAAAACGATGTTTTGAACTCTGAATAAGATGCTTTAATATAATTTTACATCCACGGGTTTTAAGTGTTTTTCCCTTATACGCAGAGTAGTTCACTCAGCACTTCAATTTAAAAAGATTTAACCCACTGAAAACATTCATGTCTAACTAGATAGCAAGTTACAGCAGAAGAGTAGTGCGCGTTTCCACGTTTTTTTTAACTTTTACTATCACTATTCTCTCCTAACCTCATTAAACACAACAATAACTCCGAAAAAAAAGTAATGAAAAATAAATTACGGTAAAACTGGCAAGTGATTTCCTTGGTACTTACTGTACTTCAAAGGCATTTCACATAAACATTCGTTTCCAAGGAGCTATACTGTATGTAACGAAAATGAGTTAGCGAGAGAAGAGGGGCTATTCTGCCATTTAATAACAATGCCCACCGTGTTTTTTTCATCATAAAGGTCAAACAGTGTTGTACCTAAAAAAACACAAAATTAATAATAATATACTGTATACAAAATCATCCGAAACAGTTGCGTTGGTACAAGGGGAATAAACGTTTTGCTCCAAATGGGTCTGAGGATGTTACATGTTCAAATAGTTATATGAAGCAAAGGAATATGATCCGGCTAAAATGCTTTCAGAATAATAAAAAGTCAACGCGGGATTACAAGGGCGAATGCAATTCGTGTATTGAACCGCAATGCATCCAACAGAACATCAATACACACTGCGAGAACCAAACGGTGTGATACCAAAACCACAAAACAATAGGCTGAAGACATAAACTTTACCTTACGAATTGCAGACCGCATCCTTAAAAAGGCGGCGTCGGAATGACAATTATTTTTATATACAGAACCGGGGAGTGGGTTTTATGGTTGAAGATAATATTTTGGGTTACATAAAATATTCATATTCAATTTAGCAGTATTCATAAACGAATCAAGATTGTTACATTTGTCTATTTTTTCCTTCTACTGTAGCTAATGACGAAAAAGGAATTTTAATGTTCTCAGTAGCCTTTTCATACAGTGTTGTGAACTGAAACATGCAGGTACTGTGAAATCTGTGACACTTGGACAGTTCATTTTGCATTATGGAAGAGTGTATCACATTTTACACACTGCACTATTTTGAATTTAAAAAAAATGTTGCACACAAGTTTTAATATCGTTTTATTTCATATTGTTATTTGTAAATACTGAAATATGGATTCAATTTGTAGATTTTATCAAATGAAAAGGATACTCTTCAGTATTCTTTGTTAGGTCTTGAAAAAGATGTCCTTAATACCTTCAGTAGTTTTATTTTTAAAACACCGATTTGCATTTAAATATGATTAAATATAAATATTTAGCCAAAATATGAACAATGCATTCTTAATACATTTTAAAATAACGTATATTATTTTACAACGAATAAATAAAACGGCAATATTTTAAGCGAAATGCGTAACTGATCCAGATGAGAAACTAGGGATGCGCCACCTGTTCCAAGGAGTTTATCAACAAAGATTCCATTGAAACCCAGTAGTGGGGAAAGAGAGGGATTTTCTGGTTTTCTTACCTGTTAAATACTTTCTTTATCCTTTGCAGGACTGTTGGCGATGCTGTGATAGTTTCAGCAGGAATGTTTTCGATAGTAGCAACAACATGATTTTGCTGCTCGGGGATCATTGCTGGGGTGAAATAAGACAATCAGAAACCAGGGCGCATTCTGCACTGTACAGGAACAGAGATCGGGAAATTCCGTAAGCGTGCTTGATCAGAACCACCAGATTTCGCGCAAGCAAATGTAACGTTAGCATTCCATGGTTTAATTGAACGGGGAGAAAAGGGTATAAATCCCAAAAAAGAATCTTGCTTTTCGGAGCTGGGTGGATGTCCGAAATCGTCCTCACAATGTGCTTGTCTTCTGGTATAAACTAGTCAGAAATCCCTTCGCCCATCCACGCGTATTTTATGCTCGCCTGCCCGTCTGCCGCGGCTAGCTGAAAGACTTGGGATTTTTCATTGAAACACTCGATCAACCCAACAGGGGGAGCGGTTTTCTTGCAGCAAGTTTGTTGCAGTGACACATGGGAAATGTAGTGCCACGTCGTTTGTATCGTAATTTTTACAGCCATTAACACTCAGGAATAAAAATCCGCGCATGAGTCCTAAACTGAAACAACACAATACAACACTTCTCCCTAATTTATGTAACAGCGGTGCGCCAGATTGTTATCAGCACGTCTTCTTCACACAATTGCTGAGGTCCAAAGGTCAAAGTGTCTTTATGTTAAAGACTCAACAGAAAGATAAAACCACTTGGAAAACAATTGCTTGGAATACTTCCACAGAGTATTATTTCCAAGTCCTATCTTGCAGTACAAGAGAACTAGGAATATACTCTGTGATAAAAGAACGTATCAATTGGGTACTTCATATATGAAAATTGTTGTGCAGTCATTTGTTACATCTGTGCTGTAAACCACCTTTTCCTATTGATTCTAGGAAAACTATCTGCCAAAATTTGAATTTGACATGAAAAACATTCTAAACGACAAAGGGGCAAAGACCTTTCACTCCCTATCTACCCAAAACGTTCTTTTTTTTTGAGAAAATGGCCCTATGTAGAAAAACAGATGTCTTCAATTCCAGTTAATCTTGCCACCTATTAAATGCAAAAAATGGTATGTGACTACAATAATATTTTATTTATGAGACAGGCATGGAATTGTGTAGGTCAGGATGCATTGGGCTGGGGTAGAAAATAACCTCCCTCTGAGATCTACACGTGTACTGTGAGGTTTACCTATGACACACTATCTTTATTTTATAGATCTATTGGATTTAGCAGATATGTCCTTTTGATAATTGCCAATTTTTAAGCAACTTTTTATCACCAAGGAGAGATTAAGCTATCTCTGGCCATCCATTTGTTTTCCATTTACTGCAATATTGTAATGCAAAAAGCAGCAATTAAAATAAAGTGTTGGGCTGATGCAGGCCCTCAGGTATCCAGCAAGCTACAGTGTCCAGGAGCACTGAAAAGCAAGCTCAGCAAACTCTACCCTGTGCAGCCACACTCAGGGAATTCTAGAAACAGCTAAAGCTCATTATATACAGCATCAGTTACGATCAGTGCTGCCGCTCCACAAAATGGTGTGGCATTTCAGAATCTCAAAATATTCTTTTTCAAACACTGCCCAGATGGTCAGCCCCACCAAGCTCAGGTCACAGGGCTAGTCATCTGGGAGTGAGCATCTGAGGATCCCTTAAAGGCAATAGGAAAGAGAAATGGACTCAGCACTTGCAGACACCAGAACAATTCCAACTCATAAAAGACCAATAACAAAGGACACACAATATGCTACAAATTCAACATTTAAAAAAATATATTTTTCCATCATGTTATACAAGATGCATAAATTCCATGGCAGTGCTGGTCATTTTTATATTTGAAATTGTTATGTATTTTTCTTTTGAGTTACTTTCTCTGATAACAAGGTTCCTATTTAGGGATTAATTGCTTCCTTCCTTCTCTCTTCAGAAAAATAATGTAGAAATCATAAGTTTCACAAATGCCCATCTCTAAATACGTGTGCTGCAGGCTAATCTGTGATCCCTGCTTGCAAACATGATGCACTGGGCCCATTTCCCAGAATGCAGTAGTTTGCAAAATATATGAAGCTGAAGAAATGTATTAGTAATGAAACGACAAACTAAAAAATCACAATGAGAGTGTAGAATATAGTTATTAAGACTTAGGCATGAGTAGTACGATAACATACTGTACTGTTTATAGGGTTCTGTGTTTTAAATACTCAATGGCTATGAGAATAGAGGAAGGCAATTACTGTTATTAGCAATCAAAGCATTGAGAGTTATTTTCCAGCACTTTGTATTCCTTCTGTATGCGTTTGTAATCCTTTAACAATTTCTCCTAACAGACCTTTTGAGGCTTTTTAACCTGAAGCACTAAAAACCTTGGCTTGTCACAAAATGATATTCCACTTCCTCATACCACATTGCCTAGCAACCATTTATGACAAAATTGTTGATACAGGTGCTACTACTAAGAAAACCACAAGCCCCAATCAATACGACCAGCATATATAACCTTACATCTATATGTAAAAGCATTTATATATGATATTGATGAGTCTGTGTGCATATTTGTCTTTTTATTCATATCCTGAACTCATACAGTAGCTTGAGTCAAATCATTTTAAAAAATGCTGTGATGTGAAAATTGGAATGTCATTCATTTTCACCACTGTTGTCTCACCCAGAAGTAATTTGTACCCCCCCACATCATTTTATAATTAAGTATATCATAGTTTAATTATGAACAAGTAATAGCTTTATTCCATGCTGAAAAGAGCAGAAAGAAAACACAGTTTTGGCCATGGAGCCTTCTTCAGGTGTTTAATTATACTTACAGTACAGTGGTGATGAAGTACGTAAACCTTTGTTTATGTAAAATACATTGCATGTAAAAACTGTCAGGCAGGAGGATATAACAGAGACACCAAGACTTTAACTGATTTATTGTAAAAATAATGAAAAAACCTAAAAGATATATATATAATGAATTTATTTGGGACATTACTTCTGTGTCAAGGCTATATAAATAAATACATGTATACTGTACAGTATATAATGCATAATTTTTAAATATAGACATACAGACAGATTAAATTCCTAAAGAATATACTTTTATCATTTATCATAAATGACAGCATCCCTACTCCATGTAAATATCAGACACAGTGAGATTAAAATGGATCCAAGAAAGAGATAAAACATAAACTAGTGTTAATTTTCCCCCCTTTCTTAAAAATGAATGGGTTCATTGCTTATGTCTTCAAACTGGAATTTCTTAATGACACCATAACCTTGTGTTCAATGTAATATACAGCCAAAGACAAAGACCAAAGACTTGAATTAAAAAACAAAGAAAATTTCACAGCCCCTCCACGGGATCATGACCTTGTCATGATGGAAGGGCTTGAGTGCCTCAGGGAGCTTTAGAGCTGTGTTGTTGGGAGCATTGTGTTCCTGGTAGGGTTAAATTTGGCAAATGGGTCTAAGGTGAGGGGCCAGACAATGAATGATCCAAACTAGGTCATGATGGTTCCATTAAAAACTGTAAGAACCCTGTCCGGACGAAGGACACCAGGGCGCACCCCTGGAGCTAGGCCTGTGGGTGGCATTCACTGTTGAGTGTCTGGTGGGCAGGCCACCTAAGTAACCCCATCTGGCTCAGCTCAAAATGGCTGTGTGGAGCCGCAGTATGGGCAAGGCAAAGGCCAGGTTCGGGAGTGATGTTAATTGGGAGTGGGACAGATCTAGATGTACTAGACCTTGGGAGTGCAAATTGTCTCTTGAGACATGGATCATCACCACACTGGTGGGGAAGGAGCCAGAGCTGGTGCTGGAGGTTAAAAAATATCAACTAGATATAGTTGTATCTCTATGCACAGCATTGGCTTTGGAACTAGATTTCTCAAGCAGGGGTGGTCTCTCTCCTACTATGGAGTTTTCCCATGTAAGAGGCCAGGGGTGTGGGGATACTCACGAGTCCCTAACTGGGTGCTGTACAGGTGGAGTTTGTCGCAGTAGAAGAAAGAGTTGTCACAATGTGACTACAAGTTGCAGTAAGAAAAATACAAACACTGTTTGTATTTAAGCACCTGTAACGGACGTCTTCTCTGCACGTTAGTCTTCTGCGTTGTGTTCTTATTCGGACATCCGTTAGACCGACGTGAAAATGAACAACCAGACGATAATCTGGGTCTGGCAGTTCTTTAATGAAGCTGTCTGTACAATAACAAAAATAAACATGGAGCTGTAGTCATGTAGAAAGCTGCTTCTTAACTACAGGTTGTCAGTCCCATTTAGTAAAAAGATCACACATGGGAAGACCCATATAAAAGTTTATGTCTCACATAAAATTCACAAAGATGGTATTTCCTTGCAATATGCCAGTGTAACCGAGTCACTTGATGCTTATAGTACTCAAATACATATACAACTGCACAGCAGAATGTTGATTAGATTCTATTTGTTATCAATCTATTTTTTTTCAGAGCAACTAAAATATCGCTTACCTCTACAGTTCAGAAGGTATGGACTGAGAGGTTCATGATGATGACATCAGCAGCTACCGAAGTCTCTTAAAGTGACAGAACAGCCATCAACAAAGTTCTCTAGTGTGGCTGTAGAACCAACATAACAAACATGAACAATGCAACAAAAATAAAACTATTTACACAGAGTGAGTCAGGATTTGGAGAAGGTTCATAATTTTTTTTACTTAGTTTCACACCTAACAGCCGTAAGGAGGATTCAGCCTTCTTGGAGACGGTTGGTACAGTGCTGTTATCGGATGTCTGTGCTGGCAATAACAAACACCATGTTTGAACAGTAAGCTGCTCATTGCGCTTGGTAATGAGCATCTTGGGTTGAAGGTCAATAATTGACTTTGTGGTTGTATCATCAGACCTAAGGCCTAATGTTCTGGTTGCTAGGATAAAGAGAGGAGGAGAGCTGTCAACTGATCACCACAAGACACCATTGTGTGACACCCGAAGAAGGCTCAACAGCCTTGTGTTTCTTTCCTTCTCTTCTCACCAGGAATAAACCTTTACTTGTTCCTTTGCAGCCTATGCATGCTGACACAGCCACCTACTTGAACTACTTCAACTGTGGATATCATAGATAGGTGGAGGGGGCATTTGAGGAACTCCTGAATCCAATGGATACACCCTCCTTTCAGGAGGCAGTGATAGAACCCTTTCGGAGGACTAGGTCTATTTCTGTGGCTTTGGTGATTTAACACGCCCAGAATGGTTGGGCTGCAAGGTTGAATGAGACCCGTCTGGAAATGTTGAAACCACTGGAACTTGGGATTTCATGGTCTGCTTCAATTTAAGACCTAAAATCATGCCTCTATTGTTTATACTTCCAGAGGTGTTACCAACTGTTTGAGGGGACATCATTCCAGGTGGAAATTAATTGGCTCTGGGAGTACTAAGGCGTGTTAATATGTCTTTTCAATGTAGCATGGCAGGTAGGGATAGCGCCTCTGGATTGGCAGACTGGGATGGTGATCCCTATTTTGAAAAAGAGGGGGACCAGAGGCAGTCCCTGGGGCAGACGCAGGATATACTGGAGGGACTATATCTCAGTTGGCCTGGGAGCAGCTGGGAATCCCCCAGGAAGAGCTGTCTGGTATGCTCTGCTCAGCCTGTTACCACCACAGCCCTCACCATGAGTAAGCAGTTACAAAATGGATGGATGGAAATTTCACTAGAGGGACTAATAGCAAGCCATCCTTTGTTAACGTTTTAGAATGAGAGAGACTGCCAATAAGAAAACAGGTGGCATTTATTGTAAACAATGAAAAATCATTCGAATGAATTAATTTCTCTTAACCAGAAGATGGTGACAAGTGGAATTTTAAAAAAAATAATATTTTAATTAAATAATATTGTCCTGATTTCTGTGTTCAAGTAGGTTGACACACACAGAAAGAAATATGAAGGAACATTGTGAAGATATGTTTTATAAATGTGTGAATAGTAACAGTACAAATGGCCAGAAACACTGACTGGAATACATTTGAAATGTTATTGAACAGCTATAATACATTTTAATTATAATACATATCAAATTCAATGTCACTATATTTTACCGTAAAAGCATATACTTTAGACCCTTGTATTTATTTTATCCATCAATTTTCTAACAGCTGTATTCAATGCAGTGTCGTGGGGGAGCTGGAACCTATCCTTGTAAGGAACTGGCACAAGGCGGGATACACCCTGGATGGGATGCCAGTCCATTCAGAAAAAATATTTTAATTTTATGTAAAATATATATTTTCCACATAAAGACACAGATAAGAGTGTCATATAGGAAAGTGTCAATAGATTGTTAAAATGCTCTGATCTATAAACTCCTTTACTCTACCACTCTTCTATTTTGAAGACGAATCAGGCATTAATATTTAAGGGATCTTTCAATATTAAGAAATTAATGCTTTCATATCAGGTTCTCTTTTCTTTTTTAGAAATGTTATCCTGTTTATTACATATTACATAACACGTACATTGATGGCAGTGAGAATAATGCAGATCAGTTCACATCACAATTCCATCTTAATCTACTAACTAATGTGATAACATTTCACATACAGCATCTATCAGTTAAAGTTTCAACATATTTTTTAAATGTTGCAATTTTAATTCTATTATGAAACTTATCACCCAATTATCAATCATCACCATTATCACCCAATGGTGATGTTATGAAGAAAGCAATTTGAGGTATGCATCAAGTATGAGCAATGAAATTATGGAATAATTTGATTATTTTTTGAGAATTAATGTTCCTTGTTAAACACTGACCTGAACTGTATTTTTTTGTTCTACAACAAGAATGTGGTCTTTTTTGTCAATATAAATATTTTCTGGTATCTTTGTCAAGTGTGACAGAGCACTCTGTCACTGTGGCAAATGGAACATGCTAGGACAGGGGTGGCAGAAGTTAATGGAGCTTATTTTCCTAAAATACCAGAGTGCGTCAGTTCTCACCAATTTACCCTGTTTGTTTCTCAGCCTGCAGGTGCACACACGGGTTGTGGAAAGGAGGGGAACAAAAGGTAGAGAACACTATTTTTAGAGAAACAGCACTAAAGAAACAAGGCATAGTGTAGAATTCCATCAGCTTACCTCTTAAGCACTGCATGGGAGGAGAAGCCAGTGCCAATTTGTTTGGAGGGGTCCTCAGAAAGGTCAAAAGGTTGCAAACAGATAGGAGACTGGTTATATGCCTAAAACTAAGTTAGAGGAACATAACATTGGTGGAATGCTGAGAGGGGAGGTTATCAGATGTTATTACTAAAAATGGCAACCAGGTATAGATCTCTGTTCTGTGTATTGGTAAAGGTTTCATGTATTTGTGTGTCCAAGTAGTCTGTACTACCGTGCTACTGTATGTGTTGTTTGTCTTGTGATTTGTATGTTTTACACTGATAGTATCCATAATGGTACAGCCCAAACCCTATTTAAAGGGTGTTGTGAGTACTAGGAGTGGTTGGGAGTCAGGAGTTGGTTGTGGTGAGTCAGGAATCTAGAAATAGGAGCAAGGTGCATATGATACAGTATTATACAAAGTTTGTTCCTTCTGATACTTGGTGGAGAAACCCAGTGAGTGCTTGAGTGGCCAGCTGCGTACAGAACATCAATAAAACTTCCCTTTTGTTTGTTTGAGTGCTGAGTTGCCATTGTGTATTTTTTCCTCTCTGTGAACAACATGTCCTCCGGCCAACACTACCCACACAGAAGGTGTTGTGTGACACAGGTCTTTCATGATGAAAAATATTGTGCTACCACAGCTGTATCTGGCCCATTTTACACTCTGTGTGTAAGATTGCATATATTTTGGCCCCAGTTCTCTAGTTCAGTGGTTCTCAAACTGTGGTACGCATACCAGTTGTGGTACGCGGAGTGCCGCCAGTCGGTACGCCATATGACCCTGGAACTCTGCTGTGTGCACTGAAAAATTGGGATGGGTTTTCATATTTTCTATTTTAATAAAATTAGTTTGTGTCGAATACGCAGCCTACTGTACGTACTACGATACAGCGTGCTCTAATACTGAGTCGACACAAAAGCTACAATATAATTCTATACCGTTGTAGAGGAATGCGTGCATGACGGACATAAGCGGCCAATTGTATTTAAAAAAGTGATCTCCAGCAAATAGGGAGGTAGGAGAATGTGCGTGATTTTGGAACAATGCCAATGTTGTAAGCACAGGAAAGCATAGAAATGCATACTACGAACGCTGGCAATCTTGTGAGCACAGGAATGTGTGATAGATATCAGACAAATATTTAAGAACTGTTCTAGGTTAATTTGAGAAAAATATACCGAGCGTCTCTGTGTTTCTCTCACATGCACATGAAATAAAAACCTCTTTTAACTTCTGAGACGGACTCCTGAAATGGAAACGGGGAAAAATGCAAGCTTGCGGATTGCTAAAGCAGGTAAACCCCACACTACTTGTGAAGAACTTTGTTTACTGTTGGCAAAAGAGCTGACACGTATTATGTGTGGAGAAAAAGCTGCTAAACAGCTCGACCTGCTGCCCCCTCTGAAAGACAGTCACTCATAGAATAATTGATATGGCGGATGATGTACACTGATAGAGCGCGTTAAGATTAGCAGATGCTTTTCACTGCAATTAGATGAGTCTGTAATGTCGTTGATTTGGCCAATTTGCATGTTTACGTTAGATACGAGTTTGAGGGCATGTCCCATGAGAACTTTCTGTTCTGTAAGCCACAACCAACAGGAACTACAGGAGAGCATGTATTTCAGCTTCTGAATTAATTTATCAAAGAGAATGACATCGACTGGATAAAATGCGTCGGAGTTTGTACAGACGGTGCTAGAGCAATGACAAGCCGACACAGCGGTGTAGTTGCACGAATTAGAGAGGTTGCTCCAGATATGAACTGCAGCATGTACCGCGAGGCCTTGGCCGTCAAGAAAAGGCCTGACGATTTAAAATCTGTAAGACACTGTTGTGACAAGGCTTGACCAATTAATTCACATCTGCTTTGCTCGACTAAACAGGCTCACTCCTCTC
Organism: Atractosteus spatula; assembly: GCF_055471065.1. Lineage (NCBI taxonomy): Eukaryota > Metazoa > Chordata > Actinopteri > Semionotiformes > Lepisosteidae > Atractosteus > Atractosteus spatula. Next base: position 77,647,351 of record NC_142707.1, read on the forward strand.
ACCGACATGGTGCTTTTTTATTGTTTATTTTTAATTGTTGTTCCTTTTGTCATTCTGTAAAGCGCTTTGAGAAGCCACCTTTAAAGGCTCTATATGAAATAATGTTTATTATTATAATATTCATTATATGTGTATGTGAGTGTGTGCACGCACGCACGCTCATGTTGGTCATTGAGATTTTCTGGGGTTCCTATGAGAAGATGACTTGTAAGTGGTACTTGGATGCTCTGGTTTGATCAGGGGTGGTACTTGGTCCAAAAAGTTTGAGAACTACTGCTCTAGTTTTACCAGTTTTTGTGACAAAACTGGATTTGTAGTTTGCACCAGTTAGTTTACAGAGAAAAGTTGGGCCTTTATTTTTGTCAAGGCTGTTTATTTTAACATTTCAGGCCTCAGACTAACAACAAAGATTATTAATTTAGATTCAAATTGGTGTCTTCTGATATCATAAATCACTAATACTCACCTCTAATGTGTTAAAAACAAATGCATTACTTTCTCTCATTGTAACTTAACACTCCACTCTCTATATAAGTTCTCCTACAATTAAAAAAAATAAAGTCCATACCACAGCCACAGTGGCACACTGGCCTGAGCTCATTATTCCATGACGGTAAATGCACTTATGATTGATTTTTTAAAAATGAATTATGAGTGTAGGTCTTTAGATTAAATCAGATTAAATCAGAGAGGGACTCTCTCTAGTTCTTGGTTCAGCATGGCCTTGTGGTGGTAGGAGCTTTGGTCGGTATTTTTTAGATGTAACCAATATTTTATTGCTCTCTTCTGTATAGTGATTAACAATGGGCATTGGCCTAACTGGGGTATTTTAGAGCTCTATGTACAGGGCTTCTATGGGGTGCTTGTCCCATTTATTGTAATCTTGGTCTGTGATTGCCATCTTCACAATTAAACTGTTGCTTCTTCACTGTTTTCTTAGCAACCTTCCAGGAAAAAATTAAAAGGGCAGGAGTGCAGAGCCTTCACTTCTTCAATGATGTGCAATGCAGAGAACACAAGCACATCACGTTGTGCTTACATGGAAAGAAAGTAAGCCACATGTCACAGAATTCTGCACCAAGAAGGCATACTTTACAATATTAAGTTAATGTTTAATGTCATATGGTTTCTAACCATAAGAAAAATAATAAGGAAATCAATTGCTGGAAATTATTAAATGTAATGATTTTCTAATTCGAGAGATTATAATACAGAAAGATACAGTATTGATTCTGTTGTAGTGAATTGCTACTGGTGTTGACACAATCCAAAGAGACTTTTTATCTACCAGAAACAGTGTTTGCCTCAGAGCGGACAAAGCTCTATCAATGCTTAAAGGTAGATTTTCTAATGCAGTGTTCTAAGCAGAAACATTTCATATAAAATTATTTGAACATTTCATATAACATGTTAAAAAATTAGACAGGCTCAGTTTAAGTTCAAATGCTTGTTAGGAGTAGTCATTTCATTTATTGGTGTTTTCAGACAATGAAACTTAAGGAAATGTGGTAACAATTTCATTGGGGAACATGAATATGGAAAACAGCTCCTGGATAAAGTTCTTTTTTGTTATATTGGTTTCCAAAAACTGATGGAGGATTATAATGCTACCAATGGCAATCAACTGTTCACTTGAATCTGTTGAAACAGAAGCCCCATATCAAAGGACAGAGCAGCATGAAGAACTAATATACAGCTAAGGGAGATTTCAGGAAATCAGATGTCTTCTTTTTCACAATCAGATAAATATCCTATCATTTGAGATTTTTATTTTTACTCTGCATAGATACAAAAGCCCTTTATAGATTCTAATATATGAGGTACATTTACAGCCTAACATGGCATTCAAAAGTCTGAGGGAACATTATTTTAAAAAAATTATAGGTTCCACACTTCCCCTGAGTTAGCAATATTTAAGTAAACTTAAACATTTTGAATCACAAAATTTCCCATGGGTTTTAATTACAAGCTGATTAATTTATTTTTTAAAACATTTTTAAATTATTTTTTTACATTTACTGTCAGCTCTTAAAAAGCTGAAAGGAATTCATAAGTAGTGTTGTAGTTACTGTTATTACAAGAATTTCAGAACTTCTCTTTTTTAGGTGTGCTTACTAAAATCAAGAGATTGGACCACTTGAGACAGAAAAAAGGTCATTATGGGATTTGATAAATGTCATGTAATACATTGACATTCTCATGGGTCTCTGTTCATCATAAATTCAACACCTACAGTATGAGGTGTCACGTACAGTAGCGTCTTTCAGGACCCGATGCAGACAGCCCAATCCGGAAGGGAGTGAACAGACACGGGGAGGAGACAAGGGACTGGGCTGGTAGACAAACAGGGGGGTTTGACGAAAGTGCTCGGGGGGGGCGTGGTCCAGGAAACAGTCCAAAGGGTGTTAGTAGGGAAATCCGTAGGGAGGCAAATGTCCAGAGTCAGGTGATCAATCAAAGACAAAGTTATAAGCCGGAACGGGATCCGGTGAAGTGTCAGGGGAATAAAAAAGAGGGTAACGGGGCCAGGCGCTCCCAGCCCCGGACCTAGATGTTCAGGACACCGGGGAAAAGGCCTGCCTTCGGACAGCCCAGAAAATAGGCAAGCCTTGTGGCGTCCATCTTCCAAAGCTGAGCCTGGGATAGTGGGAGCATCTGGCTTTTAAAGGGGAGACTGGAACAGGAGGCAGGTGCAGGAGATCAGGTAAAATGTGAAAGAGCCGGAGCGCCCTTAAGGGGGAGGGAATAGAATTGTGACATGAGGAGCTTTTAGAGAGAAAAAAGGAAACTAACTCTTAACAAACATGTTGAGGAGAAATTGCATGAAGTTTTATAAACTAATGTTGTTGAAACAATGCAAATGAGTATTTTTGAAAACAAGATCTGTGTCCAAAAACAGGTAAACCAGTTATCCCTGTCTCCTTCCACAATATCAGTCAAGACTATGTCATGCTGTCTTCTGAGAGCTTTGGTTGTTTATCTCTACCAACAAATTGAATTCATTCAATATCTACAGAGGGTCATAGTCCAGTTAATATGAGACGAGAAAGGTGGAGTGGCAGGCAGGTACAGAAATACAACCTTGTAGTCAGAAATTCCCATTTTAAATGCGTGTAGGCTGGAAGTGTCAAAAACATTTGGCTGTTGGGAAGCTGACATGCTGAGTGAAACCAAACATTTCCAGAGTAGTTTGGAAATCCACAGCAGTCAGCACTTCCATGATACAGATGAAGCCATCTAGAATACGTGTCCAATCTTGCACTGATAGTGAGCACGCTGCATTATACCACAGTTTTGGCTGGTGTGCTTCAATCAGCTTTTCACCTGGTCAAAACAGACTGATAGGTGGCACTTGTGTTGTGTTAGATGTTACTGAAGTGGCATCTTCAATTAATCTGTGTTTTTCTTAGTCTAATGATAATATGTCTTGAAAATATAACATATTTTATATGCTTAGCCTAGCTTCCATTTTATAGTATACTATACTGAATATAGTATTGGTTGTATAGTATTTTTAACAGTTTACTATACAGATGCAGCCATTCAAAGTGCGCGTTACAGACACGTACTGCAGGTGGCGTCGCGCATTGTGACGCAAGATGACGCGAGGCACCGCAGTACGTGATTGGTTGACCGACAGGGGCACTCGTAGTCCGTTGGTCTGTCGTAGAAAGACTTACAGTAAACGTCTTTGCTGTGCCCATTGTAGATATTGAATTTTACCACTGAAAGGAAATCTTAGTAGCTGAGCATAAAAAGAATAGGAGCATACTGTAACACGTGTGAAGGCCATAAACGATATTAATTTTGGAACATAAACATACAGTATATGGCTGGTCTTGGTACTTTAAAGAAAAAATACACACCAGTATTCCATTTCTCCCTAAACATTTTAAGCATCGAAGTCTTTAACTAAAGAGATACCGGAGTCAACAGGCATACTTTTAGAATTTGATTAAAAGGGAATATAATATTGAATCGCGTATATATTTTATGAAAGCAAGATTGCTCAGCTGGACAAAAGTACACAACCTACCCTTTTCAGAAATATTTATGCATCAAAGCCTTTACCGAAGATATTACTAATAGTATTAATAATGAATGACTTTGGACAAGCTGTATACTCAAAGTATAATTTCTTTAGCACATTTGTACAAGCACTTGGAATCTGTCCAAGCCATACTTTGTCAGGCATTTTGTTTTACTTCAACGGGCATAAAAACTCCCTTGCTTTTAACAGGGCGTTTCATAATTTCTAACTACGAAAATGATTTAAAATGCGACACTTATCATTCAACTAGAGCTCAAAACATCACAAGGATCCTCAAGAGCACAGCAAAGACTGTATTAAAAGATACTTGTATGAGATACATGAGAATCCAGGCTTTTTTTATCAATGCTTTCTTTTCCGTATACCAGATTTTATGGAACCACTTCAGAATGGTGTCAGCCAGTCAGATTCCAGGAATCGGTACTTTAAAGGAAAAATACACACCGGTATTCCATTTCTCCCTAAACATTTCAAGCATCGAAGTATTTAACTAGCATGTGAAATAGCGTGTGAAAAAGTGGTAGTTTTAAGCTTTTCCGCTAATATAATATGGAATCGCGTATCTAAAGAATTTAATAACGATATGATTATATTCGTGTACTGCGACAGGGCTATGTAGGGCTGTTTCGCCTCCCTGTTCATGCGAGTTGTCTTGTAGCCTACTGGTCTACGTGCCTGATTAACAACTTGCAGGTTGTGTGTTCAAATCCAGCTAGTGCTGGACTTTTCTTTTTAACAAACATTTCTTCGAAAAAATAGAATAGCGATATTATGGACAATCAATTGACTTTTATATTTCAAAATATCGCAACATGATCGATTCTAAGTCATTTTTGATAACAATGAATAGTCACCTTCTTCCCTTCTGACAACGGTCCCTGCTTCTGCTTCCTGCTTCTATTGTGTGTGTGTGTAATAGAGTAAATTTTTATAGAGAAATGGAGGCTGGACAGTATGCGATACAATATAAACATTTATATTGATTTAAATTGTGTTTTGATTTAAATCGCAAACGTGTGTTTAATTATATGTGTTTTTTTAATCATAATCAGGCTAATGCAACATAAATTGATACAGTATCTCTGTCTTATTTTTAGTAAATAAAGTGTATTTTTGCGCACTATATGTGCAAACGTTTTATGATATGTCGCTGTTGTGAATGTCTGTGGACATGTGCTGGCTGGACAGGAGGCTCCACTGTACACAGAGAGCTTAGAAGACAAAGATATCAATTTATTTTAGTCAAAAATTTATATATCTCAAAGCAAAGTAAATACCCAACACTGATTGAACCCATCTGCCATGGTAATAAAACACCTTGAATTGAATTGAATTGAGGGAAAGAGGGGGGGAGGGCGCGCGGCAAATAAGATACACTCCACAGGCATCCACAACAGCAACATATGAAACGTTTGCACATATAGTTAAGTTATTACTTGGTTTTCAAAGTCGGGAGACATTAGAGGCTTGCCACACCTGGACTGTTAAACCAACGCATTAGCAAGTCAAAGCCCATTGAGGACCCGGCCAGTACCCACTATTGTTAAACATACAGAAAAGGATATTAAAGTATTGAATATTAGTATTGGCTTTAGTATTAGCCATACAGAACATTAAAGTGCCCCTTTTCCATTCAGCGGGTGCCTGAGCCGCTGTGTCCTATCTTCTGACAGTCGCCGTTGTGAACAAACATTTCTTTGAAAAAATGAGACGTTTCCCTTGGTCAGAGATATAAATATATAATATATAAATAAATTAAATTTAACTAACGTGAAATAGTGTGTGAAAAAGTGGTAGTTTAACCTTTTCTGCTAATATAATATGGAATCGCGTATCTAAAGAATTTAATAACGATATGATTATATTCGTGTACTGCGACAGGGCTGTGTAGGGCTGTTTCGCCTGTCTCTTCATGCGACTGTACCAGGAAGAGGATTTCTTTCTATTCGAAACGTGTATTTTAAAAGTTTAAGAAGTAAAAACCTTACAGCGTACACAGATTTCTAAACTGATCAGGATCGTTATCTTTGTCTTATGCATAATAATGTTCACTGCTCTGTCCAGCAAATTAGTAATAAACTTTATTTTATATAGCGTTTTAAATGAATAAGTAATTAGATTGCTCATAAACCTAATCACTTGCTTTTTCTTTTTATTTAGGCTCAGATTTCAACTATAGATCGTATTATTAATAACCATAATAACAACCAACCAACAAAAACAACCATATAAACAATATACCAACCAAAAACATAGATAACGACCACAATACAAAATCAAATATATCAAACCATTATACTCTCGCAAATTCCTCCAATTATCATAATCCCGCCCCTTATGCAAAACCAAACCCTCCTCCCATCCCAGTTTCTCCTCTTTATCATAAACAAAATCCACCTCAATTTTCAACATAAAGCCTTGCTGCTTACTGGGTTTTTTGGGGGGGGAGGTGTCTTTCGCTGGAAATCTCGCCTGCTTCTACTTTACGAGTACAACCCCCTCTCTGCAGGAGTGCTGGCTGTGACGAATTAAACCGGTTTCACAAGTATTTTTAAAGTAGGAAGTACAGTGTTAACTGGTAGCTGGGCACCTCAATTAAGTCGCTTTAACATACTAATGCGTTGGTGTAACAGTCCGGGAGTGGCAAGCTTCTAATGTCAACTCGACTCGATTGGAAGACAATGAACGTATTTTAGCCCTAAATGAATTAATAGCAAACATGGTTTACATAAAATACATTTTTCCAAGAAAGTTTATAATAATGCGATCTATAGTTGAAATCTGAGCCTAAATATAAAGGAAAAGCATTTTCAGAGAGCAATCACGCTGTGTTTATGTAGAAAAAGCGATTAGGTTTATGAGCAATCTAATTACCTATTCGCCTAAAACGCTATATAAAATAAAGTTTATTTAGAGATGAATGATCAGTGGCGCAGTTTAAATAATTTTCGTAGGAGGGCTTGGACAGATTCCAAGTGCATTTTTGCAATTTACGTTGTAATACAGTTTAGAATACAGTTAGTCTAAGCTTTATCAGCTTTATTTATGGGTTGCAATTTAGAAAAAGTCAAAAACCGCACTCAAAATGCAATTTAGAGCTTTCTGGCAAGGGGAGACACCCAAATTATAATGTAACATGCCACTGTTTGTGCATTAACAAAGTTATACTGCAATTTTCCTTAGATACGCGATTAAAAAAAATAAATTTTTTGAATCCCCGTCGGAACACACTCCATAAGAATCAGCGCTTTTATACAGTATATCGCCTTTAAACACATATATTTAAACACGCGTTTACGATTTAAATCAAAACGCGATTCAAATCAATATAAATGTTTATTTTGTAACGCATAGGTGACTATTCATTGTTATTAAAAAGACTTAAATTCGATCATGTTGTGATATTTAGAAATATAAATTTGTTTGGTGCGAGTGAGGTTTTATTTAATCTCTGACCAAGGGAAACGTTTCATTTTTTCAAAGAAATGTTTGTTAAAAAATAAAGTGATACTGTACAGTAGTTCCATGGGATTCAATCACAGACCATGTGACATGGGAGTCAGGAAACTAACACACAGCGCCACCAGATTTGATAACACTATAAAAACGCTATAAAATAATGTGACTAGGCACAGAACAAGTTTACAGCACAGTACAATAATAAATGCTGACCAAGACTTTAGAAGCATAAATTACCTTACACTCAATTTAAACACAAGCTGTCTTTAGCCCTCTAAGCTGGTTCATACAGAAATGTAGAGATCCAGGCTCAGAACACACAGCTTCATTAGCGAATACATATGCAGGACAACTAGAGAAGACGTTTTACAGAGGATGGATTTTTAGAAACATCCCATCAGTGTCACGACCACCAGCCAGCTGAGATCAACACGTAAGCGAGCTAATCAGCACCAGCAGCGGATTACTACTAACAAGCGCCGCCGCACGAGTTAACACACCTGCAATTGCTCTACCGTGCGGCACGCCGGGTTATTTATACCATTCTTACCTGATTCCCGTTGCTCGGTATTGAGTTCTCTACTTGTTGCTCTGCCTAGCGTTCTTACCCCTCTTTTGCCTTCCTGGAATTCTGCCTATACCTTTTGCCTTCGGACTTCGGATCTCGTCTCGCCCCTTGGATTGTTTGCTATCTTTGCCTGTTTTGGATTTGACCCTGTAGCCCTCTTTTCAACCACGATTCTGTCTCACGTTTTGGATTGTTTGCCACCAGTGCCTTTACCGGATCTCGACCTACCTTCGCCTTCGGACTACGACTCAGCTCCTGGATTTGCTCGGTACGCTTACTTACCTCCCTGCGACTGCATCTGCATCGGATCCTTTTCACCTCTACAGAGCAGCGTTACAATCAGTGACATCACTGAAGTCAACTCCTACTGTGGGTAACTGTCGTGTGGATAGTTTCACAAGAACAGACAAAGGTTTAAGCATCGCTTGTTCTAAATAAAACTGCAAAAAAAAACAACAACCCATAATGTACTTCTTTGCGGCTCTGTTTGCCCAAATCATATATTCACAACGTTAAATTAGAAAATAATATTACGTAACCAAAATCCACAATATGGAAACAGAACCTGTGTAATTGTTGACAGATGATGTTCTCGTAACATTTTTACAAGACAAACTACAACATTTAAAAAATGACTTGTATGTACTTGATATCTCTAATCAATCCACGGCGATATAGTTAAAGCAGTCCCCGCACAAAACGAAACTAAAACGCCCTGGGCATACCGTTTCGCGCTTCTTATCAGTTGCTCAAAAGTAATTTGACCATATGAAATGCATAATATAAACCTAGAAACATATACAGTACGTGAGCAGTACTTACGTAGTATCGGTGTCAAGACATACCTCTCAAATACTGTAAATCAAGTTAAAAATATCTCAAGACCGATTCTGGTCATAATGAAACCATGTTTCGTGTATGTTTTCTTTAAAGTACCGAGACCAGCCATATACTGTATGTTTATGTTCCAAAATTAATATCGTTTATGGCCTTCACACGCGTTGCAGTATGCTCCTATTCTTTTTATGCTCAGGCACTAAGATTTCCCTTCAGTGGTAAAATTCCATATAAATATTCAATACTTAAACGGGCACAGTTAAGACATTAAATATACATATACATACTGTATACAGTACAGTTTGCATATGGTAATATGTTTATTTTCCTAAATCAATCTCTTTTATGAGCATGTGTAAGGCATGGTGAATCGATTCTCAAAAATTACTGTACTTTGCATGATTGGAAAAAAATGCGTGATTGCGAAATGCTGTGGTGTTACTTTTACAAAGACAGTCAATGAAAAAAAGAATGTGGACCAGGGCAATACTTTGAGTTTACAGCTTGTCCAAGGTCATTTATTATTAATACTATTAGTAATATCTTCGTTAAAGACTTTGATGGCTACAGCTCAAACATGAGAGGTTGAGCTTTATTAGCTCCACCTTGCGGAAATTCCGGATACTATTATTTTGCTAGCAGTATTTACCGGTAACTTGCGGTATTTAACGGTAACTTGCGGTAGACTGCGTACAGCGTACCGGAAAATAATGCGGTATCGCCCGCGCATTTTGAATGGCTGCATCTGTAAGTCTGTTAGTACTATACAGTCTAGATAGGACCTTAATGTGTCTGGTTTCACAGACATTTTTTGAAAACATGGAATTTCATGGAGTGACTAGAAACTATTTAACTATTATATTATATTGTTTATATTGATTTTACATTATACTGTTGAGTTATGCACTGCTGAAGTATTTTAATCATATTATGATTGCTTGCAAAGAAGTGGTGTAAATGATAGTATTTACATGAAGGCAGTGTACATAAACAGCAGTAATACATATTTGATGTACAGTATGGATATCTGAGGATATTCATAGATATTCTTTAACCTGTATTGGACATAAGAAACTGTAATTTTGGTGTTCAGGTATTTGGCTCAGGCAACAGATTAAAAACTACTGTACAATTCAGTACATGTGTTTCTTGGTGCTTCCACTTTGCTTTATAAAAATAATTCATGCTACAGTACATGCGATATCCAAAAGTATTGAAAATATTTTTGGTTTGATTTTGTCTCCTCACATCAGAGCTAGTACTCAAAATATAGTATATGATGTAATGAGGAGAGATCCACAGAACCCCAGCTTATTTATTGATTAATTTGAATGTTTTTATTAATTAAAATTATCACAACTGAGAAAAAATATTGTGTTTAGATGACATAACTGTATTTAAACTCAACAATTATTGTGTAAATAATGTTGCCACAACAGATTAATATATTTAAATATATTTGCAAAGTTCATGCAAAGTTCTAGTTTCAGTAACAAAAAATTACCCACACTGTTTTCCCTCTCTGTCCACACTTCTTCTGTACCTGCCTGTTTTATGCTGTCTTTCTAGACTGTTGATTGACGTTTAACTATTTACCCAGAAGTTAAACTTTAAGATTGCTTTGGTACTGAATCTGGGATCACTATCCCAGCAAGCACACCTTTGCTGGAAATGTTGACACTAGCCAGGTGTTACCCATTGTATGTAGATTCACTGCATAACAATATTATACCATTATATTGAAAAACTAAATAGACTAATTGTGAACAAAATATATTTTATATCTTAACACACATTTTCAACATTCAATTTTAAATTTAGATTTTTAAAGCTGTCCCTAAAATTATTGTCAACCCTGTTAATGAAAAGAAAATCCATCAATACATATGAATGGTTTAATTCCAAAAATTAGATCTCCAGGAATATAATATCATCTAATAGGAAAAAGAAAGAAAGCATGCCCCTAAGATAAGATCACTTTATTGACCATATACAATTTCTTGTTTTAGGAATTTGTCTTTTCGCATACCCCAGCTTGCTCCCCACGACACGCACAGACAGGGAGAGAAGCTTTACATTCACAATCTATTAAGCATGTTTAATACTGCTCATTATAGCTCAGTGTTAACAGAAACTCAGACTGTGCATTGGGCTGAGATTCCTTGTGACTTGTTGGTGGCACGGAGTGCTTCAAAAGACTCCAGAGGTAGGAGTTCAAAATAAACAGTTTCTGTCTTGACAATATATCCTATGCTATCCAATGAGTAATGCCAATACATGCGAGCTTACACAGTTTTTATAGTTTTGTTTTATCTTGTGATATTTGATTGCATTTTTTAATTAATGTTCGCATTACATTTATTGGTAATTATTTGCCAGACATGCCTACAGTAGGCTACAGTATTGTGCCTCACTATTACCACATATTTTATATCCTCGCACATACCTTGTATGTCACAGTTTGGTATTTGTTAGATGATCCCTAACAAGGCAGTTGAAGATGAGTCTAGAAATTACAGAAAAATACAGTACATAGTAAAAGAGATATGATAAACAATAAAACATATGCCTATATACAGAAACAAGAACAAAACTTAGAGTAAGAACAGCTTCACCTATCTGTAGTTCCATATTTTTATGTTGTGTGCTTCTATAGTGTATTATCACTATAAATTTCCACACTTTAATGCAACTCATTGCCACTGTGTGCCAGTTGCAGAGACCATTTTATTTGGTTTGACTTCCTCTGCAATCAAATATAACAACAGTAATCTTATTTATTTGTTGATTACTTATAATGTTCATAAACATATTAAATATATTGTTTCACTGCAGAGTAATTTGTTTAAGGTTAAAATCTAAAATACAATTATCGATTTTCTAATTACTACACAATTATACACAATTACTACGAATAATATATACTGTTTGTAATTAAAATATAGTTCTATTAGTATTATACAGTATTGTGACATATCTTATATGAAGTGGTACAGTAAAAACATGGCAACAACATACCATCATTGTATCATTGTGTTTAATGAAGTTGTCAGTAGTATGCATACAGCATGATCAGCGCAGGAAAGCACTAATGGTATTGTGATTTGTCTGAGAGCCATACGCAGCTGTGGTGCTTTAAGGATTCACTGAGCCACCTGACAGTTTTACAGAGTTGTGGATCAGATTATTAGAAAAAATAAGAAAGGCATGCCGTGGTACGTACCACGGTATACTTAGTGCCAACTCGGCATTCTGGATGACTGCATATGTATATTCTCTTGTACATTTAAATCACAGAGAAATTCAATTCTAGTATAACTTTAACAGAACAGAGTAAATAGCTCTGAAAGCCCAGGTAAAAACATAGTAGAAGCTTTAGGGGTATGGTGAACCACAATTACCAGTAGAGATTGAGATCCTTTAGTGTTAAAAACTAAGCATTCAAATAATGTACTGTAACGTAACACAGTGACAGAAGTGGAAGTTGTGCACATTATCAGTTGTGCATTTGTTGTGTTTTTCTCTCCTTTTCTATTTTACTTCACTTCTTTCTCCATATAAGGTCTTTCTGCCACCGTAATGAAACTGGCACAGAAGATAGCTGAAACACTGTTTGCATAGATTCCGCCACATAGTAAATTAAAAAAATTGCCACATACCTGTAGTTGGAGGGAACGCATAGGCTATGTTGAAATGTTGGGTCAGTCCCAGACAAATCTGGGACAGAAAAAGGAAAAAAGGAAGGAAGGACAGTGCATTGTGGCACTTGACAATTGGTGCATAGCCGTTTACTTCCACCTCCCTGTCATGATCATCTGGACATCCCTGCCCCTCATTCTAGGTCTAGAGTTGCAGCTCATATGATAAGCATCTGGAGTGTGGATTAGCAAACAAACAGGAGACTACAAGAACCCCAGCCAGACGGGCTTTCCTTTTTTTTCCCTTGCACTGTTTCCTGTTGCAGACTGCAGGGAAGGGAAGGTGTAACAGAACATATTGTTTGGGAATATTGCTAGCGAGACAACCGAAGTGCTGCATTGATTTCCTTTTCTCCTTCTTTGGTATGGCAGAGCTTATTCAAGCAGGTGGTGATCTTGATAGTTTTTTCTTAATTGGGCCATGACAGACAGCCTCTGAGGAGTACTTCTTGAGATTCTTCTACTTCTTTTTTTCTTCTTTGGTTGCTTGGGGCTAGGTAGTAAATTTTGTTTGTTTTTCTCATGTGCAGAGATATCTTGTTGTGGTTGCAAGTAGCACATGTCTATTTTAGTAGTTCAGGTGGGTAGCTGCGTCAGCATGCGTAGGCTGCAAAGGAACAAGTAATAGGTTTATTCCATACTGAAAAGAGGAGAAAGAAAACACAATATTTCGGCCATGGAGCCTTCTTCAGGTGCACGTCTGTCTGACTGGTGACTCTGGGGGATTCCTATGCAGGGAGAAGGGTCCTAGCACCTGTAAAATTTCTAGTTGGCTTAGTCAGCTACAGCTTAGCAAACTGAAACATTCTGCACAGGAATTATACTTTGAAAAACATCCTGGCAGTAAATGCCTGGTTAACCACAACATCAACCAGAATTTAGAATAACCCTATTCAATGACAAATATGCATCTGCTAAGTGTCGTTTCAGTAAGAGAGAAAAATTCACTTTCTTGTCCATAATAAACTCCTGAGAGTGGGAGCCTTGTCATTTAAAAATTGTGCATTACATTAAATGTAAATAAATATACATCTATAAAATATATTTAATATATTATATTAAATCAATCAAGTCCTTAGATTTAGAGCAAGCACATGTTGAGGTCTTGAGGAGATAGAGGAGAGAGCAAGAAATAATGGCATGGTTCAAACTATGGCAGTAATCAAACAACTCTATTTAATAAAAAACAAAGAAATAAGAAGCTGTAGATTCTATGCTTTTGAGTTAGAGATGACTAGAAATGGAACTGATTGCAGTATGAATGTTTAGAAATAAAAAATTATAAATGTGAAAAAAACAAGGTTTCCTGTTAGTCAAACTCACCAAATTCTATTAAGGAGAAAGAACCCCTAACCCTAAAACCTAACAATATCTACTTCAGTGAATTACATCAATATTATTACATATATATCAAACACACATATTACAAACACCAAACATTTACACTATACTGTATTTGCTTTTTTTGTGTTTATACTGTGAGTTTACATGGATGGTAAAACTGTAAAAATGTTTTCTATTTTCTGAAAATTCTTTGTAGAATGCATCTTGATTTTTTATCTTAAATTATGTACTGAATTCAGGAATACAATGTTGTTTTTAAGATATCAGTCTGAGTAATTATTGTTTATGTGGTTTTTAATTGAATGCAGGTATTAACTACCTTTATTGAACGAATTATTAGTAATGTTAGCCCTTACAAACCAGGGAGCCATGCAGTCAGTGTATAATAAAGTTTATAGTTTATAGTACAGATTTGTGAAACTGAAGCTACTAAATTTAAGCATTGCCTGTCTTTCTTACCATGGAAAAAAAAATCTACACCATTAGTTCCTAACATTGCCAAGCATTAACTTCTCCAATTGTTTGTAAGAAACAAGATTCTGGCAAATGGTAAACACAGTTTTTATGACATCATAACTCAAATGATGTGTACAACCACCAAAAATGCGAAAACACAAATGGAAAAAACTATATACAAAGGACATTCATGAGGAATAATAATGCCCAAAATCAAAGCATAACAAACTATTGTTTGGCTTAACCCGCTTGGCTGACCTCCTGGCCATATGACAAGGAGGCCAGGACCCCCACACAAGGTAACCAAGGGGTCACTGCAGAGGTGGAGTTGGGATGCAAAAGTTGCATGCGAGGGAGAGAGATATTGCATTTGGTATTTATAGCGTTCGGTGGAGGAAGGACGAAGGGAGTGATTGCTAATCACTGATGGCTGGGAATGATTGAGCGTGGTTGTTGTCATCCCTCCCGAACTTTCATTAAATAAACTCCATTTCACAAGGAATGACAACGCCCAAAATCAAAACGTAGCAAACTATTGTGGAGCGAGTGTTTGGCTTAACCTGCTTGGCTGAGGGCTGACCGAGGAGGCCAGGAGCCCCAAAAAGAACCAGGCAGGACTCCAAACCACCAATGCAGAATTTGGAAGAGCCTGGAGAAGGAGAGAAGGTATAATCTGTGACACATGGGTTGTTGCGACGGTAGGACAGTTGGAGTGCCTGTCTGCGTTCTGTATAGGTTTACTGTAGGGAAGTCAGCTTCTGTTGGCCTAGATGAATCGCTTATTATGAGTACGCGTTGAGGTGTTGACGGAAGGGAATTCAAACGAACACGAAGTTTAAATGATGAGAAACCATGTAGGCTCTTCGTAGATGGGAAAGGAAATCGCTGCTATTATTGGATTGGGTTTGGGTTATAGCACCAGCTATAAACGGTGGTGCTGGGGTTATCTGGATGGATGCGGGCCCGTGTTTGTAATTGTGACCCCCAGAAGCAGCAATGGAAAATTAAGACTCTTGCACTTGATGCGTACAGTGGTCAGAAGGAGAGATGGAGGTAGACAGTAGCAACTAGGCTTTTTGTAGCCATTAACTTTGATGAAGGTTTCTTGGACGGATAGAGTGTCCGGCACGAAGGAAATACGGAGGCATGTAAACCTTGTGGCAAGTGACACCTTTGCTATCCGACGATAAATTCAGTGTAAGGAGCTAACTGCTGGGACTCTTTATGACATATCCATGTGGGCACTGTGGAGAGGAAAACAAAAACTCCTGTTGGGAGAAAATAAACCTCCGGGGGTCCTGGCCCAATGGATGCCCCCCCCTCCAGGCAGCTAGGCATTTTTGGGTAGTTCCAGACTCTGGCTGTGGTACTATAGCTCATGGAATTTATGTGTGGATGTTATGTGAAGTGAGAGCAGTACTGGATCCAAGAAGTAGCGGTGCAGAGTGGGAGAAATTATCCCGGTGCTGAATTGGACATTGGGGATAGGGACTTGATTCGAGGGGCAGGGGTAGGAGGCTGGGTGAACCCAGGGCCGAGTGGTGGTGACGACGGCCGCCGAGGAGGATTAGAGGAAGAGAAATGGGCCTGGGGTCGGATAGGATTCTGGTGATAAAACACGCATGACACGGGGGAATGAGGCGAGGGACTTACCTGTGTAGACGTCGAGGGGGGTGGCTTTGGTAGCAACAGAGACTGGAAGGGATGAGACTGTGGTGACGAGACAGGGAAGCGAAACGTAGGGCGATTGGCAAGGTAAATGAACTTGGAGCCCGAACTGGGTACCGGGGATGGGGAAGCAAATGAACGAGGAGCAGATTGGACATGTGGGGGGTAAAGGACAGGGATGAAATGGGGAAGTGGGACAAAGAACTTACCTGTTGATGAGGTGGCGGAAAGGGCGAGAGAAAAACACGAGGCGCAAGACATGGGACTTACCTGTATGGACATTAAAGAGGTGGTGCTGGTAGTGGTGAGGCTGAACAGACTAGACTCGTGACAGCTACTGACTGGGCCGGAGGTAGGACGCCGGACAGACCTGGGGCTGAGGAGATGGCCGCAGTGGCAGCAGTAAAAAACGTATATATCTTGGGCAAAATTGAACGCCAGGGATAGGGAAAATGAGGCACAGATTTTGAAAACGCATGCTTCCAAGACAAAGACCTGACTCCGTGAGCAGTTCTGTCTAAGCCTGAGAGAAATACAGTCATGCGGCAGCCTGGAATGTGTTTTGTTTTTATAAAACGGAACACCGGGAGATCAAGACAAGGAGACGAGGACACGAGACATAAGGGTTGGGTAGGACGGAAACACAAATAGGACAGGGACGCAAGACGGGGGACAACTGCTGACTGTGCTGGAGATAGGATGCCGGACAGACCCGGGGCCGAGGAGATGGCCACAGCAGCAACAGAGACAGGAGGAATTGAGCCCGGGGCTAAATTGAACGCCGGGTATAGGGATGAAAGATAAGTGCTGACTGGGCCGGAGGTAGGACACCAGGGCTGAGGAGGTGGCTGCAGTAGCAGCAGAAAAGGGAACCCGGGGCTGAATTGAACGCCGGGGATTTGCAAACATAGCAGTGAGCGTGCATTTGCCGAGAGCAGCCCGATTGTTTTGAAACGAGAAGTATCTGGATGTTTGGATGCTAGGCATTTGGAATGGATGGGTTGGGAAGGTCCTGGTTTTGGGAAAGGCATGGCCATTTATGCTGTGGCCTGCGGAGGCATGTGAGGTGTGCAGGGGCCTGCGGGGGCCTGCGGGGCCTGCGGAGATGGCAGAGAAATTAAATTGTAATTCTGAGATTTAAAGTCAGAATTCAGAGTTTTTAAGTCGCAATTCTGAGATATAATGTCGCAATTGCGAGATACCATAGCGCGTTTTTTACTCCCTGGTGGAAACAGGCTTCCATACATAACAAACTTAGAAATGCTGAACTCCAAAAAACTTTTCTTTGTGTTATGATAATTTTACTCTTGTTAATAACTCTGCTATTAATCATCATTAGTAGTCAGATTGTACTAAGTAGTAATAGAATTCTGTTAGTGTTCTCTTATTCCTTTACTTGTCACAAATTTACAGTACAAATATAATGTAACGCATACGGCCACCATTGCAGGTTGTTCGAGCCGGCTTACCAGTGCGGTGACATCAACGTCCTTCCCTGTGAATAGCAGGGACCGCAGCCGTCGGGCTGACGGGAGATTTACCTTTAGCTCAACAGGCTGGGTCCCTGTCGAGTGACGCCGGAGGCCCGGGTTCAAGTCCCCGAGGGTGGGGAGGCCGACCTGAGGCAGCAGCGGTGAGGACGCATACCCACGTGAACCTGAGAGTGCTACAATAAGTTCTTAGGTGAATTTCAGGAGATAAAATAGCAAGATGACATCACCCAGATATTCTAAATCTCAATCATTATCGAAATCAGCTATATAAAAATCTCACATAAACACCTCTTTTTGATTATTATTCTCAGGCATACCTCCTCCACTCAATAACCACCTTTGGAGCTGTTTCTTGGTTAACTCCTCACTCTGAATGGGGGCCTACCCAGGAGGCTACCCACAAAGCATCTGATTCTTGTATTGAAATATAAGATATATTTTTGGATAGATAAATGTAACATGTTATATGTATTGACAGTTATATTACAGAGTATGTAACATCCTTTTAAAAACTTGAGATACATATTTCTGGTTCACTAAAAACCATTTACCTCTCCACATTTCATTTTTCTTTTTAAGAATGACAGCTTTGAACTTTATACTCTACCTTACAGTGAATGTGAGTATTCTTAAATATGGAAAAGATCTTTTTGAGCACTACAGTGAAGATATATTCCTTTTAAAGCATAACTGAGTGGAGAGAAGGATCATGAATCTGTATATAATGTATATTATCTTGTATATAGAGGGTCAATAGAATGACAGATCAATCATCTTAACCTGATAACTAGACTATATTGAATTAATCTGCAGTCAGTAGAATGAAATGCTGAGACTATTTTATACTTCTATTGACTTATTAGACCTAGGTAATGAAGGCAATACTTGGTGTTTCATATAAACCTCTCCATTTCCCTTATGGGGTAATGGAACCTTTTTGGAACAATGTGACTTTGAATGAAAAAAGAAACAAATGGCTATGAGATGTTTCCTGGTATTAATAAGTTTATTTTAAGTGCATGTAGAAAACTGCTATTCTTTTCTTTGTGAAGAGATGGTTGATGGAAAATTATATTCTGTCATTTGGTAAGATAGTGAGGTTAAAAGAGATTTGTAAACACCACAAATATTTTATTAAGAAAGAATTTCTCAAGTTATTGCCATGGACTGACAGAAGTGGGACTGGGTCTGTGCAGGCTTATGCCACAAAATGAATATAATGTCCAGCGCTTTTTTTTGGGTACAGTGTGTTTCTTTTGTTCTCTTTTGTATCCATTACCCTCTCCTTTTAAGACCTTTGTGTTGCCCCGGCACAAACAGTATGCAGTGATTGGTTGGCACAGTGTTTGACTCGATGCCTGCCCGTCCATTGCCATACAGTCAGAGGTGACACATTAGATGTGTGTGGGTCCTGAGTAGACTAGGACCAGACCTGGATCAGAGGGGCAGAGAGGAGAGACTGGAGAGAAAGGTAAGAGGCACAGTGCACTGTGTCACAATCTGCATTCAGTCAGTTTAGCTAATAGACAACAGTTGTTTACATCTGCTGCCCCCTGTAATCACCTGCGTTTAGTTTTAATTTGTGGATGCTTTGTTGGATTTTTTTGGAAAGTGCCAAGGAGCAGAGAGAGATGGGATTGTGCGACGTATGCTCCCTAGGATATTTTTGCATTTCCTCTTCTGCTTACTGTTGACTATGACATCATTTATTTGCCTGTGTATTGTTTTTTGGGTACTGTTTTTTTCTTTTTTTTTAGTAATTGATGATACATTATTGTAATTATATGTATGTAGTATAATAAAACTGCAATTATAGTAACTACCTCACTTGTGCTGGTCTATGTGAGCACAAGGGCTCTAGGGGATTCCAACATCCTGTGCAGGGAAAAGGATCCAAATACCTATAAAATTGCTGGGTGGTGTCGCTGGCTACAGTTCCTGTAAATTGTCACCATTGTTTCACTAGGTGTATTTCATTTGGATACTTTGTGCTTTAAAGCAAATTCAGTAAAACATTCTGTTTAAAGACATCCTCTCAAACAATCAAGGTTAGTTTTTTCCTCATAAAGGTATTGTCTGACAAAATAAACTGTGACTGGCTGGCAATTTCCTCAGTAGCCTAGGGTGTGGTGAAACATGAAGAACTCAAGCTAAACAGGACAGATTGCAGCACAAGGGAGTATACAAAGAAAAGTACAGGTAAAGTGCAAAAAAAATGTTGTCTCACAATCAGAGACAAAATCCTAAAACTGAGTCGAAAACCAGAAGAGTGAAACAGAGAAAAGCCAGGGAATTGAAAACGAGCACTAGGAAAACACCAGAGCTTGAGAAAGAGACTCAATGACTGAACACTGAGTGAGGGAAATAAACAACTGGTGATAATAAAGTAAGTAGCAGTGAGGTGGCACAGGTAAACTGGAGGAAGTTTGAGTTTGTGAAGGGAGGCAGTCCATTGCCTTAGCAACCTGGGACTTTAACCCATGTAAACTGTGAATCATTTTTGGGTACTGTACATGACAAAAGTTAAAAATACTGACTTCCTGCTTAAGTCTGTAAAACTGTTAGTAGAGAGTATGATTGTATTCTCTCAACACATAGAAAAGAAGCTCAATAGTACTAACTGTTGAAAAGAGGAGACCAATGGAAAAAAGGTTTTATCTTTACTGCAGAAAGTGTGAATTTTGAGCACATGGAGCCCTAAAGAAACTCTGAGCTATGGCAGCCTTTCCTACTGCTATTGAAAAGCTGTTTCAATTGGCCAGATTTTGTGTAAGCTAACTGGGTATTAAACAAAGTAACATGTATTTAAGGGCTTGTTGATCAGCTAAGTTTAATGGAATTATATGGAATACTTGCAGTGTTTACAGTATATGCAAAGGAACACATAGAGGTTAATTCTATGCTGAAATATAGAAAGGAGAAACACAATATTTTGGCTGTAGAACCTTTTTCAGGTGACACATGATATATATACTTAATATACTGTATACACAGTTAAAACTTTTTCCCCAGCCATACAGCCTTCAGAGTTGTCATGGAAACAAATTATCAGGGCAGACAGTAAACCAGGCAAAGGGGAAAATGTGGTGACATTCATCATTCCCCTGCACTACAGAGCCCTTGTGCTGAAAAGAAAACACAAATCTTTGTTTTCCAAGATATTTTATCTCAGATACTTTAAAGTCAAATTTTTCATAAGGCCTCAGACAATACAATGAATAACAGAGCATAAATTACACCTCTACTCTAACGTTCTGGTAGTAAACTCTTTATATTAAAGATCTATCAGATTTTATATTATTTAAAAGGAGAGTATATTGAAAAATAATAGTGTAAAAGAGCACATTTGTGAGGACCTACTCAGAGGAAAAGTTTATAATGAATTAATGCAAATCAGCATTATGTTTTGTTTGTATGTTTACTACTGTAAGTTCATATAACTAGAACAGCCTATTAGAGGTTCACACACAATTAAGAAGCAGCAAATGCATTAAAGAAGAACTTGGGTCTGGGACTGAGCACACAGATGTCAAATGTAATGTACTGTAGATTAATGCAAAGTATTCCATGTACAGTAGCAACCAGAACACTCTATAAATACAAGATGGGTAACACTAATCTTGACAAAGATACTTATGCTAGAGTTTTGGGTGTTTAGACTAAATTTCCTCTTTCAGGAAATGCATGGAAAAAAAATGAAATGTAAAAAATGTAATGATCAAGTAAAGGTTGATGTCTTGCTGAAAAGTTAAAAAAATATATTCTGGCTGTTGATCATCCTGCAGGTGTGTGTAGATATATTTAAAAGCTAGGATACTTTGTGAGAAATGTAGAATTAACATCAGGAGGGTTTTGTTTAAAATTTCTATAATGCATTAGTTAGATCTAATTTAAAATACCATTTTAGTATTAGATTACAAGTATTTAAAATCCTGAAAGGCACTGACAAAGTCAACTCAAATTGTGAAACATGGAACCAAGTACACAAGTAGAAATGTCTGTGCTTCTTTTAACATGAGCACTGAAACCATGTTTTTGAAGCAGCATCATTACGTCCTTGGCTCATTAAGTTACAACCTAATAAACACGATGGGCCAAATTACTTCCTCGCATTGGAAACGCCTGTACACAATGCTTATTCTATTACATGTTTTACATTGTTATATTAAGAATCTTAATTTAAGTTATTCAGGTGTTTTACATGAAAGGCACAGTAAAGGGTAGAAAAAATCTAATGAAAGTTTAGGCCAATTATTATTTATTTTACCGTTACTTAATTACTAAACCCATTTAATAAAAATCTTTGAAAATATTTAAATATTGTACATAACACAAATGTGCATTAATGCATTACTTCAATTAGTTTTATTTAGGTATTGATGATATTACAGTTCTTTACAGAAAGAACAAAACAAAAATATAACTTGAGTGTGATTCTTTGTTATCTGAGCAAGACAACATAGACCCATCTTTAATCTTTTCTCAGGTAACAATTTAACCATATGGAAACTGTTATGCTCTACATCAAAATACACATCCTACAAAATTTACATCCTATGCTTGGATTCTTGGCCACATGGTGAAGTGTTCCGCTTTCCTGTTTCATAAATAATGCTTTGTAAACTCAGTCCAGCAGATGGTGGGCGGAGGGAGGGGGTGGAGGTGGCTCTCTCATTGCTATATGGAAGAAATTATGGCATAGGATTTCACAGAGCAGCTTCACTAGGGTGATAAACTTCAGCTTATTACCAGTACCTTCACAGTCTTAAAGTGACAACAAAGATATCTGTAGTGGTATTTCTAAAGCCTCATGAGCATTAAGGGTAGTTAGGAACAGTTTTCAGAGATTGTGTAGTGGCTGTCTATACCATATCATTCTGGACTCTGTTCTTTCTATAACGTTTTCTATTTCACACATTAATCCTTAGCAGGATAGTTCATACCAGAATAATATGCCTCTCAGAAAAATCTTATTCTTTGTTGTTGGAAACTCAGTGGGAGGGACAAGTAAGTAGCGTGCTTTTCCCTGCAATATAAAATTGAAAAATCCCTGCATAATCACTTTCATCCAGACCCTGTAAAATAATCTGGCTTTTGTGTTAGTATGCCAGCAAAAGGAATATGAACAAATGATTTTCAGGGCTAGGTCATACGCAGATTATAATACAACTGTTGTATTTGAAGTCCCTGCACATTAATTTGAAATAAAGACCCATTGCCTTCCTAGTGTCTGGATCTGCCAGATGGCACACAACATTTTTATGACATAGTAGTTCAGGTGGGTAGCTGCTTCAGCATGCGTAGACTGCAAAGGAACAAGTAATAGGTTATTCCATGCTGAAAAAAAGAAGAAAGAAAACATAACGTTTCGGCCGTGGAGCCTTCTTCAGGTGTGAGAAAGACAAGGCAGTAAGCAAAAGTAATGTAATGACTTCAAGAGGTGTGAAGTCAGAATAGGAGTAAAGAGGTGTGAAATGAAACCTCCAATGAATGGAGAAAATTTAGAAGAAAAGTAGTCTGTCGTTAGAAAAGAGGGAAGGTGTGATCCTAGCTACAGGATAATTTTGGTTTCTGTAGTATTTCTGATGTATGAGTTCGGAAAACCATCTTTGAGAACAGACGGAGAGAGTAGAGTGGTCATGGCCATCAGAGGTGAAATGGGAAAAAATGGGCTTGGAGAGATCTTAATGGTTGGTTTTAGATTTCCTTCATTCGGGGGGGGGGGGGCAGGAACATGGATGCTAGATGCTCTAGCTGGCATCTGGAATCCTTATCAGTTATCCCCCTTTCCTGCCATAACTCTAAGCCTGGAATGTCTTGTGTCACAAGAAGTCCAGTCCTTGTGCAGAAAGGAATCAATTAACCCCTTCTTCACATATTACTGTATATCTTTCTTCATTCCCCCCTTAGAAAACATGGCATACTTCATTGCTGCTTATTTTTTACACAAACAATGTGAGGGCAGATCTTGCCTTTTTAGGTGTACAGGCATACATTACCATGACATTGTGAGTTCAACGGTTACAGCAAGATGTGATTCATTTCTTAGTATAAGTGATGGTTACAATTATACATCTAAGCAATACTAACCCTACAAATAGATAATGTAACAAAGTTCCACCCCAGGACCCAAAAACAGACCTCAGCCATGTGGAGATCTATCATCAGGATCTCGGTATAGCAATATAGACCCAACTCTGATTATTATTTGTGGCTGATGGATATGACAACACCAGGAATGTATTGATACCATATTCCCCAGTAATGCCCCTCAGGCCTAACAAGCACACTGTTGGCCAATCTTAGGAAGCCTGCAGACACAGAAACGGTAACAACATCATTATTCTTGTTCACTCAGTCTCTGGTGCAGTGGCTCTGTGACAGTGCGACGCGTGGATCCAGCGATCTCATCCTGTCACTTGGATGGCAAAGTCGGTAGTCAGTAGCACTTGATATGGTCCCTCCCAGCAGGGTTGCAACGTCTGGCAGGGTATATCTTCTTCACCCACACCCACCTGCCGGTTATCAGGTCGTGTTCTCCCCCTACTGGAGGTCCCCAAGCATCCAGCACCTGTTCACGAGCCCCGTGCGCCGATTCAATTAACAACCTACAATACTGCAATAGAAAATTAGTTAGCAAACTTAACAATCCGTTAGCTAAATTTGGCCCTCCAGGGAGTTTCATTGGTTGGCCCGTGATGATCTCAAATGGGCTCAGACTCACAGTTCCGTTTGATCCAGCCCGTGGACTGCACAGGGCTGCAGGTAGAGCATCTACCCACGGTGTTCCTTCAGTCTGATATTTCATCAGTAGGTCTTTCAGAGTTCCATTCGTTCCACCATCCCTGCAGACTGCGGATGATGGGGGCAATGTAAATCCCACCTCACCCCCAGTGAGGCGATTACAGCCTGACACACCTTCCCAGTGTAGTATGTCCCTACTTCACTTTCCATATCGGCAAGCTACAATAGTCAATTCGCCAGTGCATGACAGGTCCCTCAGGGGCTGGCCTTTTGAGCCATCGCACCCGCACCTGAGCTGTAGTTGAATTATTTTGATAAGCATCACATCGAGATACCACATCAGTGGCTACTGCTTTAAACCCAGTTCCCACCCAGTTTCGGGACAACAGGCGCACTATTGACTCACACCTGGGTGTCCGACGGTATGCATTTGTCGGGCTACCTTTGTGAGGGCATGCAGGGTGTCCGGTGTGCTGGCAGCATCACATCCCATCATCATGTGGCCCCACATTCTTTCTAACAATGTCCTTTTCCCTGGTTTAGAGGCCTCAGCCTGAATGTTCTGTAGCTGTCCTTTTTTCACCAACAGAGGTCTCACAGGGGTCTCGGACTCCTGCTCTCCCCGGGGCCACTCACCTGGCAGCTGTATCTGCAAAGCTGTTCCCTCGAGTTACTGGAAATATTTCTTTATTGTGTCATTTACACTTAACCACAGCTACTTCAGTCGGCAGCTGCAAAGCTTCTAACTGTTCAGAGACAAACCCAGCATTCTTAACTGGAGTCCCTTCCGTGGTAAGGGAATCCTATTCCTCCACAGCCATCCAGAATTGTGGCATACATACATCAAATACATACAGTATATACATATAAATTGTTAACATTGTCTTTTAGCATATTTACAATCTTCAATCAGTGCTCTCAACTGGCTTGCTGTGCTGAGGCAGTGGGGGGGGGGGTAATCTTTCTGGTCTTTAGCACATCAAATTCTGTTGTAACAGCTCAGCCTGTTCTCTGTTCTCCCTCATGCACCAGAGAGGACCCATCAGTAAACAGTATTACATCTTCTTAAATCTTCACGGCCCCCACCCTTTGGCCACAGCATCTAATGGCCCTGAATAGTATCCCACCAGATGGTGCCTACCTCCATGCCCCTGCGTCAGCCAAGCTGCCCAGAACCCATTTTCCACATTTACATACAAAGGAATGGTTGATTCATTTGGAGAAACCCCATTCTCAGTACCTGTAAAAGAGCTTGTTTCAAAAAATTCTGGAACCAAGGCAATCTTGTCCTTGGATGGCAATCTTGTCCTTGGACTGCACTCCCCCCTCAAGCAGATCTGTTAAAAGTTGTGCTCACCTGGTACAAACATTCCACCCAGGCCCTGTTAAAATTACACAATCCTAGACACACTTGGGCCTTATAACTAGCTTTATGTTAGAAACTCTAAAACCTGAAACAGCTCAGACTTGTGGGTTTCCTCGTCAGGGGAAGCAATCAGAATATCATCGACATACTGAATGATCACAGAAGTCAGTTGAAGCCACATGATACACTGTTCTGTATAAAGTAATTTCTTGTAAATGCTGCATGACATCCCAGCCCATTAGATCTGGGATGGAACCCACCCACTCTCGGGTGATAAAGTGCACGTCTCCTCCTAAATCAATGTTAAGATCTTATACTCAGCAAGTACAACTCGCTGCCTCATTACTCCTGTGGCCTCCTGCTGTCTCCCCATGTATAGTACTCTATAGCACACTGTTGAACAGTGACATGAGACAAGCATGACAGTTGTGCTCCAGTATCCCATAACAGAGAAAGTGACACACCATTAACAGTACATTTTAGGTTTAACTAATTTTGCACCCTGGACTGGGACAGACTTAGGGAGGCTACAAGGGATTTACCGGATCTAATCTTTAGGTAAACAGATCTCTCAAAAGACAAAGCTCTTAGCTGGGTGATACATTTTTTCTCTGTTCTTCCCAGTCAGTTGAACCACAGGGCAGGTCCCTGCTTCCTTCATCCAACATGTGCTTTCTGCAGTTTCTCTTAAAATGACGTGTATATTTTTGTTACAATAATTGTAAACTGGAGATTTTCCCCGGTCAGCCTGTCTATTTTGTTTCTGGGTTTATCCAATTTCTGTGGAATACACCCCATGTAAACTGCTCACACCTTACTGTACATATTTCTCTCCGTCTGTCGGCAGAGATTATTCAGTTCTGCAAATTTCACAGTGGTGTTATCCACCAGTCATGATTCTAAATCTACAGCATTTTAGCGATATCTGGTTTCAAGCCACTCAAATAAATCCGCTTAATTACTGGTGAGGAATCACCCCTGTACTTGAACCTAAGGCTAAGCTGTACAAAGCATAAATGCTAACCACTGTTAGCCTGTACTGTCTCCATATATTTCAACTTTTGTTTCAACTAATTGTATACAAATACAAAAACTATGTTTATCTAACTCTTTTGGGTCCACCTGTACTATACTGGTATTTCAGATGCTCATATTTTCCAGTCACTTAAGTTGCTTTTCATTATTTGCTTTAGTCAAATCTCTTTAGTTAAGTCTCTAGGCAGTCCAGCTGGCTAAACACACTCGCACCATCATTTACTGTACCAAAACTCACAGTTACGCACTGCGGTCTTCTACACACACACGTGTTGGCACACAAATTCATAAAACACACATACACATCAAGAATATATATATTTTTTGTACTACAATGCGCTGTTTTGTTTCAGCTCTACATGTATCTCGTTTAACAGCGTAACTTCTCATAAACACAACGTCAATTATTCCACTATCCGTCTGGTTCTCCTTAAACCACTGCTCAGACACTTTCTGACAGTCCTGCTCAGACCAAACAACGTCTGACAGTCTGTACCCTTTTTCAGCTTTTGATCCTCCTGGACAGCCTCTTTTAGCTTTTGTTCAAACTCCTCTTTGTAGCGAAAATGATCTTTTCTTTCATTTAGTGCTTTCGGTTTTTTCGTAAGCTCCCTTTCTTTTTTATCACATTCTGATTTCTCTTTCGCGTTTATCTGCCACCAATGAAAAGGGGGTGTTCTCACAATGAAGCTTTCGGTTGAAGATGAACTAGATAACGTCTCTTCCCAGTCCAAATCCCCTCTGGGTCTAATATTTTCCTTCCTGCACTCTGGATGTCCACGAACTGCTTCCCGAAGATGACAATATCCTCCTCCAGTACAAAAGGATTAAACATCAGCACTGTCAGTGGCTGCAACCCACAGACAAACAAAGGCTCTATAAAAAAGTCATTTAATGGCTCCACACCTTTTCCTCCACTCAGATGGTCAAATCTGGTCTGATTACAGTGCTTGATCACAGATACCATTAGAAGGGAAATCCTGAAGACATCTGATCTTTTAAAGAGCAGCACCTTGTAAAGCACCTTTCTTTCAAACATGTCCCATTGCAGTATATCCTACTTCTTTCCAGCCAAGTCCCATAACACAAACTGAGACGAGTTCCAAACCTGGCTTTCCACTACAAAATGTTCTCTCTCACCATTTCCTGATTTCATCTTTGGAAGCCCTGCCTTTACAACCTGGGCTTCAGCCAGAGTTATTTCAGACGTGGCTTTTCTGATGTCCCTACTTTATGACAGTGATCTGGCAAGCCTCCAGTTCTTCCTCTTCTTGTCCTCCGCCACCCTTCCTGCCTTTGACCTTATGCACAGCTATGGACAAGCCACGCACTGCTTGATCTTGGACAAAAGAGAAGCAATTTTTGGTTTGGGGAACATCTCAAAATCCAATGACTGAAGGGCTTCATAGACAGATTGTGGAATGTAATTAGTTAAGGTTAGCATTCACACACTACTTGCACAATTTTTATGCTCAGCGCTGGACTTTGGGACACTAGACAGCTTTAGGACGAGAACTTTTTTCCACCTATCTGAAACTTTTTTTTCAGAGACTATTGGCTGCCTGGATGGCGAGGTGCACCGCCTGGTAATTGTATCCCAAAACTGAGTTGGTTTGATCAAATGTTGTAACAAAACACGTTATAACAAAACATTTTAGAATCTAATAAAATTTGCAAAAGCTTTTCTCAGTTGTTTTCATTGTTTCCCCCTCATACGTTTAGGTTTGGGGAACAATCCTATGCCCAGAGAGGCTCAGATTTATCATCAAATCAATTCGATGTTGATACTTTAACCTTCACTGGGCTATCCACTGCAGGAACCCCTCTTCTTCTACCCATTAGCATTTTCTGTTTCTTACGGATCACTACTGATGTCCATTCTGGTTTCTCTGGCTCTCCTTCCCCCATCTCGCTGTCTCCCCAATCTGTAGATACTGACTCTCGTTATTAATCCTGGAGATGTCATTGTTTGCAGTTTTGCTGAACTCTCACCCTGTTTTAACTCTAGTTTTCTTAGAATTTTCTTTCAGTCTCGACACCTCCTTTATAGTAGTAATCTTATCATCAGACTTAATTCCTAGAAGCACATTCACAGAGTTCCCACTTCATCCATCCACTGATCTGCCATCCTTCACCACTGTTTCAAAACTGCATGTTTTCCTTGGGCAGTTTTCTTTTATAGTCATGACCAACAGCCCCACACAGATCAGAAATTAAAGAGCAGGTACAGGTACCTGCCTCATGACCAACCATTCTATACCTCTTACAATATAAAACATTGCAGGTTGATGCAATATGGCCTTGTCCAGAGCACTTTCTACAAAACATAGGCTTTCCAGGGTAGAAGAGGAATCCCCTGCTCGGGCCTATAGCAAAATATCCAGGGGGATCCACCACCCCACCATCCTCCAATGCATTAGGCCGTAACCACACCAGGTACCATCTCTTGCCTGTCAGTATCCCTTCAGCATCCAAAAGTTTCATCCCTTCCCCTTCCACGTCAAAAATAGCTATGTCAGCTTCTGGTACGTGAGGGATAAACGACTGCACAGTCAATGGTCGTAGTTCTTATGTGAACAATGGTTCAATTAAAAATTCACTAAGTGGAACAAATTCTTTTCTTTTCTTTTCTGGAACAAATTTTCTTTCTTCCATACAGTATAACATACTTCATTAGACGATAATGTTAAATAAAAAATTATCTTTGAAGGGAAATCCTGAAGGCAGTAAATGTCCTCCTTATGAAGGCTCAAAGTGCGGTACAGAACAAGTTGTTCAAATCTGTCCCTTTGTGTTCAGTCCTTCCGTTTTTTCCTCATTCTTCAGTACAAAGCGCACTGAGTACCTTATCCTGTCCCTCACGGGACAGAGGATGCCCAGCCAACATCTCCCGAGTTGTCTCATCAAATTTCTTTGCAGTTATCTGGAACCTCTGCTTTCAACCCCTGGGCTTCACCCAAGGTGATTCTGGCAGCTTTGATGTCTTCCTCCTTCCTTGTGCTTCTGCTCCCATTCGTCTGGTCTTCCCAGTTCTAATCCTCTGTCACCTTCCCTTCCTCCAGATCAGTCTCCTGGTCAAGCTGTCCAATCTTAGCCAAGAGGTCAGTGTGGGAAACTTGTTCAGAGAGGTTCAGACACAGATTGCAGAAATCCTCAGTTGACACCCCAAGTAAGGATAGAGATAGCATTACACACTAATTAGACTATTTCTAAGCTCAGCGCTGGAAATTTTGGGGCCAAAGTCAGGTTTAGGACGGGTGGTTTTGTAGTTCTATCTGACATTTTTTTTTTCAGAAACTCTGTGGGACCTGGGTGGTGCGGTACAACACGTAGTAGTGGTGTCCCAAAACTGAGTCGGTGGGATCAAATGATTCACCAAGCATTAATGAATCTCATTTAATTGCAACAGCTTGGAACAATGGTCTTGATTGTTTCCCCCTCATACCTTTAAGTTTGGGGAACATGTCGAAATTCGATGCACAGAGATGCTCAGATTCAGCGAAAATGATCAGTTGACACCCCAGGTAGGGCAAGGGTTAGGGTTCATGCACAATATAGACAATTTTTAAGCTCAGCGCAGAATTTTGTGGCCCAAGTCAGGTACAGGATGGGAAGATTTGTAGTTCTATCTGAAAATTTATTTAAGATATTTATGTGGGGCCTGGATAGCGCGGTGCACCACGCAGTAGTTTTATCCTGAAACTGATCTCTTGTGATCAAAAGATGTCACCAAGCACTACTGAATCTCATTTAAATGCAACGGCTTGGATCAATGGTCTTGATTGTTTCCTCTTTATACCTTTAAGTTTGGGGAACATGTCGAAATCCAATGCACACAGAGGCTCAGATTCATATCGCGAAAATGCTCAGTTGACACCCCAGGAAGGGAAACGGTTAGGATTCATGTACTACTTAGGATCAGGTTTAAGACAAGGGGTTTCGTAGTTCTATCTGAAATTTCTGTTTTCAGAAACTCTATGGGGCCTGGATGTCATGGTGCACCGCGCTGCAGTTGTATTCGAAACCTGAGTCAGTTGGATCACACGATTACCAAAGCATGATTGAAACTCATTAAAATGCAAGTGCTTCTATCCGTGGTCCTGATTGTTTTCCACTCATTCCTCTTGCTTCGGGGAACATGTCAAAATCCTATGCCCAGAGAACTTCAGATAGAGTTCACCGAAATGCTCAGTGGAAACCCCAGGTAGGGTAAGGATCAGCATTTACACACTACTTAGAGAATTTTTATTTTTAGGGATGGATTTTTAGCCCATGTCAAGTTGAAGAAAAGTGGTTTTGTGATCCTAGCTAAAATTTTTCTTTCAGAAACTATGGGGTGCCTGGTTGTCGCGATGCGCCACGCGGCAGTTGTGTTCCAAAACTCAGTCAGTCGGATCACACGAGTACCGAAGCATGATTGAAACTCATTCAAATGCAAGTGCTTCTATCCGTGGTCTTGATTGTTTCCCACTCATTCCTATCCGTTTGGGGAACATGTCAAAATCATATGCCCTGAGAATTTCAGATAGAGTTCACGGAAATGCTCAGTGGACACCCCAGTTAGGCTAAGGTTCAGCATTTACACAGTACTTAGATAATTTTTATTTTCAGGGATGGATTTTTAGCCCAAGTCAAGTTGATTAAAAGTGGTTTCGTGATCTTAGCTGAAAATTTTTTTCCAAAACTCCGGGTTGCCTGGTTGTGGCGATGCGCCGTGCAGCAGTAGTATTCCAAAATTGAGTCAGTCAGATCACACAAGTACCCAAGCATGATTAAAACTCATTCAAATGCAAGTGCTTCTATCCATGGTGTTGATTGTTTCCCACTCAGTCCTTTTGGTTTGGAGAATATGTCAAAATCCTATGTCCAGAGAACTTCAGATAGAGTTCGCGGAAATGCTCAGTGGACACCCCAGGTAGGGTAGGGATCAGCATTTACAGCCTACTTAGATAATTTTTATTTTCAGGGATGGATTTTTAGCCCAAGTCAAGTTGATTAAAAGTGGTTTCGTGATCTTAGCTGAAATTTTTTTTCAAAAACTCCGGGTTGCCTGGTTGTGGCGATGCGCCGTGCGGCAGTAGTATTCCAAAATTGAGTCAGTCAGATCACACAAGTACCCAAGCATGATTAAAACTCATTCAAATGCAAGTGCTTCTATCCATGGTGTTGATTGTTTCCCACTCAGTCCTTTTGGTTTGGAGAATATGTCAAAATCCTATGTCCAGAGAACTTCAGATAGAGTTCGCGGAAATGCTCAGTGGACACCCCAGGTAGGGTAGGGATCAGCATTAACACACTACTTAGAGAATTTTTATTTTCAGGGATGGATTTTTAGCGCAAGTTAAGTTGAGGAAAAGTGGTTTTGTGATACTAGCTGAAAATTTTTTTTTCAGAAACTCCGGGGTGCCTGGTTGTCGCGATGCGCCGTGCGGCCCTTGTATTCCAAAACTGAGTCAGTCGGATCACACGAGTACACAAGTATGATTGAAACTCATTCAAATGCAAGGGCTTCTATCCGTGGTCTTGATTGTTTCCCACTCATTCCTTTTGGTTCGGGGAACAAATCAAAATCATATGCCCAGAGAACTTCTGATAGAGGTCGCTGAAATGCTCAGTGGACACCCCAGGTAGGGTAAGGATTAGCATTTACACACTACTTAGAGAATTCTGATTTTCAGGGATGGATTTTTAGCCAAAGTCAAGTTGATGAAAACTGGGTTCGTGATGCAAGCTGAAAATTTTTTTTCAGAAACGCCGGGGTGCCTAGTTGTCGCGATGCGCCGCGCGGCAGTTGTATTCCAAAACTGAGTCAGTCGGATCACACGAATACCCAAGAATGATTGAGACTCATTCAAATGCAAGTGCTTCTATCTGTGGTCTTGACTGACTCCAACTCGTTCCTTTTGGTTTGGGAAACATGTCAAAATCCTATTCCAAGAGAACTTCAGATAGAGTTTACGGAAATACTCAGTGGACCTCAAGGTAGGGTAAGGATCATCAAAATCCATCCCTGAAAATAAAAATTCTCTGAGTGGTGTGTAAATGCTGATCCTTACCCTACCTGGGGTGTCCACTGAGCATTTCCGCGAACTCTAGTTGAAGTTCTCTGGGCATGGGATTTTGACATGTTACCCAAACCAAAAGGAATGAGTGGGAAACAACCAAGACAACGGATGGAAGCACTTGCATTTGAATGAGTTTCAAGCATGCTTGGGTACTCGTGTGATCTGAGTAACTCAGTTTTGGAATACAACTGTCGCGTGGTGCACCGCGACATCCAGGCACCCCGGAGTTTCTGAAAAAAAATTTTCAGCGATTCTCACGAAACCACTTTTATTCAACTTCAATTGGGCTAAAAATCCATCCCTGAAAATAAAAATTCTCTGAGTGGTGTGTAAATGCTGATCCTTACCCTACCTGG
This sequence comes from Atractosteus spatula, assembly GCF_055471065.1. Classification (NCBI taxonomy): domain Eukaryota; kingdom Metazoa; phylum Chordata; class Actinopteri; order Semionotiformes; family Lepisosteidae; genus Atractosteus; species Atractosteus spatula. Next base: position 77,680,491 of record NC_142707.1, read on the forward strand.
GGTGTCCACTGAGCATTTCCGCGAACTCTAGTTGAAGTTCTCTGGGCATGAGATTTTGACATGTTACCCAAACCAAAAGGAGTGAGTGGGAAACAATCAAGACAACGGATAGAAGCACTTGCATTTGAATGAGTTTCAAGAATGCTTGGGTACTCGTGTGATCTGAATGACTCAGTTTTGGAACACAACTGTCGGGTGGTGCACCGCGACATCCAGGCACCCCGGAGTTTTTGAAAAAAAATTTTCAGCGATTTTCACAAAACTTCTTTTCTTCAACTTGAATTGGGCTAAAAATCCATCCCTGAAAATAAAAATTCTCTGAGTGGTGTGTAAATGCTGATCCTTACCCTACCTGGGGTGTCCACTGAGCATTTCCGCGAACTCTAGTTGAAGTTCTCTGGGCATAGGATTTTGAAATGTTACCCAAACCAAAAGGAATGAGTGGGAAACAATCAAGACAACGGATAGAAGCACTTGCATTTGAATGAGTTTCAAGCATGCTTGGGTACTCGTGTGATCTGAGTAACTCAGTTTTGGAATACAACTGTCGCGTGGTGCACCGCGACATCCAGGCACCCCGGAGTTTCTGAAAAAAAATTTTCAGCGATTTTCACCAAACCACTTTTTTTCAATTTGAATTGGGCTAAAAATCCATCCCTGAAAATAAAAATTCTCTGAGTGGTGTGTAAATGCTGATCCGTACCCTACCTGGGGTGTACAAGAAGCATTTCCGCGAACACTAGTTGAATTTCTCTTTGCATGGGATTTTGACATGTTACCCAAACCAAAAGGAATGAGTGGGAAACAATCAAGACAACGGATAGAAGCACTTGCATTTGAATGAGTTTGAAGCATGCTTAGGTAGTCGTGTGATCTGAGTGACTCAGTTTTGGAATACAACTGTCGCGTGGTGCACCGCGACATCCAGGCACCCCGGAGTTTCTGAAAAAAAAATTTCTGCGATTTTCACGAAACCACTTTTCTTCAACTTGAATTGGGCTAAAAATCCATCACTGAAAATAAAAATTCTCTGAGTAGTGTGGAAATACTGATCCTTACCCTGCCTGGGTTGTCCACTGAGCATTTCCGCGAGCTCTACCTGAAGTTCTCTGGGCATGGGATTTTGACATGTTCCCCAAACCAAAAGGAATGAGTGGGAAACAATCAAGACAACAGATAGAAGTACTTGCATTTGAATGAGTTTCAAGCATGCTTGGGTACTCGTGTGATCAGAGTGACTCAGTTTTCGAATACAACTGTCGCGTGGTGCATCGCGACCTCCAGGCACCCCGGAGTTTCTGAAAAAAAAATTTCTGCGATTTTCACGAAACCACTTTTCTTCAACTTGAATTGGGCTAAAAATCCATCCCTGAAAATAAAAATTCTCTGAGTAGTGTGTAAATGCTGATCCTTACCCTGCCTGGGTTGTCCACTGAGCATTTCCGCGATTTCTACCTGAAGTTCTCTGGGCATGGGATTTTGACATGTTCCCCAAACCGAAAGGAATGAGTGGGAAACAATCAAGACAACAGATAGAAGCACTTGCATTTGAATGAGTTTCAAGCATGCTTGGGTACTCGTGTGATCTGAGTGACTCAGTTTTGGAATACAACTGTCGCGTGGTGCACCGCGACCTCCAGGCACCCCGGAGTTTCTGAAAAAAATTTTCTGCAATTTTCACGAAGCCACTTTTCTTCAACTTGAATTGGGCTAAAAATCCATCACTGAAAATAAAAATTCTCTGAGTAGTGTGGAAATACTGATCCTTACCCTGCCTGGGTTGACCACTGAGCAATTCCGCGAGCTCTACCTGAAGTTCTCTGGGCATGGGATTTTGACATGTTCCCCAAACCAAAAGGAATGAGTGGGAAACAATCAAGACAACAGATAGAAGCAGTTGCATTTGAATGAGTTTCAAGCATGCTTGGGTACTCGTGTGATCTGAGTGACTCAGTTTTCAAATACAACTGTCGCGTGGTGCATCGCGACCTCCAGGCACCCCGGAGTTTCTGAAAAAAAAATTTCTACGATTTTCACGAAACCACTTTTCTTCAACTTGAATTGGGCTAAAAATCCATCACTGAAAATAAAAATTCTCTGAGTAGTGTGGAAATACTGATCCTTACCCTGCCTGGGTTGTCCACTGAGCATTTCCGCGAGCTCTACCTGAAGTTCTCTGGGCATGGGATTTTGACATGTTCCCCAAACCAAAAGGAATGAGTGGGAAACAATCAAGACAACAGATAGAAGCACTTGCATTTGAATGAGTTTCAAGCATGCTTGGGTACTCGTGTGATCTGAGTGACTCAGTTTTCGAATACAACTGTGGCGTGGTGAATCGCGACCTCCAGGCACCCCGGAGTTTCTGAAAAAAAATTTTCTGCAATTTTCACGAAGCCACTTTTCTTCAACTTGAATTGGGCTAAAAATCCATCACTGAAAATAAAAATTCTCTGAGTAGTGTGGAAATACTGATCCTTACCCTGCCTGGGTTGACCACTGAGCATTTCCGCGAGCTCTACCTGAAGTTCTCTGGGCATGGGATTTTGACATGTTCCCCAAACCAAAAGGAATGAGTGGGAAACAATCAAGACAACAGATAGAAGCACTTGCATTTGAATGAGTTTCAAGCATGCTTAGGTACTCGTGTGATCTGAGTGACTCAGTTTTCGAATACAACTGTCGCGTGGTGCACCGCGACCTCCAGGCACCCCGGAGTTTCTGAAAAAAAATTTTCTGCGATTTTCACGAAACCACTTTTCTTCAACTTGAATTGGGCTAAAAATCCATCACTGAAAATAAAAATTCTCTGAGTAGTGTGGAAATACTGATCCTTACCCTGCCTGGGTTGTCCACTGAGCATTTCCGCGAGCTCTACCTGAAGTTCTCTGGGCATGGGATTTTGACATGTTCCCCAAACCAAAAGGAATGAGTGGGAAACAATCAAGACAACAGATAGAAGCACTTGCATTTGAATGAGTTTCAAGCATGCTTGGGTACTCGTGTGATCAGAGTGACTCAGTTTTCGAATACAACTGTCGCGTGGTGCATCGCGACCTCCAGGCACCCCGGAGTTTCTGAAAAAAAAATTTCTGCGATTTTCACGAAACCACTTTTCTTCAACTTGAATTGGGCTAAAAATCCATCCCTGAAAATAAAAATTCTCTGAGTAGTGTGTAAATGCTGATCCTTACCCTGCCTGGGTTGTCCACTGAGCATTTCCGCGATTTCTACCTGAAGTTCTCTGGGCATGGGATTTTGACATGTTCCCCAAACCGAAAGGAATGAGTGGGAAACAATCAAGACAACAGATAGAAGCACTTGCATTTGAATGAGTTTCAAGCATGCTTGGGTACTCGTGTGATCTGAGTGACTCAGTTTTGGAATACAACTGTCGCGTGGTGCACCGCGACCTCCAGGCACCCCGGAGTTTCTGAAAAAAATTTTCTGCAATTTTCACGAAGCCACTTTTCTTCAACTTGAATTGGGCTAAAAATCCATCACTGAAAATAAAAATTCTCTGAGTAGTGTGGAAATACTGATCCTTACCCTGCCTGGGTTGACCACTGAGCAATTCCGCGAGCTCTACCTGAAGTTCTCTGGGCATGGGATTTTGACATGTTCCCCAAACCGAAAGGAATGAGTGGGAAACAATCAAGACAACAGATAGAAGCAGTTGCATTTGAATGAGTTTCAAGCATGCTTAGGTACTCGTGTGATCTGAGCGACTCAGTTTTCGAATACAACTGTCGCGTGGTGCACCGCGACCTCCAGGCACCCCGGAGTTTCTGAAAAAAAATTTCTACGATTTTCACGAAACCACTTTTCTTCAACTTGAATTGGGCTAAAAATCCATCACTGAAAATAAAAATTCTCTGAGTAGTGTGGAAATACTGATCCTTACCCTGCCTGGGTTGTCCACTGAGCATTTCCGCGAGCTCTACCTGAAGTTCTCTGGGCATGGGATTTTGACATTTTCCCCAAACCAAAAGGAATGAGTGGGAAACAATCAAGACAACAGATAGAAGCACTTGCATTTGAATGAGTTTCAAGCATGCTTGGGTACTCGTGTGATCAGAGTGACTCAGTTTTAGAATACAACTGTCGCGTGGTGCATCGCGACCTCCAGGCACCCCGGAGTTTCTGAAAAAAAAATTTCTGCGATTTTCACGAAACCACTTTTCTTCAACTTGAATTGGGCTAAAAATCCATCCCTGAAAATAAAAATTCTCTGAGTAGTGTGTAAATGCTGATCCTTACCCTGCCTGGGTTGTCCACTGAGCATTTCCGCGATTTCTACCTGAAGTTCTCTGGGCATGGGATTTTGACATGTTCCCCAAACCGAAAGGAATGAGTGGGAAACAATCAAGACAACAGATAGAAGCACTTGCATTTGAATGAGTTTCAAGCATGCTTGGGTACTCGTGTGATCTGAGTGACTCAGTTTTGGAATACAACTGTCGCGTGGTGCACCGCGACCTCCAGGCACCCCGGAGTTTCTGAAAAAAATTTTCTGCAATTTTTACGAAGCCACTTTTCTTCAACTTGAATTGGGCTAAAAATCCATCACTGAAAATAAAAATTCTCTGAGTAGTGTGGAAATACTGATCCTTACCCTGCCTGGGTTGACCACTGAGCAATTCCGCGAGCTCTACCTGAAGTTCTCTGGGCATGGGATTTTGACATGTTCCCCAAACCGAAAGGAATGAGTGGGAAACAATCAAGACAACAGATAGAAGCAGTTGCATTTGAATGAGTTTCAAGCATGCTTGGGTACTCGTGTGATCTGAGTGACTCAGTTTTCAAATACAACTGTCGCGTGGTGCATCGCGACCTCAAGGCACCCCGGAGTTTCTGAAAAAAAAATTTCTACGATTTTCACGAAACCACTTTTCTTCAACTTGAATTGGGCTAAAAATCCATCACTGAAAATAAAAATTCTCTGAGTAGTGTGGAAATACTGATCCTTACCCTGCCTGGGTTGTCCACTGAGCATTTCCGCGAGCTCTACCTGAAGTTCTCTGGGCATGGGATTTTGACATGTTCCCCAAACCAAAAGGAATGAGTCGGAAACAATCAAGACAACAGATAGAAGCACTTGCATTTGAATGAGTTTCAAGCATGCTTGGGTACTCGTGTGATCTGAGTGACTCAGTTTTCGAATACAACTGTCGCGTGGTGCATCGCGACCTCCAGGCACCCCGGAGTTTCTGAAAAAAAAATTTCTGCGATTTTCACGAAACCACTTTTCTTCAACTTGAATTGGGCTAAAAATCCATCACTGAAAATAAAAATTCTCTAAGTAGTGTGGAAATACTGATCCTTACCCTGATTGGGTTGTCCACTGAGCATTTCCGCGAGCTCTACCTGAAGTTCTCTGGGCATGGGATTTTGACATGTTCCCCAAACCAAAAGGAATGAGTGGGAAACAATCAAGAACAGAGATAGAGGCACTTGCATTTCAATGAGTTTCAAGCATGCTTGGGTACTCGTGTGATCTGAGTGACTCAGTTTTCAAATACAACTGTCGCGTGGTGCATCGCGACCTCCAGGCACCCCGGAGTTTCTGAAAAAAAATTTTCTGCGATTTTCACGAAACCACTTTTCTTCAACTTGAATTGGGCTAAAAATCCATCACTGAAAATAAAAATTCTCTGAGTAGTGTGGAAATACTGATCCTTACCCTGCCTGGGTTGTCCACTGAGCATTTCCGCGAGCTCTGCCTGAAGTTCTCTGGGCATGGGATTTTGACATGTTCCCCAAACCAAAAGGAATGAGTGGGAAACAATCAAGAACAGAGATAGAGGCACTTGCATTTCAATGAGTTTCAAGCATGCTTGGGTACTCGTGTGATCTGAGTGACTCAGTTTTCAAATACAACTGTCGCGTGGTGCACCGCGACCTCCAGGCACCCCGGAGTTTCTGAAAAAAAATTTTCTGCGATTTTCACGAAACCACTTTTCTTCAACTTGAATTGGGCTAAAAATCCATCACTGAAAATAAAAATTCTCTGAGTAGTGTGGAAATACTGATCCTTACCCTGCCTGGGTTGTCCACTGAGCATTTCCGCGAGCTCTACCTGAAGTTCTCTGGGCATGGGATTTTGACATGTTCCCCAAACCAAAAGGAATGAGTCGGAAACAATCAAGACAACAGATAGAAGCACTTGCATTTGAATGAGTTTCAAGCATGCTTGGGTACTCGTGTGATCTGAGTGACTCAGTTTTGGAATACAACTGTCGCGTGGTGCACCGCGACCTCCAGGCACCCCGGAGTTTCTGAAAAAAATTTTCTGCAATTTTCACGAAGCCACTTTTCTTCAACTTGAATTGGGCTAAAAATCCATCACTGAAAATAAAAATTCTCTGATTAGTGTGGAAATACTGATCCTTACCCTGCCTGGGTTGACCACTGAGCAATTCCGCAAGCTCTACCTGAAGTTCTCTGGGCATGGGATTTTGACATGTTCCCCAAACCAAAAGGAATGAGTGGGAAACAATCAAGACAACAGATAGAAGCAGTTGCATTTGAATGAGTTTCAAGCATGCTTGGGTACTCGTGTGATCTGAGTGACTCAGTTTTCAAATACAACTGTCGCGTGGTGCATCGCGACCTCCAGGCACCCCGGAGTTTCTGAAAAAAAAATTTCTGCGATTTTCACGAAACCACTTTTCTTCAACTTGAATTGGGCTAAAAATCCATCACTGAAAATAAAAATTCTCTAAGTAGTGTGGAAATACTGATCCTTACCCTGATTGGGTTGTCCACTGAGCATTTCCGCGAGCTCTACCTGAAGTTCTCTGGGCATGGGATTTTGACATGTTCCCCAAACCAAAAGGAATGAGTGGGAAACAATCAAGAACAGAGATAGAGGCACTTGCATTTCAATGAGTTTCAAGCATGCTTGGGTACTCGTGTGATCTGAGTGACTCAGTTTTCAAATACAACTGTCGCGTGGTGCATCGCGACCTCCAGGCACCCCGGAGTTTCTGAAAAAAAATTTTCTGCGATTTTCACGAAACCACTTTTCTTCAACTTGAATTGGGCTAAAAATCCATCACTGAAAATAAAAATTCTCTGAGTAGTGTGGAAATACTGATCCTTACCCTGCCTGGGTTGTCCACTGAGCATTTCCGCGAGCTATACCTGAAGTTCTCTGGGTATGGGATTTTGACATGTTCCCCAAACCAAAAGGAATGAGTGGGAAACAATCAAGACAACAGATAGAAGCACTTGCATTTGAATGAGTTTCAAGCATGCTTAGGTACTCGTGTGATCTGAGTGACTCAGTTTTCGAATACAACTGTCGCGTGGTGCACCGCGACCTCCAGGCACCCCGGAGTTTCTGAAAAAAAATTTTCTGCGATTTTCACGAAACCACTTTTCTTCAACTTGAATTGGGCTAAAAATCCATCACTGAAAATAAAAATTCTCTGAGTAGTGTGGAAATACTGATCCTTACCCTGCCTGGGTTGTCCACTGAGCATTTCCGCGAGCTCTACCTGAAGTTCTCTGGGCATGGGATTTTGACATGTTCCCCAAACCAAAAGGAATGAGTGGGAAACAATCAAGACAACAGATAGAAGCACTTGCATTTGAATGAGTTTCAAGCATTCTTGGGTACTCGTGTGATCTGAGTGACTCAGTTTTCGAATACAACTGTGGCGTGGTGAATCGCGACCTCCAGGCACCCCGGAGTTTCTGAAAAAAAATTTTCTGCAATTTTCACGAAGCCACTTTTCTTCAACTTGAATTGGGCTAAAAATCCATCACTGAAAATAAAAATTCTCTGAGTAGTGTGGAAATACTGATCCTTACCCTGCCTGGGTTGACCACTGAGCAATTCCGCGAGCTCTACCTGAAGTTCTCTGGGCATGGGATTTTGACATGTTCCCCAAACCAAAAGGAATGAGTGGGAAACAATCAAGACAACAGATAGAAGCAGTTGCATTTGAATGAGTTTCAAGCATGCTTGGGTACTCGTGTGATCTGAGTGACTCAGTTTTCAAATACAACTGTCGCGTGGTGCATCGCGACCTCCAGGCACCCCGGAGTTTCTGAAAAAAAAATTTCTGCGATTTTCACGAAACCACTTTTCTTCAACTTGAATTGGGCTAAAAATCCATCACTGAAAATAAAAATTCTCTGAGTAGTGTGGAAATACTGATCCTTACCCTGCCTGGGTTGTCCACTGAGCATTTCCGCGAGCTCTACCTGAAGTTCTCTGGGCATGGGATTTTGACATGTTCCCCAAACCAAAAGGAATGAGTGGGAAACAATCAAGACAACAGATAGAAGCACTTGCATTTGAATGAGTTTCAAGCATGCTTAGGTACTCGTGTGATCTGAGTGACTCAGTTTTCGAATACAACTGTCGCGTGGTGCACCGCGACCTCCAGGCACCCCGGAGTTTCTGAAAAAAAATTTTCTGCGATTTTCACGAAACCACTTTTCTTCAACTTGAATTGGGCTAAAAATCCATCACTGAAAATAAAAATTCTCTGAGTAGTGTGGAAATACTGATCCTTACCCTGCCTGGGTTGTCCACTGAGCATTTCCGCGAGCTCTACCTGAAGTTCTCTGGGCATGGGATTTTGACATGTTCCCCAAACCAAAAGGAATGAGTGGGAAACAATCAAGACAACAGATAGAAGCACTTGCATTTGAATGAGTTTCAAGCATGCTTGGGTACTCGTGTGATCAGAGTGACTCAGTTTTCGAATACAACTGTCGCGTGGTGCATCGCGACCTCCAGACACCCCGGAGTTTCTGAAAAAAAAATTTCTGCGATTTTCACGAAACCACTTTTCTTCAACTTGAATTGGGCTAAAAATCCATCCCTGAAAATAAAAATTCTCTGAGTAGTGTGTAAATGCTGATCCTTACCCTGCCTGGGTTGTCCACTGAGCATTTCCGCGATTTCTACCTGAAGTTCTCTGGGCATGGGATTTTGACATGTTCCCCAAACCGAAAGGAATGAGTGGGAAACAATCAAGACAACAGATAGAAGCACTTGCATTTGAATGAGTTTCAAGCATGCTTGGGTACTCGTGTGATCTGAGTGACTCAGTTTTGGAATACAACTGTCGCGTGGTGCACCGCGACCTGCAGGCACCCCGGAGTTTCTGAAAAAAATTTTCTGCAATTTTCACGAAGCCACTTTTCTTCAACTTGAATTGGGCTAAAAATCCATCACTGAAAATAAAAATTCTCTGAGTAGTGTGGAAATACTGATCCTTACCCTGCCTGGGTTGACCACTGAGCAATTCCGCGAGCTCTACCTGAAGTTCTCTGGGCATGGGATTTTGACATGTTCCCCAAACCAAAAGGAATGAGTGGGAAACAATCAAGACAACAGATAGAAGCAGTTGCATTTGAATGAGTTTCAAGCATGCTTGGGTACTCGTGTGATCTGAGTGACTCAGTTTTCAAATACAACTGTCGCGTGGTGCATCGCGACCTCCAGGCACCCCGGAGTTTCTGAAAAAAAATTTTCTGCGATTTTCACGAAACCACTTTTCTTCAACTTGAATTGGGCTAAAAATCCATCACTGAAAATAAAAATTCTCTGAGTAGTGTGGAAATACTGATCCTTACCCTGCCTGGGTTGTCCACTGAGCATTTCCGCGAGCTCTACCTGAAGTTCTCTGGGCATGGGATTTTGACATGTTCCCCAAACCAAAAGGAATGAGTCGGAAACAATCAAGACAACAGATAGAAGCACTTGCATTTGAATGAGTTTCAAGCATGCTTGGGTACTCGTGTGATCTGAGTGACTCAGTTTTCGAATACAACTGTGGCGTGGTGAATCGCGACCTCCAGGCACCCCGGAGTTTCTGAAAAAAAATTTTCTGCGATTTTCACGAAACCACTTTTCTTCAACTTGAATTGGGCTAAAAATCCATCCCTGAAAATAAAAATTCTCTGAGTAGTGTGTAAATGCTGATCCTTACCCTGCCTGGGTTGTCCACTGAGCATTTCCGCGAGCTCTGCCTGAAGTTCTCTGGGCATGGGATTTTGACATGTTCCCCAAACCAAAAGGAATGAGTGGGAAACAATCAAGAACAGAGATAGAGGCACTTGCATTTCAATGAGTTTCAAGCATGCTTGGGTACTCGTGTGATCTGAGTGACTCAGTTTTCAAATACAACTGTCGCGTGGTGCACCGCGACCTCCAGGCACCCCGGAGTTTCTGAAAAAAAATTTTCTGCGATTTTCACGAAACCACTTTTCTTCAACTTGAATTGGGCTAAAAATCCATCACTGAAAATAAAAATTCTCTGAGTAGTGTGGAAATACTGATCCTTACCCTGCCTGGGTTGTCCACTGAGCATTTCCGCGAGCTCTACCTGAAGTTCTCTGGGCATGGGATTTTGACATGTTCCCCAAACCAAAAGGAATGAGTGGGAAACAATCAAGACAACAGATAGAAGCACTTGCATTTGAATGAGTTTCAAGCATGCTTGGGTACTCGTGTGATCTGAGTGACTCAGTTTTCGAATACAACTGTGGCGTGGTGAATCGCGACCTCCAGGCACCCCGGAGTTTCTGAAAAAAAATTTTCTGCAATTTTCACGAAGCCACTTTTCTTCAACTTGAATTGGGCTAAAAATCCATCACTGAAAATAAAAATTCTCTAAGTAGTGTGGAAATACTGATCCTTACCCTGCCTGGGTTGACCACTGAGCAATTCCGCGAGCTCTACCTGAAGTTCTCTGGGCATGGGATTTTGACATGTTCCCCAAACCAAAAGGAATGAGTGGGAAACAATCAAGACAACAGATAGAAGCAGTTGCATTTGAATGAGTTTCAAGCATGCTTGGGTACTCGTGTGATCTGAGTGACTCAGTTTTCAAATACAACTGTCGCGTGGTGCATCGCGACCTCCAGGCACCCCGGAGTTTCTGAAAAAAAAATTTCTGCGATTTTCACGAAACCACTTTTCTTCAACTTGAATTGGGCTAAAAATCCATCACTGAAAATAAAAATTCTCTGAGTAGTGTGGAAATACTGATCCTTACCCTGCCTGGGTTGTCCACTGAGCATTTCCGCGAGCTCTACCTGAAGTTCTCTGGGCATGGGATTTTGACATGTTCCCCAAACCAAAAGGAATGAGTGGGAAACAATCAAGACAACAGATAGAAGCACTTGCATTTGAATGAGTTTCAAGCATGCTTAGGTACTCGTGTGATCTGAGTGACTCAGTTTTCGAATACAACATGTCGCGTGGTGCACCGCGACCTCCAGGCACCCCGGAGTTTCTGAAAAAAAATTTTCTGCGATTTTCACGAAACCACTTTTCTTCAACTTGAATTGGGCTAAAAATCCATCACTGAAAATAAAAATTCTCTGAGTAGTGTGGAAATACTGATCCTTACCCTGCCTGGGTTGTCCACTGAGCATTTCCGCGAGCTCTACCTGAAGTTCTCTGGGCATGGGATTTTGACATGTTCCCCAAACCAAAAGGAATGAGTGGGAAACAATCAAGACAACAGATAGAAGCACTTGCATTTGAATGAGTTTCAAGCATGCTTGGGTACTCGTGTGATCAGAGTGACTCAGTTTTCGAATACAACTGTCGCGTGGTGCATCGCGACCTCCAGGCACCCCGGAGTTTCTGAAAAAAAAATTTCTGCGATTTTCACGAAACCACTTTTCTTCAACTTGAATTGGGCTAAAAATCCATCCCTGAAAATAAAAATTCTCTGAGTAGTGTGTAAATGCTGATCCTTACCCTGCCTGGGTTGTCCACTGAGCATTTCCGCGATTTCTACCTGAAGTTCTCTGGGCATGGGATTTTGACATGTTCCCCAAACCGAAAGGAATGAGTGGGAAACAATCAAGACAACAGATAGAAGCACTTGCATTTGAATGAGTTTCAAGCATGCTTGGGTACTCGTGTGATCTGAGTGACTCAGTTTTGGAATACAACTGTCGCGTGGTGCACCGCGACCTCCAGGCACCCCGGAGTTTCTGAAAAAAATTTTCTGCAATTTTCACGAAGCCACTTTTCTTCAACTTGAATTGGGCTAAAAATCCATCACTGAAAATAAAAATTCTCTGAGTAGTGTGGAAATACTGATCCTTACCCTGCCTGGGTTGACCACTGAGCAATTCCGCGAGCTCTACCTGAAGTTCTCTGGGCATGGGATTTTGACATGTTCCCCAAACCAAAAGGAATGAGTGGGAAACAATCAAGACAACAGATAGAAGCAGTTGCATTTGAATGAGTTTCAAGCATGCTTGGGTACTCGTGTGATCTGAGTGACTCAGTTTTCAAATACAACTGTCGCGTGGTGCATCGCGACCTCCAGGCACCCCGGAGTTTCTGAAAAAAAAATTTCTACGATTTTCACGAAACCACTTTTCTTCAACTTGAATTGGGCTAAAAATCCATCACTGAAAATAAAAATTCTCTGAGTAGTGTGGAAATACTGATCCTTATCCTGCCTGGGTTGTCCACTGAGCATTTCCGCGAGCTCTACCTGAAGTTCTCTGGGCATGGGATTTTGACATGTTCCCCAAACCAAAAGGAATGAGTGGGAAACAATCAAGACAACAGATAGAAGCACTTGCATTTGAATGAGTTTCAAGCATGCTTGGGTACTCGTGTGATCTGAGTGACTCAGTTTTCGAATACAACTGTGGCGTGGTGAATCGCGACCTCCAGGCACCCCGGAGTTTCTGAAAAAAAATTTTCTGCAATTTTCACGAAGCCACTTTTCTTCAACTTGAATTGGGCTAAAAATCCATCACTGAAAATAAAAATTCTCTGAGTAGTGTGGAAATACTGATCCTTACCCTGCCTGGGTTGACCACTGAGCAATTCCGCGAGCTCTACCTGAAGTTCTCTGGGCATGGGATTTTGACATGTTCCCCAAACCAAAAGGAATGAGTGGGAAACAATCAAGACAACAGATAGAAGCAGTTGCATTTGAATGAGTTTCAAGCATGCTTGGGTACTCGTGTGATCTGAGTGAGTCAGTTTTCAAATACAACTGTCGCGTGGTGCATCGCGACCTCCAGGCACCCCGGAGTTTCTGAAAAAAAAATTTCTGCGATTTTCACGAAACCACTTTTCTTCAACTTGAATTGGGCTAAAAATCCATCACTGAAAATAAAAATTCTCTGAGTAGTGTGGAAATACTGATCCTTACCCTGCCTGGGTTGTCCACTGAGCATTTCCGCGAGCTCTACCTGAAGTTCTCTGGGCATGGGATTTTGACATGTTCCCCAAACCAAAAGGAATGAGTGGGAAACAATCAAGACAACAGATAGAAGCACTTGCATTTGAATGAGTTTCAAGCATGCTTAGGTACTCGTGTGATCTGAGTGACTCAGTTTTCGAATACAACATGTCGCGTGGTGCACCGCGACCTCCAGGCACCCCGGAGTTTCTGAAAAAAAATTTTCTGCGATTTTCACGAAACCACTTTTCTTCAACTTGAATTGGGCTAAAAATCCATCACTGAAAATAAAAATTCTCTGAGTAGTGTGGAAATACTGATCCTTACCCTGCCTGGGTTGTCCACTGAGCATTTCCGCGAGCTCTACCTGAAGTTCTCTGGGCATGGGATTTTGACATGTTCCCCAAACCAAAAGGAATGAGTGGGAAACAATCAAGACAACAGATAGAAGCACTTGCATTTGAATGAGTTTCAAGCATGCTTGGGTACTCGTGTGATCAGAGTGACTCAGTTTTCGAATACAACTGTCGCGTGGTGCATCGCGACCTCCAGGCACCCCGGAGTTTCTGAAAAAAAAATTTCTGCGATTTTCACGAAACCACTTTTCTTCAACTTGAATTGGGCTAAAAATCCATCCCTGAAAATAAAAATTCTGTGAGTAGTGTGTAAATGCTGATCCTTACCCTGCCTGGGTTGTCCACTGAGCATTTCCGCGATTTCTACCTGAAGTTCTCTGGGCATGGGATTTTGACATGTTCCCCAAACCGAAAGGAATGAGTGGGAAACAATCAAGACAACAGATAGAAGCACTTGCATTTGAATGAGTTTCAAGCATGCTTCGGTACTCGTGTGATCTGAGTGACTCAGTTTTGGAATACAACTGTCGCGTGGTGCACCGCGACCTCCAGGCACCCCGGAGTTTCTGAAAAAAATTTTCTGCAATTTTCACGAAGCCACTTTTCTTCAACTTGAATTGGGCTAAAAATCCATCACTGAAAATAAAAATTCTCTGAGTAGTGTGGAAATACTGATCCTTACCCTGCCTGGGTTGACCACTGAGCAATTCCGCGAGCTCTACCTGAAGTTCTCTGGGCATGGGATTTTGACATGTTCCCCAAACCAAAAGGAATGAGTGGGAAACAATCAAGACAACAGATAGAAGCAGTTGCATTTGAATGAGTTTCAAGCATGCTTGGGTACTCGTGTGATCTGAGTGACTCAGTTTTCAAATACAACTGTCGCGTGGTGCATCGCGACCTCCAGGCACCCCGGAGTTTCTGAAAAAAAAATTTCTACGATTTTCACGAAACCACTTTTCTTCAACTTGAATTGGGCTAAAAATCCATCACTGAAAATAAAAATTCTCTGAGTAGTGTGGAAATACTGATCCTTATCCTGCCTGGGTTGTCCACTGAGCATTTCCGCGAGCTCTACCTGAAGTTCTCTGGGCATGGGATTTTGACATGTTCCCCAAACCAAAAGGAATGAGTGGGAAACAATCAAGACAACAGATAGAAGCACTTGCATTTGAATGAGTTTCAAGCATGCTTGGGTACTCGTGTGATCTGAGTGACTCAGTTTTCGAATACAACTGTGGCGTGGTGAATCGCGACCTCCAGGCACCCCGGAGTTTCTGAAAAAAAATTTTCTGCAATTTTCACGAAGCCACTTTTCTTCAACTTGAATTGGGCTAAAAATCCATCACTGAAAATAAAAATTCTCTGAGTAGTGTGGAAATACTGATCCTTACCCTGCCTGGGTTGACCACTGAGCAATTCCGCGAGCTCTACCTGAAGTTCTCTGGGCATGGGATTTTGACATGTTCCCCAAACCAAAAGGAATGAGTGGGAAACAATCAAGACAACAGATAGAAGCAGTTGCATTTGAATGAGTTTCAAGCATGCTTGGGTACTCGTGTGATCTGAGTGAGTCAGTTTTCAAATACAACTGTCGCGTGGTGCATCGCGACCTCCAGGCACCCCGGAGTTTCTGAAAAAAAAATTTCTGCGATTTTCACGAAACCACTTTTCTTCAACTTGAATTGGGCTAAAAATCCATCACTGAAAATAAAAATTCTCTGAGTAGTGTGGAAATACTGATCCTTACCCTGCCTGGGTTGTCCACTGAGCATTTCCGCGAGCTCTACCTGAAGTTCTCTGGGCATGGGATTTTGACATGTTCCCCAAACCAAAAGGAATGAGTGGGAAACAATCAAGACAACAGATAGAAGCACTTGCATTTGAATGAGTTTCAAGCATGCTTAGGTACTCGTGTGATCTGAGTGACTCAGTTTTCGAATACAACTGTCGCGTGGTGCACCGCGACCTCCAGGCACCCCGGAGTTTCTGAAAAAAAATTTTCTGCGATTTTCACGAAACCACTTTTCTTCAACTTGAATTGGGCTAAAAATCCATCACTGAAAATAAAAATTCTCTGAGTAGTGTGGAAATACTGATCCTTACCCTGCCTGGGTTGTCCACTGAGCATTTCCGCGAGCTCTACCTGAAGTTCTCTGGGCATGGGATTTTGACATGTTCCCCAAACCAAAAGGAATGAGTGGGAAAAAATCAAGACAACAGATAGAAGCACTTGCATTTGAATGAGTTTCAAGCATGCTTGGGTACTCGTGTGATCAGAGTGACTCAGTTTTCGAATACAACTGTCGCGTGGTGCATCGCGACCTCCAGGCACCCCGGAGTTTTTGAAAAAAAAATTTCTGCGATTTTCACGAAACCACTTTTCTTCAACTTGAATTGGGCTAAAAATCCATCCCTGAAAATAAAAATTCTCTGAGTAGTGTGTAAATGCTGATCCTTACCCTGCCTGGGTTGACCACTGAGCAATTCCGCGAGCTCTACCTGAAGTTCTCTGGGCATGGGATTTTGACATGTTCCCCAAACCGAAAGGAATGAGTGGGAAACAATCAAGACAACAGATAGAAGCACTTGCACTTGAATGAGTTTCAAGCATGCTTGGGTACTCGTGTGATCTGAGTGACTCAGTTTTGGAATACAACTGTCGCGTGGTGCACCGCGACCTCCAGGCACCCCGGAGTTTCTGAAAAAAATTTTCTGCAATTTTCACGAAGCCACTTTTCTTCAACTTGAATTGGGCTAAAAATCTATCACTGAAAATAAAAATTCTCTGAGTAGTGTGGAAATACTGATCCTTACCCTGCCTGGGTTGACCACTGAGCAATTCCGCGAGCTCTACCTGAAGTTCTCTGGGCATGGGATTTTGACATGTTCCCCAAACCAAAAGGAATGAGTGGGAAACAATCAAGACAACAGATAGAAGCAGTTGCATTTGAATGAGTTTCAAGCATGCTTGGGTACTCGTGTGATCTGAGTGACTCAGTTTTCAAATACAACTGTCGCGTGGTGCATCGCGACCTCCAGGCACCCCGGAGTTTCTGAAAAAAAAATTTCTACGATTTTCACGAAACCACTTTTCTTCAACTTGAATTGGGCTAAAAATCCATCACTGAAAATAAAAATTCTCTGAGTAGTGTGGAAATACTGATCCTTACCCTGCCTGGGTTGTCCACTGAGCATTTCCGCGAGCTCTACCTGAAGTTCTCTGGGCATGGGATTTTGACATGTTCCCCAAACCAAAAGGAATGAGTGGGAAACAATCAAGACAACAGATAGAAGCACTTGCATTTGAATGAGTTTCAAGCATGCTTAGGTACTCGTGTGATCTGAGTGACTCAGTTTTCGAATACAACTGTCGCGTGGTGCACCGCGACCTCCAGGCACCCCGGAGTTTCTGAAAAAAAATTTTCTGCGATTTTCACGAAACCACTTTTCTTCAACTTGAATTGGGCTAAAAATCCATCACTGAAAATAAAAATTCTCTGAGTAGTGTGGAAATACTGATCCTTACCCTGCCTGGGTTGTCCACTGAGCATTTCCGCGAGCTCTACCTGAAGTTCTCTGGGCATGGGATTTTGACATGTTCCCCAAACCAAAAGGAATGAGTCGGAAACAATCAAGACAACAGATAGAAGCACTTGCATTTGAATGAGTTTCAAGCATGCTTGGGTACTCGTGTGATCTGAGTGACTCAGTTTTCGAATACAACTGTGGCGTGGTGAATCGCGACCTCCAGGCATCCCGGAGTTTCTGAAAAAAAATTTTCTGCGATTTTCACGAAACCACTTTTCTTCAACTTGAATTGGGCTAAAAATCCATCCCTGGAAATAAAAATTCTCTGAGTAGTGTGTAAATGCTGATCCTTACCCTGCCTGGGTTGTCCACTGAGCATTTCCGCGAGCTCTGCCTGAAGTTCTCTGGGCATGGGATTTTGACATGTTCCCCAAACCAAAAGGAATGAGTGGGAAACAATCAAGAACAGAGATAGAGGCACTTGCATTTCAATGAGTTTCAAGCATGCTTGGGTACTCGTGTGATCTGAGTGACTCAGTTTTCAAATACAACTGTCGCGTGGTGCACCGCGACCTCCAGGCACCCCGGAGTTTCTGAAAAAAAATTTTCTGCGATTTTCACGAAACCACTTTTCTTCAACTTGAATTGGGCTAAAAATCCATCACTGAAAATAAAAATTCTCTGAGTAGTGTGGAAATACTGATCCTTACCCTGCCTGGGTTGTCCACTGAGCATTTCCGCGAGCTCTACCTGACGTTCTCTGGGCATGGGATTTTGACATGTTCCCCAAACCAAAAGGAATGAGTCGGAAACAATCAAGACAACAGATAGAAGCACTTGCATTTGAATGAGTTTCAAGCATGCTTGGGTACTCGTGTGATCTGAGTGACTCAGTTTTCGAATACAACTGTGGCGTGGTGAATCGCGACCTCCAGGCACCCCGGAGTTTCTGAAAAAAAATTTTCTGCGATTTTCACGAAACCACTTTTCTTCAACTTGAATTGGGCTAAAAATCCATCCCTGAAAATAAAAATTCTCTGAGTAGTGTGTAAATGCTGATCCTTACCCTGCCTGGGTTGTCCACTGAGCATTTCCCCGAACTCTACCTGAAGTTCTCTGGGCATGGGATTTTGACATGTTACCCAAACCCAAAGGAAAGAGTGGGAAACAATCAAGACAACAGATAGAAGCACTTGCATTTGAATGAGTTTCAAGCATGCTTGGCTACTCGTGTGATCAGAGTGACTCAGTTTTGGAATACAACTGTCGCGTGGTGCACCACGACCTCCAGGCACCCCGGAGTTTCTGAAAAAAAATTTTCTGCAATTTTCACGAAGCCACTTTTCTTCAACTTGAATTGGGCTAAAAATCCATCACTGAAAATAAAAATTCTCTGAGTAGTGTGGAAATACTGATCCTTACCCTGCCTGGGTTGACCACTGAGCAATTCCGCGAGCTCTACCTGAAGTTCTCTGGGCATGGGATTTTGACATGTTCCCCAAACCAAAAGGAATGAGTGGGAAACAATCAAGACAACAGATAGAAGCAGTTGCATTTGAATGAGTTTCAAGCATGCTTGGGTACTCGTGTGATCTGAGTGACTCAGTTTTCAAATACAACTGTCGCGTGGTGCATCGCGACCTCCAGGCACCCCGGAGTTTCTGAAAAAAAAATTTCTGCGATTTTCACGAAACCACTTTTCTTCAACTTGAATTGGGCTAAAAATCCATCACTGAAAATAAAAATTCTCTGAGTAGTGTGGAAATACTGATCCTTACCCTGCCTGGGTTGTCCACTGAGCATTTCCGCGAGCTCTACCTGAAGTTCTCTGGGCATGGGATTTTGACATGTTCCCCAAACCAAAAGGAATGAGTGGGAAACAATCAAGAAAAGAGATAGAGGCACTTGCATTTGAATGAGTTTCAAGCATGCTTGGGTACTCGTGTGATCTGAGTGACTCAGTTTTCAAATACAACTGTCGCGTGGTGCACCGCGACCTCCAGGTACCCCGGAGTTTCTGAAAAAAAATTTTCTGCGATTTTCACGAAACCACTTTTCTTCAACTTGAATTGGGCTAAAAATCCATCACTGAAAATAAAAATTCTCTGCGTAGTGTGGAAATACTGATCCTTACTCTGCCTGGGTTGTCCACTGAGCATTTCCGCGAGCTCTACCTGAAGTTCTCTGGGCATGGGATTTTGACATGTTCCCCAAACTAAAAGGAATGAGTGGGAAACAATCAAGACAACAGATAGAAGCACTTGCATTTGAATGAGTTTCAAGCATGCTTGGGTACTCGTGTGATCAGAGTGACTCAGTTTTCGAATACAACTGTCGCGTGGTGCATCGCGACCTCCAGGCACCCCGGAGTTTCTGAAAAAAAAATTTCTGCGATTTTCACGAAACCACTTTTCTTCAACTTGAATTGGGCTAAAAATCCATCCCTGAAAATAAAAATTCTCTGAGTAGTGTGTAAATGCTGATCCTTACCCTGCCTGGGTTGTCCACTGAGCATTTCCGCGATTTCTACCTGAAGTTCTCTGGGCATGGGATTTTGACATGTTCCCCAAACCGAAAGGAATGAGTGGGAAACAATCAAGACAACAGATAGAAGCACTTGCATTTGAATGAGTTTCAAGCATGCTTGGGTACTCGTGTGATCTGAGTGACTCAGTTTTGGAATACAACTGTCGCGTGGTGCACCGCGACCTCCAGGCACCCCGGAGTTTCTGAAAAAAATTTTCTGCAATTTTCACGAAGCCACTTTTCTTCAACTTGAATTGGGCTAAAAATCCATCACTGAAAATAAAAATTCTCTGATTAGTGTGGAAATACTGATCCTTACCCTGCCTGGGTTGACCACTGAGCAATTCCGCGAGCTCTACCTGAAGTTCTCTGGGCATGGGATTTTGACATGTTCCCCAAACCAAAAGGAATGAGTGGGAAACAATCAAGACAACAGATAGAAGCAGTTGCATTTGAATGAGTTTCAAGCATGCTTGGGTACTCGTGTGATCTGAGTGACTCAGTTTTCAAATACAACTGTCGCGTGGTGCATCGCGACCTCCAGGCACCCCGGAGTTTCTGAAAAAAAAATTTCTGCGATTTTCACGAAACCACTTTTCTTCAACTTGAATTGGGCTAAAAATCCATCACTGAAAATAAAAATTCTCTGAGTAGTGTGGAAATACTGATCCTTACCCTGATTGGGTTGTCCACTGAGCATTTCCGCGAGCTCTACCTGAAGTTCTCTGGGCATGGGATTTTGACATGTTCCCCAAACCAAAAGGAATGAGTGGGAAACAATCAAGAACAGAGATAGAGGCACTTGCATTTCAATGAGTTTCAAGCATGCTTGGGTACTCGTGTGATCTGAGTGACTCAGTTTTCAAATACAACTGTCGCGTGGTGCACCGCGACCTCCAGGCATCCCGGAGTTTCTGAAAAAAAATTTTCTGCGATTTTCACGAAACCACTTTTCTTCAACTTGAATTGGGCTAAAAATCCATCACTGAAAATAAAAATTCTCTGAGTAGTGTGGAAATACTGATCCTTACCCTGCCTGGGTTGTCCACTGAGCATTTCCGCGAGCTCTACCTGAAGTTCTCTGGGTATGGGATTTTGACATGTTCCCCAAACCAAAAGGAATGAGTGGGAAACAATCAAGACAACAGATAGAAGCATTTGCATTTGAATGAGTTTCAAGCATGCTTAGGTACTCGTGTGATCTGAGTGACTCAGTTTTCGAATACAACTGTCGCGTGGTGCACCGCGACCTCCAGGCACCCCGGAGTTTCTGAAAAAAAATTTTCTGCGATTTTCACGAAACCACTTTTCTTCAACTTGAATTGGGCTAAAAATCCATCCCTGAAAATAAAAATTCTCTGAGTAGTGAGTAAATGCTGATCCTTACCCTGCCTGGGTTGTCCACTGAGCATTTCCGCGATTTCTACCTGAAGTTCTCTGGGCATGGGATTTTGACATGTTCCCCAAACCGAAAGGAATGAGTGGGAAACAATCAAGACAACAGATAGAAGCACTTGCATTTGAATGAGTTTCAAGCATGCTTGGGTACTCGTGTGATCTGAGTGACTCAGTTTTGGAATACAACTGTCGCGTGGTGCACCGCGACCTCCAGGCACCCCGGAGTTTCTGAAAAAAATTTTCTGCAATTTTCACGAAGCCACTTTTCTTCAACTTGAATTGGGCTAAAAATCCATCACCGAAAATAAAAATTCTCTGAGTAGTGTGGAAATACTGATCCTTACCCTGCCTGGGTTGACCACTGAGCAATTCCGCGAGCTCTACCTGAAGTTCTCTGGGCATGGGATTTTGACATGTTCCCCAAACCAAATGGAATGAGTGGGAAACAATCAAGACAACAGATAGAAGCAGTTGCATTTGAATGAGTTTCAAGCATGCTTGGGTACTCGTGTGATCTGAGTGACTCAGTTTTCAAATACAACTGTCGCGTGGTGCATCGCGACCTCCAGGCACCCCGGAGTTTCTGAAAAAAAAATTTCTACGATTTTCACGAAACCACTTTTCTTCAACTTGAATTGGGCTAAAAATCCATCACTGAAAATAAAAATTCTCTGAGTAGTGTGGAAATACTGATCCTTACCCGGTCTGGGTTGTCCACTGAGCATTTCCGCGAGCTCTACCTGAAGTTCTCTGGGCATGGGATTTTGACATGTTCCCCAAACCAAAAGGAATGAGTGGGAAACAATCAAGACAACAGATAGAAGCACTTGCATTTGAATGAGTTTCAAGCATGCTTAGGTATTCGTGTGATCTGAGTGACTCAGTTTTCGAATACAACTGTCGCGTGGTGCACCGCGACCTCCAGGCACCCCGGAGTTTCTGAAAAAAAATTTTCTGCGATTTTCACGAAACCACTTTTCTTCAACTTGAATTGGGCTAAAAATCCATCACTGAAAATAAAAATTCTCTGAGTAGTGTGGAAATACTGATCCTTACCCTGCCTGGGTTGTCCACTGAGCATTTCCGCGAGCTCTACCTGAAGTTCTCTGGCCATGGGATTTTGACATGTTCCCCAAACCAAAAGGAATGAGTCGGAAACAATCAAGACAACAGATAGAAGCACTTGCATTTGAATGAGTTTCAAGCATGCTTGGGTACTCGTGTGATCTGAGTGACTCAGTTTTCGAATACAACTGTGGCGTGGTGAATCGCGACCTCCAGGCACCCCGGAGTTTCTGAAAAAAAATTTTCTGCGATTTTCACGAAACCACTTTTCTTCAACTTGAATTGGGCTAAAAATCCATCCCTGAAAATAAAAATTCTCTGAGTAGTGTGTAAATGCTGATCCTTACCCTGCCTGGGTTGTCCACTGAGCATTTCCGCGAGCTCTACCTGAAGTTCTCTGGGCATGGGATTTTGACATGTTCCCCAAACCAAAAGGAATGAGTGGGAAACAATCAAGACAACAGATAGAAGCACTTGCATTTGAATGAGTTTCAAGCATGCTTAGGTACTCGTGTGATCTGAGTGACTCAGTTTTCGAATACAACTGTCGCGTGGTGCACCGCGACCTCCAGGCACCCCGGAGTTTCTGAAAAAAAATTTTCTGCGATTTTCACGAAACCACTTTTCTTCAACTTGAATTGGGCTAAAAATCCATCACTGAAAATAAAAATTCTCTGAGTAGTGTGGAAATACTGATCCTTACCCTGCCTGGGTTGTCCACTGAGCATTTCCGCGAGCTCTACCTGAAGTTCTCTGGGCATGGGATTTTGACATGTTCCCCAAACCAAAAGGAATGAGTGGGAAACAATCAAGAAAGGAGATAGAGGCACTTGCATTTGAATGAGTTTCAAGCATGCTTGGGTACTCGTGTGATCTGAGTGACTCAGTTTTCAAATACAACTGTCGCGTGGTGCACCGCGACCTCCAGGCACCCCGGAGTTTCTGAAAAAAAATTTTCTGCGATTTTCACGAAACCACTTTTCTTCAACTTGAATTGGGCTAAAAATCCATCACTGAAAATAAAAATTCTCTGAGTAGTGTGGAAATACTGATCCTTACTCTGCCTGGGTTGTCCACTGAGCATTTCCGCGAGCTCTACCTGAAGTTCTCTGGGCATGGGATTTTGACATGTTCCCCAAACTAAAAGGAATGAGTGGGAAACAATCAAGACAACAGATAGAAGCACTTGCATTTGAATGAGTTTCAAGCATGCTTGGGTACTCGTGTGATCAGAGTGACTCAGTTTTCGAATACAACTGTCGCGTGGTGCATCGCGACCTCCAGGCACCCCGGAGTTTCTGAAAAAAAAATTTCTGCGATTTTCACGAAACCACTTTTCTTCAACTTGAATTGGGCTAAAAATCCATCCCTGAAAATAAAAATTCTCTGAGTAGTGTGTAAATGCTGATCCTTACCCTGCCTGGGTTGTCCACTGAGCATTTCCGCGATTTCTACCTGAAGTTCTCTGGGCATGGGATTTTGACATGTTCCCCAAACCGAAAGGAATGAGTGGGAAACAATCAAGACAACAGATAGAAGCACTTGCATTTGAATGAGTTTCAAGCATGCTTGGGTACTCGTGTGATCTGAGTGACTCAGTTTTGGAATACAACTGTCGCGTGGTGCACCGCGACCTCCAGGCACCCCGGAGTTTCTGAAAAAAATTTTCTGCAATTTTCACGAAGCCACTTTTCTTCAACTTGAATTGGGCTAAAAATCCATCACTGAAAATAAAAATTCTCTGAGTAGTGTGGAAATACTGATCCTTACCCTGATTGGGTTGTCCACTGAGCATTTCCGCGAGCTCTACCTGAAGTTCTCTGGGCATGGGATTTTGACATGTTCCCCAAACCAAAAGGAATGAGTGGGAAACAATCAAGAACAGAGATAGAGGCACTTGCATTTCAATGAGTTTCAAGCATGCAAGGGTACTCGTGTGATCTGAGTGACTCAGTTTTCAAATACAACTGTCGCGTGGTGCACCGCGACCTCCAGGCACCCCGGAGTTTCTGAAAAAAAATTTTCTGCGATTTTCACGAAACCACTTTTCTTCAACTTGAATTGGGCTAAAAATCCATCACTGAAAATAAAAATTCTCTGAGTAGTGTGGAAATACTGATCCTTACCCTGCCTGGGTTGTCCACTGAGCATTTCCGCGAGCTCTACCTGAAGTTCTCTGGGCATGGGATTTTGACATGTTCCCCAAACCAAAAGGAATGAGTCGGAAACAATCAAGACAACAGATAGAAACACTTGCATTTGAATGAGTTTCAAGCATGCTTGGGTACTCGTGTGATCTGAGTGACTCAGTTTTCGAATACAACTGTGGCGTGGTGAATCGCGACCTCCAGGCACCCCGGAGTTTCTGAAAAAAAATTTTCTGCGATTTTCACGAAACCACTTTTCTTCAACTTGAATTGGGCTAAAAATCCATCCCTGAAAATAAAAATTCTCTGAGTAGTGTGTAAATGCTGATCCTTACCCTGCCTGGGTTGTCCACTGAGCATTTCCCCGAACTCTACCTGAAGTTCTCTGGGCATGGGATTTTGACATGTTACCCAAACCCAAAGGAAAGAGTGGGAAACAATCAAGACAACAGATAGAAGCACTTGCATTTGAATGAGTTTCAAGCATGCTTGGCTACTCGTGTGATCTGAGTGACTCAGTTTTGGAATACAACTGTCGCGTGGTGCACCACGACCTCCTGGCACCCCGGAGTTTCTGAAAAAAAATTTTCTGCAATTTTCACGAAGCCACTTTTCTTCAACTTGAATTGGGCTAAAAATCCATCACTGAAAATAAAAATTCTCTGAGTAGTGTGGAAATACTGATCCTTACCCTGCCTGGGTTGTCCACTGAGCATTTCCGCGATGTCTACCTGAAGTTCTCTGGGCATGGGATTTTGACATGTTCCCCAAACCAAAAGGAATGAGTGGGAAACAATCAAGAAAAGAGATAGAGGCACTTGCATTTGAATGAGTTTCAAGAATGCTTGGGTACTCGTGTGATCTGAGTGACTCAGTTTTCAAATACAACTGTCGCGTGGTGCACCGCGACCTCCAGGCACCCCGGAGTTTCTGAAAAAAAATTTTCTGCGATTTTCACGAAACCACTTTTCTTCAACTTGAATTGGGCTAAAAATCCATCACTGAAAATAAAAATTCTCTGAGTAGTGTGGAAATACTGATCCTTACCCTGCCTGGGTTGTCCACTGAGCATTTCCGCGAGCTCTACCTGAAGTTCTCTGGGCATGGGATTTTGACATGTTCCCCAAACCAAAAGAAATGAGTGGGAAACAATCAAGAAAAGAGATAGAGGCACTTGCATTTGAATGAGTTTCAAGCATGCTTGGGTACTCGTGTGATCTGAGTGACTCAGTTTTCGAATACAACTGTCGCGTGGTGCACCACGACCTCCAGGCACCCCGGAGTTTCTGAAAAAAAATTTTCTGCAATTTTCACGAAGCTACTTTTCTTCAACTTGAATTGGGCTAAAAATCCATCACTGAAAATAAAAATTCTCTGAGTAGTGTGGAAATACTGATCCTTACCCTGCCTGGGTTGACCACTGAGCAATTCCGCGAGCTCTACCTGAAGTTCTCTGGGCATGGGATTTTGACATGTTCCCCAAACCAAAAGGAATGAGTGGGAAACAATCAAGACAACAGATAGAAGCAGTTGCATTTGAATGAGTTTCAAGCATGCTTGAGTACTCGTGTGATCTGAGTGACTCAGTTTTCAAATACAACTGTCGCGTGGTGCATCGCGACCTCCAGGCACCCCGGAGTTTCTAAAAAAAAAATTTCTGCGATTTTCACGAAACCACTTTTCTTCAACTTGAATTGGGCTAAAAATCCATCACTGAAAATAAAAATTCTCTGAGTAGTGTGGAAATACTGATCCTTACCCTGCCTGGGTTGTCCACTGAGCATTTCCGCGAGCTCTACCTGAAGTTCTCTGGGCATGGGATTTTGACATGTTCCCCAAACCAAAAGGAATGAGTGGGAAACAATCAAGACAACAGATAGAAGCACTTGCATTTGAATGAGTTTCAAGCATGCTTAGGTACTCGTGTGATCTGAGTGACTCAGTGTTCGAATACAACTGTCGCGTGGTGCACCGCGACCTCCAGGCACCCCGGAGTTTCTGAAAAAAAATTTTCTGCGATTTTCACGAAACCACTTTTCTCCAACTTGAATTGGGCTAAAAATCCATCACTGAAAATAAAAATTCTCTGAGTAGTGTGGAAATACTGATCCTTACCCTGCCTGGGTTGTCCACTGAGCATTTCCGCGAGCTCTACCTGAAGTTCTCTGGGCATGGGATTTTGACATGTTCCCCAAACCAAAAGGAATGAGTGGGAAACAATCAAGACAACAGATAGAAGCACTTGCATTTGAATGAGTTTCAAGCATGCTTGGGTAGTCGTGTGATCAGAGTGACTCAGTTTTCGAATACAACTGTCGCGTGGTGCATCGCGACCTCCAGGCACCCCGGAGTTTCCGAAAAAAAAATTTCTGCGATTTTCACGAAACCACTTTTCTTCAACTTGAATTGGGCTAAAAATCCATCCCTGAAAATAAAAATTCTCTGAGTAGTGTGTAAATGCTGATCCTTACCCTGCCTGGGTTGTCCACTGAGCATTTCCGCGATTTCTACCTGAAGTTCTCTGGGCATGGGATTTTGACATGTTCCCCAAACCGAAAGGAATGAGTGGGAAACAATCAAGACAACAGATAGAAGCACTTGCATTTGAATGAGTTTCAAGCATGCTTGGGTACTCGTGTGATCTGAGTGACTCAGTTTTGGAATACAACTGTCGCGTGGTGCACCGCGACCTCCAGGCACCCCGGAGTTTCTGAAAAAAATTTTCTGCAATTTTCACGAAGCCACTTTTCTTCAACTTGAATTGGGCTAAAAATCCATCACTGAAAATAAAAATTCTCTGAGTAGTGTGGAAATACTGATCCTTACCCTGCCTGGGTTGTCCACTGAGCATTTCCGCGAGCTCTACCTGAAGTTCTGTGGGCATGGGATTTTGACATGTTCCCCAAACCAAAAGGAATGAGTGGGAAACAATCAAGACAACAGATAGAAGCACTTGCATTTGAATGAGTTTCAAGCATGCTTAGGTACTCGTGTGATCTGAGTGACTCAGTTTTCGAATACAACTGTCGCGTGGTGCACCGCGACCTCCAGGCACCCCGGAGTTTCTGAAAAAAAATTTTCTGCGATTTTCACGAAACCACTTTTCTTCAACTTGAATTGGGCTAAAAATCCATCACTGAAAATAAAAATTCTCTGAGTAGTGTGTAAATGCTGATCCTTACCCTGCCTGGGTTGTCCACTGAGCATTTCCGCGAGCTCTACCTGAAGTTCTGTGGGCATGGGATTTTGACATGTTCCCCAAACCCAAAGGAAAGAGTGGGAAACAATCAAGATAATAGATAGAAGCACTTGCATTTGAATGAGTTTCAAGCATGCTTAGGTACTCGTGTGATCTGAGTGACTCAGTTTTGGAATACAACTGTCGCGTGGTGCACCACGACCTCCAGGCACCCCGGAGTTTCTGAAAAAAAATTTTCTGCAATTTTCACGAAGCCACTTTTCTTCAACTTGAATTGGGCTAAAAATCCATCACTGAAAATAAAAATTCTCTGAGTAGTGTGGAAATACTGATCCTTACCCGGTCTGGGTTGTCCACTGAGCATTTCCGCGAGCTCTACCTGAAGTTCTCTGGGCATGGGATTTTGACATGTTCCCCAAACCAAAAGGAATGAGTGGGAAACAATCAAGACAACAGATAGAAGCACTTGCATTTGAATGAGTTTCAAGCATGCTTAGGTATTCGTGTGATCTGAGTGACTCAGTTTTCGAATACAACTGTCGCGTGGTGCACCGCGACCTCCAGGCACCCCGGAGTTTCTGAAAAAAAATTTTCTGCGATTTTCACGAAACCACTTTTCTTCAACTTGAATTGGGCTAAAAATCCATCACTGAAAATAAAAATTCTCTGAGTAGTGTGGAAATACTGATCCTTACCCTGCCTGGGTTGTCCACTGAGCATTTCCGCGAGCTCTACCTGAAGTTCTCTGGCCATGGGATTTTGACATGTTCCCCAAACCAAAAGGAATGAGTCGGAAACAATCAAGACAACAGATAGAAGCACTTGCATTTGAATGAGTTTCAAGCATGCTTGGGTACTCGTGTGATCTGAGTGACTCAGTTTTCGAATACAACTGTGGCGTGGTGAATCGCGACCTCCAGGCACCCCGGAGTTTCTGAAAAAAAATTTTCTGCGATTTTCACGAAACCACTTTTCTTCAACTTGAATTGGGCTAAAAATCCATCCCTGAAAATAAAAATTCTCTGAGTAGTGTGTAAATGCTGATCCTTACCCTGCCTGGGTTGTCCACTGAGCATTTCCGCGAGCTCTACCTGAAGTTCTCTGGGCATGGGATTTTGACATGTTCCCCAAACCAAAAGGAATGAGTGGGAAACAATCAAGACAACAGATAGAAGCACTTGCATTTGAATGAGTTTCAAGCATGCTTAGGTACTCGTGTGATCTGAGTGACTCAGTTTTCGAATACAACTGTCGCGTGGTGCACCGCGACCTCCAGGCACCCCGGAGTTTCTGAAAAAAAATTTTCTGCGATTTTCACGAAACCACTTTTCTTCAACTTGAATTGGGCTAAAAATCCATCACTGAAAATAAAAATTCTCTGAGTAGTGTGGAAATACTGATCCTTACCCTGCCTGGGTTGTCCACTGAGCATTTCCGCGAGCTCTACCTGAAGTTCTCTGGGCATGGGATTTTGACATGTTCCCCAAACCAAAAGGAATGAGTGGGAAACAATCAAGAAAGGAGATAGAGGCACTTGCATTTGAATGAGTTTCAAGCATGCTTGGGTACTCGTGTGATCTGAGTGACTCAGTTTTCAAATACAACTGTCGCGTGGTGCACCGCGACCTCCAGGCACCCCGGAGTTTCTGAAAAAAAATTTTCTGCGATTTTCACGAAACCACTTTTCTTCAACTTGAATTGGGCTAAAAATCCATCACTGAAAATAAAAATTCTCTGAGTAGTGTGGAAATACTGATCCTTACTCTGCCTGGGTTGTCCACTGAGCATTTCCGCGAGCTCTACCTGAAGTTCTCTGGGCATGGGATTTTGACATGTTCCCCAAACCAAAAGGAATGAGTGGGAAACAATCAAGAACAGAGATAGAGGCACTTGCATTTCAATGAGTTTCAAGCATGCAAGGGTACTCGTGTGATCTGAGTGACTCAGTTTTCAAATACAACTGTCGCGTGGTGCACCGCGACCTCCAGGCACCCCGGAGTTTCTGAAAAAAAATTTTCTGCGATTTTCACGAAACCACTTTTCTTCAACTTGAATTGGGCTAAAAATCCATCACTGAAAATAAAAATTCTCTGAGTAGTGTGGAAATACTGATCCTTACCCTGCCTGGGTTGTCCACTGAGCATTTCCGCGAGCTCTACCTGAAGTTCTCTGGGCATGGGATTTTGACATGTTCCCCAAACCAAAAGGAATGAGTCGGAAACAATCAAGAAAGGAGATAGAGGCACTTGCATTTGAATGAGTTTCAAGCATGCTTGGGTACTCGTGTGATCTGAGTGACTCAGTTTTCAAATACAACTGTCGCGTGGTGCACCGCGACCTCCAGGCACCCCGGAGTTTCTGAAAAAAAATTTTCTGCGATTTTCACGAAACCACTTTTCTTCAACTTGAATTGGGCTAAAAATCCATCACTGAAAATAAAAATTCTCTGAGTAGTGTGGAAATACTGATCCTTACTCTGCCTGGGTTGTCCACTGAGCATTTCCGCGAGCTCTACCTGAAGTTCTCTGGGCATGGGATTTTGACATGTTCCCCAAACCAAAAGGAATGAGTGGGAAACAATCAAGAACAGAGATAGAGGCACTTGCATTTCAATGAGTTTCAAGCATGCAAGGGTACTCGTGTGATCTGAGTGACTCAGTTTTCAAATACAACTGTCGCGTGGTGCACCGCGACCTCCAGGCACCCCGGAGTTTCTGAAAAAAAATTTTCTGCGATTTTCACGAAACCACTTTTCTTCAACTTGAATTGGGCTAAAAATCCATCACTGAAAATAAAAATTCTCTGAGTAGTGTGGAAATACTGATCCTTACCCTGCCTGGGTTGTCCACTGAGCATTTCCGCGAGCTCTACCTGAAGTTCTCTGGGCATGGGATTTTGACATGTTCCCCAAACCAAAAGGAATGAGTCGGAAACAATCAAGACAACAGATAGAAACACTTGCATTTGAATGAGTTTCAAGCATGCTTGGGTACTCGTGTGATCTGAGTGACTCAGGTTTCGAATACAACTGTGGCGTGGTGAATCGCGACCTCCAGGCACCCCGGAGTTTCTGAAAAAAAATTTTCTGCGATTTTCACGAAACCACTTTTCTTCAACTTGAATTGGGCTAAAAATCCATCCCTGAAAATAAAAATTCTCTGAGTAGTGTGTAAATGCTGATCCTTACCCTGCCTGGGTTGTCCACTGAGCATTTCCCCGAACTCTACCTGAAGTTCTCTGGGCATGGGATTTTGACATGTTACCCAAACCCAAAGGAAAGAGTGGGAAACAATCAAGACAACAGATAGAAGCACTTGCATTTGAATGAGTTTCAAGCATGCTTGGCTACTCGTGTGATCTGAGTGACTCAGTTTTGGAATACAACTGTCGCGTGGTGCACCACGACCTCCTGGCACCCCGGAGTTTCTGAAAAAAAATTTTCTGCAATTTTCACGAAGCCACTTTTCTTCAACTTGAATTGGGCTAAAAATCCATCACTGAAAATAAAAATTCTCTGAGTAGTGTGGAAATACTGATCCTTACCCTTCCTGGGTTGTCCAATGAGCATTTCCGCGATGTCTACCTGAAGTTCTCTGGGCATGGGATTTTGACATGTTCCCCAAACCAAAAGGAATGAGTGGGAAACAATCAAGAAAAGAGATAGAGGCACTTGCATTTGAATGAGTTTCAAGAATGCTTGGGTACTCGTGTGATCTGAGTGACTCAGTTTTCAAATACAACTGTCGCGTGGTGCACCGCGACCTCCAGGCACCCCGGAGTTTCTGAAAAAAAATTTTCTGCGATTTTCACGAAACCACTTTTCTTCAACTTGAATTGGGCTAAAAATCCATCACTGAAAATAAAAATTCTCTGAGTAGTGTGGAAATACTGATCCTTACCCTGCCTGGGTTGTCCACTGAGCATTTCCGCGAGCTCTACCTGAAGTTCTCTGGGCATGGGATTTTGACATGTTCCCCAAACCAAAAGGAATGAGTGGGAAACAATCAAGAAAAGAGATAGAGGCACTTGCATTTGAATGAGTTTCAAGCATGCTTGGGTACTCGTGTGATCTGAGTGACTCAGTTTTCGAATACAACTGTCGCGTGGTGCACCACGACCTCCAGGCACCCCGGAGTTTCTGAAAAAAAATTTTCTGCAATTTTCACGAAGCTACTTTTCTTCAACTTGAATTGGGCTAAAAATCCATCACTGAAAATAAAAATTCTCTGAGTAGTGTGGAAATACTGATCCTTACCCTGCCTGGGTTGACCACTGAGCAATTCCGCGAGCTCTACCTGAAGTTCTCTGGGCATGGGATTTTGACATGTTCCCCAAACCAAAAGGAATGAATGGGAAACAATCAAGACAACAGATAGAAGCAGTTGCATTTGAATGAGTTTCAAGCATGCTTGAGTACTCGTGTGATCTGAGTGACTCAGTTTTCAAATACAACTGTCGCGTGGTGCATCGCGACCTCCAGGCACCCCGGAGTTTCTAAAAAAAAAATTTCTGCGATTTTCACGAAACCACTTTTCTTCAACTTGAATTGGGCTAAAAATCCATCACTGAAAATAAAAATTCTCTGAGTAGTGTGGAAATACTGATCCTTACCCTGCCTGGGTTGTCCACTGAGCATTTCCGCGAGCTCTACCTGAAGTTCTCTGGGCATGGGATTTTGACATGTTCCCCAAACCAAAAGGAATGAGTGGGAAACAATCAAGACAACAGATAGAAGCACTTGCATTTGAATGAGTTTCAAGCATGCTTAGGTACTCGTGTGATCTGAGTGACTCAGTGTTCGAATACAACTGTCGCGTGGTGCACCGCGACCTCCAGGCACCCCGGAGTTTCTGAAAAAAAATTTTCTGCGATTTTCACGAAACCACTTTTCTCCAACTTGAATTGGGCTAAAAATCCATCACTGAAAATAAAAATTCTCTGAGTAGTGTGGAAATACTGATCCTTACCCTGCCTGGGTTGTCCACTGAGCATTTCCGCGAGCTCTACCTGAAGTTCTCTGGGCATGGGATTTTGACATGTTCCCCAAACCAAAAGGAATGAGTGGGAAACAATCAAGACAACAGATAGAAGCACTTGCATTTGAATGAGTTTCAAGCATGCTTGGGTAGTCGTGTGATCAGAGTGACTCAGTTTTCGAATACAACTGTCGCGTGGTGCATCGCGACCTCCAGGCACCCCGGAGTTTCCGAAAAAAAAATTTCTGCGATTTTCACGAAACCACTTTTCTTCAACTTGAATTGGGCTAAAAATCCATCCCTGAAAATAAAAATTCTCTGAGTAGTGTGTAAATGCTGATCCTTACCCTGCCTGGGTTGTCCACTGAGCATTTCCGCGATTTCTACCTGAAGTTCTCTGGGCATGGGATTTTGACATGTTCCCCAAACCGAAAGGAATGAGTGGGAAACAATCAAGACAACAGATAGAAGCACTTGCATTTGAATGAGTTTCAAGCATGCTTGGGTACTCGTGTGATCTGAGTGACTCAGTTTTGGAATACAACTGTCGCGTGGTGCACCGCGACCTCCTGGCACCCCGGAGTTTCTGAAAAAAATTTTCTGCAATTTTCACGAAGCCACTTTTCTTCAACTTGAATTGGGCTAAAAATCCATCACTGAAAATAAAAATTCTCTGAGTAGTGTGGAAATACTGATCCTTACCCTGCCTGGGTTGACCACTGAGCAATTCCGCGAGCTCTACCTGAAGTTCTCTGGGCATGGGATTTTGACATGTTCCCCAAACCAAAAGGAATGAGTGGGAAACAATCAAGACAACAGATAGAAGCAGTTGCATTTGAATGAGTTTCAAGCATGCTTGGGTACTCGTGTGATCTGAGTGACTCAGTTTTCAAATACAACTGTCGCGTGGTGCATCGCGACCTCCAGGCACCCCGGAGTTTCTGAAAAAAAAATTTCTACGATTTTCACGAAACCACTTTTCTTCAACTTGAATTGGGCTAAAAATCCATCACTGAAAATAAAAATTCTCTGAGTAGTGTGGAAATACTGATCCTTACCCTGCCTGGGTTGTCCACTGAGCATTTCCGCGAGCTCTACCTGAAGTTCTCTGGGCATGGGATTTTGACATGTTCCCCAAACCAAAAGGAATGAGTGGGAAACAATCAAGACAACAGATAGAAGCACTTGCATTTGAATGAGTTTCAAGCATGCTTAGGTACTCGTGTGATCTGAGTGACTCAGTTTTCGAATACAACTGTCGCGTGGTGCACCGCGACCTCCAGGCACCCCGGAGTTTCTGAAAAAAAATTTTCTGCGATTTTCACGAAACCACTTTTCTTCAACTTGAATTGGGCTAAAAATCCATCACTGAAAATAAAAATTCTCTGAGTAGTGTGTAAATGCTGATCCTTACCCTGCCTGGGTTGTCCACTGAGCATTTCCGCGAGCTCTGCCTGAAGTTCTCTGGGCATGGGATTTTGACATGTTCCCCAAACCAAAAGGAATGAGTGGGAAACAATCAAGAACAGAGATAGAGGCACTTGCATTTCAATGAGTTTCAAGCATGCTTGGGTACTCGTGTGATCTGAGTGACTCAGTTTTCAAATACAACTGTCGCGTGGTGCACCGCGACCTCCAGGCACCCCGGAGTTTCTGAAAAAAAATTTTCTGCGATTTTCACGAAACCACTTTTCTTCAACTTGAATTGGGCTAAAAATCCATCACTGAAAATAAAAATTCTCTGAGTAGTGTGGAAATACTGATCCTTACCCTGCCTGGGTTGTCCACTGAGCATTTCCGCGAGCTCTACCTGAAGTTCTCTGGGCATGGGATTTTGACATGTTCCCCAAACCAAAAGGAATGAGTCGGAAACAATCAAGACAACAGATAGAAGCACTTGCATTTGAATGAGTTTCAAGCATGCTTGGGTACTCGTGTGATCTGAGTGACTCAGTTTTCGAATACAACTGTGGCGTGGTGAATCGCGACCTCCAGGCACCCCGGAGTTTCTGAAAAAAAAATTTCTGCGATTTTCACGAAACCACTTTTCTTCAACTTGAATTGGGCTAAAAATCCATCCCTGAAAATAAAAATTCTCTGAGTAGTGTGTAAATGCTGATCCTTACCCTGCCTGGGTTGTCCACTGAGCATTTCCCCGAACTCTACCTGAAGTTCTCTGGGCATGGGATTTTGACATGTTACCCAAACCCAAAGGAAAGAGTGGGAAACAATCAAGACAATAGATAGAAGCACTTGCATTTGAATGAGTTTCAAGAATGCTTGGCTACTCGTGTGATCAGAGTGACTCAGTTTTGGAATACAACTGTCGCGTGGTGCACCACGACCTCCAGGCACCCCGGAGTTTCTGAAAAAAAATTTTCTGCAATTTTCACGAAGCCACTTTTCTTCAACTTGAATTGGGCTAAAAATCCATCACTGAAAATAAAAATTCTCTGAGTAGTGTGGAAATACTGATCCTTACCCTGCCTGGGTTGACCACTGAGCAATTCCGCGAGCTCTACCTGAAGTTCTCTGGGCATGGGATTTTGACATGTTCCCCAAACCAAAAGGAATGAGTGGGAAACAATCAAGACAACAGATAGAAGCAGTTGCATTTGAATGAGTTTCAAGCATGCTTGGGTACTCGTGTGATCTGAGTGACTCAGTTTTCAAATACAACTGTCGCGTGGTGCACCGCGACCTCCAGGCACCCCGGAGTTTCTGAAAAAAAATTTTCTGCGATTTTCACGAAACCACTTTTCTTCAACTTGAATTGGGCTAAAAATCCATCACTGAAAATAAAAATTCTCTGAGTAGTGTGGAAATACTGATCCTTACCCTGCCTGGGTTGACCACTGAGCAATTCCGCGAGCTCTACCTGAAGTTCTCTGGGCATGGGATTTTGACATGTTCCCCAAACCAAAAGGAATGAGTGGGAAACAATCAAGACAACAGATAGAAGCAGTTGCATTTGAATGAGTTTCAAGCATGCTTGGGTACTCGTGTGATCTGAGTGACTCAGTTTTCAAATACAACTGTGGCGTGGTGAATCGCGACCTCCAGGCACCCCGGAGTTTCTGAAAAAAAAATTTCTGCGATTTTCACGAAACCACTTTTCTTCAACTTGAATTGGGCTAAAAATCCATCCCTGAAAATAAAAATTCTCTGAGTAGTGTGTAAATGCTGATCCTTACCCTGCCTGGGTTGTCCACT
The DNA here is from genome assembly GCF_055471065.1 of Atractosteus spatula. Taxonomy (NCBI): domain Eukaryota; kingdom Metazoa; phylum Chordata; class Actinopteri; order Semionotiformes; family Lepisosteidae; genus Atractosteus; species Atractosteus spatula. The sequence goes on from NC_142707.1 coordinate 77,716,089, forward strand.
GAGCATTTCCCCGAACTCTACCTGAAGTTCTCTGGGCATGGGATTTTGACATGTTACCCAAACCCAAAGGAAAGAGTGGGAAACAATCAAGACAACAGATAGAAGCACTTGCATTTGAATGAGTTTCAAGAATGCTTGGCTACTCGTGTGATCAGAGTGACTCAGTTTTGGAATACAACTGTCGCGTGGTGCACCACGACCTCCAGGCACCCCGGAGTTTCTGAAAAAAAATTTTCTGCAATTTTCACGAAGCCACTTTTCTTCAACTTGAATTGGGCTAAAAATCCATCACTGAAAATAAAAATTCTCTGAGTAGTGTGGAAATACTGATCCTTACCCTGCCTGGGTTGACCACTGAGCAATTCCGCGAGCTCTACCTGAAGTTCTCTGGGCATGGGATTTTGACATGTTCCCCAAACCAAAAGGAATGAGTGGGAAACAATCAAGACAACAGATAGAAGCAGTTGCATTTGAATGAGTTTCAAGCATGCTTGGGTACTCGTGTGATCTGAGTGACTCAGTTTTCAAATACAACTGTCGCGTGGTGCATCGCGACCTCCAGGCACCCCGGAGTTTCTGAAAAAAAATTTTCTGCGATTTTCACGAAACCACTTTTCTTCAACTTGAATTGGGCTAAAAATCCATCACTGAAAATAAAAATTCTCTGAGTAGTGTGGAAATACTGATCCTTACCCTGCCTGGGTTGTCCACTGAGCATTTCCGCGAGCTCTACCTGAAGTTCTCTGGGCATGGGATTTTGACATGTTCCCCAAACCAAAAGGAATGAGTGGGAAACAATCAAGAAAAGAGATAGAGGCACTTGCATTTGAATGAGTTTCAAGCATGCTTGGGTACTCGTGTGATCTGAGTGACTCAGTTTTCAAATACAACTGTCGCGTGGTGCACCGCGACCTCCAGGCACCCCGGAGTTTCTGAAAAAAAATTTTCTGCGATTTTCACGAAACCACTTTTCTTCAACTTGAATTGGGCTAAAAATCCATCACTGAAAATAAAAATTCTCTGAGTAGTGTGGAAATACTGATCCTTACTCTGCCTGGGTTGTCCACTGAGCATTTCCGCGAGCTCTACCTGAAGTTCTCTGGGCATGGGATTTTGACATGTTCCCCAAACTAAAAGGAATGAGTGGGAAACAATCAAGACAACAGATAGAAGCACTTGCATTTGAATGAGTTTCAAGCATGCTTGGGTACTCGTGTGATCAGAGTGACTCAGTTTTCGAATACAACTGTCGCGTGGTGCATCGCGACCTCCAGGCACCCCGGAGTTTCTGAAAAAAAAATTTCTGCGATTTTCACGAAACCACTTTTCTTCAACTTGAATTGGGCTAAAAATCCATCCCTGAAAATAAAAATTCTCTGAGTAGTGTGTAAATGCTGATCCTTACCCTGCCTGGGTTGTCCACTGAGCATTTCCGCGATTTCTACCTGAAGTTCTCTGGGCATGGGATTTTGACATGTTCCCCAAACCGAAAGGAATGAGTGGGAAACAATCAAGACAACAGATAGAAGCACTTGCATTTGAATGAGTTTCAAGCATGCTTAGGTACTCGTGTGATCTGAGTGACTCAGTTTTCGAATACAACTGTCGTGTGGTGCACCGCGACCTCCAGGCACCCCGGAGTTTCTGAAAAAAAATTTTCTGCGATTTTCACGAAACCACTTTTCTTCAACTTGAATTGGGCTAAAAATCCATCACTGAAAATAAAAATTCTCTGAGTAGTGTGGAAATACTGATCCTTACCCTGCCTGGGTTGACCACTGAGCAATTCCGCGAGCTCTACCTGAAGTTCTCTGGGCATGGGATTTTGACATGTTCCCCAAACCAAAAGGAATGAGTGGGAAACAATCAAGACAACAGATAGAAGCAGTTGCATTTGAATGAGTTTCAAGCATGCTTGGGTACTCGTGTGATCTGAGTGACTCAGTTTTCAAATACAACTGTCGCGTGGTGCATCGCGACCTCCAGGCACCCCGGAGTTTCTGAAAAAAAAATTTCTGCGATTTTCACGAAACCACTTTTCTTCAACTTGAATTGGGCTAAAAATCCATCACTCAAAATAAAAATTCTCTGAGTAGTGTGGAAATACTGATCCTTACCCTGCCTGGGTTGTCCACTGAGCATTTCCGCGAGCTCTACCTGAAGTTCTCTGGGCATGGGATTTTGACATGTTCCCCAAACCAAAAGGAATGAGTGGGAAACAATCAAGACAACAGATAGAAGCACTTGCATTTGAATGAGTTTCAAGCATGCTTGGGTACTCGTGTGATCTGAGTGACTCAGTTTTCGAATACAACTGTGGCGTGGTGAATCGCGACCTCCAGGCACCCCGGAGTTTCTGAAAAAAAAATTTCTGCGATTTTCACGAAACCACTTTTCTTCAACTTGAATTGGGCTAAAAATCCATCCCTGAAAATAAAAATTCTCTGAGTAGTGTGTAAATGCTGATCCTTACCCTGCCTGGGTTGTCCACTGAGCATTTCCCCGAACTCTACCTGAAGTTCTCTGGGCATGGGATTTTGACATGTTACCCAAACCCAAAGGAAAGAGTGGGAAACAATCAAGACAACAGATAGAAGCACTTGCATTTGAATGAGTTTCAAGAATGCTTGGCTACTCGTGTGATCAGAGTGACTCAGTTTTGGAATACAACTGTCGCGTGGTGCACCACGACCTCCAGGCACCCCGGAGTTTCTGAAAAAAAATTTTCTGCAATTTTCACGAAGCCACTTTTCTTCAACTTGAATTGGGCTAAAAATCCATCACTGAAAATAAAAATTCTCTGAGTAGTGTGGAAATACTGATCCTTACCCTGCCTGGGTTGACCACTGAGCAATTCCGCGAGCTCTACCTGAAGTTCTCTGGGCATGGGATTTTGACATGTTCCCCAAACCAAAAGGAATGAGTGGGAAACAATCAAGACAACAGATAGAAGCAGTTGCATTTGAATGAGTTTCAAGCATGCTTGGGTACTCGTGTGATCTGAGTGACTCAGTTTTCAAATACAACTGTCGCGTGGTGCATCGCGACCTCCAGGCACCCCGGAGTTTCTGAAAAAAAATTTTCTGCGATTTTCACGAAACCACTTTTCTTCAACTTGAATTGGGCTAAAAATCCATCACTGAAAATAAAAATTCTCTGAGTAGTGTGGAAATACTGATCCTTACCCTGCCTGGGTTGTCCACTGAGCATTTCCGCGAGCTCTACCTGAAGTTCTCTGGGCATGGGATTTTGACATGTTCCCCAAACCAAAAGGAATGAGTGGGAAACAATCAAGAAAAGAGATAGAGGCACTTGCATTTGAATGAGTTTCAAGCATGCTTGGGTACTCGTGTGATCTGAGTGACTCAGTTTTCAAATACAACTGTCGCGTGGTGCACCGCGACCTCCAGGCACCCCGGAGTTTCTGAAAAAAAATTTTCTGCGATTTTCACGAAACCACTTTTCTTCAACTTGAATTGGGCTAAAAATCCATCACTGAAAATAAAAATTCTCTGAGTAGTGTGGAAATACTGATCCTTACTCTGCCTGGGTTGTCCACTGAGCATTTCCGCGAACTCTACCTGAAGTTCTCTGGGCATGGGATTTTGACATGTTCCCCAAACTAAAAGGAATGAGTGGGAAACAATCAAGACAACAGATAGAAGCACTTGCATTTGAATGAGTTTCAAGCATGCTTGGGTACTCGTGTGATCAGAGTGACTCAGTTTTCGAATACAACTGTCGCGTGGTGCATCGCGACCTCCAGGCACCCCGGAGTTTCTGAAAAAAAAATTTCTGCGATTTTCACGAAACCACTTTTCTTCAACTTGAATTGGGCTAAAAATCCATCCCTGAAAATAAAAATTCTCTGAGTAGTGTGTAAATGCTGATCCTTACCCTGCCTGGGTTGTCCACTGAGCATTTCCGCGATTTCTACCTGAAGTTCTCTGGGCATGGGATTTTGACATGTTCCCCAAACCGAAAGGAATGAGTGGGAAACAATCAAGACAACAGATAGAAGCACTTGCATTTGAATGAGTTTCAAGCATGCTTGGGTACTCGTGTGATCTGAGTGACTCAGTTTTGGAATACAACTGTCGCGTGGTGCACCGCGACCTCCAGGCACCCCGGAGTTTCTGAAAAAAATTTTCTGCAATTTTCACGAAGCCACTTTTCTTCAACTTGAATTGGGCTAAGAATCCATCACTGAAAATAAAAATTCTCTGATTAGTGTGGAAATACTGATCCTTACCCTGCCTGGGTTGACCACTGAGCAATTTCCGCGAGCTCTACCTGAAGTTCTCTGGGCATGGGATTTTGACATGTTCCCCAAACCAAAAGGAATGAGTGGGAAACAATCAAGACAACAGATAGAAGCACTTGCATTTGAATGAGTTTCAAGCATGCTTAGGTACTCGTGTGATCTGAGTGACTCAGTTTTCGAATACAACTGTCGTGTGGTGCACCGCGACCTCCAGGCACCCCGGAGTTTCTGAAAAAAAATTTTCTGCGATTTTCACGAAACCACTTTTCTTCAACTTGAATTGGGCTAAAAATCCATCACTGAAAATAAAAATTCTCTGAGTAGTGTGGAAATACTGATCCTTACCCTGCCTGGGTTGTCCACTGAGCATTTCCGCGAGCTCTACCTGAAGTTCTCTGGGCATGGGATTTTGACATGTTCCCCAAACCAAAAGGAATGAGTCGGAAACAATCAAGACAACAGATAGAAGCACTTGCATTTGAATGAGTTTCAAGCATGCTTGGGTACTCGTGTGATCTGAGTGACTCAGTTTTCGAATACAACTGTGGCGTGGTGAATCGCGACCTCCAGGCACCCCGGAGTTTCTGAAAAAAAATTTTCTGCGATTTTCACGAAACCACTTTTCTTCAACTTGAATTGGGCTAAAAATCCATCCCTGAAAATAAAAATTCTCTGAGTAGTGTGTAAATGCTGATCCTTTCCCTGCCTGGGTTGTCCACTGAGCATTTCCCCGAACTCTACCTGAAGTTCTCTGGGCATGGGATTTTGACATGTTACCCAAACCCAAAGGAAAGAGTGGGAAACAATCAAGACAACAGATAGAAGCACTTGCATTTGAATGAGTTTCAAGCATGCTTGGCTACTCGTGTGATCAGAGTGACTCAGTTTTGGAATACAACTGTCGCGTGGTGCACCACGACCTCCAGGCACCCCGGAGTTTCTGAAAAAAAATTTTCTGCAATTTTCACGAAGCCACTTTTCTTCAACTTGAATTGGGCTAAAAATCCATCACTGAAAATAAAAATTCTCTGAGTAGTGTGGAAATACTGATCCTTACCCTGCCTGGGTTGACCACTGAGCAATTCCGCGAGCTCTACCTGAAGTTCTCTGGGCATGGGATTTTGACATGTTCCCCAAACCAAAAGGAATGAGTGGGAAACAATCAAGACAACAGATAGAAGCAGTTGCATTTGAATGAGTTTCAAGCATGCTTGGGTACTCGTGTGATCTGAGTGACTCAGTTTTCAAATACAACTGTCGCGTGGTGCATCGCGACCTCCAGGCACCCCGGAGTTTCTGAAAAAAAAATTTCTGCGATTTTCACGAAACCACTTTTCTTCAACTTGAATTGGGCTAAAAATCCATCACTGAAAATAAAAATTCTCTGAGTAGTGTGGAAATACTGATCCTTACCCTGCCTGGGTTGTCCACTGAGCATTTCCGCGAGCTCTACCTGAAGTTCTCTGGGCATGGGATTTTGACATGTTCCCCAAACCAAAAGGAATGAGTGGGAAACAATCAAGACAACAGATAGAAGCACTTGCATTTGAATGAGTTTCAAGCATGCTTAGGTACTTGTGTGATCTGAGTGACTCAGTTTTCGAATACAACTGTCGCGTGGTGCACCGCGACCTCCAGGGACCCCGGAGTTTCTGAAAAAAAATTTTCTGCGATTTTCACGAAACCACTTTTCTTCAACTTGAATTGGGCTAAAAATCCATCACTGAAAATAAAAATTCTCTGAGTAGTGTGGAAATACTGATCCTTACCCTGCCTGGGTTGTCCACTGAGCATTTCCGCGAGCTCTACCTGAAGTTCTCTGGGCATGGGATTTTGACATGTTCCCCAAACCAAAAGGAATGAGTGGGAAACAATCAAGAAAAGAGATAGAGGCACTTGCATTTGAATGAGTTTCAAGCATGCTTGGGTACTCGTGTGATCTGAGTGACTCAGTTTTCAAATACAACTGTCGCGTGGTGCACCGCGACCTCCAGGCACCCCGGAGTTTCTGAAAAAAAATTTTCTGCGATTTTCACGAAACCACTTTTCTTCAACTTGAATTGGGCTAAAAATCCATCACTGAAAATAAAAATTCTCTGAGTAGTGTGGAAATACTGATCCTTACCCTGCCTGGGTTGTCCACTGAGCATTTCCGCGAGCTCTACCTGAAGTTCTCTGGGCATGGGATTTTGACATGTTCCCCAAACCCAAAGGAAAGAGTGGGAAACAATCAAGACAACAGATAGAAGCACTTGCATTTGAATGAGTTTCAAGCATGCTTGGCTACTCGTGTGATCTGAGTGACTCAGTTTTGGAATACAACTGTCGCGTGGTGCACCACGACCTCCAGGCACCCCGGAGTTTCTGAAAAAAAATTTTCTGCAATTTTCACGAAGCCACTTTTCTTCAACTTGAATTGGGCTAAAAATCCATCACTAAAAATAAAAATTCTCTGAGTAGTGTGGAAATACTGATCCTTACCCTGCCTGGGTTGTCCACTGAGCATTTCCGCGAGCTCTACCTGAAGTTCTCTGGGCATGGGATTTTGACATGTTCCCCAAACCAAAAGGAATGAGTGGGAAACAATCAAGAAAAGAGATAGAGGCACTTGCATTTGTTTGAGTTTCAAGAATGCTTGGGTACTCGTGTGATCTGAGTGACTCAGTTTTCAAATACAACTGTCGCGTGGTGCACCGCGACCTCCAGGCACCCCGGAGTTTCTGAAAAAAAATTTTCTGCGATTTTCACGAAACCACTTTTCTTCAACTTGAATTGGGCTAAAAATCCATCACTGAAAATAAAAATTCTCTGAGTAGTGTGGAAATACTGATCCTTACTCTGCCTGGGTTGTCCACTGAGCATTTCCGCGAACTCTACCTGAAGTTCTCTGGGCATGGGATTTTGACATGTTCCCCAAACTAAAAGGAATGAGTGGGAAACAATCAAGACAACAGATAGAAGCACTTGCATTTGAATGAGTTTCAAGCATGCTTGGGTACTCGTGTGATCAGAGTGACTCAGTTTTCGAATACAACTGTCGCGTGGTGCATCGCGACCTCCAGGCACCCCGGAGTTTCTGAAAAAAAAATTTCTGCGATTTTCACGAAACCACTTTTCTTCAACTTGAATTGGGCTAAAAATCCATCCCTGAAAATAAAAATTCTCTGAGTAGTGTGTAAATGCTGATCCTTACCCTGCCTGGGTTGTCCACTGAGCATTTCCGCGATTTCTACCTGAAGTTCTCTGGGCATGGGATTTTGACATGTTCCCCAAACCGAAAGGAATGAGTGGGAAACAATCAAGACAACAGATAGAAGCACTTGCATTTGAATGAGTTTCAAGCATGCTTGGGTACTCGTGTGATCTGAGTGACTCAGTTTTGGAATACAACTGTCGCGTGGTGCACCGCGACCTCCAGGCACCCCGGAGTTTCTGAAAAAAATTTTCTGCAATTTTCACGAAGCCACTTTTCTTCAACTTGAATTGGGCTAAGAATCCATCACTGAAAATAAAAATTCTCTGATTAGTGTGGAAATACTGATCCTTACCCTGCCTGGGTTGACCACTGAGCAATTTCCGCGAGCTCTACCTGAAGTTCTCTGGGCATGGGATTTTGACATGTTCCCCAAACCAAAAGGAATGAGTGGGAAACAATCAAGACAACAGATAGAAGCACTTGCATTTGAATGAGTTTCAAGCATGCTTAGGTACTCGTGTGATCTGAGTGACTCAGTTTTCGAATACAACTGTCGTGTGGTGCACCGCGACCTCCAGGCACCCCGGAGTTTCTGAAAAAAAATTTTCTGCGATTTTCACGAAACCACTTTTCTTCAACTTGAATTGGGCTAAAAATCCATCACTGAAAATAAAAATTCTCTGAGTAGTGTGGAAATACTGATCCTTACCCTGCCTGGGTTGTCCACTGAGCATTTCCGCGAGCTCTACCTGAAGTTCTCTGGGCATGGGATTTTGACATGTTCCCCAAACCAAAAGGAATGAGTCGGAAACAATCAAGACAACAGATAGAAGCACTTGCATTTGAATGAGTTTCAAGCATGCTTGGGTACTCGTGTGATCTGAGTGACTCAGTTTTCGAATACAACTGTGGCGTGGTGAATCGCGACCTCCAGGCACCCCGGAGTTTCTGAAAAAAAATTTTCTGCGATTTTCACGAAACCACTTTTCTTCAACTTGAATTGGGCTAAAAATCCATCCCTGAAAATAAAAATTCTCTGAGTAGTGTGTAAATGCTGATCCTTTCCCTGCCTGGGTTGTCCACTGAGCATTTCCCCGAACTCTACCTGAAGTTCTCTGGGCATGGGATTTTGACATGTTACCCAAACCCAAAGGAAAGAGTGGGAAACAATCAAGACAACAGATAGAAGCACTTGCATTTGAATGAGTTTCAAGCATGCTTGGCTACTCGTGTGATCAGAGTGACTCAGTTTTGGAATACAACTGTCGCGTGGTGCACCACGACCTCCAGGCACCCCGGAGTTTCTGAAAAAAAATTTTCTGCAATTTTCACGAAGCCACTTTTCTTCAACTTGAATTGGGCTAAAAATCCATCACTGAAAATAAAAATTCTCTGAGTAGTGTGGAAATACTGATCCTTACCCTGCCTGGGTTGACCACTGAGCAATTCCGCGAGCTCTACCTGAAGTTCTCTGGGCATGGATTTTGACATGTTCCCCAAACCAAAAGGAATGAGTGGGAAACAATCAAGACAACAGATAGAAGCAGTTGCATTTGAATGAGTTTCAAGCATGCTTGGGTACTCGTGTGATCTGAGTGACTCAGTTTTCAAATACAACTGTCGCGTGGTGCATCGCGACCTCCAGGCACCCCGGAGTTTCTGAAAAAAAAATTTCTGCGATTTTCACGAAACCACTTTTCTTCAACTTGAATTGGGCTAAAAATCCATCACTGAAAATAAAAATTCTCTGAGTAGTGTGGAAATACTGATCCTTACCCTGCCTGGGTTGTCCACTGAGCATTTCCGCGAGCTCTACCTGAAGTTCTCTGGGCATGGGATTTTGACATGTTCCCCAAACCAAAAGGAATGAGTGGGAAACAATCAAGACAACAGATAGAAGCACTTGCATTTGAATGAGTTTCAAGCATGCTTAGGTACTTGTGTGATCTGAGTGACTCAGTTTTCGAATACAACTGTCGCGTGGTGCACCGCGACCTCCAGGGACCCCGGAGTTTCTGAAAAAAAATTTTCTGCGATTTTCACGAAACCACTTTTCTTCAACTTGAATTGGGCTAAAAATCCATCACTGAAAATAAAAATTCTCTGAGTAGTGTGGAAATACTGATCCTTACCCTGCCTGGGTTGTCCACTGAGCATTTCCGCGAGCTCTACCTGAAGTTCTCTGGGCATGGGATTTTGACATGTTCCCCAAACCAAAAGGAATGAGTGGGAAACAATCAAGAAAAGAGATAGAGGCACTTGCATTTGAATGAGTTTCAAGCATGCTTGGGTACTCGTGTGATCTGAGTGACTCAGTTTTCAAATACAACTGTCGCGTGGTGCACCGCGACCTCCAGGCACCCCGGAGTTTCTGAAAAAAAATTTTCTGCGATTTTCACGAAACCACTTTTCTTCAACTTGAATTGGGCTAAAAATCCATCACTGAAAATAAAAATTCTCTGAGTAGTGTGGAAATACTGATCCTTACCCTGCCTGGGTTGTCCACTGAGCATTTCCGCGAGCTCTACCTGAAGTTCTCTGGGCATGGGATTTTGACATGTTCCCCAAACCCAAAGGAAAGAGTGGGAAACAATCAAGACAACAGATAGAAGCACTTGCATTTGAATGAGTTTCAAGCATGCTTGGCTACTCGTGTGATCTGAGTGACTTAGTTTTGGAATACAACTGTCGCGTGGTGCACCACGACCTCCAGGCATCCCGGAGTTTCTGAAAAAAAATTTTCTGCAATTTTCACGAAGCCACTTTTCTTCAACTTGAATTGGGCTAAAAATCCATCACTAAAAATAAAAATTCTCTGAGTAGTGTGGAAATACTGATCCTTACCCTGCCTGGGTTGTCCACTGAGCATTTCCGCGAGCTCTACCTGAAGTTCTCTGGGCATGGGATTTTGACATGTTCCCCAAACCAAAAGGAATGAGTGGGAAACAATCAAGAAAAGAGATAGAGGCACTTGCATTTGTTTGAGTTTCAAGAATGCTTGGGTACTCGTGTGATCTGAGTGACTCAGTTTTCAAATACAACTGTCGCGTGGTGCACCGCGACCTCCAGGCACCCCGGAGTTTCTGAAAAAAAAATTTCTGCGATTTTCACGAAACCACTTTTCTTCAACTTGAATTGGGCTAAAAATCCATCACTGAAAATAAAAATTCTCTGAGTAGTGTGGAAATACTGATCCTTACCCTGCCTGGGTTGTCCACTGAGCATTTCCGCGAGCTCTACCTGAAGTTCTCTGGGCATGGGATTTTGACATGTTCCCCAAACCAAAAGGAATGAGTGGGAAACAATCAAGAAAAGAGATAGAGGCACTTGCATTTGAATGAGTTTCAAGCATGGTTGGGTACTCGTGTGATCTGAGTGACTCAGTTTTGGAATACAACTTTCGCGTGGTGCACCGCGACCTCCAGGCACCCCGGAGTTTCTGAAAAAAAATTTACTACAATTTTCACGAAACCACTTTTCATCAACTTGAATTGGGCTAAAAATCCATCCCTGAAAATAAATATTCTCTGAGTAGTGTGGAAATGCTGATCCTTACCCTACCTGGGGTGTCCTCTGAGCATTTCCGCCAAATCTACTTGAAGTTCTCTGGGCATGGGATTTTGACATGTTACCCAAACCAAAAGGAATGAGTGGGAAACAATCAAGACAACAGATAGAAGCACTTGCATTTGAATGAGTTTCAAGCATGCTTGGGTACTCGTGTGATCAGAGTGACTCAGTTTTCGAATACAACTGTCGCGTGGTGCATCGCGACCTCCAGGCACCCCGGAGTTTCTGAAAAAAAAATTTCTGCGATTTTCACGAAACCACTTTTCTTCAACTTGAATTGGGCTAAAAATCCATCCCTGAAAATAAAAATTCTCTGAGTAGTGTGTAAATGCTGATCCTTACCCTGCCTGGGTTGTCCACTGAGCATTTCCGCGATTTCTACCTGAAGTTCTCTGGGCATGGGATTTTGACATGTTCCCCAAACCAAAAGGAATGAGTGGGAAACAATCAAGACAACAGATAGAAGCACTTGCATTTGAATGAGTTTCTAGCATGCTTAGGTACTCGTGTGATCTGAGTGACTCAGTTTTCGAATACAACTGTCGCGTGGTGCACCGCGACCTCCAGGCACCCCGGAGTTTCTGAAAAAAAATTTTCTGCGATTTTCACGAAACCACTTTTCTTCAACTTGAATTGGGCTAAAAATCCATCACTGAAAATAAAAATTCTCTGAGTAGTGTGGAAATACTGATCCTTACCCTGCCTGGGTTGTCCACTGAGCATTTCCGCGAGCTCTACCTGAAGTTCTCTGGGCATGGGATTTTGACATGTTCCCCAAACCAAAAGGAATGAGTCGGAAACAATCAAGACAACAGATAGAAGCACTTGCATTTGAATGAGTTTCAAGCATGCTTGGGTACTCGTGTGATCTGAGTGACTCAGTTTTGGAATACAACTGTCGCGTGGTGCACCGCGACCTCCAGGCACCCCGGAGTTTCTGAAAAAAATTTTCTGCAATTTTCACGAAGCCACTTTTCTTCAACTTGAATTGGGCTAAAAATCCATCACTGAAAATAAAAATTCTCTGAGTAGTGTGGAAATACTGATCCTTACCCTGCCTGGGTTGTCCACTGAGCATTTCCGCGAGCTCTACCTGAAGTTCTCTGGGCATGGGATTTTGACATGTTCCCCAAACCAAAAGGAATGAGTGGGAAACAATCAAGACAACAGATAGAAGCACTTGCATTTGAATGAGTTTCAAGCATGCTTAGGTACTTGTGTGATCTGAGTGACTCAGTTTTCGAATACAACTGTCGCGTGGTGCACCGCGACCTCCAGGGACCCCGGAGTTTCTGAAAAAAAATTTTCTGCGATTTTCACGAAACCACTTTTCTTCAACTTGAATTGGGCTAAAAATCCATCACTGAAAATAAAAATTCTCTGAGTAGTGTGGAAATACTGATCCTTACCCTGCCTGGGTTGTCCACTGAGCATTTCCGCGAGCTCTACCTGAAGTTCTCTGGGCATGGGATTTTGACATGTTCCCCAAACCAAAAGGAATGAGTGGGAAACAATCAAGAAAAGAGATAGAGGCACTTGCATTTGAATGAGTTTCAAGCATGCTTGGGTACTCGTGTGATCTGAGTGACTCAGTTTTCAAATACAACTGTCGCGTGGTGCACCGCGACCTCCAGGCACCCCGGAGTTTCTGAAAAAAAATTTTCTGCGATTTTCACGAAACCACTTTTCTTCAACTTGAATTGGGCTAAAAATCCATCACTGAAAATAAAAATTCTCTGAGTAGTGTGGAAATACTGATCCTTACCCTGCCTGGGTTGTCCACTGAGCATTTCCGCGAGCTCTACCTGAAGTTCTCTGGGCATGGGATTTTGACATGTTCCCCAAACCCAAAGGAAAGAGTGGGAAACAATCAAGACAACAGATAGAAGCACTTGCATTTGAATGAGTTTCAAGCATGCTTGGCTACTCGTGTGATCTGAGTGACTCAGTTTTGGAATACAACTGTCGCGTGGTGCACCACGACCTCCAGGCACCCCGGAGTTTCTGAAAAAAAATTTTCTGCAATTTTCACGAAGCCACTTTTCTTCAACTTGAATTGGGCTAAAAATCCATCACTAAAAATAAAAATTCTCTGAGTAGTGTGGAAATACTGATCCTTACCCTGCCTGGGTTGTCCACTGAGCATTTCCGCGAGCTCTACCTGAAGTTCTCTGGGCATGGGATTTTGACATGTTCCCCAAACCAAAAGGAATGAGTGGGAAACAATCAAGAAAAGAGATAGAGGCACTTGCATTTGTTTGAGTTTCAAGAATGCTTGGGTACTCGTGTGATCTGAGTGACTCAGTTTTCAAATACAACTGTCGCGTGGTGCACCGCGACCTCCAGGCACCCCGGAGTTTCTGAAAAAAAAATTTCTGCGATTTTCACGAAACCACTTTTCTTCAACTTGAATTGGGCTAAAAATCCATCACTGAAAATAAAAATTCTCTGAGTAGTGTGGAAATACTGATCCTTACCCTGCCTGGGTTGTCCACTGAGCATTTCCGCGAGCTCTACCTGAAGTTCTCTGGGCATGGGATTTTGACATGTTCCCCAAACCAAAAGGAATGAGTGGGAAACAATCAAGAAAAGAGATAGAGGCACTTGCATTTGAATGAGTTTCAAGCATGGTTGGGTACTCGTGTGATCTGAGTGACTCAGTTTTGGAATACAACTTTCGCGTGGTGCACCGCGACCTCCAGGCACCCCGGAGTTTCTGAAAAAAAATTTACTACAATTTTCACGAAACCACTTTTCATCATCTTGAATTGGGCTAAAAATCCATCCCTGAAAATAAATATTCTCTGAGTAGTGTGGAAATGCTGATCCTTACCCTACCTGGGGTGTCCTCTGAGCATTTCCGCCAAATCTACTTGAAGTTCTCTGGGCATGGGATTTTGACATGTTACCCAAACCAAAAGGAATGAGTGGGAAACAATCAAGACAACAGATAGAAGCACTTGCATTTGAATGAGTTTCAAGCATGCTTGGGTACTCGTGTGATCAGAGTGACTCAGTTTTCGAATACAACTGTCGCGTGGTGCATCGCGACCTCCAGGCACCCCGGAGTTTCTGAAAAAAAAATTTCTGCGATTTTCACGAAACCACTTTTCTTCAACTTGAATTGGGCTAAAAATCCATCACTGAAAATAAAAATTCTCTGAGTAGTGTGGAAATACTGATCCTTACCCTGCCTGGGTTGTCCACTGAGCATTTCCGCGAGCTCTACCTGAAGTTCTCTGGGCATGGGATTTTGACATGTTCCCCAAACCAAAAGGAATGAGTCGGAAACAATCAAGACGACAGATAGAAGCACTTGCATTTGAATGAGTTTCAAGCATGCTTGGGTACTCGTGTGATCTGAGTGACTCAGTTTTCGAATACAACTGTGGCGTGGTGAATCGCGACCTCCAGGCACCCCGGAGTTTCTGAAAAAAAAATTTCTGCGATTTTCACGAAACCACTTTTCTTCAACTTGAATTGGGCTAAAAATCCATCACTGAAAATAAAAATTCTCTGAGTAGTGTGGAAATACTGATCCTTACCCTGCCTGGGTTGTCCACTGAGCATTTCCGCGAGCTCTACCTGAAGTTCTCTGGGAATGGGATTTTGACATGTTCCCCAAACCAAAAGGAATGAGTGGGAAACAATCAAGAAAAGAGATAGAGGCACTTGCATTTGAATGAGTTTCAAGCATGCTTGGGTACTCGTGTGATCTGAGTGACTCAGTTTTCAAATACAACTGTCGCGTGGTACACCGCGACCTCCAGGCACCCCGGAGTTTCTGAAAAAAAATTTTCTGCAATTTTCACGAAGCCACTTTTCTTCAACTTGAATTGGGCTAAAAATCCATCACTGAAAATAAAAATTCTCTGAGTAGTGTGGAAATACTGATCCTTACCCTGCCTGGGTTGTCCACTGAGAATTTCCGAGAGCTCTACCTGAAGTTCTCTGGGCATGGGATTTTGACATGTTCCCCAAACCAAAAGGAATGAGTGGGAAACAATCAAGACAACAGATAGAAGCACTTGCATTTGAATGAGTTTCAAGCATGCTTGGCTACTCGTGTGATCTGAGTGACTCAGTTTTGGAATACAACTGTCGCGTGGTGCACCACGACCTCCTGGCACCCCGGAGTTTCTGAAAAAAATTTTTCTGCAATTTTCACGAAGCCACTTTTCTTCAACTTGAATTGGGCTAAAAATCCATCACTGAAAATAAAAATTCTCTGAGTAGTGTGGAAATACTGATCCTTACCCTGCCTGGGTTGTCCACTGAGCATTTCCGTGAGCTCTACCTGAAGTTCTCTGGGCATGGGATTTTGACATGTTCCCCAAACCAAAAGGAATGAGTGGGAAACAATCAAGAAAAGAGATAGAGGCACTTGCATTTGAATGAGTTTCAAGAATGCTTGGGTACTCGTGTGATCTGAGTGACTCAGTTTTCAAATACAACTGTCGCGTGGTGCACCGCGACCTCCAGGCACCCCGGAGTTTCTGAAAAAAAATTTTCTGCGATTTTCACGAAACCACTTTTCTTCAACTTGAATTGGGCTAAAAATCCATCACTGAAAATAAAAATTCTCTGAGTAGTGTGGAAATACTGATCCTTACCCTGCCTGGGTTGTCCACTGAGAATTTCCGCGAGCTCTACCTGAAGTTCTCTGGGCATGGGATTTTGACATGTTCCCCAAACCAAAAGGAATGAGTGGGAAACAATCAAGAAAAGAGATAGAGGCACTTGCATTTCAATGAGTTTCAAGCATGCTTGGGTACTCGTGTGATCTGAGTGACTCAGTTTTGGAATACAACTTTCGCGTGGTGCACCGCGACCTCCAGGCACCCCGGAGTTTCTGAAAAAAAATTTACTGCAATTTTCACGAAACCACTTTTCATCAACTTGAATTGGGCTAAAAATCCATCCCTGAAAATAAATATTCTCTGAGTAGTGTGGAAATGCTGATCCTTACCCTACCTGGGGTGTCCACTGAGCATTTCCGCGAACTCTACTTGAAGTTCTCTGGGCATGGGATTTTGACATGTTACCCAAACCAAAAGGAATGAGTGGGAAACAATCAAGACAACAGATAGAAGCACTTGCATTTGAATGAGTTTCAAGCATGCTTGGGTACTCGTGTGATCTGAGTGACTCAGTTTTCGAATACAACTGTCACGTGGTGCACCGCGACCTCCAGGCATCCCGGAGTTTCTGAAAAAAAAATTTCTGCGATTTTCACGAAACCACTTTTCTTCAACTTGAATTGGGCTAAAAATCCATCACTGAAAATAAAAATTATCTGAGTAGTGTGGAAATAGTGATCCTTACCCTGCCTGGGTTGTCAACTGAGCATTTCCGCGAGCTCTACCTGAAGTTCTCTGGGCATGGGATTTTGACATGTTCCCCAAACTAAAAGGAATGAGTGGGAAACAATCAAGACAACAGATAGAATCACTTGCATTTGAATGAGTTTCAAGCATACTTGGGTACTCGTGTGATCAGAGGGACTCAGTTTTCAAATACAACTGTCGCGTGGTGCACCGCGACCTCCAGGCACCCCGGAGTTTCTGAAAAAAAATTTTCTGCGATTTTCACGAAACCACTTTTCTTCAACTTGAATTGGGCTAAAAATCCATCACTGAAAATAAAAATTCTCTGAGTAGTGTGGAAATACTGATCCTTACCCTGCCTGGGTTGTCCACTGAGCATTTCCGCGAGCTCTACCTGAAGTTCTCTGGGCATGGGATTTTGACATGTTCCCCAAACCCAAAGGAAAGAGTGGGAAACAATCAAGACAACAGATAGAAGCACTTGCATTTGAATGAGTTTCAAGCATGCTTGGCTACTCGTGTGATCTGAGTGACTCAGTTTTGGAATACAACTGTCGCGTGGTGCACCACGACCTCCAGGCACCCCGGAGTTTCTGAAAAAAAATTTTCTGCAATTTTCACGAAGCCACTTTTCTTCAACTTGAATTGGGCTAAAAATCCATCACTAAAAATAAAAATTCTCTGAGTAGTGTGGAAATACTGATCCTTACCCTGCCTGGGTTGTCCACTGAGCATTTCCGCGAGCTCTACCTGAAGTTCTCTGGGCATGGGATTTTGACATGTTCCCCAAACCAAAAGGAATGAGTGGGAAACAATCAAGAAAAGAGATAGAGGCACTTGCATTTGTTTGAGTTTCAAGAATGCTTGGGTACTCGTGTGATCTGAGTGACTCAGTTTTCAAATACAACTGTCGCGTGGTGCACCGCGACCTCCAGGCACCCCGGAGTTTCTGAAAAAAAAATTTCTGCGATTTTCACGAAACCACTTTTCTTCAACTTGAATTGGGCTAAAAATCCATCACTGAAAATAAAAATTCTCTGAGTAGTGTGGAAATACTGATCCTTACCCTGCCTGGGTTGTCCACTGAGCATTTCCGCGAGCTCTACCTGAAGTTCTCTGGGCATGGGATTTTGACATGTTCCCCAAACCAAAAGGAATGAGTGGGAAACAATCAAGAAAAGAGATAGAGGCACTTGCATTTGAATGAGTTTCAAGCATGGTTGGGTACTCGTGTGATCTGAGTGACTCAGTTTTGGAATACAACTTTCGCGTGATGCACCGCGACCTCCAGGCACCCCGGAGTTTCTGAAAAAAAATTTACTACAATTTTCACGAAACCACTTTTCATCAACTTGAATTGGGCTAAAAATCCATCCCTGAAAATAAATATTCTCTGAGTAGTGTGGAAATGCTGATCCTTACCCTACCTGGGGTGTCCTCTGAGCATTTCCGCCAAATCTACTTGAAGTTCTCTGGGCATGGGATTTTGACATGTTACCCAAACCAAAAGGAATGAGTGGGAAACAATCAAGACAACAGATAGAAGCACTTGCATTTGAATGAGTTTCAAGCATGCTTGGGTACTCGTGTGATCAGAGTGACTCAGTTTTCGAATACAACTGTCGCGTGGTGCATCGCGACCTCCAGGCACCCCGGAGTTTCTGAAAAAAAAATTTCTGCGATTTTCACGAAACCACTTTTCTTCAACTTGAATTGGGCTAAAAATCCATCCCTGAAAATAAAAATTCTCTGAGTAGTGTGTAAATGCTGATCCTTACCCTGCCTGGGTTGTCCACTGAGCATTTCCGCGATTTCTACCTGAAGTTCTCTGGGCATGGGATTTTGACATGTTCCCCAAACCAAAAGGAATGAGTGGGAAACAATCAAGACAACAGATAGAAGCACTTGCATTTGAATGAGTTTCTAGCATGCTTAGGTACTCGTGTGATCTGAGTGACTCAGTTTTCGAATACAACTGTCGCGTGGTGCACCGCGACCTCCAGGCACCCCGGAGTTTCTGAAAAAAAATTTTCTGCGATTTTCACGAAACCACTTTTCTTCAACTTGAATTGGGCTAAAAATCCATCACTGAAAATAAAAATTCTCTGAGTAGTGTGGAAATACTGATCCTTACCCTGCCTGGGTTGTCCACTGAGCATTTCCGCGAGCTCTACCTGAAGTTCTCTGGGCATGGGATTTTGACATGTTCCCCAAACCAAAAGGAATGAGTCGGAAACAATCAAGACAACAGATAGAAGCACTTGCATTTGAATGAGTTTCAAGCATGCTTGGGTACTCGTGTGATCTGAGTGACTCAGTTTTGGAATACAACTGTCGCGTGGTGCACCGCGACCTCCAGGCACCCCGGAGTTTCTGAAAAAAATTTTCTGCAATTTTCACGAAGCCACTTTTCTTCAACTTGAATTGGGCTAAAAATCCATCACTGAAAATAAAAATTCTCTGAGTAGTGTGGAAATACTGATCCTTACCCTGCCTGGGTTGTCCACTGAGCATTTCCGCGAGCTCTACCTGAAGTTCTCTGGGCATGGGATTTTGACATGTTCCCCAAACCAAAAGGAATGAGTGGGAAACAATCAAGACAACAGATAGAAGCACTTGCATTTGAATGAGTTTCAAGCATGCTTAGGTACTTGTGTGATCTGAGTGACTCAGTTTTCGAATACAACTGTCGCGTGGTGCACCGCGACCTCCAGGGACCCCGGAGTTTCTGAAAAAAAATTTTCTGCGATTTTCACGAAACCACTTTTCTTCAACTTGAATTGGGCTAAAAATCCATCACTGAAAATAAAAATTCTCTGAGTAGTGTGGAAATACTGATCCTTACCCTGCCTGGGTTGTCCACTGAGCATTTCCGCGAGCTCTACCTGAAGTTCTCTGGGCATGGGATTTTGACATGTTCCCCAAACCAAAAGGAATGAGTGGGAAACAATCAAGAAAAGAGATAGAGGCACTTGCATTTGAATGAGTTTCAAGCATGCTTGGGTACTCGTGTGATCTGAGTGACTCAGTTTTCAAATACAACTGTCGCGTGGTGCACCGCGACCTCCAGGCACCCCGGAGTTTCTGAAAAAAAATTTTCTGCGATTTTCACGAAACCACTTTTCTTCAACTTGAATTGGGCTAAAAATCCATCACTGAAAATAAAAATTCTCTGAGTAGTGTGGAAATACTGATCCTTACCCTGCCTGGGTTGTCCACTGAGCATTTCCGCGAGCTCTACCTGAAGTTCTCTGGGCATGGGATTTTGACATGTTCCCCAAACCCAAAGGAAAGAGTGGGAAACAATCAAGACAACAGATAGAAGCACTTGCATTTGAATGAGTTTCAAGCATGCTTGGCTACTCGTGTGATCTGAGTGACTCAGTTTTGGAATACAACTGTCGCGTGGTGCACCACGACCTCCAGGCACCCCGGAGTTTCTGAAAAAAAATTTTCTGCAATTTTCACGAAGCCACTTTTCTTCAACTTGAATTGGGCTAAAAATCCATCACTAAAAATAAAAATTCTCTGAGTAGTGTGGAAATACTGATCCTTACCCTGCCTGGGTTGTCCACTGAGCATTTCCGCGAGCTCTACCTGAAGTTCTCTGGGCATGGGATTTTGACATGTTCCCCAAACCAAAAGGAATGAGTGGGAAACAATCAAGAAAAGAGATAGAGGCACTTGCATTTGTTTGAGTTTCAAGAATGCTTGGGTACTCGTGTGATCTGAGTGACTCAGTTTTCAAATACAACTGTCGCGTGGTGCACCGCGACCTCCAGGCACCCCGGAGTTTCTGAAAAAAAAATTTCTGCGATTTTCACGAAACCACTTTTCTTCAACTTGAATTGGGCTAAAAATCCATCACTGAAAATAAAAATTCTCTGAGTAGTGTGGAAATACTGATCCTTACCCTGCCTGGGTTGTCCACTGAGCATTTCCGCGAGCTCTACCTGAAGTTCTCTGGGCATGGGATTTTGACATGTTCCCCAAACCAAAAGGAATGAGTGGGAAACAATCAAGAAAAGAGATAGAGGCACTTGCATTTGAATGAGTTTCAAGCATGGTTGGGTACTCGTGTGATCTGAGTGACTCAGTTTTGGAATACAACTTTCGCGTGGTGCACCGCGACCTCCAGGCACCCCGGAGTTTCTGAAAAAAAATTTACTACAATTTTCACGAAACCACTTTTCATCATCTTGAATTGGGCTAAAAATCCATCCCTGAAAATAAATATTCTCTGAGTAGTGTGGAAATGCTGATCCTTACCCTACCTGGGGTGTCCTCTGAGCATTT
The DNA here is from genome assembly GCF_055471065.1 of Atractosteus spatula. Classification (NCBI taxonomy): domain Eukaryota; kingdom Metazoa; phylum Chordata; class Actinopteri; order Semionotiformes; family Lepisosteidae; genus Atractosteus; species Atractosteus spatula. Next base: position 77,736,742 of record NC_142707.1, read on the forward strand.
CCGCCAAATCTACTTGAAGTTCTCTGGGCATGGGATTTTGACATGTTACCCAAACCAAAAGGAATGAGTGGGAAACAATCAAGACAACAGATAGAAGCACTTGCATTTGAATGAGTTTCAAGCATGCTTGGGTACTCGTGTGATCAGAGTGACTCAGTTTTCGAATACAACTGTCGCGTGGTGCATCGCGACCTCCAGGCACCCCGGAGTTTCTGAAAAAAAAATTTCTGCGATTTTCACGAAACCACTTTTCTTCAACTTGAATTGGGCTAAAAATCCATCCCTGAAAATAAAAATTCTCTGAGTAGTGTGTAAATGCTGATCCTTACCCTGCCTGGGTTGTCCACTGAGCATTTCCGCGATTTCTACCTGAAGTTCTCTGGGCATGGGATTTTGACATGTTCCCCAAACCAAAAGGAATGAGTGGGAAACAATCAAGACAACAGATAGAAGCACTTGCATTTGAATGAGTTTCTAGCATGCTTAGGTACTCGTGTGATCTGAGTGACTCAGTTTTCGAATACAACTGTCGCGTGGTGCACCGCGACCTCCAGGCACCCCGGAGTTTCTGAAAAAAAATTTTCTGCGATTTTCACGAAACCACTTTTCTTCAACTTGAATTGGGCTAAAAATCCATCACTGAAAATAAAAATTCTCTGAGTAGTGTGGAAATACTGATCCTTACCCTGCCTGGGTTGTCCACTGAGCATTTCCGCGAGCTCTACCTGAAGTTCTCTGGGCATGGGATTTTGACATGTTCCCCAAACCAAAAGGAATGAGTCGGAAACAATCAAGACGACAGATAGAAGCACTTGCATTTGAATGAGTTTCAAGCATGCTTGGGTACTCGTGTGATCTGAGTGACTCAGTTTTCGAATACAACTGTGGCGTGGTGAATCGCGACCTCCAGGCACCCCGGAGTTTCTGAAAAAAAAATTTCTGCGATTTTCACGAAACCACTTTTCTTCAACTTGAATTGGGCTAAAAATCCATCACTGAAAATAAAAATTCTCTGAGTAGTGTGGAAATACTGATCCTTACCCTGCCTGGGTTGTCCACTGAGCATTTCCGCGAGCTCTACCTGAAGTTCTCTGGGAATGGGATTTTGACATGTTCCCCAAACCAAAAGGAATGAGTGGGAAACAATCAAGAAAAGAGATAGAGGCACTTGCATTTGAATGAGTTTCAAGCATGCTTGGGTACTCGTGTGATCTGAGTGACTCAGTTTTCAAATACAACTGTCGCGTGGTACACCGCGACCTCCAGGCACCCCGGAGTTTCTGAAAAAAAATTTTCTGCAATTTTCACGAAGCCACTTTTCTTCAACTTGAATTGGGCTAAAAATCCATCACTGAAAATAAAAATTCTCTGAGTAGTGTGGAAATACTGATCCTTACCCTGCCTGGGTTGTCCACTGAGAATTTCCGAGAGCTCTACCTGAAGTTCTCTGGGCATGGGATTTTGACATGTTCCCCAAACCAAAAGGAATGAGTGGGAAACAATCAAGACAACAGATAGAAGCACTTGCATTTGAATGAGTTTCAAGCATGCTTGGCTACTCGTGTGATCTGAGTGACTCAGTTTTGGAATACAACTGTCGCGTGGTGCACCACGACCTCCTGGCACCCCGGAGTTTCTGAAAAAAATTTTTCTGCAATTTTCACGAAGCCACTTTTCTTCAACTTGAATTGGGCTAAAAATCCATCACTGAAAATAAAAATTCTCTGAGTAGTGTGGAAATACTGATCCTTACCCTGCCTGGGTTGTCCACTGAGCATTTCCGTGAGCTCTACCTGAAGTTCTCTGGGCATGGGATTTTGACATGTTCCCCAAACCAAAAGGAATGAGTGGGAAACAATCAAGAAAAGAGATAGAGGCACTTGCATTTGAATGAGTTTCAAGAATGCTTGGGTACTCGTGTGATCTGAGTGACTCAGTTTTCAAATACAACTGTCGCGTGGTGCACCGCGACCTCCAGGCACCCCGGAGTTTCTGAAAAAAAATTTTCTGCGATTTTCACGAAACCACTTTTCTTCAACTTGAATTGGGCTAAAAATCCATCACTGAAAATAAAAATTCTCTGAGTAGTGTGGAAATACTGATCCTTACCCTGCCTGGGTTGTCCACTGAGAATTTCCGCGAGCTCTACCTGAAGTTCTCTGGGCATGGGATTTTGACATGTTCCCCAAACCAAAAGGAATGAGTGGGAAACAATCAAGAAAAGAGATAGAGGCACTTGCATTTCAATGAGTTTCAAGCATGCTTGGGTACTCGTGTGATCTGAGTGACTCAGTTTTGGAATACAACTTTCGCGTGGTGCACCGCGACCTCCAGGCACCCCGGAGTTTCTGAAAAAAAATTTACTGCAATTTTCACGAAACCACTTTTCATCAACTTGAATTGGGCTAAAAATCCATCCCTGAAAATAAATATTCTCTGAGTAGTGTGGAAATGCTGATCCTTACCCTACCTGGGGTGTCCACTGAGCATTTCCGCGAACTCTACTTGAAGTTCTCTGGGCATGGGATTTTGACATGTTACCCAAACCAAAAGGAATGAGTGGGAAACAATCAAGACAACAGATAGAAGCACTTGCATTTGAATGAGTTTCAAGCATGCTTGGGTACTCGTGTGATCTGAGTGACTCAGTTTTCGAATACAACTGTCACGTGGTGCACCGCGACCTCCAGGCATCCCGGAGTTTCTGAAAAAAAAATTTCTGCGATTTTCACGAAACCACTTTTCTTCAACTTGAATTGGGCTAAAAATCCATCACTGAAAATAAAAATTATCTGAGTAGTGTGGAAATAGTGATCCTTACCCTGCCTGGGTTGTCAACTGAGCATTTCCGCGAGCTCTACCTGAAGTTCTCTGGGCATGGGATTTTGACATGTTCCCCAAACTAAAAGGAATGAGTGGGAAACAATCAAGACAACAGATAGAATCACTTGCATTTGAATGAGTTTCAAGCATACTTGGGTACTCGTGTGATCAGAGGGACTCAGTTTTCAAATACAACTGTCGCGTGGTGCACCGCGACCTCCAGGCACCCCGGAGTTTCTGAAAAAAAATTTTCTGCGATTTTCACGAAACCACTTTTCTTCAACTTGAATTGGGCTAAAAATCCATCACTGAAAATAAAAATTCTCTGAGTAGTGTGGAAATACTGATCCTTACCCTGCCTGGGTTGTCCACTGAGCATTTCCGCGAGCTCTACCTGAAGTTCTCTGGGCATGGGATTTTGACATGTTCCCCAAACCCAAAGGAAAGAGTGGGAAACAATCAAGACAACAGATAGAAGCACTTGCATTTGAATGAGTTTCAAGCATGCTTGGCTACTCGTGTGATCTGAGTGACTCAGTTTTGGAATACAACTGTCGCGTGGTGCACCACGACCTCCAGGCACCCCGGAGTTTCTGAAAAAAAATTTTCTGCAATTTTCACGAAGCCACTTTTCTTCAACTTGAATTGGGCTAAAAATCCATCACTAAAAATAAAAATTCTCTGAGTAGTGTGGAAATACTGATCCTTACCCTGCCTGGGTTGTCCACTGAGCATTTCCGCGAGCTCTACCTGAAGTTCTCTGGGCATGGGATTTTGACATGTTCCCCAAACCAAAAGGAATGAGTGGGAAACAATCAAGAAAAGAGATAGAGGCACTTGCATTTGTTTGAGTTTCAAGAATGCTTGGGTACTCGTGTGATCTGAGTGACTCAGTTTTCAAATACAACTGTCGCGTGGTGCACCGCGACCTCCAGGCACCCCGGAGTTTCTGAAAAAAAAATTTCTGCGATTTTCACGAAACCACTTTTCTTCAACTTGAATTGGGCTAAAAATCCATCACTGAAAATAAAAATTCTCTGAGTAGTGTGGAAATACTGATCCTTACCCTGCCTGGGTTGTCCACTGAGCATTTCCGCGAGCTCTACCTGAAGTTCTCTGGGCATGGGATTTTGACATGTTCCCCAAACCAAAAGGAATGAGTGGGAAACAATCAAGAAAAGAGATAGAGGCACTTGCATTTGAATGAGTTTCAAGCATGGTTGGGTACTCGTGTGATCTGAGTGACTCAGTTTTGGAATACAACTTTCGCGTGGTGCACCGCGACCTCCAGGCACCCCGGAGTTTCTGAAAAAAAATTTACTACAATTTTCACGAAACCACTTTTCATCATCTTGAATTGGGCTAAAAATCCATCCCTGAAAATAAATATTCTCTGAGTAGTGTGGAAATGCTGATCCTTACCCTACCTGGGGTGTCCTCTGAGCATTTCCGCCAAATCTACTTGAAGTTCTCTGGGCATGGGATTTTGACATGTTACCCAAACCAAAAGGAATGAGTGGGAAACAATCAAGACAACAGATAGAAGCACTTGCATTTGAATGAGTTTCAAGCATGCTTGGGTACTCGTGTGATCAGAGTGACTCAGTTTTCGAATACAACTGTCGCGTGGTGCATCGCGACCTCCAGGCACCCCGGAGTTTCTGAAAAAAAAATTTCTGCGATTTTCACGAAACCACTTTTCTTCAACTTGAATTGGGCTAAAAATCCATCCCTGAAAATAAAAATTCTCTGAGTAGTGTGTAAATGCTGATCCTTACCCTGCCTGGGTTGTCCACTGAGCATTTCCGCGATTTCTACCTGAAGTTCTCTGGGCATGGGATTTTGACATGTTCCCCAAACCAAAAGGAATGAGTGGGAAACAATCAAGACAACAGATAGAAGCACTTGCATTTGAATGAGTTTCTAGCATGCTTAGGTACTCGTGTGATCTGAGTGACTCAGTTTTCGAATACAACTGTCGCGTGGTGCACCGCGACCTCCAGGCACCCCGGAGTTTCTGAAAAAAAATTTTCTGCGATTTTCACGAAACCACTTTTCTTCAACTTGAATTGGGCTAAAAATCCATCACTGAAAATAAAAATTCTCTGAGTAGTGTGGAAATACTGATCCTTACCCTGCCTGGGTTGTCCACTGAGCATTTCCGCGAGCTCTACCTGAAGTTCTCTGGGCATGGGATTTTGACATGTTCCCCAAACCAAAAGGAATGAGTCGGAAACAATCAAGACGACAGATAGAAGCACTTGCATTTGAATGAGTTTCAAGCATGCTTGGGTACTCGTGTGATCTGAGTGACTCAGTTTTCGAATACAACTGTGGCGTGGTGAATCGCGACCTCCAGGCACCCCGGAGTTTCTGAAAAAAAAATTTCTGCGATTTTCACGAAACCACTTTTCTTCAACTTGAATTGGGCTAAAAATCCATCACTGAAAATAAAAATTCTCTGAGTAGTGTGGAAATACTGATCCTTACCCTGCCTGGGTTGTCCACTGAGCATTTCCGCGAGCTCTACCTGAAGTTCTCTGGGAATGGGATTTTGACATGTTCCCCAAACCAAAAGGAATGAGTGGGAAACAATCAAGAAAAGAGATAGAGGCACTTGCATTTGAATGAGTTTCAAGCATGCTTGGGTACTCGTGTGATCTGAGTGACTCAGTTTTCAAATACAACTGTCGCGTGGTACACCGCGACCTCCAGGCACCCCGGAGTTTCTGAAAAAAAATTTTCTGCAATTTTCACGAAGCCACTTTTCTTCAACTTGAATTGGGCTAAAAATCCATCACTGAAAATAAAAATTCTCTGAGTAGTGTGGAAATACTGATCCTTACCCTGCCTGGGTTGTCCACTGAGCATTTCCGCGAGCTCTACCTGAAGTTCTCTGGGCATGGGATTTTGACATGTTCCCCAAACCAAAAGGAATGAGTGGGAAACAATCAAGAAAAGAGATAGAGGCACTTGCATTTGAATGAGTTTCAAGCATGGTTGGGTACTCGTGTGATCTGAGTGACTCAGTTTTGGAATACAACTTTCGCGTGGTGCACCGCGACCTCCAGGCACCCCGGAGTTTCTGAAAAAAAATTTACTACAATTTTCACGAAACCACTTTTCATCATCTTGAATTGGGCTAAAAATCCATCCCTGAAAATAAATATTCTCTGAGTAGTGTGGAAATGCTGATCCTTACCCTACCTGGGGTGTCCTCTGAGCATTTCCGCCAAATCTACTTGAAGTTCTCTGGGCATGGGATTTTGACATGTTACCCAAACCAAAAGGAATGAGTGGGAAACAATCAAGACAACAGATAGAAGCACTTGCATTTGAATGAGTTTCAAGCATGCTTGGGTACTCGTGTGATCAGAGTGACTCAGTTTTCGAATACAACTGTCGCGTGGTGCATCGCGACCTCCAGGCACCCCGGAGTTTCTGAAAAAAAAATTTCTGCGATTTTCACGAAACCACTTTTCTTCAACTTGAATTGGGCTAAAAATCCATCCCTGAAAATAAAAATTCTCTGAGTAGTGTGTAAATGCTGATCCTTACCCTGCCTGGGTTGTCCACTGAGCATTTCCGCGATTTCTACCTGAAGTTCTCTGGGCATGGGATTTTGACATGTTCCCCAAACCAAAAGGAATGAGTGGGAAACAATCAAGACAACAGATAGAAGCACTTGCATTTGAATGAGTTTCTAGCATGCTTAGGTACTCGTGTGATCTGAGTGACTCAGTTTTCGAATACAACTGTCGCGTGGTGCACCGCGACCTCCAGGCACCCCGGAGTTTCTGAAAAAAAATTTTCTGCGATTTTCACGAAACCACTTTTCTTCAACTTGAATTGGGCTAAAAATCCATCACTGAAAATAAAAATTCTCTGAGTAGTGTGGAAATACTGATCCTTACCCTGCCTGGGTTGTCCACTGAGCATTTCCGCGAGCTCTACCTGAAGTTCTCTGGGCATGGGATTTTGACATGTTCCCCAAACCAAAAGGAATGAGTCGGAAACAATCAAGACGACAGATAGAAGCACTTGCATTTGAATGAGTTTCAAGCATGCTTGGGTACTCGTGTGATCTGAGTGACTCAGTTTTCGAATACAACTGTGGCGTGGTGAATCGCGACCTCCAGGCACCCCGGAGTTTCTGAAAAAAAAATTTCTGCGATTTTCACGAAACCACTTTTCTTCAACTTGAATTGGGCTAAAAATCCATCACTGAAAATAAAAATTCTCTGAGTAGTGTGGAAATACTGATCCTTACCCTGCCTGGGTTGTCCACTGAGCATTTCCGCGAGCTCTACCTGAAGTTCTCTGGGAATGGGATTTTGACATGTTCCCCAAACCAAAAGGAATGAGTGGGAAACAATCAAGAAAAGAGATAGAGGCACTTGCATTTGAATGAGTTTCAAGCATGCTTGGGTACTCGTGTGATCTGAGTGACTCAGTTTTCAAATACAACTGTCGCGTGGTACACCGCGACCTCCAGGCACCCCGGAGTTTCTGAAAAAAAATTTTCTGCAATTTTCACGAAGCCACTTTTCTTCAACTTGAATTGGGCTAAAAATCCATCACTGAAAATAAAAATTCTCTGAGTAGTGTGGAAATACTGATCCTTACCCTGCCTGGGTTGTCCACTGAGAATTTCCGAGAGCTCTACCTGAAGTTCTCTGGGCATGGGATTTTGACATGTTCCCCAAACCAAAAGGAATGAGTGGGAAACAATCAAGACAACAGATAGAAGCACTTGCATTTGAATGAGTTTCAAGCATGCTTGGCTACTCGTGTGATCTGAGTGACTCAGTTTTGGAATACAACTGTCGCGTGGTGCACCACGACCTCCTGGCACCCCGGAGTTTCTGAAAAAAATTTTTCTGCAATTTTCACGAAGCCACTTTTCTTCAACTTGAATTGGGCTAAAAATCCATCACTGAAAATAAAAATTCTCTGAGTAGTGTGGAAATACTGATCCTTACCCTGCCTGGGTTGTCCACTGAGCATTTCCGTGAGCTCTACCTGAAGTTCTCTGGGCATGGGATTTTGACATGTTCCCCAAACCAAAAGGAATGAGTGGGAAACAATCAAGAAAAGAGATAGAGGCACTTGCATTTGAATGAGTTTCAAGAATGCTTGGGTACTCGTGTGATCTGAGTGACTCAGTTTTCAAATACAACTGTCGCGTGGTGCACCGCGACCTCCAGGCACCCCGGAGTTTCTGAAAAAAAATTTTCTGCGATTTTCACGAAACCACTTTTCTTCAACTTGAATTGGGCTAAAAATCCATCACTGAAAATAAAAATTCTCTGAGTAGTGTGGAAATACTGATCCTTACCCTGCCTGGGTTGTCCACTGAGAATTTCCGCGAGCTCTACCTGAAGTTCTCTGGGCATGGGATTTTGACATGTTCCCCAAACCAAAAGGAATGAGTGGGAAACAATCAAGAAAAGAGATAGAGGCACTTGCATTTCAATGAGTTTCAAGCATGCTTGGGTACTCGTGTGATCTGAGTGACTCAGTTTTGGAATACAACTTTCGCGTGGTGCACCGCGACCTCCAGGCACCCCGGAGTTTCTGAAAAAAAATTTACTGCAATTTTCACGAAACCACTTTTCATCAACTTGAATTGGGCTAAAAATCCATCCCTGAAAATAAATATTCTCTGAGTAGTGTGGAAATGCTGATCCTTACCCTACCTGGGGTGTCCACTGAGCATTTCCGCGAACTCTACTTGAAGTTCTCTGGGCATGGGATTTTGACATGTTACCCAAACCAAAAGGAATGAGTGGGAAACAATCAAGACAACAGATAGAAGCACTTGCATTTGAATGAGTTTCAAGCATGCTTGGGTACTCGTGTGATCTGAGTGACTCAGTTTTCGAATACAACTGTCACGTGGTGCACCGCGACCTCCAGGCATCCCGGAGTTTCTGAAAAAAAAATTTCTGCGATTTTCACGAAACCACTTTTCTTCAACTTGAATTGGGCTAAAAATCCATCACTGAAAATAAAAATTATCTGAGTAGTGTGGAAATAGTGATCCTTACCCTGCCTGGGTTGTCAACTGAGCATTTCCGCGAGCTCTACCTGAAGTTCTCTGGGCATGGGATTTTGACATGTTCCCCAAACTAAAAGGAATGAGTGGGAAACAATCAAGACAACAGATAGAATCACTTGCATTTGAATGAGTTTCAAGCATACTTGGGTACTCGTGTGATCAGAGGGACTCAGTTTTCGAATACAACTGTCGCGTGGTGCACCACGACCTCCAGGCACCCCGGAGTTTCTGAAAAAAAATTTTCTGCAATTTTCACGAAGCCACTTTTCTTCAACTTGAATTGGGCTAAAAATCCATCACTGAAAATAAAAATTCTCTGAGTAGTGTGGAAATACTGATCCTTACCCTGCCTGGGTTGACCACTGAGCAATTCCGCGAGCTCTACCTGAAGTTCTCTGGGCATGGGATTTTGACATGTTCCCCAAACCAAAAGGAATGAGTGGGAAACAATCAAGACAACAGATAGAAGCAGTTGCATTTGAATGAGTTTCAAGCATGCTTGGGTACTCGTGTGATCTGAGTGACTCAGTTTTCAAATACAACTGTCGCGTGGTGCATCGCGACCTCCAGGCACCCCGGAGTTTCTGAAAAAAAAATTTCTGCGATTTTCACGAAACCACTTTTCTTCAACTTGAATTGGGCTAAAAATCCATCACTGAAAATAAAAATTCTCTGAGTAGTGTGGAAATACTGATCCTTACCCTGCCTGGGTTGTCCACTGAGCATTTCCGCGAGCTCTACCTGAAGTTCTCTGGGCATGGGATTTTGACATGTTCCCCAAACCAAAAGGAATGAGTGGGAAACAATCAAGACAACAGATAGAAGCACTTGCATTTGAATGAGTTTCAAGCATGCTTAGGTACTCGTGTGATCTGAGTGACTCAGTTTTCGAATACAACTGTCGCGTGGTGCACCGCGACCTCCAGGCACCCCGGAGTTTCTGAAAAAAAATTTTCTGCGATTTTCACGAAACCACTTTTCTTCAACTTGAATTGGGCTAAAAATCCATCACTGAAAATAAAAATTCTCTGAGTAGTGTGGAAATACTGATCCTTACCCTGCCTGGGTTGTCCACTGAGCATTTCCGCGAGCTCTACCTGAAGTTCTCTGGGCATGGGATTTTGACATGTTCCCCAAACCAAAAGGAATGAGTGGGAAACAATCAAGACAACAGATAGAAGCACTTGCATTTGAATGAGTTTCAAGCATGCTTGGGTACTCGTGTGATCAGAGTGACTCAGTTTTCGAATACAACTGTCGCGTGGTGCATCGCGACCTCCAGGCACCCCGGAGTTTCTGAAAAAAAAATTTCTGCGATTTTCACGAAACCACTTTTCTTCAACTTGAATTGGGCTAAAAATCCATCCCTGAAAATAAAAATTCTCTGAGTAGTGTGTAAATGCTGATCCTTACCCTGCCTGGGTTGTCCACTGAGCATTTCCGCGATTTCTACCTGAAGTTCTCTGGGCATGGGATTTTGACATGTTCCCCAAACCGAAAGGAATGAGTGGGAAACAATCAAGACAACAGATAGAAGCACTTGCATTTGAATGAGTTTCAAGCATGCTTGGGTACTCGTGTGATCTGAGTGACTCAGTTTTGGAATACAACTGTCGCGTGGTGCACCGCGACCTCCAGGCACCCCGGAGTTTCTGAAAAAAATTTTCTGCAATTTTCACGAAGCCACTTTTCTTCAACTTGAATTGGGCTAAAAATCCATCACTGAAAATAAAAATTCTCTGAGTAGTGTGGAAATACTGATCCTTACCCTGCCTGGGTTGACCACTGAGCAATTCCGCGAGCTCTACCTGAAGTTCTCTGGGCATGGGATTTTGACATGTTCCCCAAACCAAAAGGAATGAGTGGGAAACAATCAAGACAACAGATAGAAGCAGTTGCATTTGAATGAGTTTCAAGCATGCTTGGGTACTCGTGTGATCTGAGTGACTCAGTTTTCAAATACAACTGTCGCGTGGTGCATCGCGACCTCCAGGCACCCCGGAGTTTCTGAAAAAAAAATTTCTGCGATTTTCACGAAACCACTTTTCTTCAACTTGAATTGGGCTAAAAATCCATCACTGAAAATAAAAATTCTTTGAGTACTGTGGAAATATTGATCCTTACCCTGCCTGGGTTGTCCACTGAGCATTTCCGCGAGCTCTACCTGAAGTTCTCTGGGCATGGGATTTTGACATGTTCCCCAAACCAAAAGGAATGAGTGGGAAACAATCAAGACAACAGATAGAAGCACTTGCATTTGAATGAGTTTCAAGCATGCTTAGGTACTCGTGTGATCTGAGTGACTCAGTTTTCGAATACAACTGTCGCGTGGTGCACCGCGACCTCCAGGCACCCCGGAGTTTCTGAAAAAAAATTTTCTGCGATTTTCACGAAACCACTTTTCTTCAACTTGAATTGGGCTAAAAAACCATCACTGAAAATAAAAATTCTCTGAGTAGTGTGGAAATACTGATCTTTACCCTGCCTGGGTTGTCCACTGAGCATTTCCGCGAGCTCTACCTGAAGTTCTCTGGGCATGGGATTTTGACATGTTCCCCAAACCAAAAGGAATGAGTCGGAAACAATCAAGACAACAGATAGAAGCACTTGCATTTGAATGAGTTTCAAGCATGCTTGGGTACTCGTGTGATCTGAGTGACTCAGTTTTCGAATACAACTGTGGCGTGGTGAATCGCGACCTCCAGGCACCCCGGAGTTTCTGAAAAAAAATTTTCTGCGATTTTCACGAAACCACTTTTCTTCAACTTGAATTGGGCTAAAAATCCATCACTGAAAATAAAAATTCTCTGAGTAGTGTGTAAATGCTGATCCTTACCCTGCCTGGGTTGTCCACTGAGCATTTCCGCGAGCTCTGCCTGAAGTTCTCTCGGCATGGGATTTTGACATGTTCCCCAAACCAAAAGGAATGAGTGGGAAACAATCAAGAACAGAGATAGAGGCACTTGCATTTCAATGAGTTTCAAGCATGCTTGGGTACTCGTGTGATCTGAGTGACTCAGTTTTCAAATACAACTGTCGCGTGGTGCACCGCGACCTCCAGGCACCCCGGAGTTTCTGAAAAAAAATTTTCTGCGATTTTCACGAAACCACTTTTCTTCAACTTGAATTGGGCTAAAAATCCATCACTGAAAATAAATATTCTCTGAGTAGTGGGGAAATGCTGATCCTTACCCTACCTGGGGTGTCCACTGAGCATTTCCGCGAACTCTACTTGAAGTTCTCTGGGCATGGGATTTTGACATGTTACCCAAACCAAAAGGAATGAGTGGGAAACAATCAAGACAACAGATAGAAGCACTTGCATTTGAATGAGTTTTAAGCATGCTTGGGTACTCGTGTGATCTGAGTGACTCAGTTTTCGAATACAACTGTGGCGTGGTGAATCGCGACCTCCAGGCACCCCGGAGTTTCTGAAAAAAAATTTTCTGCGATTTTCACGAAACCACTTTTCTTCAACTTGAATTGGGCTAAAAATCCATCCCTGAAAATAAAAATTCTCTGAGTAGTGAGTAAATGCTGATCCTTACCCTGCCTGGGTTGTCCACTGAGCATTTCCCCGAACTCTACCTGAAGTTCTCTGGGCATGGGATTTTGACATGTTACCCAAACCCAAAGGAAAGAGTGGGAAACAATCAAGACAACAGATAGAAGCACTTGCATTTGAATGAGTTTCAAGCATGCTTGGGTACTCGTGTGATCAGAGTGACTCAGTTTTGGAATACAACTGTCGCGTGGTGCACCGCGACCTCCAGGCACCCCGGAGTTTCTGAAAAAAAATTTTCTGCGATTTTCACGAAACCACTTTTCTTCAACTTGAATTGGGCTAAAAATCCATCTCTGAAAATAAAAATTCTCTGAGTAGTGTGTAAATGCTGATCCTTACCCTGCCTGGGTTGTCCACTGAGCATTTCCGCGATTTCTACCTGAAGTTCTCTGGGCATGGGATTTTGACATGTTCCCCAAACCGAAAGGAATGAGTGGGAAACAATCAAGACAACAGATAGAAGCACTTGCATTTGAATGAGTTTCAAGCATGCTTGGGTACTCGTGTGATCTGAGTGACTCAGTTTTGGAATACAACTGTCGCGTGGTGTACCGCGACCTCCAGGCACCCCGGAGTTTCTGAAAAAAATTTTCTGCAATTTTCACGAAGCCACTTTTCTTCAACTTGAATTGGGCTAAAAATCCATCACTGAAAATAAAAATTCTCTGAGTAGTGTGGAAATACTGATCCTTACCCTGCCTGGGTTGACCACTGAGCAATTCCGCGAGCTCTACCTGAAGTTCTCTGGGCATGGGATTTTGACATGTTCCCCAAACCAAAAGGAATGAGTGGGAAACAATCAAGACAACAGATAGAAGCAGTTGCATTTGAATGAGTTTCAAGCATGCTTGGGTACTCGTGTGATCTGAGTGACTCAGTTTTCAAATACAACTGTCGCGTGGTGCATCGCGACCTCCAGGCATCCCGGAGTTTCTGAAAAAAAAATTTCTGCGATTTTCACGAAACCACTTTTCTTCAACTTGAATTGGGCTAAAAATCCATCACTGAAAATAAAAATTCTCTGAGTAGTGTGGAAATACTGATCCTTACCCTGCCTGGGTTGTCCACTGAGCATTTCCGCGAGCTTTACCTGAAGTTCTCTGGGCATGGGATTTTGACATGTTCCCCAAACCAAAAGGAATGAGTGGGAAACAATCAAGACAACAGATAGAAGCACTTGCATTTGAATGAGTTTCAAGCATGCTTGGGTAGTCGTGTGATCTGAGTGACTCAGTTATCGAATACAACTGTCGCGTGGTGCACCGCGACCTCCAGGCACCCCGGAGTTTCTGAAAAAAAATTTTCTGCGATTTTCACGAAACCACTTTTCTTCAACTTGAATTGGGCTAAAAATCCATCCCTGAAAATAAAAATTCTCTGAGTACTGTGGAAATACTGATCCATACCCTGCCTGGGTTGTCCACTGAGCATTTCCGCGAGCTCTACTTGAAGTTCTCTGGGCATGGGATTTTGACATGTTCCCCAAACCAAAAGGAATGAGTGGGAAACAATCAAGACAACAGATAGAAGCACTTGCATTTGAATGAGTTTCAAGCATGCTTGGGTACTCGTGTGATCTGAGTGACTCAGTTTTGAAATACAACTGTCGCGTGGTGCACCGCGACCTCCAGGCACCCCGGAGTTTCTGAAAAAAAAAATTCTGCGATTTTCACGTAATCACTTTTCTTCAACTTGAATTGGGCTAAAAATCCATCACTGAAAATAAAAATTCTCTGAGTAGTGTGGAAATACTGATCCTTACCCTGCCTGGGTTGTCCACTGAGCATTTCCGTGAGCTCTACCTGAAGTTCTCTGGGCATGGGATTTTGACATGTTCCCCAAACCAAAAGGAATGAGTGGGAAACAATCAAGAAAAGTGATAGAGGCACTTGCATTTGAATGAGTTTCAAGCATGCTTGGGTACTCGTGTGATCTGAGTGACTCAGTTTTGGAATACAACTGTCGCGTGGTGCATCGAGACCTCAAGACACCCCGGAGTTTCTCAAAAAAAATTTTCTGCAATTTTCATGAAACCACTTTTCATCAACTTGAATTGGGCTAAAAATCCATCCCTGAAAATAAATATTCTCTGAGTACTGTGGAAATGCTGATCCTTACCCTACCTGGGGTGTCCACTGAGCATTTCCTCGAACTCTACTTGAAGTTCTCTGGGCATGGGATTTTGACATGTTACCCAAACCAAAAGGAATGAGTGGGAAACAATCAAGAAAAGAGATAGAGGCACTTGCATTTGAATGAGTTTCAAGCATGCTTGGGTACTCGTGTGATCTGAGTGACTCAGTTTTGGAATACAACTGTCGCGTGGTGCACCGCGACCTCCAGGCACTCCGGAGTTTCTGAAAAAAAAATTTCTGCGATTTTCACGAAACCACTTTTCTTCAACTTGAATTGGGCTAAAAATCCATCCCTGAAAATAAATACTCTCTGATTAGTGTGGAAATACTGATCCTTACCCTGCCTGGGTTGTCCACTGAGCATTTCCGCGATCTCTACCTGTAGTTCTCTGGGCATGGGATTTTGACATGTTCCCCAAACCAAAAGGAATGAGTGGGAAACAATCAAGACAACAGATAGAAGCACTTGCATTTGAATGAGTTTCAAGCATGCTTGGGTACTCGTGTGATCTGAGTGACTCAGTTTTGAAATACAACTGTCGCGTGGTGCACCGCGACCTCCAGGCACCCCGGAGTTTCGGAAAAAAAAAATTCTGCGATTTTCACGTAATCACTTTTCTTCAACTTGAATTGGGCTAAAAATCCATCACTGAAAATAAAAATTCTCTGAGTAGTGTGGAAATACTGATCCTTACCCTGCCTGGGTTGTCCACTGAGCATTTCCGTGAGCTCTACCTGAAGTTCTCTGGGCATGGGATTTTGACATGTTCCCCAAACCAAAAGGAATGAGTGGGAAACAATCAAGAAAAGAGATAGAGGCACTTGCATTTGAATAAGTTTCAAGCATGCTTTTGAACTCGTGTGATCTGAGTGACTCAGTTTTGGAATACAACTGTCGCGTGGTGCATCGCGACCTCAAGACACCCCGGAGTTTCTCAAAAAAAATTTTCTGCAATTTTCACGAAACCACTTTTCATCAACTTGAATTGGACTAAAAATCCATCCCTGAAAATAAATATTCTCTGAGTACTGTGGAAATGCTGTTCCTTACCCTACCTGGGGTGTCCACTGAGCATTTCCTCGAACTCTACTTGAAGTTCTCTGTGCATGGGATTTTGACATGTTACCCAAACCAAAAGGAATGAGTGGGAAACAATCAAGACAACAGATAGAAGCACTTGCATTTGAATGAGTTTCAAGCATGCTTGGGTACTCGTGTGATCTGAGTGACTCAGTTTTCGAATACAACTGTCACGTGGTGCACCGCAACCTCCAGGCACCCTGGAGTTTCTGAAAAAAAATTTTCTGCGATTTTCACGAAACCACTTTTCTTCAACTTGAATTGGGCTAAAAATCCATCACTGAAAATAAAAATTCTCTGAGTAGTGTGGAAATACTGATCCTTACCCTGCCTGGGTTGTCCACTGAGCATTTCCGCGAGCTCTACCTGAAGTTCTCTGGGCATGGGATTTTGACATGTTCCCCAAACCAAAAGGAATGAGTGGGAAACAATCAAGAAAAGATATAGAGGCACTTGCATTTGAATGAGTTTCAAGCATGCTTGGGTACTCGTGTGATCTGAGTAACTCAGTTTTGGAATACAACTGTCGCGTGGTGCATCACGACCTCAAGGCACCCCGGAGTTTCTGAAAAAAAATTTTCTGCAATTTTCATGAAACCACTTTTCATCAACTTGAATTGGGCTAAAAATCCTTCCCTGAAAATAAATATTCTCTGAGTTGTGTGGAAATGCTGATCCTTACCCTACCTGGCGTGTCCACTGAGCATTTCCGCAAACTGTACTTGAAGTTCTCTGGGCATGGGATTTTGACATGTTACCCAAACCAAAAGGAATGAGTGGGAAACAAGACAACAGATAGAAGCACTTGCATTTGAATGAGTTTCAAGCATGTTTGGGTACTCGTGTGATCTGAGTGACTAAGTTTTGGAATACAACTGTCGCGTGGTGCACCGCGACCTCCAGGCACCCCGGAGTTTCTGAAAAAAAATTTTCTGCGATTTTCACGAAACCACTTTTCTTCAACTTGAATTGGGCTAAAAATCCATCCATGAAAATAAAAATTCTCTGAGTAGTGTGTAAATGCTGATCCTTACCCTGCCTGGGTTGTCCACTGAGCATTTTCACGAACTCTACCTGAAGTTCTCTGGGCATGGGATTTTGAGATGTTACCCAAACCAAAAGGAATGAGTGGGAAACAATCAAGACAACAGATAGAAGCACTTGCATTTGAATGAGTTTCAAGCATGCTTGGGTACTCGTGTGATCTGAGTGACTCAGTTTTGGAATACAACTGTCGCGTGGTGCACCGCGACCTCCAGGCACCCCGGAGTTTCTGAAAAAAAATTTTCTGCAATTTTCACGAAGCCACTTTTCTTCAACTTAAATTGGGCTAAAAACTCCATCCCTGAAAATAAAAATTCTCTGAGTAGTGTGTAAATGCTGATCCTTACCCTGCCTGGGTTGTCCACTGAGCATTTCCCCGAACTCTACCTGAAGTTCTCTGTGCATGGGATTTTGAGATGTTCCCCAAACCAAAAGGAATGAGTGGGAAACAATCAAGACAACAGATAGAAGCACTTGCATTTGAATGAGTTTCAAGCATACTTGGGAACTCGTGTCATCTGAGTGACTCAGTTTTCGAATACAACTGTCACGTGGTGCACCGCGACCTCCAGGCACCCCGGAGTTTCTGAAAAAAAATTTTCTGCGATTTTCACGAAACCACTTTTCTTCAACTTGAATTGGGCTAAAAATCCATCCCTGAAAATAAAAATTCTCTGAGTAGTGTGTAAATGCTGATCCTTACCCTGCCTGGGTTGTCCACTGAGCATTTCCCCGAACTCTACCTGAAGTTCTCTGGGCATGGGATTTTGAGATGTTACCCAAACCAAAAGGAATGAGTGGGAAACAATCAAGACAACAGATAGAAGCACTTTCATTTGAATGAGTTTCAAGCATGCTTGGGTACTCGTGTGATCTGAGTGACTAAGTTTTGAAATACAACTGTCGCGTGGTGCACCGCGACCTCCAGGCACCCCGGAGTTTCTGAAAAAAAAAATTCTGCGATTTTCACGTAATCACTTTTCTTCAACTTGAATTGGGCTAAAAATCCATCACTGAAAATAAAAATTCTCTGAGTAGTGTGGAAATACTGATCCGTACCCTGCCTGGGTTGTCCAGTGAGCATTTCCGTGAGCTCTACCTGAAGTTCTCTGGGCATGGGATTTTGACATGTTCCCCAAACCAAAAGGAATGAGTGGGAAACAATCAAGAAAAGAGATAGAGGCACTTGCATTTGAATGAGTTTCAAGCATGCTTGGGTACTCGTGTGATCTGAGTGACTCAGTTTTGGAATACAACTGTCGCGTGGTGCACCGCGACCTCCAGGCACCCCGGAGTTTCTGAAAAAAAATTTTCTGCGATTTTCACGAAACCACTTGTCTTCAACTTGAATTGGGCTAAAAATCCATCACTGAAAATAAAAATTCTCTGAGTAGTGTGGAAATACTGATCCTTCCCCTGCCTGGGTTGTCCACTGAGCATTTCCGCGAGCTCTACCTGAAGTTCTCTGGGCATGGGATTTTGACATGTTCCCCAAACCAAAAGGAATGAGTGGGAAACAATCAAGACAACAGATAGAAGCACTTGCATTTGAATGAGTTTTAAGCATGCTTGGGTACTCGTGTGATCTGAGTGACTCAGTTTTAAAATACAACTGTCGCGTGGTGCATAGCGACCTCAAGGCACACCGGAGTTTCTGAAAAAAAAATTTCTGCGATTTTCACGAAACCACTTTTCTTCAACTTGAATTGGGCTAAAAATCCATCCCTGAAAATAAAAATTCTCTGAGTTGTGTGTAAATGCTGATCCTTACCCTGCCTGGGTTGTCCACTGAGCATTTCCCCGAACTCTACCTGAAGTTCTCTGGGCATGGGATTTTGACATGTTCCCCAAACTAAAAGGAATGAGTGGGAAACAATCAAGACAACAGATAGAAGCACTTGCATTTGAATGAGTTTCAAGCATGCTTGGGTAGTCGTGTGATCTGAGTGACTCAGTTATCGAATACAACTGTCGCGTGGTGCACCGCGACCTCCAGGCACCCCGGAGTTTCTGAAAAAAAATTTTCTGCGATTTTCACGAAACCACTTTTCTTCAACTTGAATTGGGCTAAAAATCCATCCCTGAAAATAAAAATTCTCTGAGTAGTGTGTAAATGCTGATCCTTACCCTGCCTGGGTTGTCCACTGAGCATTTCCCCGAGCTCTACCTGAAGATCTCTGGGCATGGGATTTTGACATGTTCCCCAAACCAAAAGGAATGAGTGGGAAACAATCAAGACAACAGATAGAAGCACTTGCATTTGAATGAGTTTCAAGCATGCTTGGGTACTCGTGTGATCTGAGTGACTCAGTTTTGGAATACAACTGTCGCGTGGTGCACCGCGACCTCCAGGCACCCCGGAGTTTCTGAAAAAAAAATGTCTGCAATTTTCACGAAGCCACTTTTCTTCAACTTGAATTGGGCTAAAAATCCATCCCTGAAAATAAAAATTCTCTGAGTAGTGTGTAAATGCTGATCCATACCCTGCCTGGGTTGTCCACTGAGCATTTCCCCGAACTCTACCTGAAGTTCTCTGTGCATGGGATTTTGAGATGTTCCCCAAACCAAAAGGAATGAGTGGGAAACAATCAAGACAACAGATAGAAGCACTTGCATTTGAATGAGTTTCAAGAATACTTGGGTACTCGTGTCATCTGAGTGACTCAGTTTTCGAATACAACTGTCACGTGGTGCACCGCGACCTCCAGGCACCCCGGAGTTTCTGAAAAAAATTTTTCTGCGATTTTCACGAAACCACTTTTCTTCAACTTGAATTGGGCTAAAAATCCATCACTGAAAATAAAAATTCTCTGAGTAGTCTGAAAATACTGATCCATACCCTGCCTGGGTTGTCCACTGAGCATTTCCGCGAGCTCTACCTGAAGTTCTCTGGGTATGGGATTTTGACATGTTCCCCAAACCAAAAGGAATGAGTGGGAAACAATCAAGACAACAGATAGAAGCACTTGCATTTGAATGAGTTTCAAGCATGCTTGGGTACTCGTGTGATCTGAGTGACTCAGTTTTAAAATTTAACTGTCGCGTGGTGCATAGCGACCTCAAGGCACCCCGGAGTTTCTGAAAAAAAAATTTCTGCGATTTTCACGAAACCACTTTTCTTCAACTTGAATTGGGCTAAAAATCCATCCCTGAAAATAAAAATTCTCTGAGTTGTGTGTAAATGCTGATCCTTACCCTGCCTGGGTTGTCCACTGAGCATTTCCCCGAACTCTACCTGAAGTTCTCTGGGCATGGGATTTTGACATGTTCCCCAAACTAAAAGGAATGAGTGGGAAACAATCAAGACAACAGATAGAAGCACTTGCATTTGAATGAGTTTCAAGCATGCTTGGGTAGTCGTGTGATCTGAGTGACTCAGTTATCGAATACAACTGTCGCGTGGTGCACCGCGACCTCCAGGCACCCCGGAGTTTCTGAAAAAAAATTTTCTGCGATTTTCACGAAACCACTTTTCTTCAACTTGAATTGGGCTAAAAATCCATCCCTGAAAATAAAAATTCTCTGAGTAGTGTGTAAATGCTGATCCTTACCCTGCCTGGGTTGTCCACTGAGCATTTCCCCGAGCTCTACCTGAAGTTCTCTGGGCATGGGATTTTGACATGTTCCCCAAACCAAAAGGAATGAGTGGGAAACAATCAAGACAACAGATAGAAGCACTTGCATTTGAATGAGTTTCAAGCATGCTTGGGTACTCGTGTGATCTGAGTGACTCAGTTTTGGAATACAACTGTCGCGTGGTGCACCGCGACCTCCAGGCACCCCGGAGTTTCTGAAAAAAAATTTTCTGCAATTTTCACGAAGCCACTTTTCTTCAACTTGAATTGGGCTAAAAATCCATCCCTGAAAATTAAAATTCTCTGAGTAGTGTGTAAATGCTGATCCTTACCCTGCCTGGTTTGTCCACTGAGCATTTCCCCGAACTCTACCTGAAGTTCTCTGTGCATGGGATTTTGAGATGTTCCCCAAACCAAAAGGAATGAGTGGGAAACAATCAAGACAACAGATAGAAGCACTTGCATTTGAATGAGTTTCAAGCATACTTGGGTACTCGTGTCATCTGAGTGACTCAGTTTTCGAATACAACTGTCACGTGGTGCACCGCGACCTCCAGGCACCCCAGAGTTTCTGAAAAAAATTTTTCTGCGATTTTCACGAAACCACTTTTCTTCAACTTGAATTGGGCTAAAAATCCATCACTGAAAATAAAAATTCTCTGAGTAGTCTGGAAATACTGATCCATACCCTGCCTGGGTTGTCCACTGAGCATTTCCGCGAGCTCTACCTGAAGTTCTCTGGGTATGGGATTTTGACATGTTCCCCAAACCAAAAGGAATGAGTGGGAAACAATCAAGACAACAGATAGAAGCACTTGCATTTGAATGAGTTTCAAGCATGCTTGGGTACTCGTGTGATCTGAGTGACTCAGTTTTCGAATACAACTGTCGCGTGGTGCATCGCGACCTCCAGGCACCCCGGAGTTTCTGAAAAAAAATTTTCTGCGATTTTCACGAAACCACTTTTCTTCAACTTGAATTGGGCTAAAAATCCATCCCTGAAAATAAAAATTCTCTGAGTAGTGTGTAAATGCTGATCCTTACCCTGCCTGGGTTGTCCACTGAGCATTTCCCCGAACTCTACCTGAAGTTCTCTGGGCATGGGATTTTGAGATGTTACCCAAACCAAAAGGAATGAGTGGGAAACAATCAAGACAACAGATAGAAGCACTTGCATTTGAATGAGTTTCAAGCATGCTTGGGTACTCGTGTGATCTGAGTGACTAAGTTTTGAAATACAACTGTCGCGTGGTGCACCGCGACCTCCAGGCACCCCGGAGTTTCTGAAAAAAAAAATTCTGCGATTTTCACGTAATCACTTTTCTTCAACTTGAATTGGGCTAAAAATCCATCACTGAAAATAAAAATTCTCTGAGTAGTGTGGAAATACTGATCCGTACCCTGCCTGGGTTGTCCACTGAGCATTTCCCCGAACTCTACCTGAAGTTCTCTGGGCATGGGATTTTGACATGTTCCCCAAACCAAAAGGAATGAGTGGGAAACAATCAAGAAAAGAGACAGAGGCACTTGCATTTGAATGAGTTTCAAGCATGCTTGGGTACTCGTGTGATCTGAGTGACTCAGTTTTGGAATACAACTGTCGCGTGGTGCACCGCGACCTCCAGGCACCCCGGAGTTTCTGAAAAAAAAATTTCTGCGATTTTCACGAAACCACTTTTCTTCAACTTGAATTGGGCTAAAAATCCATCACTGAAAATAAAAATTCTCTGAGTAGTGTGGAAATACTGATCCTTACCCTGCCTGGGTTGTCCACTGAGCATTTCCGCGAGCTCTACCTGAAGTTCTCTGGGCATGGGATTTTGACATGTTCCCCAAACCAAAAGGAATGAGTGGGAAACAATCAAGACAACAGATAGAAGCACTTGCATTTGAATGAGTTTCAAGCATGCTTGGGTACTCGTGTGATCTGAGTGACTCAGTTTTCGAATACAACTGTCACGTGGTGCACCGCGACCTCCAGGCACCCCGGAGTTTCTGAAAAAAAAATTTTCTGCGATTTTCACGAAACCACTTTTCTTCAACTTGAATTGGGCTAAAAATCCATCACTGAAAATAAAAATTCTCTGAGTAGTGTGGAAATACTGATCCTTACCCTGCCTGGGTTGTCCACTGAGCATTTCCGCGAGCTCTACCTGAAGTTCTCTGGGCATGGGATTTTGACATGTTCCCCAAACCAAAAGGAATGAGTGGGAAACAATCAAGACAACAGATAGAAGCACTTGCATTTGAATGAGTTTTAAGCATGCTTGGGTACTCGTGTGATCTGAGTGACTCAGTTTTAAAATACAACTGTCGCGTGGTGCATAGCTACCTCAAGGCACCCCGGAGTTTCTGAAAAAAAATTTTCTGCGATTTTCACGAAACCACTTTTCTTCAACTTGAATTGGGCTAAAAATCCATCCCTGAAAATAAAAATTCTCTGAGTTGTGTGTAAATGCTGATCCTTACCCTGCCTGGGTTGTCCACTGAGCATTTCCCAGAACTCTACCTGAAGTTCTCTGGGCATGGGATTTTGACATGTTCCCCAAACTAAAAGGAATGAGTGGGAAACAATCAAGACAACAGATAGAAGCACTTGCATTTGAATGAGTTTCAAGCATGCTTGGGTAGTCGTGTGATCTGAGTGACTCAGTTATCGAATACAACTGTCGCGTGGTGCACCGCGACCTCCAGGCACCCCGGAGTTTCTGAAAAAAATTTTTCTGCGATTTTCACGAAACCACTTTTCTTCAACTTGAATTGGGCTAAAAATCCATCCCTGAAAATAAAAATTCTCTGAGTAGTGTGTAAATGCTGATCCTTACCCTGCCTGGGTTGTCCACTGAGCATTTCCCCGAGCTCTACCTGAAGTTCTCTGGGCATGGGATTTTGACATGTTCCCCAAACCAAAAGGAATGAGTGGGAAACAATCAAGACAACAGATAGAAGCACTTGCATTTGAATGAGTTTCAAGCATGCTTGGGTACTCGTGTGATCTGAGTGACTCAGTTTTGGAATACAACTGTCGCGTGGTGCACCGCGACCTCCAGGCACCCCGGAGTTTCTGAAAAAAAATTTTCTGCAATTTTCACGAAGCCACTTTTCTTCAACTTGAATTGGGCTAAAAATCCATCCCTGAAAATAAAAATTCTCTGAGTAGTGTTTAAATGCTGATCCTTACCCTGCCTGGTTTGTCCACTGAGCATTTCCCCGAACTCTACCTGAAGTTCTCTGTGCATGGGATTTTGAGATGTTCCCCAAACCAAAAGGAATGAGTGGGAAACAATCAAGACAACAGATAGAAGCACTTGCATTTGAATGAGTTTCAAGCATACTTGGGTACTCGTGTCATCTGAGTGACTCAGTTTTCGAATACAACTGTCACGTGGTGCACCGCGACCTCCAGGCACCCCAGAGTTTCTGAAAAAAATTTTTCTGCGATTTTCACGAAACCACTTTTCTTCAACTTGAATTGGGCTAAAAATCCATCACTGAAAATAAAAATTCTCTGAGTAGTGTGGAAATACTGATCCGTACCCTGCCTGGGTTGTCCACTGAGCATTTCCGTGAGCTCTACCTGAAGTTTTCTGGGCATGGGATTTTGACATGTTCCCCAAACCAAAAGGAATGAGTGGGAAACAATCAAGAAAAGAGATAGAGGCACTTGCATTTGAATGAGTTTCAAGCATGCTTGGGTACTCGTGTGATCTGAGTGACTCAGTTTTGGAATACAACTGTCGCGTGGTGCACCGCGACCTCCAGGCACCCCGGAGTTTCTGAAAAAAAAATTTCTGCGATTTTCACGAAACCACTTTTCTTCAACTTGAATTGGGCTAAAAATCCATCACTGAAAATAAAAATTCTCTGAGTAGTGTGGAAATACTGATCCTTACCCTGCCTGGGTTGTCCACTGAGCATTTCCGCGAGCTCTACCTGAAGTTCTCTGGGCATGGGATTTTGACATGTTCCCCAAACCAAAAGGAATGAGTGGGAAACAATCAAGACAACAGATAGAAGCACTTGCATTTGAATGAGTTTCAAGCATGCTTGGGTACTCGTGTGATCTGAGTGACTCAGTTTTCGAATACAACTGTCACGTGGTGCACCGCGACCTCCAGGCACCCCAGAGTTTCTGAAAAAAAAATTTTCTGCGATTTTCACGAAACCACTTTTCTTCAACTTGAATTGGGCTAAAAATCCATCACTGAAAATAAAAATTCTCTGAGTAGTGTGGAAATACTGATCATTACCCTGCCTGGGTTGTCCACTGAGCATTTCCGCGAGCTCTACCTGAAGTTCTCTGGGCATGGGATTTTGACATGTTCCCCAAACCAAAAGGAATGAGTGGGAAACAATCAAGACAACAGATAGAAGCACTTGCATTTGAATTAGTTTTAAGCATGCTTGGGTACTCGTGTGATCTGAGTGACTCAGTTTTAAAATACAACTGTCGCGTGGTGCATAGCGACCGCAAGGCACCCCGGAGTTTCTGAAAAAAAATTTTCTGTGATATTCACGAAACCACTTTTCTTCAACTTGAATTGGGCTAAAAATCCATCCCTGAAAATAAAAATTCTCAGAGTTGTGAGTAAATGCTGATCCTTACCCTGCCTGGGTTGTCCACTGAGCATTTCCCCGAACTCTACCTGAAGTTCTCTGGGCATGGGATTTTGACATGTTCCCCAAACTAAAAGGAATGAGTGGGAAACAATCAAGACAACAGATAGAAGCACTTGCATTTGAATGAGTTTCAAGCATGCTTGGGTAGTCGTGTGATCTGAGTGACTCAGTTATCGAATACAACTGTCGCGTGGTGCACCGCGACCTCCAGGCACCCCGGAGTTTCTGAAAAAAAATTTTCTGCGATTTTCACGAAACCACTTTTCTTCAACTTGAATTGGGCTAAAAATCCATCCCTGAAAATAAAAATTCTCTGAGTAGTGTGTAAATGCTGATCCTTACCCTGCCTGGGTTGTCCACTGAGCATTTCCCCGAGCTCTACCTGAAGTTCTCTGGGCATGGGATTTTGACATGTTCCCCAAACCAAAAGGAATGAGTGGGAAACAATCAAGACAACAGATAGAAGCACTTGCATTTGAATGAGTTTCAAGCATGCTTGGGTACTCGTGTGATCTGAGTGACTCAGTTTTGGAATACAACTGTCGCGTGGTGCACCGCGACCTCCAGGCACCCCGGAGTTTCTGAAAAAAAATTTTCTGCAATTTTCACGAAGCCACTTTTCTTCAACTTGAATTGGGCTAAAAATCCATCCCTGAAAATAAAAATTCTCTGAGTAGTGTGTAAATGCTGATCCTTACCCTGCCTGGTTTGTCCACTGAGCATTTCCCCGAACTCTACCTGAAGTTCTCTGTGCATGGGATTTTGAGATGTTCCCCAAACCAAAAGGAATGAGTGGGAAACAATCAAGACAACAGATAGAAGCACTTGCATTTGAATGAGTTTCAAGCATACTTGGGTACTCGTGTCATCTGAGTGACTCAGTTTTCGAATACAACTGTCACGTGGTGCACCGCGACCTCCAGGCACCCCAGAGTTTCTGAAAAAAATTTTTCTGCGATTTTCACGAAACCACTTTTCTTCAACTTGAATTGGGCTAAAAATCCATCACTGAAAATAAAAATTCTCTGTGTAGTCTGGAAATACTGATCCATACCCTGCCTGGGTTGTCCACTGAGCATTTCCGCGAGCTCTACCTGAAGTTCTCTGGGTATGGGATTTTGACATGTTCCCCAAACCAAAAGGAATGAGTGGGAAACAATCAAGAAAAGAGATAGAGGCACTTGCATTTGAATGAGTTTCAAGCATGCTTGGGTACTCGTGTGATCTGAGTGACTCAGTTTTGGAATACAACTGTCGCGTGGTGCACCGCGACCTCCAGGCACCCCGGAGTTTCTGAAAAAAAAATTTCTGCGATTTTCACGAAACCACTTTTCTTCAACTTGAATTGGGCTAAAAATCCATCACTGAAAATAAAAATTCTCTGAGTAGTGTGGAAATACTGATCCTTACCCTGCCTGGGTTGTCCACTGAGAATTTCCGCGAGCTCTACCTGAAGTTCTCTGGGCATGGGATTTTGACATGTTCCCCAAACCAAAAGGAATGAGTGGGAAACAATCAAGACAACAGATAGAAGCACTTGCATTTGAATGAGTTTCAAGCATGCTTGGGTACTCGTGTGATCTGAGTGACTCAGTTTTCGAATACAACTGTCACGTGGTGCACCGCGACCTCCAGGCACCCCGGAGTTTCTGAAAAAAAATTTTCTGTGATTTTCACGAAACCACTTTTCTTCAACTTGAATTGGGCTAAAAATCCATCCCTGAAAATAAAAATTCTCTGAGTAGTGTGGAAATACTGATCCTTACCCTGCCTGGGTTGTCCACTGAGCATTTCCGCGAGCTCTACCTGAAGTTCTCTGGGCATGGGATTTTGACATGTTCCCCAAACCAAAAGGAATGAGTGGGAAACAATCAAGACAACAGATAGAAACACTTGCATTTGAATGAGTTTCAAGCATGCTTGGGTACTCGTGTGATCTGAGTGACTCAGTTTTCGAATACAACTGTCGCGTGGTGCACCGCGACCTCCAGGCACCCCGGAGTTTCTGAAAAAAAATTTTCTGCGATTTTCACGAAACCACTTTTCTTCAAATTGAATTGGGCTAAAAATCCATCCCTGAAAATAAATATTCTCTGAGTTGTGTGGAAATGCTGATCCTTACCCTACCTGGCGTGTCCACTGAGCATTTCCGCAAACTGTACTTGAAGTTCTCTGGGCATGGGATTTTGACAAGTTACCCAAACCAAAAGGAATGAGTGGGAAACAATCAAGACAACAGATAGAAGCACTTGCATTTGAATGAGTTTCAAGCATGTTTGGGTACTCGTGTGATCTGAGTGACTAAGTTTTGGAATACAACTGTCGCGTGGTGCACCGCGACCTCCAGGCACCCCGGAGTTTCTGAAAAAAAATTTTCTGCGATTTTCACGAAACCACTTTTCTTCAACTTGAATTGGGCTAAAAATCCATCACTGAAAATAAAAATTCTCTGAGTAGTTTGGAAATACTGATCCTTACCCTGCCTGGGTTGTCCACTGAGCATTTCCCCAAACTCTACCTGAAGTTCTCTGGGCATGGGATTTTGAGATGTTACCCAAACCAAAAGGAATGAGTGGGAAACAATCAAGACAACAGATAGAAGCACTTGCATTTGAATGAGTTTCAAGCATGCTTGGGTACTCGTGTGATCTGAGTGACTCAGTTTTCGAATACAACTGTCGCGTGGTGCACCGCGACCTCCAGGCACCCCGGAGTTTCTGAAAAAAAAATTTCTGCGATTTTCACGAAACCACTTTTCTTCAACTTGAATTGGGCTAAAAATCCATCACTGAAAATAAAAATTCTCTGAGTAGTGTGGAAATACTGATCCATACCCTGCCTGGGCTGTCCACTGAGTATTTCCGCGAGCTCTACCTGAAGTTCTCTGGGCATGGGATTTTGAGATGTTCCCCAAACCAAAAGGAATGAGTGGGAAACAATCAAGACAACAGATAGAAGCACTTGCATTTGAATGAGTTTCAAGCATACTTGGGTACTCGTGTCATCTGAGTGACTCAGTTTTCGAATACAACTGTCACGTGGTGCACCGCGACCTCCAGGCACCCCGGAGTTTCTGAAAAAAATTTTTCTGCGATTTTCACGAAACCACTTTTCTTCAACTTGAATTGGGCTAAAAATCCATCACTGAAAATAAAAATTCTCTGAGTAGTCTGGAAATACTGATCCATACCCTGCCTGGGTTGTCCACTGAGCATTTCCGCGAGCTCTACCTGAAGTTCTCTGGGCATGGGATTTTGACATGTTCCCCAAACCAAAAGGAATGAGTGGGAAACAATCAAGACAACAGATAGAAGCACTTGCATTTGAATGAGTTTCAAGCATGCTTGGGTACTCGTGTGATCTGAGTGACTCAGTTTTCGAATACAACTGTCGCGTGGTGCACCGCGACCTCCAGGCACCCCGGAGTTTCTGAAAAAAAATTTTCTGCGATTTTCACGAAACCACTTTTCTTCAACTTGAATTGGGCTAAAAATCCATCACTGAAAATAAAAATTCTCTGAGTAGTGTGGAAATAGTGATCCTTACCCTGCCTGGGTTGTCCACTGAGCATTTCCGCGAGCTCTACCTGAAGTTCTCTGGGCATGGGATTTTGACATGTTCCCCAAACTAAAAGGAATGAGTGGGAAACAATCAAGACAACAGATAGAAGCACTTGCATTTGAATGAGTTTCAAGCATGCTTGGGTACTCGTGTGATCTGAGTGACTCAGTTTTGGAATACAACTGTCGCGTGGTGCACCGCGACCTCCAGGCACCCCGGAGTTTCTGAAAAAAAAATTTCTGCGATTTTCACGAAACCACTTTTCTTCAACTTGAATTGGGCTAAAAATCCATCACTGAAAATAAAAATTCTCTGAGTAGTGTGGAAATACTGATCCTTACCCTGCCTGGGTTGTCCACTGAGCATTTCCGCGAGCTCTACCTGAAGTTCTCTGGGCATGGGATTTTGACATGTTCCCCAAACCAAAAGGAATGAGTGGGAAACAATCAAGACAACAGATAGAAGCACTTGCATTTGAATGAGTTTCAAGCATGCTTGGGTACTCGTGTGATCTGAGTGTCTCAGTTTTCGAATACAACTGTCACGTGGTGCACCGCGACCTCCAGGCACCCCGGAGTTTCTGAAAAAAAATTTTCTGCGATTTTCACGAAACCACTTTTCTTCAACTTGAATTGGGCTAAAAATCCATCACTGAAAATAAAAATTCTCTGAGTAGTGTGGAAATACTGATCCTTACCCTGCCTGGGTTGTCCACTGAGCATTTCCGCGAGCTCTACCTGAAGTTCTCTGGGCATGGGATTTTGACATGTTCCCCAAACCAAAAGGAATGAGTGGGAAACAATCAAGACAACAGATAGAAGCACTTGCATTTGAATGAGTTTTAAGCATGCTTGGGTACTCGTGTGATCTGAGTGACTCAGTTTTAAAATACAACTGTCGCGTGGTGCATAGCGACCTCAAGGCACCCCGGAGTTTCTGAAAAAAAATTTTCTGCGATTTTCACGAAACCACTTTTCTTCAACTTGAATTGGGCTAAAAATCCATCACTGAAAATAAAAATTCTCTGAGTTGTGTGTAAATGCTGATCCTAACCCTGCCTGGGTTGTCCACTGAGCATTTCCCCGAACTCTACCTGAAGTTCTCTGTGCATGGGATTTTGAGATGTTCCCCAAACCAAAAGGAATGAGTGGGAAACAATCAAGACAACAGATAGAAGCACTTGCATTTGAATGAGTTTCAAGCATGCTTGGGTACTCGTGTGATCTGAGTGACTCAGTTTTCGAATACAACTGTCGCGTGGTGCACCGCGACCTCCAGGCACCCCGGAGTTTCTGAAAAAAAATTTTCTGCGATTTTCACGAAACCACTTTTCTTCAACTTGAATTGGGCTAAAAATCCATCCCTGAAAATAAAAATTCTCTGAGTAGTGTGTAAATGCTGATCCTTACCCTGCCTGGGTTGTCCACTGAGCATTTCCCCGAACTCTACCTGAAGTTCTCTGGGCATGGGATTTTGAGATGTTACCCAAACCAAAAGGAATGAGTGGGAAACAATCAAGACAACAGATAGAAGCACTTGCATTTGAATGAGTTTCAAGCATGCTTGGGTACTCGTGTGATCTGAGTGACTCAGTTTTGAAATACAACTGTCGCGTGGTGCACCGCGACCTCCAGGCACCCCGGAGTTTCTGAAAAAAAAAATTCTGCGATTTTCACGTAATCACTTTTCTTCAACTTGAATTGGGCTAAAAATCCATCACTGAAAATAAAAATTCTCTGAGTAGTGTGGAAATACTGATCCGTACCCTGCCTGGGTTGTCCACTGAGCATTTCCGTGAGCTCTACCTGAAGTTCTCTGGGCATGGGATTTTGACATGTTCCCCAAACCAAAAGGAATGAGTGGGAAACAATCAAGAAAAGAGATAGAGGCACTTGCATTTGAATGAGTTTCAAGCATGCTTGGGTACTCGTGTGATCTGAGTGACTCAGTTTTGGAATACAACTGTCGCGTGGTGCACCGCGACCTCCAGGCACCCCGGAGTTTCTGAAAAAAAAATTTCTGCGATTTTCACGAAACCACTTTTCTTCAACTTGAATTGGGCTAAAAATCCATCACTGAAAATAAAAATTCTCTGAGTAGTGTGGAAATACTGATCCTTACCCTGCCTGGGTTGTCCACTGAGCATTTCCGCGAGCTCTACCTAAAGTTCTCTGGGCATGGGATTTTGACATGTTCCCCAAACCAAAAGGAATGAGTGGGAAACAATCAAGACAACAGATAGAAGCACTTGCATTTGAATGAGTTTCAAGCATGTTTGGGTACTCGTGTGATCTGAGTGACTAAGTTTTGGAATACAACTGTCGCGTGGTGCACCGCGACCTCCAGGCACCCCGGAGTTTCTGAAAAAAAATTTTCTGCGATTTTCACGAAACCACTTTTCTTCAACTTGAATTGGGCTAAAAATCCATCCCTGAAAATCAAAATTCTCTGAGTAGTGTGGAAATACTGATCCTTACCCTGCCTGGGTTGTCCACTGAGCATTTCCGCGAGCTCTACCTGAAGTTCTCTGGGCATGGGATTTTGACATGTTCCCCAAACCAAAAGGAATGAGTGGGAAACAATCAAGACAACAGATAGAAGCACTTGCATTTGAATGAGTTTTAAGCATGCTTGGGTACTCGTGTGATCTGAGTGACTCAGTTTTAAAATACAACTGTCGCGTGGTGCATAGCGACCTCAAGGCACCCCGGAGTTTCTGAAAAAAAATTTTCTGCGATTTTCACGAAACCACTTTTCTTCAATTTGAATTGGGCTAAAAATCCATCACTGAAAATAAAAATTCTCTGAGTAGTTTGGAAATACTGATCCTTACCCTGCCTGGGTTGTCCACTGAGCATTTCCGCGAACTCTACCTGAAGTTCTCTGGGCATGGGATTTAGACATGTTCCCCAAACCAAAAGGAATGAGTGGGAAACAATCAAGACAACAGATAGAAGCACTTGCATTTGAATGAGTTTCAAGCATGCTTGGGTACTCGTGTGATCTGAGTGACTCAGTTTTCGAATACAACTGTCGCGTAGTGCACCGCGACCTCCAGGCACCCCGGAGTTTCTGAAAAAAAAATTTCTGCGATTTTCACGAAACCACTTTTCTTCAACTTGAATTGGGCTAAAAATCCATCACTGAAAATAAAAATTCTCTGAGTAGTGTGGAAATACTGATCCATACCCTGCCTGGGTTGTCCACTGAGCATTTCCGCGAGCTCTACCTGAAGTTCTCTGGGCATGGGATTTTGACATGTTCCCCAAACCAAAAGGAATGAGTGGGAAACAATCAAGACAACAGATAGAAGAACTTGCATTTGAATGAGTTTCAAGCATGCTTGGGTACTCGTGTGATCTGAGTGACTCAGTTTTGGAATACAACTGTAGCGTGGTGCACCGCGACCTCCAGGCACCCCGGAGTTTCTGAAAAAAAATTTTCTGCAATTTTCACGAAGCCACTTTTCTTCAACTTGAATTGGGCTAAAAATCCATCCCTGAAAATAAAAATTCTCTGAGTAGTGTGTAAATGCTGATCCTTACCCTGCCTGGGTTGTCCACTGAGCATTTCCCCGAACTCTACCTGAAGTTCTCTGTGCATGGGATTTTGAGATGTTCCCCAAACCAAAAGGAATGAGTGGGAAACAATCAAGACAACAGATAGAAGCACTTGCATTTGAATGAGTTTCAAGCATACTTGGGTACTCGTGTCATCTGAGTGACTCAGTTTTCGAATACAACTGTCACGTGGTGCACCGCGACCTCCAGGCACCCCGGAGTTTCTGAAAAAAATTTTTCTGCGATTTTCACGAAACCACTTTTCTTCAACTTGAATTGGGCTAAAAATCCATCACTGAAAATAAAAATTCTCTGAGTAGTCTGGAAATACTGATCCATACCCTGCCTGGGTTGTCCACTGAGCATTTCCGCGTGCTCTACCTGAAGTTCTCTGGGCATGGGATTTTGACATGTTCCCCAAACCAAAAGGAATGAGTGGGAAACAATCAAGACAACAGATAGAAGCACTTGCATTTGAATGAGTTTCAAGCATGCTTGGGTACTCGTGTGATCTGAGTGACTCAGTTTTCGAATACAACTGTCGCGTGGTGCACCGCGACCTCCAGGCACCCCGGAGTTTCTGAAAAAAAATTTTCTGCGATTTTCACGAAACCACTTTTCTTCAACTTGAATTGGGCTAAAAATCCATCACTGAAAATAAAAATTCTCTGAGTAGTGTGGAAATAGTGATCCATACCCTGCCTGGGTTGTCCACTGAGCATTTCCGCGAGCTCTACCTGAAGTTCTCTGGGCATGGGATTTTGACATGTTCCCCAAACTAAAAGGAATGAGTGGGAAACAATCAAGACAACAGATAGAAGCACTTGCATTTGAATGAGTTTCAAGCATGCTTGGGTACTCGTGTGATCTGAGTGACTCAGTTTTCGAATACAACTGTCGCGTGGTGCATCGCGACCTCCAGGCACCCCGGAGTTTCTGAAAAAAAATTTTCTGCGATTTTCACGAAACCACTTTTCTTCAACTTGAATTGGGCTAAAAATCCATCCCTGAAAATAAAAATTCTCTGAGTAGTGTGTAAATGCTGATCCTTACCCTGCCTGTGTTGTCCACTGAGCATTTCCCCGAACTCTACCTGAAGTTCTCTGGGCATGGGATTTTGAGATGTTACCCAAACCAAAAGGAATAAGTGGGAAACAATCAAGACAACAGATAGAAGCACTTGCATTTGAATGAGTTTCAAGCATGCTTGGGTACTCGTGTGATCTGAGTGACTAAGTTTTGAAATACAACTGTCGCGTGGTGCATCGCGACCTCAAGACACCCCGGAGTTTCTCAAAAAAAATTTTCTGCAATTTTCACGAAACCACTTTTCATCAACTTGAATTGGGCTAAAAATCCATCCCTGAAAATAAATATTCTCTGAGTACTGTGGAAATACTGATCCTTACCCTGCCTGGGTTGTCCACTGAGCATTTCCGCGAGCTCTACCTGAAGTTCTCTGGGCATGGGATTTTGACATGTTCCCCAAACCAAAAGGAATGAGTGGGAAACAATCAAGACAACAGATAGAAGCACTTGCATTTGAATGAGTTTCAAGCATGCTTGGGTACTCGTGTGATCTGAGTGACTCAGTTTTCGAATACAACTGTCACGTGGTGCACCGCGACCTCCAGGCACCCCGGAGTTTCTGAAAAAAAATTTTCTGCGATTTTCACGAAACCACTTTTCTTCAACTTGAATTGGGCTAAAAATCCATCACTGAAAATAAAAATTCTCTGAGTAGTGTGGAAATACTGATCCTTACCCTGCCTGGGTTGTCCACTGAGCATTTCCGCGAGCTCTACCTGAAGTTCTCTGGGCATGGGATTTTGACATGTTCCCCAAACCAAAAGGAATGAGTGGGAAACAATCAAGACAACAGATAGAAGCACTTGCATTTGAATGAGTTTCAAGCATGCTTGGGTACTCGTGTGATCTGAGTGACTCAGTTTTAAAATACAACTGTCGCGTGGTGCATAGCGACCTCAAGGCACCCCGGAGTTTCTGAAAAAAAATTTTCTGCGATTTTCGCGAAACCACTTTTCTTCAACTTGAATTGGGCTAAAAATCCATCCCTGAAAATAAAAATTCTCTGAGTTGT
This sequence comes from Atractosteus spatula, assembly GCF_055471065.1. Classification (NCBI taxonomy): domain Eukaryota; kingdom Metazoa; phylum Chordata; class Actinopteri; order Semionotiformes; family Lepisosteidae; genus Atractosteus; species Atractosteus spatula. The sequence continues at coordinate 77,770,868 of NC_142707.1, forward strand.
GTGTAAATGCTGATCCTTACCCTGCCTGGGTTGTCCACTGAGCATTTCCCCGAACTCTACCTGAAGTTCTCTGGGCATGGGATTTTGACATGTTCCCCAAACCAAAAGGAATGAGTGGGAAACAATCAAGACAACAGATAGAAGCACTTGCATTTGAATGAGTTTCAAGCATGCTTGGGTACTCGTGTGATCTGAGTGACTCAGTTTTGAAATACAACTGTCGCGTGGTGCATCGCGACCTCAAGACACCCCGGAGTTTCTCAAAAAAAATTTTCTGCAATTTTCACGAAACCACTTTTCATCAACTTGAATTGGGCTAAAAATCCATCCCTGAAAATAAATATTCTCTGAGTACTGTGGAAATACTGATCCTTACCCTGCCTGGGTTGTCCACTGAGCATTTCCGCGAGCTCTACCTGAAGTTCTCTGGGCATGGGATTTTGACATGTTCCCCAAACCAAAAGGAATGAGAGGGAAACAATCAAGACAACAGATAGAAGCACTTGCATTTGAATGAGTTTCAAGCATGCTTGGGTACTCGTGTTATCTGAGTGACTCAGTTTTGGAATACAACTGTCACGTGCTGCACCGCGACCTCCAGGCACCCCGGAGTTTCTGATAAAAAATTTTCTGCGATTTTCAAGAAACCACTTTTCTTCAACTTGCATTGGGCTAAAAATCCATCACTGAAAATAAAAATTCTCTGAGCAGTGTGGAAATACTGATCCTTACCCTTCCTGGGATGTCCACTGAGCATTTCCGCGAGCTCTACCTGAAGTTCTCTGGGCATGGGATTTTGACATGTTCCCCAAACCAAAAGGAATGAGTGGGAAACAATCAAGACAACAGATAGAAGCACTTGCATTTGAATGAGTTTCAAGCATGCTTGGGTACTCGTGTGATCTGAGTGACTCAGTTTTGGAATACAAGTGTCGCGTGGTGCACCGCGACCTCCAGGCACCCCGGAGTTTCTGAAAAAAAATTTTCTGCGATTTTCACGAAACCACTTTTCTTCAACTTGAATTGGGCTAAAAATCCATCCCTGAAAATAAAAATTATCTGAGTAGTGTGTAAATGCTGATCCTTACCCTGCCTGGGTTGTCCACTGAGCATTTCCGCGAGCTCTACCTGAAGTTCTCTGGGCATGGGATTTTGACATGTTCCCCAAACCAAAAGGAATGAGTGGTTAAACAATCAAGACAATAGATAGAAGCACTTGCATTTGAATGAGTTTCAAGCATGCTTGGGTACTCGTGTGATCTGAGTGACTCAGTTTTTGAATACAACTGTCGCGTGGTGCACCGCGACCTCCAGGCACCCCGGAGTTTCTGAAAAAAAATTTTCTGTGATTTTCACGAAACCACTTTTCTTCAACTTGAATTGGGCTAAAAATCCATCACTGAAAATAAAAATTCTCTGAGTAGTGTGGAAATACTGATCCTTACCCTGCCTGGGTTGTCCACTGAGCATTTCCGCGATCTCTACCTGAAGTTCTCTGGGCATGGGATTTTGACATGTTCCCCAAACCAAAAGGAATGAGTGGGAAACAATCAAGTCAACAGATAGAAGCACTTTCATTTGAATGAGTTTCAAGCATGCTTGGGTACTCGTGTGATCTGAGTGATTAAGTTTTGAAATACAACTGTCGCGTGGTGCACCGCGACCTCCAGGCACCCCGGAGTTTCTGAAAAAAAAAATTCTGCGATTTTCACGTAATCACTTTTCTTCAACTTGAATTGGGCTAAAAATCCATCCCTGAAAATAAATATTCTCTGAGTACTGTGGAAATGCTGATCCTTACCCTACCTGGGGTGTCCACTGAGCATTTCCTCGAACTCTACTTGAAGTTCTCTGGGCATGGGATTTTGACATGTTACCCAAACCAAAAGGAATGAGTGGGAAACAATCAAGACAACAGATAGAAGCACTTGCATTTGAATGAGTTTCAAGCATGCTTGGGTACTCGTGTGATCTGAGTGACTCAGTTTTCGAATACAACTGTCACGTGGTGCACCGCGACCTCCAGGCACCCCGGAGTTTCTGAAAAAAAATTTTCTGCGATTTTCACGAAACCACTTTTCTTCAACTTGAATTGGGCTAAAAATCCATCACTGAAAATAAAAATTCTCTGAGTAGTGTGGAAATACTGATCCTTACCCTTCCTGGGTTGTCCACTGAGCATTTCCGCGAGCTCTACCTGAAGTTCTCTGGGCATGGGATTTTGAGATGTTCCCCAAACCAAAAGGAATGAGTGGGAAACAATCAAGACAACAGATAGAAGCACTTGCATTTGAATGAGTTTCAAGCATGCTTGGGTACTCGTGTGATCTGAGTGACTCAGTTTTGGAATACAACTGTCGCGTGGTGCACCGCGACCTCCACGCACTCCGTAGTTTCTGAAAAAAAAATTTCTGCGATTTTCACGAAACCACTTTTCTTCAACTTGAATTGGGCTAAAAATCCATCCCTGAAAATAAATATTCTCTGATTAGTGTGGAAATACTGATCCTTACCCTGCCTGGGTTGTCCACTGAGCATTTCCTCGAACTCTACCTGAAGTTCTCTGGGCATGGGATTTTGACATGTTCCCCAAACCAAAAGGAATGAGTGGGAAACAATCAAGACAACAGATAGAAGCACTTGCATTTGAATGAGTTTCAAGAATGTTTGGGTACTCGTGTGAACTGAGTGACTCAGTTTTAAAATACAACTGTCGCGTGGTGCATCGCGACCTCAAGGCACCCCGGAGTTTCTGAAAAAAAATTTTCTGCAATTTTCACGAAACCACTTTTCATCAACTTGAATTGGGCTAAAAATCCATCACTGAAAATAAAAATTCTCTGAGTAGTGTGTAAATGCTGATCCTTACCCTGCCTGGGTTGTCCACTGAGCATTTCCGCGAGCTCTACCTGAAGTTCTCTGGGCATGGGATTTTGACATGTTCCCCAAACCAAAAGGAATGAGTGGGAAACAATCAAGACAACAGATAGAAGCACTTGCATTTGAATGAGTTTCAAGCATGCTTGGGTACCCGTGTGATCTGAGTGACTCAGTTTTCGAATACAACTGTCGCGTGGTGCACCGCGACCTCCAGGCACCCCGGAGTTTCTGAAAAAAAAATTTCTGCGATTTTCAAGAAACCACTTTTCTTCAACTTGAATTGGGCTAAAAATCCATCACTGAAAATAAAAATTCTCTGAGTAGTGTGGAAATACTGATCCTTACCCTTCCTGGGATGTCCACTGAGCATTTCCGCGAGCTCTACCTGAAGTTCTCTGGGCATGGGATTTTGACATGTTCCCCAAACCAAAAGGAATGAGTGGGAAACAATCAAGACAACAGATAGAAGCACTTGCATTTGAATGAGTTTCAAGCATGCTTGGGTACTCGTGTGATCTGAGTGACTCAGTTTTGGAATACAAGTGTCGCGTGGTGCACCGCGACCTCCAGGCACCCCAGAGTTTCTGAAAAAAAAATTTCTGCGATTTTCACGAAACCACTTTTCTTCAACTTGAATTGGGCTAAAAATCCATCACTGAAAATAAAAATTCTCTGAGTAGTGTGTAAATGCTGATCCTTACCCTGCCTGGGTTGTCCAGTGAGCATTTCCGCGAGCTCTACCTGAAGTTCTCTGGGCATGGGATTTTGACATGTTCCCCAAACCAAAAGGAATGAGTGGGAAACAATCAAGACAACAGATAGAAGCACTTGCATTTGAATGAGTTTCAAGCATGCTTGGGTAGTCGTGTGATCTGAGTGACTCAGTTTTCGAATACAACTGTCGCGTGGTGCACCGTAACCTCCAGGCACCCCGGAGTTTCTGAAAAAAAATTTTCTGCGATTTTCACGAAACCACTTTTCTTCAACTTGAATTGGGCTAAAAATCCATCCCTGAAAATAAAAATTCTCTGAGTAGTGTGGAAATACTGATCCTTACCCTGCCTGGGTTGTCCACTGAGCATTTCCGCGAGCTCTACCTGAAGTTCTCTGGGCATGGGATTTTGACATGTTCCCCAAATCAAAAGGAATGAGTGGAAAACAATCAAGACAACAGATAGAAGCACTTGCATTTGAATGAGTTTCAAGCATGCTGGGTACTCGTGTGATCTGAGTGACTCAGTTTTGGAATACAAGTGTCGCGTGGTGCACAGCGACCTCCAGGCACCCCGGAGTTTCTGAAAAAAAAATTTCTGCGATTTTCACTAAACCACTTTTCTTCAACTTGAATTGGGCTAAAAATCCATCACTGAAAATAAAAATTCTCTGAGTAGTGTGTAAATGCTGATCCTTACCCTGCCTGGGTTGTCCACTGAGCATTTCCCCGAGCTCTACCTGAAGTTCTCTGGGCATGGGATTTTGACATGTTCCCCAAACCAAAAGGAATGAGTGGGAAACAATCAAGACAACAGATAGAAGCACTTGCATTTGAATGAGTTTCAAGCATGCTTGGGTACTCGTGTGATCTGAGTGACTCAGTTTTCGAATACAACTGTCGCGTGGTGCACCGCGACCTCCAGGCACCCCGGAGTTTCTGAAAAAAAATTTTCTGCGATTTTCACGAAACCACTTTTCTTCAAATTGAATTGGGCTAAAAATCCATCACTGAAAATAAAAATTATCTGAGTAGTGTGGAAATACTGACCCATACCGTACCTGGGTTGTCCACTGAGCAATTCCGCGAGCTCTACCTGAAGTTCTCTGGGCATGGGATTTTGACATGTTCCCCAAACCAAAAGGAATGAGTGGGAAACAATCAAGACAACAAATAGAAGCACTTGCATTTGAATGAGTTTCAAGCATGCTTGGGTACTCGTGTGATCTGAGTGACTCAGTTTTCGAATACAACTGTCGCGTGGTGCACCGCGACCTCCAGGCACCCCGGAGTTTCTGAAAAAAAATTTTCTGTGATTTTCACGAAACCACTTTTCTTCAACTTGAATTGGGCTAAAAATCCATCACTGAAAATAAAAATTCTCTGAGTAGTGTGGAAATATTGATCCTTACCCTGCCTGGGTTGTCCACTGAGCATTTCCGCGAGCTCTACCTGAAGTTCTCTGGGCATGGGATTTTGACATGTTCCCCAAACCAAAAGGAATGAGTGGGAAACAATCAAGTCAACAGATAGAAGCACTTTCATTTGAATGAGTTTCAAGCATGCTTGGGTACTCGTGTGATCTGAGTGACTCAGTTTTCGAATACAACTGTCGCGTTGTGCACCGCGACCTCCAGGCACCCCGGAGTTTCTGAAAAAAAATTTTCTGCGATTTTCACGAAACCACTTTTCTTCAACTTGAATTGGGCAAAAAATCCATCACTGAAAATAAAAATTCTCTGAATAGTGTGGAAATACTGATCCTTACCCTGCCTGGGTTGTCCACTGAGCATTTCCGCGAGCTCTACCTGAAGTTCTCTGGGCATGGGATTTTGACATGTTCCCCAAACCAAAAGGAATGAGTGGGAAACAATCAAGACAACAGATAGAAGCACTTGCATTTGAATGAGTTTCAAGCATGCTTGGGTACTCGTGTGATCTGAGTGACTAAGTTTTGAAATAGAACTGTCGCGTGGTGCACCGCGACCTCCAGGCACCCCGGAGTTTCTGAAAAAAAAAATTCTGCGATTTTCACGTAATCACTTTTCTTCAACTTGAATTGGGCTAAAAATCCATCACTGAAAATAAAAATTCCCTGAGTAGTGTGGAAATACTGATCCTTACCCTGCCTGGGTTGTCCACTGAGCATTTCCGTGAGCTCTACCTGAAGTTCTCTGGGCCTGGGATTTTGACATGTTCCCCAAACCAAAAGGAATGAGTGGGAAACAATCAAGAAAAGAGATAGAGGCACTTGCATTTGAATGAGTTTCAAGCATGCTTGGGTACTCGTGTGATCTGAGTGACTCAGTTTTGGAATACAACTGTCGCGTGGTGCATCGCGACCTCAAGACACCCCGGAGTTTCTCAAAAAAAATTTTCTGCAATTTTCACGAAACCACTTTTCATCAACTTGAATTGGGCTAAAAATCCATCCCTGAAAATAAAAATTCTCTGAGTAGTGTGGAAATACTGATCCTTACCCTGCCTGGGTTGTCCACTGAGCATTTCCGCGAGCTCTACCTGAAGTTCTCTGGGCATGGGATTTTGACATGTTCCCCAAACCAAAAGGAATGAGTGGGAAACAATCAAGACAACAGATAGAAGCACTTGCATTTGAATGAGTTTCAAGCATGCTTGGGTACTCGTGTGATCTGAGTGATCAGTTTTCGAATACAACTGTCACGTGGTGCACCGCGACCTCCAGGCACCCCGGAGTTTCTGAAAAAAAATTTTCTGCGATTTTCACAAAACCACTTTTCTTCAACTTGAATTGGGCTAAAAATCCATCACTGAAAATAAAAATTCTCTGAGTAGTGTGGAAATACTGATCCTTACCCTGCCTGGGTTGTCCACTGAGCATTTCCGCGAGCTCTACCTGAAGTTCTCTGGGCATGGGATTTTGACATGTTCCCCAAACCAAAAGGAATGAGTGGGAAACAATCAAGACAACAGATAGAAGCACTTGCATTTGAATGAGTTTCAAGCATGCTTGGGTACTCGTGTGATCTGAGTGATCAGTTTTCGAATACAACTGTCACGTGGTGCACCGCGACCTCCAGGCACCCCGGAGTTTCTGAAAAAAAATTTTCTGCGATTTTCACGAAACCACTTTTCTTCAACTTGAATTGGGCTAAAAATCCATCACTGAAAATAAAAATTATCTGAGTAGTGTGGAAATACTGACCCATACCGTGCCTGGGTTGTCCACTGAGCAATTCCGCGAGCTCTACCTGAAGTTCTCTGGGCATGGGATTTTGACATGTTCCCCAAACCAAAAGGAATGAGTGGTTAAACAATCAAGACAACAGATAGAAGCACTTGCATTTGAATGAGTTTCAAGCATGCTTGGGTACTCGTGTGATCTGAGTGACTCAGTTTTGGAATACAACTGTCGCGTGGTGCACCGTGACCTCCAGGCACTCCGGAGTTTCTGAAAAAAAATTTTCTGCGATTTTCACGAAACCACTTTTCTTCAACTTGAATTGGGCTAAAAATCCATCCCTGAAAATAAATATTCTCTGATTAGTGTGGAAATACTGATCCTTACCCTGCCTGGGTTGTCCACTGAGCATTTCCGCGAACTCTACCTGAAGTTCTCTGGGCATGGGATTTTGACATGTTCCCCAAACCAAAAGGAATGAGTGGGAAACAATCAAGACAACAGATAGAAGCACTTGCATTTGAATGAGTTTCAAGCATGCTTGGGTACTCGTGTGATCTGAATGACTCAGTTTTCGAATACAACTGTCACGTGGTGCACCGCGACCTCCAGGCACCCCGGAGTTTCTGAAAAAAAATTTTCTGCGATTTTCACGAAACCACTTTTCTTCAACTTGAATTGGCATAAAAATCCATCACTGAAAATAAAAATTATCTGAGTAGTGTGGAAATACTGACCCATAAGGTGCCTGGGTTGTCCACTGAGCAATTCCGCGAGCTCTACCTGAAGTTCTCTGGGCATGGGATTTTGACATGTTCCCCAAACCAAAAGGAATGAGTGGTTAAACAATCAAGACAACAGATAGAAGCGCTTGCATTTGAATGAGTTTCAAGCATGCTTGGGTACTCGAGTGATCTGAGTGACTCAGTTTTGGAATACAACTATCGCGTGGTGCACCGCGACCTCCAGGCACCCCGGAGTTTCTGAAAAAAAATTTTCTGCTTTTTTCACGAAACCACTTTTCTTCAACTTGAATTGGGCTAAAAATCCATCACTGAAAAAAAAATTCTCTGAGTAGTGTGGAAATACTGATCCATACCGTGCCTGGGTTGTCCACTGAGCATTTCTGCGAGCTCTACCTGAAGTTCTCTGGGCATGGGATTTTGACATGTTCCCCAAACCAAAAGGAATGAGTGGGAAACAATCAAGACAACAGATAGAAGCACTTGCATTTGAATGAGTTTCAAGCATGCTTGGGTACTCGTGTGATCTGAGTGACTCAGTTTTCGAATACAACTGTCGCGTGGTGCACCGCGACCTCCAGGCACCCCGGAGATTCTGAAAAAAAAATTTCTGCGATTTTCACGAAACCACTTTTCTTCAACTTGAATTGGCCTAAAAATCCATCACTGAAAATAAAAATTATCTGAGTAGTGTGGAAATACTGACCCATACCGTGCCTGGGTTGTCCACTGAGCATTTCCGCGAGCTCTACCTGAAGTTCTCTGGGCATGGGATTTTGACATGTTACTCAAAGCAAAAGGAATGAGTGGGAAACAATCAAGACAACAGATAGAAGCACTTGCATTTGAATGAGTTTCAAGCATGCTTGGGTACTCGTGTGATCTGAGTGAATCAGTTTTCGAATACAACTGTCGCGTGGTGCACCGCGACCTAAAGGCACCCCGGAGTTTCTGAAAAAAAATTTTCTGCGATTTTCACGAAACCACTTTTCTTCAACTTGAATTGGGCTAAAAATCCATCCCTGAAAATAAAAATTCTCTGAGTAGTGTGTAAATGCTGATCCTTACCCTGCCTGGGTTGTCCACTGAGCATTTCCCCGAACTCCACCTGAAGTTCTCTGGGCATGGGATTTTGACATGTTCCCCAAACCAAAAGGAATGAGTGGTTAAACAATCAAGACAACAGATAGAAGCACTTGCATTTGAATGAGTTTCAAGCATGCTTGGGTACTCGAGTGATCTGAGTGACTCAGTTTTGGAATATAACTATCGCGTGGTGCACCGCGACCTCCAGGCACCCCGGAGTTTCTGAAAAAAAATTTTCTGCTTTTTTCACGAAACCACTTTTCTTCAACTTGAATTGGGCTAAAAATCCATCACTGAAAAAAAAATTCTCTGAGTAGTGTGGAAATACTGATCCATACCGTGCCTGGGTTGACCACTGAGCATTTCCGCGAGCTCTACCTGAAGTTCTCTGGGCATGGGATTTTGACATGTTCCCCAAACCAAAAGGAATGAGTGGGAAACAATCAAGACAACAGATAGAAGCACTTGCATTTGAATGAGTTTCAAGCATGCTTGGGTACTCGTGTGATCTGAGTGACTCAGTTTTCGAATACAACTGTCGCGTGGTGCACCGCGACCTCCAGGCACCCTGGAGTTTCTGAAAAAAAATTTTCTGCGATTTTCACGAAACCACTTTTCTTCAACTTGAATTGGCCTAAAAATCCATCACTGAAAATAAAAATTATCTGAGTAGTGTGGAAATACTGACCCATACCGTGCCTGGGTTGTCCACTGAGCATTTCCGCGAGCTCTACCTGAAGTTCTCTGGGCATGGGATTTTGACATGTTACTCAAAGCAAAAGGAATGAGTGGGAAACAATCAAGACAACAGATAGAAGCACTTGCATTTGAATGAGTTTCAAGCATGCTTGGGTACTCGTGTGATCTGAGTGAATCAGTTTTCGAATACAACTGTCGCGTGGTGCACCGCGACCTCCAGGCACCCCGGAGTTTCTGAAAAAAAATTTTCTGCGATTTTCACGAAACCACTTTTCTTCAACTTGAATTGGGCTAAAAATCCATCCCTGAAAATAAAAATTCTCTGAGTAGTGTGGAAATACTGATCCTTACCCTACCTGGGTTGTCCACTGAGCATTTCCGCGAGCTCTACCTGAAGTTCTCTGGGCATGGGATTTTGACATATTCCCCAAACCAAAAGGAATGAGTGGTTAAACAATCAAGACAACAGATAGAAGCACTTGCATTTGAATGAGTTTCAAGCATGCTTGGGTACTCGTGTGATCTGAGTGACTCAGTTTTCGAATACAACTGTCGCGTGGTGCACCGCGACCTCCAGGCACTCCGGAGTTTCTGAAAAAAAAATTTCTGCGATTTTCACGAAACCACTTTTCTTCAACTTGAATTGGGCTAAAAATCCATCCCTGAAATTAAAAATTCTCTGAGTAGTGTGTAAATGCTGATCCTTACCCTGCCTGGGTTGTCCACTGAGCATTTCCCCGAGCTCTACCTGAAGTTCTCTGGGCATGGGATTTTGACATGTTCCCCAAACCAAAAGGAATGAGTGGGAAACAATCAAGACAACAGATAGAAGCACTTGCATTTGAATGAGTTTCAAGCATGCTTGGGTACTCGTGTGATCTGAGTGACTCAGTTTATCGAATACAACTGTCGCGCGGTGCACCGCGACCTCCAGGCACCCCGGAGTTTCTGAAAAAAAATTTTCTGCGATTTTCACGAAACCACTTTTCTTCAACTTGAATTGGCCTAAAAATCCATCACTGAAAATAAAAATTATCTGAGAAGTGTGGAAATAGTGACCCATACCGTGCCTGGGTTGTCCACTGAGCAATTCCGCGAGCTCAACCTGAAGTTCTCTGGGCATGGGATTTTGACATGTTCCCCAAACCAAAAGGAATGAGTGGTTAAACAATCAAGACAACAGATAGAAGCTCTTGCATTTGAATGAGTTTCAAGCATGCTTGGGTACTCGTGTGATCTGAGTGACTCAGTTTTGGAATACAACTGTCGCGTGGTGCACCGCGACCTCCAGGCACCCCGGAGTTTCTGAAAAAAAATTTTCTGCGATTTTCACGAAACCACTTTTCTTCAACTTGAATTGGGCTAAAAATCCATCACTGAAAAAAAAATTCTCTGAGTAGTGTGGAAATACTGATCCATACCGTGCCTGGGTTGTCCACTGAGCATTTCCGCGAGCTCTACCTGAAGTTCTCTGGGCATGGGATTTTGACATGTTACCCAAAGCAAAAGGAATGAGTGGGAAACAATCAAGACAACAGATAGAAGCACTTGCATTTGAATGAGTTTCAAGCATGCTTGGGTACTCGTGTGATCTGTGTGAATCAGTTTTCGAATACAACTGTCGCGTGGTGCACCGCGACCTCCAGGCACCCCGGAGTTTCTGAAAAAAAATTTTCTGCGATTTTCACGAAACCACTTTTCTTCAACTTGAATTGGGCTAAAAATCCATCCCTGAAAATAAAAATTCTCTGAGTAGTGTGTAAATGCTGATCCTTACCCTGCCTGGGTTGTCCACTGAGCATTTCCCCGAACTCCACCTGAAGTTCTCTGGGCATGGGATTTTGACATGTTCCCCAAACCAAAAGGAATGAGTGGGAAACAATCAAGACAACAGATAGAAGCACTTGCATTTGAATGAGTTTCAAGCATGCTTGGGTACTCGTGTGATCTGAGTGACTCAGTTTTGGAATACAACTGTCGCGTGGTGCACCGCGACCTCCAGGCACCCCGGAGTTTCTGAAAAAAAATTTTCTGCGATTTTCACGAAACCACTTTTCTTCAACTTGAATTGGGCTAAAAATCCATCACTGAAAATTAAAATTCTCTGAGTAGTGTGGAAATGCTGATCCTTACCCTGCCTGGGTTGTCCACTGAGCATTTCCGCGAGCTCTACCTGAAGTTCTCTGGGCATGGGATTTTGACATGTTCCCCAAATCAAAAGGAATGAGTGGAAAACAATCAAGACAACAGATAGAAGCACTTGCATTTGAATGAGTTTCAAGCATGCTTGGGTACTCGTGTGATCTGAGTGACTCAGTTTTCGAATACAACTGTCGCGTGGTGCACCGCGACCTCCAGGCACCCCGGAGTTTCTGAAAAAAAATTTTCTGCAATTTTCACGAAACCACTTTTCATCAAATTGAATTGGGCTAAAAATCCATCACTGAAAATAAATATTCTCTGAGAAGTGTGGAAATGCTGATCCTTACCCTACCTGGGTTGTCCACTGAGCATTTCCGCGAGCTCTACCTGAAGTTCTCTGGGCATGGGATTTTGACATGTTCCCCAAACCAAAAGGAATGAGTGGGAAACAATCAAGAAAACAGATAGAGGCACTTGCATTTGAATGAGTTTCAAGCATACTTGGGTACTCGTGTGATTTGAGTGACTCAGTTTTATAATACAACTGTCGCGTGGTGCACCGCGACCTCCAGGCACCCCGGAGTTTCTGAAAAAAAATTTTCTGCGATTTTCACGAAACCACTTTTCTTCAACTTGAATTGGGCTAAAAATCCATCCCTGAAAATAAAAATTCTCTGAGTAGTGTGTAAATGCTGATCCTTACCCTGCCTGGGTTGTCCACTGAGCATTTCCCCGAACTCCACCTGAAGTTCTCTGGGCATGGGATTTTGACATGTTCCCCAAACCAAAAGGAATGAGTGGGAAACAATCAAGAAAACAGATAGAAGCACTTGCATTTGAATGAGTTTCAAGCATGCTTGGGTACTCGTGTGATCTGAGTGACTCAGTTTTGGAATACAACTGTCGCGTGCTGCACCGCGACCTCCAGGCACCCCGGAGTTTCTGAAAAAAAATTTTCTGCGATTTTCAAGAAACCACTTTTCTTCAACTTGAATTGGGCTAAAAATCCATCACTGAAAATAAAAATTCTCTGAGTAGTGTGGAAATACTGATCCTTACCCTGCATGGGTTGTCCACTGAGCATTTCTGCGAGCTCTACCTGAAGTTCTCTGGGCATGGGATTTTGACATGTTCCCCAAACCAAAAGGAATGAGTGGGAAACAATCAAGACAACAGATAGAAGCACTTGCATTTGAATGAGTTTCAAGGATGCTGGGTACTCGTGTGATCTGAGTGACTCAGTTTTGGAATACAAGTGTCGCGTGGTGCACCGCGACCTCCAGGCACCCCGGAGTTTCTGAAAAAAAATTAAATGCAATTTTCACAAAACCACTTTTCATCAACTTGAATTGGGCTAAAAATCCATCCCTGAAAATAAATATTCTCTGAGTAGTGTGGAAATGCTGATCCTTACCCTACCTGGAGTGTCCACTGAGCATTTCTGCGAACTCTACTTGAAGTTCTCTGGGCATGGGATTTTGACATGTTACCCAAACCAAAAGGAATGAGTGGGAAACAATCAAGACAACAGATAGAAGCACTTGCATTTGAATGAGTTTCAAGCATGCTTGGGTACCCGTGTGATCTGAGTGACTCAGTTTTCGAATACAACTGTCGCGTGGTGCACCGCGACCTCCAGGCACCCCGGAGTTTCTGAAAAAAAAATTTCTGCGATTTTCATGAAACCACTTTTCTTCAATTTGAATTGAGCTAAAAATCCATCCCAGAAAATAAAAATTCTCTGAGTAGTGTGTAAATGCTGATCCTTACCCTGCCTGGGTTGTCCACCGAGCATTTCCCCGAACTCAACCTGAAGTTCTCTGGGCATGGGATTTTGACATGTTACCCAAACCAAAATGAATGAGTGGGAAACAATCAAGACAACAGATAGAAGCACTTGCATTTGAATGAGTTTCAAGCATGCTTGGGTACTCGTGTGATCTGAGCGACTCAGTTTTCGAATACAACTGTCACGTGGTGCACCGCGACCTCCAGGCATCCCGGAGTTTCTGAAAAAAAATTTTCTGCGATTTTCACGAAACCACTTTTCTTCAACTTGAATTGGGCTAAAAATCCATCCCTGAAAATAAAAATTCTCTGAGTAGTGTGGAAATACTGATCCTTACCCTGCCTGGGTTGTCCACTGAGCATTTCCGCGAGCTCTCCTGAAGTTCTCTGGGCATGGGATTTTGACATGTTCCCCAAACCAAAAGGAATGAGTGGGAAACAATCAAGACAACAGATAAAAGCACTTGCATTTGAATGAGTTTCAAGCATGCTTGGGTACTCGTGTGATCTGAGTGACTCAGTTTTCGAATACAACTGTCGCGTGGTGCACCGCGACCTCCAGGCACCCCGGAGTTTCTGAAAAAAAAATTTCTGCGATTTTCACGAAACCACTTTTCTTCAACTTGAATTGGGCTAAAAATCCATTACTGAAAAAAAAATTCTCTGAGTAGTGTGGAAATGCTGATCCTTGCCCTGCCTGGGTTGTCCACTGAGCATTTCCCCGAACTCTACCTGAGGTTTTCTGGGCATGGGATTTAGACATGTTCCCCAAACCAAAAGGAATGAGTGGGAAACAATCAAGAAAACAGATAGAGGCACTTGCATTTGAATGAGTTTCAAGCATGCTTGGGTACTCGTGTGATCTGAGTGACTCAGTTTTCTAATACAACTGTCGCGTGGTGCACCGCGACCTCCAGGCACCCCGGAGTTTCTGAAAAAAAATTTTCTGCGATTTTCACGAAACCACTTTTCTTCAACTTGAATTGGGCTAAAAATCCATCCCTGAAAATAAAAATTCTCTGAGTAGTGTGTAAATGCTGATCCTTACCCTGCCTGGGTTGTCCACTGAGCATTTCCCCGAACTCCACCTGAAGTTCTCTGGGCATGGGATTTTGACATGTTCCCCAAACCAAAAGGAATGAGTGGGAAACAATCAAGACAACAGATAGAAGCACTTGCATTTGAATGAGTTTCAAGCATGCTTGGGTACTCGTGTGATCTGAGTGACTCAGTTTTGGAATACAACTGTCGCGTGGTGCACCGCGACCTCCAGGCACCCCGGAGTTTCTGAAAAAAAATTTTCTGCGATTTTCACGAAACCACTTTTCTTCAACTTGAATTGGGCTAAAAATCCATCACTGAAAAAAAAATTCTCTGAGTAGTGTGGAAATACTGATCCATACCGTGCCTGGGTTGTCCACTGAGCATTTCCGTGAGCTCTACCTGAAGTTCTCTGGGCATGGGATTTTGACATGTTACCCAAAGCAAAAGGAATGAGTGGGAAACAATCAAGACAACAGATAGAAGCACTTGCATTTGAATGAGTTTCAAGCATGCTTGGGTACTCGTGTGATCTGTGTGAATCAGTTTTCGAATACAACTGTCGCGTGGTGCACCGCGACCTCCAGGCACCCCGGAGTTTCTGAAAAAAAATTTTCTGCGATTTTCACGAAACCACTTTTCTTCAACTTGAATTGGGCTAAAAATCCATCCCTGAAAATAAAAATTCTCTGAGTAGTGTGTAAATGCTGATCCTTACCCTGCCTGGGTTGTCCACTGAGCATTTCCCCGAACTCCACCTGAAGTTCTCTGGGCATGGGATTTTGACATGTTCCCCAAACCAAAAGGAATGAGTGGGAAACAATCAAGACAACAGATAGAAGCACTTGCATTTGAATGAGTTTCAAGCATGCTTGGGTACTCGTGTGATCTGAGTGACTCAGTTTTGGAATACAACTGTCGCGTGGTGCACCGCGACCTCCAGGCACCCCGGAGTTTCTGAAAAAAAATTTTCTGCGATTTTCACGAAACCACTTTTCTTCAACTTGAATTGGGCTAAAAATCCATCACTGAAAATTAAAATTCTCTGAGTAGTGTGGAAATGCTGATCCTTACCCTGCCTGGGTTGTCCACTGAGCATTTCCGCGAGCTCTACCTGAAGTTCTCTGGGCATGGGATTTTGACATGTTCCCCAAATCAAAAGGAATGAGTGGAAAACAATCAAGACAACAGATAGAAGCACTTGCATTTGAATGAGTTTCAAGCATGCTTGGGTACTCGTGTGATCTGAGTGACTCAGTTTTCGAATACAACTGTCGCGTGGTGCACCGCGACCTCCAGGCACCCCGGAGTTTCTGAAAAAAAATTTTCTGCAATTTTCACGAAACCACTTTTCATCAAATTGAATTGGGCTAAAAATCCATCACTGAAAATAAATATTCTCTGAGAAGTGTGGAAATGCTGATCCTTACCCTACCTGGGTTGTCCACTGAGCATTTCCGCGAGCTCTACCTGAAGTTCTCTGGGCATGGGATTTTGACATGTTCCCCAAACCAAAAGGAATGAGTGGGAAACAATCAAGAAAACAGATAGAGGCACTTGCATTTGAATGAGTTTCAAGCATACTTGGGTACTCGTGTGATTTGAGTGACTCAGTTTTATAATACAACTGTCGCGTGGTGCACCGCGACCTCCAGGCACCCCGGAGTTTCTGAAAAAAAATTTTCTGCGATTTTCACGAAACCACTTTTCTTCAACTTGAATTGGGCTAAAAATCCATCCCTGAAAATAAAAATTCTCTGAGTAGTGTGGAAATACTGATCCTTACCCTGCCTGGGTTGTCCACTGAGCATTTCCGCGAGCTCTCCTGAAGTTCTCTGGGCATGGGATTTTGACATGTTCCCCAAACCAAAAGGAATGAGTGGGAAACAATCAAGACAACAGATAGAAGCACTTGCATTTGAATGAGTTTCAAGCATACTTGGGTACTCGTGTGATCTGAGTGACTCAGTTTTCGAATACAACTGTCGCGTGGTGCACCGCGACCTCCAGGCACCCCGGAGTTTCTGAAAAAAAAATTTCTGCGATTTTCATGAAACCACTTTTCTTCAATTTGAATTGAGCTAAAAATCCATCCCAGAAAATAAAAATTCTCTGAGTAGTGTGTAAATGCTGATCCTTACCCTGCCTGGGTTGTCCACCGAGCATTTCCCCGAACTCTACCTGAAGTTCTCTGGGCATGGAATTTTGACATGTTCCCCAAACCAAAAGGAATGAGTGGGAAACAATCAAGACAACAGATAGAAGCACTTGCATTTGAATGAGTTTCAAGCATTCTTGGGTACTCGTGTGATCTGAGCGACTCAGTTTTGAAATACAACTGTCGCGTGGTGCATCGCGACCTCAAGGCACCCCGGAGATTTTGAAAAAAAATTTTCTGCAATTTTCACGAGACCACTTTTCATCAACTTGAATTGGGCTAAAAATCCATCCCTGAAAATAAATATTCTCTGAGTAGTGTGGAAATGCTGATCCTTACCCTACCTGGGGTGTCCACTGAGCATTTCCGCGAACTCTACTTGAAGTTCTCTGGGCATGGGATTTTGACATGTTCCCCAAACCAAAAGGAATGAGTGGGAAACAATCAAGACAACAGATAGAAGCACTTGCATTTGAATGAGTTTCAAGCATGCTTGGGTACTCGTGTGATCTGAGTGACTCAGTTTTCGAATACAACTGTCGCGTGGTGCACCGCGACCTCCAGGCACCCCGGAGTTTCTGAAAAAAAATTTTCTGCGATTTTCACGAAACCACTTTTCTTCAACTTGAATTGGGCTAAAAATCCATCACTGAAAATAAAAATTCTCTGAGTAGTGTGTAAATACTGATCCTTACCCTGCCTGGGTTGTCCACTGAGCATTTCCGCGAGCTCTACCTGAAGTTCTCTGGGCATGGGATTTTGACATGTTCCCCAAACCAAAAGGAATGAATGGGAAACAATCAAGACAACAGATAGAAGCACTTGCATTTGAATGAGTTTCAAGCATGCTTAGGTACTCGTGTGATCTGAGTGACTCAGTTTTTGAATACAAGTGTCGCGTGGTGCACCGCGACCTCCAGGCACCCCGGAGTTTCTGAAAAAAAATTTTCTGCAATTTTCACGAAACCACTTTTCATCAACTTGAATTGGGCTAAAAATCCATCCCTGAAAATAAATATTCTCTGAGTAGTGTGGAAATGCTGATCCTTACCCTACCTGGGGTGTCCACTGAGCATTTCCGCGAACTCTACTTGATGTTCTCTGGGCATGGGATTTTGACATGTTCCCCAAACCAAAAGGAATGAGTGGGAAACAATCAAGACAACAGATAGAAGCACTTGCATTTGAATGAGTTTCAAGCATGCTTGGGTACTCGTGTGATCTGAGTGACTCAGTTTTCGAATACAACTGTCGCGTGGTGCACCGCGACCTCCAGGCACCCCGGAGTTTCTGAAAAAAAATTTTCTGCGATTTTCACGAAACCACTTTTCTTCAACTTGAATTGGGCTAAAAATCCATCACTGAAAATAAAAATTCTCTGAGTAGTGTGGAAATACTGATCCTTACCCTGCCTGGGTTGTCCACTGAGCATTTCCGCGAGCTCTACCTGAAGTTCTCTGGGCATGGGATTTAGACATGTTCCCCAAACCAAAAGGAATGAGTGGGAAACAATCAAGAAAACAGATAGAGGCACTTGCATTTGAATTAGTTTCAAGCATGCTTGGGTACTCGTGTGATCTGAGTGACTCAGTTTTCTAATACTACTGTCGTGTGGTGCACCGCGACCTCCAGGCACCCCGGAGTTTCTGAAAAAAAATTTTCTGCGATTTTCAAGAAACCACTTTTCTTCAACTTGAATTGGGCTAAAAATCCATCACTGAAAATAAAAATTCTCTGAGTAGTGTGGAAATACTGATCCTTACCCTGCCTGGGTTGTCCACTGAGCATTTCCGCGAGCTCTACCTGAAGTTCTCTGGGCATGGGATTTTGACATGTTCCCCAATCCAAAAGGAATGAGTGGGAAACAATCAAGACAACAGATAGAAGCACTTGCATTTGAATGAGTTTCAAGCATGCTGGGTACTCGTGTGATCTGAGTGACTCAGTTTTGGAATACAAGTGTCGCGTGGTGCACCGCGACCTCCAGCCACCCCGGAGTTTCTGAAAAAAAATTTTCTGCAATTTTCACGAAACCTCTTTTCATCAACTTGAATTGGGCTAAAAATCCATCCCTGAAAATAAATATTCTCTGAGTAGTGTGGAAATGCTGATCCTTACCCTACCTGGAGTGTCCACTGAGCATTTCCGCGAACTCTACATGAAGTTCTCTGGGCATGGGATTTTGACATGTTACCCAAACCAAAAGGAATGAGTGGGAAACAATCAAGACAACAGATAGAAGCACTTGCATTTGAATGAGTTTCAAGCATGCTTGGGTACTCGTGTGATCTGAGTGACTCAGTTTTCGAATACAACTGTCGCGTGGTGCACCGCGACCTCCAGGCACCCCGGAGTTTCTGAAAAAAAATTTTCTGCGATTTTCACGAAACCACTTTTCTTCAACTTGAATTGAGCTAAAAATCCATCCCTGAAAATAAAAATTCTCTGAGTAGTGTGGAAATGCTGATCCTTACCCTGCCTGGGTTGTCTACCGAGCATTTCCCCGAACTCTACTTGAAGTTCTCTGGGCATGGGATTTTGACATGTTCCCCAAACCAAAAGGAATGAGTGGGAAACAATCAAGACAACAGATAGAAGCACTTGCATTTGAATGAGTTTCAAGCATGCTTGGGTACTCGTGTGATCTGAGTGACTCAGTTTTCGAATACAACTGTCGCGTGGTGCACCGCGACCTCCAGGCACCCCGGAGTTTCTGAAAAAAAATTTTCTGCGATTTTCACGAAACCACTTTTCTTCAACTTGAATTGGGCTAAAAATCCAACACTGAAAATAAAAATTCTCTGAGTAGTGTGTAAATGCTGATCCTTACCCTGCCTGGGTTGTCCACTGAGCATTTCCGCGAGCTCTACCTGAAGTTCTCTGGGCATGGGATTTAGACATGTTCCCCAAACCAAAAGGAATGAGTGGGAAACAATCAAGAAAACAGATAGAGGCACTTGCATTTGAATGAGTTTCAAGCATGCTTGGGTACTCGTGTGATCTGAGTGACTCAGTTTTAAAATACAACTGTCGCGTGGTGTATCTCAACCTCAAGGCACCCCGGAGTTTCTGAAAAAAAATTTTCTGCAATTTTCACGAAACCACTTTTCATCAACTTGAATTGGGCTAAAAATCGATCCCTGAAAATAAAAATTCTCTGAGTAGTGTGGAAATGCTGATCCTTACCCTGCCTGGGTTGTCCACCGAGCATTTCCCCGAACTCCACCTGAAGTTCTCTGGGCATGGGATTTTGACATGTTCCCCAAACCAAAAGGAATGAGTGGGGAACAATCAAGAAAAGAGATAGAGGCACTTGCATTTGAATGAGTTTCAAGCATGCTTGGGTACTCGTGTGATCTGAGTGACTCAGTTTTAAAATACAACTGTCGCGTGGTGCATAGCGACCTCAAGGCACCCCGGAGTTTCTGAAAAAAATTTTCTACGATTTTCACGAAACCACTTTTCTTCAACTTGAATTGGGCTAAAAATCCATCACTGAAAATAAAAATTCTCTGAGTAGTGTGTAAATGCTGATCCTTACCCTGCCTGGGTTGTCCACTGAGCATTTCCGCGAGCTCTACCTGGCGTTCTCTGGGCATGGGATTTTGACATGTTCCCCAAACTAAAAGGAATGAGTGGGAAACAATCAAGACAACAGATAGAAGCACTTGCATTTGAATGAGTTTCAAGCATGCTTGGGTACTCGTGTGATCTGAGTGACTCAGTTTTCGAATACAACTGTCGCGTGGTGCACCGCGACCTCCAGGCACCCCGGAGTTTCTGAAAAAAAAATTTCTGCGATTTTCACGAAACCACTTTTCTTCAACTTGAATTGGGCTAAAAATCCATCACTGAAAATAAAAATTCTCTGAGTAGTGTGGAAATACTGATCCTTACTCTGCCTGGGTTGAACACTGAGCATTTCCCCGAACTCTACCTGAAGTTCTCTGGGCATGGGATTTTGTCATGTTCCCCAAACCAAAAGGAATGAGTGGGAAACAATCAAGACAAGAGATAGAGGCACTTGCATTTGAATGAATTTCAAGCATGCTTGGGTACTCGTGTGATCTGAGTGACTCAGTTTTCGAATACAACTGTCGCGTGGTGCACCGCGACCTCCAGGCACCCCGGAGTTTCTGAAAAAAAATTTTCTGCGATTTTCACGAAACCACATTTCTTCAACTTGAATTGGGCTAAAAATCCATCCCTGAAAATAAATAATCTCTGAGTAGTGTGTAAATGCTGATCCTTACCCTGCCTGGGTTGTCCACTGAGCATTTCCCCGAACTCTACATGAAGTTCTCTGGGCATGGGATTTTGACATGTTCCCCAAACTAAAAGGAATGAGTGGGAAACAATCAAGACAACAGATAGAAGCACTTGCATTTGAATGAGTTTCAAGCATGCTTGGGTACTCGTGTGATCTGAGTGACTCAGTTTTGGAATACAACTGTCGCGTGGTGCATCACGACCTTAAGGCACCCCGGAGTTTCTCAAAAAAAATTTTCTGCAATTTTCACGAAACCAGTTTTCATCAACTTGAATTGGGCTAAAAATCCATCACTGAAAATAAAAATTCTCTGAGTAGTGTGGAAATACTGATCCTTACCCTGCCTGGCTTGTCCACTGAGCATTTCCGCGAGCTCTACCTGAAGTTCTCTGGGCATGGGATTTTGACATGTTCCCCAAACCAAAAGGAATGAGTGGGAAACAATCAAGACAACAGATAGAAGCACTTGCATTTAAATGAGTTTCAAGCATGCTTAGGTACTCGTGTGATCTGAGTGACTCAGTTTTCGAATACAACTGTCGCGTGGTGCACCGCGACCTCCAGGCACCCCGGAGTTTCTGAAAAAAAATTTTCTGCGATTTTCACGAAACCACTTTTCTTCAACTTGAATTGGGCTAAAAATCCATCACTGAAAATTAAAATTCTCTGAGTAGTGTGGAAATACTGATCCTTACCCTGCCTGGGTTGTCCACTGAGCATTTCCGCGAGCTCTACCTGAAGTTCTCTGGGCATGGGATTTTGACATGTTCCCCAAACCAAAAGGAATGAGTGGGAAACAATCAAGACAACAGATAGAAGCACTTGCATTTGAATGAGTTCAAGCATGCTTGGGTACTCGTGTGATCTGAGTGACTCAGTTTTGGAATACAACTCTCGCGCGGTGCACCGCGACCTCCAGGCACCCCGGAGTTTCTGAAAACAAATTTTCTGCAATTTTCACGAAACCACTTTTCTTCAACTTGAATTGGGTTAAAAATCCATCACTGAAAATAAAAATTCTCTGAGTAGTGTGTAAATGCTGATCCTTACCCTGCCTGGGTTGTCCACTGAGCATTTCCCCGAACTCCACCTGAAGTTCTCTGGGCATGGGATTTTGACATGTTCCCCAAACCAAAAGGAATGAGTGGGAAACAATCAAGAAAAGAGATAGAGGCACTTGCATTTGAATGAGTTTCAAGCATGCTTGGGTACTCGTGTGATCTGAGTGACTCAGTTTTCGAATACATCTGTCGCGTGGTGCACCACGACCTCAAGGCACCCCGGAGTTTCTCAAAAAAAATTTTCTGCAATTTTCACGAAACCACTTTTCTTCAACTTGAATTGGGCTAAAAATCCTTCACTGAAAATAAAAATTCTCTGAGTAGTGTGGAAATACTGATCCTTACCCTGCCTGGGTTGTCCACTGAGCATTTCCGCGAGCTCTACCTGAAGTTCTCTGGGCACGGGATTTTGACATGTTCCCCAAACCAAAAGGAATGAGTGGGAAACAATCAAGACAACAGATAGAAGCACTTGCATTTGAATGAGTTTCAAGCATGCTTGGGTACTCGTGTGATCTGAGTGACTCAGTTTTCGAATACAACTGTCGCGTGGTGCACCGCGACCTCCAGGCACCCCGGAGTTTCTGAAAAAAAATTTTCTGCGATTTTCACGAAACCACTTTTCTTCAACTTGAATTGGGCTAAAAATCCATCCCTGAAAATAAAAATTCTCTGAGTAGTGTGGAAATACTGATCCATACCGTTCCTGGGTTGTCCACTGAGCATTTCCGCGATCTCTACCTGAAGTTCTTTGGGCATGGGATTTTGACATGTTCCCCAAACCAAAAGGAATGAGTGGGAAACAATCAAGACAACAGATAAAAGCACTTGCATTTGAATGAGTTTCAAGCATGCTTGGGTACTCGTGTGATCTGAGTGACTAAGTTTTGGAATACAACTGTCGCGTGGTGCACCGTGACCTCCAGGCACCCCGGAGTTTCTGAAAAAAAAATTTCTGCGATTTTCACGAAACCACTTTTCTTCAACTTGAATTCGGCTAAAAATCCATCCCTGAAAATAAAAATTCTCTGAGTAGTGTGTAAATGCTGATCCTTACCCTGCCTGGGTTGTCCACTGAGCATTTCCCCGAACTCTACCTGAAGTTCTTTGGGCATGGGATTTTGAGATGTTACCCAAACCAAAAGGAATGAGTGGGAAACAATCAAGACAACATATAGAAGCACTTGCATTTGAATGAGTTTCAAGCATGCTTGGGTACTCGTGTGATCTGAGTGACTCAGTTTTCGAATACAACTGTCGCGTGGTGCACCGCGACCTCCAGGCACCCCGGAGTTTCTGAAAAAAAATTTTCTGCGATTTTCACGAAACCACTTTTCTTCAAGTTGAATTGGTCTAAAAATCCATCACTGAAAATAAAAATTCTCTGAGTAGTGTATAAATGCTGATCCTTACCCTGCCTGGGTTGTCCACTGAGCATTTCCCCTAACTCTACCTGAAGTTCTCTGGGCATGGGATTTTGACATGTTCCCCAAACCAAAAGGAATGAGTGGGAAACAATCAAGACAACAGATAGAAGCACTTGCATTTGAATGAGTTTCAAGCATGCTTGGGTACTCGTGTGATCTGAGTGACTCAGTTTTCGAATACAACTGTCGCGTGGTGCACCGCGACCTCCAGGCACCCCGGAGTTTCTGAAAAAAAATTTTCTGCGATTTTCACGAAACCACTTTTCTTCAACTTGAATTGGGCTAAAAATCCATCCCTGAAAATAAAAATTCTCTGAGTAGTGTGGAAATACTGATCCATACCGTTCCTGGGTTGTCCACTGAGCATTTCCGCGATCTCTACCTGAAGTTCTCTGGGCATGGGATTTTGACATGTTCCCCAAACCAAAAGGAATGAGTGGGAAACAATCAAGACAACAGATAAAAGCACTTGCATTTGAATGAGTTTCAAGCATGCTTGGGTACTCGTGTGATCTGAGTGACTAAGTTTTGGAATACAACTGTCGCGTGGTGCACCGTGACCTCCAGGCACCCCGGAGTTTCTGAAAAAAAAATTTCTGCGATTTTCACGAAACCACTTTTCTTCAACTTGAATTCGGCTAAAAATCCATCCCTGAAAATAAAAATTCTCTGAGTAGTGTGTAAATGCTGATCCTTACCCTGCCTGGGTTGTCCACTGAGCATTTCCCCGAACTCTACCTGAAGTTCTTTGGGCATGGGATTTTGAGATGTTACCCAAACCAAAAGGAATGAGTGGGAAACAATCAAGACAACATATAGAAGCACTTGCATTTGAATGAGTTTCAAGCATGCTTGGGTACTCGTGTGATCTGAGTGACTCAGTTTTCGAATACAACTGTCGCGTGGTGCACCGCGACCTCCAGGCACCCCGGAGTTTCTGAAAAAAAATTTTCTGCGATTTTCACGAAACCACTTTTCTTCAAGTTGAATTGGGCTAAAAATCCATCACTGAAAATAAAAATTCTCTGAGTAGTGTATAAATGCTGATCCTTACCCTGCCTGGGTTGTCCACTGAGCATTTCCCCTAACTCTACCTGAAGTTCTCTGGGCATGGGATTTTGACATGTTCCCCAAACCAAAAGGAATGAGTGGGAAACAATCAAGACAACAGATAGAGGCACTTGCATTTGAATGAGTTTCAAGCATGCTTGGGTACTCGTGTGATCTGAGTGACTCAGTTTTCGAATACAACTGTCGCGTGGTGCACCGCGACCTCCAGGCACCACGGAGTTTCTGAAAAAAAATTTTCTGTGATTTTCACGAAACCACTTTTCTTCAACTTGAATTGGGCTAAAAATCCATCACTGAAAATAAAAATTCTCTGAGTAGAGTGTAAATGCTGATCCTTACCCTGCCTGGGTTGTCCACTGAGCATTTCCCCGAACTCTACCTGAAGTTTTCTGGGCATGGGATTTTGACATGTTCCCCAAACCAAAAGGAATGAGTGGGAAACAATCAAGACAACAGATAGAAGCACTTGCATTTGAATGAGTTTCAAGCATGCTTGGGTACTCGTGTGATCTAAGTGACTCAGTTGTCGAATACAATTGTTGCGTGGTGCACCGCGACCATCAGGCACCCCGGAGTTTCTGAAAAAAAATTTTCTGCGATTTTCACGAAACCACTTTTCTTCAACTTGAATTGGGCTAAAAATCCATCCCTGAAAATAAAAATTCGCTGAGTAGTGTGTAAATGCTGATCCTTACCCTGCCTGGGTTGTCCACTGAGTATTTCCCCGAACTCTACCTGAAGTTCTCTGGGCATGGGATTTTGAGATGTTACCCAAACCAAAAGGAATGAGTGGGAAACAATCAAGACAACAGATAGAAGCACTTGCATTTGAATGAGTTTCAAGCATGCTTGGGTACTCGTGTGATCTGAGTGACTCAGTTTTCGAATACAACTGTCGCGTGGTGCATCGCGACATCCAGGCACCCCGGAGTTTCTGAAAAAAAATTTTCTGCGATTTTCACTAAACCACTTTTCTTCAACTTGAATTGGGCTAAAAATCCTTCACTGAAAATAAAAATTCTCTGAGTAGTGTGGAAATACTGATCCTTACCCTGCCTGGGTTGTCCACTGAGCATTTCCGCGAGCTCTACCTGAAGTTCTCTGGACATGGGATTTTGACATGTTCCCCAAACCAAAAGGAATGAGTGGGAAACAATCAAGACAACAGATAGAAGCACTTGCATTTGAATGAGTTTCAAGCATGCTTGGGTACTCGTGTGATCTGAGTGACTCAGTTTTAAATACAACTCTCGCGTGGTGCACCGCGACCTCAAGGCACCCCGGAGTTTCTGAAAAAAAAATTTCTGCGATTTTCACGAAACCACTTTTCTTCAACTTGAATTGGGCTAAAAATCCATCCCTGAAAATAAAAATTTTCTGAGTAGTGTGTAAATGCTGATCCTTACCCTGCCTGGGTTGTCCACTGAGCATTTCCCCGAACTCTACCTGAAGTTCTCTGGGCATGGGATTTTGAGATGTTACCCAAACCAAAAGGAATGAGTGGGAAACAATCAAGACAACAGATAGAAGCACTTGCATTTGAATGAGTTTCAAGCATGCTTGGGTACTCGTGTGATCTGAGTGACTCAGTTTTCGAATACAACTGTCGCGTGGTGCATCGCGACATCCAGGCACCCCGGAGTTTCTGAAAAAAAATTTTCTGCGATTTTCACTAAACCACTTTTCTTCAACTTGAATTGGGCTAAAAATCCTTCACTGAAAATAAAAATTCTCTGAGTAGTGTGGAAATACTGATCCTTACCCTGCCTGGGTTGTCCACTGAGCATTTCCGCGAGATCTACCTGAAGTTCTCTGAGCATGGGATTTTGACATGTTCCCCAAACCAAAAGGAATGAGTGGGAAACAATCAAGACAACAGATAGAAGCACTTGCATTTGAATGAGTTTCAAGCATGCTTGGGTACTCGTGTGATCTGAGTGACTCAGTTTTCGAATACAACTGTCGCGTGGTGCACCGCGACCTCCAGGCACCCCGGAGTTTCTGAAAAAAAATTTTCTGCGATTTTCACGAAACCACTTTTCTTCAACTTGAATTGGGCTAAAAATCCATCCCTGAAAATAAAAATTTTCTGAGTTGTGTGTAAATGCTGATCCTTACCCTGCCTGGGTTGTCCACTGAGCATTTCCCCGAACTCTACCTGAAGTTCTCTGGGCATGGGATTTTGACATGTTCCCCAAACCAAAAGGAATGAGTGGGAAACAATCAAGACAACAGATAGAAGCACTTGCATTTGAATGAGTTTCAAGCATGCTTGGGTACTCGTGTGATCTGAGTGACTCAGTTTTCGAATACAACTGTCGCGTGGTGCACCACGACCTCCAGGCACCCCGGAGTTTCTGAAAAAAAATTTTCTGCGATTTTCACGAAACCACTTTTCTTCAACTTGAATTGGGCTAAAAATCCATCATTGAAAATAAAAATTCTCTGAGTAGTGTGGAAATACTGATCCATACCCTGCCTGGGTTGTCCACTGAGCATTTCCGCGAGCTCTACCTGAAGTTCTCTGGGCATGGGATTTTGACATGTTCCCCAAACCAAAAGGAATGAGTGGGAAACTATCAAGACAACAGATAGAAGCACTTGCATTTGAATGAGTTTCAAGCATGCTTGGGTACTCGTGTGATCTGAGTGACTCAGTTTTCGAATACAACTGTCGCGTGGTGCACCGCGACCTCCAGGCACCACGGAGTTAATGAAAAAAAATTTTCTGCGATTTTCACGAAACCACTTTTCTTCAACTTGAATTGGGCTAAAAATCCATCACTGAAAATAAAAATTCTCTGAGTAGTGTGGAAATACTGATCCATACCCTGCCTGGGTTGTCCACTGAGCATTTCCGCGAGCTCTACCTGAAGTTCTCTGGGCATGGGATTTTGACATGTTCCCCAAACCAAAAGGAATGAGTGGGAAACTATCAAGACAACAGATAGAAGCACTTGCATTTGAATGAGTTTCAAGCATTCTTGGGTACTCGTGTGATCTGAGTGACTCAGTTTTCGAATACAACTGTCGCGTGGTGCACCGCGACCTCCAGGTACCACGGAGTTAATGAAAAAAAATTTTCTGCGATTTTCACGAAACCACTTTTCTTCAACTTGAATTTGGCTAAAAATCCATCACTGAAAATAAAAATTCTCTGAGTAGTGTGGAAATAGTGATCCTTACCCTGCCTGGGTTGTCCACTGAGTATTTCCGCGAGCTCTACCTGAAGTTCTCTGGGCATGGGATTTTGACATGTTCCCCAAACCAAAAGGAATGAGTGGGAAACAATCAAGACAACAGATAGAAGCACTTGCATTTGAATGAGTTTCAAGCATGCTTGGGTACTCGTGTGATCTGAGTGTCTCAGTTTTGGAATACAACTGTCGCGTGGTGCACCGCGACCTCCAGGCACCCCGGAGTTTCTGAAAAAAAATTTTCTGCGATTTTCACGAAACCACTTTTCTTCAACTTGAATTGGGCTAAAAATCCATCACTGAAAATAAAAATTCTCTGAGTAGTGTGGAAATACTGATCCTTACCCTGCCTGGGTTGACCACTGAGCAATTCCGCGAGCTCTACCTGAAGTTCTCTGGGCATGGGATTTTGACATGTTCCCCAAACCAAAAGGAATGAGTGGGAAACAATCAAGACAACAGATAGAAGCACTTGCAATTGAATGAGTTTCAAGCATGCTTGGGTACTCGTGTGATCTGAGTGACTCAGTTTTCGAATACAACTGTCGCGTGGTGCATCGCGACATCCAGGCACCCCGGAGTTTCTGAAAAAAAATTTTCTGCGATTTTCACGAAACCACTTTTCTTCAAGTTGAATTGGGCTAAAAATCCATCACTGAAAATAAAAATTCTCTGAGTAGTGTGGAAATACTGATCCATACCGTACCTGGGTTGTCCACTGAGCATTTCCGCGAGCTCTACCTGAAGATCTCTGGGCATGGGATTTTGACATGTTCCCCAAACCAAAAGGAATGAATGGGAAACAATCAAGACAACAGATAGAAGCACTTGCATTTGAATGAGTTTCAAGCATGCTTGGGTACTCGTGTGATCTGAGTGACTCAGTTTTCGAATACAACTGTCGCGTGGTGCACCGCGACCTCCAGGCACCCCGGAGTTTCTGAAAAAAAATTTTCTGCGATTTTCACGAAACCACTTTTCTTCAACTTGAATTGGGCTAAAAATCCATCATTGAAAATAAAAATTCTCTGAGTAGTGTGGAAATACTGATCCATACCCTGCCTGGGTTGTCCACTGAGCATTTCCGCGAGCTCTACCTGAAGTTCTCTGGGCATGGGATTTTGACATGTTCCCCAAACCAAAAGGAATGAGTGGGAAACTATCAAGACAACAGATAGAAGCACTTGCATTTGAATGAGTTTCAAGCATGCTTGGGTACTCGTGTGATCTGAGTGACTCAGTTTTCGAATACAACTGTCGCGTGGTGCACCGCGACCTCCAGGCACCACGGAGTTAATGAAAAAAAATTTTCTGCGATTTTCACGAAACCACTTTTCTTCAACTTGAATTGGGCTAAAAATCCATCACTGAAAATAAAAATTCTCTGAGTAGTGTGGAAATACTGATCCATACCCTGCCTGGGTTGTCCACTGAGCATTTCCGCGAGCTCTACCTGAAGTTCTCTGGGCATGGGATTTTGACATGTTCCCCAAACCAAAAGGAATGAGTGGGAAACTATCAAGACAACAGATAGAAGCACTTGCATTTGAATGAGTTTCAAGCATTCTTGGGTACTCGTGTGATCTGAGTGACTCAGTTTTCGAATACAACTGTCGCGTGGTGCACCGCGACCTCCAGGTACCACGGAGTTAATGAAAAAAAATTTTCTGCGATTTTCACGAAACCACTTTTCTTCAACTTGAATTTGGCTAAAAATCCATCACTGAAAATAAAAATTCTCTGAGTAGTGTGGAAATAGTGATCCTTACCCTGCCTGGGTTGTCCACTGAGTATTTCCGCGAGCTCTACCTGAAGTTCTCTGGGCATGGGATTTTGACATGTTCCCCAAACCAAAAGGAATGAGTGGGAAACAATCAAGACAACAGATAGAAGCACTTGCATTTGAATGAGTTTCAAGCATGCTTGGGTACTCGTGTGATCTGAGTGTCTCAGTTTTGGAATACAACTGTCGCGTGGTGCACCGCGACCTCCAGGCACCCCGGAGTTTCTGAAAAAAAATTTTCTGCGATTTTCACGAAACCACTTTTCTTCAACTTGAATTGGGCTAAAAATCCATCACTGAAAATAAAAATTCTCTGAGTAGTGTGGAAATACTGATCCTTACCCTGCCTGGGTTGACCACTGAGCAATTCCGCGAGCTCTACCTGAAGTTCTCTGGGCATGGGATTTTGACATGTTCCCCAAACCAAAAGGAATGAGTGGGAAACAATCAAGACAACAGATAGAAGCACTTGCATTTGAATGAGTTTCAAGCATGCTTGGGTACTCGTGTGATCTGAGTGACTCAGTTTTCGAATACAAATGTCGCGTGGTGCACCGCGACCTCCAGGCACCCCGGAGTTTCTGAAAAAAAATTTTCTGCGATTTTCACGAAACCACTTTTCTTCAACTTGAATTGGGCTAAAAATCCATCCCTGAAAATAAAAATTCTCTGAGTAGTGTCTAAATGCTGATCCTTACCCTGCCTGGGTTGTCCACTGAGCATTTCCCCGAACTCTACCTGAAGTTCTCTGGGCATGGGATTTTGAGATGTTACCCAAACCAAAAGGAATGAGTGGGAAACAATCAAGACAACAGATAGAAGCACTTGCATTTGAATGAGTTTCAAGCATGCTTGGGTACTCGTGTGATCTGAGTGACTCAGTTTTCGAATACAACTGTCGCGTGGTGCACCGCGACCTCAAGGCACCCCGGAGTTTCTGAAAAAAAAATTTCTGCGATTTTCACGAAACCACTTTTCTTCAACTTGAATTGAGCTAAAAATCCATCCCTGAAAAGAAAAAATTCTCTGAGTAGTGTGTAAATGCTGATCCTTACCCTGCCTGGGTTGTCCACTGAGCATTTCCCCGAACTCTACCTGAAGTTCTCTGGGCATGGGATTTTGACATGTTCCCCAAACCAAAAGAAATGAGTGGGAAACAATCAAGACAACAGATAGAAGCACTTGCATTTGAATGAGTTTCAAGCATGCTTGGGTACTCGTGTGATCTGAGTGACTCAGTTTTGGAATACAACTGTCGCGTGGTGCACCGCGACCTCCAGGCACCACGGAGTTTCTGAAAAAAAAATTTCTGCGATTTTCACGAAACCACTTTTCTTCAACTTGAATTGGGCTAAAAATCCATCACTGAAAATAAAAATTCTCTGAGTAGTGTGTAAATGCTGATCCTTACCCTACCTGGGTTGTCCACTGAGCATTTCCCCGAACTCTACCTGAAGTTCTCTGGGCATGGGATTTTGAGATGTTACCCAAACCAAAAGGAATGAGTGGGAAACAATCAAGACAACAGATAGAAGAACTTGCATTTGAATGAGTTTCAAGCATGCTTGGGTACTCGTGTGATCTGAGTGACTCAGTTTTCGAATACAACTGTCGCGTGGTGCATCGCGACATCCAGGCACCCCGGAGTTTCTGAAAAAAAATTTTCTGCGATTTTCACGAAACCACTTTTCTTCAAGTTGAATTGGGCTAAAAATCCATCACTGAAATTAAAAATTCTCTGAGTAGTGTGGAAATACTGATCCATACCGTACCTGGGTTGTCCACTGAGCATTTCCGCGAGCTCTACCTGAAGATCTCTGGGCATGGGATTTTGACATGTTCCCCAAACCAAAAGGAATGAGTGGGAAACAATCAAGACAACAGATAGAAGCACTTGCATTTGAATGAGTTTCAAGCATGCTTGGGTACTCGTGTGATCTGAGTGACTCAGTTTTCGAATACAACTGTCGCGTGGTGCACCGCGACCTCCAGGCACCCCGGAGTTTCTGAAAAAAAATTTTCTGCGATTTTCACGAAACCACTTTTCTTCAACTTGAATTGGGCTAAAAATCCATCATTGAAAATAAAAATTCTCTGAGTAGTGTGGAAATACTGATCCATACCCTGCCTGGGTTGTCCACTGAGCATTTCCGCGAGCTCTACCTGAAGTTCTCTGGGCATGGGATTTTGACATGTTCCCCAAACCAAAAGGAATGAGTGGGAAACTATCAAGACAACAGATAGAAGCACTTGCATTTGAATGAGTTTCAAGCATGCTTGGGTACTCGTGTGATCTGAGTGACTCAGTTTTCGAATACAACTGTCGCGTGGTGCACCGCGACCTCCAGGCACCACGGAGTTAATGAAAAAAAATTTTCTGCGATTTTCACGAAACCACTTTTCTTCAACTTGAATTTGGCTAAAAATCCATCACTGAAAATAAAAATTCTCTGAGTAGTGTGGAAATAGTGATCCTTACCCTGCCTGGGTTGTCCACTGAGTATTTCCGCGAGCTCTACCTGAAGTTCTCTGGGCATGGGATTTTGACATGTTCCCCAAACCAAAAGGAATGAGTGGGAAACAATCAAGACAACAGATAGAAGCACTTGCATTTGAATGAGTTTCAAGCATGCTTGGGTACTCGTGTGATCTGAGTGTCTCAGTTTTGGAATACAACTGTCGCGTGGTGCACCGCGACCTCCAGGCACCCCGGAGTTTCTGAAAAAAAATTTTCTGCGATTTTCACGAAACCACTTTTCTTCAACTTGAATTGGGCTAAAAATCCATCACTGAAAATAAAAATTCTCTGAGTAGTGTGGAAATACTGATCCTTACCCTGCCTGGGTTGACCACTGAGCAATTCCGCGAGCTCTACCTGAAGTTCTCTGGGCATGGGATTTTGACATGTTCCCCAAACGAAAAGGAATGAGTGGGAAACAATCAAGACAACAAATAGAAGCACTTGCATTTGAATGAGTTTCAAGCATGCTTGGGTACTCGTGTGATCTGAGTGACTCAGTTTTCGAATACAACTGTCGCGTGGTGCACCGCGACCTCAAGGCACCCCGGAGTTTCTGAAAAAAAAATTTCTGCGATTTTCACGAAACCACTTTTCTTCAACTTGAATTGAGCTAAAAATCCATCCCTGAAAAGAAAAAATTCTCTGAGTAGTGTGTAAATGCTGATCCTTACCCTGCCTGGGTTGTCCACTGAGCATTTCCCCGAACTCTACCTGAAGTTCTCTGGGCATGGGATTTTGACATGTTCCCCAAACCAAAAGAAATGAGTGGGAAACAATCAAGACAACAGATAGAAGCACTTGCATTTGAATGAGTTTCAAGCATGCTTGGGTACTCGTGTGATCTGAGTGACTCAGTTTTGGAATACAACTGTCGCGTGGTGCACCGCGACCTCCAGGCACCACGGAGTTTCTGAAAAAAAAATTTCTGCGATTTTCACGAAACCACTTTTCTTCAACTTGAATTGGGCTAAAAATCCATCACTGAAAATAAAAATTCTCTGAGTAGTGTGTAAATGCTGATCCTTACCCTACCTGGGTTGTCCACTGAGCGTTTCCCCGAACTCTACCTGAAGTTCTCTGGGCATCGGATTTTGAGATGTTACCCAAACCAAAAGGAATGAGTGGGAAACAATCAAGATAACAGATAGAAGCACTTGCATTTGAATGAGTTTCAAGCATTCTTGGGTACTCGTGTGATCTGAGTGACTCAGTTTTCGAATACAACTGTCGCGTGGTGCATCGCGACATCCAGGCACCCCGGAGTTTCTGAAAAAAAATTTTCTGCGATTTTCACGAAACCACTTTTCTTCAAGTTGAATTGGGCTAAAAATCCATCACTGAAAATAAAAATTCTCTGAGTAGTGTGGAAATACTGATCCATACCGTGCCTGGGTTGTCCACTGAGCATTTCCGCGAGCTCTACCTGAAGATCTCTGGACATGGGATTTTGACATGTTCCCCAAACCAAAAGGAATGAATGGGAAACAATCAAGACAACAGATAGAAGCACTTGCATTTGAATGAGTTTCAAGCATGCTTGGGTACTCGTGTGATCTGAGTGACTCAGTTTTCGAATACAACTGTCGCGTGGTGCACCGCGACCTCCAGGTACCCCGGAGTTAATGAAAAAAAATTTTCTGCGATTTTCACGAAACCACTTTTCTTCAACTTGAATTGGGCTAAAAATCCATCACTGAAAATAAAAATTCTCTGAGTAGTGTGGAAATACTGATCCTTACCCTGCCTGGGTTGTCCACTGAGCATTTCCGCAATCTGTACCTGAAGTTCTCTGGGCATGGGATTTTGACATGTTCCCCAAACCAAAAGGAATGAGTGGGAAACAATCAAGACAACAGATAGAAGCACTTGCATTTGAATGAGTTTCAAGCATGCTTTGGTACTCGTGTGATCTGAGTGACTCGGTTTTGGAATACAACTGTCGCGTGGTGCACCGCGACCTCCAGGCACCCCGGAGTTTCTGAAAAAAAATTTTGTGCGATTTTCACGAAACCACTTTTCTTCAACTTGAATTGAGCTAAAAATCCATCCCTGAAAATAAAAATTTTCTGAGTAGTGTGTAAATGCTGATCCTTACCCTGCCTGGGTTGTCCACTGAGCATTTCCCCGAACTCTACCTGAAGTTCTCTGGGCATGGGATTTTGACATGTTCCCCAAACCAAAAGGAATGAGTGGGAAACAATCAAGAAAAGAGATAGAGGCACTTGCATTTGAATGAGTATCAAGCATGCTTGGGTACTCGTGTGATCTGAGTGACTCAGTTTTCGAATACAACTGTCACGTGGTGCACCGCGACCTCCAGGCACCCCGGAGTTTCTGAAAATAAATTTTCTGCGATATTCACGAAACCACTTTTCATCAACTTGAATTGGGCTAAAAATCCATCCCTGAAAATAAATATTCTCTGAGTAGTGTGGAAATGCTGATCCTTACCCTACCTGGGGTGTCCACTGAGCATTTCCGCGAACTCTACTTGAAGTTCTCTGGGCATGGGATTTTGACATGTTACCCAAACCAAAAGAAATGAGTGGGAAACAATTAAGACAACAGATAGAAGCACTTGCATTTGAATGAGTTTCAAGCATGCTTGGGTACTCGTGTGATCTGAGTGACTCAGTTTTCGAATACAACTGTCGCGTGGTGCACCGCGACCTCCAGGCACCCCGGAGTTTCTGAAAAAAAATTTTCTGCGATTTTCACGAAACCACTTTTCTTCAACTTGAATTGGGCTAAAAATCCATCACTGAAAATAAAAATTCTCTGAGTAGTGTGGAAATACTGTTCCTTACAATGCCTGGGTTGTCCACTGAGCATTTCCGCGAGCTCTACCTGAAGTTCTCTGGGCATGGGATTTTGACATGTTCCCCAAACCAAAAGGAATGAGTGGGAAACAATCAAGATAACAGATAGAAGCACTTGCATTTGAATGAGTTTCAAGCATACTTGGGTACTCGTGTGATCTGAGTGACTCAGTTTTCGAATACAACTGTCGCGTGGTGCACCGCGACCTCCAGGCACCCCGGAGTTTCTGAAAAAAAAATTTCTGCGATTTTCACGAAACCACTTTTCTTCAACTTGAATTGGTCTAAAAATCCATCACTGAAAATGAAAATTCTCTGAGTAGTGTGGAAATACTGATCCTTACCCTGCCTGGGTTGTCCACTGAGCATTTCCGCGAGCTCTACCTGAAGTTCTCTGGGCATGGGATTTTGACATGTTCCCCAAACCAAAAGGAATGAGTGGGAAACAATCAAGAAAAGAGATAGAGGCACTTGTATTTGAATGAGTTTCAAGCATGCTTGGGTACTCG
The DNA here is from genome assembly GCF_055471065.1 of Atractosteus spatula. Classification (NCBI taxonomy): domain Eukaryota; kingdom Metazoa; phylum Chordata; class Actinopteri; order Semionotiformes; family Lepisosteidae; genus Atractosteus; species Atractosteus spatula. Next base: position 77,805,935 of record NC_142707.1, read on the forward strand.
TGTGATCTGAGTGACTCAGTTTTGGAATACAAATGTCGCGTGGTGCATCGCGACCTCAAGGCACCCCGGAGTTTCTGAAAAAAAAATTTCTGCAATTTTCACGAAGCCACTTTTCATCAACTTGAATTGGGCTAAAAATCCATCCCTGAAAATAAATATTCTCTGAGTAGTGTGGAAATGCTGATCCTTACCCTACCTGGGGTGTCCACTGAGCATTTCCGCGAACTCTACTTGAAGTTCTCTGGGCATGGGATTTTGACATGTTACCCAAACCAAAAGAAATGAGTGGGAAACAATCAAGACAACAGATAGAAGCACTTGCATTTGAATGAGTTTCAAGCATGCTTGGGTACTCGTGTGATCTGAGTGACTCAGTTTTCGAATACAACTGTCGCGTGGTGCACCGCGACCTCCAGGCACCACGGAGTTAATGAAAAAAAATTTTCTGCGATTTTCACGAAACCACTTTTCTTCAAGTTGAATTGGGCTAAAAATCCATCACTGAAAATAAAAATTCTCTGAGTAGTGTGGAAATACTGATCCATACCGTGCCTGGGTTGTCCACTGAGCATTTCCGCGAGCTCTACCTGAAGATCTCTGGGCATGGGATTTTGACATGTTCCCCAAACCAAAAGGAATGAATGGGAAACAATCAAGACAACAGATAGAAGCACTTGCATTTGAATGAGTTTCAAGCATGCTTGGGTACTCGTGTGATCTGAGTGACTCAGTTTTCGAATACAACTGTCGCGTGGTGCACCGCGACCTCCAGGCACCCCGGAGTTTCTGAAAAAAAATTTTCTGCGATTTTCACGAAACCACTTTTCTTCAACTTGAATGGGGCTAAAAATCCATCATTGAAAATAAAAATTCTCTGAGTAGTGTGGAAATACTGATCCATACCCTGCCTGGGTTGTCCACTGAGCATTTCCGCGAGCTCTACCTGAAGTTCTCTGGGCATGGGATTTTGACATGTTCCCCAAACCAAAAGGAATGAGTTGGAAACTATCAAGACAACAGATAGAAGCACTTGCATTTGAATGAGTTTCAAGCATGCTTGGGTACTCGTGTGATCTGAGTGACTCAGTTTTCGAATACAACTGTCGCGTGGTGCACCGCGACCTCCAGGCACCACGGAGTTAATGAAAAAAAATTTTCTGCGATTTTCACGAAACCACTTTTCTTCAACTTGAATTGGGCTAAAAATCCATCACTGAAAATAAAAATTCTCTGAGTAGTGTGGAAATACTGATCCATACCCTGCCTGGGTTGTCCACTGAGCATTTCCGCGAGCTCTACCTGAAGTTCTCTGGGCATGGGATTTTGACATGTTCCCCAAACCAAAAGGAATGAGTGGGAAACTATCAAGACAACAGATAGAAGCACTTGCATTTGAATGAGTTTCAAGCATTCTTGGGTACTCGTGTGATCTGAGTGACTCAGTTTTCGAATACAACTGTCGCGTGGTGCACCGCGACCTCCAGGCACCACGGAGTTAATGAAAAAAAATTTTCTGCGATTTTCACGAAACCACTTTTCTTCAACTTGAATTTGGCTAAAAATCCATCACTGAAAATAAAAATTCTCTGAGTAGTGTGGAAATACTGATCCTTACCCTGCCTGGGTTGTCCACTGAGCATTTCCGCAATCTGTACCTGAAGTTCTCTGGGCATGGGATTTTGACATGTTCCCCAAACCAAAAGGAATGAGTGGGAAACAATCAAGACAACAGATAGAAGCATTTGCATTTGAATGAGTTTCAAGCATGCTTGGGTACTCGTGTGATCTGAGTGACTCAGTTTTGGAATACAACTATCGCGTGGTGCACCGCGACCTCCAGGCACCCCGGAGTTTCTGAAAAAAAATTCTGTGCGATTTTCACGAAACCACTTTTCTTCAACTTGAATTGAGCTAAAAATCCATCCCTGAAAATAAAAATTCTCTGAGTAGTGTGTAAATGCTGATCCTTACCCTGCCTGGGTTGTCCACTGAGCATTTCCCCGAACTCTACCTGAAGTTCTCTGGGCATCGGATTTTGAGATGTTACCCAAACCAAAAGGAATGAGTGGGAAACAATCAAGATAACAGATAGAAGCACTTGCATTTGAATGAGTTTCAAGCATTCTTGGGTACTCGTGTGATCTGAGTGACTCAGTTTTCGAATACAACTGTCGCATGGTGCATCGCGACATCCAGGCACCCCGGAGTTTCTGAAAAAAAATTTTCTGCGATTTTCACGAAACCACTTTTCTTCAAGTTGAATTGGGCTAAAAATCCATCACTGAAAATAAAAATTCTCTGAGTAGTGTGGAAATACTGATCCATACCGTGCCTGGGTTGTCCACTGAGCATTTCCGCGAGCTCTACCTGAAGATCTCTGGACATGGGATTTTGACATGTTCCCCAAACCAAAAGGAATGAATGGGAAACAATCAAGACAACAGATAGAAGCACTTGCATTTGAATGAGTTTCAAGCATTCTTGGGTACTCGTGTGATCTGAGTGACTCAGTTTTGGAATACAACTGTCGCGTGGTGCACCGCGACCTCCAGGCACCCCGGAGTTTCTGAAAAAAATTTTTGTGCGATTTTCACGAAACCACTTTTCTTCAACTTGAATTGAGCTAAAAATCCATCCCTGAAAATAAAAATTTTCTGAGTAGTGTGTAAATGCTGATCCTTACCCTGCCTGGGTTGTCCACTGAGCATTTCCCCGAACTCTACCTGAAGTTCTCTGGGCATGGGATTTTGACATGTTCCCCAAACCAAAAGGAATGAGTGGGAAACAATCAAGAAAAGAGATAGAGGCACTTGCATTTGAATGAGTATCAAGCATGCTTGGGTACTCGTGTGATCTGAGTGACTCAGTTTTCGAATACAACTGTCACGTGGTGCACCGCGACCTCCAGGCACCCCGGAGTTTCTGAAAAAAAAATTTCTGCGATATTCACGAAACCACTTTTCATCAACTTGAATTGGGCTAAAAATCCATCCCTGAAAATAAATATTCTCTGAGTAGTGTGGAAATGCTGATCCTTACCCTACCTGGGGTGTCCACTGAGCATTTCCGCGAACTCTACTTGAAGTTCTCTGGGCATGGGATTTTGACATGTTACCCAAACCAAAAGAAATGAGTGGGAAACAATTAAGACAACAGATAGAAGCACTTGCATTTGAATGAGTTTCAAGCATGCTTGGGTACTCGTGTGATCTGAGTGACTCAGTTTTCGAATACAACTGTCGCGTGGTGCACCGCGACCTCCAGGCACCCCGGAGTTTCTGAAAAAAAATTTTCTGCGATTTTCACGAAACCACTTTTCTTCAACTTGAATTGGGCTAAAAATCCATCACTGAAAATAAAAATTCTCTGAGTAGTGTGGAAATACTGTTCCTTACAATGCCTGGGTTGTCCACTGAGCATTTCCGCGAGCTCTACCTGAAGTTCTCTGGGCATGGGATTTTGACATGTTCCCCAAACCAAAAGGAATGAGTGGGAAACAATCAAGATAACAGATAGAAGCACTTGCATTTGAATGAGTTTCAAGCATACTTGGGTACTCGTGTGATCTGAGTGACTCAGTTTTCGAATACAACTGTCGCGTGGTGCACCGCGACCTCCAGGCACCCCGGAGTTTCTGAAAAAAAAATTTCTGCGATTTTCACGAAACCACTTTTGTTCAACTTGAATTGGTCTAAAAATCCATCACTGAAAATGAAAATTCTCTGAGTAGTGTGGAAATACTGATCCTTACCCTGCCTGGGTTGTCCACTGAGCATTTCCGCGAGCTCTACCTGAAGTTCTCTGGGCATGGGATTTTGACATGTTCCCCAAACCAAAAGGAATGAGTGGGAAACAATCAAGAAAAGAGATAGAGGCACTTGTATTTGAATGAGTTTCAAGCATGCTTGGGTACTCGTGTGATCTGAGTGACTCAGTTTTGGAATACAAATGTCGCGTGGTGCATCGCGACCTCAAGGCACCCCGGAGTTTCTGAAAAAAAAATTTCTGCAATTTTCACGAAGCCACTTTTCATCAACTTGAATTGGGCTAAAAATCCATCCCTGAAAATAAATATTCTCTGAGTAGTGTGGAAATGCTGATCCTTACCCTACCTGGGGTGTCCACTGAGCATTTCCGCGAACTCTACTTGAAGTTCTCTGGGCATGGGATTTTGACATGTTACCCAAACCAAAAGAAATGAGTGGGAAACAATCAAGACAACAGATAGAAGCACTTGCATTTGAATGAGTTTCAAGCATGCTTGGGTACTCGTGTGATCTGAGTGACTCAGTTTTCGAATACAACTGTCGCGTGGTGCACCGCGACCTCCAGGCACCACGGAGTTAATGAAAAAAAATTTTCTGCGATTTTCACGAAACCACTATTCTTCAAGTTGAATTGGGCTAAAAATCCATCACTGAAAATAAAAATTCTCTGAGTAGTGTGGAAATACTGATCCATACCGTGCCTGGGTTGTCCACTGAGCATTTCCGCGAGCTCTTCCTGAAGATCTCTGGGCATGGGATTTTGACATGTTCCCCAAACCAAAAGGAATGAATGGGAAACAATCAAGACAACAGATAGAAGCACTTGCATTTGAATGAGTTTCAAGCATGCTTGGGTACTCGTGTGATCTGAGTGACTCAGTTTTCGAATACAACTGTCGCGTGGTGCACCGCGACCTCCAGGCACCCCGGAGTTTCTGAAAAAAAATTTTCTGCGATTTTCACGAAACCACTTTTCTTCAACTTGAATGGGGCTAAAAATCCATCATTGAAAATAAAAATTCTCTGAGTAGTGTGGAAATACTGATCCATACCCTGCCTGGGTTGTCCACTGAGCATTTCCGCGAGCTCTACCTGAAGTTCTCTGGGCATGGGATTTTGACATGTTCCCCAAACCAAAAGGAATGAGTGGGAAACTATCAAGACAAAAGATAGAAGCACTTGCATTTGAATGAGTTTCAAGCATGCTTGGGTACTCGTGTGATCTGAGTGACTCAGTTTTCGAATACAACTGTCGCGTGGTGCACCGCGACCTCCAGGCACCACGGAGTTAATGAAAAAAAATTTTCTGCGATTTTCACGAAACCACTTTTCTTCAACTTGAATTGGGCTAAAAATCCATCACTGAAAATAAAAATTCTCTGAGTAGTGTGGAAATACTGATCCATACCCTGCCTGGGTTGTCCACTGAGCATTTCCGCGAGCTCTACCTGAAGTTCTCTGGGCATGGGATTTTGACATGTTCCCCAAACCAAAAGGAATGAGTGGGAAACTATCAAGACAACAGATAGAAGCACTTGCATTTGAATGAGTTTCAAGCATTCTTGGGTACTCGTGTGATCTGAGTGACTCAGTTTTCGAATACAACTGTCGCGTGGTGCACCGCGACCTCCAGGCACCACGGAGTTAATGAAAAAAAATTTTCTGCGATTTTCACGAAACCACTTTTCTTCAACTTGAATTTGGCTAAAAATCCATCACTGAAAATAAAAATTCTCTGAGTAGTGTGGAAATACTGATCCTTACCCTGCCTGGGTTGTCCACTGAGCATTTCCGCAATCTGTACCTGAAGTTCTCTGGGCATGGGATTTTGACATGTTCCCCAAACCAAAAGGAATGAGTGGGAAACAATCAAGACAACAGATAGAAGCATTTGCATTTGAATGAGTTTCAAGCATGCTTGGGTACTCGTGTGATCTGAGTGACTCAGTTTTGGAATACAACTGTCGCGTGGTGCACCGCGACCTCCAGGCACCCCGGAGTTTCTGAAAAAAAATTCTGTGCGATTTTCACGAAACCACTTTTCTTCAACTTGAATTGAGCTAAAAATCCATCCCTGAAAATAAAAATTCTCTGAGTAGTGTGTAAATGCTGATCCTTACCCTGCCTGGGTTGTCCACTGAGCATTTCCCCGAACTCTACCTGAAGTTCTCTGGGCATGGGATTTTGACATGTTCCCCAAACCAAAAGGAATGAGTGGGAAACAATCAAGAAAAGAGATAGAGGCACTTGCATTTGAATGAGTATCAAGCATGCTTGGGTACTCGTGTGATCTGAGTGACTCAGTTTTCGAATACAACTGTCACGTGGTGCACCGCGACCTCCAGGCACCCCGGAGTTTCTGAAAAAAAAATTTCTGCGATATTCACGAAACCACTTTTCATCAACTTGAATTGGGCTAAAAATCCATCCCTGAAAATAAATATTCTCTGAGTAGTGTGGAAATGCTGATTCTTACCCTACCTGGGGTGTCCACTGAGCATTTCCGCGAACTCTACTTGAAGTTCTCTGGGCATGGGATTTTGACATGTTACCCAAACCAAAAGAAATGAGTGGGAAACAAACAAGACAACAGATAGAAGCACTTGCATTTGAATGAGTTTCAAGCATGCTTGGGTACTCGTGTGATCTGAGTGACTCAGTTTTCGAATACAACTGTCGCGTGGTGCACCGCGACCTCCAGGCACCCCGGAGTTTCTGAAAAATAATTTTCTGCGATTTTCACGAAACCACTTTTCTTCAACTTGAATTGGGCTAAAAATCCATCACTGAAAATAAAAATTCTCTGAGTAGTGTGGAAATACTGTTCCTTACAATGCCTGGGTTGTCCACTGAGCATTTCCGCGAGCTCTACCTGAAGTTCTCTGGGCATGGGATTTTGACATGTTCCCCAAACCAAAAGGAATGAGTGGGAAACAATCAAGAAAAGAGATAGAGGCACTTGCATTTGAATGAGTTTCAAGCATACTTGGGTACTCGTGTGATCTGAGTGACTCAGTTTTAAAATACAACTGTCGCATGGTGCATCGCGACCTCAAGGCACCCCGGAGTTTCTGAAAAAAAATTTTCTGCAATTTTCACGAAACCACTTTTCATCAACTTGAATTTGGCTAAAAATCCATCACTGAAAATAAATATTCTCTGAGTAGTGTGGAAATGCTGATCCTTACCCTACCTGGGGTGTCCACTGAGCATTTCCGCGAACTCTACCTGAAGTTCTCTGGGCATGGGATTTTGACATGTTCCCCAAACCAAAAGGAATGAGTGGGAAACAATCAAGAAAAGAGATAGAGGCACTTGCATTTGAATGAGTTTCAAGCATGCTTGGGTACTCGTGTGATCTGAGTGACTCAGTTTTGGAATACAACTGTCGCGTGGTGCACCGCGACCTCCAGGCACCCCGGAGTTTCTGAAAAAAAATTTTCTGCGATTTTCACGAAACCACTTTTCTTCAACTTGAATTGGGCTAAAAATCCATCACTGAAAATAAAAATTCTCTGAGTAGTGTGTAAATGCTGATCCTTACCCTGCCTGGGTTGTCCACTAAGCATTTCCCCGAACTCTACCTGAAGTTCTCTGGGCATGGGATTTTGACATGTTCCCCAAACCAAAAGGAATGAGTGGGAAACAATCAAGAAAAGAGATAGAGGCACTTGCATTTGAATGAGTTTCAAGCATGCTTGGGTACTCGTGTGATCTGAGTGACTCAGTTTTCGAATACAACTGTCACGTGGTGCACCGCGACCTCCAGGCACCCCGGAGTTTCTGAAAAAAAAATTTCTGCGATATTCACGAAACCACTTTTCATCAACTTGAATTGGGCTAAAAATCCATCCCTGAAAATAAATATTCTCTGAGTAGTGTGGAAATGCTGATTCTTACCCTACCTGGGGTGTCCACTGAGCATTTCCGCGAACTCTACTTGAAGTTCTCTGGGCATGGGATTTTGACATGTTACCCAAACCAAAAGAAATGAGTGGGAAACAAACAAGACAACAGATAGAAGCACTTGCATTTGAATGAGTTTCAAGCATGCTTGGGTACTCGTGTGATCTGAGTGACTCAGTTTTCGAATACAACTGTCGCGTGGTGCACCGCGACCTCCAGGCACCCCGGAGTTTCTGAAAAAAAATTTTCTGCAATTTTCACGAAACCACTTTTCATCAACTTGAATTTGGCTAAAAATCCATCACTGAAAATAAATATTCTCTGAGTAGTGTGGAAATGCTGATCCTTACCCTACCTGGGGTGTCCACTGAGCATTTCCGCGAACTCTACCTGAAGTTCTCTGGGCATGGGATTTTGACATGTTCCCCAAACCAAAAGGAATGAGTGGGAAACAATCAAGAAAAGAGATAGAGGCACTTGCATTTGAATGAGTTTCAAGCATGCTTGGGTACTCGTGTGATCTGAGTGACTCAGTTTTGGAATACAACTGTCGCGTGGTGCACCGCGACCTCCAGGCACCCCGGAGTTTCTGAAAAAAAATTTTCTGCGATTTTCACGAAACCACTTTTCTTCAACTTGAATTGGGCTAAAAATCCATCACTGAAAATAAAAATTCTCTGAGTAGTGTGTAAATGCTGATCCTTACCCTGCCTGGGTTGTCCACTAAGCATTTCCCCGAACTCTACCTGAAGTTCTCTGGGCATGGGATTTTGACATGTTCCCCAAACCAAAAGGAATGAGTGGGAAACAATCAAGAAAAGAGATAGAGGCACTTGCATTTGAATGAGTTTCAAGCATGCTTGGGTACTCGTGTGATCTGAGTGACTCAGTTTTGGAATACAAATGTCGCGTGGTGCACCGCGACCTCCAGGCACCCCGGAGTTTCTGAAAAAAAATTTTCTGTGATTTTCACGAAACCACTTTTCTTCAACTTGAATTGGTCTAAAAATCCATCACTGAAAATAAAAATTCTCTGAGTAGTGTGTAAATGCTGATTCTTACCCTACCTGGGGTGTCCACTGAGCATTTCCGCGAGCTCTACCTGAAGTTCTCTGGGCATGGGATTTTGACATGTTCCCCAAACCAAAAGGAATAAGTGGGAAACAATCAAGACAACAGATAGAAGCACTTGCATTTGAATGAGTTTCAAGCATGCTTGGGTAATCGTGTGATCTGAGTGATTCAGTTTTCGAATACAACTGTCGCGTGGTTCACCGCGACCTCCAGGCACCACGGAGTATCTGAAAAAAAATTTTCTGCGATTTTCACAAAACCACTTTTCTTCAACTTGAATTGGTCTAAAAATCCATCCCTGAAAATAAAAATTCTCTGAGTAGTGTGTAAATGCTGATTCTTACCCTGCCTGGGGTGTCCACTGAGCATTTCCGCGAACTCTACCTGAAGTTCTCTGGGCATGGGATTTTGACATGTTCCCCAAACCAAAAGGAATGAGTGGGAAACAATCAAGAAAAGAGATAGAGGCACTTGCATTTGAATGAGTATCAAGCATGCTTGGGTACTCGTGTGATCTGAGTGACTCAGTTTTCGAATACAACTGTCACGTGGTGCACCGCGACCTCCAGGCACCCCGGAGTTTCTGAAAAAAAAATTTCTGCGATTTTCACGAAACCACTTTTCTTCAACTTGAATTGAGCTAAAAATCCATCCCTGAAAAGAAAAAATTCTCTGAGTAGTGTGTAAATGCTGATCCTTACCCTGCCTGGGTTGTCCACTGAGCATTTCCCCGAACTCTACCTGAAGTTCTCTGGGCATGGGATTTTGACATGTTCCCCAAACCAAAAGAAATGAGTGGGAAACAATCAAGGCAACAGATAGAAGCACTTGCATTTGAATGAGTTTCAAGCATGCTTGGGTACTCGTGTGATCTGAGTGACTCAGTTTTGGAATACAACTGTCGCGTGGTGCACCGCGACCTCCAGGCACCACGGAGTTTCTGAAAAAAAAATTTCTGCGATTTTCACGAAACCACTTTTCTTCAACTTGAATTGGGCTAAAAATCCATCACTGAAAATAAAAATTCTCTGAGTAGTGTGTAAATGCTGATCCTTACCCTACCTGGGTTGTCCACTGAGCATTTCCCCGAACTCTACCTGAAGTTCTCTGGGCATCGGATTTTGAGATGTTACCCAAACCAAAAGGAATGAGTGGGAAACAATCAAGACAATAGATAGAAGAACTTGCATTTGAATGAGTTTCAAGCATGCTTGGGTACTCGTGTGATCTGAGTGACTCAGTTTTCGAATACAACTGTCGCGTGGTGCATCGCGACATCCAGGCACCCCGAAGTTTGTGAAAAAAAATTTTCTGCGATTTTCACGAAACCACTTTTCTTCAAGTTGAATTGGGCTAAAAATCCATCACTGAAAATAAAAATTCTCTGAGTAGTGTGGAAATACTGATCCATACCGTGCCTGGGTTGTCCACTGAGCATTTCCGCGATCTCTTCCTGAAGTTCTCTGGGCATGGGATTTTGACATGTTCCCCAAACCAAAAGGAATGAGTGGGAAACAATCAAGACAACAGATAGAAGCACTTGCATTTGAATGAGTTTCAAGCATGCTTGGGTACTCGTGTGATCTGAGTGACTCAGTTTTCGAATACAACTGTCGCGTGGTGCACCGCGACCTCCAGGCACCCCGGAGTTTCTGAAAAAAAATTTTCTGCGATTTTCACGAAACCACTTTTCTTCAACTTGAATGGGGCTAAAAATCCATCATTGAAAATAAAAATTCTCTGAGTAGTGTGGAAATACTGATCCATACCCTGCCTGGGTTGTCCACTGAGCATTTCCGCGAGCTCTACCTGAAGTTCTCTGGGCATGGGATTTTGACATGTTCCCCAAACCAAAAGGAATGAGTGGGAAACTATCAAGACAACAGATAGAAGCACTTGCATTTGAATGAGTTTCAAGCATGCTTGGGTACTCGTGTGATCTGAGTGACTCAGTTTTCGAATACAACTGTCGCGTGGTGCACCGCGACCTCCAGGCACCACGGAGTTAATGAAAAAAAATTTTCTGCGATTTTCACGAAACCACTTTTCTTCAACTTGAATTGGGCTAAAAATCCATCACTGAAAATAAAAATTCTCTGAGTAGTGTGGAAATACTGATCCTTACCCTGCCTGGGTTGTCCACTGAGCATTTCCGCAATCTGTACCTGAAGTTCTCTGGGCATGGGATTTTGAAATGTTCCCCAAACCAAAAGGAATGAGTGGGAAACTATCAAGACAACAGATAGAAGCATTTGCATTTGAATGAGTTTCAAGCATGCTTGGGTACTCGTGTGATCTGAGTGACTCAGTTTTGGAATACAACTGTCGCGTGGTGCACCGCGACCTCCAGGCACCCCGGAGTTTCTGAAAAAAAATTCTGTGCGATTTTCACGAAACCACTTTTCTTCAACTTGAATTGAGCTAAAAATCCATCCCTGAAAATAAAAATTCTCTGAGTAGTGTGTAAATGCTGATCCTTACCCCGCCTGGGTTGTCCACTGAGCATTTCCCCGAACTCTACCTGAAGTTCTCTGGGCATGGGATTTTGACATGTTCCCCAAACCAAAAGGAATGAGTGGGAAACAATCAAGAAAAGAGATAGAGGCACTTGCATTTGAATGAGTATCAAGCATGCTTGGGTACTCGTGTGATCTGAGTGACTCAGTTTTCGAATACAACTGTCACGTGGTGCACCGCGACCTCCAGGCACCCCGGAGTTTCTGAAAAAAAAATTTCTGCGATATTCACGAAACCACTTTTCATCAACTTGAATTGGGCTAAAAATCCATCCCTGAAAATAAATATTCTCTGAGTAGTGTGGAAATGCTGATTCTTACCCTACCTGGGGTGTCCACTGAGCATTTCCGCGAACTCTACTTGAAGTTCTCTGGGCATGGGATTTTGACATGTTACCCAAACCAAAAGAAATGAGTGGGAAACAAACAAGACAACAGATAGAAGCACTTGCATTTGAATGAGTTTCAAGCATGCTTGGGTACTCGTGTGATCTGAGTGACTCAGTTTTCGAATACAACTGTCGCGTGGTGCACCGCGACCTCCAGGCACCCCGGAGTTTCTGAAAAAAAATTTTCTGCGATTTTCACGAAACCACTTTTCTTCAACTTGAATTGGGCTAAAAATCCATCACTGAAAATAAAAATTCTCTGAGTAGTGTGGAAATACTGTTCCTTACAATGCCTGGGTTGTCCACTGAGCATTTCCGCGAGCTCTACCTGAAGTTCTCTGGGCATGGGATTTTGACATGTTCCCCAAACCAAAAGGAATGAGTGGGAAACAATCAAGAAAAGAGATAGAGGCACTTGCATTTGAATAAGTTTCAAGCATGCTTGGGTACTCGTGTGATCTGAGTGACTCAGTTTTGGAATACAACTGTCGCGTGGTGCACCGCGACCTTCAGGCACCCCGGAGTTTCTGAAAAAAAATTTTCTGTGATTTTCACGAAACCACTTTTCTTCAACTTGAATTGGTCTAAAAATCCATCACTGAAAATAAAAATTCTCTGAGTAGTGTGGAAATACTGTTCCTTACAATGCCTGGGTTGTCCACTGAGCATTTCTGCGAGCTCTACCTGAAGTTCTCTGGGCATGGGATTTTGACATGTTCCCCAAACCAAAAGGAATAAGTGGGAAACAATCAAGACAACAGATAGAAGCACTTGCATTTGAATGAGTTTCAAGCATGCTTGGGTAATCATGTAATCTGAGTGATTCAGTTTTCGAATACAACTGTCGCGTGGTGCACCGCGACCTCCAGGCACCCCGGAGTTTCTGAAAAAAAATTTTCTGCGATTTTCACAAAACCACTTTTCTTCAACTTGAATTGGTCTAAAAATCCATCCCTGAAAATAAAAATTCTCTGAGTAGTGTGTAAATGCTGATCCTTACCCTGCCTGTGTTGTCCACTGAGCATTTCCCCGAACTCTACCTGAAGTTCTCTGGGCATGGGATTTTCACATGTTCCCCAAACCAAAAGGAATGAGTGGGAAACAATCAAGAAAAGAGATAGAGGCACTTGCATTTGAATGAGTTTCAAGCATACTTGGGTACTCGTGTGATCTGAGTGACTCAGTTTTGGAATACAACTGTCGCGTGGTGCACCGCGACCTCCAGGCACCCCGGAGTTTCTGAAAAAAAATTTTCTGCGATTTTCACGAAACCACTTTTCTTCAACTTGAATTGGGCTAAAAATCCATCACTGAAAATAAAAATTCTCTGAGTAGTGTGTAAATGCTGATCCTTACCCTGCCTGGGTTGTCCACTAAGCATTTCCCCGAACTCTACCTGAAGTTCTCTGGGCATGGGATTTTGACATGTTCCCCAAACCAAAAGGAATGAGTGGGAAACAATCAAGAAAAGAGATAGAGGCACTTGCATTTGAATGAGTTTCAAGCATGCTTGGGTACTCGTGTGATCTGAGTGACTCAGTTTTGGAATACAAATGTCGCGTGGTGCACCGCGACCTCCAGGCACCCCGGAGTTTCTGAAAAAAAATTTTCTGTGATTTTCACGAAACCACTTTTCTTCAACTTGAATTGGTCTAAAAATCCATCACTGAAAATAAAAATTCTCTGAGTAGTGTGTAAATGCTGATTCTTACCCTACCTGGGGTGTCCACTGAGCATTTCCGCGAGCTCTACCTGAAGTTCTCTGGGCATGGGATTTTGACATGTTCCCCAAACCAAAAGGAATAAGTGGGAAACAATCAAGACAACAGATAGAAGCACTTGCATTTGAATGAGTTTCAAGCATGCTTGGGTAATCGTGTGATCTGAGTGATTCAGTTTTCGAATACAACTGTCGCGTGGTTCACCGCGACCTCCAGGCACCACGGAGTTTCTGAAAAAAAATTTTCTGCGATTTTCACAAAACCACTTTTCTTCAACTTGAATTGGTCTAAAAATCCATCCCTGAAAATAAAAATTCTCTGAGTAGTGTGTAAATGCTGATCCTTACCCTGCCTGGGGTGTCCACTGAGCATTTCCGCGAACTCTACCTGAAGTTCTCTGGGCATGGGATTTTGACATGTTCCCCAAACCAAAAGGAATGAGTGGGAAACAATCAAGAAAAGAGATAGAGGCACTTGCATTTGAATGAGTTTCAAGCATGCTTGGGTACTCGTGTGATCTGAGTGACTCAGTTTTGGAATACAAATGTCGCGTGGTGCACCGCGACCTCCAGGCACCCCGGAGTTTCTGAAAAAAAATTTTCTGTGATTTTCACGAAACCACTTTTCTTCAACTTGAATTGGTCTAAAAATCCATCACTGAAAATAAAAATTCTCTGAGTAGTGTGTAAATGCTGATTCTTACCCTACCTGGGGTGTCCACTGAGCATTTCCGCGAGCTCTACCTGAAGTTCTCTGGGCATGGGATTTTGACATGTTACCCAAACCAAAAGGAATAAGTGGGAAACAATCAAGACAACAGATAGAAGCACTTGTATTTGAATGAGTTTCAAGCATGCTTGGGTAATCGTGTAATCTGAGTGATTCAGTTTTCGAATACAACTGTCGCGTGGTGCACCGCGACCTCCAGGCACCCCGGAGTTTCTGAAAAAAAATTTTCTGCGATTTTCACAAAACCACTTTTCTTCAACTTGAATTGGTCTAAAAATTCATCACTGAAAATAAAAATTCTTTGAGTAGTGTGGAAATACTGATCCTTACCCTACGTGGGGTGTCCACTGAGCATTTCCGCGAACTCTACCTGAAGTTCTCTGGGCATGGGATTTTGACATGTTCCCCAAACCAAAAGGAATGAGTGGGAAACAATCAAGAAAAGAGATAGAGGCACTTGCATTTGAATGAGTTTCAAGCATGCTTGGGTACTCGTGTGATCTGAGTGACTCAGTTTTGGAATACAACTGTCGCGTGGTGCACCGCGACCTCCAGGTACCCCGGAGTTTCTGAAAAAAAATTTTCTGCGATTTTCACAAAACCACTTTTCTTCAACTTGAATTGGGCTAAAAATCCATCACTGAAAATAAAAATTCTATGAGTAGTGTGGAAATACTGATCCTTACCCTGCCTGGGTTGTCCACTGAGCAATTCCGCGAGCTCTACCTGAAGTTTTCTGGGCATGGGATTTTGACATGTTCCCCAAACCAAAAGGAATGAGTGGGAAACAATCAAGACAACAGATAGAAGCACTTGCATTTGAATGAGTATCAAGCATGCTTGGGTACTCGTGTGATCTGAGTGACTCAGTTTTCGAATACAACTGTCACGTGGTGCACCGCGACCTCCAGACACCCCGGAGTTTCTGAAAAAAAATTTTCTGCGATATTCACGAAACCACTTTTCTTCAACTTGAATTGGGCTAAAAATCCATCACTGAAAATTAAAATTCTCTGAGTAGTGTGGAAATACTGATCCTTACCCTGCCTGGGTTGTCCACTGAGCATTTCCGCGAGCTCTACCTGAAGTTCTCTGGGCATGGGATTTTGACATGTTCCCCAAACCAAAAGGAATGAGTGGGAAACAATCAAGACAACAGATAGAAGCACTTGCATTTGAATGAGTTTCAAGCATGCTTGGGTACTCGTGTGATCTGAGTGACTCAGTTTTGGAATACAACTCTCGCGCGGTGCACCGCGACCTCCAGGCACCCCGGAGTTTCTGAAAACAAATTTTCTGCAATTTTCACGAAACCACTTTTCTTCAACTTGAATTGGGTTAAAAATCAATCACTGAAAATAAAAATTCTCTGAGTAGTGTGTAAATGCTGATCCTTACCCTGCCTGGGTTGTCCACTGAGCATTTCCCCGAACTCCACCTGAAGTTCTCTGGGCATGGGATTTTGACATGTTCCCCAAACCAAAAGGAATGAGTGGGAAACAATCAAGATAACAGATAGAAGCACTTGCATTTGAATGAGTTTCAAGCATACTTGGGTACTCGTGTGATCTGAGTGACTCAGTTTTCGAATACAACTGTCGCGTGGTGCACCGCGACCTCCAGTCACCCCGGAGTTTCTGAAAAAAAATTTTCTGCGATTTTCACGAAACCACTTTTCTTCAACTTGAATTGGGCTAAAAATCCATCACTGAAAATAAAAATTCTCTGAGTAGTGTGGAAATACTGATCCTTACCCTGCCTGGGTTGTCCACTGAGCATTTCCGCGAGCTCTACCTGAAGTTCTCTGGGCATGGGATTTTGACATGTTCCCCAAACCAAAAGGAATGAGTGGGAAACAATCAAGAAAAGAGATAGAGGCACTTGCATTTGAATGAGTTTCAAGCATGCTTGGGTACTCGTGTGATCTGAGTGACTCAGTTTTGGAATACAAATGTCGCGTGGTGCATCGCGAATACATGGCACCCCGGAGTTTCTGAAAAAAAAAATTCTGCAATTTTCACGACCCCACTTTTCATCAACTTGAATTGGGCTAAAAATCCATCCCTGAAAATAAATATTCTCTGAGTAGTGTGGAAATGCTGATCCTTACCCTACCTGGGGTGTCCACTGAGCATTTCCGCGAACTCTACTTGAAGTTCTCTGGGCATGGGATTTTGACATGTTACCCAAACCAAAAGGAATGAGTGGGAAACAATCAAGAAAAGAGATAGAGGCACTTGCATTTGAATGAGTTTCAAGCATGCTTGGGTACTCGTGTGATCTGAGTGACTCAGTTTTGGAATACAACTGTCGCGTGGTGCACCGCGACCTCCAGGCACCCCGGAGTTTCTGAAAAAAAATTTTGTGCGATTTTCACGAAACCACTTTTCTTCAACTTGAATTGAGCTAAAAATCCATCCCTGAAAATAAAAATTCTCTGAGTAGTGTGTAAATGCTGATCCTTACCCTGCCTGGGTTGTCCACTGAGCATTTCCCCGAACTCTACCTGAAGTTCTCTGGGCATGGGATTTTGACATGTTCCCCAAACCAAAAGGAATGAGTGGGAAACAATCAAGAAAAGAGATAGAGGCACTTGCATTTAAATGAGTATCAAGCATGCTTGGGTACTCGTGTGATCTGAGTGACTCAGTTTTCGAATACAACTGTCACGTGGTGCACCGCGACCTCCAGGCACCCCGGAGTTTCTGAAAAAAAAATTTCTGCGATATTCACGAAACCACTTTTCATCAACTTGAATTGGGCTAAAAATCCATCCCTGAAAATAAATATTCTCTGAGTAGTGTGGAAATGCTGATCCTTACCCTACCTGGGGTGTCCACTGAGCATTTCCGCGAACTCTACCTGAAGTTCTCTGGGCATGGGATTTTGACATGTTCCCCAAACCAAAAGGAATGAGTGGGAAACAATCAAGACAACAGATAGAAGCACTTGCATTTGAATGAGTTTCAAGCATGCTTGGGTACTCGTGTGATCTGAGTGACTCAGTTTTCGAATACAACTGTCGCGTGGTGCACCGCGACCTCCAGGCACCCCGGAGTTTCTGAAAAAAAATTTTCTGCGATTTTCACGAAACCACTTTTCTTCAACTTGAATTGGGCTAAAAATCCATCACTGAAAATAAAAATTCTCTGAGTAGTGTGGAAATACTGTTCCTTACAATGCCTGGGTTGTCCACTGAGTATTTCCGCGAGCTCTACCTGAAGTTCTCTGGGCATGGGATTTTGACATGTTCCCCAAACCAAAAGGAATGAGTGGGAAACAATCAAGAAAAGAGATAGAGGCACTTGCATTTGAATAAGTTTCAAGCATGCTTGGGTACTCGTGTGATCTGAGTGACTCAGTTTTGGAATACAACTGTCGCGTGGTGCACCGCGACCTTCAGGCACCCCGGAGTTTCTGAAAAAAAATTTTCTGTGATTTTCACGAAACCACTTTTCTTCAACTTGAATTGGTCTAAAAATCCATCACTGAAAATAAAAATTCTCTGAGTAGTGTGGAAATACTGTTCCTTACAATGCCTGGGTTGTCCACTGAGCATTTCTGCGAGCTCTACCTGAAGTTCTCTGGGCATGGGATTTTGACATGTTCCCCAAACCAAAAGGAATAAGTGGGAAACAATCAAGACAACAGATAGAAGCACTTGCATTTGAATGAGTTTCAAGCATGCTTGGGTAATCGTGTGATCTGACTGACTCAGTTTTAAAATACAACTGTCGCATGGTGCATCGCGACCTCAAGGCACCCCGGAGTTTCTGAAAAAAAATTTTCTGCAATTTTCACGAAACCACTTTTCATCAACTTGAATTTGGCTAAAAATCCATCACTGAAAATAAATATTCTCTGAGTAGTGTGGAAATGCTGATCCTTACCCTACCTGGGGTGTCCACTGAGCATTTCCGCGAACTCTACCTGAAGTTCTCCTGGCATGGGATTTTGACATGTTCCCCAAACCAAAAGGAATGAGTGGGAAACAATCAAGAAAAGAGATAGAGGCACTTGCATTTGAATGAGTTTCAAGCATGCTTGGGTACTCGTGTGATCTGAGTGACTCAGTTTTGGAATACAACTGTCGCGTGGTGCACCGCGACCTCCAGGCACCCCGGAGTTTCTGAAAAAAAATTTTCTGCGATTTTCACGAAACCACTTTTCTTCAACTTGAATTGGGCTAAAAATCCATCACTGAAAATAAAAATTCTTTGAGTAGTGTGTAAATGCTGATCCTTACCCTGCCTGGGTTGTCCACTAAGCATTTCCCCGAACTCTACCTGAAGTTCTCTGGGCATGGGATTTTGACATGTTCCCCAAACCAAAAGGAATGAGTGGGAAACAATCAAGAAAAGAGATAGAGTCACTTGCATTTGAATGAGTTTCAAGCATGCTTGGGTACTCGTGTGATCTGAGTGACTCAGTTTTGGAATACAACTGTCGCGTGGTGCACCGCGACCTCCAGGAACCCCGGAGTTTCTGAAAAAAAATTTTCTGTGATTTTCACGAAACCACTTTTCTTCAACTTGAATTGGGCTAAAAATCCATCCCTGAAAATAAAAATTCTCTGAGTAGTGTGTAAATGCTGATCCTTACCCTACCTGGGTTGTCCACTGAGCATTTCCCCGAACTCTACTTGAAGTTCTCTGGGCATGGGATTTTTACATGTTCCCCAAACCAAAAGGAATGAGTGGGAAACAATCAAGAAAAGAGATAGAGGCACTTGCATTTGAATGAGTTTCAAGCATGCTTGGGTACTCGTGTGATCTGAGTGATTCAGTTTTGGAATACAACTGTCGCGTGGTGCACCGCGACCTCCAGGCACCCCGGAGTTTCTGAAAAAAAATTTTCTGTGATTTTCACGAAACCACTTTTCTTCAACTTGAATTGGGCTAAAAATCCATCACTGAAAATAAAAATTCTCTGAGTAGTGTGGAAATACTGTTCCTTACAATGCCTGGGTTGTCCACTGAGCATTTCCGCGAGCTCTACCTGAAGTTCTCTGGGCATGGGATTTTGACATGTTCCCCAAACCAAAAGGAATAAGTGGGAAACAATCAAGACAACAGATAGAAGCACTTGCATTTGAATGAGTTTCAAGCATGCTTGGGTAATCGTGTAATCTGAGTGATTCAGTTTTCGAATACAACTGTCGCGTGGTGCACCGCGACCTCCAGGCACCCCGGAGTTTCTGAAAAAAAATTTTCTGTTATTTTCACAAAACCACTTTTCTTCAACTTGAATTGGTCTAAAAATTCATCACTGAAAATAAAAATTCTCTGAGTAGTGTGGAAATACTGATCCTTACCCTGCCTGGGTTGTCCACTGAGCATTTCCGCGAGCTCTACCTGAAGTTCTCTGGGCATGGGATTTTGACATGTTCCCCAAACCAAAAGGAATGAGTGGGAAACAATCAAGACAACAGATAGAAGCACTTGCATTTGAATGAGTTTCAAGCATGCTTGGGTACTCGTGTGATCTGAGTGACTCAGTTTTCGAATACAACTGTCGCGTGGTGCACCGCGACCTCCAGGCACCCCGGAGTTTCTAAAAAAAAATTTTCTGCGATTTTCACGAAACCACTTTTCTTCAACTTGAATTGGGCTAAAAATCCATCACTGAAAATAAAAATTCTCTGAGTAGTGTGGAAATACTGTTTCTTACAATTCCTGGGTTGTCCACTGAGCATTTCCGAGAGCTCTACCTGAAGTTCTCTGGGCATGGGATTTTGACATGTTCCCCAAACCAAAAGGAATGAGTGGGAAACAATCAAGAAAAGAGATAGAGGCACTTGCATTTGAATGAGTTTCAAGCATGCTTGGGTACTCGTGTGATCTGAGTGACTCAGTTTTGGAATACAAATGTCGCGTGGTGCATCGCGACCTCAAGGCACCCCGGAGTTTCTGAAAAAAATTTTTCTCCGATTTTCACGAAACCACTTTTCTTCAACTTGAATTGGTCTAAAAATCCATCACTGAAAATAAAAATTCTCTGAGTAGTGTGTAAATGCTGATTCTTACCCTACCTGGGGTGTCCACTGAGCATTTCCGCGAGCTCTACCTGAAGTTCTCTGGGCATGGGATTTTGACATGTTCCCCAAACCAAAAGGAATAAGTGGGAAACAATCAAGACAACAGATAGAAGCACTTGCATTTGAATGAGTTTCAAGCATGCTTGGGTAATCGTGTAATCTGAGTGATTCAGTTTTCGAATACAACTGTCGCGTGGTGCACCGCGACCTCCAGGCACCCCGGAGTTTCTGAAAAAAAAATTTCTGCGATTTTCACAAAACCACTTTTCTTCAACTTGAATTGGTCTAAAAATTCATCACTGAAAATAAAAATTCTTTGAGTAGTGTGGAAATACTGATCCTTACCCTGCCTGGGTTGTCCACTGAGCATTTCCGCGAGCTCTACCTGAAGTTCTCTGGGCATGGGATTTTGACATGTTCCCCAAACCAAAAGGAATGAGTGGGAAACAATCAAGACAACAGATAGAAGCACTTGCATTTGAATGAGTTTCAAGCATGCTTGGGTACTCGTGTGATCTGAGTGACTCAGTTTTGGAATACAACTCTCGCGCGGTGCACCGCGACCTCCAGGCACCCCGGAGTTTCTGAAAACAAATTTTCTGCAATTTTCACGAAACCACTTTTCTTCAACTTGAATTGGGTTAAAAATCCATCACTGAAAATAAAAATTCTCTGAGTAGTGTGTAAATGCTGATCCTTACCCTGCCTGGGTTGTCCACTGAGCATTTCCCCGAACTCCACCTGAAGTTCTCTGGGCATGGGATTTTGACATGTTCCCCAAACCAAAAGGAATGAGTGGGAAACAATCAAGATAACAGATAGAAGCACTTGCATTTGAATGAGTTTCAAGCATACTTGGGTACTCGTGTGATCTGAGTGACTCAGTTTTCGAATACAACTGTCGCGTGGTGCACCGCGACCTCCAGTCACCCCGGAGTTTCTGAAAAAAAATTTTCTGCGATTTTCACGAAACCACTTTTCTTCAACTTGAATTGGGCTAAAAATCCATCACTGAAAATAAAAATTCTCTGAGTAGTGTGGAAATACTGATCCTTACCCTGCCTGGGTTGTCCACTGAGCATTTCCGCGAGCTCTACCTGAAGTTCTCTGGGCATGGGATTTTGACATGTTCCCCAAACCAAAAGGAATGAGTGGGAAACAATCAAGAAAAGAGATAGAGGCACTTGCATTTGAATGAGTTTCAAGCATGCTTGGGTACTCGTGTGATCTGAGTGACTCAGTTTTGGAATACAAATGTCGCGTGGTGCATCGCGAATACATGGCACCCCGGAGTTTCTGAAAAAAAAAATTCTGCAATTTTCACGACCCCACTTTTCATCAACTTGAATTGGGCTAAAAATCCATCCCTGAAAATAAATATTCTCTGAGTAGTGTGGAAATGCTGATCCTTACCCTACCTGGGGTGTCCACTGAGCATTTCCGCGAACTCTACTTGAAGTTCTCTGGGCATGGGATTTTGACATGTTACCCAAACCAAAAGGAATGAGTGGGAAACAATCAAGAAAAGAGATAGAGGCACTTGCATTTGAATGAGTTTCAAGCATGCTTGGGTACTCGTGTGATCTGAGTGACTCAGTTTTGGAATACAACTGTCGCGTGGTGCACCGCGACCTCCAGGCACCCCGGAGTTTCTGAAAAAAAATTTTGTGCGATTTTCACGAAACCACTTTTCTTCAACTTGAATTGAGCTAAAAATCCATCCCTGAAAATAAAAATTCTCTGAGTAGTGTGTAAATGCTGATCCTTACCCTGCCTGGGTTGTCCACTGAGCATTTCCCCGAACTCTACCTGAAGTTCTCTGGGCATGGGATTTTGACATGTTCCCCAAACCAAAAGGAATGAGTGGGAAACAATCAAGAAAAGAGATAGAGGCACTTGCATTTAAATGAGTATCAAGCATGCTTGGGTACTCGTGTGATCTGAGTGACTCAGTTTTCGAATACAACTGTCACGTGGTGCACCGCGACCTCCAGGCACCCCGGAGTTTCTGAAAAAAAAATTTCTGCGATATTCACGAAACCACTTTTCATCAACTTGAATTGGGCTAAAAATCCATCCCTGAAAATAAATATTCTCTGAGTAGTGTGGAAATGCTGATCCTTACCCTACCTGGGGTGTCCACTGAGCATTTCCGCGAACTCTACCTGAAGTTCTCTGGGCATGGGATTTTGACATGTTCCCCAAACCAAAAGGAATGAGTGGGAAACAATCAAGACAACAGATAGAAGCACTTGCATTTGAATGAGTTTCAAGCATGCTTGGGTACTCGTGTGATCTGAGTGACTCAGTTTTCGAATACAACTGTCGCGTGGTGCACCGCGACCTCCAGGCACCCCGGAGTTTCTGAAAAAAAATTTTCTGCGATTTTCACGAAACCACTTTTCTTCAACTTGAATTGGGCTAAAAATCCATCACTGAAAATAAAAATTCTCTGAGTAGTGTGGAAATACTGTTCCTTACAATGCCTGGGTTGTCCACTGAGTATTTCCGCGAGCTCTACCTGAAGTTCTCTGGGCATGGGATTTTGACATGTTCCCCAAACCAAAAGGAATGAGTGGGAAACAATCAAGAAAAGAGATAGAGGCACTTGCATTTGAATAAGTTTCAAGCATGCTTGGGTACTCGTGTGATCTGAGTGACTCAGTTTTGGAATACAACTGTCGCGTGGTGCACCGCGACCTTCAGGCACCCCGGAGTTTCTGAAAAAAAATTTTCTGTGATTTTCACGAAACCACTTTTCTTCAACTTGAATTGGTCTAAAAATCCATCACTGAAAATAAAAATTCTCTGAGTAGTGTGGAAATACTGTTCCTTACAATGCCTGGGTTGTCCACTGAGCATTTCTGCGAGCTCTACCTGAAGTTCTCTGGGCATGGGATTTTGACATGTTCCCCAAACCAAAAGGAATAAGTGGGAAACAATCAAGACAACAGATAGAAGCACTTGCATTTGAATGAGTTTCAAGCATGCTTGGGTAATCGTGTGATCTGACTGACTCAGTTTTAAAATACAACTGTCGCATGGTGCATCGCGACCTCAAGGCACCCCGGAGTTTCTGAAAAAAAATTTTCTGCAATTTTCACGAAACCACTTTTCATCAACTTGAATTTGGCTAAAAATCCATCACTGAAAATAAATATTCTCTGAGTAGTGTGGAAATGCTGATCCTTACCCTACCTGGGGTGTCCACTGAGCATTTCCGCGAACTCTACCTGAAGTTCTCCTGGCATGGGATTTTGACATGTTCCCCAAACCAAAAGGAATGAGTGGGAAACAATCAAGAAAAGAGATAGAGGCACTTGCATTTGAATGAGTTTCAAGCATGCTTGGGTACTCGTGTGATCTGAGTGACTCAGTTTTGGAATACAACTGTCGCGTGGTGCACCGCGACCTCCAGGCACCCCGGAGTTTCTGAAAAAAAATTTTCTGCGATTTTCACGAAACCACTTTTCTTCAACTTGAATTGGGCTAAAAATCCATCACTGAAAATAAAAATTCTTTGAGTAGTGTGTAAATGCTGATCCTTACCCTGCCTGGGTTGTCCACTAAGCATTTCCCCGAACTCTACCTGAAGTTCTCTGGGCATGGGATTTTGACATGTTCCCCAAACCAAAAGGAATGAGTGGGAAACAATCAAGAAAAGAGATAGAGTCACTTGCATTTGAATGAGTTTCAAGCATGCTTGGGTACTCGTGTGATCTGAGTGACTCAGTTTTGGAATACAACTGTCGCGTGGTGCACCGCGACCTCCAGGAACCCCGGAGTTTCTGAAAAAAAATTTTCTGTGATTTTCACGAAACCACTTTTCTTCAACTTGAATTGGGCTAAAAATCCATCCCTGAAAATAAAAATTCTCTGAGTAGTGTGTAAATGCTGATCCTTACCCTACCTGGGTTGTCCACTGAGCATTTCCCCGAACTCTACTTGAAGTTCTCTGGGCATGGGATTTTTACATGTTCCCCAAACCAAAAGGAATGAGTGGGAAACAATCAAGAAAAGAGATAGAGGCACTTGCATTTGAATGAGTTTCAAGCATGCTTGGGTACTCGTGTGATCTGAGTGATTCAGTTTTGGAATACAACTGTCGCGTGGTGCACCGCGACCTCCAGGCACCCCGGAGTTTCTGAAAAAAAATTTTCTGTGATTTTCACGAAACCACTTTTCTTCAACTTGAATTGGGCTAAAAATCCATCACTGAAAATAAAAATTCTCTGAGTAGTGTGGAAATACTGTTCCTTACAATGCCTGGGTTGTCCACTGAGCATTTCCGCGAGCTCTACCTGAAGTTCTCTGGGCATGGGATTTTGACATGTTCCCCAAACCAAAAGGAATAAGTGGGAAACAATCAAGACAACAGATAGAAGCACTTGCATTTGAATGAGTTTCAAGCATGCTTGGGTAATCGTGTAATCTGAGTGATTCAGTTTTCGAATACAACTGTCGCGTGGTGCACCGCGACCTCCAGGCACCCCGGAGTTTCTGAAAAAAAATTTTCTGTTATTTTCACAAAACCACTTTTCTTCAACTTGAATTGGGCTAAAAATCCATCACTGAAAATAAAAATTCTCTGAGTAGTGTGGAAATACTGATCCATACCGTGCCTGGGTTGTCCACTGAGCATTTCCGCGAGCTCTACCTGAAGATCTCTGGGCATGGGATTTTGACATGTTCCCCAAACCAAAAGGAATGAATGGGAAACAATCAAGACAACAGATAGAAGCACTTGCATTTGAATGAGTTTCAAGCATGCTTGGGTACTCGTGTGATCTGAGTGACTCAGTTTTCGAATACAACTGTCGCGTGGTGCACCGCGACCTCCAGGCACCCCGGAGTTTCTGAAAAAAAATTTTCTGCGATTTTCACGAAACCACTTTTCTTCAACTTGAATGGGGCTAAAAATCCATCATTGAAAATAAAAATTCTCTGAGTAGTGTGGAAATACTGATCCATACCCTGCCTGGGTTGTCCACTGAGCATTTCCGCGAGCTCTACCTGAAGTTCTCTGGGCATGGGATTTTGACATGTTCCCCAAACCAAAAGGAATGAGTTGGAAACTATCAAGACAACAGATAGAAGCACTTGCATTTGAATGAGTTTCAAGCATGCTTGGGTACTCGTGTGATCTGAGTGACTCAGTTTTCGAATACAACTGTCGCGTGGTGCACCGCGACCTCCAGGCACCACGGAGTTAATGAAAAAAAATTTTCTGCGATTTTCACGAAACCACTTTTCTTCAACTTGAATTGGGCTAAAAATCCATCACTGAAAATAAAAATTCTCTGAGTAGTGTGGAAATACTGATCCATACCCTGCCTGGGTTGTCCACTGAGCATTTCCGCGAGCTCTACCTGAAGTTCTCTGGGCATGGGATTTTGACATGTTCCCCAAACCAAAAGGAATGAGTGGGAAACTATCAAGACAACAGATAGAAGCACTTGCATTTGAATGAGTTTCAAGCATTCTTGGGTACTCGTGTGATCTGAGTGACTCAGTTTTCGAATACAACTGTCGCGTGGTGCACCGCGACCTCCAGGCACCACGGAGTTAATGAAAAAAAATTTTCTGCGATTTTCACGAAACCACTTTTCTTCAACTTGAATTTGGCTAAAAATCCATCACTGAAAATAAAAATTCTCTGAGTAGTGTGGAAATACTGATCCTTACCCTGCCTGGGTTGTCCACTGAGCATTTCCGCAATCTGTACCTGAAGTTCTCTGGGCATGGGATTTTGACATGTTCCCCAAACCAAAAGGAATGAGTGGGAAACAATCAAGACAACAGATAGAAGCATTTGCATTTGAATGAGTTTCAAGCATGCTTGGGTACTCGTGTGATCTGAGTGACTCAGTTTTGGAATACAACTATCGCGTGGTGCACCGCGACCTCCAGGCACCCCGGAGTTTCTGAAAAAAAATTCTGTGCGATTTTCACGAAACCACTTTTCTTCAACTTGAATTGGGCTAAAAATCCATCACTGAAAATAAAAATTCTCTGAGTAGTGTGGAAATACTGATCCATACCGTGCCTGGGTTGTCCACTGAGCATTTCCGCGAGCTCTACCTGAAGATCTCTGGACATGGGATTTTGACATGTTCCCCAAACCAAAAGGAATGAATGGGAAACAATCAAGACAACAGATAGAAGCACTTGCATTTGAATGAGTTTCAAGCATGCTTGGGTACTCGTGTGATCTGAGTGACTCAGTTTTCGAATACAACTGTCGCGTGGTGCACCGCGACCTCCAGGTACCCCGGAGTTTCTGAAAAAAAAATTTCTGCGATTTTCACGAAACCACTTTTCTTCAACTTGAATGGGGCTAAAAATCCATCATTGAAAATAAAAATTCTCTGAGTAGTGTGGAAATACTGATCCATACCCTGCCTGGGTTGTCCACTGAGCATTTCCGCGAGCTCTACCTGAAGTTCTCTGGGCATGGGATTTTGACATGTTCCCCAAACCAAAAGGAATGAGTGGGAAACTATCAAGACAACAGATAGAAGCACTTGCATTTAAATGAGTTTCAAGCATTCTTGGGTACTCGTGTGATCTGAGTGACTCAGTTTTGGAATACAACTGTCGCGTGGTGCACCGCGACCTCCAGGCACCCCGGAGTTTCTGAAAAAAAATTTTGTGCGATTTTCACGAAACCACTTTTCTTCAACTTGAATTGAGCTAAAAATCCATCCCTGAAAATAAAAATTTTCTGAGTAGTGTGTAAATGCTGATCCTTACCCTGCCTGGGTTGTCCACTGAGCATTTCCCCGAACTCTACCTGAAGTTCTCTGGGCATGGGATTTTGACATGTTCCCCAAACCAAAAGGAATGAGTGGGAAACAATCAAGAAAAGAGATAGAGGCACTTGCATTTGAATGAGTATCAAGCATGCTTGGGTACTCGTGTGATCTGAGTGACTCAGTTTTCGAATACAACTGTCACGTGGTGCACCGCGACCTCCAGGCACCCCGGAGTTTCTGAAAAAAAAATTTCTGCGATATTCACGAAACCACTTTTCATCAACTTGAATTGGGCTAAAAATCCATCCCTGAAAATAAATATTCTCTGAGTAGTGTGGAAATGCTGATCCTTACCCTACCTGGGGTGTCCACTGAGCATTTCCGCGAACTCTACTTGAAGTTCTCTGGGCATGGGATTTTGACATGTTACCCAAACCAAAAGAAATGAGTGGGAAACAATTAAGACAACAGATAGAAGCACTTGCATTTGAATGAGTTTCAAGCATGCTTGGGTACTCGTGTGATCTGAGTGACTCAGTTTTCGAATACAACTGTCGCGTGGTGCACCGCGACCTCCAGGCACCCCGGAGTTTCTGAAAAAAAATTTTCTGCGATTTTCACGAAACCACTTTTCTTCAACTTGAATTGGGCTAAAAATCCATCACTGAAAATAAAAATTCTCTGAGTAGTGTGGAAATACTGTTCCTTACAATGCCTGGGTTGTCCACTGAGCATTTCCGCGAGCTCTACCTGAAGTTCTCTGGGCATGGGATTTTGACATGTTCCCCAAACCAAAAGGAATGAGTGGGAAACAATCAAGATAACAGATAGAAGCACTTGCATTTGAATGAGTTTCAAGCATACTTGGGTACTCGTGTGATCTGAGTGACTCAGTTTTCGAATACAACTGTCGCGTGGTGCACCGCGACCTCCAGGCACCCCGGAGTTTCTGAAAAAAAAATTTCTGCGATTTTCACGAAACCACTTTTGTTCAACTTGAATTGGTCTAAAAATCCATCACTGAAAATGAAAATTCTCTGAGTAGTGTGGAAATACTGATCCTTACCCTGCCTGGGTTGTCCACTGAGCATTTCCGCGAGCTCTACCTGAAGTTCTCTGGGCATGGGATTTTGACATGTTCCCCAAACCAAAAGGAATGAGTGGGAAACAATCAAGAAAAGAGATAGAGGCACTTGTATTTGAATGAGTTTCAAGCATGCTTGGGTACTCGTGTGATCTGAGTGACTCAGTTTTGGAATACAAATGTCGCGTGGTGCATCGCGACCTCAAGGCACCCCGGAGTTTCTGAAAAAAAAATTTCTGCAATTTTCACGAAGCCACTTTTCATCAACTTGAATTGGGCTAAAAATCCATCCCTGAAAATAAATATTCTCTGAGTAGTGTGGAAATGCTGATCCTTACCCTACCTGGGGTGTCCACTGAGCATTTCCGCGAACTCTACTTGAAGTTCTCTGGGCATGGGATTTTGACATGTTACCCAAACCAAAAGAAATGAGTGGGAAACAATCAAGACAACAGATAGAAGCACTTGCATTTGAATGAGTTTCAAGCATGCTTGGGTACTCGTGTGATCTGAGTGACTCAGTTTTCGAATACAACTGTCGCGTGGTGCACCGCGACCTCCAGGCACCCCGGAGTTTCTGAAAAAAAATTTTCTGCGATTTTCACGAAACCACTTTTCTTCAACTTGAATGGGGCTAAAAATCCATCATTGAAAATAAAAATTCTCTGAGTAGTGTGGAAATACTGATCCATACCCTGCCTGGGTTGTCCACTGAGCATTTCCGCGAGCTCTACCTGAAGTTCTCTGGGCATGGGATTTTGACATGTTCCCCAAACCAAAAGGAATGAGTGGGAAACTATCAAGACAACAGATAGAAGCACTTGCATTTGAATGAGTTTCAAGCATGCTTGGGTACTCGTGTGATCTGAGTGACTCAGTTTTCGAATACAACTGTCGCGTGGTGCACCGCGACCTCCAGGCACCACGGAGTTAATGAAAAAAAATTTTCTGCGATTTTCACGAAACCACTTTTCTTCAACTTGAATTGGGCTAAAAATCCATCACTGAAAATAAAAATTCTCTGAGTAGTGTGGAAATACTGATCCATACCCTGCCTGGGTTGTCCACTGAGCATTTCCGCGAGCTCTACCTGAAGTTCTCTGGGCATGGGATTTTGACATGTTCCCCAAACCAAAAGGAATGAGTGGGAAACTATCAAGACAACAGATAGAAGCACTTGCATTTGAATGAGTTTCAAGCATTCTTGGGTACTCGTGTGATCTGAGTGACTCAGTTTTCGAATACAACTGTCGCGTGGTGCACCGCGACCTCCAGGCACCACGGAGTTAATGAAAAAAAATTTTCTGCGATTTTCACGAAACCACTTTTCTTCAACTTGAATTTGGCTAAAAATCCATCACTGAAAATAAAAATTCTCTGAGTAGTGTGGAAATACTGATCCTTACCCTGCCTGGGTTGTCCACTGAGCATTTCCGCAATCTGTACCTGAAGTTCTCTGGGCATGGGATTTTGACATGTTCCCCAAACCAAAAGGAATGAGTGGGAAACAATCAAGACAACAGATAGAAGCATTTGCATTTGAATGAGTTTCAAGCATGCTTGGGTACTCGTGTGATCTGAGTGACTCAGTTTTGGAATACAACTGTCGCGTGGTGCACCGCGACCTCCAGGCACCCCGGAGTTTCTGAAAAAAAATTCTGTGCGATTTTCACGAAACCACTTTTCTTCAACTTGAATTGAGCTAAAAATCCATCCCTGAAAATAAAAATTCTCTGAGTAGTGTGTAAATGCTGATCCTTACCCTGCCTGGGTTGTCCACTGAGCATTTCCCCGAACTCTACCTGAAGTTCTCTGGGCATGGGATTTTGACATGTTCCCCAAACCAAAAGGAATGAGTGGGAAACAATCAAGAAAAGAGATAGAGGCACTTGCATTTGAATGAGTATCAAGCATGCTTGGGTACTCGTGTGATCTGAGTGACTCAGTTTTCGAATACAACTGTCACGTGGTGCACCGCGACCTCCAGGCACCCCGGAGTTTCTGAAAAAAAAATTTCTGCGATTTTCACGAAACCACTTTTCTTCAACTTGAATTGAGCTAAAAATCCATCCCTGAAAAGAAAAAATTCTCTGAGTAGTGTGTAAATGCTGATCCTTACCCTGCCTGGGTTGTCCACTGAGCATTTCCCCGAACTCTACCTGAAGTTCTCTGGGCATGGGATTTTGACATGTTCCCCAAACCAAAAGAAATGAGTGGGAAACAATCAAGACAACAGATAGAAGCACTTGCATTTGAATGAGTTTCAAGCATGCTTGGGTACTCGTGTGATCTGAGTGACTCAGTTTTGGAATACAACTGTCGCGTGGTGCACCGCGACCTCCAGGCACCACGGAGTTTCTGAAAAAAAAATTTCTGCGATTTTCACGAAACCACTTTTCTTCAACTTGAATTGGGCTAAAAATCCATCACTGAAAATAAAAATTCTCTGAGTAGTGTGTAAATGCTGATCCTTACCCTACCTGGGTTGTCCACTGAGCATTTCCCCGAACTCTACCTGAAGTTCTCTGGGCATCGGATTTTGAGATGTTACCCAAACCAAAAGGAATGAGTGGGAAACAATCAAGACAATAGATAGAAGAACTTGCATTTGAATGAGTTTCAAGCATGCTTGGGTACTCGTGTGATCTGAGTGACTCAGTTTTCGAATACAACTGTCGCGTGGTGCATCGCGACATCCAGGCACCCCGAAGTTTGTGAAAAAAAATTTTCTGCGATTTTCACGAAACCACTTTTCTTCAAGTTGAATTGGGCTAAAAATCCATCACTGAAAATAAAAATTCTCTGAGTAGTGTGGAAATACTGATCCATACCGTGCCTGGGTTGTCCACTGAGCATTTCCGCGAGCTCTACCTGAAGATCTCTGGGCATGGGATTTTGACATGTTCCCCAAACCAAAAGGAATGAATGGGAAACAATCAAGACAACAGATAGAAGCACTTGCATTTGAATGAGTTTCAAGCATGCTTGGGTACTCGTGTGATCTGAGTGACTCAGTTTTCGAATACAACTGTCGCGTGGTGCACCGCGACCTCCAGGCACCCCGGAGTTTCTGAAAAAAAATTTTCTGCGATTTTCACGAAACCACTTTTCTTCAACTTGAATGGGGCTAAAAATCCATCATTGAAAATAAAAATTCTCTGAGTAGTGTGGAAATACTGATCCATACCCTGCCTGGGTTGTCCACTGAGCATTTCCGCGAGCTCTACCTGAAGTTCTCTGGGCATGGGATTTTGACATGTTCCCCAAACCAAAAGGAATGAGTGGGAAACTATCAAGACAACAGATAGAAGCACTTGCATTTGAATGAGTTTCAAGCATGCTTGGGTACTCGTGTGATCTGAGTGACTCAGTTTTCGAATACAACTGTCGCGTGGTGCACCGCGACCTCCAGGCACCACGGAGTTAATGAAAAAAAATTTTCTGCGATTTTCACGAAACCACTTTTCTTCAACTTGAATTGGGCTAAAAAACCATCACTGAAAATAAAAATTCTCTGAGTAGTGTGGAAATACTGATCCTTACCCTGCCTGGGTTGTCCACTGAGCATTTCCGCAATCTGTACCTGAAGTTCTCTGGGCATGGGATTTTGACATGTTCCCCAAACCAAAAGGAATGAGTGGGAAACTATCAAGACAACAGATAGAAGCATTTGCATTTGAATGAGTTTCAAGCATGCTTGGGTACTCGTGTGATCTGAGTGACTCAGTTTTGGAATACAACTGTCGCGTGGTGCACCGCGACCTCCAGGCACCCCGGAGTTTCTGAAAAAAAATTCTGTGCGATTTTCACGAAACCACTTTTCTTCAACTTGAATTGAGCTAAAAATCCATCCCTGAAAATAAAAATTCTCTGAGTAGTGTGTAAATGCTGATCCTTACCCTGCCTGGGTTGTCCACTGAGCATTTCCCCGAACTCTACCTGAAGTTCTCTGGGCATGGGATTTTGACATGTTCCCCAAACCAAAAGGAATGAGTGGGAAACAATCAAGAAAAGAGATAGAGGCACTTGCATTTGAATGAGTATCAAGCATGCTTGGGTACTCGTGTGATCTGAGTGACTCAGTTTTCGAATACAACTGTCACGTGGTGCACCGCGACCTCCAGGCACCCCGGAGTTTCTGAAAAAAAAATTTCTGCGATATTCACGAAACCACTTTTCATCAACTTGAATTGGGCTAAAAATCCATCCCTGAAAATAAATATTCTCTGAGTAGTGTGTAAATGCTGATCCTTACCCTACCTGGGGTGTCCACTGAGCATTTCCGCGAACTCTACTTGAAGTTCTCTGGGCATGGGATTTTGACATGTTACCCAAACCAAAAGAAATGAGTGGGAAACAAACAAGACAACAGATAGAAGCACTTGCATTTGAATGAGTTTCAAGCATGCTTGGGTACTCGTGTGATCTGAGTGACTCAGTTTTCGAATACAACTGTCGCGTGGTGCACCGCGACCTCCAGGCACCCCGGAGTTTCTGAAAAATAATTTTCTGCGATTTTCACGAAACCACTTTTCTTCAACTTGAATTGGGCTAAAAATCCATCACTGAAAATAAAAATTCTCTGAGTAGTGTGGAAATACTGTTCCTTACAATGCCTGGGTTGTCCACTGAGCATTTCCGCGAGCTCTACCTGAAGTTCTCTGGGCATGGGATTTTGACATGTTCCCCAAACCAAAAGGAATGAGTGGGAAACAATCAAGAAAAGAGATAGAGGCACTTGCATTTGAATGAGTTTCAAGCATACTTGGGTACTCGTGTGATCTGAGTGACTCAGTTTTAAAATACAACTGTCGCATGGTGCATCGCGACCTCAAGGCACCCCGGAGTTTCTGAAAAAAAATTTTCTGCAATTTTCACGAAACCACTTTTCATCAACTTGAATTTGGCTAAAAATCCATCACTGAAAATAAATATTCTCTGAGTAGTGTGGAAATGCTGATCCTTACCCTACCTGGGGTGTCCACTGAGCATTTCCGCGAACTCTACCTGAAGTTCTCTGGGCATGGGATTTTGACATGTTCCCCAAACCAAAAGGAATGAGTGGGAAACAATCAAGAAAAGAGATAGAGGCACTTGCATTTGAATGAGTTTCAAGCATGCTTGGGTACTCGTGTGATCTGAGTGACTCAGTTTTGGAATACAACTGTCGCGTGGTGCACCGCGACCTCCAGGCACCCCGGAGTTTCTGAAAAAAAATTTTCTGCGATTTTCACGAAACCACTTTTCTTCAACTTGAATTGGGCTAAAAATCCATCACTGAAAATAAAAATTCTCTGAGTAGTGTGTAAATGCTGATCCTTACCCTGCCTGGGTTGTCCACTAAGCATTTCCCCGAACTCTACCTGAAGTTCTCTGGGCATGGGATTTTGACATGTTCCCCAAACCAAAAGGAATGAGTGGGAAACAATCAAGAAAAGAGATAGAGGCACTTGCATTTGAATGAGTTTCAAGCATGCTTGGGTACTCGTGTGATCTGAGTGACTCAGTTTTCGAATACAACTGTCACGTGGTGCACCGCGACCTCCAGGCACCCCGGAGTTTCTGAAAAAAAAATTTCTGCGATATTCACGAAACCACTTTTCATCAACTTGAATTGGGCTAAAAATCCATCCCTGAAAATAAATATTCTCTGAGTAGTGTGTAAATGCTGATCCTTACCCTGCCTGGGTTGTCCACTAAGCATTTCCCCGAACTCTACCTGAAGTTCTCTGGGCATGGGATTTTGACATGTTCCCCAAACCAAAAGGAATGAGTGGGAAACAATCAAGAAAAGAGATAGAGGCACTTGCATTTGAATGAGTTTCAAGCATGCTTGGGTACTCGTGTGATCTGAGTGACTCAGTTTTGGAATACAAATGTCGCGTGGTGCACCGCGACCTCCAGGCACCCCGGAGTTTCTGAAAAAAAATTTTCTGTGATTTTCACGAAACCACTTTTCTTCAACTTGAATTGGTCTAAAAATCCATCACTGAAAATAAAAATTCTCTGAGTAGTGTGTAAATGCTGATTCTTACCCTACCTGGGGTGTCCACTGAGCATTTCCGCGAGCTCTACCTGAAGTTCTCTGGGCATGGGATTTTGACATGTTCCCCAAACCAAAAGGAATAAGTGGGAAACAATCAAGACAACAGATAGAAGCACTTGCATTTGAATGAGTTTCAAGCATGCTTGGGTAATCGTGTGATCTGAGTGATTCAGTTTTCGAATACAACTGTCGCGTGGTTCACCGCGACCTCCAGGCACCACGGAGTATCTGAAAAAAAATTTTCTGCGATTTTCACAAAACCACTTTTCTTCAACTTGAATTGGTCTAAAAATCCATCCCTGAAAATAAAAATTCTCTGAGTAGTGTGTAAATGCTGATTCTTACCCTGCCTGGGGTGTCCACTGAGCATTTCCGCGAACTCTACCTGAAGTTCTCTGGGCATGGGATTTTGACATGTTCCCCAAACCAAAAGGAATAAGTGGGAAACAATCAAGAAAAGAGATAGAGGCACTTGCATTTGAATGAGTATCAAGCATGCTTGGGTACTCGTGTGATCTGAGTGACTCAGTTTTCGAATACAACTGTCACGTGGTGCACCGCGACCTCCAGGCACCCCGGAGTTTCTGAAAAAAAAATTTCTGCGATTTTCACGAAACCACTTTTCTTCAACTTGAATTGAGCTAAAAATCCATCCCTGAAAAGAAAAAATTCTCTGAGTAGTGTGTAAATGCTGATCCTTACCCTGCCTGGGTTGTCCACTGAGCATTTCCCCGAACTCTACCTGAAGTTCTCTGGGCATGGGATTTTGACATGTTCCCCAAACCAAAAGAAATGAGTGGGAAACAATCAAGGCAACAGATAGAAGCACTTGCATTTGAATGAGTTTCAAGCATGCTTGGGTACTCGTGTGATCTGAGTGACTCAGTTTTGGAATACAACTGTCGCGTGGTGCACCGCGACCTCCAGGCACCACGGAGTTTCTGAAAAAAAAATTTCTGCGATTTTCACGAAACCACTTTTCTTCAACTTGAATTGGGCTAAAAATCCATCACTGAAAATAAAAATTCTCTGAGTAGTGTGTAAATGCTGATCCTTACCCTACCTGGGTTGTCCACTGAGCATTTCCCCGAACTCTACCTGAAGTTCTCTGGGCATCGGATTTTGAGATGTTACCCAAACCAAAAGGAATGAGTGGGAAACAATCAAGACAATAGATAGAAGAACTTGCATTTGAATGAGTTTCAAGCATGCTTGGGTACTCGTGTGATCTGAGTGACTCAGTTTTCGAATACAACTGTCGCGTGGTGCATCGCGACATCCAGGCACCCCGAAGTTTGTGAAAAAAAATTTTCTGCGATTTTCACGAAACCACTTTTCTTCAAGTTGAATTGGTCTAAAAATCCATCACTGAAAATAAAAATTCTCTGAGTAGTGTGGAAATACTGATCCATACCGTGCCTGGGTTGTCCACTGAGCATTTCCGCGATCTCTACCTGAAGTTCTCTGGGCATGGGATTTTGACATGTTCCCCAAACCAAAAGGAATGAGTGGGAAACAATCAAGACAACAGATAGAAGCACTTGCATTTGAATGAGTTTCAAGCATGCTTGGGTACTCGTGTGATCTGAGTGACTCAGTTTTCGAATACAACTGTCGCGTGGTGCACCGCGACCTCCAGGCACCCCGGAGTTTCTGAAAAAAAATTTTCTGCGATTTTCACGAAACCACTTTTCTTCAACTTGAATGGGGCTAAAAATCCATCATTGAAAATAAAAATTCTCTGAGTAGTGTGGAAATACTGATCCATACCCTGCCTGGGTTGTCCACTGAGCATTTCCGCGAGCTCTACCTGAAGTTCTCTGGGCATGGGATTTTGACATGTTCCCCAAACCAAAAGGAATGAGTGGGAAACTATCAAGACAACAGATAGAAGCACTTGCATTTGAATGAGTTTCAAGCATGCTTGGGTACTCGTGTGATCTGAGTGACTCAGTTTTCGAATACAACTGTCGCGTGGTGCACCGCGACCTCCAGGCACCACGGAGTTAATGAAAAAAAATTTTCTGCGATTTTCACGAAACCACTTTTCTTCAACTTGAATTGGGCTAAAAATCCATCACTGAAAATAAAAATTCTCTGAGTAGTGTGGAAATACTGATCCTTACCCTGCCTGGGTTGTCCACTGAGCATTTCCGCAATCTGTACCTGAAGTTCTCTGGGCATGGGATTTTGAAATGTTCCCCAAACCAAAAGGAATGAGTGGGAAACTATCAAGACAACAGATAGAAGCATTTGCATTTGAATGAGTTTCAAGCATGCTTGGGTACTCGTGTGATCTGAGTGACTCAGTTTTGGAATACAACTGTCGCGTGGTGCACCGCGACCTCCAGGCACCCCGGAGTTTCTGAAAAAAAATTCTGTGCGATTTTCACGAAACCACTTTTCTTCAACTTGAATTGAGCTAAAAATCCATCCCTGAAAATAAAAATTCTCTGAGTAGTGTGTAAATGCTGATCCTTACCCTGCCTGGGTTGTCCACTGAGCATTTCCCCGAACTCTACCTGAAGTTCTCTGGGCATGGGATTTTGACATGTTCCCCAAACCAAAAGGAATGAGTGGGAAACAATCAAGAAAAGAGATAGAGGCACTTGCATTTGAATGAGTATCAAGCATGCTTGGGTACTCGTGTGATCTGAGTGACTCAGTTTTCGAATACAACTGTCACGTGGTGCACCGCGACCTCCAGGCACCCCGGAGTTTCTGAAAAAAAAATTTCTGCGATATTCACGAAACCACTTTTCATCAACTTGAATTGGGCTAAAAATCCATCCCTGAAAATAAATATTCTCTGAGTAGTGTGGAAATGCTGATTCTTACCCTACCTGGGGTGTCCACTGAGCATTTCCGCGAACTCTACTTGAAGTTCTCTGGGCATGGGATTTTGACATGTTACCCAAACCAAAAGAAATGAGTGGGAAACAAACAAGACAACAGATAGAAGCACTTGCATTTGAATGAGTTTCAAGCATGCTTGGGTACTCGTGTGATCTGAGTGACTCAGTTTTCGAATACAACTGTCGCGTGGTGCACCGCGACCTCCAGGCACCCCGGAGTTTCTGAAAAAAAATTTTCTGCGATTTTCACGAAACCACTTTTCTTCAACTTGAATTGGGCTAAAAATCCATCACTGAAAATAAAAATTCTCTGAGTAGTGTGGAAATACTGTTCCTTACAATGCCTGGGTTGTCCACTGAGCATTTCCGCGAGCTCTACCTGAAGTTCTCTGGGCATGGGATTTTGACATGTTCCCCAAACCAAAAGGAATGAGTGGGAAACAATCAAGAAAAGAGATAGAGGCACTTGCATTTGAATAAGTTTCAAGCATGCTTGGGTACTCGTGTGATCTGAGTGACTCAGTTTTGGAATACAACTGTCGCGTGGTGCACCGCGACCTTCAGGCACCCCGGAGTTTCTGAAAAAAAATTTTCTGTGATTTTCACGAAACCACTTTTCTTCAACTTGAATTGGTCTAAAAATCCATCACTGAAAATAAAAATTCTCTGAGTAGTGTGGAAATACTGTTCCTTACAATGCCTGGGTTGTCCACTGAGCATTTCTGCGAGCTCTACCTGAAGTTCTCTGGGCATGGGATTTTGACATGTTCCCCAAACCAAAAGGAATAAGTGGGAAACAATCAAGACAACAGATAGAAGCACTTGCATTTGAATGAGTTTCAAGCATGCTTGGGTAATCGTGTAATCTGAGTGATTCAGTTTTCGAATACAACTGTCGCGTGGTGCACCGCGACCTCCAGGCACCCCGGAGTTTCTGAAAAAAAATTTTCTGCGATTTTCACAAAACCACTTTTCTTCAACTTGAATTGGTCTAAAAATCCATCCCTGAAAATAAAAATTCTCTGAGTAGTGTGTAAATGCTGATCCTTACCCTGCCTGTGTTGTCCACTGAGCATTTCCCCGAACTCTACCTGAAGTTCTCTGGGCATGGGATTTTCACATGTTCCCCAAACCAAAAGGAATGAGTGGGAAACAATCAAGAAAAGAGATAGAGGCACTTGCATTTGAATGAGTTTCAAGCATACTTGGGTACTCGTGTGATCTGAGTGACTCAGTTTTAAAATACAACTGTCGCATGGTGCATCGCGACCTCAAGGCACCCCGGAGTTTCTGAAAAAAAATTTTCTGCAATTTTCACGAAACCACTTTTCATCAACTTGAATTTGGCTAAAAATCCATCACTGAAAATAAATATTCTCTGAGTAGTGTGGAAATGCTGATCCTTACCCTACCTGGGGTGTCCACTGAGCATTTCCGCGAACTCTACCTGAAGTTCTCTGGGCATGGGATTTTGACATGTTCCCCAAACCAAAAGGAATGAGTGGGAAACAATCAAGAAAAGAGATAGAGGCACTTGCATTTGAATGAGTTTCAAGCATGCTTGGGTACTCGTGTGATCTGAGTGACTCAGTTTTGGAATACAACTGTCGCGTGGTGCACCGCGACCTCCAGGCACCCCGGAGTTTCTGAAAAAAAATTTTCTGCGATTTTCACGAAACCACTTTTCTTCAACTTGAATTGGGCTAAAAATCCATCACTGAAAATAAAAATTCTCTGAGTAGTGTGTAAATGCTGATCCTTACCCTGCCTGGGTTGTCCACTAAGCATTTCCCCGAACTCTACCTGAAGTTCTCTGGGCATGGGATTTTGACATGTTCCCCAAACCAAAAGGAATGAGTGGGAAACAATCAAGAAAAGAGATAGAGGCACTTGCATTTGAATGAGTTTCAAGCATGCTTGGGTACTCGTGTGATCTGAGTGACTCAGTTTTGGAATACAAATGTCGCGTGGTGCACCGCGACCTCCAGGCACCCCGGAGTTTCTGAAAAAAAATTTTCTGTGATTTTCACGAAACCACTTTTCTTCAACTTGAATTGGTCTAAAAATCCATCACTGAAAATAAAAATTCTCTGAGTAGTGTGTAAATGCTGATTCTTACCCTACCTGGGGTGTCCACTGAGCATTTCCGCGAGCTCTACCTGAAGTTCTCTGGGCATGGGATTTTGACATGTTCCCCAAACCAAAAGGAATAAGTGGGAAACAATCAAGACAACAGATAGAAGCACTTGCATTTGAATGAGTTTCAAGCATGCTTGGGTAATCGTGTGATCTGAGTGATTCAGTTTTCGAATACAACTGTCGCGTGGTTCACCGCGACCTCCAGGCACCACGGAGTTTCTGAAAAAAAATTTTCTGCGATTTTCACAAAACCACTTTTCTTCAACTTGAATTGGTCTAAAAATCCATCCCTGAAAATAAAAATTCTCTGAGTAGTGTGTAAATGCTGATCCTTACCCTGCCTGGGGTGTCCACTGAGCATTTCCGCGAACTCTACCTGAAGTTCTCTGGGCATGGGATTTTGACATGTTCCCCAAACCAAAAGGAATGAGTGGGAAACAATCAAGAAAAGAGATAGAGGCACTTGCATTTGAATGAGTTTCAAGCATGCTTGGGTACTCGTGTGATCTGAGTGACTCAGTTTTGGAATACAAATGTCGCGTGGTGCACCGCGACCTCCAGGCACCCCGGAGTTTCTGAAAAAAAATTTTCTGTGATTTTCACGAAACCACTTTTCTTCAACTTGAATTGGTCTAAAAATCCATCACTGAAAATAAAAATTCTCTGAGTAGTGTGTAAATGCTGATTCTTACCCTACCTGGGGTGTCCACTGAGCATTTCCGCGAGCTCTACCTGAAGTTCTCTGGGCATGGGATTTTGACATGTTCCCCAAACCAAAAGGAATAAGTGGGAAACAATCAAGACAACAGATAGAAGCACTTGTATTTGAATGAGTTTCAAGCATGCTTGGGTAATCGTGTAATCTGAGTGATTCAGTTTTCGAATACAACTGTCGCGTGGTGCACCGCGACCTCCAGGCACCCCGGAGTTTCTGAAAAAAAATTTTCTGCGATTTTCACAAAACCACTTTTCTTCAACTTGAATTGGTCTAAAAATTCATCACTGAAAATAAAAATTCTTTGAGTAGTGTGGAAATACTGATCCTTACCCTACGTGGGGTGTCCACTGAGCATTTCCGCGAACTCTACCTGAAGTTCTCTGGGCATGGGATTTTGACATGTTCCCCAAACCAAAAGGAATGAGTGGGAAACAATCAAGAAAAGAGATAGAGGCACTTGCATTTGAATGAGTTTCAAGCATGCTTGGGTACTCGTGTGATCTGAGTGACTCAGTTTTGGAATACAACTGTCGCGTGGTGCACCGCGACCTCCAGGTACCCCGGAGTTTCTGAAAAAAAATTTTCTGCGATTTTCACAAAACCACTTTTCTTCAACTTGAATTGGGCTAAAAATCCATCACTGAAAATAAAAATTCTATGAGTAGTGTGGAAATACTGATCCTTACCCTGCCTGGGTTGTCCACTGAGCAATTCCGCGAGCTCTACCTGAAGTTTTCTGGGCATGGGATTTTGACATGTTCCCCAAACCAAAAGGAATGAGTGGGAAACAATCAAGACAACAGATAGAAGCACTTGCATTTGAATGAGTATCAAGCATGCTTGGGTACTCGTGTGATCTGAGTGACTCAGTTTTCGAATACAACTGTCACGTGGTGCACCGCGACCTCCAGACACCCCGGAGTTTCTGAAAAAAAATTTTCTGCGATATTCACGAAACCACTTTTCTTCAACTTGAATTGGGCTAAAAATCCATCACTGAAAATTAAAATTCTCTGAGTAGTGTGGAAATACTGATCCTTACCCTGCCTGGGTTGTCCACTGAGCATTTCCGCGAGCTCTACCTGAAGTTCTCTGGGCATGGGATTTTGACATGTTCCCCAAACCAAAAGGAATGAGTGGGAAACAATCAAGACAACAGATAGAAGCACTTGCATTTGAATGAGTTTCAAGCATGCTTGGGTACTCGTGTGATCTGAGTGACTCAGTTTTGGAATACAACTCTCGCGCGGTGCACCGCGACCTCCAGGCACCCCGGAGTTTCTGAAAACAAATTTTCTGCAATTTTCACGAAACCACTTTTCTTCAACTTGAATTGGGTTAAAAATCAATCACTGAAAATAAAAATTCTCTGAGTAGTGTGTAAATGCTGATCCTTACCCTGCCTGGGTTGTCCACTGAGCATTTCCCCGAACTCCACCTGAAGTTCTCTGGGCATGGGATTTTGACATGTTCCCCAAACCAAAAGGAATGAGTGGGAAACAATCAAGATAACAGATAGAAGCACTTGCATTTGAATGAGTTTCAAGCATACTTGGGTACTCGTGTGATCTGAGTGACTCAGTTTTCGAATACAACTGTCGCGTGGTGCACCGCGACCTCCAGTCACCCCGGAGTTTCTGAAAAAAAATTTTCTGTGATTTTCACGAAACCACTTTTCTTCAACTTGAATTGGGCTAAAAATCCATCACTGAAAATAAAAATTCTCTGAGTAGTGTGGAAATACTGATCCTTACCCTGCCTGGGTTGTCCACTGAGCATTTCCGCGAGCTCTACCTGAAGTTCTCTGGGCATGGGATTTTGACATGTTCCCCAAACCAAAAGGAATGAGTGGGAAACAATCAAGAAAAGAGATAGAGGCACTTGCATTTGAATGAGTTTCAAGCATGCTTGGGTACTCGTGTGATCTGAGTGACTCAGTTTTGGAATACAAATGTCGCGTGGTGCATCGCGAATACATGGCACCCCGGAGTTTCTGAAAAAAAAAATTCTGCAATTTTCACGACCCCACTTTTCATCAACTTGAATTGGGCTAAAAATCCATCCCTGAAAATAAATATTCTCTGAGTAGTGTGGAAATGCTGATCCTTACCCTACCTGGGGTGTCCACTGAGCATTTCCGCGAACTCTACTTGAAGTTCTCTGGGCATGGGATTTTGACATGTTACCCAAACCAAAAGGAATGAGTGGGAAACAATCAAGAAAAGAGATAGAGGCACTTGCATTTGAATGAGTTTCAAGCATGCTTGGGTACTCGTGTGATCTGAGTGACTCAGTTTTGGAATACAACTGTCGCGTGGTGCACCGCGACCTCCAGGCACCCCGGAGTTTCTGAAAAAAAATTTTGTGCGATTTTCACGAAACCACTTTTCTTCAACTTGAATTGAGCTAAAAATCCATCCCTGAAAATAAAAATTCTCTGAGTAGTGTGTAAATGCTGATCCTTACCCTGCCTGGGTTGTCCACTGAGCATTTCCCCGAACTCTACCTGAAGTTCTCTGGGCATGGGATTTTGACATGTTCCCCAAACCAAAAGGAATGAGTGGGAAACAATCAAGAAAAGAGATAGAGGCACTTGCATTTAAATGAGTATCAAGCATGCTTGGGTACTCGTGTGATCTGAGTGACTCAGTTTTCGAATACAACTGTCACGTGGTGCACCGCGACCTCCAGGCACCCCGGAGTTTCTGAAAAAAAAATTTCTGCGATATTCACGAAACCACTTTTCATCAACTTGAATTGGGCTAAAAATCCATCCCTGAAAATAAATATTCTCTGAGTAGTGTGGAAATGCTGATCCTTACCCTACCTGGGGTGTCCACTGAGCATTTCCGCGAACTCTACCTGAAGTTCTCTGGGCATGGGATTTTGACATGTTCCCCAAACCAAAAGGAATGAGTGGGAAACAATCAAGACAACAGATAGAAGCACTTGCATTTGAATGAGTTTCAAGCATGCTTGGGTACTCGTGTGATCTGAGTGACTCAGTTTTCGAATACAACTGTCGCGTGGTGCACCGCGACCTCCAGGCACCCCGGAGTTTCTGAAAAAAAATTTTCTGCGATTTTCACGAAACCACTTTTCTTCAACTTGAATTGGGCTAAAAATCCATCACTGAAAATAAAAATTCTCTGAGTAGTGTGGAAATACTGTTCCTTACAATGCCTGGGTTGTCCACTGAGCATTTCCGCGAGCTCTACCTGAAGTTCTCTGGGCATGGGATTTTGACATGTTCCCCAAACCAAAAGGAATGAGTGGGAAACAATCAAGAAAAGAGATAGAGGCACTTGCATTTGAATAAGTTTCAAGCATGCTTGGGTACTCGTGTGATCTGAGTGACTCAGTTTTGGAATACAACTGTCGCGTGGTGCACCGCGACCTTCAGGCACCCCGGAGTTTCTGAAAAAAAATTTTCTGTGATTTTCACGAAACCACTTTTCTTCAACTTGAATTGGTCTAAAAATCCATCACTGAAAATAAAAATTCTCTGAGTAGTGTGGAAATACTGTTCCTTACAATGCCTGGGTTGTCCACTGAGCATTTCTGCGAGCTCTACCTGAAGTTCTCTGGGCATGGGATTTTGACATGTTCCCCAAACCAAAAGGAATAAGTGGGAAACAATCAAGACAACAGATAGAAGCACTTGCATTTGAATGAGTTTCAAGCATGCTTGGGTAATCGTGTGATCTGACTGACTCAGTTTTAAAATACAACTGTCGCATGGTGCATCGCGACCTCAAGGCACCCCGGAGTTTCTGAAAAAAAATTTTCTGCAATTTTCACGAAACCACTTTTCATCAACTTGAATTTGGCTAAAAATCCATCACTGAAAATAAATATTCTCTGAGTAGTGTGGAAATGCTGATCCTTACCCTACCTGGGGTGTCCACTGAGCATTTCCGCGAACTCTACCTGAAGTTCTCCTGGCATGGGATTTTGACATGTTCCCCAAACCAAAAGGAATGAGTGGGAAACAATCAAGAAAAGAGATAGAGGCACTTGCATTTGAATGAGTTTCAAGCATGCTTGGGTACTCGTGTGATCTGAGTGACTCAGTTTTGGAATACAACTGTCGCGTGGTGCACCGCGACCTCCAGGCACCCCGGAGTTTCTGAAAAAAAATTTTCTGCGATTTTCACGAAACCACTTTTCTTCAACTTGAATTGGGCTAAAAATCCATCACTGAAAATAAAAATTCTCTGAGTAGTGTGTAAATGCTGATCCTTACCCTGCCTGGGTTGTCCACTAAGCATTTCCCCGAACTCTACCTGAAGTTCTCTGGGCATGGGATTTTGACATGTTCCCCAAACCAAAAGGAATGAGTGGGAAACAATCAAGAAAAGAGATAGAGGCACTTGCATTTGAATGAGTTTCAAGCATGCTTGGGTACTCGTGTGATCTGAGTGATTCAGTTTTGGAATACAACTGTCGCGTGGTGCACCGCGACCTCCAGGCACCCCGGAGTTTCTGAAAAAAAATTTTCTGTGATTTTCACGAAACCACTTTTCTTCAACTTGAATTGGGCTAAAAATCCATCACTGAAAATAAAAATTCTCTGAGTAGTGTGGAAATACTGTTCCTTACAATGCCTGGGTTGTCCACTGAGCATTTCCGCGAGCTCTACCTGAAGTTCTCTGGGCATGGGATTTTGACATGTTCCCCAAACCAAAAGGAATAAGTGGGAAACAATCAAGACAACAGATAGAAGCACTTGCATTTGAATGAGTTTCAAGCATGCTTGGGTAATCGTGTAATCTGAGTGATTCAGTTTTCGAATACAACTGTCGCGTGGTGCACCGCGACCTCCAGGCACCCCGGAGTTTCTGAAAAAAAATTTTCTGCGATTTTCACAAAACCACTTTTCTTCAACTTGAATTGGTCTAAAAATTCATCACTGAAAATAAAAATTCTCTGAGTAGTGTGGAAATACTGATCCTTACCCT
Source organism: Atractosteus spatula (assembly GCF_055471065.1). Classification (NCBI taxonomy): domain Eukaryota; kingdom Metazoa; phylum Chordata; class Actinopteri; order Semionotiformes; family Lepisosteidae; genus Atractosteus; species Atractosteus spatula. Next base: position 77,850,632 of record NC_142707.1, read on the forward strand.
GCCTGGGTTGTCCACTGAGCATTTCCGCGAGCTCTACCTGAAGTTCTCTGGGCATGGGATTTTGACATGTTCCCCAAACCAAAAGGAATGAGTGGGAAACAATCAAGACAACCGATAGAAGCACTTGCATTTGAATGAGTTTCAAGCATGCTTGGGTACTCGTGTGATCTGAGTGACTCAGTTTTCGAATACAACTGTCGCGTGGTGCACCGCGACCTCCAGGCACCCCGGAGTTTCTAAAAAAAAATTTTCTGCGATTTTCACGAAACCACTTTTCTTCAACTTGAATTGGGCTAAAAATCCATCACTGAAAATAAAAATTCTCTGAGTAGTGTGGAAATACTGTTTCTTACAATTCCTGGGTTGTCCACTGAGCATTTCCGAGAGCTCTACCTGAAGTTCTCTGGGCATGGGATTTTGACATGTTCCCCAAACCAAAAGGAATGAGTGGGAAACAATCAAGAAAAGAGATAGAGGCACTTGCATTTGAATGAGTTTCAAGCATGCTTGGGTACTCGTGTGATCTGAGTGACTCAGTTTTGGAATACAAATGTCGCGTGGTGCACCGCGACCTCCAGGCACCCCGGAGTTTCTGAAAAAAAATTTTCTGTGATTTTCACGAAACCACTTTTCTTCAACTTGAATTGGTCTAAAAATCCATCACTGAAAATAAAAATTCTCTGAGTAGTGTGTAAATGCTGATTCTTACCCTACCTGGGGTGTCCACTGAGCATTTCCGCGAGCTCTACCTGAAGTTCTCTGGGCATGGGATTTTGACATGTTCCCCAAACCAAAAGGAATAAGTGGGAAACAATCAAGACAACAGATAGAAGCACTTGCATTTGAATGAGTTTCAAGCATGCTTGGGTAATCGTGTAATCTGAGTGATTCAGTTTTCGAATACAACTGTCGCGTGGTGCACCGCGACCTCCAGGCACCCCGGAGTTTCTGAAAAAAAAATTTCTGCGATTTTCACAAAACCACTTTTCTTCAACTTGAATTGGTCTAAAAATTCATCACTGAAAATAAAAATTCTTTGAGTAGTGTGGAAATACTGATCCTTACCCTGCCTGGGTTGTCCACTGAGCATTTCCGCGAGCTCTACCTGAAGTTCTCTGGGCATGGGATTTTGACATGTTCCCCAAACCAAAAGGAATGAGTGGGAAACAATCAAGAAAAGAGATAGAGGCACTTGCATTTGAATGAGTTTCAAGCATGCTTGGGTACTCGTGTGATCTGAGTAACTCAGTTTTGGAATACAACTGTCGCGTGGTGCATCGCGACCTCAAGGCACCCCGGAGTTTCTGAAAAAAATTTTTCTCCGATTTTCACGAAACCACTTTTCTTCAACTTGAATTGGTCTAAAAATCCATCACTGAAAATAAAAATTCTCTGAGTAGTGTGTAAATGCTGATTCTTACCCTACCTGGGGTGTCCACTGAGCATTTCCGCGAGCTCTACCTGAAGTTCTCTGGGCATGGGATTTTGACATGTTCCCCAAACCAAAAGGAATAAGTGGGAAACAATCAAGACAACAGATAGAAGCACTTGCATTTGAATGAGTTTCAAGCATGCTTGGGTAATCGTGTAATCTGAGTGATTCAGTTTTCGAATACAACTGTCGCGTGGTGCACCGCGACCTCCAGGCACCCCGGAGTTTCTGAAAAAAAAATTTCTGCGATTTTCACAAAACCACTTTTCTTCAACTTGAATTGGTCTAAAAATTCATCACTGAAAATAAAAATTCTTTGAGTAGTGTGGAAATACTGATCCTTACCCTGCCTGGGTTGTCCACTGAGCATTTCCGCGAGCTCTACCTGAAGTTCTCTGGGCATGGGATTTTGACATGTTCCCCAAACCAAAAGGAATGAGTGGGAAACAATCAAGAAAAGAGATAGAGGCACTTGCATTTGAATGAGTTTCAAGCATGCTTGGGTACTCGTGTGATCTGAGTAACTCAGTTTTGGAATACAACTGTCGCGTGGTGCATCGCGACCTCAAGGCACCCCGGAGTTTCTGAAAAAAATTTTTCTCCGATTTTCACGAAACCACTTTTCTTCAACTTGAATTGGACTAAAAATCCATCCCTGAAAATAAAAATTCTATGAGTAGTGTGGAAATACTGATCCTTACCCTGCCTGGGTTGTCCACTGAGCAATTCCGCGAGCTCTACCTGAAGTTCTCTGGGCATGGGATTTTGACATGTTCCCCAAACCAAAAGGAATGAGTGGGAAACAATCAAGACAACAGATAGAAGCACTTGCATTTGAATGAGTATCAAGCATGCTTGGGTACTCGTGTGAGCTGAGTGACTCAGTTTTCGAATACAACTGTCACGTGGTGCACCGCGACCTCCAGGCACCCCGGAGTTTCTGAAAAAAAATTTTCTGCGATATTCACGAAACCACTTTTCTTCAACTTGAATTGGGCTAAAAATCCATCACTGAAAATTAAAATTCTCTGAGTAGTGTGGAAATACTGATCCTTACCCTGCCTGGGTTGTCCACTGAGCATTTCCGCGAGCTCTACCTGAAGTTCTCTGGGCATGGGATTTTGACATGTTACCCAAACCAAAAGGAATGAGTGGGAAACAATCAAGAAAAGAGATAGAGGCACTTGCATTTGAATGAGTTTCAAGCATGCTTGGGTACTCGTGTGATCTGAGTGACTCAGTTTTGGAATACAAATGTCGCGTGGTGCATCGCGAATACATGGCACCCCGGAGTTTCTGAAAAAAAAATTTCTGCAATTTTCACGAAACCACTTTTCATCAACTTGAATTGGGCTAAAAATCCATCCCAGAAAAAAAATATTCTATGAGTAGTGTGGAAATGCTGATCCTTACCCTACCTGGGGTGTCCACTGAGTATTTCCGCGAACTCTACTTGAAGTTCTCTGGGCATGGGATTTTGACATGTTACCCAAACCAAAAGGAATGAGTGGGAAACAATCAAGACAACAGATAGAAGCACTTGCATTTGAATGAGTTTCAAGCATGCTTGGGTACTCGTATGATCTGAATGACTCAGTTTTCGCATACAACTGTCGCGTGGTGCACCGCGACCTCCAGGCACTCCGGAGTTTCTGAAAAAAAATTTTCTGCGATTTTCACGAAACCACTTTTCTTCAACTTGAATTGGGCTAAAAATCCATCCCTGAAAATAAAAATTCTCTGAGTAGTGTGTAAATGCTGATCCTTACCCTGCCTGGGTTGTCCACTGAGCATTTCCGCAAACTCTACTTGATGTTCTCTGGGCATGGGATTTTGACATGTTCCCCAAACCTAAAGTAATGAGTGGGAAACAATCAAGACAACAGATAGAAGCACTTGCATTTGAATGAGTTTCAAGCATGCTTGGGTACTCGTGTGATCTGAGTGACTCAGTTTTGGAATACAACTGTCGCGTGGTGCACCGCGACCTCCAGGCACCCCGGAGTTTCTGAAAAAAAAATTTCTGTGATTTTCACGAAACCACTTTTCTTCAACTTGAATTGGGTTAAAAATCCATCACTGAAAATAAAAATTCTCTGAGTAGTGTGGAAATACTGTTCCTTACAATGCCTGGGTTGTCCACTGAGCATTTCCGCGAGCTCTACCTGAAGTTCTCTGGGCATGGGATTTTGACATGTTACCCAAACCAAAAGGAATGATTGGGAAACAATCAAGACAACAGATAGAAGCACTTGCATTTGAATGAGTTTCAAGCATGCTTGGGTAATCGTGTAATCTGAGTGATTCAGTTTTCGAATACAACTGTCGCGTGGTGCACCGCGACCTCCAGGCACCCCGGAGTTTCTGAAAAAAAATTTTCTGCGATTTTCACGAAACCACTTTTCTTCAACTTGAATTGGGCTAAAAATCCATCACTGAAAATAAAAATTCTCTGAGTAGTGTGGAAATGCTGATCCTTACCCTACCTGGGGTGTCCACTGAGCATTTCCGCGAACTCTATTTGAAGTTCTCTGGGCATGGGATTTTGACATGTTACCCAAACCAAAAGGAATGAGTGGGAAACAATCAAGACAACAGATAGAAGCACTTGCATTTGAATGAGTTTCAAGCATGCTTGGGTACTCGTGTGATCTGAGTGACTCAGTTTTCGAATACAACTGTCGCGTGGTGCATCGCGACCTCCAGGCACCCCGGAGTTTCTGAAAAAAAGTTTTCTGCGATTTTCACGAAACCACTTTTCTTCAACTTGAATTGGGCTAAAAATCCATCCCTGAAAATAAAAATTCTCTGAGTAGTGTGTAAATGCTGATCCTTACCCTGCCTGGGTTGTCCACTGAGCATTTCCGCAAACTCTACTTGATGTTCTCTGGGCATGGGATTTTGACATGTTCCCCAAACCAAAAGGAATGAGTGGGAAACAATCAAGACAACAGATAGAAGCACTTGCATTTGAATGAGTTTCAAGCATGCTTGGGTACTCGTGTGATCTGAGTGACTCAGTTTTGGAATACAACTGTCGCGTGGTGCACCGCGACCTCCAGGCACCCCGGAGTTTCTGAAAAAAAATTTTCTGTGATTTTCACGAAACCACTTTTCTTCAACTTGAATTGGGTTAAAAATCCATCACTGAAAATAAAAATTCTCTGAGTAGTGTGGAAATACTGTTCCTTACAATGCCTGGGTTGTCCACTGAGCATTTCCGCGAGCTCTACCTGAAGTTCTCTGGGCATGGGATTTTGACATGTTACCCAAACCAAAAGGAATGATTGGGAAACAATCAAGACAACAGATAGAAGCACTTGCATTTGAATGAGTTTCAAGCATGCTTGGGTAATCGTGTAATCTGAGTGATTCAGTTTTCGAATACAACTGTCGCGTGGTGCACCGCGACCTCCAGGCACCCCGGAGTTTCTGAAAAAAAAATTTCTGCGATTTTCACAAAACCACTTTTCTTCAACTTGAATTGGTCTAAAAATTCATCACTGAAAATAAAAATTCTCTGAGTAGTGTGGAAATACTGTTTCTTACAATTCCTGGGTTGTCCACTGAGCATTTCCGAGAGCTCTACCTGAAGTTCTCTGGGCATGGGATTTTGACATGTTCCCCAAACCAAAAGGAATGAGTGGAAAACAATCAAGAAAAGAGATAGAGGCACTTGCATTTGAATTAGTTTCAAGCATGCTTGGGTACTCGTGTGATCTGAGTGACTCAGTTTTGGAATACAAATGTCGCGTGGTGCACCGCGACCTCCAGGCACCCCGGAGTTTCTGAAAACAAATTTTCTGCGATTTTCACGAAACCACTTTTCTTCAACTTGAATTGGGCTAAAAATCCATCACTGAAAATAAAAATTCTCTGAGTAGTGTGTAAATGCTGATCCTTACCCTGCCTGGGTTGTCCACTGAGCATTTCCCCGAACTCCACCTGAAGTTCTCTGGGCATGGGATTTTGACATGTTCTCCAAACCAAAAGGAATGAGTGGGAAACAATCAAGACAACAGATAGAAGCACTTGCATTTGAATGAGTTTCAAGCATGCTTGGGTACTCGTGTGATCTGAGTGACTCAGTTTTCAAATACAACTGTCGCGTGGTGCACCGCGACCTCCAGGCACCCCGGAGTTTCTGAAAAAAAATTTTCTGCGATTTTCACGAAACCACTTTTCTTCAACTTGAATTGGGCTAAAAATCCATCCCTGAAAATAAAAATTCTCTGAGTAGTGTGGAAATACTGATCCTTACCCTACCTGGGGTGTCCACTGAGCATTTCCGCGAACTCTACTTGATGTTCTCTGGGCATGGGATTTTGACATGTTCCCCAAACCAAAAGGAATGAGTGGGAAACAATCAAGACAACAGATAGAAGCACTTGCATTTGAATGAGTTTCAAGCATGCATGGGTACTCGTATGATCTGAATGACTCAGTTTTCGCATACAACTGTCGCGTGGTGCACCGCGACCTCCAGGCACCCCGGAGTTTCTGAAAAAAAGTTTTCTGCGATTTTCACGAAACCACTTTTCTTCAACTTGAATTGGGCTAAAAATCCATCCCTGAAAATAAAAATTCTCTGAGTAGTGTGTAAATGCTGATCCTTACCCTGCCTGGGTTGTCCACTGAGCATTTCCGCAAACTCTACTTGATGTTCTCTGGGCATGGGATTTTGACATGTTCCCCAAACCAAAAGGAATGAGTGGGAAACAATCAAGACAACAGATAGAAGCACTTGCATTTGAATGAGTTTCAAGCATGCTTGGGTACTCGTGTGATCTGAGTGACTCAGTTTTCGAATACAACTGTCGCGTGGTGCACTGCGACCTCCAGGCACCCCGGAGTTTCTGAAAAAAAAATTTCTGCGATTTTCACGAAACCACTTTTCTTCAACTTGAATTGGGCTAAAAATCCATCCCTGAAAATAAAAATTCTCTGAGTAGTGTGTAAATGCTGATCCTTTCCCTGCCTGGGTTGTCCAATGAGCATTTCCCCGAACTCTACCTGAAGTTCTCTGGGCATGGGATTTTGACATGTTCCCCAAACCAAAAGGAATGAGGGGGAAACAATCAAGAAAAGAGATAGAGGCACTTGCATTTGATTGAGTTTCAAGCATGCTTGGGTACTCGTGTGATCTGAGTGACTCAGTTTTCAAATACAACTGTCGCGTGGTGCACCGCGACCTCAAGGCACCCCGGAGTTTCTGAAAAAAAATTTTCTGCAATTTTCACGAAACCACTTCTCATCAACTTGAATTGGGCTAAAAATCCATCCCTGAAAATAAATATTCTCTGAGTAGTGTGGAAATGCAGATCCTTACCCTACCTGGGGTGTCCTCTGAGCATTTCCGCGAACTTTACTTGAAGTTCTCTGGGCATGGGATTTTGACATGTTCCCCAAACCAAAAGGAATGAGTGGGAAACAATCAAGACAACAGATAGAAGCACTTGCATTTGAATGAGTTTCAAGCATGCTTGGGTACTCGTGTGATCTGAGTGACTCAGTTTTCGAATACAACTGTCGCGTGGTGCACCGCGACCTCCAGGCACCCCGGAGTTTCTGAAAAAAAATTTTCTGCGATTTTCACGAAACCACTTTTCTTCAACTTGAATTGGGCTATAAATCCATCACTGAAAATAAAAATTCTCTGAGTAGTGTGGAAATACTGATCCTTACCCTGCCTGGGTTGTCCACTGAGCATTTCCGCGAGCTCTACCTGAAGTTCTCTGGGCATGGGATTTTGACATGTTCCCCAAACCAAAAGGAATGAGTGGGAAACAATCAAGACAACAGATAGAAGCACTTGCATTTGAATGAGTTTCTAGCATGCTTAGGTACTCGTGTGATCTGAGTGACACAGTTTTCGAATACAACTGTCGCGTGGTGCACCGCGACCTCCAGGCACCCCGGAGTTTCTGAAAAAAAATTTTCGGCGATTTTCACGAAACCACTTTTCTTCAACTTGAATTGGGCTAAAAATCCATCACTGAAAATAAAAATTCTCTGAGTAGTGTGGAAATACTGATCCTTACCCTGCCTGGGTTGTCCACTGAGCATTTCCGCGAGCTCTACCTGAAGTTCTCTGGGCATGGGATTTTGACATGTTACCCAAACCAAAAGGAATGAGTGGGAAACAATCAAGACAACAGATAGAAGCACTTGCATTTGAATGAGTTTCAAGCATGCTTGGGTACTCGTGTGATCTGAGTGACTCAGTTTTGGAATACAACTGTCGCGTGGTCCACCGCGACCTCCAGGCACCCCGGAGTTTCTGAAAAAAAATTTTCTGCGATTTTCACGAAACCACTTTTCTTTAACTTGAATTGGGCTAAAAATCCATCCCTGAAAATAAATATTCTCTGAGTAGTGTGGAAATGCTGATCCTTACCCTACCTGGGGTGTCCAATGAGCATTTCCGCGAACTCTACTTGATGTTCTCTGGGCATGGGATTTTGACATGTTCCCCAAACCAAAAGGAATGAGTGGGAAACAATCAAGACAACAGATAGAAGCACTTGCATTTGAATGAGTTTCAAGCATGCTTGGGTACTCGTGTGATCTGAGTGACTCAGTTTTCGAATACAACTGTCGCGTGGTGCACCACGAACTCCAGGCACCCCGGAGTTTCTGAAAAAAAAATTTCTGCGATTTTCACGAAACCACTTTTCTTCAACTTGAATTGGGCTAAAAATCCATCACTGAAAATAAAAATTCTCTGAGTAGTGTGGAAATACTGATGCTTACCCTGCCTGGTTTGTCCACTGAGCATTTCCGCGATCTCTACCTGAAGTTCTCTGGGCATGGGATTTTGACATGTTCCCCAAACCAAAAGGAATGAGTGGGAAACAATCAAGACAACAGATAGAAGCACTTGCATTTGAATGAGTTTCAAGCATGCTTGGGTACTCGTGTGATCTGAGTGACTCAGTTTTCGAATACAACTGTCGCGTGGTGCACCGCGACCTCCAGGCACCCCGGAGTTTCTGAAAAAAAATTTTCTGCGATTTTCACGAAACCACTTTTCTTCAACTTGAATTGGGCTAAAACTCCATCCCTGAAAATAAAAATTCTCTGAGTAGTGTGGAAATGCTGATCCTTACCCTGCCTGGGTTGTCCACTGAGCATTTCCGCGAGCTCTACCTGAAGTTCTCTGGGCATGGGATTTTGACATGTTACCCAAACCAAAAGGAATGAGTGGGAAACAATCAAGACAACAGATAGAAGCACATGCATTTGAATGAGTTTCAAGCATGCTTGGGTACTCGTGTGATCTGAGTGACTCAGTTTTCGAATACAACTGTCGCGTGGTGCATCGCGACCTCCAGGCACCCCGGAGTTTCTGAAAAAAAATTTTCTGCGATTTTCACGAAACCACTTTTCTTCAACTTGAATTGGGCTAAAAATCCTTCCCTGAAAATAAAAATTCTCTGAGTAGTGTGTAAATGCTGATCCTTACCCTGCCTGGGTTGTCCACTGAGCATTTCCCCGAACTCTACCTGAAGTTCTCTGGGCATGGGATTTTGAGATGTTACCCCAACCAAAAGGAATGAGTGGGAAACAATCAAGACAACAGTTAGAAGCACTTGCATTTGAATGAGTTTCAAGCATGCTTGGGTACTCGTGTGATCTGAGTGACTCAGTTTTCGAATACAACTGTCGCGTGGTGCACCACGACCTCCAGGCACCCCGGAGTTTCTGAAAAAAAAATTTCTGCGATTTTCACGAAACCACTTTCTTTCAACTTGAATTGGGCTAAAAATCCATCACTGAAAATAAAAATTCTCTGAGTAGTGTGGAAATACTGATGCTTACCCTGCCTGGTTTGTCCACTGAGCATTTCCGCGATCTCTACCTGAAGTTCTCTGGGCATGGGATTTTGACATGTTCCCCAAACCAAAAGGAATGAGTGGGAAACAATCAAGACAACAGATAGAAGCACTTGCATTTGAATGAGTTTCAAGCATGCTTGGGTATTCGTGTGATCTGAGTGACTCAGTTTTCAAATACAACTGTCGCGTGGTGCACCGCGACCTCCAGGCACCCCGGAGTTTCTGAAAAAAAATTTTCTGCGATTTTCACGAAACCACTTTTCTTCAACTTGAATTGGGCTAAAAATCCATCCCTGAAAATAAAAATTCTCTGAGTAGTGTGTAAATGCTGATCCTTACCCTGCCTGGGTTGTCCACTGAGCATTTCCCCGAACTCTACCTGAAGTTCTCTGACATGGGATTTTGAGATGTTACCCAAACCAAAAGGAATGAGTGGGAAACAATCAAGACAACAGTTAGAAGCACTTGCATTTGAATGAGTTTCAAGCATGCTTGGGTACTCGTGTGATCTGAGTGACTCAGTTTTCGAATACAACTGTCGCGTGGTGCACCACGACCTCCAGGCACCCCGGAGTTTCTGAAAAAAAAATTTCTGCGATTTTCACGAAACCACTTTTCTTCAACTTGAATTGGGCTAAAAATCCATCACTGAAAATAAAAATTCTCTGAGTAGTGTGGAAATACTGATGCTTACCCTGCCTGGTTTGTCCACTGAGCATTTCCGCGATCTCTACCTGAAGTTCTCTGGGCATGGGATTTTGACATGTTCCCCAAACCAAAAGGAATGAGTGGGAAACAATCAAGACAACAGATAGAAGCACTTGCATTTGAATGAGTTTCAAGCATGCTTGGGTACTCGTGTGATCTGAGTGACTCAGTTTTCGAATACAACTGTCGCGTGGTGCACCGCGACCTCCAGGCACCCCGGAGTTTCTGAAAAAAAATTTTCTGCGATTTTCACGAAACCACTTTTCTTCAACTTGAATTGGGCTAAAACTCCATCCCTGAAAATAAAAATTCTCTGAGTAGTGTGGAAATGCTGATCCTTACCCTGCCTGGGTTGTCCACTGATCATTTCCCCGAACTCTACCTGAAGTTCTCTGGGCATGGGATTTTGACATGTTACCCAAACCAAAAGGAATGAGTGGGAAACAATCAAGACAACAGATAGAAGCACTTGCATTTGAATGAGTTTCAAGCATGCTTGGGTACTCGTGTGATCCGAGTGACTCAGTTTTCGAATACAACTGTCGCGTGGTGCACCGCAACCTCCAGGCACCACGGAGTTTATGAAAAAAAATTTTCAGCGATTTTCACGAAACCACTTTTCTTCAACTTGAATTGGGCTAAAAATCCATCCCTGAAAATAAAAATTCTCTGAGTATTGTGGAAATACTGATCCTTACCCTGCCTGGGTTGAACACTGAGCATTTCCCCGAACTCTACCTGAAGTTTTCTGGGCATGAGATTTTGACATGTTCCCCAAACCAAAAGGAATGAGTCGGAAACAATCAAGAAAAGAGATAGAGGCACTTGCATTTGAATGAGTTTCAAGCATGCTTGGGTACTCGTGTGATCTGAGCGACTCAGTTTTGGAATACAACTGTCGCGTGGTGCATCGCGACCTCAAGGCACTCCGGAGTTTCTGAAAAAAAATTTTCTGCAATTTTCACGAAACCACTTTTCATCAACTTGAATTGGGCTAAAAATCCATCCCTGAAAATAAATATTCTCTGAGTAGTGTGGAAATGCTGATCCTTACGCTGCCTGGGTTGTCCACTGAGCATTTCCGCGAACTCTACCTGAAGTTCTCTGGGCATGGGATTTTGACATGTTCCCCAAACCAAAAGGAATGAGTGGGAAACAATCAAGACAACAGATAGAAGCACTTGCATTTGAATGAGTTTCAAGCATGCTGAGGTACTCGTGTGATCTGAGTGACTCAGTTTTCGAATACAACTGTCGCGTGCGGCACCGCGACCTCCAGGCACCCCGGAGTTTCTGAAAAAAAATTTTCTGCGATTTTCACGAAACCACTTTTCTTCAACTTGAATTGGTCTAAAAATCCATCACTGAAAATAAATATTCTCTGAGTAGTGTGGAAATGCTGATCCTTACCCTGCCTGGGTTGTCCACTGAGCATTTCCCCGAACTCTACCTGAAGTTCTCTGGGCATGGGATTTTGACATGTTACCCAAACCAAAAGGAATGAGTGGGAAACAATCAAGACAACAGATAGAAGCACTTGCATTTGAATGAGTTTCAAGCATGCTTGGGTACTCGTGTGATCTGAGTGACTCAGTTTTCGAATACAACTGTCGCGTGGTGCACCGCGACCTCCAGGCACCCCGGAGTTTCTGAAAAAAAAGTTTCTGCGATTTTCACGAAACCACTTTTCTTCAACTTGAATTGGGCTAAAAATCCATCACTGAAAATAAAAATTCTCTGAGTAGCGTGGAAATACTGATCCTTACCCTGCCTGGGTTGTCCACTGAGCATTTCCCCGAACTCTACCTAAAGTTCTCTGGGCATGGGATTTTGACATGTTCCCCAAACCAAAAGGAATGAGTGGGAAACAATCAAGAAAAGAGATAGAGGCACTTGCATTTGAATGAGTTTCAAGCATGCTTGGGTACTCGTGTGATCTGAGTGACTCAGTTTTGGAATACAACTGTCGCGTGGTGCATCACGACCTCAAGGCACCCCGGAGTTTCTCAAAAAAAATTTTCTGCGATTTTCACGAAACCACTTTTCATCAACTTGAATTGGGCTAAAAATCCATCACTGAAAATAAAAATTCTCTGAGTAGTGTGGAAATACTGATCCTTACCCTTCCTGGGTTGTCCACTGAGCATTTCCGCGAGCTCTACCTGAAGTTCTCTGGGCATGGGATTTTGACATGTTCCCCAAACCAAAAGGAATGAGTGGGAAACAATCAAGACAACAGATAGAAGCACTTGCATTTGAATGAGTTTCAAGAATGCTTGGGTACTCGTGTGATCTGAGTGACTCAGTTTTCAAATACAACTGTCGCGTGATGCACCGCGAACTCCAGGCACCCCGGAGTTTCTGAAAAAAAATTTTCTGCGATTTTCACGAAACCACTTTTCTTCAACTTGAATTGGGCTAAAAATCCATCACTGAAAATAAAAATTCTCTGAGTAGTGTGGAAATAGTGATCCTTACCCTGCCTGGGTTGTCCACTGAGCATTTCCGCGAGCTCTACCTGAAGTTCTCTGGGCATGGGATTTTGACATGTTACCCAAACCAAAAGGAATGAGTGGGAAACAATCAAGACAACAGATAGAAGCACTTGCATTTGAATGAGTTTCAAGCATGCTTGGGTACTCGTGTGATCTGAGTGACTCAGTTTTCGAATACAACTGTCGCGTGGTGCATCGTGACCTCCAGGCACCCCGGAGTTTCTGAAAAAAAATGTTCTGCGATTTTCACGAAACCACTTTTCTTCAACTTGAATTGGGCTAAAAATCCATCCCTGAAAATAAAAATTCTCTGAGTAGTGTGTAAATGCTGATCCTTACCCTGCCTGGGTTGTCCACTGAGTATTTCCCCGAACTCTACCTGAAGTTCTCTGGGCATGGGATTTTGAGATGTTACCCAAACCAAAAGGAATGAGTGGGAAACAATCAAGACAACAGATAGAAGCACTTGCATTTGAATGAGTTTCAAGCATGCTTGGGTACTCGTGTGATCTGAGTGACTCAGTTTTCGAATACAACTGTCGCGTGGTGCACCGCGACCTCCAGGCACCCCGGAGTTTCTGAAAAAAAATTTTCTGCGATTTTCACGAAACCACTTTTCTTCAACTTGAATTGGGCTATAAATCCATCACTGAAAATAAAAATTCTCTGAGTAGTGTGGAAATACTGATCCTTACCCTGCCTGGGTTGTCCACTGAGCATTTCCGCGAGCTCTACCTGAAGTTCTCTGGGCATGGGATTTTGACATGTTCCCCAAACCAAAAGGAATGAGTGGGAAACAATCAAGACAACAGATAGAAGCACTTGCATTTGAATGAGTTTCTAGCATGCTTAGGTACTCGTGTGATCTGAGTGACACAGTTTTCGAATACAACTGTCGCGTGGTGCACCGCGACCTCCAGGCACCCCGGAGTTTCTGAAAAAAAATTTTCGGCGATTTTCACGAAACCACTTTTCTTCAACTTGAATTGGGCTAAAAATCCATCACTGAAAATAAAAATTCTCTGAGTAGTGTGGAAATACTGATCCTTACCCTGCCTGGGTTGTCCACTGAGCATTTCCGCGAGCTCTACCTGAAGTTCTCTGGGCATGGGATTTTGACATGTTACCCAAACCAAAAGGAATGAGTGGGAAACAATCAAGACAACAGATAGAAGCACTTGCATTTGAATGAGTTTCAAGCATGCTTGGGTACTCGTGTGATCTGAGTGACTCAGTTTTGGAATACAACTGTCGCGTGGTCCACCGCGACCTCCAGGCACCCCGGAGTTTCTGAAAAAAAATTTTCTGCGATTTTCACGAAACCACTTTTCTTTAACTTGAATTGGGCTAAAAATCCATCCCTGAAAATAAATATTCTCTGAGTAGTGTGGAAATGCTGATCCTTACCCTACCTGGGGTGTCCAATGAGCATTTCCGCGAACTCTACTTGATGTTCTCTGGGCATGGGATTTTGACATGTTCCCCAAACCAAAAGGAATGAGTGGGAAACAATCAAGACAACAGATAGAAGCACTTGCATTTGAATGAGTTTCAAGCATGCTTGGGTACTCGTGTGATCTGAGTGACTCAGTTTTCGAATACAACTGTCGCGTGGTGCACCACGAACTCCAGGCACCCCGGAGTTTCTGAAAAAAAAATTTCTGCGATTTTCACGAAACCACATTTCTTCAACTTGAATTGGGCTAAAAATCCATCACTGAAAATAAAAATTCTCTGAGTAGTGTGGAAATACTGATGCTTACCCTGCCTGGTTTGTCCACTGAGCATTTCCGCGATCTCTACCTGAAGTTCTCTGGGCATGGGATTTTGACATGTTCCCCAAACCAAAAGGAATGAGTGGGAAACAATCAAGACAACAGATAGAAGCACTTGCATTTGAATGAGTTTCAAGCATGCTTGGGTACTCGTGTGATCTGAGTGACTCAGTTTTCGAATACAACTGTCGCGTGGTGCACCGCGACCTCCAGGCACCCCGGAGTTTCTGAAAAAAAATTTTCTGCGATTTTCACGAAACCACTTTTCTTCAACTTGAATTGGGCTAAAACTCCATCCCTGAAAATAAAAATTCTCTGAGTAGTGTGGAAATGCTGATCCTTACCCTGCCTGGGTTGTCCACTGAGCATTTCCGCGAGCTCTACCTGAAGTTCTCTGGGCATGGGATTTTGACATGTTACCCAAACCAAAAGGAATGAGTGGGAAACAATCAAGACAACAGATAGAAGCACATGCATTTGAATGAGTTTCAAGCATGCTTGGGTACTCGTGTGATCTGAGTGACTCAGTTTTCGAATACAACTGTCGCGTGGTGCATCGCGACCTCCAGGCACCCCGGAGTTTCTGAAAAAAAATTTTCTGCGATTTTCACGAAACCACTTTTCTTCAACTTGAATTGGGCTAAAAATCCTTCCCTGAAAATAAAAATTCTCTGAGTAGTGTGTAAATGCTGATCCTTACCCTGCCTGGGTTGTCCACTGAGCATTTCCCCGAACTCTACCTGAAGTTCTCTGGGCATGGGATTTTGAGATGTTACCCCAACCAAAAGGAATGAGTGGGAAACAATCAAGACAACAGTTAGAAGCACTTGCATTTGAATGAGTTTCAAGCATGCTTGGGTACTCGTGTGATCTGAGTGACTCAGTTTTCGAATACAACTGTCGCGTGGTGCACCACGACCTCCAGGCACCCCGGAGTTTCTGAAAAAAAAATTTCTGCGATTTTCACGAAACCACTTTCTTTCAACTTGAATTGGGCTAAAAATCCATCACTGAAAATAAAAATTCTCTGAGTAGTGTGGAAATACTGATGCTTACCCTGCCTGGTTTGTCCACTGAGCATTTCCGCGATCTCTACCTGAAGTTCTCTGGGCATGGGATTTTGACATGTTCCCCAAACCAAAAGGAATGAGTGGGAAACAATCAAGACAACAGATAGAAGCACTTGCATTTGAATGAGTTTCAAGCATGCTTGGGTATTCGTGTGATCTGAGTGACTCAGTTTTCAAATACAACTGTCGCGTGGTGCACCGCGACCTCCAGGCACCCCGGAGTTTCTGAAAAAAAATTTTCTGCGATTTTCACGAAACCACTTTTCTTCAACTTGAATTGGGCTAAAAATCCATCCCTGAAAATAAAAATTCTCTGAGTAGTGTGTAAATGCTGATCCTTACCCTGCCTGGGTTGTCCACTGAGCATTTCCCCGAACTCTACCTGAAGTTCTCTGACATGGGATTTTGAGATGTTACCCAAACCAAAAGGAATGAGTGGGAAACAATCAAGACAACAGTTAGAAGCACTTGCATTTGAATGAGTTTCAAGCATGCTTGGGTACTCGTGTGATCTGAGTGACTCAGTTTTCGAATACAACTGTCGCGTGGTGCACCACGACCTCCAGGCACCCCGGAGTTTCTGAAAAAAAAATTTCTGCGATTTTCACGAAACCACTTTTCTTCAACTTGAATTGGGCTAAAAATCCATCACTGAAAATAAAAATTCTCTGAGTAGTGTGGAAATACTGATGCTTACCCTGCCTGGTTTGTCCACTGAGCATTTCCGCGATCTCTACCTGAAGTTCTCTGGGCATGGGATTTTGACATGTTCCCCAAACCAAAAGGAATGAGTGGGAAACAATCAAGACAACAGATAGAAGCACTTGCATTTGAATGAGTTTCAAGCATGCTTGGGTACTCGTGTGATCTGAGTGACTCAGTTTTCGAATACAACTGTCGCGTGGTGCACCGCGACCTCCAGGCACCCCGGAGTTTCTGAAAAAAAATTTTCTGCGATTTTCACGAAACCACTTTTCTTCAACTTGAATTGGGCTAAAACTCCATCCCTGAAAATAAAAATTCTCTGAGTAGTGTGGAAATGCTGATCCTTACCCTGCCTGGGTTGTCCACTGATCATTTCCCCGAACTCTACCTGAAGTTCTCTGGGCATGGGATTTTGACATGTTACCCAAACCAAAAGGAATGAGTGGGAAACAATCAAGACAACAGATAGAAGCACTTGCATTTGAATGAGTTTCAAGCATGCTTGGGTACTCGTGTGATCCGAGTGACTCAGTTTTCGAATACAACTGTCGCGTGGTGCACCGCAACCTCCAGGCACCACGGAGTTTATGAAAAAAAATTTTCAGCGATTTTCACGAAACCACTTTTCTTCAACTTGAATTGGGCTAAAAATCCATCCCTGAAAATAAAAATTCTCTGAGTATTGTGGAAATACTGATCCTTACCCTGCCTGGGTTGAACACTGAGCATTTCCCCGAACTCTACCTGAAGTTTTCTGGGCATGAGATTTTGACATGTTCCCCAAACCAAAAGGAATGAGTCGGAAACAATCAAGAAAAGAGATAGAGGCACTTGCATTTGAATGAGTTTCAAGCATGCTTGGGTACTCGTGTGATCTGAGCGACTCAGTTTTGGAATACAACTGTCGCGTGGTGCATCGCGACCTCAAGGCACTCCGGAGTTTCTGAAAAAAAATTTTCTGCAATTTTCACGAAACCACTTTTCATCAACTTGAATTGGGCTAAAAATCCATCCCTGAAAATAAATATTCTCTGAGTAGTGTGGAAATGCTGATCCTTACGCTGCCTGGGTTGTCCACTGAGCATTTCCGCGAACTCTACCTGAAGTTCTCTGGGCATGGGATTTTGACATGTTCCCCAAACCAAAAGGAATGAGTGGGAAACAATCAAGACAACAGATAGAAGCACTTGCATTTGAATGAGTTTCAAGCATGCTGAGGTACTCGTGTGATCTGAGTGACTCAGTTTTCGAATACAACTGTCGCGTGCGGCACCGCGACCTCCAGGCACCCCGGAGTTTCTGAAAAAAAATTTTCTGCGATTTTCACGAAACCACTTTTCTTCAACTTGAATTGGTCTAAAAATCCATCACTGAAAATAAATATTCTCTGAGTAGTGTGGAAATGCTGATCCTTACCCTGCCTGGGTTGTCCACTGAGCATTTCCCCGAACTCTACCTGAAGTTCTCTGGGCATGGGATTTTGACATGTTACCCAAACCAAAAGGAATGAGTGGGAAACAATCAAGACAACAGATAGAAGCACTTGCATTTGAATGAGTTTCAAGCATGCTTGGGTACTCGTGTGATCTGAGTGACTCAGTTTTCGAATACAACTGTCGCGTGGTGCACCGCGACCTCCAGGCACCCCGGAGTTTCTGAAAAAAAAGTTTCTGCGATTTTCACGAAACCACTTTTCTTCAACTTGAATTGGGCTAAAAATCCATCACTGAAAATAAAAATTCTCTGAGTAGCGTGGAAATACTGATCCTTACCCTGCCTGGGTTGTCCACTGAGCATTTCCCCGAACTCTACCTAAAGTTCTCTGGGCATGGGATTTTGACATGTTCCCCAAACCAAAAGGAATGAGTGGGAAACAATCAAGAAAAGAGATAGAGGCACTTGCATTTGAATGAGTTTCAAGCATGCTTGGGTACTCGTGTGATCTGAGTGACTCAGTTTTGGAATACAACTGTCGCGTGGTGCATCACGACCTCAAGGCACCCCGGAGTTTCTCAAAAAAAATTTTCTGCGATTTTCACGAAACCACTTTTCATCAACTTGAATTGGGCTAAAAATCCATCACTGAAAATAAAAATTCTCTGAGTAGTGTGGAAATACTGATCCTTACCCTTCCTGGGTTGTCCACTGAGCATTTCCGCGAGCTCTACCTGAAGTTCTCTGGGCATGGGATTTTGACATGTTCCCCAAACCAAAAGGAATGAGTGGGAAACAATCAAGACAACAGATAGAAGCACTTGCATTTGAATGAGTTTCAAGAATGCTTGGGTACTCGTGTGATCTGAGTGACTCAGTTTTCAAATACAACTGTCGCGTGATGCACCGCGAACTCCAGGCACCCCGGAGTTTCTGAAAAAAAATTTTCTGCGATTTTCACGAAACCACTTTTCTTCAACTTGAATTGGGCTAAAAATCCATCACTGAAAATAAAAATTCTCTGAGTAGTGTGGAAATAGTGATCCTTACCCTGCCTGGGTTGTCCACTGAGCATTTCCGCGAGCTCTACCTGAAGTTCTCTGGGCATGGGATTTTGACATGTTACCCAAACCAAAAGGAATGAGTGGGAAACAATCAAGACAACAGATAGAAGCACTTGCATTTGAATGAGTTTCAAGCATGCTTGGGTACTCGTGTGATCTGAGTGACTCAGTTTTCGAATACAACTGTCGCGTGGTGCATCGTGACCTCCAGGCACCCCGGAGTTTCTGAAAAAAAATGTTCTGCGATTTTCACGAAACCACTTTTCTTCAACTTGAATTGGGCTAAAAATCCATCCCTGAAAATAAAAATTCTCTGAGTAGTGTGTAAATGCTGATCCTTACCCTGCCTGGGTTGTCCACTGAGTATTTCCCCGAACTCTACCTGAAGTTCTCTGGGCATGGGATTTTGAGATGTTACCCAAACCAAAAGGAATGAGTGGGAAACAATCAAGACAACAGATAGAAGCACTTGCATTTGAATGAGTTTCAAGCATGCTTGGGTACTCGTGTGATCTGAGTGACTAAGTTTTGGAATACAACTGTCGCGTGGTGCACCGCGACCTCCAGGCACCCTGGAGTTTCTGAAAAAAAATTTTCTGCGATTTTCACGTAACCACTTTTCTTCAACTTGAATTGGGCTAAAAATCCATCACTGAAAATAACAATTCTCTGAGTAGTGTGGAAATACTGATCCATACCCTGCCTGGGTTGTCCACTGAGCATTTCCGCGAGCTCTACCTGAAGTTCTCTGGGCATGGGATTTTGACATGTTCCCCAAACCAAAAGGAATGAGTGGGAAACAATCAAGAAAAGAGATAGAGGGACTTGCATTTGAATGAGTTTCAATCATGCTTGGGTACTCGTGTGATCTTAGTGACTCAGTTTTAAAATACAACTGTCGCGTGGTGCATAGCGACCTCAAGGCACCCTGGAGTTTCTGAAAAAAAATTTTCTGCGATTTTCACGAAACCACTTTTCTTCAACTTGAATTGGGCTAAAAATCCATCCCTGAAAATAAAAATTCTCTGAGTTGTGTGTAAATGCTGATCCTTACCCTGCCTGGGTTGTCCACTGAGCATTTCCCCGAACTCTACCTGAAGTTCTCTGGGCATGGGATTTTGACATGTTCCCCAAACCAAACGGAATGAGTGGGAAACAATCAAGACAACAGATAGAAGCACTTGCATTTGAATGAGTTTCAAGCATGCTTGGGTACTCGTGTGATCTGAGTGACTCAGTTTTCGAATAGAACTGTTGCGTGGTGCACCGCGACCTCCAGGTACCCCGGAGTTTCTGAAAAAAAATTTTCTGCGATTTTCACGAAACCACTTTTCTTCAACTTGAATTGGGCTAAAAATCCATCCCTGAAAATAAAAATTCTCTGAGTTGTGTGTAAATGCTGATCCTTACCCTGCCTGGGTTGTCCACTGAGCATTTCCCCGAACTCTACCTGAAGTTCTCTGGGCATGGGATTTTGACATGTTCCCCAAACCAAAAGGAATGAGTGGGAAACAATCAAGAGAAGAGATAGAGGCACTTGCATTTGAATGAGTTTCAAGCATGCTTGGGTACTCGTGTGATCTGAGTGACTCAGTTTTGGAATACAACTGTCGCGTGGTGCATCACGACCTCAAGGCACCCCGGAGTTTCTCAAAAAAAATTTTCTGCGATTTTCACGAAACCACTTTTCATCAACTTGAATTGGGCTAAAAATCCATCACTGAAAATAAAAATTCTCTGAGTAGTGTGGAAATACTGATCCTTACCCTACCTGGGGTGTCCACTGAGCATTTCTGCGAACTCTACTTGATGTTCTCTGGGCATGGGATTTTGACATGTTCCCCAAACCAAAAGGAATGAGTGGGAAACAATCAAGACAACAGATAGAAGCACTTGCATTTGAATGAGTTTCAAGCATGCATGGGTACTCGTATGATCTGAATGACTCAGTTTTCGCATACAACTGTCGCGTGGTGCACCGCGACCTCCAGGCACCCCGGAGTTTCTGAAAAAAAGTTTTCTGCGATTTTCACGAAACCACTTTTCTTCAACTTGAATTGGGCTAAAAATCCATCCCTGAAAATAAAAATTCTCTGAGTAGTGTGTAAATGCTGATCCTTACCCTGCCTGGGTTGTCCACTGAGCATTTCCGCAAACTCTACTTGATGTTCTCTGGGCATGGGATTTTGACATGTTCCCCAAACCAAAAGGAATGAGTGGGAAACAATCAAGACAACAGATAGAAGCACTTGCATTTGAATGAGTTTCAAGCATGCTTGGGTACTCGTGTGATCTGAGTGACTCAGTTTTCGAATACAACTGTCGCGTGGTGCACTGCGACCTCCAGGCACCCCGGAGTTTCTGAAAAAAAAATTTCTGCGATTTTCACGAAACCACTTTTCTTCAACTTGAATTGGGCTAAAAATCCATCCCTGAAAATAAAAATTCTCTGAGTAGTGTGTAAATGCTGATCCTTTCCCTGCCTGGGTTGTCCAATGAGCATTTCCCCGAACTCTACCTGAAGTTCTCTGGGCATGGGATTTTGACATGTTCCCCAAACCAAAAGGAATGAGGGGGAAACAATCAAGAAAAGAGATAGAGGCACTTGCATTTGATTGAGTTTCAAGCATGCTTGGGTACTCGTGTGATCTGAGTGACTCAGTTTTCAAATACAACTGTCGCGTGGTGCACCGCGACCTCAAGGCACCCCGGAGTTTCTGAAAAAAAATTTTCTGCAATTTTCACGAAACCACTTCTCATCAACTTGAATTGGGCTAAAAATCCATCCCTGAAAATAAATATTCTCTGAGTAGTGTGGAAATGCAGATCCTTACCCTACCTGGGGTGTCCTCTGAGCATTTCCGCGAACTTTACTTGAAGTTCTCTGGGCATGGGATTTTGACATGTTCCCCAAACCAAAAGGAATGAGTGGGAAACAATCAAGACAACAGATAGAAGCACTTGCATTTGAATGAGTTTCAAGCATGCTTGGGTACTCGTGTGATCTGAGTGACTCAGTTTTCGAATACAACTGTCGCGTGGTGCACCGCGACCTCCAGGCACCCCGGAGTTTCTGAAAAAAAATTTTCTGCGATTTTCACGAAACCACTTTTCTTCAACTTGAATTGGGCTATAAATCCATCACTGAAAATAAAAATTCTCTGAGTAGTGTGGAAATACTGATCCTTACCCTGCCTGGGTTGTCCACTGAGCATTTCCGCGAGCTCTACCTGAAGTTCTCTGGGCATGGGATTTTGACATGTTCCCCAAACCAAAAGGAATGAGTGGGAAACAAACAAGACAACAGATAGAAGCACTTGCATTTGAATGAGTTTCTAGCATGCTTAGGTACTCGTGTGATCTGAGTGACACAGTTTTCGAATACAACTGTCGCGTGGTGCACCGCGACCTCCAGGCACCCCGGAGTTTCTGAAAAAAAATTTTCGGCGATTTTCACGAAACCACTTTTCTTCAACTTGAATTGGGCTAAAAATCCATCACTGAAAATAAAAATTCTCTGAGTAGTGTGGAAATACTGATCCTTACCCTGCCTGGGTTGTCCACTGAGCATTTCCGCGAGCTCTACCTGAAGTTCTCTGGGCATGGGATTTTGACATGTTACCCAAACCAAAAGGAATGAGTGGGAAACAATCAAGACAACAGATAGAAGCACTTGCATTTGAATGAGTTTCAAGCATGCTTGGGTACTCGTGTGATCTGAGTGACTCAGTTTTGGAATACAACTGTCGCGTGGTCCACCGCGACCTCCAGGCACCCCGGAGTTTCTGAAAAAAAATTTTCTGCGATTTTCACGAAACCACTTTTCTTTAACTTGAATTGGGCTAAAAATCCATCCCTGAAAATAAATGTTCTCTGAGTAGTGTGGAAATGCTGATCCTTACCCTACCTGGGGTGTCCAATGAGCATTTCCGCGAACTCTACTTGATGTTCTCTGGGCATGGGATTTTGACATGTTCCCCAAACCAAAAGGAATGAGTGGGAAACAATCAAGACAACAGATAGAAGCACTTGCATTTGAATGAGTTTCAAGCATGCATGGGTACTCGTATGATCTGAATGACTCAGTTTTCGCATACAACTGTCGCGTGGTGCACCGCGACCTCCAGGCACCCCGGAGTTTCTGAAAAAAAAATTTCTGCGATTTTCACGAAACCACTTTTCTTCAACTTGAATTGGGCTAAAAATCCATCACTGAAAATAAAAATTCTCTGAGTAGTGTGGAAATACTGATCCTTACCCTGTCTGGGTTGTCCACTGAGTATTTCCGCGAGCTCTACCTGAAGTTCTCTGGGCATGGGATTTTGACATGTTCCCCAAACCAAAAGGAATGAGTGGGAAACAATCAAGACAACAGATAGAAGCACTTGCATTTGAATGAGTTTCAAGCATGCTTGGGTACTCGTGTGATCTGAGTGACTCAGTTTTCGAATACAACTGTCGCGTGGTGCACCGCGACCTCCAGGCACCCCGGAGTTTCTGAAAAAAAATTTTATGCGATTTTCACGAAACCACTTTTCTTCAACTTGAATTGGGCTAAAAATCCATCCCTGAAAATAAAAATTCTCTGAGTAGTGTGTAAATGCTGATCCTTTCCCTGCCTGGGTTGTCCAATGAGCATTTCCCCGAACTCTACCTGAAGTTCTCTGGGCATGGGATTTTGACATGTTCCCCAAACCAAAAGGAATGAGGGGGAAACAATCAAGAAAAGAGATAGAGGCACTTGCATTTGATTGAGTTTCAAGCATGCTTGGGTACTCGTGTGATCTGAGTGACTCAGTTTTCAAATACAACTGTCGCGTGGTGCACCGCGACCTCCAGGCACCCCGGAGTTTCTGAAAAAAAAATTTCTGCGATTTTCACGAAACCACTTTTCTTCAACTTGAATTCGGCTAAAAATCCATCCCTGAAAATAAATATTCTCTGAGTAGTGTGGAAATGCTGATCCTTACCCTACCTGGGGTGTCCACTGAGCATTTCCGCGAACTCTACTTGAAGTTCTCTGGGCATGGCATTTTGACATGTTACCCAAACCAAAAGGAATGAGTGGGAAACAATCAAGACAACAGATAGAAGCACTTGCATTTGAATGAATTTCAAGCATGCTTGGATACTCGTGTGATCTGAGCGACTCAGTTTTGGAATACAACTGTCGCGTGGTGCATCGCGACCTCAAGGCACCCCGGAGTTTCTGAAAAAAAATTTTCTGCAATTTTCACGAAACCACTTCTCATCAACTTGAATTGGGCTAAAAATCCATCCCTGAAAATAAATATTCTCTGAGTAGTGTGGAAATGCAGATCCTTACCCTACCTGGGGTGTCCTCTGAGCATTTCCGCGAACTTTACTTGAAGTTCTCTGGGCATGGGATTTTGACATGTTCCCCAAACCAAAAGGAATGAGTGGGAAACAATCAAGACAACAGATAGAAGCACTTGCATTTGAATGAGTTTCAAGCATGCTTGGGTACTCGTGTGATCTGAGTGACTCAGTTTTCGAATACAACTGTCGCGTGGTGCACCGCGACCTCCAGGCACCCCGGAGTTTCTGAAAAAAAATTTTCTGCGATTTTCACGAAACCACTTTTCTTCAACTTGAATTGGGCTATAAATCCATCACTGAAAATAAAAATTCTCTGAGTAGTGTGGAAATACTGATCCTTACCCTGCCTGGGTTGTCCACTGAGCATTTCCGCGAGCTCTACCTGAAGTTCTCTGGGCATGGGATTTTGACATGTTCCCCAAACCAAAAGGAATGAGTGGGAAACTATCAAGACAACAGATAGAAGCACTTGCATTTGAATGAGTTTCTAGCATGCTTAGGTACTCGTGTGATCTGAGTGACACAGTTTTCGAATACAACTGTCGCGTGGTGCACCGCGACCTCCAGGCACCCCGGGGTTTCTGAAAAAAAATTTTCGGCGATTTTCACGAAACCACTTTTCTTCAACTTGAATTGGGCTAAAAATCCATCACTGAAAATAAAAATTCTCTGAGTAGTGTGGAAATACTGATCCTTACCCTGCCTGGGTTGTCCACTGAGCATTTCCGCGAGCTCTACCTGAAGTTCTCTGGGCATGGGATTTTGACATGTTACCCAAACCAAAAGGAATGAGTGGGAAACAATCAAGACAACAGATAGAAGCACTTGCATTTGAATGAGTTTCAAGCATGCTTGGGTACTCGTGTGATCTGAGTGACTCAGTTTTGGAATACAACTGTCGCGTGGTGCACCGCGACCTCCAGGCACCCCGGAGTTTCTGAAAAAAAATTTTCTGCGATTTTCACGAAACCACTTTTCTTTAACTTGAATTGGGCTAAAAATCCATCCCTGAAAATAAATATTCTCTGAGTAGTGTGGAAATGCTGATCCTTACCCTACCTGGGGTGTCCAATGAGCATTTCCGCGAACTCTACTTGATGTTCTCTGGGCATGGGATTTTGACATGTTCCCCAAACCAAAAGGAATGAGTGGGAAACAATCAAGACAACAGATAGAAGCACTTGCATTTGAATGAGTTTCAAGCATGCTTGGGTACTCGTGTGATCTGAGTGACTCAGTTTTCGAATACAACTGTCGCGTGGTGCACCGCGACCTCCAGGCACCCCGGAGTTTCTGAAAAAAAATTTTCGGCGATTTTCACGAAACCACTTTTCTTCAACTTGAATTGGGCTAAAAATCCATCACTGAAAATAAAAATTCTCTGAGTAGTGTGGAAATACTGATCCTTACCCTGCCTGGGTTGTCCACTGAGCATTTCCGCGAGCTCTACCTGAAGTTCTCTGGGCATGGGATTTTGACATGTTACCCAAACCAAAAGGAATGAGTGGGAAACAATCAAGACAACAGATAGAAGCACTTGCATTTGAATGAGTTTCAAGCATGCTTGGGTACTCGTGTGATCTGAGTGACTCAGTTTTCGAATACAACTGTCGCGTGGTGCATCGCGACTTCCAGGCACCCCGGAGTTTCTGAAAAAAAAATTTCTGCGATTTTCACGAAACCACTTTTCTTCAACTTGAAGTAGGCTAAAAATCCATGACTGAAAATAAAAATTCTCTGAGTAGTGTGGAAATACTGATCCTTACCCTGCCTGGGTTGTCCACTGAGCATTTCCGCGAGCTCTACCTGAAGTTCTCTGGGCATGGGATTTTGACATGTTCCCCAAACCAAAAGGAATGAGTGGGAAACAATCAAGACAACAGATAGAAGCACTTGCATTTGAATGAGTTTCTAGCATGCTTAGGTACTCGTGTGATCTGAGTGACACAGTGTTCGAATACAACTGTCGCGTGGTGCACCGCGACCTCCAGGCACCCCGGAGTTTCTGAAAAAAAATTTTCGGCGATTTTCACGAAACCACTTTTCTTCAACTTGAATTGGGCTAAAAATCCATCACTGAAAATAAAAATTCTCTGAGTAGTGTGGAAATACTGATCCTTACCCTGCCTGGGTTGTCCACTGAGCATTTCCGCGAGCTCTACCTGAAGTTCTCTGGGCATGGGATTTTGACATGTTACCCAAACCAAAAGGAATGAGTGGGAAACAATCAAGACAACAGATAGAAGCACATGCATTTGAATGAGTTTCAAGCATGCTTGGGTACTCGTGTGATCTGAGTGACTCAGTTTTCGAATACAACTGTCGCGTGGTGCATCGCGACCTCCAGGCACCCCGGAGTTTCTGAAAAAAAATTTTCTGCGATTTTCACGAAACCACTTTTCTTCAACTTGAATTGGGCTAAAAATCCATCCCTGAAAATAAAAATTCTCTGAGTAGTGTGTAAATGCTGATCCTTACCCTGCCTGGGTTGTCCACTGAGCATTTCCCCGAACTCTACCTGAAGTTCTCTGGGCATGGGATTTTGAGATGTTACCCCAACCAAAAGGAATGAGTGGGAAACAATCAAGACAACAGTTAGAAGCACTTGCATTTGAATGAGTTTCAAGCATGCTTGGGTACTCGTGTGATCTGAGTGACTCAGTTTTCGAATACAACTGTCGCGTGGTGCACCACGAACTCCAGGCACCCCGGAGTTTCTGAAAAAAAAATTTCTGCGATTTTCACGAAACCACTTTTCTTCAACTTGAATTGGGCTAAAAATCCATCACTGAAAATAAAAATTCTCTGAGTAGTGTGGAAATACTGATGCTTACCCTGCCTGGTTTGTCCACTGAGCATTTCCGCGATCTCTACCTGAAGTTCTCTGGGCATGGGATTTTGACATGTTCCCCAAACCAAAAGGAATGAGTGGGAAACAATCAAGACAACAGATAGAAGCACTTGCATTTGAATGAGTTTCAAGCATGCTTGGGTACTCGTGTGATCTGAGTGACTCAGTTTTCGAATACAACTGTCGCGTGGTGCATTGCGACCTCTAGGCACCCCGGAGTTTCTGAAAAAAAATTTTCTGCGATTTTCACGAAACCACTTTTCTTCAACTTGAATTGGGCTAAAAATCCATCACTGAAAATAAAAGTTCTCTGAGTAGTGTGGAAATGCTGATCCTTACCCTGCCTGGGATGTCCACTGAGCATTTCCGCGAGCTCTACCTGAAGTTCTCTGGGCATGGGATTTTGACATGTTCCCCAAACCAAAAGGAATGAGTGGGAAACAATCAAGACAACAGATAGAAGCACTTGCAATTGAATAAGTTTCAAGCATGCTTGGGTACTCGTGTGATCTGAGTGACTCAGTTTTCAAATACAACTGTCGCGTGATGCACCGCGAACTCCAGGCACCCCGGAGTTTCTGAAAAAAAATTTTCTGCGATTTTCACGAAACCACTTTTCTTCAACTTGAATTGGGCTAAAAATCCATCACTGAAAATAAAAATTCTCTGAGTAGTGTGGAAATACTGATCCATACCCTGCCTGGGTTGTCCACTGAGCATTTCCGCGAGCTCTACCTGAAGTTCTCTGGGCATGGGATTTTGACATGTTCCCCAAACGAAAAAGGAATGAGTGGGAAACAATCAAGAAAAGAGATAGAGGCACTTGCATTTGAATGAGTTTCAAGCATGCTTGGGTACTCGTGTGATCTTAGTGACTCAGTTTTAAAATACAACTGTCGCGTGGTGCATAGCGACCTCAAGGCACCCTGGAGTTTCTGAAAAAAAATTTTCTGCGATTTTCACGAAACCACTTTTCTTCAACTTGAATTGGGCTAAAAATCCATCCCTGAAAATAAAAATTCTCTGAGTAGTGTGGAAATAGTGATCCTTACCCTGCCTGGGTTGTCCACTGAGCATTTCCGCGAGCTCTACCTGAAGTTCTCTGGGCATGGGATTTTGACATGTTACCCAAACCAAAAGGAATGAGTGGGAAACAATCAAGACAACAGATAGAAGCACTTGCATTTGAATGAGTTTCAAGCATGCTTGGGTACTCGTGTGATCTGAGTGACTCAGTTTTCGAATACAACTGTCGCGTGGTGCATCGCGACCTCCAGGCACCCCGGAGTTTCTGAAAAAAAATGTTCTGCGATTTTCACGAAACCACTTTTCTTCAACTTGAATTGGGCTAAAAATCCATCCCTGAAAATAAAAATTCTCTGAGTAGTGTGTAAATGCTGATCCTTACCCTGCCTGGGTTGTCCACTGTGCATTTCCCCGAACTCTACCTGAAGTTCTCTGGGCATGGGATTTTGAGATGTTACCCAAACCAAAAGGAATGAGTGGGAAACAATCAAGACAACAGATAGAAGCACTTGCATTTGAATGAGTTTCAAGCATGCTTGGGTACTCGTGTGATCTGAGTGACTAAGTTTTGGAATACAACTGTCGCGTGGTGCACCGCGACCTCCATGCACCCCGGAGTTTCTGAAAAAAAATTTTCTACGATTTTCACGTAACCACTTTTCTTCAACTTGAATTGGGCTAAAAATCCATCACTGAAAATAAAAATTCTCTGAGTAGTGTGGAAATACTGATCCATACCCTGCCTGGGTTGTCCACTGAGCATTTCCGCGAGCTCTACCTGAAGTTCTCTGGGCATGGGATTTTGACATGTTCCCCAAACCAAAAGGAATGAGTGGGAAACAATCAAGAAAAGAGATAGAGGGACTTGCATTTGAATGAGTTTCAAGCATGCTTGGGTACTCGTGTGATCTTAGTGACTCAGTTTTAAAATACAACTGTCGCGTGGTGCATAGCGAACTCAAGGCACCCTGGAGTTTCTGAAAAAAAATTTTCTGCGATTTTCACGAAACCACTTTTTTTCAACTTGAATTGGGCTAAAAATCCATCCCTGAAAATAAAAATTGTCTGAGTTGTGTGTAAATGCTGATCCTTACCTTGCCTGGGTTGTCCACTGAGCATTTCCCCGAACTCTACCTGAAGTTCTCTGGGCATGGGATTTTGACATGTTCCCCAAACCAAAAGGAATGAGTGGGAAACAATCAAGACAACAGATAGAAGCACTTGCATTTGAATGAGTTTCAAGCATGCTTGGGTACTCGTGTGATCTGAGTGACTCAGTTTTCGAATACAACTGTCGCGTGGTGCACCGCGACCTCCAGGTACCCCAGAGTTTCTGAAAAAAATTTTTCTGCGATTTTCACGAAACCACTTTTCTTCAACTTGAATTGGGCTAAAAATCCATCCCTGAAAATAAAAATTCTCTGAGTTGTGTGTAAATGCTGATCCTTACCCTGCCTGGGTTGTCCACTGAGCATTTCCCCGAACTCTACCTGAAGTTCTCTGGGCATGGGATTTTGAGATGTTACCCAAACCAAAAGGAATGAGTGGGAAACAATCAAGACAACAGATAAAAGCACTTGCATTTGAATGAGTTTCAAGCATGCTTGGGTACTCGTGTGATCTGAGTGACTCAGTTTTCGAATACAACTGTCGCGTGGTGCACCACGACCTCCAGGTACCCCGGAGTTTCTGAAAAAAAAATTTCTGCGATTTTCACGAAACCACTTTTCTTCAACTTGAATTGGGCTAAAAATCCATCACTGAAAATAAAAATTCTCTGAGTAGTGTGGAAATACTGATCCTTACCCTGCCTGGGTTGTCCACTGAGCATTTCCGCGATCTCTACCTGAAGTTCTCTGGGCATGGGATTTTGACATGTTCCCCAAACCAAAAGGAATGAGTGGGAAACAATCAAGACAAGAGATAGAAGCACTTGCATTTGAATGAGTTTCAAGCATGCTTGGGTACTCGTGTGATCTGAGTGACTCAGTTTTGGAATACAACTTTCGCGTGGTGCATTGCGACCTCTAGGCACCCCGGAGTTTCTGAAAAAAATTTTCTGCGATTTTCACGAAACCACTTTTCTTCAACTTGAATTGGGCTAAAAATCCATCACTGAAAATAAAAGTTCTCTGAGTAGTGTGGAAATGCTGATCCTTACCCTGCCTGGGATGTCCACTGAGCATTTCCGCGAGCTCTACCTGAAGTTCTCTGGGCATGGGATTTTGACATGTTCCCCAAACCAAAAGGAATGAGTGGGAAACAATCAAGACAACAGATAGAAGCACTTGCATTTGAATGAGTTTCAAGCATGCTTGGGTACTCGTGTGATCTGAGTGACTCAGATTTCGAATACAACTGTCGCGTGGTGCACCGCGACCTCCAGGCACCCCGGAGTTTCTGAAAAAAAATTTTCTGCGATTTTCACGAAACCACTTTTCTTCAACTTGAATTGGGCTAAAAATCAATCACTGAAAATAAAAATTCTCTGAGTAGTGTGGAAATACTGATCCTTACCCTGCCTGGGTTGTCCACTGAGCATTTCCGCGAGCTCTACCTGAAGTTCTCTGGGCATGGGATTTTGACATGTTCCCCAAACCAAAAGGAATGAGTGGGAAACAATCAAGACAACAGATAGAAGCACTTGCAATTGAATAAGTTTCAAGCATGCTTGGGTACTCGTGTGATCTGAGTGACTCAGTTTTAAAATACAACTGTCGGGTGGTGCATCACGACCTCAAGGCACCCCGGAGTTTCTCAAAAAAAATTTTCTGCAATTTTCACGAAACCACTTTTCATCAACTTGAATTGGGCTAAAAATCCATCCCTGAAAATAAATATTCTCTTAGTAGTGTGGAAATGCTGATCCTTACCCTACCTGGGGTGTCCACTGAGCATTTCCTCGAACTCTACCTGAAGTTCTCTGGGCATGGGATTTTGACATGTTACCCAAACCAAAAGGAATGAGTGGGAAACAATGAAGACAACAGATAGAAGCACTTGCATTTGAATGAGTTTCAAGGATGCTTGGGTACTCGTGTGATCTGAGTGACTCAGTTTTCGAATACAACTGTCGCGTGGTGCATCGCGACCTCCAGGCACCCCGGAGTTTCTGAAAAAAAAATTTCTGCGATTTTCACGAAACCACTTTTCTTCAACTTGAATTGGGCTAAAAATCCATCCCTGAAAATAAAAATTCTCTGAGTAGTGTGTAAATGCTGATCCTTACCCTGCCTGGGTTGTCCACTGAGCATTTCCCCGAACTCTACCTGAAGTTCTCTGGGCATGGGATTTTGACATGTTACCCAAACCAAAAGGAATGAGTGGGAAACAATCAAGACAACAGATAGAAGCACTTGCATTTGAATGAGTTTCAAGCATGCTTGGGTACTCGTGTGATCTGAGTGACTCAGTTTTCGAATACAACTGTTGCGTGGTGCACCGCGACCTCCAGGTACCCCGGAGTTTCTGAAAAAAAAATTTCTACGATTTTCACGAAACCACTTTTCTTCAACTTGAATTGGGCTAAAAATCCATCACTGAAAATAAAAATTCTCTGAGTAGTGTGGAAATACTGATCCATACCCTGCCTGGGTTGTCCACTGAGCATTTCCGCGAGCTCTACCTGAAGTTCTCTGGGCATGGGATTTTGACATGTTCCCCAAACCAAAAGGAATGAGTGGGAAACAATCAAGACAACAGATAGAAGCACTTGCATTTGAATGAGTTTCAAGCATGCTTGGGTACTCGTGTGATCTGAGTGACTCAGTTTTCGAATACAACTGTCGCGTGGTGCACCGCGACCTCCAGGTACCCCGGAGTTTCTGAAAAAAAAATTTCTGCGATTTTCACGAAACCACTTTTCTTCAACTTGAATTGGGCTAAAAATCCATCCCTGAAAATAAAAATTCTCTGAGTTGTGTGTAAATGCTGATCCTTACCCTGCCTGGGTTGTCCACTGAGCATTTCCCCGAACTCTACCTGAAGTTCTCTGAACATGGGATTTTGAGATGTTACCCAAACCAAAAGGAATGAGTGGGAAACAATCAAGACAACAGATAAAAGCACTTGCATTTGAATGAGTTTCAAGCATGCTTGGGTACTCGTGTGATCTGAGTGACTCAGTTTTCGAATACAACTGTCGCGTGGTGCACCACGACCTCCAGGTACCCTGGAGTTTCTGAAAAAAAAATTTCTGCGATTTTCACGAAACCACTTTTCTTCAACTTGAATTGGGCTAAAAATCCATCACTGAAAATAAAAATTCTCTGAGTAGTGTGGAAATACTGATCCTTACCCTGCCTGGGTTGTCCACTGAGCATTTCCGCGAGCTCTACCTGAAGTTCTCTGGGCATGGGATTTTGACATGTTCCCCAAACCAAAAGGAATGAGTGGGAAACAATCAAGACAACAGATAGAAGCACTTGCAATTGAATAAGTTTCAAGCATGCTTGGGTACTCGTGTGATCTGAGTGACTCAGTTTTCAAATACAACTGTCGCGTGATGCACCGCGAACTCCAGGCACCCCGGAGTTTCTGAATAAAAATTTTCTGCGATTTTCACGAAACCA
This sequence comes from Atractosteus spatula, assembly GCF_055471065.1. Lineage (NCBI taxonomy): Eukaryota > Metazoa > Chordata > Actinopteri > Semionotiformes > Lepisosteidae > Atractosteus > Atractosteus spatula. Next base: position 77,882,941 of record NC_142707.1, read on the forward strand.
CTTTTCTTCAACTTGAATTGGGCTAAAAATCCATCACTGAAAATAAAAATTCTCTGAGTAGTGTGGAAATAGTGATCCTTACCCTGCCTGGGTTGTCTACTGAGCATTTCCGCGAGCTCTACCTGAAGTTCTCTGGGCATGGGATTTTGACATGTTACCCAAACCAAAAGGAATGAGTGGGAAACAATCAAGACAACAGATAGAAGCACTTGCATTTGAATGAGTTTCAAGCATGCTTGGGTACTCGTGTGATCTGAGTGACTCAGTTTTCGAATACAACTGTCGCGTGGTGCATCGCGACCTCCAGGCACCCCGGAGTTTCTGAAAAAAAATGTTCTGCGATTTTCACGAAACCACTTTTCTTCAACTTGAATTGGGCTAAAAATCCATCCCTGAAAATAAAAATTCTCTGAGTAGTGTGTAAATCCTGATCCTTACCCTGCCTGGGTTGTCCACTGTGCATTTCCCCGAACTCTACCTGAAGTTCTCTGGGCATGGGATTTTGAGATGTTACCCAAACCAAAAGGAATGAGTGGGAAACAATCAAGACAACAGATAGAAGCACTTGCATTTGAATGAGTTTCAAGCATGCTTGGGTACTCGTGTGATCTGAGTGACTAAGTTTTGGAATACAACTGTCGCGTGGTGCACCGCGACCTCCAGGCACCCCGGAGTTTCTGAAAAAAAATTTTCTGCGATTTTCACGTAACCACTTTTCTTCAGCTTGAATTGGGCTAAAAATCCATCACTGAAAATAAAAATTCTCTGAGTTGTGTGTAAATGCTGATCCTTACCCTGCCTGGGTTGTCCACTGAGCATTTCCGCGATCTCTACCTGAAGTTCTCTGGGCATGGGATTTTGACATGTTCCCCAAACCAAAAGGAATGAGTGGGAAACAATCAAGACAAGAGATAGAAGCAGTTGCATTTGAATGAGTTTCAAGCATGCTTGGGTACTCGTGTGATCTGAGTGACTCAGTTTTGGAATACAACTTTCGCGTGGTGCATTGCGACCTCTAGGCACCCCGGAGTTTCTGAAAAAAATTTTCTGCGATTTTCACGAAACCACTTTTCTTCAACTTGAATTGGGCTAAAAATCCATCACTGAAAATAAAAGTTCTCTGAGTAGTGTGGAAATGCTGATCCTTACCCTGCCTGGGATGTCCACTGAGCATTTCCGCGAGCTCTACCTGAAGTTCTCTGGGCATGGGATTTTGACATGTTCCCCAAACCAAAAGGAATGAGTGGGAAACAATCAAGACAACAGATAGAAGCACTTGCATTTGAATGAGTTTCAAGCATGCTTGGGTACTCGTGTGATCTGAGTGACTCAGTTTTCGAATACAACTGTCGCGTGGTGCACCGCGACCTCCAGGCACCCCGGAGTTTCTGAAAAAAAATTTTCTGCGATTTTCACGAAACCACTTTTCTTCAACTTGAATTGGGCTATAAATCCATCACTGAAAATAAAAATTCTCTGAGTAGTGTGGAAATACTGATCCTTACCCTGCCTGGGTTGTCCACTGAGCATTTCCGCGAGCTCTACCTGAAGTTCTCTGGGCATGGGATTTTGACATGTTCCCCAAACCAAAAGGAATGAGTGGGAAACTATCAAGACAACAGATAGAAGCACTTGCATTTGAATGAGTTTCTAGCATGCTTAGGTACTCGTGTGATCTGAGTGACACAGTTTTCGAATACAACTGTCGCGTGGTGCACCGCGACCTCCAGGCACCCCGGAGTTTCTGAAAAAAAATTTTCGGCGATTTTCACGAAACCACTTTTCTTCAACTTGAATTGGGCTAAAAATCCATCACTGAAAATAAAAATTCTCTGAGTAGTGTGGAAATACTGATCCTTACCCTGCCTGGGTTGTCCACTGAGCATTTCCGCGAGCTCTACCTGAAGTTCTCTGGGCATGGGATTTTGACATGTTACCCAAACCAAAAGGAATGAGTGGGAAACAATCAAGACAACAGATAGAAGCACTTGCATTTGAATGAGTTTCAAGCATGCTTGGGTACTCGTGTGATCTGAGTGACTCAGTTTTGGAATACAACTGTCGCGTGGTGCACCGCGACCTCCAGGCACCCCGGAGTTTCTGAAAAAAAATTTTCTGCGATTTTCACGAAACCACTTTTCTTTAACTTGAATTGGGCTAAAAATCCATCCCTGAAAATAAATATTCTCTGAGTAGTGTGGAAATGCTGATCCTTACCCTACCTGGGGTGTCCAATGAGCATTTCCGCGAACTCTACTTGATGTTCTCTGGGCATGGGATTTTGACATGTTCCCCAAACCAAAAGGAATGAGTGGGAAACAATCAAGACAACAGATAGAAGCACTTGCATTTGAATGAGTTTCAAGCATGCATGGGTACTCGTATGATCTGAATGACTCAGTTTTCGCATACAACTGTCGCGTGGTGCACCGCGACCTCCAGGCACCCCGGAGTTTCTGAAAAAAAGTTTTCTGCGATTTTCACGAAACCACTTTTCTTCAACTTGAATTGGGCTAAAAATCCATCCCTGAAAATAAAAATTCTCTGAGTAGTGTGTAAATGCTGATCCTTACCCTGCCTGGGTTGTCCACTGAGCATTTCCGCAAACTCTACTTGATGTTCTCTGGGCATGGGATTTTGACATGTTCCCCAAACCAAAAGGAATGAGTGGGAAACAATCAAGACAACAGATAGAAGCACTTGCATTTGAATGAGTTTCAAGCATGCTTGGGTACTCGTGTGATCTGAGTGACTCAGTTTTCGAATACAACTGTCGCGTGGTGCACCGCGACCTCCAGGCACCCCGGAGTTTCTGAAAAAAAAATTTCTGCGATTTTCACGAAACCACTTTTCTTCAACTTGAATTGGGCTAAAAATCCATCACTGAAAATAAAAATTCTCTGAGTAGTGTGGAAATACTGATCCTTACCCTGTCTGGGTTGTCCACTGAGTATTTCCGCGAGCTCTACCTGAAGTTCTCTGGGCATGGGATTTTGACATGTTCCCCAAACCAAAAGGAATGAGGGGGAAACAATCAAGAAAAGAGATAGAGGCACTTGCATTTGATTGAGTTTCAAGCATGCTTGGGTACTCGTGTGATCTGAGTGACTCAGTTTTCAAATACAACTGTCGCGTGGTGCACCGCGACCTCCAGGCACCCCGGAGTTTCTGAAAAAAAAATTTCTGCGATTTTCACGAAACCACTTTTCTTCAACTTGAATTCGGCTAAAAATCCATCCCTGAAAATAAATATTCTCTGAGTAGTGTGGAAATGCTGATCCTTACCCTACCTGGGGTGTCCACTGAGCATTTCCGCGAACTCTACTTGAAGTTCTCTGGGCATGGCATTTTGACATGTTACCCAAACCAAAAGGAATGAGTGGGAAACAATCAAGACAACAGATAGAAGCACTTGCATTTGAATGAATTTCAAGCATGCTTGGATACTCGTGTGATCTGAGCGACTCAGTTTTGGAATACAACTGTCGCGTGGTGCATCGCGACCTCAAGGCACCCCGGAGTTTCTGAAAAAAAATTTTCTGCAATTTTCACGAAACCACTTCTCATCAACTTGAATTGGGCTAAAAATCCATCCCTGAAAATAAATATTCTCTGAGTAGTGTGGAAATGCAGATCCTTACCCTACCTGGGGTGTCCTCTGAGCATTTCCGCGAACTTTACTTGAAGTTCTCTGGGCATGGGATTTTGACATGTTCCCCAAACCAAAAGGAATGAGTGGGAAACAATCAAGACAACAGATAGAAGCACTTGCATTTGAATGAGTTTCAAGCATGCTTGGGTACTCGTGTGATCTGAGTGACTCAGTTTTCGAATACAACTGTCGCGTGGTGCACCGCGACCTCCAGGCACCACGGAGTTTCTGAAAAAAAATTTTCGGCGATTTTCACGAAACCACTTTTCTTCAACTTGAATTGGGCTAAAAATCCATCACTGAAAATAAAAATTCTCTGAGTAGTGTGGAAATACTGATCCTTACCCTGCCTGGGTTGTCCACTGAGCATTTCCGCGAGCTCTACCTGAAGTTCTCTGGGCATGGGATTTTGACATGTTACCCAAACCAAAAGGAATGAGTGGGAAACAATCAAGACAACAGATAGAAGCACTTGCATTTGAATGAGTTTCAAGCATGCTTGGGTACTCGTGTGATCTGAGTGACTCAGTTTTCGAATACAACTGTCGCGTGGTACATCGCGACTTCCAGGCAACCCGGAGTTTCTGAAAAAAAAATTTCTGCGATTTTCACGAAACCACTTTTCTTCAACTTGAAGTGGGCTAAAAATCCATGACTGAAAATAAAAATTCTCTGAGTAGTGTGGAAATACTGATCCTTACCCTGCCTGGGTTGTCCACTGAGCATTTCCGCGAGCTCTACCTGAAGTTCTCTGGGCATGGGATTTTGACATGTTCCCCAAACCAAAAGGAATGAGTGGGAAACAATCAAGACAACAGATAGAAGCACTTGCATTTGAATGAGTTTCTAGCATGCTTAGGTACTCGTGTGATCTGAGTGACACAGTGTTCGAATACAACTGTCGCGTGGTGCACCGCGACCTCCAGGCACCCCGGAGTTTCTGAAAAAAAATTTTCGGCGATTTTCACGAAACCACTTTTCTTCAACTTGAATTGGGCTAAAAATCCATCACTGAAAATAAAAATTCTCTGAGTAGTGTGGAAATACTGATCCTTACCCTGCCTGGGTTGTCCACTGAGCATTTCCGCGAGCTCTACCTGAAGTTCTCTGGGCATGGGATTTTGACATGTTACCCAAACCAAAAGGAATGAGTGGGAAACAATCAAGACAACAGATAGAAGCACATGCATTTGAATGAGTTTCAAGCATGCTTGGGTACTCGTGTGATCTGAGTGACTCAGTTTTCGAATACAACTGTCGCGTGGTGCATCGCGACCTCCAGGCACCCCGGAGTTTCTGAAAAAAAATTTTCTGCGATTTTCACGAAACCACTTTTCTTCAACTTGAATTGGGCTAAAAATCCATCCCTGAAAATAAAAATTCTCTGAGTAGTGTGTAAATGCTGATCCTTACCCTGCCTGGGTTGTCCACTGAGCATTTCCCCGAACTCTACCTGAAGTTCTCTGGGCATGGGATTTTGAGATGTTACCCCAACCAAAAGGAATGAGTGGGAAACAATCAAGACAACAGTTAGAAGCACTTGCATTTGAATGAGTTTCAAGCATGCTTGGGTACTCGTGTGATCTGAGTGACTCAGTTTTCGAATACAACTGTCGCGTGGTGCACCACGAACTCCAGGCACCCCGGAGTTTCTGAAAAAAAAATTTCTGCGATTTTCACGAAACCACTTTTCTTCAACTTGAATTGGGCTAAAAATCCATCACTGAAAATAAAAATTCTCTGAGTAGTGTGGAAATACTGATGCTTACCCTGCCTGGTTTGTCCACTGAGCATTTCCGCGATCTCTACCTGAAGTTCTCTGGGCATGGGATTTTGACATGTTCCCCAAACCAAAAGGAATGAGTGGGAAACAATCAAGACAACAGATAGAAGCACTTGCATTTGAATGAGTTTCAAGCATGCTTGGGTACTCGTGTGATCTGAGTGACTCAGTTTTCGAATACAACTGTCGCGTGGTGCACCGCGACCTCCAGGCACCCCGGAGTTTCTGAAAAAAAATTTTCTGCGATTTTCACGAAACCACTTTTCTTCAACTTGAATTGGGCTAAAACTCCATCCCTGAAAATAAAAATTCTCTGAGTAGTGTGGAAATGCTGATCCTTACCCTGCCTGGGTTGTCCACTGAGCATTTCCGCGAGCTCTACCTGAAGTTCTCTGGGCATGGGATTTTGACATGTTACCCAAACCAAAAGGAATGAGTGGGAAACAATCAAGACAACAGATAGAAGCACATGCATTTGAATGAGTTTCAAGCATGCTTGGGTACTCGTGTGATCTGAGTGACTCAGTTTTCGAATACAACTGTCGCGTGGTGCATCGCGACCTCCAGGTACCCCGGAGTTTCTGAAAAAAAATTTTCTGCGATTTTCACGAAACCACTTTTCTTCAACTTGAATTGGGCTAAAAATCCTTCCCTGAAAATAAAAATTCTCTGAGTAGTGTGTAAATGCTGATCCTTACCCTGCCTGGGTTGTCCACTGAGCATTTCCCCGAACTCTACCTGAAGTTCTCTGGGCATGGGATTTTGAGATGTTACCCCAACCAAAAGGAATGAGTGGGAAACAATCAAGACAACAGTTAGAAGCACTTGCATTTGAATGAGTTTCAAGCATGCTTGGGTACTCGTGTGATCTGAGTGACTCAGTTTTCGAATACAACTGTCGCGTGGTGCACCACGACCTCCAGGCACCCCGGAGTTTCTGAAAAAAAAATTTCTGCGATTTTCACGAAACCACTTTCTTTCAACTTGAATTGGGCTAAAAATCCATCACTGAAAATAAAAATTCTCTGAGTAGTGTGGAAATACTGATGCTTACCCTGCCTGGTTTGTCCACTGAGCATTTCCGCGATCTCTACCTGAAGTTCTCTGGGCATGGGATTTTGACATGTTCCCCAAACCGAAAGGAATGAGTGGGAAACAATCAAGACAACAGATAGAAGCACTTGCATTTGAATGAGTTTCAAGCATGCTTGGGTATTCGTGTGATCTGAGTGACTCAGTTTTCAAATACAACTGTCGCGTGGTGCACCGCGACCTCCAGGCACCCCGGAGTTTCTGAAAAAAAATTTTCTGCGATTTTCACGAAACCACTTTTCTTCAACTTGAATTGGGCTAAAAATCCATCCCTGAAAATAAAAATTCTCTGAGTAGTGTGTAAATGCTGATCCTTACCCTGCCTGGGTTGTCCACTGAGCATTTCCCCGAACTCTACCTGAAGTTCTCTGACATGGGATTTTGAGATGTTACCCAAACCAAAAGGAATGAGTGGGAAACAATCAAGACAACAGTTAGAAGCACTTGCATTTGAATGAGTTTCAAGCATGCTTGGGTACTCGTGTGATCTGAGTGACTCAGTTTTCGAATACAACTGTCGCGTGGTGCACCACGACCTCCAGGCACCCCGGAGTTTCTGAAAAAAAAATTTCTGCGATTTTCACGAAACCACTTTTCTTCAACTTGAATTGGGCTAAAACTCCATCCCTGAAAATAAAAATTCTCTGAGTAGTGTGGAAATGCTGATCCTTACCCTGCCTGGGTTGTCCACTGAGCATTTCCGCGAGCTCTACCTGAAGTTCTCTGGGCATGGGATTTTGACATGTTACCCAAACCAAAAGGAATGAGTGGGAAACAATCAAGACAACAGATAGAAGCACATGCATTTGAATGAGTTTCAAGCATGCTTGGGTACTCGTGTGATCTGAGTGACTCAGTTTTCGAATACAACTGTCGCGTGGTGCATCGCGACCTCCAGGCACCCCGGAGTTTCTGAAAAAAAATTTTCTGCGATTTTCACGAAACCACTTTTCTTCAACTTGAATTGGGCTAAAAATCCTTCCCTGAAAATAAAAATTCTCTGAGTAGTGTGTAAATGCTGATCCTTACCCTGCCTGGGTTGTCCACTGAGCATTTCCCCGAACTCTACCTGAAGTTCTCTGGGCATGGGATTTTGAGATGTTACCCCAACCAAAAGGAATGAGTGGGAAACAATCAAGACAACAGTTAGAAGCACTTGCATTTGAATGAGTTTCAAGCATGCTTGGGTACTCGTGTGATCTGAGTGACTCAGTTTTCGAATACAACTGTCGCGTGGTGCACCACGACCTCCAGGCACCCCGGAGTTTCTGAAAAAAAAATTTCTGCGATTTTCACGAAACCACTTTCTTTCAACTTGAATTGGGCTAAAAATCCATCACTGAAAATAAAAATTCTCTGAGTAGTGTGGAAATACTGATGCTTACCCTGCCTGGTTTGTCCACTGAGCATTTCCGCGATCTCTACCTGAAGTTCTCTGGGCATGGGATTTTGACATGTTCCCCAAACCAAAAGGAATGAGTGGGAAACAATCAAGACAACAGATAGAAGCACTTGCATTTGAATGAGTTTCAAGCATGCTTGGGTATTCGTGTGATCTGAGTGACTCAGTTTTCAAATACAACTGTCGCGTGGTGCACCGCGACCTCCAGGCACCCCGGAGTTTCTGAAAAAAAATTTTCTGCGATTTTCACGAAACCACTTTTCTTCAACTTGAATTGGGCTAAAACTCCATCCCTGAAAATAAAAATTCTCTGAGTAGTGTGGAAATGCTGATCCTTACCCTGCCTGGGTTGTCCACTGATCATTTCCCCGAACTCTACCTGAAGTTCTCTGGGCATGGGATTTTGACATATTACCCAAACCAAAAGGAATGAGTGGGAAACAATCAAGACAACAGATAGAAGCACTTGCATTTGAATGAGTTTCAAGCATGCTTGGGTACTCGTGTGATCTGAGTGACTCAGTTTTCGAATACAACTGTCGCGTGGTGTACCGCGACCTCCAGGCACCCCGGAGTTTCTGAAAAAAAATTTTCTGCGATTTTCACGAAACCACTTTTCTTCAACTTGAATTGGGCTAAAACTCCATCCCTGAAAATAAAAATTCTCTGAGTAGTGTGGAAATGCTGATCCTTACCCTGCCTGGGTTGTCCACTGATCATTTCCCCGAACTCTACCTGAAGTTCTCTGGGCATGGGATTTTGACATGTTATCCAAACCAAAAGGAATGAGTGGGAAACAATCAAGACAACAGATAGAAGCACTTGCATTTGAATGAGTTTCAAGCATGCTTGGGTACTCGTGTGATCCGAGTGACTCAGTTTTCGAATACAACTGTCGCGTGGTGCACCGCAACCTCCAGGCACCACGGAGTTTATGAAAAAAAATTTTCAGCGATTTTCACGAAACCACTTTTCTTCAACTTGAATTGGGCTAAAAATCCATCCCTGAAAATAAAAATTCTCTGAGTATTGTGGAAATACTGATCCTTACCCTGCCTGGGTTGAACACTGAGCATTTCCCCGAACTCTACCTGAAGTTTTCTGGGCATGAGATTTTGACATGTTCCCCAAACCAAAAGGAATGAGTCGGAAACAATCAAGAAAAGAGATAGAGGCACTTGCATTTGAATGAGTTTCAAGCATGCTTGGGTACTCGTGTGATCTGAGCGACTCAGTTTTGGAATACAACTGTCGCGTGGTGCATCGCGACCTCAAGGCACTCCGGAGTTTCTGAAAAAAAATTTTCTGCAATTTTCACGAAACCACTTTTCATCAACTTGAATTGGGCTAAAAATCCATCCCTGAAAATAAATATTCTCTGAGTAGTGTGGAAATGCTGATCCTTACCCTACCTGGGGTGTCCACTGAGCATTTCCGCGAACTCTACTTGAAGTTCTCTGGGCATGGGATTTTGACATGTTCCCAAAACCAAAAGGAATGAGTGGGAAACAATCAAGACAACAGATAGAACCGCTTGCATTTGAATGAGTTTCAAGCATGCTTGGGTACTCGTGTGATCTGAGTGACTCAGTTTTCGAATACAACTGTCACATGGTGCACCGCGACCTCCAGGCACCCCGGAGTTTCTGAAAAAAAAATTTCTGCGATTTTCACGAAACCACTTTTCTTCAACTTGAATTGGGCTAAAAATCCATCCCTAAAAATAAAAATTCTCAGAGTAGTGTGGAAATACTGATCCTTACGCTGCCTGGGTTGTCCACTGAGCATTTCCGCGAACTCTACCTGAAGTTCTCTGGGCATGGGATTTTGACATGTTCCCCAAACCAAAAGGAATGAGTGGGAAACAATCAAGACAACAGATAGAAGCACTTGCATTTGAATGAGTTTCAAGCATGCTGAGGTACTCGTGTGATCTGAGTGACTCAGTTTTCGAATACAACTGTCGCGTGCGGCACCGCGACCTCCAGGCACCCCGGAGTTTCTGAAAAAAAATTTTCTGCGATTTTCACGAAACCACTTTTCTTCAACTTGAATTGGTCTAAAAATCCATCACTGAAAATAAATATTCTCTGAGTAGTGTGGAAATGCTGATCCTTACCCTGCCTGGGTTGTCCACTGAGCATTTCCCCGAACTCTACCTGAAGTTCTCTGGGCATGGGATTTTGACATGTTACCCAAACCAAAAGGAATGAGTGGGAAACAATCAAGACAACAGATAGAAGCACTTGCATTTGAATGAGTTTCAAGCATGCTTGGGTACTCGTGTGATCTGAGTGACTCAGTTTTCGAATACAACTGTCGCGTGGTGCACCGCGACCTCCAGGCACCCCGGAGTTTCTGAAAAAAAAGTTTCTGCAATTTTCACGAAACCACTTTTCTTCAACTTGAATTGGGCTAAAAATCCATCACTGAAAATAAAAATTCTCTGAGTAGCGTGGAAATACTGATCCTTACCCTGCTTGGGTTGAACACTGAGCATTTCCCCGAACTCTACCTGAAGTTCTCTGGGCATGGGATTTTGACATGTTCCCCAAACCAAAAGGAATGAGTGGGAAACATTCAAGAAAAGAAATAGAGGCACTTGCATTTGAATGAATTTCAAGCATGCTTGGGTACTCGTGTGATCTGAGCGACTCAGTTTTGGAATACAACTGTCGCGTGGTGCATCGCGACCTCAAGGCACCCCGGAGTTTCTGAAAAAAATTTTCTGCGATTTTCACGAAACCACTTTTCTTCAACTTGAATTGGGCTAAAAATCCATCCCTGAAAATAAAAATTCTCTGAGTTGTGTGTAAATGCTGATCCTTACCCTGCCTGGGTTGTCCACTGAGCATTTCCCCGAACTCTACCTGAAGTTCTCTGGGCATGGGATTTTGACATGTTCCCCAAACCAAAAGGAATGAGTGGGAAACAATCAAGAAAAGAGATAGAGGCACTTGCATTTGAATGAGTTTCAAGCATGCTTGGGTACTCGTGTGATCTGAGTGACTCAGTTTTGGAATACAACTGTCGCGTGGTGCATCACGACCTCAAGGCACCCCGGAGTTTCTCAAAAAAAATTTTCTGCGATTTTCACGAAACCACTTTTCATCAACTTGAATTGGGCTAAAAATCCATCACTGAAAATAAAAATTCTCTGAGTAGTGTGGAAATACTGATCCTTACCCTTCCTGGGTTGTCCACTGAGCATTTCCGCGAGCTCTACCTGAAGTTCTCTGGGCATGGGATTTTGACATGTTCCCCAAACCAAAAGGAATGAGTGGGAAACAATCAAGACAACAGATAGAAGCACTTGCATTTGAATGAGTTTCAAGAATGCTTGGGTACTCGTGTGATCTGAGTGACTCAGTTTTCAAATACAACTGTCGCGTGATGCACCGCGAACTCCAGGCACCCCGGAGTTTCTGAAAAAAAATTTTCTGCGATTTTCACGAAACCACTTTTCTTCAACTTGAATTGGGCTAAAAATCCATCACTGAAAATAAAAATTCTCTGAGTAGTGTGGAAATAGTGATCCTTACCCTGCCTGGGTTGTCCACTGAGCATTTCCGCGAGCTCTACCTGAAGTTCTCTGGGCATGGGATTTTGACATGTTACCCAAACCAAAAGGAATGAGTGGGAAACAATCAAGACAACAGATAGAAGCACTTGCATTTGAATGAGTTTCAAGCATGCTTGGGTACTCGTGTGATCTGAGTGACTCAGTTTTCGAATACAACTGTCGCGTGGTGCATCGTGACCTCCAGGCACCCCGGAGTTTCTGAAAAAAAATGTTCTGCGATTTTCACGAAACCACTTTTCTTCAACTTGAATTGGGCTAAAAATCCATCCCTGAAAATAAAAATTCTCTGAGTAGTGTGTAAATGCTGATCCTTACCCTGCCTGGGTTGTCCACTGAGTATTTCCCCGAACTCTACCTGAAGTTCTCTGGGCATGGGATTTTGAGATGTTACCCAAACCAAAAGGAATGAGTGGGAAACAATCAAGACAACAGATAGAAGCACTTGCATTTGAATGAGTTTCAAGCATGCTTGGGTACTCGTGTGATCTGAGTGACTAAGTTTTGGAATACAACTGTCGCGTGGTGCACCGCGACCTCCAGGCACCCTGGAGTTTCTGAAAAAAAATTTTCTGCGATTTTCACGTAACCACTTTTCTTCAACTTGAATTGGGCTAAAAATCCATCACTGAAAATAACAATTCTCTGAGTAGTGTGGAAATACTGATCCATACCCTGCCTGGGTTGTCCACTGAGCATTTCCGCGAGCTCTACCTGAAGTTCTCTGGGCATGGGATTTTGACATGTTCCCCAAACCAAAAGGAATGAGTGGGAAACAATCAAGAAAAGAGATAGAGGGACTTGCATTTGAATGAGTTTCAATCATGCTTGGGTACTCGTGTGATCTTAGTGACTCAGTTTTAAAATACAACTGTCGCGTGGTGCATAGCGACCTCAAGGCACCCTGGAGTTTCTGAAAAAAAATTTTCTGCGATTTTCACGAAACCACTTTTCTTCAACTTGAATTGGGCTAAAAATCCATCCCTGAAAATAAAAATTCTCTGAGTTGTGTGTAAATGCTGATCCTTACCCTGCCTGGGTTGTCCACTGAGCATTTCCCCGAACTCTACCTGAAGTTCTCTGGGCATGGGATTTTGACATGTTCCCCAAACCAAACGGAATGAGTGGGAAACAATCAAGACAACAGATAGAAGCACTTGCATTTGAATGAGTTTCAAGCATGCTTGGGTACTCGTGTGATCTGAGTGACTCAGTTTTCGAATAGAACTGTTGCGTGGTGCACCGCGACCTCCAGGTACCCCGGAGTTTCTGAAAAAAAATTTTTCTGCGATTTTCACGAAACCACTTTTCTTCAACTTGAATTGGGCTAAAAATCCATCCCTGAAAATAAAAATTCTCTGAGTTGTGTGTAAATGCTGATCCTTACCCTGCCTGGGTTGTCCACTGTGCATTTCCCCGAACTCTACCTGAAGTTCTCTGGGCATGGGATTTTGAGATGTTACCCAAACCAAAAGGAATGAGTGGGAAACAATCAAGACAACAGATAGAAGCACTTGCATTTGAATGAGTTTCAAGCATGCTTGGGTACTCGTGTGATCTGAGTGACTAAGTTTTGGAATACAACTGTCGCGTGGTGCACCGCGACCTCCAGGCACCCCGGAGTTTCTGAAAAAAAATTTTCTGCGATTTTCACGTAACCACTTTTCTTCAACTTGAATTGGGCTAAAAATCCATCACTGAAAATAAAAATTCTCTGAGTAGTGTGGAAATACTGATCCATACCCTGCCTGGGTTGTCCACTGAGCATTTCCGCGAGCTCTACCTGAAGTTCTCTGGGCATGGGATTTTGACAAGTTCCCTAAACCAAAAGGAATGAGTGGGAAACAATCAAGAAAAGAGATAGAGGGACTTGCATTTGAATGAGTTTCAAGCATGCTTGGGTACTCGTGTGATCTTAGTGACTCAGTTTTAAAATACAACTGTCGCGTGGTGCATAGCGACCTCAAGGCACCCTGGAGTTTCTGAAAAAAAATTTTCTGCGATTTTCACGAAACCACTTTTCTTCAACTTGAATTGGGATAAAAATCCATCCCTGAAAATAAAAATTCTCTGAGTTGTGTGTAAATGCTGATCCTTACCCTGCCTGGGTTGTCCACTGAGCATTTCCCCGAACTCTACCTGAAGTTCTCTGGGCATGGGATTTTGAGATGTTACCCAAACCAAAAGGAATGAGTGGGAAACAATCAAGACAACAGATAAAAGCACTTGCATTTGAATGAGTTTCAAGCATGCTTGGGTACTCGTGTGATCTGAGTGACTCAGTTTTCGAATACAACTGTCGCGTGGTGCACCACGACCTCCAGGTACCCCGGAGTTTCTGAAAAAAAAATTTCTGCGATTTTCACGAAACCTCTTTTCTTCAACTTGAATTGGGCTAAAAATCCATCACTGAAAATAAAAATTCTCTGAGTAGTGTGGAAATACTGATCCTTACCCTGCCTGGGTTGTCCACTGAGCATTTCCGCGATCTCTACCTGAAGTTCTCTGGGCATGGGATTTTGACATGTTCCCCAAACCAAAAGGAATGAGTGGGAAACAATCAAGACAACAGATAGAAGCACTTGCATTTGAATGAGTTTCAAGCATGCTTGGGTAGTCGTGTGATCTGAGTGACTCAGTTTTGGAATACAACTTTCGCGTGGTGCATTGCGACCTCTAGGCACCCCGGAGTTTCTGAAAAAAAATTTTCTGCGATTTTCACGAAACCACTTTTCTTCAACTTGAATTGGGCTAAAAATCCATCACTGAAAATAAAAGTTCTCTGAGTAGTGTGGAAATGCTGATCCTTACCCTGCCTGGGATGTCCACTGAGCATTTCCGCGAGCTCTACCTGAAGTTCTCTGGGCATGGGATTTTGACATGTTCCCCAAACCAAAAGGAATGAGTGGGAAACAATCAAGACAACAGATAGAAGCACTTGCAATTGAATAAGTTTCAAGCATGCTTGGGTACTCGTGTGATCTGAGTGACTCAGTTTTAAAATACAACTGTCGGGTGGTGCATCACGACCTCAAGGCACCCCGGAGTTTCTCAAAAAAAAATTTCTGCGATTTTCACGAAACCACTTTTCATCAACTTGAATTGGGCTAAAAATCCATCACTGAAAATAAAAATTCTCTGAGTAGTGTGGAAATACTGATCCTTACCCTGCCTGGGTTGTCCACTGAGCATTTCCGCAAGCTCTACCTGAAGTTCTCTGGGCATGGGATTTTGACATGTTCCCCAAACCAAAAGGAATGAGTGGGAAACAATCAAGACAACAGATAGAAGCACTTGCATTTGAATGAGTTTCAAGAATGCTTGGGTACTCGTGTGATCTGAGTGACTCAGTTTTCAAATACAACTGTCGCGTGATGCACCGCGAACTCCAGGCACCCCGGAGTTTCTGAAAAAAAATTTTCTGCGATTTTCACGAAACCACATTTCTTCAACTTGAATTGGGCTAAAAATCCATCACTGAAAATAAAAATTCTCTGAGTAGTGTGGAAATAGTGATCCTTACCCTGCCTGGGTTGTCCACTGAGCATTTCCGCGAGCTCTACCTGAAGTTCTCTGGGCATGGGATTTTGACATGTTACCCAAACCAAAAGGAATGAGTGGGAAACAATCAAGACAACAGATAGAAGCACTTGCATTTGAATGAGTTTCAAGCATGCTTGGGTACTCGTGTGATCTGAGTGACTCAGTTTTCGAATACAACTGTCGCGTGGTGCATCGCGACCTCCAGGCACCCCGGAGTTTCTGAAAAAAAATGTTCTGCGATTTTCACGAAACCACTTTTCTTCAACTTGAATTGGGCTAAAAATCCATCCCTGAAAATAAAAATTCTCTGAGTAGTGTGTAAATGCTGATCCTTACCCTGCCTGGGTTGTCCACTGTGCATTTCCCCGAACTCTACCTGAAGTTCTCTGGGCATGGGATTTTGAGATGTTACCCAAACCAAAAGGAATGAGTGGGAAACAATCAAGACAACAGATAGAAGCACTTGCATTTGAATGAGTTTCAAGCATGCTTGGGTACTCGTGTGATCTGAGTGACTAAGTTTTGGAATACAACTGTCGCGTGGTGCACCGCGACCTCCAGGCACCCCGGAGTTTCTGAAAAAAAATTTTCTGCGATTTTCACGTAACCACTTTTCTTCAACTTGAATTGGGCTAAAAATCCATCACTGAAAATAAAAATTCTCTGAGTAGTGTGGAAATACTGATCCATACCCTGCCTGGGTTGTCCACTGAGCATTTCCGCGAGCTCTACCTGAAGTTCTCTGGGCATGGGATTTTGACATGTTCCCCAAACCAAAAGGAATGAGTGGGAAACAATCAAGAAAAGAGATAGAGGGACTTGCATTTGAATGAGTTTCAAGCATGCTTGGGTACTCGTGTGATCTTAGTGACTCAGTTTTAAAATACAACTGTCGCGTGGTGCATAGCGACCTCAAGGCACCCTGGAGTTTCTGAAAAAAAATTTTCTGCGATTTTCACGAAACCACTTTTCTTCAACTTGAATTGGGCTAAAAATCCATCCCTGAAAATAAAAATTCTCTGAGTTGTGTGTAAATGCTGATCCTTACCCTGCCTGGGTTGTCCACTGAGCATTTCCCCGAACTCTACCTGAAGTTCTCTGGGCATGGGATTTTGACATGTTCCCCAAACCAAAAGGAATGAGTGGGAAACAATCAAGACAACAGATAGAAGCACTTGCATTTGAATGAGTTTCAAGCATGCTTGGGTACTCGTGTGATCTGAGTGACTCAGTTTTCAAATACAACTGTCGCGTGATGCACCGCGAACTCCAGGCACCCCGGAGTTTCTGAAAAAAAATTTCTGCGATTTTCACGAAACCACTTTTCTTCAACTTGAATTGGGCTAAAAATCCATCACTGAAAATAAAAATTCTCTGAGTAGTGTGGAAATAGTGATCCTTACCCTGCCTGGGTTGTCCACTGAGCATTTCCGCGAGCTCTACCTGAAGTTCTCTGGGCATGGGATTTTGACATGTTCCCCAATCCAAAAGGAATGAGTGGGAAACAATCAAGACAACAGATAGAAGCACTTGCATTTGAATGAGTTTCAAGCATGCTTGGGTACTCGTGTGATCTGAGTGACTCAGTTTTCGAATACAACTGTCGCGTGGTGCACCGCGACCTCCAGGTACCCCGGAGTTTCTGAAAAAAAAAATTCTGCGATTTTCACGAAACCACTTTTCTTCAACTTCAATTGGGCTAAAAATCCATCCCTGAAAATAAAAATTCTCTGAGTTGTGTGTAAATGCTGATCCTTACCCTGCCTGGGTTGTCCACTGAGCATTTCCCCGAACTCTACCTGAAGTTCTCTGGGCATGGGATTTTGAGATGTTACCCAAACCAAAAGGAATGAGTGGGAAACAATCAAGACAACAGATAAAAGCACTTGCATTTGAATGAGTTTCAAGCATGCTTGGGTACTCGTGTGATCTGAGTGACTCAGTTTTCGAATACAACTGTCGCGTGGTGCACCACGACCTCCAGGTACCCCGGAGTTTCTGAAAAAAAAATTTCTGCGATTTTCACGAAACCTCTTTTCTTCAACTTGAATTGGGCTAAAAATCCATCACTGAAAATAAAAATTCTCTGAGTAGTGTGGAAATACTGATCCTTACCCTGCCTGGGTTGTCCACTGAGCATTTCCGCGATCTCTACCTGAAGTTCTCTGGGCATGGGATTTTGACATGTTCCCCAAACCAAAAGGAATGAGTGGGAAACAATCAAGACAACAGATAGAAGCACTTGCATTTGAATGAGTTTCAAGCATGCTTGGGTACTCGTGTGATCTGAGTGACTCAGTTTTAAAATACAACTGTCGGGTGGTGCATCACGACCTCAAGGCACCCCGGAGTTTCTCAAAAAAAATTTTCTGCGATTTTCACGAGACCACTTTTCATCAACTTGAATTGGGCTAAAAATCCATCACTGAAAATAAAAATTCACTGAGTAGTGTGGAAATACTGATCCTTACCCTGCCTGGGTTGTCCACTGAGCATTTCCGCAAGCTCTACCTGAAGTTCTCTGGGCATGGGATTTTGACATGTTCCCCAAACCAAAAGGAATGAGTGGGAAACAATCAAGACAACAGATAGAAGCACTTGCATTTGAATGAGTTTCAAGAATGCTTGGGTACTCGTGTGATCTGAGTGACTCAGTTTTCAAATACAACTGTCGCGTGATGCACCGCGAACTCCAGGCACCCCGGAGTTTCTGAAAAAAAATTTTCTGCGATTTTCACGAAACCACATTTCTTCAACTTGAATTGGGCTAAAAATCCATCACTGAAAATAAAAATTCTCTGAGTAGTGTGGAAATAGTGATCCTTACCCTGCCTGGGTTGTCCACTGAGCATTTCCGCGAGCTCTACCTGAAGTTCTCTGGGCATGGGATTTTGACATGTTACCCAAACCAAAAGGAATGAGTGGGAAACAATCAAGACAACAGATAGAAGCACTTGCATTTGAATGAGTTTCAAGCATGCTTGGGTACTCGTGTGATCTGAGTGAGTCAGTTTTCGAATACAACTGTCGCGTGGTGCATCGCGACCTCCAGGCACCCCGGAGTTTCTGAAAAAAAATGTTCTGCGATTTTCACGAAACCACTTTTCTTCAACTTGAATTGGGCTAAAAATAAATCCCTGAAAATAAAAATTCTCTGAGTAGTGTGTAAATGCTGATCCTTACCCTGCCTGGGTTGTCCACTGTGCATTTCCCCGAACTCTACCTGAAGTTCTCTGGGCATGGGATTTTGAGATGTTACCCAAACCAAAAGGAATGAGTGGGAAACAATCAAGACAACAGATAGAAGCACTTACATTTGAATGAGTTTCAAGCATGCTTGGGTACTCGTCTGATCTGAGTGACTAAGTTTTGGAATACAACTGTCGCGTGGTGCACCGCGACCTCCAGGCACCCCGGAGTTTCTGAAAAAAAATTTTCTGCGATTTTCACGTAACCACTTTTCTTCAACTTGAATTGGGCTAAAAATCCATCACTGAAAATAAAAATTCTCTGAGTAGTGTGGAAATACTGATCCATACCCTGCCTGGGTTGTCCACTGAGCATTTCCGCGAGCTCTACCTGAAGTTCTCTGGGCATGGGATTTTGACATGTTCCCCAAACCAAAAGGAATGAGTGGGAAACAATCAAGAAAAGAGATAGAGGGACTTGCATTTGAATGAGTTTCAAGCATGCTTGGGTACTCGTGTGATCTTAGTGACTCAGTTTTAAAATACAACTGTCGCGTGGTGCATAGCGACCTCAAGGCACCCTGGAGTTTCTGAAAAAAAAATTTCTGCGATTTTCACGAAACCACTTTTCTTCAACTTGAATTGGGCTAAAAATCCATCCCTGAAAATAAAAATTCTCTGAGTTGTGTGTAAATGCTGATCCTTACCCTGCCTGGGTTGTCCACTGAGCATTTCCCCGAACTCTACCTGAAGTTCTCTGGACATGGGATTTTGACATGTTCCCCAAACCAAAAGGAATGAGTGGGAAACAATCAAGACAACAGATAGAAGCACTTGCATTTGAATGAGTTTCAAGCATGCTTGGGTACTCGTGTGATCTGAGTGACTCAGTTTTCAAATACAACTCTCGCGTGATGCACCGCGAACTCCAGGCACCCCGGAGTTTCTGAAAAAAATTTTCTGCGATTTTCACGAAACCACTTTTCTTCAACTTGAATTGGGCTAAAAATCCATCACTGAAAATAAAAATTCTCTGAGTAGTGTGGAAATAGTGATCCTTACCCTGCCTGGGTTGTCCACTGAGCATTTCCGCGAGCTCTACCTGAAATTCTCTGGGCATGGGATTTTGACATGTTACCCAAACCAAAAGGAATGAGTGGGAAACAATCAAGACAACAGATAGAAGCACTTGCATTTGAATGAGTTTCAAGCATGCTTGGGTACTCGTGTGATCTGAGTGACTCAGTTTTCGAATACAACTGTCGCGTGGTGCATCGCGACCTCCAGGCACCCCGGAGTTTCTGAAAAAAAATGTTCTGCGATTTTCACAAAACCACTTTTCTTCAACTTGAATTGGGCTAAAAATCCATCCCTGAAAATAAAAATTCTCTGAGTAGTGTGTAAATGCTGATCCTTACCCTGCCTGGGTTGTCCATTGTGCATTTCCCCGAACTCTACCTGAAGTTCTCTGGGCATGGGATTTTGAGATGTTACCCAAACCAAAAGGAATGAGTGGGAAACAATTAAGACAACAGATAGAAGCACTTGCATTTGAATGAGTTTCAAGCATGCTTGGGTACTCGTGTGATCTGAGTGACTAAGTTTTGGAATACAACTGTCGCGTGGTGCACCGCGACCTCCAGGCACCCCGGAGTTTCTGAAAAAAAATTTTCTGCGATTTTCACGTAACCACTTTTCTTCAACTTGAATTGGGATAAAAATCCATCACTGAAAATAAAAATTCTCTGAGTAGTGTGGAAATACTGATCCATACCCTGCCTGGGTTGTCCACTGAGCATTTCCGCGAGCTCTACCTGAAGTTCTCTGGGCATGGGATTTTGACAAGTTCCCCAAACCAAAAGGAATGAGTGGGAAACAATCAAGAAAAGAGATAGAGGGACTTGCATTTGAATGAGTTTCAAGCATGCTTGGGTACTCGTGTGATCTTAGTGACTCAGTTTTAAAATACAACTGTCGCGTGGTGCATAGCGACCTCAAGGCACCCTGGAGTTTCTGAAAAAAAATTTTCTGCGATTTTCACGAAACCACTTTTCTTCAACTTGAATTGGGCTAAAAATCCATCCCTGAAAATAAAAATTCTCTGAGTTGTGTGTAAATGCTGATCCTTACCCTGCCTGGGTTGTCCACTGAGCATTTCCCCGAACTCTACCTGAAGTTCTCTGGGCATGGGATTTTTACATGTTCCCCAAACCAAAAGGAATGAGTGGGAAACAATCAAGACAACAGATAGAAGCACTTGCATTTGAATGAGTTTCAAGCATGCTTGGGTACTCGTGTGATCTGAGTGACTCAGTTTTCGAATACAACTGTCGCGTGGTGCACCGCGACCTCCAGGTACCCCGGAGTTTCTGAAAAAAAAATTTCTGCGATTTTCACGAAACCACTTTTCTTCAACTTGAATTGGGCTAAAAATCCATCCCTGAAAATAAAAATTCTCTGAGTTGTGTGTAAATGCTGATCCTTACCCTACCTGGGTTGTCCACTGAGCATTTCCCCGAACTCTACCTGAAGTTCTCTGGGCATGGGATTTTGAGATGTTACCCAAACCAAAAGGAATGAGTGGGAAACAATCAAGACAACAGATAAAAGCACTTGCATTTGAATGAGTTTCAAGCATGCTTGGGTACTCGTGTGATCTGAGTGACTCAGTTTTCGAATACAACTGTCGCGTGGTGCACCACGACCTCCAGGTACCCCGGAGTTTCTGAAAAAAAAATTTCTGCGATTTTCACGAAACCACTTTTCTTCAACTTGAATTGGGCTAAAAATCCATCACTGAAAATAAAAATTCTCTGAGTAGTGTGGAAATACTGATCCTTACCCTGCCTGGGTTGTCCACTGAGCATTTCCGCGATCTCTACCTGAAGTTCTCTGGGCATGGGATTTTGACATGTTCCCCAAACCAAAAGGAATGAGTGGGAAACAATCAAGACAACAGATAGAAGCACTTGCATTTGAATGAGTTTCAAGCATGCTTGGGTACTCGTGTGATCTGAGTGACTCAGTTTTGGAATACAACTTTCGCGTGGTGCATTGCGACCTCTAGGCACCCCGGAGTTTCTGAAAAAAAATTTTCTGCGATTTTCACGAAACCACTTTTCTTCAACTTGAATTGGGCTAAAAATCCATCACTGAAAATAAAAGTTCTCTGAGTAGTGTGGAAATGCTGATCCTTACCCTGCCTGGGATGTCCACTGAGCATTTCCGCGAGCTCTACCTGAAGTTCTCTGGGCATGGGATTTTGACATGTTCCCCAAACCAAAAGGAATGAGTGGGAAACAATCAAGACAACAGATAGAAGCACTTGCAATTGAATAAGTTTCAAGCATGCTTGGGTACTCGTGTGATCTGAGTGACTCAGTTTTCAAATACAACTGTCGCGTGATGCACCGCGAACTCCAGGCACCCCGGAGTTTCTGAAAAAAAATTTTCTGCGATTTTCACGAAACCACTTTTCTTCAACTTGAATTGGGCTAAAAATCCATCACTGAAAATAAAAATTCTCTGAGTAGTGTGGAAATACTGATCCATACCCTGCCTGGGTTGTCCACTGAGCATTTCCGCGAGCTCTACCTGAAGTTCTCTGGGCATGGGATTTTGACATGTTCCCCAAACCAAAAGGAATGAGTGGGAAACAATCAAGAAAAGAGATAGAGGCACTTGCATTTGAATGAGTTTCAAGCATGCTTGGGTACTCGTGTGATCTTAGTGACTCAGTTTTAAAATACAACTGTCGCGTGGTGCATAGCGACCTCAAGGCACCCTGGAGTTTCTGAAAAAAAATTTTCTGCGATTTTCACGAAACCACTTTTCTTCAACTTGAATTGGGCTAAAAATCCATCCCTGAAAATAAAAATTCTCTGAGTAGTGTGGAAATAGTGATCCTTACCCTGCCTGGGTTGTCCACTGAGCATTTCCGCGAGCTCTACCTGAAGTTCTCTGGGCATGGGATTTTGACATGTTACCCAAACCAAAAGGAATGAGTGGGAAACAATCAAGACAACAGATAGAAGCACTTGCATTTGAATGAGTTTCAAGCATGCTTGGGTACTCGTGTGATCTGAGTGACTAAGTTTTGGAATACAACTGTCGCGTGGTGCACCGCGACCTCCATGCACCCCGGAGTTTCTGAAAAAAAATTTTCTGCGATTTTCACGTAACCACTTTTCTTCAACTTGAATTGGGCTAAAAATCCATCACTGAAAATAAAAATTCTCTGAGTAGTGTGGAAATACTGATCCATACCCTGCCTGGGTTGTCCACTGAGCATTTCCGCGAGCTCTACCTGAAGTTCTCTGGGCATGGGATTTTGACATGTTCCCCAAACCAAAAGGAATGAGTGGGAAACAATCAAGAAAAGAGATAGAGGGACTTGCATTTGAATGAGTTTCAAGCATGCTTGGGTACTCGTGTGATCTTAGTGACTCAGTTTTAAAATACAACTGTCGCGTGGTGCATAGCGACCTCAAGGCACCCTGGAGTTTCTGAAAAAAAATTTTCTGCGATTTTCACGAAACCACTTTTTTTCAACTTGAATTGGGCTAAAAATCCATCCCTGAAAATAAAAATTCTCTGAGTTGTGTGTAAATGCTGATCCTTACCTTGCCTGGGTTGTCCACTGAGCATTTCCCCGAACTCTACCTGAAGTTCTCTGGGCATGGGATTTTGACATGTTCCCCAAACCAAAAGGAATGAGTGGGAAACAATCAAGACAAGAGATAGAAGCACTTGCATTTGAATGAGTTTCAAGCATGCTTGGGTACTCGTGTGATCTGAGTGACTCAGTTTTCGAATACAACTGTCGCGTGGTGCACCGCGACCTCCAGGTACCCCAGAGTTTCTGAAAAAAAATTTTCTGCGATTTTCACGAAACCACTTTTCTTCAACTTGAATTGGGCTAAAAATCCATCCCTGAAAATAAAAATTCTCTGAGTTGTGTGTAAATGCTGATCCTTACCCTGCCTGGGTTGTCCACTGAGCATTTCCCCGAACTCTACCTGAAGTTCTCTGGGCATGGGATTTTGAGATGTTACCCAAACCAAAAGGAATGAGTGGGAAACAATCAAGACAACAGATAAAAGCACTTGCATTTGAATGAGTTTCAAGCATGCTTGGGTACTCGTGTGATCTGAGTGACTCAGTTTTCGAATACAACTGTCGCGTGGTGCACCACGACCTCCAGGTACCCCGGAGTTTCTGAAAAAAAAATTTCTGCGATTTTCACGAAACCACTTTTCTTCAACTTGAATTGGGCTAAAAATCCATCACTGAAAATAAAAATTCTCTGAGTAGTGTGGAAATACTGATCCTTACCCTGCCTGGGTTGTCCACTGAGCATTTCCGCGATCTCTACCTGAAGTTCTCTGGGCATGGGATTTTGACATGTTCCCCAAACCAAAAGGAATGAGTGGGAAACAATCAAGACAAGAGATAGAAGCACTTGCATTTGAATGAGTTTCAAGCATGCTTGGGTACTCGTGTGATCTGAGTGACTCAGATTTCGAATACAACTGTCGCGTGGTGCACCGCGACCTCCAGGCACCCCGGAGTTTCTGAAAAAAAATTTTCTGCGATTTTCACAAAACCACTTTTCTTCAACTTGAATTGGGCTAAAAATCCATCACTGAAAATAAAAATTCTCTGAGTAGTGTGGAAATACTGATCCTTACCCTGCCTGGGTTGTCCACTGAGCATTTCCGCGAGCTCTACCTGAAGTTCTCTGGGCATGGGATTTTGACATGTTACCCAAACCAAAAGGAATGAGTGGGAAACAATGAAGACAACAGATAGAAGCACTTGCATTTGAATGAGTTTCAAGGATGCTTGGGTACTCGTGTGATCTGAGTGACTCAGTTTTCGAATACAACTGTCGCGTGGTGCATCACGACCTCCAGGCACCCCGGAGTTTCTGAAAAAAAAATTTCTGCGATTTTCACGAAACCACTTTTCTTCAACTTGAATTGGGCTAAAAATCCATCCCTGAAAATAAAAATTCTCTGAGTAGTGTGTAAATGCTGATCCTTACCCTGCCTGGGTTGTCCACTGAGCATTTCCCCGAACTCTACCTGAAGTTCTCTGGGCATGGGATTTTGACATGTTACCCAAACCAAAAGGAATGAGTGGGAAACAATCAAGACAACAGATAGAAGCACTTGCATTTGAATGAGTTTCAAGCATGCTTGGGTACTCGTGTGATCTGAGTGACTCAGTTTTCGAATACAACTGTTGCGTGGTGCACCGCGACCTCCAGGTACCCCGGAGTTTCTGAAAAAAAAATTTCTACGATTTTCACGAAACCACTTTTCTTCAACTTGAATTGGGCTAAAAATCCATCACTGAAAATAAAAATTCTCTGAGTAGTGTGGAAATACTGATCCTTACCCTGCCTGGGTTGTCCACTGAGCATTTCCGCGAGCTCTACCTGAAGTTCTCTGGGCATGGGATTTTGACATGTTCCCCAAACCAAAAGGAATGAGTGGGAAACAATCAAGACAACAGATAGAAGCACTTGCATTTGAATTAGTTTCAAGCATGCTTGGGTACTCGTGTGATCTGAGTGACTCAGATTTCGAATACAACTGTCGCGTGGTGCACCGCGACCTCCAGGCACCCCGGAGTTTCTGAAAAAAAATTTTCTGCGATTTTCACGAAACCACTTTTCTTCAACTTGAATTGGGCTAAAAATCCATCACTGAAAATAAAAATTCTCTGAGTAGTGTGGAAATACTGATCCTTACCCTGCCTGGGTTGTCCACTGAGCATTTCCGCGAGCTCTACCTGAAGTTCTCTGGGCATGGGATTTTGACATGTTCCCCAAACCAAAAGGAATGAGTGGGAAACAATCAAGACAACAGATAGAAGCACTTGCATTTGAATGAGTTTCAAGCATGCTTGGGTACTCGTGTGATCTGAGTGACTCAGTTTTCGAATACAACTGTCGCGTGGTGCACCGCGACCTCCAGGTACCCCGGAGTTTCTGAAAAAAAAATGTCTGCGATTTTCACGAAACCACTTTTCTTCAACTTGAATTGGGCTAAAAATCCATCCCTGAAAATAAAAATTCTCTGAGTTGTGTGTAAATGCTGATCCTTACCCTGCCTGGGTTGTCCACTGAGCATTTCCCCGAACTCTACCTGAAGTTCTCTGGGCATGGGATTTTGAGATGTTACCCAAACCAAAAGGAATGAGTGGGAAACAATCAAGACAACAGATAAAAGCACTTGCATTTGAATGAGTTTCAAGCATGCTTGGGTACTCGTGTGATCTGAGTGACTCAGTTTTCGAATACAACTGTCGCGTGGTGCACCATGACCTCCAGGTACCCCGGAGTTTCTGAAAAAAAAATTTCTGCGATTTTCACGAAACCACTTTTCTTCAACTTGAATTGGGCTAAAAATCCATCACTGAAAATAAAAATTCTCTGAGTAGTGTGGAAATACTGATCCTTACCCTGCCTGGGTTGTCCACTGAGCATTTCCGCGAGCTCTACCTGAAGTTCTCTGGGCATGGGATTTTGACATGTTCCCCAAACCAAAAGGAATGAGTGGGAAACAATCAAGACAACAGATAGAAGCACTTGCAATTGAATAAGTTTCAATCATGCTTGGGAACTCGTGTGATCTGAGTGACTCAGTTTTAAAATACAACTGTCGGGTGGTGCATCACGACCTCAAGGCACCCCGGAGTTTCTCAAAAAAAATTTTCTGCGATTTTCACGAAACCACTTTTCATCAACTTGAATTGGGCTAAAAATCCATCACTGAAAATAAAAATTCTCTGAGTAGTGTGGAAATACTGATCCTTACCCTGCCTGGGTTGTCCACTGAGCATTTCCGCGAGCTCTACCTGAAGTTCTCTGGGCATGGGATTTTGACATGTTCCCCAAACCAAAAGGAATGAGTGGGAAACAATCAAGACAACAGATAGAAGCACTTGCATTTGAATGAGTTTCAAGAATTCTTGGGTACTCGTGTGATCTGAGTGACTCAGTTTTCAAATACAACTGTCGCGTGGTGCATCGCGACCTCCAGGTACCCCGGAGTTTCTGAAAAAAAAATTTCTGCGAGTTTCACGAAACCACTTTTCTTCAACTTGAATTGGGCTAAAAATCCATCACTGAAAATAAAAATTCTCTGAGTAGTGTGGAAATACTGATCCTTACCCTGCCTGGGTTGTCCACTGAGCATTTCCGCGATCTCTACCTGAAGTTCTCTGGGCATGGGATTTTGACATGTTCCCCAAACCAAAAGGAATGAGTGGGAAACAATCAAGACAAGAGATAGAAGCAGTTGCATTTGAATGAGTTTCAAGCATGCTTGGGTACTCGTGTGATCTGAGTGACTCAGTTTTGGAATACAACTTTCGCGTGGTGCATTGCGACCTCTAGGCACCCCGGAGTTTCTGAAAAAAATTTTCTGCGATTTTCACGAAACCACTTTTCTTCAACTTGAATTGGGCTAAAAATCCATCACTGAAAATAAAAGTTCTCTGAGTAGTGTGGAAATGCTGATCCTTACCCTGCCTGGGATGTCCACTGAGCATTTCCGCGAGCTCTACCTGAAGTTCTCTGGGCATGGGATTTTGACATGTTCCCCAAACCAAAAGGAATGAGTGGGAAACAATCAAGACAACAGATAGAAGCACTTGCATTTGAATGAGTTTCAAGGATGCTTGGGTACTCGTGTGATCTGAGTGACTCAGTTTTCGAATACAACTGTCGCGTGGTGCATCGCGACCTCCAGGCACCCCGGAGTTTCTGAAAAAAAAATTTCTGCGATTTTCACGAAACCACTTTTCTTCAACTTGAATTGGGCTAAAAATCCATCCCTGAAAATAAAAATTCTCTGAGTAGTGTGTAAATGCTGATCCTTATCCTGCCTGGGTTGTCCACTGAGCATTTCCCCGAACTCTACCTGAAGTTCTCTGGGCATGGGATTTTGACATGTTACCCAAACCAAAAGGAATGAGTGGGAAACAATCAAGACAACAGATAGAAGCACTTGCATTTGAATTAGTTTCAAGCATGCTTGGGTACTCGTGTGATCTGAGTGACTCAGATTTCGAATACAACTGTCGCGTGGTGCACCGCGACCTCCAGGCACCCCGGAGTTTCTGAAAAAAAATTTTCTGCGATTTTCACGAAACCACTTTTCTTCAACTTGAATTGGGCTAAAAATCCATCACTGAAAATAAAAATTCTCTGAGTAGTGTGGAAATACTGATCCTTACCCTGCCTGGGTTGTCCACTGAGCATTTCCGCGAGCTCTACCTGAAGTTCTCTGGGCATGGGATTTTGACATGTTCCCCAAACCAAAAGGAATGAGTGGGAAACAATCAAGACAACAGATAGAAGCACTTGCATTTGAATGAGTTTCAAGCATGCTTGGGTACTCGTGTGATCTGAGTGACTCAGTTTTCGAATACAACTGTCGCGTGGTGCACCGCGACCTCCAGGTACCCCGGAGTTTCTGAAAAAAAAATGTCTGCGATTTTCACGAAACCACTTTTCTTCAACTTGAATTGGGCTAAAAATCCATCCCTGAAAATAAAAATTCTCTGAGTTGTGTGTAAATGCTGATCCTTACCCTGCCTGGGTTGTCCACTGAGCATTTCCCCGAACTCTACCTGAAGTTCTCTGGGCATGGGATTTTGAGATGTTACCCAAACCAAAAGGAATGAGTGGGAAACAATCAAGACAACAGATAAAAGCACTTGCATTTGAATGAGTTTCAAGCATGCTTGGGTACTCGTGTGATCTGAGTGACTCAGTTTTCGAATACAACTGTCGCGTGGTGCACCATGACCTCCAGGTACCCCGGAGTTTCTGAAAAAAAAATTTCTGCGATTTTCACGAAACCACTTTTCTTCAACTTGAATTGGGCTAAAAATCCATCACTGAAAATAAAAATTCTCTGAGTAGTGTGGAAATACTGATCCTTACCCTGCCTGGGTTGTCCACTGAGCATTTCCGCGAGCTCTACCTGAAGTTCTCTGGGCATGGGATTTTGACATGTTCCCCAAACCAAAAGGAATGAGTGGGAAACAATCAAGACAACAGATAGAAGCACTTGCAATTGAATAAGTTTCAATCATGCTTGGGAACTCGTGTGATCTGAGTGACTCAGTTTTAAAATACAACTGTCGGGTGGTGCATCACGACCTCAAGGCACCCCGGAGTTTCTCAAAAAAAATTTTCTGCGATTTTCACGAAACCACTTTTCATCAACTTGAATTGGGCTAAAAATCCATCACTGAAAATAAAAATTCTCTGAGTAGTGTGGAAATACTGATCCTTACCCTGCCTGGGTTGTCCACTGAGCATTTCCGCGAGCTCTACCTGAAGTTCTCTGGGCATGGGATTTTGACATGTTCCCCAAACCAAAAGGAATGAGTGGGAAACAATCAAGACAACAGATAGAAGCACTTGCATTTGAATGAGTTTCAAGAATTCTTGGGTACTCGTGTGATCTGAGTGACTCAGTTTTCAAATACAACTGTCGCGTGGTGCATCGCGACCTCCAGGTACCCCGGAGTTTCTGAAAAAAAAATTTCTGCGAGTTTCACGAAACCACTTTTCTTCAACTTGAATTGGGCTAAAAATCCATCACTGAAAATAAAAATTCTCTGAGTAGTGTGGAAATACTGATCCTTACCCTGCCTGGGTTGTCCACTGAGCATTTCCGCGATCTCTACCTGAAGTTCTCTGGGCATGGGATTTTGACATGTTCCCCAAACCAAAAGGAATGAGTGGGAAACAATCAAGACAAGAGATAGAAGCAGTTGCATTTGAATGAGTTTCAAGCATGCTTGGGTACTCGTGTGATCTGAGTGACTCAGTTTTGGAATACAACTTTCGCGTGGTGCATTGCGACCTCTAGGCACCCCGGAGTTTCTGAAAAAAATTTTCTGCGATTTTCACGAAACCACTTTTCTTCAACTTGAATTGGGCTAAAAATCCATCACTGAAAATAAAAGTTCTCTGAGTAGTGTGGAAATGCTGATCCTTACCCTGCCTGGGATGTCCACTGAGCATTTCCGCGAGCTCTACCTGAAGTTCTCTGGGCATGGGATTTTGACATGTTCCCCAAACCAAAAGGAATGAGTGGGAAACAATCAAGACAACAGATAGAAGCACTTGCATTTGAATGAGTTTCAAGGATGCTTGGGTACTCGTGTGATCTGAGTGACTCAGTTTTCGAATACAACTGTCGCGTGGTGCATCGCGACCTCCAGGCACCCCGGAGTTTCTGAAAAAAAAATTTCTGCGATTTTCACGAAACCACTTTTCTTCAACTTGAATTGGGCTAAAAATCCATCCCTGAAAATAAAAATTCTCTGAGTAGTGTGTAAATGCTGATCCTTATCCTGCCTGGGTTGTCCACTGAGCATTTCCCCGAACTCTACCTGAAGTTCTCTGGGCATGGGATTTTGACATGTTACCCAAACCAAAAGGAATGAGTGGGAAACAATCAAGACAACAGATAGAAGCACTTGCATTTGAATTAGTTTCAAGCATGCTTGGGTACTCGTGTGATCTGAGTGACTCAGATTTCGAATACAACTGTCGCGTGGTGCACCGCGACCTCCAGGCACCCCGGAGTTTCTGAAAAAAAATTTTCTGCGATTTTCACGACACCACTTTTCTTCAACTTGAATTGGGCTAAAAATCCATCCCTGAAAATAAAAATTCTCTGAGTAGTGTGGAAATAGTGATCCTTACCCTGCCTGGGTTGTCCACTGAGCATTTCCGCAAGCTCTACCTGAAGTTCTCTGGGCATGGGATTTTGACATGTTACCCAAACCAAAAGGAATGAGTGGGAAACAATCAAGACAACAGATAGAAGCACTTGCATTTGAATGAGTTTCAAGCATGCTTGGGTACTCGTGTGATCTGAGTGACTCAGTTTTCGAATACAACTGTCGCGTGGTGCATCGCGACCTCCAGGCACCCCGGAGTTTCTGAAAAAAAATGTTCTGCGATTTTCAAGAAACCATTTTTCTTCAACTTGAATTGGGCTAAAAATCCATCCCTGAAAATAAAAATTCTCTGAGTAGTGTGTAAATGCTGATCCTTACCCTGCCTGGGTTGTCCACTGTGCATTTCCCCGAACTCTACCTGAAGTTCTCTGGGCATGGGATTTTGAGATGTTACCCAAACCAAAAGGAATGAGTGGGAAACAATCAAGACAACAGATAGAAGCACTTGCATTTGAAAGAGTTTCAAGGATGCTTGGGTACTCGTGTGATCTGAGTGACTAAGTTTTCGAATACAACTGTCGCGTGGTGCATCGCGACCTCCAGGCACCCCGGAGTTTCTGAAAAAAAAATTTCTGCGATTTTCATGAAACCACTTTTCTTCAACTTGAATTGGGCTAAAAATCCATCCCTGAAAATAAAAATTCTCTGAGTAGTGTGTAAATGCTGATCCTTATCCTGCCTGGGTTGTCCACTGAGCATTTCCCCGAACTCTACCTGAAGTTCTCTGGGCATGGGATTTTGACATGTTACCCAAACCAAAAGGAATGAGTGGGAAACAATCAAGACAACAGATAGAAGCACTTGCATTGGAATGAGTTTCAAGCATGCTTGGGTACTCGTGTGATCTGAGTGACTCAGTTTTCGAATACAACTGTTGCGTGGTGCACCGCGACCTCCAGGTACCCCGGAGTTTCTGAAAAAAAAATTTCTGCGATTTTCACGAAACCACTTTTCTTCAACTTGAATTGGGCTAAAAATCCATCACTGAAAATAAAAATTCTCTGAGTAGTGTGGAAATACTGATCCTTACCCTGCCAGGGTTGTCCACTGAGCATTTCCGCGAGCTCTACCTGAAGTTCTCTGGGCATGGGATTTTGACATGTTCCCCAAACCAAAAGGAATGAGTGGGAAACAATCAAGACAACAGATAGAAGCACTTGCATTTGAATTAGTTTCAAGCATGCTTGGGTACTCGTGTGATCTGAGTGACTCAGATTTCGAATACAACTGTCGCGTGGTGCACCGCGACCTCCAGGCACCCCGGAGTTTCTGAAAAAAAATTTTCTGCGATTTTCACGAAACCACTTTTCTTCAACTTGAATTGGGCTAAAAATCCATCCCTGAAAATAAAAATTCTCTGAGTAGTGTGGAAATAGTGATCCTTACCCTGCCTCGGTTGTCCACTGAGCATTTCCGCGAGCTCTACCTGAAGTTCTCTGGGCATGGGATTTTGACATGTTACCCAAACCAAAAGGAATGAGTGGGAAACAATCAAGACAACAGATAGAAGCACTTGCATTTGAATGAGTTTCAAGCATGCTTGGGTACTCGTGTGATCTGAGTGACTCAGTTTTAAAATACAACTGTCGCGTGGTGCATAGCGACCTCAAGGCACCCTGGAGTTTCTGAAAAAAAAATTTCTGCGAGTTTCACGAAACCACTTTTCTTCAACTTGAATTGGGCTAAAAATCCATCACTGAAAATAAAAATTCTCTGAGTAGTGTGGAAATACTGATCCTTACCCTGCCTGGGTTGTCCACTGAGCATTTCCGCGATCTCTACCTGAAGTTCTCTGGGCATGGGATTTTGACATGTTCCCCAAACCAAAAGGAATGAGTGGGAAACAATCAAGACAAGAGATAGAAGCAGTTGCATTTGAATGAGTTTCAAGCATGCTTGGGTACTCGTGTGATCTGAGTGACTCAGTTTTGGAATACAACTTTCGCGTGGTGCATTGCGACCTCTAGGCACCCCGGAGTTTCTGAAAAAAATTTTCTGCGATTTTCACGAAACCACTTTTCTTCAACTTGAATTGGGCTAAAAATCCATCACTGAAAATAAAAGTTCTCTGAGTAGTGTGGAAATGCTGATCCTTACCCTGCCTGGGATGTCCACTGAGCATTTCCGCGAGCTCTACCTGAAGTTCTCTGGGCATGGGATTTTGACATGTTCCCCAAACCAAAAGGAATGAGTGGGAAACAATCAAGACAACAGATAGAAGCACTTGCATTTGAATGAGTTTCAAGGATGCTTGGGTACTCGTGTGATCTGAGTGACTCAGTTTTCGAATACAACTGTCGCGTGGTGCATCGCGACCTCCAGGCACCCCGGAGTTTCTGAAAAAAAAATTTCTGCGATTTTCACGAAACCACTTTTCTTCAACTTGAATTGGGCTAAAAATCCATCCCTGAAAATAAAAATTCTCTGAGTAGTGTGTAAATGCTGATCCTTATCCTGCCTGGGTTGTCCACTGAGCATTTCCCCGAACTCTACCTGAAGTTCTCTGGGCATGGGATTTTGACATGTTACCCAAACCAAAAGGAATGAGTGGGAAACAATCAAGACAACAGATAGAAGCACTTGCATTGGAATGAGTTTCAAGCATGCTTGGGTACTCGTGTGATCTGAGTGACTCAGTTTTCGAATACAACTGTTGCGTGGTGCACCGCGACCTCCAGGTACCCCGGAGTTTCTGAAAAAAAAATTTCTGCGATTTTCACGAAACCACTTTTCTTCAACTTGAATTGGGCTAAAAATCCATCACTGAAAATAAAAATTCTCTGAGTAGTGTGGAAATACTGATCCTTACCCTGCCAGGGTTGTCCACTGAGCATTTCCGCGAGCTCTACCTGAAGTTCTCTGGGCATGGGATTTTGACATGTTCCCCAAACCAAAAGGAATGAGTGGGAAACAATCAAGACAACAGATAGAAGCACTTGCATTTGAATTAGTTTCAAGCATGCTTGGGTACTCGTGTGATCTGAGTGACTCAGATTTCGAATACAACTGTCGCGTGGTGCACCGCGACCTCCAGGCACCCCGGAGTTTCTGAAAAAAAATTTTCTGCGATTTTCACGAAACCACTTTTCTTCAACTTGAATTGGGCTAAAAATCCATCCCTGAAAATAAAAATTCTCTGAGTAGTGTGGAAATAGTGATCCTTACCCTGCCTGGGTTGTCCACTGAGCATTTCCGCGAGCTCTACCTGAAGTTCTCTGGGCATGGGATTTTGACATGTTACCCAAACCAAAAGGAATGAGTGGGAAACAATCAAGACAACAGATAGAAGCACTTGCATTTGAATGAGTTTCAAGCATGCTTGGGTACTCGTGTGATCTGAGTGACTCAGTTTTCGAATACAACTGTCGCGTGGTGCATCGCGACCTCCAGGCACCCCGGAGTTTCTGAAAAAAAATGTTCTGCGATTTTCACGAAACCACTTTTCTTCAACTTGAATTGGGCTAAAAATCCATCCCTGAAAATAAAAATTCTCTGAGTAGTGTGTAAATGCTGATCCTTACCCTGCCTGGGTTGTCCACTGTGCATTTCCCCGAACTCTACCTGAAGTTCTCTGGGCATGGGATTTTGAGATGTTACCCAAACCAAAAGGAATGAGTGGGAAACAATCAAGACAACAGATAGAAGCACTTGCATTTGAATGAGTTTCAAGGATGCTTGGGTACTCGTGTGATCTGAGTGACTAAGTTTTCGAATACAACTGTCGCGTGGTGCATCGCGACCTCCAGGCACCCCGGAGTTTCTGAAAAAAAAATTTCTGCGATTTTCACGAAACCACTTTTCTTCAACTTGAATTGGGCTAAAAATCCATCCCTGAAAATAAAAATTCTCTGAGTAGTGTGTAAATGCTGATCCTTATCCTGCCTGGGTTGTCCACTGAGCATTTCCCCGAACTCTACCTGAAGTTCTCTGGGCATGGGATTTTGACATGTTACCCAAACCAAAAGGAATGAGTGGGAAACAATCAAGACAACAGATAGAAGCACTTGCATTGGAATGAGTTTCAAGCATGCTTGGGTACTCGTGTGATCTGAGTGACTCAGTTTTCGAATACAACTGTTGCGTGGTGCACCGCGACCTCCAGGTACCCCGGAGTTTCTGAAAAAAAAATTTCTGCGATTTTCACGAAACCACTTTTCTTCAACTTGAATTGGGCTAAAAATCCATCACTGAAAATAAAAATTCTCTGAGTAGTGTGGAAATACTGATCCTTACCCTGCCAGGGTTGTCCACTGAGCATTTCCGCGAGCTCTACCTGAAGTTCTCTGGGCATGGGATTTTGACATGTTCCCCAAACCAAAAGGAATGAGTGGGAAACAATCAAGACAACAGATAGAAGCACTTGCATTTGAATTAGTTTCAAGCATGCTTGGGTACTCGTGTGATCTGAGTGACTCAGATTTCGAATACAACTGTCGCGTGGTGCACCGCGACCTCCAGGCACCCCGGAGTTTCTGAAAAAAAATTTTCTGCGATTTTCACGAAACCACTTTTCTTCAACTTGAATTGGGCTAAAAATCCATCCCTGAAAATAAAAATTCTCTGAGTAGTGTGGAAATAGTGATCCTTACCCTGCCTCGGTTGTCCACTGAGCATTTCCGCGAGCTCTACCTGAAGTTCTCTGGGCATGGGATTTTGACATGTTACCCAAACCAAAAGGAATGAGTGGGAAACAATCAAGACAACAGATAGAAGCACTTGCATTTGAATGAGTTTCAAGCATGCTTGGGTACTCGTGTGATCTGAGTGACTCAGTTTTCGAATACAACTGTCGCGTGGTGCATCGCGACCTCCAGGCACCCCGGAGTTTCTGAAAAAAAATGTTCTGCGATTTTCACGAAACCACTTTTCTTCAACTTGAATTGGGCTAAAAATCCATCCCTGAAAATAAAAATTCTCTGAGTAGTGTGTAAATGCTGATCCTTACCCTGCCTGGGTTGTCCACTGTGCATTTCCCCGAACTCTACCTGAAGTTCTCTGGGCATGGGATTTTGAGATGTTACCCAAACCAAAAGGAATGAGTGGGAAACAATCAAGACAACAGATAGAAGCACTTGCATTTGAATGAGTTTCAAGCATGCTTGGGTACTCGTGTGATCTGAGTGACTAAGTTTTGGAATACAACTGTCGCGTGGTGCACCGCGACCTCCATGCACCCCGGAGTTTCTGAAAAAAAATTTTCTGCGATTTTCACGTAACCACTTTTCTTCAACTTGAATTGGGCTAAAAATCCATCACTGAAAATAAAAATTCTCTGAGTAGTGTGGAAATACTGATCCATACCCTGCCTGGGTTGTCCACTGAGCATTTCCGCGAGCTCTACCTGAAGTTCTCTGGGCATGGGATTTTGACATGTTCCCCAAACCAAAAGGAATGAGTGGGAAACAATCAAGAAAAGAGATAGAGGGACTTGCATTTGAATGAGTTTCAAGCATGCTTGGGTACTCGTGTGATCTTAGTGACTCAGTTTTAAAATACAACTGTCGCGTGGTGCATAGCGACCTCAAGGCACCCTGGAGTTTCTGAAAAAAAATTTTCTGCGATTTTCACGAAACCACTTTTTTTCAACTTGAATTGGGCTAAAAATCCATCCCTGAAAATAAAAATTCTCTGAGTTGTGTGTAAATGCTGATCCTTACCCTGCCTGGGTTGTCCACTGAGCATTTCCCCGAACTCTACCTGAAGTTCTCTGGGCATGGGATTTTGAGATGTTACCCAAACCAAAAGGAATGAGTGGGAAACAATCAAGACAACAGATAAAAGCACTTGCATTTGAATGAGTTTCAAGCATGCTTGGGTACTCGTGTGATCTGAGTGACTCAGTTTTCGAATACAACTGTCGCGTGGTGCACCACGACCTCCAGGTACCCCGGAGTTTCTGAAAAAAAAATTTCTGCGATTTTCACGAAACCACTTTTCTTCAGCTTGAATTGGGCTAAAAATCCATCACTGAAAATAAAAATTCTCTGAGTAGTGTGGAAATACTGATCCTTACCCTGCCTGGGTTGTCCACTGAGCATTTCCGCGATCTCTACCTGAAGTTCTCTGGGCATGGGATTTTGACATGTTCCCCAAACCAAAAGGAATGAGTGGGAAACAATCAAGACAAGAGATAGAAGCACTTGCATTTGAATGAGTTTCAAGCATGCTTGGGTACTCGTGTGATCTGAGTGACTCAGTTTTGGAATACAACTTTCGCGTGGTGCATTGCGACCTCTAGGCACCCCGGAGTTTCTGAAAAAAATTTTCTGCGATTTTCACGAAAACACTTTTCTTCAACTTGAATTGGGCTAAAAATCCATCACTGAAAATAAAAGTTCTCTGAGTAGTGTGGAAATGCTGATCCTTACCCTGCCTGGGATGTCCACTGAGCATTTCCGCGAGCTCTACCTGAAGTTCTCTGGGCATGGGATTTTGACATGTTCCCCAAACCAAAAGGAATGAGTGGGAAACAATCAAGACAACAGATAGAAGCACTTGCATTTGAATGAGTTTCAAGCATGCTTGGGTACTCGTGTGATCTGAGTGACTCAGATTTCGAATACAACTGTCGCGTGGTGCACCGCGACCTCCAGGCACCCCGGAGTTTCTGAAAAAAAATTTTCTGCGATTTTCACGAAACCACTTTTCTTCAACTTGAATTGGGCTAAAAATCCATCACTGAAAATAAAAATTCTCTGAGTAGTGTGGAAATACTGATCCTTACCCTGCCTGGGTTGTCCACTGAGCATTTCCGCGAGCTCTACCTGAAGTTCTCTGGGCATGGGATTTTGACATGTTCCCCAAACCAAAAGGAATGAGTGGGAAACAATCAAGACAACAGATAGAAGCACTTGCAATTGAATAAGTTTCAAGCATGCTTGGGTACTCGTGTGATCTGAGTGACTCAGTTTTAAAATACAACTGTCGGGTGGTGCATCACGACCTCAAGGCACCCCGGAGTTTCTCAAAAAAAATTTTCTGCAGTTTTCACGAAACCACTTTTCATCAACTTGAATTGGGCTAAAAATCCATCCCTGAAAATAAATATTCTCTTAGTAGTGTGGAAATGCTGATCCTTACCCTACCTGGGGTGTCCACTGAGCATTTCCTCGAACTCTACCTGAAGTTCTCTGGGCATGGGATTTTGACATGTTACCCAAACCAAAAGGAATGAGTGGGAAACAATGAAGACAACAGATAGAAGCACTTGCATTTGAATGAGTTTCAAGGATGCTTGGGTACTCGTGTGATCTGAGTGACTCAGTTTTCGAATACAACTGTCGCGTGGTGCATCACGACCTCCAGGCACCCCGGAGTTTCTGAAAAAAAAATTTCTGCGATTTTCACGAAACCACTTTTCTTCAACTTGAATTGGGCTAAAAATCCATCCCTGAAAATAAAAATTCTCTGAGTAGTGTGTAAATGCTGATCCTTACCCTGCCTGGGTTGTCCACTGAGCATTTCCCCGAACTCTACCTGAAGTTCTCTGGGCATGGGATTTTGACATGTTACCCAAACCAAAAGGAATGAGTGGGAAACAATCAAGACAACAGATAGAAGCACTTGCATTTGAATGAGTTTCAAGCATGCTTGGGTACTCGTGTGATCTGAGTGACTCAGTTTTCGAATACAACTGTCGCGTGGTGCACCGCGACCTCCAGGTACCCCGGAGTTTCTGAAAAAAAAATTTCTGCGATTTTCACGAAACCACTTTTCTTCAACTTGAATTGGGCTAAAAATCCATCCCTGAAAATAAAAATTCTCTGAGTTGTGTGTAAATGCTGATCCTTACCCTGCCTGGGTTGTCCACTGAGCATTTCCCCGAACTCTACCTGAAGTTCTCTGGGCATGGGATTTTGAGATGTTACCCAAACCAAAAGGAATGAGTGGGAAACAATCAAGACAACAGATAAAAGCACTTGCATTTGAATGAGTTTCAAGCATGCTTGGGTACTCGTGTGATCTGAGTGACTCAGTTTTCGAATACAACTGTCGCGTGGTGCACCATGACCTCCAGGTACCCCGGAGTTTCTGAAAAAAAAATTTCTGCGATTTTCACGAAACCACTTTTCTTCAACTTGAATTGGGCTAAAAATCCATCACTGAAAATAAAAATTCTCTGAGTAGTGTGGAAATACTGATCCTTACCCTGCCTGGGTTGTCCACTGAGCATTTCCGCGAGCTCTACCTGAAGTTCTCTGGGCATGGGATTTTGACATGTTCCCCAAACCAAAAGGAATGAGTGGGAAACAATCAAGACAACAGATAGAAGCACTTGCAATTGAATAAGTTTCAAGCATGCTTGGGTACTCGTGTGATCTGAGTGACTCAGTTTTAAAATACAACTGTCGGGTGGTGCATCACGACCTCAAGGCACCCCGGAGTTTCTCAAAAAAAATTTTCTGCGATTTTCACGAAACCACTTTTCATCAACTTGAATTGGGCTAAAAATCCATCACTGAAAATAAAAATTCTCTGAGTAGTGTGGAAATACTGATCCTTACCCTGCCTGGGTTGTCCACTGAGCATTTCCGCGAGCTCTACCTGAAGTTCTCTGGGCATGGGATTTTGACATGTTCCCCAAACCAAAAGGAATGAGTGGGAAACAATCAAGACAACAGATAGAAGCACTTGCATTTGAATGAGTTTCAAGAATTCTTGGGTACTCGTGTGATCTGAGTGACTCAGTTTTCAAATACAACTGTCGCGTGATGCACCGCGAACTCCAGGCACCCCGGAGTTTCTGAATAAAAATTTTCTGCGATTTTCACGAAACCACTTTTCTTCAACTTGAATTGGGCTAAAAATCCATCACTGAAAATAAAAATTCTCTGAGTAGTGTGGAAATAGTGATCCTTACCCTGCCTGGGTTGTCCACTGAGCATTTCCGCGAGCTCTACCTGAAGTTCTCTGGGCATGGGATTTTGACATGTTACCCAAACCAAAAGGAATGAGTGGGAAACAATCAAGACAACAGATAGAAGCACTTGCATTTGAATGAGTTTCAAGCATGCTTGGGTACTCGTGTGATCTGAGTGACTCAGTTTTCGAATACAACTGTCGCGTGGTGCATCGCGACCTCCAGGCACCCCGGAGTTTCTGAAAAAAAATGTTCTGCGATTTTCACGAAACCACTTTTCTTCAACTTGAATTGGGCTAAAAATCCATCCCTGAAAATAAAAATTCTCTGAGTAGTGTGTAAATGCTGATCCTTATCCTGCCTGGGTTGTCCACTGAGCATTTCCCCGAACTCTACCTGAAGTTCTCTGGGCATGGGATTTTGACATGTTACCCAAACCAAAAGGAATGAGTGGGAAACAATCAAGACAACAGATAGAAGCACTTGCATTTGAATGAGTTTCAAGCATGCTTGGGTACTCGTGTGATCTGAGTGACTCAGTTTTCGAATACAACTGTTGCGTGGTGCACCGCGACCTCCAGGCACCCCGGAGTTTCTGAAAAAAAATTTTCTGCGATTTTCACGAAACCACTTTTCTTCAACTTGAATTGGGCTAAAAATCCATCACTGAAAATAAAAATTCTCTGAGTAGTGTGGAAATACTGATCCTTACCCTGCCTGGGTTGTCCACTGAGCATTTCCGCGAGCTCTACCTGAAGTTCTCTGGGCATGGGATTTTGACATGTTCCCCAAACCAAAAGGAATGAGTGGGAAACAATCAAGACAACAGATAGAAGCACTTGCATTTGAATGAGTTTCAAGCATGCATGGGTACTCGTGTGATCTGAGTGACTCAGTTTTCGAATACAACTGTCGCGTGGTGCACCGCGACCTCCAGGTACCCCGGAGTTTCTGAAAAAAAAATTTCTGCGATTTTCACGAAACCACTTTTCTTCAACTTGAATTGGGCTAAAAATCCATCCCTGAAAATAAAAATTCTCTGAGTAGTGTGGAAATACTGATCCTTACCCTGCCTGGGTTGTCCACTGAGCATTTCCGCGAGCTCTACCTGAAGTTCTCTGGGCATGGGATTTTGACATGTTCCCCAAACCAAAAGGAATGAGTGGGAAACAATCAAGACAACAGATAGAAGCACTTGCATTTGAATGAGTTTCAAGAATGCTTGGGTACTCGTGTGATCTGAGTGACTCAGTTTTCAAATACAACTGTCGCGTGATGCACCGCGAACTCCAGGCACCCCGGAGTTTCTGAAATAAAATTTTCTGCGATTTTCACGAAACCACTTTTCTTCAACTTGAATTGGGCTAAAAATCCATCACTGAAAATAAAAATTCTCTGAGTAGTGTGGAAATAGTGATCCTTACCCTGCCTGGGTTGTCCACTGTGCATTTCCCCGAACTCTACCTGAAGTTCTCTGGGCATGGGATTTTGAGATGTTACCCAAACCAAAAGGAATGAGTGGGAAACAATCAAGACAACAGATAGAAGCACTTGCATTTGAATGAGTTTCAAGCATGCTTGGGTACTCGTGTGATCTGAGTGACTAAGTTTTGGAATACAACTGTCGCGTGGTGCACCGCGACCTCCAGGCACCCCGGAGTTTCTGAAAAAAAATTTTCTGCGATTTTCACGTAACCACTTTTCTTCAACTTGAATTGGGCTAAAATCCATCACTGAAAATAAAAATTCTCTGAGTAGTGTGGAAATACTGATCCATACCCTGCCTGGGTTGTCCACTGAGCATTTCCGCGAGCTCTACCTGAAGTTCTCTGGGCATGGGAGTTTGACATGTTCCCCAAACCAAAAGGAATGAGTGGGAAACAATCAAGAAAAGAGATAGAGGGACTTGCATTTGAATGAGTTTCAAGCATGCTTGGGTACTCGTGTGATCTTAGTGACTCAGTTTTAAAATACAACTGTCGCGTGGTGCATAGCGACCTCAAGGCACCCTGGAGTTTCTGAAAAAAATTTTTTTGCGATTTTCACGAAACCACTTTTCTTCAACTTGAATTGGGCTAAAAATCCATCCCTGAAAATAAAAATTCTCTGAGTTGTGTGTAAATGCTGATCCTTACCCTGCCTGGGTTGTCCACTGAGCATTTCCCCGAACTCTACCTGAAGTTCTCTGGGCATGGGATTTTGACATGTTCCCCAAACCAAAAGGAATGAGTGGGAAACAATCAAGACAACAGATAGAAGCACTTGCATTTGAATGAGTTTCAAGCATGCTTGGGTACTCTTGTGATCTGAGTGACTCAGTTTTCGAATACAACTGTCGCGTGGTGCACCGCGACCTCCAGGTACCCCAGAGTTTCTGAAAAAAAATTTTCTGCGATTTTCACGAAACCACTTTTCTTCAACTTGAATTGGGCTAAAAATCCATCCCTGAAAATAAAAATTCTCTGAGTTGTGTGTAAATGCTGATCCTTACCCTGCCTGGGTTGTCCACTGAGCATTTCCCCGAACTCTACCTGAAGTTCTCTGGGCATGGGATTTTGAGATGTTACCCAAACCAAAAGGAATGAGTGGGAAACAATCAAGACAACAGATAAAAGCACTTGCATTTGAATGAGTTTCAAGCATGCTTGGGTACTCGTGTGATCTGAGTGACTCAGTTTTCGAATACAACTGTCGCGTGGTGCACCACGACCTCCAGGTACCCCGGAGTTTCTGAAAAAAAAATTTCTGCGATTTTCACGAAACCACTTTTCTTCAACTTGAATTGGGCTAAAAATCCATCATTGAAAATAAAAATTCTCTGAGTAGTGTGGAAATACTGACCCTTACCCTGCCTGGGTTGTCCACTGAGCATTTCCGCGAGCTCTACCTGAAGTTCTCTGGGCATGGGATTTTGACATGTTCCCCAAACCAAAAGGAATGAGTGGGAAACAATCAAGACAAGAGATAGAAGCACTTGCATTTGAATGAGTTTCAAGCATGCTTGGGTACTCGTGTGATCTGAGTGACTCAGTTTTGGAATACAACTTTCGCGTGGTGCATTGCGACCTCTAGGCACCCCGGAGTTTCTGAAAAAAATTTTCTGCGATTTTCACGAAACCACTTTTCTTCAACTTGAATTGGGCTAAAAATCCATCACTTAAAATAAAAATTCTCTGAGTAGTGTGGAAATACTGATCCTTACCCTGCCTGGGTTGTCCACTGAGCATTTCCGCGAGCTCTACCTGAAGTTCTCTGGGCATGGGATTTTGACATGTTCCCCAAACCAAAAGGAATGAGTGGGAAACAATCAAGACAACAGATAGAAGCACTTGCAATTGAATAAGTTTCAAGCATGCTTGGGTACTCGTGTGATCTGAGTGACTCAGTTTTCGAATACAAGTGTCGCGTGGTGCATCGCGACCTCCAGGCACCCCGGAGTTTCTGAAAAAAAAATTTCTGCGATTTTCACGAAACCACTTTTCTTCAACTTGAATTGGGCTAAAAATCCATCCCTGAAAATAAAAATTCTCTGAGTAGTGTGTAAATGCTGATCCTTACCCTGCCTGGGTTGTCCACTGAGCATTTCCCCGAACTCTACCTGAAGTTCTCTGGGCATGGGATTTTGACATGTTACCCAAACCAAAAGGAATGAGTGGGAAACAATCAAGACAACAGATAGAAGCACTTGCATTTGAATGAGTTTCAAGCATGCTTGGGTACTCGTGTGATCTGAGTGACTCAGTTTTCGAATACAACTGTTGCGTGGTGCACCGCGACCTCCAGGTACCCCGGAGTTTCTGAAAAAAAAATTTCTGCGATTTTCACGAAACCACTTTTCTTCAACTTGAATTGGGCTAAAAATCCATCACTGAAAATAAAAATTCTCTGAGTAGTGTGGAAATACTGATCCTTACCCTGCCTGGGTTGTCCACTGAGCATTTCCGCGAGCTCTACCTGAAGTTCTCTGGGCATGGGATTTTGACATGTTCCCCAAACCAAAAGGAATGAGTGGGAAACAATCAAGACAACAGATAGAAGCACTTGCATTTGAATTAGTTTCAAGCATGCTTGGGTACTCGTGTGATCTGAGTGACTCAGATTTCGAATACAACTGTCGCGTGGTGCACCGCGACCTCCAGGCACCCCGGAGTTTCTGAAAAAAAATTTTCTGCGATTTTCACGAAACCACTTTTCTTCAACTTGAATTGGGCTAAAAATCCATCACTGAAAATAAAAATTCTCTGAGTAGTGTGGAAATACTGATCCTTACCCTGCCTGGGTTGTGCACTGAGCATTTCCGCGAGCTCTACCTGAAGTTCTCTGGGCATGGGATTTTGACATGTTCCCCAAACCAAAAGGAATGAGTGGGAAACAATCAAGACAACAGATAGAAGCACTTGCATTTGAATGAGTTTCAAGCATGCTTGGGTACTCGTGTGATCTGAGTGACTCAGTTTTCGAATACAACTGTCGCGTGGTGCACCGCGACCTCCAGGTACCCCGGAGTTTCTGAAAAAAAAATTTCTGCGATTTTCACGAAACCACTTTTCTTCAACTTGAATTGGGCTAAAAATCCATCCCTGAAAATAAAAATTCTCTGAGTTGTGTGTAAATGCTGATCCTTACCCTGCCTGGGTTGTCCACTGAGCATTTCCCCGAACT
This sequence comes from Atractosteus spatula, assembly GCF_055471065.1. NCBI lineage: Eukaryota > Metazoa > Chordata > Actinopteri > Semionotiformes > Lepisosteidae > Atractosteus > Atractosteus spatula. The sequence goes on from NC_142707.1 coordinate 77,926,481, forward strand.
CTACCTGAAGTTCTCTGGGCATGGGATTTTGAGATGTTACCCAAACCAAAAGGAATGAGTGGGAAACAATCAAGACAACAGATAAAAGCACTTGCATTTGAATGAGTTTCAAGCATGCTTGGGTACTCGTGTGATCTGAGTGACTCAGTTTTCGAATACAACTGTCGCGTGGTGCACCACGACCTCCAGGTACCCCGGAGTTTCTGAAAAAAAAATTTCTGCGATTTTCACGAAACCACTTTTCTTCAACTTGAATTGGGCTAAAAATCCATCACTGAAAATAAAAATTCTCTGAGTAGTGTGGAAATACTGATCCTTACCCTGCCTGGGTTGTCCACTGAGCATTTCCGCGATCTCTACCTGAAGTCTCTGGGCATGGGATTTTGACATGTTCCCCAAACCAAAAGGAATGAGTGGGAAACAATCAAGACAACAGATAGAAGCACTTGCATTTGAATGAGTTTCAAGCATGCTTGGGTACTCGTGTGATCTGAGTGACTCAGTTTTGGAATACAACTTTCGCGTGGTGCACCGCGACCTCCAGGCACCCCGGAGTTTCTGAAAAAAAATTTTCTGCGATTTTCACGAAACCACTTTTCTTCAACTTGAATTGGGCTAAAAATCCATCACTGAAAATAAAAATTCTCTGAGTAGTGTGGAAATACTGATCCTTACCCTGCCTGGGTTGTCCACTGAGCATTTCCGCGAGCTCTACCTGAAGTTCTCTGGGCATGGGATTTTGACATGTTCCCCAAACCAAAAGGAATGAGTGGGAAACAATCAAGACAACAGATAGAAGCACTTGCATTTGAATGAGTTTCAAGCATGCTTGGGTACTCGTGTGATCTGAGTGACTCAGTTTTCGAATACAACTGTCGCGTGGTGCACCGCGACCTCCAGGTACCCCGGAGTTTCTGAAAAAAAAATTTCTGCGATTTTCACGAAACCACTTTTCTTCAACTTGAATTGGGCTAAAAATCCATCCCTGAAAATAAAAATTCTCTGAGTAGTGTGGAAATGCTGATCCTTACCCTGCCTGGGATGTCCACTGAGCATTTCCGCGAGCTCTACCTGAAGTTCTCTGGGCATGGGATTTTGACATGTTCCCCAAACCAAAAGGAATGAGTGGGAAACAATCAAGACAACAGATAGAAGCACTTGCAATTGAATAAGTTTCAAGCATGCTTGGGTACTCGTGTGATCTGAGTGACTCAGTTTTAAAATACAACTGTCGGGTGGTGCATCACGACCTCAAGGCACCCCGGAGTTTCTCAAAAAAAATTTTCTGCGATTTTCACGAAACCACTTTTCATCAACTTGAATTGGGCTAAAAATCCATCACTGAAAATAAAAATTCTCTGAGTAGTGTGGAAATACTGATCCTTACCCTGCCTGGGTTGTCCACTGAGCATTTCCGCGAGCTCTACCTGAAGTTCTCTGGGCATGGGATTTTGACATGTTCCCCAAACCAAAAGGAATGAGTGGGAAACAATCAAGACAACAGATAGAAGCACTTGCATTTGAATGAGTTTCAAGAATGCTTGGGTACTCGTGTGATCTGAGTGACTCAGTTTTCAAATACAACTGTCGCGTGATGCACCGCGAACTCCAGGCACCCCGGAGTTTCTGAAAAAAAATTTTCTGCGATTTTCACGAAACCACTTTTCTTCAACTTGAATTGGGCTAAAAATCCATCACTGAAAATAAAAATTCTCTGAGTAGTGTGGAAATAGTGATCCTTACCCTGCCTGGGTTGTCCACTGAGCATTTCCGCGAGCTCTACCTGAAGTTCTCTGGGCATGGGATTTTGACATGTTACCCAAACCAAAAGGAATGAGTGGGAAACAATCAAGACAACAGATAGAAGCACTTGCATTTGAATGAGTTTCAAGCATGCTTGGGTACTCGTGTGATCTGAGTGACTCAGTTTTCGAATACAACTGTCGCGTGGTGCATCGCGACCTCCAGGCACCCCGGAGTTTCTGAAAAAAAATGTTCTGCGATTTTCACGAAACCACTTTTCTTCAACTTGAATTGGGCTAAAAATCCATCCCTGAAAATAAAAATTCTCTGAGTAGTGTGTAAATGCTGATCCTTACCCTGCCTGGGTTGTCCACTGTGCATTTCCCCGAACTCTACCTGAAGTTCTCTGGGCATGGGATTTTGAGATGTTACCCAAACCAAAAGGAATGAGTGGGAAACAATCAAGACAACAGATAGAAGCACTTGCATTTGAATGAGTTTCAAGCATGCTTGGGTACTCGTGTGATCTGAGTGACTAAGTTTTGGAATACAACTGTCGCGTGGTGCACCGCGACCTCCAGGCACCCCGGAGTTTCTGAAAAAAAATTTTCTGCGATTTTCACGTAACCACTTTTCTTCAACTTGAATTGGGCTAAAAATCCATCACTGAAAATAAAAATTCTCTGAGTAGTGTGGAAATACTGATCCATACCCTGCCTGGGTTGTCCACTAAGCATTTCCGCGAGCTCTACCTGAAGTTCTCTGGGCATGGGATTTTGACATGTTCCCCAAACCAAAAGGAATGAGTGGGAAACAATCAAGAAAAGAGATAGAGGGACTTGCATTTGAATGAGTTTCAAGCATGCTTGGGTACTCGTGTGATCTTAGTGACTCAGTTTTAAAATACAACTGTCGCGTGGTGCATAGCGACCTCAAGGCACCCTGGAGTTTCTGAAAAAAATTTTTTTGCGATTTTCACGAAACCACTTTTCTTCAACTTGAATTGGGCTAAAAATCCATCCCTGAAAATAAAAATTCTCTGAGTTGTGTGTAAATGCTGATCCTTACCCTGCCTGGGTTGTCCACTGAGCATTTCCCCGAACTCTACCTGAAGTTCTCTGGGCATGGGATTTTGACATGTTCCCCAAACCAAAAGGAATGAGTGGGAAACAATCAAGACAACAGATAGAAGCACTTGCATTTGAATGAGTTTCAAGCATGCTTGGGTACTCTTGTGATCTGAGTGACTCAGTTTTCGAATACAACTGTCGCGTGGTGCACCGCGACCTCCAGGTACCCCAGAGTTTCTGAAAAAAAATTTTCTGCGATTTTCACGAAACCACTTTTCTTCAACTTGAATTGGGCTAAAAATCCATCCCTGAAAATAAAAATTCTCTGAGTTGTGTGTAAATGCTGATCCTTACCCTGCCTGGGTTGTCCACTGAGCATTTCCCCGAACTCTACCTGAAGTTCTCTGGGCATGGGATTTTGAGATGTTACCCAAACCAAAAGGAATGAGTGGGAAACAATCAAGACAACAGATAAAAGCACTTGCATTTGAATGAGTTTCAAGCATGCTTGGGTACTCGTGTGATCTGAGTGACTCAGTTTTCGAATACAACTGTCGCGTGGTGCACCACGACCTCCAGGTACCCCGGAGTTTCTGAAAAAAAATTTTCTGCGATTTTCACGAAACCACTTTTCTTCAACTTGAATTGGGCTAAAAATCCATCACTGAAAATAAAAATTCTCTGAGTAGTGTGGAAATAGTGATCCTTACCCTGCCTGGGTTGTCCACTGAGCATTTCCGCGAGCTCTACCTGAAGTTCTCTGGGCATGGGATTTTGACATGTTACCCAAACCAAAAGGAATGAGTGGGAAACAATCAAGACAACAGATAGAAGCACTTGCATTTGAATGAGTTTCAAGCATGCTTGGGTACTCGTGTGATCTGAGTGACTCAGTTTTCGAATACAACTGTCGCGTGGTGCATCGCGACCTCCAGGCACCCCGGAGTTTCTGAAAAAAAATGTTCTGCGATTTTCACGAAACCACTTTTCTTCAACTTGAATTGGGCTAAAAATCCATCCCTGAAAATAAAAATTCTCTGAGTAGTGTGTAAATGCTGATCCTTACCCTGCCTGGGTTGTCCACTGTGCATTTCCCCGAACTCTACCTGAAGTTCTCTGGGCATGGGATTTTGAGATGTTACCCAAACCAAAAGGAATGAGTGGGAAACAATCAAGACAACAGATAGAAGCACTTGCATTTGAATGAGTTTCAAGCATGCTTGGGTACTCGTGTGATCTGAGTGACTAAGTTTTGGAATACAACTGTCGCGTGGTGCACCGCGACCTCCAGGCACCCCGGAGTTTCTGAAAAAAAATTTTCTGCGATTTTCACGTAACCACTTTTCTTCAACTTGAATTGGGCTAAAAATCCATCACTGAAAATAAAAATTCTCTGAGTAGTGTGGAAATACTGATCCATACCCTGCCTGGGTTGTCCACTAAGCATTTCCGCGAGCTCTACCTGAAGTTCTCTGGGCATGGGATTTTGACATGTTCCCCAAACCAAAAGGAATGAGTGGGAAACAATCAAGAAAAGAGATAGAGGGACTTGCATTTGAATGAGTTTCAAGCATGCTTGGGTACTCGTGTGATCTTAGTGACTCAGTTTTAAAATACAACTGTCGCGTGGTGCATAGCGACCTCAAGGCACCCTGGAGTTTCTGAAAAAAATTTTTTTGCGATTTTCACGAAACCACTTTTCTTCAACTTGAATTGGGCTAAAAATCCATCCCTGAAAATAAAAATTCTCTGAGTTGTGTGTAAATGCTGATCCTTACCCTGCCTGGGTTGTCCACTGAGCATTTCCCCGAACTCTACCTGAAGTTCTCTGGGCATGGGATTTTGACATGTTCCCCAAACCAAAAGGAATGAGTGGGAAACAATCAAGACAACAGATAGAAGCACTTGCATTTGAATGAGTTTCAAGCATGCTTGGGTACTCTTGTGATCTGAGTGACTCAGTTTTCGAATACAACTGTCGCGTGGTGCACCGCGACCTCCAGGTACCCCAGAGTTTCTGAAAAAAAATTTTCTGCGATTTTCACGAAACCACTTTTCTTCAACTTGAATTGGGCTAAAAATCCATCCCTGAAAATAAAAATTCTCTGAGTTGTGTGTAAATGCTGATCCTTACCCTGCCTGGGTTGTCCACTGAGCATTTCCCCGAACTCTACCTGAAGTTCTCTGGGCATGGGATTTTGAGATGTTACCCAAACCAAAAGGAATGAGTGGGAAACAATCAAGACAACAGATAAAAGCACTTGCATTTGAATGAGTTTCAAGCATGCTTGGGTACTCGTGTGATCTGAGTGACTCAGTTTTCGAATACAACTGTCGCGTGGTGCACCACGACCTCCAGGTACCCCGGAGTTTCTGAAAAAAAAATTTCTGCGATTTTCACGAAACCACTTTTCTTCAACTTGAATTGGGCTAAAAATCCATCATTGAAAATAAAAATTCTCTGAGTAGTGTGGAAATACTGATCCATACCCTGCCTGGGTTGTCCACTGAGCATTTCCGCGAGCTCTACCTGAAGTTCTCTGGGCATGGGATTTTGACATGTTCCCCAAACCAAAAGGAATGAGTGGGAAACAATCAAGACAACAGATAGAAGCACTTGCATTTGAATGAGTTTCAAGGATGCTTGGGTACTCGTGTGATCTGAGTGACTCAGTTTTCGAATACAACTGTCGCGTGGTGCATTGCGACCTCTAGGCACCCCGGAGTTTCTGAAAAAAATTTTCTGCGATTTTCACGAAACCACTTTTCTTCAACTTGAATTGGGCTAAAAATCCATCACTGAAAATAAAAGTTCTCTGAGTAGTGTGGAAATGCTGATCCTTACCCTGCCTGGGATGTCCACTGAGCATTTCCGCAAGCTCTACCTGAAGTTCTCTGGGCATGGGATTTTGACATGTTCCCCAAACCAAAAGGAATGAGTGGGAAACAATCAAGACAACAGATAGAAGCACTTGCATTTGAATGAGTTTCAAGGATGCTTGGGTACTCGTGTGATCTGAGTGACTCAGTTTTCGAATACAACTGTCGCGTGGTGCATCGCGACCTCCAGGCACCCCGGAGTTTCTGAAAAAAAAATTTCTGCGATTTTCACGAAACCACTTTTCTTCAACTTGAATTGGGCTAAAAATCCATCCCTGAAAATAAAAATTCTCTGAGTAGTGTGTAAATGCTGATCCTTATCCTGCCTGGGTTGTCCACTGAGCATTTCCCCGAACTCTACCTGAAGTTCTCTGGGCATGGGATTTTGACATGTTACCCAAACCAAAAGGAATGAGTGGGAAACAATCAAGACAACAGATAGAAGCACTTGCATTTGAATGAGTTTCAAGCATGCTTGGGTACTCGTGTGATCTGAGTGACTCAGTTTTCGAATACAACTGTTGCGTGGTGCACCGCGACCTCCAGGCACCCCGGAGTTTCTGAAAAAAAATTTTCTGCGATTTTCACGAAACCACTTTTCTTCAACTTGAATTGGGCTAAAAATCCATCACTGAAAATAAAAATTCTCTGAGTAGTGTGGAAATACTGATCCTTACCCTGCCTGGGTTGTCCACTGAGCATTTCCGCGAGCTCTACCTGAAGTTCTCTGGGCATGGGATTTTGACATGTTCCCCAAACCAAAAGGAATGAGTGGGAAACAATCAAGACAACAGATAGAAGCACTTGCATTTGAATGAGTTTCAAGCATGCATGGGTACTCGTGTGATCTGAGTGACTCAGTTTTCGAATACAACTGTCGCGTGGTGCACCGCGACCTCCAGGTACCCCGGAGTTTCTGAAAAAAAAATTTCTGCGATTTTCACGAAACCACTTTTCTTCAACTTGAATTGGGCTAAAAATCCATCCCTGAAAATAAAAATTCTCTGAGTAGTGTGGAAATACTGATCCTTACCCTGCCTGGGTTGTCCACTGAGCATTTCCGCGAGCTCTACCTGAAGTTCTCTGGGCATGGGATTTTGACATGTTCCCCAAACCAAAAGGAATGAGTGGGAAACAATCAAGACAACAGATAGAAGCACTTGCATTTGAATGAGTTTCAAGAATGCTTGGGTACTCGTGTGATCTGAGTGACTCAGTTTTCAAATACAACTGTCGCGTGATGCACCGCGAACTCCAGGCACCCCGGAGTTTCTGAAATAAAATTTTCTGCGATTTTCACGAAACCACTTTTCTTCAACTTGAATTGGGCTAAAAATCCATCACTGAAAATAAAAATTCTCTGAGTAGTGTGGAAATAGTGATCCTTACCCTGCCTGGGTTGTCCACTGTGCATTTCCCCGAACTCTACCTGAAGTTCTCTGGGCATGGGATTTTGAGATGTTACCCAAACCAAAAGGAATGAGTGGGAAACAATCAAGACAACAGATAGAAGCACTTGCATTTGAATGAGTTTCAAGCATGCTTGGGTACTCGTGTGATCTGAGTGACTAAGTTTTGGAATACAACTGTCGCGTGGTGCACCGCGACCTCCAGGCACCCCGGAGTTTCTGAAAAAAAATTTTCTGCGATTTTCACGTAACCACTTTTCTTCAACTTGAATTGGGCTAAAATCCATCACTGAAAATAAAAATTCTCTGAGTAGTGTGGAAATACTGATCCATACCCTGCCTGGGTTGTCCACTGAGCATTTCCGCGAGCTCTACCTGAAGTTCTCTGGGCATGGGAGTTTGACATGTTCCCCAAACCAAAAGGAATGAGTGGGAAACAATCAAGAAAAGAGATAGAGGGACTTGCATTTGAATGAGTTTCAAGCATGCTTGGGTACTCGTGTGATCTTAGTGACTCAGTTTTAAAATACAACTGTCGCGTGGTGCATAGCGACCTCAAGGCACCCTGGAGTTTCTGAAAAAAATTTTTTTGCGATTTTCACGAAACCACTTTTCTTCAACTTGAATTGGGCTAAAAATCCATCCCTGAAAATAAAAATTCTCTGAGTTGTGTGTAAATGCTGATCCTTACCCTGCCTGGGTTGTCCACTGAGCATTTCCCCGAACTCTACCTGAAGTTCTCTGGGCATGGGATTTTGACATGTTCCCCAAACCAAAAGGAATGAGTGGGAAACAATCAAGACAACAGATAGAAGCACTTGCATTTGAATGAGTTTCAAGCATGCTTGGGTACTCTTGTGATCTGAGTGACTCAGTTTTCGAATACAACTGTCGCGTGGTGCACCGCGACCTCCAGGTACCCCAGAGTTTCTGAAAAAAAATTTTCTGCGATTTTCACGAACCCACTTTTCTTCAACTTGAATTGGGCTAAAAATCCATCCCTGAAAATAAAAATTCTCTGAGTTGTGTGTAAATGCTGATCCTTACCCTGCCTGGGTTGTCCACTGAGCATTTCCCCGAACTCTACCTGAAGTTCTCTGGGCATGGGATTTTGAGATGTTACCCAAACCAAAAGGAATGAGTGGGAAACAATCAAGACAACAGATAAAAGCACTTGCATTTGAATGAGTTTCAAGCATGCTTGGGTACTCGTGTGATCTGAGTGACTCAGTTTTCGAATACAACTGTCGCGTGGTGCACCACGACCTCCAGGTACCCCGGAGTTTCTGAAAAAAAAATTTCTGCGATTTTCACGAAACCACTTTTCTTCAACTTGAATTGGGCTAAAAATCCATCATTGAAAATAAAAATTCTCTGAGTAGTGTGGAAATACTGACCCTTACCCTGCCTGGGTTGTCCACTGAGCATTTCCGCGAGCTCTACCTGAAGTTCTCTGGGCATGGGATTTTGACATGTTCCCCAAACCAAAAGGAATGAGTGGGAAACAATCAAGACAAGAGATAGAAGCACTTGCATTTGAATGAGTTTCAAGCATGCTTGGGTACTCGTGTGATCTGAGTGACTCAGTTTTGGAATACAACTTTCGCGTGGTGCATTGCGACCTCTAGGCACCCCGGAGTTTCTGAAAAAAATTTTCTGCGATTTTCACGAAACCACTTTTCTTCAACTTGAATTGGGCTAAAAATCCATCACTTAAAATAAAAATTCTCTGAGTAGTGTGGAAATACTGATCCTTACCCTGCCTGGGTTGTCCACTGAGCATTTCCGCGAGCTCTACCTGAAGTTCTCTGGGCATGGGATTTTGACATGTTCCCCAAACCAAAAGGAATGAGTGGGAAACAATCAAGACAACAGATAGAAGCACTTGCAATTGAATAAGTTTCAAGCATGCTTGGGTACTCGTGTGATCTGAGTGACTCAGTTTTAAAATACAACTGTCGGGTGGTGCATCATGACCTCAAGGCACCCCGGAGTTTCTCAAAAAAATTTTCTGCAATTTTCACGAAACCACTTTTCATCAACTTGAATTGGGCTAAAAATCCATCCCTGAAAATAAATATTCTCTTAGTAGTGTGGAAATGCTGATCCTTACCCTACCTGGGGTGTCCACTGAGCATTTCCTCGAACTCTACCTGAAGTTCTCTGGGCATGGGATTTTGACATGTTACCCAAACCAAAAGGAATGAGTGGGAAACAATCAAGACAACAGATAGAAGCACTTGCATTTGAATGAGTTTCAAGGATGCTTGGGTACTCGTGTGATCTGAGTGACTCAGTTTTCGAATACAACTGTCGCGTGGTGCATCGCGACCTCCAGGCACCCCGGAGTTTCTGAAAAAAAAATTTCTGCGATTTTCACGAAACCACTTTTCTTCAACTTGAATTGGGCTAAAAATCCATCCCTGAAAATAAAAATTCTCTGAGTAGTGTGTAAATGCTGATCCTTACCCTGCCTGGGTTGTCCACTGAGCATTTCCCCGAACTCTACCTGAAGTTCTCTGGGCATGGGATTTTGACATGTTACCCAAACCAAAAGGAATGAGTGGGAAACAATCAAGACAACAGATAGAAGCACTTGCATTTGAATGAGTTTCAAGCATGCTTGGGTACTCGTGTGATCTGAGTGACTCAGTTTTCGAATACAACTGTTGCGTGGTGCACCGCGACCTCCAGGTACCCCGGAGTTTCTGAAAAAAAAATTTCTGCGATTTTCACGAAACCACTTTTCTTCAACTTGAATTGGGCTAAAAATCCATCACTGAAAATAAAAATTCTCTGAGTAGTGTGGAAATACTGATCCTTACCCTGCCTGGGTTGTCCACTGAGCATTTCCGCGAGCTCTACCTGAAGTTCTCTGGGCATGGGATTTTGACATGTTCCCCAAACCAAAAGGAATGAGTGGGAAACAATCAAGACAACAGATAGAAGCACTTGCATTTGAATTAGTTTCAAGCATGCTTGGGTACTCGTGTGATCTGAGTGACTCAGATTTCGAATACAACTGTCGCGTGGTGCACCGCGACCTCCAGGCACCCCGGAGTTTCTGAAAAAAAATTTTCTGCGATTTTCACGAAACCACTTTTCTTCAACTTGAATTGGGCTAAAAATCCATCACTGAAAATAAAAATTCTCTGAGTAGTGTGGAAATACTGATCCTTACCCTGCCTGGGTTGTGCACTGAGCATTTCCGCGAGCTCTACCTGAAGTTCTCTGGGCATGGGATTTTGACATGTTCCCCAAACCAAAAGGAATGAGTGGGAAACAATCAAGACAACAGATAGAAGCACTTGCATTTGAATGAGTTTCAAGCATGCTTGGGTACTCGTGTGATCTGAGTGACTCAGTTTTCGAATACAACTGTCGCGTGGTGCACCGCGACCTCCAGGTACCCCGGAGTTTCTGAAAAAAAAATTTCTGCGATTTTCACGAAACCACTTTTCTTCAACTTGAATTGGGCTAAAAATCCATCCCTGAAAATAAAAATTCTCTGAGTTGTGTGTAAATGCTGATCCTTACCCTGCCTGGGTTGTCCACTGAGCATTTCCCCGAACTCTACCTGAAGTTCTCTGGGCATGGGATTTTGAGATGTTACCCAAACCAAAAGGAATGAGTGGGAAACAATCAAGACAACAGATAAAAGCACTTGCATTTGAATGAGTTTCAAGCATGCTTGGGTACTCGTGTGATCTGAGTGACTCAGTTTTCGAATACAACTGTCGCGTGGTGCACCACGACCTCCAGGTACCCCGGAGTTTCTGAAAAAAAAATTTCTGCGATTTTCACGAAACCACTTTTCTTCAACTTGAATTGGGCTAAAAATCCATCACTGAAAATAAAAATTCTCTGAGTAGTGTGGAAATGCTGATCCTTACCCTGCCTGGGATGTCCACTGAGCATTTCCGCGAGCTCTACCTGAAGTTCTCTGGGCATGGGATTTTGACATGTTCCCCAAACCAAAAGGAATGAGTGGGAAACAATCAAGACAACAGATAGAAGCACTTGCAATTGAATAAGTTTCAAGCATGCTTGGGTACTCGTGTGATCTGAGTGACTCAGTTTTAAAATACAACTGTCGGGTGGTGCATCACGACCTCAAGGCACCCCGGAGTTTCTCAAAAAAAATTTTCTGCGATTTTCACGAAACCACTTTTCATCAACTTGAATTGGGCTAAAAATCCATCACTGAAAATAAAAATTCTCTGAGTAGTGTGGAAATACTGATCCTTACCCTGCCTGGGTTGTCCACTGAGCATTTCCGCGAGCTCTACCTGAAGTTCTCTGGGCATGGGATTTTGACATGTTCCCCAAACCAAAAGGAATGAGTGGGAAACAATCAAGACAACAGATAGAAGCACTTGCATTTGAATGAGTTTCAAGAATGCTTGGGTACTCGTGTGATCTGAGTGACTCAGTTTTCAAATACAACTGTCGCGTGATGCACCGCGAACTCCAGGCACCCCGGAGTTTCTGAAAAAAAATTTTCTGCGATTTTCACGAAACCACTTTTCTTCAACTTGAATTGGGCTAAAAATCCATCACTGAAAATAAGAATTCTCTGAGTAGTGTGGAAATAGTGATCCTTACCCTGCCTGGGTTGTCCACTGAGCATTTCCGCGAGCTCTACCTGAAGTTCTCTGGGCATGGGATTTTGACATGTTACCCAAACCAAAAGGAATGAGTGGGAAACAATCAAGACAACAGATAGAAGCACTTGCATTTGAATGAGTTTCAAGCATGCTTGGGTACTCGTGTGATCTGAGTGACTCAGTTTTCGAATACAACTGTCGCGTGGTGCATCGCGACCTCCAGGCACCCCGGAGTTTCTGAAAAAAAATGTTCTGCGATTTTCACGAAACCACTTTTCTTCAACTTGAATTGGGCTAAAAATCCATCCCTGAAAATAAAAATTCTCTGAGTAGTGTGTAAATGCTGATCCTTACCCTGCCTGGGTTGTCCACTGTGCATTTCCCCGAACTCTACCTGAAGTTCTCTGGGCATGGGATTTTGAGATGTTACCCAAACCAAAAGGAATGAGTGGGAAACAATCAAGACAACAGATAGAAGCACTTGCATTTGAATGAGTTTCAAGCATGCTTGGGTACTCGTGTGATCTGAGTGACTAAGTTTTGGAATACAACTGTCGCGTGGTGCACCGCGACCTCCAGGCACCCCGGAGTTTCTGAAAAAAAATTTTCTGCGATTTTCACGTAACCACTTTTCTTCAACTTGAATTGGGCTAAAAATCCATCACTGAAAATAAAAATTCTCTGAGTAGTGTGGAAATACTGATCCATACCCTGCCTGGGTTGTCCACTAAGCATTTCCGCGAGCTCTACCTGAAGTTCTCTGGGCATGGGATTTTGACATGTTCCCCAAACCAAAAGGAATGAGTGGGAAACAATCAAGAAAAGAGATAGAGGGACTTGCATTTGAATGAGTTTCAAGCATGCTTGGGTACTCGTGTGATCTTAGTGACTCAGTTTTAAAATACAACTGTCGCGTGGTGCATAGCGACCTCAAGGCACCCTGGAGTTTCTGAAAAAAATTTTTTTGCGATTTTCACGAAACCACTTTTCTTCAACTTGAATTGGGCTAAAAATCCATCCCTGAAAATAAAAATTCTCTGAGTTGTGTGTAAATGCTGATCCTTACCCTGCCTGGGTTGTCCACTGAGCATTTCCCCGAACTCTACCTGAAGTTCTCTGGGCATGGGATTTTGACATGTTCCCCAAACCAAAAGGAATGAGTGGGAAACAATCAAGACAACAGATAGAAGCACTTGCATTTGAATGAGTTTCAAGCATGCTTGGGTACTCTTGTGATCTGAGTGACTCAGTTTTCGAATACAACTGTCGCGTGGTGCACCGCGACCTCCAGGTACCCCAGAGTTTCTGAAAAAAAATTTTCTGCGATTTTCACGAAACCACTTTTCTTCAACTTGAATTGGGCTAAAAATCCATCCCTGAAAATAAAAATTCTCTGAGTTGTGTGTAAATGCTGATCCTTACCCTGCCTGGGTTGTCCACTGAGCATTTCCCCGAACTCTACCTGAAGTTCTCTGGGCATGGGATTTTGAGATGTTACCCAAACCAAAAGGAATGAGTGGGAAACAATCAAGACAACAGATAAAAGCACTTGCATTTGAATGAGTTTCAAGCATGCTTGGGTACTCGTGTGATCTGAGTGACTCAGTTTTCGAATACAACTGTCGCGTGGTGCACCACGACCTCCAGGTACCCCGGAGTTTCTGAAAAAAAAATTTCTGCGATTTTCACGAAACCACTTTTCTTCAACTTGAATTGGGCTAAAAATCCATCATTGAAAATAAAAATTCTCTGAGTAGTGTGGAAATACTGATCCATACCCTGCCTGGGTTGTCCACTGAGCATTTCCGCGAGCTCTACCTGAAGTTCTCTGGGCATGGGATTTTGACATGTTCCCCAAACCAAAAGGAATGAGTGGGAAACAATCAAGAAAAGAGATAGAGGGACTTGCATTTGAATGAGTTTCAAGCATGCTTGGGTACTCGTGTGATCTTAGTGACTCAGTTTTAAAATACAACTGTCGCGTGGTGCATAGCGACCTCAAGGCACCCTGGAGTTTCTGAAAAAAATTTTTTTGCGATTTTCACGAAACCACTTTTCTTCAACTTGAATTGGGCTAAAAATCCATCACTGAAAATAAAAATTCTCTGAGTAGTGTGGAAGTACTGATCCTTACCCTGCCTGGGTTGTCCACTGAGCATTTCCGCGAGCTCTACCTGAAGTTCTCTGGGCATGGGATTTTGACATGTTCCCCAAACCAAAAGGAATGAGTGGGAAACAATCAAGACAACAGATAGAAGCACTTGCAATTGAATAAGTTTCAAGCATGCTTGGGTACTCGTGTGATCTGAGTGACTCAGTTTTAAAATACAACTGTCGGGTGGTGCATCACGACCTCAAGGCACCCCGGAGTTTCTCAAAAAAATTTTCTGCAATTTTCACGAAACCACTTTTCATCAACTTGAATTGGGCTAAAAATCCATCCCTGAAAATAAATATTCTCTTAGTAGTGTGGAAATGCTGATCCTTACCCTACCTGGGGTGTCCACTGAGCATTTCCTCGAACTCTACCTGAAGTTCTCTGGGCATGGGATTTTGACATGTTACCCAAACCAAAAGGAATGAGTGGGAAACAATCAAGACAACAGATAGAAGCACTTGCATTTGAATGAGTTTCAAGGATGCTTGGGTACTCGTGTGATCTGAGTGACTCAGTTTTCGAATACAACTGTCGCGTGGTGCATCGCGACCTCCAGGCACCCCGGAGTTTCTGAAAAAAAAATTTCTGCGATTTTCACGAAACCACTTTTCTTCAACTTGAATTGGGCTAAAAATCCATCCCTGAAAATAAAAATTCTCTGAGTAGTGTGTAAATGCTGATCCTTACCCTGCCTGGGTTGTCCACTGAGCATTTCCCCGAACTCTACCTGAAGTTCTCTGGGCATGGGATTTTGACATGTTACCCAAACCAAAAGGAATGAGTGGGAAACAATCAAGACAACAGATAGAAGCACTTGCATTTGAATGAGTTTCAAGCATGCTTGGGTACTCGTGTGATCTGAGTGACTCAGTTTTCGAATACAACTGTTGCGTGGTGCACCGCGACCTCCAGGTACCCCGGAGTTTCTGAAAAAAAATTTTCTGCGATTTTCACGAAACCACTTTTCTTCAACTTGAATTGGGCTAAAAATCCATCAGTGAAAATAAAAATTCTCTGAGTAGTGTGGAAATACTGATCCTTACCCTGCCTGGGTTGTCCACTGAGCATTTCCGCGAGCTCTACCTGAAGTTCTCTGGGCATGGGATTTTGACATGTTCCCCAAACCAAAAGGAATGAGTGGGAAACAATCAAGACAACAGATAGAAGCACTTGCATTTGAATGAGTTTCAAGCATGCTTGGGTACTCGTGTGATCTGAGTGACTCAGTTTTCGAATACAACTGTCGCGTGGTGCACCGCGACCTCCAGGTACCCCGGAGTTTCTGAAAAAAAAATTTCTGCGATTTTCACGAAACCACTTTTCTTCAACTTGAATTGGGCTAAAAATCCATCCCTGAAAATAAAAATTCTCTGAGTTGTGTGTAAATGCTGATCCTTACCCTGCCTGGGTTGTCCACTGAGCATTTCCCCGAACTCTACCTGAAGTTCTCTGGGCATGGGATTTTGAGATGTTACCCAAACCAAAAGGAATGAGTGGGAAACAATCAAGACAACAGATAAAAGCACTTGCATTTGAATGAGTTTCAAGCATGCTTGGGTACTCGTGTGATCTGAGTGACTCAGTTTTCGAATACAACTGTCGCGTGGTGCACCACGACCTCCAGGTACCCCGGAGTTTCTGAAAAAAAAATTTCTGCGATTTTCACGAAACCACTTTTCTTCAACTTGAATTGGGCTAAAAATCCATCACTGAAAATAAAAATTCTCTGAGTAGTGTGGAAATACTGATCCTTACCCTGCCTGGGTTGTCCACTGAGCATTTCCGCGATCTCTACCTGAAGTCTCTGGGCATGGGATTTTGACATGTTCCCCAAACCAAAAGGAATGAGTGGGAAACAATCAAGACAACAGATAGAAGCACTTGCATTTGAATGAGTTTCAAGCATGCTTGGGTACTCGTGTGATCTGAGTGACTCAGTTTTGGAATACAACTTTCGCGTGGTGCATTGCGACCTCTAGGCACCCCGGAGTTTCTGAAAAAAAATTTTCTGCGATTTTCACGAAACCACTTTTCTTCAACTTGAATTGGGCTAAAAATCCATCACTGAAAATAAAAGTTCTCTGAGTAGTGTGGAAATGCTGATCCTTACCCTGCCTGGGATGTCCACTGAGCATTTCCGCGAGCTCTACCTGAAGTTCTCTGGGCATGGGATTTTGACATGTTCCCCAAACCAAAAGGAATGAGTGGGAAACAATCAAGACAACAGATAGAAGCACTTGCAATTGAATAAGTTTCAAGCATGCTTGGGTACTCGTGTGATCTGAGTGACTCAGTTTTAAAATACAACTGTCGGGTGGTGCATCACGACCTCAAGGCACCCCGGAGTTTCTCAAAAAAAATTTTCTGCGATTTTCACGAAACCACTTTTCAACAACTTGAATTGGGCTAAAAATCCATCACTGAAAATAAAAATTCTCTGAGTAGTGTGGAAATACTGATCCTTACCCTGCCTGGGTTGTCCACTGAGCATTTCCGCGAGCTCTACCTGAAGTTCTCTGGGCATGGGATTTTGACATGTTCCCCAAACCAAAAGGAATGAGTGGGAAACAATCAAGACAACAGATAGAAGCACTTGCATTTGAATGAGTTTCAAGAATGCTTGGGTACTCGTGTGATCTGAGTGACTCAGTTTTCAAATACAACTGTCGCGTGATGCACCGCGAACTCCAGGCACTCCGGAGTTTCTGAAAAAAAATTTTCTGCGATTTTCACGAAACCACTTTTCTTCAACTTGAATTGGGCAAAAATCCATCACTGAAAATAAAAATTCTCTGAGTAGTGTGGAAATAGTGATCCTTACCCTGCCTGGGTTGTCCACTGAGCATTTCCGCGAGCTCTACCTGAATTTCTCTTGGCATGGGATTTTGACATGTTACCCAAACCAAAAGGAATGAGTGGGAAACAATCAAGACAACAGATAGAAGCACTTGCATTTGAATGAGTTTCAAGCATGCTTGGGTACTCGTGTGATCTGAGTGACTCAGTTTTCGAATACAACTGTCGCGTGGTGCATCGCGACCTCCAGGCACCCCGGAGTTTCTGAAAAAAAATGTTCTGCGATTTTCACGAAACCACTTTTCTTCAACTTGAATTGGGCTAAAAATCCATCCCTGAAAATAAAAATTCTCTGAGTAGTGTGTAAATGCTGATCCTTACCCTGCCTGGGTTGTCCACTGTGCATTTCCCCGAACTCTACCTGAAGTTCTTTGGGCATGGGATTTTGAGATGTTACCCAAACCAAAAGGAATGAGTGGGAAACAATCAAGACAACAGATAGAAGCACTTGCATTTGAATGAGTTTCAAGCATGCTTGGGTACTCGTGTGATCTGAGTGACTAAGTTTTGGAATACAACTGTCGCGTGGTGCACCGCGACCTCCAGGCACCCCGGAGTTTCTGAAAAAAAATTTTCTGCGATTTTCACGTAACCACTTTTCTTCAACTTGAATTGGGCTAAAAATCCATCACTGAAAATAAAAATTCTCTGAGTAGTGTGGAAATACTGATCCATACCCTGCCTGGGTTGTCCACTGAGCATTTCCGCGAGCTCTACCTGAAGTTCTCTGGGCATGGGATTTTGACATGTTCCCCAAACCAAAAGGAATGAGTGGGAAACAATCAAGACAACAGATAGAAGCACTTGCATTTGAATGACTTTCAAGCATGCTTGGGTACTCGTGTGATCTTAGTGACTCAGTTTTAAAATACAACTGTCGCGTGGTGCATAGCGACCTCAAGGCACCCTGGAGTTTCTGAAAAAAAATTTTCTGCGATTTTCACGAAACCACTTTTCTTCAACTTGAATTGGGCTAAAAATCCATCCCTGAAAATAAAAATTCTCTGAGTTGTGTGTAAATGCTGATCCTTACCCTGCCTGGGTTGTCCACTGAGCATTTCCCCGAACTCTACCTGAAGTTCTCTGGGCATGGGATTTTGACATGTTCCCCAAACCAAAAGGAATGAGTGGGAAACAATCAAGACAACAGATAGAAGCACTTGCATTTGAATGAGTTTCAAGCATGCTTGGGTACTCGTGTGATCTGAGTGACTCAGTTTTCAAATACAACTGTCGCGTGATGCACCGCGAACTCCAGGCACCCCGGAGTTTCTGAAAAAAATTTTCTGCGATTTTCACGAAACCACTTTTCTTCAACTTGAATTGGGCTAAAAATCCATCACTGAAAATAAAAATTCTCTGAGTAGTGTGGAAATAGTGATCCTTACCCTGCCTGGGTTGTCCACTGAGCATTTCCGCGAGCTCTACCTGAAGTTCTCTGGGCATGGGATTTTGACATGTTACCCAAACCAAAAGGAATGAGTGGGAAACAATCAAGACAACAGATAGAAGCACTTGCATTTGAATGAGTTTCAAGCATGCTTGGGTACTCGTGTGATCTGAGTGACTAAGTTTTGGAATACAACTGTCGCGTGGTGCACCGCGACCTCCAGGCACCCCGGAGTTTCTGAAAAAAAATTTTCTGCG
The DNA here is from genome assembly GCF_055471065.1 of Atractosteus spatula. Taxonomy (NCBI): domain Eukaryota; kingdom Metazoa; phylum Chordata; class Actinopteri; order Semionotiformes; family Lepisosteidae; genus Atractosteus; species Atractosteus spatula. The sequence goes on from NC_142707.1 coordinate 77,944,851, forward strand.
ATTTTCACGTAACCACTTTTCTTCAACTTGAATTGGGCTAAAAATCCATCACTGAAAATAAAAATTCTCTGAGTAGTGTGGAAATACTGATCCATACCCTGCCTGGGTTGTCCACTGAGCATTTCCGCGAGCTCTACCTGAAGTTCTCTGGGCATTTGATTTTGACATGTTCCCCAAACCAAAAGGAATGAGTGGGAAACAATCAAGAAAAGAGATAGAGGGACTTGCATTTGAATGAGTTTCAAGCATGCTTGGGTACTCGTGTGATCTTAGTGACTCAGTTTTAAAATACAACTGTCGCGTGGTGCATAGCGACCTCAAGGCACCCTGGAGTTTCTGAAAAAAAATTTTCTGCGATTTTCACGAAACCACTTTTCTTCAACTTGAATTGGGCTAAAAATCCATCCCTGAAAATAAAAATTCTCTGAGTTGTGTGTAAATGCTGATCCTTACCCTGCCTGGGTTGTCCACTGAGCATTTCCCCGAACTCTACCTGAAGTTCTCTGGGCATGGGATTTTGACAGGTTCCCCAAACCAAAAGGAATGAGTGGGAAACAATCAAGACAACAGATAGAAGCACTTGCATTTGAATGAGTTTCAAGCATGCTTGGGTACTCGTGTGATCTGAGTGACTCAGTTTTCGAATACAACTGTCGCGTGGTGCACCGCGACCTCCAGGTACCCCAGAGTTTCTGAAAAAAAATTTTCTGCGATTTTCACGAAACCACTTTTCTTCAACTTGAATTGGGTTAAAAATCCATCAATGAAAATAAAAATTCTCTGAGTTGTGTGTAAATGCTGATCCTTACCCTGCCTGGGTTGTCCACTGAGCATTTCCCCGAACTCTACCTGAAGTTCTCTGGGCATGGGATTTTGAGATGTTACCCAAACCAAAAGGAATGAGTGGGAAACAATCAAGACAACAGATAAAAGCACTTGCATTTGAATGAGTTTCAAGCATGCTTGGGTACTCGTGTGATCTGAGTGACTCAGTTTTCGAATACAACTGTCGCGTGCTGCACCACGACCTCCAGGTACCCCGGAGTTTCTGAAAAAAAAATTTCTGCGATTTTCACGAAACCACTTTTCTTCAACTTGAATTGGGCTAAAAATCCATCACTGAAAATAAAAATTCTCTGAGTAGTGTGGAAATACTGATCCTTACCCTGCCTGGGTTGTCCACTGAGCATTTCCGCGATCTCTACCTGAAGTTCTCTGGGCATGGGATTTTGACATGTTCCCCAAACCAAAAGGAATGAGTGGGAAACAATCAAGACAAGAGATAGAAGCACTTGCATTTGAATGAGTTTCAAGCATGCTTGGGTACTCGTGTGATCTGAGTGACTCAGTTTTGGAATACAACTTTCGCGTGGTGCATTGCGACCTCTAGGCACCCCGGAGTTTATGAAAAAAAATTTCTGCGATTTTCACGAAACCACTTTTCTTCAACTTGAATTGGGCTAAAAATCCATCACTGAAAATAAAAGTTCTCTGAGTAGTGTGGAAATGCTGATCCTTACCCTGCCTGGGATGTCCACTGAGCATTTCCGCGAGCTCTACCTGAAGTTCTCTGGGCATGGGATTTTGACATGTTCCCCAAACCAAAAGGAATGAGTGGGAAACAATCAAGACAACAGATAGAAGCACTTGCATTTGAATGAGTTTCAAGCATGCTTGGGTACTCGTGTGATCTGAGTGACTCAGATTTCGAATACAACTGTCGCGTGGTGCACCGCGACCTCCAGGCACCCCGGAGTTTCTGAAAAAAAATTTTCTGCGATTTTCACGAAACCACTTTTCTTCAACTTGAATTGGGCTAAAAATCCATCACTGAAAATAAAAATTCTCTGAGTAGTGTGGAAATACTGATCCTTACCCTGCCTGGGTTGTCCACTGAGCATTTCCGCGAGCTCTACCTGAAGTTCTCTGGGCATGGGATTTTGACATGTTCCCCAAACCAAAAGGAATGAGTGGGAAACAATCAAGACAACAGATAGAAGCACTTGCAATTGAATAAGTTTCAAGCATGCTTGGGTACTCGTGTGATCTGAGTGACTCAGTTTTAAAATACAACTGTCGGGTGGTGCATCACGACCTCAAGGCACCCCGGAGTTTCTCAAAAAAAAATTTCTGCAATTTTCACGAAACCACTTTTCATCAACTTGAATTGGGCTAAAAATCCATCCCTGAAAATAAATATTCTCTTAGTAGTGTGGAAATGCTGATCCTTACCCTACCTGGGGTGTCCACTGAGCATTTCCTCGAACTCTACCTGAAGTTCTCTGGGCATGGGATTTTGACATGTTACCCAAACCAAAAGGAATGAGTGGGAAACAATCAAGACAACAGATAGAAGCACTTGCATTTGAATGAGTTTCAAGGATGCTTGGGTACTCGTGTGATCTGAGTGACTCAGTTTTCGAATACAACTGTCGCGTGGTGCATCGCGACCTCCAGGCACCTCGGAGTTTCTGAAAAAAAAATTTCTGCGATTTTCACGAAACCACTTTTCTTCAACTTGAATTGGGCTAAAAATCCATCCCTGAAAATAAAAATTCTCTGAGTAGTGTGTAAATGCTGATCCTTACCCTGCCTGGGTTGTCCACTGAGCATTTCCCCGAACTCTACCTGAAGTTCTCTGGGCATGGGATTTTGACATGTTACCCAAACCAAAAGGAATGAGTGGGAAACAATCAAGACAACAGATAGAAGCACTTGCATTTGAATGAGTTTCAAGCATGCTTGGGTACTCGTGTGATCTGAGTGACTCAGTTTTCGAATACAACTGTTGCGTGGTGCACCGCGACCTCCAGGTACCCCGGAGTTTCTGAAAAAAAAATTTCTGCGATTTTCACGAAACCACTTTTCTTCAACTTGAATTGTGCTAAAAATCCATCACTGAAAATAAAAATTCTCTGAGTAGTGTGGAAATACTGATCCTTACCCTGCCTGGGTTGTCCACTGAGCATTTCCGCGAGCTCTACCTGAAGTTCTCTGGGCATGGGATTTTGACATGTTCCCCAAACCAAAAGGAATGAGTGGGAAACAATCAAGACAACAGATAGAAGCACTTGCAATTGAATAAGTTTCAAGCATGCTTGGGTACTCGTGTGATCTGAGTGACTCAGTTTTAAAATACAACTGTCGGGTGGTGCATCACGACCTCAAGGCACCCCGGAGTTTCTCAAAAAAAATTTTCTGCAATTTTCACGAAACCACTTTTCATCAACTTGAATTGGGCTAAAAATCCATCCCTGAAAATAAATATTCTCTTAGTAGTGTGGAAATGCTGATCCTTACCCTACCTGGGGTGTCCACTGAGCATTTCCTCGAACTCTACCTGAAGTTCTCTGGGCATGGGATTTTGACATGTTCCCCAAACCAAAAGGAATGAGTGGGAAACAATCAAGACAACAGATAGAAGCACTTGCATTTGAATGAGTTTCAAGCATGCTTGGGTACTCGTGTGATCTGAGTGACTCAGTTTTCGAATACAACTTTCGCGTGGTGCATTGCGACCTCTAGGCACCCCGGAGTTTCTGAAAAAAAATTTTCTGCGATTTTCACGAAACCACTTTTCTTCAACTTGAATTGGGCTAAAAATCCATCCCTGAAAATAAAAATTCTCTGAGTAGTGTGGAAATGCTGATCCTTACCCTGCCTGGGTTGTCCACTGAGCATTTCCCCGAACTCTATCTGAAGTTCTCTGGGCATGGGATTTTGACATGTTACCCAAACCAAAAGGAATGAGTGGGAAACAATCAAGACAACAGATAGAAGCACTTGCATTTGAATGAGTTTCAAGCATGCTTGGGTACTCGTGTGATCTGAGTGACTCAGTTTTCGAATACAACTGTTGCGTGGTGCACCGCGACCTCCAGGTACCCCGGAGTTTCTGAAAAAAAAATTTCTGCGATTTTCACGAAACCACTTTTCTTCAACTTGAATTGGGCTAAAAATCCATCACTGAAAATAAAAATTCTCTGAGTAGTGTGGAAATACTGATCCTTACCCTGCCTGGGTTGTCCACTGAGCATTTCCGCGAGCTCTACCTGAAGTTCTCTGGGCATGGGATTTTGACATGTTCCCCAAACCAAAAGGAATGAGTGGGAAACAATCAAGACAACAGATAGAAGCACTTGCATTTGAATTAGTTTCAAGCATGCTTGGGTACTCGTGTGATCTGAGTGACTCAGATTTCGAATACAACTGTCGCGTGGTGCACCGCGTCCTCCAGGCACCCCGGAGTTTCTAAAAAAAAATTTTCTGCGATTTTCACGAAACCACTTTTCTTCAACTTGAATTGGGCTAAAAATCCATCACTGAAAATAAAAATTCTCTGAGTAGTGTGGAAATACTGATCCTTACCCTGCCTGGGTTGTCCACTGAGCATTTCCGCGAGCTCTACCTGAAGTTCTCTGGGCATGGGATTTTGACATGTTCCCCAAACCAAAAGGAATGAGTGGGAAACAATCAAGACAACAGATAGAAGCACTTGCATTTGAATGAGTTTCAAGCATGCTTGGGTACTCGTGTGATCTGAGTGACTCAGTTTTCGAATACAACTGTCGCGTGGTGCACCGCGACCTCCAGGCACCCCGGAGTTTCTGAAAAAAAATTTTCTGCGATTTTCACGAAACCACTTTTCTTCAACTTGAATTGGGCTAAAAATCCATCCCTGAAAATAAAAATTCTCTGAGTTGTGTGTAAATGCTGATCCTTACCCTGCCTGGGTTGTCCACTGAGCATTTCCCCGAACTCTACCTGAAGTTCTCTGGGCATGGGATTTTGACAGGTTCCCCAAACCAAAAGGAATGAGTGGGAAACAATCAAGACAACAGATAGAAGCACTTGCATTTGAATGAGTTTCAAGCATGCTTGGGTACTCGTGTGATCTGAGTGACTCAGTTTTCGAATACAACTGTCGCGTGGTGCACCGCGACCTCCAGGTACCCCAGAGTTTCTGAAAAAAAATTTTCTGCGATTTTCACGAAACCACTTTTCTTCAACTTGAATTGGGTTAAAAATCCATCAATGAAAATAAAAATTCTCTGAGTTGTGTGTAAATGCTGATCCTTACCCTGCCTGGGTTGTCCACTGAGCATTTCCCCGAACTCTACCTGAAGTTCTCTGGGCATGGGATTTTGAGATGTTACCCAAACCAAAAGGAATGAGTGGGAAACAATCAAGACAACAGATAAAAGCACTTGCATTTGAATGAGTTTCAAGCATGCTTGGGTACTCGTGTGATCTGAGTGACTCAGTTTTCGAATACAACTGTCGCGTGGTGCACCACGACCTCCAGGTACCCCGGAGTTTCTGAAAAAAAAATTTCTGCGATTTTCACGAAACCACTTTTCTTCAACTTGAATTGGGCTAAAAATCCATCACTGAAAATAAAAATTCTCTGAGTAGTGTGGAAATACTGATCCTTACCCTGCCTGGGTTGTCCACTGAGCATTTCCGCGATCTCTACCTGAAGTTCTCTGGGCATGGGATTTTGACATGTTCCCCAAACCAAAAGGAATGAGTGGGAAACAATCAAGACAAGAGATAGAAGCACTTGCATTTGAATGAGTTTCAAGCATGCTTGGGTACTCGTGTGATCTGAGTGACTCAGTTTTGGAATACAACTTTCGCGTGGTGCATTGCGACCTCTAGGCACCCCGGAGTTTATGAAAAAAAATTTCTGCGATTTTCACGAAACCACTTTTCTTCAACTTGAATTGGGCTAAAAATCCATCACTGAAAATAAAAGTTCTCTGAGTAGTGTGGAAATGCTGATCCTTACCCTGCCTGGGATGTCCACTGAGCATTTCCGCGAGCTCTACCTGAAGTTCTCTGGGCATGGGATTTTGACATGTTCCCCAAACCAAAAGGAATGAGTGGGAAACAATCAAGACAACAGATAGAAGCACTTGCATTTGAATGAGTTTCAAGCATGCTTGGGTACTCGTGTGATCTGAGTGACTCAGATTTCGAATACAACTGTCGCGTGGTGCACCCCGACCTCCAGGCACCCCGGAGTTTCTGAAAAAAAATTTTCTGCGATTTTCACGAAACCACTTTTCTTCAACTTGAATTGGGCTAAAAATCCATCACTGAAAATAAAAATTCTCTGAGTAGTGTGGAAATACTGATCCTTACCCTGCCTGGGTTGTCCACTGAGCATTTCCGCGAGCTCTACCTGAAGTTCTCTGGGCATGGGATTTTGACATGTTCCCCAAACCAAAAGGAATGAGTGGGAAACAATCAAGACAACAGATAGAAGCACTTGCAATTGAATAAGTTTCAAGCATGCTTGGGTACTCGTGTGATCTGAGTGACTCAGTTTTAAAATACAACTGTCGGGTGGTGCATCACGACCTCAAGGCACCCCGGAGTTTCTCAAAAAAAATTTTCTGCAATTTTCACGAAACCACTTTTCATCAACTTGAATTGGGCTAAAAATCCATCCCTGAAAATAAATATTCTCTTAGTAGTGTGGAAATGCTGATCCTTACCCTACCTGGGGTGTCCACTGAGCATTTCCTCGAACTCTACCTGAAGTTCTCTGGGCATGGGATTTTGACATGTTACCCAAACCAAAAGGAATGAGTGGGAAACAATCAAGACAACAGATAGAAGCACTTGCATTTGAATGAGTTTCAAGGATGCTTGGGTACTCGTGTGATCTGAGTGACTCAGTTTTCGAATACAACTGTCGCGTGGTGCATCGCGACCTCCAGGCACCTCGGAGTTTCTGAAAAAAAAATTTCTGCGATTTTCACGAAACCACTTTTCTTCAACTTGAATTGGGCTAAAAATCCATCCCTGAAAATAAAAATTCTCTGAGTAGTGTGTAAATGCTGATCCTTACCCTGCCTGGGTTGTCCACTGAGCATTTCCCCGAACTCTACCTGAAGTTCTCTGGGCATGGGATTTTGACATGTTACCCAAACCAAAAGGAATGAGTGGGAAACAATCAAGACAACAGATAGAAGCACTTGCATTTGAATGAGTTTCAAGCATGCTTGGGTACTCGTGTGATCTGAGTGACTCAGTTTTCGAATACAACTGTTGCGTGGTGCACCGCGACCTCCAGGTACCCCGGAGTTTCTGAAAAAAAAATTTCTGCGATTTTCACGAAACCACTTTTCTTCAACTTGAATTGGGCTAAAAATCCATCACTGAAAATAAAAATTCTCTGAGTAGTGTGGAAATACTGATCCTTACCCTGCCTGGGTTGTCCACTGAGCATTTCCGCGAGCTCTACCTGAAGTTCTCTGGGCATGGGATTTTGACATGTTCCCCAAACCAAAAGGAATGAGTGGGAAACAATCAAGACAACAGATAGAAGCACTTGCAATTGAATAAGTTTCAAGCATGCTTGGGTACTCGTGTGATCTGAGTGACTCAGTTTTAAAATACAACTGTCGGGTGGTGCATCACGACCTCAAGGCACCCCGGAGTTTCTCAAAAAAAATTTTCTGCAATTTTCACGAAACCACTTTTCATCAACTTGAATTGGGCTAAAAATCCATCCCTGAAAATAAATATTCTCTTAGTAGTGTGGAAATGCTGATCCTTACCCTACCTGGGGTGTCCACTGAGCATTTCCTCGAACTCTACCTGAAGTTCTCTGGGCATGGGATTTTGACATGTTCCCCAAACCAAAAGGAATGAGTGGGAAACAATCAAGACAACAGATAGAAGCACTTGCATTTTAATGAGTTTCAAGCATGCTTGGGTACTCGTGTGATCTGAGTGACTCAGTTTTCGAATACAACTTTCGCGTGGTGCATTGCGACCTCTAGGCACCCCGGAGTTTCTGAAAAAAAATTTTCTGCGATTTTCACGAAACCACTTTTCTTCAACTTGAATTGGGCTAAAAATCCATCCCTGAAAATAAAAATTCTCTGAGTAGTGTGGAAATGCTGATCCTTACCCTGCCTGGGTTGTCCACTGAGCATTTCCCCGAACTCTATCTGAAGTTCTCTGGGCATGGGATTTTGACATGTTACCCAAACCAAAAGGAATGAGTGGGAAACAATCAAGACAACAGATAGAAGCACTTGCATTTGAATGAGTTTCAAGCATGCTTGGGTACTCGTGTGATCTGAGTGACTCAGTTTTCGAATACAACTGTTGCGTGGTGCACCGCGACCTCCAGGTACCCCGGAGTTTCTGAAAAAAAAATTTCTGCGATTTTCACGAAACCACTTTTCTTCAACTTGAATTGGGCTAAAAATCCATCACTGAAAATAAAAATTCTCTGAGTAGTGTGGAAATACTGATCCTTACCCTGCCTGGGTTGTCCACTGAGCATTTCCGCGAGCTCTACCTGAAGTTCTCTGGGCATGGGATTTTGACATGTTCCCCAAACCAAAAGGAATGAGTGGGAAACAATCAAGACAACAGATAGAAGCACTTGCATTTGAATTAGTTTCAAGCATGCTTGGGTACTCGTGTGATCTGAGTGACTCAGATTTCGAATACAACTGTCGCGTGGTGCACCGCGTCCTCCAGGCACCCCGGAGTTTCTGAAAAAAAATTTTCTGCGATTTTCACGAAACCACTTTTCTTCAACTTGAATTGGGCTAAAAATCCATCACTGAAAATAAAAATTCTCTGAGTAGTGTGGAAATACTGATCCTTACCCTGCCTGGGTTGTCCACTGAGCATTTCCGCGAGCTCTACCTGAAGTTCTCTGGGCATGGGATTTTGACATGTTCCCCAAACCAAAAGGAATGAGTGGGAAACAATCAAGACAACAGATAGAAGCACTTGCATTTGAATGAGTTTCAAGCATGCTTGGGTACTCGTGTGATCTGAGTGACTCAGTTTTCGAATACAACTGTCGCGTGGTGCACCGCGACCTCCAGGCACCCCGGAGTTTCTGAAAAAAAATTTTCTGCGATTTTCACGAAACCACTTTTCTTCAACTTGAATTGGGCTAAAAATCCATCCCTGAAAATAAAAATTCTCTGAGTTGTGTGTAAATGCTGATCCTTACCCTGCCTGGGTTGTCCACTGAGCATTTCCCCGAACTCTACCTGAAGTTCTCTGGGCATGGGATTTTGACAGGTTCCCCAAACCAAAAGGAATGAGTGGGAAACAATCAAGACAACAGATAGAAGCACTTGCATTTGAATGAGTTTCAAGCATGCTTGGGTACTCGTGTGATCTGAGTGACTCAGTTTTCGAATACAACTGTCGCGTGGTGCACCGCGACCTCCAGGTACCCCAGAGTTTCTGAAAAAAAATTTTCTGCGATTTTCACGAAACCACTTTTCTTCAACTTGAATTGGGTTAAAAATCCATCAATGAAAATAAAAATTCTCTGAGTTGTGTGTAAATGCTGATCCTTACCCTGCCTGGGTTGTCCACTGAGCATTTCCCCGAACTCTACCTGAAGTTCTCTGGGCATGGGATTTTGAGATGTTACCCAAACCAAAAGGAATGAGTGGGAAACAATCAAGACAACAGATAAAAGCACTTGCATTTGAATGAGTTTCAAGCATGCTTGGGTACTCGTGTGATCTGAGTGACTCAGTTTTCGAATACAACTGTCGCGTGGTGCACCACGACCTCCAGGTACCCCGGAGTTTCTGAAAAAAAAATTTCTGCGATTTTCACGAAACCACTTTTCTTCAACTTGAATTGGGCTAAAAATCCATCACTGAAAATAAAAATTCTCTGAGTAGTGTGGAAATACTGATCCTTACCCTGCCTGGGTTGTCCACTGAGCATTTCCGCGATCTCTACCTGAAGTTCTCTGGGCATGGGATTTTGACATGTTCCCCAAACCAAAAGGAATGAGTGGGAAACAATCAAGACAAGAGATAGAAGCACTTGCATTTGAATGAGTTTCAAGCATGCTTGGGTACTCGTGTGATCTGAGTGACTCAGTTTTGGAATACAACTTTCGCGTGGTGCATTGCGACCTCTAGGCACCCCGGAGTTTATGAAAAAAAATTTCTGCGATTTTCACGAAACCACTTTTCTTCAACTTGAATTGGGCTAAAAATCCATCACTGAAAATAAAAGTTCTCTGAGTAGTGTGGAAATGCTGATCCTTACCCTGCCTGGGATGTCCACTGAGCATTTCCGCGAGCTCTACCTGAAGTTCTCTGGGCATGGGATTTTGACATGTTCCCCAAACCAAAAGGAATGAGTGGGAAACAATCAAGACAACAGATAGAAGCACTTGCATTTGAATGAGTTTCAAGCATGCTTGGGTACTCGTGTGATCTGAGTGACTCAGATTTCGAATACAACTGTCGCGTGGTGCACCGCGACCTCCAGGCACCCCGGAGTTTCTGAAAAAAAATTTTCTGCGATTTTCACGAAACCACTTTTCTTCAACTTGAATTGGGCTAAAAATCCATCACTGAAAATAAAAATTCTCTGAGTAGTGTGGAAATACTGATCCTTACCCTGCCTGGGTTGTCCACTGAGCATTTCCGCGAGCTCTACCTGAAGTTCTCTGGGCATGGGATTTTGACATGTTCCCCAAACCAAAAGGAATGAGTGGGAAACAATCAAGACAACAGATAGAAGCACTTGCAATTGAATAAGTTTCAAGCATGCTTGGGTACTCGTGTGATCTGAGTGACTCAGTTTTAAAATACAACTGTCGGGTGGTGCATCACGACCTCAAGGCACCCCGGAGTTTCTCAAAAAAAATTTTCTGCAATTTTCACGAAACCACTTTTCATCAACTTGAATTGGGCTAAAAATCCATCCCTGAAAATAAATATTCTCTTAGTAGTGTGGAAATGCTGATCCTTACCCTACCTGGGGTGTCCACTGAGCATTTCCTCGAACTCTACCTGAAGTTCTCTGGGCATGGGATTTTGACATGTTACCCAAACCAAAAGGAATGAGTGGGAAACAATCAAGACAACAGATAGAAGCACTTGCATTTGAATGAGTTTCAAGGATGCTTGGGTACTCGTGTGATCTGAGTGACTCAGTTTTCGAATACAACTGTCGCGTGGTGCATCGCGACCTCCAGGCACCTCGGAGTTTCTGAAAAAAAAATTTCTGCGATTTTCACGAAACCACTTTTCTTCAACTTGAATTGGGCTAAAAATCCATCCCTGAAAATAAAAATTCTCTGAGTAGTGTGTAAATGCTGATCCTTACCCTGCCTGGGTTGTCCACTGAGCATTTCCCCGAACTCTACCTGAAGTTCTCTGGGCATGGGATTTTGACATGTTACCCAAACCAAAAGGAATGAGTGGGAAACAATCAAGACAACAGATAGAAGCACTTGCATTTGAATGAGTTTCAAGCATGCTTGGGTACTCGTGTGATCTGAGTGACTCAGTTTTCGAATACAACTGTTGCGTGGTGCACTGCGACCTCCAGGTACCCCGGAGTTTCTGAAAAAAAAATTTCTGCGATTTTCACGAAACCACTTTTCTTCAACTTGAATTGGGCTAAAAATCCATCACTGAAAATAAAAATTCTCTGAGTAGTGTGGAAATACTGATCCTTACCCTGCCTGGGTTGTCCACTGAGCATTTCCGCGAGCTCTACCTGAAGTTCTCTGGGCATGGGATTTTGACATGTTCCCCAAACCAAAAGGAATGAGTGGGAAACAATCAAGACAACAGATAGAAGCACTTGCAATTGAATAAGTTTCAAGCATGCTTGGGTACTCGTGTGATCTGAGTGACTCAGTTTTAAAATACAACTGTCGGGTGGTGCATCACGACCTCAAGGCACCCCGGAGTTTCTCAAAAAAAATTTTCTGCAATTTTCACGAAACCACTTTTCATCAACTTGAATTGGGCTAAAAATCCATCCCTGAAAATAAATATTCTCTTAGTAGTGTGGAAATGCTGATCCTTACCCTACCTGGGGTGTCCACTGAGCATTTCCTCGAACTCTACCTGAAGTTCTCTGGGCATGGGATTTTGACATGTTCCCCAAACCAAAAGGAATGAGTGGGAAACAATCAAGACAACAGATAGAAGCACTTGCATTTGAATGAGTTTCAAGCATGCTTGGGTACTCGTGTGATCTGAGTGACTCAGTTTTCGAATACAACTTTCGCGTGGTGCATTGCGACCTCTAGGCACCCCGGAGTTTCTGAAAAAAAATTTTCTGCGATTTTCACGAAACCACTTTTCTTCAACTTGAATTGGGCTAAAAATCCATCCCTGAAAATAAAAATTCTCTGAGTAGTGTGGAAATGCTGATCCTTACCCTGCCTGGGTTGTCCACTGAGCATTTCCCCGAACTCTATCTGAAGTTCTCTGGGCATGGGATTTTGACATGTTACCCAAACCAAAAGGAATGAGTGGGAAACAATCAAGACAACAGATAGAAGCACTTGCATTTGAATGAGTTTCAAGCATGCTTGGGTACTCGTGTGATCTGAGTGACTCAGTTTTCGAATACAACTGTTGCGTGGTGCACCGCGACCTCCAGGTACCCCGGAGTTTCTGAAAAAAAAATTTCTGCGATTTTCACGAAACCACTTTTCTTCAACTTGAATTGGGCTAAAAATCCATCACTGAAAATAAAAATTCTCTGAGTAGTGTGGAAATACTGATCCTTACCCTGCCTGGGTTGTCCACTGAGGATTTCCGCGAGCTCTACCTGAAGTTCTCTGGGCATGGGATTTTGACATGTTCCCCAAACCAAAAGGAATGAGTGGGAAACAATCAAGACAACAGATAGAAGCACTTGCATTTGAATTAGTTTCAAGCATGCTTGGGTACTCGTGTGATCTGAGTGACTCAGATTTCGAATACAACTGTCGCGTGGTGCACCGCGTCCTCCAGGCACCCCGGAGTTTCTGAAAAAAAATTTTCTGCGATTTTCACGAAACCACTTTTCTTCAACTTGAATTGGGCTAAAAATCCATCACTGAAAATAAAAATTCTCTGAGTAGTGTGGAAATACTGATCCTTACCCTGCCTGGGTTGTTCACTGAGCATTTCCGCGAGCTCTACCTGAAGTTCTCTGGGCATGGGATTTTGACATGTTCCCCAAACCAAAAGGAATGAGTGGGAAACAATCAAGACAACAGATAGAAGCACTTGCAATTGAATAAGTTTCAAGCATGCTTGGGTACTCGTGTGATCTGAGTGACTCAGTTTTAAAATACAACTGTCGGGTGGTGCATCACGACCTCAAGGCACCCCGGAGTTTCTCAAAAAAAATTTTCTGCAATTTTCACGAAACCACTTTTCATCAACTTGAATTGGGCTAAAAATCCATCCCTGAAAATAAATATTCTCTTAGTAGTGTGGAAATGCTGATCCTTACCCTACCTGGGGTGTCCACTGAGCATTTCCTCGAACTCTACCTGAAGTTCTCTGGGCATGGGATTTTGACATGTTCCCCAAACCAAAAGGAATGAGTGGGAAACAATCAAGACAACAGATAGAAGCACTTGCATTTGAATGAGTTTCAAGCATGCTTGGGTACTCGTGTGATCTGAGTGACTCAGTTTTCGAATACAACTTTCGCGTGGTGCATTGCGACCTCTAGGCACCCCGGAGTTTCTGAAAAAAATTTTTCTGCGATTTTCACGAAACCACTTTTCTTCAACTTGAATTGGGCTAAAAATCCATCCCTGAAAATAAAAATTCTCTGAGTAGTGTGGAAATGCTGATCCTTACCCTGCCTGGGTTGTCCACTGAGCATTTCCCCGAACTCTATCTGAAGTTCTCTGGGCATGGGATTTTGACATGTTACCCAAACCAAAAGGAATGAGTGGGAAACAATCAAGACAACAGATAGAAGCACTTGCATTTGAATGAGTTTCAAGCATGCTTGGGTACTCGTGTGATCTGAGTGACTCAGTTTTCGAATACAACTGTTGCGTGGTGCACCGCGACCTCCAGGTACCCCGGAGTTTCTGAAAAAAAAATTTCTGCGATTTTCACGAAACCACTTTTCTTCAACTTGAATTGGGCTAAAAATCCATCACTGAAAATAAAAATTCTCTGAGTAGTGTGGAAATACTGATCCTTACCCTGCCTGGGTTGTCCACTGAGCATTTCCGCGAGCTCTACCTGAAGTTCTCTGGGCATGGGATTTTGACATGTTCCCCAAACCAAAAGGAATGAGTGGGAAACAATCAAGACAACAGATAGAAGCACTTGCATTTGAATGAGTTTCAAGCATGCTTGGGTACTCGTGTGATCTGAGTGACTCAGTTTTCGAATACAACTGTCGCGTGGTGCACCGCGACCTCCAGGTACCCCGGAGTTTCTGAAAAAAAAATTCCTGCGATTTTCACGAAACCACTTTTCTTCAACTTGAATTGGGCTAAAAATCCATCCCTGAAAATAAAAATTCTCTGAGTTGTGTGTAAATGCTGATCCTTACCCTGCCTGGGTTGTCCACTGAGCATTTCCCCGAACTCTACCTGAAGTTCTCTGGGCATGGGATTTTGACATGTTACCCAAACCAAAAGGAATGAGTGGGAAACAATCAAGACAACAGATAAAAGCACTTGCATTTGAATGAGTTTCAAGCATGCTTGGGTACTCGTGTGATCTGAGTGACTCAGTTTTCGAATACAACTGTCGCGTGGTGCACCACGACCTCCAGGTACCCCGGAGTTTCTGAAAAAAAAATTTCTGCGATTTTCACGAAACCACTTTTCTTCAACTTGAATTGGGCTAAAAATCCATCACTGAAAATAAAAATTCTCTGAGTAGTGTGGAAATACTGATCCTTACCCTGCCTGGGTTGTCCACTGAGCATTTCCGCGATCTCTACCTGAAGTCTCTGGGCATGGGATTTTGACATGTTCCCCAAACCAAAAGGAATGAGTGGGAAACAATCAAGACAACAGATAGAAGCACTTGCATTTGAATGAGTTTCAAGCATGCTTGGGTACTCGTGTGATCTGAGTGACTCAGTTTTGGAATACAACTTTCGCGTGGTGCATTGCGACCTCTAGGCACCCCGGAGTTTCTGAAAAAAAATTTTCTGCGATTTTCACGAAACCACTTTTCTTCAACTTGAATTGGGCTAAAAATCCATCACTGAAAATAAAAGTTCTCTGAGTAGTGTGGAAATGCTGATCCTTACCCTGCCTGGGATGTCCACTGAGCATTTCCGCGAGCTCTACCTGAAGTTCTCTGGGCATGGGATTTTGACATGTTCCCCAAACCAAAAGGAATGAGTGGGAAACAATCAAGACAACAGATAGAAGCACTTGCAATTGAATAAGTTTCAAGCATGCTTGGGTACTCGTGTGATCTGAGTGACTCAGTTTTAAAATACAACTGTCGGGTGGTGCATCACGACCTCAAGGCACCCCGGAGTTTCTCAAAAAAAATTTTCTGCGATTTTCACGAAACCACTTTTCATCAACTTGAATTGGGCTAAAAATCCATCACTGAAAATAAAAATTCTCTGAGTAGTGTGGAAATACTGATCCTTACCCTGCCTGGGTTGTCCACTGAGCATTTCCGCGAGCTCTACCTGAAGTTCTCTGGGCATGGGATTTTGACATGTTCCCCAAACCAAAAGGAATGAGTGGGAAACAATCAAGACAACAGATAGAAGCACTTGCATTTGAATGAGTTTCAAGAATGCTTGGGTACTCGTGTGATCTGAGTGACTCAGTTTTCAAATACAACTGTCGCGTGATGCACCGCGAACTCCAGGCACCCCGGAGTTTCTGAAAAAAAATTTTCTGCGATTTTCACGAAACCACTTTTCTTCAACTTGAATTGGGCAAAAATCCATCACTGAAAATAAAAATTCTCTGAGTAGTGTGGAAATAGTGATCCTTACTCTGCCTGGGTTGTCCACTGAGCATTTCCGCGAGCTCTACCTGAAGTTCTCTGGGCATGGGATTTTGACATGTTACCCAAATCAAAAGGAATGAGTGGGAAACAATCAAGACAACAGATAGAAGCACTTGCATTTGAATGAGTTTCAAGCATGCTTGGGTACTCGTGTGATCTGAGTGACTCAGTTTTCGAATACAACTGTCGCGTGGTGCATCGCGACCTCCAGGCACCCCGGAGTTTCTGAAAAAAAATGTTCTGCGATTTTCACGAAACCACTTTTCTTCAACTTGAATTGGGCTAAAAATCCATCCCTGAAAATAAAAATTCTCTGAGTAGTGTGTAAATGCTGATCCTTACCCTGCCTGGGTTGTCCACTGTGCATTTCCCCGAACTCTACCTGAAGTTCTTTGGGCATGGGATTTTGAGATGTTACCCAAACCAAAAGGAATGAGTGGGAAACAATCAAGACAACAGATAGAAGCACTTGCATTTGAATGAGTTTCAAGCATGCTTGGGTACTCGTGTGATCTGAGTGACTAAGTTTTGGAATACAACTGTCGCGTGGTGCACCGCGACCTCCAGGCACCCCGGAGTTTCTGAAAAAAAATTTTCTGCGATTTTCACGTAACCACTTTTCTTCAACTTGAATTGGGCTAAAAATCCATCACTGAAAATAAAAATTCTCTGAGTAGTGTGGAAATACTGATCCATACCCTGCCTGGGTTGTCCACTGAGCATTTCCGCGAGCTCTACCTGAAGTTCTCTGGGCATGGGATTTTGACATGTTCCCCAAACCAAAAGGAATGAGTGGGAAACAATCAAGACAACAGATAGAAGCACTTGCATTTGAATGACTTTCAAGCATGCTTGGGTACTCGTGTGATCTTAGTGACTCAGTTTTAAAATACAACTGTCGCGTGGTGCATAGCGACCTCAAGGCACCCTGGAGTTTCTGAAAAAAAATTTTCTGCGATTTTCACGAAACCACTTTTCTTCAACTTGAATTGGGCTAAAAATCCATCCCTGAAAATAAAAATTCTCTGAGTTGTGTGTAAATGCTGATCCTTACCCTGCCTGGGTTGTCCACTGAGCATTTCCCCGAACTCTACCTGAAGTTCTCTGGGCATGGGATTTTGACATGTTCCCCAAACCAAAAGGAATGAGTGGGAAACAATCAAGACAACAGATAGAAGCACTTGCATTTGAATGAGTTTCAAGCATGCTTGGGTACTCGTGTGATCTGAGTGACTCAGTTTTCAAATACAACTGTCGCGTGATGCACCGCGAACTCCAGGCACCCCGGAGTTTCTGAAAAAAATTTTCTGCGATTTTCACGAAATCACTTTTCTTCAACTTGAATTGGGCTAAAAATCCATCACTGAAAATAAAAATTCTCTGAGTAGTGTGGAAATAGTGATCCTTACCCTGCCCGGGTTGTCCACTGAGCATTTCCGCGAGCTCTACCTGAAGTTCTCTGGGCATGGGATTTTGACATGTTACCCAAACCAAAAGGAATGAGTGGGAAACAATCAAGACAACAGATAGAAGCTCTTGCATTTGAATGAGTTTCAAGCATGCTTGGGTACTCGTGTGATCTGAGTGACTCAGTTTTCGAATACAACTGTCGCGTGGTGCATCGCGACCTCCAGGCACCCCGGAGTTTCTGAAAAAAAATGTTCTGCGATTTTCACGAAACCACTTTTCTTCAACTTGAATTGGGCTAAAAATCCATCCCTGAAAATAAAAATTCTCTGAGTAGTGTGTAAATGCTGATCCTTACCCTGCCTGGGTTGTCCACTGTGCATTTCCCCGAACTCTACCTGAAGTTCTCTGGGCATGGGATTTTGAGATGTTACCCAAACCAAAAGGAATGAGTGGGAAACAATCAAGACAACAGATAGAAGCACTTGCATTTGAATGAGTTTCAAGCATGCTTGGGTACTCGTGTGATCTGAGTGACTAAGTTTTGGAATACAACTGTCGCGTGGTGCACCGCGACCTCCAGGCACCCCGGAGTTTCTGAAAAAAAATTTTCTGCGATTTTCACGTAACCACTTTTCTTCAACTTGAATTGGGCTAAAAATCCATCACTGAAAATAAAAATTCTCTGAGTAGTGTGGAAATACTGATCCATACCCTGCCTGGGTTGTCCACTGAGCATTTCCGCGAGCTCTACCTGAAGTTCTCTGGGCATTTGATTTTGACATGTTCCCCAAACCAAAAGGAATGAGTGGGAAACAATCAAGAAAAGAGATAGAGGGACTTGCATTTGAATGAGTTTCAAGCATGCTTGGGTACTCGTGTGATCTTAGTGACTCAGTTTTAAAATACAACTGTCGCGTGGTGCATAGCGACCTCAAGGCACCCTGGAGTTTCTGAAAAAAAATTTTCTGCGATTTTCACGAAACCACTTTTCTTCAACTTGAATTGGGCTAAAAATCCATCCCTGAAAATAAAAATTCTCTGAGTTGTGTGTAAATGCTGATCCTTACCCTGCCTGGGTTGTCCACTGAGCATTTCCCCGAACTCTACCTGAAGTTCTCTGGGCATGGGATTTTGACATGTTCCCCAAACCAAAAGGAATGAGTGGGAAACAATCAAGACAACAGATAGAAGCACTTGCATTTGAATGAGTTTCAAGCATGCTTGGGTACTCGTGTGATCTGAGTGACTCAGTTTTCGAATACAACTGTCGCGTGGTGCACCGCGACCTCCAGGTACCCCAGAGTTTCTGAAAAAAAATTTTCTGCGATTTTCACGAAACCACTTTTCTTCAACTTGAATTGGGCTAAAAATCCATCAATGAAAATAAAAATTCTCTGAGTTGTGTGTAAATGCTGATCCTTACCCTGCCTGGGTTGTCCACTGAGCATTTCCCCGAACTCTACCTGAAGTTCTCTGGGCATGGGATTTTGAGATGTTACCCAAACCAAAAGGAATGAGTGGGAAACAATCAAGACAAGAGATAGAAGCACTTGCATTTGAATGAGTTTCAAGCATGCTTGGGTACTCGTGTGATCTGAGTGACTCAGTTTTGGAATACAACTTTCGCGTGGTGCATTGCGACCTCTAGGCACCCCGGAGTTTATGAAAAAAATTTTCTGCGATTTTCACGAAACCACTTTTCTTCAACTTGAATTGGGCTAAAAATCCATCACTGAAAATAAAAGTTCTCTGAGTAGTGTGGAAATGCTGATCCTTACCCTGCCTGGGATGTCCACTGAGCATTTCCGCGAGCTCTACCTGAAGTTCTCTGGGCATGGGATTTTGACATGTTCCCCAAACCAAAAGGAATGAGTGGGAAACAATCAAGACAACAGATAGAAGCACTTGCATTTGAATGAGTTTCAAGCATGCTTGGGTACTCGTGTGATCTGAGTGACTCAGATTTCGAATACAACTGTCGCGTGGTGCACCGCGACCTCCAGGCACCCCGGAGTTTCTGAAAAAAAAAGTTCTGCGATTTTCACGAAACCACTTTTCTTCAACTTGAATTGGGCGAAAAATCCATCACAGAAAATAAAAATTCTCTGAGTAGTGTGGAAATACTGATCCTTACCCTGCCTGGGTTGTCCACTGAGCATTTCCGCGAGCTCTACCTGAAGTTCTCTGGGCATGGGATTTTGACATGTTCCCCAAACCAAAAGGAATGAGTGGGAAACAATCAAGACAACAGATAGAAGCACTTGCAATTGAATAAGTTTCAAGCATGCTTGGGTACTCGTGTGATCTGAGTGACTCAGTTTTAAAATACAACTGTCGGGTGGTGCATCACGACCTCAAGGCACCCCGGAGTTTCTCAAAAAAAATTTTCTGCAATTTTCACGAAACCACTTTTCATCAACTTGAATTGGGCTAAAAATCCATCCCTGAAAATAAATATTCTCTTAGTAGTGTGGAAATGCTGATCCTTACCCTACCTGGGGTGTCCACTGAGCATTTCCTCGAACTCTACCTGAAGTTCTCTGGGCATGGGATTTTGACATGTTCCCCAAACCAAAAGGAATGAGTGGGAAACAATCAAGACAACAGATAGAAGCACTTGCATTTGAATGAGTTTCAAGCATGCTTGGGTACTCGTGTGATCTGAGTGACTCAGTTTTCGAATACAACTTTCGCGTGGTGCATTGCGACCTCTAGGCACCCCGGAGTTTCTGAAAAAAAATTTTCTGCGATTTTCACGAAACCACTTTTCTTCAACTTGAATTGGGCTAAAAATCCATCCCTGAAAATAAAAATTCTCTGAGTAGTGTGGAAATGCTGATCCTTACCCTGCCTGGGTTGTCCACTGAGCATTTCCCCGAACTCTATCTGAAGTTCTCTGGGCATGGGATTTTGACATGTTACCCAAACCAAAAGGAATGAGTGGGAAACAATCAAGACAACAGATAGAAGCACTTGCATTTGAATGAGTTTCAAGCATGCTTGGGTACTCGTGTGATCTGAGTGACTCAGTTTTCGAATACAACTGTCGCATGGTGCACCACGACCTCCAGGCACCCTGGAGTTTCTGAAAAAAAATTTTCTGCGATTTTCAAGAAACCACTTTTCTTCAACTTGAATTGGGCTAAAAATCCATCACTGAAAATAAAAATTCTCTGAGTAGTGTGGAAATACTGATCCATACCCTGCCTGGGTTGTCCACTGAGCATTTCCGCGAGCTCTACCTGAAGTTCTCTGGGCATGGGATTTTGACATGTTCCCCAAACCAAAAGGAATGAGTGGGAAACAATCAAGACAACAGATAGAAGCACTTGCATTTGAATGAGTTTCAAGCATGCTTGGGTACTCGTGTGATCTGATTGACTCAGTTTTCGAATACAACTGTCGTATGGTGCACCACGACCTCCAGGCACCCTGGAGTTTCTGAAAAAAAATTTTCTGCGATTTTCAAGAAACCACTTTTCTTCAACTTGAATTGGGCTAAAAATCCATCACTGAAAATAAAAATTCTCTGAATAGTGTGGAAATACTGATCCATACCCTGCCTGGGTTGTCCACTGAGCATTTCCGCGAGCTCTACCTGAAGTTCTCTGGGCATGGGATTTTGACATGTTCCCCAAACCAAAAGGAATGAGTGGGAAACAATCAAGATAGCAGATAGAAGCACTTGCATTTGAATGAGTTTCAAGCATGCTTGGGTACTCGTGTGATCTGAGTGACTAAGTTTTCGAATACAACTGTCGCGTGGTGCACCGCGACCTCCAGGCACCCCGGAGTTTCTGAAAAAAAATTTTCTGCGATTTTCACGAAACCACTTTTCTTCAACTTGAATTGGGCTAAAAATCCATCACTGAAAATAAAAATTCTCTGAGTAGTGTGGAAATACTGATGCTTACCCTGCCTGGGTTGTCCACTGAGCATTTCCGCGATCTCTACCTGAAGTTCTCTGGGCATGGGATTTTGACATGTTCCCCAAACCAAAAGGAATGAGTGGGAAACAATCAAGACAGCAGATAGAAGCACTTGCATTTGAATGAGTTTCAAGCATGCTTGGGTACTCGTGTGATCTGAGTGACTAAGTTTTGGACTACAACTGTCGCGTGGTGCACCGCGACCTCCAGGCACCCCGGAGTTTCTGAAATAAAATTTTCTGCGATTTTCACGTAACCACTTTTCTTCAACTTGAATTGGGCTAAAAATCCATCACTGAAAATAAAAATTCTCTGAGTAGTGTGGAAATACTGATCCATACCCTGCCTGGGTTGTCCACTGAGCATTTCCGCGAGCTCTACCTGAAGTTCTCTGGGCATGGGATTTTGACATGTTCCCCAAACCAATAGGAATGAGTGGGAAACAATGAAGACAACAGATAGAAGCACTTGCATTTGAATGAGTTTCAAGCATGCTTGGGTACTCGTGTGATCTGAGTGACTCAGTTTTGGAATACAACTGTCGCGTGTATTTTTATTTTTATTTTCAGTGATGGATTTTTAGCCCAATTCAAGTTAAAGAAAAGTGGTTTCGTGAAAATCGCAGAAATTTTTTTTTCAGAAACTCCGGGGTGCCTGGAGGTCGCGGTGCACCACGCGACAGTTGTATTCCAAAACTGAGTCACTCAGATCACACGAGTACCCAAGCATGCTTGAAACTCATTCAAATGCAACTGCTTCTATCTGTTGTCTTGATTGTTTCCCACTCATTCCTTTTGGTTTGGGGAACATGTCAAAATCCCATGCCCAGAGAACTTCAGGTAGAGATCGCGGAAATGCTCAGTGGACAACCCAGGCAGGGTAAGGATCAGCATTTACACACAACTCAGAGAATTTTTATTTTCAGGGATGGATTTTTAGCCCAATTCAAGTTGAAGAAAAGTGGTTTCGTGAAAAACGCAGAAATTTTTTTTTCAGAAACTCCGAGAGGTCGCGGTGCACCACGCGACAGTTGTATTCGAAAACTGAGTCACTCAGATCACACGAGTACTCAAGCATGCTTGAAACTAATTCAAATGCAAGTGCTTCTATCTGTTGTCTTGATTGTTTCCCACTCATTCCTTTTGGTTTGGGTAACATGTCAAAATCCCATGCCCAGAGAACTTCAGGTAGAGTTCGAAGAAATGCTCAGTGGACACCCCAGGTAGGGTAAGGATCAGCATTTCCACACTACTCAGAGAATATTTATTTTCAGGGATGGATTTTTAGCCCAATTCAAGTTGATGAAAAGTGGTTTCGTGAAAATTGCAGAAAAATTTTTTTGAGAAACTCCGGGGTGCCTTTTGGTCGTGATGCACCACACGACAGTTGTATTCCAAAACTGAGTCACTCAGATCACACGAGTACCCAAGCATGCTTGAAACTCATTCAAATGCAAGTGCTTCTATCTGTTGTCTTGATTGTTTCCCACTCATTCCTTTTGGTTTGGGGAACATGTCAAAATCCCATGCCCAGAGAACTTCAGGTAGAGTTCGGGGAAATGCTCAGTGGACAACCCAGGCAGGGTAAGGATCACTATTTCCACACTACTCAGAGAATTTTTATTTTCAGTGATGGATTTTTAGCCCAATTCAAGTTGAAGAAAAGTGGTTTCGTGAAAATCGCAGAACATTTTTTTTCAGAAACTCCGGGGTGCCTGGAGGTCGCGGTGCACCATGCGACAGTTGTATTCGAAAACTGAGTCACTCAGATCACACGAGTACCCAAGCATGCTTGAAACTCATTCAAATGCAAGTGCTTCTATCTGTTGTCTTGATTGTTTCCCACTCATTCCTTTTGGTTTGGGGAACATGTCAAAATCCCATGCCCAGAGAACTTCAGGTAGAGCTCGCGGAAATACTCAGTGGACAACCCAGGCAGGGTAAGGATCAGTATTTCCACACTACTCAGAGAATTTTTATTTTCAGTGATGGATTTTTAGCCCAATTCAAGTTGAAGAAAAGTGGTTTCGTGAAAATCGCAGAAAATTTTTTTTCAGAAACTCCGGGGTGCCTGGAGTTCGCTATGCACCACGCGACAGTTGTATTTTAAAACTGAGTCACTCAGATCACACGAGTACCCAAGCATGCTTGAAACTCATTCAAATGCAAGTGCTTCTATCTGTTGTCTTGATTGTTTCCCACTCATTCCTTTTGGTTTGGGTAACATGTCAAAATCCCATGCCCAGAGAACTTCAAGTAGAGTTCGCGGAAATGCTCAGTGGACACCCCAGGTAGGGTAAGGATCAGCATTTCCACACTACTCAGAGAATATTTATTTTCAGGGATGGATTTTTAGCCCAATTCAAGTTGATGAAAAGTGGTTTCGTGAAAATTGCAGAAAATTTTTTTTCAGAAACTCCGGGGTGCCTTGAGGTCGTGATGCACCACGCGACAGTTGTATTCCAAAACTGAGTCACTCAGATCACACGAGTACCCAAGCATGCTTGAAACTCATTCAAATGCAAGTGCCTCTATCTCTTTTCTTGATTGTTTCCCACTCATTCCTTTTGGTTTGGGGAACATGTCAAAATCCCATGCCCAGAGAACTTCAGGTAGAGTTCGGGGAAATGCTCAGTGGACAACCCAGGCAGGGTAAGGATCAGCATTTACACACAACTCAGAGAATTTTTATTTTCAGGGATGGATTTTTAGCCCAATTCAAGTTGAAGAAAAGTGGTTTCGTGAAAATCGCAGAAAATTTTTTTTCAGAAACTCCGGGATGCCTTGAGGTCGCTATGCACCACGCAACAGTTGTATTTTAAAACTGAGTCACTCAGATCACACGAGTACCCAAGCATGCTTGAAACTCATTCAAATGCAAGTGCCTCTATCTCTTTTCTTGATTGTTTCCCACTCATTCCTTTTGGATTGGGGAACATGTCAAAATCCCATGCCCAGAGAACTTCAGGTAGAGTTCGGGGAAATGCTCAGTGGACAACCCAGGCAGGGTAAGGATCAGCATTTACACACAACTCAGAGAATTTTTATTTTCAGTGATGGATTTTTAGCCCAATTCAAGTTGAAGAAAAGTGGTTTCGTGAAAATCGCAGAAAATTTTTTTTCAGAAACTCCGGGGTGCCTGGAGGTCGCTATGCACCACGCCACAGTTGTATTTTAAAACTGAGTCACTCAGATCACACGAGTACCCAAGCATGCTTGAAACTCATTCAAATGCAAGTGCTTCTATCTGTTGTCTTGATTGATTCCCACTCATTCCTTTTGGTTTGGGTAACATGTCAAAATCCCATGCCCAGAGAACTTCAAGTAGAGTTCGCGGAAATGCTCAGTGGACACCCCAGGTAGGGTAAGGATCAGCATTTCCACACTACTCAGAGAATATTTATTTTCAGGGATGGATTTTTAGCCCAATTCAAGTTGATGAAAAGTGGTTTCGTGAAAATTGCAGAAAATTTTTTTTCAGAAACTCCGGGGTGCCTGGAGGTCGTGATGCACCACGCGACAGTTGTATTCCAAAACTGAGTCACTCAGATCACACGAGTACCCAAGCATGCTTGAAACTCATTCAAATGCAAGTGCCTCTATCTCTTTTCTTGATTGTTTCCCACTCATTCCTTTTGGTTTGGGGAACATGTCAAAATCCCATGCCCAGAGAACTTCAGGTAGAGTTCGGGGAAATGCTCAGTGGACAACCCAGGCAGGGTAAGGATCAGCATTTACACACAACTCAGAGAATTTTTATTTTCAGGGATGGATTTTTAGCCCAATTCAAGTTGAAGAAAAGTGGTTTCGTGAAAATCGCAGAAAATTTTTTTTCAGAAACTCCGGGATGCCTTGAGGTCGCTATGCACCACGCAACAGTTGTATTTTAAAACTGAGTCACTCAGATCACACGAGTACCCAAGCATGCTTGAAACTCATTCAAATGCAAGTGCCTCTATCTCTTTTCTTGATTGTTTCCCACTCATTCCTTTTGGATTGGGGAACATGTCAAAATCCCATGCCCAGAGAACTTCAGGTAGAGTTCGGGGAAATGCTCAGTGGACAACCCAGGCAGGGTAAGGATCAGCATTTACACACAACTCAGAGAATTTTTATTTTCAGTGATGGATTTTTAGCCCAATTCAAGTTGAAGAAAAGTGGTTTCGTGAAAATCGCAGAAAATTTTTTTTCAGAAACTCCGGGGTGCCTGGAGGTCGCGGTGCACCACGTGACAGTTGTATTCGAAAACTGAGTTACTCAGATCACACGAGTACCCAAGCATGCTTGAAACTCATTCAAATGCAAGTGCCTCTATCTCTTTTCTTGATTGTTTCCCACTCATTCCTTTTGGATTGGGGAACATGTCAAAATCCCATGCCCAGAGAACTTCAGGTAGAATTCGGGGAAATGCTCAGTGGACAACCCAGGCAGGGTAAGGATCAGCATTTACACACAACTCAGAGAATTTTTATTTTCAGGGATGGATTTTTAGCCCAATTCAAGTTGAAGAAACGTGGTTTCGTGAAAATCGTAGAAAATTTTTTTTCAGAAACTCCGGGGTGCCTTGAGGTCCCTATGCACCACGCGACAGTTGTATTTTAAAACTGAGTCACTCAGATCACACGAGTACCCAAGCATGCTTGAAACTCATTCAAATGCAAGTGCTTCTATCTGTTGTCTTGATTGTTTCCCACTCATTCCTTTTGGTTTGGGTAACATGTCAAAATCCCATGCCCAGAGAACTTCAAGTAGAGTTCGAGGAAATGCTCAGTGGACACCCCAGGTAGGGTAAGGATCAGCATTTCCACACTACTCAGAGAATATTTATTTTCAGGGATGGATTTTTAGCCCAATTCAAGTTGATGAAAAGTGGTTTCGTGAAAATTGCAGAAAATTTTTTTTCAGAAACTCCGGGGTGCCTTGAGGTCGTGATGCACCACGCGACAGTTGTATTCCAAAACTGAGTCACTCAGATCACACGAGTACCCAAGCATGCTTGAAACTCATTCAAATGCAAGTGCCTCTATATCTTTTCTTGATTGTTTCCCACTCATTCCTTTTGGTTTGGGGAACATGTCAAAATCCCATGCCCAGAGAACTTCAGGTAGAGTTCGGGGAAATGCTCAGTGGACAACCCAGGCAGGGTAAGGATCAGCATTTACACACAACTCAGAGAATTTTTATTTTCAGGGATGGATTTTTAGCCCAATTCAAGTTGAAGAAAAGTGGTTTCGTGAAAATCGCAGAAAATTTTTTTTTTGAAACTCCGGGGTGCCTTGAGGTCGCTGTGCACCACGCAACAGTTGTATTTTAAAACTGAGTCACTCAGATCACACGAGTACCCAAGCGTGATTGAAACTCATTCAAATGCAAGTGCCTCTATCTGTTGTCTTGATTGTTTCCCACTCATTCCTTTTGGTTTGGGGAACATGTCAAAATCCCATGCCCAGAGAACTTCAGGTAGAGCTCGCGGAAATACTCAGTGGACAACCCAGGCAGGGTAAGGATCAGTATTTCCACACTACTCAGAGAATTTTTATTTTCAGTG
The DNA here is from genome assembly GCF_055471065.1 of Atractosteus spatula. Taxonomy (NCBI): domain Eukaryota; kingdom Metazoa; phylum Chordata; class Actinopteri; order Semionotiformes; family Lepisosteidae; genus Atractosteus; species Atractosteus spatula. The sequence continues at coordinate 77,971,507 of NC_142707.1, forward strand.
ATGGATTTTTAGCCCAATTCAAGTTGAAGAAAAGTGGTTTCGTGAAAATCGCAGAAAATTTTTTTTCAGAAACTCCGGGGTGCTTGGAGGTCGCTATGCACCACGCGACAGTTGTATTTTAAAACTGAGTCACTCAGATCACACGAGTACCCAAGCATGCTTGAAACTCATTCAAATGCAAGTGCTTCTATCTGTTGTCTTGATTGTTTCCCACTCATTCCTTTTGGTTTGGGTAACATGTCAAAATCCCATGCCCAGAGAACTTCAAGTAGAGTTCGCGGAAATGCTCAGTGGACACCCCAGGTAGGGTAAGGATCAGCATTTCCACACTACTCAGAGAATATTTATTTTCAGGGATGGATTTTTAGCCCAATTCAAGTTGATGAAAAGTGGTTTCGTGAAAATTGCAGAAAATTTTTTTTCAGAAACTCCGGGGTGCCTTGAGGTCGTGATGCACCACGCGACAGTTGTATTCCAAAACTGAGTCACTCAGATCACACGAGTACCCAAGCATGCTTGAAACTCATTCAAATGCAAGTGCCTCTATCTCTTTTCTTGATTGTTTCCCACTCATTCCTTTTGGTTTGGGGAACATGTCAAAATCCCATGCCCAGAGAACTTCAGGTAGAGTTCGGGGAAATGCTCAGTGGACAACCCAGGCAGGGTAAGGATCAGCATTTACACACAACTCAGAGAATTTTTATTTTCAGGGATGGATTTTTAGCCCAATTCAAGTTGAAGAAAAGTGGTTTCGTGAAAATCGCAGAAAATTTTTTTTCAGAAACTCCGGGATGCCTTGAGGTCGCTATGCACCACGCAACAGTTGTATTTTAAAACTGAGTCACTCAGATCACACGAGTACCCAAGCATGCTTGAAACTCATTCAAATGCAAGTGCCTCTATCTCTTTTCTTGATTGTTTCCCACTCATTCCTTTTGGATTGGGGAACATGTCAAAATCCCATGCCCAGAGAACTTCAGGTAGAGTTCGGGGAAATGCTCAGTGGACAACCCAGGCAGGGTAAGGATCAGCATTTACACACAACTCAGAGAATTTTTATTTTCAGTGATGGATTTTTAGCCCAATTCAAGTTGAAGAAAAGTGGTTTCGTGAAAATCGCAGATAATTTTTTTTCAGAAACTCCGGGGTGCCTGGAGGTCGCTATGCACCACGCCACAGTTGTATTTTAAAACTGAGTCACTCAGATCACACGAGTACCCAAGCATGCTTGAAACTCATTCAAATGCAAGTGCTTCTATCTGTTGTCTTGATTGTTTCCCACTCATTCCTTTTGGTTTGGGTAACATGTCAAAATCCCATGCCCAGAGAACTTCAAGTAGAGTTCGCGGAAATGCTCAGTGGACACCCCAGGTAGGGTAAGGATCAGCATTTCCACACTACTCAGAGAATATTTATTTTCAGGGATGGATTTTTAGCCCAATTCAAGTTGATGAAAAGTGGTTTCGTGAAAATTGCAGAAAATTTTTTTTCAGAAACTCCGGGGTGCCTTGAGGTCGTGATGCACCACGCGACAGTTGTATTCCAAAACTGAGTCACTCAGATCACACGAGTACCCAAGCATGCTTGAAACTCATTCAAATGCAAGTGCCTCTATCTCTTTTCTTGATTGTTTCCCACTCATTCCTTTTGGATTGGGGAACATGTCAAAATCCCATGCCCAGAGAACTTCAGGTAGAGTTCGGGGAAATGCTCAGTGGACAACCCAGGCAGGGTAAGGATCAGCATTTACACACAACTCAGAGAATTTTTATTTTCAGGGATGGATTTTTAGCCCAATTCAAGTTGAAGAAAAGTGGTTTCGTGAAAATCGCAGAAAATTTTTTTTCAGAAACTCCGGGGTGCCTGGAGGTCGCGGTGCACCACGTGACAGTTGTATTCGAAAACTGAGTTACTCAGATCACACGAGTACCCAAGCATGCTTGAAACTCATTCAAATGCAAGTGCCTCTATCTCTTTTCTTGATTGTTTCCCACTCATTCCTTTTGGATTGGGGAACATGTCAAAATCCCATGCCCAGAGAACTTCAGGTAGAGTTCGGGGAAATGCTCAGTGGACAACCCAGGCAGGGTAAGGATCAGCATTTACACACAACTCAGAGAATTTTTATTTTCAGGGATGGATTTTTAGCCCAATTCAAGTTGAAGAAACGTGGTTTCGTGAAAATCGTAGAAAATTTTTTTTCAGAAACTCCGGGGTGCCTTGAGGTCCCTATGCACCACGCGACAGTTGTATTTTAAAACTGAGTCACTCAGATCACACGAGTACCCAAGCATGCTTGAAACTCATTCAAATGCAAGTGCTTCTATCTGTTGTCTTGATTGTTTCCCACTCATTCCTTTTGGTTTGGGTAACATGTCAAAATCCCATGCCCAGAGAACTTCAAGTAGAGTTCGAGGAAATGCTCAGTGGACACCCCAGGTAGGGTAAGGATCAGCATTTCCACACTACTCAGAGAATATTTATTTTCAGGGATGGATTTTTAGGCCAATTCAAGTTGATGAAAAGTGGTTTCGTGAAAATTGCAGAAAATTTTTTTTGAGAAACTCCGGGGTGCCTTGAGGTCGTGATGCACCACGCGACAGTTGTATTCCAAAACTGAGTCACTCAGATCACACGAGTACCCAAGCATGCTTGAAACTCATTCAAATGCAAGTGCCTCTATCTCTTTTCTTGATTGTTTCCCACTCATTCCTTTTGGTTTGGGGAACATGTCAAAATCCCATGCCCAGAGAACTTCAGGTAGAGTTCGGGGAAATGCTCAGTGGACAACCCAGGCAGGGTAAGGATCAGCATTTACACACAACTCAAAGAATTTTTATTTTCAGTGACGGATTTTTAGCCCAATTCAGGTTGAAGAAAAGTGGTTTCGTGAAAATCGCAGAAGATTTTTTTTCAGAAACTCCGGGGTGCCTGGAGGTCGCGGTGCACCACGCGTCAGTTGTATTCGAAAACTGAGTCACTCAGATCACACGAGTACCCAAGCATGCTTGAAACTCATTCAAATGCAAGTGCTTCTATCTGTTGTCTTGATTGTTTCCCACTCATTCCTTTTGGTTTGGGTAACATGTCAAAATCCCATGCCCAGAGAACTTCAAGTAGAGTTCGAGGAAATGCTCAGTGGACACCCCAGGTAGGGTAAGGATCAGCATTTCCACACTACTCAGAGAATATTTATTTTCAGGGATGGATTTTTAGCCCAATTCAAGTTGATGAAAAGTGGTTTCGTGAAAATTGCAGAAAATTTTTTTTCAGAAACTCCGGGGTGCCTTGAGGTCGTGATGCACCACGCGACAGTTGTATTCCAAAACTGAGTCACTCAGATCACACGAGTACCCAAGCATGCTTGAAACTCATTCAAATGCAAGTGCCTCTATATCTTTTCTTGATTGTTTCCCACTCATTCCTTTTGGTTTGGGGAACATGTCAAAATCCCATGCCCAGAGAACTTCAGGTAGAGTTCGGGGAAATGCTCAGTGGACAACCCAGGCAGGGTAAGGATCAGCATTTACACACAACTCAGAGAATTTTTATTTTCAGGGATGGATTTTTAGCCCAATTCAAGTTGAAGAAAAGTGGTTTCGTGAAAATCGCAGAAAATTTTTTTTCAGAAACTCCGGGGTGCCTTGAGGTCGCTGTGCACCACGCAACAGTTGTATTTTAAAACTGAGTCACTCAGATCACACGAGTACCCAAGCGTGATTGAAACTCATTCAAATGCAAGTGCCTCTATCTCTTTTCTTGATTGTTTCCCACTCATTCCTTTTGGATTGGGGAACATGTCAAAATCCCATGCCCAGAGAACTTCAGGTAGAGTTCGGGGAAATGCTCAGTGGACAACCCAGGCAGGGTAAGGATCAGCATTTACACACAACTCAGAGAATTTTTATTTTCAGTGATGGATTTTTAGCCCAATTCAAGTTGAAGAAAAGTGGTTTCGTGAAAATCGCAGAAAATTTTTTTTCAGAAACTCCGGGGTGCCTGGAGGTCGCGGTGCACCACGTGACAGTTGTATTCGAAATCTGAGTTACTCAGATCACACGAGTACCCAAGCATGCTTGAAACTCATTCAAATGCAAGTGCCTCTATCTCTTTTCTTGATTGTTTCCCACTTATTCCTTTTGGATTGGGGAACATGTCAAAATCCCATGCCCAGAGAACTTCAAGTAGAGTTCGAGGAAATGCTCAGTGGACACCCCAGGTAGGGTAAGGATCAGCATTTCCACACTACTCAGAGAATATTTATTTTCAGGGATGGATTTTTAGGCCAATTCAAGTTGATGAAAAGTGGTTTCGTGAAAATTGCAGAAAATTTTTTTTGAGAAACTCCGGGGTGCCTTGAGGTCGTGATGCACCACGCGACAGTTGTATTCCAAAACTGAGTCACTCAGATCACACGAGTACCCAAGCATGCTTGAAACTCATTCAAATGCAAGTGCCTCTATCTCTTTTCTTGATTGTTTCCCACTCATTCCTTTTGGTTTGGGGAACATGTCAAAATCCCATGCCCAGAGAACTTCAGGTAGAGTTCGGGGAAATTCTCAGTGGACAACCCAGGCAGGGTAAGGATCAGCATTTACACACTACTCAGAGAATTTTTTTTTTCAGTGATGGATTTTTAGCCCAATTCAAGTTGAAGAAAAGTGGTTTCGTGAAAATCGCAGAAAATTTTTTTTCAGAAACTCCGGGGTGCCTTGAGGTCGCTATGCACCACGCGACAGTTGTATTTTAAAACTGAGTCACTCAGATCACACGAGTACCCAAGCATGCTTGAAACTCATTCAAATGCAAGTGCTTCTATCTGTTGTCTTGATTGTTTCCCACTCATTCCTTTTGGTTTGGGTAACATGTCAAAATCCCATGCCCAGAGAACTTCAAGTAGAGTTCGGGGAAATGCTCAGTGGACAACCCAGGCAGGGTAAGGATCAGCATTTACACACAACTCAAAGAATTTTTATTTTCAGTGACGGATTTTTAGCCCAATTCAAGTTGAAGAAAAGTGGTTTCGTGAAAATCGCAGAAGATTTTTTTTCAGAAACTCCGGGGTGCCTGGAGGTCGCGGTGCACCACGCGACAGTTGTATTCGAAAACTGAGTCACTCAGATCACACGAGTACCCAAGCATGCTTGAAACTCATTCAAATGCAAGTGCTTCTATCTGTTGTCTTGATTGTTTCCCACTCATTCCTTTTGGTTTGGGGAACATGTCAAAATCCCATGCCCAGAGAACTTCACGTAGAGCTCGCGGAAATGCTCAGTGGACAACCCAGGCAGGGTAAGGATCACTATTTCCACACTACTCAGAGAATTTTTATTTTCAGTGATGGATTTTTAGCCCAATTCAAGTTGAAGAAAAGTGGTTTCGTGAAAATCGCAGAAAATTTTTTTTCAGAAACTCCGGGGTGCCTGGAGGTCGCGGTGCACCACGCGACAGTTGTATTCGAAAACTGAGTCACTCAGATCACACAAGTACCCAAGCATGCTTGAAACTCATTCAAATGCAAGTGCTTCTATCTGTTGTCTTGATTGTTTCCCACTCATTCCTTTTAGTTTGGGGAACATCTCAAAATCCCATGCCCAGAGAACTTCAAGTAGAGTTCGAGGAAATGCTCAGTGGACACCCCAGGTAGGGTAAGGATCAGCATTTCCACACTACTCAGAGAATATTTATTTTCAGGGATGGATTTTTAGCCCAATTCAAGTTGATGAAAAGTGGTTTCGTGAAAATTGCAGAAAATTTTTTTTGAGAAACTCCGGGGTGCCTTGAGGTCGTGATGCACCACGCGACAGTTGTATTCCAAAACTGAGTCACTCAGATCACACGAGTACCCAAGCATGCTGGAAACTCATTCAAATGCAAGTGCCTCTATCTCTTTTCTTGATTGTTTCCCACTCATTCCTTTTGGTTTGGGGAACATGTCAAAATCCCATGCACAGAGAACTTCAGGTAGAGTTCGGGGAAATGCTCAGTGGACAACCCAGGCAGGGTAAGGATCAGCATTTACACACTACTCAGAGAATTTTAATTTTCAGTGATGGATTTTTAGCCCAATTCAAGTTGAAGAAAAGTGGTTTCGTGAAAATCGCAGAAAATTTTTTTTCAGAAACTCCGGGGTGCCTGGAGGTCGCGGTGCACCACGTGACAGTTGTATTCGAAAACTGAGTCACTCAGATCACACGAGTACCCAAGCATGCTTGAAACTCATTCAAATGCAAGTGCTTCTATCTGTTGTCTTGATTGTTTCCCACTCATTCCTTTTGGTTTGGGTAACATGTCAAAATCCCATGCCCAGAGAATTTCAAGTAGAGTTCGGGGAAATGCTCAGTGGACAACCCAGGCAGGGTAAGGATCAGCATTTACACACAACTCAAAGAATTTTTATTTTCAGTGACGGATTTTTAGCCCAATTCAAGTTGAAGAAAAGTGGTTTCGTGAAAATCGCAGAAGATTTTTTTTCAGAAACTCCGGGGTGCCTGGAGGTCGCGGTGCACCACGCGACAGTTGTATTCGAAAACTGAGTCACTCAGATCACACGAGTACCCAAGCATGCTTGAAACTCATTCAAATGCAAGTGCTTCTATCTGTTGTCTTGATTGTTTCCCACTCATTCCTTTTGGTTTGGGGAACATGTCAAAATCCCATGCCCAGAGAACTTCACGTAGAGCTCGCGGAAATGCTCAGTGGACAACCCAGGCAGGGTAAGGATCACTATTTCCACACTACTCAGAGAATTTTTATTTTCAGTGATGGATTTTTAGCCCAATTCAAGTTGAAGAAAAGTGGTTTCGTGAAAATCGCAGAAAATTTTTTTTCAGAAACTCCGGGGTGCCTGGAGGTCGCGGTGCACCACGCGACAGTTGTATTCGAAAACTGAGTCACTCAGATCACACAAGTACCCAAGCATGCTTGAAACTCATTCAAATGCAAGTGCTTCTATCTGTTGTCTTGATTGTTTCCCACTCATTCCTTTTAGTTTGGGGAACATCTCAAAATCCCATGCCCAGAGAACTTCAAGTAGAGTTCGAGGAAATGCTCAGTGGACACCCCAGGTAGGGTAAGGATCAGCATTTCCACACTACTCAGAGAATATTTATTTTCAGGGATGGATTTTTAGCCCAATTCAAGTTGATGAAAAGTGGTTTCGTGAAAATTGCAGAAAATTTTTTTTGAGAAACTCCGGGGTGCCTTGAGGTCGTGATGCACCACGCGACAGTTGTATTCCAAAACTGAGTCACTCAGATCACACGAGTACCCAAGCATGCTGGAAACTCATTCAAATGCAAGTGCCTCTATCTCTTTTCTTGATTGTTTCCCACTCATTCCTTTTGGTTTGGGGAACATGTCAAAATCCCATGCACAGAGAACTTCAGGTAGAGTTCGGGGAAATGCTCAGTGGACAACCCAGGCAGGGTAAGGATCAGCATTTACACACTACTCAGAGAATTTTAATTTTCAGTGATGGATTTTTAGCCCAATTCAAGTTGAAGAAAAGTGGTTTCGTGAAAATCGCAGAAAATTTTTTTTCAGAAACTCCGGGGTGCCTGGAGGTCGCGGTGCACCACGTGACAGTTGTATTCGAAAACTGAGTCACTCAGATCACACGAGTACCCAAGCATGCTTGAAACTCATTCAAATGCAAGTGCTTCTATCTGTTGTCTTGATTGTTTCCCACTCATTCCTTTTGGTTTGGGTAACATGTCAAAATCCCATGCCCAGAGAATTTCAAGTAGAGTTCGAGATAATGCTCAGTGGACAACCCAGGCAGGGTAAGGATCAGCATTTACACACAACTCAGAGAATTTTTATTTTCAGGGATGGATTTTTAGCCCAATTCAAGTTGAAGAAAAGTGGTTTTGTGAAAATCGCAGAAAATTTTTTTTCAGAAACTCCGGGGTTCCTTGAGGTCGCTATGCACCACGCGACAGTTGTATTTTAAAACTGAGTCACTCAGATCACACGAGTACCCAAGCATGCTTGAAACTCATTCAAATGCAAGTGCTTCTATCTGTTGTCTTGATTGTTTCCCACTCATTCCTTTTGGTCTGGGTAACATGTCAAAATCCCAAGCCCAGAGAACTTCAAGTAGAGTTCGTGCAAATCCTCAGTGGACACCCCAGGTAGGGTAAGGATCAGCATTTACACACAACTCAAAGAATTTTTATTTTCAGATATGGATTTTTAGCCCAATTCAAGTTGAAGAAAAGTGGTTTCGTGAAAATCGCAGAAAATTTTTTTTCAGAAACTCCGGGGTGCCTTGAGGTCGTGATGCACCACGCGACAGTTGTATTCCAAAACTGAGTCACTCAGATCACACGAGTACCCAAGCATGCTTGAAACTCATTCAAATGCAAGTGCCTCTATCTCTTTTCTTGATTGTTTCCCACTCATTCCTTTTGGATTGGGGAACATGTCAAAATCCCATGCCCAGAGAACTTCAGGTAGAGTTCGGGGAAATGCTCAGTGGACAACCCAGGCAGGGTAAGGATCAGCATTTACACACAACTCAGAGAATTTTTATTTTCAGGGATGGATTTTTAGCCCAATTCAAGTTGAAGAAAAGTGGTTTCGTGAAAATCGCAGAAAATTTTTTTTCAGAAACTCCGGGGTGCCTGGAGGTCGCGGTGCACCACGTGACAGTTGTATTCGAAAACTGAGTTACTCAGATCACACGAGTACCCAAGCATGCTTGAAACTCATTCAAATGCAAGTGCCTCTATCTCTTTTCTTGATTGTTTCCCACTCATTCCTTTTGGATTGGGGAACATGTCAAAATCCCATGCCCAGAGAACTTCAGGTAGAGTTCGGGGAAATGCTCAGTGGACAACCCAGGCAGGGTAAGGATCAGCATTTACACACAACTCAGAGAATTTTTATTTTCAGGGATGGATTTTTAGCCCAATTCAAGTTGAAGAAACGTGGTTTCGTGAAAATCGTAGAAAATTTTTTTTCAGAAACTCCGGGGTGCCTTGAGGTCCCTATGCACCACGCGACAGTTGTATTTTAAAACTGAGTCACTCAGATCACACGAGTACCCAAGCATGCTTGAAACTCATTCAAATGCAAGTGCTTCTATCTGTTGTCTTGATTGTTTCCCACTCATTCCTTTTGGTTTGGGTAACATGTCAAAATCCCATGCCCAGAGAACTTCAAGTAGAGTTCGAGGAAATGCTCAGTGGACACCCCAGGTAGGGTAAGGATCAGCATTTCCACACTACTCAGAGAATATTTATTTTCAGGGATGGATTTTTAGGCCAATTCAAGTTGATGAAAAGTGGTTTCGTGAAAATTGCAGAAAATTTTTTTTGAGAAACTCCGGGGTGCCTTGAGGTCGTGATGCACCACGCGACAGTTGTATTCCAAAACTGAGTCACTCAGATCACACGAGTACCCAAGCATGCTTGAAACTCATTCAAATGCAAGTGCCTCTATCTCTTTTCTTGATTGTTTCCCACTCATTCCTTTTGGTTTGGGGAACATGTCAAAATCCCATGCCCAGAGAACTTCAGGTAGAGTTCGGGGAAATGCTCAGTGGACAACCCAGGCAGGGTAAGGATCAGCATTTACACACAACTCAAAGAATTTTTATTTTCAGTGACGGATTTTTAGCCCAATTCAGGTTGAAGAAAAGTGGTTTCGTGAAAATCGCAGAAGATTTTTTTTCAGAAACTCCGGGGTGCCTGGAGGTCGCGGTGCACCACGCGTCAGTTGTATTCGAAAACTGAGTCACTCAGATCACACGAGTACCCAAGCATGCTTGAAACTCATTCAAATGCAAGTGCTTCTATCTGTTGTCTTGATTGTTTCCCACTCATTCCTTTTGGTTTGGGTAACATGTCAAAATCCCATGCCCAGAGAACTTCAAGTAGAGTTCGAGGAAATGCTCAGTGGACACCCCAGGTAGGGTAAGGATCAGCATTTCCACACTACTCAGAGAATATTTATTTTCAGGGATGGATTTTTAGCCCAATTCAAGTTGATGAAAAGTGGTTTCGTGAAAATTGCAGAAAATTTTTTTTCAGAAACTCCGGGGTGCCTTGAGGTCGTGATGCACCACGCGACAGTTGTATTCCAAAACTGAGTCACTCAGATCACACGAGTACCCAAGCATGCTTGAAACTCATTCAAATGCAAGTGCCTCTATATCTTTTCTTGATTGTTTCCCACTCATTCCTTTTGGTTTGGGGAACATGTCAAAATCCCATGCCCAGAGAACTTCAGGTAGAGTTCGGGGAAATGCTCAGTGGACAACCCAGGCAGGGTAAGGATCAGCATTTACACACAACTCAGAGAATTTTTATTTTCAGGGATGGATTTTTAGCCCAATTCAAGTTGAAGAAAAGTGGTTTCGTGAAAATCGCAGAAAATTTTTTTTCAGAAACTCCGGGGTGCCTTGAGGTCGCTGTGCACCACGCAACAGTTGTATTTTAAAACTGAGTCACTCAGATCACACGAGTACCCAAGCGTGATTGAAACTCATTCAAATGCAAGTGCCTCTATCTCTTTTCTTGATTGTTTCCCACTCATTCCTTTTGGATTGGGGAACATGTCAAAATCCCATGCCCAGAGAACTTCAGGTAGAGTTCGGGGAAATGCTCAGTGGACAACCCAGGCAGGGTAAGGATCAGCATTTACACACAACTCAGAGAATTTTTATTTTCAGTGATGGATTTTTAGCCCAATTCAAGTTGAAGAAAAGTGGTTTCGTGAAAATCGCAGAAAATTTTTTTTCAGAAACTCCGGGGTGCCTGGAGGTCGCGGTGCACCACGTGACAGTTGTATTCGAAATCTGAGTTACTCAGATCACACGAGTACCCAAGCATGCTTGAAACTCATTCAAATGCAAGTGCCTCTATCTCTTTTCTTGATTGTTTCCCACTTATTCCTTTTGGATTGGGGAACATGTCAAAATCCCATGCCCAGAGAACTTCAAGTAGAGTTCGAGGAAATGCTCAGTGGACACCCCAGGTAGGGTAAGGATCAGCATTTCCACACTACTCAGAGAATATTTATTTTCAGGGATGGATTTTTAGGCCAATTCAAGTTGATGAAAAGTGGTTTCGTGAAAATTGCAGAAAATTTTTTTTGAGAAACTCCGGGGTGCCTTGAGGTCGTGATGCACCACGCGACAGTTGTATTCCAAAACTGAGTCACTCAGATCACACGAGTACCCAAGCATGCTTGAAACTCATTCAAATGCAAGTGCCTCTATCTCTTTTCTTGATTGTTTCCCACTCATTCCTTTTGGTTTGGGGAACATGTCAAAATCCCATGCCCAGAGAACTTCAGGTAGAGTTCGGGGAAATTCTCAGTGGACAACCCAGGCAGGGTAAGGATCAGCATTTACACACTACTCAGAGAATTTTTTTTTTCAGTGATGGATTTTTAGCCCAATTCAAGTTGAAGAAAAGTGGTTTCGTGAAAATCGCAGAAAATTTTTTTTCAGAAACTCCGGGGTGCCTTGAGGTCGCTATGCACCACGCGACAGTTGTATTTTAAAACTGAGTCACTCAGATCACACGAGTACCCAAGCATGCTTGAAACTCATTCAAATGCAAGTGCTTCTATCTGTTGTCTTGATTGTTTCCCACTCATTCCTTTTGGTTTGGGTAACATGTCAAAATCCCATGCCCAGAGAACTTCAAGTAGAGTTCGGGGAAATGCTCAGTGGACAACCCAGGCAGGGTAAGGATCAGCATTTACACACAACTCAAAGAATTTTTATTTTCAGTGACGGATTTTTAGCCCAATTCAAGTTGAAGAAAAGTGGTTTCGTGAAAATCGCAGAAGATTTTTTTTCAGAAACTCCGGGGTGCCTGGAGGTCGCGGTGCACCACGCGACAGTTGTATTCGAAAACTGAGTCACTCAGATCACACGAGTACCCAAGCATGCTTGAAACTCATTCAAATGCAAGTGCTTCTATCTGTTGTCTTGATTGTTTCCCACTCATTCCTTTTGGTTTGGGGAACATGTCAAAATCCCATGCCCAGAGAACTTCACGTAGAGCTCGCGGAAATGCTCAGTGGACAACCCAGGCAGGGTAAGGATCACTATTTCCACACTACTCAGAGAATTTTTATTTTCAGTGATGGATTTTTAGCCCAATTCAAGTTGAAGAAAAGTGGTTTCGTGAAAATCGCAGAAAATTTTTTTTCAGAAACTCCGGGGTGCCTGGAGGTCGCGGTGCACCACGCGACAGTTGTATTCGAAAACTGAGTCACTCAGATCACACAAGTACCCAAGCATGCTTGAAACTCATTCAAATGCAAGTGCTTCTATCTGTTGTCTTGATTGTTTCCCACTCATTCCTTTTAGTTTGGGGAACATCTCAAAATCCCATGCCCAGAGAACTTCAAGTAGAGTTCGAGGAAATGCTCAGTGGACACCCCAGGTAGGGTAAGGATCAGCATTTCCACACTACTCAGAGAATATTTATTTTCAGGGATGGATTTTTAGCCCAATTCAAGTTGATGAAAAGTGGTTTCGTGAAAATTGCAGAAAATTTTTTTTGAGAAACTCCGGGGTGCCTTGAGGTCGTGATGCACCACGCGACAGTTGTATTCCAAAACTGAGTCACTCAGATCACACGAGTACCCAAGCATGCTGGAAACTCATTCAAATGCAAGTGCCTCTATCTCTTTTCTTGATTGTTTCCCACTCATTCCTTTTGGTTTGGGGAACATGTCAAAATCCCATGCACAGAGAACTTCAGGTAGAGTTCGGGGAAATGCTCAGTGGACAACCCAGGCAGGGTAAGGATCAGCATTTACACACTACTCAGAGAATTTTAATTTTCAGTGATGGATTTTTAGCCCAATTCAAGTTGAAGAAAAGTGGTTTCGTGAAAATCGCAGAAAATTTTTTTTCAGAAACTCCGGGGTGCCTGGAGGTCGCGGTGCACCACGTGACAGTTGTATTCGAAAACTGAGTCACTCAGATCACACGAGTACCCAAGCATGCTTGAAACTCATTCAAATGCAAGTGCTTCTATCTGTTGTCTTGATTGTTTCCCACTCATTCCTTTTGGTTTGGGTAACATGTCAAAATCCCATGCCCAGAGAATTTCAAGTAGAGTTCGGGGAAATGCTCAGTGGACAACCCAGGCAGGGTAAGGATCAGCATTTACACACAACTCAAAGAATTTTTATTTTCAGTGACGGATTTTTAGCCCAATTCAAGTTGAAGAAAAGTGGTTTCGTGAAAATCGCAGAAGATTTTTTTTCAGAAACTCCGGGGTGCCTGGAGGTCGCGGTGCACCACGCGACAGTTGTATTCGAAAACTGAGTCACTCAGATCACACGAGTACCCAAGCATGCTTGAAACTCATTCAAATGCAAGTGCTTCTATCTGTTGTCTTGATTGTTTCCCACTCATTCCTTTTGGTTTGGGGAACATGTCAAAATCCCATGCCCAGAGAACTTCACGTAGAGCTCGCGGAAATGCTCAGTGGACAACCCAGGCAGGGTAAGGATCACTATTTCCACACTACTCAGAGAATTTTTATTTTCAGTGATGGATTTTTAGCCCAATTCAAGTTGAAGAAAAGTGGTTTCGTGAAAATCGCAGAAAATTTTTTTTCAGAAACTCCGGGGTGCCTGGAGGTCGCGGTGCACCACGCGACAGTTGTATTCGAAAACTGAGTCACTCAGATCACACAAGTACCCAAGCATGCTTGAAACTCATTCAAATGCAAGTGCTTCTATCTGTTGTCTTGATTGTTTCCCACTCATTCCTTTTAGTTTGGGGAACATCTCAAAATCCCATGCCCAGAGAACTTCAAGTAGAGTTCGAGGAAATGCTCAGTGGACACCCCAGGTAGGGTAAGGATCAGCATTTCCACACTACTCAGAGAATATTTATTTTCAGGGATGGATTTTTAGCCCAATTCAAGTTGATGAAAAGTGGTTTCGTGAAAATTGCAGAAAATTTTTTTTGAGAAACTCCGGGGTGCCTTGAGGTCGTGATGCACCACGCGACAGTTGTATTCCAAAACTGAGTCACTCAGATCACACGAGTACCCAAGCATGCTGGAAACTCATTCAAATGCAAGTGCCTCTATCTCTTTTCTTGATTGTTTCCCACTCATTCCTTTTGGTTTGGGGAACATGTCAAAATCCCATGCACAGAGAACTTCAGGTAGAGTTCGGGGAAATGCTCAGTGGACAACCCAGGCAGGGTAAGGATCAGCATTTACACACTACTCAGAGAATTTTAATTTTCAGTGATGGATTTTTAGCCCAATTCAAGTTGAAGAAAAGTGGTTTCGTGAAAATCGCAGAAAATTTTTTTTCAGAAACTCCGGGGTGCCTGGAGGTCGCGGTGCACCACGTGACAGTTGTATTCGAAAACTGAGTCACTCAGATCACACGAGTACCCAAGCATGCTTGAAACTCATTCAAATGCAAGTGCTTCTATCTGTTGTCTTGATTGTTTCCCACTCATTCCTTTTGGTTTGGGTAACATGTCAAAATCCCATGCCCAGAGAATTTCAAGTAGAGTTCGAGATAATGCTCAGTGGACAACCCAGGCAGGGTAAGGATCAGCATTTACACACAACTCAGAGAATTTTTATTTTCAGGGATGGATTTTTAGCCCAATTCAAGTTGAAGAAAAGTGGTTTTGTGAAAATCGCAGAAAATTTTTTTTCAGAAACTCCGGGGTTCCTTGAGGTCGCTATGCACCACGCGACAGTTGTATTTTAAAACTGAGTCACTCAGATCACACGAGTACCCAAGCATGCTTGAAACTCATTCAAATGCAAGTGCTTCTATCTGTTGTCTTGATTGTTTCCCACTCATTCCTTTTGGTCTGGGTAACATGTCAAAATCCCAAGCCCAGAGAACTTCAAGTAGAGTTCGTGCAAATCCTCAGTGGACACCCCAGGTAGGGTAAGGATCAGCATTTACACACAACTCAAAGAATTTTTATTTTCAGATATGGATTTTTAGCCCAATTCAAGTTGAAGAAAAGTGGTTTCGTGAAAATCGCAGAAAATTTTTTTTCAGAAACTCCGGGGTTCCTTGAGGTCGCTATGCACCACGCGAC
This sequence comes from Atractosteus spatula, assembly GCF_055471065.1. Classification (NCBI taxonomy): domain Eukaryota; kingdom Metazoa; phylum Chordata; class Actinopteri; order Semionotiformes; family Lepisosteidae; genus Atractosteus; species Atractosteus spatula. The sequence continues at coordinate 77,986,568 of NC_142707.1, forward strand.
AGTTGTATTTTAAAACTGAGTCACTCAGATCACACGAGTACCCAAGCATGCTTGAAACTCATTCAAATGCAAGTGCTTCTAACTGTTGTCTTGATTGTTTCCCACTCATTCCTTTTGGTCTGGGTAACATGTCAAAATCCCAAGCCCAGAGAACTTCAAGTAGAGTTCGTGCAAATCCTCAGTGGACACCCCAGGTAGGGTAAGGATCAGCATTTACACACAACTCAAAGAATTTTTATTTTCAGATATGGATTTTTAGCCCAATTCAAGTTGAAGAAAAGTGGTTTCGTGAAAATCGCAGAAAATTTTTTTTCAGAAACTCCGGGGTGCCTGGAGGTCGCGGTGCACTACGTGACAGTTGTATTCGAAAACTGAGTCACTCAGATCACACGAGTACCCAAGCATGCTTGAAACTCATTCAAATGCAAGTGCTTCTATCTGTTGTCTTGATTATTTCCCACTCATTCCTTTTGGTTTGGGTAACATGTCAAAATCCCATGCCCAGAGAACTTCAAGTAGAGTTCGAGGAAATGCTCAGTGGACACCCCAGGTAGGGTAAGGATCAGCATTTCCACACTACTCAGAGAATATTTATTTTCAGGGATGGATTTTTAGCCCAATTCAAGTTGATGAAAAGTGGTTTCGTGAAAATTGCAGAAAATTTTTTTTCAGAAACTCCGGGGTGCCTTGAGGTCGTGATGCACCACGCGACAGTTGTATTCCAAAACTGAGTCACTCAGATCACACGAGTACCCAAGCATGCTTGAAACTCATTCAAATGCAAGTGCTTCTATCTCTTTTCTTGATTGTTTCCCACTCATTCCTTTTGGTTTGGGGAACATGTCAAAATCCCATGCCCAGAGAACTTCAGGTAGAGTTCGGGGAAATGCTCAGTGGACAACCCAGGCAGGGTAAGGATCAGCATTTACACACAACTCAGAGAATTTTTAGCCCAATTCAAGTTGAAGAAAAGTGGTTTCGTGAAAATCGCAGAAAATTTTTTTTCAGAAACTCCGGGGTGCCTTGAGGTCGCTATGCACCACGCAACAGTTGTATTTTAAAACTGAGTCACTCAGATCACACGAGTACCCAAGCATGCTTGAAACTCATTCAAATGCAAGTGCTTCTATCTGCTGTCTTGATTGTTTCCCACTCATTCCTTTTGGATTGGGGAACATGTCAAAATCCCATGCCCAGAGAACTTCAGGTAGAGTTCGGGGAAATGCTCAGTGGACAACCCAGGCAGGGTAAGGATCAGCATTTACACACAACTCAGTGAATTTTTATTTTCAGGGATGGATTTTTAGCCGAATTCAAGTTGAAGAAAAGTGGTTTCGTGAAAATCGCAGAAAATTTTTTTTCAGAAACTCCGGGGTTTCTGGAGGTCGCGGTGCACCACGTGACAGTTGTATTCGAAAACTGAGTTACTCAGATCACACGAGTACCCAAGCATGCTTGAAACTCATTCAAATGCAAGTGCCTCTATCTCTTTTCTTGATTGTTTCCCACTCATTCCTTTTGGATTGGGGAACATGTCAAAATCCCATGCCCAGAGAACTTCAGGTAGAATTCGGGGAAATGCTCAGTGGACAACCCAGGCAGGGTAAGGATCAGCATTTACACACAACTCAGAGAATTTTTATTTTCAGGGATGGATTTTTAGCTCAATTCAAGTTGAAGAAAAGTGGTTTCGTGAAAATCGCAGAAAATTTTTTTTCAGAAACTCCGGGGTGCCTTGAGGTCGCTATGCACCACGCGACAGTTGTATTTTAAAACTGAGTCACTCAGATCACACGAGTACCCAAGCATGCTTGAAACTCATTCAAATGCAAGTGCTTCTATCTGTTGTCTTGATTGTTTCCCACTCATTCCTTTTGGTTTGGGGAACATGTCAAAATCCCATGCCCAGAGAACTTCAAGTAGATATCGAGGAAATGCTCAGTGGACACCCCAGGTAGGGTAAGGATCAGCATTTCCACACTACTCAGAGAATATTTATTTTCAGGGATGGATTTTTAGCCCAATTCAAGTTGATGAAAAGTGGTTTCGTGAAAATCGCAGAAAATGTTTTTTGAGAAACTCCGGGGTGCCTTGAGGTCGTGATGCACCACGCGACAGTTGTATTCCAAAACTGAGTCACTCAGATCACACGAGTACCCAAGCATGCTTGAAACTCATTCAAATGCAAGTGGCTCTATCTCTTTTCTTGATTGTTTCCCACTCATTCCTTTTGGTTTGGGGAACATGTCAAAATCCCATGCCCAGAGAACTTCAGGTAGAGTTCGGGGAAATGCTCAGTGGACAACCCAGGCAGGGTAAGGATCAGCATTTACACACAACTCAAAGAATTTTTATTTTCAGTGACGGTCTTTTAGCCCAATTCAAGTTGAAGAAAAGTGGTGTCGTGAAAATCGCAGAAGATTTTTTTTCAGAAACTCCGGGGTGCCTGGAGGTCGCGGTGCACCACGCGACAGTTGTATTCGAAAACTGAGTCACTCAGATCACACGAGTACCCAAGCATGCTTGAAACTCATTCAAATGCAAGTGCCTCTATCTCTTTTCTTGATTGTTTCCCACTCATTCCTTTTGGTTTGGGGAACATGTCAAAATCCCATGCCCAGAGAACTTCAAGTAGAGTTCGAGGAAATGCTCAGTGGACACCCCAGGTAGGGTAAGGATCAGCATTTCCACACTACTCAGAGAATATTTATTTTCAGGGATGGATTTTTAGCCCAATTCAAGTTGATGAAAAGTGGTTTCGTGAAAATTGCAGAAAATTTTTTTTGAGAAACTCCGGGGTGCCTTAAGGTCGTGATGCACCACGCGACAGTTGTATTCCAAAACTGAGTCACTCAGATCACACGAGTACCCAAGCATGCTTGAAACTCATTCAAATGCAAGTGCCTCTATCTCTTTTCTTGATTGTTTCCCACTCATTCCTTTTGGTTTGGGAAACATGTCAAAATCCCATGCCGAGAGAACTTCAGGTAGAGTTCGGAGAAATGCTCAGTGGACAACCCAGGCAGGGTAAGGATCAGCATTTACACACAACTCAGAGAATTTTTATTTTCAGGGATGGATTTTTAGCCCAATTCAAGTTGAAGAAAAGTGGTTTCGTGAAAATCGCAGAAAATTTTTTTTCAGAAACTCCGGGGTGCCTTGAGGTCGCTATGCACCACGCGACAGTTGTATTTTAAAACTGAGTCACTCAGATCACACGAGTACCCAAGCATGCTTGAAACTCAATCAAATGCAAGTGCTTCTATCTGTTGTCTTGATTGTTTCCCACTCATTCCTTTTGGTCTGGGTAACATGTCAAAATCCCAAGCCCAGAGAACTTCAAGTAGAGTTCGTGGAAATCCTCAGTGGACACCACAGTTAGGGTAAGGATCAGCATTTACACACAACTCAAAGAATTTTTATTTTCAGGGATGGATTTTTAGCTCAATTCAAGTTGAAGAAAAGTGGTTTCGTGAAAATCGCAGAAAATTTTTTTTCAGAAACTCCGGGGTGCCTGGAGGTCGCGGTGCACCACGCGACAGTTGTATTCGAAAACTGAGTCACTCAGATCACACGAGTACCCAAGCATGCTTGAAACTCATTCAAATGCAAGTGCTTCTATCTGTTGTCTTGATTGTTTCCCACTCATTCCTTTTGGTTTGGGTAACATGTCAAAATCCCATGCCCAGAGAACTTCAAGTAGAGTTCGAGGAAATGCTCAGTGGACACCCCAGGTAGGGTAAGGATCAGCATTTCCACACTACTCAGAGAATATTTATTTTCAGGGATGGATTTTTAGCCCAATTCAAGTTGATGAAAAGTGGTTTCGTGAAAATTGCAGAAAATTTTTTTTCAGAAACTCCGGGGTGCCTTGAGGTCGTGATGCACCACGCGACAGTTGTATTCCAAAACTGAGTCACTCAGATCACACGAGTACCCAAGCATGCTTGAAACTCATTCAAATGCAAGTGCCTCTATCTCTTTTCTTGATTGTTTCCCACTCATTCCTTTTGGTTTGGGGAACATGTCAAAATCCCATGCCCAGAGAACTTCAGGTAGAGTTCGGGGAAATGCTCAGTGGACAACCCAGGCAGGGTAAGGATCAGCATTTACACACAACTCAGAGAATTTTTATTTTCAGGGATGGATTTTTAGCCCAATTCAAGTTGAAGAAAAGTGGTTTCGTGAAAATCGCAGAAAATTTTTTTTCAGAAACTCCGGGGTGCCTTGAGGTCGCTGTGCACCACGCAACAGTTGTATTTTAAAACTGAGTCACTCAGATCACACGAGTACCCAAGCGTGATTGAAACTCATTCAAATGCAAGTGCCTCTATCTCTTTTCTTGATTGTTTCCCACTCTTTCCTTTTGGATTGGGGAACATGTCAAAATCCCATGCCCAGAGAACTTCAGGTAGAGTTCGGGGAAATGCTCAGTGGACAACCCAGGCAGGGTAAGGATCAGCATTTACACACAACTCAGAGAATTTTTATTTTCAGTGATGGATTTTTAGCCCAATTCAAGTTGAAGAAAAGTGGTTTCGTGAAAATCGCAGAAAATTTTTTTTCAGAAACTCCGGGGTGCCTGGAGGTCGCGGTGCACCACGTGACAGTTGTATTCGAAATCTGAGTTACTCAGATCACACGAGTACCCAAGCATGCTTGAAACTCATTCAAATGCAAGTGCCTCTATCTCTTTTCTTGATTGTTTCCCACTTATTCCTTTTGGATTGGGGAACATGTCAAAATCCCATGCCCAGAGAACTTCAAGTAGAGTTCGAGGAAATGCTCAGTGGACACCCCAGGTAGGGTAAGGATCAGCATTTCCACACTACTCAGAGAATATTTATTTTCAGGGATGGATTTTTAGGCCAATTCAAGTTGATGAAAAGTGGTTTCGTGAAAATTGCAGAAAATTTTTTTTGAGAAACTCCGGGGTGCCTTGAGGTCGTGATGCACCACCCGACAGTTGTATTCCAAAACTGAGTCACTCAGACCACACGAGTACCCAAGCATGCTTGAAACTCATTCAAATGCAAGTGCCTCTATCTCTTTTCTTGATTGTTTCCCACTCATTCCTTTTGGTTTGGGGAACATGTCAAAATCCCATGCCCAGAGAACTTCAGGTAGAGTTCGGGGAAATTCTCAGTGGACAACCCAGGCAGGGTAAGGATCAGCATTTACACACTACTCAGAGAATTTTTTTTTTCAGTGATGGATTTTTAGCCCAATTCAAGTTGAAGAAAAGTGGTTTCGTGAAAATCGCAGAAAATTTTTTTTCAGAAACTCCGGGGTGCCTTGAGGTCGCTATGCACCACGCGACAGTTGTATTTTAAAACTGAGTCACTCAGATCACACGAGTACCCAAGCATGCTTGAAACTCATTCAAATGCAAGTGCTTCTATCTGTTGTCTTGATTGTTTCCCACTCATTCCTTTTGGTTTGGGTAACATGTCAAAATCCCATGCCCAGAGAACTTCAAGTAGAGTTCGGGGAAATGCTCAGTGGACAACCCAGGCAGGGTAAGGATCAGCATTTACACACAACTCAAAGAATTTTTATTTTCAGTGACGGATTTTTAGCCCAATTCAAGTTGAAGAAAAGTGGTTTCGTGAAAATCGCAGAAGATTTTTTTTCAGAAACTCCGGGGTGCCTGGAGGTCGCGGTGCACCACGCGACAGTTGAATTCGAAAACTGAGTCACTCAGATCACACGAGTACCCAAGCATGCTTGAAACTCATTCAAATGCAAGTGCTTCTATCTGTTGTCTTGATTGTTTCCCACTCATTCCTTTTGGTTTGGGGAACATGTCAAAATCCCATGCCCAGAGAACTTCACGTAGAGCTCGCGGAAATGCTCAGTGGACAACCCAGGCAGGGTAAGGATCACTATTTCCACACTACTCAGAGAATTTTTATTTTCAGTGATGGATTTTTAGCCCAATTCAAGTTGAAGAAAAGTGGTTTCGTGAAAATCGCAGAAAATTTTTTTTCAGAAACTCCGGGGTGCCTGGAGGTCGCGGTGCACCACGCGACAGTTGTATTCGAAAACTGAGTCACTCAGATCACACAAGTACCCAAGCATGCTTGAAACTCATTCAAATGCAAGTGCTTCTATCTGTTGTCTTGATTGTTTCCCACTCATTCCTTTTAGTTTGGGGAACATCTCAAAATCCCATGCCCAGAGAACTTCAAGTAGAGTTCGAGGAAATGCTCAGTGGACACCCCAGGTAGGGTAAGGATCAGCATTTCCACACTACTCAGAGAATATTTATTTTCAGGGATGGATTTTTAGCCCAATTCAAGTTGATGAAAAGTGGTTTCGTGAAAATTGCAGAAAATTTTTTTTGAGAAACTCCGGGGTGCCTTGAGGTCGTGATGCACCACGCGACAGTTGTATTCCAAAACTGAGTCACTCAGATCACACGAGTACCCAAGCATGCTGGAAACTCATTCAAATGCAAGTGCCTCTATCTCTTTTCTTGATTGTTTCCCACTCATTCCTTTTGGTTTGGGGAACATGTCAAAATCCCATGCACAGAGAACTTCAGGTAGAGTTCGGGGAAATGCTCAGTGGACAACCCAGGCAGGGTAAGGATCAGCATTTACACACTACTCAGAGAATTTTAATTTTCAGTGATGGATTTTTAGCCCAATTCAAGTTGAAGAAAAGTGGTTTCGTGAAAATCGCAGAAAATTTTTTTTCAGAAACTCCGGGGTGCCTGGAGGTCGCGGTGCACCACGTGACAGTTGTATTCGAAAACTGAGTCACTCAGATCACACGAGTACCCAAGCATGCTTGAAACTCATTCAAATGCAAGTGCTTCTATCTGTTGTCTTGATTGTTTCCCACTCATTCCTTTTGGTTTGGGTAACATGTCAAAATCCCATGCCCAGAGAATTTCAAGTAGAGTTCGAGATAATGCTCAGTGGACAACCCAGGCAGGGTAAGGATCAGCATTTACACACAACTCAGAGAATTTTTATTTTCAGGGATGGATTTTTAGCCCAATTCAAGTTGAAGAAAAGTGGTTTTGTGAAAATCGCAGAAAATTTTTTTTCAGAAACTCCGGGGTTCCTTGAGGTCGCTATGCACCACGCGACAGTTGTATTTTAAAACTGAGTCACTCAGATCACACGAGTACCCAAGCATGCTTGAAACTCATTCAAATGCAAGTGCTTCTATCTGTTGTCTTGATTGTTTCCCACTCATTCCTTTTGGTCTGGGTAACATGTCAAAATCCCAAGCCCAGAGAACTTCAAGTAGAGTTCGTGCAAATCCTCAGTGGACACCCCAGGTAGGGTAAGGATCAGCATTTACACACAACTCAAAGAATTTTTATTTTCAGATATGGATTTTTAGCCCAATTCAAGTTGAAGAAAAGTGGTTTCGTGAAAATCGCAGAAAATTTTTTTTCAGAAACTCCGGGGTTCCTTGAGGTCGCTATGCACCACGCGACAGTTGTATTTTAAAACTGAGTCACTCAGATCACACGAGTACCCAAGCATGCTTGAAACTCATTCAAATGCAAGTGCTTCTAACTGTTGTCTTGATTGTTTCCCACTCATTCCTTTTGGTCTGGGTAACATGTCAAAATCCCAAGCCCAGAGAACTTCAAGTAGAGTTCGTGCAAATCCTCAGTGGACACCCCAGGTAGGGTAAGGATCAGCATTTACACACAACTCAAAGAATTTTTATTTTCAGATATGGATTTTTAGCCCAATTCAAGTTGAAGAAAAGTGGTTTCGTGAAAATCGCAGAAAATTTTTTTTCAGAAACTCCGGGGTGCCTGGAGGTCGCGGTGCACTACGTGACAGTTGTATTCGAAAACTGAGTCACTCAGATCACACGAGTACCCAAGCATGCTTGAAACTCATTCAAATGCAAGTGCTTCTATCTGTTGTCTTGATTATTTCCCACTCATTCCTTTTGGTTTGGGTAACATGTCAAAATCCCATGCCCAGAGAACTTCAAGTAGAGTTCGAGGAAATGCTCAGTGGACACCCCAGGTAGGGTAAGGATCAGCATTTCCACACTACTCAGAGAATATTTATTTTCAGGGATGGATTTTTAGCCCAATTCAAGTTGATGAAAAGTGGTTTCGTGAAAATTGCAGAAAATTTTTTTTCAGAAACTCCGGGGTGCCTTGAGGTCGTGATGCACCACGCGACAGTTGTATTCCAAAACTGAGTCACTCAGATCACACGAGTACCCAAGCATGCTTGAAACTCATTCAAATGCAAGTGCTTCTATCTCTTTTCTTGATTGTTTCCCACTCATTCCTTTTGGTTTGGGGAACATGTCAAAATCCCATGCCCAGAGAACTTCAGGTAGAGTTCGGGGAAATGCTCAGTGGACAACCCAGGCAGGGTAAGGATCAGCATTTACACACAACTCAGACAATTTTTAGCCCAATTCAAGTTGAAGAAAAGTGGTTTCGTGAAAATCGCAGAAAATTTTTTTTCAGAAACTCCGGGGTGCCTTGAGGTCGCTATGCACCACGCAACAGTTGTATTTTAAAACTGAGTCACTCAGATCACACGAGTACCCAAGCATGCTTGAAACTCATTCAAATGCAAGTGCTTCTATCTGCTGTCTTGATTGTTTCCCACTCATTCCTTTTGGATTGGGGAACATGTCAAAATCCCATGCCCAGAGAACTTCAAGTAGAGTTCGGGGAAATGCTCAGTGGACAACCCAGGCAGGGTAAGGATCAGCATTTACACACAACTCAGTGAATTTTTATTTTCAGGGATGGATTTTTAGCCGAATTCAAGTTGAAGAAAAGTGGTTTCGTGAAAATCGCAGAAAATTTTTTTTCAGAAACTCCGGGGTTTCTGGAGGTCGCGGTGCACCACGTGACAGTTGTATTCGAAAACTGAGTTACTCAGATCACACGAGTACCCAAGCATGCTTGAAACTCATTCAAATGCAAGTGCCTCTATCTCTTTTCTTGATTGTTTCCCACTCATTCCTTTTGGATTGGGGAACATGTCAAAATCCCATGCCCAGAGAACTTCAGGTAGAATTCGGGGAAATGCTCAGTGGACAACCCAGGCAGGGTAAGGATCAGCATTTACACACAACTCAGAGAATTTTTATTTTCAGGGATGGATTTTTAGCTCAATTCAAGTTGAAGAAAAGTGGTTTCGTGAAAATCGCAGAAAATTTTTTTTCAGAAACTCCGGGGTGCCTTGAGGTCGCTATGCACCACGCGACAGTTGTATTTTAAAACTGAGTCACTCAGATCACACGAGTACCCAAGCATGCTTGAAACTCATTCAAATGCAAGTGCTTCTATCTGTTGTCTTGATTGTTTCCCACTCATTCCTTTTGGTTTGGGGAACATGTCAAAATCCCATGCCCAGAGAACTTCAAGTAGATATCGAGGAAATGCTCAGTGGACACCCCAGGTAGGGTAAGGATCAGCATTTCCACACTACTCAGAGAATATTTATTTTCAGGGATGGATTTTTAGCCCAATTCAAGTTGATGAAAAGTGGTTTCGTGAAAATCGCAGAAAATGTTTTTTGAGAAACTCCGGGGTGCCTTGAGGTCGTGATGCACCACGCGACAGTTGTATTCCAAAACTGAGTCACTCAGATCACACGAGTACCCAAGCATGCTTGAAACTCATTCAAATGCAAGTGGCTCTATCTCTTTTCTTGATTGTTTCCCACTCATTCCTTTTGGTTTGGGGAACATGTCAAAATCCCATGCCCAGAGAACTTCAGGTAGAGTTCGGGGAAATGCTCAGTGGACAACCCAGGCAGGGTAAGGATCAGCATTTACACACAACTCAAAGAATTTTTATTTTCAGTGACGGTCTTTTAGCCCAATTCAAGTTGAAGAAAAGTGGTGTCGTGAAAATCGCAGAAGATTTTTTTTCAGAAACTCCGGGGTGCCTGGAGGTCGCGGTGCACCACGCGACAGTTGTATTCGAAAACTGAGTCACTCAGATCACACGAGTACCCAAGCATGCTTGAAACTCATTCAAATGCAAGTGCCTCTATCTCTTTTCTTGATTGTTTCCCACTCATTCCTTTTGGTTTGGGGAACATGTCAAAATCCCATGCCCAGAGAACTTCAAGTAGAGTTCGAGGAAATGCTCAGTGGACACCCCAGGTAGGGTAAGGATCAGCATTTCCACACTACTCAGAGAATATTTATTTTCAGGGATGGATTTTTAGCCCAATTCAAGTTGATGAAAAGTGGTTTCGTGAAAATTGCAGAAAATTTTTTTTGAGAAACTCCGGGGTGCCTTAAGGTCGTGATGCACCACGCGACAGTTGTATTCCAAAACTGAGTCACTCAGATCACACGAGTACCCAAGCATGCTTGAAACTCATTCAAATGCAAGTGCCTCTATCTCTTTTCTTGATTGTTTCCCACTCATTCCTTTTGGTTTGGGAAACATGTCAAAATCCCATGCCGAGAGAACTTCAGGTAGAGTTCGGAGAAATGCTCAGTGGACAACCCAGGCAGGGTAAGGATCAGCATTTACACACAACTCAGAGAATTTTTATTTTCAGGGATGGATTTTTAGCCCAATTCAAGTTGAAGAAAAGTGGTTTCGTGAAAATCGCAGAAAATTTTTTTTCAGAAACTCCGGGGTGCCTTGAGGTCGCTATGCACCACGCGACAGTTGTATTTTAAAACTGAGTCACTCAGATCACACGAGTACCCAAGCATGCTTGAAACTCATTCAAATGCAAGTGCTTCTATCTGTTGTCTTGATTGTTTCCCACTCATTCCTTTTGGTCTGGGTAACATGTCAAAATCCCAAGCCCAGAGAACTTCAAGTAGAGTTCGTGGAAATCCTCAGTGGACACCACAGTTAGGGTAAGGATCAGCATTTACACACAACTCAAAGAATTTTTATTTTCAGGGATGGATTTTTAGCTCAATTCAAGTTGAAGAAAAGTGGTTTCGTGAAAATCGCAGAAAATTTTTTTTCAGAAACTCCGGGGTGCCTGGAGGTCGCGGTGCACCACGCGACAGTTGTATTCGAAAACTGAGTCACTCAGATCACACGAGTACCCAAGCATGCTTGAAACTCATTCAAATGCAAGTGCTTCTATCTGTTGTCTTGATTGTTTCCCACTCATTCCTTTTGGTTTGGGTAACATGTCAAAATCCCATGCCCAGAGAACTTCAAGTAGAGTTCGAGGAAATGCTCAGTGGACACCCCAGGTAGGGTAAGGATCAGCATTTCCACACTACTCAGAGAATATTTATTTTCAGGGATGGATTTTTAGCCCAATTCAAGTTGATGAAAAGTGGTTTCGTGAAAATTGCAGAAAATTTTTTTTCAGAAACTCCGGGGTGCCTTGAGGTCGTGATGCACCACGCGACAGTTGTATTCCAAAACTGAGTCACTCAGATCACACGAGTACCCAAGCATGCTTGAAACTCATTCAAATGCAAGTGCCTCTATCTCTTTTCTTGATTGTTTCCCACTCATTCCTTTTGGTTTGGGGAACATGTCAAAATCCCATGCCCAGAGAACTTCAGGTAGAGTTCGGGGAAATGCTCAGTGGACAACCCAGGCAGGGTAAGGATCAGCATTTACACACAACTCAGAGAATTTTTATTTTCAGGGATGGATTTTTAGTCCAATTCAAGTTGAAGAAAAGTGGTTTCGTGAAAATCGCAGAAAATTTTTTTTCAGAAACTCCGGGGTGCCTTGAGGTCGCTATGCACCACGCAACAGTTGTATTTTAAAACTGAGTCACTCAGATCACACGAGTACCCAAGCATGCTTGAAACTCATTCAAATGCAAGTGCCTCTATCTCTTTTCTTGATTGTTTCCCACTCATTCCTTTTGGATTGGGGAACATGTCAAAATCCCATGCCCAGAGAACTTCAGGTAGAGTTCGGGGAAATGCTCAGTGGACAACCCAGGCAGGGTAAGGATCAGCATTTACACACAACTCAGTGAATTTTTATTTTCAGGGATGGATTTTTAGCCCAATTCAAGTTGAAGAAAAGTGGTTTCGTGAAAATCGCAGAAAATTTTTTTTCAGAAACTCCGGGGTTCCTTGAGGTCGCTATGCACCACGCGACAGTTGTATTTTAAAACTGAGTCACTCAGATCACACGAGTACCCAAGCATGCTTGAAACTCATTCAAATGCAAGTGCTTCTATCTGTTGTCTTGATTGTTTCCCACTCATTCCTTTTGGTCTGGGTAACATGTCAAAATCCCAAGCCCAGAGAACTTCAAGTAGAGTTCGTGCAAATCCTCAGTGGACACCCCAGGTAGGGTAAGGATCAGCATTTACACACAACTCAAAGAATTTTTATTTTCAGATATGGATTTTTAGCCCAATTCAAGTTGAAGAAAAGTGGTTTCGTGAAAATCGCAGAAAATTTTTTTTCAGAAACTCCGGGGTTCCTTGAGGTCGCTATGCACCACGCGACAGTTGTATTTTAAAACTGAGTCACTCAGATCACACGAGTACCCAAGCATGCTTGAAACTCATTCAAATGCAAGTGCTTCTAACTGTTGTCTTGATTGTTTCCCACTCATTCCTTTTGGTCTGGGTAACATGTCAAAATCCCAAGCCCAGAGAACTTCAAGTAGAGTTCGTGCAAATCCTCAGTGGACACCCCAGGTAGGGTAAGGATCAGCATTTACACACAACTCAAAGAATTTTTATTTTCAGATATGGATTTTTAGCCCAATTCAAGTTGAAGAAAAGTGGTTTCGTGAAAATCGCAGAAAATTTTTTTTCAGAAACTCCGGGGTGCCTGGAGGTCGCGGTGCACTACGTGACAGTTGTATTCGAAAACTGAGTCACTCAGATCACACGAGTACCCAAGCATGCTTGAAACTCATTCAAATGCAAGTGCTTCTATCTGTTGTCTTGATTATTTCCCACTCATTCCTTTTGGTTTGGGTAACATGTCAAAATCCCATGCCCAGAGAACTTCAAGTAGAGTTCGAGGAAATGCTCAGTGGACACCCCAGGTAGGGTAAGGATCAGCATTTCCACACTACTCAGAGAATATTTATTTTCAGGGATGGATTTTTAGCCCAATTCAAGTTGATGAAAAGTGGTTTCGTGAAAATTGCAGAAATTTTTTTTTGAGAAACTCCGGGGTGCCTTAAGGTCGTGATGCACCACGCGACAGTTGTATTCCAAAACTGAGTCACTCAGATCACACGAGTACCCAAGCATGCTTGAAACTCATTCAAATGCAAGTGCCTCTATCTCTTTTCTTGATTGTTTCCCACTCATTCCTTTTGGTTTGGGAAACATGTCAAAATCCCATGCCGAGAGAACTTCAGGTAGAGTTCGGGGAAATGCTCAGTGGACAACCCAGGCAGGGTAAGGATCAGCATTTACACACAACTCAGAGAATTTTTATTTTCAGGGATGGATTTTTAGCCCAATTCAAGTTGAAGAAAAGTGGTTTCGTGAAAATCGCAGAAAATTTTTTTTCAGAAACTCCGGGGTGCCTTGAGGTCGCTATGCACCACGCGACAGTTGTATTTTAAAACTGAGTCACTCAGATCACACGAGTACCCAAGCATGCTTGAAACTCAATCAAATGCAAGTGCTTCTATCTGTTGTCTTGATTGTTTCCCACTCATTCCTTTTGGTCTGGGTAACATGTCAAAATCCCAAGCCCAGAGAACTTCAAGTAGAGTTCGTGGAAATCCTCAGTGGACACCACAGTTAGGGTAAGGATCAGCATTTACACACAACTCAAAGAATTTTTATTTTCAGGGATGGATTTTTAGCTCAATTCAAGTTGAAGAAAAGTGGTTTCGTGAAAATCGCAGAAAATTTTTTTTCAGAAACTCCGGCGTGCCTGGAGGTCGCGGTGCACCACGCGACAGTTGTATTCGAAAACTGAGTCACTCAGATCACACGAGTACCCAAGCATGCTTGAAACTCATTCAAATGCAAGTGCTTCTATCTGTTGTCTTGATTGTTTCCCACTCATTCCTTTTGGTTTGGGTAACATGTCAAAATCCCATGCCCAGAGAACTTCAAGTAGAGTTCGAGGAAATGCTCAGTGGACACCCCAGGCAGGGTAAGGATCAGCATTTCCACACTACTCAGAGAATATTTATTTTCAGGGATGGATTTTTAGCCCAATTCAAGTTGATGAAAAGTGGTTTCGTGAAAATTGCAGAAAATTTTTTTTCAGAAACTCCGGGGTGCCTTGAGGTCGTGATGCACCACGCGACAGTTGTATTCCAAAACTGAGTCACTCAGATCACACGAGTACCCAAGCATGCTTGAAACTCATTCAAATGCAAGTGCCTCTATCTCTTTTCTTGATTGTTTCCCACTCATTCCTTTTGGTTTGGGGAACATGTCAAAATCCCATGCCCAGAGAACTTCAGGTAGAGTTCGGGGAAATGCTCAGTGGACAACCCAGGCAGGGTAAGGATCAGCATTTACACACAACTCAGAGAATTTTTATTTTCAGGGATGGATTTTTAGTCCAATTCAAGTTGAAGAAAAGTGGTTTCGTGAAAATCGCAGAAAATTTTTTTTCAGAAACTCCGGGGTGCCTTGAGGTCGCTATGCACCACGCAACAGTTGTATTTTAAAACTGAGTCACTCAGATCACACGAGTACCCAAGCATGCTTGAAACTCATTCAAATGCAAGTGCCTCTATCTCTTTTCTTGATTGTTTCCCACTCATTCCTTTTGGATTGGGGAACATGTCAAAATCCCATGCCCAGAGAACTTCAGGTAGAGTTCGGGGAAATGCTCAGTGGACAACCCAGGCAGGGTAAGGATCAGCATTTACACACAACTCAAAGAATTTTTATTTTCAGATATGGATATTTAGCCCAATTCAAGTTGAAGAAAAGTGGTTTCGTGAAAATCGCAGAAAATTTTTTTTCAGAAACTCCGGGGTTCCTTGAGGTCGCTATGCACCACGCGACAGTTGTATTTTAAAACTGAGTCACTCAGATCACACGAGTACCCAAGCATGCTTGAAACTCATTCAAATGCAAGTGCTTCTAACTGTTGTCTTGATTGTTTCCCACTCATTCCTTTTGGTCTGGGTAACATGTCAAAATCCCAAGCCCAGAGAACTTCAAGTAGAGTTCGTGCAAATCCTCAGTGGACACCCCAGGTAGGGTAAGGATCAGCATTTACACACAACTCAAAGAATTTTTATTTTCAGATATGGATTTTTAGCCCAATTCAAGTTGAAGAAAAGTGGTTTCGTGAAAATCGCAGAAAATTTTTTTTCAGAAACTCCGGGGTGCCTGGAGGTCGCGGTGCACTACGTGACAGTTGTATTCGAAAACTGAGTCACTCAGATCACACGAGTACCCAAGCATGCTTGAAACTCATTCAAATGCAAGTGCTTCTATCTGTTGTCTTGATTATTTCCCACTCATTCCTTTTGGTTTGGGTAACATGTCAAAATCCCATGCCCAGAGAACTTCAAGTAGAGTTCGAGGAAATGCTCAGTGGACACCCCAGGTAGGGTAAGGATCAGCATTTCCACACTACTCAGAGAATATTTATTTTCAGGGATGGATTTTTAGCCCAATTCAAGTTGATGAAAAGTGGTTTCGTGAAAATTGCAGAAAATTTTTTTTCAGAAACTCCGGGGTGCCTTGAGGTCGTGATGCACCACGCGACAGTTGTATTCCAAAACTGAGTCACTCAGATCACACGAGTACCCAAGCATGCTTGAAACTCATTCAAATGCAAGTGCCTCTATCTCTTTTCTTGATTGTTTCCCACTCATTCCTTTTGGTTTGGGGAACATGTCAAAATCCCATGCCCAGAGAACTTCAGGTAGAGTTCGGGGAAATGCTCAGTGGACAACCCAGGCAGGGTAAGGATCAGCATTTACACACAACTCAGTGAATTTTTATTTTCAGGGATGGATTTTTAGCCCAATTCAAGTTGAAGAAAAGTGGTTTCGTGAAAATCGCAGAAAATTTTTTTTCAGAAACTCCGGGGTTTCTGGAGGTCGCGGTGCACCACGTGACAGTTGTATTCGAAAACTGAGTTACTCAGATCACACGAGTACCCAAGCATGCTTGAAACTCATTCAAATGCAAGTGCCTCTATCTCTTTTCTTGATTGTTTCCCACTCATTCCTTTTGGACTGGGGAACATGTCAAAATCCCATGCCCAGAGAACTTCAGGTAGAATTCGGGGAAATGCTCAGTGGACAACCCAGGCAGGGTAAGGATCAGCATTTACACACAACTCAGAGAATTTTTATTTTCAGGGATGGATTTTTAGCTCAATTCAAGTTGAAGAAAAGTGGTTTCGTGAAAATCGCAGAAAATTTTTTTTCAGAAACTCCGGGGTGCCTTGAGGTCGCTATGCACCACGCGACAGTTGTATTTTAAAACTGAGTCACTCAGATCACACGAGTACCCAAGCATGCTTGAAACTCATTCAAATGCAAGTGCTTCTATCTGTTGTCTTGATTGTTTCCCACTCATTCCTTTTGGTTTGGGGAACATGTCAAAATCCCATGCCCAGAGAACTTCAAGTAGATTTCGAGGAAATGCTCAGTGGACACCCCAGGTAGGGTAAGGATCAGCATTTCCACACTACTCAGAGAATATTTATTTTCAGGGATGGATTTTTAGCCCAATTCAAGTTGATGAAAAGTGGTTTCGTGAAAATCGCAGAAAATGTTTTTTGAGAAACTCCGGGGTGCCTTGAGGTCGTGATGCACCACGCGACAGTTGTATTCCAAAACTGAGTCACTCAGATCACACGAGTACCCAAGCATGCTTGAAACTCATTCAAATGCAAGTGCCTCTATCTCTTTTCTTGATTGTTTCCCATTCATTCCTTTTGGTTTGGGGAACATGTCAAAATCCCATGCCCTGAGAACTTCAGGTAGAGTTCGGGGAAATGCTCAGTGGACAACCCAGGCAGGGTAAGGATCAGCATTTACACACAACTCAAAGAATTTTTATTTTCAGTGACGGATTTTTAGCCCAATTCAAGTTGAAGAAAAGTGGTTTCGTGAAAATCGCAGAAGATTTTTTTTCAGAAACTCCGGGTTGCCTGGAGGTCGCGGTGCACCACGCGACAGTTGTATTCGAAAACTGAGTCACTCAGATCACACGAGTACCCAAGCATGCTTGAAACTCATTCAAATGCAAGTGCCTCTATCTCTTTTCTTGATTGTTTCCCACTCATTCCTTTTGGTTTGGGGAACATGTCAAAATCCCATGCCCAGAGAACTTCAAGTAGAGTTCGAGGAAATGCTCAGTGGACACCCCAGGTAGGGTAAGGATCAGCATTTCCACACTACTCAGAGAATATTTATTTTCAGGGATGGATTTTTAGCCCAATTCAAGTTGATGAAAAGTGGTTTCGTGAAAATTGCAGAAAATTTTTTTTGAGAAACTCCGGGGTGCCTTAAGGTCATGATGCACCACGCGACAGTTGTATTCCAAAACTGAGTCACTCAGATCACACGAGTACCCAAGCATGCTTGAAACTCATTCAAATGCAAGTGCCTCTATCTCTTTTCTTGATTGTTTCCCACTCATTCCTTTTGGTTTGGGAAACATGTCAAAATCCCATGCCCAGAGAACTTCAGGTAGAGTTCGGGGAAATGCTCAGTGGACAACCCAGGCAGGGTAAGGATCAGCATTTACACACAACTCAGAGAATTTTTATTTTCAGGGATGGATTTTTAGCCCAATTCAAGTTGAAGAAAAGTGGTTTCGTGAAAATCGCAGAAAATTTTTTTTCAGAAACTCCGGGGTGCCTTGAGGTCGCTATGCACCACGCGACAGTTGTATTTTAAAACTGAGTCACTCAGATCACACGAGTACCCAAGCATGCTTGAAACTCAATCAAATGCAAGTGCTTCTATCTGTTGTCTTGATTGTTTCCCACTCATTCCTTTTGGTCTGGGTAACATGTCAAAATCCCAAGCCCAGAGAACTTCAAGTAGAGTTCGTGGAAATCCTCAGTGGACACCACAGTTAGGGTAAGGATCAGCATTTACACACAACTCAAAGAATTTTTATTTTCAGGGATGGATTTTTAGCTCAATTCAAGTTGAAGAAAAGTGGTTTCGTGAAAATCGCAGAAAATTTTTTTTCAGAAACTCCGGGGTGCCTGGAGGTCGCGGTGCACCACGCGACAGTTGTATTCGAAAACTGAGTCACTCAGATCACACGAGTACCCAAGCATGCTTGAAACTCATTCAAATGCAAGTGCTTCTATCTGTTGTCTTGATTGTTTCCCACTCATTCCTTTTGGTTTGGGTAACATGTCAAAATCCCATGCCCAGAGAACTTCAAGTAGAGTTCGAGGAAATGCTCAGTGGACACCCCAGGCAGGGTAAGGATCAGCATTTCCACACTACTCAGAGAATATTTATTTTCAGGGATGGATTTTTAGCCCAATTCAAGTTGATGAAAAGTGGTTTCGTGAAAATTGCAGAAAATTTTTTTTCAGAAACTCCGGGGTGCCTTGAGGTCGTGATGCACCACGCGACAGTTGTATTCCAAAACTGAGTCACTCAGATCACACGAGTACCCAAGCATGCTTGAAACTCATTCAAATGCAAGTGCCTCTATCTCTTTTCTTGATTGTTTCCCACTCATTCCTTTTGGTTTGGGGAACATGTCAAAATCCCATGCCCAGAGAACTTCAGGTAGAGTTCGGGGAAATGCTCAGTGGACAACCCAGGCAGGGTAAGGATCAGCATTTACACACAACTCAGAGAATTTTTATTTTCAGGGATGGATTTTTAGTCCAATTCAAGTTGAAGAAAAGTGGTTTCGTGAAAATCGCAGAAAATTTTTTTTCAGAAACTCCGGGGTGCCTTGAGGTCGCTATGCACCACGCAACAGTTGTATTTTAAAACTGAGTCACTCAGATCACACGAGTACCCAAGCATGCTTGAAACTCATTCAAATGCAAGTGCCTCTATCTCTTTTCTTGATTGTTTCCCACTCATTCCTTTTGGATTGGGGAACATGTCAAAATCCCATGCCCAGAGAACTTCAGGTAGAGTTCGGGGAAATGCTCAGTGGACAACCCAGGCAGGGTAAGGATCAGCATTTACACACAACTCAAAGAATTTTTATTTTCAGATATGGATTTTTAGCCCAATTCAAGTTGAAGAAAAGTGGTTTCGTGAAAATCGCAGAAAATTTTTTTTCAGAAACTCCGGGGTTCCTTGAGGTCGCTATGTACCACGCGACAGTTGTATTTTAAAACTGAGTCACTCAGATCACACGAGTACCCAAGCATGCTTGAAACTCATTCAAATGCAAGTGCTTCTAACTGTTGTCTTGATTGTTTCCCACTCATTCCTTTTGGTCTGGGTAACATGTCAAAATCCCAAGCCCAGAGAACTTCAAGTAGAGTTCGTGCAAATCCTCAGTGGACACCCCAGGTAGGGTAAGGATCAGCATTTACACACAACTCAAAGAATTTTTATTTTCAGATATGGATTTTTAGCCCAATTCAAGTTGAAGAAAAGTGGTTTCGTGAAAATCGCAGAAAATTTTTTTTCAGAAACTCCGGGGTGCCTGGAGGTCGCGGTGCACTACGTGACAGTTGTATTCGAAAACTGAGTCACTCAGATCACACGAGTACCCAAGCATGCTTGAAACTCATTCAAATGCAAGTGCTTCTATCTGTTGTCTTGATTATTTCCCACTCATTCCTTTTGGTTTGGGTAACATGTCAAAATCCCATGCCCAGAGAACTTCAAGTAGAGTTCGAGGAAATGCTCAGTGGACACCCCAGGTAGGGTAAGGATCAGCATTTCCACACTACTCAGAGAATATTTATTTTCAGGGATGGATTTTTAGCCCAATTCAAGTTGATGAAAAGTGGTTTCGTGAAAATTGCAGAAAATTTTTTTTCAGAAACTCCGGGGTGCCTTGAGGTCGTGATGCACCACGCGACAGTTGTATTCCAAAACTGAGTCACTCAGATCACACGAGTACCCAAGCATGCTTGAAACTCATTCAAATGCAAGTGCCTCTATCTCTTTTCTTGATTGTTTCCCACTCATTCCTTTTGGTTTGGGGAACATGTCAAAATCCCATGCCCAGAGAACTTCAGGTAGAGTTCGGGGAAATGCTCAGTGGACAACCCAGGCAGGGTAAGGATCAGCATTTACACACAACTCAGTGAATTTTTATTTTCAGGGATGGATTTTTAGCCCAATTCAAGTTGAAGAAAAGTGGTTTCGTGAAAATCGCAGAAAATTTTTTTTCAGAAACTCCGGGGTTTCTGGAGGTCGCGGTGCACCACGTGACAGTTGTATTCGAAAACTGAGTTACTCAGATCACACGAGTACCCAAGCATGCTTGAAACTCATTCAAATGCAAGTGCCTCTATCTCTTTTCTTGATTGTTTCCCACTCATTCCTTTTGGACTGGGGAACATGTCAAAATCCCATGCCCAGAGAACTTCAGGTAGAATTCGGGGAAATGCTCAGTGGACAACCCAGGCAGGGTAAGGATCAGCATTTACACACAACTCAGAGAATTTTTATTTTCAGGGATGGATTTTTAGCTCAATTCAAGTTGAAGAAAAGTGGTTTCGTGAAAATCGCAGAAAATTTTTTTTCAGAAACTCCGGGGTGCCTTGAGGTCGCTATGCACCACGCGACAGTTGTATTTTAAAACTGAGTCACTCAGATCACACGAGTACCCAAGCATGCTTGAAACTCATTCAAATGCAAGTGCTTCTATCTGTTGTCTTGATTGTTTCCCACTCATTCCTTTTGGTTTGGGGAACATGTCAAAATCCCATGCCCAGAGAACTTCAAGTAGATTTCGAGGAAATGCTCAGTGGACACCCCAGGTAGGGTAAGGATCAGCATTTCCACACTACTCAGAGAATATTTATTTTCAGGGATGGATTTTTAGCCCAATTCAAGTTGATGAAAAGTGGTTTCGTGAAAATCGCAGAAAATGTTTTTTGAGAAACTCCGGGGTGCCTTGAGGTCGTGATGCACCACGCGACAGTTGTATTCCAAAACTGAGTCACTCAGATCACACGAGTACCCAAGCATGCTTGAAACTCATTCAAATGCAAGTGCCTCTATCTCTTTTCTTGATTGTTTCCCATTCATTCCTTTTGGTTTGGGGAACATGTCAAAATCCCATGCCCTGAGAACTTCAGGTAGAGTTCGGGGAAATGCTCAGTGGACAACCCAGGCAGGGTAAGGATCAGCATTTACACACAACTCAAAGAATTTTTATTTTCAGTGACGGATTTTTAGCCCAATTCAAGTTGAAGAAAAGTGGTTTCGTGAAAATCGCAGAAGATTTTTTTTCAGAAACTCCGGGTTGCCTGGAGGTCGCGGTGCACCACGCGACAGTTGTATTCGAAAACTGAGTCACTCAGATCACACGAGTACCCAAGCATGCTTGAAACTCATTCAAATGCAAGTGCCTCTATCTCTTTTCTTGATTGTTTCCCACTCATTCCTTTTGGTTTGGGGAACATGTCAAAATCCCATGCCCAGAGAACTTCAAGTAGAGTTCGAGGAAATGCTCAGTGGACACCCCAGGTAGGGTAAGGATCAGCATTTCCACACTACTCAGAGAATATTTATTTTCAGGGATGGATTTTTAGCCCAATTCAAGTTGATGAAAAGTGGTTTCGTGAAAATTGCAGAAAATTTTTTTTGAGAAACTCCGGGGTGCCTTAAGGTCATGATGCACCACGCGACAGTTGTATTCCAAAACTGAGTCACTCAGATCACACGAGTACCCAAGCATGCTTGAAACTCATTCAAATGCAAGTGCCTCTATCTCTTTTCTTGATTGTTTCCCACTCATTCCTTTTGGTTTGGGAAACATGTCAAAATCCCATGCCCAGAGAACTTCAGGTAGAGTTCGGGGAAATGCTCAGTGGACAACCCAGGCAGGGTAAGGATCAGCATTTACACACAACTCAGAGAATTTTTATTTTCAGGGATGGATTTTTAGCCCAATTCAAGTTGAAGAAAAGTGGTTTCGTGAAAATCGCAGAAAATTTTTTTTCAGAAACTCCGGGGTGCCTTGAGGTCGCTATGCACCACGCGACAGTTGTATTTTAAAACTGAGTCACTCAGATCACACGAGTACCCAAGCATGCTTGAAACTCAATCAAATGCAAGTGCTTCTATCTGTTGTCTTGATTGTTTCCCACTCATTCCTTTTGGTCTGGGTAACATGTCAAAATCCCAAGCCCAGAGAACTTCAAGTAGAGTTCGTGGAAATCCTCAGTGGACACCACAGTTAGGGTAAGGATCAGCATTTACACACAACTCAAAGAATTTTTATTTTCAGGGATGGATTTTTAGCTCAATTCAAGTTGAAGAAAAGTGGTTTCGTGAAAATCGCAGAAAATTTTTTTTCAGAAACTCCGGGGTGCCTGGAGGTCGCGGTGCACCACGCGACAGTTGTATTCGAAAACTGAGTCACTCAGATCACACGAGTACCCAAGCATGCTTGAAACTCATTCAAATGCAAGTGCTTCTATCTGTTGTCTTGATTGTTTCCCACTCATTCCTTTTGGTTTGGGTAACATGTCAAAATCCCATGCCCAGAGAACTTCAAGTAGAGTTCGAGGAAATGCTCAGTGGACACCCCAGGTAGGGTAAGGATCAGCATTTCCACACTACTCAGAGAATATTTATTTTCAGGGATGGATTTTTAGCCCAATTCAAGTTGATGAAAAGTGGTTTCGTGAAAATTGCAGAAAATTTTTTTTCAGAAACTCCGGGGTGCCTTGAGGTCGTGATGCACCACGCGACAGTTGTATTCCAAAACTGAGTCACTCAGATCACACGAGTACCCAAGCATGCTTGAAACTCATTCAAATGCAAGTGCCTCTATCTCTTTTCTTGATTGTTTCCCACTCATTCCTTTTGGTTTGGGGAACATGTCAAAATCCCATGCCCAGAGAACTTCAGGTAGAGTTCGGGGAAATGCTCAGTGGACAACCCAGGCAGGGTAAGGATCAGCATTTACACACAACTCAGAGAATTTTTATTTTCAGGGATGGATTTTTAGCCCAATTCAAGTTGAAGAAAAGTGGTTTCGTGAAAATCGCAGAAAATTTTTTTTCAGAAACTCCGGGGTGCCTTGAGGTCGCTATGCACCACGCAACAGTTGTATTTTAAAACTGAGTCACTCAGATCACACGAGTACCCAAGCATGCTTGAAACTCATTCAAATGCAAGTGCCTCTATCTCTTTTCTTGATTGTTTCCCACTCATTCCTTTTGGATTGGGGAACATGTCAAAATCCCATGCCCAGAGAACTTCAGGTAGAGTTCGGGGAAATGCTCAGTGGACAACCCAGGCAGGGTAAGGATCAGCATTTACACACAACTCAGTGAATTTTTATTTTCAGGGATGGATTTTTAGCCCAATTCAAGTTGAAGAAAAGTGGTTTCGTGAAAATCGCAGAAAATTTTTTTTCAGAAACTCCGGGGTTTCTGGAGTTCGCGGTGCACCACGTGACAGTTGTATTCGAAAACTGAGTTACTCAGATCACACGAGTACCCAAGCATGCTTGAAACTCATTCAAATGCAAGTGCCTCTATCTCTTTTCTTGATTGTTTCCCACTCATTCCTTTTGGATTGGGGAACATGTCAAAATCCCATGCCCAGAGAACTTCAGGTAGAATTCGGGGAAATGCTCAGTGGACAACCCAGGCAGGGTAAGGATCAGCATTTACACACAACTCAGAGAATTTTTATTTTCAGGGATGGATTTTTAGCTCAATTCAAGTTGAAGAAAAGTGGTTTCGTGAAAATCGCAGAAAATTTTTTTTCAGAAACTCCGGGGTGCCTTGAGGTCGCTATGCACCACGCGACAGTTGTATTTTAAAACTGAGTCACTCAGATCACACGAGTACCCAAGCATGCTTGAAACTCATTCAAATGCAAGTGCTTCTATCTGTTGTCTTGATTGTTTCCCACTCATTCCTTTTGGTTTGGGGAACATGTCAAAATCCCATGCCCAGAGAACTTCAAGTAGATTTCGAGGAAATGCTCAGTGGACAACCCAGGCAGGGTAAGGATCAGCATTTCCACACTACTCAGAGAATATTTATTTTCAGGGATGGATTTTTAGCCCAATTCAAGTTGATGAAAAGTGGTTTCGTGAAAATCGCAGAAAATGTTTTTTGAGAAACTCCGGGGTGCCTTGAGGTCGTGATGCACCACGCGACAGTTGTATTCCAAAACTGAGTCACTCAGATCACACGAGTACCCAAGCATGCTTGAAACTCATTCAAATGCAAGTGCCTCTATCTCTTTTCATGATTGTTTCCCACTCATTCCTTTTGGTTTGGGGAACATGTCAAAATCCCATGCCCAGAGAACTTCAGGTAGAGTTCGGGGAAATGCTCAGTGGACAACCCAGGCAGGGTAAGGATCAGCATTTACACACAACTCAAAGAATTTTTATTTTCAGTGACGGATTTTTAGCCCAATTCAAGTTGAAGAAAAGTGGTTTCGTGAAAATCGCAGAAGATTTTTTTTCAGAAACTCCGGGGTGCCTGGAGGTCGCGGTGCACCACGCGACAGTTGTATTCGAAAACTGAGTCACTCAGATCACACGAGTACCCAAGCATGCTTGAAACTCATTCAAATGCAAGTGCCTCTATCTCTTTTCTTGATTGTTTCCCACTCATTCCTTTTGGTTTGGGAAACATGTCAAAATCCCATGCCGAGAGAACTTCAGGTAGAGTTCGGGGAAATGCTCAGTGGACAACCCAGGCAGGGTAAGGATCAGCATTTACACACAACTCAGAGAATT
The DNA here is from genome assembly GCF_055471065.1 of Atractosteus spatula. Lineage (NCBI taxonomy): Eukaryota > Metazoa > Chordata > Actinopteri > Semionotiformes > Lepisosteidae > Atractosteus > Atractosteus spatula. Next base: position 78,011,326 of record NC_142707.1, read on the forward strand.
TTTATTTTCAGGGATGGATTTTTAGCCCAATTCAAGTTGAAGAAAAGTGGTTTCGTGAAAATCGCAGAAAATTTTTTTTCAGAAACTCCGGGGTGCCTGGAGGTCGCGGTGCACCACGCGACAGTTGTATTCGAAAACTGAGTCACTCAGATCACACGAGTACCCAAGCATGCTTGAAACTCATTCAAATGCAAGTGCTTCTATCTGTTGTCTTGATTGTTTCCCACTCATTCCTTTTGGTTTGGGTAACATGTCAAAATCCCATGCCCAGAGAACTTCAAGTAGAGTTCGAGGAAATGCTCAGTGGACACCCCAGGTAGGGTAAGGATCAGCATTTCCACACTACTCAGAGAATATTTATTTTCAGGGATGGATTTTTAGCCCAATTCAAGTTGATGAAAAGTGGTTTCGTGAAAATTGCAGAAAATTTTTTTTCATAAACTCCGGGATGCCTTGAGGTCGCTATGCACCACGCAACAGTTGTATTTTAAAACTGAGTCACTCAGATCACACGAGTACCCAAGCATGCTTGAAATTCATTCAAATGCAAGTGCCTCTATCTCTTTTCTTGATTGTTTCCCACTCATTCCTTTTGGATTGGGGAACATGTCAAAATCCCATGCCCAGAGAACTTCAGGTAGAGTTCGGGGAAATGCTCAGTGGACAACCCAGGCAGGGTAAGGATCAGCATTTACACACAACTCAGAGAATTTTTATTTTCAGGGATGGATTTTTAGCCCAATTCAAGTTGAAGAAACGTGGTTTCGTGAAAATCGTAGAAAATTTTTTTTCAGAAACTCCGGGGTGCCTTGAGGTCCCTATGCACCACGCGACAGTTGTATTTTAAAACTGAGTCACTCAGATCACACGAGTACCCAAGCATGCTTGAAACTCATTCAAATGCAAGTGCTTCTATCTGTTGTCTTGATTGTTTCCCACTCATTCCTTTTGGTTTGGGTAACATGTCAAAATCCCATGCCCAGAGAACTTCAAGTAGAGTTCGAGGAAATGCTCAGTGGACACCCCAGGTAGGGTAAGGATCAGCATTTCCACACTACTCAGAGAATATTTATTTTCAGGGATGGATTTTTAGGCCAATTCAAGTTGATGAAAAGTGGTTTCGTGAAAATTGCAGAAAATTTTTTTTGAGAAACTCCGGGGTGCCTTGAGGTCGTGATGCACCACGCGACAGTTGTATTCCAAAACTGAGTCACTCAGATCACAAGAGTACCCAAGCATGCTTGAAACTCATTCAAATGCAAGTGCCTCTATCTCTTTTCTTGATTGTTTCCCACTCATTCCTTTTGGTTTGGGGAACATGTCAAAATCCCATGCCCAGAGAACTTCAGGTAGAGTTCGGGGAAATGCTCAGTGGACAACCCAGGCAGGGTAAGGATCAGCATTTACACACAACTCAAAGAATTTTTATTTTCAGTGACGGATTTTTAGCCCAATTCAAGTTGAAGAAAAGTGGTTTCGTGAAAATCGCAGAAGATTTTTTTTCAGAAACTCCGGGGTGCCTGGAGGTCGCGGTGCACCACGCGTCAGTTGTATTCGAAAACTGAGTCACTCAGATCACACGAGTACCCAAGCATGCTTGAAACTCATTCAAATGCAAGTGCTTCTATCTGTTGTCTTGATTGTTTCCCACTCATTCCTTTTGGTTTGGGTAACATGTCAAAATCCCATGCCCAGAGAACTTCAAGTAGAGTTCGAGGAAATGCTCAGTGGACACCCCAGGTAGGGTAAGGATCAGCATTTCTACACTACTCAGAGAATATTTATTTTCAGGGATGGATTTTTAGCCCAATTCAAGTTGATGAAAAGTGGTTTCGTGAAAATTGCAGAAAATTTTTTTTCAGAAACTCCGGGGTGCCTTGAGGTCGTGATGCACCACGCGACAGTTGTATTCCAAAACTGAGTCACTCAGATCACACGAGTACCCAAGCATGCTTGAAACTCATTCAAATGCAAGTGCCTCTATCTCTTTTCTTGATTGTTTCCCACTCATTCCTTTTGGTTTGGGGAACATGTCAAAATCCCATGCCCAGAGAACTTCAGGTAGAGTTCGGGGAAATGCTCAGTGGACAACCCAGGCAGGGTAAGGATCAGCATTTACACACAACTCAGAGAATTTTTATTTTCAGTGATGGATTTTTAGCCCAATTCAAGTTGAAGAAAAGTGGTTTCGTGAAAATCGCAGAAATTTTTTTTTCAGAAACTCCGGGGTGCCTGGAGGTCGCGGTGCACCACGTGACAGTTGTATTCGAAATCTGAGTTACTCAGATCACACGAGTATCCAAGCATGCTTGAAACTCATTCAAATGCAAGTGCCTCTATCTCTTTTCTTGATTGTTTCCCACTCATTCCTTTTGGATTGGGGAACATGTCAAAATCCCATGCCCAGAGAACTTCAAGTAGAGTTCGAGGAAATGCTCAGTGGACACCCCAGGTAGGGTAAGGATCAGCATTTCCACACTACTCAGAGAATATTTATTTTCAGGGATGGATTTTTAGGCCAATTCAAGTTGATGAAAAGTGGTTTCGTGAAAATTGCAGAAAATTTTTTTTGAGAAACTCCGGGGTGCTTTGAGGTCGTGATGCACCACGCGACAGTTGTATTCCAAAACTGAGTCACTCAGATCACACGAGTACCCAAGCATGCTTGAAACTCATTCAAATGCAAGTGCCTCTATCTCTTTTCTTGATTGTTTCCCACTCATTCCTTTTGGTTTGGGGAACATGTCAAAATCCCATGCCCAGAGAACTTCAGGTAGAGTTCGGGGAAATGCTCAGTGGACAACCCAGGCAGGGTAAGGATCAGCATTTACACACTACTCAGAGAATTTTTATTTTCAGTGATGGATTTTTAGCCCAATTCAAGTTGAAGAAAAGTGGTTTCGTGAAAATCGCAGAAAATTTTTTTTCAGAAACTCCGGGGTGCCTTGAGGTCGCTATGCACCACGCGACAGTTGTATTTTAAAACTGAGTCACTCAGATCACACGAGTACCCAAGCATGCTTGAAACTCATTCAAATGCAAGTGCTTCTATCTGTTGTCTTGATTGTTTCCCACTCATTCCTTTTGGTTTGGGTAACATGTCAAAATCCCATGCCCAGAGAACTTCAAGTAGAGTTCGAGGAAATGCTCAGTGGACACCCCAGGTAGGGAAGGATCAGCATTTCCACACTACTCAGAGAATATTTATTTTCAGGGATGGATTTTTAGCCCAAATCAAGTTGATGAAAAGTGGTTTCGTGAAAATTGCAGAAAATTTTTTTTCAGAAACTCCGGGGTGCCTTGAGGTCGTGATGCACCACGCGACAGTTGTATTCCAAAACTGAGTCACTCAGATCACACGAGTACCCAAGCATGCTTGAAACTCATTCAAATGCAAGTGCCTCTATCTCTTTTCTTGATTGTTTCCCACTCATTCCTTTTGGTTTGGGGAACATGTCAAAATCCCATGCCCAGAGAACTTCAGGTAGAGTTCGGGGAAATGCTCAGTGGACAACCCAGGCAGGGTAAGGATCAGCATTTACACACAACTCAGAGAATTTTTATTTTCAGGGATGGATTTTTAGCCCAATTCAAGTTGAAGAAAAGTGGTTTCGTGAAAATCGCAGAAAATTTTTTTTCAGAAACTCCGGGATGCCTTGAGGTCGCTATGCACCACGCAACAGTTGTATTTTAAAACTGAGTCACTCAGATCACACGAGTACCCAAGCATGCTTGAAACTCATTCAAATGCAAGTGCCTCTATCTCTTTTCTTGATTGTTTCCCACTCATTCCTTTTGGATTGGGGAACATGTCAAAATCCCATGCCCAGAGAACTTCAGGTAGAGTTCGGGGAAATGCTCAGTGGACAACCCAGGCAGGGTAAGGATCAGCATTTACACACAACTCAGAGAATTTTTATTTTCAGGGATGGATTTTTAGCCCAATTCAAGTTGAAGAAACGTGGTTTCGTGAAAATCGTAGAAAATTTTTTTTCAGAAACTCCGGGGTGCCTTGAGGTCCCTATGCACCACGCGACAGTTGTATTTTAAAACTGAGTCACTCAGATCACACGAGTACCCAAGCATGCTTGAAACTCATTCAAATGCAAGTGCTTCTATCTGTTGTCTTGATTGTTTCCCACTCATTCCTTTTGGTTTGGGTAACATGTCAAAATCCCATGCCCAGAGAACTTCAAGTAGAGTTCGAGGAAATGCTCAGTGGACACCCCAGGTAGGGTAAGGATCAGCATTTCCACACTACTCAGAGAATATTTATTTTCAGGGATGGATTTTTAGGCCAATTCAAGTTGATGAAAAGTGGTTTCGTGAAAATTGCAGAAAATTTTTTTTGAGAAACTCCGGGGTGCCTTGAGGTCGTGATGCACCACGCGACAGTTGTATTCCAAAACTGAGTCACTCAGATCACACGAGTACCCAAGCATGCTTGAAACTCATTCAAATGCAAGTGCCTCTATCTCTTTTCTTGATTGTTTCCCACTCATTCCTTTTGGTTTGGGGAACATGTCAAAATCCCATGCCCAGAGAACTTCAGGTAGAGTTCGGGGAAATGCTCAGTGGACAACCCAGGCAGGGTAAGGATCAGCATTTACACACAACTCAAAGAATTTTTATTTTCAGTGACGGATTTTTAGCCCAATTCAAGTTGAAGAAAAGTGGTTTCGTGAAAATCGCAGAAGATTTTTTTTCAGAAACTCCGGGGTGCCTGGAGGTCGCGGTGCACCACGCGTCAGTTGTATTCGAAAACTGAGTCACTCAGATCACACGAGTACCCAAGCATGCTTGAAACTCATTCAAATGCAAGTGCTTCTATCTGTTGTCTTGATTGTTTCCCACTCATTCCTTTTGGTTTGGGTAACATGTCAAAATCCCATGCCCAGAGAACTTCAAGTAGAGTTCGAGGAAATGCTCAGTGGACACCCCAGGTAGGGTAAGGATCAGCATTTCCACACTACTCAGAGAATATTTATTTTCAGGGATGGATTTTTAGCCCAATTCAAGTTGATGAAAAGTGGTTTCGTGAAAATTGCAGAAAATTTTTTTTCAGAAACTCCGGGGTGCCTTGAGGTCGTGATGCACCACGCGACAGTTGTATTCCAAAACTGAGTCACTCAGATCACACGAGTACCCAAGCATGCTTGAAACTCATTCAAATGCAAGTGCCTCTATATCTTTTCTTGATTGTTTCCCACTCATTCCTTTTGGTTTGGGGAACATGTCAAAATCCCATGCCCAGAGAACTTCAGGTAGAGTTCGGGGAAATGCTCAGTGGACAACCCAGGCAGGGTAAGGATCAGCATTTACACACAACTCAGAGAATTTTTATTTTCAGGGATGGATTTTTAGCCCAATTCAAGTTGAAGAAAAGTGGTTTCGTGAAAATCGCAGAAAATTTTTTTTCAGAAACTCCGGGGTGCCTTGAGGTCGCTATGCACAACGCAACAGTTGTATTTTAAAACTGAGTCACTGAGATCACACGAGTACCCAAGCATGATTGAAACTCATTCAAATGCAAGTGCCTCTATCTCTTTTCTTGATTGTTTCCCACTCATTCCTTTTGGATTGGGGAACATGTCAAAATCCCATGCCCAGAGAACTTCAGGTAGAGTTCGGGGAAATGCTCAGTGGACAACCCAGGCAGGGTAAGGATCAGCATTTACACACAACTCAGAGAATTTTTATTTTCAGTGATGGATTTTTAGCCCAATTCAAGTTGAAGAAAAGTGGTTTCGTGAAAATCGCAGAAATTTTTTTTTCAGAAACTCCGGGGTGCCTGGAGGTCGCGGTGCACCACGTGACAGTTGTATTCGAAATCTGAGTTACTCAGATCACACGAGTATCCAAGCATGCTTGAAACTCATTCAAATGCAAGTGCCTCTATCTCTTTTCTTGATTGTTTCCCACTCATTCCTTTTGGATTGGGGAACATGTCAAAATCCCATGCCCAGAGAACTTCAAGTAGAGTTCGAGGAAATGCTCAGTGGACACCCCAGGTAGGGTAAGGATCAGCATTTCCACACTACTCAGAGAATATTTATTTTCAGGGATGGATTTTTAGGCCAATTCAAGTTGATGAAAAGTGGTTTCGTGAAAATTGCAGAAAATTTTTTTTGAGAAACTCCGGGGTGCTTTGAGGTCGTGATGCACCACGCGACAGTTGTATTCCAAAACTGAGTCACTCAGATCACACGAGTACCCAAGCATGCTTGAAACTCATTCAAATGCAAGTGCCACTATCTCTTTTCTTGATTGTTTCCCACTCATTCCTTTTGGTTTGGGGAACATGTCAAAATCCCATGCCCAGAGAACTTCAGGTAGAGTTCGGGGAAATGCTCAGTGGACAACCCAGGTAGGGTAAGGATCAGCATTTACACACTACTCAGAGAATTTTTATTTTCAGTGATGGATTTTTAGCCCAATTCAAGTTGAAGAAAAGTGGTTTCGTGAAAATCGCAGAAAATTTTTTTTCAGAAACTCCGGGGTGCCTTGAGGTCGCTATGCACCACGCGACAGTTGTATTCGAAAACTGAGTCACTCAGATTACACGAGTACCCAAGCATGCTTGAAACTCATTCAAATGCAAGTGCTTCTATCTGTTGTCTTGATTGTTTCCCACTCATTCCTTTTGGTTTGGGGAACATGTCAAAATCCCATGCCCAGAGAACTTCACGTAGAGCTCGCGGAAATGCTCAGTGGACAACCCAGGCAGGGTAAGGATCACTATTTCCACACTACTCAGAGAATTTTTATTTTCAGTGATGGATTTTTAGCCCAATTCAAGTTGAAGAAAAGTGGTTTCGTGAAAATCGCAGAAAATTTTTTTTCAGAAACTCCGGGGTGCCTGGAGGTCGCGGTGCACCACGCGACAGTTGTATTCGAAAACTGAGTCACTCAGATCACACGAGTACCCAAGCATGCTTGAAACTCATTCAAATGCAAGTGCTTCTATCTGTTGTCTTGATTGTTTCCCACTCATTCCTTTTAGTTTGGGGAACATGTCAAAATCCCATGCCCAGAGAACTTCAAGTAGAGTTCGAGGAAATGCTCAGTGGACACCCCAGGTAGGGTAAGGATCAGCATTTCCACACTACTCAGAGAATATTTATTTTCAGGGATGGATTTTTAGCCAAATTCAAGTTGATGAAAAGTGGTTTCGTGAAAATTGCAGAAAATTTTTTTTGAGAAACTCCGGGGTGCCTTGAGGTTGTGATGCACCACGCGACAGTTGTATTCCAAAACTGAGTCACTCAGATCACACGAGTACCCAAGCATGCTTGAAACTCATTCAAATGCAAGTGCTTCTATCTGTTGTCTTGATTGTTTCCCACTCATTCCTTTTAGTTTGGGGAACATGTCGAAATCCCATGCCCAGAGAACTTCAAGTAGAGTTCGAGGAAATGCTCAGTGGACACCCCAGGTAGGGTAAGGATCAGCATTTCCACACTACTCAGAGAATATTTATTTTCAGTGATGGATTTTTAGCCCAATTCAAGTTGAAGAAAAGTGGTTTCGTGAAAATCGCAGAAAATTTTTTTTCAGAAACTCCGGAGTGCCTGGAGGTCGCGGTGCACCACGCGACAGTTGTATTCGAAAACTGAGTCACTCAGATCACACGAGTACCCAAGCATGCTTGAAACTCATTCAAATGCAAGTGCTTCTATCTGTTGTCTTGATTGTTTCCCACTCATTCCTTTTAGTTTGGGGAACATGTCAAAATCCCATGCCCAGAGAACTTCAAGTAGAGTTCGAGGAAATGCTCAGTGGACACCCCAGGTAGGGTAAGGATCAGCATTTCCACACTACTCAGAGAATATTTATTTTCAGGGATGGATTTTTAGCCAAATTCAAGTTGATGAAAAGTGGTTTCGTGAAAATTGCAGAAAATTTTTTTTGAGAAACTCCGGGGTGCCTTGAGGTCGTGATGCACCACGCGACAGTTGTATTCCAAAACTGAGTCACTCAGATCACACGAGTACCCAAGCATGCTGGAAACTCATTCAAATGCAAGTGCCTCTATCTCTTTTCTTGATTGTTTCCCACTCATTCCTTTTGGTTTGGGGAACATGTCAAAATCCCATGCACAGAGAACTTCAGGTAGAGTTCGGGGAAATGCTCAGTGGACAACCCAGGCAGGGTAAGGATCAGCATTTACACACAACTCAAAGAATTTTTATTTTCAGTGACGGATTTTTAGCCCAATTCAAGTTGAAGAAAAGTGGTTTCGTGAAAATCGCAGAAGATTTTTTTTCAGAAACTCCGGGGTGCCTGGAGGTCGCGATGCACCACGCGACAGTTGTATTCGAAAACTGAGTCACTCAGATCACACGAGTACCCAAGCATGCTTGAAACTCATTCAAATGCAAGTGCCTCTATCTCTTTTCTTGATTGTTTCCCACTCATTCCTTTTGGTTTGGGGAACATGTCAAAATCCCATGCCCAGAGAACTTCAAGTAGAGTTCGAGGAAATGCTCAGTGGACACCCCAGGTAGGGTAAGGATCAGCATTTCCACACTACTCAGAGAATATTTATTTTCAGGGATGGATTTTTAGCCCAATTCAAGTTGATGAAAAGTGGTTTCGTGAAAATTGCAGAAAATTTTTTTTAAGAAACTCCGGGGTGCCTTAAGGTCGTGATGCACCACGCGACAGTTGTATTCCAAAACTGAGTCACTCAGATCACACGAGTACCCAAGCATGCTTGAAACTCATTCAAATGCAAGTGCCTCTATCTCTTTTCTTGATTGTTTCCCACTCATTCCTTTTGGTTTGGGAAACATGTCAAAATCCCATGCCGAGAGAACTTCAGGTAGAGTTCGGGGAAATGCTCAGTGGACAACCCAGGCAGGGTAAGGATCAGCATTTACACACAACTCAGAGAATTTTTATTTTCAGGGATGGATTTTTAGCCCAATTCAAGTTGAAGAAAAGTGGTTTCGTGAAAATCGCAGAAAATTTTTTTTCAGAAACTCCGGGGTGCCTTGAGGTCGCTATGCACCACGCGACAGTTGTATTTTAAAACTGAGTCACTCAGATCACACGAGTACCCAAGCATGCTTGAAACTCAATCAAATGCAAGTGCTTCTATCTGTTGTCTTGATTGTTTCCCACTCATTCCTTTTGGTCTGGGTAACATGTCAAAATCCCAAGCCCAGAGAACTTCAAGTAGAGTTCGTGGAAATCCTCAGTGGACACCACAGTTAGGGTAAGGATCAGCATTTACACACAACTCAAAGAATTTTTATTTTCAGGGATGGATTTTTAGCTCAATTCAAGTTGAAGAAAAGTGGTTTCGTGAAAATCGCAGAAAATTTTTTTTCAGAAACTCCGGGGTGCCTGGAGGTCGCGGTGCACCACGCGACAGTTGTATTCGAAAACTGAGTCACTCAGATCACACGAGTACCCAAGCATGCTTGAAACTCATTCAAATGCAAGTGCCTCTATCTCTTTTCTTGATTGTTTCCCACTCATTCCTTTTGGTTTGGGGAACATGTCAAAATCCCATGACAAGAGAACTTCAGGTAGAGTTCGTGGAAATGCTCAGTGGACAACCCAGGCAGGGTAAGGATCAGCATTTACACACAACTCAGTGAATTTTTATTTTCAGGGATGGATTTTTAGCCCAATTCAAGTTGAAGAAAAGTGGTTTCGTGAAAATCGCAGAAAATTTTTTTTCAGAAACTCCGGGGTTTCTGGAGGTCGCGGTGCACCACGTGACAGTTGTATTCGAAAACTGAGTAACTCAGATCACACGAGTACCCAAGCATGCTTGAAACTCATTCAAATGCAAGTGCCTCTATCTCTTTTCTTGATTGTTTCCCACTCATTCCTTTTGGATTGGGGAACATGTCAAAATCCCATGCCCAGAGAACTTCAGGTAGAATTCGGGGAAATGCTCAGTGGACAACCCAGGCAGGGTAAGGATCAGCATTTACACACAACTCAGAGAATTTTTATTTTCAGGGATGGATTTTTAGCTCAATTCAAGTTGAAGAAAAGTGGTTTCGTGAAAATCGCAGAAAATTTTTTTTCAGAAACTCCGGGGTGCCTTGAGGTCGCTATGCACCACGCGACAGTTGTATTTTAAAACTGAGTCACTCAGATCACACGAGTACCCAAGCATGCTTGAAACTCATTCAAATGCAAGTGCTTCTATCTGTTGTCTTGATTGTTTCCCACTCATTCCTTTTGGTTTGGGGAACATGTCAAAATCCCATGCCCAGAGAACTTCAAGTAGATTTCGAGGAAATGCTCAGTGGACACCCCAGGTAGGGTAAGGATCAGCATTTCCACACTACTCAGAGAATATTTATTTTCAGGGATGGATTTTTAGCCCAATTCAAGTTGATGAAAAGTGGTTTCGTGAAAATCGCAGAAAATGTTTTTTGAGAAACTCCGGGGTGCCTTGAGGTCGTGATGCACCACGCGACAGTTGTATTCCAAAACTGAGTCACTCAGATCACACGAGTACCCAAGCATGCTTGAAACTCATTCAAATGCAAGTGCCTCTATCTCTTTTCTTGATTGTTTCCCACTCATTCCTTTTGGATTGGGGAACATGTCAAAATCCCATGCCCAGAGAACTTCAGGTAGAGTTCGGGGAAATGCTCAGTGGACAACCCAGGCAGGGTAAGGATCAGCATTTACACACAACTCAAAGAATTTTTATTTTCAGTGACGGATTTTTAGCCCAATTCAAGTTGAAGAAAAGTGGTTTCGTGAAAATCGCAGAAGATTTTTTTTCAGAAACTCCGGGGTGCCTGGAGGTCGCGGTGCACCACGCGACAGTTGTATTCGAAAACTGAGTCACTCAGATCACACGAGTACCCAAGCATGCTTGAAACTCATTCAAATGCAAGTGCCTCTATCTCTTTTCTTGATTGTTTCCCACTCATTCCTTTTGGTTTGGGGAACATGTCAAAATCCCATGCCCAGAGAACTTCAAGTAGAGTTCGAGGAAATGCTCAGTGGACACCCCAGGTAGGGTAAGGATCAGCATTTCCACACTACTCAGAGAATATTTATTTTCAGGGATGGATTTTTAGCCCAATTCAAGTTGATGAAAAGTGGTTTCGTGAAAATTGCAGAAAATTTTTTTTGAGAAACTCCGGGGTGCCTTAAGGTCGTGATGCACCACGCGACAGTTGTATTCCAAAACTGAGTCACTCAGATCACACGAGTACCCAAGCATGCTTGAAACTCATTCAAATGCAAGTGCCTCTATCTCTTTTCTTGATTGTTTCCCACTCATTCCTTTTGGTTTGGGAAACATGTCAAAATCCCATGCCGAGAGAACTTCAGGTAGAGTTCGGGGAAATGCTCAGTGGACAACCCAGGCAGGGTAAGGATCAGCATTTACACACAACTCAGAGAATTTTTATTTTCAGGGATGGATTTTTAGCCCAATTCAAGTTGAAGAAAAGTGGTTTCGTGAAAATCGCAGAAAATTTTTTTTCAGAAACTCCGGGGTGCCTTGAGGTCGCTATGCACCACGCGACAGTTGTATTTTAAAACTGAGTCACTCAGATCACACGAGTACCCAAGCATGCTTGAAACTCAATCAAATGCAAGTGCTTCTATCTGTTGTCTTGATTGTTTCCCACTCATTCCTTTTGGTCTGGGTAACATGTCAAAATCCCAAGCCCAGAGAACTTCAAGTAGAGTTCGTGGAAATCCTCAGTGGACACCACAGTTAGGGTAAGGATCAGCATTTACACACAACTCAAAGAATTTTTATTTTCAGGGATGGATTTTTAGCTCAATTCAAGTTGAAGAAAAGTGGTTTCGTGAAAATCGCAGAAAATTTTTTTTCAGAAACTCCGGGGTGCCTGGAGGTCGCGGTGCACCACGCGACAGTTGTATTCGAAAACTGAGTCACTCAGATCACACGAGTACCCAAGCATGCTTGAAACTCATTCAAATGCAAGTGCTTCTATCTGTTGTCTTGATTGTTTCCCACTCATTCCTTTTGGTTTGGGTAACATGTCAAAATCCCATGCCCAGAGAACTTCAAGTAGAGTTCGAGGAAATGCTCAGTGGACACCCCAGGTAGGGTAAGGATCAGCATTTCCACACTACTCAGAGAATATTTATTTTCAGGGATGGATTTTTAGCCCAATTCAAGTTGATGAAAAGTGGTTTCGTGAAAATTGCAGAAAATTTTTTTTCAGAAACTCCGGGGTGCCTTGAGGTCGTGATGCACCACGCGACAGTTGTATTCCAAAACTGAGTCACTCAGATCACACGAGTACCCAAGCATGCTTGAAACTCATTCAAATGCAAGTGCCTCTATCTCTTTTCTTGATTGTTTCCCACTCATTCCTTTTGGTTTGGGGAACATGTCAAAATCCCATGCCCAGAGAACTTCAGGTAGAGTTCGGGGAAATGCTCAGTGGACAACCCAGGCAGGGTAAGGATCAGCATTTACACACAACTCAAAGAATTTTTATTTTCAGTGATGGATTTTTAGCCCAATTCAAGTTGAAGAAAAGTGGTTTCGTGAAAACCGCAGAAAATTTTTTTTCAGAAACTCCGGGGTGCCTGGAGGTCGCGGTGCACCACGTGACAGTTGTATTCGAAAACTGAGTCACTCAGATCACACGAGTACCCAAGCATGCTTGAAACTCATTCAAATGCAAGTGCTTCTATCTCTTGTCTTGATTGTTTCCCACTCATTCCTTTTGGTTTGGGGAACATGTCAAAATCCCATGCCCAGAGAACTTCAAGTAGAGTTCGAGGAAATGCTCAGTGGACACCCCAGGTAGGGTAAGGATCAGCATTTCCACACTACTCAGAGAATATTTATTTTCAGGGATGGATTTTTAGCCCAATTCAAGTTGATGAAAAGTGGTTTCGTGAAAATTGCAGAAAATTTTTTTTGAGAAACTCCGGGGTGCCTTAAGGTCGTGATGCACCACGCGACAGTTGTATTCCAAAACTGAGTCACTCAGATCACACGAGTACCCAAGCATGCTTGAAACTCATTCAAATGCAAGTGCCTCTATCTCTTTTCTTGATTGTTTCCCACTCATTCCTTTTGGTTTGGGAAACATGTCAAAATCCCATGCCGAGAGAACTTCAGGTAGAGTTCGGGGAAATGCTCAGTGGACAACCCAGGCAGGGTAAGGATCAGCATTTACACACAACTCAGAGAATTTTTATTTTCAGGGATGGATTTTTAGCCCAATTCAAGTTGAAGAAAAGTGGTTTCGTGAAAATCGCAGAAAATTTTTTTTCAGAAACTCCGGGGTGCCTTGAGGTCGCTATGCACCACGCGACAGTTGTATTTTAAAACTGAGTCACTCAGATCACACGAGTACCCAAGCATGCTTGAAACTCAATCAAATGCAAGTGCTTCTATCTGTTGTCTTGATTGTTTCCCACTCATTCCTTTTGGTCTGGGTAACATGTCAAAATCCCAAGCCCAGAGAACTTCAAGTAGAGTTCGTGGAAATCCTCAGTGGACACCACAGTTAGGGTAAGGATCAGCATTTACACACAACTCAAAGAATTTTTATTTTCAGGGATGGATTTTTAGCTCAATTCAAGTTGAAGAAAAGTGGTTTCGTGAAAATCGCAGAAAATTTTTTTTCAGAAACTCCGGGGTGCCTGGAGGTCGCGGTGCACCACGCGACAGTTGTATTCGAAAACTGAGTCACTCAGATCACACGAGTACCCAAGCATGCTTGAAACTCATTCAAATGCAAGTGCTTCTATCTGTTGTCTTGATTGTTTCCCACTCATTCCTTTTGGTTTGGGTAACATGTCAAAATCCCATGCCCAGAGAACTTCAAGTAGAGTTCGAGGAAATGCTCAGTGGACACCCCAGGTAGGGTAAGGATCAGCATTTCCACACTACTCAGAGAATATTTATTTTCAGGGATGGATTTTTAGCCCAATTCAAGTTGATGAAAAGTGGTTTCGTGAAAATTGCAGAAAATTTTTTTTCAGAAACTCCGGGGTGCCTTGAGGTCGTGATGCACCACGCGACAGTTGTATTCCAAAACTGAGTCACTCAGATCACACGAGTACCCAAGCATGCTTGAAACTCATTCAAATGCAAGTGCCTCTATCTCTTTTCTTGATTGTTTCCCACTCATTCCTTTTGGTTTGGGGAACATGTCAAAATCCCATGCCCAGAGAACTTCAGGTAGAGTTCGGGGAAATGCTCAGTGGACAACCCAGGCAGGGTAAGGATCAGCATTTACACACAACTCAAAGAATTTTTATTTTCAGTGATGGATTTTTAGCCCAATTCAAGTTGAAGAAAAGTGGTTTCGTGAAAATCGCAGAAAATTTTTTTTCAGAAACTCCGGGGTGCCTGGAGGTCGCGGTGCACCACGTGACAGTTGTATTCGAAAACTGAGTCACTCAGATCACACGAGTACCCAAGCATGCTTGAAACTCATTCAAATGCAAGTGCTTCTATCTCTTGTCTTGATTGTTTCCCACTCATTCCTTTTGGTTTGGGGAACATGTCAAAATCCCATGCCCAGAGAACTTCAAGTAGAGTTCGAGGAAATGCTCAGTGGACACCCCAGGTAGGGTAAGGATCAGCATTTCCACACTACTCAGAGAATATTTATTTTCAGGGATGGATTTTTAGCCCAATTCAAGTTGATGAAAAGTGGTTTCGTGAAAATTGCAGAAAATTTTTTTTGAGAAACTCCGGGGTGCCTTGAGGTCGCTATGCACCACGCGACAGTTGTATTTTAAAACTGAGTCACTCAGATCACACGAGTACCCAAGCATGCTTGAAACTCATTCAAATGCAAGTGCTTCTATCTGTTGTCTTGATTGTTTCCCACTCATTCCTTTTGGTCTGGGTAACATGTCAAAATCCCAAGCCCAGAGAACTTCAGGTAGAGTTCGGGGAAATGCTCAGTGGACAACCCAAGCAGGGTAAGGATCAGCATTTACACACTACTCAGAGAATTTTTATTTTCAGGGATGGATTTTTAGCTCAATTCAAGTTGAAGAAAAGTGGTTTCGTGAAAATCGCACAAAATTTTTTTTCAGAAACTCCGGGGTGCCTGGAGGTCGCGGTGCACCACGCGACAGTTGTATTCCAAAACTGAGTCACTCAGATCACACGAGTACCCAAGCATGCTTGAAACTCATTCAAATGCAAGTGCTTCTATCTGTTGTCTTGATTGTTTCCCACTCATTCCTTTTGGTTTGGGGAACATGTCAAAATCCCATGCCCAGAGAACTTCAGGTAGAGCTTGCGGAAATGCTCAGTGGACAACCCAGGCAGGGTAAGGATCAGTATTTCCACACTACTCAGAGAATTTTTATTTTCAGTGATGGATTTTTAGCCCAATTCAAGTTAAAGAAAAGTGGTTTCGTGAAAATCGCAGAAAAGTTTTTTTCAGAAACTCCGGGGTGCCTGGAGGTCGCGGTGCACCACGCGACAGTTGTATTCGAAAACTGAGTCACTCAGATCACACGAGTACCCAAGCATGCTTGAAACTCATTCAAATGCAAGTGCTTCTATCTGTTGTCTTGATTGTTTCCCACTCATTCCTTTTGGTTTGGGTAACATGTCAAAATCCCATGCCCAGAGAACTTCAAGTAGAGTTCGAGGAAATGCTCAGTGGACACCCCAGGTAGGGTAAGGATCAGCATTTCCACACTACTCAGAGAATATTTATTTTCAGGGATGGATTTTTAGCCCAATTCAAGTTGATGAAAAGTGGTTTCGTGAAAATTGTAGAAAATTTTTTTTGAGAAACTCCGGGGTGCCTTGAGGTCGTGATGCACCACGCGACAGTTGTATTCCAAAACTGAGTCACTCAGATCACACGAGTACCCAAGCATGCTTGAAACTCATTCAAATGCAAGTGCCTCTGTCTCTTTTCTTGATTGTTTCCCACTCATTCCTTTTGGTTTGGGGAACATGTCAAAATCCCATGCCCAGAGAACTTCAGGTAGAGTTCGGGGAAATGCTCAGTGGACAACCCAGGCAGGGTAAGGATCAGCATTTACACACAACTCAAAGAATTTTTATTTTCAGTGATGGATTTTTAGCCCAATTCAAGTTGAAGAAAAGTGGTTTCGTGAAAATCGCAGAAAATTTTTTTTCAGAAACTCCGGGGTGCCTGGAGGTCGCGGTGCACCACGTGACAGTTGTATTCGAAAACTGAGTCACTCAGATCACACGAGTACCCAAGCATGCTTGAAACTCATTCAAATGCAAGTGCTTCTATCTCTTGTCTTGATTGTTTCCCACTCATTCCTTTTGGTTTGGGGAACATGTCAAAATCCCATGCCCAGAGAACTTCAAGTAGAGTTCCAGGAAATGCTCAGTGGACACCCCAGGTAGGGTAAGGATCAGCATTTCCACACTACTCAGAGAATATTTATTTTCAGGGATGGATTTTTAGCCCAATTCAAGTTGATGAAAAGTGGTTTCGTGAAAATTGCAGAAAATTTTTTTTGAGAAACTCCGGGGTGCCTTAAGGTCGTGATGCACCACGCGACAGTTGTATTCCAAAACTGAGTCACTCAGATCACACGAGTACCCAAGCATGCTTGAAACTCATTCAAATGCAAGTGCCTCTATCTCTTTTCTTGATTGTTTCCCACTCATTCCTTTTGGTTTGGGAAACATGTCAAAATCCCATGCCGAGAGAACTTCAGGTAGAGTTCGGGGAAATGCTCAGTGGACAACCCAGGCAGGGTAAGGATCAGCATTTACACACAACTCAGAGAATTTTTATTTTCAGGGATGGATTTTTAGCCCAATTCAAGTTGAAGAAAAGTGGTTTCGTGAAAATCGCAGAAAATTTTTTTTCAGAAACTCCGGGGTGCCTTGAGGTCGCTATGCACCACGCGACAGTTGTATTTTAAAACTGAGTCACTCAGATCACACGAGTACCCAAGCATGCTTGAAACTCAATCAAATGCAAGTGCTTCTATCTGTTGTCTTGATTGTTTCCCACTCATTCCTTTTGGTTTGGGTAACATGTCAAAATCCCATGCCCAGAGAACTTCAAGTAGAGTTCGAGGAAATGCTCAGTGGACACCCCAGGTAGGGTAAGGATCAGCATTTCCACACTACTCAGAGAATATTTATTTTCAGGGATGGATTTTTAGCCCAATTCAAGTTGATGAAAAGTGGTTTCGTGAAAATTGCAGAAAATTTTTTTTCAGAAACTCCGGGGTGCCTTGAGGTCGTGATGCACCACGCGACAGTTGTATTCCAAAACTGAGTCACTCAGATCACACGAGTACCCAAGCATGCTTGAAACTCATTCAAATGCAAGTGCCTCTATCTCTTTTCTTGATTGTTTCCCACTCATTCCTTTTGGTTTGGGGAACATGTCAAAATCCCATGCCCAGAGAACTTCAGGTAGAGTTCGGGGAAATGCTCAGTGGACAACCCAGGCAGGGTAAGGATCAGCATTTACACACAACTCAGAGAATTTTTATTTTCAGGGATGGAATTTTAGCCCAATTCAAGTTGAAGAAAAGTGGTTTCGTGAAAATCGCAGAAAATTTTTTTTCAGAAACTCCGGGGTGCCTTGATGTCGCTATGCACCACGCAACAGTTGTATTTTAAAACTGAGTCACTCAGATCACACGAGTACCCAAGCATGCTTGAAACTCATTCAAATGCAAGTGCCTCTATCTCTTTTCTTGATTGTTTCCCACTCATTCCTTTTGGATTGGGGAACATGTCAAAATCCCATGCCCAGAGAACTTCAGGTAGAGTTCGGGGAAATGCTCAGTGGACAACCCAGGCAGGGTAAGGATCAGCATTTACACACAACTCAGTGAATTTTTATTTCAAGGATGGATTTTTAGCCCAATTCAAGTTGAAGAGAAGTGGTTTCGTGAAAATCGCAGAAAATTTTTTTTCAGAATCTCCGGGGTTTCTGGAGGTCGCGGTGCACCACGTGACAGTTGTATTCGAAAACTGAGTAACTCAGATCACACGAGTACCCAAGCATGCTTGAAACTCATTCAAATGCAAGTGCCTCTATCTCTTTTCTTGATTGTTTCCCACTCATTCCTTTTGGTTTGGGGAACATGTCAAAATCCCATGCCCAGAGAACTTCAAGTAGAGTTCGAGGAAATGCTCAGTGGACACCCCAGGTAGGGTAAGGATCAGCATTTCCACACTACTCAGAGAATATTTATTTTCAGGGATGGATTTTTAGCCCAATTCAAGTTGATGAAAAGTGGTTTCGTGAAAATTGCAGAAAATTTTTTTTGAGAAACTCCGGGGTGCCTTAAGGTCGTGATGCACCACGCGACAGTTGTATTCCAAAACTGAGTCACTCGGATCACACGAGTACCCAAGCATGCTTGAAAC
This sequence comes from Atractosteus spatula, assembly GCF_055471065.1. Classification (NCBI taxonomy): domain Eukaryota; kingdom Metazoa; phylum Chordata; class Actinopteri; order Semionotiformes; family Lepisosteidae; genus Atractosteus; species Atractosteus spatula. The sequence goes on from NC_142707.1 coordinate 78,029,660, forward strand.
TCATTCAAATGCAAGTGCCTCTATCTCTTTTCTTGATTGTTTCCCACTCATTCCTTTTGGTTTGGGAAACATGTCAAAATCCCATGCCGAGAGAACTTCAGGTAGAGTTCGGGGAAATGCTCAGTGGACAACCCAGGCAGGGTAAGGATCAGCATTTACACACAACTCAAAGAATTTTTATTTTCAGTGATGGATTTTTAGCCCAATTCAAGTTGAAGAAAAGTGGTTTCGTGAAAATCGCAGAAAATTTTTTTTCAGAAACTCCGGGGTGCCTGGAGGTCGCGGTGCACCACGTGACAGTTGTATTCGAAAACTGAGTCACTCAGATCACACGAGTACCCAAGCATGCTTGAAACTCATTCAAATGCAAGTGCTTCTATCTCTTGTCTTGATTGTTTCCCACTCATTCCTTTTGGTTTGGGGAACATGTCAAAATCCCATGCCCAGAGAACTTCAAGTAGAGTTCGAGGAAATGCTCAGTGGACACCCCAGGTAGGGTAAGGATCAGCATTTCCACACTACTCAGAGAATATTTATTTTCAGGGATGGATTTTTAGCCCAATTCAAGTTGATGAAAAGTGGTTTCGTGAAAATTGCAGAAAATATTTTTTGAGAAACTCCGGGGTGCCTTGAGGTCGCTATGCACCACGCGACAGTTGTATTTTAAAACTGAGTCACTCAGATCACACGAGTACCCAAGCATGCTTGAAACTCATTCAAATGCAAGTGCTTCTATCTGTTGTCTTGATTGTTTCCCACTCATTCCTTTTGGTCTGGGTAACATGTCAAAATCCCAAGCCCAGAGAACTTCAGGTAGAGTTCGGGGAAATGCTCAGTGGACAACCCAAGCAGGGTAAGGATCAGCATTTACACACTACTCAGAGAATTTTTATTTTCAGGGATGGATTTTTAGCTCAATTCAAGTTGAAGAAAAGTGGTTTCGTGAAAATCGCACAAAATTTTTTTTCAGAAACTCCGGGGTGCCTGGAGGTCGCGGTGCACCACGCGACAGTTGTATTCCAAAACTGAGTCACTCAGATCACACGAGTACCCAAGCATGCTTGAAACTCATTCAAATGCAAGTGCTTCTATCTGTTGTCTTGATTGTTTCCCACTCATTCCTTTTGGTTTGGGGAACATGTCAAAATCCCATGCCCAGAGAACTTCAAGTAGAGTTCGAGGAAATGCTCAGTGGACACCCCAGGTAGGGTAAGGATCAGCATTTCCACACTACTCAGAGAATATTTATTTTCAGGGATGGATTTTTAGCCCAATTCAAGTTGATGAAAAGTGGTTTCGTGAAAATTGTAGAAAATTTTTTTTGAGAAACTCCGGGGTGCCTTGAGGTCGTGATGCACCACGCGACAGTTGTATTCCAAAACTGAGTCACTCAGATCACACGAGTACCCAAGCATGCTTGAAACTCATTCAAATGCAAGTGCCTCTGTCTCTTTTCTTGATTGTTTCCCACTCATTCCTTTTGGTTTGGGGAACATGTCAAAATCCCATGCCCAGAGAACTTCAGGTAGAGCTCGCGGAAATGCTCAGTGGACAACCCAGGCAGGGTAAGGATCACTATTTCCACACTACACAGAGAATTTTTATTTTCAGTGATGGATTTTTAGCCCAATTCAAGTTGAAGAAAAGTGGTTTCGTGAAAATCGCAGAAAATTTTTTTTCAGAAACTCCGGGATGCCTGGAGGTCGTGGTGCACCACGCGACAGTTGTATTCGAAAACTGAATCACTCAGATCACACGATTACCCAAGCATGCTTGAAACTCATTCAAATGCAAGTGCTTCTATCTGTTGTCTTGATTGTTTCCCACTCATTCCTTTTGGTTTGGGGAACATGTCAAAATCCCATGCCCTGAGAACTTCAGGTAGAGCTCGCGGAAATGCTCAGTGGACAACCCAGGCAGGGTAAGGATCAGTATTTCCACACTACTCAGAGAATTTTTATTTTCAGGGATGGATTTTTAGCCCAATTCAAGTTGATGAAAAGTGGTTTCGTGAAAATTTCAGAAAATTTTTTTTCAGAAACTCCGGGGTGCCTTGAGGTCGTGATGCACCACGCGACAGTTGTATTCGAAAACTGAGTCACTCAGATCACACGAGTACCTAAGCATGCTTGAAACTCATTTAAATGCAAGTGCTTCTATCTGTTGTCTTGATTGTTTCCCACTCATTCCTTTTGGTTTGCGGAACATGTCAAAATCCCATGCCCAGAGAACTTCAGGTAGAGCTCGCGGAAATGCTCAGTGGACAACCCAGGCAGGGTAATGATCAGTATTTCCACACTACTCAGAGAATTTTTATTATCAGTGATGCATTTTTAGCCCAATTCAAGTTGAAGAAAAGTGGTTTCGTGAAAATCGCAGAAAATTTTTTTTCAGAAACTCCGCGGTGCCTGGAGGTCGCGGTGCACCACGCGACAGTTGTATTCGAAAACTGAGTCACTCAGATCACACGAGTACCCAAGCATGCTTGAAACTCATTCAAATGCAAGTGCTTCTATCTGTTGTCTTGATGGTTTCCCACTCATTCCTTTTGGTTTGGGGAACATGTCAAAATCCCATGCCCAGAGATCTTCAAGTAGAGTTCGCGGAAATGCTCAGTGGACACCCCAGGCAGGGTAAGGATCAGCATTTCCACACTACTCAGAGATTATTTATTTTCAGGGATGGATTTTTAGCCCAATTCAAGTTGATGAAAAGTGGTTTCGTGAAAATTGCAGAAAATTTTTTTTCAGAAACTCCGGGGTGCCTTGAGGTAGCGATGCACCACGCGACAGTTGTATTCCAAAACTGAGTCGCTCAGATCACACGAGTACCCAAGCATGCTTGAAATTCATTCAAATGCAAGTGCCTCTATCTCTTTTCTTGATTGTTTCCCACTCATTCCTTTTGGTTTGGGGAACATGTCAAAATCCCATTCCCAGAGAACTTCAGGTAGAGTTCGGGGAAATGCTCAGTGTTCAACCCAGGCAGAGTAAGGATCAGTATTTCCACACTACTCAGAGAATTTTTATTTTCAGTGATGGATTTTTAGCCCAATTCAAGTTGAAGAAAAGTGGTTTCATGAAAATCGCAGAAACTTTTTTTTCAGAAACTCCGGGGTGCCATGAGGTCGCGATGCACCACGCGACAGTTGTATTCCAAAACTGAGTCACTCAGATCACACGAGTACCCAAGCATGCTTGAAACTCATTCAAATGCAAGTGCTTCTATCTGTTGTCTTGATTGTTTCCCACTCATTCCTTTTGGTTTGGGTAACATGTCAAAATCCCATGCCCAGAGAACTTCAAGTAGAGTTCGAGGAAATGCTCAGTGGACACCCCAGGTAGGGTAAGGATCAGCATTTCTACATTACTCAGAGAATATTTATTTTCAGGGATGGATTTTTAGCCCAATTCAAGTTGATGAAAACTGGTTTCGTGAAAATTGCAGAAAATATTTTTTGAGAAACTCCGGGGTGCCTTAAGGTCGTGATGCACCACGCGACAGTTGTATTCCAAAACTGAGTCACTCAGATCACACGAGTACCCAAGCATGCTTGAAACTCATTCAAATGCAAGTGCTTCTATCTGTTGTCTTGATTGTTTCCCACTCATTCCTTTTGGTTTGGGGAACATGTCAAAATCCCATGCCCAGAGAACTTCATGTAGAGTTCGGGGAAATGCTCAGTGGACAACCCAGGCAGGGTAAGGATCAGCATTTACACACAACTCAAAGAATTTTTATTTTCAGGGATGGATTTTTAGCCCAATTCAAGTTGAAGAAAAGTGGTTTCGTGAAAATCGCAGAAGATTTTTTTTCAGAAACTCCGGGGTGCCTTGAAATCGCTATGCACCATGGGTCAGCTGTATATTAAAACTGAGTCACTCAGATCACACGAGTACCCAAGCATGCTTGAAACTCATTCAAATTCAAGTGCCTCTATCTCTTTTCTTGATTGTTTCCCACTCATTCCTTTTGGTTTGGGGAACATGTCAAAATCCCATGCCCAGAGAACTTCAGGTAGAGTTCGGGGAAATGCTCAGTGGACAACCCAGGCAGGGTAAGGATCAGCATTTACACACTACTCAGAGAATTTTTATTTTCAGGGATGGATTTTTAGCCCAATTCAAGTTGAAGAAAAGTGGTTACGTGAAAATCGCAGAAAATTTTTTTTCAGAAACTCCGGGGTGCCTGGAGGTCGCGATGCACCACGCGACAGTTGTATTCAAAAACTGAGTCACTCAGATCACACGAGTACCCAAGCATGCTTGAAACTCATTCAAGTGCAAGTGCTTCTATCTCTTGTCTTGATTGTTTCCCACTCATTCCTTTTGGTTTGGGGAACATGTCAAAATCCCATGCCCAGAGAACTTCAGGTAGAGCTCGCGGAAATGCTCAGTGGACAACCCAGGCAGGGTAAGGATCAGTATTTCCACACTACTCAGAGAATTTTTATTTTCAGTGATGGATTTTTAGCCCAATTCAAGTTGAAGAAAAGTGGTTTCGTGAAAATCGCAGAAAATTTTTTTTCAGAAACTCCGGGGTGCCTGGAGGTCGCGGTGCACCACGCGACAGTTGTATTCGAAAACTGGGTCACTCAGATCACACGAGTACCTAAGCATGCTTGAAACTCATTTAAATGCAAGTGCTTCTATCTGTTGTCTTGATTGTTTCCCACTCATTCCTTTTGGTTTGGGGAACATGTCAAAATCCCATGCCCAGAGAACTTCAGGTAGAGCTCGCGGAAATGCTCAGTGGACAACCCAGGCAGGGTAAGGATCAGTATTTCCACACTACTCAGAGAATTTTTATTTTCAGTGATGGATTTTTAGCCCAATTCAAGGTGAAGAAAAGTGGTTTCGTGAAAATCGCAGAAAATTTTTTTTCAGAAACTCCGGGGTGCCTGGAGGTCGCGGTGCACCACGCGACAGTTGTATTCGAAAACTGAGTCACTCAGATCACACGAGTACCCAAGCATGCTTGAAACTCATTCAAATGCAAGTGCTTCTATCTGTTGTCTTGATGGTTTCCCACTCATTCCTTTTGGTTTGGGGAACATGTCAAAATCCCATGCCCAGAGATCTTCAAGTAGAGTTCGCGGAAATGCTCAGTGGACACCCCAGGCAGGGTAAGGATCAGCATTTCCACACTACTCTGAGATTATTTATTTTCAGGGATGTATTTTTAGCCCAATTCAAGTTGAAGAAAAGTGGTTTCGTGAAAATCGCAGAAAATTTTTTTTCAGAAACTCCGGGGTGCCTGGAGGTCGCGGTGCACCACGCGACAGTTGTATTCGAAAACTGAGTCACTCAGATCACACGAGTACCTAAGCATGCTTGAAACTCATTCAAATGCAAGTGCTTCTATCTGTTGTCTTGATTGTTTCCCACTCATTCCTTTTGGTTTGGGGAACATGTCAAAATCCCATGCCCAGAGAACTTCAGGTAGAGCTCGCGGAAATGCTCAGTGGACAACCCAGGCAGGGTAAGGATCAGTATTTCCACACTACTCAGAGAATTTTTATTTTCAGTGATGGATTTTTAGCCCAATTCAAGTTGAAGAAAAGTGGTTTCGTGAAAATCGCAGAAATATTTTTTCAGAAACTCCGGGGTGCCTGGAGGTCGCGGTGTACCACGCGACAGTTGTATTCCAAAACTGAGTCGCTCAGATCACACGAGTACCCAAGCATGCTTGAAATTCATTCAAATGCAAGTGCCTCTATCTCTTGTCTTGAATGTTTCCCACTCATTCCTTTTGGTTTGGGGAACATGACAAAATCCCATGCCCAGAGAACTTCAGGTAGAGTTTGGGGAAATGCTCAGTGTTCAACCCAGGCAGAGTAAGGATCAGTATTTCCACACTACTCAGAGAATTTTTATTTTCAGTGATGGATTTTTAGCCCAATTCAAGTTGAAGAAAAGTGGTTTCGTGAAAATCGCAGAAACTTTTTTTTCAGAAACTCCGGGATGCCTGGAGGTCGCGGTGCACCACGCGACAGTTGTATTCGAAAACTGAGTCACTCAGATCACACGAGTACCTAAGCATGCTTGAAACTCATTTAAATGCAAGTGCTTCTATCTGTTGTCTTGATTGTTTCCCACTCATTCCTTTTGGTTTGCGGAACATGTCAAAATCCCATGCCCAGAGAACTTCAGGTAGAGCTCGCGGAAATGCTCAGTGGACAACCCAGGCAGGGTAAGGATCAGTATTTCCACACTACTCAGAGAATTTTTATTTTCAGTGATGGATTTTTAGCCCAATTCAAGTTGAAGAAAAGTGGTTTCGTGAAAATCGCAGAAAATTTTTTTTCAGAAACTCCGGGGTGCCTGGAGGTCGCGGTGCACCACGCGACAGTTGTATTCGAAAACTGAGTCACTCAGATCACACGAGTACCCAAGCATGCTTGAAACTCATTCAAATGCAAATGCTTCTATCTGTTGTCTTGATGGTTTCCCACTCATTCCTTTTGGTTTGGGGAACATGTCAAAATCCCATGCCCAGAGATCTTCAAGTAGAGTTCGCGGAAATGCTCAGTGGACACCCCAGGCAGGGTAAGGATCAGCATTTCCACACTACTCAGAGATTATTTATTTTCAGGGATGGATTTTTAGCCCAATTCAAGTTGATGAAAAGTGGTTTCGTGAAAATCGCAGAAAATTTTTTTTCAGAAACTCCGGGGTGCCTTGAGGTCGCGATGCACCATGCGACAGTTGTATTCCAAAACTGAGTCGCTCAGATCACACGAGTACCCAAGCATGCTTGAAATTCATTCAAATGCAAGTGCCTCTATCTCTTTTCTTGATTGTTTCCCACTCATTCCTTTTGGTTTGGGGAACATGTCAAAATCCCATGCCCAGAGAACTTCAGGTAGAGTTCGGGGAAATGCTCAGTGTTCAACCCAGGCAGAGTAAGGATCAGTATTTCCACACTACTCAGAGAATTTTTATTTTCAGTGATGGATTTTTAGCCCAATTCAAGTTGAAGAAAAGTGGTTTCGTGAAAATCGCAGAAACTTTTTTTTCAGAAACTCCGGGGTGCCTGGAGGTCGCGGTGCACCACGCGACAGTTGTATTCCAAAACTGAGTCACTCAGATCACACGAGTACCCAAGCATGCTTGAAACTCATTCAAATGCAAGTGCTTCTATCTGTTGTCTTGATTGTTTCCCACTCATTCCTTTTGGTTTGGGTAACATGTCAAAATCCCATGCAAAAGCATGCTTGGGTACTCGTGTGATCTGAGTGAGTCAGTTTTTGAATTCAACTGTCGCGTGGTGCACCGCGACCTCCAGGCACCCCGGAGTTTCTGAAAAAAATTTTCTGCGATTTTCACGAAACCACTTTTCTTCAACTTGAATTGGGCTAAAAATCCATCACTGAAAATAAAAATTCTCTGAGTAGTGTGGAAATACTGTTCCTTACAATGCCTGGGTTGTCCACTGAGCATTTCCGCGAGCTCTACCTGAAGTTCTCTGGGCATGGGATTTTGACATGTTCCCCAAACCAAAAGGAATGAGTGGGAAACAATCAAGAAAAGAGATAGAGGCACTTGCATTTGAAAAGATGAAAAGTGGTTTCGTGAAAATCGCAGAAAATTTTTTTTCAGAAACTCCGGGGTGCCTTGAGGTCGCGATGCACCATGCGACAGTTGTATTCCAAAACTGAGTCGCTCAGATCACACGAGTACCCAAGCATGCTTGAAATTCATTCAAATGCAAGTGCCTCTATCTCTTTTCTTGATTGTTTCCCACTCATTCCTTTTGGTTTGGGGAACATGTCAAAATCCCATGCCCAGAGAACTTCAGGTAGAGTTCGGGGAAATGCTCAGTGTTCAACCCAGGCAGAGTAAGGATCAGTATTTCCACACTACTCAGAGAATTTTTATTTTCAGTGATGGATTTTTAGCCCAATTCAAGTTGAAGAAAAGTGGTTTCGTGAAAATCGCAGAAACTTTTTTTTCAGAAACTCCGGGGTGCCTGGAGGTCGCGGTGCACCACGCGACAGTTGTATTCCAAAACTGAGTCACTCAGATCACACGAGTACCCAAGCATGCTTGAAACTCATTCAAATGCAAGTGCTTCTATCTGTTGTCTTGATTGTTTCCCACTCATTCCTTTTGGTTTGGGTAACATGTCAAAATCCCATGCAAAAGCATGCTTGGGTACTCGTGTGATCTGAGTGACTCAGTTTTCGAATACAAATGTCGCGTGGTGCATCGCGACCTCAAGGCACCCCGGAGTTTCTGAAAAAAAAATTTCTGCAATTTTCACGAAGCCACTTTTCATCAACTTGAATTGGGCTAAAAATCCATCCCTGAAAATAAATATTCTCTGAGTAGTGTGGAAATGCTGATCCTTACCCTACCTGGGGTGTCCACTGAGCATTTCCGCGAACTCTACTTGAAGTTCTCTGGGCATGGGATTTTGACATGTTACCCAAACCAAAAGAAATGAGTGGGAAACAATTAAGACAACAGATAGAAGCACTTGCATTTGAATGAGTTTCAAGCATGCTTGGGTACTCGTGTGATCTGAGTGACTCAGTTTTCGAATACAACTGTCGCGTGGTGCACCGCGACCTCCAGGCACCCCGGAGTTTCTGAAAAAAATTTTCTGCGATTTTCACGAAACCACTTTTCTTCAACTTGAATTGGGCTAAAAATCCATCACTGAAAATAAAAATTCTCTGAGTAGTGTGGAAATACTGTTCCTTACAATGCCTGGGTTGTCCACTGAGCATTTCCGCGAGCTCTACCTGAAGTTCTCTGGGCATGGGATTTTGACATGTTCCCCAAACCAAAAGGAATGAGTGGGAAACAATCAAGATAACAGATAGAAGCACTTGCATTTGAATGAGTTTCAAGCATACTTGGGTACTCGTGTGATCTGAGTGACTCAGTTTTCGAATACAACTGTCGCGTGGTGCACCGCGACCTCCAGGCACCCCGGAGTTTCTGAAAAAAAATTTTCTGCGATTTTCACGAAACCACTTTTCTTCAACTTGAATTGGTCTAAAAATCCATCACTGAAAATAAAAATTCTCTGAGTAGTGTGGAAATACTGATCCTTACCCTGCCTGGGTTGTCCACTGAGCATTTCCGCGAGCTCTACCTGAAGTTCTCTGGGCATGGGATTTTGACATGTTCCCCAAACCAAAAGGAATGAGTGGGAAACAATAAAGAAAAGAGATAGAGCCACTTGTATTTGAATGAGTTTCAAGCATGCTTGGGTACTCGTGTGATCTGAGTGACTCAGTTTTGGAATACAAATGTCGCGTGGTGCATCGCGACCTCAAGGCACCCCGGAGTTTCTGAAAAAAAAATTTCTGCAATTTTCACGAAGCCACTTTTCATCAACTTGAATTGGGCTAAAAATCCATCCCTGAAAATAAATATTCTCTGAGTAGTGTGGAAATGCTGATCCTTACCCTACCTGGGGTGTCCACTGAGCATTTCCGCGAACTCTACTTGAAGTTCTCTGGGCATGGGATTTTGACATGTTACCCAAACCAAAAGAAATGAGTGGGAAACAATCAAGACAACAGATAGAAGCACTTGCATTTGAATGAGTTTCAAGCATGCTTGGGTACTCGTGTGATCTGAGTGACTCAGTTTTTGAATACAACTGTCGCGTGGTGCACCGCGACCTCCAGGCACCCCGGAGTTTCTGAAAAAAAATTTTCTGCGATTTTCACGAAACCACTTTTCTTCAACTTGAATTGGGCTAAAAATCCATCACTGAAAATAAAAATTCTCTGAGTAGTGTGGAAATACTGTTCCTTACAATGCCTGGGTTGTCCACTGAGCATTTCCGCGAGCTCTACCTGAAGATCTCTGGGCATGGGATTTTGACATGTTCCCCAAACCAAAAGGAATGAGTGGGAAACAATCAAGAAAAGAGATAGAGGCACTTGCATTTGAATAAGTTTCAAGCATGCTTGGGTACTCGTGTGATCTGAGTGACTCAGTTTTGGAATACAACTGTCGCGTGGTGCACCGCGACCTTCAGGCACCCCGGAGTTTCTGAAAAAAAATTTTCTGTGATTTTCACGAAACCACTTTTCTTCAACTTGAATTGGTCTAAAAATCCATCACTGAAAATAAAAATTCTCTGAGTAGTGTGGAAATACTGTTCCTTACAATGCCTGGGTTGTCCACTGAGCATTTCCGCGAGCTCTACCTGAAGTTCTCTGGGCATGGGATTTTGACATGTTCCCCAAACCAAAAGGAATAAGTGGGAAACAATCAAGACAACAGATAGAAGCACTTGCATTTGAATGAGTTTCAAGCATGCTTGGGTAATCGTGTAATCTGAGTGATTCAGTTTTCGAATACAACTGTCGCGTGGTGCACCGCGACCTCCAGGCACCCCGGAGTTTCTGAAAAAAAATTTTCTGCGATTTTCATAAAACCACTTTTCTTCAACTTGAATTGGTCTAAAAATTCATCACTGAAAATAAAAATTCTTTGAGTAGTGTGGAAATGCTGATCCTTACCCTACCTGGGGTGTCCACTGAGCATTTCCGCGAACTCTACCTGAAGTTCTCTTGGCATGGGATTTTGACATGTTCCCCAAACCAAAAGGAATGCGTGGGAAACAATCAAGACAACAGATAGAAGCACTTGCATTTGAATGAGTTTCAAGCATGCTTGGGTACTCGTGTGATCTGAGTGACTCAGTTTTGGAATACAACTGTCGCGTGGTGCACCGCGACCTCCAGGCACCCCGGAGTTTCTGAAAAAAAATTTTGTGCGATTTTCACGAAACCACTTTTCTTCAACTTGAATTGAGCTAAAAATCCATCCCTGAAAATAAAAATTCTCTGAGTAGTGTGTAAATGCTGATCCTTACCCTGCCTGGGTTGTCCACTGAGCATTTCCCCGAACTCTACCTGAAGTTCTCTGGGCATGGGATTTTCACATGTTCCCCAAACCAAAAGGAATGAGTGGGAAACAATCAAGAAAAGAGATAGAGGCACTTGCATTTGAATGAGTTTCAAGCATACTTGGGTACTCGTGTGATCTGACTGACTCAGTTTTAAAATACAACTGTCGCATGGTGCATCGCGACCTCAAGGCACCCCGGAGTTTCTGAAAAAAAATTTTCTGCAATTTTCACGAAACCACTTTTCATCAACTTGAATTTGGCTAAAAATCCATCACTGAAAATAAATATTCTCTGAGTAGTGTGGAAATGCTGATCCTTACCCTACCTGGGGTGTCCACTGAGCATTTCCGCGAACTCTACCTGAAGTTCTCTGGGCATGGGATTTTGACATGTTCCCCAAACCAAAAGGAATGAGTGGGAAACAATCAAGAAAAGAGATAGAGGCACTTGCATTTGAATGAGTTTCAAGCATGCTTGGGTACTCGTGTGATCTGAGTGACTCAGTTTTGGAATACAACTGTCGCGTGGTGCACCGCGACCTCCAGGCACCCCGGAGTTTCTGAAAAAAAATTTTCTGCGATTTTCACGAAACCACTTTTCTTCAACTTGAATTGGGCTAAAAATCCATCACTGAAAATAAAAATTCTCTGAGTAGTGTGTAAATGCTGATCCTTACCCTGCCTGGGTTGTCCACTAAGCATTTCCCCGAACTCTACCTGAAGTTCTCTGGGCATGGGATTTTGACATGTTCCCCAAACCAAAAGGAATGAGTGGGAAACAATCAAGAAAAGAGATAGAGTCACTTGCATTTGAATGAGTTTCAAGCATTCTTGGGTACTCGTGTGATCTGAGTGACTCAGTTTTGGAATACAACTGTCGCGTGGTGCACCGCGACCTCCAGGAACCCCGGAGTTTCTGAAAAAAAATTTTCTGTGATTTTCACGAAACCACTTTTCTTCAACTTGAATTGGGTTAAAAATCCATCCCTGAAAATAAAAATTCTCTGAGTAGTTTGTAAATGCTGATCCTTACCCTACCTGGGTTGTCCACTGAGCATTTCCCCGAACTCTACTTGAAGTTCTCTGGGCATGGGATTTTTACATGTTACCCAAACCAAAAGAAATGAGTGGGAAACAATCAAGACAACAGATAGAAGCACTTGCATTTGAATGAGTTTCAAGCATGCTTGGGTACTCGTGTGATCTGAGTGACTCAGTTTTCGAATACAACTGTCGCGTGGTGCACCGCGACCTCCAGGCACCCCGGAGTTTCTGAAAAAAAATTTTCTGCGATTTTCACGAAACCACTTTTCTTCAACTTGAATTGGGCTAAAAATCCATCACTGAAAATAAAAATTCTCTGAGTAGTGTGGAAATACTGTTCCTTACAATGCCTGGGTTGTCCACTGAGCATTTCCGCGAGCTCTACCTGAAGTTCTCTGGGCATGGGATTTTGACATGTTCCCCAAACCAAAAGGAATGAGTGGGAAACAATCAAGAAAAGAGATAGAGGCACTTGCATTTGAATGAGTTTCAAGCATGCTTGGGTACTCGTGTGATCTGAGTGACTCAGTTTTGGAATACAACTGTCGCGTGGTGCACCGCGACCTCCAGGCACCCCGGAGTTTCTGAAAAAAAATTTTCTGTGATTTTCACGAAACCACTTTTCTTCAACTTGAATTGGTCTAAAACTCCATCACTGAAAATAAAAATTCTCTGAGTAGTGTGGAAATGCTGATCCTTACCCTACCTGGGGTGTCCACTGAGCATTTCCGCGAACTCTACCTGAAGTTCTCTGGGCATGGGATTTTGACATGTTCCCCAAACCAAAAGGAATGAGTGGGAAACAATCAAGACAACAGATAGAAGCACTTGCATTTGAATGAGTATCAAGCATGCTTGGGTACTCGTGTGATCTGAGTGACTCAGTTTTCGAATACAACTGTCACGTGGTGCACCGCGACCTCCAGGCACCCCGGAGTTTCTGAAAAAAAATTTTCTGCGATATTCACGAAACCACTTTTCTTCAACTTGAATTGGGCTAAAAATCCATCACTGAAAATAAAAATTCTCTGAGTAGTGTGGAAATACTGATCCTTACCCTGCCTGGGTTGTCCACTGAGCATTTCCGCGAGCTCTACCTGAAGTTCTCTGGGCATGGGATTTTGACATGTTCCCCAAACCAAAAGGAATGAGTGGGAAACAATCAAGACAACAGATAGAAGCACTTGCATTTGAATGAGTTTCAAGCATGCTTGGGTACTCGTGTGATCTGAGTGACTCAGTTTTGGAATACAACTCTCGCGCGGTGCACCGCGACCTCCAGGCACCCCGGAGTTTCTGAAAACAAATTTTCTGCGATTTTCACGAAACCACTTTTCTTCAACTTGAATTGGGCTAAAAATCCATCACTGAAAATAAAAATTCTCTGAGTAGTGTGTAAATGCTGATCCTTACCCTGCCTGGGTTGTCCACTGAGCATTTCCCCGAACTCCACCTGAAGTTCTCTGGGCATGGGATTTTGACATGTTCCCCAAACCAAAAGGAATGAGTGGGAAACAATCAAGATAACAGATAGAAGCACTTGCATTTGAATGAGTTTCAAGCATACTTGGGTACTCGTGTGATCTGAGTGACTCAGTTTTCGAATACAACTGTCGCGTGGTGCACCGCGACCTCCAGTCACCCCGGAGTTTCTGAAAAAAAATTTTCTGCGATTTTCACGAAACCACTTTTCTTCAACTTGAATTGGGCTAAAAATCCATCACTGAAAATAAAAATTCTCTGAGTAGTGTGGAAATACTGATCCTTACCCTGCCTGGGTTGTCCACTGAGCATTTCCGCGAGCTCTACCTGAAGTTCTCTGGGCATGGGATTTTGACATGTTCCCCAAACCAAAAGGAATGAGTGGGAAACAATCAAGAAAAGAGATAGAGGCACTTGCATTTGAATGAGTTTCAAGCATGCTTGGGTACTCGTGTGATCTGAGTGACTCAGTTTTGGAATACAAATGTCGCGTGGTGCATCGCGAATACATGGCACCCCGGAGTTTCTGAAAAAAAATTTCTGCAATTTTCACGAACCCACTTTTCATCAACTTGAATTGGGCTAAAAATCCATCCCTGAAAATAAATATTCTCTGAGTAGTGTGGAAATGCTGATCCTTACCCTACCTGGGGTGTCCACTGAGCATTTCCGCGAACTCTACTTGAAGTTCTCTGGGCATGGGATTTTGACATGTTACCCAAACCAAAAGGAATGAGTGGGAAACAATCAAGAAAAGAGATAGAGGCACTTGCATTTGAATGAGTTTCAAGCATGCTTGGGTACTCGTGTGATCTGAGTGACTCAGTTTTGGAATACAACTGTCGCGTGGTGCACCGCGACCTCCAGGCACCCCGGAGTTTCTGAAAAAAAATTTTCTGCGATTTTCACGAAACCACTTTTCTTTAACTTGAATTGGGCTAAAAATCCATCCCTGAAAATAAATATTCTCTGAGTAGTGTGGAAATGCTGATCCTTACCCTACCTGGGGTGTCCAATGAGCATTTCCGCGAACTCTACTTGATGTTCTCTGGGCATGGGATTTTGACATGTTCCCCAAACCAAAAGGAATGAGTGGGAAACAATCAAGACAACAGATAGAAGCACTTGCATTTGAATGAGTTTCAAGCATGCTTGGGTACTCGTGTGATCTGAGTGACTCAGTTTTGGAATACAACTGTCGCTTTTTGCACCGCGACCTCCAGGCACCCCGGAGTTTGTGAAAAAAAATTTTCTGCAATTTTCACGAAACCACTTTTCATCAAGTTGAATTGGGCTAAAAATCCATCCCAGTTAATAAATATTCTATGAGTAGTGTGGAAATGCTGATCCTTACCCTACCTGGGGTGTCCACTGAGTATTTTCGCGAACTCTACTTGAAGTTCTCTGGGCATGGGATTTTGACATGTTACCCAAACCAAAAGGAATGAGTGGGAAACAATCAAGACAACAGATAGAAGCACCTGCATTTGAATGAGTTTCAAGTATGCTTGGGTACTCGTATGATCTGAATGACTCAGTTTTCGCATACAACTGTCGCGTGGTGCACCGCGACCTCCAGGCACTCCGGAGTTTCTGAAAAAAAAATTTCTGCGATTTTCACGAAACCACTTTTCTTCAACTTGAATTGGGCTAAAAATCCATCCCTGAAAATAAAAATTCTCTGAGTAGTGTGTAAATGCTGATCCTTACCCTGCCTGGGTTGTCCACTGAGCATTTCCGCGAACTCTACTTGATGTTCTCTGGGCATGGGATTTTGACATGTTCCCCAAACCAAAAGGAATGAGTGGGAAACAATCAAGACAACAGATAGAAGCACTTGCATTTGAATGAGTTTCAAGCATTCTTGGGTACTCGTGTGATCTGAGTGACTCAGTTTTCGAATACAACTGTCGCGTGGTGCACCGCGACCTCCAGGCACCCCGGAGTTTCTGAAAAAAAAATTTCTGCGATTTTCACGAAACCACTTTTCTTCAACTTGAATTGGGCTAAAAATCCATCCCTGAAAATAAAAATTCTCTGAGTAGTGTGTAAATGCTGATCCTTACCCTGCCTGGGTTGTCCACTGAGCATTTCCCCGAACTCTACCTGAAGTTCTCTGGGCATGGGATTTTGACATGTTCCCCAAACCAAAAGGAATGAGTGGGAAACAATCAAGAAAAGAGATAGAGACACTTGCATTTTAATAAGTTTCAAGCATGCTTGGGTACTCGTGTGATCTGAGTGACTCAGTTTTGGAATACAACTGTAGCTTGTTGCACCGCGACCTCCAGGCACCCCGGAGTTTCTGAAAAAAAATTTTCTGCAATTTTCACGAAACCACTTTTCATCAACTTGAATTGGGCTAAAAATCCATCCCAGAAAAAAAATATTCTATGAGTAGTGTGGAAATGCTGATCCTTACCCTACCTGGGGTGTCCACTGAGTATTTCCGCGAACTCTACTTGAAGTTCTCTGGGCATGGGATTTTGACATGTTACCCAAACCAAAAGGAATGAGTGGGAAACAATCAAGACAACAGATAGAAGCACTTGCATTTGAATGAGTTTCAAGCATGCTTGGGTACTCGTATGATCTGAATGACTCAGTTTTCGCATACAACTGTCGCGTGGTGCACCGCGACCTCCAGGCACCCCGGAGTTTCTGAAAAAAAATTTTCTGCGATTTTCACGAAACCACTTTTCTTCAACTTGAATTGGGCTAAAAATCCATCCCTGAAAATAAAAATTCTCTGAGTAGTGTGTAAATGCTGATCCTTACTCTGCCTGGGTTGTCCACTGAGCATTTCCGCGAGCTCTACCTGAAGTTCTCTGGGCATGGGATTTTGACATGTTCCCCAAACCAAAAGGAATGAGTGGGAAACAATCAAGAAAAGAGATAGAGGCACTTGCATTTGAATGAGTTTCAAGCATGCTTGGGTACTCGTGTGATCTGAGTGACTCAGTTTTGGAATACAACTGTCGCGTGGTGACCGCGACCTCCAGGCACCCCGGAGTTTCTGAAAAAAAATTTTCTGCGATTTTCACAAAACCACTTTTCTTCAACTTGAATTGGGCTAAAAATCCATCACTGAAAATAAAAATTCTCTGAGTAGTGTGGAAATACTGATCCTTACCCTGCCTGGGTTGTCCACTGAGCAATTCCGCGAGCTCTACCTGAAGTTCTCTGGGCATGGGATTTTGACATGTTCCCCAAACCAAAAGGAATGAGTGGGAAACAATCAAGACAACAGATAGAAGCACTTGCATTTGAATGAGTATCAAGCATGCTTGGGTACTCGTGTGATCTGAGTGACTCAGTTTTCGAATACAACTGTCACGTGGTGCACCGCGACCTCCAGGCACCCCGGAGTTTCTGAAAAAAAATTTTCTGCGATATTCACGAAACCACTTTTCTTCAACTTGAATTGGGCTAAAAATCCATCACTGAAAATAAAAATTCTCTGAGTAGTGTGGAAATACTGATCCTTACCCTGCCTGGGTTGTCCACTGAGCATTTCCGCGAGCTCTACCTGAAGTTCTCTGGGCATGGGATTTTGACATGTTCCCCAAACCAAAAGGAATGAGTGGGAAACAATCAAGACAACAGATAGAAGCACTTGCATTTGAATGAGTTTCAAGCATGCTTGGGTACTCGTGTGATCTGAGTGACTCAGTTTTGGAATACAACTCTCGCGCGGTGCACCGCGACCTCCAGGCACCCCGGAGTTTCTGAAAACAAATTTTCTGCGATTTTCACGAAACCACTTTTCTTCAACTTGAATTGGGCTAAAAATCCATCACTGAAAATAAAAATTCTCTGAGTAGTGTGTAAATGCTGATCCTTACCCTGCCTGGGTTGTCCACTGAGCATTTCCCCGAACTCCACCTGAAGTTCTCTGGGCATGGGATTTTGACATGTTCCCCAAACCAAAAGGAATGAGTGGGAAACAATCAAGATAACAGATAGAAGCACTTGCATTTGAATGAGTTTCAAGCATACTTGGGTACTCGTGTGATCTGAGTGACTCAGTTTTCGAATACAACTGTCGCGTGGTGCACCGCGACCTCCAGTCACCCCGGAGTTTCTGAAAAAAAATTTTCTGTGATTTTCACGAAACCACTTTTCTTCAACTTGAATTGGGCTAAAAATCCATCACTGAAAATAAAAATTCTCTGAGTAGTGTGGAAATACTGATCCTTACCCTGCCTGGGTTGTCCACTGAGCATTTCCGCGAGCTCTACCTGAAGTTCTCTGGGCATGGGATTTTGACATGTTCCCCAAACCAAAAGGAATGAGTGGGAAACAATCAAGAAAAGAGATAGAGGCACTTGCATTTGAATGAGTTTCAAGCATGCTTGGGTACTCGTGTGATCTGAGTGACTCAGTTTTGGAATACAAATGTCGCGTGGTGCATCGCGAATACATGGCACCCCGGAGTTTCTGAAAAAAAAATTTCTGCAATTTTCACGAACCCACTTTTCATCAACTTGAATTGGGCTAAAAATCCATCCCTGAAAATAAATATTCTCTGAGTAGTGTGGAAATGCTGATCCTTACCCTACCTGGGGTGTCCACTGAGCATTTCCGCGAACTCTACTTGAAGTTCTCTGGGCATGGGATTTTGACATGTTACCCAAACCAAAAGGAATGAGTGGGAAACAATCAAGAAAAGAGATAGAGGCACTTGCATTTGAATGAGTTTCAAGCATGCTTGGGTAGTCGTGTGATCTGAGTGACTCAGTTTTGGAATACAACTGTCGCGTGGTGCACCGCGACCTCCAGGCACCCCGGAGTTTCTGAAAAAAAATTTTCTGCGATTTTCACGAAACCACTTTTCTTTAACTTGAATTGGGCTAAAAATCCATCCCTGAAAATAAATATTCTCTGAGTAGTGTGGAAATGCTGATCCTTACCCTACCTGGGGTGTCCAATGAGCATTTCCGCGAACTCTACTTGATGTTCTCTGGGCATGGGATTTTGACATGTTCCCCAAACCAAAAGGAATGAGTGGGAAACAATCAAGACAACAGATAGAAGCACTTGCATTTGAATGAGTTTCAAGCATGCTTGGGTACTCGTGTGATCTGAGTGACTCAGTTTTGGAATACAACTGTCGCTTGTTGCACCGCGACCTCCAGGCACCCCGGAGTTTGTGAAAAAAAATTTTCTGCAATTTTCACGAAACCACTTTTCATCAAGTTGAATTGGGCTAAAAATCCATCCCAGTTAATAAATATTCTATGAGTAGTGTGGAAATGCTGATCCTTACCCTACCTGGGGTGTCCACTGAGTATTTCCGCGAACTCTACTTGAAGTTCTCTGGGCATGGCATTTTGACATGTTCCCCAATCCAAAAGGAATGAGTGGGAAACAATCAAGAAAAGAGATAGAGGCACTTGCATTTGAATGAGTTTCAAGCATGCTTGGGTACTCGTGTGATCTGAGTGACTCAGTTTTCGAATACAACTGTCGCGTGGTGCACCGCGACCTCCAGGCACCCCGGAGTTTCTGAAAAAAATTTTCTGCGATTTTCACGAAACCACTTTTCTTCAACTTGAATTGGGCTAAAAATCCATCACTGAAAATAAAAATTCTCTGAGTAGTGTGGAAATACTGTTCCTTACAATGCCTGGGTTGTCCACTGAGCATTTCCGCGAACTCTACCTGAAGTTCTCTGGGCATGGGATTTTGACATGTTCCCCAAACCAAAAGGAATGAGTGGGAAACAATCAAGATAACAGATAGAAGCACTTGCATTTGAATGAGTTTCAAGCATACTTGGGTACTCGTGTGATCTGAGTGACTCAGTTTTCGAATACAACTGTCGCGTGGTGCACCGCGACCTCCAGGCACCCCGGAGTTTCTGAAAAAAAATTTTCTGCGAATTTCACGAAACCACTTTTCTTCAACTTGAATTGGTCTAAAAATCCATCACTGAAAATAAAAATTCTCTGAGTAGTGTGGAAATACTGATCCTTACCCTGCCTGGGTTGTCCACTGAGCATTTCCGCGAGCTCTACCTGAAGTTCTCTGGGCATGGGATTTTGACATGTTCCCCAAACCAAAAGGAATGAGTGGGAAGCAATCAAGAAAAGAGATAGAGCCACTTGTATTTGAATGAGTTTCAAGCATGCTTGGGTACTCGTGTGATCTGAGTGACTCAGTTTTGGAATACAAATGTCGCGTGGTGCATCGCGACCTCAAGGCAACCCGGAGTTTCTGAAAAAAAAATTTCTGCAATTTTCACGAAGCCACTTTTCATCAACTTGAATTGGGCTAAAAATCCATCCCTGAAAATAAATTTTCTCTGAGTAGTGTGGAAATGCTGATCCTTACCCTACCTGGGGTGTCCACTGAGCATTTCCTCGAACTCTACTTGAAGTTCTCTGGGCATGGGATTTTGACATGTTACCCAAACCAAAAGAAATGAGTGGGAAACAATCAAGACAACAGATAGAAGCACTTGCATTTGAATGAGTTTCAAGCATGCTTGGGTACTCGTGTGATCTGAGTGACTCAGTTTTCGAATACAACTGTCGCGTGGTGCACCGCGACCTCCAGGCACCCCGGAGTTTCTGAAAAAAAATTTTCTGCGATTTTCACGAAACCACTTTTCTTCAACTTGAATTGGGCTAAAAATCCATCACTGAAAATAAAAATTCTCTGAGTAGTGTGGAAATACTGTTCCTTACAATGCCTGGGTTGTCCACTGAGCATTTCCGCGAGCTCTACCTGAAGTTCTCTGGGCATGGGATTTTGACATGTTCCCCAAACCAAAAGGAATGAGTGGGAAACAATCAAGAAAAGAGATAGAGGTACTTGCATTTGAATAAGTTTCAAGCATGCTTGGGTACTCGTGTGATCTGAGTGACTCAGTTTTGGAATACAACTGTCGCGTGGTGCACCGCGACCTCCAGGCACCCCGGAGTTTCTGAAAAAAAATTTTCTGCGATTTTCACAAAACCACTTTTCTTCAACTTGAATTGGTCTAAAAATTCATCACTGAAAATAAAAATTCTTTGAGTAGTGTGGAAATGCTGATCCTTCCCCCAACCGGGGTGTCCACTGAGCATTTCCGCGAACTCTACCTGAAGTTCTCTTGGCATGGGATTTTGACATGTTCCCCAAACCAAAAGGAATGCGTGGGAAACAATCAAGACAACAGATAGAAGCACTTGCATTTGAATGAGTTTCAAGCATGCTTGGGTACTCTTGTGATCTGAGTGACTCAGTTTTGGAATACAACTGTCGCGTGGTGCACCGCGACCTCCAGGCACCCCGGAGTTTCTGAAAAAAAATTTTGTGCGATTTTCACGAAACCACTTTTCTTCAACTTGAATTGAGCTAAAAATCCATCCCTGAAAATAAAAATTCTCTGAGTAGTGTGTAAATGCTGATCCTTACCCTGCCTGGGTTGTCCACTGAGCATTTCCCCGAACTCTACCTGAAGTTCTCTGGGCATGGGATTTTCACATGTTCCCCAAACCAAAAGGAATGAGTGGGAAACAATCAAGAAAAGAGATAGAGGCACTTGCATTTGAATGAGTTTCAAGCATACTTGGGTACTCGTGTGATCTGACTGACTCAGTTTTAAAATACAACTGTCGCATGGTGCATCGCGACCTCAAGGCACCCCGGAGTTTCTGAAAAAAAATTTTCTGCAATTTTCACGAAACCACTTTTCATCAACTTGAATTTGGCTAAAAATCCATCACTGAAAAGATATATTCTCTGAGTAGTGTGGAAATGCTGATCCTTACCCTACCTGGGGTGTCCACTGAGCATTTCCGCGAACTCTACCTGAAGTTCTCTGGGCATGGGATTTTGACATGTTCCCCAAACCAAAAGGAATGAGTGGGAAACAATCAAGAAAAGAGATAGAGGCACTTGCATTTGAATGAGTTTCAAGCATGCTTGGGTACTCGTGTGATCTGAGTGACTCAGTTTTGGAATACAACTGTCGCGTGGTGCACCGCGACCTCCAGGCACCCCGGAGTTTCTGAAAAAAAATTTTCTGCGATTTTCACGAAACCACTTTTCTTCAACTTGAATTGGGCTAAAAATCCATCACTGAAAATAAAAATTCTCTGAGTAGTGTGTAAATGCTGATCCTTACCCTGCCTGGGTTGTCCACTAAGCATTTCCCCGAACTCTACCTGAAGTTCTCTGGGCATGGGATTTTGACATGTTCCCCAAACCAAAAGGAATGAGTGGGAAACAATCAAGAAAAGAGATAGAGTCACTTGCATTTGAATGAGTTTCAAGCATGCTTGGGTACTCGTGTGATCTGAGTGACTCAGTTTTGGAATACAACTGTCGCGTGGTGCACCGCGACCTCCAGGAACCCCGGAGTTTCTGAAAAAAAATTTTCTGTGATTTTCACGAAACCACTTTTCTTCAACTTGAATTGGGCTAAAAATCCATCCCTGAAAATAAAAATTCTCTGAGTAGTTTGTAAATGCTGATCCTTACCCTACCTGGGTTGTCCACTGAGCATTTCCTCGAACTCTACTTGAAGTTCTCTGGGCATGGGATTTTTACATGTTACCCAAACCAAAAGAAATGAGTGGGAAACAATCAAGACAACAGATAGAAGCACTTGCATTTGAATGAGTTTCAAGCATGCTTGGGTACTCGTGTGATCTGAGTGACTCAGTTTTCGAATACAACTGTCGCGTGGTGCACCGCGACCTCCAGGCACCCCGGAGTTTCTGAAAAAAAATTTTCTGCGATTTTCACGAAACCACTTTTCTTCAACTTGAATTGGGCTAAAAATCCATCACTGAAAATAAAAATTCTCTGAGTAGTGTGGAAATACTGTTCCTTACAATGCCTGGGTTGTCCACTGAGCATTTCCGCGAGCTCTACCTGAAGTTCTCTGGGCATGGGATTTTGACATGTTCCCCAAACCAAAAGGAATGAGTGGGAAACAATCAAGAAAAGAGATAGAGGGACTTGCATTTGAATGAGTTTCAAGCATGCTTGGGTACTCGTGTGATCTGAGTGACTCAGTTTTGGAATACAACTGTCGCGTGGTGCACCGCGACCTCCAGGCACCCCGGAGTTTCTGAAAAAAAATTTTCTGTGATTTTCACGAAACCACTTTTCTTCAACTTGAATTGGTCTAAAAATCCATCACTGAAAATAAAAATTCTCTGAGTAGTGTGTAAATGCTGATTCTTACCCTACCTGGGGTGTCCACTGAGCATTTCCGCGAACTCTACTTGAAGTTCTCTGGGCATGGGATTTTGACATGTTACCCAAACCAAAAGGAATGATTGGGAAACAATCAAGACAACAGATAGAAGCACTTGCATTTGAATGAGTTTCAAGCATGCTCGGGTACTCGTGTGATCTGAGTGACTCAGTTTTCGAATACAACTGTCGCGTGGTGCACCGCGACCTCCAGGCACCCCGGAGTTTCTGAAAAAAAATTTCCTGCGATTTTCACGAAACCACTTTTCTTCAACTTGAATTGGTCTAAAAATCCATCACTGAAAATAAAAATTCTCTGAGTAGTGTGTAAATGCTGATTCTTACCCTGCCTGGGTTGTCCACTGAGCATTTCCGCGAGCTCTACCTGAAGTTCTCTGGGCATGGGATTTTGACATGTTCCCCAAACCAAAAGGAATGAGTGGGAAACAATCAAGACAACAGATAGAAGCACTTGCATTTGAATGAGTTTCAAGCATGCTTGGGTACTCATGTGATCTGAGTGACTCAGTTTTCGAATACAACTGTCGCGTGGTGCACCGCGACCTCCAGGCACCCCGGAGTTTCTAAAAAAAAATTTTCTGCGATTTTCACGAAACCACTTTTCTTCAACTTGAATTGGGCTAAAAATCCATCACTGAAAATAAAAATTCTCTGAGTCGTGTGGAAATACTGTTTCTTACAATTCCTGGGTTGTCCACTGAGCATTTCCGAGAGCTCTACCTGAAGTTCCTGGGCATGGGATTTTGACATGTTCCCCAAACCAAAAGGAATGAGTGGGAAACAATCAAGAAAAGAGATAGAGGCGCTTGCATTTGAATTAGTTTCGAGCATGCTTGGGTACTCGTGTGATCTGAGTGACTCAGTTTTGGAATACAAATGTCGCGTGGTGCACCGCGACCTCCAGGCACCCCGGAGTTTCTGAAAAAAAATTTTCTGTGATTTTCACGAAACCACTTTTCTTCAACTTGAATTGGTCTAAAACTCCATCACTGAAAATAAAAATTCTCTGAGTAGTGTGTAAATGCTGATTCTTACCCTACCTGGGGTGTCCACTGAGCATTTCCGCGAGCTCTACCTGAAGTTCTCTGGGCATGGGATTTTGACATGTTCCCCAAACCAAAAGGAATGCGTGGGAAACAATCAAGACAACAGATAGAAGCACTTGCATTTGAATGAGTTTCAAGCATGCTTGGGTACTCGTGTGATCTGAGTGACTCAGTTTTGGAATACAACTGTCGCGTGGTGCACCGCGACCTCCAGGCACCCCGGAGTTTCTGAAAAAAAATTTTCTGTGATTTTCACGAAACCACTTTTCTTCAACTTGAATTGGTCTAAAACTCCATCACTGAAAATAAAAATTCTCTGAGTAGTGTGTAAATGCTGATTCTTACCCTGCCTGGGTTGTCCACTGAGCATTTCCCCGAACTCTACCTGAAGTTCTCTGGGCATGGGATTTTCACATGTTCCCCAAACGAAAAGGAATGAGTGGGAAACAATCAAGAAAAGAGATAGAGGCACTTGCATTTGAATGAGTTTCAAGCATACTTGGGTACTCGTGTGATCTGACTGACTCAGTTTTAAAATACAACTGTCGCATGGTGCATCGCGACCTCAAGGCACCCCGGAGTTTCTGAAAAAAAATTTTCTGCAATTTTCACGAAACCACTTTTCATCAACTTGAATTTGGCTAAAAATCCATCACTGAAAATATATATTCTCTGAGTAGTGTGGAAATGCTGATCCTTACCCTACCTGGGGTGTCCACTGAGCATTTCCGCGAACTCTACCTGAAGTTCTCTGGGCATGGGATTTTGACATGTTCCCCAAACCAAAAGGAATGAGTGGGAAACAATCAAGAAAAGAGATAGAGGCACTTGCATTTGAATGAGTTTCAAGCATGCTTGGGTACTCGTGTGATCTGAGTGACTCAGTTTTGGAATACAACTGTCGCGTGGTGCACCGCGACCTCCAGGCACCCCGGAGTTTCTGAAAAAAAATTTTCTGCGATTTTCACGAAACCACTTTTCTTCAACTTGAATTGGGCTAAAAATCCATCACTGAAAATAAAAATTCTCTGAGTAGTGTGTAAATGCTGATCCTTACCCTGCCTGGGTTGTCCACTAAGCATTTCCCCGAACTCTACCTGAAGTTCTCTGGGCATGGGATTTTGACATGTTCCCCAAACCAAAAGGAATGAGTGGGAAACAATCAAGAAAAGAGATAGAGTCACTTGCATTTGAATGAGTTTCAAGCATGCTTGGGTACTCGTGTGATCTGAGTGACTCAGTTTTTGAATACAACTGTCGCGTGGTGCACCGCGACCTCCAGGAACCCCGGAGTTTCTGAAAAAAAATTTTCTGTGATTTTCACGAAACCACTTTTCTTCAACTTGAATTGGGCTAAAAATCCATCCCTGAAAATAAAAATTCTCTGAGTAGTTTGTAAATGCTGATCCTTACCCTACCTGGGTTGTCCACTGAGCATTTCCCCGAACTCTACTTGAAGTTCTCTGGGCATGGGATTTTTACATGTTACCCAAACCAAAAGAAATGAGTGGGAAACAATCAAGACAACAGATAGAAGCACTTGCATTTGAATGAGTTTCAAGCATGCTTGGGTACTCGTGTAATCTGAGTGACTCAGTTTTCGAATACAACTGTCGCGTGGTGCACCGCGACCTCCAGGCACCCCGGAGTTTCTGAAAAAAAATTTTCTGCGATTTTCACGAAACCACTTTTCTTCAACTTGAATTGGGCTAAAAATCCATCACTGAAAATAAAAATTCTCTGAGTAGTGTGGAAATACTGTTCCTTACAATGCCTGGGTTGTCCACTGAGCATTTCCGCGAGCTCTACCTGAAGTTCTCTGGGCATGGGATTTTGACATGTTCCCCAAACCAAAAGGAATGAGTGGGAAACAATCAAGAAAAGAGATAGAGGCACTTGCATTTGAATGAGTTTCAAGCATGCTTGGGTACTCGTGTGATCTGAGTGACTCAGTTTTGGAATACAACTGTCGCGTGGTGCACCGCGACCTCCAGGCACCCCGGAGTTTCTGAAAAAAAATTTCCTGCGATTTTCACGAAACCACTTTTCTTCAACTTGAATTGGTCTAAAAATCCATCACTGAAAATAAAAATTCTCTGAGTAGTGTGTAAATGCTGATTCTTACCCTGCCTGGGTTGTCCACTGAGCATTTCCGCGAGCTCTACCTGAAGTTCTCTGGGCATGGGATTTTGACATGTTCCCCAAACCAAAAGGAATGAGTGGGAAACAATCAAGACAACAGATAGAAGCACTTGCATTTGAATGAGTTTCAAGCATGCTTGGGTACTCATGTGATCTGAGTGACTCAGTTTTCGAATACAACTGTCGCGTGGTGCACCGCGACCTCCAGGCACCCCGGAGTTTCTAAAAAAAAATTTTCTGCGATTTTCACGAAACCACTTTTCTTCAACTTGAATTGGGCTAAAAATCCATCACTGAAAATAAAAATTCTCTGAGTAGTGTGGAAATACTGTTTCTTACAATTCCTGGGTTGTCCACTGAGCATTTCCGAGAGCTCTACCTGAAGTTCCTGGGCATGGGATTTTGACATGTTCCCCAAACCAAAAGGAATGAGTGGGAAACAATCAAAAAAAGAGATAGAGGCGCTTGCATTTGAATTAGTTTCAAGCATGCTTGGGTACTCGTGTGATCTGAGTGACTCAGTTTTGGAATACAAATGTCGCGTGGTGCACCGCGACCTCCAGGCACCCCGGAGTTTCTGAAAAAAAATTTTCTGCGATTTTCACAAAACCACTTTTCTTCAACTTGAATTGGTCTAAAACTCCATCACTGAAAATAAAAATTCTCTGAGTAGTGTGTAAATGCTGATTCTTACCCTACCTGGGGTGTCCACTGAGCATTTCCGCGAGCTCTACCTGAAGTTCTCTGGGCATGGGATTTTGACATGTTCCCCAAACCAAAAGGAATGAGTGGGAAACAATCAAGACAACAGATAGAAGCACTTGCATTTGAATGAGTTTCAAGCATGCTTGGGTACTCGTGTGATCTGAGTAACTCAGTTTTGGAATACAACTGTCGCGTGGTGCATCGCGACCTCAAGGCACCCCGGAGTTTCTGAAAAAAAATTTTCTCCGATTTTCACGAAACCACTTTTCTTCAACTTGAATTGGACTAAAAATCCATCCCTGAAAATAAATATTCTCTGAGTAGTGTGGAAATGCTGATCCTTACCCTACCTGGGGTGTCCACTGAGCATTTCCGCGAACTCTACCTGAAGTTCTCTGGGCATGGGATTTTGACATGTTCCCCAAACCAAAAGGAATGAGTGGGAAACAATCAAGACAACAGATAGAAGCACATGCATTTGAATGAGTTTTAAGCATGCTTGGGTACTCGTGTGATCTGAGTGACTCAGTTTTGGAATACAACTGTCGCGTGGTGCACCGCGACCTCCAGGTACCCCGGAGTTTCTGAAAAAAAATTTTCTGCGATTTTCACAAAACCACTTTTCTTCAACTTGAATTGGGCTAAAAATCCATCACTGAAAATAAAAATTCTATGAGTAGTGTGGAAATACTGATCCTTACCCTGCCTGGGTTGTCCACTGAGCAATTCCGCGAGCTCTACCTGAAGTTCTCTGGGCATGGGATTTTGACATGTTCCCCAAACCAAAAGGAATGAGTGGGAAACAATCAAGACAACAGATAGAAGCACCTGCATTTGAATGAGTATCAAGCATGCTTGGGTACTCGTGTGATCTGAGTGACTCAGTTTTCGAATACAACTGTCACGTGGTGCACCGCGACCTCCAGGCACCCCGGAGTTTCTGAAAAAAAATTTTCTGCGATATTCACGAAACCACTTTTCTTCAACTTGAATTGGGCTAAAAATCCATCACTGAAAATAAAAATTCTCTGAGTAGTGTGGAAATACTGATCCTTACCCTGCCTGGGTTGTCCACTGAGCATTTCCGCGAGCTCTACCTGAAGTTCTCTGGGCATGGGATTTTGACATGTTCCCCAAACCAAAAGGAATGAGTGGGAAACAATCAAGACAACAGATAGAAGCACTTGCATTTGAATGAGTTTCAAGCATGCTTGGGTACTCGTGTGATCTGAGTGACTCAGTTTTGGAATACAACTCTCGCGCGGTGCACCGCGACCTCCAGGCACCCCGGAGTTTCTGAAAACAAATTTTCTGCGATTTTCACGAAACCACTTTTCTTCAACTTGAATTGGGCTAAAAATCCATCACTGAAAATAAAAATTCTCTGAGTAGTGTGTAAATGCTGATTCTTACCCTACCTGGGGTGTCCACTGAGCATTTCCGCGAACTCTACTTGAAGTTCTCTGGGCATGGGATTTTGACATGTTACCCAAACCAAAAGGAATGATTGGGAAACAATCAAGACAACAGATAGAAGCACTTGCATTTGAATGAGTTTCAAGCATGCTCGGGTACTCGTGTGATCTGAGTGACTCAGTTTTCGAATACAACTGTCGCGTGGTGCACCGCGACCTCCAGGCACCCCGGAGTTTCTGAAAAAAAATTTCCTGCGATTTTCACGAAACCACTTTTCTTCAACTTGAATTGGTCTAAAAATCCATCACTGAAAATAAAAATTCTCTGAGTAGTGTGTAAATGCTGATTCTTACCCTGCCTGGGTTGTCCACTGAGCATTTCCGCGAGCTCTACCTGAAGTTCTCTGGGCATGGGATTTTGACATGTTCCCCAAACCAAAAGGAATGAGTGGGAAACAATCAAGACAACAGATAGAAGCACTTGCATTTGAATGAGTTTCAAGCATGCTTGGGTACTCATGTGATCTGAGTGACTCAGTTTTCGAATACAACTGTCGCGTGGTGCACCGCGACCTCCAGGCACCCCGGAGTTTCTAAAAAAAAATTTTCTGCGATTTTCACGAAACCACTTTTCTTCAACTTGAATTGGGCTAAAAATCCATCACTGAAAATAAAAATTCTCTGAGTCGTGTGGAAATACTGTTTCTTACAATTCCTGGGTTGTCCACTGAGCATTTCCGAGAGCTCTACCTGAAGTTCCTGGGCATGGGATTTTGACATGTTCCCCAAACCAAAAGGAATGAGTGGGAAACAATCAAGAAAAGAGATAGAGGCGCTTGCATTTGAATTAGTTTCAAGCATGCTTGGGTACTCGTGTGATCTGAGTGACTCAGTTTTGGAATACAAATGTCGCGTGGTGCACCGCGACCTCCAGGCACCCCGGAGTTTCTGAAAAAAAATTTTCTGTGATTTTCACGAAACCACTTTTCTTCAACTTGAATTGGTCTAAAACTCCATCACTGAAAATAAAAATTCTCTGAGTAGTGTGTAAATGCTGATTCTTACCCTACCTGGGGTGTCCACTGAGCATTTCCGCGAGCTCTACCTGAAGTTCTCTGGGCATGGGATTTTGACATGTTCCCCAAACCAAAAGGAATAAGTGGGAAACAATCAAGACAACAGATAGAAGCACTTGCATTTGAATGAGTTTCAAGCATGCTTGGGTAATCGTGTAATCTGAGTGATTCAGTTTTCGAATACAACTGTCGCGTGGTGCACCGCGACCTCCAGGCACCCCGGAGTTTCTGAAAAAAAATTTTCTGCGATTTTCACAAAACCACTTTTCTTCAACTTGAATTGGTCTAAAAATTCATCACTGAAAATAAAAATTCTTTGAGTAGTGTGGAAATACTGATCCTTACCCTGCCTGGGTTGTCCACTGAGCATTTCCGCAAGCTCTACCTGAAGTTCTCTGGGCATGGGATTTTGACATGTTCCCCAAACCAAAAGGAATGAGTGGGAAACAATCAAGAAAAGAGATAGAGGCACTTGCATTTGAATGAGTTTCAAGCATGCTTAGGTACTCGTGTGATCTGAGTAACTCAGTTTTGGAATACAACTGTCGCGTGGTGCATCGCGACCTCAAGGCACCCCGGAGTTTCTGAAAAAAAATTTTCTCCGATTTTCACGAAACCACTTTTCTTCAACTTGAATTGGACTAAAAATCCATCCCTGAAAATAAATATTCTCTGAGTAGTGTGGAAATGCTGATCCTTGCCCTACCTGGGGTGTCCACTGAGCATTTCAGCGAACTCTACCTGAAGTTCTCTGGGCATGGGATTTTGACATGTTCCCCAAACCAAAAGGAATGAGTGGGAAACAATCAAGACAACAGATAGAAGCACATGCATTTGAATGAGTTTTAAGCATGCTTGGGTACTCGTGTGATCTGAGTGACTCAGTTTTGGAATACAACTGTCGCGTGGTGCACCGCGACCTCCAGGTACCCCGGAGTTTCTGAAAAAAAATTTTCTGCGATTTTCACAAAACCACTTTTCTTCAACTTGAATTGCGCTAAAAATCCATCACTGAAAATAAAAATTCTATGAGTAGTGTGGAAATACTGATCCTTACCCTGCCTGGGTTGTCCACTGAGCAATTCCGCGAGCTCTACCTGAAGTTCTCTGGGCATGGGATTTTGACATGTTCCCCAAACCAAAAGGAATGAGTGGGAAACAATCAAGACAACAGATAGAAGCACTTGCATTTGAATGAGTATCAAGCATGCTTGGGTACTCGTGTGATCTGAGTGACTCAGTTTTCGAATACAACTGTCACGTGGTGCACCGCGACCTCCAGGCACCCCGGAGTTTCTGAAAAAAAATTTTCTGCGATATTCACGAAACCACTTTTCTTCAACTTGAATTGGGCTAAAAATCCATCACTGAAAATAAAAATTCTCTGAGTAGTGTGGAAATACTGATCCTTACCCTGCCTGGGTTGTCCACTGAGCATTTCCGCGAGCTCTACCTGAAGTTCTCTGGGCATGGGATTTTGACATGTTCCCCAAACCAAAAGGAATGAGTGGGAAACAATCAAGACAACAGATAGAAGCACTTGCATTTGAATGAGTTTCAAGCATGCTTGGGTACTCGTGTGATCTGAGTGACTCAGTTTTGGAATACAACTCTCGCGCGGTGCACCGCGACCTCCAGGCACCCCGGAGTTTCTGAAAACAAATTTTCTGCGATTTTCACGAAACCACTTTTCTTCAACTTGAATTGGGCTAAAAATCCATCACTGAAAATAAAAATTCTCTGAGTAGTGTGTAAATGCTGATCCTTACCCTGCCTGGGTTGTCCACTGAGCATTTCCCCGAACTCCACCTGAAGTTCTCTGGGCATGGGATTTTGACATGTTCCCCAAACCAAAAGGAATGAGTGGGAAACAATCAAGATAACAGATAGAAGCACTTGCATTTGAATGAGTTTCAAGCATACTTGGGTACTCGTGTGATCTGAGTGACTCAGTTTTCGAATACAACTGTCGCGTGGTGCACCGCGACCTCCAGTCACCCCGGAGTTTCTGAAAAAAAATTTTCTGCGATTTTCACGAAACCACTTTTCTTCAACTTGAATTGGGCTAAAAATCCATCACTGAAAATAAAAATTCTCTGAGTAGTGTGGAAATACTGATCCTTACCCTGCCTGGGTTGTCCACTGAGCATTTCCGCGAGCTCTACCTGAAGTTCTCTGGGCATGGGATTTTGACATGTTCCCCAAACCAAAAGGAATGAGTGGGAAACAATCAAGAAAAGAGATAGAGGCACTTGCATTTGAATGAGTTTCAAGCATGCTTGGGTACTCGTGTGATCTGAGTGACTCAGTTTTGGAATACAAATGTCGCGTGGTGCATCGCGAATACATGGCACCCCGGAGTTTCTGAAAAAAAAATTTCTGCAATTTTCACGAAACCACTTTTCATCAAGTTGAATTGGGCTAAAAATCCATCCCAGTTAATAAATATTCTATGAGTAGTGTGGAAATGCTGATCCTTACCCTACCTGGGGTGTCCACTGAGTATTTCCGCGAACTCTACTTGAAGTTCTCTGGGCATGGGATTTTGACATGTTACCCAAACCAAAAGGAATGAGTGGCAAACAATCAAGACAACAGATAGAAGCACCTGCATTTGAATGAGTTTCAAGTATGCTTGGGTACTCGTATGATCTGAATGACTCAGTTTTCGCATACAACTGTCGCGTGGTGCACCGCGACCTCCAGGCACTCCGGAGTTTCTGAAAAAAAATTTTCTGCGATTTTCACGAAACCACTTTTCTTCAACTTGAATTGGGCTAAAAATCCATCCCTGAAAATAAAAATTCTCTGAGTAGTGTGTAAATGCTGATCCTTACCCTGCCTGGGTTGTCCACTGAGCATTTCCGCGAACTCTACTTGATGTTCTCTGGGCATGGGATTTTGACATGTTCCCCAAACCAAAAGGAATGAGTGGGAAACAATCAAGACAACAGATAGAAGCACTTGCATTTGAATGAGTTTCAAGCATGCTTGGGTACTCGTGTGATCTGAGTGACTCAGTTTTTGAATACAACTGTCGCGTGGTGCACCGCGACCTCCAGGCACCCCGGAGTTTCTGAAAAAAAAATTTCTGCGATTTTCACGAAACCACTTTTCTTCAACTTGAATTGGGCTAAAAATCCATCCCTGAAAATAAAAATTCTCTGAGTAGTGTGTAAATGCTGATCCTTACCCTGCCTGGGTTGTCCACTGAGCATTTCCCCGAACTCTACCTGAAGTTCTCTGGGCATGGGATTTTGACATGTTCCCCAAACCAAAAGGAATGAGTGGGAAACAATCAAGAAAAGAGATAGAGACACTTGCATTTGAATAAGTTTCAAGCATGCTTGGGTACTCGTGTGATCTGAGTGACTCAGTTTTGGAATACAACTGTAGCTTGTTGCACCGCGACCTCCAGGCACCCCGGAGTTTCTGAAAAAAAATTTTCTGCAATTTTCACGAAACCACTTTTCATCAACTTGAATTGGGCTAAAAATCCATCCCAGAAAAAAAATATTCTATGAGTAGTGTGGAAATGCTGATCCTTACCCTACCTGGGGTGTCCACTGAGTATTTCCGCGAACTCTACTTGAAGTTCTCTGGGCATGGGATTTTGACATGTTACCCAAACCAAAAGGAATGAGTGGGAAACAATCAAGACAACAGATAGAAGCACTTGCATTTGAATGAGTTTCAAGCATGCTTGGGTACTCGTATGATCTGAATGACTCAGTTTTCGCATACAACTGTCGCGTGGTGCACCGCGACCTCCAGGCACTCCGGAGTTTCTGAAAAAAAATTTTCTGCGATTTTCACGAAACCACTTTTCTTCAACTTGAATTGGGCTAAAAATCCATCCCTGAAAATAAAAATTCTCTGAGTAGTGTGTAAATGCTGATCCTTACCCTGCCTGGGTTGTCCACTGAGCATTTCCGCGAACTCTACTTGATGTTCTCTGGGCATGGGATTTTGAAATGTTCCCCAAACCAAAAGGAATGAGTGGGAAACAATCAAGACAACAGATAGAAGCACTTGCATTTGAATGAGTTTCAAGCATGCTTGGGTACTCGTGTGATCTGAGTGACTCAGTTTTCAAATACAACTGTCGCGTGGTGCACCGCGACCTCCAGGCACCCCGGAGTTTCTGAAAAAAAATTTTCTGCGATTTTCACGAAACCACTTTTCTTTAACTTGAATTGGGCTAAAAATCCATCCCTGAAAATAAATATTCTCTGAGTAGTGTGGAAATGCTGATCCTTACCCTACCTGGGGTGTCCAATGAGCATTTCCACGAACTCTACTTGATGTTCTCTGGGCATGGGATTTTGACATGTTCCCCAAACCAAAAGGAATGAGTGGGAAACAATCAAGACAACAGATAGAAGCACTTGCATTTGAATGAGTTTCAAGCATGCATGGGTACTCGTGTGATCTGAGTGACTCAGTTATCAAATACAACTGTCGCGTGGTGCACCGCGACCTCCAGGTACCCCGGAGTTTCTGAAAAAAAATTTTCTGCGATTTTCACGAAACCACTTTTCTTCAACTTGAATTGGGCTAAAAATCCATCCCTGAAAATAAAAATTCTCTGAGTTGTGTGTAAATGCTGATCCTTACCCTGCCTGGGTTGTCCACTGAGCATTTCCCCGAACTCTACCTGAAGTTCTCTGGGCATGGGATTTTGACATGTTCCCCAAACCAAAAGGAATGAGTGGGAAACAATCAAGAAAAGAGATAGAGGCACTTGCATTTGAATGAGTTTCAAGCATGCTTGGGTACTCGTGTGATCTGAGTGACTCAGTTTTGGAATACAACTGTCGCGTGGTGCATCACGACCTCAAGGCACCCCGGAGTTTCTCAAAAAAAATTTTCTGCGATTTTCACGAAACCACTTTTCATCAACTTGAATTGGGCTAAAAATCCATCACTGAAAATAAAAATTCTCTGAGTAGTGTGGAAATACTGATCCTTACCCTGCCTGGGTTGTCCACTGAGCATTTCCGCGAGCTCTACCTGAAGTTCTCTGGGCATGGGATTTTGACATGATCCCCAAACCAAAAGGAATGAGTGGGAAACAATCAAGACAACAGATAGAAGCACTTGCATTTGAATGAGTTTCAAGAATGCTTGGGTACTCGTGTGATCTGAGTGACTCAGTTTTCAAATACAACTGTCGCGTGATGCACCGCGAACTCCAGGCACCCCGGAGTTTCTGAAAAAAAATTTTCTGCGATTTTCACGAAACCACTTTTCTTCAACTTGAATTGGGCTAAAAATCCATCACTGAAAATAAAAATTCTCTGAGTAGTGTGGAAATAGTGATCCTTACCCTGCCTGGGTTGTCCACTGAGCATTTCCGCGAGCTCTACCTGAAGTTCTCTGGGCATGGGATTTTGACATGTTACCCAAACCAAAAGGAATGAGTGGGAAACAATCAAGACAACAGATAGAAGCACTTGCATTTGAATGAGTTTCAAGCATGCTTGGGTACTCGTGTGATCTGAGTGACTCAGTTTTCGAATACAACTGTCGCGTGGTGCATCGCGACCTCCAGGCACCCCGGAGTTTCTGAAAAAAAATGTTCTGCGATTTTCACGAAACCACTTTTCTTCAACTTGAATTGGGCTAAAAATCCATCCCTGAAAATAAAAATTCTCTGAGTAGTGTGTAAATGCTGATCCTTACCCTGCCTGGGTTGTCCACTGTGCATTTCCCCGAACTCTACCTGAAGTTCTCTGGGCATGGGATTTTGAGATGTTACCCAAACCAAAAGGAATGAGTGGGAAACAATCAAGACAACAGATAGAAGCACTTGCATTTGAATGAGTTTCAAGCATGCTTGGGTACTCGTGTGATCTGAGTGACTAAGTTTTGGAATACAACTGTCGCGTGGTGCACCGCGACCTCCAGGCACCCCGGAGTTTCTGAAAAAAAATTTTCTGCGATTTTCACGTAACCACTTTTCTTCAACTTGAATTGGGCTAAAAATCCATCACTGAAAATAAAAATTCTCTGAGTAGTGTGGAAATACTGATCCATACCCTGCCTGGGTTGTCCACTGAGCATTTCCGCGAGCTCTACCTGAAGTTCTCTGGGCATGGGATTTTGACAAGTTCCCCAAACCAAAAGGAATGAGTGGGAAACAATCAAGAAAAGAGATAGAGGGACTTGCATTTGAATGAGTTTCAAGCATGCTTGGGTACTCGTGTGATCTTAGTGACTCAGTTTTAAAATACAACTGTCGCGTGGTGCATAGCGACCTCAAGGCACCCTGCAGTTTCTGAAAAAAAATTTTCTGCGATTTTCACGAAACCACTTTTCTTCAACTTGAATTGGGCTAAAAATCCATCCCTGAAAATAAAAATTCTCTGAGTTGTGTGTAAATGCTGATCCTTCCCCTGCCTGGGTTGTCCACTGAGCATTTCCCCGAACTCTACCTGAAGTTCTCTGGGCATGGGGTTTTGACATGTTCCCCAAACCAAAACGAATGAGTGGGAAACAATCAAGACAACAGATAGAAGCACTTGCATTTGAATGAGTTTCAAGCATGCTTGGGTACTCGTGTGATCTGAGTGACTCAGTTTTCGAATACAACTGTCGCGTGGTGCACCACGACCTCCAGGTACCCCGGAGTTTCTGAAAAAAAAATTTCTGCGATTTTCACGAAACCACTTTTCTTCAACTTGAATTGGGCTAAAAATCCATCACTGAAAATAAAAATTCTCTGAGTAGTGTGGAAATACTGATCCTTACCCTGCCTGGGTTGTACACTGAGCATTTCCGCGATCTCTACCTGAAGTTCTCTGGGCATGGAATTTTGACATGTTCCCCAAACCAAAAGGAATGAGTGGGAAACAATCAAGACAACAGATAGGAGCACTTGCATTTGAATGAGTTTCAAGCATGCTTGGGTACTCGTGTGATCTGAGTGACTCAGTTTTGGAATACAACTTTCGCGTGGTGCATTGCGACCTCTAGGCACCCCGGAGTTTCTGAAAAAAAATTTTCTGCGATTTTCACGAAACCACTTTTCTTCAACTTGAATTGGGCTAAAAATCCATCACTGAAAATAAAAATTCTCTGAGTAGTGTGGAAATACTGATCCTTACCCTGCCTGGGTTGTCCACTGAGCATTTCCGCGAGCTCTACCTGAAGTTCTCTGGGCATGGGATTTTGAGATGTTACCCAAACCAAAAGGAATGAGTGGGAAACAATCAAGACAACAGTTAGAAGCACTTGCATTTGAATGAGTTTCAAGCATGCTTGGGTACTCGTGTGATCTGAGTGACTCAGTTTTCGAATACAACTGTCGCGTGGTGCACCACGACCTCCAGGCACCCCGGAGTTTCTGAAAAAAAATTTTCTGCGATTTTCACGAAACCACTTTTCTTCAACTTGAATTGGGCTAAAAATCCATCACTGAAAATAAAAATTCTCTGAGTAGTGTGGAAATACTGATGCTTACCCTGCCTGGTTTGTCCACTGAGCATTTCCGCAATCTCTACCTGAAGTTCTCTGGGCATGGGATTTTGACATGTTCCCCAAACCAAAAGGAATGAGTGGGAAACAATCAAGACAACAGATAGAAGCACTTGCATTTGAATGAGTTTCAAGCATGCTTGGGTACTCGTGTGATCTGAGTGACTAAGTTTTGGAATACAACTGTCGCGTGGTGCACCGCGACCTCCAGGCACCCTGGAGTTTCTGAAAAAAAATTTTCTGCGACTTTCACGTAACCACTTTTCTTCAACTTGAATTGGGCTAAAAATCCATCACTGAAAATAAAAATTCTCTGAGTAATGTGGAAATACTGATCCATACCCTGCCTGGGTTGTCCACTGAGCATTTCCGCGAGCTCTACCTGAAGTTCTCTGGGCATGGGATTTTGACATATTCCCCAAACCAAAAGGAATGAGTGGGAAACAATCAAGAAAAGAGATAGAGGGACTTGCATTTGAATGAGTTTCAATCATGCTTGGGTACTCGTGTGATCTTAGTGACTCAGTTTTAAAATACAACTGTCGCGTGGTGCATAGCGACCTCAAGGCACCCTGGAGTTTCTGAAAAAAAATTTTCTGCGATTTTCACGAAACCACTTTTCTTCAACTTGAATTGGGCTAAAAATCCATCCCTGAAAATAAAAATTCTCTGAGTTGTGTGTAAATGCTGATCCTTACCCTGCCTGGGTTGTCCACTGAGCATTTCCCCGAACTCTACCTGAAGTTCTCTGGGCATGGGATTTTGACATGTTCCCCAAACCAAAAGGAATGAGTGGGAAACAATCAAGACAACAGATAGAAGCACTTGCATTTGAATGAGTTTCAAGCATGCTTGGGTACTCGTGTGATCTGAGTGACTCAGTTTTCAAATACAACTGTCGCGTGATGCACCGCGAACTCCAGGCACCCCGGAGTTTCTGAAAAAAATTTTCTGCGATTTTCACGAAACCACTTTTCTTCAACTTGAATTGGGCTAAAAATCCATCACTGAAAATAAAAGTTCTCTGAGTAGTGTGGAAATGCTTATCTTTACCCTGCCTGGGATGTCCACTGAGCATTTCCGCGAGCTCTACCTGAAGTTCTCTGGGCATGGGATTTTGACATGTTCCCCAAACCAAAAGGAATGAGTGGGAAACAATCAAGACAACAGATAGAAGCACTTGCATTTGAATGAGTTTCAAGCATGCTTGGGTACTCGTGTGATCTGAGTGACTCAGATTTCGAATACAACTGTCGCGTGGTGCACCGCGACCTCCAGGCACCCCGGAGTTTCTGAAAAAAAATTTTCTGCGATTTTCACGAAACCACTTTTCTTCAACTTGAATTGGGCTAAAAATCCATCACTGAAAATAAAAGTTCTCTGAGTAGTGTGGAAATGCTGATCTTTACCCTGCCTGGGATGTCCACTGAGCATTTCCGCGAGCTCTACCTGAAGTTCTCTGGGCATGGGATTTTGACATGTTCCCCAAACCAAAAGGAATGAGTGGGAAACAATCAAGACAACAGATAGAAGCACTTGCATTTGAATGAGTTTCAAGCATGCTTGGGTACTCGTGTGATCTGAGTGACTCAGATTTCGAATACAACTGTCGCGTGGTGCACCGCGACCTCCAGGCACCCCGGAGTTTCTGAAAAAAAATTTTCTGCGATTTTCACGAAACCACTTTTCTTCAACTTGAATTGGGCTAAAAATCCATCACTGAAAATAAAAATTCTCTGAGTAGTGTGGAAATACTGATCCTTACCCTGCCTGGGTTGTCCACTGAGCATTTCCGCGAGCTCTACCTGAAGTTCTCTGGGCATGGGATTTTGACATGTTCCCCAAACCAAAAGGAATGAGTGGGAAACAATCAAGACAACAGATAGAAGCCCTTGCAATTGAATAAGTTTCAAGCATGCTTGGGTACTCGTGTGATCTGAGTGACTCAGTTTTAAAATACAACTGTCGGGTGGTGCATCACGACCTCAAGGCACCCCGGAGTTTCTCAAAAAAAATTTTCTGCGATTTTCACGAAACCACTTTTCATCAACTTGAATTGGGCTAAAAATCCATCACTGAAAATAAAAATTCTCTGAGTAGTGTGGAAATACTGATCCTTACCCTGCCTGGGTTGTCCACTGAGCATTTCCGCGAGCTCTACCTGAAGTTC
Source organism: Atractosteus spatula (assembly GCF_055471065.1). NCBI lineage: Eukaryota > Metazoa > Chordata > Actinopteri > Semionotiformes > Lepisosteidae > Atractosteus > Atractosteus spatula. The sequence continues at coordinate 78,068,315 of NC_142707.1, forward strand.
TCTGGGCATGGGATTTTGACATGTTCCCCAAACCAAAAGGAATGAGTGGGAAACAATCAAGACAACAGATAGAAGCACTTGCATTTGAATGAGTTTCAAGAATGCTTGGGTACTCGTGTGATCTGAATGACTCAGTTTTCAAATACAACTGTCGCGTGATGCACCGCGAACTCCAGGCACCCCGGAGTTTCTGAAAAAAAATTTTCTGCGATTTTCACGAAACCACTTTTCTTCAACTTGAATTGGGCTAAAAATCCATCACTGAAAATAAAAATTCTCTGAGTAGTGTGGAAATACTGATCCTTACCCTGCCTGGGTTGTCCACTGAGCATTTCCGCGAGCTCTACCTGAAGTTCTCTGGGCATGGGATTTTGACATGTTACCCAAACCAAAAGGAATGAGTGGGAAACAATCAAGACAACAGATAGAAGCACTTGCATTTGAATGAGTTTCAAGCATGCTTGGGTACTCGTGTGATCTGAGTGACTCAGTTTTCGAATACAACTGTCGCGTGGTGCATCGCGACCTCCAGGCACCCCGGAGTTTCTGAAAAAAAATGTTCTGCGATTTTCACGAAACCACTTTTCTTCAACTTGAATTGGGCTAAAAATCCATCCCTGAAAATAAAAATTCTCTGAGTAGTGTGTAAATGCTGATCCTTACCCTGCCTGGGTTGTCCACTGTGCATTTCCCCGAACTCTACCTGAAGTTCTCTGGGCATGGGATTTTGAGATGTTACCCAAACCAAAAGGAATGAGTGGGAAACAATCAAGACAACAGATAGAAGCACTTGCATTTGAATGAGTTTCAAGCATGCTTGGGTACTCGTGTGATCTGAGTGACTAAGTTTTGGAATACAACTGTCGCGTGGTGCACCGCGACCTCCAGGCACCCCGGAGTTTCTGAAAAAAAATTTTCTGCGATTTTCACGTAACCACTTTTCTTCAACTTGAATTGGGCTAAAAATCCATCACTGAAAATAAAAATTCTCTGAGTAGTGTGGAAATACTGATCCATACCCTGCCTGGGTTGTCCACTGAGCATTTCCGCGAGCTCTACCTGAAGTTCTCTGGGCATGGGATTTTGACATGTTCCCCAAACCAAAAGGAATGAGTGGGAAACAATCAAGAAAAGAGATAGAGGGACTTGCATTTGAATGAGTTTCAAGCATGCTTTTGTACTCGTGTGATCTTAGTGACTCAGTTTTAAAATACAACTGTCGCGTGGTGCATAGCGACCTCAAGGCACCCTGGAGTTTCTGAAAAAAAATTTTCTGCGATTTTCACGAAACCACTTTTCTTCAACTTGAATTGGGCTAAAAATCCATCCCTGAAAATAAAAATTCTCTGAGTTGTGTGTAAATGCTGATCCTTACCCTGCCTGGGTTGTCCACTGAGCATTTCCCCGAACTCTACCTGAAGTTCTCTGGGCATGGGATTTTGACATGTTCCCCAAACCAAAAGGAATGAGTGGGAAACAATCAAGACAACAGATAGAAGCACTTGCATTTGAATGAGTTTCAAGCATGCTTGGGTACTCGTGTGATCTGAGTGACTCAGTTTTCGAATACAACTGTCGCGTGGTGCACCGCGACCTCCAGGTACCCCGGAGTTTCTGAAAAAAAATTTTCTGCGATTTTCACGAAACCACTTTTCTTCAACTTGAATTGGGCTAAAAATCCATCCCTGAAAATAAAAATTCTCTGAGTTGTGTGTAAATGCTGATCCTTACCCTGCCTGGGATGTCCACTGAGCATTTCCCCGAACTCTACCTGAAGTTCTCTGGGCATGGGATTTTGAGATGTTACCCAAACCAAAAGGAATGAGTGGGAAACAATCAAGACAACAGATAAAAGCACTTGCATTTGAATGAGTTTCAAGCATGCTTGGGTACTCGTGTGATCTGAGTGACTCAGTTTTCGAATACAACTGTCGCGTGGTGCACCACGACCTCCAGGTACCCCGGAGTTTCTGAAAAAAAAATTTCTGCGATTTTCACGAAACCACTTTTCTTCAACTTGAATTGGGCTAAAAATCCATCACTGAAAATAAAAATTCTCTGAGTAGTGTGGAAATACTGATCCGTACCCTGCCTGGGTTGTCCACTGAGCATTTCCCCGAACTCTACCTGAAGTTCTCTGGGCATGGGATTTTGACATGTTCCCCAAACCAAAAGGAATGAGTGGGAAACAATCAAGACAAGAGATAGAAGCACTTGCATTTGAATGAGTTTCAAGCATGCTTGGGTACTCGTGTGATCTGAGTGACTCAGTTTTGGAATACAACTTTCGCGTGGTGCATTGCGACCTCTAGGCACCCCGGAGTTTCTGAAAAAAATTTTCTGCGATTTTCACGAAACCACTTTTCTTCAACTTGAATTGGGCTAAAAATCCATCACTGAAAATAAAAGTTCTCTGAGTAGTGTGTAAATGCTGATCCTTACCCTGCCTGGGTTGTCCACTGAGCATTTCCCCGAACTCTACCTGAAGTTCTCTGGGCATGGGATTTTGACATGTTACCCAAACCAAAAGGAATGAGTGGGAAACAATCAAGACAACAGATAGAAGCACTTGCATTTGAATGAGTTTCAAGCATGCTTGGGTACTCGTGTGATCTGAGTGACTCAGATTTCGAATACAACTGTCGCGTGGTGCACCGCGACCTCCAGGCACCCCGGAGTTTCTGAAAAAAAATTTTCTGCGATTTTCACGAAACCACTTTTCTTCAACTTGAATTGGGCTAAAAATCCATCACTGAAAATAAAAATTCTCTGAGTAGTGTGGAAATACTGATCCTTACCCTGCCTGGGTTGTCCACTGAGCATTTCCGCGAGCTCTACCTGAAGTTCTCTGGGCATGGGATTTTGACATGTTCCCCAAACCAAAAGGAATGAGTGGGAAACAATCAAGACAACAGATAGAAGCACTTGCAATTGAATAAGTTTCAAGCATGCTTGGGTACTCGTGTGATCTGAGTGACTCAGTTTTAAAATACAACTGTCGGGTGGTGCATCACGACCTCAAGGAACCCCGGAGTTTCTCAATAAAAAAATTTTCTGCAATTTTCACGAAACCACTTTTCATCAACTTGAATTGGGCTAAAAATCCATCCCTGAAAATAAATATTCTCTTAGTAGTGTGGAAATGCTGATCCTTACCCTACCTGGGGTGTCCACTGAGCATTTCCTCGAACTCTACCTGAAGTTCTCTGGGCATGGGATTTTGACATGTTACCCAAACCAAAAGGAATGAGTGGGAAACAATCAAGACAACAGATAGAAGCACTTGCATTTGAATGAGTTTCAAGCATGCTTGGGTACTCGTGTGATCTGAGTGACTCAGTTTTCGAATACAACTGTCGCGTGGTGCATCGCGACCTCCAGGCACCCCGGAGTTTCTGAAAAAAAAATTTCTACGATTTTCACGAAACCACTTTTCTTCAACTTGAATTGGGCTAAAAATCCATCACTGAAAATAAAAATTCTCTGAGTAGTGTGGAAATACTGATCCTTACCCTGTCTGGGTTGTCCACTGAGCATTTCCGCGAGCTCTACCTGAAGTTCTCTGGGCATGGGATTTTGACATGTTCCCCAAACCAAAAGGAATGAGTGGGAAAGAATCAAGACAACAGATAGATGCACTTGCATTTGAATGAGTTTCAAGAATGCTTGGGTACTCGTGTGATCTGAGTGACTCAGTTTTGGAATACAACTGTCGCGTGGTGCACCGCGACCTCCAGGCACCCCGGAGTTTCTGAAAAAAAATTTTCTGCGATTTTCACGAAACCACTTTTCTTCAACTTGAATTGGGCTAAAAACCCATCCCTGAAAATAAAAATTCTCTGAGTAGTGTGGAAATACTGATCCTTACCCTGCCTGGGTTGACCACTGAGCAATTCCGCGAGCTCTACCTGAAGTTCTCTGGGCATGGGATTTTGACATGTTCCCCAAACCAAAAGGAATGAGTGGGAAACAATCAAGACAACAGATAGAAGCACTTGCATTTGAATGAGTTTCAAGCATGCTTGGGTACTCGTGTGATCTGAGTGACTCAGTTTTGGAATACAACTGTCGCGTGGTGCACCGCGACCTCCAGGCACCCCGGAGTTTCTGAAAAAAAATTTTGTGCGATTTTCACGAAACCACTTTTCTTCAACTTGAATTGAGCTAAAAATCCACCCCTGAAAATAAAAATTCTCTGAGTAGTGTGTAAATGCTGATCCTTACCCTGCCTGGGTTGTCCACTGAGCATTTCCCCGAACTCTACCTGAAGTTCTCTGGGCATGGGATTTTGACATGTTCCCCAAACCAAAAGGAATGAGTGGGAAACAATCAAGACAACAGATAGAAGCACTTGCATTTGAATGAGTTTCAAGCATGCTTGGGTACTCGTGTGATCTGAGTGACTCAGTTTTCGAATACAACTGTCGCGTGGTGCACCGCGACCTCTAGGCACCCCGGAGTTTCTGAAAAAAAATTTTCTGCGATTTTCACGAAACCACTTTTCTTCAACTTGAATTGGGCTAAAAATCCATCACTGAAAATAAAAATTCTCTGAGTAGTGTGGAAATACTGATCCATACCCTGCCTGGGTTGACCACTGAGCAATTCCGCGAGCTCTACCTGAAGTTCTCTGGGCATGGGATTTTGACATGTTCCCCAAACCAAAAGGAATGAGTGGGAAACAATCAAGACAACAGATAGAAGCACTTGCATTTGAATGAGTTTCAAGCATGCTTGGGTACTCGTGTGATCTGAGTGACTCAGTTTTGGAATACAACTGTCGCGTGGTGCACCGCGACCTCCAGGCACCCCGGAGTTTCTGAAAAAAAATTTTCTGCGATTTTCACGAAACCACTTTTCTTCAACTTGAATTGGGCTAAAAATTCAACACTGAAAATAAAAATTCTCTGAGTACTGTGGAAATACTGATCCTTACCCTGCCTGGGTTGACCACTGAGCAATTCCGCGAGCTCTACCTGAAGTTCTCTGGGCATGGGATTTTGACATGTTCCCCAAACCAAAACGAATGAGTGGGAAACAATCAAGACAACAGATAGAAGCACTTGCATTTGAATGAGTTTCAAGCATGCTTGGGTACTCGTGTGATCTGAGTGACTCAGTTTTGGAATACAACTGTCGCGTGGTGCACCGCGACCTCCAGGCACCCCGGAGTTTCTGAAAAAAAATTTTCTGCGATTTTCACGAAACCACTTTTCTTCAACTTGAATTGGGCTAAAAATCCATCACTGAAAATAAAAATTCTCTGAGTAGTGTGGAAATACTGATCCATACCCTGCCTGGGTTGACCACTGAGCAATTCCGCGAGCTCTACCTGAAGTTCTCTGGGCATGGGATGTTGACATGTTCCCCAAACCAAAAGGAATGAGAGGGAAACAATCAAGACAACAGATAGAAGCACTTGCATTTGAATGAGTTTCAAGCATGCTTGGGTACTCGTGTGATCTGAGTGACTCAGTTTTGGAATACAACTGTCGCGTGGTGCATCACGACCTCAAGGCACCCCGGAGTTTCTGAAAAAAAATTTTCTGCGATTTTCACGAAACCACTTTTCTTCAACTTGAATTGAGCTAAAAATTCAACACTGAAAATAAAAATTCTCTGAGTACTGTGGAAATACTGATCCTTACCCTGCCTGGGTTGACCACTGAACAATTCCGCGAGCTCTACCTGAAGTTCTCTGGGCATGTGATTTTGACATGTTCCCCAAACCAAAAGGAATGAGTGGGAAACAATCAAGAAAACAGATAGAAGCACTTGCATTTGAATGAGTTTCAAGAATGCTTGGGTACTCGTGTGATCTGAGTGACTCAGTTTTGGAATACAACTGTCGCGTGGTGCACCGCGACCTCCAGGCACCCCGGAGTTTCTGAAAAAAAAATTTCTGCGATTTTCACGAAACCACTTTTCTTCAACTTGAATTGGGCTAAAAATCCATCCCTGAAAATAAAAATTCTCTGAGTAGTGTGGAAATACTGATCCTTACCCTGCCTGGGTTGACCACTGAGAAATTCCGCGAGCTCTACCTGAAGTTCTCTGGGCATGGGATTTTGACATGTTCCCCAAACCAAAAGGAATGAGTGGGAAACAATCAAGACAACAGATAGAAGCACTTGCATTTGAATGAGTTTCAAGCATGCTTGGGTACTCGTGTGATCTGAGTGACTCAGTTTTCGAATACAACTGTCGCGTGGTGCACCGCGACCTCCAGGCACCCCGGAGTTTCTGAAAAAAAATTTTCTGCGATTTTCACGAAACCACTTTTCTTCAACTTGAATTGGGCTAAAAATTCAACACTGAAAATAAAAATTCTCTGAGAACTGTGGAAATACTGATCCTTACCCTGCCTGGGTTGACAACTGAACAATTCCGCGAGCTCTACCTGAAGTTCTCTGGGCATGTGATTTTGACATGTTCCCCAAACCAAAAGGAATGAGTGGGAAACAATCAAGAAAACAGATAGAAGCACTTGCATTTGAATGAGTTTCAAGAATGCTTGGGTACTCGTGTGATCTGAGTGACTCAGTTTTGGAATACAACTGTCGCGTGGTGCACTGCGACCTCCAGGCACCCCGGAGTTTCTGAAAAAAAATTTTCTGCGATTTTCACGAAACCACTTTTCTTCAACTTGAATTGGGCTAAAAATCCATCCCTGAAAATAAAAATTCTCTGAGTAGTGTGGAAATACTGATCCTTACCCTGCCTGGGTTGACCACTGAGCAATTCCGCGAGCTCTACCTGAAGTTCTCTGGGCATGGGATTTTGACATGTTCCCCAAACCAAAAGGAATGAGTGGGAAATAATCAAGACAACAGATAGAAGCACTTGCATTTGAATGAGTTTCAAGCATGCTTGGGTACTCGTGTGATCTGAGTGACTCAGTTTTGGAATACAATTGTCGCGTGGTGCACCGCGACCTCCAGGCACCCCGGAGTTTCTGAAAAAAAATTTTGTGCGATTTTCACGAAACCACTTTTCTTCAACTTGAATTGAGCTAAAAATCCACCCCTGAAAATAAAAATTCTCTGAGTAGTGTGTAAATGCTGATCCTTACCCTGCCTGGGTTGTCCACTGAGCATTTCCCCGAACTCTACCTGAAGTTCTCTGGGCATGGGATTTTGACATGTTCCCCAAACCAAAAGGAATGAGAGGGAAACAATCAAGACAACAGATAGAAGCACTTGCATTTGAATGAGTTTCAAGCATGCTTGGGTACTCGTGTGATCAGAGTGACTCAGTTTTGGAATACAACTGTCGCGTGGTGCATCACGACCTCAAGGCACCCCGGAGTTTCTGAAAAAAAATTTTCTGCAATTTTCACGAAACCACTTTTCATCAACTTGAATTGGGCTAAAAACCCATCATTGAAAATAAATATTCTCTGAGTAGTGTGGAAATAGTGATCCTTACCCTGCCTGGGTTGTCCACTGAGCATTTCCGCGAGCTCTACCTGAAGTTCTCTGGGCATGGGATTTTGACATGTTCCCCAAACTAAAGGGAATGAGTGGGAAACAATCAAGACAACAGATAGAAGCACTTGCATTTGAATGAGTTTCAAGCATGCTTGGGTACTCGTGTGATCTGAGTGACTCAGTTTTCGAATACAACTGTCGCGTGGTGCATCGCGACCTCCAGGCACCCCGGAGTTTCTGAAAAAAAATTTTCTGCGATTTTCACGAAACCACTTTTCTTCAACTTGAATTGAGCTAAAAATTCAACACTGAAAATAAAAATTCTCTGAGTACTGTGGAAATACTGATCCTTACCCTGCCTGGGTTGACCACTGAACAATTCCGCGAGCTCTACCTGAAGTTCTCTGGGCATGTGATTTTGACATGTTCCCCAAACCAAAAGGAATGAGTGGGAAACAATCAAGAAAACAGATAGAAGCACTTGCATTTGAATGAGTTTCAAGAATGCTTGGGTACTCGTGTGATCTGAGTGACTCAGTTTTGGAATACAACTGTCGCGTGGTGCACCGCGACCTCCAGGCACCCCGGAGTTTCTGAAAAAAAATTTTCTGCGATTTTCACGAAACCACTTTTCTTCAACTTGAATTGGGCTAAAAATCCATCCCTGAAAATAAAAATTCTCTGAGTAGTGTGGAAATACTGATCCTTACCCTGCCTGGGTTGACCACTGAGCAATTCCGCGAGCTCTACCTGAAGTTCTCTAGGCATGGGATTTTGACATGTTCCCCAAACCAAAAGGAATGAGTGGGAAACAATCAAGACAACAGATAGAAGCACTTGCATTTGAATGAGTTTCAAGCATGCTTGGGTACTCGTGTGATCTGAGTGACTCAGTTTTGGAATACAACTGTCGCGTGGTGCACCGCGACCTCCAGGCACCCCGGAGTTTCTGAAAAAAAATTTTCTGCGATTTTCACGAAACCACTTTTCTTCAACTTGAATTGGGCTAAAAATTCAACACTGAAAATAAAAATTCTCTGAGAACTGTGGAAATACTGATCCTTACCCTGCCTGGGTTGACCACTGAACAATTCCGCGAGCTCTACCTGAAGTTCTCTGGGCATGTGATTTTGACATGTTCCCCAAACCAAAAGGAATGAGTGGGAAACAATCAAGAAAACAGATAGAAGCACTTGCATTTGAATGAGTTTCAAGAATGCTTGGGTACTCGTGTGATCTGAGTGACTCAGTTTTGGAATACAACTGTCGCGTGGTGCACCGCGACCTCCAGGCACCCCGGAGTTTCTGAAAAAAAATTTTCTGCGATTTTCACGAAACCACTTTTCTTCAACTTGAATTGGGCTAAAAATCCATCCCTGAAAATAAAAATTCTCTGAGTAGTGTGGAAATACTGATCCTTACCCTGCCTGGGTTGACCACTGAGCAATTCCGCGAGCTCTACCTGAAGTTCTCTGGGCATGGGATTTTGACATGTTCCCCAAACCAAAAGGAATGAGTGGGAAATAATCAAGACAACAGATAGAAGCACTTGCATTTGAATGAGTTTCAAGCATGCTTGGGTACTCGTGTGATCTGAGTGACTCAGTTTTGGAATACAACTGTCGCGTGGTGCACCGCGACCTCCAGGCACCCCGGAGTTTCTGAAAAAAAATTTTGTGCGATTTTCACGAAACCACTTTTCTTCAACTTGAATTGAGCTAAAAATCCACCCCTGAAAATAAAAATTCTCTGAGTAGTGTGTAAATGCTGATCCTTACCCTGCCTGGGTTGTCCACTGAGCATTTCCCCGAACTCTACCTGAAGTTCTCTGGGCATGGGATTTTGACATGTTCCCCAAACCAAAAGGAATGAGTGGGAAACAATCAAGACAACAGATTGAAGCACTTGCATTTGAATGAGTTTCAAGCATGCTTGGGTACTCGTGTGATCTGAGTGACTCAGTTTTCGAATACAACTGTCGCGTGGTGCACCGCGACCTCCAGGCACCCCGGAGTTTCTGAAAAAAAATTTTCTGCGATTTTCACGAAACCACTTTTCTTCAACTTGAATTGGGCTAAAAATCCATCACTGAAAATAAAAATTCTCTGAGTAGTGTGGAAATACTGATCCTTACCCTGCCTGGGTTGTCCACTGAGCATTTCCGCGAGCTCTACCTGAAGTTCTCTGGGCATGGGATTTTGACATGTTCCCCAAACCAAAAGGAATGAGTGGGAAACAATCAAGACAACAGATAGAAGCACTTGCATTTGAATGAGTTTCAAGCATGCTTGGGTACTCGTGTGATCTGAGTGACTCAGTTTTGGAATACAACTGTCGCGTGGTGCACCTCGACCTCCAGGCACCCCGGAGTTTCTGCAAAAAAAATTTTCTGCGATTTTCACGAAACCACTTTTCTTCAACTTGAATTGGGCTAAAAATCCATCACTGAAAATAAAAATTCTCTGAGTAGTGTGGAAATACTGATCCTTACCCTGCCTGGGTTGACCACTGAGCAATTCCGCGAGCTCTACCTGAAGTTCTCTGGGCATGGGATTTTGACATGTTCCCCAAACCAAAAGGAATGAGTGGGAAACAATCAAGACAACAGATAGAAGCACTTGCATTTGAATGAGTTTCAAGCATGCTTGGGTTCTCGTGTGATCTGAGTGACTCAGTTTTCGAATACAACTGTCGCGTGGTGCACCGCGACCTCCAGGCACCCCGGAGTTTCTGAAAAAAAAATTTCTGCGATTTTCACGAAACCACTTTTCTTCAACTTGAATTGGGCTAAAAATCCATCACTGAAAATAAAAATTCTCTGAGTAGTGTGGAAATACTGATCCTTACCCTGCCTGGGTTGTCCACTGAGCATTTCCGCGATCTCTACCTGAAGTTCTCTGGGCATGTGATTTTGACTTGTTCCCCAAACCAAAAGGAATGAGTGGGAAAAAATCAAGAAAACAGATAGAAGCACTTGCATTTGAATGAGTTTCATGCATGCTTGGGTACTCGTGTGATCTGAGTGACTCAGTTTTGGAATACAACTGTCGCGTGGTGCACCGCGACCTCCAGGCACCCTGGAGTTTCTGAAAAAAAAATTTCTGCGATTTTCACGAAACCACTTTTCTTCAACTTGAATTGGGCTAAAAATCCATCCCTGAAAATAAAAATTCTCTGAGTAGTGTGGAAATACTGATCCTTACCCTACCTGGGTTGACCACTGAGCAATTCCCCGAACTCTACCTGAAGTTCTCTGGGCATGGGATTTTGACATGTTCCCCAAACCAAAAGGAATGAGTGGGAAACAATCAAGAAAAGAGATAGAGGCACTTGCATTTGAATGAATTTAAAGCATGCTTGGGTACTCGTGTGATCTGAGCGACTCAGTTTTGGAATACAACTGTCGCGTGGTGCACCGCGACCTCCAGGCACCCCGGAGTTTCTGAAAAAAAATTTTCTGCGATTTTCACGAAACCACGTTTCTTCAACTTGAATTGGGCTAAAAATCCATCACTGAAAATAAAAATTCTCTGAGTAGTGTGGAAATACTGATCCTTACCCTGCCTGGGTTGTCCACTGAGCATTTCCGCGAGCTCTACCTGAAGTTCTCTGGGCATGGGATATTGACATGTTCCCCAAACCAAAAGGAATGAGTGGGAAACAATCAAGACAACAGATAGATGCACTTGCATTTGAATGAGTTTCAAGCATGCTTGGCAACTCGTGTGATCTGACTGACTCAGTTTTCGAATACAACTGTCGCGTGGTGCACCGCGACCTCCAGGCACCCCGGAGTTTCTGAAAAAAAATTTTCTGCAATTTTCACGAAACCACTTTTCTTCAACTTGAATTGGGCTAAAAATCCATCCCTGAAAATAAAAATTCTCTGAGTTGTGTGTAAATGCTGATCCTTACCCTGCCTGGGTTGTCCACTGAGCATTTCCCCGAACTCTACCTGAAGTTCTCTGGGCATGGGATTTTGACATGTTCCCCAAACCAAAAGGAATGAGTGGGAAACAATCAAGAAAAGAGATAGAGGCAATTGCATTTGAATGAGTTTCAAGCATGGTTGGGTACTCGTGTGATCTGAGTGACTCAGTTTTGGAATACAACTGTCGCGTGGTGCATCACGACCTCAAGGCACCCCGGAGTTTCTGAAAAAAAATTTTCTGCAATTTTCACGAAACCACTTTTCTTCAACTTGAATTGGGCTAAAAATCCATCCCTGAAAATAAATATTCTCTGAGTAGTGTGGAAATGCTGATCCTTACCCTACCTGGGGTGTCCACTGAGCATTTCCGCGAACTCTACTTGAAGTTCTCTGGGCATGGGATTTTGACATGTTACCCAAACCAAAAGGAATGAGTGGGAAACAATCAAGACAACAGATAGAAGCACTTGCATTTGAATGAGTTTCAAGCATGCTTGGGTACTCGTGTGATCTGAGTGACTCAGTTTTCGAATACAACTGTCGCGTGGTGCACCGCGACCTCCAGGCACCCCGGAGTTTCTGAAAAAAAATTTTCTGCGATTTTCACGAAACCACTTTTCTTCAACTTGAATTGGGCTAAAAATCCAACACTGAAAATAAAATTTTTTGAGTAGTGTGGAAATACTGATCCTTACCCTGCCTGGGGTGTCCACTGAGCATTTCCGCGATCTCTACCTGAAGTTCTCTGGGCATGGGATTTTGACATGTTCCCCTAACCAAAAGGAATGAGTGGGAAACAATCAAGAAAAGAGATAGAGGCAATTGCATTTGAATGAGTTTCAAGCATGGTTGGGTACTCGTGTGATCTGAGTGACTCAGTTTTCGAATACAACTGTCGCGTGGTGCACCGCGACCTCCAGGCACCCCGGAGTTTCTGAAAAAAAATTTTCTGCGATTTTCACGAAACCACTTTTCTTCAACTTGAATTGGGCTAAAAATCCATCCCTGAAAATAAAAATTCTCTGAGTAGTGTGGAAATACTGATCCTTACCCTGCCTGGGTTGACCACTGAGCAATTCCGCGAGCTCTACCTGAAGTTCTCTGGGCATGGGATTTTGACATGTTCCCCAAACCAAAAGGAATGAGTGGGAAACAATCAAGAAAAGAGATAGAGGCACTTGCATTTGAATGAATTTAAAGCATGCTTGGTACTCGTGTGATCTGAGCGACTCAGTTTTGGAATACAACTGTCGCGTGGTGCACCGCGACCTCCAGGCACCCCGGAGTTTCTGAAAAAAAATTTTCTGCGATTTTCACGAAACCACGTTTCTTCAACTTGAATTGGGCTAAAAATCCATCACTGAAAATAAAAATTCTCTGAGTAGTGTGGAAATACTGATCCTTACCCTGCCTGGGTTGTCCACTGAGCATTTCCGCGAGCTCTACCTGAAGTTCTCTGGGCATGGGATATTGACATGTTCCCCAAACCAAAAGGAATGAGTGGGAAACAATCAAGACAACAGATAGATGCACTTGCATTTGAATGAGTTTCAAGCATGCTTGGGTACTCGTGTGATCTGACTGACTCAGTTTTCGAATACAACTGTCGCGTGGTGCACCGCGACCTCCAGGCACCCCGGAGTTTCTGAAAAAAAATTTTCTGCAATTTTCACGAAACCACTTTTCTTCAACTTGAATTGGGCTAAAAATCCATCCCTGAAAATAAAAATTCTCTGAGTTGTGTGGAAATGCTGATCCTTAACCTGCCTGGGTTGTCCACTGAGCATTTCCCCGAACTCTACCTGAAGTTCTCTGGGCATGGGATTTTGACATGTTCCCCAAACCAAAAGGAATGAGTGGGAAACAATCAAGAAAAGAGATAGAGGCAATTGCATTTGAATGAGTTTCAAGCATGGTTGGGTACTCGTGTGATCTGAGTGACTCAGTTTTCGAATACAACTGTCGCGTGGTGCATCACGACCTCAAGGCACCCCGGAGTTTCTGAAAAAAAATTTTCTGCAATTTTCACGAAACCACTTTTCTTCAACTTGAATTGGGCTAAAAATCCATCCCTGAAAATAAATATTCTCTGAGTAGTGTGGAAATGCTGATCCTTACCCTACCTGGGGTGTCCACTGAGCATTTCCGCGAACTCTACTTGAAGTTCTCTGGGCATGGGATTTTGACATGTTACCCAAACCATAAGGAATGAGTGGGAAACAATCAAGACAACAGATAGAAGCACTTGCATTTGAATGAGTTTCAAGCATGCTTGGGTACTCGTGTGATCTGAGTGACTCAGTTTTCGAATACAACTGTCGCGTGGTGCACCGCGACCTCCAGGCACCCCGGAGTTTCTGAAAAAAAATTTTCTGCGATTTTCACGAAACCACTTTTCTTCAACTTGAATTGGGCTAAAAATCCATCACTGAAAATAAAATTTTTTGAGTAGTGTGGAAATACTGATCCTTACCCTGCCTGGGGTGTCCACTGAGCATTTCCGCGATCTCTACCTGAAGTTCTCTGGGCATGGGATTTTGACATGTTCCCCTAACCAAAAGGAATGAGCGGGAAACAATCAAGACAACAGATAGAAGCACTTGCATTTGAATGAGTTTCAAGCATGATTGGGTACTCGTGTGATCTGAGTGACTCAGTTTTGGAATACAACTGTCGCGTGGTGCACCGCGACCTCCAGGCACCCCGGAGTTTCTGAAAAAAAATTTTCTGCGATTTTCACGAAACCACTTTTCTTCAACTTGAATTGGGCTAAAAATCCATCCCTGAAAATAAAAATTCTCTGAGTAGTGTGGAAATACTGATCCTTACCCTGCCTGGGTTGACCACTGAGCAATTCCGCGAGCTCTACCTGAAGTTCTCTGGGCATGGGATTTTGACATGTTCCCCAAACCAAAAGGAATGAGTGGGAAACAATCAAGACAACAGATAGAAGCACTTGCATTTGAATGAGTTTCAAGCATGCTTGGGTACTCGTGTGATCTGAGTGACTCAGTTTTCGAATACAACTGTCGCGTGGTGCACCGCGACCTCCAGGCACCCCGGAGTTTCTGAAAAAAAAGTTTCTGCGATTTTCACGAAACCACTTTTCTTCAACTTGAATTGGGCTAAAAATCCATCACTGAAAATAAAAATTCTCTGAGTAGTGTGGAAATACTGATCCTTACCCTGCCTGGGTTGTCCACTGAGCATTTCCCCGAACTCTACCTGAAGTTCTCTGGGCATGGGATTTTGACATGTTCCCCAAACCAAAAGGAATGAGTGGGAAACAATCAAGACAACAGACAGAAGCACTTGCATTTGAATGAGTTTCAAGCATGCTTGGGTACTCGTGTGATCTGAGTGACTCAGTTTTGGAATACAACTGTCGCGTGGTGCACCGCGACCTCCAGGCACCCCGGAGTTTCTGAAAAAAAATTTTCTGCGATTTTCACGAAACCACTTTTCTTCAACTTGAATTGGGCTAAAAATTCATCACTGAAAATAAAAATTCTCTGAGTACTGTGGAAATACTGATCCTTACCCTGCCTGGGTTGACCACTGAGCAATTCCGCGAGCTCTACCTGAAGTTCTCTGGGCATGGGATTTTGACATGTTCCCCAAACAAAAAGGAATGAGTGGGAAACAATCAAGACAACAGATAGAAGCACTTGCATTTGAATGAGTTTCAAGCATGCTTGGGTACTCGTGTGATCTGAGTGACTCAGTTTTCGAATACAACTGTCGCGTGGTGCACCGCGACCTCCAGGCACCCCGGAGTTTCTGAAAAAAAATTTTCTGCGATTTTCACGAAACCACTTTTCTTCAACTTGAATTGGGCTAAAAATCCATCACTGAAAATAAAAATTCTCTGAGTAGTGTGGAAATACTGATCCTTACCCTGCCTGGGTTGACCACTGAGCAATTCCGCGAGCTCTACCTGAAGTTCTCTGGGCATGGGATTTTGACATGTTCCCCAAACCAAAAGGAATGAGTGGGAAACAATCAAGACAACAGATAGAAGCACTTGCATTTGAATGAGTTTCAAGCATGCTTGGGTACTCGTGTGATCTGAGTGACTCAGTTTTCGAATACAACTGTCGCGTGGTGCACCGCGACCTCCAGGCACCCCGGAGTTTCTGAAAAAAAAGTTTCTGCGATTTTCACGAAACCACTTTTCTTCAACTTGAATTGGGCTAAAAATCCATCCCTGAAAATAAAAATTCTCTGAGTAGTGTGGAAATACTGATCCTTACCCTGCCTGGGTTGACCACTGAGCAATTCCGCGAGCTCTACCTGAAGTTCTCTGGGCATGGGATTTTGACATGTTCCCCAAACCAAAAGGAATGAGTGGGAAACAATCAAGACAACAGATAGAAGCACTTGCATTTGAATGAGTTTCAAGCATGCTTGGGTACTCGTGTGATCTGAGTGACTCAGTTTTCGAATACAACTGTCGCGTGGTGCACCGCGACCTCCAGGCACCCCGGAGTTTCTGAAAAAAAAGTTTCTGCGATTTTCACGAAACCACTTTTCTTCAACTTGAATTGGGCTAAAAATCCATCACTGAAAATAAAAATTCTCTGAGTAGTGTGGAAATACTGATCCTTACCCTGCCTGGGTTGTCCACTGAGCATTTCCCCGAACTCTACCTGAAGTTCTCTGGGCATGGGATTTTGACATGTTCCCCAAACCAAAAGGAATGAGTGGGAAACAATCAAGACAACAGACAGAAGCACTTGCATTTGAATGAGTTTCAAGCATGCTTGGGTACTCGTGTGATCTGAGTGACTCAGTTTTGGAATACAACTGTCGCGTGGTGCACCGCGACCTCCAGGCACCCCGGAGTTTCTGAAAAAAAATTTTCTGCGATTTTCACGAAACCACTTTTCTTCAACTTGAATTGGGCTAAAAATTCATCACTGAAAATAAAAATTCTCTGAGTACTGTGGAAATACTGATCCTTACCCTGCCTGGGTTGACCACTGAGCAATTCCGCGAGCTCTACCTGAAGTTCTCTGGGCATGGGATTTTGACATGTTCCCCAAACAAAAAGGAATGAGTGGGAAACAATCAAGACAACAGATAGAAGCACTTGCATTTGAATGAGTTTCAAGCATGCTTGGGTACTCGTGTGATCTGAGTGACTCAGTTTTCGAATACAACTGTCGCGTGGTGCACCGCGACCTCCAGGCACCCCGGAGTTTCTGAAAAAAAATTTTCTGCGATTTTCACGAAACCACTTTTCTTCAACTTGAATTGGGCTAAAAATCCATCACTGAAAATAAAAATTCTCTGAGTAGTGTGGAAATACTGATCCTTACCCTGCCTGGGTTGTCCACTGAGCATTTCCGCGAGCTCTACCTGAAGTTCTCTGGGCATGGGATTTTGACATGTTCCCCAAACCAAAAGGAATGAGTGGGAAACAATCAAGACAACAGATAGAAGCACTTGCATTTGAATGAGTTTCAAGCATGCTGGGTACTCGTGTGATCTGAGTGACTCAGTTTTGGAATACAACTGTCGCGTGGTGCACCGCGACCTCCAGGCACCCCGGAGTTTCTGAAAAAAAATTTTCTGCGATTTTCACGAATCCACTTTTCTTCAACTTGAATTGGGCTAAAAATCCATCACTGAAAATAAAAATTTTCTGAGTAGTGTGGAAATACTGATCCTTACCCTGCCTGGGTTGTCCACTGAGCATTTCCGCGAGCTCTACCTGAAGTTCTCTGGGCATGGGATTTTGACATGTTCCCCAAACCAAAAGAAATGAGTGGGAAACAATCAAGACAACAGATAGAAGCACTTGCATTTGAATGAGTTTCATGCATGCTTGGGTACTTGTGTGATCTGAGTGACTCAGTTTTGGAATACAACTGTCGCGAGGTGCACCGCGACCTCCAGGCACCCCGGAGTTTCTGAAAAAAAAATTTCTGCGATTTTCACGAAACCACTTTTCTTCAACTTGAATTGGGCTAAAAATCCATCCCTGAAAATAAAAATTCTCTGAGTAGTGTGTAAATGCTGATCCTTACCCTGCCTGGGTTGTCCACTGAGCATTTCCCCGAACTCTACCTGAAGTTCTCTGGGCATGGTATTTTGACATGTTCCCCAAACCAAAAGGAATGAGTGGGAAACAATCAAGACAACAGATAGAAGCACTTGCATTTGAATGAGTTTCAAGCATGCTTGGGTACTCGTGTGATCTGAGAGACTCAGTTTTGGAATACAACTGTCGCGTGGTGCACCGCGACCTCCAGGCAACCCGGAGTTTCTGAAAAAAAATTTTCTGCGATTTTCACGAAACCACTTTTCTTCAACTTGAATTGGGCTAAAAATCCATCCCTGAAAATAAAAATTCTCTGAGTAGTGTGGAAATACTGATCCTTACCCTGCCTGGGTTGACCACTGAGCAATTCCGCGAGCTCTACCTTAAGTTCTCTGGGCATGGGATTTTGACATGTTCCCCAAACCAAAAGGAATGAGTGGGAAACAATCAAGACAACAGATAGAAGCACTTGCATTTGAATGAGTTTCAAGCATGCTGGGTACTCGTGTGATCTGAGTGACTCAGTTTTGGAATACAACTGTCGCGTGGTGCACCGCGACCTCCAGGCACCCCGGAGTTTCTGAAAAAAAATTTTCTGCGATTTTCACGAAACCACTTTTCTTCAACTTGAATTGGGCTAAAAATCCATCACTGAAAATAAAAATTTTCAGAGTAGTGTGGAAATACTGATCCTTACCCTGCCTGGGTCGTCCACTGAGCATTTCCGCGAGCTCTACCTGAAGTTCTCTGGGCATGGGATTTTGACATGTTCCCCAAACCAAAAGGAATGAGTGGGAAACAATCAAGACAACAGATAGAAGCACTTGCATTTGAATGAGTTTCAAGCATGCTTGGGTACTCGTGTGATCTGAGAGACTCAGTTTTGGAATACAACTGTCGCGTGGTGCACCGCGACCTCCAGGCACCCCGGAGTTTCTGAAAAAAAAAATTCTGCGATTTTCACGAAACCACTTTTCTTCAACTTGAATTGGGCTAAAAATCCATCCCTGAAAATAAAAATTCTCTGAGTAGTGTGGAAATGCTGATCCTTACCCTGCCTGGGTTGTCCACTGAGCATTTCCCCGAACTCTACCTGAAGTTCTCTGGGCATGGGATTTTGACATGTTCCACAAACCAAAAGGAATGAGTGGGAAACAATCAAGAAAAGAGATAGAGGCACTTGCATTTGAATGAGTTTCAAGCATGCTTGGGTACTCATGTGATCTGAGTGACTCAGTTTTGAAATACAACTGTCGCGTGGTGCATCACGACCTCAATTCACCCCGGAGTTTCTGAAAAAAAATTTTCTGCAATTTTCACGAAACCACTTTTCATCAACTTGAATTGGGCTAAAAATCCATCCCTGAAAATAAATATTCTCTGAGTAGTGTGGAAATGCTGATCCTTACCCTACCTGGGGTGTCCACTGAGCATTTCCGCGAACTCTACTTGAAGTTCTCTGGGCATGGGATTTTGACATGTTACCCAAACCAAAAGGAATGAGTGGGAAACAATCAAGACAACAGATAGAAGCACTTGCATTTGAATGAGTTTCAAGCATGCTGGGTACTCGTGTGATCTGAGTGACTCAGTTTTGGAATACAACTGTCGCGTGGTGCACCGCGACCTCCAGGCACCCCGGAGTTTCTGAAAAAAAATTTTCTGCGATTTTCACGAATCCACTTTTCTTCAACTTGAATTGGGCTAAAAATCCATCACTGAAAATAAAAATTTTCTGAGTAGTGTGGAAATACTGATCCTTACCCTGCCTGGGTTGTCCACTGAGCATTTCCGCGAGCTCTACCTGAAGTTCTCTGGGCATGGGATTTTGACATGTTCCCCAAACCAAAAGAAATGAGTGGGAAACAATCAAGACAACAGATAGAAGCACTTGCATTTGAATGAGTTTCATGCATGCTTGGGTACTTGTGTGATCTGAGTGACTCAGTTTTGGAATACAACTGTCGCGAGGTGCACCGCGACCTCCAGGCACCCCGGAGTTTCTGAAAAAAAAATTTCTGCGATTTTCACGAAACCACTTTTCTTCAACTTGAATTGGGCTATAAATCCATCCCTGAAAATAAAAATTCTCTGAGTAGTGTGTAAATGCTGATCCTTACCCTGCCTGGGTTGTCCACTGAGCATTTCCCCGAACTCTACCTGAAGTTCTCTGGGCATGGTATTTTGACATGTTCCCCAAACCAAAAGGAATGAGTGGGAAACAATCAAGACAACAGATAGAAGCACTTGCATTTGAATGAGTTTCAAGCATGCTTGGGTACTCGTGTGATCTGAGAGACTCAGTTTTGGAATACAACTGTCGCGTGGTGCACCGCGACCTCCAGGCAACCCGGAGTTTCTGAAAAAAAATTTTCTGCGATTTTCACGAAACCACTTTTCTTCAACTTGAATTGGGCTAAAAATCCATCCCTGAAAATAAAAATTCTCTGAGTAGTGTGGAAATACTGATCCTTACCCTGCCTGGGTTGACCACTGAGCAATTCCGCGAGCTCTACCTTAAGTTCTCTGGGCATGGGATTTTGACATGTTCCCCAAACCAAAAGGAATGAGTGGGAAACAATCAAGACAACAGATAGAAGCACTTGCATTTGAATGAGTTTCAAGCATGCTGGGTACTCGTGTGATCTGAGTGACTCAGTTTTGGAATACAACTGTCGCGTGGTGCACCGCGACCTCCAGGCACCCCGGAGTTTCTGAAAAAAAATTTTCTGCGATTTTCACGAAACCACTTTTCTTCAACTTGAATTGGGCTAAAAATCCATCACTGAAAATAAAAATTTTCAGAGTAGTGTGGAAATACTGATCCTTACCCTGCCTGGGTCGTCCACTGAGCATTTCCGCGAGCTCTACCTGAAGTTCTCTGGGCATGGGATTTTGACATGTTCCCCAAACCAAAAGGAATGAGTGGGAAACAATCAAGACAACAGATAGAAGCACTTGCATTTGAATGAGTTTCAAGCATGCTTGGGTACTCGTGTGATCTGAGAGACTCAGTTTTGGAATACAACTGTCGCGTGGTGCACCGCGACCTCCAGGCACCCCGGAGTTTCTGAAAAAAAAAATTCTGCGATTTTCACGAAACCACTTTTCTTCAACTTGAATTGGGCTAAAAATCCATCCCTGAAAATAAAAATTCTCTGAGTAGTGTGGAAATGCTGATCCTTACCCTGCCTGGGTTGTCCACTGAGCATTTCCCCGAACTCTACCTGAAGTTCTCTGGGCATGGGATTTTGACATGTTCCACAAACCAAAAGGAATGAGTGGGAAACAATCAAGAAAAGAGATAGAGGCACTTGCATTTGAATGAGTTTCAAGCATGCTTGGGTACTCATGTGATCTGAGTGACTCAGTTTTGAAATACAACTGTCGCGTGGTGCATCACGACCTCAATTCACCCCGGAGTTTCTGAAAAAAAATTTTCTGCAATTTTCACGAAACCACTTTTCATCAACTTGAATTGGGCTAAAAATCCATCCCTGAAAATAAATATTCTCTGAGTAGTGTGGAAATGCTGATCCTTACCCTACCTGGGGTGTCCACTGAGCATTTCCGCGAACTCTACTTGAAGTTCTCTGGGCATGGGATTTTGACATGTTACCCAAACCAAAAGGAATGAGTGGGAAACAGTCAAGAAAAGAGATAGAGGCACTTGCATTTGAATGAGTTTCAAGCATGCTTGGGTACTCGTGTGATCTGAGTGACTCAATTTTCGAATACAACTGTCGCGTGGTGCACCACGACCTCCAGGCACCCCGGAGTTTCTGAAAAAAAATTTTCTGCGATTTTCACGAAACCACTTTTCTTCAACTTGAATTGGGCTAAAAATCCATCACTGAAAATAAAAATTCTCTGAGTAGTGTGGAAATAGTGATCCTTACCCTGCCTGGGTTGTCCACTGAGCATTTCCGCGAGCTCTACCTGAAGTTCTCTGGGCATGGGATATTGACATGTTCCCCAAACCAAAAGGAATGAGTGGGAAACAATCAAGACAACAGATAGAAGCACTTGCATTTGAATGAGTTTCAAGCATGCTTGGGTACTCGTGTGATCTGAGTGACTCAGTTTTTGAACACAACTGTCGCGTGGTGCACCGCGACCTCCAGGTACCCCGGAGTTTCTGAAAAAAAATTTTCTGCGATTTTCACGAAACCACTTTTCTTCAACTTGAATTGGGCTAAAAATCCATCACTGAAAATAAAAATTCTCTGAGTAGTGTGGAAATACTGATCCTTACCCAGCCTGGGTTGTCCACTGAGCATTTCCCCGAACTCTACCTGAAGTTCTCTGGGCATGGGATTTTGACATGTTCCCCAAACCTAAAGGAATGAGTGGGAAACAATCAAGAAAAGAGATAGAGGCACTTGCATTTGAATGAGTTTCAAGCATGCTTGGGTACTCGTGTGATCTGAGTGACTCAGTTTTGGAATACAACTGTCGCGTGGTGCATCACGACCTCAAGGCACCCCGGAGTTTCTCAAAAAAAATTTTCTGCAATTTTCACGAAACCACTTTTCATCAACTTGAATTGGGCTAAAAATCCATCCCTGAAAATAAATATTCTCTGAGTAGTGTGGAAATGCTGATCCTTACCCTACCTGGGGTGTCCACTGAGCATTTCCTCGAACTCTACTTGAAGTTCTCTGGGCATGGGTTTTTGATATGTTCCCCAAACCAAAAGGAATGAGTGGGAAACAATCAAGACAACAGATAGAAGCACTTGCATTTGAATGAGTTTCAAGCATGCTTGGGTACTCGTGTGATCTGAGTGACTCAGTTTTGGAATACAACTGTCGCGTGGTGCATCACGACCTCAAGGCACCCCGGAGTTTCTCAAAAAAATTTTCTGCAATTTTCACGAAACCACTTTTCATCAACTTGAATTGGGCTAAAAATCCATCCGTGAAAATAAATATTCTCTGAGTAGTGTGGAAATGCTGATCCTTACCCTACCTGGGGTGTCCACTGAGCATTTCCTTGAACTCTACTTGAAGTTCTCTGTGCATGGGATTTTGACATGTTACCCAAACCAAAAGGAATGAGTGGGAAACAATCAAGACAACAGATAGAAGCACTTGCATTTGAATGAGTTTCAAGCATGCTTGGGTACTCGTGTGATCTGAGTGACTCAGTTTTCGAATACAACTGTCGCGTGGTGCACCGCGACCTCCAGGCACCCCGGAGTTTCTGAAAAAAAGTTTTCTGCGATTTTCACGAAACCACTTTTCTTCAACTTGAATTGGGCTAAAAATCCATCCCTAAAAATAAAAATTCTCTGAGTAGTGTGTAAATGCTGATCCTTACCCTGCCTGGGTTGTCCACTGAGCATTTCCCCGAACTCTACCTGAAGTTCTCTGGGCATGGGATTTTGACGTGTTCCCCTAACCAAAAGGAATGAGTGGGAAACAATCAAGACAACAGATAGATGCACTTGCATTTGAATGAGTTTCAAGCATGCTTGGGTACTCGTGTGATCTGAGTGACTCAGTTTTGGAATACAACTGTCGCGTGGTGCACCGCGACCTCCAGGCACCCCGGAGTTTCTGAAAAAAAAATTTCTGCGATTTTCACGAAACCACTTTTCTTCAACTTGAATAGGGCTAAAAATCCATCACTGAAAATAAAAATTCTCTGAGTAGTGTGGAAATACTGATCCTTACCCAGCCTGGGTTGTCCACTGAGCATTTCCCCGAACTCTACCTGAAGTTCTCTGGGCATGGGATTTTGACATGTTCCCCAAACCTAAAGGAATGAGTGGGAAACAATCAAGAAAAGAGATAGAGGCACTTGCATTTGAATGAGTTTCAAGCATGCTTCGGTACTCGTGTGATCTGAGTGACTCAGTTTTGGAATACAACTGTCGCGTGGTGCATCACGACCTCAAGGCACCCCGGAGTTTCTCAAAAAAAATTTTCTGCAATTTTCACGAAACCACTTTTCATCAACTTGAATTGGGCTAAAAATCCATCCCTGAAAATAAATATTCTCTGAGTAGTGTGGAAATGCTGATCATTACCCTACCTGGGGTGTCCACTGAGCATTTCCTCGAACTCTACTTGAAGTTCTCTGTGCATGGGATTTTGACATGTTACCCAAACCAAAAGGAATGAGTGGGAAACAATCAAGACAACAGATAGAAGCACTTGCATTTGAATGAGTTTCAAGCATGCTTGGGTACTCGTGTGATCTGAGTGACTCAGTTTTGGAATACAACTGTCGCGTGGTGCACCGCGACCTCCAGGCACCCCGGAGTTTCTGAAAAAAAATTTTCTGCAATTTTCACAAAACCACTTTTCATCAACTTGAATTGGGCTAAAAATCCATCCCTGAAAATAAATATTCTCTGAGTAGTGTGGAAATGCTGATCCTTACCCTACCTGGGGTGTCCACTGAGCATTTCCGTGAACTCTACTTGAAGTTCTCTGGGCATGGGATTTTGACATGTTACCCAAACCAAAAGGAATGAGTGGGAAACAATCAAGACAACAGATAGAAGCACTTGCATTTGAATGAGTTTCAAGCATGCTTGGGTACTCGTGTGATCTGAGTGACTCAGTTTTCGAATACAACTGTCGCGTGGTGCACCGCGACCTCCAGGCACCCCGGAGTTTCTGAAAAAAAATTTTCTGCGATTTTCACGAAACCACTTTTATTCAACTTGAATTGGGCTAAAAATCCATCACTGAAAATAAAAATTCCCTGAGTAGTGTGGAAATAGTGATCCTTACCCTGCCTGGGTTGTCCACTGAGCATTTCCTCGAGCTCTACCTGAAGTTCTCTGGGCATGGGATTTTGACATGTTCCCCAAACCACAAGGAATGAGTGGGAAACAATCAAGACAACAGATAGAAGCACTTGCATTTGAATGAGTTTCAAGCATTCTTGGGTACTCGTGTGATCTGAGTGACTCAGTTTTCGAATACAACTGTCGCGTGGTGCACCGCGACCTCCAGGCACCCCGGAGTTTCTGAAAAAAAATTTTCTGCAATTTTCACGAAACCACTTTTCTTCAACTTGAATTGGGCTAAAAATCCATCACTGAAAATAAAAATTCTCTGAGTAGTGTGGAAATACTGATCCTTACCCAGCCTGGGTTGTCCACTGAGCATTTCCCCGAACTCTACCTGAAGTTCTCTGGGCATGGGATTTTGACATGTTCCCCAAACCTAAAGGAATGAGTGGGAAACAATCAAGAAAAGAGATAGAGGCACTTGCATTTGAATGAGTTTCAAGCATGCTTGGGTACTCGTGTGATCTGAGTGACTCAGTTTTGGAATACAACTGTCGCGTGGTGCATCACGACCTCAAGGCACCCCGGAGTTTCTCAAAAAAAATTTTCTGCAATTTTCACGAAACCACTTTTCATCAACTTGAATTGGGCTAAAAATCCATCCCTGAAAATAAATATTCTCTGAGTAGTGTGGAAATGCTGATCCTTACCCTACCTGGGGTGTCCACTGAGCATTTCCTCGAACTCTACTTGAAGTTCTCTGGGCATGGGTTTTTGATATGTTCCCCAAACCAAAAGGAATGAGTGGGAAACAATCAAGACAACAGATAGAAGCACTTGCATTTGAATGAGTTTCAAGCATGCTTGGGTACTCGTGTGATCTGAGTGACTCAGTTTTGGAATACAACTGTCGCGTGGTGCATCACGACCTCAAGGCACCCCGGAGTTTCTCAAAAAAATTTTCTGCAATTTTCACGAAACCACTTTTCATCAACTTGAATTGGGCTAAAAATCCATCCGTGAAAATAAATATTCTCTGAGTAGTGTGGAAATGCTGATCCTTACCCTACCTGGGGTGTCCACTGAGCATTTCCTTGAACTCTACTTGAAGTTCTCTGTGCATGGGATTTTGACATGTTACCCAAACCAAAAGGAATGAGTGGGAAACAATCAAGACAACAGATAGAAGCACTTGCATTTGAATGAGTTTCAAGCATGCTTGGGTACTCGTGTGATCTGAGTGACTCAGTTTTCGAATACAACTGTCGCGTGGTGCACCGCGACCTCCAGGCACCCCGGAGTTTCTGAAAAAAAATTTTCTGCGATTTTCACGAAACCACTTTTATTCAACTTGAATTGGGCTAAAAATCCATCACTGAAAATAAAAATTCTCTGAGTAGTGTGGAAATAGTGATCCTTACCCTGCCTGGGTTGTCCACTGAGCATTTCCGCGAGCTCTACCTGAAGTTCTCTGGGCATGGGATTTTGACATGTTCCCCAAACCAAAAGGAATGAGTGGGAAACAATCAAGACAACAGATAGAAGCACTTGCATTTGAATGAGTTTCAAGCATTCTTGGGTACTCGTGTGATCTGAGTGACTCAGTTTTCGAATACAACTGTCGCGTGGTGCACCGCGACCTCCAGGCACCCCGGAGTTTCTGAAAAAAAATTTTCTGCGATTTTCACGAAACCACTTTTCTTCAACTTGAATTGGGCTAAAAATCCATCACTGAAAATAAAAATTCTCTGAGTAGTGTGGAAATAGTGATCCTTACCCTGCCTGGGTTGTCCACTGAGCATTTCCGCGAGCTCTACCTGAAGTTCTCTGGGCATGGGATATTGACATGTTCCCCAAACCAAAAGGAATGAGTGGGAAACAATCAAGACAACAGATAGAAGCACTTGCATTTGAATGAGTTTCAAGCATGCTTGGGTACTCGTGTGATCTGAGTGACTCAGTTTTTGAACACAACTGTCGCGTGGTGCACCGCGACCTCCAGGTACCCCGGAGTTTCTGAAAAAAAATTTTCTGCGATTTTCACGAAACCACTTTTCTTCAACTTGAATTGGGCTAAAAATCCATCACTGAAAATAAAAATTCTCTGAGTTGTGTGTAAATGCTGATCCTTACCCTGCCTGGGTTGTCCACTGAGCATTTCCCCGAACTCTACCTGAAGTTCTCTGGGCATGGGATTTTGACATGTTCCCCAAACCTAAAGGAATGAGTGGGAAACAATCAAGAAAAGAGATAGAGGCACTTGCATTTGAATGAGTTTCAAGCATGCTTGGGTACTCGTGTGATCTGAGTGACTCAGTTTTGGAATACAACTGTCGCGTGGTGCATCACGACCTCAAGGAACCCCGGAGTTTCTCAAAAAAAATTTTCTGCAATTTTCACGAAACCACTTTTCATCAACTTGAATTGGGCTAAAAATCCATCCCTGAAAATAAATATTCTCTGAGTAGTGTGGAAATGCTGATCCTTACCCTACCTGGGGTGTCCACTGAGCATTTCCTCGAACTCTACTTGAAGTTCTCTGTGCATGGGATTTTGACATGTTACCCAAACCAAAAGGAATGAGTGGGAAACAATCAAGACAACAGATAGAAGCACTTGCATTTGAATGAGTTTCAAGCATGCTTGGGTACTCGTGTGATCTGAGTGACTCAGTTTTCGAATACAACTGTCGCGTGGTGCACCGCGACCTCCAGGCACCCCGGAGTTTCTGAAAAAAAATTTTCTGCGATTTTCACGAAACCACTTTTATTC
The DNA here is from genome assembly GCF_055471065.1 of Atractosteus spatula. Classification (NCBI taxonomy): domain Eukaryota; kingdom Metazoa; phylum Chordata; class Actinopteri; order Semionotiformes; family Lepisosteidae; genus Atractosteus; species Atractosteus spatula. The sequence goes on from NC_142707.1 coordinate 78,095,242, forward strand.
AACTTGAATTGGGCTAAAAATCCATCACTGAAAATAAAAATTCTCTGAGTAGTGTGGAAATAGTGTTCCTTACCCTGCCTGGGTTGTCCACTGAGCATTTCCGCGAGCTCTACCTGAAGTTCTCTGGGCATGGGATTTTGACATGTTCCCCAAACCAAAAGGAATGAGTGGGAAACAATCAAGACAACAGATAGAAGCATTTGCATTTGAATGAGTTTCAAGCATGCTTGGGTACTCGTGTGATCTGAGTGACTCAGTTTTCGAATACAACTGTCGCGTGGTGCATCGCGACCTCCAGGCACCCCGGAGTTTCTGAAAAAAAATTTTCTGCGATTTTCACGAAACCACTTTTCTTCAACTTGAATTGGGCTAAAAATCCATCCCTGAAAATAAAAATTCTCTGAGTAGTGTGTAAATGCTGATCCTTACCCTGCCTGGGTTGTCCACTGAGCATTTCCCCGAACTCTACCTGAAGTTCTCTGGGCATGGGATTTTGAGACGTTACCCAAACCAAAAGGAATGAGTGGGAAACAATCAAGACAACAGATAGAAGCACTTGCATTTGAATGAGTTTCAAGCATGCTTGGGTACTCGTGTGATCTGAGTGACTCAGTTTTCGAATACAACTGTCGCGTGGTGCACCGCGACCTCCAGGCACCCCGGAGTTTCTGAAAAAAAGTTTTCTGCGATTTTCACGAAACCACTTTTCTTCAACTTGAATTGGGCTAAAAATCCATCCCTAAAAATAAAAATTCTCTGAGTAGTGTGTAAATGCTGATCCTTACCCTGCCTGGGTTGTCCACTGAGCATTTCCCCGAACTCTACCTGAAGTTCTCTGGGCATGGGATTTTGACGTGTTCCCCTAACCAAAAGGAATGAGTGGGAAACAATCAAGACAACAGATAGATGCACTTGCATTTGAATGAGTTTCAAGCATGCTTGGGTACTCGTGTGATCTGAGTGACTCAGTTTTGGAATACAACTGTCGCGTGGTGCACCGCGACCTCCAGGCACCCCGGAGTTTCTGAAAAAAAAATTTCTGCGATTTTCACGAAACCACTTTTCTTCAACTTGAATAGGGCTAAAAATCCATCACTGAAAATAAAAATTCTCTGAGTAGTGTGGAAATACTGATCCTTACCCAGCCTGGGTTGTCCACTGAGCATTTCCCCGAACTCTACCTGAAGTTCTCTGGGCATGGGATTTTGACATGTTCCCCAAACCTAAAGGAATGAGTGGGAAACAATCAAGAAAAGAGATAGAGGCACTTGCATTTGAATGAGTTTCAAGCATGCTTCGGTACTCGTGTGATCTGAGTGACTCAGTTTTGGAATACAACTGTCGCGTGGTGCATCACGACCTCAAGGCACCCCGGAGTTTCTCAAAAAAAATTTTCTGCAATTTTCACGAAACCACTTTTCATCAACTTGAATTGGGCTAAAAATCCATCCCTGAAAATAAATATTCTCTGAGTAGTGTGGAAATGCTGATCATTACCCTACCTGGGGTGTCCACTGAGCATTTCCTCGAACTCTACTTGAAGTTCTCTGTGCATGGGATTTTGACATGTTACCCAAACCAAAAGGAATGAGTGGGAAACAATCAAGACAACAGATAGAAGCACTTGCATTTGAATGAGTTTCAAGCATGCTTGGGTACTCGTGTGATCTGAGTGACTCAGTTTTGGAATACAACTGTCGCGTGGTGCACCACGACCTCCAGGCACCCCGGAGTTTCTGAAAAAAAATTTTCTGCAATTTTCACAAAACCACTTTTCATCAACTTGAATTGGGCTAAAAATCCATCCCTGAAAATAAATATTCTCTGAGTAGTGTGGAAATGCTGATCCTTACCCTACCTGGGGTGTCCACTGAGCATTTCCGTGAACTCTACTTGAAGTTCTCTGGGCATGGGATTTTGACATGTTACCCAAACCAAAAGGAATGAGTGGGAAACAATCAAGACAACAGATAGAAGCACTTGCATTTGAATGAGTTTCAAGCATGCTTGGGTACTCGTGTGATCTGAGTGACTCAGTTTTCGAATACAACTGTCGCGTGGTGCACCGCGACCTCCAGGCACCCCGGAGTTTCTGAAAAAAAATTTTCTGCGATTTTCACGAAACCACTTTTATTCAACTTGAATTGGGCTAAAAATCCATCACTGAAAATAAAAATTCCCTGAGTAGTGTGGAAATAGTGATCCTTACCCTGCCTGGGTTGTCCACTGAGCATTTCCTCGAGCTCTACCTGAAGTTCTCTGGGCATGGGATTTTGACATGTTCCCCAAACCACAAGGAATGAGTGGGAAACAATCAAGACAACAGATAGAAGCACTTGCATTTGAATGAGTTTCAAGCATTCTTGGGTACTCGTGTGATCTGAGTGACTCAGTTTTCGAATACAACTGTCGCGTGGTGCACCGCGACCTCCAGGCACCCCGGAGTTTCTGAAAAAAAATTTTCTGCAATTTTCACGAAACCACTTTTCTTCAACTTGAATTGGGCTAAAAATCCATCACTGAAAATAAAAATTCTCTGAGTAGTGTGGAAATACTGATCCTTACCCAGCCTGGGTTGTCCACTGAGCATTTCCCCGAACTCTACCTGAAGTTCTCTGGGCATGGGATTTTGACATGTTCCCCAAACCTAAAGGAATGAGTGGGAAACAATCAAGAAAAGAGATAGAGGCACTTGCATTTGAATGAGTTTCAAGCATGCTTGGGTACTCGTGTGATCTGAGTGACTCAGTTTTGGAATACAACTGTCGCGTGGTGCATCACGACCTCAAGGCACCCCGGAGTTTCTCAAAAAAAATTTTCTGCAATTTTCACGAAACCACTTTTCATCAACTTGAATTGGGCTAAAAATCCATCCCTGAAAATAAATATTCTCTGAGTAGTGTGGAAATGCTGATCCTTACCCTACCTGGGGTGTCCACTGAGCATTTCCTCGAACTCTACTTGAAGTTCTCTGGGCATGGGTTTTTGATATGTTCCCCAAACCAAAAGGAATGAGTGGGAAACAATCAAGACAACAGATAGAAGCACTTGCATTTGAATGAGTTTCAAGCATGCTTGGGTACTCGTGTGATCTGAGTGACTCAGTTTTGGAATACAACTGTCGCGTGGTGCACCGCGACCTCCAGGCACCCCGGAGTTTCTGAAAAAAAATTTTCTGCAATTTTCACAAAACCACTTTTCATCAACTTGAATTGGGCTAAAAATCCATCCCTGAAAATAAATATTCTCTGAGTAGTGTGGAAATGCTGATCCTTACCCTACCTGGGGTGTCCACTGAGCATTTCCGTGAACTCTACTTGAAGTTCTCTGGGCATGGGATTTTGACATGTTACCCAAACCAAAAGGAATAAGTGGGAAACAATCAAGACAACAGATAGATGCACTTGCATTTGAATGAGTTTCAAGCATGCTTGGGTACTCGTGTGATCTGAGTGACTCAGTTTTGGAATACAACTGTCGCGTGGTGCACCGCGACCTCCAGGCACCCCGGAGTTTCTGAAAAAAAATTTTCTGCGATTTTCACGAAACCACTTTTCTTCAACTTGAATTGGGCTAAAAATACATCACTGAAAATAAAAATTCTCTGAGTAGTGTGGAAATACTGATCCTTACCCAGCCTGGGTTGTCCACTGAGCATTTCCCCGAACTCTACCTGAAGTTCTCTGGGCATGGGATTTTGACATGTTCCCCAAACCAAAAGGAATGAGTGGGAAACAATCAAGACAACAGATAGAAGCACTTGCATTTGAATGAGTTTCAAGCATGCTTGGGTACTCGTGTGATCTGAGTGACTCAGTTTTGGAATACAACTGTCGCGTGGTGCACCGCGACCTCCAGGCACCCCGGAGTTTCTGAAAAAAAATTTTCTGCAATTTTCACGAAACCACTTTTCATCAACTTGAATTGGGCTAAAAATCCATCCCTGAAAATAAATATTCTCTGAGTAGTGTGGAAATGCTGATCCTTACCCTACCTGGGGTGTCCACTGAGCATTTCCTCGAACTCTACTTGAAGTTCTCTGTGCATGGGATTTTGACATGTTCCCCAAACCAAAAGGAATGAGTGGGAAACAATCAAGACAACAGATAGAAGCACTTGCATTTGAATGAGTTTCAAGCATGCTTGGGTACTCGTGTGATCTGAGTGACTCAGGTTTCGAATACAACTGTCGCGTGGTGCATCGCGACCTCCAGACACCCCGGAGTTTCTGAAAAAAAATTTTCTGCGATTTTCACGAAACCACTTTTATTCAACTTGAATTGGGCTAAAAATCCATCCCTGAAAATAAAAATTCTCTGAGTAGTGTGTAAATGCTGATCCTTACCCTGCCTGGGTTGTCCACTGAGCATTTCCCCGAACTCTACCTGAAGTTCTCTGGGCATGGGATTTTGACATCTTCTCCAAACCAAAAGGAATGAGTGGGAAACAATCAAGACAACAGATAGAAGCACTTGCATTTGAATGAGTTTCAAGCATACTTGGGTACTCGTGTGATCTGAGTGACTCAGTTTTGGAATACAACTGTCGCGTGGTGCACCGCGACCTCCAGGCACCCCGGAGTTTCTGAAAAACAATTTTCTGCAATTTTCACAAAACCACTTTTCATCAACTTGAATTGGGCTAAAAATCCATCCCTGAAAATAAATATTCTCTGAGTAGTGTGGAAATGCTGATCCTTACCCTACCTGGGGTGTCCACTGAGCATTTCCTCGAACTCTACTTGAAGTTCTCTGTGCATGGGATTTTGACATGTTACCCAAACCAAAAGGAATGAGTGGGAAACAATCAAGACAACAGATAGATGCACTTGCATTTGAATGAGTTTCAAGCATGCTTGGGTACTCGTGTGATCTGAGTGACTCAGTTTTGGAATACAACTGTCGCGTGGTGCATCACGACCTCAAGGCACCCCGGAGTTTCTCAAAAAAAATTTTCTGCAATTTTCACGAAACCACTTTTCATCAACTTGAATTGGGCTAAAAATCCATCCCTGAAAATAAATATTCTCTGAGTAGTGTGGAAATGCTGATCCTTACCCTACCTGGGGTGCCCACTGAGCATTTCCTCGAACTCTACTTGAAGTTCTCTGGGCATGGGATTTTGACATGTTACCCAAACCAAAAGGAATGAGTGGGAAACAATCAAGACAACAGATAGAAGCACTTGCATTTGAATGAGTTTCAAGCATGCTTGGGTACTCGTGTGATCTGAGTGACTCAGTTTTCGAATACAACTGTCGCGTGGTGCACCGCGACCTCCAGGAACCCCGGAGTTTCTGAAAAAAAATTTTCTGCGATTTTCACGAAACCACTTTTATTCAACTTGAATTGGGCTAAAAATCCATCACTGAAAATAAAAATTCTCTGAGTAGTGTGGAAATAGTGATCCTTACCCTGCCTGGGTTGTCCACTGAGCATTTCCGCGAGCTCTACCTGAAGTTCTCTGGGCATGGGAATTTGACATGTTCCCCAAACCAAAAGGAATGAGTGGGAAACAATCAAGACAACAGATAGAAGCACTTGCATTTGAATGAGTTTCAAGCATGCTTGGGTACTCGTGTGATCTGAGTGACTCAGTTTTGGAATACAACTGTCGCGTGGTGCATCACGACCTCAAGGCACCCCGGAGTTTCTCAAAAAAATTTTCTGCAATTTTCACGAAACCACTTTTCATCAACTTGAATTGGGCTAAAAATCCATCCGTGAAAATAAATATTCTCTGAGTAGTGTGGAAATGCTGATCCTTACCCTACCTGGGGTGTCCACTGAGCATTTCCTCGAACTCTACTTGAAGTTCTCTGTGCATGGGATTTTGACATGTTACCCAAACCAAAAGGAATGAGTGGGAAACAATCAAGACAACAGATAGAAGCACTTGCATTTGAATGAGTTTCAAGCATGCTTGGGTACTCGTGTGATCTGAGTGACTCAGTTTTGGAATACAACTGTCGCGTGGTGCACCGCGACCTCCAGGCACCCCGGAGTTTCTGAAAAAAAATTTTCTGCAATTTTCACAAAACCACTTTTCATCAACTTGAATTGGGCTAAAAATCCATCCCTGAAAATAAATATTCTCTGAGTAGTGTGGAAATGCTGATCCTTACCCTACCTGGGGTGTCCACTGAGCATTTCCGTGAACTCTACCTGAAGTTCTCTGGGCATGGGATTTTGACATGTTACCCAAACCAAAAGGAATGAGTGGGAAACAATCAAGACAACAGATAGAAGCACTTGCATTTGAATGAGTTTCAAGCATGCTTGGGTACTCGTGTGATCTGAGTGACTCAGTTTTCGAATACAACTGTCGCGTGGTGCACCGCGACCTCCAGGCACCCCGGAGTTTCTGAAAAAAAATTTTCTGCGATTTTCACGAAACCACTTTTATTCAACTTGAATTGGGCTAAAAATCCATCACTGAAAATAAAAATTCTCTGAGTAGTGTGGAAATAGTGATCCTTACCCTGCCTGGGTTGTCCACAGAGCATTTCCGCGAGCTCTACCTGAAGTTCTCTGGGCATGGGATTTTGACATGTTCCCCAAACCAAAAGGAATGAGTGGGAAACAATCAAGACAACAGATAGAAGCACTTGCATTTGAATGAGTTTCAAGCATGCTTGGGTACTCGTGTGATCTGAGTGACTCAGTTTTGGAATAAAACTGTCGCGTGGTGCATCACGACCTCAAGGCACCCCGGAGTTTCTGAAAAAAAATTTTCTGCAATTTTCACGAAACCACTTTTCATCAACTTGAATTGGGCTGAAAATCCATCCCTGAAAATAAATATTCTCTAAGTAGTGTGGAAATGCTGATCCTTACCCTACCTGGGGTGTCCACTGAGCATTTCCTCGAACTCTACTTGAAGTTCTCTGGGCATGGGATTTTGACATGTTACCCAAACCAAAAGGAATGAGTGGGAAACAATCAAGACAACAGATAGAAGCACTTGCATTTGAATTAGTTTCAAGCATGCTTGGGTACTCGTGTGATCTGAGTGACTCAGTTTTCGAATACAACTGTCACGTGGTGCACCGCGACCTCCAGGCACCCCGGAGTTTCTGAAAAAAAATTTTCTGCGATTTTCACGAAACCACTTTTCTTATACTTGAATTGGGCTAAAAATTCATCACTGAAAATAAAAATTCTCTGAGTAGTGTGGAAATACTGATCCTTACCCTGCCTGGGTTGTCCACTGAGCATTTCCGCGAGCTCTACCTGAAGTTCTCTGGGCATGGGATTTTGACATGTTCCCCAAACCAAAAGGAATGAGTGGGAAACAATCAAGACAACAGATAGAAGCACTTGCATTTGAATGAGTTTCAAGCATACTTGGGTACTCGTGTGATCTGAGTGACTCAGTTTTGGAATACAACTGTCGCGTGGTGCACCGCGACCTCCAGGCACCCCGGAGTTTCTGAAAAAAAAATTTCTGAGATTTTCACGAAACCACTTTTCTTCAACTTGAATTGGGCTAAAAATCCATCACTGAAAATAAAAATTCTCTGAGTAGTGTGGAAATAGTGATCCTTACCGTGCCTGGGTTCTCCACTGAGCATTTCCGCGAGCTCTACCTGAAGTTCTCTGGGCATGGGATTTTGACATGTTCCCCAAACCAAAAGGAATGAGTGGGAAACAATCAAGACAACAGATAGAAGCACTTGCATTTGAATGAGTTTCAAGCATGCTTGGGTACTCGTGTGATCTGAGTGACTCAGTTTTGGAATACAACTGTCGCGTGGTGCACCGCGACCTCCAGGCACCCCGGAGTTTCTGAAAAAAAATTTTCTGCAATTTTCACAAAACCACTTTTCATCAACTTGAATTGGGCTAAAAATCCATCCCTGAAAATAAATATTCTCTGAGTAGTGTGGAAATGCTGATCCTTACCCTGCCTGGGTTGTCCACTGAGCATTTCCGCGAGCTCTACCTGAAGTTCTCTGGGCATGGGATTTTGACATGTTCCCCAGACCAAAAGGAATGAGTGGGAAACAATCAAGACAACAGATAGAAGCACTTTCATTTGAATGAGTTTCAAGCATGCTTGGGTACTCGTGTGATCTGAGTGACTCAGTTTTCGAATACAACTGTCGCGTGGTGCACCGCGACCTCCAAGCACCCCGGAGTTTCTGAAAAAAAGTTTTCTGCGATTTTCACGAAACCACTTTTCTTCAACTTGAATTGGGCTAAAAATCCATCCCTGAAAATAAAAATTCTCTGAGTAGTGTGTAAATGCTGATCCTTACCCTGCCTGGGTTGTCCACTGAGCATTTCCCCGAACTCTACCTGAAGTTCTCTGGGCATGGGATTTTGACGTGTTCCCCTAACCAAAAGGAATGAGTGGGAAACAATCAAGACAACAGATAGAAGCATTTGCATTTGAATGAGTTTCAAGCATGCTTGGGTACTCGTGTGATCTCAGTGACTCAGTTTTCGAATACAACTGTCGCGTGGTGCACCGCGACCTCCAGGCACCCCGGAGTTTCTGAAAAAAAATTTTCTGCGATTTTCACGAAACCACTTTTCTTCAACTTGAATTGGGCTAAAAATCCATCACTGAAAATAAAAATTCTCTGAGTAGTGTGGAAATAGTGATCCTTACCCTGCCTGGGTTGTCCACTGAGCATTTCCGCGAGCTCTACCTGAAGTTCTCTGGGCATGGGATATTGACATGTTCCCCAAACCAAAAGGAATGAGTGGGAAACAATCAAGACAACAGATAGAAGCACTTGCATTTGAATGAGTTTCAAGCATGCTTGGGTACTCGTGTGATCTGAGTGACTCAGGTTTCGAATACAACTGTCGCGTGGTGCATCGCGACCTCCAGACACCCCGGAGTTTCTGAAAAAAAATTTTCTGCGATTTTCACGAAACCACTTTTATTCAACTTGAATTGGGCTAAAAATCCATCCCTGAAAATAAAAATTCTCTGAGTAGTGTGTAAATGCTGATCCTTACCCTGCCTGGGTTGTCCACTGAGCATTTCCCCGAACTCTACCTGAAGTTCTCTGGGCATGGGATTTTGACATGTTACCCAAACCAAAAGGAATGAGTGGGAAACAATCAAGACAACAGATAGAAGCACTTGCATTTGAATGAGTTTCAAGCATGATTGGGTACTCGTGTGATCTGAGTGACTCAGTTTTGGAATACAACTGTCGCGTGGTGCACCGCGACCTCCAGGCACCCCGGAGTTTCTGAAAAAAAATTTTCTGCAATTTTCACAAAACCACTTTTCATCAACTTGAATTGGGCTAAAAATCCATCCCTGAAAATAAATATTCTCTGAGTAGTGTGGAAATGCTGATCCTTACCCTACCTGGGGTGTCCACTGAGCATTTCCGTGAACTCTACTTGAAGTTCTCTGGGCATGGGATTTTGACATGTTACCCAAACCAAAAGGAATGAGTGGGAAACAATCAAGACAACAGATAGAAGCACTTGCATTTGAATGAGTTTCAAGCATGCTTGGGTACTCGTGTGATCTGAGTGACTCAGTTTTGGAATACAACTGTCGCGTGGTGCACCGCGACCTCCAGGCACCCCGGAGTTTCTGAAAAAAAATTTTCTGCAATTTTCACAAAACCACTTTTCATCAACTTGAATTGGGCTAAAAATCCATCCCTGAAAATAAATATTCTCTGAGTAGTGTGGAAATGCTGATCCTTACCCTACCTGGGGTGTCCACTGAGCATTTCCGTGAACTCTACTTGAAGTTCTCTGGGCATGGGATTTTGACATGTTACCCAAACCAAAAGGAATGAGTGGGAAACAATCAAGACAACAGATAGAAGCACTTGCATTTGAATGAGTTTCAAGCATGCTTGGGTACTCGTGTGATCTGAGTGACTCAGTTTTCGAATACAACTGTCGCGTGGTGCACCGCGACCTCCAGGAACCCCGGAGTTTCTGAAAAAAAATTTTCTGCGATTTTCACGAAACCACTTTTATTCAACTTGAATTGGGCTAAAAATCCATCACTGAAAATAAAAATTCTCTGAGTAGTGTGGAAATAGTGATCCTTACCCTGCCTGGGTTGTCCACTGAGCATTTCCGCGAGCTCTACCTGAAGTTCTCTGGGCATGGGATTTTGACATGTTCCCCAAACCAAAAGGAATGAGTGGGAAACAATCAAGACAACAGATAGAAGCACTTGCATTTGAATGAGTTTCAAGCATGCTTGGGTACTCGTGTGATCTGAGTGACTCAGTTTTCGAATACAACTGTATCGTGGTGCACCGCGACCTCCAGGCACCCCGGAGTTTCTGAAAAAAAATTTTCTGCGATTTTCACGAAACCACTTTTCTTCAACTTGAATTGGTCTAAAAATCCATCACTGAAAATAAAAATTCTCTGAGTAGTGTGGAAATACTGATCCTTACCCAGCCTAGGTTGTCCACTGAGCATTTCCCCGAACTCTACCTGAAGTTCTCTGGGCATGGGATTTTGACATGTTCCCCAAACCAAAAGGAATGAGTGGGAAACAATCAAGATAACAGATAGAAGCACTTGCATTTGAATGAGTTTCAAGCATGCTTGGGTACTCGTGTGATCTGAGTGACTCAGTTTTGGAATACAACTGTCGCGTGGTGCATCACGACCTCAAGGCACCCCGGAGTTTCTCAAAAAAATTTTCTGCAATTTTCACGAAACCACTTTTCATCAACTTGAATTGGGCTAAAAATCCATCCGTGAAAATAAATATTCTCTGAGTAGTGTGGAAATGCTGATCCTTACCCTACCTGGGGTGTCCACTGAGCATTTCCTCGAACTCTACTTGAAGTTCTCTGTGCATGGGATTTTGACATGTTACCCAAACCAAAAGGAATGAGTGGGAAACAATCAAGACAACAGATAGAAGCACTTGCATTTGAATGAGTTTCAAGCATGCTTGGGTACTCGTGTGATCTGAGTGACTCAGTTTTGGAATACAACTGTCGCGTGGTGCACCGCGACCTCCAGGCACCCCGGAGTTTCTGAAAAAAAATTTTCTGCAATTTTCACAAAACCACTTTTCATCAACTTGAATTGGGCTAAAAATCCATCCCTGAAAATAAATATTCTCTGAGTAGTGTGGAAATGCTGATCCTTACCCTACCTGGGGTGTCCACTGAGCATTTCCGTGAACTCTACTTGAAGTTCTCTGGGCATGGGATTTTGACATGTTACCCAAACCAAAAGGAATGAGTGGGAAACAATCAAGACAACAGATAGAAGCACTTGCATTTGAATGAGTTTCAAGCATGCTTGGGTACTCGTGTGATCTGAGTGACTCAGTTTTCGAATACAACTGTCGCGTGGTGCACCGCGACCTCCAGGCACCCCGGAGTTTCTGAAAAAAAATTTTCTGCGATTTTCACGAAACCACTTTTATTCAACTTGAATTGGGCTAAAAATCCATCACTGAAAATAAAAATTCTCTGAGTAGTGTGGAAATAGTGATCCTTACCCTGCCTGGGTTGTCCACAGAGCATTTCCGCGAGTTCTACCTGAAGTTCTCTGGGCATGGGATTTTGACATGTTCCCCAAACCAAAAGGAATGAGTGGGAAACAATCAAGACAACAGATAGAAGCACTTGCATTTGAATGAGTTTCAAGCATGCTTGGGTACTCGTGTGATCTGAGTGACTCAGTTTTCGAATACAACTGTCGCGTGGTGCATCGCGACCTCCAGGCACCCCGGAGTTTCTGAAAAAAAATTTTCTGCGATTTTCACGAAACCACTTTTCTACAACTTGAATTGGGCTAAAAATCCATCCCTGAAAATAAAAATTCTCTGAGTAGTGTGTAAATGCTGATGCTTACCATGCCTGGGTTGTCCACTGAGCATTTCCCCGAACTCTACCTGAAGTTCTCTGGGCATGGGATTTTGACATGTTCCCCAAACCAAAAGGAATGAGTGGGAAACAATCAAGACAACAGATAGAAGCACTTGCATTTGAATGAGTTTCAAGCATGCTTGGGTACTCGTGTGATCTGAGTGACTCAGTTTTGGAATAAAACTGTCGCGTGGTGCATCACGACCTCAAGGCACCCCGGAGTTTCTGAAAAAAAATTTTCTGCAATTTTCACGAAACCACTTTTCATCAACTTGAATTGGGCTGAAAATCCATCCCTGAAAATAAATATTCTCTAAGTAGTGTGGAAATGCTGATCCTTACCCTACCTGGGGTGTCCACTGAGCATTTCCTCGAACTCTACTTGAAGTTCTCTGGGCATGGGATTTTGACATGTTACCCAAACCAAAAGGAATGAGTGGGAAACAATCAAGACAACAGATAGAAGCACTTGCATTTGAATTAGTTTCAAGCATGCTTGGGTACTCGTGTGATCTGAGTGACTCAGTTTTCGAATACAACTGTCACGTGGTGCACCGCGACCTCCAGGCACCCCGGAGTTTCTGAAAAAAAATTTTCTGCGATTTTCACGAAACCACTTTTCTTATACTTGAATTGGGCTAAAAATTCATCACTGAAAATAAAAATTCTCTGAGTAGTGTGGAAATACTGATCCTTACCCTGCCTGGGTTGTCCACTGAGCATTTCCGCGAGCTCTACCTGAAGTTCTCTGGGCATGGGATTTTGACATGTTCCCCAAACCAAAAGGAATGAGTGGGAAACAATCAAGACAACAGATAGAAGCACTTGCATTTGAATGAGTTTCAAGCATACTTGGGTACTCGTGTGATCTGAGTGACTCAGTTTTGGAATACAACTGTCGCGTGGTGCACCGCGACCTCCAGGCACCCCGGAGTTTCTGAAAAAAAAATTTCTGCGATTTTCACGAAACCACTTTTCTTCAACTTGAGTTGGGCTAAAAATCCATCACTGAAAATAAAAATTCTCCGAGTAGTGTGGAAATACTGATCAATACCGTGCCTGGGTTGTCCACTGAGGATTTCCGCGAGCTCTACCTGAAGTTCTCTGGGCATGGGATTTTGACATGTTCCCCAAACCAAAAGGAATGAGTGGGAAACAATCAAGACAACATATAGAAGCACTTGCATTTGAATGAGTTTCAAGCATGCTTGGGTACTCGTGTGATCTGAGTGACTCAGTTTTCGAATACAACTGTCGCGTGGTGCACCGCGACCTCCAGGCACCCCGGAGTTTCTGAAAAAAAAATTTCTGAGATTTTCACGAAACCACTTTTCTTCAACTTGAATTGGGCTAAAAATCCATCACTGAAAATAAAAATTCTCTGAGTAGTGTGGAAATAGTGATCCTTACCGTGCCTGGGTTCTCCACTGAGCATTTCCGCGAGCTCTACCTGAAGTTCTCTGGGCATGGGATTTTGACATGTTCCCCAAACCAAAAGGAATGAGTGGGAAACAATCAAGACAACAGATAGAAGCACTTGCATTTGAATGAGTTTCAAGCATGCTTGGGTACTCGTGTGATCTGAGTGACTCAGTTTTGGAATACAACTGTCTCGTGGTGCACCGCGACCTCCAGGCACCCCGGAGTTTCTGAACAAAAATTTTCTGCGATTTTCACGAAACCACTTTTCTTCAACTTGAATTGGGCTAAAAATCCATCACTGAAAATAAAAATTCTCTGAGTAGTGTGGAAATAGTGATCCTTACCCTGCCTGGGTTGTCCACTGAGCATTTCCGCGAGCTCTACCTGAAGTTCTCTGGGCATGGGATTTTGACATGTTCCCCAAACCAAAAGGAATGAGTGGGAAACAATCAAGACAACAGATAGAAGCACTTGCATTTGAATGAGTTTCAAGCATGCTTGGGTACTCGTGTGATCTGAGTGACTCAGTTTTGGAATACAACTGTCGCGTGGTGCATCACGACCTCAAGGCACCCCGGAGTTTCTCAAAAAAAATTTTCTGCAATTTTCACGAAACCACTTTTCATCAACTTGAATTGGGCTAAAAATCAATCCCTGAAAATAAATATTCTCTGAGTAGTGTGGAAATGCTAATCCTTACCCTACCTGGGGTGTCCACTGAGCAGTTCCTCGAACTCTACTTGAAGTTCTCTGGGCATGGGATTTTGACATGTTACCCAAACCAAAAGGAATGAGTGGGAAACAATCAAGACAAGAGATAGAAGCACTTGCATTTGAATGAGTTTCAAGCATGCTTGGGTACTCGTGTGATCTGAGTGACTCAGTTTTCGAATAAAACTGTCGCGTGGTGCATCGCGACCTCCAGGCACCCCGGAGTTTCTGAAAAAAAATTTTCTGCGATTTTCACGAAACCACTTTTCTTCAACTTGAATTGGGCTAAAAATCCATCACTGAAAATAAAAATTCTCTGAGTAGTGTGGAAATAGTGATCCTTACCCAGCCTGGGTTGTCCACTGAGCATTGCCGCGAGCTCTACCTGAAGTTCTCTGGGCATGGGATTTTGACATGTTCCCCAAACGGAAAGGAATGAGTGGGAAACAATCAAGACAACAGATAGAAGAACTTGCATTTGAATGAGTTTCAAGCATGCTTGGGTACTCGTGTGATCTGAGTGACCCAGTTTTCGAATACAACTGTCGCGTGGTGCACCGCGACCTCCAGGCACCCCGGAGTTTCTGAAAAAAAATTTTCTGCGATTTTCACGAAACCACTTTTCTTCAACTTGAATTGGGTTAAAAATCCATCCCTGAAAATAAATATTCTCTGAGTAGTGTGGAAATGCTGATCCTTACCCTACCTGGGGTGTCCACTGAGCATTTCCTCGAACTCTACTTGAAGTTCTCTGGGCATTGGATTTTGACATGTTCCCCAAACCAAAAGGAATGAGTGGGAAACAATCAAGACAACAGATAGAAGCACTTGCATTTGAATGAGTTTCAAGCATGCTTGGGTACTCGTGTGATCTGTGTGACTCAGTTTTCGAATACAACTGTCGCGTGGTGCACCGCGTCCTCCAGGCACCCCGGAGTTTCTGAAAAAAAAATTTCTGCGATTTTCACGAAACCACTTTTCTTCAACTTGAATTGGGCTAAAAATCCATCACTGAAAATAAAAATTCTCTGAGTAGTGTGGAAATAGTGATCCTTACCCTGCCTGGGTTGTCCACTGAGCATTGCCGCGAGCTCTACCTGAATTTCTCTGGGCATGGGATTTTGACATGTTCCCCAAACCAAAAGGAATGAGTGGGAAACAATCAAGACAACAGATAGAAGCACTTGCATTTGAATGAGTTTCAAGCATGCTTGGATAATCATGTGATCTGAGTGACTCAGTTTTCGAATAAAACTGTCGCGTGGTGCATCGCGACCTCCAGGCACCCCGGAGTTTCTGAAAACAAATTTTCTGCGATTTTCACGAAACCACTTTTCTTCAACTTGAATTGGGCTAAAAATCCATCCCTGAAAATAAAAATTCTCTGAGTAGTGTGTAAATGCTGATCCTTACCCTGCCTGGGTTGTCCACCGAGCATTTCCCCGAACTCTACCTGAAGTTCTCTGGGCATGGGATTTTGACATGTTCCCCAAACCAAAAGGAATGAGTGGGAAACAATCAAGACAACAGATAGAAGCACTTGCATTTGAATGAGTTTCAAGCATGCTTGGCAACTCGTGTGATCTGACTGACTCAGTTTTCGAATACAACTGTCGCGTGGTGCACCGCGACCTCCAGGCACCCCGGAGTTTCTGAAAAAAAATTTTCTGCGATTTTCACGAAACCACTTTTCTTCAACTTGAATTGGGCTAAAAATCCATCCCTGAAAATAAAAATTCTCTGAGTTGTGTGTAAATGCTGATCCTTACCCTGCTTGGGTTGTCCACTGAGCATTTCCCCGAACTCTACCTGAAGTTCTCTGGGCATGGGATTTTGACATGTTCCCCAAACCAAAAGGAATGAGTGGGAAACAATCAAGAAAAGAGATAGAGGCAATTGCATTTGAATGAGTTTCAAGCATGGTTGGGTACTCGTGTGATCTGAGTGACTCAGTTTTGGAATACAACTGTCGCGTGGTGGATCACGACCTCAAGGCACCCCGGAGTTTCTGAAAAAAAATTTTCTGCAATTTTCACGAAACCACTTTTCTTCAACTTGAATTGGGCTAAAAATCCATCCCTGAAAATAAATATTCTCTGAGTAGTGTGGAAATGCTGATCCTTACCCTGCCTGGGTTGACCACTGAGCAATTCCGCGAGCTCTACCTGAAGTTCTCTGGGCATGGGATTTTGACATGTTCCCCAAACCAAAAGGAATGAGTGGGAAACAATCAAGACAACAGATAGAAGCACTTGCATTTGAATGAGTTTCAAGCATGCTTGGGTACTCGTGTGATCTGAGTGACTCAGTTTTCGAATACAACTGTCGCATGGTGCACCGCGACCTCCAGGCACCCCGGAGTTTCTGAAAAAAAATTTTCTGCGATTTTCACGAAACCACTTTTCTTCAACTTGAATTGGGCTAAAAATCCATCCCTGAAAATAAAAATTCTCTGAGTAGTGTGTAAATGCTGATCCTTACCCTGCCTGGGTTGTCCACTGAGCATTTCCCCGAACTCTACCTGAAGTTCTCTGGGCATGGGATTTTGACATGTTCCCCAAACCAAAAGGAATGAGTGGGAAACAATCAAGACAACAGATAGAAGCACTTGCATTTGAATGAGTTTCAAGCATGCTTGGGTACTCGTGTGATCTGAGTGACTCAGTTTTCGAATACAACTGTCGCGTGGTGCACCTCGACCTCCAGGCACCCCGGAGTTTCTGAAAAAAAAGTTTCTGCGATTTTCACGAAACCACTTTTCTTCAACTTGAATTGGGCTAAAAATCCATCACTGAAAATAAAAATTCTCTGAGTAGTGTGGAAATACTGATCCCTACCCTGCCTAGGTTGAACACTGAGCATTTCCCCGAACTCTACCTGAAGTTCTCTGGGCATGGGATATTGACATGTTCCCCAAACCAAAAGGAATGAGTGGGAAACAATCAAGACAACAGATAGAAGCACTTGCATTTGAATGAGTTTCAAGCATGCTTGGGTACTCGTGTGATCTGAGTGACTCAGTTTTCGAATACAACTGTCGCGTGGTGCATCGCGACCTCCAGGCACCCCGGAGTTTCTGAAAAAAAATTTTCTGCGATTTTCACGAAACCACTTTTCTTCAACTTGAATTGGGCTAAAAATCCATCCCTGAAAATAAAAATTCTCTGAGTAGTGTGTAAATGCTGATCCTTACCCTGCCTGGGTTGTCCACCGAGCATTTCCCCGAACTCTACCTGAAGTTCTCTGGGCATGGGATTTTGACATATTCCCCAAACCAAAAGGAATGAGTGGGAAACAATCAAGACAACAGATAGAAGCACTTGCATTTGAATGAGTTTCAAGCATGCTTGGCAACTCGTGTGATCTGACTGACTCAGTTTTCGAATACAACTGTCGCGTGGTGCACCGCGACCTCCAGGCACCCCGGAGTTTCTGAAAAAAAATTTTCTGCAATTTTCACGAAACCACTTTTCTTCAACTTGAATTGGGCTAAAAATCCATCCCTGAAAATAAAAATTCTCTGAGTTGTGTGTAAATGCTGATCCTTACCCTGCCTGGGTTGTCCACTGAGCATTTCCCCGAACTCTACCTGAAGTTCTCTGGGCATGGGATTTTGACATGTTCCCCAAACCAAAAGGAATGAGTGGGAAACAATCAAGACAACAGATAGAAGCACTTGCATTTGAATGAGTTTCAAGCATGCTTGGCAACTCGTGTGATCTGACTGACTCAGTTTTCGAATACAACTGTCGCGTGGTGCACCGCGACCTCCAGGCACCCCGGAGTTTCTGAAAAAAAATTTTCTGCAATTTTCACGAAACCACTTTTCTTCAACTTGAATTGGGCTAAAAATCCATCCCTGAAAATAAAAATTCTCTGAGTTGTGTGTGTAAATGCTGATCCTTACCCTGCTTGGGTTGTCCACTGAGCATTTCCCCGAACTCTACCTGAAGTTCTCTGGGCATGGGATTTTGACATGTTCCCCAAACCAAAAGGAATGAGTGGGAAACAATCAAGACAACAGATAGAAGCACTTGCATTTGAATGAGTTTCAAGCATGCTTGGGTACTCGTGTGATCTGAGTGACTCAGTTTTGGAATACAACTGTCGCGTGGTGCACCTCGACCTCCAGGCACCCCGGAGTTTCTGAAAAAAAATTTTCTGCGATTTTCACGAAACTACTTTTCTTCAACTTGAATTGGGCTAAAAATCCATCACTGAAAATAAAAATTCTCTGAGTAGTGTGGAAATACTGATCCTTACCCTGCCTGGGTTGACCACTGAGCAATTCCGCGAGCTCTACCTGAAGTTCTCTGGGCATGGGATTTTGACATGTTCCCCAAACCAAAAGGAATGAGTGGGAAACAATCAAGACAACAGATAGAAGCACTTGCATTTGAATGAGTTTCAAGCATGCTTGGGTACTCGTGTGATCTGAGTGACTCAGTTTTCGAATACAACTGTCGCATGGTGCACCGCGACCTCCAGGCACCCCGGAGTTTCTGAAAAAAAATTTTCTGCGATTTTCACGAAACCACTTTTCTTCAACTTGAATTGGGCTAAAAATCCATCACTGAAAATAAAAATTCTCTGAGTAGTGTGTAAATGCTGATCCTTACCCTGCCTGGGTTGTCCACTGAGCATTTCCCCGAACTCTACCTGAAGTTCTCTGGGCATAGGATTTTGACATATTCCCCAAACCATAAGGAATGAGTGGGAAACAATCAAGACAACAGATAGAAGCACTTGCATTTGAATGAGTTTCAAGCATGCTTGGCAACTCGTGTGATCTGACTAACTCAGTTTTCGAATACAACTGTCGCGTGGTGCACCGCGACCTCCAGGCACCCCGGAGTTTCTGAAAAAAAATTTTCTGCAATTTTCACGAAACCACTTTTCTTCAACTTGAATTGGGCTAAAAATCCATCCCTGAAAATAAAATTTCTCTGAGTTGTGTGTAAATGCTGATCCTTACCCTGCCTGGGTTGTCCACTGAGCATTTCCCCGAACTCTACCTGAAGTTCTCTGGGCATGGGATTTTGACATGTTCCCCAAACCAAAAGGAATGAGTGGGAAACAATCAAGATAAGAGATAGAGGCAATTGCATTTGAATGAGTTTCAAGCATGGTTGGGTACTCGTGTGATCTGAATGACTCAGTTTTCGAATACAACTGTCGCGTGGTGCACCGCGACCTCCAGGCACCCCGGAGTTTCTGAAAAAAAATTTTCTGCGATTTTCACGAAACCACTTTTCTTCAACTTGAATTGGGCTAAAAATCCATCACTGAAAATAAAAATTTTCTGAGTAGTGTGGAAATACTGATCCTTACCCTGCCTGGGTTGTCCACTGAGCATTTCCGCGATCTCTACCTGAAGTTCTCTGGGCATGGGATTTTGACATGTTCCCCAAACCAAAAGGAATGAGTGGGAAACAATCAAGACAACAGATAGAAGCACTTGCATTTGAATGAGTTTCAAGCATGCTTGGGTACTCGTGTGATCTGAGTGACTCAGTTTTCGAATACAACTGTCGCGTGGTGCACCGCGACCTCCAGGCACCCCGGAGTTTCTGAAAAAAAATTTTCTGCGATTTTCACGAAACAACTTTTCTTCAACTTGAATTGGGCTAAAAATCCATCCCTGAAAATAAAAATTCTCTGAGTAGTGTGGAAATACTGATCCTTACCCTGCCTGGTTTGACCACTGAGCAATTCCGCGAGCTCTACCTGAAGTTCTCTGGGCATGGGATTTTGACATGTTCCCCAAACCAAAAGGAATGAGTGGGAAACAATCAAGAAAAGAGATAGAGGCACTTGCATTTGAATGAGTTTCAAGCATGCTTGGCAACTCGTGTGATCTGACTGACTCAGTTTTCGAATACAACTGTCGCGTGGTGCACCGCGACCTCCAGGCACCCCGGAGTTTCTGAAAAAAAATTTTCTGCAATTTTCACGAAACCACTTTTCTTCACCTTGAATTGGGCGAAAAATCCATCCCTGAAAATAAAAATTCTCTGAGTTGTGTGTAAATGCTGATCCTTACCCTGCCTGGGTTGTCCACTGAGCATTTCCCCGAACTCTACCTGAAGTTCTCTGGGCATGGGATTTTGACATGTTCCCCAAACCAAAAGGAATGAGTGGGAAACAATCAGGAAAAGAGATAGAGGCAATTGCATTTGAATGAGTTTCACGGATGGTTGGGTACTCGTGTGATCTGAGTGACTCAGTTTTGGAATACAACTGTCGCGTGGTGCACCGCGACCTCCAGGCACCCCGGAGTTTCTGAAAAAAACTTTTCTGCAATTTTCACGAAACCACTTTTCTTCAACTTGAATTGGGCTAAAAATCCATCCCTGAAAATAAATATTCTCTGAGTAGTGTGGAAATGCTGATCCTTACCCTACCTGGGGTGTCCACTGAGCATTTCCGCGAACTCTACTTGAAGTTCTCTGGGCATGGGATTTTGACATGTTACCCAAACCAAAAGGAATGAGTGGGAAACAATCAAGACAACAGATAGAAGCACTTGCATGTGAATGAGTTTCAAGCATGCTTGGGTACTCGTGTGATCTGAGTGACTCAGTTTTCGAATACAACTGTCGAGTGGTGCACCGCGACCTCCAGGCACCCCGGAGTTTCTGAAAAAAAATTTTCTGCGATTTTCACGAAACCACTTTTCTTCAACTTGAATTGGGCTAAAAATCCATCACTGAAAATCAAAATTTTCTGAGTAGTGTGGAAATACTGATCCTTACCCTGCCTGGGTTGTCCACTGAGCATTTCCGCGATCTCTACCTGAAGTTCTCTGGGCATGGGATTTTGACATGTTCCCCAAACCAAGAGGAATGAGTGGGAAACAATCAAGACAACAGATAGAAGCACTTGCATTTGAATGAGTTTCAAGCATGCTTGGGTACTCGTGTGATCTGAGTGACTCAGTTTTCGAATACAACTGTCGCGTGGTGCATCGCGACCTCCAGGCACCCCGGAGTTTCTGAAAAAAAAATTTTCTGCGATTTTCATGAAACCACTTTTCTTCAACTTGAATTGGGCTAAAAATCCATCACTGAAAATAAAAATTTTCTGAGTAGTGTGGAAATACTGATCCTTACCCTGCCTGGGTTGTCCACTGAGCATTTCCGCGATCTCTACCTGAAGTTCTCTGGGCATGGGATTTTGACATGTTCCCCAAACCAAAAGGAATGAGTGGGAAACAATCAAGACAACAGATAGAAGCACTTGCATTTGAATGAGTTTCAAGCATGCTTGGGTACTCGTGTGATCTGAGTGACTCAGTTTTCGAATACAACTGTCGCGTGGTGCACCGCGACCTCCAGGCACCCCGGAGTTTCTGAAAAAAAATTTTCTGCGATTTTCACGAAACAACTTTTCTTCAACTTGAATTGGGCTAAAAATCCATCCCTGAAAATAAAAATTCTCTGAGTAGTGTGGAAATACTGATCCTTACCCTGCCTGGGTTGACCACTGAGCAATTCCGCGAGCTCTACCTGAAGTTCTCTGGGCATGGGATTTTGACATGTTCCCCAAACCAAAAGGAATGAGTGGGAAACAATCAAGAAAAGAGATAGAGGCACTTGCATTTGAATGAGTTTCAAGCATGCTTGGCAACTCGTGTGATCTGACTGACTCAGTTTTCGAATACAACTGTCGCGTGGTGCACCGCGACCTCCAGGCACCCCGGAGTTTCCGAAAAAAAATTTTCTGCAATTTTCACGAAACCACTTTTCTTCAACTTGAATTGGGCTAAAAATCCATCCCTGAAAATAAAAATTCTCTGAGTTGTGTGTAAATGCTGATCCTTACCCTGCCTGGGTTGTCCACTGAGCATTTCCCCGAACTCTACCTGAAGTTCTCTGGGCATGGGATTTTGACATGTTCCCCAAACCAAAAGGAATGAGTGGGAAACAATCAAGAAAAGAGATAGAGGCAATTGCATTTGAATGAGTTTCAAGGATGGTTGGGTACTCGTGTGATCTGAGTGACTCAGTTTTGGAATACAACTGTCGCGTGGTGCACCGCGACCTCCAGGCACCCCGGAGTTTCTGAAAAAAAATTTTCTGCAATTTTCACGAAACCACTTTTCTTCAACTTGAATTGGGCTAAAAATCCATCCCTGAAAATAAATATTCTCTGAGTAGTGTGGAAATGCTGATCCTTACCCTACCTGGGGTGTCCACTGAGCATTTCCGCGAACTCTACTTGAAGTTCTCTGGGCATGGGATTTTGACATGTTACCCAAACCAAAAGGAATGAGTGGGAAACAATCAAGACAACAGATAGAAGCACTTGCATGTGAATGAGTTTCAAGCATGCTTGGGTACTCGTGTGATCTGAGTGACTCAGTTTTCGAATACAACTGTCGCGTGGTGCACCGCGACCTCCAGGCACCCCGGAGTTTCTGAAAAAAAATTTTCTGCGATTTTCACGAAACCACTTTTCTTCAACTTGAATTGGGCTAAAAATCCATCACTGAAAATCAAAATTTTCTGAGTAGTGTGGAAATACTGATCCTTACCCTGCCTGGGTTGTCCACTGAGCATTTCCGCGATCTCTACCTGAAGTTCTCTGGGCATGGGATTTTGACATGTTCCCCAAACCAAGAGGAATGAGTGGGAAACAATCAAGACAACAGATAGAAGCACTTGCATTTGAATGAGTTTCAAGCATGCTTGGGTACTCGTGTGATCTGAGTGACTCAGTTTTCGAATACAACTGTCGCGTGGTGCATCGCGACCTCCAGGCACCCCGGAGTTTCTGAAAAAAAAATTTTTTGCGATTTTCATGAAACCACTTTTCTTCAACTTGAATTGGGCTAAAAATCCATCCCTGAAAATGAAAAATTCTCTGAGTAGTGTGTAAATGCTGATCCTTACCCTGCCTGGGTTGTCCACTGAGCATTTCCCCGAACTCTACCTGAAGTTCTCTGGGCATGGGATTTTGAGATGTTACCCAAACCAAAAGGAATGAGTGGGAAACAATCAAGACAACAGATAGAAGCACTTGCATTTGAATGAGTTTCAAGCATGCTTGGGTACTCGTGTGATCTGAGTGACTCAGTTTTCGAATACAACTGTCGCGTGGTGCACCGCGACCTCCAGGCACCCCGGAGTTTTTGAAAAAAATTTTCTGCGATTTTCACGAAACCACTTTTCTTCAACTTGAATTGGGCTAAAAATCCATCACTGAAAATAAAAATTCTCTGATTAGTGTGGAAATACTGATCCATACCCTGCCTGGGTTGTCCACTGAGCATTTCCGCGAGCTCTACCTGAAGTTCTCTGGGCATGGGATTTTGACATGTTCCCCAAACCAAAAGGAATGAGTGGGAAATAATCAAGACAACAGATAGAAGCACTTGCATTTGAATGAGTTTCAAGCATGCTTGGGTACTCGTGTGATCTGATTGACTCAGTTTTCGAATACAACTGTCGCGTGGTGCACCGCGACCTCCAGGCACCCCGGAGTTTCTGAAAAAAAATTTTCTGCAATTTTCACGAAACCACTTTTCTTCAACTTGAATTGGGCTAAAAATCCATCCCTGAAAATAAATATTCTCTGAGTTGTGTGTAAATGCTGATCCTTACCCTGCCTGGGTTGTCCACTGAGCATTTCCCCGAACTCTTCCTGAAGTTCTCTGGGCATGGGATTTTGACATGTTCCCCAAACCAAAACGAATGAGTGGGAAACAATCAAGACAACAGATAGAAGCACTTGCATTTGAATGAGTTTCAAGCATGCTTGGGTACTCGTGTGATCTGAGTGACTCAGTTTTGGAATACAACTGTCGCGTAGTGCACCGCGACCTCCAGGCACCCCGGAGTTTCTGAAAAAAAATTTTGTGCGATTTTCACGAAACCACTTTTCTTCAACTTGAATTGGGCTAAAAATCCATCCCTGAAAATAAAAATTCTCTGAGTTGTGTGGAAATACTGATCCTTACCCTGCCTGGGTTGTCCACTGAGCATTTCCCCGAACTCTACCTGAAGTTCTCTGGGCATGGGATTTTGACATGTTCCCCAAACCAAAAGGAATGAGTGGGAAACAATCAAGAAAAGAGATAGAGGCAATTGCATTTGATTGAGTTTCAAGGATGGTTGGGTACTCGTGTGATCTGAGTGACTCAGTTTTGGAATACAACTGTCGCGTGGTGCACCGCGACCTCCAGGCACCCCGGAGTTTCTGAAAAAAAATTTTCTGCAATTTTCACGAAACCACTTTTCTTCAACTTGAATTGGGCTAAAAATCCATCCCTGAAAATAAATATTCTCTGAGTAGTGTGGAAATGCTGATCCTTACCCTACCTGGGGTGTCCACTGAGCATTTCCGCGAACTCTACTTGAAGTTCTCTGGGCATGGGATTTTGACATGTTACCCAAACCAAAAGGAATGAGTGGGAAACAATCAAGACAACAGATAGAAGCACTTGCATGTGAATGAGTTTCAAGCATGCTTGGGTACTCGTGTGATCTGAGTGACTCAGTTTTCGAATACAACTGTCGCGTGGTGCACCGCGACCTCCAGGCACCCCGGAGTTTCTGAAAAAAAATTTTCTGCGATTTTCACGAAACCACTTTTCTTCAACTTGAATTGGGCTAAAAATCCATCACTGAAAATCAAAATTTTCTGAGTAGTGTGGAAATACTGATCCTTACCCTGCCTGGGTTGTCCACTGAGCATTTCCGCGATCTCTACCTGAAGTTCTCTGGGCATGGGATTTTGACATGTTCCCCAAACCAAGAGGAATGAGTGGGAAACAATCAAGACAACAGATAGAAGCACTTGCATTTGAATGAGTTTCAAGCATGCTTGGGTACTCGTGTGATCTGAGTGACTCAGTTTTCGAATACAACTGTCGCGTGGTGCATCGCGACCTCCAGGCACCCCGGAGTTTCTGAAAAAAAAATTTTTTGCGATTTTCATGAAACCACTTTTCTTCAACTTGAATTGGGCTAAAAATCCATCCCTGAAAATGAAAAATTCTCTGAGTAGTGTGTAAATGCTGATCCTTACCCTGCCTGGGTTGTCCACTGAGCATTTCCCCGAACTCTACCTGAAGTTCTCTGGGCATGGGATTTTGAGATGTTACCCAAACCAAAAGGAATGAGTGGGAAACAATCAAGACAACAGATAGAAGCACTTGCATTTGAATGAGTTTCAAGCATGCTTGGGTACTCGTGTGATCTGAGTGACTCAGTTTTCGAATACAACTGTCGCGTGGTGCACCGCGACCTCCAGGCACCCCGGAGTTTTTGAAAAAAATTTTCTGCGATTTTCACGAAACCACTTTTCTTCAACTTGAATTGGGCTAAAAATCCATCACTGAAAATAAAAATTCTCTGATTAGTGTGGAAATACTGATCCATACCCTGCCTGGGTTGTCCACTGAGCATTTCCGCGAGCTCTACCTGAAGTTCTCTGGGCATGGGATTTTGACATGTTCCCCAAACCAAAAGGAATGAGTGGGAAATAATCAAGACAACAGATAGAAGCACTTGCATTTGAATGAGTTTCAAGCATGCTTGGGTACTCGTGTGATCTGATTGACTCAGTTTTCGAATACAACTGTCGCGTGGTGCACCGCGACCTCCAGGCACCCCGGAGTTTCTGAAAAAAAATTTTCTGCAATTTTCACGAAACCACTTTTCTTCAACTTGAATTGGGCTAAAAATCCATCCCTGAAAATAAATATTCTCTGAGTTGTGTGTAAATGCTGATCCTTACCCTGCCTGGGTTGTCCACTGAGCATTTCCCCGAACTCTTCCTGAAGTTCTCTGGGCATGGGATTTTGACATGTTCCCCAAACCAAAACGAATGAGTGGGAAACAATCAAGACAACAGATAGAAGCACTTGCATTTGAATGAGTTTCAAGCATGCTTGGGTACTCGTGTGATCTGAGTGACTCAGTTTTGGAATACAACTGTCGCGTAGTGCACCGCGACCTCCAGGCACCCCGGAGTTTCTGAAAAAAAATTTTCTGCGATTTTCACGAAACCACTTTTCTTCAACTTGAATTGGGCTAAAAATCCATCACTGAAAATAAAAATTCTCTGAGTAGTGTGGAAATACTGATCCATACCCTGCCTGGGTTGACCACTGAGCAATTCCGCGAGCTCTACCTGAAGTTCTCTGGGCATGGGATTTTGACATGTTCCCCAAACCAAAAGGAATGAGTGGGAAACAATCAAGACAACAGATAGAAGCACTTGCATTTGAATGAGTTTCAAGCATGCTTGGGTACTCGTGTGATCTGAGTGACTCAGTTTTCGAATACAACTGTCGCGTGGTGCACCGCGACCTCCAGGCACCCCGGAGTTTCTGAAAAAAAATTTTGTGCGATTTTCACGAAACCACTTTTCTTCAACTTGAATTGAGCTAAAAATCCACACCTGAAAATAAAAATTCTCTTAGTAGTATGTAAATGCTGATCCTTACCCTGCCTGGGTTGTCCAGTGAGTATTTCCCCGAACTCTACCTGAAGTTCTCTGGGCATGGGATTTTGACATGTTCCCCAAACCAAAAGGAATGAGTGGGAAACAATCATGACAACAGATAGAAGCACTTGAATTTGAATGAGTTTCAAGCATGCTTGGGTACTCGTGTGATCTGAGTGACTCAGTATTCGAATACAACTGTCGCGTGGTGCACCGCGATCTCCAGGCACCCCGGAGTTTCTGAAAAAAAAATTTCTGCGATTTTCACGAAACCACTTTTCTTCAACTTGAATTGGGCTAAAAATCCATCACTGAAAATAAAAATTCTCTGAGTAGTGTGGAAATACTGATCCTTACCCTGCCTGGGTTGACCACTGAATAATTCCGCGAGCTCTACCTGAAGTTCTCTGGGCATGGGATTTTGACATGTTCCCCAAACCAAAACGAATGAGTGGGAAACAATCAAGACAACAGATAGAAGCACTTGCATTTGAATGAGTTTCAAGCATGCTTGGGTACTCGTGTGATCTGAGTGACTCAGTTTTGGAATACAACTGTCGCGTGGTGCACCGCGACCTCCAGGCACCCCGGAGTTTCTGAAAAAAAATTTTGTGCGATTTTCACGAAACCACTTTTCTTCAACTTGAATTGAGCTAAAAATCCACACCTGAAAATAAAAATTCTCTGAGTAGTGTGTAAATGCTGATCCTTACCCTGCCTGGGTTGTCCACTGAGCATTTCCCCGAACTCTACCTGAAGTTCTCTGGGCATGGGATTTTGACATGTTCCCCAAACCAAAAGGAATGAGTGGGAAACAATCAAGACAACAGATAGAAGCACTTGAATTTGAATGAGTTTCAAGCATGCTTGGGTACTCGTGTGATCTGAGTGACTCAGTTTTCGAATACAACTGTCGCGTGGTGCACCGCGACCTCCAGGCACCCCGGAGTTTCTGAAAAAAAATTTTCTGCGATTTTCACGAAACCACTTTTCTTCAACTTGAATTGGGCTAAAAATCCATCACTGAAAATAAAAATTCTCTGAGTAGTGTGGAAATACTGATCCATACCCTGCCTGGGTTGTCCACTCAGCATTTCCGCGAGCTCTACCTTAAGTTCTCTGGGCATGGGATTTTGAGATGTTACCCAAACCAAAAGGAATGAGTGGGAAACAATCAAGACAACAGATAGAAGCACTTGCATTTGAATGAGTTTCAAGCATGCTTGGGTACTCGTGTGATCTGAGTGACTCAGTTTTCGAATACAACTGTCGCGTGGTGCACCGCGACCTCCAGGCACCCCGGAGTTTTTGAAAAAAATTTTCTGCGATTTTCACGAAACCACTTTTCTTCAACTTGAATTGGGCTAAAAATCCATCACTGAAAATAAAAATTCTCTGATTAGTGTGGAAATACTGATCCATATCCTGCCTGGGTTGTCCACTGAGCATTTCCGCGAGCTCTACCTGAAGTTCTCTGGGCATGGGATTTTGACATGTTCCCCAAACCAAAAGGAATGAGTGGGAAATAATCAAGACAACAGATAGAAGCACTTGCATTTGAATGAGTTTCAAGCATGCTTGGGTACTCGTGTGATCTGATTGACTCAGTTTTCGAATACAACTGTCGCGTGGTGCACCGCGACCTCCAGGCACCCCGGAGTTTCTGAAAAAAAATTTTCTGCAATTTTCACGAAACCACTTTTCTTCAACTTGAATTGGGCTAAAAATCCATCCCTGAAAATAAATATTCTCTGAGTTGTGTGTAAATGCTGATCCTTACCCTGCCTGGGTTGTCCACTGAGCATTTCCCCGAACTCTTCCTGAAGTTCTCTGGGCATGGGATTTTGACATGTTCCCCAAACCAAAACGAATGAGTGGGAAACAATCAAGACAACAGATAGAAGCACTTGCATTTGAATGAGTTTCAAGCATGCTTGGGTACTCGTGTGATCTGAGTGACTCAGTTTTGGAATACAACTGTCGCGTAGTGCACCGCGACCTCCAGGCACCCCGGAGTTTCTGAAAAAAAATTTTCTGCGATTTTCACGAAACCACTTTTCTTCAACTTGAATTGGGCTAAAAATCCATCACTGAAAATAAAAATTCTCTGAGTAGTGTGGAAATACTGATCCATACCCTGCCTGGGTTGACCACTGAGCAATTCCGCGAGCTCTACCTGAAGTTCTCTGGGCATGGGATTTTGACATGTTCCCCAAACCAAAAGGAATGAGTGGGAAACAATCAAGACAACAGATAGAAGCACTTGCATTTTAATGAGTTTGAAGCATGCTTGGGTACTCGTGTGATCTGAGTGACTCAGTTTTCGAATACAACTGTCGCGTGGTGCACCGCGACCTCCAGGCACCCCGGAGTTTCTGAAAAAAAATTTTGTGCGATTTTCACGAAACCACTTTTCTTCAACTTGAATTGAGCTAAAAATCCACACCTGAAAATAAAAATTCTCTTAGTAGTATGTAAATGCTGATCCTTACCCTGCCTGGGTTGTCCAGTGAGTATTTCCCCGAACTCTACCTGAAGTTCTCTGGGCATGGGATTTTGACATGTTCCCCAAACCAAAAGGAATGAGTGGGAAACAATCATGACAACAGATAGAAGCACTTGAATTTGAATGAGTTTCAAGCATGCTTGGGTACTCGTGTGATCTGAGTGACTCAGTATTCGAATACAACTGTCGCGTGGTGCACCGCGATCTCCAGGCACCCCGGAGTTTCTGAAAAAAAAATTTCTGCGATTTTCACGAAACCACTTTTCTTCAACTTGAATTGGGCTAAAAATCCATCACTGAAAATAAAAATTCTCTGAGTAGTGTGGAAATACTGATCCTTACCCTGCCTGGGTTGTCCACTGAGCATTTCCGCGATCTCTACCTGAAGTTCTCTGGGCATGGGATTTTGACATGTTCCCCAAACCAAAAGGAATGAGTGGGAAACAATCAAGACAACAGATAGAAGCACTTGCATTTGAATGAGTTTCAAGTATGCTTGGGTACTCGTGTGATCTGAGTGACTCAGTTTTGGAATACAACTGTCGCGTGGTGCACCGCGACCTCCAGGCACCCCGGAGTTTCTGAAAAAAAATTTTCTGCGATTTTCACGAAACCACTTTTCTTCACCTTGAATTGGGCTAAAAATCCATCACTGAAAATAAAAATTCTCTGAGTAGTGTGGAAATACTGATCCTTACCCTGCCTGGGTTGACCACTGAGCAATTCCGCGAGCTCTACCTGAAGTTCTCTGGGCATGGGATTTTGACATGTTCCCCAAACCAAAACGAATGAGTGGGAAACAATCAAGACAACAGATAGAAGCACTTGCATTTGAATGAGTTTCAAGCATGCTTGGGTACTCGTGTGATCTGAGTGACTCAGTTTTGGAATACAACTGTCGCGTGGTGCACCGCGACCTCCAGGCACCCCGGAGTTTCTGAAAAAAAATTTTGTGCGATTTTCACGAAACCACTTTTCTTCAACTTGAATTGAGCTAAAAATCCACACCTGAAAATAAAAATTCTCTGAGTAGTGTGTAAATGCTGATCCTTACCCTGCCTGGGTTGTCCACTGAGCATTTCCCCGAACTCTACCTGAAGTTCTCTGGGCATGGGATTTTGACATGTTCCCCAAACCAAAAGGAATGAGTGGGAAACAATCAAGACAACAGATAGAAGCACTTGAATTTGAATGAGTTTCAAGCATGCTTGGGTACTCGTGTGATCTGAGTGACTCAGTTTTCGAATACAACTGTCGCGTGGTGCACCGCGACCTCCAGGCACCCCGGAGTTTCTGAAAAAAAATTTTCTGCGATTTTCACGAAACCACTTTTCTTCAACTTGAATTGGGCTAAAAATCCATCACTGAAAATAAAAATTCTCTGAGTAGTGTGGAAATACTGATCCATACCCTGCCTGGGTTGTCCACTCAGCATTTCCGCGAGCTCTACCTTAAGTTCTCTGGGCATGGGATTTTGACATGTTCCCCAAACCAAAAGGAATGAGTGGGAAACAATCAAGACAACAGATAGAAGCACTTGCATTTGAATGAGTTTCAAGCATGCTTGGGTACTCGTGTGATCTGAGTGACTCAGTTTTCGAATACAACTGTCGCGTGGTGCACCGCGACCTCCAGACACCCCGGAGTTTCTGAAAAAAAATTTTCTGCGATTTTCACGAAACCACTTTTCTTCAACTTGAATTGGGCTAAAAATCCATCACTGAAAATAAAAATTCTCTGAGTAGTGTGGAAATACTGATCCTTACCCTGCCTGGGTTGTCCACTGAGCATTTCCGCGATCTCTACCTGAAGTTCTCTGGGCATGGGATTTTGACATGTTCCCCAAACCAAAAGGAATGAGTGGGAAACAATCAAGACAACAGATAGAAGCACTTGCATTTGAATGAGTTTCAAGCATGCTTGGGTACTCGTGTGATCTGAGTGACTCAGTTTTGGAATACAACTGTCGCGTGGTGCATCGCGACCTCCAAGCACCCCGGAGTTTCTGAAAAAAAAATTTCTGCGATTTTCACGAAACCACTTTTCTTCAACTTGAATTGGGCTAAAAATCCATCACTGAAAATAAAAATTCTCTGAGTAGTGTGGAAATACTGATCCTTACCCTGACTGGGTTGACCACTGAGCAATTCAGCGAGCTCTACCTGAAGTTCTCTGGGCATGGGATTTTGACATGTTCCCCAAACCAAAAGGAATGAGTGGGAAACAATCAAGACAACAGATAGAAGCACTTGCATTTGAATGAGTTTCAAGCGTGCTTGGGTACTCGTGTGATATGAGTGACTCAGTTTTCATATACAACTGTCGCGTGGTGCACCGCGACCTCCAGGCACCCCGGAGTTTCTGAAAAAAAATTTTCTGCGATTTTCACGAAACCACTTTTCTTCAACTTGAATTGGGCTAAAAATCCATCACTGAAAATAAAAATTTTCTGAGTAGTGTGGAAATACTGATCCTTACCCTGCCTGGGTTGTCCACTGAGCATTTCCGCGATCTCTACCTGAAGTTCTCTGGGCATGGGATTTTGACATGTTCCCCAAACCAAAAGGAATGAGTGGGAAACAATCAAGACAACAGATAGAAGCACTTGCATTTGAATGGGTTTCAAGCATGCTTGGGTACTCGTGTGATCTGAGTGACTCAGTTTTGGAATACAACTGTCGCGTGGTGCACCGTGACCTCCAGGCACCCCGGAGTTTCTGAAAAAAAAATTTCTGCGATTTTCACGAAACCACTTTTCTTCAACTTGAATTGGGCTAAAAATCCATCACTGAAAATAAAAATTCTCTGAGTAGTGTGGAAATACTGATCCATACCCTGCCTGGGTTGACCACTGAGCAATTCCGCGAGCACTACCTGAAGTTCTCTGGGCATGGGATTTTGACATGTTCCCCAAACCAAAAGGAATGAGTGGGAAACAATCAAGACAACAGATAGAAGCACTTGCATTTGAATGAGTTTCAAGCATGCTTGGGTTCTCGTGTGATCTGAGTGACTCAGTTTTCGAATACAACTGTCGCGTGGTGCACCGCGACCTCCAGGCACCCCGGAGTTTCTGAAAAAAAAATTTCTGCGATTTTCACGAAACCACTTTTCTTCAACTTGAATTGGGCTAAAAATCCATCACTGAAAATAAAAATTCTCTGAGTAGTGTGGAAATACTGATCCTTACCCTGCCTGGGTTGTCCACTGAGCATTTCCGCGATCTCTACCTGAAGTTCTCTGGGCATGTGATTTTGACTTGTTCCTCAAACCAAAAGGAATGAGTGGGAAACAATCAAGAAAACAGATAGAAGCACTTGCATTTGAATGAGTTTCATGCATGCTTGGGTACTCGTGTGATCTGAGTGACTCAGTTTTGGAATACAACTGTCGCGTGGTGCACCGCGACCTCCAGGCACCCCGGAGTTTCTGAAAAAAAAATTTCTGCGATTTTCACGAAACCACTTTTCTTCAACTTGAATTGGGCTAAAAATCCATCCCTGAAAATAAAAATTCTCTGAGTAGTGTGGAAATACTGATCCTTACCCTACCTGGGTTGACCACTGAGCAATTCCGCGAGTTCTACCTGAAGTTCTCTGGGCATGGGATTTTGACATGTTCCCCAAACCAAAAGGAATGAGTGGGAAACAATCAAGACAACAGATAGAAGCACTTGCATTTGAATGAGTTTCAAGCATGCTTGGGTACTCGTGTGATCTGAGTGACTCAGTTTTCGAATACAACTGTCGCGTGGTGCACCTCGACCTCCAGGCACCCCGGAGTTTCTGAAAAAAAAGTTTCTGCGATTTTCACGAAACCACTTTTCTTCAACTTGAATTGGGCTAAAAATCCATCACTGAAAATAAAAATTCTCTGAGTAGTG
This sequence comes from Atractosteus spatula, assembly GCF_055471065.1. Taxonomy (NCBI): domain Eukaryota; kingdom Metazoa; phylum Chordata; class Actinopteri; order Semionotiformes; family Lepisosteidae; genus Atractosteus; species Atractosteus spatula. The sequence continues at coordinate 78,128,050 of NC_142707.1, forward strand.
TGGAAATACTGATCCTTACCCTGCCTAGGTTGAATACTGAGCATTTCCCCGAACTCTACCTGAAGTTCTCTGGGCATGGGATTTTGACATGTTCCCCAAACCAAAAGGAATGAGTGGGAAACAATCAAGAAAAGAGATAGAGGCACTTGCATTTGAATGAATTTAAAGCATGCTTGGTACTCGTGTGATCTGAGCGACTCAGTTTTGGAATACAACTGTCGCGTGGTGCACCGCGACCTCCAGGCACCCCGGAGTTTCTGAAAAAAAATTTTGTGCGATTTTCACGAAACCACTTTTCTTCAACTTGAATTGAGCTAAAAATCCACACCTGAAAATAAAAATTCTCTGAGTAGTGTGTAAATGCTGATCCTTACCCTGCCTGGGTTGTCCACTGAGCATTTCCCCGAACTCTACCTGAAGTTCTCTGGGCATGGGATTTTGACATGTTCCCCAAACCAAAAGGAATGAGTGGGAAACAATCAAGACAACTGATAGAAGCACTTGAATTTGAATGAGTTTCAAGCATGCTTGGGTACTCGTGTGATCTGAGTGACTCAGTTTTCGAATACAACTGTCGCGTGGTGCACCGCGACCTCCAGGCACCGCGGAGTTTCTGAAAAAAAATTTTCTGCGATTTTCACGAAACCACTTTTCTTCAACTTGAATTGGGCTAAAAATCCATCACTGAAAATAAAAATTCTCTGAGTAGTGTGGAAATACTGATCCATACCCTGCCTGGGATGTCCACTCAGCATTTCCGCGAGCTCTACCTCAAGTTCTCTGGGCATGGGATTTTGACATGTTCCCCAAACCAAAAGGAATGAGTGGGAAACAATCAAGACAACAGATAGAAGCACTTGCATTTGAATGAGTTTCAAGCATGCTTGGGTACTCGTGTGATCTGAGTGACTCAGTTTTCGAATACAACTGTCGCGTGGTGCACCGCGACCTCCAGACACCCCGGAGTTTCTGAAAAAAAATTTTCTGCGATTTTCACGAAACCACTTTTCTTCAACTTGAATTGGGCTAAAAATCCATCACTGAAAATAAAAATTCTCTGAGTAGTGTGGAAATACTGATCCATACCCTGCCTGGGTTGTCCACTGAGCATTTCCGCGATCTCTACCTGAAGTTCTCTGGGCATGGGATTTTGACATGTTCCCCAAACCAAAAGGAATGAGTGGGAAACAATCAAGACAACAGATAGAAGCACTTGCATTTGAATGAGTTTCAAGCATGCTTGGGTACTCGTGTGATCTGAGTGACTCAGTTTTGGAATACAACTGTCGCGTGGTGCATCGCGACCTCCAAGCACCCCGGAGTTTCTGAAAAAAAAATTTCTGCGATTTTCACAAAACCACTTTTCTTCAACTTGAATTGGGCTAAAAATCCATCACTGAAAATAAAAATTCTCTGAGTAGTGTGGAAATACTGATCCTTACCCTGCCTGGGTTGACCACTGAGCAATTCCGCGAGCTCGACCTGAAGTTCTCTGGGCATGGGATTTTGACATGTTCCCCAAACCAAAAGGAATGAGTGGGAAACAATCAAGACAACAGATAGAAGCACTTGCATTTGAATGAGTTTCAAGCATGCTTGGGTACTCGTGTGATATGAGTGACTCAGTTTTCATATACAACTGTCGCGTGGTGCACAGCGACCTCCAGGCACCCCGGAGTTTCTGAAAAAAAATTTTCTGCGATTTTCACGAAACCACTTTTCTTCAACTTGAATTGGGCTAAAAATTCAACACTGAAAATAAAAATTCTCTGAGTACTGTGGAAATACTGATCCTTACCCTACCTGGGTTGACCACTGAGCATTTCCCCGAACTCTACCTGAAGTTCTCTGGGCATGGGATTTTGACATGTTCCCCAAACCAAAAGGAATGAGTGGGAAACAATCAAGACAACTGATAGAAGCACTTGAATTTGAATGAGTTTCAAGCATGCTTGGGTACTCGTGTGATCTGAGTGACTCAGTTTTCGAATACAACTGTCGCGTGGTGCACCGCGACCTCCAGGCACCGCGGAGTTTCTGAAAAAAAATTTTCTGCGATTTTCACGAAACCACTTTTCTTCAACTTGAATTGGGCTAAAAATCCATCACTGAAAATAAAAATTCTCTGAGTAGTGTGGAAATACTGATCCATACCCTGCCTGGGATGTCCACTCAGCATTTCCGCGAGCTCTACCTTAAGTTCTCTGGGCATGGGATTTTGACATGTTCCCCAAACCAAAAGGAATGAGTGGGAAACAATCAAGACAACAGATAGAAGCACTTGCATTTGAATGAGTTTCAAGCATGCTTGGGTACTCGTGTGATCTGAGTGACTCAGTTTTCGAATACAACTGTCGCGTGGTGCACCGCGACCTCCAGACACCCCGGAGTTTCTGAAAAAAAATTTTCTGCGATTTTCACGAAACCACTTTTCTTCAACTTGAATTGGGCTAAAAATCCATCACTGAAAATAAAAATTCTCTGAGTAGTGTGGAAATACTGATCCTTACCCTGCCTGGGTTGTCCACTGAGCATTTCCGCGATCTCTACCTGAAGTTCTCTGGGCATGGGATTTTGACATGTTCCCCAAACCAAAAGGAATGAGTGGGAAACAATCAAGACAACTGATAGAAGCACTTGAATTTGAATGAGTTTCAAGCATGCTTGGGTACTCGTGTGATCTGAGTGACTCAGTTTTCGAATACAACTGTCGCGTGGTGCACCGCGACCTCCAGGCACCGCGGAGTTTCTGAAAAAAAATTTTCTGCGATTTTCACGAAACCACTTTTCTTCAACTTGAATTGGGCTAAAAATCCATCACTGAAAATAAAAATTCTCTGAGTAGTGTGGAAATACTGATCCATACCCTGCCTGGGATGTCCACTCAGCATTTCCGCGAGCTCTACCTTAAGTTCTCTGGGCATGGGATTTTGACATGTTCCCCAAACCAAAAGGAATGAGTGGGAAACAATCAAGACAACAGATAGAAGCACTTGCATTTGAATGAGTTTCAAGCATGCTTGGGTACTCGTGTGATCTGAGTGACTCAGTTTTCGAATACAACTGTCGCGTGGTGCACCGCGACCTCCAGACACCCCGGAGTTTCTGAAAAAAAATTTTCTGCGATTTTCACGAAACCACTTTTCTTCAACTTGAATTGGGCTAAAAATCCATCACTGAAAATAAAAATTCTCTGAGTAGTGTGGAAATACTGATCCTTACCCTGCCTGGGTTGTCCACTGAGCATTTCCGCGATCTCTACCTGAAGTTCTCTGGGCATGGGATTTTGACATGTTCCCCAAACCAAAAGGAATGAGTGGGAAACAATCAAGACAACAGATAGAAGCACTTGCATTTGAATGAGTTTCAAGCATGCTTGGGTACTCGTGTGATCTGAGTGACTCAGTTTTGGAATACAACTGTCGCGTGGTGCATCGCGACCTCCAAGCACCCCGGAGTTTCTGAAAAAAAAATTTCTGCGATTTTCACAAAACCACTTTTCTTCAACTTGAATTGGGCTAAAAATCCATCACTGAAAATAAAAATTCTCTGAGTAGTGTGGAAATACTGATCCTTACCCTGCCTGGGTTGACCACTGAGCAATTCCGCGAGCTCTACCTGAAGTTCTCTGGGCATGGGATTTTGACATGTTCCCCAAACCAAAAGGAATGAGTGGGAAACAATCAAGACAACAGATAGAAGCACTTGCATTTGAATGAGTTTCAAGCATGCTTGGGTACTCGTGTGATATGAGTGACTCAGTTTTCATATACAACTGTCGCGTGGTGCACAGCGACCTCCAGGCACCCCGGAGTTTCTGAAAAAAAATTTTCTGCGATTTTCACGAAACCACTTTTCTTCAACTTGAATTGGGCTAAAAATTCAACACTGAAAATAAAAATTCTCTGAGTACTGTGGAAATACTGATCCTTACCCTGCCTGGGTTGACCACTGAACAATTCCGTGAGCTCTACCTGAAGTTCTCTGGGCATGGGATTTTGACATGTTCCCCAAACCAAAACGAATGAGTGGGAAACAATCAAGACAACAGATAGAAGCACTTGCATTTGAATGAGTTTCAAGCATGCTTGGGTACTCGTGTGATCTGAGTGACTCAGTTGTGGAATACAACTGTCGCGTGGTGCACCGCGACCTCCAGGCACCCCGGAGTTTCTGAAAAAAAAATTTCTGCGATTTTCACGAAACCACTTTTCTTCAACTTGAATTGGGCTAAAAATCCATCACTGAAAATAAAAATTCTCTGAGTAGTGTGGAAATACTGATCCATACCCTGCCTGGGTTGACCACTGAGCAATTCCGCGAGCTCTACCTGAAGTTCTCTGGGCATGGGATTTTGACATGTTCCCCAAACCAAAAGGAATGAGTGGGAAACAATCAAGACAACAGATAGAAGCACTTGCATTTGAATGAGTTTCAAGCATGCTTGGGTACTCGTGTGATCTGAGTGACTCAGTTTTGGAATACAACTGTCGCGTGGTGCATCACGACCTCAAGGCACCCCGGAGTTTCTGAAAAAAAATTTTCTGCAATTTTCACGAAACCACTTTTCATCAACTTGAATTGGGCTAAAAACCCATCATTGAAAATAAATATTCTCTGAGTAGTGTGGAAATAGTGATCCTTACCCTGCCTGGGTTGTCCACTGAGCATTTCCGCGAGCTCTACCTGAAGTTCTCTGGGCATGGGATTTTGACATGTTCCCCAAACTAAAGGGAATGAGTGGGAAACAATCAAGACAACAGATAGAAGCACTTGCATTTGAATGAGTTTCAAGCATGCTTGGGTACTCGTGTGATCTGAGTGACTCAGTTTTCGAATACAACTGTCGCGTGGTGCATCGCGACCTCCAGGCACCCCGGAGTTTCTGAAAAAAAATTTTCTGCGATTTTCACGAAACCACTTTTCTTCAACTTGAATTGGGCTAAAAATCCATCCCTGAAAATAAAAATTCTCTGAGTAGTGTGGAAATACTGATCCTTACCCTGCCTGGGTTGACCACTGAGCAATTCCGCGAGCTCTACCTGAAGTTCTCTGGGCATGGGATTTTGACATGTTCCCCAAACCAAAAGGAATGAGTGGGAAACAATCAAGACAACAGATAGAAGCACTTGCATTTGAATGAGTTTCAAGCATGCTTGGGTACTCGTCTGATCTGAGTGACTCAGTTTTCGAATACAACTGTCGCGTGGTGCACCGCGACCTCCAGGCACCCCGGAGTTTCTGAAAAAAAATTTTCTGCGATTTTCACGAAACCACTTTTCTTCAACTTGAATTGGGCTAAAAATCCATCACTGAAAATAAAAATTCTCTGAGTAGTGTGGAAATACTGATCCATACCCTGCCTGGGTTGTCCACTGAGCAATTCCGCGAGCTCTACCTGAAGTTCTCTGGGCATGGGATTTTGACATGTTCCCCAAACCAAAAGGAATGAGTGGGAAACAATCAAGACAACAGATAGAAGCACTTGCATTTGAATGAGTTTCAAGCATGCTTGGGTTCTCGTGTGATCTGAGTGACTCAGTTTTGGAATACAACTGTCGCGTGGTGCACCGCGACCTCCAGGCACCCCGGAGTTTCTGAAAAAAAAATTTCTGCGATTTTCACGAAACCACTTTTCTTCAACTTGAATTGGGCTAAAAATCCATCACTGAAAATAAAAATTCTCTGAGTAGTGTGGAAATACTGATCCTTACCCTGCCTGGGTTGTCCACTGAGCATTTCCGCGATCTCTACCTGAAGTTCTCTGGGCATGTGATTTTGACTTGTTCCCCAAACCAAAAGGAATGAGTGGGAAACAATCAAGAAAAGAGATAGAGGCACTTGCATTTGAATGAATTTAAAGCATGCTTGGTACTCGTGTGATCTGAGCGACTCAGTTTTGGAATACAACTGTCGCGTGGTGCACCGCGACCTCCAGGCACCCCGGAGTTTCTGAAAAAAAATTTTCTGCGATTTTCACGAAACCACTTTTCTTCAACTTGAATTGGGCTAAAAATCCATCACTGAAAATAAAAATTCTCTGAGTAGTGTGGAAATACTGATCCTTACCCTGCCTGGGTTGTCCACTGAGCATTTCCGCGATCTCTACCTGAAGTTCTCTGGGCATGTGATTTTGACATGTTCCCCAAACCAAAAGGAATGAGTGGGAAACAATCAAGAAAACAGATAGAAGCACTTGCATTTGAATGAGTTTCAAGCATGCTTGGGTACTCGTGTGATCTGAGTGACTCAGTTTTGGAATACAACTGTCGCGTGGTGCACCGCGACCTCCAGGCACCCCGGAGTTTCTGAAAAAAAATTTTCTGCGATTTTCACGAAACCACTTTTCTTCAACTTGAATTGGGCTAAAAATCCATCCCTGAAAATAAAAATTCTCTGAGTAGTGTGGAAATACTGATCCTTACCCTGCCTGGGTTGACCACTGAGCAATTCCGCGAGCTCTACCTGAAGTTCTCTGGGCATGGGATTTTGACATGTTCCCCAAACCAAAAGGAATGAGTGGGAAACAATCAAGAAAAGAGATAGAGGCAATTGCATTTGAATGAGTTTCAAGCATGGTTGGGTACTCGTGTGATCTGAGTGACTCAGTTTTGGAATACAACTGTCGCGTGGTGCATCACGACCTCAAGGCACCCTGGAGTTTCTGAAAAAAAATTTTCTGCAATTTTCACGAAACCACTTTTCTTCAACTTGAATTGGGCTAAAAATCCATCCCTGAATATAAATATTCTCTGAGTAGTGTGGAAATGATGATCCTTACCCTACCTGGGGTGTCCACTGAGCATTTCCGCGAACTCTACTTGAAGTTCTCTGGGCATGGGATTTTGACATGTTACCCAAACCAAAAAGAATGAGTGGGAAACAATCAAGACAACAGATAGAAGCACTTGCATTTGAATGTGTTTCAAGCATGCTTGGGTACTCGTGTGATCTGAGTTACTCAGTTTTCGAATACAACTGTCGCGTGGTGCACCGCGACCTCCAGGCACCCCGGAGTTTCTGAAAAAAAATTTTCTGCGATTTTCACTAAACCACTTTTCTTCACCTTGAATTGGGCTAAAAATCCATCACTGAAAATAAAAATTCTCTGAGTAGTGTGGAAATACTGATCCGTACCCTGCCTGGGTTGACCACTGAGGAATTCCGCGAGCTCTACCTGAAGTTCTCTGGGCATGGGATTTTGACATGTTCCCCAAACCAAAAGGAATGAGTGGGAAACAATCAAGACAACAGATAGAAGCACTTGCATTTGAATGAGTTTCAAGCATGCTTGGGTACTCGTGTGATCTGAGTGACTCAGTTTTGGAATACAACTGTCGCGTGGTGCATCACGACCTCAAGGCACCCCGGAGTTTCTGAAAAAAAATTTTCTGCAATTTTCACGAAACCACTTTTCATCAACTTGAATTGGGCTAAAAACCCATCATTGAAAATAAATATTCTCTGAGTAGTGTGGAAATAGTGATCCTTACCCTGCCTTGGTTGTCCACTGAGCATTTCCGCGAGCTCAACCTGAAGTTCTCTGGGCATGGGATTTTGACATGTTCCCCAAACTAAAGGGAATGAGTGGGAAACAATCAAGACAACAGATAGAAGCACTTGCATTTGAATGAGTTTCAAGCATGCTTGGGTACTCGTGTGATCTGAGTGACTCAGTTTTCGAATACAACTGTCGCGTGGTGCATCGCGACCTCCAGGCACCCCGGAGTTTCTGAAAAAAAATTTTCTGCGATTTTCACGAAACCACTTTTCTTCAACTTGAATTGGGCTAAAAATCCATCCCTGAAAATAAAAATTCTCTGAGTAGTGTGGAAATACTGATCCTTACCCTGCCTGGGTTGACCACTGAGCAATTCCGCGAGCTCTACCTGAAGTTCTCTGGGCATGGGATTTTGACATGTTCCCCAAACCAAAAGGAATGAGTGGGAAACAATCAAGACAACAGATAGAAGCACTTGCATTTGAATGAGTTTCAAGCATGCTTGGGTACTCGTCTGATCTGAGTGACTCAGTTTTCGAATACAACTGTCGCGTGGTGCACCGCGACCTCCAGGCACCCCGGAGTTTCTGAAAAAAAATTTTCTGCGATTTTCACGAAACCACTTTTCTTCAACTTGAATTGGGCTAAAAATCCATCACTGAAAATAAAAATTCTCTGAGTAGTGTGGAAATACTGATCCATACCCTGCCTGGGTTGTCCACTGAGCATTTCCGCGAGCTCTACCTGAAGTTCTCTGGGCATGGGATTTTGACATGTTCCCCAAACCAAAAGGAATGAGTGGGAAACAATCAAGACAACAGATAGAAGCACTTGCATTTGAATGAGTTTCAAGCATGCTTGGGTACTCGTGTGATCATAGTGACTCAGTTTTGGAATACAACTGTCGCGTGGTGCACCGCGACCTCCAGGCACCCCGGAGTTTCTGAAAAAAAATTTTCTGCGATTTTCACGAAACCACTTTTCTTCAACTTGAATTGGGCTAAAAATCCATCCCTGAAAATAAAAATTCTCTGAGTAGTGTGGAAATACTGATCCTTACCCTGCCTGGGTTGACCACTGAGCAATTCCGCGAGCTCTACCTGAAGTTCTCTGGGCATGGGATTTTGACATGTTCCCCAAACCAAAAGGAATGAGTGGGAAACAATCAAGAAAAGAGATAGAGGCAATTGCATTTGAATGAGTTTCAAGCATGGTTGGGTACTCGTGTGATCTGAGTGACTCAGTTTTGGAATACAACTGTCGCGTGGTGCATCACGACCTCAAGGCACCCTGGAGTTTCTGAAAAAAAATTTTCTGCAATTTTCACGAAACCACTTTTCTTCAACTTGAATTGGGCTAAAAATCCATCCCTGAATATAAATATTCTCTGAGTAGTGTGGAAATGATGATCCTTACCCTACCTGGGGTGTCCACTGAGCATTTCCGCGAACTCTACTTGAAGTTCTCTGGGCATGGGATTTTGACATGTTACCCAAACCAAAAAGAATGAGTGGGAAACAATCAAGACAACAGATAGAAGCACTTGCATTTGAATGTGTTTCAAGCATGCTTGGGTACTCGTGTGATCTGAGTTACTCAGTTTTCGAATACAACTGTCGCGTGGTGCACCGCGACCTCCAGGCACCCCGGAGTTTCTGAAAAAAAATTTTCTGCGATTTTCACTAAACCACTTTTCTTCACCTTGAATTGGGCTAAAAATCCATCACTGAAAATAAAAATTCTCTGAGTAGTGTGGAAATACTGATCCTTACCCTGCCTGGGTTGACCACTGAGCAATTCCGCGAGCTCTACCTGAAGTTCTCTGGGCATGGGATTTTGACATGTTCCCCAAACCAAAAGGAATGAGTGGGAAACAATCAAGACAACAGATAGAAGCACTTGCATTTGAATGAGTTTCAAGCATGCTTGGGTACTCGTGTGATCTGAGTGACTCAGTTTTGGAATACAACTGTCGCGTGGTGCACCGCGACCTCCAGGCACCCCAGAGTTTCTGAAAAAAAATTTTGTGCGATTTTCACGAAACCACTTTTCTTCAACTTGAATTGAGCTAAAAATCCACACCTGAAAATAAAAATTCTCTGAGTAGTGTGTAAATGCTGATCCTTACCCTGCCTGGGTTGTCCACTGAGCATTTCCCCGAACTCTACCTGAAGTTCTCTGGGCATGGGATTTTGACATGTTCCCCAAACCAAAAGGAATGAGTGGGAAACAATCAAGACAACAGATAGAAGCACTTGAATTTGAATGAGTTTCAAGCATGCTTGGGTACTCGTGTGATCTGAGTGACTCAGTTTTCGAATACAACTGTCGCGTGGTGCACCGCGACCTCCAGGCACCCCGGAGTTTCTGAAAAAAAATTTTCTGCGATTTTCACGAAACAACTTTTCTTCAACTTGAATTGGGCTAAAAATCCATCCCTGAAAATAAAAATTCTCTGAGTAGTGTGTAAATGCTGATCCTTACCCTGCCTGGGTTGTCCACTGAGCATTTCCCCGAACTCTACCTGAAGTTCTCTGGGCATGGGATTTTGAGATGTTACCCAAACCAAAGGAATGAGTGGGAAACAATCAAGACAACAGATAGAAGCACTTGCATTTGAATGAGTTTCAAGCATGCTTGGGTAGTCGTGTGATCTGAGTGACTCAGTTTTCGAATACAACTGTCGCGTGGTGCACCGCGACCTCCAGGCACCCCGGAGTTTCTGAAAAAAAATTTTGTGCGATTTTCACGAAACCACTTTTCTTCAACTTGAATTGAGCTAAAAATCCACACCTGAAAATAAAAATTCTCTGAGTAGTGTGTAAATGCTGATCCTTACCCTGCCTGGGTTGTCCACTGAGTATTTCCCCGAACTCTACCTGAAGTTCTCTGGGCATGGGATTTTGACATGTTCCCCAAACCAAAAGGAATGAGTGGGAAACAATCAAGACAACAGATAGAAGCACTTGCATTTGAATGAGTTTCAAGCATGCTTGGGTACTCGTGTGATCTGAGTGACTCAGTTTTGGAATACAACTGTCGCGTGGTGCACCTCGACCTCCAGGCACCCCGGAGTTTCTGAAAAACAATTTTCTGCGATTTTCACGAAACCACTTTTCTTCAACTTGAATTGGGCTAAAAATCCATCACTGAAAATAAAAATTCTCTGAGTAGTGTGGAAATACTGATCCTTACCCTGCCTGGGTTGACCACTGAGCAATTCCGCGAGCTCTACCTGAAGTTCTCTGGGCATGGGATTTTGACATGTTCCCCAAACCAAAAGGAATGAGTGGGAAACAATCAAGACAACAGATAGAAGCACTTGCATTTGAATGAGTTTCAAGCATGCTTGGGTACTCGTGTGATCTGAGTGAGTCAGTTTTCATATGCAACTGTCGCGTGGTGCACCACGACCTCCAGGCACCCCGGAGTTTCTGAAAAAAAATTTTCTGCGAATTTCACGAAACCACTTTTCTTCAACTTGAATTGGGCTAAAAATCCATCACTGAAAATAAAAATTTTCTGAGTAGTGTGGAAATACTGATCCTTACCCTGCCTGGGTTGTCCACTGAGCATTTTCGCGATCTCTACCTGAAGTTCTCTGGGCATGGGATTTTGACATGTTCCCCAAACCAAAACGAATGAGTGGGAAACAATCAAGACAACAGATAGAAGCACTTGCATTTGAATGAGTTTCAAGCATGCTTGGGTACTCGTGTGATCTGAGTGACTCAGTTTTGGAATACAACTGTCGCGTGGTGCACCGCGACCTCCAGGCACCCCGGAGTTTCTGAAAAAAAATTTTCTGCGATTTTCACGAAACCACTTTTCTTCAACTTGAATTGGGCTAAAAATCCATCACTGAACATAAAAATTCTCTGAGTAGTGTGGAAATACTGATCCATACCCTGCCTGGGTTGACCACTGAGCAATTCCGCGAGCTCTACCTGAAGTTCTCTGGGCATGGGATTTTGACATGTTCCCCAAACCAAAACGAATGAGTGGGAAACAATCAAGACAACAGATAGAAGCACTTGCATTTGAATGAGTTTCAAGCATGCTTGGGTACTCGTGTGATCTGAGTGACTCAGTTTTGGAATACAACTGTCGCGTGGTGCATCACGACCTCAAGGCACCCCGGAGTTTCTGAAAAAAAATTTTCTGCAATTTTCACGAAACCACGTTTCATCAACTTGAATTGGGCTAAAAACCCATCATTGAAAATAAATATTCTCTGAGTAGTGTGGAAATACTGATCCTTACCCTGCCTGGGTTGTCCACTGAGCATTTCCGCGAGCTCTACCTGAAGTTCTCTGGGCATGGGATTTTGACATGTTCCCCAAACTAAAGGGAATGAGTGGGAAACAATCAAGACAACAGATAGAAGCACTTGCATTTGAATGAGTTTCAAGCATGCTTGGGTACTCGTGTGATCTGAGTGACTCAGTTTTGGAATACAACTGTCGCGTGGTGCACCGCGACCTCCAGGCACCCCGGAGTTTCTGAAAAAAAATTTTCTGCGATTTTCACGAAACCACTTTTCTTCAACTTGAATTGGGCTAAAAATCCATCCCTGAAAATAAAAATTCTCTGAGTAGTGTGTAAATGCTGATCCTTACCCTGCCTGGGTTGTCCACTGAGCATTTCCCCGAACTCTACCTGAAGTTCTCTGGGCATGGTATTTTGACATGTTCCCCAAACCAAAAGGAATGAGTGGGAAACAATCAAGACAACAGATAGAAGCACTTACATTTGAATGAGTTTCAAGCATGCTTGGGTACTCGTGTGATCTGAGAGACTCAGTTTTGGAATACAACTGTCGCGTGGTGCACCGCGACCTCCAGGCACCCCGGAGTTTCTGAAAAAAAAAATTCTGCGATTTTCACGAAACCACTTTTCTTCAACTTGAATTGGGCTAAAAATCCATCCCTGAAAATAAAAATTCTCTGAGTAGTGTGTAAATGCTGATCCTTACCCTGCCTGGGTTGTCCACTGAGCATTTCCCCGAACTCTACCTGAAGTTCTCTGGGCATGGGATTTTGACATGTTCCCCAAGCCAAAAGGAATGAGTGGGAAACAATCAAGAAAAGAGATAGAGGCACTTGCATTTGAATGAGTTTCAAGCATGCTTGGGTACTCATGTGATCTGAGTGACTCAGTTTTGAAATACAACTGTCGCGTGGTGCATCACGACCTCAATTCACCCCGGAGTTTCTGAAAAAAAATTTTCTGCAATTTTCACGAAACCACTTTTCATCAACTTGAATTGGGCTAAAAATCCATCCCTGAAAATAAATATTCTCTGAGTAGTGTGGAAATGCTGATCCTTACCCTACCTGGGGAGTCCACTGAGCATTTCCGCGAACTCTACTTGAAGTTCTCTGGGCATGGGATTTTGACATGTTACCCAAACCAAAAGGAATGAGTGGGAAACAGTCAAGAAAAGAGATAGAGGCACTTGCATTTGAATGAGTTTCAAGCATGCTTGGGTACTCGTGTGATCTGAGTGACTCAGTTTTCGAATACAACTGTCGCGTGGTGCACCACGACCTCCAGGCACCCCGGAGTTTCTGAAAAAAAATCTTCTGCTATTTTCACGAAACCACTTTTCTTCAACTTAAATTGGACTAAAAATCCATCACTGAAAATAAAAATTCTCTGAGTAGTTTGGAAATACTGATCCTTACCCTGCCTGGGTTGTCCACTGAGCATTTCCGCGAGCTCTACCTTAAGTTCTCTGGGCATGGGATTTTGACATGTTCCCCAAACTAAAAGGAATGAGTGGGAAACAATCAAGACAACAGATAGAAGCACTTGCATTTGAATGAGTTTCATGCATGCTTGGGTACTCGTGTGATCTGAGTGACTCAGTTTTGGAATACAACTGTCGCGTGGTGCACCGCGACCTCCAGGCACCCCGGAGTTACTGAAAAAAAATTTTCTGCGATTTTCACGAAACCACTTTTCTTCAACTTGAATTGGGCTAAAAATCCATTTCTGAAAATAAAAATTCTCTGAGTAGTGTGTAAATGCTGATCCTTACCCTGCCTGGGTTGTCCACAGAGCATTTCCCCGAACTCTACCTGAAGTTCTCTGGGCATGGTATTTTGACATGTTCCCCAAACCAAAAGGAATGAGTGGGAAACAATCAAGAAAAGAGATAGAGACACTTGCATTTGAATGAGTTTCAAGCATGCTTGGGTACTCGTGTGATCTGAATGACTCAGTTTTCAAATACAACTGTCGCGTGGTGCATCACGACCTCAAGGCACCCCGGAGTTTCTCAAAAAAAATTTTCTGCAATTTTCACGAAACCACTTTTCATCAACTTGAATTGGGCTAAAAATCCATCACTGAAAATAAAAATTCTCTGAGTAGTGTGGAAATGCTGATCCTTACCCTACCTGGGGTGTCCACTGAGCATTTCCTCGAACTCTACTTGAAGTTCTCTGTGCATGGGATTTTGACATGTTACCCAAACCAAAAGGAATGAGTGGGAAACAATCAAGACAACAGATAGAAGCACTTGCATTTGAATGAGTTTCAAGCATACTTGGGTACTCGTGTGATCTGAGTGACTCAGTTTTGGAATACAACTGTCGCGTGGTGCACCGCGACCTCCAGGCACCCCGGAGTTTCTGAAAAAAAATTTTCTGCAATTTTCACAAAACCACTTTTCATCAACTTGAATTGGGCTAAAAATCCATCCCTGAAAATAAATATTCTCTGAGTAGTGTGGAAATGCTGATCCTTACCCTACCTGGGGTGTCCACTGAGCATTTCCGCGAACTCTACTTGAAGTTCTCTGGGCATGGGATTTTGACATGTTACCCAAACCAAAAGGAATGAGTGGGAAACAATCAAGACAACAGACAGAAGCACTTGCATTTGAATGAGTTTCAAGCATGCTTGAGTAGTCGTGTGATCTGAGTGACTCAGTTTTCGAATACATCTGTCGCGTGATGCACCGCGACCTCCAGGCACCCCGGAGTTTCTGAAAAAAAATTTTCTGCGATTTTCACGAAACCACTTTTCTTCAACTTGAATTGGGCTAAAAATCCATCACTGAAAATAAAAATTCTCTGAGTAGTGTGGAAATAGTGATCCTTACCCTGCCTGGGTTGTCCACTGAGCATTTCCGCGAGCTCTACCTGAAGTTCTCTGGGCATGGGATATTGACATATTCCCCAAACCAAAAGGAATGAGTGGGAAACAATCAAGACAACAGATAGAAGCACTTGCATTTGAATGAGTTTCAAGCATGCTTGGGTACTCGTGTGATCTGAGTGACTCAGTTTTCGAATACAACTGTCGCGTGGTGCATCGCGACCTCCAGACACCCCGGAGTTTCTGAAAAAAAATTTTCTGCGATTTTCACGAAACCACTTTTCTTCAACTTGAATTGGGCTAAAAATCCATCCCTGAAAATAAAAATTCTCTGAGTAGTGTGTAAATGCTGATCCTTACCCTGCCTGGGTTGTCCACTGAGCATTTCCCCGAACTCTACCTGAAGTTCTCTGGGCATGGGATTTTGACATGTTCTCCAAACCAAAAGGAATGAGTGGGAAACAATCAAGACAACAGATAGAAGCACTTGCATTTGAATGAGTTTCAAGCATACTTGGGTACTCGTGTGATCTGAGTGACTCAGTTTTGGAATACAACTGTCGCGTGGTGCACCGCGACCTCCAGGCACCCCGGAGTTTCTGAAAAAAAATTTTCTGCAATTTTCACAAAACCACTTTTCATCAACTTGAATTGGGCTAAAAATCCATCCCTGAAAATAAATATTCTCTGAGTAGTGTGGAAATAGTGATCCTTACCCTGCCTGGGTTGTCCACTGAGCATTTCCGCGAGCTCTACCTGAAGTTCTCTGGGCATGGGATTTTGACATGTTCCCCAAACCAAAAGGAATGAGTGGGAAACAATCAAGACAACAGACAGAAGCACTTGCATTTGAATGAGTTTCAAGCATGCTTGGGTACTCGTGTGATCTGAGTGACTCAGTTTTCGAATACAACTGTCGCGTGGTGCATCGCGACCTCCAGGCACCCCGGAGTTTCTGAAAAAAAATTTTCTGCGATTTTCACGAAACCACTTTTCTTCAACTTGAATTGGGCTAAAAATCCATCCCTGAAAATAAAAATTCTCTGAGTAGTGTGTAAATGCTGATGCTTACCCTGCCTGGGTTGTCCACTGAGCATTTCCCCGAACTCTACCTGAAGTTCTCTGGGCATGGGATTTTGAGACGTTACCCAAACCAAAAGGAATGAGTGGGAAACAATCAAGACAACAGATAGAAGCACTTGCATTTGAATGAGTTTCAAGCATGCTTGGGTACTCGTGTGATCTGAGTGACTCAGTTTTCGAATACAACTGTCGCGTGGTGCACTGCGACCTCCAGGCACCCCGGAGTTTCTGAAAAAAAGTTTTCTGCGATTTTCACGAAACCACTTTTCTTCAACTTGAATTGGGCTAAAAATCCATCCCTGAAAATAAAAATTCTCTGAGTAGTGTGTAAATGCTGATCCTTACCCTGCCTGGGTTGTCCACTGAGCATTTCCCCGAACTCTACCTGAAGTTCTCTGGGCATGGGATTTTGACGTGTTCCCCTAACCAAAAGGAATGAGTGGGAAACAATCAAGACAACAGATAGATGCACTTGCATTTGAATGAGTTTCAAGCATGCTTGGGTACTCGTGTGATCTGAGTGACTCAGTTTTGGAATACAACTGTCGCGTGGTGCACCGCGACCTCCAGGCACCCCGGAGTTTCTGAAAAAAAATTTTCTGCGATTTTCACGAAACCACTTTTCTTCAACTTGAATTGGGCTAAAAATCCATCACTGAAAATAAAAATTCTCTGAGTAGTGTGGAAATACTGATCCTTACCCAGCCTGGGTTGTCCACTGAGCATTTCCCCGAACTCTACCTGAAGTTCTCTGGGCATGGGATTTTGACATGTTCCCCAAACCTAAAGGAATGAGTGGGAAACAATCAAGAAAAGAGATAGAGGCACTTGCATTTGAATGAGTTTCAAGCATGCCTGGGTACTCGTGTGATCTGAGTGACTCAGTTTTGGAATACAACTGTCGCGTGGTGCACCGCGACCTCCAGGCACCCCGGAGTTTCTGAAAAAAAATTTTCTGCAATTTTCACAAAACCACATTTCTTCAACTTGAATTGGGCTAAAAATCCATCACTGAAAATAAAAATTCTCTGAGTAGTGTGGAAATAGTGATCCTAACCCTGCCTGGGTTGTCCAATGAGCATTTCCGCGAGCTCTACCTGAAGTTCTCTGGGCATGGGATTTTGACATGTTCCCCAAACCAAAAGGAATGAGTGGGAAACAATCAAGAAAAGAGATAGAGGCACTTGCATTTGAATGAGTTTCAAGCATGCTTGGGTACTCGTGTGATCTGAGTGACTCAGTTTTGGAATACAACTGTCGCGTGGTGCATCACGACCTCAAGGCACCCCGGAGTTTCTGAAAAAAAATTTTCTGCAATTTTCACGAAACCACGTTTCATCAACTTGAATTGGGCTAAAAACCCATCATTGAAAATAAATATTCTCTGAGTAGTGTGGAAATACTGATCCTTACCCTGCCTGGGTTGTCCACTGAGCATTTCCGCGAGCTCTACCTGAAGTTCTCTGGGCATGGGATTTTGACATGTTCCCCAAACTAAAGGGAATGAGTGGGAAACAATCAAGACAACAGATAGAAGCACTTGCATTTGAATGAGTTTCAAGCATGCTTGGGTACTCGTGTGATCTGAGTGACTCAGTTTTGGAATACAACTGTCGCGTGGTGCACCGCGACCTCCAGGCACCCCGGAGTTTCTGAAAAAAAATTTTCTGCGATTTTCACGAAACCACTTTTCTTCAACTTGAATTGGGCTAAAAATCCATCCCTGAAAATAAAAATTCTCTGAGTAGTGTGTAAATGCTGATCCTTACCCTGCCTGGGTTGTCCACTGAGCATTTCCCCGAACTCTACCTGAAGTTCTCTGGGCATGGTATTTTGACATGTTCCCCAAACCAAAAGGAATGAGTGGGAAACAATCAAGACAACAGATAGAAGCACTTACATTTGAATGAGTTTCAAGCATGCTTGGGTACTCGTGTGATCTGAGAGACTCAGTTTTGGAATACAACTGTCGCGTGGTGCACCGCGACCTCCAGGCACCCCGGAGTTTCTGAAAAAAAAAATTCTGCGATTTTCACGAAACCACTTTTCTTCAACTTGAATTGGGCTAAAAATCCATCCCTGAAAATAAAAATTCTCTGAGTAGTGTGTAAATGCTGATCCTTACCCTGCCTGGGTTGTCCACTGAGCATTTCCCCGAACTCTACCTGAAGTTCTCTGGGCATGGGATTTTGACATGTTCCCCAAGCCAAAAGGAATGAGTGGGAAACAATCAAGAAAAGAGATAGAGGCACTTGCATTTGAATGAGTTTCAAGCATGCTTGGGTACTCATGTGATCTGAGTGACTCAGTTTTGAAATACAACTGTCGCGTGGTGCATCACGACCTCAATTCACCCCGGAGTTTCTGAAAAAAAATTTTCTGCAATTTTCACGAAACCACTTTTCATCAACTTGAATTGGGCTAAAAATCCATCCCTGAAAATAAATATTCTCTGAGTAGTGTGGAAATGCTGATCCTTACCCTACCTGGGGAGTCCACTGAGCATTTCCGCGAACTCTACTTGAAGTTCTCTGGGCATGGGATTTTGACATGTTACCCAAACCAAAAGGAATGAGTGGGAAACAGTCAAGAAAAGAGATAGAGGCACTTGCATTTGAATGAGTTTCAAGCATGCTTGGGTACTCGTGTGATCTGAGTGACTCAGTTTTCGAATACAACTGTCGCGTGGTGCACCACGACCTCCAGGCACCCCGGAGTTTCTGAAAAAAAATCTTCTGCTATTTTCACGAAACCACTTTTCTTCAACTTAAATTGGACTAAAAATCCATCACTGAAAATAAAAATTCTCTGAGTAGTTTGGAAATACTGATCCTTACCCTGCCTGGGTTGTCCACTGAGCATTTCCGCGAGCTCTACCTTAAGTTCTCTGGGCATGGGATTTTGACATGTTCCCCAAACTAAAAGGAATGAGTGGGAAACAATCAAGACAACAGATAGAAGCACTTGCATTTGAATGAGTTTCATGCATGCTTGGGTACTCGTGTGATCTGAGTGACTCAGTTTTGGAATACAACTGTCGCGTGGTGCACCGCGACCTCCAGGCACCCCGGAGTTACTGAAAAAAAATTTTCTGCGATTTTCACGAAACCACTTTTCTTCAACTTGAATTGGGCTAAAAATCCATTTCTGAAAATAAAAATTCTCTGAGTAGTGTGTAAATGCTGATCCTTACCCTGCCTGGGTTGTCCACAGAGCATTTCCCCGAACTCTACCTGAAGTTCTCTGGGCATGGTATTTTGACATGTTCCCCAAACCAAAAGGAATGAGTGGGAAACAATCAAGAAAAGAGATAGAGACACTTGCATTTGAATGAGTTTCAAGCATGCTTGGGTACTCGTGTGATCTGAATGACTCAGTTTTCAAATACAACTGTCGCGTGGTGCATCACGACCTCAAGGCACCCCGGAGTTTCTCAAAAAAAATTTTCTGCAATTTTCACGAAACCACTTTTCATCAACTTGAATTGGGCTAAAAATCCATCACTGAAAATAAAAATTCTCTGAGTAGTGTGGAAATGCTGATCCTTACCCTACCTGGGGTGTCCACTGAGCATTTCCTCGAACTCTACTTGAAGTTCTCTGTGCATGGGATTTTGACATGTTACCCAAACCAAAAGGAATGAGTGGGAAACAATCAAGACAACAGATAGAAGCACTTGCATTTGAATGAGTTTCAAGCATACTTGGGTACTCGTGTGATCTGAGTGACTCAGTTTTGGAATACAACTGTCGCGTGGTGCACCGCGACCTCCAGGCACCCCGGAGTTTCTGAAAAAAAATTTTCTGCAATTTTCACAAAACCACTTTTCATCAACTTGAATTGGGCTAAAAATCCATCCCTGAAAATAAATATTCTCTGAGTAGTGTGGAAATGCTGATCCTTACCCTACCTGGGGTGTCCACTGAGCATTTCCGCGAACTCTACTTGAAGTTCTCTGGGCATGGGATTTTGACATGTTACCCAAACCAAAAGGAATGAGTGGGAAACAATCAAGACAACAGACAGAAGCACTTGCATTTGAATGAGTTTCAAGCATGCTTGAGTAGTCGTGTGATCTGAGTGACTCAGTTTTCGAATACATCTGTCGCGTGATGCACCGCGACCTCCAGGCACCCCGGAGTTTCTGAAAAAAAATTTTCTGCGATTTTCACGAAACCACTTTTCTTCAACTTGAATTGGGCTAAAAATCCATCACTGAAAATAAAAATTCTCTGAGTAGTGTGGAAATAGTGATCCTTACCCTGCCTGGGTTGTCCACTGAGCATTTCCGCGAGCTCTACCTGAAGTTCTCTGGGCATGGGATATTGACATATTCCCCAAACCAAAAGGAATGAGTGGGAAACAATCAAGACAACAGATAGAAGCACTTGCATTTGAATGAGTTTCAAGCATGCTTGGGTACTCGTGTGATCTGAGTGACTCAGTTTTCGAATACAACTGTCGCGTGGTGCATCGCGACCTCCAGACACCCCGGAGTTTCTGAAAAAAAATTTTCTGCGATTTTCACGAAACCACTTTTCTTCAACTTGAATTGGGCTAAAAATCCATCCCTGAAAATAAAAATTCTCTGAGTAGTGTGTAAATGCTGATCCTTACCCTGCCTGGGTTGTCCACTGAGCATTTCCCCGAACTCTACCTGAAGTTCTCTGGGCATGGGATTTTGACATGTTCTCCAAACCAAAAGGAATGAGTGGGAAACAATCAAGACAACAGATAGAAGCACTTGCATTTGAATGAGTTTCAAGCATACTTGGGTACTCGTGTGATCTGAGTGACTCAGTTTTGGAATACAACTGTCGCGTGGTGCACCGCGACCTCCAGGCACCCCGGAGTTTCTGAAAAAAAATTTTCTGCAATTTTCACAAAACCACTTTTCATCAACTTGAATTGGGCTAAAAATCCATCCCTGAAAATAAATATTCTCTGAGTAGTGTGGAAATAGTGATCCTTACCCTGCCTGGGTTGTCCACTGAGCATTTCCGCGAGCTCTACCTGAAGTTCTCTGGGCATGGGATTTTGACATGTTCCCCAAACCAAAAGGAATGAGTGGGAAACAATCAAGACAACAGACAGAAGCACTTGCATTTGAATGAGTTTCAAGCATGCTTGGGTACTCGTGTGATCTGAGTGACTCAGTTTTCGAATACAACTGTCGCGTGGTGCATCGCGACCTCCAGGCACCCCGGAGTTTCTGAAAAAAAATTTTCTGCGATTTTCACGAAACCACTTTTCTTCAACTTGAATTGGGCTAAAAATCCATCCCTGAAAATAAAAATTCTCTGAGTAGTGTGTAAATGCTGATGCTTACCCTGCCTGGGTTGTCCACTGAGCATTTCCCCGAACTCTACCTGAAGTTCTCTGGGCATGGGATTTTGAGACGTTACCCAAACCAAAAGGAATGAGTGGGAAACAATCAAGACAACAGATAGAAGCACTTGCATTTGAATGAGTTTCAAGCATGCTTGGGTACTCGTGTGATCTGAGTGACTCAGTTTTCGAATACAACTGTCGCGTGGTGCACTGCGACCTCCAGGCACCCCGGAGTTTCTGAAAAAAAGTTTTCTGCGATTTTCACGAAACCACTTTTCTTCAACTTGAATTGGGCTAAAAATCCATCCCTGAAAATAAAAATTCTCTGAGTAGTGTGTAAATGCTGATCCTTACCCTGCCTGGGTTGTCCACTGAGCATTTCCCCGAACTCTACCTGAAGTTCTCTGGGCATGGGATTTTGACGTGTTCCCCTAACCAAAAGGAATGAGTGGGAAACAATCAAGACAACAGATAGATGCACTTGCATTTGAATGAGTTTCAAGCATGCTTGGGTACTCGTGTGATCTGAGTGACTCAGTTTTGGAATACAACTGTCGCGTGGTGCACCGCGACCTCCAGGCACCCCGGAGTTTCTGAAAAAAAATTTTCTGCGATTTTCACGAAACCACTTTTCTTCAACTTGAATTGGGCTAAAAATCCATCACTGAAAATAAAAATTCTCTGAGTAGTGTGGAAATACTGATCCTTACCCAGCCTGGGTTGTCCACTGAGCATTTCCCCGAACTCTACCTGAAGTTCTCTGGGCATGGGATTTTGACATGTTCCCCAAACCTAAAGGAATGAGTGGGAAACAATCAAGAAAAGAGATAGAGGCACTTGCATTTGAATGAGTTTCAAGCATGCCTGGGTACTCGTGTGATCTGAGTGACTCAGTTTTGGAATACAACTGTCGCGTGGTGCACCGCGACCTCCAGGCACCCCGGAGTTTCTGAAAAAAAATTTTCTGCAATTTTCACAAAACCACATTTCTTCAACTTGAATTGGGCTAAAAATCCATCACTGAAAATAAAAATTCTCTGAGTAGTGTGGAAATAGTGATCCTAACCCTGCCTGGGTTGTCCAATGAGCATTTCCGCGAGCTCTACCTGAAGTTCTCTGGGCATGGGATTTTGACATGTTCCCCAAACCAAAAGGAATGAGTGGGAAACAATCAAGACAACAGATAGAAGCATTTGCATTTGAATGAGTTTCAAGCATGCTTGGGTACTCGTGTGATCTGAGTGACTCAGTTTTCGAATACAACTGTCGCGTGGTGAATCGCGACCTCCAGGCACCCCGGAGTTTCTGAAAAAAAATTTTCTGCGATTTTCACGAAACCACTTTTCTTCAACTTGAATTGGGCTAAAAATCCATCCCTGAAAATAAAAATTCTCTGAGTAGTGTGTAAATGCTGATCCTTACCCTGCCTGGGTTGTCCACTGAGCATTTCCCCGAACTCTACCTGAAGTTCTCTGGGCATGGGATTTTGAGATGTTACCCAAACCAAAAGGAATGAGTGGGAAACAATCAAGACAACAGATAGAAGCACTTGCATTTGAATGAGTTTCAAGCATGCTTGGGTACTCGTGTGATCTGAGTGACTCAGTTTTCGAATACAACTGTCGCGTGGTGCACCGCGACCTCCAGGCACCCCGGAGTTTCTGAAAAAAAGTTTTCTGCGATTTTCACGAAACCACTTTTCTTCAACTTGAATTGGGCTAAAAATCCATCACTGAAAATAAAAATTCTCTGAGTAGTGTGGAAATACTGATCCTTACCCTGCCTGGGTTGTCCACTGAGCATTTCCGCGATCTCTACCTGAAGTTCTCTGGGCATGGGATTTTGACATGTTACCCAAACCAAAAGGAATGAGTGGGAAACAATCAAGACAACAGATAGAAGCACTTGCATTTGAATGAGTTTCAAGCATGCTTGGGTACTCGTGTGATCTGAGTGACTCAGTTTTCGAATACAACTGTCGCGTGGTGCACCACGACCTCCAGGCACCCCGGAGTTTCTGAAAAAAAATCTTCTGCTATTTTCACGAAACCACTTTTCTTCAACTTAAATTGGACTAAAAATCCATCACTGAAAATAAAAATTCTCTGAGTAGTTTGGAAATACTGATCCTTACCCTGCCTGGGTTGTCCACTGAGCATTTCCGCGAGCTCTACCTTAAGTTCTCTGGGCATGGGATTTTGACATGTTCCCCAAACTAAAAGGAATGAGTGGGAAACAATCAAGACAACAGATAGAAGCACTTGCATTTGAATGAGTTTCATGCATGCTTGGGTACTCGTGTGATCTGAGTGACTCAGTTTTGGAATACAACTGTCGCGTGGTGCACCGCGACCTCCAGGCACCCCGGAGTTACTGAAAAAAAATTTTCTGCGATTTTCACGAAACCACTTTTCTTCAACTTGAATTGGGCTAAAAATCCATTTCTGAAAATAAAAATTCTCTGAGTAGTGTGTAAATGCTGATCCTTACCCTGCCTGGGTTGTCCACAGAGCATTTCCCCGAACTCTACCTGAAGTTCTCTGGGCATGGTATTTTGACATGTTCCCCAAACCAAAAGGAATGAGTGGGAAACAATCAAGAAAAGAGATAGAGACACTTGCATTTGAATGAGTTTCAAGCATGCTTGGGTACTCGTGTGATCTGAATGACTCAGTTTTCAAATACAACTGTCGCGTGGTGCATCACGACCTCAAGGCACCCCGGAGTTTCTCAAAAAAAATTTTCTGCAATTTTCACGAAACCACTTTTCATCAACTTGAATTGGGCTAAAAATCCATCCCTGAAAATAAAAATTCTCTGAGTAGTGTGGAAATGCTGATCCTTACCCTACCTGGGGTGTCCACTGAGCATTTCCTCGAACTCTACTTGAAGTTCTCTGTGCATGGGATTTTGACATGTTACCCAAACCAAAAGGAATGAGTGGGAAACAATCAAGACAACAGATAGAAGCACTTGCATTTGAATGAGTTTCAAGCATACTTGGGTACTCGTGTGATCTGAGTGACTCAGTTTTGGAATACAACTGTCGCGTGGTGCACCGCGACCTCCAGGCACCCCGGAGTTTCTGAAAAAAAATTTTCTGCAATTTTCACAAAACCACTTTTCATCAACTTGAATTGGGCTAAAAATCCATCCCTGAAAATAAATATTCTCTGAGTAGTGTGGAAATGCTGATCCTTACCCTACCTGGGGTGTCCACTGAGCATTTCCGCGAACTCTACTTGAAGTTCTCTGGGCATGGGATTTTGACATGTTACCCAAACCAAAAGGAATGAGTGGGAAACAATCAAGACAACAGACAGAAGCACTTGCATTTGAATGAGTTTCAAGCATGCTTGAGTAGTCGTGTGATCTGAGTGACTCAGTTTTCGAATACATCTGTCGCGTGATGCACCGCGACCTCCAGGCACCCCGGAGTTTCTGAAAAAAAATTTTCTGCGATTTTCACGAAACCACTTTTCTTCAACTTGAATTGGGCTAAAAATCCATCACTGAAAATAAAAATTCTCTGAGTAGTGTGGAAATAGTGATCCTTACCCTGCCTGGGTTGTCCACTGAGCATTTCCGCGAGCTCTACCTGAAGTTCTCTGGGCATGGGATATTGACATATTCCCCAAACCAAAAGGAATGAGTGGGAAACAATCAAGACAACAGATAGAAGCACTTGCATTTGAATGAGTTTCAAGCATGCTTGGGTACTCGTGTGATCTGAGTGACTCAGTTTTCGAATACAACTGTCGCGTGGTGCATCGCGACCTCCAGACACCCCGGAGTTTCTGAAAAAAAATTTTCTGCGATTTTCACGAAACCACTTTTCTTCAACTTGAATTGGGCTAAAAATCCATCCCTGAAAATAAAAATTCTCTGAGTAGTGTGTAAATGCTGATCCTTACCCTGCCTGGGTTGTCCACTGAGCATTTCCCCGAACTCTACCTGAAGTTCTCTGGGCATGGGATTTTGACATGTTCTCCAAACCAAAAGGAATGAGTGGGAAACAATCAAGACAACAGATAGAAGCACTTGCATTTGAATGAGTTTCAAGCATACTTGGGTACTCGTGTGATCTGAGTGACTCAGTTTTGGAATACAACTGTCGCGTGGTGCACCGCGACCTCCAGGCACCCCGGAGTTTCTGAAAAAAAATTTTCTGCAATTTTCACAAAACCACTTTTCATCAACTTGAATTGGGCTAAAAATCCATCCCTGAAAATAAATATTCTCTGAGTAGTGTGGAAATAGTGATCCTTACCCTGCCTGGGTTGTCCACTGAGCATTTCCGCGAGCTCTACCTGAAGTTCTCTGGGCATGGGATTTTGACATGTTCCCCAAACCAAAAGGAATGAGTGGGAAACAATCAAGACAACAGACAGAAGCACTTGCATTTGAATGAGTTTCAAGCATGCTTGGGTACTCGTGTGATCTGAGTGACTCAGTTTTCGAATACAACTGTCGCGTGGTGCATCGCGACCTCCAGGCACCCCGGAGTTTCTGAAAAAAAATTTTCTGCGATTTTCACGAAACCACTTTTCTTCAACTTGAATTGGGCTAAAAATCCATCCCTGAAAATAAAAATTCTCTGAGTAGTGTGTAAATGCTGATGCTTACCCTGCCTGGGTTGTCCACTGAGCATTTCCCCGAACTCTACCTGAAGTTCTCTGGGCATGGGATTTTGAGACGTTACCCAAACCAAAAGGAATGAGTGGGAAACAATCAAGACAACAGATAGAAGCACTTGCATTTGAATGAGTTTCAAGCATGCTTGGGTACTCGTGTGATCTGAGTGACTCAGTTTTCGAATACAACTGTCGCGTGGTGCACTGCGACCTCCAGGCACCCCGGAGTTTCTGAAAAAAAGTTTTCTGCGATTTTCACGAAACCACTTTTCTTCAACTTGAATTGGGCTAAAAATCCATCCCTGAAAATAAAAATTCTCTGAGTAGTGTGTAAATGCTGATCCTTACCCTGCCTGGGTTGTCCACTGAGCATTTCCCCGAACTCTACCTGAAGTTCTCTGGGCATGGGATTTTGACGTGTTCCCCTAACCAAAAGGAATGAGTGGGAAACAATCAAGACAACAGATAGATGCACTTGCATTTGAATGAGTTTCAAGCATGCTTGGGTACTCGTGTGATCTGAGTGACTCAGTTTTGGAATACAACTGTCGCGTGGTGCACCGCGACCTCCAGGCACCCCGGAGTTTCTGAAAAAAAATTTTCTGCGATTTTCACGAAACCACTTTTCTTCAACTTGAATTGGGCTAAAAATCCATCACTGAAAATAAAAATTCTCTGAGTAGTGTGGAAATACTGATCCTTACCCAGCCTGGGTTGTCCACTGAGCATTTCCCCGAACTCTACCTGAAGTTCTCTGGGCATGGGATTTTGACATGTTCCCCAAACCTAAAGGAATGAGTGGGAAACAATCAAGAAAAGAGATAGAGGCACTTGCATTTGAATGAGTTTCAAGCATGCCTGGGTACTCGTGTGATCTGAGTGACTCAGTTTTGGAATACAACTGTCGCGTGGTGCATCACGACCTCAAGGCACCCCGGAGTTTCTCAAAAAAAATTTTCTGCAATTTTCACGAAACCACATTTCATCAACTTGAATTGGGCTAAAAATCCATCCCTGAAAATAAATATTCTGTGAGTAGTGTGGAAATGCTGATCCTTACCCTACCTGGGGTGTCCACTGAGCATTTCCTCGAACTCTACTTGAAGTTCTCTGGGCATGGGATTTTGACATGTGCCCCAAACCAAAAGGAATGAGTGGGAAACAATCAAGACAACAGATAGAAGCACTTGCATTTGAATGAGTTTCAAGCATGCTTGGGTACTCGTGTGATCTGAGTGACTAGGTTTTGGAATACAACTGTCGCGTGGTGCACCGCGACCTCCAGGCACCCCGGAGTTTCTGAAAAAAAATTTTCTGCAATTTTCACAAAACCACTTTTCATCAACTTGAATTGGGCTAAAAATCCATCCCTGAAAATAAATATTCTCTGAGTAGTGTGGAAATGCTGATCCTTACCCTACCTGGGGTGTCCACTGAGCATTTCCGCGAACTCTACTTGAAGTTCTCTGGGCATGGGATTTTGACATGTTACCCAAACCAAAAGGAATGAGTGGGAAACAATCAAGACAACAGATAGAAGCACTTGCATTTGAATGAGTTTCAAGCATGCTTGGGTACTCGTGTGATCTGAGTGACTCAGTTTTCGAATACAACTGTCGCGTGGTGCACCGCGACCTCCAGGCACCCCGGAGTTTCTGAAAAAAAATTTTCTGCGATTTTCACGAAACCACTTTTCATCAACTTGAATTGGGCTAAAAATCCATCACTGAAAATAAAAATTCTCTGAGTAGTGTGGAAATAGTGATCCTTACCCTGCCTGGGTTGTCCACTGAGCATTTCCGCGAGCTCTACCTGAAGTTCTCTGGGCATGGGATTTTGACATGTTCCCCAAACCAAAAGGAATGAGTGGGAAACAATCAAGACAACAGATAGAAGCACTTGCATTTGAATGAGTTTCAAGCATGCTTGGGTACTCGTGTGATCTGAGTGACTCAGTTTTCGAATACAACTGTCGCGTGGTGCACCGCGACCTCCAGGCACCCCGGAGTTTCTGAAAAAAAGTTTTCTGCGATTTTCACGAAACCACTTTTCTTCAACTTGAATTGGGCTAAAAATCCATCCCTGAAAATAAAAATTCTCTGAGTAGTGTGTAAATGCTGATCCTTACCCTGCCTGGGTTGTCCACTGAGCATTTCCCCGAACTCTACCTGAAGTTCTCTGGGCATGGGATTTTGACGTGTTCCCCTAACCAAAAGGAATGAGTGGGAAACAATCAAGACAACAGATAGAAGCATTTGCATTTGAATGAGTTTCAAGCATGCTTGGGTACTCGTGTGATCTCAGTGACTCAGTTTTCGAATACAACTGTCGCGTGGTGCACCGCGACCTCCAGGCACCCCGGAGTTTCTGAAAAAAAATTTTCTGCAATTTTCACAAAACCACATTTCTTCAACTTGAATTGGGCTAAAAATCCATCACTGAAAATAAAAATTCTCTGAGTAGTGTGGAAATAGTGATCCTAACCCTGCCTGGGTTGTCCAATGAGCATTTCCGCGAGCTCTACCTGAAGTTCTCTGGGCATGGGATTTTGACATGTTCCCCAAACCAAAAGGAATGAGTGGGAAACAATCAAGACAACAGATAGAAGCACTTGCATTTGAATGAGTTTCAAGCATGCTTGGGTACTCGTGTGATCTGAGTGACTCAGTTTTCGTATACAACTGTCGCGTGGTGAATCGCGACCTCCAGGCACCCCGGAGTTTCTGAAAAAAAATTTTCTGCGATTTTCACGAAACCACTTTTCTTCAACTTGAATTGGGCTAAAAATCCATCCCTGAAAATAAAAATTCTCTGAGTAGTGTGTAAATGCTGATCCTTACCCTGCCTGGGTTGTCCACTGAGCATTTCCCCGAACTCTACCTGAAGTTCTCTGGGCATGGGATTTTGAGATGTTACCCAAACCAAAAGGAATGAGTGGGAAACAATCAAGACAACAGATAGAAGCACTTGCATTTGAATGAGTTTCAAGCATGCTTGGGTACTCGTGTGATCTGAGTGACTCAGTTTTCGAATACAACTGTCGCGTGGTGCACCGCGACCTCCAGGCACCCCGGAGTTTCTGAAAAAAAGTTTTCTGCGATTTTCACGAAACCACTTTTCTTCAACTTGAATTGGGCTAAAAATCCATCACTGAAAATAAAAATTCTCTGAGTAGTGTGGAAATACTGATCCTTACCCTGCCTGGGTTGTCCACTGAGCATTTCCGCGATCTCTACCTGAAGTTCTCTGGGCATGGGATTTTGACATGTTACCCAAACCAAAAGGAATGAGTGGGAAACAATCAAGACAACAGATAGAAGCACTTGCATTTGAATGAGTTTCAAGCATGCTTGGGTACTCGTGTGATCTGAGTGACTCAGTTTTCGAATACAACTGTCGCGTGGTGCACCACGACCTCCAGGCACCCCGGAGTTTCTGAAAAAAAATCTTCTGCTATTTTCACGAAACCACTTTTCTTCAACTTAAATTGGACTAAAAATCCATCACTGAAAATAAAAATTCTCTGAGTAGTTTGGAAATACTGATCCTTACCCTGCCTGGGTTGTCCACTGAGCATTTCCGCGAGCTCTACCTTAAGTTCTCTGGGCATGGGATTTTGACATGTTCCCCAAACTAAAAGGAATGAGTGGGAAACAATCAAGACAACAGATAGAAGCACTTGCACTTGAATGAGTTTCATGCATGCTTGGGTACTCGTGTGATCTGAGTGACTCAGTTTTGGAATACAACTGTCGCGTGGTGCACCGCGACCTCCAGGCACCCCGGAGTTACTGAAAAAAAATTTTCTGCGATTTTCACGAAACCACTTTTCTTCAACTTGAATTGGGCTAAAAATCCATTTCTGAAAATAAAAATTCTCTGAGTAGTGTGTAAATGCTGATCCTTACCCTGCCTGGGTTGTCCACAGAGCATTTCCCCGAACTCTACCTGAAGTTCTCTGGGCATGGTATTTTGACATGTTCCCCAAACCAAAAGGAATGAGTGGGAAACAATCAAGAAAAGAGATAGAGACACTTGCATTTGAATGAGTTTCAAGCATGCTTGGGTACTCGTGTGATCTGAATGACTCAGTTTTCAAATACAACTGTCGCGTGGTGCATCACGACCTCAAGGCACCCCGGAGTTTCTCAAAAAAAATTTTCTGCAATTTTCACGAAACCACTTTTCATCAACTTGAATTGGGCTAAAAATCCATCCCTGAAAATAAAAATTCTCTGAGTAGTGTGGAAATGCTGATCCTTACCCTACCTGGGGTGTCCACTGAGCATTTCCTCGAACTCTACTTGAAGTTCTCTGTGCATGGGATTTTGACATGTTACCCAAACCAAAAGGAATGAGTGGGAAACAATCAAGACAACAGATAGAAGCACTTGCATTTGAATGAGTTTCAAGCATACTTGGGTACTCGTGTGATCTGAGTGACTCAGTTTTGGAATACAACTGTCGCGTGGTGCACCGCGACCTCCAGGCACCCCGGAGTTTCTGAAAAAAAATTTTCTGCAATTTTCACAAAACCACTTTTCATCAACTTGAATTGGGCTAAAAATCCATCCCTGAAAATAAATATTCTCTGAGTAGTGTGGAAATGCTGATCCTTACCCTACCTGGGGTGTCCACTGAGCATTTCCGCGAACTCTACTTGAAGTTCTCTGGGCATGGGATTTTGACATGTTACCCAAACCAAAAGGAATGAGTGGGAAACAATCAAGACAACAGACAGAAGCACTTGCATTTGAATGAGTTTCAAGCATGCTTGAGTAGTCGTGTGATCTGAGTGACTCAGTTTTCGAATACATCTGTCGCGTGATGCACCGCGACCTCCAGGCACCCCGGAGTTTCTGAAAAAAAATTTTCTGCGATTTTCACGAAACCACTTTTCTTCAACTTGAATTGGGCTAAAAATCCATCACTGAAAATAAAAATTCTCTGAGTAGTGTGGAAATAGTGATCCTTACCCTGCCTGGGTTGTCCACTGAGCATTTCCGCGAGCTCTACCTGAAGTTCTCTGGGCATGGGATATTGACATATTCCCCAAACCAAAAGGAATGAGTGGGAAACAATCAAGACAACAGATAGAAGCACTTGCATTTGAATGAGTTTCAAGCATGCTTGGGTACTCGTGTGATCTGAGTGACTCAGTTTTCGAATACAACTGTCGCGTGGTGCATCGCGACCTCCAGACACCCCGGAGTTTCTGAAAAAAAATTTTCTGCGATTTTCACGAAACCACTTTTCTTCAACTTGAATTGGGCTAAAAATCCATCCCTGAAAATAAAAATTCTCTGAGTAGTGTGTAAATGCTGATCCTTACCCTGCCTGGGTTGTCCACTGAGCATTTCCCCGAACTCTACCTGAAGTTCTCTGGGCATGGGATTTTGACATGTTCTCCAAACCAAAAGGAATGAGTGGGAAACAATCAAGACAACAGATAGAAGCACTTGCATTTGAATGAGTTTCAAGCATACTTGGGTACTCGTGTGATCTGAGTGACTCAGTTTTGGAATACAACTGTTGCGTGGTGCACCGCGACCTCCAGGCACCCCGGAGTTTCTGAAAAAAAATTTTCTGCAATTTTCACAAAACCACTTTTCATCAACTTGAATTGGGCTAAAAATCCATCCCTGAAAATAAATATTCTCTGAGTAGTGTGGAAATAGTGATCCTTACCCTGCCTGGGTTGTCCACTGAGCATTTCCGCGAGCTCTACCTGAAGTTCTCTGGGCATGGGATTTTGACATGTTCCCCAAACCAAAAGGAATGAGTGGGAAACAATCAAGACAACAGACAGAAGCACTTGCATTTGAATGAGTTTCAAGCATGCTTGGGTACTCGTGTGATCTGAGTGACTCAGTTTTCGAATACAACTGTCGCGTGGTGCATCGCGACCTCCAGGCACCCCGGAGTTTCTGAAAAAAAATTTTCTGCGATTTTCACGAAACCACTTTTCTTCAACTTGAATTGGGCTAAAAATCCATCCCTGAAAATAAAAATTCTCTGAGTAGTGTGTAAATGCTGATGCTTACCCTGCCTGGGTTGTCCACTGAGCATTTCCCCGAACTCTACCTGAAGTTCTCTGGGCATGGGATTTTGAGACGTTACCCAAACCAAAAGGAATGAGTGGGAAACAATCAAGACAACAGATAGAAGCACTTGCATTTGAATGAGTTTCAAGCATGCTTGGGTACTCGTGTGATCTGAGTGACTCAGTTTTCGAATACAACTGTCGCGTGGTGCACTGCGACCTCCAGGCACCCCGGAGTTTCTGAAAAAAAGTTTTCTGCGATTTTCACGAAACCACTTTTCTTCAACTTGAATTGGGCTAAAAATCCATCCCTGAAAATAAAAATTCTCTGAGTAGTGTGTAAATGCTGATCCTTACCCTGCCTGGGTTGTCCACTGAGCATTTCCCCGAACTCTACCTGAAGTTCTCTGGGCATGGGATTTTGATGTGTTCCCCTAACCAAAAGGAATGAGTGGGAAACAATCAAGACAACAGATAGATGCACTTGCATTTGAATGAGTTTCAAGCATGCTTGGGTACTCGTGTGATCTGAGTGACTCAGTTTTGGAATACAACTGTCGCGTGGTGCACCGCGACCTCCAGGCACCCCGGAGTTTCTGAAAAAAAATTTTCTGCGATTTTCACGAAACCACTTTTCTTCAACTTGAATTGGGCTAAAAATCCATCACTGAAAATAAAAATTCTCTGAGTAGTGTGGAAATACTGATCCTTACCCAGCCTGGGTTGTCCACTGAGCATTTCCCCGAACTCTACCTGAAGTTCTCTGGGCATGGGATTTTGACATGTTCCCCAAACCTAAAGGAATGAGTGGGAAACAATCAAGAAAAGAGATAGAGGCACTTGCATTTGAATGAGTTTCAAGCATGCCTGGGTACTCGTGTGATCTGAGTGACTCAGTTTTGGAATACAACTGTCGCGTGGTGCATCACGACCTCAAGGCACCCCGGAGTTTCTCAAAAAAAATTTTCTGCAATTTTCACGAAACCACATTTCATCAACTTGAATTGGGCTAAAAATCCATCCCTGAAAATAAATATTCTGTGAGTAGTGTGGAAATGCTGATCCTTACCCTACCTGGGGTGTCCACTGAGCATTTCCTCGAACTCTACTTGAAGTTCTCTGGGCATGGGATTTTGACATGTGCCCCAAACCAAAAGGAATGAGTGGGAAACAATCAAGACAACAGATAGAAGCACTTGCATTTGAATGAGTTTCAAGCATGCTTGGGTACTCGTGTGATCTGAGTGACTAGGTTTTGGAATACAACTGTCGCGTGGTGCACCGCGACCTCCAGGCACCCCGGAGTTTCTGAAAAAAAATTTTCTGCAATTTTCACAAAACCACTTTTCATCAACTTGAATTGGGCTAAAAATCCATCCCTGAAAATAAATATTCTCTGAGTAGTGTGGAAATGCTGATCCTTACCCTACCTGGGGTGTCCACTGAGCATTTCCGCGAACTCTACTTGAAGTTCTCTGGGCATGGGATTTTGACATGTTACCCAAACCAAAAGGAATGAGTGGGAAACAATCAAGACAACAGATAGAAGCACTTGCATTTGAATGAGTTTCAAGCATGCTTGGGTACTCGTGTGATCTGAGTGACTCAGTTTTCGAATACAACTGTCGCGTGGTGCACCGCGACCTCCAGGCACCCCGGAGTTTCTGAAAAAAAATTTTCTGCGATTTTCACGAAACCACTTTTCATCAACTTGAATTGGGCTAAAAATCCATCACTGAAAATAAAAATTCTCTGAGTAGTGTGGAAATAGTGATCCTTACCCTGCCTGGGTTGTCCACTGAGCATTTCCGCGAGCTCTACCTGAAGTTCTCTGGGCATGGGATTTTGACATGTTCCCCAAACCAAAAGGAATGAGTGGGAAACAATCAAGACAACAGATAGAAGCACTTGCATTTGAATGAGTTTCAAGCATGCTTGGGTACTCGTGTGATCTGAGTGACTCAGTTTTCGAATACAACTGTCGCGTGGTGCACCGCGACCTCCAGGCACCCCGGAGTTTCTGAAAAAAAGTTTTCTGCGATTTTCACGAAACCACTTTTCTTCAACTTGAATTGGGCTAAAAATACATCCCTGAAAATAAAAATTCTCTGAGTAGTGTGTAAATGCTGATCCTTACCCTGCCTGGGTTGTCCACTGAGCATTTCCCCGAACTCTACCTGAAGTTCTCTGGGCATGGGATTTTGACGTGTTCCCCTAACCAAAAGGAATGAGTGGGAAACAATCAAGACAACAGATAGAAGCATTTGCATTTGAATGAGTTTCAAGCATGCTTGGGTACTCGTGTGATCTCAGTGACTCAGTTTTCGAATACAACTGTCGCGTGGTGCACCGCGACCTCCAGGCACCCCGGAGTTTCTGAAAAAAAATTTTCTGCAATTTTCACAAAACCACATTTCTTCAACTTGAATTGGGCTAAAAATCCATCACTGAAAATAAAAATTCTCTGAGTAGTGTGGAAATAGTGATCCTAACCCTGCCTGGGTTGTCCAATGAGCATTTCCGCGAGCTCTACCTGAAGTTCTCTGGGCATGGGATTTTGACATGTTCCCCAAACCAAAAGGAATGAGTGGGAAACAATCAAGACAACAGATAGAAGCACTTGCATTTGAATGAGTTTCAAGCATGCTTGGGTACTCGTGTGATCTGAGTGACTCAGTTTTCGAATACAACTGTCGCGTGGTGAATCGCGACCTCCAGGCACCCCGGAGTTTCTGAAAAAAAATTTTCTGCGATTTTCACGAAACCACTTTTCTTCAACTTGAATTGGGCTAAAAATCCATCCCTGAAAATAAAAATTCTCTGAGTAGTGTGTAAATGCTGATCCTTACCCTGCCTGGGTTGTCCACTGAGCATTTCCCCGAACTCTACCTGAAGTTCTCTGGGCATGGGATTTTGAGATGTTACCCAAACCAAAAGGAATGAGTGGGAAACAATCAAGACAACAGATAGAAGCACTTGCATTTGAATGAGTTTCAAGCATGCTTGGGTACTCGTGTGATCTGAGTGACTCAGTTTTCGAATACAACTGTCGCGTGGTGCACCGCGACCTCCAGGCACCCCGGAGTTTCTGAAAAAAAGTTTTCTGCGATTTTCACGAAACCACTTTTCTTCAACTTGAATTGGGCTAAAAATCCATCACTGAAAATAAAAATTCTCTGAGTAGTGTGGAAATACTGATCCTTACCCTGCCTGGGTTGTCCACTGAGCATTTCCGCGATCTCTACCTGAAGTTCTCTGGGCATGGGATTTTGACATGTTACCCAAACCAAAAGGAATGAGTGGGAAACAATCAAGACAACAGATAGAAGCACTTGCATTTGAATGAGTTTCAAGCATGCTTGGGTACTCGTGTGATCTTAGTGACTCAGTTTTGGAATACAACTGTCGCGTGGTGCACCGCGACCTCCAGGCACCTCGGAGTTTCTGAAAAAAAATTTTCTGCAATTTTCACAAAACCACTTTTCATCAACTTGAATTGGGCTAAAAATCCATCCCTGAAAATAAATATTCTCTGAGTAGTGTGGAAATGCTGATCCTTACCCTACCTGCGGTGTCCACTGAGCATTTCCGTGAACTCTACTTGAAGTTCTCTGGGCATGGGATTTTGACATGTTACCCAAACCAAAAGGAATGAGTGGGAAACAATCAAGACAACAGATAGAAGCACTTGCATTTGAATGAGTTTCAAGCATGCTTGGGTACTCGTGTGATCTGAGTGACTCAGTTTTCGAATACAACTGTCGCGTGGTGCACCGCGACCTCCAGGCACCCCGGAGTTTCTGAAAAAAAATTTTCTGCGATTTTCACGAAACCACTTTTCTTCAACTTGAATTGGGCTAAAAATCCATCACTGAAAATAAAAATTCTCTGAGTAGTGTGGAAATACTGATCCTTACCCAGCCTGGGTTGTCCACTGAGCATTTCCCCGAACTCTACCTGAAGTTCTCTGGGCATGGGATTTTGACATGTTCCCCAAACCTAAAGGAATGAGTGGGAAACAATCAAGAAAAGAGATAGAGGCACTTGCATTTGAATGAGTTTCAAGCATGCTTGGGTACTCGTGTGATCTGAGTGACTCAGTTTTGGAATACAACTGTCGCGTGGTGCATCACGACCTCAAGGCACCCCGGAGTTTCTCAAAAAAAATTTTCTGCAATTTTCACGAAACCACTTTTCATCAACTTGAATTGGGCTAAAAATCCATCCCTGAAAATAAATATTCTCTGAGTAGTGTGGAAATGCTGATCCTTACCCTGCCTGGGTTGTCCACTGAGCATTTCCCCGAACTCTACCTGAAGTTCTCTGGGCATGGGATTTTGACATGTTCCCCAAACCAAAAGGAATGAGTGGGAAACAATCAAGAAAAGAGATAGAGGCACTTGCATTTGAATGAGTTTCAAGCATGCTTGGGTACTCGTGTGATCTGAGTGACTCAGTTTTGGAATACAACTGTCGCGTGGTGCACCGCGACCTCCAGGCACCCCGGAGTTTCTGAAAAAAAATTTTCTGTGATTTTCACGAAACCACTTTTCTTCAACTTGAATTGGTCTAAAACTCCATCACTGAAAATAAAAATTCTCTGAGTAGTGTGTAAATGCTGATTCTTACCCTACCTGGGGTGTCCACTGAGCATTTCCGCGAGCTCTACCTGAAGTTCTCTGGGCATGGGATTTTGACATGTTCCCCAAACCAAAAGGAATAAGTGGGAAACAATCAAGACAACAGATAGAAGCACTTGCATTTGAATGAGTTTCAAGCATGCTTGGGTAATCGTGTAATCTGAGTGATTCAGTTTTCGAATACAACTGTCGCGTGGTGCACCGCGACCTCCAGGCACCCCGGAGTTTCTGAAAAAAAATTTTCTGCGATTTTCACAAAACCACTTTTCTTCAACTTGAATTGGTCTAAAAATTCATCACTGAAAATAAAAATTCTTTGAGTAGTGTGGAAATACTGATCCTTACCCTGCCTGGGTTGTCCACTGAGCATTTCCGCGAGCTCTACCTGAAGTTCTCTGGGCATGGGATTTTGACATGTTCCCCAAACCAAAAGGAATGAGTGGGAAACAATCAAGAAAAGAGATAGAGGCACTTGCATTTGAATGAGTTTCAAGCATGCTTGGGTACTCGTGTGATCTGAGTAACTCAGTTTTGGAATACAACTGTCGCGTGGTGCATCGCGACCTCAAGGCACCCCGGAGTTTCTGAAAAAAAATTTTCTGCGATTTTCACGAAACCACTTTTCTTCAACTTGAATTGGGCTAAAAATCCATCACTGAAAATAAAAATTCTCTGAGTAGTGTGGAAATACTGTTTCTTACAATTCCTGGGTTGTCCACTGAGCATTTCCGAGAGCTCTACCTGAAGTTCCTGGGCATGGGATTTTGACATGTTCCCCAAAGCAAAAGGAATGAGTGGGAAACAATCAAAAAAAGAGATAGAGGCGCTTGCATTTGAATTAGTTTCAAGCATGCTTGGGTACTCGTGTGATCTGAGTGACTCAGTTTTGGAATACAACTGTAGCTTGTTGCACCGCGACCTCCAGGCACCCCGGAGTTTCTGAAAAAAAATTTTCTGCAATTTTCACGAAACCACTTTTCATCAACTTGAATTGGGCTAAAAATCCATCCCAGAAAAAAAATATTCTATGAGTAGTGTGGAAATGCTGATCCTTACCCTACCTGGGGTGTCCACTGAGTATTTCCGCGAACTCTACTTGAAGTTCTCTGGGCATGGGATTTTGACATGTTACCCAAACCAAAAGGAATGAGTGGGAAACAATCAAGACAACAGATAGAAGCACTTGCATTTGAATGAGTTTCAAGCATGCTTGGGTACTCGTATGATCTGAATGACTCAGTTTTCGCATACTACTGTCGCGTGGTGCACCGCGACCTCCAGGCACCCCGGAGTTTCTGAAAAAAAATTTTCTGCGATTTTCACGAAACCACTTTTCTTCAACTTGAATTGGGCTAAAAATCCATCCCTGAAAATAAAAATTCTCTGAATAGTGTGGAAATGCTGATCCTTACCCTACCTGGGGTGTCCACTGAGCATTTCCGCGAACTCTATTTGAAGTTCTCTGGGCATGGGATTTTGACATGTTACCCAAACCAAAAGGAATGAGTGGGAAACAATCAAGAAAAGAGATAAAGGCACTTGTATTTGAATGAGTTTCAAGCATGCTTGGGTACTCGTGTGATCTGAGTGACTCAGTTTTGGAATACAACTGTCGCGTGGTGCACCGCGACCTCCAGGCACCCCGGAGTTTCTGAAAAAAAATTTTCTGCGATTTTCACGAAACCACTTTTCTTCAACTTGAATTGGGCTAAAAATCCATCCCTGAAAATAAAAATTCTCTGAGTAGTGTGGAAATACTGATCCTTACCCTACCTGGGGTGTCCACTGAGCATTTCCGCGAACTCTACTTGAAGTTCTCTGGGCATGGGATTTTGACATGTTACCCAAACCAAAAGGAATGATTGGGAAACAATCAAGACAACAGATAGTAGCACTTGCATTTGAATGAGTTTCAAGCATGCTTGGGTACTCGTGTGATCTGAGTGACTCAGTTTTCGAATACAACTGTCGCGTGGTGCACCGCGACCTCCAGGCACCCCGGAGTTTCTGAAAAAAAATTTTCTGCGATTTTCACGAAACCACTTTTCTTCAACTTGAATTGGGCTAAAAATCCATCCCTGAAAATAAAAATTCTCTGAGTAGTGTGTAAATGCTGATCCTTACTCTGCCTGGGTTGTCCACTGAGCATTTCCGCGAGCTCTACCTGAAGTTCTCTGGGCATGGGATTTTGACATGTTCCCCAAACCAAAAGGAATGAGTGGGAAACAATCAAGAAAAGAGATAGAGGCACTTGCATTTGAATGAGTTTCAAGCATGCTTGGGTACTCGTGTGATCTGAGTGACTCAGTTTTGGAATACAACTGTCGCGTGGTGCACCGCGACCTCCAGGCACCCCGGAGTATCTGAAAAAAAATTTTCTGCGATTTTCACAAAACCACTTTTCTTCAACTTGAATTGGGCTAAAAATCCATCACTGAAAATAAAAATTCTCTGAGTAGTGTGGAAATACTGATCCTTACCCTGCCTGGGTTGTCCACTGAGCAATTCCGCGAGCTCTACCTGAAGTTCTCTGGGCATGGGATTTTGACATGTTCCCCAAACCAAAAGGAATGAGTGGGAAACAATCAAGACAACAGATAGAAGCACTTGCATTTGAATGAGTATCAAGCATGCTTGGGTACTCGTGTGATCTGAGTGACTCAGTTTTCGAATACAACTGTCACGTGGTGCACCGCGACCTCCAGGCACCCCGGAGTTTCTGAAAAAAAATTTTCTGCGATATTCACGAAACCACTTTTCTTCAACTTGAATTGGGCTAAAAATCCATCACTGAAAATAAAAATTCTCTAAGTAGTGTGGAAATACTGATCCTTACCCTGCCTGGGTTGTCCACTGAGCATTTCCGCGAGCTCTACCTGAAGTTCTCTGGGCATGGGATTTTGACATGTTCCCCAAACCAAAAGGAATGAGTGGGAAACAATCAAGACAACAGATAGAAGCACTTGCATTTGAATGAGTTTCAAGCATGCTTGGGTACTCGTGTGATCTGAGTGACTCAGTTTTGGAATACAACTCTCGCGCGGTGCACCGCGACCTCCAGGCACCCCGGAGTTTCTGAAAACAAATTTTCTGCGATTTTCACGAAACCACTTTTCTTCAACTTGAATTGGGCTAAAAATCCATCACTGAAAATAAAAATTCTCTGAGTAGTGTGTAAATGCTGATCCTTACCCTGCCTGGGTTGTCCACTGAGCATTTCCCCGAACTCCACCTGAAGTTCTCTGGGCATGGGATTTTGACATGTTCCCCAAACCAAAAGGAATGAGTGGGAAACAATCAAGATAACAGATAGAAGCACTTGCATTTGAATGAGTTTCAAGCATACTTGGGTACTCGTGTGATCTGAGTGACTCAGTTTTCGAATACAACTGTCGCGTGGTGCACCGCGACCTCCAGTCACCCCGGAGTTTCTGAAAAAAAATTTTCTGCGATTTTCACGAAACCACTTTTCTTCAACTTGAATTGGGCTAAAAATCCATCACTGAAAATAAAAATTCTCTGAGTAGTGTGGAAATACTGATCCTTACCCTGCCTGGGTTGTCCACTGAGCATTTCCGCGAGCTCTACCTGAAGTTCTCTGGGCATGGGATTTTGACATGTTCCCCAAACCAAAAGGAATGAGTGGGAAACAATCAAGAAAAGAGATAGAGGCACTTGCATTTGAATGAGTTTCAAGCATGCTTGGGTACTCGTGTGATCTGAGTGACTCAGTTTTGGAATACAAATGTCGCGTGGTGCATCGCGAATACATGGCACCCCGGAGTTTCTGAAAAAAAAATTTCT
This sequence comes from Atractosteus spatula, assembly GCF_055471065.1. NCBI lineage: Eukaryota > Metazoa > Chordata > Actinopteri > Semionotiformes > Lepisosteidae > Atractosteus > Atractosteus spatula. Next base: position 78,168,193 of record NC_142707.1, read on the forward strand.
GCAATTTTCACGAACCCACTTTTCATCAACTTGAATTGGGCTAAAAATCCATCCCTGAAAATAAATATTCTCTGAGTAGTGTGGAAATGCTGATCCTTACCCTACCTGGGGTGTCCACTGAGCATTTCCGCGAACTCTACTTGAAGTTCTCTGGGCATGGGATTTTGACATGTTACCCAAACCAAAAGGAATGAGTGGGAAACAATCAAGAAAAGAGATAGAGGCACTTGCATTTGAATGAGTTTCAAGCATGCTTGGGTACTCGTGTGATCTGAGTGACTCAGTTTTGGAATACAACTGTCGCGTGGTGCACCGCGACCTCCAGGCACCCCGGAGTTTCTGAAAAAAAATTTTCTGCGATTTTCACGAAACCACTTTTCTTTAACTTGAATTGGGCTAAAAATCCATCCCTGAAAATAAATATTCTCTGAGTAGTGTGGAAATGCTGATCCTTACCCTACCTGGGGTGTCCAATGAGCATTTCCGCGAACTCTACCTGATGTTCTCTGGGCATGGGATTTTGACATGTTCCCCAAACCAAAAGGAATGAGTGGGAAACAATCAAGACAACAGATAGAAGCACTTGCATTTGAATGAGTTTCAAGCATGCTTGGGTACTCGTGTGATCTGAGTGACTCAGTTTTGGAATACAACTGTCGCTTGTTGCACCGCGACCTCCAGGCACCCCGGAGTTTGTGAAAAAAAATTTTCTGCAATTTTCACGAAACCACTTTTCATCAAGTTGAATTGGGCTAAAAATCCATCCCAGTTAATAAATATTCTATGAGTAGTGTGGAAATGCTGATCCTTACCCTACCTGGGGTGTCCACTGAGTATTTCCGCGAACTCTACTTGAAGTTCTCTGGGCATGGCATTTTGACATGTTCCCCAATCCAAAAGGAATGAGTGGGAAACAATCAAGAAAAGAGATAGAGGCACTTGCATTTGAATGAGTTTCAAGCATGCTTGGGTACTCGTGTGATCTGAGTGACTCAGTTTTCGAATACAACTGTCGCGTGGTGCACCGCGACCTCCAGGCACCCCGGAGTTTCTGAAAAAAAATTTTCTGCGATTTTCACGAAACCACTTTTCTTCAACTTGAATTGGGCTAAAAATCCATCACTGAAAATAAAAATTCTCTGAGTAGTGTGGAAATACTGTTCCTTACAATGCCTGGGTTGTCCACTGAGCATTTCCGCGAGCTCTACCTGAAGTTCTCTGGGCATGGGATTTTGACATGTTCCCCAAACCAAAAGGAATGAGTGGGAAACAATCAAGAAAAGAGATAGAGGTACTTGCATTTGAATAAGTTTCAAGCATGCTTGGGTACTCGTGTGATCTGAGTGACTCAGTTTTGGAATACAACTGTCGCGTGGTGCACCGCGACCTCCAGGCACCCCGGAGTTTCTGAAAAAAAATTTTCTGCGATTTTCACAAAACCACTTTTCTTCAACTTGAATTGGTCTAAAAATTCATCACTGAAAATAAAAATTCTTTGAGTAGTGTGGAAATGCTGATCCTTACCCTACCTGGGGTGTCCACTGAGCATTTCCGCGAACTCTACCTGAAGTTCTCTTGGCATGGGATTTTGACATGTTCCCCAAACCAAAAGGAATGCGTGGGAAACAATCAAGACAACAGATAGAAGCACTTGCATTTGAATGAGTTTCAAGCATGCTTGGGTACTCTTGTGATCTGAGTGACTCAGTTTTGGAATACAACTGTCGCGTGGTGCACCGCGACCTCCAGGCACCCCGGAGTTTCTGAAAAAAATTTTTGTGCGATTTTCACGAAACCACTTTTCTTCAACTTGAATTGAGCTAAAAATCCATCCCTGAAAATAAAAATTCTCTGAGTAGTGTGTAAATGCTGATCCTTACCCTGCCTGGGTTGTCCACTGAGCATTTCCCCGAACTCTACCTGAAGTTCTCTGGGCATGGGATTTTCACATGTTCCCCAAACCAAAAGGAATGAGTGGGAAACAATCAAGAAAAGAGATAGAGGCACTTGCATTTGAATGAGTTTCAAGCATACTTGGGTACTCGTGTGATCTGACTGACTCAGTTTTAAAATACAACTGTCGCATGGTGCATCGCGACCTCAAGGCACCCCGGAGTTTCTGAAAAAAAATTTTCTGCAATTTTCACGAAACCACTTTTCATCAACTTGAATTTGGCTAAAAATCCATCACTGAAAAGATATATTCTCTGAGTAGTGTGGAAATGCTGATCCTTACCCTACCTGGGGTGTCCACTGAGCATTTCCGCGAACTCTACCTGAAGTTCTCTTGGCATGGGATTTTGACATGTTCCCCAAACCAAAAGGAATGAGTGGGAAACAATCAAGAAAAGAGATAGAGGCACTTGCATTTGAATGAGTTTCAAGCATGCTTGGGTACTCGTGTGATCTGAGTGACTCAGTTTTCGAATACAACTGTCGCGTGGTGCACCGCGACCTCCAGGCACCCCGGAGTTTCTGAAAAAAAATTTTCTGCGATTTTCACGAAACCACTTTTCTTCAACTTGAATTGGGCTAAAAATCCATCACTGAAAATAAAAATTCTCTGAGTAGTGTGGAAATACTGTTCCTTACAATGCCTGGGTTGTCCACTGAGCATTTCCGCGAGCTCTACCTGAAGTTCTCTGGGCATGGGATTTTGACATGTTCCCCAAACCAAAAGGAATGAGTGGGAAACAATCAAGAAAAGAGATAGAGGGACTTGCATTTGAATGAGTTTCAAGCATGCTTGGGTACTCGTGTGATCTGAGTGACTCAGTTTTGGAATACAACTGTCGCGTGGTGCACCGCGACCTCCAGGCACCCCGGAGTTTCTGAAAAAAAATTTTCTGTGATTTTCACGAAACCACTTTTCTTCAACTTGAATTGGTCTAAAAATCCATCACTGAAAATAAAAATTCTCTGAGTAGTGTGTAAATGCTGATTCTTACCCTACCTGGGGTGTCCACTGAGCATTTCCGCGAACTCTACTTGAAGTTCTCTGGGCATGGGATTTTGACATGTTACCCAAACCAAAAGGAATGATTGGGAAACAATCAAGACAACAGATAGAAGCACTTGCATTTGAATGAGTTTCAAGCATGCTCGGGTACTCGTGTGATCTGAGTGACTCAGTTTTCGAATACAACTGTCGCGTGGTGCACCGCGACCTCCAGGCACCCCGGAGTTTCTGAAAAAAAATTTCCTGCGATTTTCACGAAACCACTTTTCTTCAACTTGAATTGGTCTAAAAATCCATCACTGAAAATAAAAATTCTCTGAGTAGTGTGGAAATACTGTTTCTTACAATTCCTGGGTTGTCCACTGAGCATTTCCGAGAGCTCTACCTGAAGTTCCTGGGCATGGGATTTTGACATGTTCCCCAAACCAAAAGGAATGAGTGGGAAACAATCAAGAAAAGAGATAGAGGCGCTTGCATTTGAATTAGTTTCAAGCATGCTTGGGTACTCGTGTGATCTGAGTGACTCAGTTTTGGAATACAAATGTCGCGTGGTGCACCGCGACCTCCAGGCACCCCGGAGTTTCTGAAAAAAAATTTTCTGTGATTTTCACGAAACCACTTTTCTTCAACTTGAATTGGTCTAAAACTCCATCACTGAAAATAAAAATTCTCTGAGTAGTGTGTAAATGCTGATTCTTACCCTACCTGGGGTGTCCACTGAGCATTTCCGCGAGCTCTACCTGAAGTTCTCTGGGCATGGGATTTTGACATGTTCCCCAAACCAAAAGGAATGCGTGGGAAACAATCAAGACAACAGATAGAAGCACTTGCATTTGAATGAGTTTCAAGCATGCTTGGGTACTCGTGTGATCTGAGTGACTCAGTTTTGGAATACAAATGTCGCGTGGTGCATCGCGACCTCAAGGCAACCCGGAGTTTCTGAAAAAAAAATTTCTGCAATTTTCACGAAGCCACTTTTCATCAACTTGAATTGGGCTAAAAATCCATCCCTGAAAATAAATTTTCTCTGAGTAGTGTGGAAATGCTGATCCTTACCCTACCTGGGGTGTCCACTGAGCATTTCCGCGAACTCTACTTGAAGTTCTCTGGGCATGGGATTTTGACATGTTACCCAAACCAAAAGAAATGAGTGGGAAACAATCAAGACAACAGATAGAAGCACTTGCATTTGAATGAGTTTCAAGCATGCTTGGGTACTCGTGTGATCTGAGTGACTCAGTTTTCGAATACAACTGTCGCGTGGTGCACCGCGACCTCCAGGCACCCCGGAGTTTCTGAAAAAAAATTTTCTGCGATTTTCACGAAACCACTTTTCTTCAACTTGAATTGGTCTAAAAATTCATCACTGAAAATAAAAATTCTTTGAGTAGTGTGGAAATGCTGATCCTTACCCTACCTGGGGTGTCCACTGAGCATTTCCGCGAACTCTACCTGAAGTTCTCTTGGCATGGGATTTTGACATGTTCCCCAAACCAAAAGGAATGCGTGGGAAACAATCAAGACAACAGATAGAAGCACTTGCATTTGAATGAGTTTCAAGCATGCTTGGGTACTCTTGTGATCTGAGTGACTCAGTTTTGGAATACAACTGTCGCGTGGTGCACCGCGACCTCCAGGCACCCCGGAGTTTCTGAAAAAAAATTTTGTGCGATTTTCACGAAACCACTTTTCTTCAACTTGAATTGAGCTAAAAATCCATCCCTGAAAATAAAAATTCTCTGAGTAGTGTGTAAATGCTGATCCTTACCCTGCCTGGGTTGTCCACTGAGCATTTCCCCGAACTCTACCTGAAGTTCTCTGGGCATGGGATTTTCACATGTTCCCCAAACCAAAAGGAATGAGTGGGAAACAATCAAGAAAAGAGATAGAGGCACTTGCATTTGAATGAGTTTCAAGCATACTTGGGTACTCGTGTGATCTGACTGACTCAGTTTTAAAATACAACTGTCGCATGGTGCATCGCGACCTCAAGGCACCCCGGAGTTTCTGAAAAAAAATTTTCTGCAATTTTCACGAAACCACTTTTCATCAACTTGAATTTGGCTAAAAATCCATCACTGAAAAGATATATTCTCTGAGTAGTGTGGAAATGCTGATCCTTACCCTACCTGGGGTGTCCACTGAGCATTTCCGCGAACTCTACCTGAAGTTCTCTTGGCATGGGATTTTGACATGTTCCCCAAACCAAAAGGAATGAGTGGGAAACAATCAAGAAAAGAGATAGAGGCACTTGCATTTGAATGAGTTTCAAGCATGCTTGGGTACTCGTGTGATCTGAGTGACTCAGTTTTCGAATACAACTGTCGCGTGGTGCACCGCGACCTCCAGGCACCCCGGAGTTTCTGAAAAAAAATTTTCTGCGATTTTCACGAAACCACTTTTCTTCAACTTGAATTGGGCTAAAAATCCATCACTGAAAATAAAAATTCTCTGAGTAGTGTGGAAATACTGTTCCTTACAATGCCTGGGTTGTCCACTGAGCATTTCCGCGAGCTCTACCTGAAGTTCTCTGGGCATGGGATTTTGACATGTTCCCCAAACCAAAAGGAATGAGTGGGAAACAATCAAGAAAAGAGATAGAGGGACTTGCATTTGAATGAGTTTCAAGCATGCTTGGGTACTCGTGTGATCTGAGTGACTCAGTTTTGGAATACAACTGTCGCGTGGTGCACCGCGACCTCCAGGCACCCCGGAGTTTCTGAAAAAAAATTTTCTGTGATTTTCACGAAACCACTTTTCTTCAACTTGAATTGGTCTAAAAATCCATCACTGAAAATAAAAATTCTCTGAGTAGTGTGTAAATGCTGATTCTTACCCTACCTGGGGTGTCCACTGAGCATTTCCGCGAACTCTACTTGAAGTTCTCTGGGCATGGGATTTTGACATGTTACCCAAACCAAAAGGAATGATTGGGAAACAATCAAGACAACAGATAGAAGCACTTGCATTTGAATGAGTTTCAAGCATGCTCGGGTACTCGTGTGATCTGAGTGACTCAGTTTTCGAATACAACTGTCGCGTGGTGCACCGCGACCTCCAGGCACCCCGGAGTTTCTGAAAAAAAATTTCCTGCGATTTTCACGAAACCACTTTTCTTCAACTTGAATTGGTCTAAAAATCCATCACTGAAAATAAAAATTCTCTGAGTAGTGTGGAAATACTGTTTCTTACAATTCCTGGGTTGTCCACTGAGCATTTCCGAGAGCTCTACCTGAAGTTCCTGGGCATGGGATTTTGACATGTTCCCCAAACCAAAAGGAATGAGTGGGAAACAATCAAGAAAAGAGATAGAGGCGCTTGCATTTGAATTAGTTTCAAGCATGCTTGGGTACTCGTGTGATCTGAGTGACTCAGTTTTGGAATACAAATGTCGCGTGGTGCACCGCGACCTCCAGGCACCCCGGAGTTTCTGAAAAAAAATTTTCTGTGATTTTCACGAAACCACTTTTCTTCAACTTGAATTGGTCTAAAACTCCATCACTGAAAATAAAAATTCTCTGAGTAGTGTGTAAATGCTGATTCTTACCCTACCTGGGGTGTCCACTGAGCATTTCCGCGAGCTCTACCTGAAGTTCTCTGGGCATGGGATTTTGACATGTTCCCCAAACCAAAAGGAATGCGTGGGAAACAATCAAGACAACAGATAGAAGCACTTGCATTTGAATGAGTTTCAAGCATGCTTGGGTACTCGTGTGATCTGAGTGACTCAGTTTTGGAATACAACTGTCGCGTGGTGCACCGCGACCTCCAGGCACCCCGGAGTTTCTGAAAAAAAATTTTGTGCGATTTTCACGAAACCACTTTTCTTCAACTTGAATTGAGCTAAAAATCCATCCCTGAAAATAAAAATTCTCTGAGTAGTGTGTAAATGCTGATCCTTACCCTGCCTGGGTTGTCCACTGAGCATTTCCCCGAACTCTACCTGAAGTTCTCTGGGCATGGGATTTTCACATGTTCCCCAAACGAAAAGGAATGAGTGGGAAACAATCAAGAAAAGAGATAGAGGCACTTGCATTTGAATGAGTTTCAAGCATACTTGGGTACTCGTGTGATCTGACTGACTCAGTTTTAAAATACAACTGTCGCATGGTGCATCGCGACCTCAAGGCACCCCGGAGTTTCTGAAAAAAAATTTTCTGCAATTTTCACGAAACCACTTTTCATCAACTTGAATTTGGCTAAAAATCCATCACTGAAAATATATATTCTCTGAGTAGTGTGGAAATGCTGATCCTTACCCTACCTGGGGTGTCCACTGAGCATTTCCGCGAACTCTACCTGAAGTTCTCTGGGCATGGGATTTTGACATGTTCCCCAAACCAAAAGGAATGAGTGGGAAACAATCAAGAAAAGAGATAGAGGCACTTGCATTTGAATGAGTTTCAAGCATGCTTGGGTACTCGTGTGATCTGAGTGACTCAGTTTTGGAATACAACTGTCGCGTGGTGCACCGCGACCTCCAGGCACCCCGGAGTTTCTGAAAAAAAATTTTCTGCGATTTTCACGAAACCACTTTTCTTCAACTTGAATTGGGCTAAAAATCCATCACTGAAAATAAAAATTCTCTGAGTAGTGTGTAAATGCTGATCCTTACCCTGCCTGGGTTGTCCACTAAGCATTTCCCCGAACTCTACCTGAAGTTCTCTGGGCATGGGATTTTGACATGTTCCCCAAACCAAAAGGAATGAGTGGGAAACAATCAAGAAAAGAGATAGAGTCACTTGCATTTGAATGAGTTTCAAGCATGCTTGGGTACTCGTGTGATCTGAGTGACTCAGTTTTTGAATACAACTGTCGCGTGGTGCACCGCGACCTCCAGGAACCCCGGAGTTTCTGAAAAAAAATTTTCTGTGATTTTCACGAAACCACTTTTCTTCAACTTGAATTGGGCTAAAAATCCATCCCTGAAAATAAAAATTCTCTGAGTAGTTTGTAAATGCTGATCCTTACCCTACCTGGGTTGTCCACTGAGCATTTCCCCGAACTCTACTTGAAGTTCTCTGGGCATGGGATTTTTACATGTTACCCAAACCAAAAGAAATGAGTGGGAAACAATCAAGACAACAGATAGAAGCACTTGCATTTGAATGAGTTTCAAGCATGCTTGGGTACTCGTGTAATCTGAGTGACTCAGTTTTCGAATACAACTGTCGCGTGGTGCACCGCGACCTCCAGGCACCCCGGAGTTTCTGAAAAAAAATTTTCTGCGATTTTCACGAAACCACTTTTCTTCAACTTGAATTGGGCTAAAAATCCATCACTGAAAATAAAAATTCTCTGAGTAGTGTGGAAATACTGTTCCTTACAATGCCTGGGTTGTCCACTGAGCATTTCCGCGAGCTCTACCTGAAGTTCTCTGGGCATGGGATTTTGACATGTTCCCCAAACCAAAAGGAATGAGTGGGAAACAATCAAGAAAAGAGATAGAGGCACTTGCATTTGAATGAGTTTCAAGCATGCTTGGGTACTCGTGTGATCTGAGTGACTCAGTTTTGGAATACAACTGTCGCGTGGTGCACCGCGACCTCCAGGCACCCCGGAGTTTCTGAAAAAAAATTTCCTGCGATTTTCACGAAACCACTTTTCTTCAACTTGAATTGGTCTAAAAATCCATCACTGAAAATAAAAATTCTCTGAGTAGTGTGGAAATACTGATCCTTACCCTGCCTGGGTTGTCCACTGAGCATTTCCGCGAGCTCTACCTGAAGTTCTCTGGGCATGGGATTTTGACATGTTCCCCAAACCAAAAGGAATGAGTGGGAAACAATCAAGAAAAGAGATAGAGGCACTTGCATTTGAATGAGTTTCAAGCATGCTTGGGTACTCGTGTGATCTGAGTGACTCAGTTTTGGAATACAAATGTCGCGTGGTGCATCGCGAATACATGGCACCCCGGAGTTTCTGAAAAAAAAATTTCTGCAATTTTCACGAACCCACTTTTCATCAACTTGAATTGGGCTAAAAATCCATCCCTGAAAATAAATATTCTCTGAGTAGTGTGGAAATGCTGATCCTTACCCTACCTGGGGTGTCCACTGAGCATTTCCGCGAACTCTACTTGAAGTTCTCTGGGCATGGGATTTTGACATGTTACCCAAACCAAAAGGAATGAGTGGGAAACAATCAAGAAAAGAGATAGAGGCACTTGCATTTGAATGAGTTTCAAGCATGCTTGGGTACTCGTGTGATCTGAGTGACTCAGTTTTGGAATACAACTGTCGCGTGGTGCACCGCGACCTCCAGGCACCCCGGAGTTTCTGAAAAAAAATTTTCTGCGATTTTCACGAAACCACTTTTCTTTAACTTGAATTGGGCTAAAAATCCATCCCTGAAAATAAATATTCTCTGAGTAGTGTGGAAATGCTGATCCTTACCCTACCTGGGGTGTCCAATGAGCATTTCCGCGAACTCTACCTGATGTTCTCTGGGCATGGGATTTTGACATGTTCCCCAAACCAAAAGGAATGAGTGGGAAACAATCAAGACAACAGATAGAAGCACTTGCATTTGAATGAGTTTCAAGCATGCTTGGGTACTCGTGTGATCTGAGTGACTCAGTTTTGGAATACAACTGTCGCTTGTTGCACCGCGACCTCCAGGCACCCCGGAGTTTGTGAAAAAAAATTTTCTGCAATTTTCACGAAACCACTTTTCATCAAGTTGAATTGGGCTAAAAATCCATCCCAGTTAATAAATATTCTATGAGTAGTGTGGAAATGCTGATCCTTACCCTACCTGGGGTGTCCACTGAGCATTTCCGCGAACTCTACTTGAAGTTCTCTGGGCATGGGATTTTGACATGTTACCCAAACCAAAAGAAATGAGTGGGAAACAATCAAGACAACAGATAGAAGCACTTGCATTTGAATGAGTTTCAAGCATGCTTGGGTACTCGTGTGATCTGAGTGACTCAGTTTTCGAATACAACTGTCGCGTGGTGCACCGCGACCTCCAGGCACCCCGGAGTTTCTGAAAAAAAATTTTCTGCGATTTTCACGAAACCACTTTTCTTCAACTTGAATTGGGCTAAAAATCCATCACTGAAAATAAAAATTCTCTGAGTAGTGTGGAAATACTGTTCCTTACAATGCCTGGGTTGTCCACTGAGCATTTCCGCGAGCTCTACCTGAAGTTCTCTGGGCATGGGATTTTGACATGTTCCCCAAACCAAAAGGAATGAGTGGGAAACAATCAAGAAAAGAGATAGAGGTACTTGCATTTGAATAAGTTTCAAGCATGCTTGGGTACTCGTGTGATCTGAGTGACTCAGTTTTGGAATACAACTGTCGCGTGGTGCACCGCGACCTCCAGGCACCCCGGAGTTTCTGAAAAAAAATTTTCTGCGATTTTCACAAAACCACTTTTCTTCAACTTGAATTGGTCTAAAAATTCATCACTGAAAATAAAAATTCTTTGAGTAGTGTGGAAATGCTGATCCTTACCCTACCTGGGGTGTCCACTGAGCATTTCCGCGAACTCTACCTGAAGTTCTCTTGGCATGGGATTTTGACATGTTCCCCAAACCAAAAGGAATGCGTGGGAAACAATCAAGACAACAGATAGAAGCACTTGCATTTGAATGAGTTTCAAGCATGCTTGGGTACTCTTGTGATCTGAGTGACTCAGTTTTGGAATACAACTGTCGCGTGGTGCACCGCGACCTCCAGGCACCCCGGAGTTTCTGAAAAAAAATTTTGTGCGATTTTCACGAAACCACTTTTCTTCAACTTGAATTGAGCTAAAAATCCATCCCTGAAAATAAAAATTCTCTGAGTAGTGTGTAAATGCTGATCCTTACCCTGCCTGGGTTGTCCACTGAGCATTTCCCCGAACTCTACCTGAAGTTCTCTGGGCATGGGATTTTCACATGTTCCCCAAACCAAAAGGAATGAGTGGGAAACAATCAAGAAAAGAGATAGAGGCACTTGCATTTGAATGAGTTTCAAGCATACTTGGGTACTCGTGTGATCTGACTGACTCAGTTTTAAAATACAACTGTCGCATGGTGCATCGCGACCTCAAGGCACCCCGGAGTTTCTGAAAAAAAATTTTCTGCAATTTTCACGAAACCACTTTTCATCAACTTGAATTTGGCTAAAAATCCATCACTGAAAATATATATTCTCTGAGTAGTGTGGAAATGCTGATCCTTACCCTACCTGGGGTGTCCACTGAGCATTTCCGCGAACTCTACCTGAAGTTCTCTGGGCATGGGATTTTGACATGTTCCCCAAACCAAAAGGAATGAGTGGGAAACAATCAAGAAAAGAGATAGAGGCACTTGCATTTGAATGAGTTTCAAGCATGCTTGGGTACTCGTGTGATCTGAGTGACTCAGTTTTGGAATACAACTGTCGCGTGGTGCACCGCGACCTCCAGGCACCCCGGAGTTTCTGAAAAAAAATTTTCTGCGATTTTCACGAAACCACTTTTCTTCAACTTGAATTGGGCTAAAAATCCATCACTGAAAATAAAAATTCTCTGAGTAGTGTGTAAATGCTGATCCTTACCCTGCCTGGGTTGTCCACTAAGCATTTCCCCGAACTCTACCTGAAGTTCTCTGGGCATGGGATTTTGACATGTTCCCCAAACCAAAAGGAATGAGTGGGAAACAATCAAGAAAAGAGATAGAGTCACTTGCATTTGAATGAGTTTCAAGCATGCTTGGGTACTCGTGTGATCTGAGTGACTCAGTTTTTGAATACAACTGTCGCGTGGTGCACCGCGACCTCCAGGAACCCCGGAGTTTCTGAAAAAAAATTTTCTGTGATTTTCACGAAACCACTTTTCTTCAACTTGAATTGGGCTAAAAATCCATCCCTGAAAATAAAAATTCTCTGAGTAGTTTGTAAATGCTGATCCTTACCCTACCTGGGTTGTCCACTGAGCATTTCCCCGAACTCTACTTGAAGTTCTCTGGGCATGGGATTTTTACATGTTACCCAAACCAAAAGAAATGAGTGGGAAACAATCAAGACAACAGATAGAAGCACTTGCATTTGAATGAGTTTCAAGCATGCTTGGGTACTCGTGTAATCTGAGTGACTCAGTTTTCGAATACAACTGTCGCGTGGTGCACCGCGACCTCCAGGCACCCCGGAGTTTCTGAAAAAAAATTTTCTGCGATTTTCACGAAACCACTTTTCTTCAACTTGAATTGGGCTAAAAATCCATCACTGAAAATAAAAATTCTCTGAGTAGTGTGGAAATACTGTTCCTTACAATGCCTGGGTTGTCCACTGAGCATTTCCGCGAGCTCTACCTGAAGTTCTCTGGGCATGGGATTTTGACATGTTCCCCAAACCAAAAGGAATGAGTGGGAAACAATCAAGAAAAGAGATAGAGGCACTTGCATTTGAATGAGTTTCAAGCATGCTTGGGTACTCGTGTGATCTGAGTGACTCAGTTTTGGAATACAACTGTCGCGTGGTGCACCGCGACCTCCAGGCACCCCGGAGTTTCTGAAAAAAAATTTCCTGCGATTTTCACGAAACCACTTTTCTTCAACTTGAATTGGTCTAAAAATCCATCACTGAAAATAAAAATTCTCTGAGTAGTGTGTAAATGCTGATTCTTACCCTGCCTGGGTTGTCCACTGAGCATTTCCGCGAGCTCTACCTGAAGTTCTCTGGGCATGGGATTTTGACATGTTCCCCAAACCAAAAGGAATGAGTGGGAAACAATCAAGACAACAGATAGAAGCACTTGCATTTGAATGAGTTTCAAGCATGCTTGGGTACTCATGTGATCTGAGTGACTCAGTTTTCGAATACAACTGTCGCGTGGTGCACCGCGACCTCCAGGCACCCCGGAGTTTCTAAAAAAAAATTTTCTGCGATTTTCACGAAACCACTTTTCTTCAACTTGAATTGGGCTAAAAATCCATCACTGAAAATAAAAATTCTCTGAGTAGTGTGGAAATACTGTTTCTTACAATTCCTGGGTTGTCCACTGAGCATTTCCGAGAGCTCTACCTGAAGTTCCTGGGCATGGGATTTTGACATGTTCCCCAAACCAAAAGGAATGAGTGGGAAACAATCAAAAAAAGAGATAGAGGCGCTTGCATTTGAATTAGTTTCAAGCATGCTTGGGTACTCGTGTGATCTGAGTGACTCAGTTTTGGAATACAAATGTCGCGTGGTGCACCGCGACCTCCAGGCACCCCGGAGTTTCTGAAAAAAAATTTTCTGTGATTTTCACGAAACCACTTTTCTTCAACTTGAATTGGCCTAAAACTCCATCACTGAAAATAAAAATTCTCTGAGTAGTGTGTAAATGCTGATTCTTACCCTACCTGGGGTGTCCACTGAGCATTTCCGCGAGCTCTACCTGAAGTTCTCTGGGCATGGGATTTTGACATGTTCCCCAAACCAAAAGGAATAAGTGGGAAACAATCAAGACAACAGATAGAAGCACTTGCATTTGAATGAGTTTCAAGCATGCTTGGGTAATCGTGTAATCTGAGTGATTCAGTTTTCGAATACAACTGTCGCGTGGTGCACCGCGACCTCCAGGCACCCCGGAGTTTCTGAAAAAAAATTTTCTGCGATTTTCACAAAACCACTTTTCTTCAACTTGAATTGGTCTAAAAATTCATCACTGAAAATAAAAATTCTTTGAGTAGTGTGGAAATACTGATCCTTACCCTGCCTGGGTTGTCCACTGAGCATTTCCGCAAGCTCTACCTGAAGTTCTCTGGGCATGGGATTTTGACATGTTCCCCAAACCAAAAGGAATGAGTGGGAAACAATCAAGAAAAGAGATAGAGGCACTTGCATTTGAATGAGTTTCAAGCATGCTTGGGTACTCGTGTGATCTGAGTAACTCAGTTTTGGAATACAACTGTCGCGTGGTGCATCGCGACCTCAAGGCACCCCGGAGTTTCTGAAAAAAAATTTTCTCCGATTTTCACGAAACCACTTTTCTTCAACTTGAATTGGACTAAAAATCCATCCCTGAAAAGAAATATTCTCTGAGTAGTGTGGAAATGCTGATCCTTACCCTACCTGGGGTGTCCACTGAGCATTTCCGCGAGCTCTACCTGAAGTTCTCTGGGCATGGGATTTTGACATGTTCCCCAAACCAAAAGGAATAAGTGGGAAACAATCAAGACAACAGATAGAAGCACTTGCATTTGAATGAGTTTCAAGCATGCTTGGGTAATCGTGTAATCTGAGTGATTCAGTTTTCGAATACAACTGTCGCGTGGTGCACCGCGACCTCCAGGCACCCCGGAGTTTCTGAAAAAAAATTTTCTGCGATTTTCACAAAACCACTTTTCTTCAACTTGAATTGGTCTAAAAATTCATCACTGAAAATAAAAATTCTTTGAGTAGTGTGGAAATACTGATCCTTACCCTGCCTGGGTTGTCCACTGAGCATTTCCGCAAGCTCTACCTGAAGTTCTCTGGGCATGGGATTTTGACATGTTCCCCAAACCAAAAGGAATGAGTGGGAAACAATCAAGAAAAGAGATAGAGGCACTTGCATTTGAATGAGTTTCAAGCATGCTTGGGTACTCGTGTGATCTGAGTAACTCAGTTTTGGAATACAACTGTCGCGTGGTGCATCGCGACCTCAAGGCACCCCGGAGTTTCTGAAAAAAAATTTTCTCCGATTTTCACGAAACCACTTTTCTTCAACTTGAATTGGACTAAAAATCCATCCCTGAAAAGAAATATTCTCTGAGTAGTGTGGAAATGCTGATCCTTACCCTACCTGGGGTGTCCACTGAGCATTTCCGCGAACTCTACCTGAAGTTCTCTGGGCATGGGATTTTGACATGTTCCCCAAACCAAAAGGAATGAGTGGGAAACAATCAAGACAACAGATAGAAGCACATGCATTTGAATGAGTTTTAAGCATGCTTGGGTACTCGTGTGATCTGAGTGACTCAGTTTTGGAATACAACTGTCGCGTGGTGCACCGCGACCTCCAGGTACCCCGGAGTTTCTGAAAAAAAATTTTCTGCGATTTTCACAAAACCACTTTTCTTCAACTTGAATTGGGCTAAAAATCCATCACTGAAAATAAAAATTCTATGAGTAGTGTGGAAATACTGATCCTTACCCTGCCTGGGTT
This sequence comes from Atractosteus spatula, assembly GCF_055471065.1. NCBI lineage: Eukaryota > Metazoa > Chordata > Actinopteri > Semionotiformes > Lepisosteidae > Atractosteus > Atractosteus spatula. The sequence goes on from NC_142707.1 coordinate 78,183,254, forward strand.
GTCCACTGAGCAATTCCGCGAGCTCTACCTGAAGTTCTCTGGGCATGGGATTTTGACATGTTCCCCAAACCAAAAGGAATGAGTGGGAAACAATCAAGACAACAGATAGAAGCACCTGCATTTGAATGAGTATCAAGCATGCTTGGGTACTCGTGTGATCTGAGTGACTCAGTTTTCGAATACAACTGTCACGTGGTGCACCGCGACCTCCAGGCACCCCGGAGTTTCTGAAAAAAAATTTTCTGCGATATTCACGAAACCACTTTTCTTCAACTTGAATTGGGCTAAAAATCCATCACTGAAAATAAAAATTCTCTGAGTAGTGTGGAAATACTGATCCTTACCCTGCCTGGGTTGTCCACTGAGCATTTCCGCGAGCTCTACCTGAAGTTCTCTGGGCATGGGATTTTGACATGTTCCCCAAACCAAAAGGAATGAGTGGGAAACAATCAAGACAACAGATAGAAGCACTTGCATTTGAATGAGTTTCAAGCATGCTTGGGTACTCGTGTGATCTGAGTGACTCAGTTTTGGAATACAACTCTCGCGCGGTGCACCGCGACCTCCAGGCACCCCGGAGTTTCTGAAAACAAATTTTCTGCGATTTTCACGAAACCACTTTTCTTCAACTTGAATTGGGCTAAAAATCCATCACTGAAAATAAAAATTCTCTGAGTAGTGTGTAAATGCTGATTCTTACCCTACCTGGGGTGTCCACTGAGCATTTCCGCGAACTCTACTTGAAGTTCTCTGGGCATGGGATTTTGACATGTTACCCAAACCAAAAGGAATGATTGGGAAACAATCAAGACAACAGATAGAAGCACTTGCATTTGAATGAGTTTCAAGCATGCTCGGGTACTCGTGTGATCTGAGTGACTCAGTTTTCGAATACAACTGTCGCGTGGTGCACCGCGACCTCCAGGCACCCCGGAGTTTCTGAAAAAAAATTTCCTGCGATTTTCACGAAACCACTTTTCTTCAACTTGAATTGGTCTAAAAATCCATCACTGAAAATAAAAATTCTCTGAGTAGTGTGTAAATGCTGATTCTTACCCTGCCTGGGTTGTCCACTGAGCATTTCCGCGAGCTCTACCTGAAGTTCTCTGGGCATGGGATTTTGACATGTTCCCCAAACCAAAAGGAATGAGTGGGAAACAATCAAGACAACAGATAGAAGCACTTGCATTTGAATGAGTTTCAAGCATGCTTGGGTACTCATGTGATCTGAGTGACTCAGTTTTCGAATACAACTGTCGCGTGGTGCACCGCGACCTCCAGGCACCCCGGAGTTTCTAAAAAAAAATTTTCTGCGATTTTCACGAAACCACTTTTCTTCAACTTGAATTGGGCTAAAAATCCATCACTGAAAATAAAGATTCTCTGAGTCGTGTGGAAATACTGTTTCTTACAATTCCTGGGTTGTCCACTGAGCATTTCCGAGAGCTCTACCTGAAGTTCCTGGGCATGGGATTTTGACATGTTCCCCAAACCAAAAGGAATGAGTGGGAAACAATCAAGAAAAGAGATAGAGGCGCTTGCATTTGAATTAGTTTCAAGCATGCTTGGGTACTCGTGTGATCTGAGTGACTCAGTTTTGGAATACAAATGTCGCGTGGTGCACCGCGACCTCCAGGCACCCCGGAGTTTCTGAAAAAAAATTTTCTGTGATTTTCACGAAACCACTTTTCTTCAACTTGAATTGGTCTAAAACTCCATCACTGAAAATAAAAATTCTCTGAGTAGTGTGTAAATGCTGATTCTTACCCTACCTGGGGTGTCCACTGAGCATTTCCGCGAGCTCTACCTGAAGTTCTCTGGGCATGGGATTTTGACATGTTCCCCAAACCAAAAGGAATAAGTGGGAAACAATCAAGACAACAGATAGAAGCACTTGCATTTGAATGAGTTTCAAGCATGCTTGGGTAATCGTGTAATCTGAGTGATTCAGTTTTCGAATACAACTGTCGCGTGGTGCACCGCGACCTCCAGGCACCCCGGAGTTTCTGAAAAAAAATTTTCTGCGATTTTCACAAAACCACTTTTCTTCAACTTGAATTGGTCTAAAAATTCATCACTGAAAATAAAAATTCTTTGAGTAGTGTGGAAATACTGATCCTTACCCTGCCTGGGTTGTCCACTGAGCATTTCCGCAAGCTCTACCTGAAGTTCTCTGGGCATGGGATTTTGACATGTTCCCCAAACCAAAAGGAATGAGTGGGAAACAATCAAGAAAAGAGATAGAGGCACTTGCATTTGAATGAGTTTCAAGCATGCTTAGGTACTCGTGTGATCTGAGTAACTCAGTTTTGGAATACAACTGTCGCGTGGTGCATCGCGACCTCAAGGCACCCCGGAGTTTCTGAAAAAAAATTTTCTCCGATTTTCACGAAACCACTTTTCTTCAACTTGAATTGGACTAAAAATCCATCCCTGAAAATAAATATTCTCTGAGTAGTGTGGAAATGCTGATCCTTACCCTACCTGGGGTGTCCACTGAGCATTTCAGCGAACTCTACCTGAAGTTCTCTGGGCATGGGATTTTGACATGTTCCCCAAACCAAAAGGAATGAGTGGGAAACAATCAAGACAACAGATAGAAGCACATGCATTTGAATGAGTATCAAGCATGCTTGGGTACTCGTGTGATCTGAGTGACTCAGTTTTCGAATACAACTGTCACGTGGTGCACCGCGACCTCCAGGCACCCCGGAGTTTCTGAAAAAAAATTTTCTGCGATATTCACGAAACCACTTTTCTTCAACTTGAATTGGGCTAAAAATCCATCACTGAAAATAAAAATTCTCTGAGTAGTGTGGAAATACTGATCCTTACCCTGCCTGGGTTGTCCACTGAGCATTTCCGCGAGCTCTACCTGAAGTTCTCTGGGCATGGGATTTTGACATGTTCCCCAAACCAAAAGGAATGAGTGGGAAACAATCAAGAAAAGAGATAGAGGCACTTGCATTTGAATGAGTTTCAAGCATGCTTGGGTACTCGTGTGATCTGAGTGACTCAGTTTTGGAATACAAATGTCGCGTGGTGCATCGCGAATACATGGCACCCCGGAGTTTCTGAAAAAAAAATTTCTGCAATTTTCTCGAACCCACTTTTCATCAACTTGAATTGGGCTAAAAATCCATCCCTGAAAATAAATATTCTCTGAGTAGTGTGGAAATGCTGATCCTTACCCTACCTGGGGTGTCCACTGAGCATTTCCGCGAACTCTACTTGAAGTTCTCTGGGCATGGGATTTTGACATGTTACCCAAACCAAAAGGAATGAGTGGGAAACAATCAAGAAAAGAGATAGAGGCACTTGCATTTGAATGAGTTTCAAGCATGCTTGGGTACTCGTGTGATCTGAGTGACTCAGTTTTGGAATACAACTGTCGCGTGGTGCACCGCGACCTCCAGGCACCCCGGAGTTTCTGAAAAAAAATTTTCTGCGATTTTCACGAAACCACTTTTCTTTAACTTGAATTGGGCTAAAAATCCATCCCTGAAAATAAATATTCTCTGAGTAGTGTGGAAATGCTGATCCTTACCCTACCTGGGGTGTCCAATGAGCATTTCCGCGAACTCTACTTGATGTTCTCTGGGCATGGGATTTTGACATGTTCCCCAAACCAAAAGGAATGAGTGGGAAACAATCAAGACAACAGATAGAAGCACTTGCATTTGAATGAGTTTCAAGCATGCTTGGGTACTCGTGTGATCTGAGTGACTCAGTTTTGGAATACAACTGTCGCTTGTTGCACCGCGACCTCCAGGCACCCCGGAGTTTGTGAAAAAAAATTTTCTGCAATTTTCACGAAACCACTTTTCATCAAGTTGAATTGGGCTAAAAATCCATCCCAGTTAATAAATATTCTATGAGTAGTGTGGAAATGCTGATCCTTACCCTACCTGGGGTGTCCACTGAGTATTTCCGCGAACTCTACTTGAAGTTCTCTGGGCATGGGATTTTGACATGTTACCCAAACCAAAAGGAATGAGTGGCAAACAATCAAGACAACAGATAGAAGCACCTGCATTTGAATGAGTTTCAAGTATGCTTGGGTACTCGTATGATCTGAATGACTCAGTTTTCGCATACAACTGTCGCGTGGTGCACCGCGACCTCCAGGCACTCCGGAGTTTCTGAAAAAAAATTTTCTGCGATTTTCACGAAACCACTTTTCTTCAACTTGAATTGGGCTAAAAATCCATCCCTGAAAATAAAAATTCTCTGAGTAGTGTGTAAATGCTGATCCTTACCCTGCCTGGGTTGTCCACTGAGCATTTCCGCGAACTCTACTTGATGTTCTCTGGGCATGGGATTTTGACATGTTCCCCAAACCAAAAGGAATGAGTGGGAAACAATCAAGACAACAGATAGAAGCACTTGCATTTGAATGAGTTTCAAGCATGCTTGGGTACTCGTGTGATCTGAGTGACTCAGTTTTCGAATACAACTGTCGCGTGGTGCACCGCGACCTCCAGGCACCCCGGAGTTTCTGAAAAAAAAATTTCTGCGATTTTCACGAAACCACTTTTCTTCAACTTGAATTGGGCTAAAAATCCATCCCTGAAAATAAAAATTCTCTGAGTAGTGTGTAAATGCTGATCCTTACCCTGCCTGGGTTGTCCACTGAGCATTTCCCCGAACTCTACCTGAAGTTCTCTGGGCATGGGATTTTGACATGTTCCCCAAACCAAAAGGAATGAGTGGGAAACAATCAAGAAAAGAGATAGAGACACTTGCATTTGAATAAGTTTCAAGCATGCTTGGGTACTCGTGTAATCTGAGTGACTCAGTTTTGGAATACAACTGTAGCTTGTTGCACCGCGACCTCCAGGCACCCCGGAGTTTCTGAAAAAAAATTTTCTGCAATTTTCACGAAACCACTTTTCATCAACTTGAATTGGGCTAAAAATCCATCTCAGAAAAAAAATATTCTATGAGTAGTGTGGAAATGCTGATCCTTACCCTACCTGGGGTGTCCACTGAGTATTTCCGCGAACTCTACTTGAAGTTCTCTGGGCATGGGATTTTGACATGTTACCCAAACCAAAAGGAATGAGTGGGAAACAATCAAGACAACAGATAGAAGCACTTGCATTTGAATGAGTTTCAAGCATGCTTGGGTACTCGTATGATCTGAATGACTCAGTTTTCGCATACAACTGTCGCGTGGTGCACCGCGACCTCCAGGCACTCCGGAGTTTCTGAAAAAAAATTTTCTGCGATTTTCACGAAACCACTTTTCTTCAACTTGAATTGGGCTAAAAATCCATCCCTGAAAATAAAAATTCTCTGAGTAGTGTGTAAATGCTGATCCTTACCCTGCCTGGGTTGTCCACTGAGCATTTCCGCGAACTCTACTTGATGTTCTCTGGGCATGGGATTTTGACATGTTCCCCAAACCAAAAGGAATGAGTGGGAAACAATCAAGACAACAGATAGAAGCACTTGCATTTGAATGAGTTTCAAGCATGCTTGGGTACTCGTGTGATCTGAGTGACTCAGTTTTCAAATACAACTGTCGCGTGGTGCACCGCGACCTCCAGGCACCCCGGAGTTTCTGAAAAAAAATTTTCTGCGATTTTCACGAAACCACTTTTCTTTAACTTGAATTGGGCTAAAAATCCATCCCTGAAAATAAATATTCTCTGAGTAGTGTGGAAATGCTGATCCTTACCCTACCTGGGGTGTCCAATGAGCATTTCCACGAACTCTACTTGATGTTCTCTGGGCATGGGATTTTGACATGTTCCCCAAACCAAAAGGAATGAGTGGGAAACAATCAAGACAACAGATAGAAGCACTTGCATTTGAATGAGTTTCAAGCATGCATGGGTACTCGTATGATCTGAATGACTCAGTTTTCGCATACAACTGTCGCGTGGTGCACCGCGACCTCCAGGCACCCCGGAGTTTCTGAAAAAAAGTTTTCTGCGATTTTCACGAAACCACTTTTCTTCAACTTGAATTGGGCTAAAAATCCATCCCTGAAAATAAAAATTCTCTGAGTAGTGTGTAAATGCTGATCCTTACCCTGCCTGGGTTGTCCACTGAGCATTTCCGCGAGCTCTACCTGAAGTTCTCAGGGCATGGGATATTGACATGTTCCCCAAACCAAAAGGAATGAGTGGGAAACAATCAAGAAAAGAGATAGAGGCACTTGCATTTGAATGAGTTTCAAGCATGCTTGGGTACTCGTGTGATCTGAGTGACTCAGTTTTGGAATACAACTGTCGCGTGGTGCACCGCGACCTCCAGGCACCCCGGAGTTTCTGAAAAAAAATTTTCTGCGATTTTCACAAAACCACTTTTCTTCAACTTGAATTGGGCTAAAAATCCATCACTGAAAATAAAAATTCTATGAGTAGTGTGGAAATACTGATCCTTACCCTGCCTGGGTTGTCCACTGAGCAATTTCGCGAGCTCTACCTGAAGTTCTCTGGGCATGGGATTTTGACATGTTCCCCAAACCAAAAGGAATGAGTGGGAAACAATCAAGACAACAGATAGAAGCACTTGCATTTGAATGAGTTTCAAGCATGCTTGGGTACTCGTGTGATCTGAGTGACTCAGTTTTCGAATACAACTGTCACGTGGTGCACCGCGACCTCCAGGCACCCCGGAGTTTCTGAAAAAAAATTTTCTGCGATATTCACGAAACCACTTTTCTTCAACTTGAATTGGGCTAAAAATCCATCACTGAAAATAAAAATTCTCTGAGTAGTGTGGAAATACTGATCCTTACCCTGCCTGGGTTGTCCACTGAGCATTTCCGCGAGCTCTACCTGAAGTTCTCTGGGCATGGGATTTTGACATGTTCCCCAAACCAAAAGGAATGAGTGGGAAACAATCAAGACAACAGATAGAAGCACTTGCATTTGAATGAGTTTCAAGCATGCTTGGGTACTCGTGTGATCTGAGTGACTCAGTTTTGGAATACAACTCTCGCGCGGTGCACCGCGACCTCCAGGCACCCCGGAGTTTCTGAAAACAAATTTTCTGCGATTTTCACGAAACCACTTTTCTTCAACTTGAATTGGGCTAAAAATCCATCACTGAAAATAAAAATTCTCTGAGTAGTGTGTAAATGCTGATCCTTACCCTGCCTGGGTTGTCCACTGAGCATTTCCCCGAACTCCACCTGAAGTTCTCTGGGCATGGGATTTTGACATGTTCCCCAAACCAAAAGGAATGAGTGGGAAACAATCAAGATAACAGATAGAAGCACTTGCATTTGAATGAGTTTCAAGCATACTTGGGTACTCGTGTGATCTGAGTGACTCAGTTTTCGAATACAACTGTCGCGTGGTGCACCGCGACCTCCAGTCACCCCGGAGTTTCTGAAAAAAAATTTTCTGCGATTTTCACGAAACCACTTTTCTTCAACTTGAATTGGGCTAAAAATCCATCACTGAAAATAAAAATTCTCTGAGTAGTGTGGAAATACTGATCCTTACCCTGCCTGGGTTGTCCACTGAGCATTTCCGCGAGCTCTACCTGAAGTTCTCTGGGCATGGGATTTTGACATGTTCCCCAAACCAAAAGGAATGAGTGGGAAACAATCAAGAAAAGAGATAGAGGCACTTGCATTTGAATGAGTTTCAAGCATGCTTGGGTACTCGTGTGATCTGAGTGACTCAGTTTTGGAATACAAATGTCGCGTGGTGCATCGCGAATACATGGCACCCCGGAGTTTCTGAAAAAAAAATTTCTGCAATTTTCACGAACCCACTTTTCATCAACTTGAATTGGGCTAAAAATCCATCCCTGAAAATAAATATTCTCTGAGTAGTGTGGAAATGCTGATCCTTACCCTACCTGGGGTGTCCACTGAGCATTTCCGCGAACTCTACTTGAAGTTCTCTGGGCATGGGATTTTGACTTGTTACCCAAACCAAAAGGAATGAGTGGGAAACAATCAAGAAAAGAGATAGAGGCACTTGCATTTGAATGAGTTTCAAGCATGCTTGGGTACTCGTGTGATCTGAGTGACTCAGTTTTGTAATACAACTGTCGCGTGGTGCACCGCGACCTCCAGGCACCCCGGAGTTTCTGAAAAAAAAATTTCTGCGATTTTCACGAAACCACTTTTCTTTAACTTGAATTGGGCTAAAAATCCATCCCTGAAAATAAATATTCTCTGAGTAGTGTGGAAATGCTGATCCTTACCCTACCTGGGGTGTCCAATGAGCATTTCCGCGAACTCTACTTGATGTTCTCTGGGCATGGGATTTTGACATGTTCCCCAAACCAAAAGGAATGAGTGGGAAACAATCAAGACAACAGATAGAAGCACTTGCATTTGAATGAGTTTCAAGCATGCTTGGGTACTCGTGTGATATGAGTGACTCAGTTTTGGAATACAACTGTCGCTTGTTGCACCGCGACCTCCAGGCACCCCGGAGTTTGTGAAAAAAAATTTTCTGCAATTTTCACGAAACCACTTTTCATCAAGTTGAATTGGGCTAAAAATCCATCCCAGTTAATAAATATTCTATGAGTAGTGTGGAAGTGCTGATCCTTACCCTACCTGGGGTGTCCACTGAGTATTTCCGCGAACTCTACTTGAAGTTCTCTGGGCATGGGATTTTGACATGTTACCCAAACCAAAAGGAATGAGTGGGAAACAATCAAGACAACAGATAGAAGCACTTGCATTTGAATGAGTTTCAAGCATGCTTGGGTACTCGTATGATCTGAATGACTCAGTTTTCGCATACAACTGTCGCGTGGTGCACCGCGACCTCCAGGCACTCCGGAGTTTCTGAAAAAAAATTTTCTGCGATTTTCACGAAACCACTTTTCTTCAACTTGAATTGGGCTAAAAATCCATCCCTGAAAATAAAAATTCTCTGAGTAGTGTGTAAATGCTGATCCTTACCCTGCCTGGGTTGTCCACTGAGCATTTCCGCGAACTCTACTTGATGTTCTCTGGGCATGGGATTTTGACATGTTCCCCAAACCAAAAGGAATGAGTGGGAAACAATCAAGACAACAGATAGAAGCACTTGCATTTGAATGAGTTTCAAGCATGCTTGGGTACTCGTGTGATCTGAGTGACTCAGTTTTCAAATACAACTGTCGCGTGGTGCACCGCGACCTCCAGGCACCCCGGAGTTTCTGAAAAAAAATTTTCTGCGATTTTCACGAAACCACTTTTCTTCAACTTGAATTGGGCTAAAAATCCATCACTGAAAATAAAAATTCTCTGAGTAGTGTGGAAATGCTGATCCTTACCCTACCTGGGGTGTCCACTGAGCATTTCCGCGAACTCTATTTGAAGTTCTCTGGGCATGGGATTTTGACATATTACCCAAACCAAAAGGAATGAGTGGGAAACAATCAAGAAAAGAGATAGAGGCACTTGCATTTGAATGATTTTCAAGCATGCTTGGGTACTCGTGTGATCTGAGTGACTCAGTTTTGGAATACAACTGTCGCGTGGTGCACCGCGACCTCCAGGCACCCCGGAGTTTCTGAAAAAAAATTTTCTGCGATTTTCACGAAACCACTTTTCTTCAACTTGAATTGGGCTAAAAATCCATCCCTGAAAATAAAAATTCTCTGAGTAGTGTGGAAATACTGATCCTTACCCTACCTGGGGTGTCCACTGAGCATTTCCGCGAACTCTACTTGAAGTTCTCTGGGCATGGGATTTTGACATGTTACCCAAACCAAAAGGAATGATTGGGAAACAATCAAGACAACAGATAGTAGCACTTGCATTTGAATGAGTTTCAAGCATGCTTGGGTACTCGTGTGATCTGAGTGACTCAGTTTTGGAATACAACTGTCGCGTGGTGCACCGCGACCTCCAGGCACCCCGGAGTTTCTGAAAAAAAATTTTCTGCGATTTTCACGAAACCACTTTTCTTTAACTTGAATTGGGCTAAAAATCCATCCCTGAAAATAAATATTCTCTGAGTAGTGTGGAAATGCTGATCCTTACCCTACCTGGGGTGTCCAATGAGCATTTCCGCGAACTGTACTTGATGTTCTCTGGGCATGGGATTTTGACATGTTCCCCAAACCAAAAGGAATGAGTGGGAAACAATCAAGACAACAGATAGAAGCACTTGCATTTGAATGAGTTTCAAGCATGCATGGGTACTCGTGTGATCTGAGTGACTCAGTTATCAAATACAACTGTCGCGTGGTGCACCGCAACCTCCAGGTACCCCGGAGTTTCTGAAAAAAAATTTTCTGCGATTTTCACGAAACCACTTTTCTTCAACTTGAATTGGGCTAAAAATCCATCCCTGAAAATAAAAATTCTCTGAGTTGTGTGTAAATGCTGATCCTTACCCTGCCTGGGTTGTCCACTGAGCATTTCCCCGAACTCTACCTGAAGTTCTCTGGGCATGGGATTTTGACATGTTCCCCAAACCAAAAGGAATGAGTGGGAAACAATCAAGAAAAGAGATAGAGGCACTTGCATTTGAATGAGTTTCAAGCATGCTTGGGTACTCGTGTGATCTGAGTGACTCAGTTTTGGAATACAACTGTCGCGTGGTGCATCACGACCTCAAGGCACCCCGGAGTTTCTCAAAAAAAATTTTCTGCGATTTTCACGAAACCACTTTTCATCAACTTGAATTGGGCTAAAAATCCATCACTGAAAATAAAAATTCTCTGAGTAGTGTGGAAATACTGATCCTTACCCTGCCTGGGTTGTCCACTGAGCATTTCCGCGAGCTCTACCTGAAGTTCTCTGGGCATGGGATTTTGACATGATCCCCAAACCAAAAGGAATGAGTGGGAAACAATCAAGACAACAGATAGAAGCACTTGCATTTGAATGAGTTTCAAGAATGCTTGGGTACTCGTGTGATCTGAGTGACTCAGTTTTCAAATACAACTGTCGCGTGATGCACCGCGAACTCCAGGCACCCCGGAGTTTCTGAAAAAAAATTTTCTGCGATTTTCACGAAACCACTTTTCTTCAACTTGAATTGGGCTAAAAATCCATCACTGAAAATAAAAATTCTCTGAGTAGTGTGGAAATAGTGATCCTTACCCTGCCTGGGTTGTCCACTGAGCATTTCCGCGAGCTCTACCTGAAGTTCTCTGGGCATGGGATTTTGACATGTTACCCAAACCAAAAGGAATGAGTGGGAAACAATCAAGACAACAGATAGAAGCACTTGCATTTGAATGAGTTTCAAGCATGCTTGGGTACTCGTGTGATCTGAGTGACTCAGTTTTCGAATACAACTGTCGCGTGGTGCATCGCGACCTCCAGGCACCCCGGAGTTTCTGAAAAAAAATGTTCTGCGATTTTCACGAAACCACTTTTCTTCAACTTGAATTGGGCTAAAAATCCATCCCTGAAAATAAAAATTCTCTGAGTAGTGTGTAAATGCTGATCCTTACCCTGCCTGGGTTGTCCACTGAGCATTTCCGCGAACTCTACTTGATGTTCTCTGGGCATGGGATTTTGACATGTTCCCCAAACCAAAAGGAATGAGTGGGAAACAATCAAGACAACAGATAGAAGCACTTGCATTTGAATGAGTTTCAAGCATGCTTGGGTACTCGTGTGATCTGAGTGACTCAGTTTTCAAATACAACTGTCGCGTGGTGCACCGCGACCTCCAGGCACCCCGGAGTTTCTGAAAAAAAATGTTCTGCGATTTTCACGAAACCACTTTTCTTCAACTTGAATTGGGCTAAAAATCCATCCCTGAAAATAAAAATTCTCTGAGTAGTGTGGAAATACTGATCCTTACCCTACCTGGGGTGTCCACTGAGCATTTCCGCGAACTCTACTTGAAGTTCTCTGGGCATGGGATTTTGACATGTTACCCAAACCAAAAGGAATGATTGGGAAACAATCAAGACAACAGATAGTAGCACTTGCATTTGAATGAGTTTCAAGCATGCTTGGGTACTCGTGTGATCTGAGTGACTCAGTTTTGGAATACAACTGTCGCGTGGTGCACCGCGACCTCCAGGCACCCCGGAGTTTCTGAAAAAAAATTTTCTGCGATTTTCACGAAACCACTTTTCTTTAACTTGAATTGGGCTAAAAATCCATCCCTGAAAATAAATATTCTCTGAGTAGTGTGGAAATGCTGATCCTTACCCTACCTGGGGTGTCCAATGAGCATTTCCGCGAACTGTACTTGATGTTCTCTGGGCATGGGATTTTGACATGTTCCCCAAACCAAAAGGAATGAGTGGGAAACAATCAAGACAACAGATAGAAGCACTTGCATTTGAATGAGTTTCAAGCATGCATGGGTACTCGTGTGATCTGAGTGACTCAGTTATCAAATACAACTGTCGCGTGGTGCATCGCGACCTCCAGGCACCCCGGAGTTTCTGAAAAAAAATGTTCTGCGATTTTCACGAAACCACTTCTCTTCAACTTGAATTGGGCTAAAAATCCATCCCTGAAAATAAAAATTCTCTGAGTAGTGTGTAAATGCTGATCCTTACCCTGCCTGGGTTGTCCACTGTGCATTTCCCCGAACTCTACCTGAAGTTCTCTGGGCATGGGATTTTGAGATGTTACCCAAACCAAAAGGAATGAGTGGGAAACAATCAAGACAACAGATAGAAGCACTTGCATTTGAATGAGTTTCAAGCATGCTTGGGTACTCGTGTGATCTGAGTGACTAAGTTTTGGAATACAACTGTCGCGTGGTGCACCGCGACCTCCAGGCACCCCGGAGTTTCTGAAAAAAAATTTTCTGCGATTTTCACGTAACCACTTTTCTTCAACTTGAATTGGGCTAAAAATCCATCACTGAAAATAAAAATTCTCTGAGTAGTGTGGAAATTCTGATCCATACCCTGCCTGGGTTGTCCACTGAGCATTTCCGCGAGCTCTACCTGAAGTTCTCTGGGCATGGGATTTTGACAAGTTCCCCAAACCAAAAGGAATGAGTGGGAAACAATCAAGAAAAGAGATAGAGGGACTTGCATTTGAATGAGTTTCAAGCATGCTTGGGTACTCGTGTGATCTTAGTGACTCAGTTTTAAAATACAACTGTCGCGTGGTGCATAGCGACCTCAAGGCACCCTGCAGTTTCTGAAAAAAAATTTTCTGCGATTTTCACGAAACCACTTTTCTTCAACTTGAATTGGGCTAAAAATCCATCCCTGAAAATAAAAATTCTCTGAGTTGTGTGTAAATGCTGATCCTTCCCCTGCCTGGGTTGTCCACTGAGCATTTCCCCGAACTCTACCTGAAGTTCTCTGGGCATGGGGTTTTGACATGTTCCCCAAACCAAAACGAATGAGTGGGAAACAATCAAGACAACAGATAGAAGCACTTGCATTTGAATGAGTTTCAAGCATGCTTGGGTACTCGTGTGATCTGAGTGACTCAGTTTTCGAATACAACTGTCGCGTGGTGCACCACGACCTCCAGGTACCCCGGAGTTTCTGAAAAAAAAATTTCTGCGATTTTCACGAAACCACTTTTCTTCAACTTGAATTGGGCTAAAAATCCATCACTGAAAATAAAAATTCTCTGAGTAGTGTGGAAATACTGATCCTTACCCTGCCTGGGTTGTCCACTGAGCATTTCCGCGATCTCTACCTGAAGTTCTCTGGGCATGGGATTTTGACATGTTCCCCAAACCAAAAGGAATGAGTGGGAAACAATCAAGACAACAGATAGGAGCACTTGCATTTGAATGAGTTTCAAGCATGCTTGGGTACTCGTGTGATCTGAGTGACTCAGTTTTGGAATACAACTTTCGCGTGGTGCATTGCGACCTCTAGGCACCCCGGAGTTTCTGAAAAAAAATTTTCTGCGATTTTCACGAAACCACTTTTCTTCAACTTGAATTGGGCTAAAAATCCATCACTGAAAATAAAAATTCTCTGAGTAGTGTGGAAATACTGATCCTTACCCTGCCTGGGTTGTCCACTGAGCATTTCCGCGAGCTCTACCTGAAGTTCTCTGGGCATGGGATTTTGAGATGTTACCCAAACCAAAAGGAATGAGTGGGAAACAATCAAGACAACAGTTAGAAGCACTTGCATTTGAATGAGTTTCAAGCATGCTTGGGTACTCGTGTGATCTGAGTGACTCAGTTTTCGAATACAACTGTAGCGTGGTGCACCACGACCTCCAGGCACCCCGGAGTTTCTGAAAAAAAATTTTCTGCGATTTTCACGAAACCACTTTTCTTCAACTTGAATTGGGCTAAAAATCCATCACTGAAAATTAAAATTCTCTGAGTAGTGTGGAAATACTGATGCTTACCCTGCCTGGTTTGTCCACTGAGCATTTCCGCGATCTCTACCTGAAGTTCTCTGGGCATGGGATTTTGACATGTTCCCCAAACCAAAAGGAATGAGTGGGAAACAATCAAGACAACAGATAGAAGCACTTGCATTTGAATGAGTTTCAAGCATGCTTGGGTACTCGTGTGATCTGAGTGACTAAGTTTTGGAATACAACTGTCGCGTGGTGCACGGCGACCTCCAGGCACCCCGGAGTTTCTGAAAAAAAATTTTCTGCGATTTTCACGTAACCACTTTTCTTCAACTTGAATTGGGCTAAAAATCCATCACTTAAAATCAAAATTCTCTGAGTAGTGTGGAAATACTGATCCATACCCTGCCTGGGTTGTCCACCGAGCATTTCCGCGAGCTCTACCTGAAGTTCTCTGGGCATGGGATTTTGACATGTTCCCCAAACCAAAAGGAATGAGTGGGAAACAATCAAGACAACAGATAGAGGCACTTGCATTTGAATGAGTTTCAAGCATGCTTGGGTACTCGTGTGATCTGAGTGACTCAGTTTTGGAATACAACTGTCGCGTGGTGCACCGCGACCTCAAGGCACCCCGGAGTTTCTGAAAAAAAATTTTGTGCGATTTTCACGAAACCACTTTTCTTCAACTTGAATTGAGCTAAAAATCCATCCCTGAAAATAAAAATTCTCTGAGTAGTGTGTAAATGCTGATCCTTACCCTGCCTGGGTTGTCCACTGAGCATTTCCCCGAACTCTACCTGAAGTTCTCTGGGCATGGGATTTTGAGATGTTACCCAAACCAAAAGGAATGAGTGGGAAACAATCAAGACAACAAATAGAAGCACTTGCATTTGAATGAGTTTCAAGCATGCTTGGGTACTCGTGTGATCTGAGTGACTAAGTTTTGGAATACAACTGTCGCGTGGTGCACCGCGACCTCCAGGCACCCTGGAGTTTCTGAAAAAAAATTTTCTGCGACTTTCACGTAACCACTTTTCTTCAACTTGAATTGGGCTAAAAATTCATCACTGAAAATAAAAATTCTCTGAGTAGTGTGGAAATACTGATCCATACCCTGCCTGGGTTGTCCACTGAGCATTTCCGCGAGCTCTACCTGAAGTTCTCTGGGCATGGGATTTTGACATATTCCCCAAACCAAAAGGAATGAGTGGGAAACAATCAAGAAAAGAGATAGAGGGACTTGCATTTGAATGAGTTTCAATCATGCTTGGGTACTCGTGTGATCTTAGTGACTCAGTTTTAAAATACAACTGTCGCGTGGTGCATAGCGACCTCAAGGCACCCTGGAGTTTCTGAAAAAAAATTTTCTGCGATTTTCACGAAACCACTTTTCTTCAACTTGAATTGGGCTAAAAATCCATCCCTGAAAATAAAAATTCTCTGAGTTGTGTGTAAATGCTGATCCTTACCCTGCCTGGGTTGTCCACTGAGCATTTCCCCGAACTCTACCTGAAGTTCTCTGGGCATGGGATTTTGACATGTTCCCCAAACCAAAAGGAATGAGTGGGAAACAATCAAGACAACAGATAGAAGCACTTGCATTTGAATGAGTTTCAAGCATGCTTGGGTACTCGTGTGATCTGAGTGACTCAGTTTTAAAATACAACTGTCGGGTGGTGCATCACGACCTCAAGGCACCCCGGAGTTTCTCAAAAAAAATTTTCTGCGATTTTCACGAAACCACTTTTCATCAACTTGAATTGGGCTAAAAATCCATCACTGAAAATAAAAATTCTCTGAGTAGTGTGGAAATACTGATCCTTACCCTGCCTGGGTTGTCCACTGAGCATTTCCGCGAGCTCTACCTGAAGTTCTCTGGGCATGGGATTTTGACATGTTCCCCAAACCAAAAGGAATGAGTGGGAAACAATCAAGACAACAGATAGAAGCACTTGCATTTGAATGAGTTTCAAGAATGCTTGGGTACTCGTGTGATCTGAATGACTCAGTTTTCAAATACAACTGTCGCGTGATGCACCGCGACCTCCAGGCACCCCG
This sequence comes from Atractosteus spatula, assembly GCF_055471065.1. Classification (NCBI taxonomy): domain Eukaryota; kingdom Metazoa; phylum Chordata; class Actinopteri; order Semionotiformes; family Lepisosteidae; genus Atractosteus; species Atractosteus spatula. The sequence goes on from NC_142707.1 coordinate 78,199,494, forward strand.
GAGTTTCTGAAAAAAAATGTTCTGCGATTTTCACGAAACCACTTTTCTTCAACTTGAATTGGGCTAAAAATCCATCCCTGAAAATAAAAATTCTCTGAGTAGTGTGTAAATGCTGATCCTTACCCTGCCTGGGTTGTCCACTGTGCATTTCCCCGAACTCTACCTGAAGTTCTCTGGGCATGGGATTTTGAGATGTTACCCAAACCAAAAGGAATGAGTGGGAAACAATCAAGACAACAGATAGAAGCACTTGCATTTGAATGAGTTTCAAGCATGCTTGGGTACTCGTGTGATCTGAGTGACTAAGTTTTGGAATACAACTGTCGCGTGGTGCACCGCGACCTCCAGGCACCCCGGAGTTTCTGAAAAAAAATTTTCTGCGATTTTCACGTAACCACTTTTCTTCAACTTGAATTGGGCTAAAAATCCATCACTGAAAATAAAAATTCTCTGAGTAGTGTGGAAATACTGATCCATACCCTGCCTGGGTTGTCCACTGAGCATTTCCGCGAGCTCTACCTGAAGTTCTCTGGGCATGGGATTTTGACATGTTCCCCAAACCAAAAGGAATGAGTGGGAAACAATCAAGAAAAGAGATAGAGGGACTTGCATTTGAATGAGTTTCAAGCATGCTTTTGTACTCGTGTGATCTTAGTGACTCAGTTTTAAAATACAACTGTCGCGTGGTGCATAGCGACCTCAAGGCACCCTGGAGTTTCTGAAAAAAAATTTTCTGCGATTTTCACGAAACCACTTTTCATCAACTTGAATTGGGCTAAAAATCCATCCCTGAAAATAAATATTCTCTTAGTAGTGTGGAAATGCTGATCCTTACCCTACCTGGGGTGTCCACTGAGCATTTCCTCGAACTCTACCTGAAGTTCTCTGGGCATGGGATTTTGACATGTTACCCAAACCAAAAGGAATGAGTGGGAAACAATCAAGACAACAGATAGAAGCACTTGCATTTGAATGAGTTTCAAGCATGCTTGGGTACTCGTGTGATCTGAGTGACTCAGTTTTCGAATACAACTGTCGCGTGGTGCATCGCGACCTCCAGGCACCCCGGAGTTTCTGAAAAAAAAATTTCTGCGATTTTCACGAAACCACTTTTCTTCAACTTGAATTGGGCTAAAAATCCATCCCTGAAAATAAAAATTCTCTGAGTAGTGTGTAAATGCTGATCTTTACCCTGCCTGGGTTGTCCACTGAGCATTTCCCCGAGCTCTATCTGAAGTTCTCTGGGCATGGGATTTTGACATGTTCCCCAAACCAAAAGGAATGAGTGGGAAACAATCAAGAAAAGAGATAGAGGGACTTGCATTTGAATGAGTTTCAAGCATGCTTGGGTACTCGTGTGATCTTAGTGACTCAGTTTTAAAATACAACTGTCGCGTGGTGCATAGCGACCTCAAGGCACCCTGGAGTTTCTGAAAAAAAATTTTCTGCGATTTTCACGAAACCACTTTTCTTCAACTTGAATAGGGCTAAAAATCCATCCCTGAAAATAAAAATTCTCTGAGTTGTGTGTAAATGCTGATCCTTACCCTGCCTGGGTTGTCCACTGAGCATTTCCCCGAACTCTACCTGAAGTTCTCTGGGCATGGGATTTTGACATGTTCCCCAAACCAAAAGGAATGAGTGGGAAACAATCAAGACAACAGATAGAAGCACTTGCATTTGAATGAGTTTCAAGCATGCTTGGGTACTCGTGTGATCTGAGTGACTCAGTTTTCGAATACAACTGTCGCGTGGTGCACCGCGACCTCCAGGTACCCCGGAGTTTCTGAAAAAAAATTTTCTGCGATTTTCACGAAACCACTTTTCTTCAACTTGAATTGGGCTAAAAATCCATCCCTGAAAATAAAAATTCTCTGAGTTGTGTGTAAATGCTGATCCTTACCCTGCCTGGGTTGTCCACTGAGCATTTCCGCGAGCTCTACCTGAAGTTCTCTGGGCATGGGATTTTGACATGTTACCCAAACCAAAAGGAATGAGTGGGAAACAATCAAGACAACAGATAGAAGCACTTGCATTTGAATGAGTTTCAAGCATGCTTGGGTACTCGTGTGATCTGAGTGACTCAGTTTTCGAATACAACTGTCGCGTGGTGCATCGCGACCTCCAGGCACCCCGGAGTTTCTGAAAAAAAATGTTCTGCGATTTTCACGAAACCACTTTTCTTCAACTTGAATTGGGCTAAAAATCCATCACTGAAAATAAAAATTCTCTGAGTAGTGTGGAAATACTGATCCATACCCTGCCTGGGTTGTCCACTGAGCATTTCCGCGAGCTCTACCTGAAGTTCTCTGGGCATGGGATTTTGACATGTTCCCCAAACCAAAAGGAATGAGTGGGAAACAATCAAGAAAAGAGATAGAGGGACTTGCATTTGAATGAGTTTCAAGCATGCTTGGGTACTCGTGTGATCTTAGTGACTCAGTTTTAAAATACAACTGTCGCGTGGTGCATAGCGACCTCAAGGCACCCTGGAGTTTCTGAAAAAAAATTTTCTGCGATTTTCACGAAACCACTTTTCTTCAACTTGAATTGGGCTAAAAATCCATCCCTGAAAATAAAAATTCTCTGAGTTGTGTGTAAATGCTGATCCTTACCCTGCCTGGGTTGTCCACTGAGCATTTCCCCGAACTCTACCTGAAGTTCTCTGGGCATGGGATTTTGACATGTTCCCCAAACCAAAAGGAATGAGTGGGAAACAATCAAGACAAGAGATAGAAGCACTTGCATTTGAATGAGTTTCAAGCATGCTTGGGTACTCGTGTGATCTGAGTGACTCAGTTTTGGAATACAACTTTCGCGTGGTGCATTGCGACCTCTAGGCACCCCGGAGTTTCTGAAAAAAATTTTCTGCGATTTTCACGAAACCACTTTTCTTCAACTTGAATTGGGCTAAAAATCCATCACTGAAAATAAAAGTTCTCTGAGTAGTGTGGAAATGCTGATCCTTACCCTGCCTGGGATGTCCACTGAGCATTTCCGCGAGCTCTACCTGAAGTTCTCTGGGCATGGGATTTTGACATGTTCCCCAAACCAAAAGGAATGAGTGGGAAACAATCAAGACAACAGATAGAAGCACTTGCATTTGAATGAGTTTCAAGCATGCTTGGGTACTCGTGTGATCTGAGTGACTCAGATTTCGAATACAACTGTCGCGTGGTGCACCGCGACCTCCAGGCACCCCGGAGTTTCTGAAAAAAAATTTTCTGCGATTTTCACGAAACCACTTTTCTTCAACTTGAATTGGGCTAAAAATCCATCACTGAAAATAAAAATTCTCTGAGTAGTGTGGAAATACTGATCCTTACCCTGCCTGGGTTGTCCACTGAGCATTTCCGCGAGCTCTACCTGAAGTTCTCTGGGCATGGGATTTTGACATGTTCCCCAAACCAAAAGGAATGAGTGGGAAACAATCAAGACAACAGATAGAAGCACTTGCAATTGAATAAGTTTCAAGCATGCTTGGGTACTCGTGTGATCTGAGTGACTCAGTTTTAAAATACAACTGTCGGGTGGTGCATCACGACCTCAAGGCACCCCGGAGTTTCTCAAAAAAAATTTTCTGCAATTTTCACGAAACCACTTTTCATCAACTTGAATTGGGCTAAAAATCCATCCCTGAAAATAAATATTCTCTTAGTAGTGTGGAAATGCTGATCCTTACCCTACCTGGGGTGTCCACTGAGCATTTCCTCGAACTCTACCTGAAGTTCTCTGGGCATGGGATTTTGACATGTTACCCAAACCAAAAGGAATGAGTGGGAAACAATCAAGACAACAGATAGAAGCACTTGCATTTGAATGAGTTTCAAGGATGCTTGGGTACTCGTGTGATCTGAGTGACTCAGTTTTCGAATACAACTGTCGCGTGGTGCATCGCGACCTCCAGGCACCCCGGAGTTTCTGAAAAAAAAATTTCTGCGATTTTCACGAAACCACTTTTCTTCAACTTGAATTGGGCTAAAAATCCATCCCTGAAAATAAAAATTCTCTGAGTAGTTTGGAAATGCTGATCCTTACCCTGCCTGGGTTGTCCACTGAGCATTTCCCCGAACTCTACCTGAAGTTCTCTGGGCATGGGATTTTGACATGTTACCCAAACCAAAAGGAATGAGTGGGAAACAATCAAGACAACAGATAGAAGCACTTGCATTTGAATGAGTTTCAAGCATGCTTGGGTACTCGTGTGATCTGAGTGACTCAGATTTCGAATACAACTGTCGCGTGGTGCACCGCGACCTCCAGGCACCCCGGAGTTTCTGAAAAAAAATTTTCTGCGATTTTCACGAAACCACTTTTCTTCAACTTGAATTGGGCTAAAAATCCATCACTGAAAATAAAAATTCTCTGAGTAGTGTGGAAATACTGATCCTTACCCTGCCTGGGTTGTCCACTGAGCATTTCCGCGAGCTCTACCTGAAGTTCTCTGGGCATGGGATTTTGACATGTTCCCCAAACCAAAAGGAATGAGTGGGAAACAATCAAGACAAGAGATAGAAGCACTTGCAATTGAATAAGTTTCAAGCATGCTTGGGTACTCGTGTGATCTGAGTGACTCAGTTTTAAAATACAACTGTCGGGTGGTGCATCACGACCTCAAGGCACCCCGGAGTTTCTCAATAAAAAAATTTTCTGCAATTTTCACGAAACCACTTTTCATCAACTTGAATTGGGCTAAAAATCCATCCCTGAAAATAAATATTCTCTTAGTAGTGTGGAAATGCTGATCCTTACCCTACCTGGGGTGTCCACTGAGCATTTCCTCGAACTCTACCTGAAGTTCTCTGGGCATGGGATTTTGACATGTTACCCAAACCAAAAGGAATGAGTGGGAAACAATCAAGACAACAGATAGAAGCACTTGCATTTGAATGAGTTTCAAGCATGCTTGGGTACTCGTGTGATCTGAGTGACTCAGTTTTCGAATACAACTGTCGCGTGGTGCATCGCGACCTCCAGGCACCCCGGAGTTTCTGAAAAAAAAATTTCTGCGATTTTCACGAAACCACTTTTCTTCAACTTGAATTGGGCTAAAAATCCATCCCTGAAAATAAAAATTCTCTGAGTAGTATGTAAATGCTGATCCTTACCCTGCCTCGGTTGTCCACTGAGCATTTCCCCGAACTCTATCTGAAGTTCTCTGGGCATGGGATTTTGACATGTTCCCCAAACCAAAAGGAATGAGTGGGAAACAATCAAGAAAAGAGATAGAGGGACTTGCATTTGAATGAGTTTCAAGCATGCTTGGGTACTCGTGTGATCTGAGTGACTCAGTTTTCGAATACAACTGTCGCGTGGTGCACCGCGACCTCAAGGCACCCTGGAGTTTCTGAAAAAAAATTTTCTGCGATTTTCACGAAACCACTTTTCTTCAATTTGAATTGGGCTAAAAATCCATCCCTGAAAATAAAAATTCTCTGAGTTGTGTGTAAATGCTGATCCTTACCCTGCCTAAGTTGTCCACTGAGCATTTCCCCGAACTCTACCTGAAGTTCTCTGGGCATGGGATTTTGACATGTTCCCCAAACCAAAAGGAATGAGTGGGAAACTATCAAGACAACAGATAGAAGCACTTGCATTTGAATGAGTTTCAAGCATGCTTGGGTACTCGTGTGATCTGAGTGACTCAGTTTTGGAATACAACTTTCGCGTGGTGCATTGCGACCTCTAGGCACCCCGGAGTTTCTGAAAAAAAATTTTCTGCGATTTTCACGAAACCACTTTTCTTCAACTTGAATTGGGCTAAAAATCCATCACTGAAAATAAAAATTCTCTGAGTAGTGTGGAAATACTGATCCTTACCCTGCCTGGGATGTCCACTGAGCATTTCCGCGAGCTCTACCTGAAGTTCTCTGGGCATGGGATTTTGACATGTTCCCCAAACCAAAAGGAATGAGTGGGAAACAATCAAGACAACAGATAGAAGCACTTGCATTTGAATGAGTTTCAAGCATGCTTGGGTACTCGTGTGATCTGAGTGACTCAGATTTCGAATACAACTGTCGCGTGGTGCACCGCGACCTCCAGGCACCCCGGAGTTTCTGAAAAAAAATTTTCTGCGATTTTCACGAAACCACTTTTCTTCAACTTGAATTGGGCTAAAAATCCATCACTGAAAATAAAAATTCTCTGAGTAGTGTGGAAATACTGATCCTTACCCTGCCTGGTTTGTCCACTGAGCATTTCCGCGAGCTCTACCTGAAGTTCTCTGGGCATGGGATTTTGACATGTTCCCCAAACCAAAAGGAATGAGTGGGAAACAATCAAGACAACAGATAGAAGCACTTGCAATTGAATAAGTTTCAAGCATGCTTGGGTACTCGTGTGATCTGAGTGACTCAGTTTTCGAATACAACTGTCGCGTGGTGCATCGCGACCTCCAGGCACCCCGGAGTTTCTGAAAAAAAATTTTCTGCGATTTTCACGAAACCACTTTTCTTCAACTTGAATTGGGCTAAAAATCCATCCCTGAAAATAAAAATTCTCTGAGTAGTGTGTAAATGCTGATCCTTACCCTGCCTGGGTTGTCCACTGAGCATTTCCCCGAACTCTACCTGAAGTTCTCTGGGCATGGGATTTTGACATGTTACCCAAACCAAAAGGAATGAGTGGGAAACAATCAAGACAACAGATAGAAGCACTTGCATTTGAATGAGTTTCAAGCATGCTTGGGTACTCGTGTGATCTGAGTGACTCAGTTTTCGAATACAACTGTCGCGTGGTGCATAGCGACATCCAGGTACCCCGGAGTTTCTGAAAAAAAAATTTCTGCGATTTTCACGAAACCACTTTTCTTCAACTTGAATTGGGCTAAAAATCCATCACTGAAAATAAAAATTCTCTGAGTAGTGTGGAAATACTGATCCTTACCCTGCCTGGGTTGTCCACTGAGCATTTCCGCGAGCTCTACCTGAAGTTCTCTGGGCATGGGATTTTGACATGTTCCCCAAACCAAAAGGAATGAGTGGGAAACAATCAAGACAACAGATAGAAGCACTTGCATTTGAATGAGTTTCAAGCATGCTTGGGTACTCGTGTGATCTGAGTGACTCAGTTTTGGAATACAACTGTCGCGTGTATTTTTATTTTTATTTTCAGTGATGGATTTTTAGCCCAATTCAAGTTAAAGAAAAGTGGTTTCGTGAAAATCGCAGAAATTTTTTTTTCAGAAACTCCGGGGTGCCTGGAGGTCGCGGTGCACCACGCGACAGTTGTATTCCAAAACTGAGTCACTCAGATCACACGAGTACCCAAGCATGCTTGAAACTCATTCAAATGCAACTGCTTCTATCTGTTGTCTTGATTGTTTCCCACTCATTCCTTTTGGTTTGGGGAACATGTCAAAATCCCATGCCCAGAGAACTTCAGGTAGAGATCGCGGAAATGCTCAGTGGACAACCCAGGCAGGGTAAGGATCAGCATTTACACACAACTCAGAGAATTTTTATTTTCAGGGATGGATTTTTAGCCCAATTCAAGTTGAAGAAAAGTGGTTTCATGAAAATCGCAGAAAATTTTTTTTCAGAAACTCCGGGAGGTCGCGGTGCACCACGCGACAGTTGTATTCGAAAACTGAGTCACTCAGATCACACGAGTACTCAAGCATGCTTGAAACTAATTCAAATGCAAGTGCTTCTATCTGTTGTCTTGATTGTTTCCCACTCATTCCTTTTGGTTTGGGTAACATGTCAAAATCCCATGCCCAGAGAACTTCAAGTAGAGTTCGAAGAAATGCTCAGTGGACACCCCAGGTAGGGTAAGGATCAGCATTTCCACACTACTCAGAGAATATTTATTTTCAGGGATGGATTTTTAGCCCAATTCAAGTTGATGAAAAGTGGTTTCGTGAAAATTGCAGAAAAATTTTTTTGAGAAACTCCGGGGTGCCTTGTGGTCGTGATGCACCACACGACAGTTGTATTCCAAAACTGAGTCACTCAGATCACACGAGTACCCAAGCATGTTTGAAACTCATTCAAATGCAAGTGCTTCTATCTGTTGTCTTGATTGTTTCCCACTCATTCCTTTTGGTTTGGGGAACATGTCAAAATCCCATGCCCAGAGAACTTCAGGTAGAGTTCGGGGAAATGCTCAGTGGACAACCCAGGCAGGGTAAGATCAGCTTTTACACACTACTCAGATAATTTTTATTTTCAGGGATGGATTTTTAGCCCAATTCAAGTTGAAGAAAAGTGGTTTCGTGAAAATCGCAGACATTTTTTTTTCAGAAACTCCGGGGTGCCTGGAGGTCGCGATGCACCACGCGACAGTTGAATTCGAAAACTGAGTCACTCACATCACACGAGTACCCAAGCATGCTTGAAACTCATTCAAATGCAAGTGCTTCTATCTGTTGTCTTGATTGTTTCCCACTCATTCCTTTTGGTTTGGGGAACATGTCAAAATCCCATGCCCAGAGAACTTCAGGTAGAGCTCGCGGAAATGCTCAGTGGACAACCCAGGCAGGGTAAGGATCACTATTTCCACACTACTCAGAGAATTTTTATTTTCAGTGATGGATTTTTAGCCTAATTCAAGTTGAAGAAAAGTGGTTTCGTGAAAATCGCAGAAAATTTTTTTTCAGAAACTCCGGGGTGCCTGGAAGTCGCGGTGCACCACGCGACAGTTGTATTCGAAAACTGAGTCACTCAGATCACACGAGTACCCAAGCATGCTTGAAACTCATTCAAATGCAAATGCTTCTATCTGTTGTCTTGATGGTTTCCCACTCATTCCTTTTGGTTTGGGGAACATGTCAAAATCCCATGCCCAGAGATCTTCAAGTAGAGTTCGCGGAAATGCTCAGTGGACACCCCAGGCAGGGTAAGGATCAGCATTTCCACACTACTCAGAGATTATTTATTTTCAGGGATGGATTTTTAGCCCAATTCAAGTTGATGAAAAGTGGTTTCGTGAAAATCGCAGAAAATTTTTTTTCAGAAACTCCGGGGTGCCTGGAGGTCGCGGTGCACCACGTGACAGTTGTTTTCGAAAACTGAGTCACTCAGATCACACGAGTACCCAAGCATGCTTGAAACTCATTCAAATGCAAGTGCTTCTATCTGTTGTCTTGATTGTTTCCCACTCATTCCTTTTGGTTTGGGTAACATGTCAAAATCCCATGCCCAGAGAACTTCAAGTAGAGTTCGAGGAAATGCTCAGTGGACAACCCAGGCAGGGTAAGGATCAGCATTTACACACAACTCAGAGAATTTTTATTTTCAGGGATGGATTTTTAGCCCAATTCAAGTTGAAGAAAAGTGGTTTCGTGAAAATCGCAGAAAATTTTTTTTCAGAAACTCCGGGGTGCCTTGAGGTCGTGATGCACCACGCGACAGTTGTATTCCAAAACTGAGTCACTCAGATCACACGAGTACCCAAGCATGCTTGAAACTCATTCAAATGCAAGTGCCTCTATCTCTTTTCTTGATTGTTTCCCACTCATTCCTTTTGGTTTGGGGAACATGTCAAAATCCCATGCCCAGAGAACTTCAGGTAGAGTTCGGGGAAATGCTCAGTGGACAACCCAGGCAGGGTAAGGATCAGCATTAACACACAACTCAGAGAATTTTTATTTTCAGGGATGGATTTTTAGCCCAATTCAAGTTGAAGAAAAGTGGTTTCGTGAAAATCGCAGAAAATTTTTTTTCAGAAACTCCGGGGTGTCTTGAGGTCGCTATGCACCACGCAACAGTTGTATTTTAAAACTGAGTCACTCAGATCACACGAGTACCCAAGCATGCTTGAAACTCATTCAAATGCAAGTGCCTCTATCTCTTTTCTTGATTGTTTCCCACTCATTCCTTTTGGATTGGGGAACATGTCAAAATCCCATGCCCAGAGAACTTCAGGTAGAATTCGGGGAAATGCTCAGTGGACAACCCAGGCAGGGTAAGGATCAGCATTTACACACAACTCAGAGAATTTTTATTTTCAGTGATGGATTTTTAGCCCAATTCAAGTTGAAGAAAAGTGGTTTCGTGAAAATCGCAGAACATTTTTTTTTAGAAACTCCGGGGTGCCTGGAGGTCGCGGTGCACCACGCGACAGTTGTATTCGAAAACTGAGTCACTCAGATCACACGAGTACCCAAGCATGCTTGAAACTCATTCAAATGCAAGTGCTTCTATCTGTTGTCTTGATTGTTTCCCACTCATTCCTTTTGGTTTGGGGAACATGTCAAAATCCCATGCCCAGAGAACTTCAGGTAGAGCTCGCGGAAATGCTCAGTGGACACCCCAGGTAGGGTAAGGATCAGCTTTTCCACACTATTCAGAGAATATTTATTTTCAGGGATGGATTTTTAGCCCAATTCAAGTTGATGAAAAGTGGTCTCGTGAAAATTGCAGAAAATTTTTTTTCGGACACTCCGGGGTGCCTTGAGGTCGTGATGCACCACGCGACAGTTGTATTCGAAAACTGAGTCACTCAGATCACATGAGTACCCAAGCATGCTTGAAACTCATTCAAATGCAAGTGCTTCTATCTGTTGTCTTGATTGTTTCCCACTCATTCCTTTTGGTTTGGGTAACATGTCAAAATCCCATGCCCAGAGAACTTCAAGTAGAGTTCGAGGAAATGCTCAGTGGACACCCCAGGTTGGGTAAGGATCAGCATTTCCACACTACTCAGAGAATATTTATTTTCAGTGATGGATTTTTAGCCCAATTCAAGTTGATGAAAAGTGGTTTCGTGAAAATTGCAGAAAATTTTTTTTGAGAAACTACGGGGTGCCTTGTGGTCGTGATGCACCACGCGACAGTTGTATTCCAAAACTGAGTCACTCAGATCACACGAGTACCCAAGCATGCTTGAAACTCATTCAAATGCAAGAGCTTCTATCTGTTGTCTTGATTGTTTCCCACTCATTCCTTTTGGTTTGGGGAACATGTCAAAATCCCATGCCCAGAGAACTTCAGGTAGAGTTCGGGGAAATGCTCAGTGGACAACCCAGGCAGGGTAAGATCAGCTTTTACACACTACTCAGATAATTTTTATTTTCAGGGATGGATTTTTAGCCCAATTCAAGTTGAAGAAAAGTGGTTTCGTGAAAATCGCAGACATTTTTTTTTCAGAAACTCCGGGGTGCCTGGAGGTCGCGATGCACCACGCGACAGTTGAATTCGAAAACTGAGTCACTCACATCACACGAGTACCCAAGCATGCTTGAAACTCATTCAAATGCAAGTGCTTCTATCTGTTGTCTTGATTGTTTCCCACTCATTCCTTTTGGTTTGGGGAACATGTCAAAATCCCATGCCCAGAGAACTTCAGGTAGAGCTCGCGGAAATGCTCAGTGGACAACCCAGGCAGGGTAAGGATCACTATTTCCACACTACTCAGAGAATTTTTATTTTCAGTGATGGATTTTTAGCCTAATTCAAGTTGAAGAAAAGTGGTTTCGTGAAAATCGCAGAAAATTTTTTTTCAGAAACTCCGGGGTGCCTGGAAGTCGCGGTGCACCACGCGACAGTTGTATTCGAAAACTGAGTCACTCAGATCACACGAGTACCCAAGCATGCTTGAAACTCATTCAAATGCAAATGCTTCTATCTGTTGTCTTGATGGTTTCCCACTCATTCCTTTTGGTTTGGGGAACATGTCAAAATCCCATGCCCAGAGATCTTCAAGTAGAGTTCGCGGAAATGCTCAGTGGACACCCCAGGCAGGGTAAGGATCAGCATTTCCACACTACTCAGAGATTATTTATTTTCAGGGATGGATTTTTAGCCCAATTCAAGTTGATGAAAAGTGGTTTCGTGAAAATCGCAGAAAATTTTTTTTCAGAAACTCCGGGGTGCCTGGAGGTCGCGGTGCACCACGTGACAGTTGTTTTCGAAAACTGAGTCACTCAGATCACACGAGTACCCAAGCATGCTTGAAACTCATTCAAATGCAAGTGCTTCTATCTGTTGTCTTGATTGTTTCCCACTCATTCCTTTTGGTTTGGGTAACATGTCAAAATCCCATGCCCAGAGAACTTCAAGTAGAGTTCGAGGAAATGCTCAGTGGACAACCCAGGCAGGGTAAGGATCAGCATTTACACACAACTCAGAGAATTTTTATTTTCAGGGATGGATTTTTAGCCCAATTCAAGTTGAAGAAAAGTGGTTTCGTGAAAATCGCAGAAAATTTTTTTTCAGAAACTCCGGGGTGCCTTGAGGTCGTGATGCACCACGCGACAGTTGTATTCCAAAACTGAGTCACTCAGATCACACGAGTACCCAAGCATGCTTGAAACTCATTCAAATGCAAGTGCCTCTATCTCTTTTCTTGATTGTTTCCCACTCATTCCTTTTGGTTTGGGGAACATGTCAAAATCCCATGCCCAGAGAACTTCAGGTAGAGTTCGGGGAAATGCTCAGTGGACAACCCAGGCAGGGTAAGGATCAGCATTTACACACAACTCAGAGAATTTTTATTTTCAGGGATGGATTTTTAGCCCAATTCAAGTTGAAGAAAAGTGGTTTCGTGAAAATCGCAGAAAATTTTTTTTCAGAAACTCCGGGGTGCCTTGAGGTCGCTATGCACCACGCAACAGTTGTATTTTAAAACTGAGTCACTCAGATCACACGAGTACCCAAGCATGCTTGAAACTCATTCAAATGCAAGTGCCTCTATCTCTTTTCTTGATTGTTTCCCACTCATTCCTTTTGGATTGGGGAACATGTCAAAATCCCATGCCCAGAGAACTTCAGGTAGAGTTCGGGGAAATGCTCAGTGGACAACCCAGGCAGGGTAAGGATCAGCATTTACACACAACTCAGAGAATTTTTATTTTCAGTGATGGATTTTTAGCCCAATTCAAGTTGAAGAAAAGTGGTTTCGTGAAAATCGCAGAAAATTTTTTTTCAGAAACTCCGGGGTGCCTGGAGGTCGCGGTGCACCACGTGACAGTTGTATTCGAAAACTGAGTTACTCAGATCACACGAGTACCCAAGCATGCTTGAAACTCATTCAAATGCAAGTGCCTCTATCTCTTTTCTTGATTGTTTCCCACTCATTCCTTTTGGATTGGGGAACATGTCAAAATCCCATGCCCAGAGAACTTCAGGTAGAGTTCGGGGAAATGCTCAGTGGACAACCCAGGCAGGGTAAGGATCAGCATTTACACACAACTCAGAGAATTTTTATTTTCAGGGATGGATTTTTAGCCCAATTCAAGTTGAAGAAACGTGGTTTCGTGAAAATCGTAGAAAATTTTTTTTCAGAAACTCCGGGGTGCCTTGAGGTCCCTATGCACCACGCGACAGTTGTATTTTAAAACTGAGTCACTCAGATCACACGAGTACCCAAGCATGCTTGAAACTCATTCAAATGCAAGTGCTTCTATCTGTTGTCTTGATTGTTTCCCACTCATTCCTTTTGGTTTGGGTAACATGTCAAAATCCCATGCCCAGAGAACTTCAAGTAGAGTTCGAGGAAATGCTCAGTGGACACCCCAGGTAGGGTAAGGATCAGCATTTCCACACTACTCAGAGAATATTTATTTTCAGGGATGGATTTTTAGGCCAATTCAAGTTGATGAAAAGTGGTTTCGTGAAAATTGCAGAAAATTTTTTTTGAGAAACTCCGGGGTGCCTTGAGGTCGTGATGCACCACGCGACAGTTGTATTCCAAAACTGAGTCACTCAGATCACACGAGTACCCAAGCATGCTTGAAACTCATTCAAATGCAAGTGCCTCTATCTCTTTTCTTGATTGTTTCCCACTCATTCCTTTTGGTTTGGGGAACATGTCAAAATCCCATGCCCAGAGAACTTCAGGTAGAGTTCGGGGAAATGCTCAGTGGACAACCCAGGCAGGGTAAGGATCAGCATTTACACACAACTCAAAGAATTTTTATTTTCAGTGACGGATTTTTAGCCCAATTCAAGTTGAAGAAAAGTGGTTTCGTGAAAATCGCAGAAGATTTTTTTTCAGAAACTCCGGGGTGCCTGGAGGTCGCGGTGCACCACGCGACAGTTGTATTCGAAAACTGAGTCACTCAGATCACACGAGTACCCAAGCATGCTTGAAACTCATTCAAATGCAAGTGCTTCTATCTGTTGTCTTGATTGTTTCCCACTCATTCCTTTTGGTTTGGGTAACATGTCAAAATCCCATGCCCAGAGAACTTCAAGTAGAGTTCGAGGAAATGCTCAGTGGACACCCCAGGTAGGGTAAGGATCAGCATTTCCACACTACTCAGAGAATATTTATTTTCAGGGATGGATTTTTAGCCCAATTCAAGTTGATAAAAAGTGGTTTCGTGAAAATTGCAGAAAATTTTTTTTCAGAAACTCCGGGGTGCCTTGAGGTCGTGATGCACCACGCGACAGTTGTATTCCAAAACTGAGTCACTCAGATCACACGAGTACCCAAGCATGCTTGAAACTCATTCAAATGCAAGTGCCTCTATATCTTTTCTTGATTGTTTCCCACTCATTCCTTTTGGTTTGGGGAACATGTCAAAATCCCATGCCCAGAGAACTTCAGGTAGAGTTCGGGGAAATGCTCAGTGGACAACCCAGGCAGGGTAAGGATCAGCATTTACACACAATTCAGAGAATTTTTATTTTCAGGGATGGATTTTTAGCCCAATTCAAGTTGAAGAAAAGTGGTTTCGTGAAAATCGCAGAAAATTTTTTTTCAGAAACTCCGGGGTGCCTTGAGGTCGCTATGCACCACGCAACAGTTGTATTTTAAAACTGAGTCACTCAGATCACACGAGTACCCAAGCATGATTGAAACTCATTCAAATGCAAGTGCCTCTATCTCTTTTCTTGATTGTTTCCCACTCATTCCTTTTGGATTGGGGAACATGTCAAAATCCCATGCCCAGAGAACTTCAGGTAGAGTTCGGGGAAATGCTCAGTGGACAACCCAGGCAGGGTAAGGATCAGCATTTACACACAACTCAGAGAATTTTTATTTTCAGTGATGGATTTTTAGCCCAATTCAAGTTGAAGAAAAGTGGTTTCGTGAAAATCGCAGAAAATTTTTTTTCAGAAACTCCGGGGTGCCTGGAGGTCGCGGTGCACCACGTGACAGTTGTATTCGAAATCTGAGTTACTCAGATCACACGAGTACCCAAGCATGCTTGAAACTCATTCAAATGCAAGTGCCTCTATCTCTTTTCTTGATTGTTTCCCACTCATTCCTTTTGGATTGGGGAACATGTCAAAATCCCATGCCCAGAGAACTTCAAGTAGAGTTCGAGGAAATGCTCAGTGGACACCCCAGGTAGGGTAAGGATCAGCATTTCCACACTACTCAGAGAATATTTATTTTCAGGGATGGATTTTTAGGCCAATTCAAGTTGATGAAAAGTGGTTTCGTGAAAATTGCAGAAAATTTTTTTTGAGAAACTCCGGGGTGCCTTGAGGTCGTGATGCACCACGCGACAGTTGTATTCCAAAACTGAGTCACTCAGATCACACGAGTACCCAAGCATGCTTGAAACTCATTCAAATGCAAGTGCCTCTATCTCTTTTCTTGATTGTTTCCCACTCATTCCTTTTGGTTTGGGGAACATGTCAAAATCCCATGCCCAGAGAACTTCAGGTAGAGTTCGGGGAAATGCTCAGTGGACAACCCAGGCAGGGTAAGGATCAGCATTTACACACAACTCAGAGAATTTTTATTTTCAGTGACGGATTTTTAGCCCAATTCAAGTTGAAGAAAAGTGGTTTCGTGAAAATCGCAGAAGATTTTTTTTCAGAAACTCCGGGGTGCCTGGAGGTCGCGGTGCACCACGCGACAGTTGTATTCGAAAACTGAGTCACTCAGATCACACGAGTACCCAAGCATGCTTGAAACTCATTCAAATGCAAGTGCTTCTATCTGTTGTCTTGATTGTTTCCCACTCATTCCTTTTGGTTTGGGTAACATGTCAAAATCCCATGCCCAGAGAACTTCAAGTAGAGTTCGAGGAAATGCTCAGTGGACACCCCAGGTAGGGTAAGGATCAGCATTTCCACACTACTCAGAGAATATTTATTTTCAGGGATGGATTTTTAGCCCAATTCAAGTTGATGAAAAGTGGTTTCGTGAAAATTGCAGAAAATTTTTTTTCAGAAACTCCGGGGTGCCCTGAGGTCGTGATGCACCACGCGACAGTTGTATTCCAAAACTGAGTCACTCAGATCACACGAGTACCCAAGCATGCTTGAAACTCATTCAAATGCAAGTGCCTCTATATCTTTTCTTGATTGTTTCCCACTCATTCCTTTTGGTTTGGGGAACATGTCAAAATCCCATGCCCAGAGAACTTCAGGTAGAGTTCGGGGAAATGCTCAGTGGACAACCCAGGCAGGGTAAAGATCAGCATTTACACACAACTCAGAGAATTTTTATTTTCAGTGATGGATTTTTAGCCCAATTCAAGTTGAAGAAAAGTGGTTTCGTGAAAATCGCAGAAAATTTTTTTTCAGAAACTCCGGGGTGCCTGGAGGTCGCGGTGCACCACGTGACAGTTGTATTCGAAATCTGAGTTACTCAGATCACACGAGTACCCAAGCATGCTTGAAACTCATTCAAATGCAAGTGCCTCTATCTCTTTTCTTGATTGTTTCCCACTCATTCCTTTTGGATTGGGGAACATGTCAAAATCCCATGCCCAGAGAACTTCAAGTAGAGTTCAAGGAAATGCTCAGTGGACACCCCAGGTAGGGTAAGGATCAGCATTTCCACACTACTCAGAGAATATTTATTTTCAGGGATGGATTTTTAGGCCAATTCAAGTTGATGAAAAGTGGTTTCGTGAAAATTGCAGAAAATTTTTTTTGAGAAACTCCGGGGTGCCTTGAGGTCGTGATGCACCACGCGACAGTTGTATTCCAAAACTGAGTCACTCAGATCACACGAGTACCCAAGCATGCTTGAAACTCATTCAAATGCAAGTGCCTCTATCTCTTTTCTTGATTGTGTCCCACTCATTCCTTTTGGTTTGGGGAACATGTCAAAATCCCATGCCCAGAGAACTTCAGGTAGAGTTCGGGGAAATGCTCAGTGGACAACCCAGGCAGGGTAAGGATCAGCATTTACACACTACTCAGAGAATTTTTATTTTCAGTGATGGATTTTTAGCCCAATTCAAGTTGAAGAAAAGTGGTTTCGTGAAAATCGCAGAAAATTTTTTTTCAGAAACTCCGGGGTGCCTGGAGGTCGCGGTGCACCACGTGACAGTTGTATTCGAAAACTGAGTCACTCAGATCACACGAGTACCCAAGCATGCTTGAAACTCATTCAAATGCAAGTGCTTCTATCTGTTGTCTTGATTGTTTCCCACTCATTCCTTTTGGTTTGGGTAACATGTCAAAATCCCATGCCCAGAGAACTTCAGGTAGAGTTCGGGGAAATGCTCAGTGGACAACCCAGGCAGGGTAAGGATCAGCATTTACACACAACTCTGAGAATTTTTATTTTCAGGGATGGATTTTTAGCCCAATTCAAGTTGAAGAAACGTGGTTTCGTGAAAATCGTAGAAAATTTTTTTTCAGAAACTCCGGGGTGCCTTGAGGTCCCTATGCACCACGCGACAGTTGTATTTTAAAACTGAGTCACTCAGATCACACGAGTACCCAAGCATGCTTGAAACTCATTCAAATGCAAGTGCTTCTATCTGTTGTCTTGATTGTTTCCCACTCATTCCTTTTGGTTTGGGTAACATGTCAAAATCCCATGCCCAGAGAACTTCAAGTAGAGTTCGAGGAAATGCTCAGTGGACACCCCAGGTAGGGTAAGGATCAGCATTTCCACACTACTCAGAGAATATTTATTTTCAGGGATGGATTTTTAGGCCAATTCAAGTTGATGAAAAGTGGTTTCGTGAAAATTGCAGAAAATTTTTTTTGAGAAACTCCGGGGTGCCTTGAGGTCGTGATGCACCACGCGACAGTTGTATTCCAAAACTGAGTCACTCAGATCACACGAGTACCCAAGCATGCTTGAAACTCATTCAAATGCAAGTGCCTCTATCTCTTTTCTTGATTGTTTCCCACTCATTCCTTTTGGTTTGGGGAACATGTCAAAATCCCATGCCCAGAGAACTTCAGGTAGAGTTCGGGGAAATGCTCAGTGGACAACCCAGGCAGGGTAAGGATCAGCATTTACACACAACTCAAAGAATTTTTATTTTCAGTGACGGATTTTTAGCCCAATTCAAGTTGAAGAAAAGTGGTTTCGTGAAAATCGCAGAAGATTTTTTTTCAGAAACTCCGGGGTGCCTGGAGGTCGCGGTGCACCACGCGACAGTTGTATTCGAAAACTGAGTCACTCAGATCACACGAGTACCCAAGCATGCTTGAAACTCATTCAAATGCAAGTGCTTCTATCTGTTGTCTTGATTGTTTCCCACTCATTCCTTTTGGTTTGGGTAACATGTCAAAATCCCATGCCCAGAGAACTTCAAGTAGAGTTCGAGGAAATGCTCAGTGGACACCCCAGGTAGGGTAAGGATCAGCATTTCCACACTACTCAGAGAATATTTATTTTCAGGGATGGATTTTTAGCCCAATTCAAGTTGATGAAAAGTGGTTTCGTGAAAATTGCAGAAAATTTTTTTTCAGAAACTCCGGGGTGCCTTGAGGTCGTGATGCACCACGCGACAGTTGTATTCCAAAACTGAGTCACTCAGATCACACGAGTACCCAAGCATGCTTGAAACTCATTCAAATGCAAGTGCCTCTATATCTTTTCTTGATTGTTTCCCACTCATTCCTTTTGGTTTGGGGAACATGTCAAAATCCCATGCCCAGAGAACTTCAGGTAGAGTTCGGGGAAATGCTCAGTGGACAACCCAGGCAGGGTAAGGATCAGCATTTACACACAACTCAGAGAATTTTTATTTTCAGGGATGGATTTTTAGCCCAATTCAAGTTGAAGAAAAGTGGTTTCGTGAAAATCGCAGAAAATTTTTTTTCAGAAACTCCGGGGTGCCTTGAGGTCGCTATGCACCACGCAACAGTTGTATTTTAAAACTGAGTCACTCAGATCACACGAGTACCCAAGCATGATTGAAACTCATTCAAATGCAAGTGCCTCTATCTCTTTTCTTGATTGTTTCCCACTCATTCCTTTTGGATTGGGGAACATGTCAAAATCCCATGCCCAGAGAACTTCAGGTAGAGTTCGGGGAAATGCTCAGTGGACAACCCAGGCAGGGTAAGGATCAGCATTTACACACAACTCAGAGAATTTTTATTTTCAGTGATGGATTTTTAGCCCAATTCAAGTTGAAGAAAAGTGGTTTCGTGAAAATCGCAGAAAATTTTTTTTCAGAAACTCCGGGGTGCCTGGAGGTCGCGGTGCACCACGTGACAGTTGTATTCGAAATCTGAGTTACTCAGATCACACGAGTACCCAAGCATGCTTGAAACTCATTCAAATGCAAGTGCCTCTATCTCTTTTCTTGATTGTTTCCCACTCATTCCTTTTGGATTGGGGAACATGTCAAAATCCCATGCCCAGAGAACTTCAAGTAGAGTTCGAGGAAATGCTCAGTGGACACCCCAGGTAGGGTAAGGATCAGCATTTCCACACTACTCAGAGAATATTTATTTTCAGGGATGGATTTTTAGGCCAATTCAAGTTGATGAAAAGTGGTTTCGTGAAAATTGCAGAAAATTTTTTTTGAGAAACTCCGGGGTGCCTTGAGGTCGTGATGCACCACGCGACAGTTGTATTCCAAAACTGAGTCACTCAGATCACACGAGTACCCAAGCATGCGTGAAACTCATTCAAATGCAAGTGCCTCTATCTCTTTTCTTGATTGTTTCCCACTCATTCCTTTTGGTTTGGGGAACATGTCAAAATCCCATGCCCAGAGAACTTCAGGTAGAGTTCGGGGAAATGCTCAGTGGACAACCCAGGCAGGGTAAGGATCAGCATTTACACACAACTCAGAGAATTTTTATTTTCAGGGATGGATTTTTAGCCCAATTCAAGTTGAAGAAACGTGGTTTCGTGAAAATCGTAGAAAATTTTTTTTCAGAAACTCCGGGGTGCCTTGAGGTCCCTATGCACCACGCGACAGTTGTATTTTAAAACTGAGTCACTCAGATCACACGAGTACCCAAGCATGCTTGAAACTCATTCAAATGCAAGTGCTTCTATCTGTTGTCTTGATTGTTTCCCACTCATTCCTTTTGGTTTGGGTAACATGTCAAAATCCCATGCCCAGAGAACTTCAAGTAGAGTTCGAGGAAATGCTCAGTGGACACCCCAGGTAGGGTAAGGATCAGCATTTCCACACTACTCAGAGAATATTTATTTTCAGGGATGGATTTTTAGGCCAATTCAAGTTGATGAAAAGTGGTTTCGTGAAAATTGCAGAAAATTTTTTTTGAGAAACTCCGGGGTGCCTTGAGGTCGTGATGCACCACGCGACAGTTGTATTCCAAAACTGAGTCACTCAGATCACACGAGTACCCAAGCATGCTTGAAACTCATTCAAATGCAAGTGCCTCTATCTCTTTTCTTGATTGTTTCCCACTCATTCCTTTTGGTTTGGGGAACATGTCAAAATCCCATGCCCAGAGAACTTCAGGTAGAGTTCGGGGAAATGCTCAGTGGACAACCCAGGCAGGGTAAGGATCAGCATTTACACACAACTCAAAGAATTTTTATTTTCAGTGACGGATTTTTAGCCCAATTCAAGTTGAAGAAAAGTGGTTTCGTGAAAATCGCAGAAGATTTTTTTTCAGAAACTCCGGGGTGCCTGGAGGTCGCGGTGCACCACGCGACAGTTGTATTCGAAAACTGAGTCACTCAGATCACACGAGTACCCAATCATGCTTGAAACTCATTCAAATGCAAGTGCTTCTATCTGTTGTCTTGATTGTTTCCCACTCATTCCTTTTGGTTTGGGTAACATGTCAAAATCCCATGCCCAGAGAACTTCAAGTAGAGTTCGAGGAAATGCTCAGTGGACACCCCAGGTAGGGTAAGGATCAGCATTTCCACACTACTCAGAGAATATTTATTTTCAGGGATGGATTTTTAGCCCAATTCAAGTTGATGAAAAGTGGTTTCGTGAAAATTGCAGAAAATTTTTTTTCAGAAACTCCGGGGTGCCTTGAGGTCGTGATGCACCACGCGACAGTTGTATTCCAAAACTGAGTCACTCAGATCACACGAGTACCCAAGCATGCTTGAAACTCATTCAAATGCAAGTGCCTCTATATCTTTTCTTGATTGTTTCCCACTCATTCCTTTTGGTTTGGGGAACATGTCAAAATCCCATGCCCAGAGAACTTCAGGTAGAGTTCGGGGAAATGCTCAGTGGACAACCCAGGCAGGGTAAAGATCAGCATTTACACACAACTCAGAGAATTTTTATTTTCAGTGATGGATTTTTAGCCCAATTCAAGTTGAAGAAAAGTGGTTTCGTGAAAATCGCAGAAAATTTTTTTTCAGAAACTCCGGGGTGCCTGGAGGTCGCGGTGCACCACGTGACAGTTGTATTCGAAATCTGAGTTACTCAGATCACACGAGTACCCAAGCATGCTTGAAACTCATTTAAATGCAAGTGCCTCTATCTCTTTTCTTGATTGTTTCCCACTCATTCCTTTTGGATTGGGGAACATGTCAAAATCCCATGCCCAGAGAACTTCAGGTAGAGTTCGGGGAAATGCTCAGTGGACAACCCAGGCAGGGTAAGGATCAGCATTTACACACTACTCAGAGAATTTTTATTTTCAGTGATGGATTTTTAGCCCAATTCAAGTTGAAGAAAAGTGGTTTCGTGAAAATCGCAGAAAATTTTTTTTCAGAAACTCCGGGGTGCCTGGAGGTCGCGGTGCAATACGTGACAGTTGTATTCGAAAACTGAGTCACTCAGATCACACGAGTACCCAAGCATGCTTGAAACTCATTCAAATGCAAGTGCTTCTATCTGTTGTCTTGATTGTTTCCCACTCATTCCTTTTGGTTTGGGTAACATGTCAAAATCCCATGCCCAGAGAACTTCAGGTAGAGTTCGGGGAAATGCTCAGTGGACAACCCAGGCAGGGTAAGGATCAGCATTTACACACAACTCAGAGAATTTTTATTTTCAGGGATGGATTTTTAGCCCAATTCAAGTTGAAGAAACGTGGTTTCGTGAAAATCGCAGAAAATTTTTTTTCAGAAACTCCGGGGTGCCTTGAGGTCCCTATGCACCACGAGACAGTTGTATTTTAAAACTGAGTCACTCAGATCACACGAGTACCCAAGCATGCTTGAAACTCATTCAAATGCAAGTGCTTCTATCTGTTGTCTTGACTGTTTCCCACTCATTCCTTTTGGTTTGGGTAACATGTCAAAATCCCATGCCCAGAGAACTTCAAGTAGAGTTCGAGATAATGCTCAGTGGACAACCCAGGCAGCGTAAGGATCAGCATTTACACACAACTCAGAGAATTTTTATTTTCAGTGACGGATTTGTAGCCCAATTCAAGTTGAAGAAAAGTGGTTTCGTGAAAATCGCAGAAGATTTTTTTTCAGAAACTCCGGGGTGCCTGGAGGTCGCGGTGCACCACGCGACAGTTGTATTCGAAAACTGAGTCACTCAGATCACACGAGTACCCAAGCATGCTTGAAACTCATTCAAATGCAAGTGCTTCTATCTGTTGTCTTGATTGTTTCCCACTCATTCCTTTTGGTTTGGGTAACATGTCAAAATCCCATGCCCAGAGAATTTCAAGTAGAGTTCGAGATAATGCTCAGTGGACAACCCAGGCAGGGTAAGGATCAGCATTTACACACAACTCAGAGAATTTTTATTTTCAGGGATGGATTTTTAGCCCAATTCAAGTTGAAGAAAAGTGGTTTCGTGAAAATCGCAGAAAATTTTTTTTCAGAAACTCCGGGGTTCCTTGAGGTCGCTATGCACCACGCGACAGTTGTATTTTAAAACTGAGTCACTCAGATCACACGAGTACCCAAGCATGCTTGAAACTCATTCAAATGCAAGTGCTTCTATCTGTTGTCTTGATTGTTTCCCACTCATTCCTTTTGGTCTGGGTAACATGTCAAAATCCCAAGCCCAGAGAACTTCAAGTAGAGTTCGTGCAAATCCTCAGTGGACACCCCAGGTAGGGTAAGGATCAGCATTTACACACAACTCAAAGAATTTTTATTTTCAGATATGGATTTTTAGCCCAATTCAAGTTGAAGAAAAGTGGTTTCGTGAAAATCGCAGAAAATTTTTTTTCAGAAACTCCGGGGTTCCTTGAGGTCGCTATGCACCACGCGACAGTTGTATTTTAAAACTGAGTCACTCAGATCACACGAGTACCCAAGCATGCTTGAAACTCATTCAAATGCAAGTGCTTCTAACTGTTGTCTTGATTGTTTCCCACTCATTCCTTTTGGTCTGGGTAACATGTCAAAATCCCAAGCCCAGAGAACTTCAAGTAGAGTTCGTGCAAATCCTCAGTGGACACCCCAGGTAGGGTAAGGATCAGCATTTACACACTACTCAGAGAATATTTATTTTCAGGGATGGATTTTTCGGCCAATTCAAGTTGATGAAAAGTGGTTTCGTGAAAATTGCAGAAAATTTTTTTTGAGAAACTCCGGGGTGCCTTGAGGTCGTGATGCACCACGCGACAGTTGTATTCCAAAACTGAGTCACTCAGATCACACGAGTACCCAAGCATGCGTGAAACTCATTCAAATGCAAGTGCCTCTATCTCTTTTCTTGATTGTTTCCCACTCATTCCTTTTGGTTTGGGGAACATGTCAAAATCCCATGCCCAGAGAACTTCAGGTAGAGTTCGGGGAAATGCTCAGTGGACAACCCAGGCAGGGTAAGGATCAGCATTTACACACAACTCAGAGAATTTTTATTTTCAGGGATGGATTTTTAGCCCAATTCAAGTTGAAGAAACGTGGTTTCGTGAAAATCGTAGAAATTTTTTTTTCAGAAACTCCGGGGTGCCTTGAGGTCCCTATGCACCACGCGACAGTTGTATTTTAAAACTGAGTCACTCAGATCACACGAGTACCCAAGCATGCTTGAAACTCATTCAAATGCAAGTGCTTCTATCTGTTGTCTTGATTGTTTCCCACTCATTCCTTTTGGTTTGGGTAACATGTCAAAATCCCATGCCCAGAGAACTTCAAGTAGAGTTCGAGGAAATGCTCAGTGGACACCCCAGGTAGGGTAAGGATCAGCATTTCCACACTACTCAGAGAATATTTATTTTCAGGGATGGATTTTTAGGCCAATTCAAGTTGATGAAAAGTGGTTTCGTGAAAATTGCAGAAAATTTTTTTTGAGAAACTCCGGGGTGCCTTGAGGTCGTGATGCACCACGCGACAGTTGTATTCCAAAACTGAGTCACTCAGATCACACGAGTACCCAAGCATGCTTGAAACTCATTCAAATGCAAGTGCCTCTATCTCTTTTCTTGATTGTTTCCCACTCATTCCTTTTGGTTTGGGGAACATGTCAAAATCCCATGCCCAGAGAACTTCAGGTAGAGTTCGGGGAAATGCTCAGTGGACAACCCAGGCAGGGTAAGGATCAGCATTTACACACAACTCAAAGAATTTTTATTTTCAGTGACGGATTTTTAGCCCAATTCAAGTTGAAGAAAAGTGGTTTCGTGAAAATCGCAGAAGATTTTTTTTCAGAAACTCCGGGGTGCCTGGAGGTCGCGGTGCACCACGCGACAGTTGTATTTGAAAACTGAGTCACTCAGATCACACGAGTACCCAATCATGCTTGAAACTCATTCAAATGCAAGTGCTTCTATCTGTTGTCTTGATTGTTTCCCACTCATTCCTTTTGGTTTGGGTAACATGTCAAAATCCCATGCCCAGAGAACTTCAAGTAGAGTTCGAGGAAATGCTCAGTGGACACCCCAGGTAGGGTAAGGATCAGCATTTCCACACTACTCAGAGAATATTTATTTTCAGGGATGGATTTTTAGCCCAATTCAAGTTGATGAAAAGTGGTTTCGTGAAAATTGCAGAAAAATTTTTTTCAGAAACTCCGGGGTGCCTTGAGGTCGTGATGCACCACGCGACAGTTGTATTCCAAAACTGAGTCACTCAGATCACACGAGTACCCAAGCATGCTTGAAACTCATTCAAATGCAAGTGCCTCTATATCTTTTCTTGATTGTTTCCCACTCATTCCTTTTGGTTTGGGGAACATGTCAAAATCCCATGCCCAGAGAACTTCAGGTAGAGTTCGGGGAAATGCTCAGTGGACAACCCAGGCAGGGTAAAGATCAGCATTTACACACAACTCAGAGAATTTTTATTTTCAGTGATGGATTTTTAGCCCAATTCAAGTTGAAGAAAAGTGGTTTCGTGAAAATCGCAGAAAATTTTTTTTCAGAAACTCCGGGGTGCCTGGAGGTCGCGGTGCACCACGTGACAGTTGTATTCGAAATCTGAGTTACTCAGATCACACGAGTACCCAAGCATGCTTGAAACTCATTTAAATGCAAGTGCCTCTATCTCTTTTCTTGATTGTTTCCCACTCATTCCTTTTGGATTGGGGAACATGTCAAAATCCCATGCCCAGAGAACTTCAGGTAGAGTTCGGGGAAATGCTCAGTGGACAACCCAGGCAGGGTAAGGATCAGCATTTACACACTACTCAGAGAATTTTTATTTTCAGGGATGGATTTTTAGCCCAATTCAAGTTGAAGAAAAGTGGTTTCGTGAAAATCGCAGAAAATTTTTTTTCAGAAACTCCGGGGTGCCTGGAGGTCGCGGTGCAATACGTGACAGTTGTATTCGAAAACTGAGTCACTCAGATCACACGAGTACCCAAGCATGCTTGAAACTCATTCAAATGCAAGTGCTTCTATCTGTTGTCTTGATTGTTTCCCACTCATTCCTTTTGGTTTGGGTAACATGTCAAAATCCCATGCCCAGAGAACTTCAGGTAGAGTTCGGGGAAATGCTCAGTGGACAACCCAGGCAGGGTAAGGATCAGCATTTACACACAACTCAGAGAATTTTTATTTTCAGGGATGGATTTTTAGCCCAATTCAAGTTGAAGAAACGTGGTTTCGTGAAAATCGCAGAAAATTTTTTTTCAGAAACTCCGGGGTGCCTTGAGGTCCCTATGCACCACGAGACAGTTGTATTTTAAAACTGAGTCACTCAGATCACACGAGTACCCAAGCATGCTTGAAACTCATTCAAATGCAAGTGCTTCTATCTGTTGTCTTGACTGTTTCCCACTCATTCCTTTTGGTTTGGGTAACATGTCAAAATCCCATGCCCAGAGAACTTCAAGTAGAGTTCGAGATAATGCTCAGTGGACAACCCAGGCAGCGTAAGGATCAGCATTTACACACAACTCAGAGAATTTTTATTTTCAGTGACGGATTTTTAGCCCAATTCAAGTTGAAGAAAAGTGGTTTCGTGAAAATCGCAGAAGATTTTTTTTCAGAAACTCCGGGGTGCCTGGAGGTCGCGGTGCACCACGCGACAGTTGTATTCGAAAACTGAGTCACTCAGATCACACGAGTACCCAAGCATGCTTGAAACTCATTCAAATGCAAGTGCTTCTATCTGTTGTCTTGATTGTTTCCCACTCATTCCTTTTGGTTTGGGTAACATGTCAAAATCCCATGCCCAGAGAATTTCAAGTAGAGTTCGAGATAATGCTCAGTGGACAACCCAGGCAGGGTAAGGATCAGCATTTACACACAACTCAGAGAATTTTTATTTTCAGGGATGGATTTTTAGCCCAATTCAAGTTGAAGAAAAGTGGTTTCGTGAAAATCGCAGAAAATTTTTTTTCAGAAACTCCGGGGTTCCTTGAGGTCGCTATGCACCACGCGACAGTTGTATTTTAAAACTGAGTCACTCAGATCACACGAGTACCCAAGCATGCTTGAAACTCATTCAAATGCAAGTGCTTCTATCTGTTGTCTTGATTGTTTCCCACTCATTCCTTTTGGTGTGGGTAACATGTCAAAATCCCAAGCCCAGAGAACTTCAAGTAGAGTTCGTGCAAATCCTCAGTGGACACCCCAGGTAGGGTAAGGATCAGCATTTACACACAACTCAAAGAATTTTTATTTTCAGATATGGATTTTTAGCCCAATTCAAGTTGAAGAAAAGTGGTTTCGTGAAAATCGCAGAAAATTTTTTTTCAGAAACTCCGGGGTTCCTTGAGGTCGCTATGCACCACGCGACAGTTGTATTTTAAAACTGAGTCACTCAGATCACACGAGTACCCAAGCATGCTTGAAACTCATTCAAATGCAAGTGCTTCTAACTGTTGTCTTGATTGTTTCCCACTCATTCCTTTTGGTCTGGGTAACATGTCAAAATCCCAAGCCCAGAGAACTTCAAGTAGAGTTCGTGCAAATCCTCAGTGGACACCCCAGGTAGGGTAAGGATCAGCATTTACACACAACTCAAAGAATTTTTATTTTCAGATATGGATTTTTAGCCCAATTCAAGTTGAAGAAAAGTGGTTTCGTGAAAATCGCAGAAAATTTTTTTTCAGAAACTCCGGGGTGCCTGGAGGTCGCGGTGCACTACGTGACAGTTGTATTCGAAAACTGAGTCACTCAGATCACACGAGTACCCAAGCATGCTTGAAACTCATTCAAATGCAAGTGCTTCTATCTGTTGTCTTGATTGTTTCCCACTCATTCCTTTTGGTTTGGGTAACATGTCAAAATCCCATGCCCAGAGAACTTCAAGTAGAGTTCGAGGAAATGCTCAGTGGACACCCCAGGCAGGGTAAGGATCAGCATTTCCACACTACTCAGAGAATATTTATTTTCAGGGATGGATTTTTAGCCCAATTCAAGTTGATGAAAAGTGGTTTCGTGAAAATTGCAGAAAATTTTTTTTCAGAAACTCCGGGGTGCCTTGAGGTCGTGATGCACCACGCGACAGTTGTATTCCAAAACTGAGTCACTCAGATCACACGAGTACCCAAGCATGCTTGAAACTCATTCAAATGCAAGTGCCTCTATCTCTTTTCTTGATTGTTTCCCACTCATTCCTTTTGGTTTGGGGAACATGTCAAAATCCCATGCCCAGAGAACTTCAGGTAGAGTTCGGGGAAATGCTCAGTGGACAACCCAGGCAGGGTAAGGATCAGCATTTACACACAACTCAGAGAATTTTTATTTTCAGGGATGGATTTTTACCCCAATTCAAGTTGAAGAAAAGTGGTTTCGTGAAAATCGCAGAAAATTTTTTTCAGAAACTCCGGGGTGCCTTGAGGTCGCTATGCACCACGCAACAGTTGTATTTTAAAACTGAGTCACTCAGATCACACGAGTACCCAAGCATGCTTGAAACTCATTCAAATGCAAGTGCCTCTATCTCTTTTCTTGATTGTTTCCCACTCATTCCTTTTGGATTGGGGAATATGTCAAAATCCCATGCCCAGAGAACTTCAGGTAGAGTTCGGGGAAATGCTCAGTGGACAACCCAGGCAGGGTAAGGATCAGCATTTACACACAACTCAGTGAATTTTTATTTTCAGGGATGGATTTTTAGCCCAATTCAAGTTGAAGAAAAGTGGTTTCGTGAAAATCGCAGAAAATTTTTTTTCAGAAACTCCGGGGTTTCTGGAGGTCGCGGTGCACCACGTGACAGTTGTATTCGAAAACTGAGTTACTCAGATCACACGAGTACCCAAGCATGCTTGAAACTCATTCAAATGCAAGTGCCTCTATCTCTTTTCTTGATTGTTTCCCACTCATTCCTTTTGGTTTGGGGAACATGTCAAAATCCCATGCCCAGAGAACTTCAGGTAGAATTCGGGGAAATGCTCAGAGGACAACCCAGGCAGGGTAAGGATCAGCATTTACACACAACTCAGAGAATTTTTATTTTCAGGGATGGATTTTTAGCTCAATTCAAGTTGAAGAAAAGTGGTTTCGTGAAAATCGCAGAAAATTTTTTTTCAGAAACTCCGGGGTGCCTTGAGGTCGCTATGCACCACGCGACAGTTGTATTTTAAAACTGAGTCACTCAGATCACACGAGTACCCAAGCATGCTTGAAACTCATTCAAATGCAAGTGCTTCTATCTGTTGTCTTGATTGTTTCCCACTCATTCCTTTTGGTTTGGGTAACATGTCAAAATCCCATGCCCAGAGAACTTCAGGTAGAGTTCGGGGAAATGCTCAGTGGACAACCCAGGCAGGGTAAGGATCACTATTTCCACACTACTCAGAGAATTTTTATTTTCAGTGATGGATTTTTAGCCCAATTCAAGTTGAAGAAAAGTGGTTTCGTGAAAATCGCAGAAAATTTTTTTTCAGAAACTCCGGGGTGCCTGGAGGTCGCGGTGCACCACGCGACAGTTGTATTCGAAAACTGAGTCACTCAGATCACACGAGTACCCAAGCATGCTTGAAACTCATTCAAATGCAAGTGCTTCTATCTGTTGTCTTGATTGTTTCCCACTCATTCCTTTCAGTTTGGGGAACATGTCAAAATCCCATGCCCAGAGAACTTCAAGTAGAGTTCGAGGAAATGCTCAGTGGACACCCCAGGTAGGGTAAGGATCAGCATTTCCACACTACTCAGAGAATATTTATTTTCAGGGATGGATTTTTAGCCCAATTCAAGTTGATGAAAAGTGGTTTCGTGAAAATTGCAGAAAATTTTTTTTCAGAAACTCCGGGGTGCCTTGAGGTCGTGATGCACCACGCGACAGTTGTATTCCAAAACTGAGTCACTCAGATCACACGAGTACCCAAGCATGCTTGAAACTCATTCAAATGCAAGTGCCTCTATCTCTTTTCTTGATTGTTTCCCACTCATTCCTTTTGGTTTGGGGAACATGTCAAAATCCCATGCCCAGAGAACTTCAGGTAGAGTTCGGGGAAATGCTCAGTGGACAACCCAGGCAGGGTAAGGATCAGCATTTACACACTACTCAGAGAATTTTAATTTTCAGTGATGGATTTTTAGCCCAATTCAAGTTGAAGAAAAGTGGTTTCGTGAAAATCGCAGAAAATTTTTTTTCAGAAACTCCGGGGTGCCTGGAGGTCGCGGTGCACCACGTGACAGTTGTATTCGAAAACTGAGTCACTCAGATCACACGAGTACCCAAGCATGCTTGAAACTCATTCAAATGCAAGTGCTTCTATCTGTTGTCTTGATTGTTTCCCACTCATTCCTTTTGGTTTGGGTAACATGTCAAAATCCCATGCCCAGAGAACTTCAAGTAGAGTTCGAGGAAATGCTCAGTGGACACCCCAGGCAGGGTAAGGATCAGCATTTCCACACTACTCAGAGAATATTTATTTTCAGGGATGGATTTTTAGCCCAATTCAAGTTGATGAAAAGTGGTTTCGTGAAAATTGCAGAAAATTTTTTTTCAGAAACTCCGGGGTGCCTTGAGGTCGTGATGCACCACGCGACAGTTGTATTCCAAAACTGAGT
Source organism: Atractosteus spatula (assembly GCF_055471065.1). NCBI lineage: Eukaryota > Metazoa > Chordata > Actinopteri > Semionotiformes > Lepisosteidae > Atractosteus > Atractosteus spatula. The sequence continues at coordinate 78,229,871 of NC_142707.1, forward strand.
CACTCAGATCACACGAGTACCCAAGCATGCTTGAAACTCATTCAAATGCAAGTGCCTCTATCTCTTTTCTTGATTGTTTCCCACTCATTCCTTTTGGTTTGGGGAACATGTCAAAATCCCATGCCCAGAGAACTTCAGGTAGAGTTCGGGGAAATGCTCAGTGGACAACCCAGGCAGGGTAAGGATCAGCATTTACACACAACTCAGAGAATTTTTATTTTCAGGGATGGATTTTTACCCCAATTCAAGTTGAAGAAAAGTGGTTTCGTGAAAATCGCAGAAAATTTTTTTCAGAAACTCCGGGGTGCCTTGAGGTCGCTATGCACCACGCAACAGTTGTATTTTAAAACTGAGTCACTCAGATCACACGAGTACCCAAGCATGCTTGAAACTCATTCAAATGCAAGTGCCTCTATCTCTTTTCTTGATTGTTTCCCACTCATTCCTTTTGGATTGGGGAATATGTCAAAATCCCATGCCCAGAGAACTTCAGGTAGAGTTCGGGGAAATGCTCAGTGGACAACCCAGGCAGGGTAAGGATCAGCATTTACACACAACTCAGTGAATTTTTATTTTCAGGGATGGATTTTTAGCCCAATTCAAGTTGAAGAAAAGTGGTTTCGTGAAAATCGCAGAAAATTTTTTTTCAGAAACTCCGGGGTTTCTGGAGGTCGCGGTGCACCACGTGACAGTTGTATTCGAAAACTGAGTTACTCAGATCACACGAGTACCCAAGCATGCTTGAAACTCATTCAAATGCAAGTGCCTCTATCTCTTTTCTTGATTGTTTCCCACTCATTCCTTTTGGTTTGGGGAACATGTCAAAATCCCATGCCCAGAGAACTTCAGGTAGAATTCGGGGAAATGCTCAGAGGACAACCCAGGCAGGGTAAGGATCAGCATTTACACACAACTCAGAGAATTTTTATTTTCAGGGATGGATTTTTAGCTCAATTCAAGTTGAAGAAAAGTGGTTTCGTGAAAATCGCAGAAAATTTTTTTTCAGAAACTCCGGGGTGCCTTGAGGTCGCTATGCACCACGCGACAGTTGTATTTTAAAACTGAGTCACTCAGATCACACGAGTACCCAAGCATGCTTGAAACTCATTCAAATGCAAGTGCTTCTATCTGTTGTCTTGATTGTTTCCCACTCATTCCTTTTGGTTTGGGTAACATGTCAAAATCCCATGCCCAGAGAACTTCAGGTAGAGTTCGGGGAAATGCTCAGTGGACAACCCAGGCAGGGTAAGGATCACTATTTCCACACTACTCAGAGAATTTTTATTTTCAGTGATGGATTTTTAGCCCAATTCAAGTTGAAGAAAAGTGGTTTCGTGAAAATCGCAGAAAATTTTTTTTCAGAAACTCCGGGGTGCCTGGAGGTCGCGGTGCACCACGCGACAGTTGTATTCGAAAACTGAGTCACTCAGATCACACGAGTACCCAAGCATGCTTGAAACTCATTCAAATGCAAGTGCTTCTATCTGTTGTCTTGATTGTTTCCCACTCATTCCTTTCAGTTTGGGGAACATGTCAAAATCCCATGCCCAGAGAACTTCAAGTAGAGTTCGAGGAAATGCTCAGTGGACACCCCAGGTAGGGTAAGGATCAGCATTTCCACACTACTCAGAGAATATTTATTTTCAGGGATGGATTTTTAGCCCAATTCAAGTTGATGAAAAGTGGTTTCGTGAAAATTGCAGAAAATTTTTTTTCAGAAACTCCGGGGTGCCTTGAGGTCGTGATGCACCACGCGACAGTTGTATTCCAAAACTGAGTCACTCAGATCACACGAGTACCCAAGCATGCTTGAAACTCATTCAAATGCAAGTGCCTCTATCTCTTTTCTTGATTGTTTCCCACTCATTCCTTTTGGTTTGGGGAACATGTCAAAATCCCATGCCCAGAGAACTTCAGGTAGAGTTCGGGGAAATGCTCAGTGGACAACCCAGGCAGGGTAAGGATCAGCATTTACACACTACTCAGAGAATTTTAATTTTCAGTGATGGATTTTTAGCCCAATTCAAGTTGAAGAAAAGTGGTTTCGTGAAAATCGCAGAAAATTTTTTTTCAGAAACTCCGGGGTGCCTGGAGGTCGCGGTGCACCACGTGACAGTTGTATTCGAAAACTGAGTCACTCAGATCACACGAGTACCCAAGCATGCTTGAAACTCATTCAAATGCAAGTGCTTCTATCTGTTGTCTTGATTGTTTCCCACTCATTCCTTTTGGTTTGGGTAACATGTCAAAATCCCATGCCCAGAGAACTTCAAGTAGAGTTCGAGGAAATGCTCAGTGGACACCCCAGGTAGGGTAAGGATCAGCATTTCCACACTACTCAGAGAATATTTATTTTCAGGGATGGATTTTTAGCCCAATTCAAGTTGATGAAAAGTGGTTTCGTGAAAATTGCAGAAAATTTTTTTTGAGAAACTCCGGGGTGCCTTGAGGTCGTGATGCACCACGCGACAGTTGTATTCCAAAACTGAGTCACTCAGATCACACGAGTACCCAAGCATGCTTGAAACTCATTCAAATGCAAGTGCCTCTATCTCTTTTCTTGATTGTTTCCCACTCATTCCTTTTGGTTTGGGGAACATGTCAAAATCCCATGCCCAGAGAACTTCAGGTAGAGTTCGGGGAAATGCTCAGTGGACAACCCAGGCAGGGTAAGGTTCAGCATTTACACACTACTCAGAGAATTTTATTTTCAGTGATGGATTTTTAGCCCAATTCAAGTTGAAGAAAAGTGGTTTCGTGAAAATCGCAGAAAATTTTTTTTCAGAAACTCCGGGGTGCCTGGAGGTCGCGGTGCACCACGTGACAGTTGTATTCGAAAACTGAGTCACTCAGATCACACGAGTACCCAAGCATGCTTGAAACTCATTCAAATGCAAGTGCTTCTATCTGTTGTCTTGATTGTTTCCCACTCATTCCTTTTGGTTTGGGGAACATGTCAAAATCCCATGCCCAGAGAACTTCAAGTAGAGTTCGAGGAAATGCTCAGTGGACACCCCAGGTAGGGTAAGGATCAGCATTTCCACACTACTCAGAGAATATTTATTTTCAGGGATGGATTTTTAGCCCAATTCAAGTTGATGAAAAGTGGTTTCGTGAAAATTGCAGAAAATTTTTTTTGAGAAACTCCGGGGTGCCTTAAGGTCGTGATGCACCACGCGACAGTTGTATTCCAAAACTGAGTCACTCAGATCACACGAGTACCCAAGCATGCTTGAAACTCATTCAAATGCAAGTGCCTCTATATCTTTTCTTGATTGTTTCCCACTCATTCCTTTTGGTTTGGGGAACATGTCAAAATCCCATGCCCAGAGAACTTCAGGTAGAGTTCGGGGAAATGCTCAGTGGACAACCCAGGCAGGGTAAGGATCAGCATTTACACACAACTCAGAGAATTTTTATTTTCAGGGATGGATTTTTACCCCAATTCAAGTTGAAGAAAAGTGGTTTCGTGAAAATCGCAGAAAATTTTTTTCAGAAACTCCGGGGTGCCTTGAGGTCGCTATGCACCACGCAACAGTTGTATTTTAAAACTGAGTCACTCAGATCACACGAGTACCCAAGCATGCTTGAAACTCATTCAAATGCAAGTGTCTCTATCTCTTTTCTTGATTGTTTCCCACTCATTCCTTTTGGATTGGGGAATATGTCAAAATCCCATGCCCAGAGAACTTCAGGTAGAGTTCGGGGAAATGCTCAGTGGACAACCCAGGCAGGGTAAGGATCAGCATTTACACACAACTCAGTGAATTTTTATTTTCAGGGATGGATTTTTAGCCCAATTCAAGTTGAAGAAAAGTGGTTTCGTGAAAATCGCAGAAAATTTTTTTTCAGAAACTCCGGGGTTTCTGGAGGTCGCGGTGCACCACGTGACAGTTGTATTCGAAAACTGAGTTACTCAGATCACACGAGTACCCAAGCATGCTTGAAACTCATTCAAATGCAAGTGCCTCTATCTCTTTTCTTGATTGTTTCCCACTCATTCCTTTTGGATTGGGGAACATGTCAAAATCCCATGCCCAGAGAACTTCAGGTAGAATTCGGGGAAATGCTCAGAGGACAACCCAGGCAGGGTAAGGATCAGCATTTACACACAACTCAGAGAATTTTTATTTTCAGGGATGGATTTTTAGCTCAATTCAAGTTGAAGAAAAGTGGTTTCGTGAAAATCGCAGAAAATTTTTTTTCAGAAACTCCGGGGTGCCTTGAGGTCGCTATGCACCACGCGACAGTTGTATTTTAAAACTGAGTCACTCAGATCACACGAGTACCCAAGCATGCTTGAAACTCATTCAAATGCAAGTGCTTCTATCTGTTGTCTTGATTGTTTCCCACTCATTCCTTTTGGTTTGGGTAACATGTCAAAATCCCATGCCCAGAGAACTTCAAGTAGAGTTCGAGGAAATGCTCAGTGGACACCCCAGGTAGGGTAAGGATCAGCATTTCCACACTACTCAGAGAATATTTATTTTCAGGGATGGATTTTTAGCCCAATTCAAGTTGATGAAAAGTGGTTTCGTGAAAATTGCAGAAAATTTTTTTTGAGAAACTCCGGGGTGCCTTGAGGTCGTGATGCACCACGCGACAGTTGTATTCCAAAACTGAGTCACTCAGATCACACGAGTACCCAAGCATGCTTGAAACTCATTCAAATGCAAGTGCCTCTATCTCTTTTCTTGATTGTTTCCCACTCATTCCTTTTGGTTTGGGGAACATGTCAAAATCCCATGCCCAGAGAACTTCAGGTAGAGTTCGGGGAAATGCTCAGTGGACAACCCAGGCAGGGTAAGGATCAGCATTTACACACTACTCAGAGAATTTTATTTTCAGTGATGGATTTTTAGCCCAATTCAAGTTGAAGAAAAGTGGTTTCGTGAAAATCGCAGAAAATTTTTTTTCAGAAACTCCGGGGTGCCTGGAGGTCGCGGTGCACCACGTGACAGTTGTATTCGAAATCTGAGTTACTCAGATCACACGAGTACCCAAGCATGCTTGAAACTCATTTAAATGCAAGTGCCTCTATCTCTTTTCTTGATTGTTTCCCACTCATTCCTTTTGGATTGGGGAACATGTCAAAATCCCATGCCCAGAGAACTTCAGGTAGAGTTCGGGGAAATGCTCAGTGGACAACCCAGGCAGGGTAAGGATCAGCATTTACACACTACTCAGAGAATTTTTATTTTCAGTGATGGATTTTTAGCCCAATTCAAGTTGAAGAAAAGTGGTTTCGTGAAAATCGCAGAAAATTTTTTTTCAGAAACTCCGGGGTGCCTGGAGGTCGCGGTGCAATACGTGACAGTTGTATTCGAAAACTGAGTCACTCAGATCACACGAGTACCCAAGCATGCTTGAAACTCATTCAAATGCAAGTGCTTCTATCTGTTGTCTTGACTGTTTCCCACTCATTCCTTTTGGTTTGGGTAACATGTCAAAATCCCATGCCCAGAGAACTTCAAGTAGAGTTCGAGATAATGCTCAGTGGACAACCCAGGCAGCGTAAGGATCAGCATTTACACACAACTCAGAGAATTTTTATTTTCAGTGACGGATTTTTAGCCCAATTCAAGTTGAAGAAAAGTGGTTTCGTGAAAATCGCAGAAGATTTTTTTTCAGAAACTCCGGGGTGCCTGGAGGTCGCGGTGCACCACGCGACAGTTGTATTCGAAAACTGAGTCACTCAGATCACACGAGTACCCAAGCATGCTTGAAACTCATTCAAATGCAAGTGCTTCTATCTGTTGTCTTGATTGTTTCCCACTCATTCCTTTTGGTTTGGGTAACATGTCAAAATCCCATGCCCAGAGAATTTCAAGTAGAGTTCGAGATAATGCTCAGTGGACAACCCAGGCAGGGTAAGGATCAGCATTTACACACAACTCAGAGAATTTTTATTTTCAGGGATGGATTTTTAGCCCAATTCAAGTTGAAGAAAAGTGGTTTCGTGAAAATCGCAGAAAATTTTTTTTCAGAAACTCCGGGGTTCCTTGAGGTCGCTATGCACCACGCGACAGTTGTATTTTAAAACTGAGTCACTCAGATCACACGAGTACCCAAGCATGCTTGAAACTCATTCAAATGCAAGTGCTTCTATCTGTTGTCTTGATTGTTTCCCACTCATTCCTTTTGGTCTGGGTAACATGTCAAAATCCCAAGCCCAGAGAACTTCAAGTAGAGTTCGTGCAAATCCTCAGTGGACACCCCAGGTAGGGTAAGGATCAGCATTTACACACAACTCAAAGAATTTTTATTTTCAGATATGGATTTTTAGCCCAATTCAAGTTGAAGAAAAGTGGTTTCGTGAAAATCGCAGAAAATTTTTTTTCAGAAACTCCGGGGTTCCTTGAGGTCGCTATGCACCACGCGACAGTTGTATTTTAAAACTGAGTCACTCAGATCACACGAGTACCCAAGCATGCTTGAAACTCATTCAAATGCAAGTGCTTCTAACTGTTGTCTTGATTGTTTCCCACTCATTCCTTTTGGTCTGGGTAACATGTCAAAATCCCAAGCCCAGAGAACTTCAAGTAGAGTTCGTGCAAATCCTCAGTGGACACCCCAGGTAGGGTAAGGATCAGCATTTACACACAACTCAAAGAATTTTTATTTTCAGATATGGATTTTTAGCCCAATTCAAGTTGAAGAAAAGTGGTTTCGTGAAAATCGCAGAAAATTTTTTTTCAGAAACTCCGGGGTGCCTGGAGGTCGCGGTGCACTACGTGACAGTTGTATTCGAAAACTGAGTCACTCAGATCACACGAGTACCCAAGCATGCTTGAAACTCATTCAAATGCAAGTGCTTCTATCTGTTGTCTTGATTGTTTCCCACTCATTCCTTTTGGTTTGGGTAACATGTCAAAATCCCATGCCCAGAGAACTTCAAGTAGAGTTCGAGGAAATGCTCAGTGGACACCCCAGGCAGGGTAAGGATCAGCATTTCCACACTACTCAGAGAATATTTATTTTCAGGGATGGATTTTTAGCCCAATTCAAGTTGATGAAAAGTGGTTTCGTGAAAATTGCAGAAAATTTTTTTTCAGAAACTCCGGGGTGCCTTGAGGTCGTGATGCACCACGCGACAGTTGTATTCCAAAACTGAGTCACTCAGATCACACGAGTACCCAAGCATGCTTGAAACTCATTCAAATGCAAGTGCCTCTATCTCTTTTCTTGATTGTTTCCCACTCATTCCTTTTGGTTTGGGGAACATGTCAAAATCCCATGCCCAGAGAACTTCAGGTAGAGTTCGGGGAAATGCTCAGTGGACAACCCAGGCAGGGTAAGGATCAGCATTTACACACAACTCAGTGAATTTTTATTTTCAGGGATGGATTTTTAGCCCAATTCAAGTTGAAGAAAAGTGGTTTCGTGAAAATCGCAGAAAATTTTTTTTCAGAAACTCCGGGGTTTCTGGAGGTCGCGGTGCACCACGTGACAGTTGTATTCGAAAACTGAGTTACTCAGATCACACGAGTACCCAAGCATGCTTGAAACTCATTCAAATGCAAGTGCCTCTATCTCTTTTCTTGATTGTTTCCCACTCATTCCTTTTGGTTTGGGGAACATGTCAAAATCCCATGCCCAGAGAACTTCAGGTAGAGTTCGGGGAAATGCTCAGTGGACAACCCAGGCAGGGTAAGGATCAGCATTTACACACTACTCAGAGAATTTTATTTTCAGGGATGGATTTTTAGCCCAATTCAAGTTGAAGAAAAGTGGTTTCGTGAATATCGCAGAAAATTTTTTTTCAGAAACTCCGGGGTGCCTGGAGGTCGCGGTGCACCACGTGACAGTTGTATTCGAAAACTGAGTCACTCAGATCACACGAGTACCCAAGCATGCTTGAAACTCATTCAAATGCAAGTGCTTCTATCTGTTGTCTTGATTGTTTCCCACTCATTCCTTTTGGTTTGGGGAACATGTCAAAATCCCATGCCCAGAGAACTTCAAGTAGAGTTCGAGGAAATGCTCAGTGGACACCCCAGGTAGGGTAAGGATCAGCATTTCCACACTACTCAGAGAATATTTATTTTCAGGGATGGATGTTTAGCCCAATTCAAGTTGATGAAAAGTGGTTTCGTGAAAATTGCAGAAAATTTTTTTTGAGAAACTCCGGGGTGCCTTAAGGTCGTGATGCACCACGCGACAGTTGTATTCCAAAACTGAGTCACTCAGATCACACGAGTACCCAAGCATGCTTGAAACTCATTCAAATGCAAGTGCCTCTATATCTTTTCTTGATTGTTTCCCACTCATTCCTTTTGGTTTGGGGAACATGTCAAAATCCCATGCCCAGAGAACTTCAGGTAGAGTTCGGGGAAATGCTCAGTGGACAACCCAGGCAGGGTAAGGATCAGCATTTACACACAACTCAGAGAATTTTTATTTTCAGGGATGGATTTTTAGCCCAATTCAAGTTGAAGAAAAGTGGTTTCGTGAAAATCGCAAAAAATTTTTTTTCAGAAACTCCGGGGTGCCTGGAGGTCGCTATGCACCACGCAACAGTTGTATTTTAAAACTGAGTCACTCAGATCACACGAGTACCCAAGCATGATTGAAACTCATTCAAATGCAAGTGCCTCTATCTCTTTTCTTGATTGTTTCCCACTCATTCCTTTTGGATTGGGGAACATGTCAAAATCCCATGCCCAGAGAACTTCAGGTAGAGTTCGGGGAAATGCTCAGTGGACAACCCAGGCAGGGTAAGGATCAGCATTTACACACAACTCAGAGAATTTTTATTTTCAGTGATGGATTTTTAGCCCAATTCAAGTTGAAGAAAAGTGGTTTCGTGAAAATCGCAGAAAATTTTTTTTCAGAAACTCCGGGGTGCCTGGAGGTCGCGGTGCACCACGTGACAGTTGTATTCGAAATCTGAGTTACTCAGATCACACGAGTACCCAAGCATGCTTGAAACTCATTCAAATGCAAGTGCCTCTACCTCTTTTCTTGATTGTTTCCCACTCATTCCTTTTGGATTGGGGAACATGTCAAAATCCCATGCCCAGAGAACTTCAAGTAGAGTTCGAGGAAATGCTCAGTGGACACCCCAGCTAGGGTAAGGATCAGCATTTCCACACTACTCAGAGAATATTTATTTTCAGGGATGGATTTTTAGGCCAATTCAAGTTGATGAAAAGTGGTTTCGTGAAAATTGCAGAAAATTTTTTTTGAGAAACTCCGGGGTGCCTTGAGGTCGTGATGCACCACGCGACAGTTGTATTCCAAATCTGAGTCACTCAGATCACACGAGTACCCAAGCATGCTTGAAACTCATTCAAATGCAAGTGCCTCTATCTCTTTTCTTGATTGTTTCCCACTCATTCCTTTTGGTTTGGGGAACATGTCAAAATCCCATGCCCAGAGAACTTCAGGTAGAGTTCGGGGAAATGCTCAGTGGACAACCCAGGCAGGGTAAGGATCAGCATTTACACACAACTCAGAGAATTTTTATTTTCAGGGATGGATTTTTAGCCCAATTCAAGTTGAAGAAACGTGGTTTCGTGAAAATCGCAGAAAATTTTTTTTCAGAAACTCCGGGGTGCCTTGAGGTCCCTATGCACCACGCGACAGTTGTATTTTAAAACTGAGTCACTCAGATCACACGAGTACCCAAGCATGCTTGAAACTCATTCAAATGCAAGTGCTTCTATCTGTTGTCTTGACTGTTTCCCACTCATTCCTTTTGGTTTGGGTAACATGTCAAAATCCCATGCCCAGAGAACTTCAAGTAGAGTTCGAGGAAATGCTCAGTGGACACCCCAGGTAGGGTAAGGATCAGCATTTCCACACTACTCAGAGAATATTTATTTTCAGGGATGGATTTTTAGCCCAATTCAAGTTGATGAAAAGTGGTTTCGTGAAAATTGCAGAAAATTTTTTTTGAGAAACTCCGGGGTGCCTTGAGGTCGTGATGCACCACGCGACAGTTGTATTCCAAAACTGAGTCACTCAGATCACACGAGTACCCAAGCATGCTTGAAACTCATTCAAATGCAAGTGCCTCTATCTCTTTTCTTGATTGTTTCCCACTCATTCCTTTTGGTTTGGGGAACATGTCAAAATCCCATGCCCAGAGAACTTCAGGTAGAGTTCGGGGAAATGCTCAGTGGACAACCCAGGCAGGGTAAGGATCAGCATTTACACACAACTCAAAGAATTTTTATTTTCAGTGACGGATTTTTAGCCCAATTCAAGTTGAAGAAAAGTGGTTTCGTGAAAATCGCAGAAGATTTTTTTTCAGAAACTCCGGGGTGCCTGGAGGTCGCGGTGCACCACGCGACAGTTGTATTCGAAAACTGAGTCACTCAGATCACACGAGTACCCAAGCATGCTTGAAACTCATTCAAATGCAAGTGCTTCTATCTGTTGTCTTGATTGTTTCCCACTCATTCCTTTTGGTTTGGGGAACATGTCAAAATCCCATGCCCAGTGAACTTCACGTAGAGCTCGCGGAAAAGCTCAGTGGACAACCCAGGCAGGGTAAGGATCACTATTTCCACACTACTCAGAGAATTTTTATTTTCAGTGATGGATTTTTAGCCCAATTCAAGTTGAAGAAAAGTGGTTTCGTGAAAATCGCAGAAAATTTTTTTTCAGAAACTCCGGGGTGCCTGGAGGTCGCGGTGCACCACGCGACAGTTGTATTCGAAAACTGAGTCACTCAGATCACACGAGTACCCAAGCATGCTTGAAACTCATTCAAATGCAAGTGCTTCTATCTGTTGTCTTGATTGTTTCCCACTCATTCCTTTCAGTTTGGGGAACATGTCAAAATCCCATGCCCAGAGAACTTCAAGTAGAGTTCGAGGAAATGCTCAGTGGACACCCCAGGTAGGGTAAGGATCAGCATTTCCACACTACTCAGAGAATATTTATTTTCAGGGATGGATTTTTAGCCCAATTCAAGTTGATGAAAAGTGGTTTCGTGAAAATTGCAGAAAATTTTTTTTCAGAAACTCCGGGGTGCCTTGAGGTCGTGATGCACCACGCGACAGTTGTATTCCAAAACTGAGTCACTCAGATCACACGAGTACCCAAGCATGCTTGAAACTCATTCAAATGCAAGTGCCTCTATCTCTTTTCTTGATTGTTTCCCACTCATTCCTTTTGGTTTGGGGAACATGTCAAAATCCCATGCCCAGAGAACTTCAGGTAGAGTTCGGGGAAATGCTCAGTGGACAACCCAGGCAGGGTAAGGATCAGCATTTACACACTACTCAGAGAATTTTTATTTTCAGTGATGGATTTTTTGCCCAATTCAAGTTGAAGAAAAGTGGTTTCGTGAAAATCGCAGAAAATTTTTTTTCAGAAACTCCGGGGTGCCTGGAGGTCGCGGTGCACCACGTGACAGTTGTATTCGAAAACTGAGTCACTCAGATCACACGAGTACCCAAGCATGCTTGAAACTCATTCAAATGCAAGTGCTTCTATCTGTTGTCTTGATTGTTTCCCACTCATTCCTTTTGGTTTGGGTAACATGTCAAAATCCCATGCCCAGAGAACTTCAAGTAGAGTTCGAGGAAATGCTCAGTGGACACCCCAGGTAGGGTAAGGATCAGCATTTCCACACTACTCAGAGAATATTTATTTTCAGGGATGGATTTTTAGCCCAATTCAAGTTGATGAAAAGTGGTTTCGTGAAAATTGCAGAAAATTTTTTTTGAGAAACTCCGGGGTGCCTTGAGGTCGTGATGCACCACGCGACAGTTGTATTCCAAAACTGAGTCACTCAGATCACACGAGTACCCAAGCATGCTTGAAACTCATTCAAATGCAAGTGCCTCTATCTCTTTTCTTGATTGTTTCCCACTCATTCCTTTTGGTTTGGGGAACATGTCAAAATCCCATGCCCAGAGAACTTCAGGTAGAGTTCGGGGAAATGCTCAGTGGACAACCCAGGCAGGGTAAGGATCAGCATTTACACACTACTCAGAGAATTTTATTTTCAGTGATGGATTTTTAGCCCAATTCAAGTTGAAGAAAAGTGGTTTCGTGAATATCGCAGAAAATTTTTTTTCAGAAACTCCGGGGTGCCTGGAGGTCGCGGTGCACCACGTGACAGTTGTATTCGAAAACTGAGTCACTCAGATCACACGAGTACCCAAGCATGCTTGAAACTCATTCAAATGCAAGTGCTTCTATCTGTTGTCTTGATTGTTTCCCACTCATTCCTTTTGGTTTGGGGAACATGTCAAAATCCCATGCCCAGAGAACTTCAAGTAGAGTTCGAGGAAATGCTCAGTGGACACCCCAGGTAGGGTAAGGATCAGCATTTCCACACTACTCAGAGAATATTTATTTTCAGGGATGGATTTTTAGCCCAATTCAAGTTGATGAAAAGTGGTTTCGTGAAAATTGCAGAAAATTTTTTTTGAGAAACTCCGGGGTGCCTTAAGGTCGTGATGCACCACGCGACAGTTGTATTCCAAAACTGAGTCACTCAGATCACACGAGTACCCAAGCATGCTTGAAACTCATTCAAATGCAAGTGCCTCTATATCTTTTCTTGATTGTTTCCCACTCATTCCTTTTGGTTTGGGGAACATGTCAAAATCCCATGCCCAGAGAACTTCAGGTAGAGTTCGGGGAAATGCTCAGTGGACAACCCAGGCAGGGTAAGGATCAGCATTTACACACAACTCAGAGAATTTTTATTTTCAGGGATGGATTTTTACCCCAATTCAAGTTGAAGAAAAGTGGTTTCGTGAAAATCGCAGAAAATTTTTTTCAGAAACTCCGGGGTGCCTTGAGGTCGCTATGCACCACGCAACAGTTGTATTTTAAAACTGAGTCACTCAGATCACACGAGTACCCAAGCATGCTTGAAACTCATTCAAATGCAAGTGCCTCTATCTCTTTTCTTGATTGTTTCCCACTCATTCCTTTTGGATTGGGGAATATGTCAAAATCCCATGCCCAGAGAACTTCAAGTAGAGTTCGGGGAAATGCTCAGTGGACAACCCAGGCAGGGTAAGGATCAGCATTTACACACAACTCAGTGAATTTTTATTTTCAGGGATGGATTTTTAGCCCAATTCAAGTTGAAGAAAAGTGGTTTCGTGAAAATCGCAGAAAATTTTTTTTCAGAAACTCCGGGGTTTCTGGAGGTCGCGGTGCACCACGTGACAGTTGTATTCGAAAACTGAGTTACTCAGATCACACGAGTACCCAAGCATGCTTGAAACTCATTCAAATGCAAGTGCCTCTATCTCTTTTCTTGATTGTTTCCCACTCATTCCTTTTGGATTGGGGAACATGTCAAAATCCCATGCCCAGAGAACTTCAGGTAGAATTCGGGGAAATGCTCAGAGGACAACCCAGGCAGGGTAAGGATCAGCATTTACACACAACTCAGAGAATTTTTATTTTCAGGGATGGATTTTTAGCTCAATTCAAGTTGAAGAAAAGTGGTTTCGTGAAAATCGCAGAAAATTTTTTTTCAGAAACTCCGGGGTGCCTTGAGGTCGCTATGCACCACGCGACAGTTGTATTTTAAAACTGAGTCACTCAGATCACACGAGTACCCAAGCATGCTTGAAACTCATTCAAATGCAAGTGCTTCTATCTGTTGTCTTGATTGTTTCCCACTCATTCCTTTTGGTTTGGGTAACATGTCAAAATCCCATGCCCAGAGAACTTCAAGTAGAGTTCGAGGAAATGCTCAGTGGACACCCCAGGTAGGGTAAGGATCAGCATTTCCACACTACTCAGAGAATATTTATTTTCAGGGATGGATTTTTAGCCCAATTCAAGTTGATGAAAAGTGGTTTCGTGAAAATTGCAGAAAATTTTTTTTGAGAAACTCCGGGGTGCCTTGAGGTCGTGATGCACCACGCGACAGTTGTATTCCAAAACTGAGTCACTCAGATCACACGAGTACCCAAGCATGCTTGAAACTCATTCAAATGCAAGTGCCTCTATCTCTTTTCTTGATTGTTTCCCACTCATTCCTTTTGGTTTGGGGAACATGTCAAAATCCCATGCCCAGAGAACTTCAGGTAGAGTTCGGGGAAATGCTCAGTGGACAACCCAGGCAGGGTAAGGATCAGCATTTACACACTACTCAGAGAATTTTATTTTCAGTGATGGATTTTTAGCCCAATTCAAGTTGAAGAAAAGTGGTTTCGTGAATATCGCAGAAAATTTTTTTTCAGAAACTCCGGGGTGCCTGGAGGTCGCGGTGCACCACGTGACAGTTGTATTCGAAAACTGAGTCACTCAGATCACACGAGTACCCAAGCATGCTTGAAACTCATTCAAATGCAAGTGCCTCTATATCTTTTCTTGATTGTTTCCCACTCATTCCTTTTGGTTTGGGGAACATGTCAAAATCCCATGTCCAGAGAACTTCAGGTAGAGTTCGGGGAAATGCTCAGTGGACAACCCAGGCAGGGTAAGGATCAGCATTTACACACAACTCAGAGAATTTTTATTTTCAGGGATGGATTTTTAGCCCAATTCAAGTTGAAGAAAAGTGGTTTCGTGAAAATCGCAAAAAAATTTTTTTCAGAAACTCCGGGGTGCCTGGAGGTCGCTATGCACCACGCAACAGTTGTATTTTAAAACTGAGTCACTCAGATCACACGAGTACCCAAGCATGATTGAAACTCATTCAAATGCAAGTGCCTCTATCTCTTTTCTTGATTGTTTCCCACTCATTCCTTTTGGATTGGGGAACATGTCAAAATCCCATGCCCAGAGAACTTCAGGTAGAGTTCGGAGAAATGCTCAGTGGACAACCCAGGCAGGGTAAGGATCAGCATTTACACACAACTCAGAGAATTTTTATTTTCAGTGATGGATTTTTAGCCCAATTCAAGTTGAAGAAAAGTGGTTTCGTGAAAATCGCAGAAAATTTTTTTTCAGAAACTCCGGGGTGCCTGGAGGTCGCGGTGCACCACATGACAGTTGTATTCGAAATCTGAGTTACTCAGATCACACGAGTACCCAAGCATGCTTGAAACTCATTCAAATGCAAGTGCCTCTACCTCTTTTCTTTATTGTTTCCCACTCATTCCTTTTGGATTGGGGAACATGTCAAAATCCCATGCCCAGAGAACTTCAAGTAGAGTTCGAGGAAATGCTCAGTGGACACCCCAGGTAGGGTAAGGATCAGCATTTCCACACTACTCAGAGAATATTTATTTTCAGGGATGGATTTTTAGGCCAATTCAAGTTGATGAAAAGTGGTTTCGTGAAAATTGCAGAAAATTTTTTTTGAGAAACTCCGGGGTGCCTTGAGGTCGTGATGCACCACGCGACAGTTGTATTCCAAAACTGAGTCACTCAGATCACACGAGTACCCAAGCATGCTTGAAACTCATTCAAATGCAAGTGCCTCTATCTCTTTTCTTGATTGTTTCCCACTCATTCCTTTTGGTTTGGGGAACATGTCAAAATCCCATGCCCAGAGAACTTCAGGTAGAGTTCGGGGAAATGCTCAGTGGACAACCCAGGCAGGGTAAGGATCAGCATTTACACACAACTCAGAGAATTTTTATTTTCAGGGATGGATTTTTAGCCCAATTCAAGTTGAAGAAACGTGGTTTCGTGAAAATCGCAGAAAATTTTTTTTCAGAAACTCCGGGGTGCCTTGAGGTCCCTATGCACCACGCGACAGTTGTATTTTAAAACTGAGTCACTCAGATCACACGAGTACCCAAGCATGCTTGAAACTCATTCAAATGCAAGTGCTTCTATCTGTTGTCTTGACTGTTTCCCACTCATTCCTTTTGGTTTGGGTAACATGTCAAAATCCCATGCCCAGAGAACTTCAAGTAGAGTTCGAGGAAATGCTCAGTGGACACCCCAGGTAGGGTAAGGATCAGCATTTCCACACTACTCAGAGAATATTTATTTTCAGGGATGGATTTTTAGCCCAATTCAAGTTGATGAAAAGTGGTTTCGTGAAAATTGCAGAAAATTTTTTTTGAGAAACTCCGGGGTGCCTTGAGGTCGTGATGCACCACGCGACAGTTGTATTCCAAAACTGAGTCACTCAGATCACACGAGTACCCAAGCATGCTTGAAACTCATTCAAATGCAAGTGCCTCTATCTCTTTTCTTGATTGTTTCCCACTCATTCCTTTTGGTTTGGGGAACATGTCAAAATCCCATGCCCAGAGAACTTCAGGTAGAGTTCGGGGAAATGCTCAGTGGACAACCCAGGCAGGGTAAGGATCAGCATTTACACACAACTCAAAGAATTTTTATTTTCAGTGACGGATTTTTAGCCCAATTCAAGTTGAAGAAAAGTGGTTTCGTGAAAATCGCAGAAGATTTTTTTTCAGAAACTCCGGGGTGCCTGGAGGTCGCGGTGCACCACGCGACAGTTGTATTCGAAAACTGAGTCACTCAGATCACACGAGTACCCAAGCATGCTTGAAACTCATTCAAATGCAAGTGCTTCTATCTGTTGTCTTGATTGTTTCCCACTCATTCCTTTTGGTTTGGGGAACATGTCAAAATCCCATGCCCAGTGAACTTCACGTAGAGCTCGCGGAAAAGCTCAGTGGACAACCCAGGCAGGGTAAGGATCACTATTTCCACACTACTCAGAGAATTTTTATTTTCAGTGATGGATTTTTAGCCCAATTCAAGTTGAAGAAAAGTGGTTTCGTGAAAATCGCAGAAAATTTTTTTTCAGAAACTCCGGGGTGCCTGGAGGTCGCGGTGCACCACGCGACAGTTGTATTCGAAAACTGAGTCACTCAGATCACACGAGTACCCAAGCATGCTTGAAACTCATTCAAATGCAAGTGCTTCTATCTGTTGTCTTGATTGTTTCCCACTCATTCCTTTCAGTTTGGGGAACATGTCAAAATCCCATGCCCAGAGAACTTCAAGTAGAGTTCGAGGAAATGCTCAGTGGACACCCCAGGTAGGGTAAGGATCAGCATTTCCACACTACTCAGAGAATATTTATTTTCAGGGATGGATTTTTAGCCCAATTCAAGTTGATGAAAAGTGGTTTCGTGAAAATTGCAGAAAATTTTTTTTCAGAAACTCCGGGGTGCCTTGAGGTCGTGATGCACCACGCGACAGTTGTATTCCAAAACTGAGTCACTCAGATCACACGAGTACCCAAGCATGCTTGAAACTCATTCAAATGCAAGTGCCTCTATCTCTTTTCTTGATTGTTTCCCACTCATTCCTTTTGGTTTGGGGAACATGTCAAAATCCCATGCACAGAGAACTTCAGGTAGAGTTCGGGGAAATGCTCAGTGGACAACCCAGGCAGGGTAAGGATCAGCATTTACACACTACTCAGAGAATTTTAATTTTCAGTGATGGATTTTTAGCCCAATTCAAGTTGAAGAAAAGTGGTTTCGTGAAAATCGCAGAAAATTTTTTTTCAGAAACTCCGGGGTGCCTGGAGGTCGCGGTGCACCACGTGACAGTTGTATTCGAAAACTGAGTCACTCAGATCACACGAGTACCCAAGCATGCTTGAAACTCATTCAAATGCAAGTGCTTCTATCTGTTGTCTTGATTGTTTCCCACTCATTCCTTTTGATTTGGGTAACATGTCAAAATCCCATGCCCAGAGAATTTCAAGTAGAGTTCGAGATAATGCTCAGTGGACAACCCAGGCAGGGTAAGGATCAGCATTTACACACAACTCAGAGAATTTTTATTTTCAGGGATGGATTTTTAGCCCAATTCAAGTTGAAGAAAAGTGGTTTCGTGAAAATCGCAGAAAATTTTTTTTCAGAAACTCCGGGGTTCCTTGAGGTCGCTATGCACCACGCGACAGTTGTATTTTAAAACTGAGTCACTCAGATCACACGAGTACCCAAGCATGCTTGAAACTCATTCAAATGCAAGTGCTTCTATCTGTTGTCTTGATTGTTTCCCACTCATTCCTTTTGGTCTGGGTAACATGTCAAAATCCCAAGCCCAGAGAACTTCAAGTAGAGTTCGTGCAAATCCTCAGTGGACACCCCAGGTAGGGTAAGGATCAGCATTTACACACAACTCAAAGAATTTTTATTTTCAGATATGGATTTTTAGCCCAATTCAAGTTGAAGAAAAGTGGTTTCGTGAAAATCGCAGAAAATTTTTTTTCAGAAACTCCGGGGTTCCTTGAGGTCGCTATGCACCACGCGACAGTTGTATTTTAAAACTGAGTCACTCAGATCACACGAGTACCCAAGCATGCTTGAAACTCATTCAAATGCAAGTGCTTCTAACTGTTGTCTTGATTGTTTCCCACTCATTCCTTTTGGTCTGGGTAACATGTCAAAATCCCAAGCCCAGAGAACTTCAAGTAGAGTTCGTGCAAATCCTCAGTGGACACCCCAGGTAGGGTAAGGATCAGCATTTACACACAACTCAAAGAATTTTTATTTTCAGATATGGATTTTTAGCCCAATTCAAGTTGAAGAAGAGTGGTTTCGTGAAAATCGCAGAAATTTTTTTTTCAGAAACTCCGGGGTGCCTGGAGGTCGCGGTGCACCACGCGACAGTTGTATTCGAAAACTGAGTCACTCAGATCACACGAGTACCCAAGCATGCTTGAAACTCATTCAAATGCAAGTGCCTCTATCTCTTTTCTTGATTGTTTCCCACTCATTCCTTTTGGTTTGGGGAACATGTCAAAATCCCATGCCCATAGAACTTCAGGTAGAGTTCGGGGAAATGCTCAGTGGACAACCCAGGCAGGGTAAGGATCACTATTTCCACACTAGTCAGAGAATTTTTATTTTCAGTGACGGATTTTTAGCCCAATTCAAGTTGAAGAAAAGTGGTTTCGTGAAAATCGCAGAAGATTTTTTTTCAGAAACTCCGGGGTGCCTGGAGGTCGCGGTGCACCACGCGACAGTTGTATTCGAAAACTGAGTCACTCAGATCACACGAGTACCCAAGCATGCTTGAAACTCATTCAAATGCAAGTGCCTCTATCTCTTTTCTTGATTGTTTCCCACTCATTCCTTTTGGTTTGGGGAACATGTCAAAATCCCATGCCCAGAGAACTTCAAGTAGAGTTCGAGGAAATGCTCAGTGGACACCCCAGGTAGGGTAAGGATCAGCATTTCCACACTACTCAGAGAATATTTATTTTCAGGGATGGATTTTTAGCCCAATTCAAGTTGATGAAAAGTGGTTTCGTGAAAATTGCAGAAAATTTTTTTTGAGAAACTCCGGGGTGCCTTGAGGTCGCGATGCACCACGCGACAGTTGTATTCCAAAACTGAGTCACTCAGATCACACGAGTACCCAAGCATGCTTGAAACTCATTCAAATGCAAGTGCCTCTATATCTTTTCTTGATTGTTTCCCACTCATTCCTTTTGGTTTGGGGAACATGTCAAAATCCCATGCCCAGAGAACTTCAGGTAGAGTTCGGGGAAATGCTCAGTGGACAACCCAGGCAGGGTAAGGATCAGCATTTACACACAACTCAGTGAATTTTTATTTTCAGGGATGGATTTTTAGCCCAATTCAAGTTGAAGAAAAGTGGTTTCGTGAAAATCGCAGAAAATTTTTTTTCAGAAACTCCGGGGTGCCTGGAGGTCGCGGTGCACCACGTGACAGTTGTATTCGAAAACTGAGTCACTCAGATCACACGAGTACCCAAGCATGCTTGAAACTCATTCAAATGCAAGTGCTTCTATCTCTTGTCTTGATTGTTTCCCACTCATTCCTTTTGGTTTGGGGAACATGTCAAAATCCCATGCCCAGAGAACTTCAAGTAGAGTTCGAGGAAATGCTCAGTGGACACCCCAGGTAGGGTAAGGATCAGCATTTCCACACTACTCAGAGAATATTTATTTTCAGGGATGGATTTTTAGCCCAATTCAAGTTGATGAAAAGTGGTTTCGTGAAAATTGCAGAAAATTTTTTTTGAGAAACTCCGGGGTGCCTTGAGGTCGCTATGCACCACGCGACAGTTGTATTCCAAAACTGAGTCACTCAGATCACACGAGTACCCAAGCATGCTTGAAACTCATTCAAATGCAAGTGCCTCTATCTCTTTTCTTGATTGTTTCCCACTCATTCCTTTTGGTTTGGGGAACATGTCAAAATCCCATGCCCAGAGAACTTCAGGTAGAGTTCGGGGAAATGCTCAGTGGACAACCCAGGCAGGGTAAGGATCAGCATTTACACACAACTCAAAGAATTTTTATTTTCAGTGACGGATTTTTAGCCCAATTCAAGTTGAAGAAAAGTGGTTTCGTGAAAATCGCAGAAGATTTTTTTTCAGAAACTCCGGGGTGCCTGGAGGTCGCGGTGCACCTCGCGACAGTTGTATTCGAAAACTGAGTCACTCAGATCACACGAGTACCCAAGCATGCTTGAAACTCATTCAAATGCAAGTGCTTCTATCTGTTGTCTTGATTGTTTCCCACTCATTCCTTTTGGTTTGGGGAACATGTCAAAATCCCATGCCCAGAGAACTTCACGTAGAGCTCGCGGAAATGCTCAGTGGACAACCCAGGCAGGGTAAGGATCACTATTTCCACACTACTCAGAGAATTTTTATTTTCAGTGATGGATTTTTAGCCCAATTCAAGTTGAAGAAAAGTGGTTTCGTGAAAATCGCAGAAAATTTTTTTTCAGAAACTCCGGGGTGCCTGGAGGTCGCGGTGCACCACGCGACAGTTGTATTCGAAAACTGAGTCACTCAGATCACACGAGTACCCAAGCATGCTTGAAACTCATTCAAATGCAAGTGCTTCTATCTGTTGTCTTGATTGTTTCCCACTCATTCCTTTTAGTTTGGGGAACATGTCAAAATCCCATGCCCAGAGAACTTCAAGTAGAGTTCGAGGAAATGCTCAGTGGACACCCCAGGTAGGGTAAGGATCAGCATTTCCACACTACTCAGAGAATATTTATTTTCAGGGATGGATTTTTAGCCCAATTCAAGTTGATGAAAAGTGGTTTCGTGAAAATTGCAGAAAATTTTTTTTCAGAAACTCCGGGGTGCCTTGAGGTCGTGATGCACCATGCGACAGTTGTATTCCAAAACTGAGTCACTCAGATCACACGAGTACCCAAGCATGCTGGAAACTCATTCAAATGCAAGTGCCTCTATCTCTTTTCTTGATTGTTTCCCACTCATTCCTTTTGGTTTGGGGAACATGTCAAAATCCCATGCACAGAGAACTTCAGGTAGAGTTCGGGGAAATGCTCAGTGGACAACCCAGGCAGGGTAAGGATCAGCATTTACACACTACTCAGAGAATTTTAATTTTCAGTGATGGATTTTTAGCCCAATTCAAGTTGAAGAAAAGTGGTTTCGTGAAAATCGCAGAAAATTTTTTTTCAGAAACTCCGGGGTGCCTGGAGGTCGCGGTGCACCACGTGACAGTTGTATTCGAAAACTGAGTCACTCAGATCACACGAGTACCCAAGCATGCTTGAAACTCATTCAAATGCAAGTGCTTCTATCTGTTGTCTTGATTGTTTCCCACTCATTCCTTTTGGTTTGGGTAACATGTCAAAATCCCATGCCCAGAGAATTTCAAGTAGAGTTCGAGATAATGCTCAGTGGACAACCCAGGCAGGGTAAGGATCAGCATTTACACCCAACTCAGAGAATTTTTATTTTCAGGGATGGATTTTTAGCCCAATTCAAGTTGAAGAAAAGTGGTTTCGTGAAAATCGCAGAAAATTTTTTTTCAGAAACTCCGGGGAGCCTTGAGGTCGCTATGCACCACGCGACAGTTGTATTTTAAAACTGAGTCACTCAGATCACACGAGTACCCAAGCATGCTTGAAACTCATTCAAATGCAAGTGCTTCTATCTGTTGTCTTGATTGTTTCCCACTCATTCCTTTTGGTTTGGGTAACATGTCAAAATCCCATGCCCAGAGAACTTCAAGTAGAGTTCGAGGAAATGCTCAGTGGACACCCCAGGTAGGGTAAGGATCAGCATTTCCACACTACTCAGAGAATATTTATTTTCAGGGATGGATTTTTAGCCCAATTCAACTTGATGAAAAGTGGTTTCGTGAAAATTGCAGAAAATTTTTTTTGAGAAACTCCGGAGTGCCTTGAGGTCGTGATGCACCACGCGACAGTTGTATTCCAAAACTGAGTCACTCAGATCACACGAGTACCCAAGCATGCTTGAAACTCATTCAAATGCAAGTGCCTCTATCTCTTTTCTTGATTGTTTCCCACTCATTCCTTTTGGTTTGGGGAACATGTCAAAATCCCATGCCCAGAGAACTTCAGGTAGAGTTCGGGGAAATGCTCAGTGGACAACCCAGGCAGGGTAAGGATCAGCATTTACACACTACTCAGAGAATTTTTATTTTCAGTGATGGATTTTTAGCCCAATTCAAGTTGAAGAAAAGTGGTTTCGTGAAAATCGCAGAAAATTTTTTTTCAGAAACTCCGGGGTGCCTGGAGGTCGCGGTGCACCACGTGACAGTTGTATTCGAAAACTGAGTCACTCAGATCACACGAGTACCCAAGCATGCTTGAAACTCATTCAAATGCAAGTGCTTCTAACTGTTGTCTTGATTGTTTCCCACTCATTCCTTTTGGTTTGGGTAACATGTCAAAATCCCATGCCCAGAGAACTTCAAGTAGAATTCGAGATAATGCTCAGTGGACAACCCAGGCAGGGTAAGGATCAGCATTTACACACAACTCAGAGAATTTTTATTTTCAGGGATGGATTTTTAGCCCAATTCAAGTTGAAGAAAAGTGGTTTCGTGAAAATCGCAGAAAATTTTTTTTCAGAAACTCCGGGGTGCCTGGAGGTCGCGGTGCACCACGTGACAGTTGTATTCGAAAACTGAGTCACTCAGATCACACGAGTACCCAAGCATGCTTGAAACTCATTCAAATGCAAGTGCCTCTATCTCTTTTCTTGATTGTTTCCCACTCATTCCTTTTGGTTTGGGGAACATGTCAAAATCCCATGCCCAGAGAACTTCAAGTAGAGTTCGAGGAAATGCTCAGTGGACACCCCAGGTAGGGTAAGGATCAGCATTTCCACACTACTCAGAGAATATTTATTGTCAGGGATGGATTTTTAGCCCAATTCAAGTTGATGAAAAGTGGTTTCGTGAAAATTGCAGAAAATTTTTTTTGAGAAACTCCGGGGTGCCTTGAGGTCGCGATGCACCACGCGACAGTTGTATTCCAAAACTGAGTCACTCAGATCACACGAGTACCCAAGCATGCTTGAAACTCATTCAAATGCAAGTGCCTCTATATCTTTTCTTGATTGTTTCCCACTCATTCCTTTTGGTTTGGGGAACATGTCAAAATCCCATGCCCAGAGAACTTCAGGTAGAGTTCGGGGAAATGCTCAGTGGACAACCCAGGCAGGGTAAGGATCAGCATTTACACACAACTCAGTGAATTTTTATTTTCAGGGATGGATTTTTAGCCCAATTCAAGTTGAAGAAAAGTGGTTTCGTGAAAATCGCAGAAAATTTTTTTTCAGAAACTCCGGGGTGCCTGGAGGTCGCGGTGCACCACGTGACAGTTGTATTCGAAAACTGAGTCACTCAGATCACACGAGTACCCAAGCATGCTTGAAACTCATTCAAATGCAAGTGCTTCTATCTCTTGTCTTGATTGTTTCCCACTCATTCCTTTTGGTTTGGGGAACATGTCAAAATCCCATGCCCAGAGAACTTCAAGTAGAGTTCGAGGAAATGCTCAGTGGACACCCCAGGTAGGGTAAGGATCAGCATTTCCACACTACTCAGAGAATATTTATTTTCAGGGATGGATTTTTAGCCCAATTCAAGTTGATGAAAAGTGGTTTCGTGAAAATTGCAGAAAATTTTTTTTGAGAAACTCCGGGGTGCCTTGAGGTCGCTATGCACCACGCGACAGTTGTATTCGAAAACTGAGTCACTCAGATCACACGAGTACCCAAGCATGCTTGAAACTCATTCAAATGCAAGTGCCTCTATCTCTTTTCTTGATTGTTTCCCACTCATTCCTTTTGGTTTGGGGAACATGTCAAAATCCCATGCCCATAGAACTTCAGGTAGAGTTCGGGGAAATGCTCAGTGGACAACCCAGGCAGGGTAAGGATCACTATTTCCACACTACTCAGAGAATTTTTATTTTCAGTGACGGATTTTTAGCCCAATTCAAGTTGAAGAAAAGTGGTTTCGTGAAAATCGCAGAAGATTTTTTTTCAGAAACTCCGGGGTGCCTGGAGGTCGCGGTGCACCACGCGACAGTTGTATTCGAAAACTGAGTCACTCAGATCACACGAGTACCCAAGCATGCTTGAAACTCATTCAAATGCAAGTGCCTCTATCTCTTTTCTTGATTGTTTCCCACTCATTCCTTTTGGTTTGGGGAACATGTCAAAATCCCATGCCCAGAGAACTTCAAGTAGAGTTCGAGGAAATGCTCAGTGGACACCCCAGGTAGGGTAAGGATCAGCATTTCCACACTACTCAGAGAATATTTATTTTCAGGGATGGATTTTTAGCCCAATTCAAGTTGATGAAAAGTGGTTTCGTGAAAATTGCAGAAAATTTTTTTTGAGAAACTCCGGGGTGCCTTGAGGTCGCGATGCACCACGCGACAGTTGTATTCCAAAACTGAGTCACTCAGATCACACGAGTACCCAAGCATGCTTGAAACTCATTCAAATGCAAGTGCCTCTATATCTTTTCTTGATTGTTTCCCACTCATTCCTTTTGGTTTGGGGAACATGTCAAAATCCCATGCCCAGAGAACTTCAGGTAGAGTTCGGGGAAATGCTCAGTGGACAACCCAGGCAGGGTAAGGATCAGCATTTACACACAACTCAGTGAATTTTTATTTTCAGGGATGGATTTTTAGCCCAATTCAAGTTGAAGAAAAGTGGTTTCGTGAAAATCGCAGAAAATTTTTTTTCAGAAACTCCGGGGTGCCTGGAGGTCGCGGTGCACCACGTGACAGTTGTATTCGAAAACTGAGTCACTCAGATCACACGAGTACCCAAGCATGCTTGAAACTCATTCAAATGCAAGTGCTTCTATCTCTTGTCTTGATTGTTTCCCACTCATTCCTTTTGGTTTGGGGAACATGTCAAAATCCCATGCCCAGAGAACTTCAAGTAGAGTTCGAGGAAATGCTCAGTGGACACCCCAGGTAGGGTAAGGATCAGCATTTCCACACTACTCAGAGAATATTTATTTTCAGGGATGGATTTTTAGCCCAATTCAAGTTGATGAAAAGTGGTTTCGTGAAAATTGCAGAAAATTTTTTTTGAGAAACTCCGGGGTGCCTTGAGGTCGCTATGCACCACGCGACAGTTGTATTCCAAAACTGAGTCACTCAGATCACACGAGTACCCAAGCATGCTTGAAACTCATTCAAATGCAAGTGCCTCTATCTCTTTTCTTGATTGTTTCCCACTCATTCCTTTTGGTTTGGGGAACATGTCAAAATCCCATGCCCAGAGAACTTCAGGTAGAGTTCGGGGAAATGCTCAGTGGACAACCCAGGCAGGGTAAGGATCAGCATTTACACACAACTCAAAGAATTTTTATTTTCAGTGACGGATTTTTAGCCCAATTCAAGTTGAAGAAAAGTGGTTTCGTGAAAATCGCAGAAGATTTTTTTTCAGAAACTCCGGGGTGCCTGGAGGTCGCGGTGCACCTCGCGACAGTTGTATTCGAAAACTGAGTCACTCAGATCACACGAGTACCCAAGCATGCTTGAAACTCATTCAAATGCAAGTGCTTCTATCTGTTGTCTTGATTGTTTCCCACTCATTCCTTTTGGTTTGGGGAACATGTCAAAATCCCATGCCCAGAGAACTTCACGTAGAGCTCGCGGAAATGCTCAGTGGACAACCCAGGCAGGGTAAGGATCACTATTTCCACACTACTCAGAGAATTTTTATTTTCAGTGATGGATTTTTAGCCCAATTCAAGTTGAAGAAAAGTGGTTTCGTGAAAATCGCAGAAAATTTTTTTTCAGAAACTCCGGGGTGCCTGGAGGTCGCGGTGCACCACGCGACAGTTGTATTCGAAAACTGAGTCACTCAGATCACACGAGTACCCAAGCATGCTTGAAACTCATTCAAATGCAAGTGCTTCTATCTGTTGTCTTGATTGTTTCCCACTCATTCCTTTTAGTTTGGGGAACATGTCAAAATCCCATGCCCAGAGAACTTCAAGTAGAGTTCGAGGAAATGCTCAGTGGACACCCCAGGTAGGGTAAGGATCAGCATTTCCACACTACTCAGAGAATATTTATTTTCAGGGATGGATTTTTAGCCCAATTCAAGTTGATGAAAAGTGGTTTCGTGAAAATTGCAGAAAATTTTTTTTCAGAAACTCCGGGGTGCCTTGAGGTCGTGATGCACCATGCGACAGTTGTATTCCAAAACTGAGTCACTCAGATCACACGAGTACCCAAGCATGCTGGAAACTCATTCAAATGCAAGTGCCTCTATCTCTTTTCTTGATTGTTTCCCACTCATTCCTTTTGGTTTGGGGAACATGTCAAAATCCCATGCACAGAGAACTTCAGGTAGAGTTCGGGGAAATGCTCAGTGGACAACCCAGGCAGGGTAAGGATCAGCATTTACACACTACTCAGAGAATTTTAATTTTCAGTGATGGATTTTTAGCCCAATTCAAGTTGAAGAAAAGTGGTTTCGTGAAAATCGCAGAAAATTTTTTTTCAGAAACTCCGGGGTGCCTGGAGGTCGCGGTGCACCACGTGACAGTTGTATTCGAAAACTGAGTCACTCAGATCACACGAGTACCCAAGCATGCTTGAAACTCATTCAAATGCAAGTGCTTCTATCTGTTGTCTTGATTGTTTCCCACTCATTCCTTTTGGTTTGGGTAACATGTCAAAATCCCATGCCCAGAGAATTTCAAGTAGAGTTCGAGATAATGCTCAGTGGACAACCCAGGCAGGGTAAGGATCAGCATTTACACCCAACTCAGAGAATTTTTATTTTCAGGGATGGATTTTTAGCCCAATTCAAGTTGAAGAAAAGTGGTTTCGTGAAAATCGCAGAAAATTTTTTTTCAGAAACTCCGGGGAGCCTTGAGGTCGCTATGCACCACGCGACAGTTGTATTTTAAAACTGAGTCACTCAGATCACACGAGTACCCAAGCATGCTTGAAACTCATTCAAATGCAAGTGCTTCTATCTGTTGTCTTGATTGTTTCCCACTCATTCCTTTTGGTTTGGGTAACATGTCAAAATCCCATGCCCAGAGAACTTCAAGTAGAGTTCGAGGAAATGCTCAGTGGACACCCCAGGTAGGGTAAGGATCAGCATTTCCACACTACTCAGAGAATATTTATTTTCAGGGATGGATTTTTAGCCCAATTCAACTTGATGAAAAGTGGTTTCGTGAAAATTGCAGAAAATTTTTTTTGAGAAACTCCGGAGTGCCTTGAGGTCGTGATGCACCACGCGACAGTTGTATTCCAAAACTGAGTCACTCAGATCACACGAGTACCCAAGCATGCTTGAAACTCATTCAAATGCAAGTGCCTCTATCTCTTTTCTTGATTGTTTCCCACTCATTCCTTTTGGTTTGGGGAACATGTCAAAATCCCATGCCCAGAGAACTTCAGGTAGAGTTCGGGGAAATGCTCAGTGGACAACCCAGGCAGGGTAAGGATCAGCATTTACACACTACTCAGAGAATTTTTATTTTCAGTGATGGATTTTTAGCCCAATTCAAGTTGAAGAAAAGTGGTTTCGTGAAAATCGCAGAAAATTTTTTTTCAGAAACTCCGGGGTGCCTGGAGGTCGCGGTGCACCACGTGACAGTTGTATTCGAAAACTGAGTCACTCAGATCATACGAGTACCCAAGCATGCTTGAAACTCATTCAAATGCAAGTGCTTCTAACTGTTGTCTTGATTGTTTCCCACTCATTCCTTTTGGTTTGGGTAACATGTCAAAATCCCATGCCCAGAGAACTTCAAGTAGAATTCGAGATAATGCTCAGTGGACAACCCAGGCAGGGTAAGGATCAGCATTTACACACAACTCAGAGAATTTTTATTTTCAGGGATGGATTTTTAGCCCAATTCAAGTTGAAGAAAAGTGGTTTCGTGAAAATCGCAGAAAATTTTTTTTCAGAAACTCCGGGGTGCCTGGAGGTCGCGGTGCACCACGTGACAGTTGTATTCGAAAACTGAGTCACTCAGATCACACGAGTACCCAAGCATGCTTGAAACTCATTCAAATGCAAGTGCCTCTATCTCTTTTCTTGATTGTTTCCCACTCATTCCTTTTGGTTTGGGGAACATGTCAAAATCCCATGCCCAGAGAACTTCAAGTAGAGTTCGAGGAAATGCTCAGTGGACACCCCAGGTAGGGTAAGGATCAGCATTTCCACACTACTCAGAGAATATTTATTGTCAGGGATGGATTTTTAGCCCAATTCAAGTTGATGAAAAGTGGTTTCGTGAAAATTGCAGAAAATTTTTTTTGAGAAACTCCGGGGTGCCTTGAGGTCGCGATGCACCACGCGACAGTTGTATTCCAAAACTGAGTCACTCAGATCACACGAGTACCCAAGCATGCTTGAAACTCATTCAAATGCAAGTGCCTCTATATCTTTTCTTGATTGTTTCCCACTCATTCCTTTTGGTTTGGGGAACATGTCAAAATCCCATGCCCAGAGAACTTCAGGTAGAGTTCGGGGAAATGCTCAGTGGACAACCCAGGCAGGGTAAGGATCAGCATTTACACACAACTCAGTGAATTTTTATTTTCAGGGATGGATTTTTAGCCCAATTCAAGTTGAAGAAAAGTGGTTTCGTGAAAATCGCAGAAAATTTTTTTTCAGAAACTCCGGGGTGCCTGGAGGTCGCGGTGCACCACGTGACAGTTGTATTCGAAAACTGAGTCACTCAGATCACACGAGTACCCAAGCATGCTTGAAACTCATTCAAATGCAAGTGCTTCTATCTCTTGTCTTGATTGTTTCCCACTCATTCCTTTTGGTTTGGGGAACATGTCAAAATCCCATGCCCAGAGAACTTCAAGTAGAGTTCGAGGAAATGCTCAGTGGACACCCCAGGTAGGGTAAGGATCAGCATTTCCACACTACTCAGAGAATATTTATTTTCAGGGATGGATTTTTAGCCCAATTCAAGTTGATGAAAAGTGGTTTCGTGAAAATTGCAGAAAATTTTTTTTGAGAAACTCCGGGGTGCCTTGAGGTCGCTATGCACCACGCGACAGTTGTATTCCAAAACTGAGTCACTCAGATCACACGAGTACCCAAGCATGCTTGAAACTCATTCAAATGCAAGTGCCTCTATCTCTTTTCTTGATTGTTTCCCACTCATTCCTTTTGGTTTGGGGAACATGTCAAAATCCCATGCCCAGAGAACTTCAGGTAGAGTTCGGGGAAATGCTCAGTGGACAACCCAGGCAGGGTAAGGATCAGCATTTACACACAACTCAAAGAATTTTTATTTTCAGTGACGGATTTTTAGCCCAATTCAAGTTGAAGAAAAGTGGTTTCGTGAAAATCGCAGAAGATTTTTTTTCAGAAACTCCGGGGTGCCTGGAGGTCGCGGTGCACCTCGCGACAGTTGTATTCGAAAACTGAGTCACTCAGATCACACGAGTACCCAAGCATGCTTGAAACTCATTCAAATGCAAGTGCTTCTATCTGTTGTCTTGATTGTTTCCCACTCATTCCTTTTGGTTTGGGGAACATGTCAAAATCCCATGCCCAGAGAACTTCACGTAGAGCTCGCGGAAATGCTCAGTGGACAACCCAGGCAGGGTAAGGATCACTATTTCCACACTACTCAGAGAATTTTTATTTTCAGTGATGGATTTTTAGCCCAATTCAAGTTGAAGAAAAGTGGTTTCGTGAAAATCGCAGAAAATTTTTTTTCAGAAACTCCGGGGTGCCTGGAGGTCGCGGTGCACCACGCGACAGTTGTATTCGAAAACTGAGTCACTCAGATCACACGAGTACCCAAGCATGCTTGAAACTCATTCAAATGCAAGTGCTTCTATCTGTTGTCTTGATTGTTTCCCACTCATTCCTTTTAGTTTGGGGAACATGTCAAAATCCCATGCCCAGAGAACTTCAAGTAGAGTTCGAGGAAATGCTCAGTGGACACCCCAGGTAGGGTAAGGATCAGCATTTCCACACTACTCAGAGAATATTTATTTTCAGGGATGGATTTTTAGCCCAATTCAAGTTGATGAAAAGTGGTTTCGTGAAAATTGCAGAAAATTTTTTTTCAGAAACTCCGGGGTGCCTTGAGGTCGTGATGCACCACGCGACAGTTGTATTCCAAAACTGAGTCACTCAGATCACACGAGTACCCAAGCATGCTGGAAACTCATTCAAATGCAAGTGCCTCTATCTCTTTTCTTGATTGTTTCCCACTCATTCCTTTTGGTTTGGGGAACATGTCAAAATCCCATGCACAGAGAACTTCAGGTAGAGTTCGGGGAAATGCTCAGTGGACAACCCAGGCAGGGTAAGGATCAGCATTTACACACTACTCAGAGAATTTTAATTTTCAGTGATGGATTTTTAGCCCAATTCAAGTTGAAGAAAAGTGGTTTCGTGAAAATCGCAGAAAATTTTTTTTCAGAAACTCCGGGGTGCCTGGAGGTCGCGGTGCACCACGTGACAGTTGTATTCGAAAACTGAGTCACTCAGATCACACGAGTACCCAAGCATGCTTGAAACTCATTCAAATGCAAGTGCTTCTATCTGTTGTCTTGATTGTTTCCCACTCATTCCTTTTGGTTTGGGTAACATGTCAAAATCCCATGCCCAGAGAATTTCAAGTAGAGTTCGAGATAATGCTCAGTGGACAACCCAGGCAGGGTAAGGATCAGCATTTACACACAACTCAGAGAATTTTTATTTTCAGGGATGGATTTTTAGCCCAATTCAAGTTGAAGAAAAGTGGTTTCGTGAAAATCGCAGAAAATTTTTTTTCAGAAACTCCGGGGAGCCTTGAGGTCGCTATGCACCACGCGACAGTTGTATTTTAAAACTGAGTCACTCAGATCACACGAGTACCCAAGCATGCTTGAAACTCATTCAAATGCAAGTGCTTCTATCTGTTGTCTTGATTGTTTCCCACTCATTCCTTTTGGTTTGGGTAACATGTCAAAATCCCATGCCCAGAGAACTTCAAGTAGAATTCGAGATAATGCTCAGTGGACAACCCAGGCAGGGTAAGGATCAGCATTTACACACAACTCAGAGAATTTTTATTTTCAGGGATGGATTTTTAGCCCAATTCAAGTTGAAGAAAAGTGGTTTCGTGAAAATCGCAGAAAATTTTTTTTCAGAAACTCCGGGGTGCCTGGAGGTCGCGGTGCACCACGTGACAGTTGTATTCGAAAACTGAGTCACTCAGATCACACGAGTACCCAAGCATGCTTGAAACTCATTCAAATGCAAGTGCCTCTATCTCTTTTCTTGATTGTTTCCCACTCATTCCTTTTGGTTTGGGGAACATGTCAAAATCCCATGCCCAGAGAACTTCAAGTAGAGTTCGAGGAAATGCTCAGTGGACACCCCAGGTAGGGTAAGGATCAGCATTTCCACACTACTCAGAGAATATTTATTGTCAGGGATGGATTTTTAGCCCAATTCAAGTTGATGAAAAGTGGTTTCGTGAAAATTGCAGAAAATTTTTTTTGAGAAACTCCGGGGTGCCTTGAGGTCGCGATGCACCACGCGACAGTTGTATTCCAAAACTGAGCCACTCAGATCACACGAGTACCCAAGCATGCTTGAAACTCATTCAAATGCAAGTGCCTCTATATCTTTTCTTGATTGTTTCCCACTCATTCCTTTTGGTTTGGGGAACATGTCAAAATCCCATGCCCAGAGAACTTCAGGTAGAGTTCGGGGAAATGCTCAGTGGACAACCCAGGCAGGGTAAGGATCAGCATTTACACACAACTCAGTGAATTTTTATTTTCAGGGATGGATTTTTAGCCCAATTCAAGTTGAAGAAAAGTGGTTTCGTGAAAATCGCAGAAAATTTTTTTTCAGAAACTCCGGGGTGCCTGGAGGTCGCGGTGCACCACGTGACAGTTGTATTCGAAAACTGAGTCACTCAGATCACACGAGTACCCAAGCATGCTTGAAACTCATTCAAATGCAAGTGCTTCTATCTCTTGTCTTGATTGTTTCCCACTCATTCCTTTTGGTTTGGGGAACATGTCAAAATCCCATGCCCAGAGAACTTCAAGTAGAGTTCGAGGAAATGCTCAGTGGACACCCCAGGTAGGGTAAGGATCAGCATTTCCACACTACTCAGAGAATATTTATTTTCAGGGATGGATTTTTAGCCCAATTCAAGTTGATGAAAAGTGGTTTCGTGAAAATTGCAGAAAATTTTTTTTGAGAAACTCCGGGGTGCCTTGAGGTCGCTATGCACCACGCGACAGTTGTATTCCAAAACTGAGTCACTCAGATCACACGAGTACCCAAGCATGCTTGAAACTCATTCAAATGCAAGTGCCTCTATCTCTTTTCTTGATTGTTTCCCACTCATTCCTTTTGGTTTGGGGAACATGTCAAAATCCCATGCCCAGAGAACTTCAGGTAGAGTTCGGGGAAATGCTCAGTGGACAACCCAGGCAGGGTAAGGATCAGCATTTACACACAACTCAAAGAATTTTTATTTTCAGTGACGGATTTTTAGCCCAATTCAAGTTGAAGAAAAGTGGTTTCGTGAAAATCGCAGAAGATTTTTTTTCAGAAACTCCGGGGTGCCTGGAGGTCGCGGTGCACCTCGCGACAGTTGTATTCGAAAACTGAGTCACTCAGATCACACGAGTACCCAAGCATGCTTGAAACTCATTCAAATGCAAGTGCTTCTATCTGTTGTCTTGATTGTTTCCCACTCATTCCTTTTGGTTTGGGGAACATGTCAAAATCCCATGCCCAGAGAACTTCACGTAGAGCTCGCGGAAATGCTCAGTGGACAACCCAGGCAGGGTAAGGATCACTATTTCCACACTACTCAGAGAATTTTTATTTTCAGTGATGGATTTTTAGCCCAATTCAAGTTGAAGAAAAGTGGTTTCGTGAAAATCGCAGAAAATTTTTTTTCAGAAACTCCGGGGTGCCTGGAGGTCGCGGTGCACCACGCGACAGTTGTATTCGAAAACTGAGTCACTCAGATCACACGAGTACCCAAGCATGCTTGAAACTCATTCAAATGCAAGTGCTTCTATCTGTTGTCTTGATTGTTTCCCACTCATTCCTTTTAGTTTGGGGAACATGTCAAAATCCCATGCCCAGAGAACTTCAAGTAGAGTTCGAGGAAATGCTCAGTGGACACCCCAGGTAGGGTAAGGATCAGCATTTCCACACTACTCAGAGAATATTTATTTTC
This sequence comes from Atractosteus spatula, assembly GCF_055471065.1. Lineage (NCBI taxonomy): Eukaryota > Metazoa > Chordata > Actinopteri > Semionotiformes > Lepisosteidae > Atractosteus > Atractosteus spatula. The sequence continues at coordinate 78,263,193 of NC_142707.1, forward strand.
AGGGATGGATTTTTAGCCCAATTCAAGTTGATGAAAAGTGGTTTCGTGAAAATTGCAGAAAATTTTTTTTCAGAAACTCCGGGGTGCCTTGAGGTCGTGATGCACCACGCGACAGTTGTATTCCAAAACTGAGTCACTCAGATCACACGAGTACCCAAGCATGCTGGAAACTCATTCAAATGCAAGTGCCTCTATCTCTTTTCTTGATTGTTTCCCACTCATTCCTTTTGGTTTGGGGAACATGTCAAAATCCCATTCACAGAGAACTTCTGGTAGAGTTCGGGGAAATGCTCAGTGGACAACCCAGGCAGGGTAAGGATCAGCATTTACACACTACTCAGAGAATTTTAATTTTCAGTGATGGATTTTTAGCCCAATTCAAGTTGAAGAAAAGTGGTTTCGTGAAAATCGCAGAAAATTTTTTTTCAGAAACTCCGGGGTGCCTGGAGGTCGCGGTGCACCACGTGACAGTTGTATTCGAAAACTGAGTCACTCAGATCACACGAGTACCCAAGCATGCTTGAAACTCATTCAAATGCAAGTGCTTCTATCTGTTGTCTTGATTGTTTCCCACTCATTCCTTTTGGTTTGGGTAACATGTCAAAATCCCATGCCCAGAGAATTTCAAGTAGAGTTCGAGATAATGCTCAGTGGACAACCCAGGCAGGGTAAGGATCAGCATTTACACACAACTCAGAGAATTTTTATTTTCAGGGATGGATTTTTAGCCCAATTCAAGTTGAAGAAAAGTGGTTTCGTGAAAATCGCAGAAAATTTTTTTTCAGAAACTCCGGGGAGCCTTGAGGTCGCTATGCACCACGCGACAGTTGTATTTTAAAACTGAGTCACTCAGATCACACGAGTACCCAAGCATGCTTGAAACTCATTCAAATGCAAGTGCTTCTATCTGTTGTCTTGATTGTTTCCCACTCATTCCTTTTGGTTTGGGTAACATGTCAAAATCCCATGCCCAGAGAACTTCAAGTAGAGTTCGAGGAAATGCTCAGTGGACACCCCAGGTAGGGTAAGGATCAGCATTTCCACACTACTCAGAGAATATTTATTTTCAGGGATGGATTTTTAGCCCAATTCAACTTGATGAAAAGTGGTTTCGTGAAAATTGCAGAAAATTTTTTTTGAGAAACTCCGGAGTGCCTTGAGGTCGTGATGCACCACGCGACAGTTGTATTCCAAAACTGAGTCACTCAGATCACACGAGTACCCAAGCATGCTTGAAACTCATTCAAATGCAAGTGCCTCTATCTCTTTTCTTGATTGTTTCCCACTCATTCCTTTTGGTTTGGGGAACATGTCAAAATCCCATGCCCAGAGAACTTCAGGTAGAGTTCGGGGAAATGCTCAGTGGACAACCCAGGCAGGGTAAGGATCAGCATTTACACACTACTCAGAGAATTTTTATTTTCAGTGATGGATTTTTAGCCCAATTCAAGTTGAAGAAAAGTTTTTTCGTGAAAATCGCAGAAAATTTTTTTTCAGAAACTCCGGGGTGCCTGGAGGTCGCGGTGCACCACGTGACAGTTGTATTCGAAAACTGAGTCACTCAGATCACACGAGTACCCAAGCATGCTTGAAACTCATTCAAATGCAAGTGCTTCTAACTGTTGTCTTGATTGTTTCCCACTCATTCCTTTTGGTTTGGGTAACATGTCAAAATCCCATGCCCAGAGAACTTCAAGTAGAATTCGAGATAATGCTCAGTGGACAACCCAGGCAGGGTAAGGATCAGCATTTACACACAACTCAGAGAATTTTTATTTTCAGGGATGGATTTTTAGCCCAATTCAAGTTGAAGAAAAGTGGTTTCGTGAAAATCGCAGAAAATTTTTTTTCAGAAACTCCGGGGTGCCTGGAGGTCGCGGTGCACCACGTGACAGTTGTATTCGAAAACTGAGTCACTCAGATCACACGAGTACCCAAGCATGCTTGAAACTCATTCAAATGCAAGTGCTTCTATCTGTTGTCTTGATTGTTTCCCACTCATTCCTTTTGGTTTGGGGAACATGTCAAAATCCCATGCCCAGAGAACTTCAAGTAGATGTCGAGGAAATGCTCAGTGGACACCCCAGGTAGGGTAAGGATCAGCATTTCCACACTACTCAGAGAATATTTATTTTCAGGGATGGATTTTTAGCCCAATTCAAGTTGATGAAAAGTGGTTTCGTGAAAATCGCAGAAAATGTTTTTTGAGAAACTCCGGGGTGCCTTGAGGTCGTGATGCACCACGCGACAGTTGTATTCCAAAACTGAGTCACTCAGATCACACGAGTACCCAAGCATGCTTGAAACTCATTCAAATGCAAGTGCTTCTATCTGTTGTCTTGATTGTTTCCCACTCATTCCTTTTGGTCTGGGTAACATGTCAAAATCCCAAGCCCAGAGAACTTCAAGTAGAGTTCGTGGAAATCCTCAGTGGACACCACAGTTAGGGTAAGGATCAGCATTTACACACAACTCAAAGAATTTTTATTTTCAGGGATGGATTTTTAGCTCAATTCAAGTTGAAGAAAAGTGGTTTCGTGAAAATCGCAGAAAATTTTTTTTCAAAAACTCCGGGGTGCCTGGAGGTCGCGGTGCACCACGCGACAGTTGTATTCGAAAACTGAGTCACTCAGATCACACGAGTACCCAAGCATGCTTGAAACTCATTCAAATGCAAATGCTTCTATCTGTTGTCTTGATTGTTTCCCACTCATTCCTTTTGGTTTGGGTAACATGTCAAAATCCCATGCCCAGAGAACTTCAAGTAGAGTTCGAGGAAATGCTCAGTGGACACCCCAGGTAGGGTAAGGATCAGCATTTCCACACTACTCAGAGAATATTTATTTTCAGGGATGGATTTTTAGCCCAATTCAAGTTGATGAAAAGTGGTTTCGTGAAAATTGCAGAAAATTTTTTTTGAGAAACTCCGGGGTGCCTTGAGGTCGCTATGCACCACGCGACAGTTGTATTTTAAAACTGAGTCACTCAGATCACACGAGTACCCAAGCATGCTTGAAACTCATTCAAATGCAAGTGCTTCTATCTGTTGTCTTGATTGTTTCCCACTCATTCCTTTTGGTCTGGGTAACATGTCAAAATCCCAAGCCCAGAGAACTTCAGGTAGAGTTCGGGGAAATGCTCAGTGGACAACCCAAGCAGGGTAAGGATCAGCATTTACACACTACTCAGAGAATTTTTATTTTCAGGGATGGATTTTTAGCTCAATTCAAGTTGAAGAAAAGTGGTTTCGTGAAAATCGCACAAAATTTTTTTTCAGAAACTCCGGGGTGCCTGGAGGTCGCGGTGTACCACGCGACAGTTGTATTCCAAAACTGAGTCACTCAGATCACACGAGTACCCAAGCATGCTTGAAACTCATTCAAATGCAAGTGCTTCTATCTGTTGTCTTGATTGTTTCCCACTCATTCCTTTTGGTTTGGGGAACATGTCAAAATCCCATGCCCAGAGAACTTCAGGTAGAGCTCGCGGAAATGCTCAGTGGACAACCCAGGCAGGGTAAGGATCAGTATTTCCACACTACTCAGAGAATTTTTATTTTCAGTGATGGATTTTTAGCCCAATTCAAGTTAAAGAAAAGTGGTTTCGTGAAAATCGCAGAAAAGTTTTTTTCAGAAACTCCGGGGTGTCTGGAGGTCGCGGTGCACCACGCGACAGTTGTATTCGAAAACTGAGTCACTCAGATCACACGAGTACCCAAGCATGCTTGAAACTCATTCAAATGCAAGTGCTTCTATCTGTTGTCTTGATTGTTTCCCACTCATTCCTTTTGGTTTGGGTAACATGTCAAAATCCCATGCCCAGAGAACTTCAAGTAGAGTTCGAGGAAATGCTCAGTGGACACCCCAGGTAGGGTAAGGATCAGCATTTCCACACTACTCAGAGAATATTTATTTTCAGGGATGGATTTTTAGCCCAATTCAAGTTGATGAAAAGTGGTTTCGTGAAAATTGCAGAAAATTTTTTTTCAGAAACTCCGGGGTGCCTTGAGGTCGTGATGCACCACGCGACAGTTGTATTCCAAAACTGAGTCACTCAGATCACACGAGTACCCAAGCATGCTTGAAACTCATTCAAATGCAAGTGCCTCTATCTCTTTTCTTGATTGTTTCCCACTCATTCCTTTTGGATTGGGGAACATGTCAAAATCCCATGCCCAGAGAACTTCAGGTAGAGTTCGGGGAAATGCTCAGTGGACAACCCAGGCAGGGTAAGGATCAGCATTTACACACAACTCAGTGAATTTTTATTTTCAGGGATGGATTTTTAGCCCAATTCAAGTTGAAGAAAAGTGGTTTCGTGAAAATCGCAGAAAATTTTTTTTCAGAAACTCCGGGGTGCCTGGAGGTCGCGGTGCACCACGTGACAGTTGTATTCGAAAACTGAGTCACTCAGATCACACGAGTACCCAAGCATGCTTGAAACTCATTCAAATGCAAGTGCTTCTATCTCTTGTCTTGATTGTTTCCCACTCATTCCTTTTGGTTTGGGGAACATGTCAAAATCCCATGCCCAGAGAACTTCAAGTAGAGTTCGAGGAAATGCTCAGTGGACACCCCAGGTAGGGTAAGGATCAGCATTTCCACACTACTCAGAGAATATTTATTTTCAGGGATGGTTTTTTAGCCCAATTCAAGTTGATGAAAAGTGGTTTCGTGAAAATTGCAGAAAATTTTTTTTGAGAAACTCCGGGGTGCCTTGAGGTCGCTATGCACCACGCGACAGTTGTATTTTAAAACTGAGTCACTCAGATCACACGAGTACCCAAGCATGCTTGAAACTCATTCAAATGCAAGTGCTTCTATCTGTTGTCTTGATTGTTTCCCACTCATTCCTTTTGGTCTGGGTAACATGTCAAAATCCCAAGCCCAGAGAACTTCAGGTAGAGTTCGGGGAAATGCTCAGTGGACAACCCAAGCAGGGTAAGGATCAGCATTTACACACTACTCAGAGAATTTTTATTTTCAGGGATGGATTTTTAGCTCAATTCAAGTTGAAGAAAAGTGGTTTCGTGAAAATCGCACAAAATTTTTTTTCAGAAACTCCGGGGTGCCTGGAGGTCGCGGTGCACCACGCGACAGTTGTATTCCAAAACTGAGTCACTCAGATCACACGAGTACCCAAGCATGCTTGAAACTCATTCAAATGCAAGTGCTTCTATCTGTTGTCTTGATTGTTTCCCACTCATTCCTTTTGGTTTGGGGAACATGTCAAAATCCCATGCCCAGAGAACTTCAGGTAGAGCTCGCGGAAATGCTCAGTGGACAACCCAGTCAGGGTAAGGATCAGTATTTCCACACTACTCAGAGAATTTTTATTTTCAGTGATGGATTTTTAGCCCAATTCAAGTTAAAGAAAAGTGGTTTCGTGAAAATCGCAGAAAAGTTTTTTTCAGAAACTCCGGGGTGCCTGGAGGTCGCGGTGCACCACGCGACAGTTGTATTCGAAAACTGAGTCACTCAGATCACACGAGTACCCAAGCATGCTTGAAACTCATTCAAATGCAAGTGCTTCTATCTGTTGTCTTGATTGTTTCCCACTCATTCCTTTTGGTTTGGGTAACATGTCAAAATCCCATGCCCAGAGAACTTCAAGTAGAGTTCGAGGAAATGCTCAGTGGACACCCCAGGTAGGGTAAGGATCAGCATTTCCACACTACTCAGAGAATATTTATTTTCAGGGATGGATTTTTAGCCCAATTCAAGTTGATGAAAAGTGGTTTCGTGAAAATTGCAGAAAATTTTTTTTGAGAAACTCCGGGGTGCCTTGAGGTCGTGTTGCACCACGCGACAGTTGTATTCCAAAACTGAGTCACTCAGATCACACGAGTACCCAAGCATGCTTGAAACTCATTCAAATGCAAGTGCTTCTATCTCTTGTCTTGATTGTTTCCCACTCATTCCTTTTGGTTTGGGGAACATGTCAAAATCCCATGCCCAGAGAACTTCAAGTAGAGTTCGAGGAAATGCTCAGTGGACACCCCAGGTAGGGTAAGTATCAGCATTTCCACACTACTCAGAGAATATTTATTTTCAGGGATGGATTTTTAGCCCAATTCAAGTTGATGAAAAGTGGTTTCGTGAAAATTGCAGAAAATTTTTTTTGAGAAACTCCGGGGTGCCTTGAGGTCGCTATGCACCACGCGACAGTTGTATTTTAAAACTGAGTCACTCAGATCACACGAGTACCCAAGCATGCTTGAAACTCATTCAAATGCAAGTGCTTCTATCTGTTGTCTTGATTGTTTCCCACTCATTCCTTTTGGTCTGGGTAACATGTCAAAATCCCAAGCCCAGAGATCTTCAGGTAGAGTTCGGGGAAATGCTCAGTGGACAACCCAAGCAGGGTAAGGATCAGCATTTACACACTACTCAGAGAATTTTTATTTTCAGGGTTGGATTTTTAGCTCAATTCAAGTTGAAGAAAAGTGGTTTCGTGAAAATCGCACAAAATTTTTTTTCAGAAACTCCGGGGTGCCTGGAGGTCGCGGTGCACCACGCGACAGTTGTATTCCAAAACTGAGTCACTCAGATCACACGACTACCCAAGCATGCTTGAAACTCATTCAAATGCAAGTGCTTCTATCTCTTGTCTTGATTGTTTCCCACTCATTCCTTTTGGTTTGGGGAACATGTCAAAATCCCATGCCCAGAGAACTTCAGGTAGAGCTCGCGGAAATGCTCAGTGGACAACCCAGGCAGGGTAAGGATCACTATTTCCACACTACACAGAGAATTTTTATTTTCAGTGATGGATTTTTAGCCCAATTCAAGTTGAAGAAAAGTGGTTTCGTGAAAATCGCAGAAAATTTTTTTTCAGAAACTCCGGGATGCCTGGAGGTCGCGGTGCACCACGCGACAGTTGTATTCGAAAACTGAATCACTCAGATCACACGATTACCCAAGCATGCTTGAAACTCATTCAAATGCAAGTGCTTCTATCTGTTGTCTTGATTGTTTCCCACTCATTCCTTTTGGTTTGGGGAACATGTCAAAATCCCATGCCCTGAGAACTTAAGGTAGAGCTCGCGGAAATGCTCAGTGGACAACCCAGGCAGGGTAAGGATCAGTATTTCCACACTACTCAGAGAATTTTTATTTTCAGTGATGCATTTTTAGCCCAATTCAAGTTGAAGAAAAGTGGTTTCGTGAAAATCGCAGAAAATTTTTTTTCAGAAACTCCGGGGTGCCTGGAGGTCGCGGTGCACCACGCGACAGTTGTATTTCGAAAACTGAGTCACTCAGATCACACGAGTACCCAAGCATGCTTGAAACTCATTCAAATGCAAGTGCTTCTATCTGTTGTCTTGATGGTTTCCCACTCATTCCTTTTGGTTTGGGGAACATGTCAAAATCCCATGCCCAGAGATCTTCAAGTAGAGTTCGCGGAAATGCTCAGTGGACACCCCAGGCAGGGTAAGGATCAGCATTTCCACACTACTCAGAGATTATTTATTTTCAGGGATGGATTTTTAGCCCAATTCAAGTTGATGAAAAGTGGTTTCGTGAAAATTGCAGAAAATTTTTTTTCAGAAACTCCGGGGTGCCTTGAGGTCACGATGCACCACGCGACAGTTGTATTCCAAAACTGAGTCGCTCAGATCACACGAGTACCCAAGCATGCTTGAAATTCATTCAAATGCAAGTGCCTCTATCTCTTTTCTTGATTGTTTCCCACTCATTCCTTTTGGTTTGGGGAACATGTCAAAATCCCATGCCCAGAGAACTTCAGGTAGAGTTCGGGGAAATGCTCAGTGTTCAACCCAGGCAGAGTAAGGATCAGTATTTCCACACTACTCAGAGAATTTTTATTTTCAGTGATGGATTTTTAGCCCAATTCAAGTTGAAGAAAAGTGGTTTCGTGAAAATCGCAGAAAATTTTTTTTCAGAAACTCCGGGGTGCCTGGAGGTCGCGGTGCACCACGCGACAGTTGTATTCGAAAACTGAGTCACTCAGATCACACGAGTACCTAAGCATGCTTGAAACTCATTTAAATGCAAGTGCTTCTGTCTGTTGTCTTGATTGTTTCCCACTCATTCCTTTTGGTTTGCGGAACATGTCAAAATCCCATGCCCAGAGAACTTCAGGTAGAGCTCGCGGAAATGCTCAGTGGACAACCCAGGCAGGGTAATGATTAGTATTTCCACACTACTCAGAGAATTTTTATTTTCAGTGATGCATTTTTAGCCCAATTCAAGTTGAAGAAAAGTGGTTTCGTGAAAATCGCAGAAAATTTTTTTTCAGAAACTCCGGGGTGCCTGGAGGTCGCGGTGCACCACGCGACAGTTGTATTCGAAAACTGAGTCACTCAGATCACACGAGTACCCAAGCATGCTTGAAACTCATTCAAATGCAAGTGCTTCTATCTGTTGTCTTGATGGTTTCCCACTCATTCCTTTTGGTTTGGGGAACATGTCAAAATCCCATGCCCAGAGATCTTCAAGTAGAGTTCGCGGAAATGCTCAGTGGACACCCCAGGCAGGGTAAGGATCAGCATTCCCACACTACTCAGAGATTATTTATTTTCAGGGATGGATTTTTAGCCCAATTCAAGTTGATGAAAAGTGGTTTCGTGAAAATTGCAGAAAATTTTTTTTCAGAAACTCCGGGGTGCCTTGAGGTCGCGATGCACCACGCGACAGTTGTATTCCAAAACTGAGTCGCTCAGATCACACGAGTACCCAAGCATGCTTGAAATTCATTCAAATGCAAGTGCCTCTATCTCTTTTCTTGATTGTTTCCCACTCATTCCTTTTGGTTTGGGGAACATGTCAAAATCCCATGCCCAGAGAACTTCAGGTAGAGTTCGGGGAAATACTCAGTGTTCAACCCAGGCAGAGTAAGGATCAGTATTTCCACACTACTCAGAGAATTTTTATTTTCAGTGATGGATTTTTAGCCCAATTCAAGTTGAAGAAAAGTGGTTTCGTGAAAATCGCAGAAAATTTTTTTTCAGAAACTCCGGGGTGCCTGGAGGTCGCGGTGCACCACGCGACAGTTGTATTCGAAAACTGAGTCACTCAGATCACACGAGTACCTAAGCATGCTTGAAACTCATTTAAATGCAAGTGCTTCTATCTGTTGTCTTGATTGTTTCCCACTCATTCCTTTTGGTTTGCGGAACATGTCAAAATCCCATGCCCAGAGAACTTCAGGTAGAGCTCGCGGAAATGCTCAGTGGACAACCCAGGCAGGGTAATGATTAGTATTTCCACACTACTCAGAGAATTTTTATTTTCAGTGATGCATTTCTAGCCCAATTCAAGTTGAAGAAAAGTGGTTTCGTGAAAATCGCAGAAAATTTTTTTTCAGAAACTCCGGGGTGCCTGGAGGTCGCGGTGCACCACGCGACAGTTGTATTCGAAAACTGAGTCACTCAGATCACACGAGTACCCAAGCATGCTTGAAACTCATTCAAATGCAAGTGATTCTATCTGTTGTCTTGATGGTTTCCCACTCATTCCTTTTGGTTTGGGGAACATGTCAAAATCCCATGCCCAGAGATCTTCAAGTAGAGTTCGGGGAAATGCTCAGTGGACACCCCAGGCAGAGTAAGGATCAGTATTTCCACACTACTCAGAGAATTTTTATTTTCAGTGATGGATTTTTAGCCCAATTCAAGTTGAAGAAAAGTGGTTTCGTGAAAATCGCAGAAACTTTTTTTTCAGAAACTCCGGGGTGCCTTGAGGTCGTGGTGCACCACGCGACAGTTGTATTCCAAAACTGAGTCACTCAGATCACACGAGTACCCAAGCGTGCTTGAAACTCATTCAAATGCAAGTGCTTCTATCTGTTGTCTTGATTGTTCCCCACTCATTCCTTTTGGTTTGGGTAACATGTCAAAATCCCATGCCCAGAGAACTTCAAGTAGAGTTCGAGGAAATGCTCAGTGGACACCCCAGGTAGGGTAAGGATCAGCATTTCTACATTACTCAGAGAATATTTATTTTCAGGGATGGATTTTTAGCCCAATTCAAGTTGATGAAAACTGGTTTCGTGAAAATTGCAGAAAATTTTTTTTGAGAAACTCCGGGGTGCCTTAAGGTCGTGATGCACCACGCGACAGTTGTATTCCAAAACTGAGTCACTCAGATCACACGAGTACCCAAGCATGCTTGAAACTCATTCAAATGCAAGTGCTTCTATCTCTTGTCTTGATTGTTTCCCACTCATTCCTTTTGGTTTGGGGAACATGTCAAAATCCCATGCCCAGAGAACTTCAAGTAGAGTTCGAGGAAATGCTCAGTGGACACCCCAGGTAGGGTAAGTATCAGCATTTCCACACTACTCAGAGAATATTTATTTTCAGGGATGGATTTTTAGCCCAATTCAAGTTGATGAAAAGTGGTTTCGTGAAAATTGCAGAAAATTTTTTTTGAGAAACTCCGGGGTGCCTTGAGGTCGCTATGCACCACGCGACAGTTGTATTTTAAAACTGAGTCACTCAGATCACACGAGTACCCAAGCATGCTTGAAACTCATTCAAATGCAAGTGCTTCTATCTGTTGTCTTGATTGTTTCCCACTCATTCCTTTTGGTCTGGGTAACATGTCAAAATCCCAAGCCCAGAGAACTTCAGGTAGAGTTCGGGGAAATGCTCAGTGGACAACCCAAGCAGGGTAAGGATCAGCATTTACACACTACTCAGAGAATTTTTATTTTCAGGGTTGGATTTTTAGCTCAATTCAAGTTGAAGAAAAGTGGTTTCGTGAAAATCGCACAAAATTTTTTTTCAGAAACTCCGGGGTGCCTGAGGTCGCGGTGCACCACGCGACAGTTGTATTCCAAAACTGAGTCACTCAGATCACACGAGTACCCAAGCATGCTTGAAACTCATTCAAATGCAAGTGCTTCTATCTGTTGTCTTGATTGTTTCCCACTCATTCCTTTTGGTTTGGGGAACATGTCAAAATCCCATGCCCAGAGAACTTCAGGTAGAGCTCGCGGAAATGCTCAGTGGACAACCCAGGCAGGGTAAGGATCAGTATTTCCACACTACTCAGAGAATTTTTATTTTCAGTGATGGATTTTTAGCCCAATTCAAGTTAAAGAAAAGTGGTTTCGTGAAAATCGCAGAAAATTTTTTTTCAGAAACTCCGGGGTGCCTGGAGGTCGCGGTGCACCACGCGACAGTTGTATTCGAAAACTGAGTCATTCAGATCACACGAGTACCCAAGCATGCTTGAAACTCATTCAAATGCAAGTGCTTCTATCTGTTGTCTTGATTGTTTCCCACTCATTCCTTTTGGTTTGGGGAACATGTCAAAATCCCATGCCCAGAGAACTTCAGGTAGAGTTCGGGGAAATGCTCAGTGGACAACCCAGGCAGGGTAAGGATCAGCATTTACACACAACTCAAAGAATTTTTATTTTCAGTGATGGATTTTTAGCCCAATTCAAGTTGAAGAAAAGTGGTTTCGTGAAAATCGCAGAAAATTTTTTTTCAGAAACTCCGGGGTGCCTGGAGGTCGCGGTGCACCACGCGACAGTTGTATTCGAAAACTGAGTCGCTCAGATCACACGAGTACCCAAGCATGCTTGAAACTCATTCAAATGCAAGTGCTGCTATCTCTTGTCTTGATTGTTTCCCACTCATTCCTTTTGGTTTGGGGAACATGTCAAAATCCCATGCCCAGAGAACTTCAGGTAGAGCTCGCGGAAATGCTCAGTGGACAACCCAGGCAGGGTAAGGATCACTATTTCCACACTACACAGAGAATTTTTATTTTCAGTGATGGATTTTTAGCCCAATTCAAGTTGAAGAAAAGTGGTTTCGTGAAAATCGCAGAAAATTTTTTTTCAGAAACTCCGGGATGCCTGGAGGTCGTGGTGCACCACGCGACAGTTGTATTCGAAAACTGAATCACTCAGATCACACGATTACCCAAGCATGCTTGAAACTCATTCAAATGCAAGTGCTTCTATCTGTTGTCTTGATTGTTTCCCACTCATTCCTTTTGGTTTGGGGAACATGTCAAAATCCCATGCCCTGAGAACTTAAGGTAGAGCTCGCGGAAATGCTCAGTGGACACCCCAGGTAGGGTAAGGATCAGCATTTCCACACTACTCAGAGAATATTTATTTTCAGGGATGGATTTTTAGCCCAATTCAACTTGATGAAAAGTGGTTTCGTGAAAATTGCAGAAAATTTTTTTTGAGAAACTCCGGAGTGCCTTGAGGTCGTGATGCACCACGCGACAGTTGTATTCCAAAACTGAGTCACTCAGATCACACGAGTACCCAAGCATGCTTGAAACTCATTCAAATGCAAGTGCCTCTATCTCTTTTCTTGATTGTTTCCCACTCATTCCTTTTGGTTTGGGGAACATGTCAAAATCCCATGCCCAGAGAACTTCAGGTAGAGTTCGGGGAAATGCTCAGTGGACAACCCAGGCAGGGTAAGGATCAGCATTTACACACTACTCAGAGAATTTTTATTTTCAGTGATGGATTTTTAGCCCAATTCAAGTTGAAGAAAAGTGGTTTCGTGAAAATCGCAGAAAATTTTTTTTCAGAAACTCCGGGGTGCCTGGAGGTCGCGGTGCACCACGTGACAGTTGTATTCGAAAACTGAGTCACTCAGATCACACGAGTACCCAAGCATGCTTGAAACTCATTCAAATGCAAGTGCTTCTAACTGTTGTCTTGATTGTTTCCCACTCATTCCTTTTGGTTTGGGTAACATGTCAAAATCCCATGCCCAGAGAACTTCAAGTAGAATTCGAGATAATGCTCAGTGGACAACCCAGGCAGGGTAAGGATCAGCATTTACACACAACTCAGAGAATTTTTATTTTCAGGGATGGATTTTTAGCCCAATTCAAGTTGAAGAAAAGTGGTTTCGTGAAAATCGCAGAAAATTTTTTTTCAGAAACTCCGGGGTGCCTGGAGGTCGCGGTGCACCACGTGACAGTTGTATTCGAAAACTGAGTCACTCAGATCACACGAGTACCCAAGCATGCTTGAAACTCATTCAAATGCAAGTGCTTCTATCTGTTGTCTTGATTGTTTCCCACTCATTCCTTTTGGTTTGGGGAACATGTCAAAATCCCATGCCCAGAGAACTTCAAGTAGATGTCGAGGAAATACTCAGTGGACACCCCAGGTAGGGTAAGGATCAGCATTTCCACACTACTCAGAGAATATTTATTTTCAGGGATGGATTTTTAGCCCAATTCAAGTTGATGAAAAGTGGTTTCGTGAAAATCGCAGAAAATGTTTTTTGAGAAACTCCGGGGTGCCTTGAGGTCGTGATGCACCACGCGACAGTTGTATTCCAAAACTGAGTCACTCAGATCACACGAGTACCCAAGAATGCTTGAAACTCATTCAAATGCAAGTGCTTCTATCTGTTGTCTTGATTGTTTCCCACTCATTCCTTTTGGTCTGGGTAACATGTCAAAATCCCAAGCCCAGAGAACTTCAATTAGAGTTCGTGGAAATCCTCAGTGGACACCACAGTTAGGGTAAGGATCAGCATTTACACACAACTCAAAGAATTTTTATTTTCAGGGATGGATTTTTAGCTCAATTCAAGTTGAAGAAAAGTGGTTTCGTGAAAATCGCAGAAAATTTTTTTTCAGAAACTCCGGGGTGCCTGGAGGTCGCGGTGCACCACGCGACAGTTGTATTCGAAAACTGAGTCACTCAGATCACACGAGTACCCAAGCATGCTTGAAACTCATTCAAATGCAAATGCTTCTATCTGTTGTCTTGATTGTTTCCCACTCATTCCTTTTGGTTTGGGTAACATGTCAAAATCCCATGCCCAGAGAACTTCAAGTAGAGTTCGAGGAAATGCTCAGTGGACACCCCAGGTAGGGTAAGGATCAGCATTTCCACACTACTCAGAGAATATTTATTTTCAGGGATGGATTTTTAGCCCAATTCAAGTTGATGAAAAGTGGTTTCGTGAAAATTGCAGAAAATTTTTTTTGAGAAACTCCGGGGTGCCTTGAGGTCGCTATGCACCACGCGACAGTTGTATTTTAAAACTGAGTCACTCAGATCACACGAGTACCCAAGCATGCTTGAAACTCATGCAAATGCAAGTGCTTCTATCTGTTGTCTTGATTGTTTCCCACTCATTCCTTTTGGTCTGGGTAACATTTCAAAATCCCAAGCCCAGAGAACTTCAGGTAGAGTTCGGGGAAATGCTCAGTGGACAACCCAAGCAGGGTAAGGATCAGCATTTACACACTACTCAGAGAATTTTTATTTTCAGGGATGGATTTTTAGCTCAATTCAAGTTGAAGAAAAGTGGTTTCGTGAAAATCGCACAAAATTTTTTTTCAGAAACTCCGGGGTGCCTGGAGGTCGCGGTGCACCACGCGACAGTTGTATTCCAAAACTGAGTCACTCAGATCACACGAGTACCCAAGCATGCTTGAAACTCATTCAAATGCAAGTGCTTCTATCTGTTGTCTTGATTGTTTCCCACTCATTCCTTTTGGTTTGGGGAACATGTCAAAATCCCATGCCCAGAGAACTTCAGGTAGAGCTCGCGGAAATGCTCAGTGGACAACCCAGGCAGGGTAAGGATCAGTATTTCCACACTACTCAGAGAATTTTTATTTTCAGTGATGGATTTTTAGCCCAATTCAAGTTAAAGAAAAGTGGTTTCGTGAAAATCGCAGAAAATTTTTTTTCAGAAACTCCGGGGTGCCTGGAGGTCGCGGTGCACCACGCGACAGTTGTATTCGAAAACTGAGTCATTCAGATCACACGAGTACCCAAGCATGCTTGAAACTCATTCAAATGCAAGTGCTTCTATCTGTTGTCTTGATTGTTTCCCACTCATTCCTTTTGGTTTGGGGAACATGTCAAAATCCCATGCCCAGAGAACTTCAGGTAGAGTTCGGGGAAATGCTCAGTGGACAACCCAGGCAGGGTAAGGATCAGCATTTACACACAACTCAAAGAATTTTTATTTTCAGTGATGGATTTTTAGCCCAATTCAAGTTGAAGAAAAGTGGTTTCGTGAAAATCGCAGAAAATTTTTTTTCAGAAACTCCGGGGTGCCTGGAGGTCGCGGTGCACCACGCGACAGTTGTATTCGAAAACTGAGTCGCTCAGATCACACGAGTACCCAAGCATGCTTGAAACTCATTCAAATGCAAGTGCTGCTATCTCTTGTCTTGATTGTTTCCCACTCATTCCTTTTGGTTTGGGGAACATGTCAAAATCCCATGCCCAGAGAACTTCAGGTAGAGCTCGCGGAAATGCTCAGTGGACAACCCAGGCAGGGTAAGGATCACTATTTCCACACTACACAGAGAATTTTTATTTTCAGTGATGGATTTTTAGCCCAATTCAAGTTGAAGAAAAGTGGTTTCGTGAAAATCGCAGAAAATTTTTTTTCAGAAACTCCGGGATGCCTGGAGGTCGTGGTGCACCACGCGACAGTTGTATTCGAAAACTGAATCACTCAGATCACACGATTACCCAAGCATGCTTGAAACTCATTCAAATGCAAGTGCTTCTATCTGTTGTCTTGATTGTTTCCCACTCATTCCTTTTGGTTTGGGGAACATGTCAAAATCCCATGCCCTGAGAACTTAAGGTAGAGCTCGCGGAAATGCTCAGTGGACACCCCAGGTAGGGTAAGGATCAGCATTTCCACACTACTCAGAGAATATTTATTTTCAGGGATGGATTTTTAGCCCAATTCAACTTGATGAAAAGTGGTTTCGTGAAAATTGCAGAAAATTTTTTTTGAGAAACTCCGGAGTGCCTTGAGGTCGTGATGCACCACGCGACAGTTGTATTCCAAAACTGAGTCACTCAGATCACACGAGTACCCAAGCATGCTTGAAACTCATTCAAATGCAAGTGCCTCTATCTCTTTTCTTGATTGTTTCCCACTCATTCCTTTTGGTTTGGGGAACATGTCAAAATCCCATGCCCAGAGAACTTCAGGTAGAGTTCGGGGAAATGCTCAGTGGACAACCCAGGCAGGGTAAGGATCAGCATTTACACACTACTCAGAGAATTTTTATTTTCAGTGATGGATTTTTAGCCCAATTCAAGTTGAAGAAAAGTGGTTTCGTGAAAATCGCAGAAAATTTTTTTTCAGAAACTCCGGGGTGCCTGGAGGTCGCGGTGCACCACGTGACAGTTGTATTCGAAAACTGAGTCACTCAGATCACACGAGTACCCAAGCATGCTTGAAACTCATTCAAATGCAAGTGCTTCTAACTGTTGTCTTGATTGTTTCCCACTCATTCCTTTTGGTTTGGGTAACATGTCAAAATCCCATGCCCAGAGAACTTCAAGTAGAATTCGAGATAATGCTCAGTGGACAACCCAGGCAGGGTAAGGATCAGCATTTACACACAACTCAGAGAATTTTTATTTTCAGGGATGGATTTTTAGCCCAATTCAAGTTGAAGAAAAGTGGTTTCGTGAAAATCGCAGAAAATTTTTTTTCAGAAACTCCGGGGTGCCTGGAGGTCGCGGTGCACCACGTGACAGTTGTATTCGAAAACTGAGTCACTCAGATCACACGAGTACCCAAGCATGCTTGAAACTCATTCAAATGCAAGTGCTTCTATCTGTTGTCTTGATTGTTTCCCACTCATTCCTTTTGGTTTGGGGAACATGTCAAAATCCCATGCCCAGAGAACTTCAAGTAGATGTCGAGGAAATGCTCAGTGGACACCCCAGGTAGGGTAAGGATCAGCATTTCCACACTACTCAGAGAATATTTATTTTCAGGGATGGATTTTTAGCCCAATTCAAGTTGATGAAAAGTGGTTTCGTGAAAATCGCAGAAAATGTTTTTTGAGAAACTCCGGGGTGCCTTGAGGTCGTGATGCACCACGCGACAGTTGTATTCCAAAACTGAGTCACTCAGATCACACGAGTACCCAAGAATGCTTGAAACTCATTCAAATGCAAGTGCTTCTATCTGTTGTCTTGATTGTTTCCCACTCATTCCTTTTGGTCTGGGTAACATGTCAAAATCCCAAGCCCAGAGAACTTCAATTAGAGTTCGTGGAAATCCTCAGTGGACACCACAGTTAGGGTAAGGATCAGCATTTACACACAACTCAAAGAATTTTTATTTTCAGGGATGGATTTTTAGCTCAATTCAAGTTGAAGAAAAGTGGTTTCGTGAAAATCGCAGAAAATTTTTTTTCAGAAACTCCGGGGTGCCTGGAGGTCGCGGTGCACCACGCGACAGTTGTATTCGAAAACTGAGTCACTCAGATCACACGAGTACCCAAGCATGCTTGAAACTCATTCAAATGCAAATGCTTCTATCTGTTGTCTTGATTGTTTCCCACTCATTCCTTTTGGTTTGGGTAACATGTCAAAATCCCATGCCCAGAGAACTTCAAGTAGAGTTCGAGGAAATGCTCAGTGGACACCCCAGGTAGGGTAAGGATCAGCATTTCCACACTACTCAGAGAATATTTATTTTCAGGGATGGATTTTTAGCCCAATTCAAGTTGATGAAAAGTGGTTTCGTGAAAATTGCAGAAAATTTTTTTTGAGAAACTCCGGGGTGCCTTGAGGTCGCTATGCACCACGCGACAGTTGTATTTTAAAACTGAGTCACTCAGATCACACGAGTACCCAAGCATGCTTGAAACTCATGCAAATGCAAGTGCTTCTATCTGTTGTCTTGATTGTTTCCCACTCATTCCTTTTGGTCTGGGTAACATTTCAAAATCCCAAGCCCAGAGAACTTCAGGTAGAGTTCGGGGAAATGCTCAGTGGACAACCCAAGCAGGGTAAGGATCAGCATTTACACACTACTCAGAGAATTTTTATTTTCAGGGATGGATTTTTAGCTCAATTCAAGTTGAAGAAAAGTGGTTTCGTGAAAATCGCACAAAATTTTTTTTCAGAAACTCCGGGGTGCCTGGAGGTCGCGGTGCACCACGCGACAGTTGTATTCCAAAACTGAGTCACTCAGATCACACGAGTACCCAAGCATGCTTGAAACTCATTCAAATGCAAGTGCTTCTATCTGTTGTCTTGATTGTTTCCCACTCATTCCTTTTGGTTTGGGGAACATGTCAAAATCCCATGCCCAGAGAACTTCAGGTAGAGCTCGCGGAAATGCTCAGTGGACAACCCAGGCAGGGTAAGGATCAGTATTTCCACACTACTCAGAGAATTTTTATTTTCAGTGATGGATTTTTAGCCCAATTCAAGTTAAAGAAAAGTGGTTTCGTGAAAATCGCAGAAAAGTTTTTTTCAGAAACTCCGGGGTGTCTGGAGGTCGCGGTGCACCACGCGACAGTTGTATTCGAAAACTGAGTCACTCAGATCACACGAGTACCCAAGCATGCTTGAAACTCATTCAAATGCAAGTGCTTCTATCTGTTGTCTTGATTGTTTCCCACTCATTCCTTTTGGTTTGGGTAACATGTCAAAATCCCATGCCCAGAGAACTTCAAGTAGAGTTCGAGGAAATGCTCAGTGGACACCCCAGGTAGGGTAAGGATCAGCATTTCCACACTACTCAGAGAATATTTATTTTCAGGGATGGATTTTTAGCCCAATTCAAGTTGATGAAAAGTGGTTTCGTGAAAATTGCAGAAAATTTTTTTTCAGAAACTCCGGGGTGCCTTGAGGTCGTGATGCACCACGCGACAGTTGTATTCCAAAACTGAGTCATTCAGATCACACGAGTACCCAAGCATGCTTGAAACTCATTCAAATGCAAGTGCCTCTATCTCTTTTCTTGATTGTTTCCCACTCATTCCTTTTGGATTGGGGAACATGTCAAAATCCCATGCCCAGAGAACTTCAGGTAGAGTTCGGGGAAATGCTCAGTGGACAACCCAGGCAGGGTAAGGATCAGCATTTATACACAACTCAGTGAATTTTTATTTTCAGGGATGGATTTTTAGCCCAATTCAAGTTGAAGAAAAGTGGTTTCGTGAAAATCGCAGAAAATTTTTTTTCAGAAACTCCGGGGTGCCTGGAGGTCGCGGTGCACCACGTGACAGTTGTATTCGAAAACTGAGTCACTCAGATCACACGAGTACCCAAGCATGCTTGAAACTCATTCAAATGCAAGTGCTTCTATCTCTTGTCTTGATTGTTTCCCACTCATTCCTTTTGGTTTGGGGAACATGTCAAAATCCCATGCCCAGAGAACTTCAAGTAGAGTTCGAGGAAATGCTCAGTGGACACCCCAGGTAGGGTAAGGATCAGCATTTCCACACTACTCAGAGAATATTTATTTTCAGGGATGGATTTTTAGCCCAATTCAAGTTGATGAAAAGTGGTTTCGTGAAAATTGCAGAAAATTTTTTTTGAGAAACTCCGGGGTGCCTTGAGGTCGCTATGCACCACGCGACAGTTGTATTTTAAAACTGAGTCACTCAGATCACACGAGTACCCAAGCATGCTTGAAACTCATTCAAATGCAAGTGCTTCTATCTGTTGTCTTGATTGTTTCCCACTCATTCCTTTTGGTCTGGGTAACATGTCAAAATCCCAAGCCCAGAGAACTTCAGGTAGAGTTCGGGGAAATGCTCAGTGGACAACCCAAGCAGGGTAAGGATCAGCATTTACACACTACTCAGAGAATTTTTATTTTCAGGGATGGATTTTTAGCTCAATTCAAGTTGAAGAAAAGTGGTTTCGTGAAAATCGCACAAAATTTTTTTTCAGAAACTCCGGGGTGCCTGGAGGTCGCGGTGCACCACGCGACAGTTGTATTCCAAAACTGAGTCACTCAGATCACACGAGTACCCAAGCATGCTTGAAACTCATTCAAATGCAAGTGCTTCTATCTGTTGTCTTGATTGTTTCCCACTCATTCCTTTTGGTTTGGGGAACATGTCAAAATCCCATGCCCAGAGAACTTCAGGTAGAGCTCGGGGAAATGCTCAGTGGACAACCCAGGCAGGGTAAGGATCAGCATTTACACACAACTCAAAGAATTTTTATTTTCAGTGATGGATTTTTAGCCCAATTCAAGTTGAAGAAAAGTGGTTTCGTGAAAATCGCAGAAATTTTTTTTTCAGAAACTCCGGGGTGCCTGGAGGTCGCGGTGCACCACGCGACAGTTGTATTCGAAAACTGAGTCGCTCAGATCACACGAGTACCCAAGCATGCTTGAAACTCATTCAAATGCAAGTGCTTCTATCTCTTGTCTTGATTGTTTCCCACTCATTCCTTTTGGTTTGGGGAACATGTCAAAATCCCATGCCCAGAGAACTTCAGGTAGAGCTCGCGGAAATGCTCAGTGGACAACCCAGGCAGGGTAAGGATCAGTATTTCCACACTACTCAGAGAATTTTTATTTTCAGTGATGCATTTTTAGCCCAATTCAAGTTGAAGAAAAGTGGTTTCGTGAAAATCGCAGAAAATTTTTTTTCAGAAACTCCGGGGTGCCTGGAGGTCGCGGTGCACCACGCGACAGTTGTATTCGAAAACTGAGTCACTCAGATCACACGAGTACCCAAGCATGCTTGAAACTCATTCAAATGCAAGTGCTTCTATCTGTTGTCTTGATGGTTTCCCACTCATTCCTTTTGGTTTGGGGAACATGTCAAAATCCCATGCCCAGAGATCTTCAAGTAGAGTTCGCGGAAATGCTCAGTGGACACCCCAGGCAGGGTAAGGATCAGCATTTCCACACTACTCAGAGATTATTTATTTTCAGGGATGGATTTTTAGCCCAATTCAAGTTGATGAAAAGTGGTTTCGTGAAAATTGCAGAAAATTTTTTTTCAGAAACTCCGGGGTGCCTTGAGGTCGCGATGCACCACGCGACAGTTGTATTCCAAAACTGAGTCGCTCAGATCACACGAGTACCCAAGCATGCTTGAAATTCATTCAAATGCAAGTGCCTCTATCTCTTTTCTTGATTGTTTCCCACTCATTCCTTTTGGTTTGGGGAACATGTCAAAATCCCATGCCCAGAGAACTTCAGGTAGAGTTCGGGGAAATGCTCAGTGTTCAACCCAGGCAGAGTAAGGATCAGTATTTCCACACTACTCAGAGAATTTTTATTTTCAGTGATGGATTTTTAGCCCAATTCAAGTTGAAGAAAAGTGGTTTCGTGAAAATCGCAGAAAATTTTTTTTCAGAAACTCCGGGGTGCCTGGAGGTCGCGGTGCACCACGCGACAGTAGTATTCGAAAACTGAGTCACTCAGATCACACGAGTACCCAAGCATGCTTGAAACTCATTCAAATGCAAGTGCTTCTAACTGTTGTCTTGATTGTTTCCCACTCATTCCTTTTGGTTTGGGTAACATGTCAAAATCCCATGCCCAGAGAACTTCAAGTAGAATTCGAGATAATGCTCAGTGGACAACCCAGGCAGGGTAAGGATCAGCATTTACACACAACTCAGAGAATTTTTATTTTCAGGGATGGATTTTTAGCCCAATTCAAGTTGAAGAAAAGTGGTTTCGTGAAAATCGCAGAAAATTTTTTTTCAGAAACTCCGGGGTGCCTGGAGGTCGCGGTGCACCACGTGACAGTTGTATTCGAAAACTGAGTCACTCAGATCACACGAGTACCCAAGCATGCTTGAAACTCATTCAAATGCAAGTGCTTCTATCTGTTGTCTTGATTGTTTCCCACTCATTCCTTTTGGTTTGGGGAACATGTCAAAATCCCATGCCCAGAGAACTTCAAGTAGATGTCGAGGAAATGCTCAGTGGACACCCCAGGTAGGGTAAGGATCAGCATTTCCACACTACTCAGAGAATATTTATTTTCAGGGATGGATTTTTAGCCCAATTCAAGTTGATGAAAAGTGGTTTCGTGAAAATCGCAGAAAATGTTTTTTGAGAAACTCCGGGGTGCCTTGAGGTCGTGATGCACCACGCGACAGTTGTATTCCAAAACTGAGTCACTCAGATCACACGAGTACCCAAGAATGCTTGAAACTCATTCAAATGCAAGTGCTTCTATCTGTTGTCTTGATTGTTTCCCACTCATTCCTTTTGGTCTGGGTAACATGTCAAAATCCCAAGCCCAGAGAACTTCAATTAGAGTTCGTGGAAATCCTCAGTGGACACCACAGTTAGGGTAAGGATCAGCATTTACACATAACTCAAAGAATTTTTATTTTCAGGGATGGATTTTTAGCTCAATTCAAGTTGAAGAAAAGTGGTTTCGTGAAAATCGCAGAAAATTTTTTTTCAGAAACTCCGGGGTGCCTGGAGGTCGCGGTGCACCACGCGACAGTTGTATTCGAAAACTGAGTCACTCAGATCACACGAGTACCCAAGCATGCTTGAAACTCATTCAAATGCAAATGCTTCTATCTGTTGTCTTGATTGTTTCCCACTCATTCCTTTTGGTTTGGGTAACATGTCAAAATCCCATGCCCAGAGAACTTCAAGTAGAGTTCGAGGAAATGCTCAGTGGACACCCCAGGTAGGGTAAGGATCAGCATTTCCACACTACTCAGAGAATATTTATTTTCAGGGATGGATTTTTAGCCCAATTCAAGTTGATGAAAAGTGGTTTCGTGAAAATTGCAGAAAATTTTTTTTGAGAAACTCCGGGGTGCCTTGAGGTCGCTATGCACCACGCGACAGTTGTATTTTAAAACTGAGTCACTCAGATCACACGAGTACCCAAGCATGCTTGAAACTCATTCAAATGCAAGTGCTTCTATCTGTTGTCTTGATTGTTTCCCACTCATTCCTTTTGGTCTGGGTAACATGTCAAAATCCCAAGCCCAGAGAACTTCAGGTAGAGTTCGGGGAAATGCTCAGTGGACAACCCAAGCAGGGTAAGGATCAGCATTTACACACTACTCAGAGAATTTTTATTTTCAGGGATGGATTTTTAGCTCAATTCAAGTTGAAGAAAAGTGGTTTCGTGAAAATCGCACAAAATTTTTTTTCAGAAACTCCGGGGTGCCTGGAGGTCGCGGTGCACCACGCGACAGTTGTATTCCAAAACTGAGTCACTCAGATCACACGAGTACCCAAGCATGCTTGAAACTCATTCAAATGCAAGTGCTTCTATCTGTTGTCTTGATTGTTTCCCACTCATTCCTTTTGGTTTGGGGAACATGTCAAAATCCCATGCCCAGAGAACTTCAGGTAGAGCTCGCGGAAATGCTCAGTGGACAACCCAGGCAGGGTAAGGATCAGTATTTCCACACTACTCAGAGAATTTTTATTTTCAGTGATGGATTTTTAGCCCAATTCAAGTTAAAGAAAAGTGGTTTCGTGAAAATCGCAGAAAAGTTTTTTTCAGAAACTCCGGGGTGTCTGGAGGTCGCGGTGCACCACGCGACAGTTGTATTCGAAAACTGAGTCACTCAGATCACACGAGTACCCAAGCATGCTTGAAACTCATTCAAATGCAAGTGCTTCTATCTGTTGTCTTGATTGTTTCCCACTCATTCCTTTTGGTTTGGGTAACATGTCAAAATCCCATGCCCAGAGAACTTCAAGTAGAGTTCGAGGAAATGCTCAGTGGACACCCCAGGTAGGGTAAGGATCAGCATTTCCACACTACTCAGAGAATATTTATTTTCAGGGATGGATTTTTAGCCCAATTCAAGTTGATGAAAAGTGGTTTCGTGAAAATTGCAGAAAATTTTTTTTCAGAAACTCCGGGGTGCCTTGAGGTCGTGATGCACCACGCGACAGTTGTATTCCAAAACTGAGTCATTCAGATCACACGAGTACCCAAGCATGCTTGAAACTCATTCAAATGCAAGTGCCTCTATCTCTTTTCTTGATTGTTTCCCACTCATTCCTTTTGGATTGGGGAACATGTCAAAATCCCATGCCCAGAGAACTTCAGGTAGAGTTCGGGGAAATGCTCAGTGGACAACCCAGGCAGGGTAAGGATCAGCATTTACACACAACTCAGTGAATTTTTATTTTCAGGGATGGATTTTTAGCCCAATTCAAGTTGAAGAAAAGTGGTTTCGTGAAAATCGCAGAAAATTTTTTTTCAGAAACTCCGGGGTGCCTGGAGGTCGCGGTTCACCACGTGACAGTTGTATTCGAAAACTGAGTCACTCAGATCACACGAGTACCCAAGCATGCTTGAAACTCATTCAAATGCAAGTGCTTCTATCTCTTGTCTTGATTGTTTCCCACTCATTCCTTTTGGTTTGGGGAACATGTCAAAATCCCATGCCCAGAGAACTTCAAGTAGAGTTCGAGGAAATGCTCAGTGGACACCCCAGGTAGGGTAAGGATCAGCATTTCCACACTACTCAGAGAATATTTATTTTCAGGGATGGATTTTTAGCCCAATTCAAGTTGATGAAAAGTGGTTTCGTGAAAATTGCAGAAAATTTTTTTTGAGAAACTCCGGGGTGCCTTGAGGTCGCTATGCACCACACGACAGTTGTATTTTAAAACTGAGTCACTCAGATCACACGAGTACCCAAGCATGCTTGAAACTCATTCAAATGCAAGTGCTTCTATCTGTTGTCTTGATTGTTTCCCACTCATTCCTTTTGGTCTGGGTAACATGTCAAAATCCCAAGCCCAGAGAACTTCAGGTAGAGTTCGGGGAAATGCTCAGTGGACAACCCAAGCAGGGTAAGGATCAGCATTTACACACTACTCAGAGAATTTTTATTTTCAGGGATGGATTTTTAGCTCAATTCAAGTTGAAGAAAAGTGGTTTCGTGAAAATCGCACAAAATTTTTTTTCAGAAACTCCGGGGTGCCTGGAGGTCGCGGTGCACCACGCGACAGTTGTATTCCAAAACTGAGTCACTCAGATCACACGAGTACCCAAGCATGCTTGAAACTCATTCAAATGCAAGTGCTTCTATCTGTTGTCTTGATTGTTTCCCACTCATTCCTTTTGGTTTGGGGAACATGTCAAAATCCCATGCCCAGAGAACTTCAGGTAGAGCTCGCGGAAATGCTCAGTGGACAACCCAGGCAGGGTAAGGATCAGTATTTCCACACTACTCAGAGAATTTTTATTTTCAGTGATGGATTTTTAGCCCAATTCAAGTTAAAGAAAAGTGGTTTCGTGAAAATCGCAGAAAATTTTTTTTCAGAAACTCCGGGGTGCCTGGAGGTCGCGGTGCACCACGCGACAGTTGTATTCGAAAACTGAGTCACTCAGATCACACGAGTACCCAAGCATGCTTGAAACTCATTCAAATGCAAGTGCTTCTATCTGTTGTCTTGATTGTTTCCCACTCATTCCTTTTGGTTTGGGGAACATGTCAAAATCCCATGCCCAGAGAACTTCAGGTAGAGTTCGGGGAAATGCTCAGTGGACAACCCAGGCAGGGTAAGGATCAGCATTTACACACAACTCAAAGAATTTTTATTTTCAGTGATGGATTTTTAGCCCAATTCAAGTTGAAGAAAAGTGGTTTCGTGAAAATCGCAGAAATTTTTTTTTCAGAAACTCCGGGGTGCCTGGAGGTCGCGGTGCACCACGCGACAGTTGTATTCGAAAACTGAGTCGCTCAGATCACACGAGTACCCAAGCATGCTTGAAACTCATTCAAATGCAAGTGCTTCTATCTCTTGTCTTGATTGTTTCCCACTCATTCCTTTTGGTTTGGGGAACATGTCAAAATCCCATGCCCAGAGAACTTCAGGTAGAGCTCGCGGAAATGCTCAGTGGACAACCCAGGCAGGGTAAGGATCACTATTTCCACACTACACAGAGAATTTTTATTTTCAGTGATGGATTTTTAGCCCAATTCAAGTTGAAGAAAAGTGGTTTCGTGAAAATCGCAGAAAATTTTTTTTCAGAAACTCCGGGATGCCTGGAGGTCGTGGTGCACCACGCGACAGTTGTATTCGAAAACTGAATCACTCAGATCACACGATTACCCAAGCATGCTTGAAACTCATTCAAATGCAAGTGCTTCTATCTGTTGTCTTGATTGTTTCCCACTCATTCCTTTTGGTTTGGGGAACATGTCAAAATCCCATGCCCTGAGAACTTAAGGTAGAGCTCGCGGAAATGCTCAGTGGACAACCCAGGCAGGGTAAGGATCAGTATTTCCACACTACTCAGAGAATTTTTATTTTCAGTGATGCATTTTTAGCCCAATTCAAGTTGAAGAAAAGTGGTTTCGTGAAAATCGCAGAAATTTTTTTTTCAGAAACTCCGGGGTGCCTGGAGGTCGCGGTGCACCACGCGACAGTTGTATTCGAAAACTGAGTCACTCAGATCACACGAGTACCCAAGCATGCTTGAAACTCATTCAAATGCAAGTGCTTCTATCTGTTGTCTTGATGGTTTCCCACTCATTCCTTTTGGTTTGGGGAACATGTCAAAATCCCATGCCCAGAGATCTTCAAGTAGAGTTCGCGGAAATGCTCAGTGGACACCCCAGGCAGGGTAAGGATCAGCATTTCCACACTACTCAGAGATTATTTATTTTCAGGGATGGATTTTTAGCCCAATTCAAGTTGATGAAAAGTGGTTTCGTGAAAATTGCAGAAAATTTTTTTTCAGAAACTCCGGGGTGCCTTGAGGTCGCGATGCACCACGCGACAGTTGTATTCCAAAACTGAGTCGCTCAGATCACACGAGTACCCAAGCATGCTTGAAATTCATTCAAATGCAAGTGCCTCTATCTCTTTTCTTGATTGTTTCCCACTCATTCCTTTTGGTTTGGGGAACATGTCAAAATCCCATGCCCAGAGAACTTCAGGTAGAGTTCGGGGAAATGCTCAGTGTTCAACCCAGGCAGAGTAAGGATCAGTATTTCCACACTACTCAGAGAATTTTTATTTTCAGTGATGGATTTTTAGCCCAATTCAAGTTGAAGAAAAGTGGTTTCGTGAAAATCGCAG
Organism: Atractosteus spatula; assembly: GCF_055471065.1. Lineage (NCBI taxonomy): Eukaryota > Metazoa > Chordata > Actinopteri > Semionotiformes > Lepisosteidae > Atractosteus > Atractosteus spatula. The sequence continues at coordinate 78,289,951 of NC_142707.1, forward strand.
AAAATTTTTTTTCAGAAACTCCGGGGTGCCTGGAGGTCGCGGTGCACCACGCGACAGTTGTATTCGAAAACTGAGTCACTCAGATCACACGAGTACCTAAGCATGCTTGAAACTCATTTAAATGCAAGTGCTTCTGTCTGTTGTCTTGATTGTTTCCCACTCATTCCTTTTGGTTTGCGGAACATGTCAAAATCCCATGCCCAGAGAACTTCAGGTAGAGCTCGCGGAAATGCTCAGTGGACAACCCAGGCAGGGTAATGATTAGTATTTCCACACTACTCAGAGAATTTTTATTTTCAGTGATGCATTTTTAGCCCAATTCAAGTTGAAGAAAAGTGGTTTCGTGAAAATCGCAGAAAATTTTTTTTCAGAAACTCCGGGGTGCCTGGAGGTCGCGGTGCACCACGCGACAGTTGTATTCGAAAACTGAGTCACTCAGATCACACGAGTACCCAAGCATGCTTGAAACTCATTCAAATGCAAGTGCTTCTATCTGTTGTCTTGATGGTTTCCCACTCATTCCTTTTGGTTTGGGGAACATGTCAAAATCCCATGCCCAGAGATCTTCAAGTAGAGTTCGCGGAAATGCTCAGTGGACACCCCAGGCAGGGTAAGGATCAGCATTCCCACACTACTCAGAGATTATTTATTTTCAGGGATGGATTTTTAGCCCAATTCAAGTTGATGAAAAGTGGTTTCGTGAAAATTGCAGAAAAATTTTTTTCAGAAACTCCGGGGTGCCTTGAGGTCGCGATGCACCACGCGACAGTTGTATTCCAAAACTGAGTCGCTCAGATCACACGAGTACCCAAGCATGCTTGAAATTCATTCAAATGCAAGTGCCTCTATCTCTTTTCTTGATTGTTTCCCACTCATTCCTTTTGGTTTGGGGAACATGTCAAAATCCCATGCCCAGACAACTTCAGGTAGAGTTCGGGGAAATACTCAGTGTTCAACCCAGGCAGAGTAAGGATCAGTATTTCCACACTACTCAGAGAATTTTTATTTTCAGTGATGGATTTTTAGCCCAATTCAAGTTGAAGAAAAGTGGTTTCGTGAAAATCGCAGAAAATTTTTTTTCAGAAACTCCGGGGTGCCTGGAGGTCGCGGTGCACCACGCGACAGTTGTATTCGAAAACTGAGTCACTCAGATCACACGAGTACCTAAGCATGCTTGAAACTCATTTAAATGCAAGTGCTTCTATCTGTTGTCTTGATTGTTTCCCACTCATTCCTTTTGGTTTGCGGAACATGTCAAAATCCCATGCCCAGAGAACTTCAGGTAGAGCTCGCGGAAATGCTCAGTGGACAACCCAGGCAGGGTAATGATTAGTATTTCCACACTACTCAGAGAATTTTTATTTTCAGTGATGCATTTTTAGCCCAATTCAAGTTGAAGAAAAGTGGTTTCGTGAAAATCGCAGAAAATTTTTTTTCAGAAACTCCGGGGTGCCTGGAGGTCGCGGTGCACCACGCGACAGTTGTATTCGAAAACTGAGTCACTCAGATCACACGAGTACCCAAGCATGCTTGAAACTCATTCAAATGCAAGTGCTTCTATCTGTTGTCTTGATGGTTTCCCACTCATTCCTTTTGGTTTGGGGAACATGTCAAAATCCCATGCCCAGAGATCTTCAAGTAGAGTTCGGGGAAATGCTCAGTGGACACCCCAGGCAGAGTAAGGATCAGTATTTCCACACTACTCAGAGAATTTTTATTTTCAGTGATGGATTTTTAGCCCAATTCAAGTTGAAGAAAAGTGGTTTCGTGAAAATCGCAGAAACTTTTTTTTCAGAAACTCCGGGGTGCCTTGAGGTCGTGGTGCACCACGCGACAGTTGTATTCCAAAACTGAGTCACTCAGATCACACGAGTACCCAAGCGTGCTTGAAACTCATTCAAATGCAAGTGCTTCTATCTGTTGTCTTGATTGTTCCCCACTCATTCCTTTTGGTTTGGGTAACATGTCAAAATCCCATGCCCAGAGAACTTCAAGTAGAGTTCGAGGAAATGCTCAGTGGACACCCCAGGTAGGGTAAGGATCAGCATTTCTACATTACTCAGAGAATATTTATTTTCAGGGATGGATTTTTAGCCCAATTCAAGTTGATGAAAACTGGTTTCGTGAAAATTGCAGAAAATTTTTTTTGAGAAACTCCGGGGTGCCTTAAGGTCGTGATGCACCACGCGACAGTTGTATTCCAAAACTGAGTCACTCAGATCACACGAGTACCCAAGCATGCTTGAAACTCATTCAAATGCAAGTGCTTCTATCTCTTGTCTTGATTGTTTCCCACTCATTCCTTTTGGTTTGGGGAACATGTCAAAATCCCATGCCCAGAGAACTTCAAGTAGAGTTCGAGGAAATGCTCAGTGGACACCCCAGGTAGGGTAAGTATCAGCATTTCCACACTACTCAGAGAATATTTATTTTCAGGGATGGATTTTTAGCCCAATTCAAGTTGATGAAAAGTGGTTTCGTGAAAATTGCAGAAAATTTTTTTTGAGAAACTCCGGGGTGCCTTGAGGTCGCTATGCACCACGCGACAGTTGTATTTTAAAACTGAGTCACTCAGATCACACGAGTACCCAAGCATGCTTGAAACTCATTCAAATGCAAGTGCTTCTATCTGTTGTCTTGATTGTTTCCCACTCATTCCTTTTGGTCTGGGTAACATGTCAAAATCCCAAGCCCAGAGAACTTCAGGTAGAGTTCGGGGAAATGCTCAGTGGACAACCCAAGCAGGGTAAGGATCAGCATTTACACACTACTCAGAGAATTTTTATTTTCAGGGTTGGATTTTTAGCTCAATTCAAGTTGAAGAAAAGTGGTTTCGTGAAAATCGCACAAAATTTTTTTTCAGAAACTCCGGGGTGCCTGGAGGTCGCGGTGCACCACGCGACAGTTGTATTCGAAAACTGAGTCATTCAGATCACACGAGTACCCAAGCATGCTTGAAACTCATTCAAATGCAAGTGCTTCTATCTGTTGTCTTGATTGTTTCCCACTCATTCCTTTTGGTTTGGGGAACATGTCAAAATCCCATGCCCAGAGAACTTCAGGTAGAGTTCGGGGAAATGCTCAGTGGACAACCCAGGCAGGGTAAGGATCAGCATTTACACACAACTCAAAGAATTTTTATTTTCAGTGATGGATTTTTAGCCCAATTCAAGTTGAAGAAAAGTGGTTTCGTGAAAATCGCAGAAAATTTTTTTTCAGAAACTCCGGGGTGCCTGGAGGTCGCGGTGCACCACGCGACAGTTGTATTCGAAAACTGAGTCGCTCAGATCACACGAGTACCCAAGCATGCTTGAAACTCATTCAAATGCAAGTGCTGCTATCTCTTGTCTTGATTGTTTCCCACTCATTCCTTTTGGTTTGGGGAACATGTCAAAATCCCATGCCCAGAGATCTTCAAGTAGAGTTCGCGGAAATGCTCAGTGGACACCCCAGGCAGGGTAAGGATCAGCATTTCCACACTACTCAGAGATTATTTATTTTCAGGGATGGATTTTTAGCCCAATTCAAGTTGATGAAAAGTGGTTTCGTGAAAATTGCAGAAAATTTTTTTTCAGAAACTCCGGGGTGCCTTGAGGTCGCGATGCACCACGCGACAGTTGTATTCCAAAACTGAGTCGCTCAGATCACACGAGTACCCAAGCATGCTTGAAATTCATTCAAATGCAAGTGCCTCTATCTCTTTTCTTGATTGTTTCCCACACATTCCTTTTGGTTTGGGGAACATGTCAAAATCCCATGCCCAGAGAACTTCAGGTAGAGTTCGGGGAAATGCTCAGTGTTCAACCCAGGCAGAGTAAGGATCAGTATTTCCACACTACTCAGAGAATTTTTATTTTCAGTGATGGATTTTTAGCCCAATTCAAGTTGAAGAAAAGTGGTTTCGTGAAAATCGCAGAAACTTTTTTTTCAGAAACTCCGGGGTGCCTTGAGGTCGTGGTGCACCACGCGACAGTTGTATTCCAAAACTGAGTCACTCAGATCACACGAGTACCCAAGCATGCTTGAAACTCATTCAAATGCAAGTGCTTCTATCTGTTGTCTTGATTGTTTCCCACTCATTCCTTTTGGTTTGGGTAACATGTCAAAATCCCATGCCCAGAGAACTTCAAGTAGAGTTCGAGGAAATGCTCAGTGGACACCCCAGGTAGGGTAAGGATCAGCATTTCTACATTACTCAGAGAATATTTATTTTCAGGGATGGATTTTTAGCCCAATTCAAGTTGATGAAAACTGGTTTCGTGAAAATTGCAGAAAATTTTTTTTGAGAAACTCCGGGGTGCCTTAAGGTCGTGATGCACCACGCGACAGTTGTATTCCAAAACTGAGTCACTCAGATCACACGATTACCCAAGCATGCTTGAAACTCATTCAAATGCAAGTGCTTCTATCTGTTGTCTTGATTGTTTCCCACTCATTCCTTTTGGTTTGGGGAACATGTCAAAATCCCATGCCCACAGAACTTCAGGTAGAGTTCGGGGAAATGCTCAGTGGACAACCCAGGCAGGGTAAGGATCAGCATTTACACACTACTCAGAGAATATTTATTTTCAGGGATGGATTTTTAGCTCAATTCAAGTTGAAGAAAAGTGGTTTCGTGAAAATCGCACAAAATTTTTTTTCAGAAACTCCGGGGTGCCTGGAGGTCGCGGTGCACCACGCGACAGTTGTATTCGAAAACTGAGTCACTCAGATCACACGAGTACCCAAGCATGCTTGAAACTCATTCAAATGCAAGTGCTTCTATCTGTTGTCTTGATGGTTTCCCACTCATTCCTTTTGGTTTGGGGAACATGTCAAAATCCCATGCCCAGAGATCTTCAAGTAGAGTTCGCGGAAATGCTCAGTGGACACCCCAGGCAGGGTAAGGATCAGCATTTCCACACTACTCAGAGATTATTTATTTTCAGGGATGGATTTTTAGCCCAATTCAAGTTGATGAAAAGTGGTTTCGTGAAAATTGCAGAAAATTTTTTTTCAGAAACTCCGGGGTGCCTTGAGGTCGCGATGCACCACGCGACAGTTGTATTCCAAAACTGAGTCGCTCAGATCACACGAGTACCCAAGCATGCTTGAAATTCATTCAAATGCAAGTGCCTCTATCTCTTTTCTTGATTGTTTCCCACTCATTCCTTTTGGTTTGGGGAACATGTCAAAATCCCATGCCCAGAGAACTTCAGGTAGAGTTCGGGGAAATGCTCAGTGTTCAACCCAGGCAGAGTAAGGATCAGTATTTCCACACTACTCAGAGAATTTTTATTTTCAGTGATGGATTTTTAGCCCAATTCAAGTTGAAGAAAAGTGGTTTCGTGAAAATCGCAGAAATTTTTTTTTCAGAAACTCCGGGGTGCCTGGAGGTCGCGGTGCACCACGCGACAGTTGTATTCGAAAACTGAGTCACTCAGATCACACGAGTACCTAAGCATGCTTGAAACTCATTTAAATGCAAGTGCTTCTGTCTGTTGTCTTGATTGTTTCCCACTCATTCCTTTTGGTTTGCGGAACATGTCAAAATCCCATGCCCAGAGAACTTCAGGTAGAGCTCGCGGAAATGCTCAGTGGACAACCCAGGCAGGGTAATGATTAGTATTTCCACACTACTCAGAGAATTTTTATTTTCAGTGATGCATTTTTAGCCCAATTCAAGTTGAAGAAAAGTGGTTTCGTGAAAATCGCAGAAAATTTTTTTTCAGAAACTCCGGGGTGCCTGGAGGTCGCGGTGCACCACGCGACAGTTGTATTCGAAAACTGAGTCACTCAGATCACACGAGTACCCAAGCATGCTTGAAACTCATTCAAATGCAAGTGCTTCTATCTGTTGTCTTGATGGTTTCCCACTCATTCCTTTTGGTTTGGGGAACATGTCAAAATCCCATGCCCAGAGATCTTCAAGTAGAGTTCGCGGAAATGCTCAGTGGACACCCCAGGCAGGGTAAGGATCAGCATTCCCACACTACTCAGAGATTATTTATTTTCAGGGATGGATTTTTAGCCCAATTCAAGTTGATGAAAAGTGGTTTCGTGAAAATTGCAGAAAATTTTTTTTCAGAAACTCCGGGGTGCCTTGAGGTCGCGATGCACCACGCGACAGTTGTATTCCAAAACTGAGTCGCTCAGATCACACGAGTACCCAAGCATGCTTGAAATTCATTCAAATGCAAGTGCCTCTATCTCTTTTCTTGATTGTTTCCCACTCATTCCTTTTGGTTTGGGGAACATGTCACAATCCCATGCCCAGAGAACTTCAGGTAGAGTTCGGGGAAATACTCAGTGTTCAACCCAGGCAGAGTAAGGATCAGTATTTCCACACTACTCAGAGAATTTTTATTTTCAGTGATGGATTTTTAGCCCAATTCAAGTTGAAGAAAAGTGGTTTCGTGAAAATCGCAGAAAATTTTTTTTCAGAAACTCCGGGGTGCCTGGAGGTCGCGGTGCACCACGCGACAGTTGTATTCGAAAACTGAGTCACTCAGATCACACGAGTACCCAAGCATGCTTGAAACTCATTCAAATGCAAGTGCTTCTATCTGTTGTCTTGATGGTTTCCCACTCATTCCTTTTGGTTTGGGGAACATGTCAAAATCCCATGCCCAGAGATCTTCAAGTAGAGTTCGGGGAAATGCTCAGTGGACACCCCAGGTAGGGTAAGGATCAGCATTTCTACATTACTCAGAGAATATTTATTTTCAGGGATGGATTTTTAGCCCAATTCAAGTTGATGAAAACTGGTTTCGTGAAAATTGCAGAAATTTTTTTTTGAGAAACTCCGGGGTGCCTTAAGGTCGTGATGCACCACGCGACAGTTGTATTCCAAAACTGAGTCACTCAGATCACACGAGTACCCAAGCATGCTTGAAACTCATTCAAATGCAAGTGCTTCTATCTCTTGTCTTGATTGTTTCCCACTCATTCCTTTTGGTTTGGGGAACATGTCAAAATCCCATGCCCAGAGAACTTCAAGTAGAGTTCGAGGAAATGCTCAGTGGACACCCCAGGTAGGGTAAGTATCAGCATTTCCACACTACTCAGAGAATATTTATTTTCAGGGATGGATTTTTAGCCCAATTCAAGTTGATGAAAAGTGGTTTCGTGAAAATTGCAGAAAATTTTTTTTGAGAAACTCCGGGGTGCCTTGAGGTCGCTATGCACCACGCGACAGTTGTATTTTAAAACTGAGTCACTCAGATCACACGAGTACCCAAGCATGCTTGAAACTCATTCAAATGCAAGTGCTTCTATCTGTTGTCTTGATTGTTTCCCACTCATTCCTTTTGGTCTGGGTAACATGTCAAAATCCCAAGCCCAGAGAACTTCAGGTAGAGTTCGGGGAAATGCTCAGTGGACAACCCAAGCAGGGTAAGGATCAGCATTTACACACTACTCAGAGAATTTTTATTTTCAGGGTTGGATTTTTAGCTCAATTCAAGTTGAAGAAAAGTGGTTTCGTGAAAATCGCACAAAATTTTTTTTCAGAAACTCCGGAGTGCCTGGAGGTCGCGGTGCACCACGCGACAGTTGTATTCGAAAACTGAGTCATTCAGATCACACGAGTACCCAAGCATGCTTGAAACTCATTCAAATGCAAGTGCTTCTATCTGTTGTCTTGATTGTTTCCCACTCATTCCTTTTGGTTTGGGGAACATGTCAAAATCCCATGCCCAGAGAACTTCAGGTAGAGTTCGGGGAAATGCTCAGTGGACAACCCAGGCAGGGTAAGGATCAGCATTTACACACAACTCAAAGAATTTTTATTTTCAGTGATGGATTTTTAGCCCAATTCAAGTTGAAGAAAAGTGGTTTCGTGAAAATCGCAGAAAATTTTTTTTCAGAAACTCCGGGGTGCCTGGAGGTCGCGGTGCACCACGCGACAGTTGTATTCGAAAACTGAGTCGCTCAGATCACACGAGTACCCAAGCATGCTTGAAACTCATTCAAATGCAAGTGCTGCTATCTCTTGTCTTGATTGTTTCCCACTCATTCCTTTTGGTTTGGGGAACATGTCAAAATCCCATGCCCAGAGAACTTCAGGTAGAGCTCGCGGAAATGCTCAGTGGACAACCCAGGCAGGGTAAGGATCACTATTTCCACACTACACAGAGAATTTTTATTTTCAGTGATGGATTTTTAGCCCAATTCAAGTTGAAGAAAAGTGGTTTCGTGAAAATCGCAGAAAATTTTTTTTCAGAAACTCCGGGATGCCTGGAGGTCGTGGTGCACCACGCGACAGTTGTATTCGAAAACTGAATCACTCAGATCACACGATTACCCAAGCATGCTTGAAAGTCATTCAAATGCAAGTGCTTCTATCTGTTGTCTTGATGGTTTCCCACTCATTCCTTTTGGTTTGGGGAACATGTCAAAATCCCATGCCCAGAGATCTTCAAGTAGAGTTCGCGGAAATGCTCAGTGGACACCCCAGGCAGGGTAAGGATCAGCATTTCCACACTACTCAGAGATTATTTATTTTCAGGGATGGATTTTTAGCCCAATTCAAGTTGATGAAAAGTGGTTTCGTGAAAATTGCAGAAAATTTTTTTTCAGAAACTCCGGGGTGCCTTGAGGTCGCGATGCACCACGCGACAGTTGTATTCCAAAACTGAGTCGCTCAGATCACACGAGTACCCAAGCATGCTTGAAATTCATTCAAATGCAAGTGCCTCTATCTCTTTTCTTGATTGTTTCCCACTCATTCCTTTTGGTTTGGGGAACATGTCAAAATCCCATGCCCAGAGAACTTCAGGTAGAGTTCGGGGAAATGCTCAGTGTTCAACCCAGGCAGAGTAAGGATCAGTATTTCCACACTACTCAGAGAATTTTTATTTTCAGTGATGGATTTTTAGCCCAATTCAAGTTGAAGAAAAGTGGTTTCGTGAAAATCGCAGAAACTTTTTTTTCAGAAACTCCGGGGTGCCTTGAGGTCGTGGTGCACCACGCGACAGTTGTATTCCAAAACTGAGTCACTCAGATCACACGAGTACCCAAGCATGCTTGAAACTCATTCAAATGCAAGTGCTTCTATCTGTTGTCTTGATTGTTTCCCACTCATTCCTTTTGGTTAGGGGAACATGTCAAAATCCCATGCCCAGAGAACTTCAGGTAGAGTTCGGGGAAATGCTCAGTGGACAACCCAGGCAGGGTAAGGATCAGCATTTACACTCTACTCAGAGAATTTTTATTTTCAGGGATGGATTTTTAGCCCAATTCAAGTTGAAGAAAAGTGGTTTCGTGAAAATCGCAGAAAATTTTTTTTCAGAAACTCCGGGGTGCCTGGAGGTCGCGGTGCACCACGCGACAGTTGTATTCGAAAACTGAGTCACTCAGATCACACGAGTACCTAAGCATGCTTGAAACTCATTCAAATGCAAGTGCTTCTATCTGTTGTCTTGATTGTTTCCCACTCATTCCTTTTGGTTTGGGGAACATGTCAAAATCCCATGCCCAGAGAACTTCAGGTAGAGCTCGCGGAAATGCTCAGTGGACAACCCAGGCAGGGTAAGGATCAGTATTTCCACACTACTCAGAGAATTTTTATTTTCAGTGATGGATTTTTAGCCCAATTCAAGTTGAAGAAAAGTGGTTTCGTGAAAATCGCAGAAATTTTTTTTCAGAAACTCCGGGGTGCCTGGAGGTCGCGGTGTACCACGCGACAGTTGTATTCCAAAACTGAGTCGCTCAGATCACACGAGTACCCAAGCATGCTTGAAATTCATTCAAATGCAAGTGCCTCTATCTCTTGTCTTGATTGTTTCCCACTCATTCCTTTTGGTTTGGGGAACATGACAAAATCCCATGCCCAGAGAACTTCAGGTAGAGTTCGGGGAAATGCTCAGTGGACAACCCAGGCAGGGTAAGGATCAGTATTTAAACACTACTCAGAGAATTTTTATTTTCAGGGATGGATTTTTAGCCCAATTCAAGTTGAAGAAAAGTGGTTTCGTGAAAATCGCAGAAAATTTTTTTTCAGAAACTCCGGGGTACCTGGAGGTCGCGGTGCACCACGTGACAGTTGTATTCGAAAACTGAGTCACTCAGATCACACGAGTACCCAAGCATGCTTGAAACTCATTCAAATGCAAGTGCTTCTATCTGTTGTCTTGATTGTTTCCCACTCATTCCTTTTGGTTTGGGTAACATGTCAAAATCCCATGCCCAGAGAACTTCAAGTAGAGTTCGAGGAAATGCTCAGTGGACACCCCAGGTAGGGTAAGGATCAGCATTTCCACACTACTCAGAGAATATTTATTTTCAGGGATGGATTTTTAGCCCAATTCAAGTTGATGAAAAGTGGTTTCGTGAAAATTGCAGAAAATTTTTTTTCAGAAACTCCGGGGTGCCTTGAGGTCGCGATGCACCACGCGACAGTTGTATTCCAAAACTGAGTCGCTCAGATCACACGAGTACCCAAGCATGCTTGAAATTCATTCAAATGCAAGTGCCTCTATCTCTTTTCTTGATTGTTTCCCACTCATTCCTTTTGGTTTGGGGAATATGTCAAAATCCCATGCCCAGAGAACTTCAGGTAGAGTTCGGGGAAATGCTCAGTGTTCAACCCAGGCAGAGTAAGGATCAGTATTTCCACACTACTCAGAGAATTTTTATTTTCAGTGATGGATTTTTAGCCCAATTCAAGTTGAAGAAAAGTGGTTTCGTGAAAATCGCAGAAACTTTTTTTTCAGAAACTCCGGGGTGCCTTGAGGTCGTGGTGCACCACGCGACAGTTGTATTCGAAAACTGAGTCACTCAGATCACACGAGTACCTAAGCATGCTTGAAACTCATTCAAATGCAAGTGCTTCTATCTGTTGTCTTGATTGTTTCCCACTCATTCCTTTTGGTTTGGGGAACATGTCAAAATCCCATGCCCAGAGAACTTCAGGTAGAGCTCGCGGAAATGCTCAGTGGACAACCCAGGCAGGGTAAGGATCAGTATTTCCACACTACTCAGAGAATTTTTATTTTCAGTGATGGATTTTTAGCCCAATTCAAGTTGAAGAAAAGTGGTTTCGTGAAAATCGCAGAAATTTTTTTTCAGAAACTCCGGGGTGCCTGGAGGTCGCGGTGTACCACGCGACAGTTGTATTCCAAAACTGAGTCGCTCAGATCACACGAGTACCCAAGCATGCTTGAAATTCATTCAAATGCAAGTGCCTCTATCTCTTGTCTTGATTGTTTCCCACTCATTCCTTTTGGTTTGGGGAACATGACAAAATCCCATGCCCAGAGAACTTCAGGTAGAGTTCGGGGAAATGCTCAGTGGACAACCCAGGCAGGGTAAAGATCAGTATTTCCACACTACTCAGAGAATTTTTATTTTCAGGGATGGATTTTTAGCCCAATTCAAGTTGAAGAAAAGTGGTTTCGTGAAAATCGCAGAAAATTTTTTTTCAGAAACTCCGGGGTGCCTGGAGGTCGCGGTGCACCACGCGACAGTTGTATTCGATAACTGAGTCACTCAGATCACACGAGTACCCAAGCATGCTTGAAACTCATTCAAATGCAAGTGCTTCTATCTGTTGTCTTGATTGTTTCCCACTCATTCCTTTTGGTTTGGGTAACATGTCAAAATCCCATGCCCAGAGAACTTCAAGTAGAGTTCGAGGAAATGCTCAGTGGACACCCCAGGTAGGGTAAGGATCAGCATTTCCACACTACTCAGAGAATATTTATTTTCAGGGATGGATTTTTAGCCCAATTCAAGTTGATGAAAAGTGGTTTCGTGAAAATTTCAGAAAATTTTTTTTCAGAAACTCCGGGGTGCCTTGAGGTCGTGATGCACCACGCGACAGTTGTATTCCAAAACTGAGTCACTCAGATCACACGAGTACCCAAGCATTCTTGAAACTCATTCAAATGCAAGTGCCTCTATCTCTTTTCTTGATTGTTTCCCACTCATTCCTTATGGTTTGGGGAAAATGTCAAAATCCCATGCCCAGAGAACTTCAGGTAGAGTTCGGGGAAATGCTCAGTGGACAACCCAGGCAGGGTAAGGATCAGTATTTCCACACTACTCAGAGAATTTTTATTTTCAGTGATGGATTTTTAGCCCAATTCAAGTTGAAGAAAAGTGGTTTCGTGAAAATCGCAGAAAATTTTTTTTCAGAAACTCCGGGGTGCCTGGAGGTCGCGGTGCACCACGCGACAGTTGTATTCGAAAACTGAGTCACTCAGATCACACGAGTACCTAAGCATGCTTGAAACTCATTTAAATGCAAGTGCTTCTATCTGTTGTCTTGATTGTTTCCCACTCATTCCTTTTGGTTTGCGGAACATGTCAAAATCCCATGCCCAGAGAACTTCAGGTAGAGCTCGCGGAAATGCTCAGTGGAAAACCCAGGCAGGGTAATGATCAGTATTTCCACACTACTCAGAGAATTTTTATTTTCAGTGATGCATTTTTAGCCCAATTCAAGTTGAAGAAAAGTGGTTTCGTGAAAATCGCAGAAAATTTTTTTTAGAAACTCCGGGGTGCCTGGAGGTCGCGGTGCACCACGCGACAGTTGTATTCGAAAACTGAGTCACTCAGATCACACGAGTACCCAAGCATGCTTGAAACTCATTCAAATGCAAGTGCTTCTATCTGTTGTCTTGATGGTTTCCCACTCATTCCTTTTGGTTTGGGGAACATGTCAAAATCCCATGCCCAGAGATCTTCAAGTAGAGTTCGCGGAAATGCTCAGTGGACACCCCAGGCAGGGTAAGGATCAGCATTTCCACACTACTCAGAGATTATTTATTTTCAGGGATGGATTTTTAGCCCAATTCAAGTTGATGAAAAGTGGTTTCGTGAAAATTGCAGAAAATTTTTTTTCAGAAACTCCGGGGTGCCTTGAGGTCGCGATGCACCACGCGACAGTTGTATTCCAAAACTGAGTCGCTCAGATCACACGAGTACCCAAGCATGCTTGAAATTCATTCAAATGCAAGTGCCTCTATCTCTTTTCTTGATTGTTTCCCACTCATTCCTTTTGGTTTGGGGAATATGTCAAAATCCCATGCCCAGAGAACTTCAGGTAGAGTTCGGGGAAATGCTCAGTGTTCAACCCAGGCAGAGTAAGGATCAGTATTTCCACACTACTCAGAGAATTTTTATTTTCAGTGATGGATTTTTAGCCCAATTCAAGTTGAAGAAAAGTGGTTTCGTGAAAATCGCAGAAACTTTTTTTTCAGAAACTCCGGGGTGCCTTGAGGTCGTGGTGCACCACGCGACAGTTGTATTCGAAAACTGAGTCACTCAGATCACACGAGTACCTAAGCATGCTTGAAACTCATTCAAATGCAAGTGCTTCTATCTGTTGTCTTGATTGTTTCCCACTCATTCCTTTTGGTTTGGGGAACATGTCAAAATCCCATGCCCAGAGAACTTCAGGTAGAGCTCGCGGAAATGCTCAATGGACAACCCAGGCAGGGTAAGGATCAGCATTTCCACACTACTCAGAGAATATTTATTTTCAGGGATGGATTTTTAGCCCAATTCAAGTTGATGAAAAGTGGTTTCGTGAAAATTTCAGAAAATTTTTTTTCAGAAACTCCGGGGTGCCTTGAGGTCGTGATGCACCACGCGACAGTTGTATTCCAAAACTGAGTCACTCAGATCACACGAGTACCCAAGCATTCTTGAAACTCATTCAAATGCAAGTGCCTCTATCTCTTTTCTTGATTGTTTCCCACTCATTCCTTATGGTTTGGGGAAAATGTCAAAATCCCATGCCCAGAGAACTTCAGGTAGAGTTCGGGGAAATGCTCAGTGGACAACCCAGGCAGGGTAAGGATCAGTATTTCCACACTACTCAGAGAATTTTTATTTTCAGTGATGGATTTTTAGCCCAATTCAAGTTGAAGAAAAGTGGTTTCGTGAAAATCGCAGAAAATTTTTTTTCAGAAACTCCGGGGTGCCTGGAGGTCGCGGTGCACCACGCGACAGTTGTATTCGAAAACTGAGTCACTCAGATCACACGAGTACCTAAGCATGCTTGAAACTCATTTAAATGCAAGTGCTTCTATCTGTTGTCTTGATTGTTTCCCACTCATTCCTTTTGGTTTGCGGAACATGTCAAAATCCCATGCCCAGAGAACTTCAGGTAGAGCTCGCGGAAATGCTCAGTGGAAAACCCAGGCAGGGTAATGATCAGTATTTCCACACTACTCAGAGAATTTTTATTTTCAGTGATGCATTTTTAGCCCAATTCAAGTTGAAGAAAAGTGGTTTCGTGAAAATCGCAGAAAATTTTTTTTAGAAACTCCGGGGTGCCTGGAGGTCGCGGTGCACCACGCGACAGTTGTATTCGAAAACTGAGTCACTCAGATCACACGAGTACCCAAGCATGCTTGAAACTCATTCAAATGCAAGTGCTTCTATCTGTTGTCTTGATGGTTTCCCACTCATTCCTTTTGGTTTGGGGAACATGTCAAAATCCCATGCCCAGAGATCTTCAAGTAGAGTTCGCGGAAATGCTCAGTGGACACCCCAGGCAGGGTAAGGATCAGCATTTCCACACTACTCAGAGATTATTTATTTTCAGGGATGGATTTTTAGCCCAATTCAAGTTGATGAAAAGTGGTTTCGTGAAAATTGCAGAAAATTTTTTTTCAGAAACTCCGGGGTGCCTTGAGGTCGTGGTGCACCACGCGACAGTTGTATTCCAAAACTGAGTCGCTCAGATCACACGAGTACCCAAGCATGCTTGAAACTCATTCAAATGCAAGTGCTTCTATCTGTTGTCTTGATTGTTTCCCACTCATTCCTTTTGGTTTGGGTAACATGTCAAAATCCCATGCCCAGAGAACTTCAAGTAGAGTTCGAGGAAATGCTCAGTGGACACCCCAGGAAGGGTAAGGATCAGAATTTCTACATTACTCAGAGAATATTTATTTTCAGGGATGGATTTTTAGCCCAATTCAAGTTGATGAAAACTGGTTTCGTGAAAATTGCAGAAAATTTTTTTTGAGAAACTCCGGGGTGCCTTAAGGTCTTGATGCACCACGCGACAGTTGTATTCCAAAACTGAGTCACTCAGATCACACGAGTACCCAAGCATGCTTGAAACTCATTCAAATGCAAGTGCTTCTATCTGTTGTCTTGATTGTTTCCCACTCATTCCTTTTGGTTTGGGGAACATGTCAAAATCCCATGCCCAGAGAACTTCATGTAGAGTTCGGGGAAATGCTCAGTGGACAACCCAGGCAGGGTAAGGATCAGCATTTACACACAACTCAAAGAATTTTTATTTTCAGGGATGGATTTTTAGCCCAATTCAAGTTGAAGAAAAGTGGTTTCGTGAAAATCGCAGAAGATTTATTTTCAGAAACTCCGGGGTGCCTTGAAATCGCTATGCACCATGCGACAGCTGTATTTTAAAACTGAGTCACTCAGATCACACGAGTACCCAAGCATGCTTGAAACTCATTCAAATTCAAGTGCCTCTATCTCTTTTCTTGATTGTTTCCCACTCATTCCTTTTGGTTTGGGGAACATGTCAAAATCCCATGCCCAGAGAACTTCAGGTAGAGTTCGGGGAAATGCTCAGTGGACAACCCAGGCAGGGTAAGGATCAGTATTTCCACACTACTCAGAGAATTTTTATTTTCAGTGATGGATTTTTAGCCCAATTCAAGTTGAAGAAAAGTGGTTTCGTGAAAATCGCAGAAACATTTTTTTCAGAAACTCCGGGGTGCCTGGAGGTCGCGGTGCACCACGTGACAGTTGTATTCGAAAACTGAGTCACTCAGATCACACGAGTACCTAAGCATGCTTGAAACTCATTTAAATGCAAGTGCTTCTATCTGTTGTCTTGATTGTTTCCCACTCATTCCTTTTGGTTTGCGGAACATGTCAAACTCCCATGCCCAGAGAACTTCAGGTAGAGCTCGCGGAAATGCTCAGTGGACAACCCAGGCAGGGTAATGATCAGTATTTCCACACTACTCAGAGAATTTTTATTT
The DNA here is from genome assembly GCF_055471065.1 of Atractosteus spatula. Taxonomy (NCBI): domain Eukaryota; kingdom Metazoa; phylum Chordata; class Actinopteri; order Semionotiformes; family Lepisosteidae; genus Atractosteus; species Atractosteus spatula. The sequence goes on from NC_142707.1 coordinate 78,305,907, forward strand.
TCAGTGATGCATTTTTAGCCCAATTCAAGTTGAAGAAAAGTGGTTTCGTGAAAATCGCAGAAAATTTTTTTTCAGAAACTCCGGGGTGCCTGGAGGTCGCGGTGCACCACGCGACAGTTGTATTCGAAAACTGAGTCACTCAGATCACACGAGTACCCAAGCATGCTTGAAACTCATTCAAATGCAAGTGCTTCTATCTGTTGTCTTGATGGTTTCCCACTCATTCCTTTTGGTTTGGGGAACATGTCAAAATCCCATGCCCAGAGATCTTCAAGTAGAGTTCGCGGAAATGCTCAGTGGACACCCCAGGCAGGGTAAGGATCAGCATTTCCACACTACTCAGAGATTATTTATTTTCAGGGATGGATTTTTAGCCCAATTCAAGTTGATGAAAAGTGGTTTCGTGAAAATTGCAGAAAATTTTTTTTCAGAAACTCCGGGGTGCCTTGAGGTCGCGATGCACCACGCGACAGTTGTATTCCAAAACTGAGTCGCTCAGATCACACGAGTACCCAAGCATGCTTGAAATTCATTCAAATGCAAGTGCCTCTATCTCTTTTCTTGATTGTTTCCCACTCATTCCTTTTGGTTTGGGGAACATGTCAAAATCCCATGCCCAGAGAACTTCAGGTAGAGTTCGGGGAAATGCTCAGTGTTCAACCCAGGCAGAGTAAGGATCAGTATTTCCACACTACTCAGAGAATTTTTATTTTCAGTGATGGATTTTTAGCCCAATTCAAGTTGAAGAAAAGTGGTTTCGTGAAAATCGCAGAAACTTTTTTTTCAGAAACTCCGGGGTGCCTTGAGGTCGTGGTGCACCACGCGACAGTTGTATTCCAAAACTGAGTCACTCAGATCACACGAGTACCCAAGCATGCTTGAAACTCATTCAAATGCAAGTGCTTCTATCTGTTGTCTTGATTGTTTCCCACTCATTCCTTTTGGTTTGGGTAACATGTCAAAATCCCATGCCCAGAGAACTTCAAGTAGAGTTCGAGGAAATGCTCAGTGGACACCCCAGGTAGGGTAAGGATCAGAATTTCTACATTACTCAGAGAATATTTATTTTCAGGGATGGATTTTTAGCCCAATTCAAGTTGATGAAAACTGGTTTCGTGAAAATTGCAGAAAATTTTTTTTGAGAAACTCCGGGGTGCCTTAAGGTCGTGATGCACCACGCGACAGTTGTATTCCAAAACTGAGTCACTCAGATCACACGAGTACCCAAGCATGCTTGAAACTCATTCAAATGCAAGTGCTTCTATCTGTTGTCTTGATTGTTTCCCACTCATTCCTTTTGGTTTGGGGAACATGTCAAAATCCCATGCCCAGAGAACTTCATGTAGAGTTCGGGGAAATGCTCAGTGGACAACCCAGGCAGGGTAAGGATCAGCATTTACACACAACTAAAAGAATTTTTATTTTCAGGGATGGATTTTTAGCCCAATTCAAGTTGAAGAAAAGTGGTTTCGTGAAAATCGCAGAAGATTTATTTTCAGAAACTCCGGGGTGCCTTGAAATCGCTATGCACCATGCGACCGCTGTATTTTAAAACTGAGTCACTCAGATCACACGAGTACCCAAGCATGCTTGAAACTCATTCAAATTCAAGTGCCTCTATCTCTTTTCTTGATTGTTTCCCACTCATTCCTTTTGGTTTGGGGAACATGTCAAAATCCCATGCCCAGAGAACTTCAGGTAGAGTTCGGGGAAATGCTCAGTGGACAACCCAGGCAGGGTAAGGATCAGTATTTCCACACTACTCAGAGAATTTTTATTTTCAGTGATGGATTTTTAGCCCAATTCAAGTTGAAGAAAAGTGGTTTCGTGAAAATCGCAGAAACTTTTTTTTCAGAATCTCCGGGGTGCCTGGAGGTCGCGGTGCACCACGCGACAGTTGTATTCGAAAACTGAGTCACTCAGATCACACGAGTACCTAAGCATGCTTGAAACTCATTTAAATGCAAGTGCTTCTATCTGTTGTCTTGATTGTTTCCCACTCATTCCTTTTGGTTTGCGGAACATGTCAAAATCCCATGCCCAGAGAACTTCAGGTAGAGCTCGCGGAAATGCTCAGTGGACAACCCAGGCAGGGTAATGATCAGTATTTCCACACTACTCAGAGAATTTTTATTTTCAGTGATGCATTTTTAGCCCAATTCAAGTTGAAGAAAAGTGGTTTCGTGAAAATCGCAGAAAATTTTTTTTCAGAAACTCCGGGGTGCCTGGAGGTCGCGGTGCACCACGCGACAGTTGTATTCGAAAACTGAGTCACTCAGATCACACGAGTACCCAAGCATGCTTGAAACTCATTCAAATGCAAGTGCTTCTATCTGTTGTCTTGATGGTTTCCCACTCATTCCTTTTGGTTTGGGGAACATGTCAAAATCCCATGCCCAGAGATCTTCAAGTAGAGTTCGCGGAAATGCTCAGTGGACACCCCAGGCAGGGTAAGGATCAGCATTTCCACACTACTCAGAGATTATTTATTTTCAGGGATGGATTTTTAGCCCAATTCAAGTTGATGAAAAGTGGTTTCGTGAAAATTGCAGAAAATTTTTTTTCAGAAACTCCGGGGTGCCTTGAGGTCGCGATGCACCACGCGACAGTTGTATTCCAAAACTGAGTCGCTCAGATCACACGAGTACCCAAGCATGCTTGAAATTCATTCAAATGCAAGTGCCTCTATCTCTTTTCTTGATTGTTTCCCACTCATTCCTTTTGGTTTGGGGAACATGTCAAAATCCCATGCCCAGAGAACTTCAGGTAGAGTTCGGGGAAATGCTCAGTGTTCAACCCAGGCAGAGTAAGGATCAGTATTTCCACACTACTCAGAGAATTTTTATTTTCAGTGATGGATTTTTAGCCCAATTCAAGTTGAAGAAAAGTGGTTTCGTGAAAATCGCAGAAACTTTTTTTTCAGAAACTCCGGGGTGCCTTGAGGTCGTGGTGCACCACGCGACAGTTGTATTCCAAAACTGAGTCACTCAGATCACACGAGTACCCAAGCATGCTTGAAACTCATTCAAAGGCAAGTGCTTCTATCTGTTGTCTTGATTGTTTCCCACTCATTCCTTTTGGTTTGGGTAACATGTCAAAATCCCATGCCCAGAGAACTTCAAGTAGAGTTCGAGGAAATGCTCAGTGGACACCCCAGGTAGGGTAAGGATCAGCATTTCTACATTACTCAGAGAATATTTATTTTCAGGGATGGATTTTTAGCCCAATTCAAGTTGATGAAAACTGGTTTCGTGAAAATTGCAGAAAATTTTTTTTGAGAAACTCCGGGGTGCCTTAAGGTCGTGATGCACCACGCGACAGTTGTATTCCAAAACTGAGTCACTCAGATCACACAAGTACCCAAGCATGCTTGAAACTCATTCAAATGCAAGTGCTTCTATCTGTTGTCTTGATTGTTTCCCACTCATTCCTTTTGGTTTGGGGAACATGTCAAAATCCCATGCCCAGAGAACTTCATGTAGAGTTCGGGGAAATGCTCAGTGGACAACCCAGGCACGGTAAGGATCAGCATTTACACACAACTCAAAGAATTTTTATTTTCAGGGATGGATTTTTAGCCCAATTCAAGTTGAAGAAAAGTGGTTTCGTGAAAATCGCAGAAGATTTTTTTTCAGAAACTCCGGGGTGCCTTGAAATCGCTATGCACCATGCGACAGCTGTATTTTAAAACTGAGTCACTCAGATCACACGAGTACCCAAGCATGCTTGAAACTCATTCAAATTCAAGTGCCTCTATCTCTTTTCTTGATTGTTTCCCACTCATTCCTTTTGGTTTGGGGAACATGTCAAAATCCCATGCCCAGAGAACTTCAGGTAGAGTTCGGGGAAATGCTCAGTGGACAACCCAGGCAGGGTAAGGATCAGCATTTACACACTACTCAGAGAATTTTTATTTTCAGGGATGGATTTTTAGCCCAATTCAAGTTGAAGAAAAGTGGTTACGTGAAAATCGCAGAAAATTTTTTTTCAGAAACTCCGGGGTGCCTGGAGGTCGCGATGCACCGCGCGACAGTTGTATTCAAAAACTGAGTCACTCAGATCACACGAGTACCCAAGCATGCTTGAAACTCATTCAAATGCAAGTGCTTCTATCTCTTGTCTTGATTGTTTCCCACTCATTCCTTTTGGTTTGGGGAACATGTCAAAATCCCATGCCCAGAGAACTTCAGGTAGAGCTCGCGGAAATGCTCAGTGGACAACCCAGGCAGGGTAAGGATCAGTATTTCCACACTACTCAGAGAATTTTTATTTTCAGTGATGGATTTTTAGCCCAATTCAAGTTGAAGAAAAGTGGTTTCGTGAAAATCGCAGAAATTTTTTTTCAGAAACTCCGGGGTGCCTGGAGGTCGCGGTGTACCACGCGACAGTTGTATTCCAAAACTGAGTCGCTCAGATCACACGAGTACCCAAGTATGCTTGAAATTCATTCAAATGCAAGTGCCTCTATCTCTTGTCTTGATTGTTTCCCACTCATTCCTTTTGGTTTGCGGAACATGTCAAAATCCCATGCCCAGAGAACTTCAGGTAGAGCTCGCGGAAATGCTCAGTGGACAACCCAGGCAGGGTAAGGATCAGTATTTCCACACTACTCAGAGAATTTTTATTTTCAGTGATGGATTTTTAGCCCAATTCAAGTTGAAGAAAAGTGGTTTCGTGAAAATCGCAGAAAATTTTTTTTCAGAAACTCCGGGGTGCCTGGAGGTCGCGATGCACCATGCGACAGTTGTATTCCAAAACTGAGTCGCTCAGATCACACGAGTACCCAAGCATGCTTGAAATTCATTCAAATGCAAGTGCCTCTATCTCTTTTCTTGATTGTTTCCCACTCATTCCTTTTGGTTTGGGGAACATGTCAAAATCCCATGCCCAGAGAACTTCAGGTAGAGTTCGGGGAAATGCTCAGTGTTCAACCCAGGCAGAGTAAGGATCAGTATTTCCACACTACTCAGAGAATTTTTATTTTCAGTGATGGATTTTTAGCCCAATTCAAGTTGAAGAAAAGTGGTTTCGTGAAAATCGCAGAAACTTTTTTTTCAGAAACTCCGGGGTGCCTGGAGGTCGCGGTGCACCAAGCGACAGTTGTATTCCAAAACTGAGTCACTCAGATCACACGAGTACCCAAGCATGCTTGAAAATCATTCAAATGCAAGTGCTTCTATCTGTTGTCTTGATTGTTTCCCACTCATTCCTTTTGGTTTGGGTAACATGTCAAAATCCCATGCCCAGAGAACTTCAAGTAGAGTTCGAGGAAATGCTCAGTGGACACCCCAGGTAGGGTAAGGATCAGCATTTCTACACTACTCAGAGAATATTTATTTTCAGGGATGGATTTTTAGCCCAATTCAAGTTGATGAAAACTGGTTTCGTGAAAATTGCAGAAAATTTTTTTTGAGAAACTCCGGGGTGCCTTAAGGTCGTGATTCACCACGCGACAGTTGTATTCCAAAACTGAGTCACTCAGATCACACGAGTACCCAAGCATGCTTGAAACTCATTCAAATGCAAGTGCTTCTATCTGTTGTCTTGATTGTTTCCCACTCATTCCTTTTAGTTCGGGGAACATGTCAAAATCCCATGCCCAGAGAACGTCAGGTAGAGCTCGCGGAAATGCTCAGTGGACAACCCAGGCAGGGTAAGGATCACTATTTCCACACTACTCAGAGAATTTTTATTTTCAGTGATGGATTTTTAGCCCAATTCAAGTTGAAGAAAAGTGGTTTCGTGAAAATCGCAGAAGATTTTTTTTCAGAAACTCCGGGGTGCCTGGAGGTCGCGGTGCACCACGCGACAGTTGTATTCGAAAACTGAGTCACTCAGATCACACGAGTACCCAAGCATGCTTGAAACTCATTCAAATGCAAGTGCTTCTATCTGTTGTCTTGATTGTTTCCCACTCATTCCTTTTAGTTTGGGGAACATGTCAAAATCCCATGCCCAGAGAACTTCATGTAGAGTTCGGGGAAATGCTCAGTGGACAACCCAGGCAGGGTAAGGATCAGTATTTCCACACTATTCAGAGAATTTTTATTTTCAGTGATGGATTTTTAGCCCAATTCAAGTTGAAGAAAAGTGGTTTCGTGAAAATCGCAGAAAATTTTTTTTCAGAAACTCCGGGGTGCCTTGAAATCGCTATGCACCATGCGACAGTTGTATTTTAAAACTGAGTCACTCAGATCACACGAGTACCCAAGCATGCTTGAAATTCATTCAAATGCAAGTGCCTCTATCTCTTGTCTTGATTGTTTCCCACTCATTCCTTTTGGTTTGGGGAACATGACAAAATCCCATGCCCAGAGAACTTCAGGTAGAGTTCGGGGAAATGCTCAGTGTTCAACCCAGGCAGAGTAAGGATCAGTATTTCCACACTACTCAGAGAATTTTTATTTTCAGTGATGGATTTTTAGCCCAATTCAAGTTGAAGAAAAGTGGTTTCGTGAAAATCGCAGAAACTTTTTTTTCAGAAACTCCGGGGTGCCTGGAGGTCGCGGTGCACCACGCGACAGTTGTATTCGAAAACTGAGTCACTCAGATCACACGAGTACCTAAGCATGCTTGAAACTCATTTAAATGCAAGTGCTTCTATCTGTTGTCTTGATTGTTTCCCACTCATTCCTTTTGGTTTGCGGAACATGTCAAAATCCCATGCCCAGAGAACTTCAGGTAGAGCTCGCGGAAATGCTCAGTGGACAACCCAGGCAGGGTAAGGATCAGTATTTCCACACTACTCAGAGAATTTTTATTTTCAGTGATGGATTTTTAGCCCAATTCAAGTTGAAGAAAAGTGGTTTCGTGAAAATCGCAGAAAATTTTTTTTCAGAAACTCCGGGGTGCCTGGAGGTCGCGATGCACCATGCGACAGTTGTATTCCAAAACTGAGTCGATCAGATCACACGAGTACCCAAGCATGCTTGAAATTCATTCAAATGCAAGTGCCTCTATCTCTTTTCTTGATTGTTTCCCACTCATTCCTTTTGGTTTGGGGAACATGTCAAAATCCCATGCCCAGAGAACTTCAGGTAGAGTTCGGGGAAATGCTCAGTGTTCAACCCAGGCAGAGTAAGGATCAGTATTTCCACACTACTCAGAGAATTTTTATTTTCAGTGATGGATTTTTAGCCCAATTCAAGTTGAAGAAAAGTGGTTTCGTGAAAATCGCAGAAACTTTTTTTTCAGAAACTCCGGGGTGCCTGGAGGTCGCGGTGCACCACGCGACAGTTGTATTCCAAAACTGAGTCACTCAGATCACACGAGTACCCAAGCATGCTTGAAACTCATTCAAATGCAAGTGCTTCTATCTGTTGTTTTTATTGTTTCCAACTCATTCCTTTTGGTTTGGGTAACATGTCAAAATCCCATGCCCAGAGAACTTCAAGTAGAGTTCGAGGAAATGCTCAGTGGACAACCCAGGTAGGGTAAGGATCAGCATTTCTACACTACTCAGAGAATATTTATTTTCAGGGATGGATTTTTAGCCCAATTCAAGATGATGAAAACTGGTTTCGTGATAATTGCAGAAAATTTTTTTTGAGAAACTCCGGGGTGCCTTAAGATCGTGATTCACCACGCGACAGTTGTATTCCAAAACTGAGTCACTCAGATCACACGAGTACCCAAGCATGCTTGAAACTCATTCAAATGCAAGCGCTTCTATCTGTTGTCTTGATTGTTTCCCACTCATTCCTTTTGGTTTGGGGAACATGTCAAAATCCCATGCCCAGAGAACTTCATTAGAGTTCGGGGAAATGCTCAGTGGACAACCCAGGCAGGGTAAGGATCAGTATTTCCACACTACTCAGAGAATTTTTATTTTCAGTGATGGATTTTTAGCCCAATTCAAGTTGAAGAAAAGTGGTTTCGTGAAAATTGCAGAAAATTTTTTTTCAGAAACTCCGGGGTGCCTGGAGGTCGCGGTGCACCACGCGACAGTTGTATTCGAAAACTGAGTCACTCAGATCACACGAGTACCTAAGCATGCTTGAAACTCATTTAAATGCAAGTGCTTCTATCTGTTGTCTTGATTGTTTCCCACTCATTCCTTTTGGTTTGGGGAACATGTCAAAATCCCATGCCCAGAGAACTTCAGGTAGAGCTCGCGGAAATGCTCAGTGGACATCCCAGGCAGGGTAAGGATCAGTATTTCCACACTACTCAGAGAATTTTTATTTTCAGTGATGGATTTTTAGCCCAATTCAAGTTGAAGAAAAGTGGTTTCGTGAAAATCGCAGAAAATTTTTTTTCAGAAACTCCAGGGTGCCTGGAGGTCGCGGTGCACCACGCGACAGTTGTATTCGAAAACTGAGTCACTCAGATCACACGAGTTCCCAAGCATGCTTGAAACTCATTCAAATGCAAGTGCTTCTATCTGTTGTCTTGATGGTTTCCCACTCATTCCTTTTGGTTTGGGGAACATGTCAAAATCCCATGCCCAGAGATCTTAAAGTAGAGTTCGCTGAAATGCTCAGTGGACACCACAGGCAGGGTAAGGATCAGCATTTCCACACTACTCAGAGATTATTTATTTTCAGGGATGGATTTTTAGCCCAATTCAAGTTGAAGAAAAGTGGTTTCGTGAAAATCGCAGAAAATTTTTTTTCAGAAACTCCGGGGTGCCAGGAGGTCGCTATGCACCACGCGACAGTTGTATTCGAAAACTGAGTCACTCAGATCACACGAGTACCTAAGCATGCTTGAAACTCATTCAAATGCAAGTGCTTCTATCTGTTGTCTTGATTGTTTCCCACTCATTCCTTTTGGTTTGGGGAACATGTCAAAATCCCATGCCCAGAGAACTTCAGGTAGAGCTCGCGGAAATGCTCAGTGGACAACCCAGGCTGGGTAAGAATCAGTATTTCCACACTACTCAGAGAATTTTTATTTTCAGTGAAGGATTTTTAGCCCAATTCAAGTTGAAGAAAAGTGGTTTAGTGAAAATCGCAGAAAATTTTTTTTCAGAAACTCCGGGGTGCCTGGATGTCGCGATGCACCACGCGACAGTTGTATTCGAAAACTGAGTCACTCAGATCACACGAGTACCCAAGCATGCTTGAAACTCATTCAAATGCAAGTGCCTCTATCTGTTGTCTTGATTGTTTCCCACTCATTCCTTTTGGTTTGGGGAACATGTCAAAATCCCATGCCCAGAGAACTTCAGGTAGAGTTAGGGGAAATGCTCTGGGGACAACCCAGGCAGGGTAAGGATCAGCATTTATACACTACTCAGAGAATTTTTATTTTCAGTGATGGATTTTTAGCCCAATTCAACTTGAAGAAAAGTGGTTTCGTGAAAATCGCAGAAAATTTTTTTTCAGAAACTCCGTGGTGCCTGGAGGTCGCGGTGCACCACGCGACAGTTGTATTCAAAAACTGAGTCACTCAGATCACACGAGTACCCAAGCATGCTTGAAACTCATTCAAATGCAAGTGCTTCTATATGTTGTCTTGATTGTTTCCCACTCATTCCTTTTGGTTTGGGTAACATCTCAAAATCCCATGCCCAAAGAACTTCAGGTAGAGTTTGGGGAAATGCTCAGTGGACAACCCAGGCAGGGTAAGGATCAGCATTTACACACTACTCAGAGAATTTTTATTTTCAGGGATGGATTTTTAGCCGAATTCAAGTTGAAGAAAAGTGGTTTCGTGAAAATCGCAGAAAATTTTTTTTCAGAAACTCCGGGGTGCCTGGAGGTCACGGTGCACCACGCGACAGTTGTATTCCAAAACTTAGTCACTCAGATCACACGAGTACCCAAGCATGCTTGAAACTCATTCAAATGCAAGTGCTTTTATCTGTTGTCTTGATTGTTTCCCACTCATTCCTTTTGGTTTGGGGAACATGTCAAAATCCCATGCCCAGAGAACTTCAGGTAGAGATCGCGGAAATGCTCAGTGGACAACCCAGGCAGGGTAAGGATCAGTATTTCCACACTACTCAGAGAATTTTGATTTTCAGTGATGGATTTTTAGCCCAATTCAAGTTGAAGAAAAGTGGTTTCGTGAAAATCGCAGAAAATTTTTTTTCAGAAACTCCGGGGTGCCTGGAGGTCGCGTTGCACCACGCGACAGTTGTATTCGAAAACTGAGTCACTCAGATCACACGAGTACCCAAGCATGCTTGAAACTTATTCAAATGCAAGTGCTTCTATCTGTTGTCTTGATTGTTTCCCACTCATTCCTTTTGTTTTGGGGAACATGTCAAAATCCCATGCCCAGAGAACTTCAGGTGGAGCTCACGGAAATGCTCAGTGGACAACCCAGGAACGGTATGGATCAGTATTTCCACACTACTCAGAGAATTTTTATTTTCAGGGATGGATTTTTAGCCCAATTCAAGTTGAAGAAAAGTGGTTTCGTGAAAATCGCAGAAAATTTTTTTTCAGAAACTCCGGGGTGCCTGGAGGTCGCGGTGCACCACGCGACAGTTGTATTCGAAAACTGAGTCACTCAGATCACACGAGTACCCAAGCATGCTTGAAACTCATTCAAATGCAAGTGCTTCTATCTGTTGTCTTGATTGTTTCCCACTCATTCCTTTTGGTTTGGGGAACATGTCAAAATCCCGTGCCCAGAGAACTTCAGGTAGAGCTCGCGGAAATGCTCAGTGGACAACCCAGGCAGGGTAAGGATCAGTATTTCCACACTGCTCAGAGAATTTTTATTTTCAGTGAAGGATTTTTAGCCCAATTCAAGTTGAAGAAAAGTGGTTTAGTGAAAATTGCAGAAAATATTTTTTGAGAAACTCCGGGGTGCCTTGAGGTCGTGGTGCACCATGCGACAGATGTATTCGAAAACTGAGTCACTCAGATCACACGAGTACCCAAGCATGCTTGAAACTCATTCAAATGCAAGTGCCTCTATCTCTTTTCTTGATTGTTTCCCACTCATTCCTTTTGGTTTGGGGAACATGTCAAAATCCCATGCCCAGAGAACTTCAGGTTGAGTTCTGGGAAATGCTCAGTGGACAACCCAGGCAGGGTAAGGATCAGCATTTACACACTACTCAGAGAATTTTTATTTTCAGGGATGGATTTTTAGCCCAATTCAAGTTGAAGAAAAGTGGTTTCGTGAAAATCGCAGAAAATTTTTTTTCAGAAACTCCGGGGTGCCAGGAGGTCGCGGTGCACCACGCGACAGTTGTATTCGAAAACTGAGTCACTCAGATCACACGAGTACCCAAGCATGCTTGAAACTCATTCAAATGCAAGTGCTTCTATCTGTTGTCTTGATTGTTTCCCACTCATTCCTTTTGGTTTGGGGAACATGTCAAAATCCCATGCCCAGAGAACTTCAGGTAGAGCTCGCGGAAATGCTCAGTGGACAACCCAGGCAGGGTAAGGATCAGTATTTCCACACTACTCAGAGAATTTTTATTTTCAGTGAAGGATTTTTAGCCCAATTCAAGTTGATGAAAAGTGGTTTCGTGAAAATTGCAGAAAATTTTTTTTGAGAAATTCCGGGGTGCCTTGAGGTCGTGATGCACCACGCGACAGTTGTATTCGAAAACTGAGTCACTCAGATCACACGAGTACCCAAGCATGCTTGAAACTCATTCAAATGCAAGTGCTTCTATCTGTTGTCTTGATTGTTTCCCACTCATTCCTTTTGGTTTGGGGAACATGTCAAAATCCCATGCCCAGAGAACTTCAGGTAGAGCTCGCGGAATTGCTCAGTGGTCAACCCAGGCAGGGTATGGATCAGCATTTACAGATGCAGCCATTCAAAGTGCGCGTTACAGACACGTACCGCAGGTGACGTCGCTCAGTATGACGCAAGATGACGCGGGGCACCGCAGTACGTGATTGGTTGACCGACAGGGGCACTCGTGGTCCGTTGGTCTGTCGTAGAAAGACAGTAAACGTCTTTGCTGTGCCCGTTGTAGGTATTGAATTTTACCACTGAAGGGAAATCTTAGTAGCTGAGCATAAAAAGAATAGGAGCATACTGTAACGCGTGTGAAGGTCATAAACGATATTAATTTTGGAACATAAACATACAGTGTATAGCTGGTCTTGGTACTTTAAAGAAAAAAATACACACCAGTATTCCATTTCTCCCTAAACATTTTAAGCTTCGAAGTCTTTAACTAACGCGATACCGGAGTCAACAAGCATACTTTTAGAATTTGAAAAAAGAATTTAAAAGGGAATATAATATGGAATCGCGTATCTAAAGAATTTAATAATGGTATTCGTGTGCTGCGACAGGGCTGTGTAGGGCTGTTTCGCCTGCCTGTTCATGTGAGCTGTCTTGTAGACGTGACTACCAGCTGACAGGTTGTGTTTTCGAATCCAGCTGGTGCTGGTCTTTTCTTTTAACAAACATTTCTTCGAAAAAATAGAATAGCGATATTATGGACAATCAATTGACTTTTATATTTCAAAATATCGCAACATGATCGATATTTGCGATATTTTGAACATATCTTCCCTTCTGACAGCGGTGCCTGCTTCTATTGTGTGTGTGTGTGCAACAGAGTAAATTTTTAATAGCGTTTTAAGCGAATAGGTAATTAGATTGCTCGTAAACCTAATCGCTTTTTCTACATAAACACAGCATGATTACTCTCTGAAAATGCTTTTCCTTTATTTTTAAAGTAGGCTCAGATTTCAACTATAGATCGTATTATTATAAACTTTCTTGGAAAAATGTATTTTATGTAAACCATGTTTGCTATTAATTCATTTAGGGCTAAAATACGTTCATTGTCTTCCAATCGAGTCGAGTTGACATTGGAAGCCTGCCACACCCGGACTGTTAAACCAACGCATTAGCACGTCAAAGCCCATTGAGGGTATTGAGCCAGTATTGGCTTTAGTATTCCCCCCCTCTCCCCTCAATTCAATTCAATTCAAGGTGTTTTATTTGCATGACAGATGGGTACAAGCAGTGTTGGGTATGTATATTGTAACGCTTACGGCAGACAGGCACTGTGTAACAGCCGGCGCACCAGAGCAGCGCACCGAGGGAGCGTCTGCATTTATAACTTGGTTTTTAAAATTAGTCAAGCAATATGAAGCATCTTCTTTTACTTTTGAGTCCCTTAAATACATTGAACACAGCTTTCTCACCACTTAAGATTGCTCTTGATACCATCCTTACACAAAGCAGAAGGGAGATTTTAGTGCCTGAGCATAAAAAGAATAGGAGCATACTGCAACGCGTGTGAAGTCCATAAACGATATTAATTTTGGAACTTAAACGTTCAGTATATGGCTGGTCTCGGTACTTTAAAGAAAACATACACACCAGTATTCCATTTCTCCCTAAACATTTTAAGCATCGAAGTCTTTAAGTAACGCGATACCGGAGTCAACAAGCATACTTTTAGAATTTGATTAAAAGGGAATATAATATGGAATCGCGTATCTCAAGAAATTAATATGCAATAACTGAGTCAAGGGACTCAGAGGATCCAAGGCTAGACTGAGTATAATAGGCTTCGGGCTTCTATTGTGACATCTACTGTAAATTACAGAAATGTTAAAAGTAAACAAAATAAAGTAACTAAAATGTGGTCTAAAATCACCCCTTTAGACACCCCTTTTACTTCACTGGTGTCAGATATGAAAGGCAATAGTCTCCCGTTCTGTCTGCTGTGTGTTGCAGCAGAGGGACTCCCTGCCGCTGAAAGGGGCAGAGTAACTTGCATGCCCTCTAGTACAGTTTACACATGCACGACTTTAAAAGCTAGCAAGACAGGTTTCGATTCACATTAGCTGGCGAGCCTTGTTAAAAAAACGAATGATAATGTAACATGCCACTGTTCATGAACAAAGTTATACTGAGATTTCCTAAGATACGCGATTAAAAAATAAATAAATAAAAATTTGAATCTCCCGCGGAACACATTCCATAAGAATCAGTGGTTTTACAGTATATATCGCCTTTAAAGGTGGCTTCTCAAAACGCTTTACGGGATAAAAACAACCAGAACAGCAGCAACAACAATATTGTATTTCGTTGCACTTTGAAAACCAAGTAATAACTTAACTATACAGTACGTGCAAACGTTTCGTATGTTGCTGTCGTGAATGTCTGCGTACCCATAAGTATCTTATTTGCCTTGAGTCTGTCTACAGTATCTCTGTCCCACTACCCCCATCTCTCCCTCAATTCAATTCAAGGTGTTTTATTTGCATGACAGATGGGTACAATTCTTGTTGGGAATGTATACTTTGATATTTACACCCGGCGCGGCACCGAGGGAGCGTCTGCATTTATAACTTGGTTTTTAAAATTAGTCAAGCAATATGAAGCATCTTCTTTTACTTTTGAGTCCCTTAAATACATTGAACACAGCTTTCTCACCACTTAAGATTGCTCTTGATACCATCCTTACACAAAGCAGAAGGGAGATTTTAGTGCCTGAGCATAAAAAGAATAGGAGCATACTGCAACGCGTGTGAAGTCCATAAACGATATTAATTTTGGAACTTAAACGTTCAGTATATGGCTGGTCTCGGTACTTTAAAGAAAACATACACACCAGTATTCCATTTCTCCCTAAACATTTTAAGCATCGAAGTCTTTAAGTAACGCGATACCGGAGTCAACAAGCATACTTTTAGAATTTGATTAAAAGGGAATATAATATGGAATCGCGTATCTCAAGAAATTAATATGCAATAACTGAGTCAAGGGACTCAGAGGATCCAAGGCTAGACTGAGTATAATAGGCTTCGGGCTTCTATTGTGACATCTACTGTAAATTACAGAAATGTTAAAAGTAAACAAAATAAAGTAACTAAAATGTGGTCTAAAATCACCCCTTTAGACACCCCTTTTACTTCACTGGTGTCAGATATGAAAGGCAATAGTCTCCCGTTCTGTCTGCTGTGTGTTGCAGCAGAGGGACTCCCTGCCGCTGAAAGGGGCAGAGTAACTTGCATGCCCTCTAGTACAGTTTACACATGCACGACTTTAAAAGCTAGCAAGACAGGTTTCGATTCACATTAGCTGGCGAGCCTTGTTAAAAAAACGAATGATAATGTAACATGCCACTGTTCATGAACAAAGTTATACTGAGATTTCCTAAGATACGCGATTAAAAAATAAATAAATAAAAATTTGAATCTCCCGCGGAACACATTCCATAAGAATCAGTGGTTTTACAGTATATATCGCCTTTAAAGGTGGCTTCTCAAAACGCTTTACGGGATAAAAACAACCAGAACAGCAGCAACAACAATATTGTATTTCGTTGCACTTTGAAAACCAAGTAATAACTTAACTATACAGTACGTGCAAACGTTTCGTATGTTGCTGTCGTGAATGCCTGCGTACCCATAAGTATCTTATTTGCCTTGAGTCTGTCTACAGTATCTCTGTCCCACTACCCCCATCTCTCCCTCAATTCAATTCAAGGTGTTTTATTTGTTTGACAGATGGGTACAATTCTTGTTGGGAATGTATACTTTGATATTTACACCCGGCGCGGCACCGAGGGAGCGTCTGCATTTATAACTTGGTTTTTAAAATTAGTCACGCAATATGAAGCATCTTCTTTTACTTCTGAGTCCCTTAAATACATTGAACACAGCTTTCTCACCATCCTTACACAAAGCAGAAACTGTCCGATGACTCACAGTACAAGTGGAAAGATTACAGATTTTAATCGTCTTTAATTTTGTCTTTAATTTTGCCTGTGGAGTGTATCTTATTAAGCTCTAAATTGCATTTTGAGCGCGGTTTTTTACTTTTTTTTAATTGCATTTTGGGCGCGGACAGCACATACAAGGGTTAATGAACTGCGCCAAGAAATTTAAAATAGTATTCTTTAGGTGTGAGGGTAGGAGTGGACCGCAGCAGGCATAATCAGCAAACCAGGAAAACAAAGAACAGGACAGGTGAGATGTGTATCCAGAAAGCGAGTGATCAGAAAAAGGAAATGGAAAACGCAGAAAAAGAAAACGCTTTACAGGATAAAAACAATAACAACAGTAGTGGCTGGGCAAACGATTTTTTTTATCGAAATACAAATTGAGATACTGTACTGTATAATGATGTGCATGAACAAAGGTATACTGCAATTTTCCTTAGATACGCGATTAATGCTTCGTAGGAGGAGGCGGTCTTTTCCTCTTGTCTAACAGTTTGTCCACAAACAAAACATTCCTGTTAGACAAAAGGAATTGAAAAAAAACAATTTTGTCAATGAAAACCGGTGTGTGTGTCTCTCCCTGCTGGATGTTCCTCTCACAAACTGCTGAATGAATAAAATAATTTTATTGAAAATGCGTTTGCGATTGTCTGGTATTTAATCTGGTCCCTTTTAACTGTTTTTCGATCTACTGTATTGCTTTGAGATGCCACTTTTAAAGGCGATATGTAAAATAAAGTTTTTTTTATTATTGTTATAGAGAAACATGATCAGATTTTCCCTGGTTCAGAAAAAAGATCTAAAGTGCTACACATAACTTTCTTAATTCGATGTATTTAAAGCAGTGAACTACTGTAGGTGTCACATAACATTCAGAAATACAATCACGTATTTGACAAATAAAAACGATTATAATCTAATCCTTCCACGTTTGATCCCAAAATCCCAAGAAATATAAATCTTGACGGGTAGAAAGCTATGCTGAAAGTTTATTAAGATGCTTAGAAGACAAAGATACTGTATCAATTTATGTTGCATTAGCCTGATTATGATTAAAAAACACATATAATTAAACACGCGTTTGCGATTTAAATCAGAACACGATTTAAATCAATATCGATTCCATATTATATTAGCAGAAAAGCTTAAAACTACCACTTTTTCACACACTATTTCACATGCTAGTTAAATACTTCGATGCTTAAAATCGTTAGGGAGAAATGGAATACCGGTGTGTATTTTTCCTTTAAAGTGCCGAATCCTGGAATCTGACTGGCTGACACCCCTCTGAAGTGGTTCCATAAAATCTGGTATACGGAAAAGAAAGCGTTGATAAATACAAGTGTCTTTTAATACACTCTTTGCTGTGCTCTTGAGGATCCTTGTGATATTTTAAGCTCTAGTTGAATGATAAGTGTCGCATTTTAAATCATTTTCGTAGTTAGAAATTATGAAACGCCCTGTTAAAAGCAAGGAAGTTTTTATGCCCGTTGAAGTAAAACAAAATGCCTGACAAAGTATGGCTTGGACAGATTCCAAGTGCTTGTACAAATGTGCTAAAGAAATTATACTTTGAGTATACAGCTTGTCTAAAGTCATCCATTATTAATACTATTAGTAATATCTTCAGTAAAGGCTTTGATGCATAAATATTTATGATAAAGGTAGGCTGTGTACTTTTGTCCAACTGAGCAATCTTGCTTTCATAAAATATACCAACATTTTAATGACTGATGATTAACATGCTGTAATACACAGTTCAAAATTAAAGGCTCAAATGCTGTACATGAGAGGTTAAGCTCCCCCTGGCGGTTTTACAAGGCGACGCCGGATAGTTAACCACGTGACACCACGTTAACTGCGTCATACCGCGTGATACTGTGACACGCCCACCGGGGTATGCCGCGAAATACCTCACGCATTTTGATTGGCTGCATCTGTACACACAACTCAGAGAATTTTTATTTTCAGGGATGGATTTTTAGCCCAATTCAACTTGAAGAAAAGTGGTTCCGTGCAAATCGCAGAAAATTTTTTTTCAGAAACTCCGGGGTGCCTGGAGGTCGCGGTGCACCACGCGACAGTTGTATTCGAAAACTGAGTCACTCAGATCACACGAGTACCCAAGCATGCTTGAAACTCATTCAAATGCAAGTGCTTCTATCTGTTGTCTTGATTGTTTCCCACTCATTCCTTTTGGTTTGGGGAACATGTCAAAATCCAATGCCCAGAGAACTTCAGGTAGAGTTCGGGGAAATGCTCAGTGGACAACCCAGGCAGGGTAAGGATCAGCATTTACACTCTACTCAGAGAATTTTTATTTTCAGGGATGGATTTTTAGCCCAATTCAAGTTGAAGAAAAGTGGTTTCGTGAAAATCGCAGAAAATTTTTTTTCAGAAACTCCGTGGTGCCTGGAGGTCGCGGTGCACCACGCGACAGTTGTATTCAAAAACTGAGTCACTCAGATCACACGAGTACCCAAGCATGCTTGAAACTCATTCAAATGCAAGTGCCTCTATCTCTTTTCTTGATTGTTTCCCACTCATTCCTTTTGGTTTGGGGAACATGTCAAAATCCCATGCCCAGAGAACTTCAGGTAGAGTTCGGGGAAATGCTCAGTGGACAACCCAGGCAGGGTAAAGATCAGCATTTACACACTACTCAGAGAATTTTTTCTTTTCAGGGATGGATTTTTAGCTCAATTCAAGTTGAAGAAAAGTGGTTTCGTGAAAATCGCAGAAAAATTTTTTTCAGAAACTCCGGGGTGCCTGGAGGTCGCGGTGCACCACGCGACAGTTGTATTCGAAAACTGAGTCACTCAGATCACACGAGTACCCAAGCATGCTTGAAACTCATTCAAATGCAAGTGCCTCTATCTCTTTTCTTGATTGTTTCCCACTCATTCCTTTTGGTTTGGGGAACATGTCAAAATCCCATGCCCAGAGAACTTCAGGTTGAGTTCTGGGAAATGCTCAGTGGACAACCCAGGCAGGGTAAGGATCAGCATTTACACACTACTCAGAGAATTTTTATTTACAGGGATGGATTTTTAGCCCAATTCAAGTTGAAGAAAAGTGGTTTCGTGAAAATCGCAGAAAATTTTTTTTCAGAAACTCCGGGGTGCCTTGAGGTCGTGATGCACCACGCGACAGTTGTATTCGAAAACTGAGTCACTCAGATCACACGAGTACCCAAGCATGCTTGAAACTCATTCAAATGCAAGTGCTTCTATCTGTTGTCTTGATTGTTTCCCACTCATTCCTTTTGGTTTGGGGAACATGTCAAAATCCCATGCCCAGAGAACTTCAGGTAGAGCTCGCGGAATTGCTCAGTGGTCAACCCAGGCAGGGTATAGATCAGCATTTACACACAACTCAGAGAATTTTTATTTTCAGGGATGGATTTTTAGCCCAATTCAACTTGAAGAAAAGTGGTTTCGTGCAAATTGCAGAAAATTTTTTTTCAGAAACTCCGGGGTGCCTGGAGGTCGCGGTGCACCACGCGACAGTTGTATTCGAAAACTGAGTCACTCAGATCACACGAGTACCCAAGCATGCTTGAAACTCATTCAAATGCAAGTGCTTCTATCTGTTGTCTTGATTGTTTCCCACTCATTCCTTTTGGTTTGGGGAACATGTCAAAATCCAATGCCCAGAGAACTTCAGGTAGAGTTCGGGGAAATGCTCAGTGGACAACCCAGGCAGGGTAAGGATCAGCATTTACACTCTACTCAGAGAATTTTTATTTTCAGGGATGGATTTTTAGCCCAATTCAAGTTGAAGAAAAGTGGTTTCGTGAAAATCGCAGAAAATTTTTTTTCAGAAACTCCGTGGTGCCTGGAGGTCGCGGTGCACCACGCGACAGTTGTATTCGAAAACTGAGTCACTCAGATCACACGAGTACCCAAGCATGCTTGAAACTCATTCAAATGCAAGTGCCTCTATCTCTTTTCTTGATTGTTTCCCACTCATTCCTTTTGGTTTGGGGAACATGTCAAAATCCCATGCCCAGAGAACTTCAGGTAGAGTTCGGGGAAATGCTCAGTGGACAACCCAGGCAGGGTAAGGATCAGCATTTACACACTACTCAGAGAATTTTTTCTTTTCAGGGATGGATTTTTAGCTCAATTCAAGTTGAAGAAAAGTGGTTTCGTGAAAATCGCAGAAATTTTTTTTTCAGAAACTCCGGGGTGCCTTGAGGTCGCGGTGCACCACGCGACAGTTGTATTCGAAAACTGAGTCACTCAGATCACACGAGTACCCAAGCATGCTTGAAACTCATTCAAATGCAAGTGCTTCTATCTGTTGTCTTGATTGTTTCCCACTCATTCCTTTTGGTTTGGGTAACATCTCAAAATCCCATGCCCAGAGAACTTCAGGTAGAGTTCGGGGAAATGCTCAGTGGACAACCCAGGCAGGGTATGGATCAGTATTTCCACACTACTCAGAGAATTTTTATTTTCAGTGATGAATTTTTAGCCCAATTCAAGTTGAAGAAAAGTGGTTTCGTGAAAATCGCAGAAAATTTTTTTTTCAGAAACTCCGGGATGCCTGGAGGTCGCGGTGCACCACGCGACATTTGTATTCGAAAACTGAGTCACTCAGATCACACGAGTACCCAAGCATGCTTGAAACTCATTCAAATGCAAGTGCTTCTATCTGTTGTCTTGATTGTTTCCCACTCATTCCTTTTGGTTTGGGGAACATGTCAAAATCCCATGCCCAGAGAACTTCAGGTAGAGCTCGCGGAATTGCTCAGTGGTCAACCCAGGCTGGGTAAGGATCAGTATTTCCACACTACTCAGAGAATTTTTATTTTCAGTGATGGATTTTTAGCCCAATTCAAGTTGAAGAAAAGTGGTTTCGTGAAAATCGCAGAAAATTTTTTTTCAGAAACTCCGGGGTGCCTGGAGGTCGCGGTGCACCACGCGACAGTTGTATTCGAAAACTTAGTCACTCAGATCACACGAGTACCCAAGCATGCTTGAAACTCATTCAAATGCAAGTGCCTCTATCTCTTTTCTTGATTGTTTCCCACTCATTCCTTTTGGTTTGGGGAACATGTCAAAATCCCATGCCCAGAGAACTTCAGGTAGAGTTCTGGGAAATGCTCAGTGGACAACCCAGGCAGGGTAAGGATCAGCATTTACACACAACTCAGAGAATTTTTATTTTCAGGGATGGATTTTTAGCCCAATTCAAGTTGAAGAAAAGTGGTTTCGTGAAAATCGCAGAAAATTTTTTTTCAGAAACTCCGGGGTGCCTGGAGGTCACGGTGCACCACGCGACAGTTGTATTCCAAAACTTAGTCACTCAGATCACACGAGTACCCAAGCATGCTTGAAACTCATTCAAATGCAAGTGCTTCTATCTGTTGTCTTGATTGTTTCCCACTCATTCCTTTTGGTTTGGGGAACATGTCAAAATCCCATGCCCAGAGAACTTCAGGTAGAGATCGCGGAAATGCTCAGTGGACAACCCAGGCAGGGTAAGGATCAGTATTTCCACACTACTCAGAGAATTTTTATTTTCAGTGATGGATTTTTAGCCCAATTCAAGTTGAAGAAAAGTGGTTTCGTGAAAATCGCAGAAATTTTTTTTTCAGAAACTCCGGGGTACCTGGAGGTCGTGGTGCACCACGCGACAGTTGTATTCGAAAACTGAGTCACTCAGATCACACGAGTACCCAAGCATGCTTGAAACTCATTCAAATGCAAGTGCTTCTATCTGTTGTCTTGATTGTTTCCCACTCATTCCTTTTGGTTTGGGGAACATGTCAAAATCCCATGCCCAGAGAACTTCAGGTAGAGTTCGGGGAAATGCTCAGTGGACAACCCAGGCAAGGTAAGGATCAGCATTTACACACAACTCAGAGAATTTTTATTTTCAGGGATGGATTTTTAGCCCAATTCAAGTTGAAAAAAAGTGGTTTCGTGAAAATCGCAGAAAATTTTTTTTCAGAAACTCCAGGGTGCCTTGAGGTCGCTATGCACCACGCGACAGTTGTATTTTAAAACTGAGTCACTAAGATCACACGAGTACCCAAGCATGCTTGAAACTCATTCAAATGCAAGTCCCTCTATCTCTTTTCTTGATTGTTTCCCACTCATTCCTTTTGGTTTGGGGAACATGTCAAAATCCCATGCCCAGAGAACTTCAGGTAGAGCTCGCGGAAATGCTCAGTGGACAACCCAGGCAGGGTATGGATCAGTATTTCCACACTACTCAGAGAATTTTTATTTTCAGTGATGGATTTTTAGCCCAATTCAAGTTGAAGAAAAGTGGTTACGTGAAAATCGCAGAAAAATTTTTTTCAGAAACTCCGGGGTGCATGGAGGTCGCGGTGCACCACGCGACAGTTGTATTCCAAAACTTAGTCACTCAGATCACACGAGTACCCAAGCATGCTTGAAACTCATTCAAATGCAAGTGCTTCTATCTGTTGTCTTGATTGTTTCCCACTCATTCCTTTTGGTTTGGGTAACATCTCAAAATCCCATGCCCAGAGAACTTCAGGTAGAGTTCGGGGAAATGCACAGTGGACAACCCAGGCAGGGTAAGGATCAGCATTTACACACTACTCAGAGAATTTTTATTTTCAGGGATGGATTTTTAGCCCAATTCAAGTTGAAGAAAAGTGGTTTCGTGAAAATCGCAGAACATTTTTTTTCAGAAACTCCGGGGTGCCTGGAGGTCGCGATGCACCACGCGACAGTTGTATTCGAAAACTGAGTCACTCAGATCACACGAGTACCCAAGCATGCTTGAAACTCATTCAAATGCAAGTGCTTCTATCTGTTGTCTTGATTGTTTCCCACTCATTCCTTTTGGTTTGGGTAACATGTCAAAATCCCATGCCCAGAGAACTTCAGGTAGAGCTCGCGGAAATGCTCAGTGGACAACCCAGGCAGGGTAAGGATCACTATTTCCACACTACTCAGAGAATTTTTATTTTCAGGGATGGATTTTTAGCCCAATTCAAGTTGAAGAAAAGTGGTTTCGTGAAAATCGCAGAAAATTTTTTTTCAGAAACTCCAGGGTGCCTTGAGGTCGCTATGCACCACGCGACAGTTGTATTTTAAAACTGAGTCACTAAGATCACACGAGTACCCAAGCATGCTTGAAACTCATTCAAATGCAAGTGCCTCTATCTCTTTTCTTGATTGTTTCCCACTCATTCCTTTTGGTTTGGGGAACATGTCAAAATCCCATGCCCAGAGAACTTCAGGTAGAGCTCGCGGAAATGCTCAGTGGACAACCCAGGCAGGGTATGGATCAGTATTTCCACACTACTCAGAGAATTTTTATTTTCAGTGATGGATTTTTAGCCCAATTCAAGTTGAAGAAAAGTGGTTTCGTGAAAATCGCAGAAAATTTTTTTTCAGAAACTCCGGGGTGCCTGGAGTTCGCGGTGCATCACGCGACAGTTGTATTTGAAAACTGAGTCACTCAGATCACACGAGTACCCAAGCATGCTTGAAACTTATTCAATTGCAAGTGCTTCTATCTGTTGTCTTGATTGTTTCCCACTCATTCCTTTTGGTTTGGGGAACATGTCAAAATCCCATGCCCAGAGAACTTCAGGTAGAGCTCGCGGAAATGCTCAGTGGACATCCCAGGCAGGGTAAGGATCAGCATTTCCACACTACTCAGAGAACTTTTATTTTCAGTGATGGATTTTTAGCCCAATTCAAGTTGAAGAAAAGTGGTTTCGTGAAAATCGCAGAAAATTTTTTTTCAGAAACTCCGGGGTGCCTAGAGGTCGCAATGCACCACGCGAAAGTTGTATTCCAAAACTGAGTCACTCAGAT
Organism: Atractosteus spatula; assembly: GCF_055471065.1. Lineage (NCBI taxonomy): Eukaryota > Metazoa > Chordata > Actinopteri > Semionotiformes > Lepisosteidae > Atractosteus > Atractosteus spatula. Next base: position 78,329,334 of record NC_142707.1, read on the forward strand.
CACACGAGTACCCAAGCATGCTTGAAACTCATTCAAATGCAAGTGCTTCTATCTGTTGTCTTGATTGTTTCCCACTCATTCCTTTTGGTTTGGGGAACATGTCAAAATCCCATGCCCAGAGAACTTCAGGTAGAGATCGCGGAAATGCTCAGTGGACAACCCAGGCAGGGTAAGGATCAGTATTTCCACACTACTCAGAGAATTTTTATTTTCAGTGATGGATTTTTAGCCCAATTCAAGTTGAAGAAAAGTGGTTTCGTGAAAATCGCAGAAATTTTTTTTTCAGAAACTCCGGGGTACCTGGAGGTCGTGGTGCACCACGCGACAGTTGTATTCGAAAACTGAGTCACTCAGATCACACGAGTACCCAAGCATGCTTGAAACTCATTCAAATGCAAGTGCTTTTATCTGTTGTCTTGATTGTTTCCCACTCATTCCTTTTGGTTTGGGTAACATCTCAAAATCCCATGCCCAGAGAACTTCAGGTAGAGTTCGGGGAAATGCTCAGTGGACAACCCAGGTAGGGTAAGGATCAGCATTTACACACAACTCAGAGAATTTTTATTTTCAGGGATGGATTTTTAGCCCAATTCAAGTTGAAGAAAAGTGGTTTCGTGAAAATCGCAGAAATTTTTTTTTCCGAAACTCCGGGGTACCTGGAGGTCGCGGTGCACCACGCGACAGTTGTATTCGAAAACTGAGTCACTCAGATCACACGAGTACCCAAGCATGCTTGAAACTCATTCAAATGCAAGTGCTTCTATCTGTTGTCTTGATTGTTTCCCACTCATTCCTTTTGGTTTGGGGAACATGTCAAAATCCCATGCCCAGAGAACTTCAGGTAGAGTTCGGGGAAATGCTCAGTGGACAACCCAGGCAGGGTAAGGATCAGCATTTACACACAACTCAGAGAATTTTTATTTTCAGGGATGGATTTTTAGCCCAATTCAAGTTGAAGAAAAGTGGTTTCGTGAAAATCGCAGAAAATTTTTTTTCAGAAACTCCAGGGTGCCTTGAGGTCGCTATGCACCACGCGACAGTTGTATTTTAAAACTGAGTCACTAAGATCACACGAGTACCCAAGCATGCTTGAAACTAATTCAAATGCAAGTCCCTCTATCTCTTTTCTTGATTGTTTCCCACTCATTCCTTTTGGTTTGGGGAACTTGTCAAAATCCCATGCCCAGAGAACTTCAGGTAGAGCTCGCGGAAATGCTCAGTGGACAACCCAGGCAGGGTATGGATCAGTATTTCCACACTACTCAGAGAATTTTTATTTTCAGTGATGGATTTTTAGCCCAATTCAAGTTGAAGAAAAGTGGTTACGTGAAAATCGCAGAAAATTTTTTTTCAGAAACTCCGGGGTGCCTGGAGGTCGCGGTGCACCACACGACAGTTGTATTCCAAAACTTAGTCACTCAGATCACACGAGTACCCAAGCATGCTTGAAACTCATTCAAATGCAAGTGCTTCTATCTGTTGTCTTGATTGTTTCCCACTCATTCCTTTTGGTTTGGGTAACATCTCAAAATCCCATGCCCAGAGAACTTCAGGTAGAGTTCGGGGAAATGCACAGTGGACAACCCAGGCAGGGTAAGGATCAGCATTTACACACTACTCAGAGAATTTTTATTTTCAGGGATGGATTTTTAGCCCAATTCAAGTTGAAGAAAAGTGGTTTCGTGAAAATCGCAGAACATTTTTTTTCAGAAACTCCGGGGTGCCTGGAGGTCGCGATGCACCACGCGACAGTTGTATTCGAAAACTGAGTCACTCAGATCACACGAGTACCCAAGCATGCTTGAAACTCATTCAAATGCAAGTGCTTCTATCTGTTGTCTTGATTGTTTCCCACTCATTCCTTTTGGTTTGGGTAACATGTCAAAATCCCATGCCCAGAGAATTTCAGGTAGAGCTCGCGGAAATGCTCAGTGGACAACCCAGGCAGGGTAAGGATCACTATTTCCACACTACTCAGAGAATTTTTATTTTCAGTGATGGATTTTTAGCCCAATTCAAGTTGAAGAAAAGTGGTTTCGTGAAAATCGCAGAAAATTTTTTTCAGAAACTCCGGTGTGCCTGGAGTTCGCGGTGCATCACGCGACAGTTGTATTTGAAAACTGAGTCACTCAGATCACACGAGTACCCAAGCATGCTTGAAACTCATTCAAATGCAAGTGCTTCTATCTGTTGTCTTGATTGTTTCCCACTCATTCCTTTTGGTTTGGGGAACATGTCAAAATCCCATGTCCAGAGAACTTCAGGTAGAGTTCGGGGAAATGCTCAGTGGACAACCCAGGCAGGGTAAGGATCAGCATTTACACACAACTCAGAGAATTTTTATTTTCAGGGATGGATTTTTAGCCCAATTCAAGTTGAAGAAAAGTGGTTTCGTGAAAATCGCAGAAATTTTTTTTTCAGAAACTCCAGGGTGCCTTGAGGTCGCTATGCACCACGCGACAGTTGTATTTTAAAACTGAGTCACTAAGATCACACGAGTACCCAAGCATGCTTGAAACTCATTCAAATGCAAGTCCCTCTATCTCTTTTCTTGATTGTTTCCCACTCATTCCTTTTGGTTTGGGGAACTTGTCAAAATCCCATGCCCAGAGAACTTCAGGTAGAGCTCGCGGAAATGCTCAGTGGACAACCCAGGCAGGGTATGGATCAGTATTTCCACACTACTCAGAGAATTTTTATTTTCAGTGATGGATTTTTAGCCCAATTCAAGTTGAAGAAAAGTGGTTACGTGAAAATCGCAGAAAATTTTTTTTCAGAAACTCCGGGGTGCCTGGAGGTCGCGGTGCACCACACGACAGTTGTATTCCAAAACTTAGTCACTCAGATCACACGAGTACCCAAGCATGCTTGAAACTCATTCAAATGCAAGTGCTTCTATCTGTTGTCTTGATTGTTTCCCACTCATTCCTTTTGGTTTGGGTAACATCTCAAAATCCCATGCCCAGAGAACTTCAGGTAGAGTTCGGGGAAATGCACAGTGGACAACCCAGGCAGGGTAAGGATCAGCATTTACACACTACTCAGAGAATTTTTATTTTCAGGGATGGATTTTTAGCCCAATTCAAGTTGAAGAAAAGTGGTTTCGTGAAAATCGCAGAACATTTTTTTTCAGAAACTCCGGGGTGCCTGGAGGTCGCGATGCACCACGCGACAGTTGTATTCGAAAACTGAGTCACTCAGATCACACGAGTACCCAAGCATGCTTGAAACTCATTCAAATGCAAGTGCTTCTATCTGTTGTCTTGATTGTTTCCCACTCATTCCTTTTGGTTTGGGTAACATGTCAAAATCCCATGCCCAGAGAATTTCAGGTAGAGCTCGCGGAAATGCTCAGTGGACAACCCAGGCAGGGTAAGGATCACTATTTCCACACTACTCAGAGAATTTTTATTTTCAGTGATGGATTTTTAGCCCAATTCAAGTTGAAGAAAAGTGGTTTCGTGAAAATCGCAGAAAATTTTTTTCAGAAACTCCGGGGTGCCTGGAGTTCGCGGTGCATCACGCGACAGTTGTATTTGAAAACTGAGTCACTCAGATCACACGAGTACCCAAGCATGCTTGAAACTCATTCAAATGCAAGTGCTTCTATCTGTTGTCTTGATTGTTTCCCACTCATTCCTTTTGGTTTGGGGAACATGTCAAAATCCCATGTCCAGAGAACTTCAGGTAGAGTTCGGGGAAATGCTCAGTGGACAACCCAGGCAGGGTAAGGATCAGCATTTACACACAACTCAGAGAATTTTTATTTTCAGGGATGGATTTTTAGCCCAATTCAAGTTGAAGAAAAGTGGTTTCGTGAAAATCGCAGAAATTTTTTTTTCAGAAACTCCAGGGTGCCTTGAGGTCGCTATGCACCACGCGACAGTTGTATTTTAAAACTGAGTCACTAAGATCACACGAGTACCCAAGCATGCTTGAAACTCATTCAAATGCAAGTCCCTCTATCTCTTTTCTTGATTGTTTCCCACTCATTCCTTTTGGTTTGGGGAACATGTCAAAATCCCATGCCCAGAGAACTTCAGGTAGAGCTCGCGGAAATGCTCAGTGGACAACCCAGGCAGGGTATGGATCAGTATTTCCACACTACTCAGAGAATTTTTATTTTCAGTGATGGATTTTTAGCCCAATTCAAGTTGAAGAAAAGTGGTTACGTGAAAATCGCAGAAAATTTCTTTTCAGAAACTCCGGGGTGCCTGGAGGTCGCGGTGCACCACGCGACAGTTGTATTCCAAAACTTAGTCACTCAGATCACACGAGTACCCAAGCATGCTTGAAACTCATTCAAATGTAAGTGCTTCTATCTGTTGTCTTGATTGTTTCCCACTCATTCCTTTTGGTTTGGGTAACATCTCAAAATCCCATGCCCAGAGAACTTCAGGTAGAGTTCGGGGAAATGCACAGTGGACAACCCAGGCAGGGTAAGGATCAGCATTTACACACTACTCAGAGAATTTTTATTTTCAGGGATTTATTTTTAGCCCAATTCAAGTTGAAGAAAAGTGGTTTCGTGAAAATCGCAGAACATTTTTTTTCAGAAACTCCGGGGTGCCTGGAGGTCGCGATGCACCACGCGACAGTTGTATTCGAAAACTGACTCACTCAGATCACACGAGTACCCAAGCATGCTTGAAACTCATTCAAATGCAAGTGCTTCTATCTGTTGTCTTGATTGTTTCCCACTCATTCCTTTTGGTTTGGGTAACATGTCAAAATCCCATGCCCAGAGAACTTCAGGTAGAGCTCGCGGAAATGCTCAGTGGACAACCCAGGCAGGGTAAGGATCACTATTTCCACACTACTCAGAGAATTTTTATTTTCAGTGATGGATTTTTAGCCCAATTCAAGTTGAAGAAATGTGGTTTCGTGAAAATCGCAGAAAATTTTTTTTCAGAAACTCCGGGGTGCCTGGAGTTCGCGGTGCATCACGCGACAGTTGTATTTGAAAACTGAGTCACTCAGATCACACGAGTACCCAAGCATTCTTGAAACTCATTCAAATGCAAGTGCTTCTATCTGTTGTCTTGATTGTTTCCCACTCATTCCTTTTGGTTTGGGGAACATGTCAAAATCCCATGCCCAGAGAACTTCAGGTAGAGCTTGCGGAAATGCTCAGTGGACAACCCAGGCAGGGTAAGGATCAGTATTTCCACACTACTCAGTGAATTTTTATTTTCAGTGATGGATTTTTAGCCCAATTCAAGTTGATGAAAAGTGGTTTCGTGAAAATCGCAGAAAATTTTTTTTGAGAAACTCCGGGGTGCCTTGAGGTCGTGATGCACCACCCGACAGTTGTATTTTAAAACTGAGTCACTCAGATCACACGAGTACCCAAGCATGCTTGAAACTCATTCAAATGCAAGTGCTTCTATCTGTTGTCTTGATTGTTTCCCACTCATTCCTTTTGGTTTGGGGAACATGTCAAAATCCCATGCCCAGAGAACTTCAGGTAGAGATCGCGGAAATGCTCAGTGGACAACCCAGGCAGGGTAAGGATCACTATTTCCACACTACTCAGAGAATTTTTATTTTCAGTGATGGATTTTTAGCCCAATTCAAGTTGAAGAAAAGTGGTTTCGTGAAAATCGCAGAAAATTTTTTTCAGAAACTCCGGGGTGCCTGGAGTTCGCGGTGCATCACGCGACAGTTGTATTTGAAAACTGAGTCACTCAGATCACACGAGTACCCAAGCATGCTTGAAACTCATTCAAATGCAAGTGCTTCTATCTGTTGTCTTGATTGTTTCCCACTCATTCCTTTTGGTTTGGGGAACATGTCAAAATCCCATGCCCAGAGAACTTCAGGTAGAGTTCGGGGAAATGCTCAGTGGACAACCCAGGCAGGGTAAGGATCAGCATTTACACACAACTCAGAGAATTTTTATTTTCAGGGATGGATTTTTAGCCCAATTCAAGTTGAAGAAAAGTGGTTTCGTGAAAATCGCAGAAAATTTTTTTTCAGAAACTCCAGGGTGCCTTGAGGTCGCTATGCACCACGCGACAGTTGTATTTTAAAACTGAGTCACTAAGATCACACGAGTACCCAAGCATGCTTGAAACTCATTCAAATGCAAGTCCCTCTATCTCTTTTCTTGATTGTTTCCCACTCATTCCTTTTGGTTTGGGGAACATGTCAAAATCCCATGCCCAGAGAACTTCAGGTAGAGCTCGCGGAAATGCTCAGTGGACAACCCAGGCAGGGTATGGATCAGTATTTCCACACTACTCAGAGAATTTTTATTTTCAGTGATGGATTTTTAGCCCAATTCAAGTTGAAGAAAAGTGGTTACGTGAAAATCGCAGAAAATTTTTTTTCAGAAACTCCGGGGTGCCTGGAGGTCGCGGTGCACCACGCGACAGTTGTATTCCAAAACTTAGTCACTCAGATCACACGAGTACCCAAGCATGCTTGAAACTCATTCAAATGCAAGTGCTTCTATCTGTTGTCTTGATTGTTTCCCACTCATTCCTTTTGGTTTGGGTAACATCTCAAAATCCCATGCCCAGAGAACTTCAGGTAGAGTTCGGGGAAATGCACAGTGGACAACCCAGGCAGGGTAAGGATCAGCATTTACACACTACTCAGAGAATTTTTATTTTCAGTGATGGATTTTTAGCCCAATTCAAGTTGAAGAAATGTGGTTTCGTGAAAATCGCAGAAAATTTTTTTTCAGAAACTCCGGGGTGCCTGGAGTTCGCGGTGCATCACGCGACAGTTGTATTTGAAAACTGAGTCACTCAGATCACACGAGTACCCAAGCATTCTTGAAACTCATTCAAATGCAAGTGCTTCTATCTGTTGTCTTGATTGTTTCCCACTCATTCCTTTTGGTTTGGGGAACATGTCAAAATCCCATGCCCAGAGAACTTCAGGTAGAGCTTGCGGAAATGCTCAGTGGACAACCCAGGCAGGGTAAGGATCAGTATTTCCACACTACTCAGAGAATTTTTATTTTCAGTGATGGATTTTTAGCCCAATTCAAGTTGATGAAAAGTGGTTTCGTGAAAATCGCAGAAATTTTTTTTTGAGAAACTCCGGGGTGCCTTGAGGTCGTGATGCACCACCCGACAGTTGTATTTTAAAACTGAGTCACTCAGATCACACGAGTACCCAAGCATGCTTGAAACTTATTCAATTGCAAGTGCTTCTATCTGTTGTCTTGATTGTTTCCCACTCATTCCTTTTGGTTTGGGGAACATGTCAAAATCCCATGCCCAGAGAACTTCAGGTAGAGCTCGCGGAAATGCTCAGTGGACATCCCAGGCAGGGTAAGGATCAGCATTTCCACACTACTCAGAGAACTTTTATTTTCAGTGATGGATTTTTAGCCCAATTCAAGTTGAAGAAAAGTGGTTTCGTGAAAATCGCAGAAAATTTTTTTTCAGAAACTCCGGGGTGCCTAGAGGTCGCAATGCACCACGCGAAAGTTGTATTCCAAAACTGAGTCACTCAGATCACACGACTACCCAAGCATGCTTGAAACTCATTCAAATGCAAGTGCTTCTATCTGTTGTCTTGATTGTTTCCCACTCATTCCTTTTGGTTTGGGGAACATGTCAAAATCCCATGCCCAGAGAACTTCAGGTAGAGATCGCGGAAATGCTCAGTGGACAACCCAGGCAGGGTAAGGATCAGTATTTCCACACTACTCAGAGAATTTTTACTTTCAGTGATGGATTTTTAGCCCAATTCAAGTTGAAGAAAAGAGGTTTCGTGAAAATCGCAGAAATTTTTTTTTCAGAAACTCCGGGGTACCTGGAGGTCGTGGTGCACCACGCGACAGTTGTATTCGAAAACTGAGTCACTCAGATCACACGAGTACCCAAGCATGCTTGAAACTCATTCAAATGCAAGTGCTTTTATCTGTTGTCTTGATTGTTTCCCACTCATTCCTTTTGGTTTGGGTAACATCTCAAAATCCCATGCCCAGAGAACTTCAGGTAGAGTTCGGGGAAATGCTCAGTGGACAACCCAGGCAGGGTAAGGATCAGCATTTACACACAACTCAGAGAATTTTTATTTTCAGGGATGGATTTTTAGCCCAATTCAAGTTGAAGAAAAGTGGTTTCGTGAAAATCGCAGAAATTTTTTTTTCAGAAACTCCGGGGTACCTGGAGGTCGCAGTGCACCACGCGACAGTTGTATTCGAAAACTGAGTCACTCAGATCACACGAGTACCCAAGCATGCTTGAAACTCATTCAAATGCAAGTGCTTCTATCTGTTGTCTTGATTGTTTCCCACTCATTCCTTTTGGTTTGGGGAACATGTCAAAATCCCATGCCCAGAGAACTTCAGGTAGAGTTCGGGGAAATGCTCAGTGGACAACCCAGGCAGGGTAAGGATCAGCATTTACACACAACTCAGAGAATTTTTATTTTCAGGGATGGATTTTTATCCCAATTCAAGTTGAAGAAAAGTGGTTTCGTGAAAATCGCAGAAAATTTTTTTTCAGAAACTCCAGGGTGCCTTGAGGTCGCTATGCACCACGCGACAGTTGTATTTTAAAACTGAGTCACTAAGATCACACGAGTACCCAAGCATGCTTGAAACTCATTCAAATGCAAGTCCCTCTATCTCTTTTCTTGATTGTTTCCCACTCATTCCTTTTGGTTTGGGGAACTTGTCAAAATCCCATGCCCAGAGAACTTCAGGTAGAGCTCGCGGAAATGCTCAGTGGACAACCCAGGCAGGGTATGGATCAGTATTTCCACACTACTCAGAGAATTTTTATTTTCAGTGATGGATTTTTAGCCCAATTCAAGTTGAAGAAAAGTGGTTACGTGAAAATCGCAGAAAATTTTTTTTCAGAAACTCCGGGGTGCCTGGAGGTCGCGGTGCACCACGCGACAGTTGTATTCCAAAACTTAGTCACTCAGATCACACGAGTACCCAAGCATGCTTGAAACTCATTCGAATGCAAGTGCTTCTATCTGTTGTCTTGATTGTTTCCCACTCATTCCTTTTGGTTTGGGTAACATCTCAAAATCCCATGCCCAGAGAACTTCAGGTAGAGTTCGGGGAAATGCACAGTGGACAACCCAGGCAGGGTAAGGATCAGCATTTACACACTACTCAGAGAATTTTTATTTTCAGGGATGGATTTTTAGCCCAATTCAAGTTGAAGAAAAGTGGTTTCGTGAAAATCGCAGAACATTTTTTTTCAGAAACTCCGGGGTGCCTGGAGGTCGCGATGCACCACGCGACAGTTGTATTCGAAAACTGAGTCACTCAGATCACACGAGTACCCAAGCATGCTTGAAACTCATTCAAATGCAAGTGCTTCTATCTGTTGTCTTGATTGTTTCCCACTCATTCCTTTTGGTTTGGGTAACATGTCAAAATCCCATGCCCAGAGAACTTCAGGTAGAGCTCGCGGAAATGCTCAGTGGACAACCCAGGAAGGGTAAAGATCACTATTTCCACACTACTCAGAGAATTTTTATTTTCAGTGATGGATTTTTAGCCCAATTCAAGTTGATGAAAAGTGGTTTCGTGAAAATCGCAGAAAATTTTTTTTGAGAAACTCCGGGGTGCCTTGAGGTCGTGATGCACCACGCGACAGTTGTATTCCAAAACTGAGTCACTCAGATCACACGAGTACCCAAGCATGCTTGAAACTCATTCAAATGCAAGTGCCTCTATCTCTTTTCTTGATTGTTTCCCACTCATTCCTTTTGGTTTGGGGAACATGTCAAAATCCCATGCCCAGAGAACTTCAGGTAGAGTTCGGGGAAATGCTCAGTGGACAACCCAGGCAGGGTAAGGATCAGCATTTACACACAACTCAGAGAATTTTTATTTTCAGGGATGGATTTTTAGCCCAATTCAAGTTGAAGAAAAGTGGTTTCGTGAAAATCGCAGAAAATTTTTTTCAGAAACTCCGGGGTGCCTTGAGGTCGCGATGCACCACGCGACAGTTGTATTCCAAAACTGAGTCGCTCAGATCACACGAGTACCCAAGCATGCTTGAAATTCATTCAAATGCAAGTGCCTCTATTTCTTTTCTTGAATGTTTCCCACTCATTCCTTTTGGTTTGGGGAACATGTCAAAATCCCATGCCCAGAGAACTTCAGGTAGAGTTCGGGGAAATGCTCAGTGTTCAACCCAAGCAGGGTAAGGATCAGTATTTCCACGCTACTCAGAGAATTTTTATTTTCAGTGATGGATTTTTAGCCCAATTCAAGTTGAAGAAAAGTGGTTTCGTGAAAATCGCAGAAACTTTTTTTTCAGAAACTCCGGGGTGCCTGGAGGTCGCGGTGCACCACGCGACAGTTGTATTCGAAAACTGAGTCACTCAGATCACACGAGTACCCAAGCATGCTTGAAACTCATTCAAATGCAAGTGCTTCTATCTGTTGTCTTGATTGTTTCCCACTCATTCCTTTTGGTTTGGGTAACATGTCAAAATCCCATGCCCAGAGAACTTCAGGTAGAGTTCGGGGAAATGCTCAGTGGACAACCCAGGCAGGGTAAGGATCAGCATTTCCACACTACTCAGAGAATATTTATTTTCAGTGATGGATTTTTAGACCAATTCAAGTTGAAGAAAAGTGGTTTCGTGAAAATCGCAGAAAATTTTTTTTCAGAAACTCCGGGGTGCCTGGAGGTCGCGGTGCCGCACGCGACAGTTGTATTCGAAAACTGAGTCACTCAGATCACACGAGTACCTCAGCATGCTTGAAACTCATTCAAATGCAAGTGCTTCTATCTGTTGTCTTGATTGTTTCCCACTCATTCCTTTTGGTTTGGGGAACATGTCAAAATCCCATGCCCAGAGAACTTCAGGTAGAGTTCGCGGAAATGCTCAGTGGACAACCCAGGCAGCGTAAGGATCAGTATTTCCACACTACTCTGAGAATTTTTATTTTTAGGGATGGATTTTTAGCCCAATTCAAGTTGAAGAAAAGTGGTTTCGTGAAAATCGCAGAAATTTTTTTTTCAGAAACTCCGGGGTGCCTGGAGGTCGCGGTGCACCACGTGACAGTTGTATTCGAAAACTGAGTCACTCAGATCACACGAGTACCCAAGCATGCTTGAAACTCATTCAAATGCAAGCGGTTCTATCTGTTGTCTTGATTGTTTCCCACTCATTCCTTTTGGTTTGGGGAACATGTCAAAATCCCATGCCCAGAGAACTTCAAGTAGAGTTCGCGGAAATGCTCAGTGGACACCCCAGGTAGGGTAAGGATCAGCATTTCCACACTACTCAGAGAATATTTATTTTCAGGGATGGATTTTTAGCCCAATTCAAGTTGATGAAAAGTGGTTTCGTGAAAATTGCAGAAAATTTTTTTTCAGAAACTCCGGAGTGCCTTGAGGTCGCGATGCACCACGCGACAGTTGTATTCCAAAACTGAGTCGCTCAGATCACACGAGTACCCAAGCATGCTTGAAACTCATTCAAATGCAAGTGCCTCTATCTCTTTTCTTGATTGTTTCCGACTCATTCCTTTTGGTTTGGGGAACATGTCAAAATCTCATGCCCAGAAAACTTCAGGTAGAGTTCGGGGAAATGCTCAGTGTTCAACCCAGGCAGGGTAAGGATCAGTATTTCCACAATACTCAGAGAATTTTTATTTTCAGGGATGGATTTTTAGCCCAATTCAAGTTGAAGAAAAGTGGTTTCGTGAAAATCGCTGAAAATTTTTTTTCATAAACTCCGTGGTGCCTGGAGGTTGCGGTGCACCACGCGACAGTTGTATTCGAAAACTGAGTCACTCGGATCACACGAGTACCCAAGCATGCTTGAAACTCATTCAAATGCAAGTGCTTTTATCTGTTGTCTTGATTGTTTCCCACTCATTCCTTTTGGTTTGGGTAACATGTCAAAATCCCATGCCCAGAGAACTTCAGGTAGAGTTCGGGGAAATGATCAGTGGACAACCAAGGCAGGGTAAGGATCAGCATTTCCACACTACTCAGAGAATTTTTATTTTCAGGGATGGAGTTTTAGCCCAATTCAAGTTGAAGAAAAGTGGTTTCGTGAAAATCGCAGAAAATTTTTTTTCAGAAACTCCGGGGTGCCTGGAGGTCGCGGTACACCACGCGACAGTTGTATTCGAAAACTGAGTCACTCAGATCACACGAGTACCCAAGCATGCTTGAAACTCATTCAAATGCAAGTGCTTCTATCTGTTGTCTTGATTGTTTCCCACTCATTCCTTTTGGTTTGGGTAATATGTCAAAATCCCATGCCCAGAGAACTTCAGGTAGAGTTCGGGGAAATGATCAGTGGACAACCCAGGCAGGGTAAGGATCAGCATTTCCACACTACTCAGAGAATTTTTATTTTCAGGGATGGAGTTTTAGCCCAATTCAAGTTGAAGAAAAGTGGTTTCGTGAAAATCGCAGAAAATTTTTTTTCAGAAACTCCGGGGTGCCTGGAGGTCGCGGTGCACCACGCGACAGTTGTATTCGAAAACTGAGTCACTCAGATCACACGAGTACCCAAGCATGCTTGAAACTCATTCAAATGCAAGTGCTTCTATCTGTTGTCTTGATTGTTTCCCACTCATTCCTTTTGGTTTGGGGAACATGTCAAAATCCCATGCCCAGAGAACTTCAGGTAGAGATCGCGGAAATGCTCAGTGGACAAACCAGGCAGGGTAAGCATCAGTATTTCCACACTACTCAGAGAATTTTTATTTTCAGTGATGGATTTTTAGCCCAATTCAAGTTGAAGAAAAGTGGTTTCGTGAAAATCGCAGAATTTTTTTTTTCAGAAACTCCGGGGTGCCTGGAGGTCGTGGTGCACCACGCGACAGTTGTATTCGAAAACTGAGTCACTCAGATCACACGAGTACCCAAGCATGCTTGAAACTCATTCAAATGCAAGTGCTTCTAACTGTTGTCTTGATTGTTTCCCACTCATTCCTTTTGGTAGGGGTAACATCTCAAAATCCCATGCCCAGAGAACTTCAGGTAGAGTTCGGGGAAATGCTCAGTGGACAACCCAGGCAGGGTAAGGATCAGCATTTACACACTACTCAGAGAATTTTTATTTTCAGGGAAGGATTTTTAGCCCAATTCAAGTTGAAGAAAAGTGGTTTCGTGAAAATCGCAGAAAATTTTTTTTCAGAAACTCCGGGGTGCCTGGAGGTCGCGATGCACCACGCGACAGTTGTATTCGAAAACTGAGTCACTCAGATCACACGAGTACCCAAGCATGCTTGAAACTCATTCAAATGCATGTGCTTCTATCTGTTGTCTTGATTGTTTCCCACTCATTCCTTTTGGTTTGGGTAACATGTCAAAATCCCATGCCCAGAGAACTTCAGGTAGAGATCGCGGAAATGCTCAGTGGACAAACCAGGCAGGGTAAGCATCAGTATTTCCACACTACTCAGAGAATTTTTATTTTCAGTGATGGATTTCTAGCCCAATTCAAGTTGAAGAAAAGTGGTTTCGTGAAAATCGCAGAAATTTTTTTTTCAGAAACTCCGGGGTGCCTGGAGTTCGTGGTGCACCACGCGACAGTTGTATTCGAAAACTGAGTCACTCAGATCACACGAGTACCCAAGCATGCTTGAAACTCATTCAAATGCAAGTGCTTCTAACTGTTGTCTTGATTGTTTCCCACTCATTCCTTTTGGTTGGGGTAACATCTCAAAATCCCATGCCCAGAGAACTTCAGGTAGAGTTCGGGGAAATGCTCAGTGGACAACCCAGGCAGGGTAAGGATCAGCATTTACACACTACTCAGAGAATTTTTATTTTCAGGGATGGATTTTTAGCCCAATTCAAGTTGAAGAAAAGTGGTTTCGTGAAAATCGCAGAAAATTTTTTTTCAGAAACTCCGGGGTGCCTGGAGGTCGCGATGCACCACGCGACAGTTGTATTCGAAAACTGAGTCACTCAGATCACACGAGTACCCAAGCATGCTTGAAACTCATTCAAATGCATGTGCTTCTATCTGTTGTCTTGATTGTTTCCCACTCATTCCTTTTGGTTTGGGTAACATGTCAAAATCCCATGCCCAGAGAACTTCAGGTAGAGCTCGCGGAAATGCTCAGTGGACAACCCAGGCAGGGTAAGGATCAGTATTTCCACACTACTCAGAGAATTTTTATTTTCAGTGATGGATTTTTAGCCCAATTCAAGTTGAAGAAAAGTGGTTTCGTGAAAATCGCCGAAAATTTTTTTTCAGAAACTCCGGGGTGCCTGGAGGTCGCGGGGCACCACGCGACAGTTGTATTCGAACACTGTGTCACTCAGATCACACGAGTACCTAAGCATGCTAGAAACTCATTCAAATGCAAGTGCTTCTATCTGTTGTCTTGATTGTTTCCCACTCATTCCTTTTGGTTTGGGGAACATGTCAAAATCCCATGCCCAGAGAACTTCAGGTAGAGCTCGCGGAAATGCTCAGTGGACAACCCAGGCAGGGTAAGGATCAGTATTTCCACACTACTCAGAGAATTTTTATTTTCAGTCATGGATTTTTAGCCCACTTCAAGTTGAAGAAAAGTGGTTTCGTGAAAATCGCAGAAAATTTTTTTTTCAGAAACTCCGGGGTGCCTGGAAGTCGCGATGCACCACGCGACAGTTGTATTCGAAAACTGAGTCACTCAGATCACAAGAGTACCCAAGCATGCTTGAAACTCATTCAAATGCAAGTGCTTCTATCTGTTGTCTTGATTGTTTCCCACTCATTCCTTTTGGTTTGGGTAACATGTCAAAATCCCATGCCCAGAGAACTTCAGGTAGAGCTCGCGGAAATGCTCAGTGGACAACCCAGGCAGGGTAAGGATCAGTATTTCCACACTACTCAGAGAATTTTTATTTTCAGTGATGGATTTTTAGCCCAATTCAAGTTGAAGAAAAGTGGTTTCGTGAAAATCGCCGAAAATTTTTTTTCATAAACTCCGGGGTGCCTGGAGGTCGCGGTGCACCACGCGACAGTTGTATTCGAAAACTGAGTCACTCAGATCACACGAGTACCCAAGCATGCTTGAAACTCATTCAAATGCAAGTGCTTCTATCTGTTGTCTTGATTGTTTCCCACTCATTCCTTTTGGTTTGGGGAACATGTCAAAATCCCATGCCCAGAGAACTTCAAGTAAAGTTCGCGGAAATGCTCAGAGGACACCCCAGGTAGGGTAAGGATCTGCATTTCCACACTACTCAGAGAATATTTATTTTCAGGGATGGATTTTTAGCCCAATTCAAGTTGATGAGAAGTGGTTTCGTGAAAATTGCAGAAAATTTTTTTTCAGAAACTCCGGGGTGCCTTGAGGTCGCGATGCACCACGCGACAGTTGTATTCCAAAACTGAGTCGCTCAGATCACACGAGTATGCAAGCATGCTTGAAATTCATTCAAATGCAAGTGCTTCTATCTGTTGTCTTGATTGTTTCCCACTCATTCCTTTTGGTTTGGGTAACATGTCAAAATGCCATGCCCAGAGAACTTCAAGTAGAGTTCGCGGAAATGCTCAGTGGACACCCCAGGTAGGGTAAGGATCAGCATTTCCACACTACTCAGAGAATATTTATTTTCAGGGATGGATTTTTAGCCGAATTCAAGTTGAAGAAAAGTGGTTTCGTGAAAATCGCAGAAATTTTTTTTTCAGAAACTCCGGGGTGCCTGGAGGTCGCGGTGCACCACGCGACAGTTGTATTTGAAAACTGAGTCACTCAGATCACACGAGTACCCAAGCATGCTTGAAACTCAATCAAATGCAAGTGCCTCTATCTCTTTTCTTGATTGTTTCCCCCTCATTCCTTTTGGTTTGGGGAACATGTCAAAATCCCATGCCCAGAGAACTTCAGGTAGAGTTCGGGGAAATGCTCATTGGACAACCCAGGCAGGGAAAGGATCAGCATTTACACACTACTCAGAGAATTTTTATTTTCAGGGATGGATTTTTAGCCCAATTCAAGTTGAAGAAAAGTGGTTTCGTGAAAATCGCAGAAAATTTTTTTTCAGAAACTCCGGGGTGCCTGGAGGTCGCGGTGCACCACGCGACAGTTGTATTCGAAAACTGAGTCACTCAGATCACACGAGTACCCAAGCATGCTTGAAACTCATTCAAATGCAAGTGCTTCTATCTGTTGTCTTGATTGTTTCCCACTCATTCCTTTTGGTTTGGGGAACATGTCAAAATCCCATGCCCAGAGAACTTCAGGTAGAGCTCGCGGAAATACTCAGTGGACAACCCAGACAGGGTAAGGATCAGTATTTCCACACTACTCAGAGAATTTTTATTTTCAGTGATGGATTTTTTGCCCAATTCAAGTTGAAGAAAAGTGGTTTCGTGAAAATCGCAGAAATTTTTTTTTCAGAAACTCCGGGGTGCCTGGAGGTCGCGGTGCACCACGCGACAGTTGTATTCGAAAACTGAGTCACTCAGATCACACGAGTACCCAAGCATGCTTGAAACTCATTCAAATGCAAGTGCTTCTATCTGTTGTCTTGATTGTTTCCCACTCATTCCTTTTGGTTTGGGGAACATGTCAAAATCCCATGCCCAGAGAACATCAAGTAGAGTTTGCGGAAATGCTCAGTGGACAACCCAGGCAGGGTAAGGATCAGCATTTACACACTACTCAGAGAATTTTTATTTTCAGGGATGGATTTTTAGCCCAATTCAAGTTGAAGAAAAGTGGTTTCGTGAAAATCGCAGAAAACTTTTTTTCAGAAACTCCGGGGTGCCTGGAGGTCGCGGTGCACCACGCGACAGTTGTATGCGAAAACTGAGTCATTCAGATCATACGAGTACCCATGCATGCTTGAAACTCATTCAAATGCAAGTGCTTCTATCTGTTGTCTTGATTGTTTCCCACTCATTCCTTTTGGTTTGGGGAACATGTCAAAATCCCATGCCCAGAGAACATCAAGTAGAGTTCGCGGAAATGCTCATTGGACACCCCAGGTAGGGTAAGGATCAGCATTTCCACACTACTCAGAGAATATTTATTTTCAGGGATGGATTTTTAGCCCAATTCAAGTTAAAGAAAAGTGGTTTCGTGAAAATCGCAGAAAATTTTTTTTCAGAAACTCCGGGGTGCCTGGAGGTCGCGGTGCACCACGCGACAGTTGTATTCCAAAACTGAGTCACTCAGATCACACGAGTACCCAAGCATGCTTGAAACTCATTCAAATGCAAGTGCTTCTATCTGTTGTCTTGATTGTTTCCCACTCATTCCTTTTGGTTTGGGTAACATGTCAAAATCCCATGCCCAGAGAACTTCAGGTAGAGCTCGCGGAAATGCTCAGTGGACAACCCAGGCAGGGTAAGGATCAGTATTTCCACACTACTCAGAGAATTTTTATTTTCAGTGATGGATTTTTAGCCCAATTCAAGTTGAAGAAAAGTGGTTTCGTGAAAATCGCCGAAAATTTTTTTTCAGAAACTCCGGGGTGCCTGGAGGTCGCGGTGCACCACGCGACAGTTGTATTCGAAAACTGAGTCACTCAGATCACACGAGTACCCAAGCATGCTTGAAACTCATTCAAATGCAAGTGCTTCTATCTGTTGTCTTGATTGTTTCCCACTCATTCCTTTTGGTTTGGGGAACATGTCAAAATCCCATGCCCAGAGAACTTCAAGTAAAGTTCGCGGAAATGCTCAGAGGACACCCCAGGTAGGGTAAGGATCTGCATTTCCACACTACTCAGAGAATATTTATTTTCAGGGATGGATTTTTAGCCCAATTCAAGTTGATGAGAAGTGGTTTCGTGAAAATTGCAGAAAATTTTTTTTCAGAAACTCCGGGGTGCCTTGAGGTCGCGATGCACCACGCGACAGTTGTATTCCAAAACTGAGTCGCTCAGATCACACGAGTATCCAAGCATGCTTGAAATTCATTCAAATGCAAGTGCTTCTATCTGTTGTCTTGATTGTTTCCCACTCATTCCTTTTGGTTTGGGTAACATGTCAAAATGCCATGCCCAGAGAACTTCAAGTAGAGTTCGCGGAAATGCTCAGTGGACACCCCAGGTAGGGTAAGGATCAGCATTTCCACACTACTCAGAGAATATTTATTTTCAGGGATGGATTTTTAGCCGAATTCAAGTTGAAGAAAAGTGGTTTCGTGAAAATCGCAGAAATTTTTTTTTCAGAAACTCCGGGGTGCCTGGAGGTCGCGGTGCACCACGCGACAGTTGTATTTGAAAACTGAGTCACTCAGATCACACGAGTACCCAAGCATGCTTGAAACTCAATCAAATGCAAGTGCCTCTATCTCTTTTCTTGATTGTTTCCCCCTCATTCCTTTTGGTTTGGGGAACATGTCAAAATCCCATGCCCAGAGAACTTCAGGTAGAGTTCGGGGAAATGCTCATTGGACAACCCAGGCAGGGAAAGGATCAGCATTTACACACTACTCAGAGAATTTTTATTTTCAGGGATGGATTTTTAGCCCAATTCAAGTTGAAGAAAAGTGGTTTCGTGAAAATCGCAGAAAATTTTTTTTCAGAAACTCCGGGGTGCCTGGAGGTCGCGGTGCACCACGCGACAGTTGTATTCGAAAACTGAGTCACTCAGATCACACGAGTACCCAAGCATGCTTGAAACTCATTCAAATGCAAGTGCTTCTATCTGTTGTCTTGATTGTTTCCCACTCATTCCTTTTGGTTTGGGGAACATGTCAAAATCCCATGCCCAGAGAACTTCAGGTAGAGCTCGCGGAAATACTCAGTGGACAACCCAGACAGGGTAAGGATCAGTATTTCCACACTACTCAGAGAATTTTTATTTTCAGTGATGGATTTTTTGCCCAATTCAAGTTGAAGAAAAGTGGTTTCGTGAAAATCGCAGAAATTTTTTTTTCAGAAACTCCGGGGTGCCTGGAGGTCGCGGTGCACCACGCGACAGTTGTATTCGAAAACTGAGTCATTCAGATCACACGAGTACCCAAGCACGCTTGAAACTCATTCAAATGCAAGTGCTTCTATCTGTTGTCTTGATTGTTTCCCACTCATTCCTTTTGGTTTGGGGAACATGTCAAAATCCCATGCCCAGAGAACATCAAGTAGAGTTTGCGGAAATGCTCAGTGGACAACCCAGGCAGGGTAAGGATCAGCATTTACACACTACTCAGAGAATTTTTATTTTCAGGGATGGATTTTTAGCCCAATTCAAGTTGAAGAAAAGTGGTTTCGTGAAAATCGCAGAAAACTTTTTTTCAGAAACTCCGGGGTGCCTGGAGGTCGCGGTGCACCACGCGACAGTTGTATGCGAAAACTGAGTCATTCAGATCATACGAGTACCCATGCATGCTTGAAACTCATTCAAATGCAAGTGCTTCTATCTGTTGTCTTGATTGTTTCCCACTCATTCCTTTTGGTTTGGGGAACATGTCAAAATCCCATGCCCAGAGAACATCAAGTAGAGTTCGCGGAAATGCTCATTGGACACCCCAGGAAGGGTAAGGATCAGCATTTCCACACTACTCAGAGAATATTTATTTTCAGGGATGGATTTTTAGCCCAATTCAAGTTAAAGAAAAGTGGTTTCGTGAAAATCGCAGAAAATTTTTTTTCAGAAACTCCGGGGTGCCTGGAGGTCGCGGTGCACCACGCGACAGTTGTATTCCAAAACTGAGTCACTCAGATCACACGAGTACCCAAGCATGCTTGAAACTCATTCAAATGCAAGTGCTTCTATCTGTTGTCTTGATTGTTTCCCACTCATTCCTTTTGGTTTGGGTAACATGTCAAAATCCCATGCCCAGAGAACTTCAGGTAGAGCTCGCGGAAATGCTCAGTGGACAACCCAGGCAGGGTAAGGATCAGTATTTCCACACTACTCAGAGAATTTTTATTTTCAGTGATGGATTTTTAGCCCAATTCAAGTTGAAGAAAAGTGGTTTCGTGAAAATCGCCGAAAATTTTTTTTCAGAAACTCCGGGGTGCCTGGAGGTCGCGGTGCACCACGCGACAGTTGTATTCGAAAACTGAGTCACTCAGATCACACGAGTACCCAAGCATGCTTGAAACTCATTCAAATGCAAGTGCTTCTATCTGTTGTCTTGATTGTTTCCCACTCATTCCTTTTGGTTTGGGGAACATGTCAAAATCCCATGCCCAGAGAACTTCAAGTAAAGTTCGCGGAAATGCTCAGAGGACACCCCAGGTAGGGTAAGGATCTGCATTTCCACACTACTCAGAGAATATTTATTTTCAGGGATGGATTTTTAGCCCAATTCAAGTTGATGAGAAGTGGTTTCGTGAAAATTGCAGAAAATTTTTTTTCAGAAACTCCGGGGTGCCTTGAGGTCGCGATGCACCACGCGACAGTTGTATTCCAAAACTGAGTCGCTCAGATCACACGAGTATCCAAGCATGCTTGAAATTCATTCAAATGCAAGTGCTTCTATCTGTTGTCTTGATTGTTTCCCACTCATTCCTTTTGGTTTGGGTAACATGTCAAAATGCCATGCCCAGAGAACTTCAAGTAGAGTTCGCGGAAATGCTCAGTGGACACCCCAGGTAGGGTAAGGATCAGCATTTCCACACTACTCAGAGAATATTTATTTTCAGGGATGGATTTTTAGCCGAATTCAAGTTGAAGAAAAGTGGTTTCGTGAAAATCGCAGAAATTTTTTTTTCAGAAACTCCGGGGTGCCTGGAGGTCGCGGTGCACCACGCGACAGTTGTATTTGAAAACTGAGTCACTCAGATCACACGAGTACCCAAGCATGCTTGAAACTCAATCAAATGCAAGTGCCTCTATCTCTTTTCTTGATTGTTTCCCCCTCATTCCTTTTGGTTTGGGGAACATGTCAAAATCCCATGCCCAGAGAACTTCAGGTAGAGTTCGGGGAAATGCTCATTGGACAACCCAGGCAGGGAAAGGATCAGCATTTACACACTACTCAGAGAATTTTTATTTTCAGGGATGGATTTTTAGCCCAATTCAAGTTGAAGAAAAGTGGTTTCGTGAAAATCGCAGAAAATTTTTTTTCAGAAACTCCGGGGTGCCTGGAGGTCGCGGTGCACCACGCGACAGTTGTATTCGAAAACTGAGTCACTCAGATCACACGAGTACCCAAGCATGCTTGAAACTCATTCAAATGCAAGTGCTTCTATCTGTTGTCTTGATTGTTTCCCACTCATTCCTTTTGGTTTGGGGAACATGTCAAAATCCCATGCCCAGAGAACTTCAGGTAGAGCTCGCGGAAATACTCAGTGGACAACCCAGACAGGGTAAGGATCAGTATTTCCACACTACTCAGAGAATTTTTATTTTCAGTGATGGATTTTTAGCCCAATTCAAGTTGAAGAAAAGTGGTTTCGTGAAAATCGCAGAAATTTTTTTTTCAGAAACTCCGGGGTGCCTGGAGGTCGCGGTGCACCACGCGACAGTTGTATTCGAAAACTGAGTCACTCAGATCACACGAGTACCCAAGCACGCTTGAAACTCATTCAAATGCAAGTGCTTCTATCTGTTGTCTTGATTGTTTCCCACTCATTCCTTTTGGTTTGGGGAACATGTCAAAATCCCATGCCCAGAGAACATCAAGTAGAGTTTGCGGAAATGCTCAGTGGACAACCCAGGCAGGGTAAGGATCAGCATTTACACACTACTCAGAGAATTTTTATTTTCAGGGATGGATTTTTAGCCCAATTCAAGTTGAAGAAAAGTGGTTTCGTGAAAATCGCAGAAAACTTTTTTTCAGAAACTCCGGGGTGCCTGGAGGTCGCGGTGCACCACGCGACAGTTGTATGCGAAAACTGAGTCATTCAGATCATACGAGTACCCATGCATGCTTGAAACTCATTCAAATGCAAGTGCTTCTATCTGTTGTCTTGATTGTTTCCCACTCATTCCTTTTGGTTTGGGGAACATGTCAAAATCCCATGCCCAGAGAACATCAAGTAGAGTTCGCGGAAATGCTCATTGGACACCCCAGGTAGGGTAAGGATCAGCATTTCCACACTACTCAGAGAATATTTATTTTCAGGGATGGATTTTTAGCCCAATTCAAGTTAAAGAAAAGTGGTTTCGTGAAAATCGCAGAAAATTTTTTTTCAGAAACTCCGGGGTGCCTGGAGGTCGCGGTGGACCACGCGACAGTTGTATTCCAAAACTGAGTCACTCAGATCACACGAGTACCCAAGCATGCTTGAAACTCATTCAAATGCAAGTGCTTCTATCTGTTGTCTTGATTGTTTCCCACTCATTCCTTTTGGTTTGGGTAACATGTCAAAATCCCATGCCCAGAGAACTTCAGGTAGAGCTCGCGGAAATGCTCAGTGGACAACCCAGGCAGGGTAAGGATCAGTATTTCCACACTACTCAGAGAATTTTTATTTTCAGTGATGGATTTTTAGCCCAATTCAAGTTGAAGAAAAGTGGTTTCGTGAAAATCGCCGAAAATTTTTTTTCAGAAACTCCGGGGTGCCTGGAGGTCGCGGTGCACCACGCGACAGTTGTATTCGAAAACTGTGTCACTCAGATCACACGAGTACCTAAGCATGCTAGAAACTCATTCAAATGCAAGTGCTTCTATCTGTTGTCTTGATTGTTTCCCACTCATTCCTTTTGGTTTGGGGAACATGTCAAAATCCCATGCCCAGAGAACTTCAGGTAGAGCTCGCGGAAATGCTCAGTGGACAACCCAGGCAGGGTAAGGATCAGTATTTCCACACTACTCAGAGAATTTTTATTTTCAGTGATGGATTTATAGCCCAATTCAAGTTGAAGAAAAGTGGTTTCGTGAAAATCGCAGAAAATTTTTTTTCAGAAACTCCGGGGTGCCTGGAGGTCGCGGTGCACCACGCGACAGTTGTATTCGAAAACTGAGTCACTCAGATCACACGAGTACCCAAGCATGCTTGAAACTCATTCAAATGCAAGTGCTTCTATCTGTTGTCTTGATTGTTTCCCACTCATTCCTTTTGGTTTGGGGAACATGTCAAAATCCCATGCCCAGAGAACTTCAAGTAAAGTTCGCGGAAATGCTCAGAGGACACCCCAGGTAGGGTAAGGATCTGCATTTCCACACTACTCAGAGAATATTTATTTTCAGGGATGGATTTTTAGCCCAATTCAAGTTGATAAGAAGTGGTTTCGTGAAAATTGCAGAAAATTTTTTTTCAGAAACTCCGGGGTGCCTTGAGGTCGCGGTGCACCACGCGACAGTTGTATTTGAAAACTGAGTCACTCAGATCACACGAGTACCCAAGCATGCTTGAAACTCATTCAAATGCAAGTGCTTCTATCTGTTGTCTTGATTGTTTCCCACTCATTCCTTTTGGTTTGGGGAACATGTCAAAATCCCATGCCCAGAGAACATCAAGTAGAGTTTGCGGAAATGCTCAGTGGACAACCCAGGCAGGGTAAGGATCAGCATTTACACACTACTCAGAGAATTTTTATTTTCAGGGATGGATTTTTAGCCCAATTCAAGTTGAAGAAAAGTGGTTTCGTGAAAATCGCAGAAAACTTTTTTTCAGAAACTCCGGGGTGCCTGGAGGTCGCGGTGCACCACGCGACAGTTGTATGCGAAAACTGAGTCATTCAGATCATACGAGTACCCATGCATGCTTGAAACTCATTCAAATGCAAGTGCTTCTATCTGTTGTCTTGATTGTTTCCCACTCATTCCTTTTGGTTTGGGGAACATGTCAAAATCCCATGCCCAGAGAACATCAAGTAGAGTTCGCGGAAATGCTCAGTGGACACCCCAGGTAGGGTAAGGATCAGTATTTCCACACTACTCAGAGAATTTTTATTTTCAGGGATGGATTTTTAGCCCAATTCAAGTTGAAGAAAAGTGGTTTCGTGAAAATCGCAGAAAATTTTTTTTCAGAAACTCCGGGGTGCCTGGAGGTCGCGGTGCACCACGCGACAGTTGTATTTGAAAACTGAGTCACTCAGATCACACGAGTACCCAAGCATGCTTGAAACTCATTCAAATGCAAGTGCTTCTATCTGTTGTCTTGATTGTTTCCCACTCATTCCTTTTGGTTTGGGGAACATGTCAAAATCCCATGCCCAGAGAACTTCAGGTGGAGTTCGGGGAAATGCTCAGTGGACAACCCAGGCAGGGTAAGGATCAGCATTTACACACTACTCAGAGAATTTTTATTTTCAGTGATGGATTTTTAGCCCAATTCAAGTTGAAGAAAAGTGGTTTCGTGAAAATCGCAGAAAATTTGTTTTCAGAAACTCCGGGGTGCCTGGAGGTCGCGGTGCACCACGTGACAGTTGTATTCCAAAACTGAGTCACTCAGATCACACGAGTACCCAAGCATGCTTGATACTCATTCAAATGCAAGTGCCTCTATCTCTTTTCTTGATTGTTTCCCACTCATTCCTTTTGGTTTGGGGAACATGTCAAAATCCCATGCCCAGAGAACTTCAGGTAGAGCTCGCGGAAATGCTCAGTGGACAACCCAGGCAGGGTAAGGATCAGTATTTCCACACTACTCAAAGAATTTTTATTTTCAGTGATGAATTTTTAGACCAATTCAAGTTGAAGAAAAGTGGTTTTGTGAAAATCGTAGAAAATTTTTTTTCAGAAACTCCGGGGTGCCTGGAGGTCGCGGTGCACCACGCGACAGTTGTATTCGAAAACTGAATCACTCAGATTACACAATTACACAAGCATGCTTGAAACTCATTCAAATGCAAGTGCTTCTATCTGTTGTCTTGATTGTTTCCCACTTATTCCTTTTGGTTTGGGGAACATGTCAAAATCCCATGCCCAGAGAACTTCAGGTAGAGCTCGCGGAAATGCTCAGTGGACACCCCAGGTAGGGTAAGAATCAGCATTTACACACTACTCAGAGAATTTTTATTTTCAGTGATGGATTTTTAGACCAATTCAAGTTGAAGAAAAGTGGTTTCGTGAAAATCACAGAAAATTTTTTTTCAGAAACTCCGGGGTGCCTGGAGGTCGCGGTGCACCACGCGACATTTGTATTCCAAAACTGAGTCACTCAGATCACACGAGTACCCAAGCATGCTTGAAACTAATTCAAATGCAAGTGCCTCTATCTCTTTTCTTGATTGTTTTCCACTCATTCCTTTTGGTTTGGGGAACATGTCAAAATCCCATGCCCAGAGAACTTCAGGTAGAGCTCTCGGAAATGCTCAGTGGACAACCCAGGAATTGTAAGAAACAGTATTTCCACACTACTCAGAGAATTTTTATTTTCAGTGATGAATTTTTAGACCAATTCAAGTTGAAGAAAAGTGGTTTTGTGAAAATCGCAGAAAATTTTTTTTCAGAAACTCCGGGGTGCCTGGAGGTCGCGGTGCACCACGCGACAGTTGTATTCGAAAACTGAATCACTCAGATTACACGATTACCCAAGCATGCTTGAAACTCATTCAAATGCAAGTGCTTCTATCTGTTGTCTTGATTGTTTCCCAATCATTCCTTTTGGTTTGGGTAACATGTCAAAATCCCATGCCCAGAGAACTTCAGGTAGAGCTCGCGGAAATGCTCAGTGGACAACCCAGGCATTGTAAGGAACAGTATTTCCACACTACTCAGAGAATTTTTATTTTCAGTGATGGATTTTTAACCCAATTCAAGTTGAAGAAAAGTGGTTTCGTGAAAATCACAGAAAATTTTTTTTCAGAAACTCCGGGGTGCCTGGAGGTCGCGGTGCACCACGCGACAGTTGTATTCCAAAACTGAGTCACTCAGATCACACGAGTACCCAAGCATGCTTGAAACTCATTCAAATGCAAGTGCTTCTATCTGTTGTCTTGATTGTTTCCCACTCATTCCTTTTGGTTTGGGGAACATGTCAAAATCCCATGCCCAGAGAACATCAAGTAGAGTTTGCGGAAATGCTCAGTGGACAACCCAGGCAGGGTAAGGATCAGCATTTACACACTACTCAGAGAATTTTTATTTTCAGGGATGGATTTTTAGCCCAATTCAAGTTGAAGAAAAGTGGTTTCGTGAAAATCGCAGAAAACTTTTTTTCAGAAACTCCGGGGTGCCTGGAGGTCACGGTGCACCACGCGACAGTTGTATGCGAAAACTGAGTCATTCAGATCATACGAGTACCCATGCATGCTTGAAACTCATTCAAATGCAAGTGCTTCTATCTGTTGTCTTGATTGTTTCCTACTCATTCCTTTTGGTTTGGGGAACATGTCAAAATCCCATGCCCAGAGAACATCAAGTAGAGTTCGCGGAAATGCTCATTGGACACCCCAGGTAGGGTAAGGATCAGCATTTCCACACTACTCAGAGAATATTTATTTTCAGGGATGGATTTTTAGCCCAATTCAAGTTAAAGAAAAGTGGTTTCGTGAAAATCGCAGAAAATTTTTTTTCAGATATTCCGGGGTGCCTGGAGGTCGCGGTGCACCACGCGACAGTTGTATTCCAAAACTGAGTCACTCAGATCACACGAGTACCCAAGCATGCTTGAAACTCATTCAAATGCAAGTGCCTCTATCTCTTTTCTTGATTGTTTCCCACTCATTCCTTTTGGTTTGGGTAACATGTCAAAATCCCATGCCCAGAGAACTTCAAATAGAGTTCGCGGAAATGCTCAGTGGACACCCCAGGTAGGGTAAGGATCTGCATTTCCACACTACTCAGAGAATATTTATTTTCAGGGATGGATTTTTAGCCCAATTCAAGTTGATGAGAAGTGGTTTCGTGAAAATTGCAGAAAATTTTTTTTCAGAAACTCCGGGGTGCCTTGAGGTCGCGATGCACCACGCGACAGTTGTATTTGAAAACTGAGTCACTCAGATCACACGAGTACCCAAGCATGCTTGAAACTCAATCAAATGCAAGTGCCTCTATCTCTTTTCTTGATTGTTTCCCCCTCATTCCTTTTGGTTTGGGGAACATGTCAAAATCCCATGCCCAGAGAACTTCAGGTAGAGTTCGGGGAAATGCTCATTGGACAACCCAGGCAGGGAAAGGATCAGCATTTACACACTACTCAGAGAATTTTTATTTTCAGGGATGGATTTTTAGCCCAATTCAAGTTGAAGAAAAGTGGTTTCGTGAAAATCGCAGAAAATTTTTTTTCAGAAACTCCGGGGTGCCTGGAGGTCGCGGTGCACCACGCGACAGTTGTATTCGAAAACTGAGTCACTCAGATCACACGAGTACCCAAGCATGCTTGAAACTCATTCAAATGCAAGTGCTTCTATCTGTTGTCTTGATTGTTTCCCACTCATTCCTTTTGGTTTGGGGAACATGTCAAAATCCCATGCCCAGAGAACTTCAGGTAGAGCTCGCGGAAATACTCAGTGGACAACCCAGACAGGGTAAGGATCAGTATTTCCACACTACTCAGAGAATTTTTATTTTCAGTGATGGATTTTTAGCCCAATTCAAGTTGAAGAAAAGTGGTTTCGTGAAAATCGCAGAAATTTTTTTTTCAGAAACTCCGGGGTGCCTGGAGGTCGCGGTGCACCACGCGACAGTTGTATTCGAAAACTGAGTCACTCAGATCACACGAGTACCCAAGCACGCTTGAAACTCATTCAAATGCAAGTGCTTCTATCTGTTGTCTTGATTGTTTCCCACTCATTCCTTTTGGTTTGGGGAACATGTCAAAATCCCATGCCCAGAGAACATCAAGTAGAGTTTGCGGAAATGCTCAGTGGACAACCCAGGCAGGGTAAGGATCAGCATTTACACACTACTCAGAGAATTTTTATTTTCAGGGATGGATTTTTAGCCCAATTCAAGTTGAAGAAAAGTGGTTTCGTGAAAATCGCAGAAAACTTTTTTTCAGAAACTCCGGGGTGCCTGGAGGTCGCGGTGCACCACGCGACAGTTGTATGCGAAAACTGAGTCATTCAGATCATACGAGTACCCATGCATGCTTGAAACTCATTCAAATGCAAGTGCTTCTATCTGTTGTCTTGATTGTTTCCCACTCATTCCTTTTGGTTTGGGGAACATGTCAAAATCCCATGCCCAGAGAACATCAAGTAGAGTTCGCGGAAATGCTCATTGGACACCCCAGGTAGGGTAAGGATCAGCATTTCCACACTACTCAGAGAATATTTATTTTCAGGGATGGATTTTTAGCCCAATTCAAGTTAAAGAAAAGTGGTTTCGTGAAAATCGCAGAAAATTTTTTTTCAGAAACTCCGGGGTGCCTGGAGGTCGCGGTGGACCACGCGACAGTTGTATTCCAAAACTGAGTCACTCAGATCACACGAGTACCCAAGCATGCTTGAAACTCATTCAAATGCAAGTGCTTCTATCTGTTGTCTTGATTGTTTCCCACTCATTCCTTTTGGTTTGGGTAACATGTCAAAATCCCATGCCCAGAGAACTTCAGGTAGAGCTCGCGGAAATGCTCAGTGGACAACCCAGGCAGGGTAAGGATCAGTATTTCCACACTACTCAGAGAATTTTTATTTTCAGTGATGGATTTTTAGCCCAATTCAAGTTGAAGAAAAGTGGTTTCGTGAAAATCGCCGAAAATTTTTTTTCAGAAACTCCGGGGTGCCTGGAGGTCGCGGTGCACCACGCGACAGTTGTATTCGAAAACTGTGTCACTCAGATCACACGAGTACCTAAGCATGCTAGAAACTCATTCAAATGCAAGTGCTTCTATCTGTTGTCTTGATTGTTTCCCACTCATTCCTTTTGGTTTGGGGAACATGTCAAAATCCCATGCCCAGAGAACTTCAGGTAGAGCTCGCGGAAATGCTCAGTGGACAACCCAGGCAGGGTAAGGATCAGTATTTCCACACTACTCAGAGAATTTTTATTTTCAGTGATGGATTTATAGCCCAATTCAAGTTGAAGAAAAGTGGTTTCGTGAAAATCGCAGAAAATTTTTTTTCAGAAACTCCGGGGTGCCTGGAGGTCGCGGTGCACCACGCGACAGTTGTATTCGAAAACTGAGTCACTCAGATCACACGAGTACCCAAGCATGCTTGAAACTCATTCAAATGCAAGTGCTTCTATCTGTTGTCTTGATTGTTTCCCACTCATTCCTTTTGGTTTGGGGAACATGTCAAAATCCCATGCCCAGAGAACTTCAAGTAAAGTTCGCGGAAATGCTCAGAGGACACCCCAGGTAGGGTAAGGATCTGCATTTCCACACTACTCAGAGAATATTTATTTTCAGGGATGGATTTTTAGCCCAATTCAAGTTGATAAGAAGTGGTTTCGTGAAAATTGCAGAAAATTTTTTTTCAGAAACTCCGGGGTGCCTTGAGGTCGCGGTGCACCACGCGACAGTTGTATTTGAAAACTGAGTCACTCAGATCACACGAGTACCCAAGCATGCTTGAAACTCATTCAAATGCAAGTGCTTCTATCTGTTGTCTTGATTGTTTCCCACTCATTCCTTTTGGTTTGGGGAACATGTCAAAATCCCATGCCCAGAGAACATCAAGTAGAGTTTGCGGAAATGCTCAGTGGACAACCCAGGCAGGGTAAGGATCAGCATTTACACACTACTCAGAGAATTTTTATTTTCAGGGATGGATTTTTAGCCCAATTCAAGTTGAAGAAAAGTGGTTTCGTGAAAATCGCAGAAAACTTTTTTTCAGAAACTCCGGGGTGCCTGGAGGTCGCGGTGCACCACGCGACAGTTGTATGCGAAAACTGAGTCATTCAGATCATACGAGTACCCATGCATGCTTGAAACTCATTCAAATGCAAGTGCTTCTATCTGTTGTCTTGATTGTTTCCCACTCATTCCTTTTGGTTTGGGGAACATGTCAAAATCCCATGCCCAGAGAACATCAAGTAGAGTTCGCGGAAATGCTCAGTGGACACCCCAGGTAGGGTAAGGATCAGTATTTCCACACTACTCAGAGAATTTTTATTTTCAGGGATGGATTTTTAGCCCAATTCAAGTTGAAGAAAAGTGGTTTCGTGACAATCGCAGAAAATTTTTTTTCAGAAACTCCGGGGTGCCTGGAGGTCGCGGTGCACCACGCGACAGTTGTATTTGAAAACTGAGTCACTCAGATCACACGAGTACCCAAGCATGCTTGAAACTCATTCAAATGCAAGTGCTTCTATCTGTTGTCTTGATTGTTTCCCACTCATTCCTTTTGGTTTGGGGAACATGTCAAAATCCCATGCCCAGAGAACTTCAGGTGGAGTTCGGGGAAATGCTCAGTGGACAACCCAGGCAGGGTAAGGATCAGCATTTACACACTACTCAGAGAATTTTTATTTTCAGTGATGGATTTTTAGCCCAATTCAAGTTGAAGAAAAGTGGTTTCGTGAAAATCGCAG
This sequence comes from Atractosteus spatula, assembly GCF_055471065.1. Taxonomy (NCBI): domain Eukaryota; kingdom Metazoa; phylum Chordata; class Actinopteri; order Semionotiformes; family Lepisosteidae; genus Atractosteus; species Atractosteus spatula. Next base: position 78,359,506 of record NC_142707.1, read on the forward strand.
AAAATTTGTTTTCAGAAACTCCGGGGTGCCTGGAGGTCGCGGTGCACCACGTGACAGTTGTATTCCAAAACTGAGTCACTCAGATCACACGAGTACCCAAGCATGCTTGATACTCATTCAAATGCAAGTGCCTCTATCTCTTTTCTTGATTGTTTCCCACTCATTCCTTTTGGTTTGGGGAACATGTCAAAATCCCATGCCCAGAGAACTTCAGGTAGAGCTCGCGGAAATGCTCAGTGGACAACCCAGGCAGGGTAAGGATCAGTATTTCCACACTACTCAAAGAATTTTTATTTTCAGTGATGAATTTTTAGACCAATTCAAGTTGAAGAAAAGTGGTTTTGTGAAAATCGTAGAAAATTTTTTTTCAGAAACTCCGGGGTGCCTGGAGGTCGCGGTGCACCACGCGACAGTTGTATTCGAAAACTGAATCACTCAGATTACACAATTACACAAGCATGCTTGAAACTCATTCAAATGCAAGTGCTTCTATCTGTTGTCTTGATTGTTTCCCACTTATTCCTTTTGGTTTGGGGAACATGTCAAAATCCCATGCCCAGAGAACTTCAGGTAGAGCTCGCGGAAATGCTCAGTGGACACCCCAGGTAGGGTAAGAATCAGCATTTACACACTACTCAGAGAATATTTATTTTCAGGGATGGATTTTTAGCCCAATTCAAGTTGATGAGAAGTGGTTTCGTGAAAATTGCAGAAAATTTTTTTTCAGAAACTCCGGGGTGCCTTGAGGTCGCGATGCACCACGCGACAGTTGTATTCCAAAACTGAGTCGCTCAGATCACACGAGTATCCAAGCATGCTTGAAATTCATTCAAATGCAAGTGCTTCTATCTGTTGTCTTGATTGTTTCCCACTCATTCCTTTTGGTTTGGGTAACATGTCAAAATGCCATGCCCAGAGAACTTCAAGTAGAGTTCGCGGAAATGCTCAGTGGACACCCCAGGTAGGGTAAGGATCAGCATTTCCACACTACTCAGAGAATATTTATTTTCAGGGATGGATTTTTAGCCGAATTCAAGTTGAAGAAAAGTGGTTTCGTGAAAATCGCAGAAATTTTTTTTTCAGAAACTCCGGGGTGCCTGGAGGTCGCGGTGCACCACGCGACAGTTGTATTTGAAAACTGAGTCACTCAGATCACACGAGTACCCAAGCATGCTTGAAACTCAATCAAATGCAAGTGCCTCTATCTCTTTTCTTGATTGTTTCCCCCTCATTCCTTTTGGTTTGGGGAACATGTCAAAATCCCATGCCCAGAGAACTTCAGGTAGAGTTCGGGGAAATGCTCATTGGACAACCCAGGCAGGGAAAGGATCAGCATTTACACACTACTCAGAGAATTTTTATTTTCAGGGATGGATTTTTAGCCCAATTCAAGTTGAAGAAAAATGGTTTCGTGAAAATCGCAGAAAATTTTTTTTCAGAAACTCCGGGGTGCCTGGAGGTCGCGGTGCACCACGCGACAGTTGTATTCGAAAACTGAGTCACTCAGATCACACGAGTACCCAAGCATGCTTGAAACTCATTCAAATGCAAGTGCTTCTATCTGTTGTCTTGATTGTTTCCCACTCATTCCTTTTGGTTTGGGGAACATGTCAAAATCCCATGCCCAGAGAACTTCAGGTAGAGCTCGCGGAAATACTCAGTGGACAACCCAGACAGGGTAAGGATCAGTATTTCCACACTACTCAGAGAATTTTTATTTTCAGTGATGGATTTTTAGCCCAATTCAAGTTGAAGAAAAGTGGTTTCGTGAAAATCGCAGAAATTTTTTTTTCAGAAACTCCGGGGTGCCTGGAGGTCGCGGTGCACCACGCGACAGTTGTATTCGAAAACTGAGTCACTCAGATCACACGAGTACCCAAGCACGCTTGAAACTCATTCAAATGCAAGTGCTTCTATCTGTTGTCTTGATTGTTTCCCACTCATTCCTTTTGGTTTGGGGAACATGTCAAAATCCCATGCCCAGAGAACATCAAGTAGAGTTTGCGGAAATGCTCAGTGGACAACCCAGGCAGGGTAAGGATCAGCATTTACACACTACTCAGAGAATTTTTATTTTCAGTGATGGATTTTTAGCCCAATTCAAGTTGAAGAAAAGTGGTTTCGTGAAAATCGCAGAAAATTTGTTTTCAGAAACTCCGGGGTGCCTGGAGGTCGCGGTGCACCACGTGACAGTTGTATTCCAAAACTGAGTCACTCAGATCACACGAGTACCCAAGCATGCTTGATACTCATTCAAATGCAAGTGCCTCTATCTCTTTTCTTGATTGTTTCCCACTCATTCCTTTTGGTTTGGGGAACATGTCAAAATCCCATGCCCAGAGAACTTCAGGTAGAGCTCGCGGAAATGCTCAGTGGACAACCCAGGCAGGGTAAGGATCAGTATTTCCACACTACTCAAAGAATTTTTATTTTCAGTGATGAATTTTTAGACCAATTCAAGTTGAAGAAAAGTGGTTTTGTGAAAATCGTAGAAAATTTTTTTTCAGAAACTCCGGGGTGCCTGGAGGTCGCGGTGCACCACGCGACATTTGTATTCCAAAACTGAGTCACTCAGATCACACGAGTACCCAAGCATGCTTGAAACTAATTCAAATGCAAGTGCTTCTATCTGTTGTCTTGATTGTTTCCCACTTATTCCTTTTGGTTTGGGGAACATGTCAAAATCCCATGCCCAGAGAACTTCAGGTAGAGCTCGCGGAAATGCTCAGTGGACACCCCAGGTAGGGTAAGAATCAGCATTTACACACTACTCAGAGAATTTTTATTTTCAGTGATGGATTTTTAGACCAATTCAAGTTGAAGAAAAGTGGTTTCGTGAAAATCACAGAAAATTTTTTTTCAGAAACTCCGGGGTGCCTGGAGGTCGCGGTGCACCACGCGACATTTGTATTCCAAAACTGAGTCACTCAGATCACACGAGTACCCAAGCATGCTTGAAACTAATTCAAATGCAAGTGCCTCTATCTCTTTTCTTGATTGTTTTCCACTCATTCCTTTTGGTTTGGGGAACATGTCAAAATCCCATGCCCAGAGAACTTCAGGTAGAGCTCTCGGAAATGCTCAGTGGACAACCCAGGAATTGTAAGAAACAGTATTTCCACACTACTCAGAGAATTTTTATTTTCAGTGATGAATTTTTAGACCAATTCAAGTTGAAGAAAAGTGGTTTTGTGAAAATCGCAGAAAATTTTTTTTCAGAAACTCCGGGGTGCCTGGAGGTCGCGGTGCACCACGCGACAGTTGTATTCGAAAACTGAGTCACTCAGATCACACGAGTACCCAAGCATGCTTGAAACTCATTCAAATGCAAGTGCTTCTATCTGTTGTCTTGATTGTTTCCCACTCATTCCTTTTGGTTTGGGGAACATGTCAAAATCCCATGCCCAGAGAACATCAAGTAGAGTTTGCGGAAATGCTCAGTGGACAACCCAGGCAGGGTAAGGATCAGCATTTACACACTACTCAGAGAATTTTTATTTTCAGGGATGGATTTTTAGCCCAATTCAAGTTGAAGAAAAGTGGTTTCGTGAAAATCGCAGAAAACTTTTTTTCAGAAACTCCGGGGTGCCTGGAGGTCGCGGTGCACCACGCGACAGTTGTATGCGAAAACTGAGTCATTCAGATCATACGAGTACCCATGCATGCTTGAAACTCATTCAAATGCAAGTGCTTCTATCTGTTGTCTTGATTGTTTCCCACTCATTCCTTTTGGTTTGGGGAACATGTCAAAATCCCATGCCCAGCGAACATCAAGTAGAGTGCTCAGCTCAGAAATGCTCAGTGGACACCCCAGGTACATGAACAAATCCCATGCCCAGAGAACTTCAGGTGGAGTTCGGGGAAATGCTCAGTGGACAACCCAGGCAGGGTAAGGATCAGCATTTACACACTACTCAGAGAATTTTTATTTTCAGTGATGGATTTTTAGCCCAATTCAAGTTGAAGAAAAGTGGTTTCGTGAAAATCGCAGAAAATTTGTTTTCAGAAACTCCGGGGTGCCTGGAGGTCGCGGTGCACCACGTGACAGTTGTATTCCAAAACTGAGTCACTCAGATCACACGAGTACCCAAGCATGCTTGATACTCATTCAAATGCAAGTGCCTCTATCTCTTTTCTTGATTGTTTCCCACTCATTCCTTTTGGTTTGGGGAACATGTCAAAATCCCATGCCCAGAGAACTTCAGGTAGAGCTCGCGGAAATGCTCAGTGGACAACCCAGGCAGGGTAAGGATCAGTATTTCCACACTACTCAAAGAATTTTTATTTTCAGTGATGAATTTTTAGACCAATTCAAGTTGAAGAAAAGTGGTTTTGTGAAAATCGTAGAAAATTTTTTTTCAGAAACTCCGGGGTGCCTGGAGGTCGCGGTGCACCACGCGACAGTTGTATTCGAAAACTGAATCACTCAGATTACACAATTACACAAGCATGCTTGAAACTCATTCAAATGCAAGTGCTTCTATCTGTTGTCTTGATTGTTTCCCACTTATTCCTTTTGGTTTGGGGAACATGTCAAAATCCCATGCCCAGAGAACTTCAGGTAGAGCTCGCGGAAATGCTCAGTGGACACCCCAGGTAGGGTAAGAATCAGCATTTACACACTACTCAGAGAATTTTTATTTTCAGTGATGGATTTTTAGACCAATTCAAGTTGAAGAAAAGTGGTTTCGTGAAAATCACAGAAAATTTTTTTTCAGAAACTCCGGGGTGCCTGGAGGTCGCGGTGCACCACGCGACATTTGTATTCCAAAACTGAGTCACTCAGATCACACGAGTACCCAAGCATGCTTGAAACTAATTCAAATGCAAGTGCCTCTATCTCTTTTCTTGATTGTTTTCCACTCATTCCTTTTGGTTTGGGGAACATGTCAAAATCCCATGCCCAGAGAACTTCAGGTAGAGCTCTCGGAAATGCTCAGTGGACAACCCAGGAATTGTAAGAAACAGTATTTCCACACTACTCAGAGAATTTTTATTTTCAGTGATGAATTTTTAGACCAATTCAAGTTGAAGAAAAGTGGTTTTGTGAAAATCGCAGAAAATTTTTTTTCAGAAACTCCGGGGTGCCTGGAGGTCGCGGTGCACCACGCGACAGTTGTATTCGAAAACTGAATCACTCAGATTACACGATTACCCAAGCATGCTTGAAACTCATTCAAATGCAAGTGCTTCTATCTGTTGTCTTGATTGTTTCCCAATCATTCCTTTTGGTTTGGGTAACATGTCAAAATCCCATGCCCAGAGAACTTCAGGTAGAGCTCGCGGAAATGCTCAGTGGACAACCCAGGCATTGTAAGGAACAGTATTTCCACACTACTCAGAGAATTTTTATTTTCAGTGATGGATTTTTAACCCAATTCAAGTTGAAGAAAAGTGGTTTCGTGAAAATCACAGAAAATTTTTTTTCAGAAACTCCGGGGTGCCTGGAGGTCGCGGTGCACCACGCGACAGTTGTATTCCAAAACTGAGTCACTCAGATCACACGAGTACCCAAGCATGCTTGAAACTCATTCAAATGCAAGTGCTTCTATCTGTTGTCTTGATTGTTTCCCACTCATTCCTTTTGGTTTGGGGAACATGTCAAAATCCCATGCCCAGAGAACATCAAGTAGAGTTTGCGGAAATGCTCAGTGGACAACCCAGGCAGGGTAAGGATCAGCATTTACACACTACTCAGAGAATTTTTATTTTCAGGGATGGATTTTTAGCCCAATTCAAGTTGAAGAAAAGTGGTTTCGTGAAAATCGCAGAAAACTTTTTTTCAGAAACTCCGGGGTGCCTGGAGGTCACGGTGCACCACGCGACAGTTGTATGCGAAAACTGAGTCATTCAGATCATACGAGTACCCATGCATGCTTGAAACTCATTCAAATGCAAGTGCTTCTATCTGTTGTCTTGATTGTTTCCTACTCATTCCTTTTGGTTTGGGGAACATGTCAAAATCCCATGCCCAGAGAACATCAAGTAGAGTTCGCGGAAATGCTCATTGGACACCCCAGGTAGGGTAAGGATCAGCATTTCCACACTACTCAGAGAATATTTATTTTCAGGGATGGATTTTTAGCCCAATTCAAGTTAAAGAAAAGTGGTTTCGTGAAAATCGCAGAAAATTTTTTTTCAGAAATTCCGGGGTGCCTGGAGGTCGCGGTGCACCACGCGACAGTTGTATTCCAAAACTGAGTCACTCAGATCACACGAGTACCCAAGCATGCTTGAAACTCATTCAAATGCAAGTGCCTCTATCTCTTTTCTTGATTGTTTCCCACTCATTCCTTTTGGTTTGGGTAACATGTCAAAATCCCATGCCCAGAGAACTTCAAATAGAGTTCGCGGAAATGCTCAGTGGACACCCCAGGTAGGGTAAGGATCAGCATTCCCACACTACTCAGAGAATTTTTATTTTCAGTGATGGATTTTTAGCCCAATTCAAGTTGAAGAAAAGTGGTTTCGTGAAAATCGCAGAAAATTTTTTTTCAGAAACTCCGGGGTGCCTGGAGGTCGCGGTGCACCACGCGACAGTTGTATGCGAAAACTGAGTCATTCAGATCATACGAGTACCCAAGCATGCTTGAAACTCATTCAAATGCAAGTGCTTCTATCTGTTGTCTTGATTGTTTCCCACTCATTCCTTTTGGTTTGGGTAACATGTCAAAATCCCATGCCCAGAGAACTTCAAGTAGAGTTCGCGGAAATACTCAGTGGACACCCCAGGTAGGGTAAGGATCAGCATTTCCACACTACTCATAGAATATTTTTTTTCTGGGATGGATTTTTAGCCCAATTCAAGTTGATGAAAAGTGGTTTCGTGAAAATTGCAGAAATTTTTTTTTCAGAAACTCCGGGGTGCCATGTATTCGCGATGCACCACGCGACATTTGTATTCCAAAACTGAGTCACTCAGATCACACGAGTACCCAAGCATGCTTGAAACTCATTCAAATGCAAGTGCCTCTATCTCTTTTCTTGATTGTTTCCCACTCATTCCTTTTGGTTTGGGTAACATGTCAAAATCCCATGCCCAGAGAACTTCAGGTAGAGCTCGCGGAAATGCTCAGTGGACAACCCAGGCAGGGTAAGGATCAGTATTTCCACACTACTCAGAGAATTTTAATTTTCAGTGATGGATTTTTAGCCCAATTCAAGTTGAAGAAAAGTGGTTTCGTGAATATCGCAGAAAATTTTTTTTCAGAAACTCCGGGGTGCCTGGAGGTCGCGGTGCACCACGTGACAGTTGTATTCGAAAACTGAGTCACTCAGATCACACGAGTACCCAAGCATGCTTGATACTCATTCAAATGCAAGTGCTTCTATCTGTTGTCTTGATTGTTTCCCACTCATTCCTTTTGGTTTGGGGAACATGTCAAAATCCCATGCCCAGAGAACTTCAGGTAGAGCTCGCGGAATTGCTCAGTGGACAACCCAGGCAGGGTAAGGATCAGTATTTCCACACTACTCATAGAATTTTTATTTTCAGGGATGGATTTTTAGTCCAATTCAAGTTGAAGAAAAGTGGTTTCGTGAAAATCGGAGAAAAATTTTTTTCAGAAACTCCGGGGTGCCTTGAGGTCGCGATGCACCACGCGACAGTTGTATTCCAAAACTGAGTTACTCAGATCACACGAGTACCCAAGCATGCTTGAAACTCATTCAAATGCAAGTGCCTCTATCTCTTTTCTTGATTGTTTCCCACTCATTCCTTTTGGTTTGGGGAACATGTCAAAATCCCATGCCCAGAGAACTTCAGGTAGAGCTCGCGGAAATGCTCAGTGGACAACCCAGGCAGGGTAAGGATCAGTATTTCCACACTACTCAAAGAATTTTTATTTTCAGTGATGAATTTTTAGACCAATTCAAGTTGAAGAAAAGTGGTTTTGTGAAAATCGCAGAAATTTTTTTTTCAGAAACTCCGGGGTGCCTGGAGGTCGCGGTGCACCACGCGACAGTTGTATTCGAAAACTGAATCACTCAGATTACACGATTACCCAAGCATGCTTGAAACTCATTCAAATGCAAGTGCTTCTATCTGTTGTCTTGATTGTTTCCCACTTATTCCTTTTGGTTTGGGGAACATGTCAAAATCCCATGCCCAGAGAACTTCAGGTAGAGCTCGCGGAAATGCTCAGTGGACACCCCAGGTAGGGTAAGAATCAGCATTTACACACTACTCTGAGAATTTTTATTTTCAGTGATGGATTTTTAGACCAATTCAAGTTGAAGAAAAGTGGTTTCGTGAAAATCGGAGAAAAATTTTTTTCAGAAACTCCGGGGTGCCTTGAGGTCGCGATGCACCACGCGACAGTTGTATTCCAAAACTGAGTTACTCAGATCACACGAGTACCCAAGCATGCTTGAAACTCATTCAAATGCAAGTGCCTCTATCTCTTTTCTTGATTGTTTCCCACTCATTCCTTTTGGTTTGGGGAACATGTCAAAATCCCATGCCCAGAGAACTTCAGGTAGAGCTCGCGGAAATGCTCAGTGGACAACCCAGGCAGGGTAAGGATCAGTATTTCCACACTACTCAAAGAATTTTTATTTTCAGTGATGAATTTTTAGACCAATTCAAGTTGAAGAAAAGTGGTTTTGTGAAAATCGCAGAAATTTTTTTTTCAGAAACTCCGGGGTGCCTGGAGGTCGCGGTGCACCACGCGACAGTTGTATTCGAAAACTGAATCACTCAGATTACACGATTACCCAAGCATGCTTGAAACTCATTCAAATGCAAGTGCTTCTATCTGTTGTCTTGATTGTTTCCCACTTATTCCTTTTGGTTTGGGGAACATGTCAAAATCCCATGCCCAGAGAACTTCAGGTAGAGCTCGCGGAAATGCTCAGTGGACACCCCAGGTAGGGTAAGAATCAGCATTTACACACTACTCAGAGAATTTTTATTTTCAGTGATGGATTTTTAGACCAATTCAAGTTGAAGAAAAGTGGTTTCGTGAAAATCACAGAAAATTTTTTTTCAGAAACTCCGGGGTGCCTGGAGGTCGCGGTGCACCACGCGACATTTGTATTCCAAAACTGAGTCACTCAGATCACACGAGTACCCAAGCATGCTTGAAACTCATTCAAATGCAAGTGCCTCTATCTCTTTTCTTGATTGTTTCCCACTCATTCCTTTTGGTTTGGGGAACATGTCAAAATCCCATGCCCAGAGAACTTCAGGTAGAGCTCTCGGAAATGCTCAGTGGACAACCCAGGAATTGTAAGAAACAGTATTTCCACACTACTCAGAGAATTTTTATTTTCAGTGATGGATTTTTAGCCCAATTCAAGTTGAAGAAAAGTGGTTTCGTGAAAATCGCAGAAAATTTTTTTTTAGAAACTCCGGGGTGCCTGGAGGTCGCGGTGCACCACGCGACAGTTGTATTCGAAAACTGAGTCACTCAGATCACACGAGTACCCAAGCATGCTTGAAACTCATTCAAATGCAAGTGCTTCTATCTGTTGTCTTGATTGTTTCCCACTCATTCCTTTTGGTTTGGGGAACATGTCAAAATCCCATGCCCAGAGAACTTCAGGTAGAGCTCGCGGAAATGCTCAGTGGACAACCCAGGCAGGGTAAGGATCAGTATTTCCACACTACTCAGAGAATTTTTATTTTCAGTGATGAATTTTTAGACCAATTCAAGTTGAAGAAAAGTGGTTTTGTGAAAATCGCAGAAAATTTTTTTTCAGAAACTCCGGGGTGCCTGGAGGTCGCGGTGCACCACGCGACAGTTGTATTCGAAAACTGAATCACTCAGATTACACGATTACCCAAGCATGCTTGAAACTCATTCAAATGCAAGTGCTTCTATCTGTTGTCTTGATTGTTTCCCACTTATTCCTTTTGGTTTGGGGAACATGTCAAAATCCCATGCCCAGAGAACTTCAGGTAGAGCTCGCGGAAATGCTCAGTGGACAACCCAGGCATTGTAAGGAACAGTATTTCCACACTACTCAGAGAATTTTTATTTTCAGTGATGGATTTTTAACCCAATTCAAGTTGAAGAAAAGTGGTTTCGTGAAAATCGCAGGAAATTTTTTTTCAGAAACTCCGGGGTGCCTGGAGGTCGCGGTGCACCACGCGACAGTTGTATTCGAAAACTGAGTCACTCAGATCACACGAGTACCCGAGCAAGCTTGAAACTCATTCAAATGCAAGTGCTTCTATCTGTTGTCTTGATTGTTTCCCAATCATTCCTTTTGGTTTGGGTAACATGTCAAAATCCCATGCCCAGAGAACTTCAAGTAGAGTTCGCGGAAATGCTCAGTGGACACCCCAGGTAGGGTAAGAATCAGCATTTACACACTACTCAGAGAATTTTTATTTTCAGTGATGGATTTTTAGACCAATTCAAGTTGAAGAAAAGTGGTTTCGTGAAAATCACAGAAAATTTTTTTTCAGAAACTCCGGGGTGCCTGGAGGTCGCGGTGCACCACGCGACAGTTGTATTCCAAAACTGAGTCACTCAGATCACACGAGTACCCAAGCATGCTTGAAACTCATTCAAATGCAAGTGCCTCTATCTCTTTTCTTGATTGTTTCCCACTCATTCCTTTTGGTTTGGGGAACATGTAAAAATCCCATGCCCAGAGAACTTCAAGTAGAGTTCGGGGAAATGCTCAGTGGACAACCCAGGTAGGGTAAGGATCAGCATTTACACACTACTCAGAGAATTTTTATTTTCAGGGATGGATTTTTAGCCCAATTCAAGTTGAAGAAAAGTGGTTTCGTGAAAATCACAGAAAATTTTTTTTCAGAAACTCCGGGGTTCCTGGAGGTCGCGGTGCACCACGCGACAGTTGTATTCCAAAACTGAGTCACTCAGATCACACGAGTACCCAAGCATGCTTGAAACTCATTCAAATGCAAGTGACTCTATCTCTTTTCTTGATTGTTTCCCACTCATTCCTTTTGGTTTGGGGAACATGTCAAAATCCCATGCCCAGAGAACTTCAGGTAGAGTTCGGGGAAATGCTTAGTGGACAACCCAGGCAGGGTAAGGATCAGCATTTACACACTACTCAGAGAATTTTTATTTTCAGTGATGGATTTTTAGCCCAATTCAAGTTGAAGAAAAGTGGTTTCGTGAAAATCGCAGAAAATTTTTTTTCAGAAACTCCGGGGTGCCTGGAGGTCGCGGTGCACCACGCGACAGTTGTATTCGAAAACTGAGTCACTCAGATCACACGAGTACCCGAGCAAGCTTGAAACTCATTCAAATGCAAGTGCTTCTATCTGTTGTCTTGATTGTTTCCCAATCATTCCTTTTGGTTTGGGTAACATGTCAAAATCCCATGCCCAGAGAACTTCAAGTAGAGTTCGCGGAAATGCTCAGTGGACACCCCAGGTAGGGTAAGAATCAGCATTTACACACTACTCAGAGAATTTTTATTTTCAGTGATGGATTTTTAGACCAATTCAAGTTGAAGAAAAGTGGTTTCGTGAAAATCACAGAAAATTTTTTTTCAGAAACTCCGGGGTGCCTGGAGGTCGCGGTGCACCACGCGACAGTTGTATTCCAAAACTGAGTCACTCAGATCACACGAGTACCCAAGCATGCTTGAAACTCATTCAAATGCAAGTGCCTCTATCTCTTTTCTTGATTGTTTCCCACTCATTCCTTTTGGTTTGGGGAACATGTAAAAATCCCATGCCCAGAGAACTTCAAGTAGAGTTCGGGGAAATGCTCAGTGGACAACCCAGGTAGGGTAAGGATCAGCATTTACACACTACTCAGAGAATTTTTATTTTCAGGGATGGATTTTTAGCCCAATTCAAGTTGAAGAAAAGTGGTTTCGTGAAAATCACAGAAAATTTTTTTTCAGAAACTCCGGGGTTCCTGGAGGTCGCGGTGCACCACGCGACAGTTGTATTCCAAAACTGAGTCACTCAGATCACACGAGTACCCAAGCATGCTTGAAACTCATTCAAATGCAAGTGACTCTATCTCTTTTCTTGATTGTTTCCCACTCATTCCTTTTGGTTTGGGGAACATGTCAAAATCCCATGCCCAGAGAACTTCAGGTAGAGTTCGGGGAAATGCTTAGTGGACAACCCAGGCAGGGTAAGGATCAGCATTTACACACTACTCAGAGAATTTTTATTTTCAGTGATGGATTTTTAGCCCAATTCAAGTTGAAGAAAAGTGGTTTCGTGAAAATCGCAGAAAATTTTTTTTCAGAAACTCCGGGGTGCCTGGAGGTCGCGGTGCACCACGCGACAGTTGTATTCCAAAACTGAGTCACTCAGATCACACGAGTACCCAAGCATGCTTGAAACTCATTCAAATGCAAGTGCCTCTATCTCTTTTCTTGATTGTTTCCCACTCATTCCTTTTGGTTTGGGGAACATGTCAAAATCCCATGCCAGGAGAACTTCAGGTAGAGTTCGCGGAAATGCTCAGTGGACACCCCAGGTAGGGTAAGGATCAGCATTTCCACACTACTCAGAGAATATTTATTTTCAGTGATGGATTTTTAGCCAAATTCAAGTTGATGAAAAGTGGTTTCGTGAAAATTGCAGAAAATTTTTTTTCAGAAACTCCGGGGTGCCTTGAGGTCGCGATGCACCATGCGACAGTTGTATTTTAAAACTGAGTCACTCAGATCACACGATTACCCAAGCATGCTTGAAACTCATTCAAATGCAAGTGCTTCTATCTGTTGTCTTGATTGTTTCCCACTTATTCCTTTTGGTTTGGGGAACATGTCAAAATCCCATGCCCAGAGAACTTCAGGTAGAGCTCGCAGAAATGCTCAGTGGACAACCCAGGCATTGTAAGGAACAGTATTTCCACACTACTCAGAGAATTTTTATTTTCAGTGATGGATTTTTAGACCAATTCAAGTTGAAGAAAAGTGGTTTCGTGAAAATCACAGAAAATTTTTTTTCAGAAACTCCGGGGTGCCTGAAGGTCGCGGTGCACCACGCGACAGTTGTATTCCAAAACTGAGTCACTCAGATCACACGAGTACCCAAGCATGCTTGAAACTTATTCAAATGCAAGTGCCTCTATCTCTTTTCTTGATTGTTTCCCACTCATTCCTTTTGGTTTAGGGAACATGTCAAAATCCCATGCCCAGAGAACTTCAGGTAGAGCTCGCGGAAATGCTCAGTGGACAACCCAGGCATTGTAAGGAACAGTATTTCCACACTACTCAGAGAATTTTTATTTTCAGTGATGGATTTTTAGCCCAATTCAAGTTGAAGAAAAGTGGTTTCGTGAAAATCGCAGAAAATTTTTTTTCAGAAACTCCGGGGTGCCTGGAGGTCGCGGTGCACCACGCGACAGTTGTATTCGAAAACTGAGTCACTCAGATCACACGAGTACCCAAGCATGCTTGAAACTCATTCAAATGCAAGTGCTTCTATCTGTTGTCTTGATTGTTTCCCACTCATTCCTTTTGGTTTGGGGAACATGTCAAAATCCCATGCCCAGAGAACTTCAGGTAGAGTTCGCGGAAATGCTCAGTGGACACCCCAGGTAGGGTAAGGATCAGCATTTCCACACTACTCAGAGAATATTTATTTTCAGGGATGGATTTTTAGCCCAATTCAAGTTGATGAAAAGTGGTTTCGTGAATATCGCAGAAATTTTTTTTTCAGAAACTCCGGGGTGCCTGGAGGTCGCGGTGCACCACGTGACAGTTGTATTCGAAAACTGAGTCACTCAGATCACACGAGTACCCAAGCATGCTTGATACTCATTTAAATGCAAGTGCCTCTATCTCTTTTCTTGATTGTTTCCCACTCATTCCTTTTGGTTTGGGGAACATGTCAAAATCCCATGCCCAGAGAACTTCAGGTAGAGTTCGGGGAAATGCTCAGTGGACAACCCAGGCAGGGTAAGGATCAGCATTTACACACTACTCAGAGAATTTTTATTTTCAGGGATGGATTTTTAGCTCAATTCAAGTTGAAGAAAAGTGGTTTCGTGAAAATCGCACAAAATTTTTTTTCAGAAACTCCGGGGTGCCTGGAGGTCGCGGTGCACCACGCGACAGTTGTATTCCAAAACTGAGTCACTCAGATCACACGAGTACCCAAGCATGCTTGAAACTCATTCAAATGCAAGTGCCTCTATCTCTTTTCTTGATTGTTTCCCACTCATTCCTTTTGGTTTGGGTAACATGTCAAAATCCCATGCCCAGAGAACTTCAAGTAGAGTTCGCGGAAATGCTCAGTGGACACCCCAGGTAGGGTAAGGATCAGCATTTCCACACTACTCAGAGAATATTTATTTTCAGGGATGGATTTTTAGCCCAATTCAAGTTGATGAAAAGTGGGGTCGTGAAAATTGCAGAATTTTTTTTTTCAGAAACTCCGGGGTGCCATGTATTCGCGATGCACCACGCGACATTTGTATTCCAAAACTGAGTCACTCAGATCACACGAGTACCCAAGCATGCTTGAAACTCATTCAAATGCAAGTGCCTCTATCTCTTTTCTTGATTGTTTCCCACTCATTCCTTTTGGTTTGGGGAACATGTCAAAATCCCATGCCCAGAGAACTTCAGGTAGAGCTCGCGGAAATGCTCAGTGGACAACCCAGGCAGGGTAAGGATCAGTATTTCCACACTACTCAGAGAATTTTTATTTTCAGTGATGGATTTTTAGCCCAATTCAAGTTGAAGAAAAGTGGTTTCGTGAAAATCGCAGAAAATTTTTTTTCAGAAACTCCGGGGTGACTGGAGGTCGCGGTGCACCACGCGACAGTTGTATTCGAAAACTGAGTCACTCAGATCACACGAGTACCCAAGTATGCTTGAAACTCATTCAAATGCAAGTGCTTCTATCTGTTATCTTGATTGTTTCCCACTCATTCCTTTTGGTTTGGGGAACATGTCAAAATCCCATGCCCAGAGAACTTCAGGTGGAGTTCGGGGAAATGCTCAGTGGACAACCCAGGAGGGGTAAGGATCAGCATTTACACACTACTCAGAGAATTTTTATTTTCAGTGATGGATTTTTAACCCAATTCAAGTTGAAGAAAAGTGGTTTCGTGAAAATTGCAGAAAATTTGTTTTCAGAAACTCCGGGGTGCCTGGAGGTCGCGGTGCACCGCGCGAGAGTTGTATTCCAAAACTGAGTCACTCAGATCACACGAGTACCCAAGCATGCTTGAACTCATTCAAATGCAAGTGCTTCTATCTGTTGTCTTGATTGTTTCCCACTCATTCCTTTTGGTTTGGGGAACATGTCAAAATCCCATGCCCAGAGAACTTCAGGTAGAGCTCGCGGAAATGCTCAGTGGACAACCCAGGCAGGGTAAGGATCAGTATTTCCACACTACTCAGAGAATTTTAATTTTCAGTGATGGATTTTTAGCCCAATTCAAGTTGAAGAAAAGTGGTTTCGTGAATATCGCAGAAAATTTTTTTTCAGAAACTCCGGGGTGCCTGGAGGTCGCGGTGCACCACGCGACAGTTGTATTCGAAAACTGAGTCACTCAGATCACACGAGTACCCAAGCATGCTTGAAACTCATTCAAATGCAAGTGCCTCTATCTCTTTTCTTGATTGTTTCCCACTCATTCCTTTTGGTTTGGGGAACATGTCAAAATCCCATGCCCAGAGAACTTCAGGTAGAGTTCGGGGAAATGCTCAGTGGACAACCCAGGCAGGGTAAGGATCAGCATTTACACACTACTCAGAGAATTTTTATTTTCAGGGATGGATTTTTAGCCCAATTCAAGTTGAAGAAAAGTGGTTTCGTGAAAATCGCAGAAAATTTTTTTTCAGAAACTCCGGGGTGCCTGGAGGTCGCGGTGCACCACGCGACAGTTGTATTCCAAAACTGAGTCACTCAGATCACACGAGTACCCAAGCATGCTTGAAACTCATTCAAATGCAAGTGCTTCTATCTGTTGTCTTGATTGTTTCCCACTCATTCCTTTTGGTTTGGGGAACATGTCAAAATCCCATGCCCAGAGAACTTCAGGTAGAGTTCGCGGAAATGCTCAGTGGACACCCCACGTAGGGTAAGGATCAGAATTTCCACACTACTCAGAGAATATTTATTTTCAGTGATGGATTTTTAGCCAAATTCAAGTTGATGAAAAGTGGTTTCGTGAAAATTGCAGAAAATTTTTTTTCAGAAACTCCGGGGTGCCTTGAGGTCGCGATGCACCATGCGACAGTTGTATTTTAAAACTGAGTCACTCAGATCACACGAGTACCCAAGTATGCTTGAAACTCATTCAAATGCAAGTGCCTCTATCTCTTTTCTTGATTGTTTCCCACTCATTCCTTTTGGTTTGGGGAACATGTGAAAATCCCATGCCCAGAGAACTTCAGGTAGAGTTCGGGGAAATGCTCAGTGGACAACCCAGGCAGGGTAAGGATCAGCATTTACACACTACTCAGAGAATTTTTATTTTCAGGGATGGATTTTTAGACCAATTCAAGTTGAAGAAAAGTGGTTTTGTGAAAATCGCAGAAAATTTTTTTTCAGAAACTCCGGGGTGCCTGAAGGTCGCGGTGCACCACGCGACAGTTGTATTCCAAAACTGAGTCACTCAGATCACACGAGTACCCAAGCATGCTTGAAACTTATTCAAATGCAAGTGCCTCTATCTCTTTTCTTGATTGTTTCCCACTCATTCCTTTTGGTTTGGGGAACATGTCAAAATCCCATGCCCAGAGAACTTCAGGTAGAGCTCGCGGAAATGCTCAGTGGACAACCCAGGCATTGTAAGGAACAGTATTTCCACACTACTCAGAGAATTTTTATTTTCAGTGATGGATTTTTAGCCCAATTCAAGTTGAAGAAAAGTGGTTTCGTGAAAATCGCAGAAAATTTTTTTTCAGAAACTCCGGGGTGCCTGGAGGTCGCGGTGCACCACGCGACAGTTGTATTCGAAAACTGAGTCACTCAGATCACACGAGTACCCAAGCATGCTTGAAACTCATTCAAATGCAAGTGCTTCTATCTGTTGTCTTGTTTGTTTCCCACTCATTTCTTTTGGTTTGGGTAACATGTCAAAATCCCATGCCCAGAGAACTTCAAGTAGAGTTCGCGGAAATGCTCAGTGGACACCCCAGGTAGGGTAAGAATCAGCATTTCCACACTACTCAGAGAATATTTATTTTCAGGGATGGATTTTTAGCCCAATTCAAGTTGATGAAAAGTGGTTTCGTGAATATCGCAGAAATTTTTTTTTCAGAAACTCCGGGGTGCCTGGAGGTCGCGGTGCACCACGTGACAGTTGTATTCGAAAACTGAGTCACTCAGATCACACGAGTACCCAAGCATGCTTGATACTCATTCAAATGCAAGTGCCTCTATCTCTTTTCTTGATTGTTTCCCACTCATTCCTTTTGGTTTGGGGAACATGTCAAAATCCCATGCCCAGAGAACTTCAGGTAGAGTTCGGGGAAATGCTCAGTGGACAACCCAGGCAGGGTAAGGATCAGCATTTACACACTACTCAGAGAATTTTTATTTTCAGGGATGGATTTTTAGCTCAATTCAAGTTGAAGAAAAGTGGTTTCGTGAAAATCGCACAGAATTTTTTTTCAGAAACTCCGGGGTGCCTGGAGGTCGCGGTGCACCACGCGACAGTTGTATTCCAAAACTGAGTCACTCAGATCACACGAGTACCCAAGCATGCTTGAAACTCATTCAAATGCAAATGCTTCTATCTGTTGTCTTGATAGTTTCCCACTCATTCCTTTTGGTTTGGGGAACATGTCAAAATCCCATGCCCAGAGAACTTCAGGTACAGATTGCGGAAATGCTCAGTGGACAACCCAGGCAGGGTAAGGATCAGTATTTCCACACTACTCAGAGAATTTTTATTTTCAGTGATGGATTTTTAGCCCAATTCAAGTTGAAGAAAAGTGGTTTCGTGAAAATCGCAGAAAATTTTTTTCAGAAACTCCGGGGTGCCTGGAGGTCGCGGTGCACCACGCGACAGTTGTATTCGAAAACTGAGTCACTCAGATCACACGAGTACCCAAGCATGCTTGAAACTCATTCAAATGCAAGTGCTTCTATCTGTTGTCTTGTTTGTTTCCCACTCATTTCTTTTGGTTTGGGTAACATGTCAAAATCCCATGCCCAGAGAACTTCAAGTAGAGTTCGCGGAAATGCTCAGTGGACACCCCAGGTAGGGTAAGAATCAGCATTTCCACACTACTCAGAGAATATTTATTTTCAGGGATGGATTTTTAGCCCAATTCAAGTTGATGAAAAGTGGTTTCGTGAATATCGCAGAAATTTTTTTTTCAGAAACTCCGGGGTGCCTGGAGGTCGCGGTGCACCACGTGACAGTTGTATTCGAAAACTGAGTCACTCAGATCACACGAGTACCCAAGCATGCTTGATACTCATTCAAATGCAAGTGCCTCTATCTCTTTTCTTGATTGTTTCCCACTCATTCCTTTTGGTTTGGGGAACATGTCAAAATCCCATGCCCAGAGAACTTCAGGTAGAGTTCGGGGAAATGCTCAGTGGACAACCCAGGCAGGGTAAGGATCAGCATTTACACACTACTCAGAGAATTTTTATTTTCAGGGATGGATTTTTAGCTCAATTCAAGTTGAAGAAAAGTGGTTTCGTGAAAATCGCACAGAATTTTTTTTCAGAAACTCCGGGGTGCCTGGAGGTCGCGGTGCACCACGCGACAGTTGTATTCCAAAACTGAGTCACTCAGATCACACGAGTACCCAAGCATGCTTGAAACTCATTCAAATGCAAATGCTTCTATCTGTTGTCTTGATAGTTTCCCACTCATTCCTTTTGGTTTGGGGAACATGTCAAAATCCCATGCCCAGAGAACTTCAGGTACAGATTGCGGAAATGCTCAGTGGACAACCCAGGCAGGGTAAGGATCAGTATTTCCACACTACTCAGAGAATTTTTATTTTCAGTGATGGATTTTTAGCCCAATTCAAGTTGAAGAAAAGTGGTTTCGTGAAAATCGCAGAAAATTTTTTTCAGAAACTCCGGGGTGCCTGGAGGTCGCGGTGCACCACGCGACAGTTGTATTCGAAAACTGAGTCACTCAGATCACACGAGTACCCAAGCATGCTTGAAACTCATTCAAATGCAAGTGCTTCTATCTGTTGTCTTGTTTGTTTCCCACTCATTTCTTTTGGTTTGGGTAACATGTCAAAATCCCATGCCCAGAGAACTTCAAGTAGAGTTCGCGGAAATGCTCAGTGGACACCCCAGGTAGGGTAAGAATCAGCATTTCCACACTACTCAGAGAATATTTATTTTCAGGGATGGATTTTTAGCCCAATTCAAGTTGATGAAAAGTGGTTTCGTGAATATCGCAGAAATTTTTTTTTCAGAAACTCCGGGGTGCCTGGAGGTCGCGGTGCACCACGTGACAGTTGTATTCGAAAACTGAGTCACTCAGATCACACGAGTACCCAAGCATGCTTGATACTCATTCAAATGCAAGTGCCTCTATCTCTTTTCTTGATTGTTTCCCACTCATTCCTTTTGGTTTGGGGAACATGTCAAAATCCCATGCCCAGAGAACTTCAGGTAGAGTTCGGGGAAATGCTCAGTGGACAACCCAGGCAGGGTAAGGATCAGCATTTACACACTACTCAGAGAATTTTTATTTTCAGGGATGGATTTTTAGCTCAATTCAAGTTGAAGAAAAGTGGTTTCGTGAAAATCGCACAGAATTTTTTTTCAGAAACTCCGGGGTGCCTGGAGGTCGCGGTGCACCACGCGACAGTTGTATTCCAAAACTGAGTCACTCAGATCACACGAGTACCCAAGCATGCTTGAAACTCATTCAAATGCAAATGCTTCTATCTGTTGTCTTGATAGTTTCCCACTCATTCCTTTTGGTTTGGGGAACATGTCAAAATCCCATGCCCAGAGAACTTCAGGTACAGATTGCGGAAATGCTCAGTGGACAACCCAGGCAGGGTAAGGATCAGTATTTCCACACTACTCAGAGAATTTTTATTTTCAGTGATGGATTTTTAGCCCAATTCAAGTTGAAGAAAAGTGGTTTCGTGAAAATCGCAGAAAATTTTTTTTCATTAACTCCGTGGTGCCTGGAGGTCGCGGTGCACCACGCGACAGTTGTATTCGAAAACTGAGTCACTCAGATCACACGAGTACCCAAGCATGCTTGAAACTCATTCAAATGCAAGTGCTTCTATCTGTTGTCTTGATAGTTTCCCACTCATTCCTTTTGGTTTGGGGAACATGTCAAAATCCCATGCCCAGAGAACTTCAGGTAGAGCTCGCGGAAATGCTCAGTGGACAACCCAGGCAGGGTATGGATCAGTATTTCCACACTACTCAGAGAATTTTTATTTTCAATGATGGATTTTTAGCCCCATTCAAGTTGAAGAAAAGTGGTTTCGTGAAAATCGCAGAAAATTTTTTTTCAGAAACTCCGGGGTGCCTGGAGGTCGCGGTGCACCACGCGACAGTTGTATTCGAAAACTGAGTCACTCAGATCACACGAGTACCCAAGCATGCTTGAAACTCATTCAAATGCAAGTGCTTCTATCTGTTGTCTTGATTGTTTCCCATTCATTCCTTTTGGTTTGGGGAACATGTCAAAATCCCATGCCCAGAGATCTTCAGGTAGAGCTCGCGGAAATGCTCAGTGGACAACCCAGGCACGGTATGGATCAGTATTTCCACACTACTCAGAGAATTTTTATTTTCAGTGATGGATTTTTAGCCCAATTCAACTTGAAGAAAAGTGGTTTCGTGAAAATCGCAGAAAATTTTTTTTCACAAACTCCGGGGTGCCTGGATGTCGCGATGCACCACGCGACAGTTGTATTCGAAAACTGAGTCACTCAGATCACACGAGTACCCAAGCATGCTTGAAACTCATTCAAATGCAAGTTCTTCTATCTATTGTCTTGATTGTTTCCCACTCATTCCTTTTGGTTTGGGTAACATCTCAAAATCCGATGCCCAGAGAACTTCAGGTAGAGTTCGGGGAAATGCTCAGTGGACAACCCAGGTAGGGTAAGGATCAGCATTTACACACTACTCAGAGAATTTTTATTTTCAGTGATGGATTTTTAGCCCAATTCAAGTTGAAGAAAAGTGGTTTCGTGAAAATCGCAGAAATTTTTTTTTCAGAAACTCCGTGGTGCCTGGAGGTCGCGGTGCACCACGCGACAGTTGTATTCCAAAACTGAGTCACTCAGATCACACGAGTACCCAAGCATGCTTGAAACTCATTCAAATGCAAGTGCTTCTATCTGTTGTCTTGATTGTTTCCCACTCATTTCTTTTGGTTTGGGGAACATGTCAAAATCCCATGCCCAGAGAACTTCAGGTAGAGTTCGGGGAAATGCTCAGTGGACAACCCAGGCAGGGTAAGGATCAGCATTTACACACTACTCAGAGAATTTTTTCTTTTCAGGGATGGATTTTTAGCTCAATTCAAGTTGAAGAAAAGTGGTTTCGTGAAAATCGCAGAAATTTTTTTTTCAGAAACTCCGGGGTGCCTGGAGGTCGCGGTGCACCACGTGACAGTTGTATTCGAAAACTGAGTCACTCAGATCACACGAGTACCCAAGCATGCTTGATACTCATTCAAATGCAAGTGCCTCTATCTCTTTTCTTGATTGTTTCCCACTCATTCCTTTTGGTTTGGGGAACATGTCAAAATCCCATGCCCAGAGAACTTCAGGTAGAGTTCGGGGAAATGCTCAGTGGACAACCCAGGCAGGGTAAGGATCAGCATTTACACACTACTCAGAGAATTTTTATTTTCAGGGATGGATTTTTAGCTCAATTCAAGTTGAAGAAAAGTGGTTTCGTGAAAATCGCACAGAATTTTTTTTCAGAAACTCCGGGGTGCCTGGAGGTCGCGGTGCACCACGCGACAGTTGTATTCCAAAACTGAGTCACTCAGATCACACGAGTACCCAAGCATGCTTGAAACTCATTCAAATGCAAATGCTTCTATCTGTTGTCTTGATTGTTTCCCACTCATTCCTTTTGGTTTGGGGAACATGTCAAAATCCCATGCCCAGAGAACTT
The DNA here is from genome assembly GCF_055471065.1 of Atractosteus spatula. NCBI lineage: Eukaryota > Metazoa > Chordata > Actinopteri > Semionotiformes > Lepisosteidae > Atractosteus > Atractosteus spatula. Next base: position 78,381,506 of record NC_142707.1, read on the forward strand.
CAGGTACAGATTGCGGAAATGCTCAGTGGACAACCCAGGCAGGGTATGGATCAGTATTTCCACACTACTCAGAGAATTTTTATTTTCAGTGATGGATTTTTAGCCCAATTCAAGTTGAAGAAAAGTGGTTTCGTGAAAATCGCAGAAAATTTTTTTTCATTAACTCCGTGGTGCCTGGAGGTCGCGGTGCACCACGCGACAGTTGTATTCGAAAACTGAGTCACTCAGATCACACGAGTACCCAAGCATGCTTGAAACTCATTCAAATGCAAGTGCTTCTATCTGTTGTCTTGATAGTTTCCCACTCATTCCTTTTGGTTTGGGGAACATGTCAAAATCCCATGCCCAGAGAACTTCAGGTAGAGCTCGCGGAAATGCTCAGTGGACAACCCAGGCAGGGTATGGATCAGTATTTCCACACTACTCAGAGAATTTTTATTTTCAATGATGGATTTTTAGCCCCATTCAAGTTGAAGAAAAGTGGTTTCGTGAAAATCGCAGAAAATTTTTTTTCAGAAACTCCGGGGTGCCTGGAGGTCGCGGTGCACCACGCGACAGTTGTATTCGAAAACTGAGTCACTCAGATCACACGAGTACCCAAGCATGCTTGAAACTCATTCAAATGCAAGTGCTTCTATCTGTTGTCTTGATTGTTTCCCATTCATTCCTTTTGGTTTGGGGAACATGTCAAAATCCCATGCCCAGAGATCTTCAGGTAGAGCTCGCGGAAATGCTCAGTGGACAACCCAGGCACGGTATGGATCAGTATTTCCACACTACTCAGAGAATTTTTATTTTCAGTGATGGATTTTTAGCCCAATTCAACTTGAAGAAAAGTGGTTTCGTGAAAATCGCAGAAAATTTTTTTTCATTAACTCCGTGGTGCCTGGAGGTCGCGGTGCACCACGCGACAGTTGTATTCGAAAACTGAGTCACTCAGATCACACGAGTACCCAAGCATGCTTGAAACTCATTCAAATGCAAGTGCTTCTATCTGTTGTCTTGATTGTTTCCCACTCATTTCTTTTGGTTTGGGTAACATGTCAAAATCCCATGCCCAGAGAACTTCAAGTAGAGTTCGCGGAAATGCTCAGTGGACACCCCAGGTAGGGTAAGGATCAGCATTTCCACACTACTCAGAGAATATTTATTTTCAGGGATGGATTTTTAGCCCAATTCAAGTTGATGAAAAGTGGCTTCGTGAAAATTGCAGAAATTTTTTTTTCAGAAACTCCGGGGTGCCTTGAGGTCGCGATGCACCACGCGACATTTGTATTCCAAAACTGAGTCACTCAGATCACACGAGTACCCAAGCATGCTTGAAACTCATTCAAATACAAGTGCCTCTATCTCTTTTCTTGATTGTTTCCCACTCATTCCTTTTGGTTTGGGGAACATGTCAAAATCCCATGCCCAGAGAACTTCAGGTAGAGCTCGCGGAAATGCTCAGTGGACAACCCAGGCAGGGTAAGGATCAGTATTTCCACACTACTCAGAGAATTTTCATTTTCAGTGATGGATTTTTAGACCAATTCAAGTTGAAGAAAAGTGGTTTCGTGAAAATCGCAGAAATTTTTTTTTCAGAAACTCCGGGGTGCCTGGAGGTCGCGGTGCACCACGCGACAGTTGTATTCGAAAACTGAGTCACTCAGATCACACGAGTACCCAAGTATGCTTGAAACTCATTCAAATGCAAGTGCTTCTATCTGTTATCTTGATTGTTTCCCACTCATTCCTTTTGGTTTGGGGAACATGTCAAAATCCCATGCCCAGAGAACTTCAGGTAGAGCTCGCGGAAATGCTCAGTGGACAACCCAGGCATTGTAAGGAACAGTATTTCCACACTACTCAGAGAATTTTTATTTTCAGTGATGGATTTTTAGCCCAATTCAAGTTGAAGAAAAGTGGTTTCGTGAAAATCGCAGAAAATTTTTTTTCAGAAACTCCGGGGTGCCTGGAGGTCGCGGTGCACCACGCGACAGTTGTATTCGAAAACTGAGTCACTCAGATCACACGAGTACCCAAGCATGCTTGAAACTCATTCAAATGCAAGTGCTTCTATCTGTTGTCTTAATTGTTTCCCACTCATTTCTTTTGGTTTGGGTAACATGTCAAAATCCCATGCCCAGAGAACTTCAAGTAGAGTTCGCGGAAATGCTCAGTGGACACCCCAGGTAGGGTAAGGATCAGCATTTCCACACTACTCAGAGAATATTTATTTTCAGGGATGGATTTTTAGCCCAATTCAAGTTGATGAAAAGTGGTTTCGTGAATATCGCAGAAAATTTTTTTTCAGAAACTCCGGGGTGCCTGGAGGTCGCGGTGCACCACGTGACAGTTGTATTCGAAAACTGAGTCACTCAGATCACACGAGTACCCAAGCATGCTTGATACTCATTCAAATGCAAGTGCCTCTATCTCTTTTCTTGATTGTTTCCCACTCATTCCTTTTGGTTTGGGGAACATGTCAAAATCCCATGCCCAGAGAACTTCAGGTAGACTTCGGGGAAATGCTCAGTGGACAACCCAGGCAGGGTAAGGATCAGCATTTACACACTACTCAGAAAATTTTTATTTTCAGGGATGGATTTTTAGCTCAATTCAAGTTGAAGAAAAGTGGTTTCGTGAAAATCGCACAAAATTTTTTTTCAGAAACTCCGGGGTGCCTGGAGGTCGCGGTACACCACGCGACAGTTGTATTCCAAAACTGAGTCACTCAGATCACACGAGTACCAAAGCATGCTTGAAACTCATTCAAATGCAAGTGCTTCTATCTGTTGTCTTGATAGTTTCCCACTCATTCCTTTTGGTTTGGGGAACATGTCAAAATCCCATGCCCAGAGAACTTCAGGTAGAGCTCGCGGAAATGCTCAGTGGACAACCCAGGCAGGGTATGGATCAGTATTTCCACACTACTCAGAGAATTTTTATTTTCAATGATGGATTTTTAGCCCCATTCAAGTTGAAGAAAAGTGGTTTCGTGAAAATCGCAGAAAATTTTTTTTCAGAAACTCCGGGGTACCTGGAGGTCGCGGTGCACCACGCGACAGTTGTATTCGAAAACTGAGTCACTCAGATCACACGAGTACCCAAGCATGCTTGAAACTCATTCAAATGCAAGTGCTTCTATCTGTTGTCTTGATTGTTTCCCATTCATTCCTTTTGGTTTGGGGAACATGTCAAAATCCCATGTCCAGAGATCTTCAGGTAGAGCTCGCGGAAATGCTCAGTGGACAACCCAGGCACGGTATGGATCAGTATTTCCACACTACTCAGAGAATTTTTATTTTCAGTGATGGATTTTTAGCCCAATTCAACTTGAAGAAAAGTGGTTTCGTGAAAATCGCAGAAAATTTTTTTTCAGAAACTCCGGGGTGCCTGGATGTCGCGATGCACCACGCGACAGTTGTATTCGAAAACTGAGTCACTCAGATCACACGAGTACCCAAGAATGCTTGAAACTCATTCAAATGCAAGTGCTTCTATCTGTTATCTTGATTGTTTCCCACTCATTCCTTTTGGTTTGGGTAACATCTCAAAATCCGATGCCCAGAGAACTTCAGGTAGAGTTCGGGGAAATGCTCAGTGGACAACCCAGGTAGGGTAAGGATCAGCATTTACACACTACTCAGAGAATTTTTATTTTCAGTGATGGATTTTTAGCCCAATTCAAGTTGAAGAAAAGTGGTTTCGTGAAAATCGCAGAAATTTTTTTTTCAGAAACTCCGTGGTGCCTGGAGGTCGCGGTGCACCACGCGACAGTTGTATTCCAAAACTGAGTCACTCAGATCACACGAGTACCCAAGCATGCTTGAAACTCATTCAAATGCAAGTGCTTCTATCTGTTGTCTTGATTGTTTCCCACTCATTTCTTTTGGTTTGGGGAACATGTCAAAATCCCATGCCCAGAGAACTTCAGGTAGAGTTCGGGGAAATGCTCAGTGGACAACCCAGGCAGGGTAAGGATCAGCATTTACACACTACTCAGAGAATTTTTTCTTTTCAGGGATGGATTTTTAGCTCAATTCAAGTTGAAGAAAAGTGGTTTCGTGAAAATCGCAGAAATTTTTTTTTCAGAAACTCCGGGGTGCCTTGAGGTCGCGGTGCACCACGCGACAGTTGTATTCGAAAACTGAGTCACTCAGATCACACGAGTACCCAAGCATGCTTGAAACTCATTCAAATGCAAGTGCTTCTATCTGTTGTCTTGATTGTTTCCCACTCATTCCTTTTGGTTTGGGTAACATCTCAAAATCCCATGCCCAGAGAACTTCAGGTAGAGCTCGCGGAATTGCTCAGTGGTCAACCCAGGCAGGGTAAGGATCAGTATTTCCACACTACTCAGAGAATTTTTATTTTCAGTGATGGATTTTTAGCCCAATTCAAGTTGAAGAAAAGTGGTTTCGTGAAAATCGCAGAAAATTTTTTTTCAGAAACTCCGGGGTGCCTGGAGGTCGCGGTGCACCACGCGACAGTTGTATTCCAAAACTGAGACACTCAGATCACACGAGTACCCAAGCATGCTTGAAACTCATTCAAATGCAAGTGCTTCTATCTGTTGTCTTGATTGTTTCCCACTCATTCCTTTTGGTTTGGGGAACATGTCAAAATCCCATGCCCAGAGAACTTCAGGTAGAGCTCGCGGAAATACTCAGTGGACAACCCAGGCAGGGTAAGGATCACTATTTCCACACTACTCAGAGAATTTTTATTTTCAGTGATGGATTTTTAGCCAAATTCAAGTTGAAGAAAAGTGGTTTCGTGAAAATCGCAGAAAATTTTTTTTCATTAACTCCGTGGTACCTGGAGGTCGCGGTGCACCACGCGACAGTTGTATTCGAAAACTGAGTCACTCAGATCACACGAGTACCCAAGAATGCTTGAAACTCATTCAAATGCAAGTGCTTCTATCTGTTGTCTTGATAGTTTCCCACTCATTCCTTTTGGTTTGGGGAACATGTCAAAATCCCATGCCCAGAGAACTTCAGGTAGAGCTCGCGGAAATGCTCAGTGGACAACCCAGGCAGGGTATGGATCAGTATTTCCACACTACTCAGAGAATTTTTATTTTCAGTGATGGATTTTTAGCCCAATTCAAGTTGAAGAAAAGTGGTTTCGTGAAAATCGCAGAAAATTTTTTTTCATTAACTCCGTGGTGCCTGGAGGTCGCGGTGCACCACGCGACAGTTGTATTCGAAAACTGAGTCACTCAGATCACACGAGTACCCAAGCATGCTTGAAACTCATTCAAATGCAAGTGCTTCTATCTGTTGTCTTGATAGTTTCCCACTCATTCCTTTTGGTTTGGGGAACATGTCAAAATCCCATGCCCAGAGAACTTCAGGTAGAGCTCGCGGAAATGCTCAGTGGACAACCCAGGCAGGGTATGGATCAGTATTTCCACACTACTCAGAGAATTTTTATTTTCAATGATGGATTTTTAGCCCAATTCAAGTTGAAGAAAAGTGGTTTCGTGAAAATCGCAGAAAATTTTTTTTCAGAAACTCCGGGGTGCCTGGAGGTCGCGGTGCACCACGCGACAGTTGTATTCGAAAACTGAGTCACTCAGATCACACGAGTACCCAAGCATGCTTGAAACTCATTCAAATGCAAGTGCTTCTATCTGTTGTCTTGATTGTTTCCCATTCATTCCTTTTGGTTTGGGGAACATGTCAAAATCCCATGCCCAGAGATCTTCAGGTAGAGCTCGCGGAAATGCTCAGTGGACAACCCAGGTACGGTATGGATCAGTATTTCCACACTACTCAGAGAATTTTTATTTTCAGTGATGGATTTTTAGCCCAATTCAACTTGAAGAAAAGTGGTTTCGTGAAAATCGCAGAAAATTTTTTTTCAGAAACTCCGGGGTGCCTGGATGTCGCGATGCACCACGCGACAGTTGTATTCGAAAACTGAGTCACTCAGATCACACGAGTACCCAAGCATGCTTGAAACTCATTCAAATGCAAGTTCTTCTATCTGTTGTCTTGATTGTTTCCCACTCATTCCTTTTGGTTTGGGTAACATCTCAAAATCCCATGCCCAGAGAACTTCAGGTAGAGTTCGGGGAAATGCTCAGTGGACAACCCAGGTAGGGTAAGGATCAGCATTTACACACTACTCAGAGAATTTTTTCTTTTCAGGGATGGATTTTTAGCTCAATTCAAGTTGAAGAAAAGTGGTTTCGTGAAAATCGCAGAAATTTTTTTTTCAGAAACTCCGGGGTGCCTTGAGGTCGCGGTGCACCACGCGACAGTTGTATTCGAAAACTGAGTCACTCAGATCACACGAGTACCCAAGCATGCTTGAAACTCATTCAAATGCAAGTGCTTCTATCTGTTGTCTTGATTGTTTCCCACTCATTCCTTTTGGTTTGGGTAACATCTCAAAATCCCATGCCCAGAGAACTTCAGGTAGAGTTCGGGGAAATGCTCAGTGGACAACCCAGGCAGGGTAAGGATCAGCATTTAGACACTACTCAGAGAATTTTTATTTTCAGGGATGGATTTTTAGCCCAATTCAAGTTGAAGAAAAGTGGTTTCGTGAAAATCGCAGAAAATTTTTTTTCAGAAACTCCGGGGTGCCTGGAGGTCGCGGTGCACCACGCGACATTTGTATTAGAAAACTGAGTCACTCAGATCACACGAGTACCCAAGCATGCTTGAAACTCATTCAAATGCAAGTGCTTCTATCTGTTGTCTTGATTGTTTCCCACTCATTCCTTTTGGTTTGGGGAACATGTCAAAATCCCATGCCCAGAGAACTTCAGGTAGAGCTCGCGGAATTGCTCAGTGGTCAACCCAGGCAGGGTAAGGATCAGTATTTCCACACTACTCAGAGAATTTTTATTTTCAGTGATGGATTTTTAGCCCAATTCAAGTTGAAGAAAAGTGGTTTCGTGAAAATCGCAGAAAATTTTTTTTCAGAAACTCCGGGGTGCCTGGAGGTCGCGGTGCACCACGCGACAGTTGTATTCCAAAACTGAGACACTCAGATCACACGAGTACCCAAGCATGCTTGAAACTCATTCAAATGCAAGTGCTTCTATCTGTTGTCTTGATTGTTTCCCACTCATTCCTTTTGGTTTGGGGAACATGTCAAAATCCCATGCCCAGAGAACTTCAGGTAGAGCTCGCGGAAATACTCAGTGGACAACCCAGGCAGGGTAAGGATCACTATTTCCACACTACTCAGAGAATTTTTATTTTCAGTGATGGATTTTTAGCCAAATTCAAGTTGAAGAAAAGTGGTTTCGTGAAAATCGCAGAAAATTTTTTTTCATTAACTCCGTGGTACCTGGAGGTCGCGGTGCACCACACGACAGTTGTATTCGAAAACTGAGTCACTCAGATCACACGAGTACCCAAGAATGCTTGAAACTCATTCAAATGCAAGTGCTTCTATCTGTTGTCTTGATAGTTTCCCACTCATTCCTTTTGGTTTGGGGAACATGTCAAAATCCCATGCCCAGAGAACTTCAGGTAGAGCTCGCGGAAATGCTCAGTGGACAACCCAGGCAGGGTATGGATCAGTATTTCCACACTACTCAGAGAATTTTTATTTTCAGTGATGGATTTTTAGCCCAATTCAAGTTGAAGAAAAGTGGTTTCGTGAAAATCGCAGAAAATTTTTTTTCATTAACTCCGTGGTGCCTGGAGGTCGCGGTGCACCACGCGACAGTTGTATTCGAAAACTGAGTCACTCAGATCACACGAGTACCCAAGCATGCTTGAAACTCATTCAAATGCAAGTGCTTCTATCTGTTGTCTTGATAGTTTCCCACTCATTCCTTTTGGTTTGGGGAACATGTCAAAATCCCATGCCCAGAGAACTTCAGGTAGAGCTCGCGGAAATGCTCAGTGGACAACCCAGGCAGGGTATGGATCAGTATTTCCACACTACTCAGAGAATTTTTATTTTCAATGATGGATTTTTAGCCCAATTCAAGTTGAAGAAAAGTGGTTTCGTGAAAATCGCAGAAAATTTTTTTTCAGAAACTCCGGGGTGCCTGGAGGTCGCAGTGCACCACGCGACAGTTGTATTCGAAAACTGAGTCACTCAGATCACACGAGTACCCAAGCATGCTTGAAACTCATTCAAATGCAAGTGCTTCTATCTGTTGTCTTGATTGTTTCCCACTCATTCCTTTTGGTTTGGGGAACATGTCAAAATCCCATGCCCAGAGAACTTCAGGTAGAGTTCGGGGAAATGCTCAGTGGACAACCCAGGCAGGGTAAGGATCAGCATTTACACACAACTCAGAAAATTTTTATTTTCAGGGATGGATTTTTAGCCCAATTCAAGTTGAAGAAAAGTGGTTTCGTGAAAATCGCAGAAAATTTTTTTTCAGAAACTCCGGGGTGCCTGGAGGTCGCGGTGCACCACGCGACAGTTGTATTCGAAAACTGAGTCACTCAGATCACACGAGTACCCAAGCATGCTTGAAACTCATTCAAATGCAAGTGCTTCTATCTGTTGTCTTGATTGTTTCCCACTCATTCCTTTTGGTTTGGGGAACATGTCAAAATCCCATGCTCAGAGAACTTCAGGTAGAGCTCGCGGAAATGCTCAGTGGACAACCCAGGCAGGGTAAGGATCAGTATTTCCACACTACTCAGAGAATTTTTATTTTCAGTGAAGGATTTTTAGCCCAATTCAAGTTGAAGAAAAGTGGTTTAGTGAAAATCGCAGAAAATTTTTTTTCAGAAACTCCGGGGTGCCTGGATGTCGCGATGTACCACGCGACAGTTGTATTCGAAAACTGAGTCACTCAGATCACACGAGTACCCAAGCATGCTTGAAACTCATTCAAATGCAAGTGCTTCTATCTGTTGTCTTGATTGTTTCCCACTCATTCCTTTTGGTTTGGGTAACATCTCAAAATCCCATGCCCAGAGAACTTCAGGTAGAGTTCGGGGAAATGCTCAGTGGACAACCCAGGCAGGGTAAGGATCAGCATTTACACACTACTCAGAAAATTTTTATTTTCAGGGATGGATTTTTAGCCCAATTCAAGTTGAAGAAAAGTGGTTTCGTGAAAATCGCAGAAATTTTTTTTTCAGAAACTCCGGGGTGCCTTGAGGTCGCGGTGCACCACGCGAGAGTTGTATTTAAAACTGAGTCACTCAGATCACACGAGTACCCAAGCATGCTTGAAACTCATTCAAATGCAAGTGCTTCTATCTGTTGTCTTGATTGTTTCCCACTCATTCCTTTTGGTTTGGGGAACATGTCAAAATCCCATGTCCAGAGAACTTCAGGTAGAGCTCGCGGAAATGCTCAGTGGACAACCCAGGCAGGGTAAGGATCAGTATTTCCACACTACTCAGAGAATTTTTATTTTCAGTGAAGGATTTTTAGCCCAATTCAAGTTGAAGAAAAGTGGTTTAGTGAAAATCGCAGAAAATTTTTTTTCAGAAACTCCGGGGTGCCTGATGGTCGCGGTGCACCACGCAACAATTGTATTCGACAACTGAGTCACTTAGATCACACGAGTACCCAAGCATGCTTGAAACTCATTCAAATGCAAGTGCTTCTATCTGTTGTCTTGATTGTTTCCCACTCATTCCTTTTGGTTTGGGGAACATGTCAAAATCCCATGCCCAGAGAACTTCAGGTAGAGTTCGGGGAAATGCTCAGTGGACAACCCAGGCAGGGTAAGGATCAGCATTTACACTCTACTCAGAGAATTTTTATTTTCAGTGATGGATTTTTAGCCCAATTCAAGTTGAAGAAAAGTGGTTTCGTGAAAATCACAGAAAATTTTTTTTCAGAAACTCCGTGGTGCCTGGAGGTCGCGGTGCACCACGCGACAGTTGTATTCGAAAACTGAGTCACTCAGATCACACGAGTACCCAAGCATGCTTGAAACTCATTCAAATGCAAGTGCCTCTATCTGTTGTCTTGATTGTTTCCCACTCATTCCTTTTGGTTTGGGGAACATGTCAAAATCCCATGCCCAGAGAACTTCAGGTAGAGTTAGGGGAAATGCTCAGTGGACAACCCAGGCAGGGTAAGGATCAGCATTTATACACTACTCAGAGAATTTGTATTTTCAGTGATGGATTTTTAGCCCAATTCAACTTGAAGAAAAGTGGTTTCGTGAAAATCGCAGAAAATTTTTTTTCAGAAACTCCGGGGTGCCTGGAGGTCGCGGTGCACCACGCGACAGTTGTATTCGAAAACTGAGTCACTCAGATCACACGAGTACCCAAGCATGCTTGAAACTCATTCAAATGCAAGTGCTTCTATATTTTGTCTTGATTGTTTCCCACTCATTCCTTTTGGTTTGGGTAACATCTCAAAATCCCATGCCCAAAGAACTTCAGGTAGAGTTCGGGGAAATGCTCAGTGGACAACCCAGGCAGGGTAAGGATCAGCATTTACACACTACTCAGAGAATTTTTATTTTCAGGGATGGATTTTTAGCCGAATTCAAGTTGAAGAAATGTGGTTTCGTGAAAATCGCAGAAATTTTTTTTTCAGAAACTCCGGGGTGCCTGGAGGTCACGGTGCACCACGCGACAGTTGTATTCCAAAACTTAGTCACTCAGATCACACGAGTACCCAAGCATGCTTGAAACTCATTCAAATGCAAGTGCTTTTATCTGTTGTCTTGATTGTTTCCCACTCATTCCTTTTGGTTTGGGGAACATGTCAAAATCCCATGCCCAGAGAACTTCAGGTAGAGATCGCGGAAATGCTCAGTGGACAACCCAGGCAGGGTAAGGATCAGTATTTCCACACTACTCAGAGAATTTTGATTTTCAGTGATGGATTTTTAGCCCAATTCAAGTTGAAGAAAAGTGGTTTCGTGAAAATCGCAGAAAATTTTTTTTCAGAAACTCCGGGGTGCCTGGAGGTCGCGGTGCACCACGCGACAGTTGTATTCGAAAACTGAGTCACTCAGATCACACGAGTACCCAAGCATGCTTGAAACTTATTCAAATGCAAGTGCTTCTATCTGTTGTCTTGATTGTTTCCCACTCATTCCTCTTGTTTTGGGGAACATGTCAAAATCCCATGCCCAGAGAACTTCAGGTGGAGCTCACGGAAATGCTCAGTGGACAACCCAGGAACGGTATGGATCAGTATTTCCACACTACTCAGAGAATTTTTATTTTCAGGGATGGATTTTTAGCCCAATTCAAGTTGAAGAAAAGTGGTTTCGTGAAAATCGCAGAAAATTTTTTTTCAGAAACTCCGGGGTGCCTGGAGGTTGCGGTGCACCACGCGACAGTTGTATTCGAAAACTGAGTCACTCAGATCACACGAGTACCCAAGCATGCTTGAAACTCATTCAAATGCAAGTGCTTCTATCTGTTGTCTTGATTGTTTCCCACTCATTCCTTTTGGTTTGGGGAACATGTCAAAATCCCGTGCCCAGAGAACTTCAGGTAGAGCTCGCGGAAATGCTCAGTGGACAACCCAGGCAGGGTAAGGATCAGTATTTCCACACTACTCAGAGAATTTTTATTTTCAGTGAAGGATTTTTAGCCCAATTCAAGTTGAAGAAAAGTGGTTTCGTGAAAATTGCAGAAAATTTTTTTTGAGAAACTCCGGGGTGCCTTGAGGTCGTGGTGCACCACGCGACAGATGTATTCGAAAACTGAGTCACTCAGATCACACGAGTACCCAAGCATGCTTGAAACTCATTCAAATGCAAGTGCCTCTATCTCTTTTCTTGATTGTTTCCCACTCATTCCTTTTGGTTTGGGGAACATGTCAAAATCCCATGCCCAGAGAACTTCAGGTTGAGTTCTGGGAAATGCTCAGTGGACAACCCAGGCAGGGTAAGGATCAGCATTTACACACTACTCAGAGAATTTTTATTTTCAGTGATGGATTTTTAGCCCAATTCAAGTTGAAGAAAAGTGGTTTCGTGAAAATCGCAGAAAATTTTTTTTCAGAAACTCCGGGGTGCCTGGAGGTCGCGGTGCACCACGCGACAGTTGTATTCCAAAACTGAGACACTCAGATCACACGAGTACCCAAGCATGCTTGAAACTCATTCAAATGCAAGTGCTTCTATCTGTTGTCTTGATTGTTTCCCACTCATTCCTTTTGGTTTGGGGAACATGTCAAAATCCCATGCCCAGAGAACTTCAGGTAGAGCTCGCGGAAATACTCAGTGGACAACCCAGGCAGGGTAAGGATCACTATTTCCACACTACTCAGAGAATTTTTATTTTCAGTGATGGATTTTTAGCCCAATTCAAGTTGAAGAAAAGTGGTTTCGTGAAAATCGCAGAAAATTTTTTTTCAGAAACTCCGTGGTGCCTGGAGGTCGCGGTGCACCACTCGACAGTTGTATTCGAAAACTGAGTCACTCAGATCACACGAGTACCCAAGCATGCTTGAAACTTATTCAAATGCAAGTGCCTCTATCTCTTTTCTTGATTGTTTCCCACTCATTCCTTTTGGTTTGGGGAACATGTCAAAATCCCATGCCCAGAGAACTTCAGGTAGAGTTCTGGGAAATGCTCAGTGGACAACCCAGGCAGGGTAAGGATCAGCATTTACACACAACTCAGAGAATTTTTATTTTCAGGGATGAATTTTTAGCCCAATTCAAGTTGAAGAAAAGTGGTTTCGTGAAAATCGCAGAAAATTTTTTTTCAGAAACTCCGGGGTGCCTGGAGGTCACGGTGCACCACGCGACAGTTGTATTCCAAAACTTAGTCACTCAGATCACACGAGTACCCAAGCATGCTTGAAACTCATTCAAATGCAAGTGCTTCTATCTGTTGTCTTGATTGTTTCCCACTCATTCCTTTTGGTTTGGGGAACATGTCAAAATCCCATGCCCAGAGAACTTCAGGTAGAGTTCAGGGAAATGCTCAGTGGACAACCCAGGCAGGGTAAGGATCAGTATTTCCACACAACTCAGAGAATTTTTATTTTCAGGGATGGATTTTTAGCCCAATTCAAGTTGAAGAAAAGTGGTTTCGTGAAAATCGCAGAAAATTTTTTTTCAGAAACTCCGGGGTTCCTGGAGGTCGCGGTGCACCACGCGACAGTTGTATTCAAAAACTGAGTCACTCAGATCACACGAGTACCCAAGCATGCTTGAAACTCATTCAAATGCAAGTGCTTCTATCTGTTGTCTTGATTGTTTCCCACTCATTCCTTTTGGTTTGGGGAACATGTCAAAATCCCATGCTCAGAGAACTTCAGGTAGAGCTCGCGGAAATGCTCAGTGGACAACCCAGGCAGGGTAAGGATCAGTATTTCCACACTACTCAGAGAATTTTTATTTTCAGTGAAGGATTTTTAGCCCAATTCAAGTTGAAGAAAAGTGGTTTAGTGAAAATCGCAGAAAATTTTTTTTCAGAAACTCCGGGGTGCCTGGATGTCGCGATGCACCACGCGACAGTTGTATTCGAAAACTGAGTCACTCAGATCACACGAGTACCCAAGCATGCTTGAAACTCATTCAAATGCAAGTGCTTCTATCTGTTGTCTTGATTGTTTCCCACTCATTCCTTTTGGTTTGGGTAACATCTCAAAATCCCATGCCCAGAGAACTTCAGGTAGAGTTCGGGGAAATGCTCAGTGGACAACCCAGGCAGGGTAAGGATCAGCATTTACACACTACTCAGAAAATTTTTATTTTCAGGGATGGATTTTTAGCCCAATTCAAGTTGAAGAAAAGTGGTTTCGTGAAAATCGCAGAAAATTTTTTTTCAGAAACTCCGGGGTGCCTTGAGGTCGCGGTGCACCACGCGAGAGTTGTATTTAAAACTGAGTCACTCAGATCACACGAGTACCCAAGCATGCTTGAAACTCATTCAAATGCAAGTGCCTCTATCTGTTGTCTTGATTGTTTCCCACTCATTCCTTTTGGTTTGGGGAACATGTCAAAATCCCATGCCCAGAGAACTTCAGGTAGAGTTAGGGGAAATGCTCTGGGGACAACCCAGGCAGGGTAAGGATCAGCATTTATACACTACTCAGAGAATTTTTATTTTCAGTGATGGATTTTTAGCCCAATTCAACTTGAAGAAAAGTGGTTTCGTGAAAATCGCAGAAAATTTTTTTTCAGAAACTCCGTGGTGCCTGGAGGTCGCGGTGCACCACGCGACAGTTGTATTCAAAAACTGAGTCACTCAGATCACACGAGTACCCAAGCATGCTTGAAACTCATTCAAATGCAAGTGCTTTTATATGTTGTCTTGATTGTTTCCCACTCATTCCTTTTGGTTTGGGTAACATCTCAAAATCCCATGCCCAAAGAACTTCAGGTAGAGTTCGGGGAAATGCTCAGTGGACAACCCAGGCAGGGTAAGGATCAGCATTTACACACTACTCAGAGAATTTTTATTTTCAGGGATGGATTTTTAGCCGAATTCAAGTTGAAGAAAAGTGGTTTCGTGAAAATCGCAGAAAATTTTTTTTCAGAAACTCCGGGGTGCCTGGAGGTCACGGTGCACCACGCGACAGTTGTATTCCAAAACTTAGTCACTCAGATCACACGAGTACCCAAGCATGCTTGAAACTCATTCAAATGCAAGTGCTTTTATCTGTTGTCTTGATTGTTTCCCACTCATTCCTTTTGGTTTGGGGAACATGTCAAAATCCCATGCCCAGAGAACTTCAGGTAGAGATCGCGGAAATGCTCAGTGGACAACCCAGGCAGGGTAAGGATCAGTATTTCCACACTACTCAGAGAATTTTGATTTTCAGTGATGGATTTTTAGCCCAATTCAAGTTGAAGAAAAGTGGTTTCGTGAAAATCGCAGAAAATTTTTTTTCAGAAACTCCGGGGTGCCTGGAGGTCGCGTTGCACCACGCGACAGTTGTATTCGAAAACTGAGTCACTCAGATCACACGAGTACCCAAGCATGCTTGAAACTCATTCAAATGCAAGTGCTTCTATCTGTTGTCTTGATTGTTTCCCACTCATTCCTTTTGTTTTGGGGAACATGTCAAAATCCCATGCCCAGAGAACTTCAGGTGGAGCTCACGGAAATGCTCAGTGGACAACCCAGGAACGGTATGGATCAGTATTTCCACACTACTCAGAGAATTTTTATTTTCAGGGATGGATTTTTAGCCCAATTCAAGTTGAAGAAAAGTGGTTTCGTGAAAATCGCAGAAAATTTTTTTTCAGAAACTCCGGGGTGCCTGGAGGTCGCGGTGCACCACGCGACAGTTGTATTCGAAAACTGAGTCACTCAGATCACACGAGTACCCAAGCATGCTTGAAACTCATTCAAATGCAAGTGCTTCTATTTGTTGTCTTGATTGTTTCCCACTCATTCCTTTTGGTTTGGGGAACATGTCAAAATCCCGTGCCCAGAGAACTTCAGGTAGAGCTCGCGGAAATGCTCAGTGGACAACCCAGGCAGGGTAAGGATCAGTATTTCCACACTGCTCAGAGAATTTTTATTTTCAGTGAAGGATTTTTAGCCCAATTCAAGTTGAAGAAAAGTGGTTTCGTGAAAATTGCAGAAAATTTTTTTTGAGAAACTCCGGGGTGCCTTGAGGTCGTGGTGCACCACGCGACAGATGTATTCGAAAACTGAGTCACTCAGATCACACGAGTACCCAAGCATGCTTGAAACTCATTCAAATGCAAGTGCCTCTATCTCTTTTCTTGATTGTTTCCCACTCATTCCTTTTGGTTTGGGGAACATGTCAAAATCCCATGCCCAGAGAACTTCAGGTTGAGTTCTGGGAAATGCTCAGTGGACAACCCAGGCAGGGTAAGGATCAGCATTTACACACTACTCAGAGAATTTTTATTTTCAGGGACGGGTTTTTAGCCCAATTCAAGTTGAAGAAAAGTGGTTTCGTGAAAATCGCAGAAAATTTTTTTTCAGAAACTCCGGGGTGCCAGGAGGTCGCGGTGCACCACGCGACAGTTGTATTCGAAAACTGAGTCACTCAGATCACACGAGTACCCAAGCATGCTTGAAACTCATTCAAATGCAAGTGCTTCTATCTGTTGTCTTGATTGTTTCCCACTCATTCCTTTTGGTTTGGGGAACATGTCAAAATCCCATGCCCAGAGAACTTCAGGTAGAGCTCGCGGAATTGCTCAGTGGTCAACCCAGGCAGGGTATGGATCAGCATTTACACACAACTCAGAGAATTTTTATTTTCAGGGATGGATTTTTAGCCCAATTCAACTTGAAGAAAAGTGGTTTCGTGCAAATCGCAGAAAATTTTTTTTCAGAAACTCCGGGGTGCCTGGAGGTCGCGGTGCACCACGCGACAGTTGTATTCGAAAACTGAGTCACTCAGATCACACGAGTACCCAAGCATGCTTGAAACTCATTCAAATGCAAGTGCTTCTATCTGTTGTCTTGATTGTTTCCCACTCATTCCTTTTGGTTTGGGGAACATGTCAAAATCCAATGCCCAGAGAACTTCAGGTAGAGTTCGGGGAAATGCTCAGTGGACAACCCAGGCAGGGTAAGGATCAGCATTTACACTCTACTCAGAGAATTTTTATGTTCAGGGATGGATTTTTAGCCCAATTCAAGTTGAAGAAAAGTGGTTTCGTGAAAATCGCAGAAAATTTTTTTTCAGAAACTCCGTGGTGCCTGGAGGTCGCGGTGCACCACGCGACAGTTGTATTCAAAAACTGAGTCACTCAGATCACACGAGTACCCAAGCATGCTTGAAACTCATTCAAATGCAAGTGCCTCTATCTCTTTTCTTGATTGTTTCCCACTCATTCCTTTTCTTTTGGGGAACATGTCAAAATCCCATGCCCAGAGAACTTCAGGTAGAGTTCGGGGAAATGCTCAGTGGACAACCCAGGCAGGGTAAGGATCAGCATTTACACACTACTCAGAGAATTTTTTCTTTTCAGGGATGGATTTTTAGCTCAATTCAAGTTGAAGAAAAGTGGTTTCGTGAAAATCGCAGAAAATTTTTTTTCAGAAACTCCGGGGTGCCTGGAGGTCGCGGTGCACCACGCGACAGTTGTATTCGAAAACTGAGTCACTCAGATCACACGAGTACCCAAGCATGCTTGAAACTCATTCAAATGCAAGTGCCTCTATCTCTTTTCTTGATTGTTTCCCACTCATTCCTTTTGGTTTGGGGAACATGTCAAAATCCCATGCCCAGAGAACTTCAGGTTGAGTTCTGGGAAATGCTCAGTGGACAACCCAGGCAGGGTAAGGATCAGCATTTACACACTACTCAGAGAATTTTTATTTACAGGGATGGATTTTTAGCCCAATTCAAGTTGAAGAAAAGTGGTTTCGTGAAAATCGCAGAAAATTTTTTTTCAGAAACTCCGGGGTGCCAGGAGGTCGCGGTGCACCACGCTACAGTTGTATTCGAAAACTGAGTCACTCAGATCACACGAGTACCCAAGCATGCTTGAAACTCATTCAAATGCAAGTGCTTCTATCTGTTGTCTTGATTGTTTCCCACTCATTCCTTTTGGTTTGGGGAACATGTCAAAATCCCATGCCCAGAGAACTTCAGGTAGAGCTCGCGGAAATGCTCAGTGGACAACCCAGGCAGGGTAAGGATCAGTATTTCCACACTACTCAGAGAATTTTTATTTTCAGTGAAGGATTTTTAGCCCAATTCAAGTTGATGAAAAGTGGTTTCGTGAAAATTGCAGAAAATTTTTTTTGAGAAACTCCGGGGTGCCTTGAGGTCGTGATGCACCACGCGACAGTTGTATTCGAAAACTGAGTCACTCAGATCACACGAGTACCCAAGCATGCTTGAAACTCATTCAAATGCAAGTGCTTCTATCTGTTGTCTTGATTGTTTCCCACTCATTCCTTTTGGTTTGGGGAACATGTCAAAATCCCATGCCCAGAGAACTTCAGGTAGAGCTCGCGGAATTGCTCAGTGGTCAACCCAGGCAGGGTATAGATCAGCATTTACACACAACTCAGAGAATTTTTATTTTCAGGGATGGATTTTTAGCCCAATTCAACTTGAAGAAAAGTGGTTTCGTGCAAATTGCAGAAAATTTTTTTTCAGAAACTCCGGGGTGCCTGGAGGTCGCGGTGCACCACGCGACAGTTGTATTCGAAAACTGAGTCACTCAGATCACACGAGTACCCAAGCATGCTTGAAACTCATTCAAATGCAAGTGCTTCTATCTGTTGTCTTGATTGTTTCCCACTCATTCCTTTTGGTTTGGGGAACATGTCAAAATCCAATGCCCAGAGAACTTCAGGTAGAGTTCGGGGAAATGCTCAGTGGACAACCCAGGCAGGGTAAGGATCAGCATTTACACTCTACTCAGAGAATTTTTATTTTCAGGGATGGATTTTTAGCCCAATTCAAGTTGAAGAAAAGTGGTTTCGTGAAAATCGCAGAAAATTTTTTTTCAGAAACTCCGTGGTGCCTGGAGGTCGCGGTGCACCACGCGACAGTTGTATTCGAAAACTGAGTCACTCAGATCACACGAGTACCCAAGCATGCTTGAAACTCATTCAAATGCAAGTGCCTCTATCTCTTTTCTTGATTGTTTCCCACTCATTCCTTTTGGTTTGGGGAACATGTCAAAATCCCATGCCCAGAGAACTTCAGGTAGAGTTCGGGGAAATGCTCAGTGGACAACCCAGGCAGGGTAAGGATCAGTATTTCCACACTACTCAGAGAATTTTTATTTTCAGTGATGGATTTTTAGCCCAATTCAAGTTGAAGAAAAGTGGTTTCGTGAAAATCGCAGAAAATTTTTTTTCAGAAACTCCGGGGTGCCTTGAGGTCGCGGTGCACCACGCGACAGTTGTATTCCAAACTGATTCACTCAGATCACACGAGTTCCCAAGCATGCTTGAAACTCATTCAAATGCAAGTGCTTCTATATGTTGTCTTGATTGTTTCCCACTCATTCCTTTTGGTTTGGGGAACATGTCAAAATCCCATGCCCAGAGAACTTCAGGTAGAGATCGCGGAAATGCTCAGTGGACAACCCAGGCAGGGTAAGGATCAGTATTTCCACACTACTCAGAGAATTTTTATTTTCAGTGATGGATTTTTAGCCCAATTCAAGTTGAAGAAAAGTGGTTTCGTGAAAATCGCAGAAAATTTTTTTTCAGAAACTCCGGGGTGCCTGGAGGTCGCGGTTTACCACGCGACAGTTGTATTCGAAAACTGAGTCACTCAGATCACACGAGTACCCAAGCATGCTTGAAACTCATTCAAATGCAAGTGCTTCTATCTGTTGTCTTGATTGTTTCCCACTCATTCCTTTTGGTTTGGGTAACATCTTAAAATCCCATGCCCAGAGAACTTCAGGTAGAGTTCGGGGAAATGCTCAGTGGACAACCCAGGCAGGGTAAGGATCAGCATTTACACACTACTCAGAGAATTTTTATTTTCAGGGATGGATTTTTAGCCCAATTCAAGTTGAAGAAAAGTGGTTTCGTGAAAATCGCAGAAAATTTTTTTTCAGAAACTCCGGGGTGCCAGGAGGTCGCGGTGCACCACGCGACAGTTGTATTCGAAAACTGAGTCACTCAGATCACACGAGTACCCAAGCATGCTTGAAACTCATTCAAATGCAAGTGCCTCTATCTCTTTTCTTGATTGTTTCCCACTCATTCCTTTTGGTTTGGGGAACATGTCAAAATCCCATGCCCAGAGAACTTCAGGTAGAGCTCGCGGAAATGCTCAGTGGACAACCCAGGCAGGGTAAGGATCAGCATTTACACACTACTCAGAGAATTTTTATTTTCAGGGATGGATTTTTAGCCCAATTCAAGTTGAAGAAATGTGGTTTCGTGAAAATCGCAGAAAATTTTTTTTCAGAAACTCCGGGGTGCCTGGAGGTCGCGGTGCACCACGCGACAGTTGTATTCGAAAACTGAGTCACTCAGATCACACGAGTACCCAAGCATGCTTGAAACTCATTCAAATGCAAGTGCTTCTATCTGTTGTCTTGATTGTTTCCCACTCATTCCTTTTGGTTTGGGGAACATGTCAAAATCCCATGCCCAGAGAACTTCAGGTACAGCTCGCGGAATTGCTCAGTGGTCAACCCAGGCAGGGTAAGGATCAGTATTTCCACACTACTCAGAGAATTTTTATTTTCAGTGATGGATTTTTAGCCCAATTCAAGTTGAAGAAAAGTGGTTTCGTGAAAATCGCAGAAATTTTTTTTTCAGAAACTTCGGGGTGCCTTGAGGTCTTGATGCACCACGCGACAGTTGTATTCCAAAACTGAGTCACTCAGATCACACGAGATCCCAAGAATGCTTGAAACTCATTCAAATGCAAGTGCTTCTATGTGTTGTCTTTATTGTTTCCCACTCATTCCTTTTGGTTTGGGGAACATGTCAAAATCCCATGCCCAGAGAACTTCAGGTAGAGCTCGCGGAATTGCTCAGTGGTCAACCCAGGCAGGGTAAGGATCAGTATTTCCACACTACTCAGAGAATTTTTATTTTCAGTGATGGATTTTTAGCCCAATTCAAGTTGAAGAAAAGTGGTTTCGTGAAAATCGCAGAAAATTTTTTTTCAGAAACTCCGGGGTGCCTGGAGGTCGCGGTGCACCACGCGACAGTTGTATTCCAAACTGAGTCACTCAGATCACACGAGTACCCAAGCATGCTTGAAACTCATTCAAATGCAAGTGCTTCTATCTGTTGTCTTGATTGTTTCCCACTCATTCCTTTTGGTTTGGGGAACATGTCAAAATCCCATGCCCAGAGAACTTCAGGTAGAGATCGCGGAAATGCTCAGTGGACAACCCAGGCAGGGTAAGGATCAGTATTTTCACACTACTCAGAGAATTTTTATTTTCAGTGATGGATTTTTAGCCCAATTCAAGTTGAAGAAAAGTGGTTTCGTGAAAATCGCAGAAAATTTTTTTTCAGAAACTCTGGGGTGCCTGGAGGTCGCGGTTTACCACGCGACAGTTGTATTCGAAAACTGAGTCACTCAGATCACACGAGTACCCAAGCATGCTTGAAACTCATTCAAATGCAAGTGCCTCTATCTCTTTTCTTGATTGTTTCCCATTCATTCCTTTTGGTTTGGGGAACATGTCAAAATCCCATGCCCAGAGAACTTCAGGTAGAGTTCGGGGAAATGCTCAGTGGACAACCCAGGCAGGGTAAGGATCAGCATTTACACACAACTCAGAGAATTTTTATTTTCAGGGATGGATTTTTAGCCCAATTCAAGT
The DNA here is from genome assembly GCF_055471065.1 of Atractosteus spatula. Taxonomy (NCBI): domain Eukaryota; kingdom Metazoa; phylum Chordata; class Actinopteri; order Semionotiformes; family Lepisosteidae; genus Atractosteus; species Atractosteus spatula. The sequence goes on from NC_142707.1 coordinate 78,402,624, forward strand.
TGAATAAAAGTGGTTTCGTGAAAATCGCAGAAAATTTTTTTTCAGAAACTCCGGGGTGCCTGGAGGTCACGGTGCACCACGCGACAGTTGTATTCCAAAACTTAGTCACTCAGATCACACGAGTACCCAAGCATGCTTGAAACTCATTCAAATGCAAGAGCTTCTATCTGTTGTCTTGATTGTTTCCCACTCATTCCTTTTGGTTTGGGGAACATGTCAAAATCCCATGCCCAGAGAACTTCAGGTAGAGATCGCAGAAATGCTCAGTGGACAACCCAGGCAGGGTAAGGATCAGTATTTCCACACTACTCAGAGAATTTTTATTTTCAGTGATGGATTTTTAGCCCATTTCAAGTTGAAGAAATGTGGTTTCGTGAAAATCACAGAAAATTTTTTTTCAGAAACTCCGGGGTGCCTGGAGGTCGCGGTGCACCACGCGACAGTTGTATTCGAAAACTGAGTCACTCAGATCACACGAGTACCCAAGCATGCTTGAAACTCATTCAAATGCAAGTGCTTCTATCTGTTGTCTTGATTGTTTCCCACTCATTCCTTTTGGTTTGGGGAACATGTCAAAATCCCATGCCCAGAGAACTTCAGGTACAGCTCGCGGAATTGCTCAGTGGTCAACCCAGGCAGGGTAAGGATCAGTATTTCCACACTACTCAGAGAATTTTTATTTTCAGTGATGGATTTTTAGCCCAATTCAAGTTGAAGAAAAGTGGTTTCGTGAAAATCGCAAAAAAATTTTTTTCAGAAACTTCGGGGTGCCTGGAGGTTGCGGTGCACCACGCGACAGTTGTATTCCAAAACTGAGTCACTCAGATCACACGAGATCCCAAGAATGCTTGAAACTCATTCAAATGCAAGTGCTTCTATCTGTTGTCTTTATTGTTTCCCACTCATTCCTTTTGGTTTGGGGAACATGTCAAAATCCCATGCCCAGAGAACTTCAGGTAGAGATCGCGGAAATGCTCAGTGGACACCCCAGGTAGGGTAAGGATCAGCATTTCCACACTACTCAGAGAATATTTATTTTCAGGGATGGATTTTTAGCCCAATTCAAGTTGATGAAAAGTGGTTTTGTGAAAATTGCAGAAAATTTTTTTTCAGAAACTCCGGGGTGCCTGGAGGTCGCGGTGCACCACGCGACAGTTGTATTCCAAAACTGAGTCACTCAGATCACACGAGTACCCAAGCATGCTTGAAACTCATTCAAATGCAAGTGCTTCTATCTGTTGTCTTGATTGTTTCCCACTCATTCCTTTTGGTTTGGGGAACATGTCAAAATCCCATGCCCAGAGAACTTCAAGTAGAGTTCGAGGAAATGCTCAGTGGACACCCCAGGTAGGGTAAGGATCAGCATTTCCACACTACTCAGAGAATATTTATTTTCAGGGATGGATTTTTAGCCCAATTCAAGTTGATGAAATGTGGTTTCGTGAAAATTGCAGAAAATTTTTTTTGAGAAACTCCGGGGTGCCTTGAGGTCGTGATGCACCACGCGACAGTTGTATTCCAAAACTGAGTCACTCAGATCACACGAGTACCCAGGCATGCTTGAAACTCATTCAAATGCAAGTGCCTCTATCTCTTTTCTTGATTGTTTCCCACTCATTCCTTTAGGTTTGGGGAACATGTCAAAATCCCATGCCCAGAGAACTTCAGGTAGAGTTCGGGGAAATGCTCAGTGGACAACCCAGGCTGGGTAAGGATCAGTATTTCCACACTACTCAGAGAATTTTTATTTTCAGTGATGGATTTTTAGCCCAATTCAAGTTGAAGAAAAGTGGTTTCGTGAAAATCGCAGAAAATTTTTTTTCAGAAACTCCGGGGTGCCTGGAGGTCGCGGTGCACCACGCGACAGTTGTATTCCAAAACTGAGTCACTCAGATCACACGAGTACCCAAGCATGCTTGAAACTCATTCAAATGCAAGTGCATCTATCTGTTGTCTTGATTGTTTCCCACTCATTCCTTTTGGTTAGGGGAACACGTCAAAATCCCATGCCCAGAGAACTTCAGGTAGAGTTCGGGGAAATACTCAGTGGACAACCCAGGCAGGGTAAGGATCAGCATTTACACACTACTCAGAGAATTTTTATTTTCAGGGATGGATTTTTAGCCCAATTCAAGTTGAAGAAAAGTGGTTTCGTGAAAATCGCAGAAAACTTTTTTTCAGAAACTCCGGTGTGCCTGGAGGTCGCAGTGCACCACGCGACAGTTGTATTCGAAAACTGAGTCACTCAGATCACACGAGTACCCAAGCATGCTTGAAACTCATTCAAATGCAAGTGCTTCTATCTGTTGTCTTGATTGTTTCCCACTCATTCCTTTTGGTTTGGGGAACATGTCAAAATCCCATGCCCAGAGAACTTCAGGTAGAGATCGCGGAAATGCTCAGTGGACAACCCAGGCAGGGTAAGGATCAGTATTTCCACACTACTCAGAGAATTTTTATTTTCAGTGATGGATTTTTAGCCCAATTCAAGTTGAAGAAAAGTGGTTACGTGAAAATCGCAGAAAATTTTTTTTCAGAAACTCCGGGGTGCCTGGAGGTCGCGGTGCACCACGCGACAGTTGTATTCGAAAACTGAGTCACTCAGATCACACGAGTACCCAAGCATGCTTGAAACTCATTCAAATGCAAGTGCTTCTATCTGTTGTCTTGATTGTTTCCCACTCATTCCTTTTGGTTTGGGGAACATGTCAAAATCCCATGCCCAGAGAACTTCAGGTAGAGCTCGCGGAAATGCTCAGTGGACAACCCAGGCAGGGTAAGGATCACTATTTCCACACTACTCAGAGAATTTTTATTTTCAGTGATGGATTTTTAGCCCAATTCAAGTTGAATAAAAGTGGTTTCGTGAAAATCGCAGAAAATTTTTTTTCAGAAACTCCGGGGTGCCTGGAGGTCGCGGTGCACCACGCGACAGTTGTATTCGAAAACTGAGTCACTCAGATCACACGAGTACCCAAGCATGCTTGAAACTCATTCAAATGCAAGTGCTTCTATCTGTTGTCTTGATTGTTTCCCACTCATTCCTTTTGGTTTGGGGAACATGTCAAAATCCCATGCCCAGAGAACTTCAAGTAGAGTTCGAGGAAATGCTCAGTGGACACCCCAGGTAGGGTAAGGATCAGCATTTCCACACTACTCAGAGAATATTTATTTTCAGGGATGGATTTTTAGCCCAATTCAAGTTGATGAAAAGTGGTTTCGTGAAAATTGCAGAAAATTTTTTTTGAGAAACTCCGGGGTGCCTTGAGGTCGTGATGCACCACGCGACAGTTGTATTCCAAAACTGAGTCACTCAGATCACACGAGTACCCAAGCATGCTTGAAACTCATTCAAATGCAAGTGCCTCTATCTCTTTTCTTGATTGTTTCCCACTCATTCCTTTAGGTTTGGGGAACATGTCAAAATCCCATGCCCAGAGAACTTCAGGTAGAGTTCGGGGAAATGCTCAGTGGACAACCCAGGCTGGGTAAGGATCAGTATTTCCACACTACTCAGAGAATTTTTATTTTCAGTGATGGATTTTTAGCCCAATTCAAGTTGAAGAAAAGTGGTTTCGTGAAAATCGCAGAAAATTTTTTTTCAGAAACTCCGGGGTGCCTGGAGGTCGCGGTGCACCACGCGACAGTTGTATTCGAAAACTGAGTCACTCAGATCACACGAGTACCCAAGCATGCTTGAAACTCATTCAAATGCAAGTGCTTCTATCTGTTGTCTTGATTGTTTCCCACTCATTCCTTTTGGTTTGGGTAACATGTCAAAATCCCATGCCCAGAGAACTTCAAGTAGAGTTCACGGAAATGCTCAGTGGACACCGCAGGTAGGGTAAGGATCAGCATTTCCACACTACTCAGAGAATATTTATTTTCAGGGATGGATTTTTAGCCCAATTCAAGTTGATGAAAAGTGGTTTTGTGAAAATTGCAGAACATTTTTTTTCAGAAACTCCGGGGTGCCTGGAGGTCGCGGTGCACCACGCGACAGTTGTATTCCAAAACTGAGTCACTCAGATCACACGAGTACCCAAGCATGCTTGAAACTCATTCAAATGCAAGTGCTTCTATCTGTTGTCTTGATTGTTTCCCACTCATTCCTTTTGGTTTGGGGAACATGTCAAAATCCCATGCCCAGAGAACTTCAGGTAGAGTTCGGGGAAATGCTCAGTGGACACCCCAGGTAGGGTAAGGATCAGCATTTCCACACTACTCAGAGAATATTTATTTTCAGGGATGGATTTTTAGCCCAATTCAAGTTGATGAAAAGTGGTTTCGTGAAAATTGCAGAAAATTTTTTTTGAGAAACTCCGGGGTGCCTTGAGGTCGTGATGCACCACGCGACAGTTGTATTCCAAAACTGAGTCACTCAGATCACACGAGTACCCAAGCATGCTTGAAACTCATTCAAATGCAAGTGCCTCTATCTCTTTTCTTGATTGTTTCCCACTCATTCCTTTAGGTTTGGGGAACATGTCAAAATCCCATGCCCAGAGAACTTCAGGTAGAGTTCGGGGAAATGCTCAGTGGACAACCCAGGCTGGGTAAGGATCAGTATTTCTACACTACTCAGAGAATTTTTATTTTCAGTGATGGATTTTTAGCCCAATTCAAGTTGAAGAAAAGTGGTTTCGTGAAAATCGCAGAAAATTTTTTTTCAGAAACTCCGGGGTGCCTGGAGGTCGCGGTGCACCACGCGACAGTTGTATTCGAAAACTGAGTCACTCAGATCACACGAGTACCCAAGCATGCTTGAAACTCATTCAAATGCAAGTGCTTCTATCTGTTGTCTTGATTGTTTCCCACTCATTCCTTTTGGTTTGGGTAACATGTCAAAATCCCATGCCCAGAGAACTTCAAGTAGAGTTCACGGAAATGCTCAGTGGACACCGCAGGTAGGGTAAGGATCAGCATTTCCACACTACTCAGAGAATATTTATTTTCAGGGATGGATTTTTAGCCCAATTCAAGTTGATGAAAAGTGGTTTTGTGAAAATTGCAGAAAATTTTTTTTCAGAAACTCCGGGGTGCCTGGAGGTCGCGGTGCACCACGCGACAGTTGTATTCCAAAACTGAGTCACTAAGATCACACGAGTACCCAAGCATGCTTGAAACTCATTCAAATGCAAGTGCTTCTATCTGTTGTCTTGATTGTTTCCCACTCATTCCTTTTGGTTTGGGTAACATGTCAAAATCCCATGCCCAGAGAACTTCAGGTAGAGATCGCGGAAATGCTCAGTGGACAACCCAGGCAGGGTAAGGATCAGTATTTCCACACTACTCAGAGAATTTTTATTTTCAGTGATGGATTTTTAGCCCAATTCAAGTTGAAGAAAAGTGGTTTCGTGAAAATCGCAGAAAACTTTTTTTCAGAAACTCCGGGGTGCCTGGAGGTCGCGGTGCACCACGCGACAGTTGTATTCGAAAACTGAGTCACTCAGATCACACGAGTACCCAAGCATGCTTGAAACTCATTCAAATGCAAGTGCTTCTATCTGTTGTCTTGATTGTTTCCCACTCATTCCTTTTGGTTTGGGTAACATCTCAAAATCCCATGCCCAGAGAACTTCAGGTAGAGTTCGGGGAAATGCTCAGTGGACAACCCAGGCAGGGTAAGGATCAGCATTTACACACTACTCAGAGAATTTTTATTTTCAGGGATGGATTTTTAGCCCAATTCAAGTTGAAGAAAAGTGGTTTCGTGAAAATCGCAGAAAATTTTTTTTCAGAAACTCCGGGGTGCCTGGAGGTCGCGATTCACCACGCGACAGTTGTATTCGAAAACTGAGTCACTCAGATCACACGAGTACCCAAGCATGCTTGAAACTCATTCAAATGCAAGTGCTTCTATCTGTTGTCTTGATTGTTTCCCACTCATTCCTTTTGGTTTGGGGAACATGTCAAAATCCCATGCCCAGAGAACTTCAGGTAGAGCTCGCGGAAATGCTCATTGGACAACCCAGGCAGGGTTAGGATCACTATTTCCACACTACTCAGAGAATTTTTATTTTCAGTGATGGATTTTTAGCCCAATTCAAGTTGAAGAAATGTGGTTTCGTGAAAATCGCAGAAAATTTTTTTTCAGAAACTCCGGGGTGCCTGGAGGTCGCGGTGCACCACGCGACAGTTGTATTCGAAAACTGAGTCACTGAGATCACACGAGTACCCAAGCATGCTTGAAACTCATTCAAATGCAAATGCTTCTATCTGTTGTCTTGATTGTTTCCCACTCATTCCTTTTGGTTAGGGGAACACGTCAAAATCCCATGCCCAGAGAACTTCAGGTAGAGTTCGGGGAAATGCTCAGTGGACAACCCAGGCAGGGTAAGGATCAGCATTTACACACTACTCAGAGAATTTTTATTTTCAGGGATGGATTTTTAGCCCAATTCAAGTTGAAGAAAAGTGGTTTCGTGAAAATCGCAGAAAACTTTTTTTCAGAAACTCCGGGGTGCCTGGAGGTCGCGGTGCACCACGCGACAGTTGTATTCGAAAACTGAGTCACTCAGATCACACGAGTACCCAAGCATGCTTGAAACTCATTCAAATGCAAGTGCTTCTATCTGTTGTCTTGATTGTTTCCCACTCATTCCTTTTGGTTTGGGGAACATGTCAAAATCCCATGCCCAGAGAACTTCAGGTAGAGCTCGCGGAAATGCTCAGTGGACAACCCAGGCAGGGTAAGGATCACTATTTCCACACTACTCAGAGAATTTTTATTTTCAGTGATGGATTTTTAGCCCAATTCAAGTTGATGAAAAGTGGTTTCGTGAAAATCGCAGAAAATTTTTTTTCAGAAACTCCGGGGTGCCTGGAGGTCGCGGTGCACCACGCGACAGTTGTATTCGAAAACTGAGTCACTCAGATCACACGAGTACCCAAGCATGCTTGAAACTCATTCAAATGCAAGTGCTTCTATCTGTTGTCTTGATTGTTTCCCACTCATTCCTTTTGGTTTGGGTAACATGTCAAAATCCCATGCCCAGAGAACTTCAAGTAGAGTTCGCGGAAATGCTCAGTGGACACCCCAGGTAGGGTAAGGATCAGCATTTCCACACTACTCACAGAATATTTATTTTCAGGGATGGATTTTTAGCCCAATTCAAGTTGATGAAATGTGGTTTCGTGAAAATTGCAGAAAATTTTTTTTGAGAAACTCCGGGGTGCCTTGAGGTCGTGATGCACCACGCGACAGTTGTATTCCAAAACTGAGTCACTCAGATCACACGAGTACCCAGGCATGCTTGAAACTCATTCAAATGCAAGTGCCTCTATCTCTTTTCTTGATTGTTTCCCACTCATTCCTTTAGGTTTGGGGAACATGTCAAAATCCCATGCCCAGAGAACTTCAGGTAGAGTTCGGGGAAATGCTCAGTGGACAACCCAGGCTGGGTAAGGATCAGTATTTCCACACTACTCAGAGAATTTTTATTTTCAGTGATGGATTTTTAGCCCAATTCAAGTTGAAGAAAAGTGGTTTCGTGAAAATCGCAGAAAATTTTTTTTCAGAAACTCCGGGGTGCCTGGAGGTCGCGGTGCACCACGCGACAGTTGTATTCCAAAACTGAGTCACTCAGATCACACGAGTACCCAAGCATGCTTGAAACTCATTCAAATGCAAGTGCATCTATCTGTTGTCTTGATTGTTTCCCACTCATTCCTTTTGGTTAGGGGAACACGTCAAAATCCCATGCCCAGAGAACTTCAGGTAGAGTTCGGGGAAATGCTCAGTGGACAACCCAGGCAGGGTAAGGATCAGCATTTACACACTACTCAGAGAATTTTTATTTTCAGGGATGGATTTTTAGCCCAATTCAAGTTGAAGAAAAGTGGTTTCGTGAAAATCGCAGAAAACTTTTTTTCAGAAACTCCGGGGTGCCTGGAGGTCGCAGTGCACCACGCGACAGTTGTATTCGAAAACTGAGTCACTCAGATCACACGAGTACCCAAGCATGCTTGAAACTCATTCAAATGCAAGTGCTTCTATCTGTTGTCTTGATTGTTTCCCACTCATTCCTTTTGGTTTGGGTAACGTCTCAAAATCCCATGCCCAGAGAACTTCAGGTAGAGTTCGGGGAAATGCTCAGTGGACAACCCAGGCAGGGTAAGGATCACTATTTCCACACTACTCAGAGAATTTTTATTTTCAGTGATGGATTTTTAGCCCAATTCAAGTTGAATAAAAGTGGTTTCGTGAAAATCGCAGAAAATTTTTTTTCAGAAACTCAGGGGTGCCTGGAGGTCGCGGTGCACCACGCGACAGTTGTATTCGAAAACTGAGTCACTCAGATCACACGAGTACCCAAGCATGCTTGAAACTCATTCAAATGCAAGTGCTTCTATCTGTTGTCTTGATTGTTTCCCACTCATTCCTTTTGGTTTGGGTAACATGTCAAAATCCCATGCCCAGAGAACTTCAAGTAGAGTTCACGGAAATGCTCAGTGGACACCCCAGGTAGGGTAAGGATCAGAATTTCCACACTACTCAGAGAATATTTATTTTCAGGGATGGATTTTTAGCCCAATTCAAGTTGATGAAAAGTGGTTTTGTGAAAATTGCAGAAAATTTTTTTTCAGAAACTCCGGGGTGCCTGGAGGTCGCGGTGCACCACGCGACAGTTGTATTCCAAAACTGAGTCACTCAGATCACACGAGTACCCAAGCATGCTTGAAACTCATTCAAATGCAAGTGCTTCTATCTGTTGTCTTGATTGTTTCCCACTCATTCCTTTTGGTTTGGGGAACATGTCAAAATCCCATGCCCAGAGAACTTCAAGTAGAGTTCGAGGAAATGCTCAGTGGACACCCCAGGTAGGGTAAGGATCAGCATTTCCACACTACTCAGAGAATATTTATTTTCAGGGATGGATTTTTAGCCCAATTCAAGTTGAAGAAAAGTGGTTTCGTGAAAATCGCAGAAAATTTTTTTTCAGAAACTCCGGGGTGCCTGGAGGTCGCGATGCACCACGCGACAGTTGTATTCGAAAACTGAGTCACTCAGATCACACGAGTACCCAAGCATGCTTGAAACTCATTCAAATGCAAGTGCTTCTATCTGTTGTCTTGATTGTTTCCCACTCATTACTTTTGGTTTGGGGAACATGTCAAAATCCCATGCCCAGAGAACTTCAGGTAGAGCTCGCGGAAATGCTCAGTGGACAACCCAGGCAGGGTAAGGATCACTATTTCCACACTACTCAGAGAATTTTTATTTTCAGTGATGGATTTTTAGCCCAATTCAAGTTGATGAAAAGTGGTTTCGTGAAAATCGCAGAAAATTTTTTTTCAGAAACTCCGGGGTGCCTGGAGGTCGCGGTGCACCACGTGACAGTTGTATTCGAAAACTGAGTCACTCAGATCACACGAGTACCCAATCATGCTTGAAACTCATTCAAATGCAAGTGCTTCTATCTGTTGTCTTGATTGTTTCCCACTCATTCCTTTTGGTTTGGGTAACATGTCAAAATCCCATGCCCAGAGAACTTCAAGTAGAGTTCGAGGAAATGCTCAGTGGGCACCCCAGGTAGGGTAAGGATCAGCATTTCCACACTACTCAGAGAATATTTATTTTCAGGGATGGATTTTTAGCCCAATTCAAGTTGATGAAAAGTGGTTTTGTGAAAATTGCAGAAAATTTTTTTTCAGAAACTCCGGGGTGCCTGGAGGTCGCGGTGCACCACGCGACAGTTGTATTCCAAAACTGAGTCACTCAGATCACACGAGTACCCAAGCATGCTTGAAACTTATTCAAATGCAAGTGCTTCTATCTGTTGTCTTGATTGTTTCCCACTCATTCCTTTTGGTTTGGGGAACATGTCAAAATCCCATGCCCAGAGAACTTCAAGTAGAGTTCGAGGAAATGCTCAGTGGACACCCCAGGTAGGGTAAGGATCAGCATTTCCACACTACTCAGAGAATATTAATTTTCAGGGATGGATTTTTAGCCCAATTCAAGTTGATGAAAAGTGGTTTCGTGAAAATTGCAGAAAATTTTTTTTGAGAAACTCCGGGGTGCCTGGAGGTCGTGATGCACCACGCGACAGTTGTATTCCAAAACTGAGTCACTCAGATCACACGAGTACCCAAGCATGCTTGAAACTCATTCAAATTCAAGTGCCTCTATCTCTTTTCTTGATTGTTTCCCACTCATTCCTTTAGGTTTGGGGAACATGTCAAAATCCCATGCCCAGAGAACTTCAGGTAGAGTTCGGGGAAATGCTCAGTGGACAACCCAGGCTGGGTAAGGATCAGTATTTCCACAGTACTCAGAGAATTTTTATTTTCAGTGATGGATTTTTAGCCCAATTCAAGTTGAAGAAAAGTGGTTTCGTGAAAATCGCAGAAAATTTTTTTTTAGAAACTCCGGGGTGCCTGGAGGTCGCGGTGCACCACGCGACAGTTGTATTCCAAAACTGAGTCACTCAGATCACACGAGTACCCAAGCATGCTTGAAACTCATTCAAATGCAAGTGCATCTATCTGTTGTCTTGATTGTTTCCCACTCATTCCTTTTGGTTAGGGGAACACGTCAAAATCCCATGCCCAGAGAACTTCAGGTAGAGTTCGGGGAAATGCTCAGTGGACAACCCAGGCAGGGTAAGGATCAGCATTTACACACTACTCAGAGAATTTTTATTTTCAGGGATGGATTTTTAGCCCAATTCAAGTTGAAGAAAAGTGGTTTCGTGAAAATCGCAGAAAATTTTTTTTCAGAAACTCCGGGGTGCGTGGAGGTCGCGATGCACCACGCGACAGTTGTATTCGAAAACTGAGTCACTCAGATCACACGAGTACCCAAGCATGCTTGAAACTCATTCAAATGCAAGTGCATCTATCTGTTGTCTTGATTGTTTCCCACTCATTCCTTTTGGTTTGGGTAACATGTCAAAATCCCATGCCCAGAGAACTTCAAGTAGAGTTCACGGAAATGCTCAGTGGACACCCCAGGTAGGGTAAGGATCAGAATTTCCACACTACTCAGAGAATATTTATTTTCAGGGATGGATTTTTAGCCCAATTCAAGTTGATGAAAAGTGGTTTTGTGAAAATTGCAGAAAATTTTTTTTCAGAAACTCCGGGGTGCCTGGAGGTCGCGGTGCACCACGCGACAGTTGTATTCCAAAACTGAGTCACTCAGATCACACGAGTACCCAAGCATGCTTGAAACTCATTCAAATGCAAGTGCTTCTATCTGTTGTCTTGATTGTTTCCCACTCATTCCTTTTGGTTTGGGGAACATGTCAAAATCCCATGCCCAGAGAACTTCAAGTAGAGTTCGAGGAAATGCTCAGTGGACACCCCAGGTAGGGTAAGGATCACTATTTCCACACTACTCAGAGAATTTTTATTTTCAGTGATGGATTTTTAGCCCAATTCAAGTTGAATAAAAGTGGTTTCGTGAAAATCGCAGAAAATTTTTTTTCAGAAACTCCGGGGTGCCTGGAGGTCGCGGTGCACCACGCGACAGTTGTATTCGAAAACTGAGTCACTCAGATCACACGAGTACCCAAGCATGCTTGAAACTCATTCAAATGCAAGTGCTTCTATCTGTTGTCTTGATTGTTTCCCACTCATTCCTTTTGGTTTGGGTAACATGTCAAAATCCCATGCCCAGAGAACTTCAAGTAGAGTTCGCGGAAATGCTCAGTGGACACCCTAGGTAGGGTAAGGATCAGCATTTCCACACTACTCAGAGAATATTTATTTTCAGGGATGGATTTTTAGCCCAATTCAAGTTGATGAAAAGTGGTTTTGTGAAAATTGCAGAAAATTTTTTTTCAGAAACTCCGGGGTGCCTGGAGGTCGCGGTGCACCACGCGACAGTTGTATTCCAAAACTGAGTCACTCAGATCACACGAGTACCCAAGTATGCTTGAAATTCATTCAAATGCAAGTGCTTCTATCTGTTGTCTTGATTGTTTCCCACTCATTCCTTTTGGTTTGGGTAACATGTCAAAATCCCATGCCCAGAGAACTTCAAGTAGAGTTTGAGGAAATGCTCAGTGGGCACCCCAGGTAGGGTAAGGATCAGCATTTCCACACTACTCAGAGAATATTTATTTTCAGGGATGGATTTTTAGCCCAATTCAAGTTGATGAAAAGTGGTTTTGTGAAAATTGCAGAAAATTTTTTTTCAGAAACTCCGGGGTGCCTGGAGGTCGCGGTGCACCACGCGACAGTTGTATTCGAAAACTGAGTCACTCAGATCACACGAGTACCCAAGCATGCTTGAAACTTATTCAAATGCAAGTGCTTCTATCTGTTGTCTTGATTGTTTCCCACTCATTCCTTTTGGTTTGGGGAACATGTCAAAATCCCATGCCCAGAGAACTTCAAGTAGAGTTCGAGGAAATGCTCAGTGGACACCCCAGGTAGGGTAAGGATCAGCATTTCCACACTACTCAGAGAATATTAATTTTCAGGGATGGATTTTTAGCCCAATTCAAGTTGATGAAAAGTGGTTTCGTGAAAATTGCAGAAAATTTTTTTTGAGAAACTCCGGGGTGCCTGGAGGTCGTGATGCACCACGCGACAGTTGTATTCCAAAACTGAGTCACTCAGATCACACGAGTACCCAAGCATGCTTGAAACTCATTCAAATTCAAGTGCCTCTATCTCTTTTCTTGATTGTTTCCCACTCATTCCTTTAGGTTTGGGGAACATGTCAAAATCCCATGCCCAGAGAACTTCAGGTAGAGTTCGGGGAAATGCTCAGTGGACAACCCAGGCTGGGTAAGGATCAGTATTTCCACACTACTCAGAGAATTTTTATTTTCAGTGATGGATTTTTAGCCCAATTCAAGTTGAAGAAAAGTGGTTTCGTGAAAATCGCAGAAAATTTTTTTTTAGAAACTCCGGGGTGCCTGGAGGTCGCGGTGCACCACGCGACAGTTGTATTCCAAAACTGAGTCACTCAGATCACACGAGTACCCAAGCATGCTTGAAACTCATTCAAATGCAAGTGCATCTATCTGTTGTCTTGATTGTTTCCCACTCATTCCTTTTGGTTAGGGGAACACGTCAAAATCCCATGCCCAGAGAACTTCAGGTAGAGTTCGGGGAAATGCTCAGTGGACAACCCAGGCAGGGTAAGGATCAGCATTTACACACTACTCAGAGAATTTTTATTTTCAGGGATGGATTTTTAGCCCAATTCAAGTTGAAGAAAAGTGGTTTCGTGAAAATCGCAGAAAATTTTTTTTCAGAAACTCCGGGGTGCCTGGAGGTCGCGATGCACCACGCGACAGTTGTATTCGAAAACTGAGTCACTCAGATCACACGAGTACCCAAGCATGCTTGAAACTCATTCAAATGCAAGTGCTTCTATCTGTTGTCTTGATTGTTTCCCACTCATTCCTTTTGGTTTGGGGAACATGTCAAAATCCCATGCCCAGAGAACTTCAGGTAGAGCTCGCGGAAATGCTCAGTGGACAACCCAGGCAGGGTAAGGATCACTATTTCCACACTACTCAGAGAATTTTTATTTTCAGTGATGGATTTTTAGCCCAATTCAAGTTGAATAAAAGTGGTTTCGTGAAAATCGCAGAAAATTTTTTTTCAGAAACTCCGGGGTGCCTGGAGGTCGCGGTGCACCACGCGACAGTTGTATTCGAAAACTGAGTCACTCAGATCACACGAGTACCCAAGCATGCTTGAAACTCATTCAAATGCAAGTGCTTCTATCTGTTGTCTTGATTGTTTCCCACTCATTCCTTTTGGTTTGGGTAACATGTCAAAATCCCATGCCCAGAGAACTTCAAGTAGAGTTCACGGAAATGCTCAGTGGACACCCCAGGTAGGGTAAGGATCAGAATTTCCACACTACTCAGAGAATATTTATTTTCAGGGATGGATTTTTAGCCCAATTCAAGTTGATGAAAAGTGGTTTTGTGAAAATTGCAGAAAATTTTTTTTCAGAAACTCCGGGGTGCCTGGAGGTCGCGGTGCACCACGCGACAGTTGTATTCCAAAACTGAGTCACTCAGATCACACGAGTACCCAAGCATGCTTGAAACTCATTCAAATGCAAGTGCTTCTATCTGTTGTCTTGATTGTTTCCCACTCATTCCTTTTGGTTTGGGTAACATGTCAAAATCCCATGCCCAGAGAACTTCAAGTAGAGTTCGAGGAAATGCTCAGTGGACACCCCAGGTAGGGTAAGGATCACTATTTCCACACTACTCAGAGAATTTTTATTTTCAGTGATGGATTTTTAGCCCAATTCAAGTTGAATAAAAGTGGTTTCGTGAAAATCGCAGAAAATTTTTTTTCAGAAACTCCGGGGTGCCTGGAGGTCGCGGTGCACCACGCGACAGTTGTATTCGAAAACTGAGTCACTCAGATCACACGAGTACCCAAGCATGCTTGAAACTCATTCAAATGCAAGTGCTTCTATCTGTTGTCTTGATTGTTTCCCACTCATTCCTTTTGGTTTGGGTAACATGTCAAAATCCCATGCCCAGAGAACTTCAAGTAGAGTTCGCGGAAATGCTCAGTGGACACCCTAGGTAGGGTAAGGATCAGCATTTCCACACTACTCAGAGAATATTTATTTTCAGGGATGGATTTTTAGCCCAATTCAAGTTGATGAAAAGTGGTTTTGTGAAAATTGCAGAAAATTTTTTTTCAGAAACTCCGGGGTGCCTGGAGGTCGCGGTGCACCACGCGACAGTTGTATTCCAAAACTGAGTCACTCAGATCACACGAGTACCCAAGTATGCTTGAAATTCATTCAAATGCAAGTGCTTCTATCTGTTGTCTTGATTGTTTCCCACTCATTCCTTTTGGTTTGGAGAACATGTCAAAATCCCATGCCCAGAGAACTTCAGGTAGAGTTCGGGGAAATGCTCAGTGGACAACCCAGGCAGGGTAAGGATCAGCATTTACACACTACTCAGAGAATTTTTATTTTCAGGGATGGATTTTTAGCCCAATTCAAGTTGAAGAAAAGTGGTTTCGTGAAAATCGCAGAAAATTTTTTTTCAGAAACTCCGGGGTGCCTGGAGGTCGCGGTGCACCACGCGACAGTTGTATTCGAAAACTGAGTCACTGAGATCACACGAGTACCCAAGCATGCTTGAAACTCATTCAAATTCAAGTGCCTCTATCTCTTTTCTTGATTGTTTCCCACTCATTCCTTTAGGTTTGGGGAATATGTCAAAATCCCATGCCCAGAGAACTTCAGGTAGAGTTCGGGGAAATGCTCAGTGGACAACCCAGGCTGGGTAAGGATCAGTATTTCCACACTAGTCAGAGAATTTTTATTTTCAGTGATGGATTTTTAGCCGAATTCAAGTTGAAGAAAAGTGGTTTCGTGAAAATCGCAGAAAATTTTTTTTCAGAAACTCCGGGGTGCCTGGAGGTCGCGGTGCACCACGCGACAGTTGTATTCCAAAACTGAGTCACTCAGATCACACGAGTACCCAAGCATGCTTGAAACTCATTCAAATGCAAGTGCATCTATCTGTTGTCTTGATTGTTTCCCACTCATTCCTTTTGGTTAGGGGAACACGTCAAAATCCCATGCCCAGAGAACTTCAGGTAGAGTTCGGGGAAATGCTCAGTGGACAACCCAGGCAGGGTAAGGATCAGCATTTACACACTACTCAGAGAATTTTTATTTTCAGGGATGGATTTTTAGCCCAATTCAAGTTGAAGAAAAGTGGTTTCGTGAAAATCGCAGAAAACTTTTTTTCAGAAACTCCGGCGTGCCTGGAGGTCGCGGTGCACCACGCGACAGTTGTATTCGAAAACTGAGTCACTCAGATCACACGAGTACCCAAGCATGCTTGAAACTCATTCAAATGCAAGTGCTTCTATCTGTTGTCTTGATTGTTTCCCACTCATTCCTTTTGGTTTGGGTAACGTCTCAAAATCCCATGCCCAGAGAACTTCAGGTAGAGTTCGGGGAAATGCTCAGTGGACAACCCAGGCAGGGTAAGCATCAGCATTTACACACTACTCAGAGAATTTTTATTTTCAGGGATGGATTTTTAGCCCAATTCAAGTTGAAGAAAAGTGGTTTCGTGAAAATCGCAGAAAATTTTTTTTCAGAAACTCCGGGGTGCCTGGAGGTCGCGATGCACCACGCGACAGTTGTATTCGAAAACTGAGTCACTCAGATCACACGAGTACCCAAGCATGCTTGAAACTCATTCAAATGCAAGTGCTTCTATCTGTTGTCTTGATTGTTTCCCACTCATTCCTTTTGGTTTGGGGAACATGTCAAAATCCCATGCCCAGAGAACTTCAGGTAGAGCTCGCGGAAATGCTCAGTGGACAACCCAGGCAGGGTAACGATCAGCATTTCCACACTACTCAGAGAATATTTATTTTCAGGGATGGATTTTTAGCCCAATTCAAGTTGATGAAAAGTGGTTTTGTGAAAATTGCAGAAAATTTTTTTTCAGAAACTCCGGGGTGCCTGGAGGTCGCGGTGCACCACGCGACAGTTGTATTCCAAAACTGAGTCACTCAGATCACACGAGTACCCAAGCATGCTTGAAACTCATTCAAATGCAAGTGCTTCTATCTGTTGTCTTGATTGTTTCCCACTCATTCCTTTTGGTTTGGGTAACATGTCAAAATCCCATGCCCAGAGAACTTCAAGTAGAGTTCGCAGAAATGCTCAGTGGACACCCCATGTAGGGTAAGGATCAGCATTTCCACACTACTCAGAGAATATTTATTTTCAGGGATGGATTTTTAGCCCAATTCAAGTTGAAGAAAAGTGGTTTCGTGAAAATCGCAGAAAATTTTTTTTCAGAAACTCCGGGGTGCCTGGAGGTCGCGGTGCACCACGTGACAGTTGTATTCGAAAACTGAGTCACTCAGATCACACGAGTACCCAATCATGCTTGAAACTCATTCAAATGCAAGTGCTTCTATCTGTTGTCTTGATTGTTTCCCACTCATTCCTTTTGGTTTGGGTAACATGTCAAAATCCCATGCCCAGAGAACTTCAAGTAGAGTTCGAGGAAATGCTCAGTGGGCACCCCAGGTAGGGTAAGGATCAGCATTTCCACACTACTCAGAGAATATTTATTTTCAGGGATGGATTTCTAGCCCAATTCAAGTTGATGAAAAGTGGTTTCGTGAAAATTGCAGAAAATTTTTTTTGAGAAACTCCGGGGTACCTTGAGGTCGTGATGCACCACGCGACAGTTGTATTCCAAAACTGAGTCACTCAGATCACACGAGTACCCAAGCATGCTTGAAACTCATTCAAATGCAAGTGCCTCTATCTCTTTTCTTGATTGTTTCCCACTCATTCCTTTAGGTTTGGGGAACATGTCAAAATCCCATGCCCAGAGAACTTCAGGTAGAGCTCGCGGAAATGCTCAGTGGACAACCCAGGCAGGGTAAGGATCAGTATTTCCACACTACTCAGAGAATTTTTATTTTCAGTGATGGATTTTTAGCCCAATTCAAGTTGAAGAAAAGTGGTTTCGTGAAAATCGCAGAAAATTTTTTTTCAGAAACTCCGGGGTGCCTGGAGGTCGCGGTGCACCACGCGACAGTTGTATTCGAAAACTGAGTCACTCAGATCACACGAGTACCCAAGCATGCTTGAAACTCATTCAAATGCAAGTGCTTCTATCTGTTGTCTTGATTGTTTCCCACTCATTCCTTTTGGTTTGGGTAACATGTCAAAATCCCATGCCCAGAGAACTTCAAGTAGAGTTCGCGGAAATGCTCAGTGGACACCCTAGGTAGGGTAAGGATCAGCATTTCCACACTACTCAGAGAATATTTATTTTCAGGGATGGATTTTTAGCCCAATTCAAGTTGATGAAAAGTGGTTTTGTGAAAATTGCAGAAAATTTTTTTTTCAGAAACTCCGGGGTGCCTGGAGGTCGCGGTGCACCACGCGACAGTTGTATTCCAAAACTGAGTCACTCAGATCACACGAGTACCCAAGTATGCTTGAAATTCATTCAAATGCAAGTGCTTCTATCTGTTGTCTTGATTGTTTCCCACTCATTCCTTTTGGTTTGGAGAACATGTCAAAATCCCATGCCCAGAGAACTTCAGGTAGAGTTCGGGGAAATGCTCAGTGGACAACCCAGGCAGGGTAAGGATCAGCATTTACACACTACTCAGAGAATTTTTATTTTCAGGGATGGATTTTTAGCCCAATTCAAGTTGAAGAAAAGTGGTTTCGTGAAAATCGCAGAAAATTTTTTTTCAGAAACTCCGGGGTGCCTGGAGGTCGCGGTGCACCACGCGACAGTTGTATTCGAAAACTGAGTCACTGAGATCACACGAGTACCCAAGCATGCTTGAAACTCATTCAAATGCAAATGCTTCTATCTGTTGTCTTGATTGTTTCCCACTCATTCCTTTTGGTTAGGGGAACACGTCAAAATCCCATGCCCAGAGAACTTCAGGTAGAGTTCGGGGAAATGCTCAGTGGACAACCCAGGCAGGGTAAGGATCAGCATTTACACACTACTGAGAGAATTTTTATTTTCAGGGATGGATTTTTAGCCCAATTCAAGTTGAAGAAAAGTGGTTTCGTGAAAATCGCAGAAAACTTTTTTTCAGAAACTCCGGGGTGCCTGGAGGTCGCGGTGCACCACGCGACAGTTGTATTCGAAAACTGAGTCACTCAGATCACACGAGTACCCAAGCATGCTTGAAACTCATTCAAATGCAAGTGCTTCTATCTGTTTTCTTGATTGTTTCCCACTCATTCCTTTTGGTTTGGGGAACATGTCAAAATCCCATGCCCAGAGAACTTCAGGTAGAGCTCGCGGAAATGCTCAGTGGACAACCCAGGCAGGGTAAGGATCAGCATTTCCACACTACTCAGAGAATATTTATTTTCAGGGATGGATTTTTAGCCGAATTCAAGTTGATGAAAAGTGGTTTTGTGAAAATTGCAGAAAATTTTTTTTCAGAAACTCTGGGGTGCCTGGAGGTCGCGGTGCACCACGCGACAGTTGTATTCCAAAACTGAGTCACTCAGATCACACGAGTACCCAAGCATGCTTGAAACTTATTCAAATGCAAGTGCTTCTATCTGTTGTCTTGATTGTTTCCCACTCATTCCTTTTGGTTTGGGGAACATGTCAAAATCCCATGCCCAGAGAACTTCAAGTAGAGTTCGAGGAAATGGTCAGTGGACACCCCAGGTAGGGTAAGGATCAGCATTTCCACACTACTCAGAGAATTTTTATTTTCAGGGATGGATTTTTAGCCCAATTCAAGTTGAAGAAAAGTGGTTTCGTGAAAATCGCAGAAAACTTTTTTTCAGAAACTCCGGGGTGCCTTGAGGTCGTGATGCACCACGCGACAGTTGTATTCCAAAACTGAGTCACTCAGATCACACGAGTACCCAAGCATGCTTGAAACTCATTCAAATGCAAGTGCTTTTATCTGTTGTCTTGATTGTTTCCCACTCATTCCTTTTGGTTTGGGGAACATGTCAAAATCCCATGCCCAGAGAACTTCAAGTAGAGTTCGAGGAAATGCTCAGTGGACACCCCAGGTAGGGTAAGGATCAGCATTTCCACACTACTCAGAGAATATTTATTTTCAGGGATGGATTTTTAGCCCAATTCAAGTTGATGAAAAGTGGTTTCGTGAAAATTGCAGAAAATTTTTTTTGAGAAACTCCGGGGTGCCTTGAGGTCGTGATGCACCACGCGACAGTTGTATTCCAAAACTGAGTCAATCAGATCACACGAGTACCCAAGCATGCTTGAAACTCATTCAAATGCAAGTGCCTCTATCTCTTTTCTTGATTGTTTCCCACTCATTCCTTTAGGTTTGGGGAACATGTCAAAATCCCATGCCCAGAGAACTTCAGGTAGAGTTCGGGGAAATGCTCAGTGGACAACCCAGGCTGGGTAAGGATCAGTATTTCCACACTACTCAGAGAATTTTTATTTTCAGTGATGGATTTTTAGCCCAATTCAAGTTGAAGAAAAGTGGTTTCGTGAAAATCGCAGAAAATTTTTTTTCAGAAACTCCGGGGTGCCTGGAGGTCGCGGTGCACCACGCGACAGTTGTATTCCAAAACTGAGTCACTCAGATCACACGAGTACCCAAGCATGCTTGAAACTCATTCAAATGCAAGTGCATCTATCTGTTGTCTTGATTGTTTCCCACTCATTCCTTTTGGTTAGGGGAACACGTCAAAATCCCATGCCCAGAGAACTTCAGGTAGAGCTCGCGGAAATGCTCAGTGGACAACCCAGGCAGGGTAAGGAACACTATTTCCACACTACTCAGAAAATTTTTATTTTCAGTGATGGATTTTTAGCCCAATTCAAGTTGAATAAAAGTGGTTTCGTGAAAATCGCAGAAAATTTTTTTTCAGAAACTCCGGGGTGCCTGGAGGTCGCGGTGCACCACGCGACACTTGTATTCGAAAACTGAGTCACTCAGATCACACGAGTACCCAAGCATGCTTGAAACTCATTCAAATGCAAGTGCTTCTATCTGTTGTCTTGATTGTTTCCCACTCATTCCTTTTGGTTTGGGTAACATGTCAAAATCCCATGCCCAGAGAACTTCAAGTAGAGTTCGCGGAAATGCTCAGTGGACACCCCAGGTAGGGTAAGGATCAGCATTTCCACACTACTCAGAGAATATTTATTTTCAGGGATGGATTTTTAGCCCAATTCAAGTTGATGAAAAGTGGTTTTGTGAAAATTGCAGAAAATTTTTTTTCAGAAACTCCGGGGTGCCTGGAGGTCGCGGTGCACCACGCGACAGTTGTATTCCAAAACTGAGTCACTCAGATCACACGAGTACCCAAGTATGCTTGAAACTCATTCAAATGCAAGTGCTTCTATCTGTTGTCTTGATTGTTTCCCACTCATTCCTTTTGGTTTGGGGAACATGTCAAATTCCCATGCCCAGAGAACTTCAGGTAGAGCTCGCGGAAATGCTCAGTGGACAACCCAGGCAGGGTAAGGATCAGTATTTCCACACTACTCAGAGAATTTTTATTTTCAGTGATGGATTTTTAGCCCAATTCAAGTTGAAGAAAAGTGGTTTCGTGAAAATCACAGAAAATTTTTTTTCAGAAACTCCGGGGTGCCTGGAGGTCGCGGTGCACCACGTGACAGTTGTATTCGAAAACTGAGTCACTCAGATCACACGAGTACCCAATCATGCTTGAAACTCATTCAAATGCAAGTGCTTCTATCTGTTGTCTTGATTGTTTCCCACTCATTCCTTTTGGTTTGGGTAACATGTCAAAATCCCATGCACAGAGAACTTCAAGTAGAGTTCGAGGAAATGCTCAGTGGACACCCCAGGTAGGGTAAGGATCAGCATTTCCACACTACTCAGAGAATATTTATTTTCAGAGATGGATTTTTAGCCCAATTCAAGTTGAAGAAAAGTGGTTTCGTGAAAATCGCAGAAAATTTTTTTTCAGAAACTCCGGGGTGCCTGGAGGTCGCGGTGCACCACGTGACAGTTGTATTCGAAAACTGAGTCACTCAGATCACACGAGTACCCAAGCATGCTTGAAACTCATTCAAATGCAAGTGCTTCTATCTGTTGTCTTGATTGTTTCCCACTCATTCCTTTTGGTTTGGGTAACATGTCAAAATCCCATGCCCAGAGAACTTCAAGTAGAGTTCGAGGAAATGCTCAGTGGGCACCCCAGGTAGGGTAAGGATCAGCATTTCCACACTACTCAGAGAATATTTATTTTCAGGGATGGATTTTTAGCCCAATTCAAGTTGATGAAAAGTGGTTTCGTGAAAATTGCAGAAATTTTTTTTTGAGAAACTCCGGGGTGCCTGGAGGTCGTGATGCACCACGCGACAGTTGTATTCCAAAACTGAGTCACTCAGATCACACGAGTACCCAAGCATGCTTGAAACTCATTCAAATGCAAGTGCCTCTATCTCTTTTCTTGATTGTTTCCCACTCATTCCTTTAGGTTTGGGGAACATGTCAAAATCCCATGCCCAGAGAACTTCAGGTAGAGTTCGGGGAAATGCTCAGTGGACAACCCAGGCAGGGTAAGGATCAGCATTTACACACAACTCAGAGAATTTATATTTTCAGTGATGGATTTTTAGCCCAATTCAAGTTGAAGAAAAGTGGTTTCGTGAAAATCGCAGAAAATTTTTTTTCAGAAACTCCGGGGTACCTGGAGGTCGCGGTGCACCACGCGACAGTTGTATTCCAAAACTGAGTCACTCAGATCACACGAGTACCCAAGTATGCTTGAAACTCATTCAAATGCAAGTGCTTCTATCTGTTGTCTTGATTGTTTCCCATTCAGTCCTTTTGGTTTGGGGAACATGTCAAATTCCCATGCCCAGAGAACTTCAGGTAGAGCTCGCGGAAATGCTCAGTGGACAACCCAGGCAGGGTAAGGATCAGTATTTCCACACTACTCAGAGAATTTTTATTTTCAGTGATGGATTTTTAGCCCAATTCAAGTTGAAGAAAAGTGGTTTCGTGAAAATCGCAGAAATTTTTTTTTCAGAAACTCCGGGGTGCCTGGAGGTCGCGGTGCACCACGCGACAGTTGTATTCGAAAACTGAGTCACTCAGATCACACGAGTACCCAAGCATGCTTGAAACTCATTCAAATGCAAGTGCTTCTATCTGTTGTCTTGATTGTTTCCCACTCATTCCTTTTGGTTTGGGTAACATGTCAAAATCCCATGCCCAGAGAACTTCAAGTAGAGTTCGCGGAAATGCTCAGTGGACACCCCAGGTAGGGTAAGGATCAGCATTTCCACACTACTCAGAGAATATTTATTTTCAGGGATGGATTTTTAGCCCAATTCAAGTTGATGAAAAGTGGTTTTGTGAAAATTGCAGAAAATTTTTTTTCAGAAACTCCGGGGTGCCTGGAGGTCGCGGTGCACCACGCGACAGTTGTATTCCAAAACTGAGTCACTCAGATCACACGAGTACCCAAGTATGCTTGAAACTCATTCAAATGCAAGTGCTTCTATCTGTTGTCTTGATTGTTTCCCACTCATTCCTTTTGGTTTGGAGAACATGTCAAAATCCCATGCCCAGAGAACTTCAAGTAGAGTTCGGGGAAATGCTCAGTGGACAACCCAGGCAGGGTAAGGATCAGCATTTACACACTACTCAGAGAATTTTTATTTTCAGGGATGGATTTTTAGCCCAATTCAAGTTGAAGAAAAGTGGTTTCGTGAAAATCGCAGAAAATTTTTTTTCAGAAACTCCGGGGTGTCTGGAGGTCGCGATGCACCACGCGACAGTTGTATTCGAAAACTGAGTCACTCAGATCACACGAGTACCCAAGCATGCTTGAAACTCATTCAAATGCAAGTGCTTCTATCTGTTGTCTTGATTGTTTCCCACTCATTCCTTTTGGTTTGGGGAATATGTCAATATCCCATGCCCAGAGAACTTCAGGTAGAGCTCGCGGAAATGCTCAGTGGACAACCCAGGCAGGGTAAGGATCACTATTTCCACACTACTCAGAGAATTTTTATTTTCAGTGATGGATTTTTAGCCCAATTCAAGTTGAAGAAAAGTGGTTTCGTGAAAATCGCAGAAAATTTTTTTTCAGAAACTCCGGGGTGCCTGGAGGTCGCGGTGCATCACGCGACAGATGTATTCGAAAACTGAGTCACTCAGATCACACGACTACTCAAGCATGCTTGAAACTCATTCAAATGCAAGTGCTTCTGTCTGTTGTCTTGATTGTTTCCCACTCATTCCTTTTGGTTTGGGTAACATGTCAAAATCCCATGCCCAGAGAACTTCAAGTAGAGTTCGCGGAAATGCTCAGTGGACACCCCAGGTAGGGTAAGGATCAGCATTTCCACACTACTCAGAGAATATTTATTTTCAGGGATGGATTTTTAGCCCAATTCAAGTTGATGAAAAGTGGTTTTGTGAAAATTGCAGAAAATTTTTTTTCAGAAACTCCGGGGTGCCTGGAGGTCGCGGTGCACCACGCGACAGTTGTATTCCAAAACTGAGTCACTCAGATCACACGAGTACCCAAGTATGCTTGAAACTCATTCAAATGCAAGTGCTTCTATCTGTTGTCTTGATTGTTTCCCACTCATTCCTTTTGGTTTGGGTAACATGTCAAAATCCCATGCACAGAGAACTTCAAGTAGAGTTCGAGGAAATGCTCAGTGGACACCCCAGGTAGGGTAAGGATCAGCATTTCCACACTACTCAGAGAATTTTTATTTTCAGGGATGGATTTTTAGCCCAATTCAAGTTGATGAAAAGTGGTTTCGTGAAAATTGCAGAAAATTTTTTTTGAGAAACTCCGGGGTGCCTTGAGGTCGTGATGCACCACGCGACAGTTGTATTTGAAAACTGAGTCATTCAGATCACACGAGTACCCAAGCATGCTTGAAACTCATTCAAATGCAAGTGTCTCTATCTCTTTTCTTGATTGTTTCCCACTCATTCCTTTTGGTTTGGGGAACATGTCAAAATACCATGCCCAGAGAACTTCAGGTAGAGTTCGGGGAAATGCTCTGTGGACAACCCAGGCAGGGTAAGGATCAGCATTTACACACTACTCAGAGAATTTTTATTTTCAGAAATGGATTTTTAGCCCAATTCAAGTTGAAGAAAAGTGGTTTCGTGAAAATCGCAGAAAATTTTTTTTCAGTAACTCCGGGGTGCCTGGAGGTCGCGGTGCACCACGCGACAGTTGTATTCCAAAACTGAGTCACTCAGATCACACGAGTACCCAAGCATGCATGAAACTCATTCAAATGCAAGTGCTTCTATCTGTTGTCTTGATTGTTTCCCACTCATTCCTTTTGGTTTGGGTAACATGTCAAAATCCCATGCCCAGAGAACTTCAAGTAGAGTTCGCGGAAATGCTCAGTGGACACCCCAGGTAGGGTAAGGATCAGCATTTCCACACTACTCAGAGAATATTTATTTTCAGGGATGGATTTTTAGCCCAATTCAAGTTGATGAAAAGTGGTTTTGTGAAAATTGCAGAAAATTTTTTTTCAGAAACTCCGGGGTGCCTGGAGGTCGCGGTGCACCACGCGACAGTTGTATTCCAAAACTGAGTCACTCAGATCACACGAGTACCCAAGTATGCTTGAAACTCATTCAAATGCAAGTGCTTCTATCTGTTGTCTTGATTGTTTCCCACTCATTCCTTTTGGTTTGGGGAACATGTCAAATTCCCATGCCCAGAGAACTTCAGGTAGAGCTCGCGGAAATGCTCAGTGGACAACCCAGGCAGGGTAAGGATCAGTATTTCCACACTACTCAGAGAATTTTTATTTTCAGTGATGGATTTTTAGCCCAATTCAAGTTGAAGAAAAGTGGTTTCGTGAAAATCACAGAAAATTTTTTTTCAGAAACTCCGGGGTGCCTGGAGGTCGCGGTGCACCACGTGACAGTTGTATTCGAAAACTGAGTCACTCAGATCACACGAGTACCCAATCATGCTTGAAACTCATTCAAATGCAAGTGCTTCTATCTGTTGTCTTGATTGTTTCCCACTCATTCCTTTTGGTTTGGGTAACATGTCAAAATCCCATGCACAGAGAACTTCAAGTAGAGTTCGAGGAAATGCTCAGTGGACACCCCAGGTAGGGTAAGGATCAGCATTTCCACACTACTCAGAGAATATTTATTTTCAGAGATGGATTTTTAGCCCAATTCAAGTTGAAGAAAAGTGGTTTCGTGAAAATCGCAGAAAATTTTTTTTCAGAAACTCCGGGGTGCCTGGAGGTCGCGGTGCACCACGTGACAGTTGTATTCGAAAACTGAGTCACTCAGATCACACGAGTACCCAAGCATGCTTGAAACTCATTCAAATGCAAGTGCTTCTATCTGTTGTCTTGATTGTTTCCCACTCATTCCTTTTGGTTTGGGTAACATGTCAAAATCCCATGCCCAGAGAACTTCAAGTAGAGTTCGAGGAAATGCTCAGTGGGCACCCCAGGTAGGGTAAGGATCAGCATTTCCACACTACTCAGAGAATATTTATTTTCAGGGATGGATTTTTAGCCCAATTCAAGTTGATGAAAAGTGGTTTCGTGAAAATTGCAGAAATTTTTTTTTGAGAAACTCCGGGGTGCCTGGAGGTCGTGATGCACCACGCGACAGTTGTATTCCAAAACTGAGTCACTCAGATCACACGAGTACCCAAGCATGCTTGAAACTCATTCAAATGCAAGTGCCTCTATCTCTTTTCTTGATTGTTTCCCACTCATTCCTTTAGGTTTGGGGAACATGTCAAAATCCCATGCCCAGAGAACTTCAGGTAGAGTTCGGGGAAATGCTCAGTGGACAACCCAGGCAGGGTAAGGATCAGCATTTACACACAACTCAGAGAATTTATATTTTCAGTGATGGATTTTTAGCCCAATTCAAGTTGAAGAAAAGTGGTTTCGTGAAAATCGCAGAAAATTTTTTTTCAGAAACTCCGGGGTACCTGGAGGTCGCGGTGCACCACGCGACAGTTGTATTCCAAAACTGAGTCACTCAGATCACACGAGTACCCAAGTATGCTTGAAACTCATTCAAATGCAAGTGCTTCTATCTGTTGTCTTGATTGTTTCCCATTCAGTCCTTTTGGTTTGGGGAACATGTCAAATTCCCATGCCCAGAGAACTTCAGGTAGAGCTCGCGGAAATGCTCAGTGGACAACCCAGGCAGGGTAAGGATCAGTATTTCCACACTACTCAGAGAATTTTTATTTTCAGTGATGGATTTTTAGCCCAATTCAAGTTGAAGAAAAGTGGTTTCGTGAAAATCGCAGAAATTTTTTTTTCAGAAACTCCGGGGTGCCTGGAGGTCGCGGTGCACCACGCGACAGTTGTATTCGAAAACTGAGTCACTCAGATCAC
Source organism: Atractosteus spatula (assembly GCF_055471065.1). Lineage (NCBI taxonomy): Eukaryota > Metazoa > Chordata > Actinopteri > Semionotiformes > Lepisosteidae > Atractosteus > Atractosteus spatula. The sequence continues at coordinate 78,429,443 of NC_142707.1, forward strand.
ACGAGTACCCAAGCATGCTTGAAACTCATTCAAATGCAAGTGCTTCTATCTGTTGTCTTGATTGTTTCCCACTCATTCCTTTTGGTTTGGGTAACATGTCAAAATCCCATGCCCAGAGAACTTCAAGTAGAGTTCGCGGAAATGCTCAGTGGACACCCCAGGTAGGGTAAGGATCAGCATTTCCACACTACTCAGAGAATATTTATTTTCAGGGATGGATTTTTAGCCCAATTCAAGTTGATGAAAAGTGGTTTTGTGAAAATTGCAGAAAATTTTTTTTCAGAAACTCCGGGGTGCCTGGAGGTCGCGGTGCACCACGCGACAGTTGTATTCCAAAACTGAGTCACTCAGATCACACGAGTACCCAAGTATGCTTGAAACTCATTCAAATGCAAGTGCTTCTATCTGTTGTCTTGATTGTTTCCCACTCATTCCTTTTGGTTTGGAGAACATGTCAAAATCCCATGCCCAGAGAACTTCAAGTAGAGTTCGGGGAAATGCTCAGTGGACAACCCAGGCAGGGTAAGGATCAGCATTTACACACTACTCAGAGAATTTTTATTTTCAGGGATGGATTTTTAGCCCAATTCAAGTTGAAGAAAAGTGGTTTCGTGAAAATCGCAGAAAATTTTTTTTCAGAAACTCCGGGGTGTCTGGAGGTCGCGATGCACCACGCGACAGTTGTATTCGAAAACTGAGTCACTCAGATCACACGAGTACCCAAGCATGCTTGAAACTCATTCAAATGCAAGTGCTTCTATCTGTTGTCTTGATTGTTTCCCACTCATTCCTTTTGGTTTGGGGAATATGTCAATATCCCATGCCCAGAGAACTTCAGGTAGAGCTCGCGGAAATGCTCAGTGGACAACCCAGGCAGGGTAAGGATCACTATTTCCACACTACTCAGAGAATTTTTATTTTCAGTGATGGATTTTTAGCCCAATTCAAGTTGAAGAAAAGTGGTTTCGTGAAAATCGCAGAAAATTTTTTTTCAGAAACTCCGGGGTGCCTGGAGGTCGCGGTGCATCACGCGACAGATGTATTCGAAAACTGAGTCACTCAGATCACACGACTACTCAAGCATGCTTGAAACTCATTCAAATGCAAGTGCTTCTGTCTGTTGTCTTGATTGTTTCCCACTCATTCCTTTTGGTTTGGGTAACATGTCAAAATCCCATGCCCAGAGAACTTCAAGTAGAGTTCGCGGAAATGCTCAGTGGACACCCCAGGTAGGGTAAGGATCAGCATTTCCACACTACTCAGAGAATATTTATTTTCAGGGATGGATTTTTAGCCCAATTCAAGTTGATGAAAAGTGGTTTTGTGAAAATTGCAGAAAATTTTTTTTCAGAAACTCCGGGGTGCCTGGAGGTCGCGGTGCACCACGCGACAGTTGTATTCCAAAACTGAGTCACTCAGATCACACGAGTACCCAAGTATGCTTGAAACTCATTCAAATGCAAGTGCTTCTATCTGTTGTCTTGATTGTTTCCCACTCATTCCTTTTGGTTTGGGTAACATGTCAAAATCCCATGCACAGAGAACTTCAAGTAGAGTTCGAGGAAATGCTCAGTGGACACCCCAGGTAGGGTAAGGATCAGCATTTCCACACTACTCAGAGAATTTTTATTTTCAGGGATGGATTTTTAGCCCAATTCAAGTTGATGAAAAGTGGTTTCGTGAAAATTGCAGAAAATTTTTTTTGAGAAACTCCGGGGTGCCTTGAGGTCGTGATGCACCACGCGACAGTTGTATTTGAAAACTGAGTCATTCAGATCACACGAGTACCCAAGCATGCTTGAAACTCATTCAAATGCAAGTGTCTCTATCTCTTTTCTTGATTGTTTCCCACTCATTCCTTTTGGTTTGGGGAACATGTCAAAATACCATGCCCAGAGAACTTCAGGTAGAGTTCGGGGAAATGCTCTGTGGACAACCCAGGCAGGGTAAGGATCAGCATTTACACACTACTCAGAGAATTTTTATTTTCAGAAATGGATTTTTAGCCCAATTCAAGTTGAAGAAAAGTGGTTTCGTGAAAATCGCAGAAAATTTTTTTTCAGTAACTCCGGGGTGCCTGGAGGTCGCGGTGCACCACGCGACAGTTGTATTCCAAAACTGAGTCACTCAGATCACACGAGTACCCAAGCATGCATGAAACTCATTCAAATGCAAGTGCTTCTATCTGTTGTCTTGATTGTTTCCCACTCATTCCTTTTAGTTTGGGGAACATGTCAAAATCCCATGCCCAGAGAACTTAAGGTAGAGCTCGCGGAAATGCTCAGTGGACAACCCAGGCAGGGTAAGGATCAGTATTTCCAAACTACTCAGAGAATTTTTATTTTCAGTGATGGATTTTTAGTCTAATTTAAGTTGAAGAAAAGTGGTTTCGTGAAAATAGCAGAAGATTTTTTTTCAGAAACTCCGGGGTGCCTGGAGGTCGTGGTGCACCACGCGACAGTTGTATTCGAAAACTGAGTCACTCAGATCACACGAGTACCCAAGCATGCTTGAAACTCATTCAAATGCAAGTGCCTCTATCTCTTTTCTTGACTGTTTCCCACTCATTCCTTTTGGTTTGGGTAACATGTCAAAATCCCATGCCCAGAGAACTTCAAGTAGAGTTCGCGGAAATGCTCAGTGGACTCCCCAGGTAGGGTAAGGATCAGCATTTCCACACTACTCAGAGAATATTTATTTTCAGGGATGGATTTTTAGCCCAATTCAAGTTGATGAAAAGTGGTTTCGTGAAAATTGCAGAAAATTTTTTTTCAGAAACTCCGGGGTGAATTGAGGTCGTGATGCACCACGCGACAGTTGTATTTCAAAACTGAGTCACTCAGATCACATGAGTACCCAAGCATGCTTGAAACTCATTCAAATGCAAGTGCCTCTATCTCTTTTCTTGATTGTTTCCCACTCATTCCTTTTGGCTTGGGGAACATGTCAAAATCCCATGCCCAGAGAACTTCAGGTAGAGTTCGGGGAAATGCTCAGTGGACAACCCAGGCAGGGTAAGGATCAGCATTTACACACTACTCAGAGAATTTTTATTTTCAGGGATGGATTTTTAGCCCAATTCAAGTTGAAGAAAAGTGGTTTCGTGAAAATCGCAGAAAATTTTTTTTCAGAAACTCCGGGGTGTCTGGAGGTCGCGATGCACCACGCGACAGTTGTATTCGAAAACTGAGTCACTCAGATCACACGAGTACCCAAGCATGCTTGAAACTCATTCAAATGCAAGTGCTTCTATCTGTTGTCTTGATTGTTTCCCACTCATTCCTTTTGGTTTGGGGAATATGTCAATATCCCATGCCCAGAGAACTTCAGGTAGAGCTCGCGGAAATGCTCAGTGGACAACCCAGGCAGGGTAAGGATCACTATTTCCACACTACTCAGAGAATTTTTATTTTCAGTGATGGATTTTTAGCCCAATTCAAGTTGAAGAAAAGTGGTTTCGTGAAAATCGCAGAAAATTTTTTTTCAGAAACTCCGGGGTGCCTGGAGGTCGCGGTGCATCACGCGACAGATGTATTCGAAAACTGAGTCACTCAGATCACACGACTACTCAAGCATGCTTGAAACTCATTCAAATGCAAGTGCTTCTGTCTGTTGTCTTGATTGTTTCCCACTCATTCCTTTTGGTTTGGGTAACATGTCAAAATCCCATGCCCAGAGAACTTCAAGTAGAGTTCGCGGAAATGCTCAGTGGACACCCCAGGTAGGGTAAGGATCAGCATTTCCACACTACTCAGAGAATATTTATTTTCAGGGATGGATTTTTAGCCCAATTCAAGTTGATGAAAAGTGGTTTTGTGAAAATTGCAGAAAATTTTTTTTCAGAAACTCCGGGGTGCCTGGAGGTCGCGGTGCACCACGCGACAGTTGTATTCCAAAACTGAGTCACTCAGATCACACGAGTACCCAAGTATGCTTGAAACTCATTCAAATGCAAGTGCTTCTATCTGTTGTCTTGATTGTTTCCCACTCATTCCTTTTGGTTTGGGTAACATGTCAAAATCCCATGCACAGAGAACTTCAAGTAGAGTTCGAGGAAATGCTCAGTGGACACCCCAGGTAGGGTAAGGATCAGCATTTCCACACTACTCAGAGAATTTTTATTTTCAGGGATGGATTTTTAGCCCAATTCAAGTTGATGAAAAGTGGTTTCGTGAAAATTGCAGAAAATTTTTTTTGAGAAACTCCGGGGTGCCTTGAGGTCGTGATGCACCACGCGACAGTTGTATTTGAAAACTGAGTCACTCAGATCACACGAGTACCCAAGCATGCATGAAACTCATTCAAATGCAAGTGCTTCTATCTGTTGTCTTGATTGTTTCCCACTCATTCCTTTTAGTTTGGGGAACATGTCAAAATCCCATGCCCAGAGAACTTAAGGTAGAGCTCGCGGAAATGCTCAGTGGACAACCCAGGCAGGGTAAGGATCAGTATTTCCAAACTACTCAGAGAATTTTTATTTTCAGTGATGGATTTTTAGTCCAATTTAAGTTGAAGAAAAGTGGTTTCGTGAAAATAGCAGAAGATTTTTTTTCAGAAACTCCGGGGTGCCTGGAGGTCGTGGTGCACCACGCGACAGTTGTATTCGAAAACTGAGTCACTCAGATCACACGAGTACCCAAGCATGCTTGAAACTCATTCAAATGCAAGTGCCTCTATCTCTTTTCTTGACTGTTTCCCACTCATTCCTTTTGGTTTGGGGAACATGTCAAAATCCCATGCCCAGAGAACTTCAAGTAGAGTTCGCGGAAATGCTCAGTGGACTCCCCAGGTAGGGTAAGGATCAGCATTTCCACACTACTCAGAGAATATTTATTTTCAGGGATGGATTTTTAGCCCAATTCAAGTTGATGAAAAGTGGTTTCGTGAAAATTGCAGAAAATTTTTTTTCAGAAACTCCGGGGTGAATTGAGGTCGTGATGCACCACGCGACAGTTGTATTTCAAAACTGAGTCACTCAGATCACATGAGTACCCAAGCATGCTTGAAACTCATTCAAATGCAAGTGCCTCTATCTCTTTTCTTGATTGTTTCCCACTCATTCCTTTTGGCTTGGGGAACATGTCAAAATCCCATGCCCAGAGAACTTCAGGTAGAGTTCGGGGAAATGCTCAGTGGACAACCCAGGCAGGGTAAGGATCAGCATTTACACACTACTCAGAGAATTTTTATTTTCAGGGATGGATTTTTAGCCCAATTCAAGTTGAAGAAAAGTGGTTTCGTGAAAATCGCAGAATTTTTTTTTTCAGAAACTCCGGGGTGCCTGGAGGTCGCGGTGCACCACGCGACAGTTGTATTCCAAAACTGAGTCTCTCAGATCACACGAGTACCCAAGCATGCTTGAAACTCATTCAAATGTAAGTGCTTCTATCTGTTGTCTTGATTGTTTCCCACTCATTCCTTTTGGTTTGGGGAACATGTCAAAATACCATGCCCAGAGAACTTCAGGTAGAGTTCGGGGAAATGCTCAGTGGACAACCCAGGCAGGGTAAGGATCAGCATTTACACACTACTCAGAGAATTTTTATTTTCAGGGATGGATTTTTAGCCCAATTCAAGTTGAAGAAAAGTGGTTTCGTGAAAATCGCAGAAAATTTTTTTTCAGAAACTCCGGGGTGCCTGGAGGTCGCGGTGCACCACGCGACAGTTGTATTCCAAAACTGAGTCACTCAGATCACACGAGTACCCAAGCATGCTTGAAACTCATTCAAATGCAAGTGCTTCTATCTGTTGTCTTGATTGTTTCCCACTCATTCCCTTTAGTTTGGGGAACATGTCAAAATCCCATGCCCAGAGAACTTCAGGTAGAGCTCGCGGAAATGCTCAGTGGACAACCCAGGCAGGGTAAGGATCAGTATTTCCACACTACTCAGAGAATATTTATTTTCAATGATGGGTTTTTAGCCCAATTCAAGTTGATGAAAAGTGGTTTCGTGAAAATTGCAGAAAATTTTTTTTCAGAAACTCCGGGGTGCCTTGAGGTCGTGATGCACCACGCGACAGTTGTATTCCAAAACTGAGTCACTCAGATCACACGAGTACCCAAGCATGCTTGAAACTCATTCAAATGCAAGTGCTTCTATCTGTTGTCTTGATTGTTTCCCATTCATTCGTTTTGGTTTGGGGAACATGTCAAAATCCCATGCCCAGAGAACTTCAGGTAGAGCTCGCGGAATTGCTCAGTGGTCAACCCAGGCAGGGTATGGATCAGTATTTCCACACTACTCAGAGAATTTTTATTTTCAGTGATGGATTTTTAGCCCAATTCAAGTTGAAGAAAAGTGGTTTCGTGAAAATCGCAGAAAATTTTTTTTCAGAAACTCCGGGGTGCCTGGAGGTCGCGGTGCACCACGCGACAGTTGTATTCCAAAACTGAGTCACTCAGATCACACGAGTACCCAAGCATGCTTGAAACTCATTCAAATGCAAGTGCTTCTATCTGTTGTCTTGATTGTTTCCCACTCATTCGTTTTGGTTTGGGGAACATGTCAAAATCCCATGCCCAGAGAACTTCAGGTAGAGATCGCGAAAATGCTCAGTGGACAACCCAGGCAGGGTAAGGATCAGTATTTCCACACTACTCAGAAAATTTTTATTTTCAGTGATGGATTTTTAGCCCAATTCAAGTTGAAGAAAAGTGGTTTCGTGAAATTCGCAGAAATTTTTTTTTCAGAAACTCCGGGGTGCCTGGAGGTCGTGGTGCACCACGCGACAGTTGCATATGAAAACTGACTCACTCAGATCACACGAGTACCCAAGCATGCTTGAAACTCATTCAAATGCAAGTGCTTCTATCTGTTGTCTTGATTGTTTCCCACTCATTCCTTTTGGTTTGGGGAACATGTCAAAATCCCATGCCCAGAGAACTTCAGGTAGAGCTCGCGGAATTGCTCAGTGGTCAACCCAGGCAGGGTAAGGATCAGTATTTCCACACTACTCAGAGAATTTTTATTTTCAGTGATGGATTTTTAGCCCAATTCAAGTTGAAGAAAAGTGGTTTCGTGAAAATCGCAGAAAATTTTTTTTCAGAAACTCCGGGGTGCCTGGAGGTCGAGGTGCACCACGCGACAGTTGTATTCCAAAACTGAGTCACTCAGATCACACGAGTACCCAAGCATGCTTGAAACTCATTCAAATGCAAGTGCTTCTATCTGTTGTCTTGATTGTTTCCCACTCATTCCTTTTGGTTTGGGGAACATGTCAAAATCCCATGCCCAGAGAACTTCAGGTAGAGTTCGGGGAAATACTCAGTGGACAACCCAGGCAGGGTAAGGATCAGCATTTACACACTACTCAGAGAATTTTTCATTTTCAGGTGTGGATTTTTAGCCCAATTCAAGTTGAAGAAAAGTGGTTTCATGAAAATCGCAGAAAATTTTTTTTCAGAAACTCCGGGGTGCCTGGAGGTCGCGATGCACCACGCGACAGTTGTATTCGAAAACTGAGTCACTCAGATCACACGAGTACCCAAGCATGCTTGAAACTCATTCAAATGCAAGTGCTTCTATCTGTTGTCTTGATTGTTTCCCACTCATTCCTCTTGGTTTGGGGAACATGTCAAAATCCCATGCCCAGAGAACTTCAGGTAGAGATCGCGGAAATGCTCAGTGGACAACCCAGGCAGGGTAAGGATCAGTATTTCCACACTACTCAGAAAATTTTGATTTTCAGTGATGGATTTTTAGCCCAATTCAAGTTGAAGAAAAGTGGTTTCGTGAAAATCGCAGAAAATTTTTTTTCAGAAACTCCGGGGTGCCTGGAGGTCGCGGTGCACCACGCGACAGTTGTATTCGAAAACTGAGTCACTCAGATCACACGAGTACCCAAGCATGCTTGAAACTCATTCACATGCAAGTGCTTCTATCTGTTGTCTTGATTGTTTCCCACTCATTCCTTTTGGTTTGGGTAACATGTCAAAATCCCATGCCCAGAGAACTTCAAGTAGAGTTCGCGGAAATGCTCAGTGGACACCCCAGGTAGGGTAAGGATCAGCATTTCCACACTACTCAGAGAATATTTATTTTCAGGGATGGATTTTTAGCCCAATTCAAGTTGAAGAAAAGTGGTTTCGTGAAAATTGCAGAAAATTTTTTTTCAGAAACTCCGGGGTGCCTGGAGGTCGCGGTGCACCACGCGACAGTTGTATTCCAAAACTGAGTCACTCAGATCACACGAGTACCCAACCATCCTTGAAACTCATTCAAATGCAATTGCCTCTATCTCTTTTCTTGATTGTTTCCCACTCATTCCTTTTGGTTTGGGGAACATGTCAAAATCCCATGCCCAGAGAACTTCAGGTAGAGCTCGCGGAATTGCTCAGTGGTCAAACCAGGCAGGGTAAGGATCAGTATTTCCACACTACTCAGAGAATTTTTATTTTCAGGGATGGATTTTTAGCCCAATTCAAGTTGAAGAAAAGTTGTTTCGTGAAAATCGCAGAAAATTTTTTTTCAGAAACTCCGGGGTGCCTGGAGGTCGCGGTGCACCACGCGACAGTTGTATTCGAAAACTGAGTCACTCAGATCACACGAGTACCCAAGCATGCTTGAAACTCATTCAAATGCAAGTGCTTCTATCTGTTGTCTTGATTGTTTCCCACTCATTCCTTTTGGTTTGGGGAACATGTCAAAATCCCATGCCCAGAGAACTTCAGGTAGAGATCGCGGAAATGCTCAGTGGACAACCCAGGCAGGGTAAGGATCAGTATTTCCACACTACTCAGAAAATTTTTATTTTCAGTGATGGATTTTTAGCCCAATTCAAGTTGAAGAAAAGTGGTTTCGTGAAAATCGCAGAAAATTTTTTTTCAGAAACTCCGGGGTGCCTGGAGGTCGCGGTGCACCACGCGACAGTTGTATTCGAAAACTGAGTCACTCAGATCACACGAGTACCCAAGCATGCTTGAAACTCATTCAAATGCAAGTGCTTCTATCTGTTGTCTTGATTGTTTCCCACTCATTCCTTTTGGTTTGGGTAACATGTCAAAATCCCATGCCCAGAGAACTTCAAGTAGAGTTCGCGGAAATGCTCAGTGGACACCCCAGCTAGGGTAAGGATCAGCATTTCCACACTACTCAGAGAATATTTATTTTCAGGGATGGATTTTTAGCCCAATTCAAGTTGAAGAAAAGTGGTTTCGTGAAAATTGCAGAAAATTTTTTTTCAGAAACTCCGGGGTGCCTTGAGGTCGTGATCCACCACGCGACAGTTGTATTCCAAAACTGAGTCACTCAGATCACACGAGTACCCAAGCATGCTTGAAACTCATTCAAATGCAAGTGCTTCTATCTGTTGTCTTGATTGTTTCCCATTCATTCGTTTTGGTTTGGGGAACATGTCAAAATCCCATGCCCAGAGAACTTCAGGTAGAGTTCGGGGAAATACTCAGTGGACAACCCAGGCAGGGTAAGGATCAGCATTTCCACACTACTCAGAGAATATTTATTTTCAGGGATGGATTTTTAGCCCAATTCAAGTTGAAGAAAAGTGGTTTCGTGAAAATTGCAGAAAATTTTTTTTCAGAAACTCCGGGGTGCCTGGAGGTCGCGGTGCACCACGCGACAGTTGTATTCCAAAACTGAGTCACTCAGATCACACGAGTACCCAACCATCCTTGAAACTCATTCAAATGCAATTGCCTCTATCTCTTTTCTTGATTGTTTCCCACTCATTCCTTTTGGTTTGGGGAACATGTCAAAATCCCATGCCCAGAGAACTTCAGGTAGAGCTCGCGGAATTGCTCAGTGGTCAAACCAGGCAGGGTAAGGATCAGTATTTCCACACTACTCAGAGAATTTTTATTTTCAGGGATGGATTTTTAGCCCAATTCAAGTTGAAGAAAAGTTGTTTCGTGAAAATCGCAGAAAATTTTTTTTCAGAAACTCCGGGGTGCCTGGAGGTCGCGGTGCACCACGCGACAGTTGTATTCGAAAACTGAGTCACTCAGATCACACGAGTACCCAAGCATGCTTGAAACTCATTCAAATGCAAGTGCTTCTATCTGTTGTCTTGATTGTTTCCCACTCATTCCTTTTGGTTTGGGGAACATGTCAAAATCCCATGCCCAGAGAACTTCAGGTAGAGATCGCGGAAATGCTCAGTGGACAACCCAGGCAGGGTAAGGATCAGTATTTCCACACTACTCAGAAAATTTTTATTTTCAGTGATGGATTTTTAGCCCAATTCAAGTTGAAGAAAAGTGGTTTCGTGAAAATCGCAGAAAATTTTTTTTCAGAAACTCCGGGGTGCCTGGAGGTCGCGGTGCACCACGCGACAGTTGTATTCGAAAACTGAGTCACTCAGATCACACGAGTACCCAAGCATGCTTGAAACTCATTCAAATGCAAGTGCTTCTATCTGTTGTCTTGATTGTTTCCCACTCATTCCTTTTGGTTTGGGTAACATGTCAAAATCCCATGCCCAGAGAACTTCAAGTAGAGTTCGCGGAAATGCTCAGTGGACACCCCAGCTAGGGTAAGGATCAGCATTTCCACACTACTCAGAGAATATTTATTTTCAGGGATGGATTTTTAGCCCAATTCAAGTTGAAGAAAAGTGGTTTCGTGAAAATTGCAGAAAATTTTTTTTCAGAAACTCCGGGGTGCCTTGAGGTCGTGATCCACCACGCGACAGTTGTATTCCAAAACTGAGTCACTCAGATCACACGAGTACCCAAGCATGCTTGAAACTCATTCAAATGCAAGTGCTTCTATCTGTTGTCTTGATTGTTTCCCATTCATTCGTTTTGGTTTGGGGAACATGTCAAAATCCCATGCCCAGAGAACTTCAGGTAGAGCTCGCGGAATTGCTCAGTGGTCAACCCAGGCAGGGTATGGATCAGTATTTCCACACTACTCAGAGAATTTTTATTTTCAGTGATGGATTTTTAGCCCAATTCAAGTTGAAGAAAAGTGGTTTCGTGAAAATCGCAGAAAATTTTTTTTCAGAAACTCCGGGGTGCCTGGAGGTCGCGGTGCACCACGCGACAGTTGTATTCCAAAACTGAGTCACTCAGATCACACGAGTACCCAAGCATGCTTGAAACTCATTCAAATGCAAGTGCTTCTATCTGTTGTCTTGATTGTTTCCCACTCATTCGTTTTGGTTTGGGGAACATGTCAAAATCCCATGCCCAGAGAACTTCAGGTAGAGATCGCGAAAATGCTCAGTGGACAACCCAGGCAGGGTAAGGATCAGTATTTCCACACTACTCAGAAAATTTTTATTTTCAGTGATGGATTTTTAGCCCAATTCAAGTTGAAGAAAAGTGGTTTCGTGAAATTCGCAGAAATTTTTTTTTCAGAAACTCCGGGGTGCCTGGAGGTCGTGGTGCACCACGCGACAGTTGCATATGAAAACTGACTCACTCAGATCACACGAGTACCCAAGCATGCTTGAAACTCATTCAAATGCAAGTGCTTCTATCTGTTGTCTTGATTGTTTCCCACTCATTCCTTTTGGTTTGGGGAACATGTCAAAATCCCATGCCCAGAGAACTTCAGGTAGAGCTCGCGGAATTGCTCAGTGGTCAACCCAGGCAGGGTAAGGATCAGTATTTCCACACTACTCAGAGAATTTTTATTTTCAGTGATGGATTTTTAGCCCAATTCAAGTTGAAGAAAAGTGGTTTCGTGAAAATCGCAGAAAATTTTTTTTCAGAAACTCCGGGGTGCCTGGAGGTCGAGGTGCACCACGCGACAGTTGTATTCCAAAACTGAGTCACTCAGATCACACGAGTACCCAAGCATGCTTGAAACTCATTCAAATGCAAGTGCTTCTATCTGTTGTCTTGATTGTTTCCCACTCATTCCTTTTGGTTTGGGGAACATGTCAAAATCCCATGCCCAGAGAACTTCAGGTAGAGTTCGGGGAAATACTCAGTGGACAACCCAGGCAGGGTAAGGATCAGCATTTACACACTACTCAGAGAATTTTTCATTTTCAGGTGTGGATTTTTAGCCCAATTCAAGTTGAAGAAAAGTGGTTTCATGAAAATCGCAGAAAATTTTTTTTCAGAAACTCCGGGGTGCCTGGAGGTCGCGATGCACCACGCGACAGTTGTATTCGAAAACTGAGTCACTCAGATCACACGAGTACCCAAGCATGCTTGAAACTCATTCAAATGCAAGTGCTTCTATCTGTTGTCTTGATTGTTTCCCACTCATTCCTCTTGGTTTGGGGAACATGTCAAAATCCCATGCCCAGAGAACTTCAGGTAGAGATCGCGGAAATGCTCAGTGGACAACCCAGGCAGGGTAAGGATCAGTATTTCCACACTACTCAGAAAATTTTGATTTTCAGTGATGGATTTTTAGCCCAATTCAAGTTGAAGAAAAGTGGTTTCGTGAAAATCGCAGAAAATTTTTTTTCAGAAACTCCGGGGTGCCTGGAGGTCGCGGTGCACCACGCGACAGTTGTATTCGAAAACTGAGTCACTCAGATCACACGAGTACCCAAGCATGCTTGAAACTCATTCACATGCAAGTGCTTCTATCTGTTGTCTTGATTGTTTCCCACTCATTCCTTTTGGTTTGGGTAACATGTCAAAATCCCATGCCCAGAGAACTTCAAGTAGAGTTCGCGGAAATGCTCAGTGGACACCCCAGGTAGGGTAAGGATCAGCATTTCCACACTACTCAGAGAATATTTATTTTCAGGGATGGATTTTTAGCCCAATTCAAGTTGAAGAAAAGTGGTTTCGTGAAAATTGCAGAAAATTTTTTTTCAGAAACTCCGGGGTGCCTGGAGGTCGCGGTGCACCACGCGACAGTTGTATTCCAAAACTGAGTCACTCAGATCACACGAGTACCCAACCATCCTTGAAACTCATTCAAATGCAATTGCCTCTATCTCTTTTCTTGATTGTTTCCCACTCATTCCTTTTGGTTTGGGGAACATGTCAAAATCCCATGCCCAGAGAACTTCAGGTAGAGCTCGCGGAATTGCTCAGTGGTCAAACCAGGCAGGGTAAGGATCAGTATTTCCACACTACTCAGAGAATTTTTATTTTCAGGGATGGATTTTTAGCCCAATTCAAGTTGAAGAAAAGTTGTTTCGTGAAAATCGCAGAAAATTTTTTTTCAGAAACTCCGGGGTGCCTGGAGGTCGCGGTGCACCACGCGACAGTTGTATTCGAAAACTGAGTCACTCAGATCACACGAGTACCCAAGCATGCTTGAAACTCATTCAAATGCAAGTGCTTCTATCTGTTGTCTTGATTGTTTCCCACTCATTCCTTTTGGTTTGGGGAACATGTCAAAATCCCATGCCCAGAGAACTTCAGGTAGAGATCGCGGAAATGCTCAGTGGACAACCCAGGCAGGGTAAGGATCAGTATTTCCACACTACTCAGAAAATTTTTATTTTCAGTGATGGATTTTTAGCCCAATTCAAGTTGAAGAAAAGTGGTTTCGTGAAAATCGCAGAAAATTTTTTTTCAGAAACTCCGGGGTGCCTGGAGGTCGCGGTGCACCACGCGACAGTTGTATTCGAAAACTGAGTCACTCAGATCACACGAGTACCCAAGCATGCTTGAAACTCATTCAAATGCAAGTGCTTCTATCTGTTGTCTTGATTGTTTCCCACTCATTCCTTTTGGTTTGGGTAACATGTCAAAATCCCATGCCCAGAGAACTTCAAGTAGAGTTCGCGGAAATGCTCAGTGGACACCCCAGCTAGGGTAAGGATCAGCATTTCCACACTACTCAGAGAATATTTATTTTCAGGGATGGATTTTTAGCCCAATTCAAGTTGAAGAAAAGTGGTTTCGTGAAAATTGCAGAAAATTTTTTTTCAGAAACTCCGGGGTGCCTTGAGGTCGTGATCCACCACGCGACAGTTGTATTCCAAAACTGAGTCACTCAGATCACACGAGTACCCAACCATGCTTGAAACTCATTCAAATGCAATTGCCTCTATCTCTTTTCTTGATTGTTTCCCACTCATTCCTTTTGGTTTGGGGAACATGTCAAAATCCCATGCCCAGAGAACTTCAGGTAGAGTTCGGGGAAATGCTCAGTGGACAACCCAAGCAGGGTAAGGATCAGCATTTACACACAACTCAGAGAATTTTTATTTTCAGGGATGGATTTTTAGCCCAATTCAAGTAGAAGAAAAGTGGTTTCGTGAAAATTGCAGAAAATTTTTTTTCAGAAACTCCGGGGTGCCTGGAGGTCGCGGTGCACCACGCGACAGTTGTATTCGAAAACTGAGTCAGTCAGATCACACGAGTTGCCAAGCATGCTTGAAACTCATTCAAATGCAAGTGCTTCTATCTGTTGTCTTGATTGTTTCCCACTCATTCCTTTTGGTTTGGGGAACATGTCAAAATCCCATGCCCAGAGAACTTCAGGTAGAGTTCGGGGAAATGCTCAGTGGACAACCCAGGCAGGGTAAGGATCAGCATTTACACACAACTCAGAGAATTTTTATTTTCAGGGATGGATTTTTAGCCCAATTCAAGTTGAAGAAAAGTGGTTTCGTGAAAATTGCAGAAAATTTTTTTTCAGAAACTCCGGGGTGCCTGGAGGTCGCGGTGCACCACGCGACAGTTGTATTCGAAAACTGAGTCAGTCAGATCACACGAGTTGCCAAGCATGCTTGAAACTCATTCAAATGCAAGTGCTTCTATCTGTTGTCTTGATTGTTTCCCACTCATTCCTTTTGGTTTGGGGAACATGTCAAAATCCCATGCCCAGAGAAATTCAGGTAGAGCTCGCGGCAATGCTCAGTGGACAACCCAGGCAGGGTAAGGATCACTATTTCCACACTACTCAGAGAATTTTTATTTTCAGTGATGGATTTTTAGCCCAATTCAAGTTGAAGAAAAGTGGTTTCGTGAAAATCGCAGAAATTTTTTTTTCAGAAACTCCGGGGTGCCTGGAGGACGCGGTGCACCACGCGACAGTTGTATTCGAAAACTGAGTCACACAGATCACACGAGTACCCAAGCATGCTTGAAACTCATTCAAATGCAAGTGCTTCTATCTGTTGTCTTGATTGTTTCCCACTCATTCCTTTTGGTTTGGGGAACATGTCAAAATCCAATGCCCAGAGAACTTCAAGTAGAGTTCGAGGAAATGCTCAGTGGACACCCCAGGTAGGGTAAGGATCAGCATTTCCACACTACTCAGAGAATATTTATTTTCAGGGATGGATTTTTAACCCAATTCAAGTTGAAGAAAAGTGGTTTCGTGAAAATCGCAGAAAATTTTTTTTCAGAAACTCCGGGGTGCCTGGAGGTCGCGGTGCACCACGCGACAGTTGTATTCGAAAACTGGGTCACTCAGATCACACGAGTACCCAAGCATGCTTGAAACTCATTCAAATGCAAGTTCTTCTATCTGTTGTCTTGATTGTTTCCCACTCATTCCTTTCCGTTTGGGGAACATGTCAAAATCCCATGCCCAGAGAACTTCAGGTAGAGCTCGCGGCAATGCTCAGTGGACAACCCAGGCTGGGTAAGGATCACTATTTCCACACTACTCAGAGAATTTTTATTTTCAGTGATGGATTTTTAGCCCAATTCAAGTTGAAGAAAAGTGGTTTCGTGAAAATCGCAGAAAATTTTTTTTCAGAAACTCCGGGGTGCCTGGAGGACGCGGTGCACCACGCGACAGTTGTATTCGAAAACTGAGTCACACAGATCACACGAGTACCCAAGCATGCTTGAAACTCATTCAAATGCAAGTGCTTCTATCTGTTGTCTTGATTGTTTCCCACTCATTCCTTTTGGTTTGGGGAACATGTCAAAATCCAATGCCCAGAGAACTTCAAGTAGAGTTCGAGGAAATGCTCAGTGGACACCCCAGGTAGGGTAAGGATCAGCATTTCCACACTACTCAGAGAATATTTATTTTCAGGGATGGATTTTTAACCCAATTCAAGTTGAAGAAAAGTGGTTTCGTGAAAATCGCAGAAAATTTTTTTTCAGAAACTCCGGGGTGCCTGGAGGTCGCGGTGCACCACGCGGCAGTTGTATTCGAAAACTGGGTCACTCAGATCACACGAGTACCCAAGCATGCTTGAAACTCATTCAAATGCAAGTTCTTCTATCTGTTGTCTTGATTGTTTCCCACTCATTCCTTTCCGTTTGGGGAACATGTCAAAATCCCATGCCCAGAGAACTTCAGGTAGAGCTCGCGGCAATGCTCAGTGGACAACCCAGGCTGGGTAAGGATCACTATTTCCACACTACTCAGAGAATATTTATTTTCAGGGATGGATTTTTAGCCCAATTCAAGTTGAATAAAAGTGGTTTCGTGAAAATTGCAGAAAATTTTTTTTCAGAAACTCCGGGGTGCCTGGAGGTCGCGGTGCACCACGCGACAGTTGTATTCCAAAACTGAGTCACTCAGATCACACGAGTACCCAACCATCCTTGAAACTCATTCAAATGCAATTGCCTCTATCTCTTTTCTTGATTGTTTCCCACTCATTCCTTTTGGTTTGGGGAACATGTCAAAATCCCATGCCCAGAGAACTTCAGGTAGAGTTCGGGGAAATGCTCAGTGGACAACCCAGGCAGGGTAAGGATCAGCATTTACACACAACTCAGAGAATTTTTATTTTCAGGGATGGATTTTTAGCCCAATTCAAGTTGAAGAAAAGTGGTTTCGTGAAAATCGCAGAAAATTTTTTTTCAGAAACTCCGGGGTGCCTGGAGGTCGCGGTGCACCACGCGACAGTTGTATTCGAAAACTGAGTCACTCAGATCACACGAGTACCCAAGCATGCTTGAAACTCATTCAAATGCAAGTGCTTCTATCTGTTGTCTTGATTGTTTCCCACTCATTCCTTTTGGTTTGGGGAACATGTCAAAATCCCATGCCCAGAGAACTTCAGGTAGAGATCGCGGAAATGCTCAGTGGACAACCCAGGCAGGGTAAGGATCAGTATTTCCACACTACTCAGAAAATTTTTATTTTCAGTGATGGATTTTTAGCCCAATTCAAGTTGAAGAAAAGTGGTTTCATGAAAATCGCAGAAAATTTTTTTTTCAGAAACTCCGGGGTGCCTGGAGGTCGCGATGCACCACGCGACAGTTGTATTCGAAAACTGAGTCACTCAGATCACACGAGTACCCAAGCATGCTTGAAACTCATTCAAATGCAAGTGCTTCTATCTGTTGTCTTGATTGTTTCCCACTCATTCCTCTTGGTTTGGGGAACATGTCAAAATCCCATGCCCAGAGAACTTCAGGTAGAGATCGCGGAAATGCTCAGTGGACAACCCAGGCAGGGTAAGGATCAGTATTTCCACACTACTCAGAAAATTTTGATTTTCAGTGATGGAATTTTAGCCCAATTCAAGTTGAAGAAAAGTGGTTTCGTGAAAATCGCAGAAAATTTTTTTTCAGAAACTCCGGGGTGCCTGGAGGTCGCGGTGCACCACTCGACAGTTGTATTCGAAAACTGAGTCACTCAGATCACACGAGTACCCAAGCATGCTTGAAACTCATTCACATGCAAGTGCTTCTATCTGTTGTCTTGATTGTTTCCCACTCATTCCTTTTGGTTTGGGTAACATGTCAAAATCCCATGCCCAGAGAACTTCAAGTAGAGTTCGCGGAAATGCTCAGTGGACACCCCAGGTAGGGTAAGGATCAGCATTTCCACACTACTCAGAGAATATTTATTTTCAGGGATGGATTTTTAGCCCAATTCAAGTTGAAGAAAAGTGGTTTCGTGAAAATTGCAGAAAATTTTTTTTCAGAAACTCCGGGGTGCCTGGAGGTCGCGGTGCACCACGCGACAGTTGTATTCCAAAACTGAGTCACTCAGATCACACGAGTACCCAACCATCCTTGAAACTCATTCAAATGCAATTGCCTCTATCTCTTTTCCTGATTGTTTCCCACTCATTCCTTTTGGTTTGGGGAACATGTCAAAATCCCATGCCCAGAGAACTTCAGGTAGAGTTCGGGGAAATGCTCAGTGGACAACCCAGGCAGGGTAAGGATCAGCATTTACACACAACTCAGAGAATTTTTATTTTCAGGGATGGATTTTTCGCCCAATTCAAGGTGAAGAAAAGTGGTTTCGTGAAAATTGCAGAAAATTTTTTTTCAGAAACTCCGGGGTGCCTGGAGGTCGCGGTGCACCACGCGACAGTTGTATTCGAAAACTGAGTCAGTCAGATCACACGAGTTGCCAAGCATGCTTGAAACTCATTCAAATGCAAGTGCCTCTATCTCTTTTCTTGATTGTTTCCCACTCATTCCTTTTGGTTTGGGGAACATGTCAAAATCCCATGCCCAGAGAACTTCAGGTAGAGCTCGCGGAATTGCTCAGTGGTCAAACCAGGCAGGGTAAGGATCAGTATTTCCACACTACTCAGAGAATTTTTATTTTCAGGGATGGATTTTTAGCCCAATTCAAGTTGAAGAAAAGTTGTTTCGTGAAAATCGCAGAAAATTTTTTTTCAGAAACTCCGGGGTGCCTGGAGGTCGCGGTGCACCACGCGACAGTTGTATTCGAAAACTGAGTCACTCAGATCACACGAGTACCCAAGCATGCTTGAAACTCATTCAAATGCAAGTGCTTCTATCTGTTGTCTTGATTGTTTCCCACTCATTCCTTTTGGTTTGGGGAACATGTCAAAATCCCATGCCCAGAGAACTTCAGGTAGAGATCGCGGAAATGCTCAGTGGACAACCCAGGCAGGGTAAGGATCAGTATTTCCACACTACTCAGAAAATTTTTATTTTCAGTGATGGATTTTTAGCCCAATTCAAGTTGAAGAAAAGTGGTTTCGTGAAAATCGCAGAAAATTTTTTTTCAGAAACTCCGGGGTGCCTGGAGGTCGCGGTGCACCACGCGACAGTTGTATTTGAAAACTGAGTCACTCAGATCACACGAGTACCCAAGCATGCTTGAAACTCATTCAAATGCAAGTGCTTCTATCTGTTGTCTTGATTGTTTCCCACTCATTCCTTTTGGTTTGGGTAACATGTCAAAATCCCATGCCCAGAGAACTTCAAGTAGAGTTCGCGGAAATGCTCAGTGGACACCCCAGCTAGGGTAAGGATCAGCATTTCCACACTACTCAGAGAATATTTATTTTCAGGGATGGATTTTTAGCCCAATTCAAGTTGAAGAAAAGTGGTTTCGTGAAAATTGCAGAAAATTTTTTTTCAGAAACTCCGGGGTGCCTTGAGGTCGTGATCCACCACGCGACAGTTGTATTCCAAAACTGAGTCACTCAGATCACACGAGTACCCAACCATGCTTGAAACTCTTTCAAATGCAATTGCCTCTATCTCTTTTCTTGATTGTTTCCCACTCATTCCTTTTGGTTTGGGGAACATGTCAAAATCCCATGCCCAGAGAACTTCAGGTAGAGTTCGGGGAAATGCTCAGTGGACAACCCAGGCAGGGTAAGGATCAGCATTTACACACAACTCAGAGAAATTTTATTTTCAGGGATGGATTTTTAGCCCAATTCAAGTTGAAGAAAAGTGGTTTCGTGAAAATTGCAGAAAATTTTTTTTCAGAAACTCCGGGGTGCCTGGAGGTCGCGGTGCACCACGCGACAGTTGTATTCGAAAACTGAGTTAGTCAGATCACACGAGTTGCCAAGCATGCTTGAAACTCATTCAAATGCAAGTGCTTCTATCTGTTGTCTTGATTGTTTCCCACTCATTCCTTATGGTTTGGGGAATATGTCAAAATCCTATGCCCAGAGAACTTCAGGTAGAGTTCGGGGAAATGCTCAGTGGACAACCCAGGCAGGGTAAGGATCAGCATTTACACACTACTCAGAGAATTTTTATTTTCAGTGATGGATTTTTAGCCCAATTCAAGTTGAAGAAAAGTGGTTTCGTGAAAATCGCAGAAAATTTTTTTTCAGAAACTCCGGGGTGCCTGGAGGTCGCGGTGCACCATGCGACAGTTGTATTCGAAAACTGAGTCACTCAGATCACACGAGTACCCAAGCATGCTTGAAACTCATTCAAATGCAAGTGCTTCTATCTGTTGTCTTGATTGTTTCCCACTCATTCCTTTTGGTTTGGGGAACATGTCAAAATCCCATGCCCAGAGAACTTCAGGTAGAGCTCGCGGAATTGCTCAGTGGTCAACCCAGGCAGGGTAAGGATCAGTATTTCCACACTACTCAGAGAATTTTTATTTTCAGTGATGGATTTTTAGCCCAATTCAAGTTGAAGAAAAGTAGTTTCGTGAAAATCGCAGAAAATTTTTTTTCAGAAACTCCGGGGTGCCTGGAGGTCGAGGTGCACCACGCGACAGTTGTATTCCAAAACTGAGTCACTCAGATCACACGAGTACCCAAGCATGCTTGAAACTCATTCAAATGCAAGTGCTTCTATCTGTTGTCTTGATTGTTTCCCACTCATTCCTTTTGGTTTGGGTAACATGTCAAAATCCCATGCCCAGAGAACTTCAAGTAGAGTTCGCGGAAATGCTCAGTGGACACCCCAGGTAGGGTAAGGATCAGCATTTCCACACTACTCAGAGAATATTTATTTTCAGGGATGGATTTTTAGCCCAATTCAAGTTGAAGAAAAGTGGTTTCGTGAAAATTGCAGAAAATTTTTTTTCAGAAACTCCGGGGTGCCTTGAGGTCGTGATCCACCACGCGACAGTTGTATTCCAAAACTGAGTCACTCAGATCACACGAGTACCCAACCATGCTTGAAACTCATTCAAATGCAATTGCCTCTATCTCTTTTCTTGATTGTTTCCCACTCATTCCTTTTGGTTTGGGGAACATGTCAAAATCCCATGCCCAGAGAACTTCAGGTAGAGTTCGGGGAAATGCTCAGTGGACAACCCAAGCAGGGTAAGGATCAGCATTTACACACAACTCAGAGAATTTTTATTTTCAGGGATGGATTTTTAGCCCAATTCAAGTTGAAGAAAAGTGGTTTCGTGAAAATTGCAGAAAATTTTTTTTCAGAAACTCCGGGGTGCCTGGAGGTCGCGGTGCACCACGCGACAGTTGTATTCGAAAACTGAGTCAGTCAGATCACACGAGTTGCCAAGCATGCTTGAAACTCATTCAAATGCAAGTGCTTCTATCTGTTGTCTTGATTGTTTCCCACTCATTCCTTTTGGTTTGGGGAACATGTCAAAATCCCATGCCCAGAGAACTTCAGGTAGAGTTCGGGGAAATGCTCAGTGGACAACCCAGGCAGGGTAAGGATCAGCATTTACACACAACTCAGAGAATTTTTATTTTCAGGGATGGATTTTTAGCCCAATTCAAGTTGAAGAAAAGTGGTTTCGTGAAAATTGCAGAAAATTTTTTTTCAGAAACTCCGGGGTGCCTGGAGGTCGCGGTGCACCACGCGACAGTTGTATTCGAAAACTGAGTCAGTCAGATCACACGAGTTGCCAAGCATGCTTGAAACTCATTCAAATGCAAGTGCTTCTATCTGTTGTCTTGATTGTTTCCCACTCATTCCTTTTGGTTTGGGGAACATGTCAAAATCCCATGCCCAGAGAAATTCAGGTAGAGCTCGCGGCAATGCTCAGTGGACAACCCAGGCAGGGTAAGGATCACTATTTCCACACTACTCAGAGAATTTTTATTTTCAGTGATGGATTTTTAGCCCAATTCAAGTTGAAGAAAAGTGGTTTCGTGAAAATCGCAGAAATTTTTTTTTCAGAAACTCCGGGGTGCCTGGAGGACGCGGTGCACCACGCGACAGTTGTATTCGAAAACTGAGTCACACAGATCACACGAGTACCCAAGCATGCTTGAAACTCATTCAAATGCAAGTGCTTCTATCTGTTGTCTTGATTGTTTCCCACTCATTCCTTTTGGTTTGGGGAACATGTCAAAATCCAATGCCCAGAGAACTTCAAGTAGAGTTCGAGGAAATGCTCAGTGGACACCCCAGGTAGGGTAAGGATCAGCATTTCCACACTACTCAGAGAATATTTATTTTCAGGGATGGATTTTTAACCCAATTCAAGTTGAAGAAAAGTGGTTTCGTGAAAATCGCAGAAAATTTTTTTTCAGAAACTCCGGGGTGCCTGGAGGTCGCGGTGCACCACGCGACAGTTGTATTCGAAAACTGGGTCACTCAGATCACACGAGTACCCAAGCATGCTTGAAACTCATTCAAATGCAAGTTCTTCTATCTGTTGTCTTGATTGTTTCCCACTCATTCCTTTCCGTTTGGGGAACATGTCAAAATCCCATGCCCAGAGAACTTCAGGTAGAGCTCGCGGCAATGCTCAGTGGACAACCCAGGCTGGGTAAGGATCACTATTTCCACACTACTCAGAGAATTTTTATTTTCAGTGATGGATTTTTAGCCCAATTCAAGTTGAAGAAAAGTGGTTTCGTGAAAATCGCAGAAAATTTTTTTTCAGAAACTCCGGGGTGCCTGGAGGTCGCGATGCACCACGCGACAGTTTTATTCGAAAACTGAGTCACTCAGATCACACGAGTACCCAAGCATGCTTGAAACTCATTCAAATGCAAGTGCTTCTATCTCTTGTCTTGATTGTTTCCCACTCATTCCTTTTGGTTTGGGTAACATGTCAAAATCCCATGCCCAGAGAACTTCAAGTAGAGTTCGAGGAACTGCTCAGTGGACACCCCAGGTAGGGTAAGGATCAGCATTTCCACACTACTCAGAGAATATTTATTTTCAGGGATTGATTTTTAGCCCAATTCAAGTTGATGAAAAGTGGTTTCGTGAAAATTGCAGAAAATTTTTTTTGAGAAACTCCGGGGTGCCTTGAGGTCGTGATGCACCACGCGACAGTTGTATTCCAAAACTGAGTCACTCAGATCACACGAGTACCCAAGCATGCTTGAAACTCATTCAAATGCAAGTGCTTCTATCTGTTGTCTTGATTGTTTCCCACTCATTCCTTTTGGTTTGGGGAACATGTCAAAATCCCATGCCCAGAGAACTTCAGGTAGAGCTCGCGGAAATGCTCAGTGGACAACCCAGGCAGGGTAAGGATCACTATTTCCACACTACTCAGAGAATTTTTATTTTCAGTGATGGATTTTTAGCCCAATTCAAGTATAATAAAAGTGGTTTCGTGAAAATCGCAGAAAATTTTTTTTCAGAAACTCCGGGGTGCCTGGAGGTCGCGGTGCACCACGTGACAGTTGTATTCGAAAACTGAGTCACTCAGATCACACGAGTACCCAAGCATGCTTGAAACTAATTCAAATGCAAGTGCTTCTATCTGTTGTCTTGATTGTTTCCCACTCATTCCTTTTGGTTTGGGTAACATGTCAAAATCCCATGCCCAGAGAACTTCAGGTAGAGTTCGGGGAAATGCTCAGTGGACAACCCAGGCAGGGTAAGCATCAGCATTTACACACTACTCAGAGAATTTTTATTTTCAGGGATGGATTTTTAGCCCAATTCAAGTTGTAGAAAAGTGGTTTCGTGAAAATCGCAGAAAATTTTTTTTCAGAAACTCCGGGGTGCCTGGAGGTCGCGATGCACCACGCGACAGTTGTATTCGAAAACTGAGTCACTCAGATCACACGAGTACCCAAGCATGCTTGAAACTCATTCAAATGCAAGTGCTTCTATCTGTTGTCTTGATTGTTTCCCACTCATTCCTTTTGGTTTGGGGAACATGTCAAAATCCCATGCCCAGAGAACTTCAGGTAGAGCTCGCGGAAATGCTCTGTGGACAACCCAGGCAGGGTAAGGATCACTATTTCCACACTACTCAGAGAATTTTTATTTTCAGTGATGGATTTTTAGCCCAATTCAAGTTGAATAAAAGTGGTTTCGTGAAAATCGCAGAAAATTTTTTTTCAGAAACTCCGGGGTGCCTGGAGGTCGCGGTGCACCACGCGACAGTTGTATTCGAAAACTGAGTCACTCAGATCACACGAGTACCCAAGCATGCTTGAAACTCATTCAAATGCAAGTGCTTCTATCTGTTGTCTTGATTGTTTCCCACTCATTCCTTTTGGTTTGGGTAACATGTCAAAATCCCATGCCCAGAGAACTTCAAGTAGAGTTCACGGAAATGCTCAGTGGACACCCCAGGTAGGGTAAGGATCAGCATTTCCACACTACTCAGAGAATATTTATTTTCAGGGATGGATTTTTAGCCCAATTCAAGTTGATGAAAAGTGGTTTTGTGAAAATTGCAGAAAATTTTTTTTCAGAAACTCCGGGGTGCCTGGAGGTCGCGGTGCACCACGCGACAGTTGTATTCCAAAACTGAGTCACTCAGATCACACGAGTACCCAAGCATGCTTGAAACTCATTCAAATGCAAGTGCTTCTATCTGTTGTCTTGATTGTTTCCCACTCATTCCTTTTGGTTTGGGGAACATGTCAAAATCCCATGCCCAGAGAACATCAGGTAGAGTTCGGGGAAATGCTCAGTGGACAACCTAGGCTGGGTAAGGATCAGTATTTCCACACTACTCAGAGAATTTTTATTTTCAGTGATGGATTTTTAGACCAATTCAAGTTGAAGAAAAGTGGTTTCGTGAAAATCGCAGAAAATTTTTTTTCAGAAACTCCGGGGTGCCTGGAGGTCGCGGTGCACCACGATACAGTTGTATTCGAAAACTGAGTCACTCAGATCACACGAGTACCCAAGCATGCTTGAAACTCATTCAAATGCAAGTGCTTCTATCTGTTGTCTTGATTGTTTCCCACTCATTCCTTTTGGTTTGGGGAACATGTCAAAATCCCATGCCCAGAGAACTTCAGGTAGAGCTCGCGGAAATGCTCAGTGGACAACCCAGGCAGGGTAAGGATCACTATTTCCACACTACTCAGAGAATTTTTATTTTCAGTGATGGATTTTTAGCCCAATTCAAGTTGAATAAAAGTGGTTTCGTGAAAATCGCAGAAAATTTTTTTTCAGAAACTCCGGGGTTCCTGGAGGTCGCGGTGCACCACGCGACAGTTGTATTCGAAAACTGAGTCACTCAGATCACACGAGTACCCAAGCATGCTTGAAACTCATTCAAATGCAAGTGCTTCTATCTGTTGTCTTGATTGTTTCCCACTCATTCCTTTTGGTTTGGGTAACATGTCAAAATCCCATGCCCAGAGAACTTCAAGTAGAGTTCACGGAAATGCTCAGTGGACACCCCAGGTAGGGTAAGGATCAGCATTTCCACACTACTCAGAGAATATTTATTTTCAGGGATGGATTTTTAGCCCAATTCAAGTTGATGAAAAGTGGTTTTGTGAAAATTGCAGAAAATTTTTTTTCAGAAACTCCGGGGTGCCTGGAGGTCGCGGTGCACCACGCGACAGTTGTATTCCAAAACTGAGTCACTCAGATCACACGAGTACCCAATCATGCTTGAAACTCATTCAAATGCAAGTGCTTCTATCTGTTGTCTTGATTGTTTCCCACTCATTCCTTTTGGTTTGGGTAACATGTCAAAATCCCATGCCCAGAGAACTTCAAGTAGAGTTCGAGGAAATGCTCAGTGGGCACCCCAGGTAGGGTAAGGATCAGCATTTCCACACTACTCAGAGAATATTTATTTTCAGGGATGGATTTTTAGCCCAATTCAAGTTGATGAAAAGTGGTTTCGTGAAAATTGCAGAAAATTTTTTTTGAGAAACTCCGGGGTGCCTTGAGGTCGTGATGCACCACGCGACAGTTGTATTCCAAAACTGAGTCACTCAGATCACACGAGTACCCAAGCATGCTTGAAACTCATTCAAATGCAAGTGCTTCTATCTGTTGTCTTGATTGTTTCCCACTCATTCCTTTTGGTTTGGGTAACATGTCAAAATCCCATGCCCAGAGAACTTCAAGTAGAGTTCGCGGAAATGCTCAGTGGACACCCCAGGTAGGGTAAGGATCAGCATTTCCACACTACTCAGAGAATATTTATTTTCAGGGATGGATTTTTAGCCCAATTCAAGTTGATGAAAAGTGGTTTTGTGAAAATTGCAGAAAATTGTTTTTCAGAAACTCCGGGGTGCCTGGAGGTCGCGGTGCACCACGCGACAGTTGTATTCCAAAACGGAGTCACTCAGATCACACGAGTACCCAAGTATGCTTGAAACTCATTCAAATGCAAGTGCTTCTATCTGTTGTCTTGATTGTTTCCCACTCATTCCTTTTGGTTTGGAGAAGATGTCAAAATCCCATGCCCAGAGAACTTCAGGTAGAGTTCGGGGAAATGCTCAGTGGACAACCCAGGCAGGGTAAGGATCAGCATTTACACACTACTCAGAGAATTTTTATTTTCAGGGATGGATTTTTAGCCCAATTCAAGTTGAATAAAAGTGGTTTCGTGAAAATCGCAGAAAATTTTTTTTCAGAAACTCCGGGGTGTCTGGAGGTCGCGATGCACCACGCGACAGTTGTATTCGAAACCTGAGTCACTCAGATCACACGAGTACCCAAGCATGCTTGAAACTCATTCAAATGCAAGTGCTTCTATCTGTTGTCTTGATTGTTTCCCACTCATTCCTTTTGGTTTGGGGAACATGTCAATATCCCATGCCCAGAGAACTTCAGGTAGAGCTCGCGGAAATGCTCAGTGGACAACCCAGGCAGGGTAAGGATCACTATTTCCACACTACTCAGAGAATTTTTATTTTCAGTGATGGATTTTTAGCCCAATTCAAGTTGAAGAAAAGTGGTTTCGTGAAAATCGCAGAAAATTTTTTTTCAGAAACTCCGGGGTGCCTGGAGGTCGCGGTGCACCACGCGACAGTTGTATTCGAAAACTGAGTCACTGAGATCACACGAGTACCCAAGCATGCTTGAAACTCATTCAAATGCAAATGCTTCTATCTGTTGTCTTGATTGTTTCCCACTCATTCCTTTTGGTTAGGGGAACACGTCAAAATCCCATGCCCAGAGAACTTCAGGTAGAGTTCGGGGAAATGCTCAGTGGACAACCCAGGCAGGGTAAGGATCAGCATTTACACACTACTCAGAGAATTTTTATTTTCAGGGATGGATTTTTAGCCCAATTCAAGTTGAAGAAAAGTGGTTTCGTGAAAATCGCAGAAAACTTTTTTTCAGAAACTCCGGGGTGCTTGGAGGTCGCGGTGCACCACGCGACAGTTGTATTCGAAAACTGAGTCACTCAGATCACACGAGTACCCAAGCATGCTTGAAACTCATTCAAATGAAAGTGCTTCTATCTGTTGTCTTGATTGTTTCCCACTCATTCCTTTTGGTCTGGGGAACATGTCAAAATCCCATGCCCAGAGAACTTCAGGTAGAGCTCGCGGAAATGCTCAGTGGACAACCCAGGCAGGGTAAGGATCAGCATTTCCACACTACTCAGAGAATATTTATTTTCAGGGATGGATTTTTAGCCCAATTCAAGTTGATGAAAAGTAGTTTTGTGAAAATTGCAGAAAATTTTTTTTCAGAAACTCCGGGGTGCCTGGAGGTCGCGGTGCACCACGCGACAGTTGTATTCCAAAACTGAGTCACTCAGATCACACGAGTACCCAAGCATGCTTGAAACTCATTCAAATGCAAGTGCTTCTATCTGTTGTCTTGATTGTTTCCCACTCATTCCTTTTGGTTTGGGGAACATGTCAAAATCCCATGCCCAGAGAACTTCAGGTAGAGCTCGCGGAAATGCTCAGTGGAGAACCCAGGCACGGTAAGGATCACTATTTCCACACTACTCAGAGAATTTTTATTTTCAGTGATGGATTTTTAGCCCAATTCAAGTTGAAGAAAAGTGGTTTCGTGAAAATCTCAGAAATTTTTTTTTCAGAAACTCCGGGGTGCCTGGAGGTCGCGGTGCACCACGCGACAGTTGTATTCGAAAACTGAGTCACTCAGATCACACGAGTACCCAAGCATGCTTGAAACTCATTCAAATGCAAGTGCTTCTATATGTTGTCTTGATTGTTTCCCACTCATTCCTTTTGGTTTGGGGAACATGTCAAAATCCCATGCCCAGAGAACTTCAGGTAGAGCTCGCGGAAATCCTCAGTGGACAACCCAGGCACGGTATTGATCAGTATTTCCACACTACTCGGAGAATTTTTATTTTCAGTGATGGATTTTTAGCCCAACTCAAGTTGAAGAAAAGTGGTTTCGTGAAAATCGCAGAAAATTTTTTTTCAGAAACTCCGGGGTGCCTGGAGGTCGCGGTGCACCACGCGACAGTTGTATTCCAAAACTGAGTCACTCAGATCACACGAGTACCCAAGTATGCTTGAAACTCATTCAAATGCAAGTGCTTCTATCTGTTGTCTTGATTGTTTCCCACTCATTCCTTTTGGTTTGGGGAACATGTCAAAATCCCATGCCCAGAGAACTTCAGGTAGAGCTCGCGGAAATGCTCAGTGGACAACCCAGGCAGGGTAAGGATCAGTATTTCCACACTACTCAGAGAATTTTTATTTTCAGTGATGAATTTTTAGCCCAATTCAAGTATAAGAAAAGTGGTTTCGTGAAAATCGCAGAAAATTTTTTTTCAGAAACTCCGGGGTGCCTGGAGGTCGCGGTGCACCACGTGACATTTGTATTCGGAAACTGAGTCACTCAGATCACACGAGTACCCAAGCATGCTTGAAACTAATTCAAATGCAAGTGCTTCTATCTGTTGTCTTGATTGTTTCCCACTCATTCCTTTTGGTTTGGGTAACATGTCAAAATCCCATGCCCAGAGAACTTCAAGTAGAGTTCGAGGAAATGCTCAGTGGACACCCCAGGTAGGGTAAGGATCAGCATTTCCACACTACTTAGAGAATATTTATTTTCAGGGATGGATTTTCAGCCCAATTCAAGTTGATGAAAAGTGGTTTCGTGAAAATTGCAGAAAATTTTTTTTCAGAAACTCCGGGGTGCCTTGAGGTCGTGATGCACCACGCGACAGTTTTATTCCAAAACTGAGTCACTCAGATCACACGAGTACCCAAGCATGCTTGAAACTCATTCAAATGCAAGTGCTTCTATCTGTTGTCTTGATTGTTTCCCACTCATTCCTTTTGGTTTGGGGAACATGTCAAAATCCCATGCCCAGAGAACTTCAGGTAGAGTTCGGGGAAATGCTCAGTGGACAACCCAGGCAGGGTAAGCATCAGCATTTACACACTACTCAGAGAATTTTTATTTTCAGGGATGGATTTTTAGCCCAATTCAAGTTGAAGAAAAGTGGTTTCGTGAAAATCGCAGAAAATTTTTTTTCAGAAACTCCGGGGTGCCTGGAGGTCGCGATGCACCACGCGACAGTTGTATTCGAAAACTGAGTCACTCAGATCACACGAGTACCCAAGCATGCTTGAAACTCATTCAAATGCAAGTGCTTCTATCTGTTGTCTTGATTGTTTCCCACTCATTCCTTTTGGTTTGGGGAACATGTCAAAATCCCATGCCCAGAGAACTTCAGGTAGAGCTCGCGGAAATGCTCTGTGGACAACCCAGGCAGGGTAAGGATCACTATTTCCACACTACTCAGAGAATTTTTATTTTCAGTGATGGATTTTTAGCCCAATTCAAGTTGAATAAAAGTGGTTTCGTGAAAATCGCAGAAAATTTTTTTTCAGAAACTCCGGGGTGCCTGGAGGTCGCGGTGCACCACGCGACAGTTGTATTCGAAAACTGAGTCACTCAGATCACACGAGTACCCAAGCATGCTTGAAACTCATTCAAATGCAAGTGCTTCTATCTGTTGTCTTGATTGTTTCCCACTCATTCCTTTTGGTTTGGGTAACATGTCAAAATCCCATGCCCAGAGAACTTCAAGTAGAGTTCACGGAAATGCTCAGTGGACACCCCAGGTAGGGTAAGGATCAGCATTTCCACACTACTCAGAGAATATTTATTTTCAGGGATGGATTTTTAGCCCAATTCAAGTTGATGAAAAGTGGTTTTGTGAAAATTGCAGAAAATTTTTTTTCAGAAACTCCGGGGTGCCTGGAGGTCGCGGTGCACCACGCGACAGTTGTATTCCAAAACTGAGTCACTCAGATCACACGAGTACCCAAGCATGCTTGAAACTCATTCAAATGCAAGTGCTTCTATCTGTTGTCTTGATTGTTTCCCACTCATTCCTTTTGGTTTGGGTAACATGTCAAAATCCCATGCACAGAGAACTTCAAGTAGAGTTCGAGGAAATGCTCAGTGGACACCCCAGGTAGGGTAAGGATCAGCATTTCCACACTACTCAGAGAATATTTATTTTCACGGATGGATTTTTAGCCCAATTCAAGTTGATGAAAAGTGGTTTCGTGAAAATTGCAGAAAATTTTTTTGAGAAACTCCGGGGTGCCTTGAGGTCGTGATGCACCACGCGACAGTTGTATTCCAAAACTGAGTCACTCAGATCACACGAGTACCCAAGCATGCTTGAAACTCATTCAAATGCAAGTGCTTCTATCTGTTGTCTTGATTGTTTCCCACTCATTCCTTTTGGTTTGGGGAACATGTCAAAATCCCATGCCCAGAGAACTTCAGGTAGAGTTCGGGGAAATGCTCAGTGGACAACCTAGGCTGGGTAAGGATCAGTATTTCCACACTACTCAGAGAATTTTTATTTTCAGTGATGGATTTTTAGACCAATTCAAGTTGAAGAAAAGTGGTTTCGTGAAAATCGCAGAAAATTTTTTTTCAGAAACTCCGGGGTGCCTGGAGGTCGCGGTGCACCACGCGACAGTTGTATTCGAAAACTGAGTCACTCAGATCACACGAGTACCCAAGCATGCTTGAAACTCATTCAAATGCAAGTGCTTCTATCTGTTGTCTTGATTGTTTCCCACTCATTCCTTTTGGTTTGGGGAACATGTCAAAATCCCATGCCCAGAGAACTTCAGGTAGAGCTCGCGGAAATGCTCAGTGGACAACCCAGGCAGGGTAAGGATCACTATTTCCACACTACTCAGAGAATTTTTATTTTCAGTGATGGATTTTTAGCCCAATTCAAGTTGAATAAAAGTGGTTTCGTGAAAATCGCAGAAAATTTTTTTTCAGAAACTCCGGGGTTCCTGGAGGTCGCGGTGCACCACGCGACAGTTGTATTCGAAAACTGAGTCACTCAGATCACACGAGTACCCAAGCATGCTTGAAACTCATTCAAATGCAAGTGCTTCTATCTGTTGTCTTGATTGTTTCCCACTCATTCCTTTTGGTTTGGGTAACATGTCAAAATCCCATGCCCAGAGAACTTCAAGTAGAGTTCACGGAAATGCTCAGTGGACACCCCAGGTAGGGTAAGGATCAGCATTTCCACACTACTCAGAGAATATTTATTTTCAGGGATGGATTTTTAGCCCAATTCAAGTTGATGAAAAGTGGTTTTGTGAAAATTGCAGAAAATTTTTTTTCAGAAACTCCGGGGTGCCTGGAGGTCGCGGTGCACCACGCGACAGTTGTATTCCAAAACTGAGTCACTCAGATCACACGAGTACCCAATCATGCTTGAAACTCATTCAAATGCAAGTGCTTCTATCTGTTGTCTTGATTGTTTCCCACTCATTCCTTTTGGTTTGGGTAACATGTCAAAATCCCATGCCCAGAGAACTTCAAGTAGAGTTCGAGGAAATGCTCAGTGGGCACCCCAGGTAGGGTAAGGATCAGCATTTCCACACTACTCAGAGAATATTTATTTTCAGGGATGGATTTTTAGCCCAATTCAAGTTGATGAAAAGTGGTTTCGTGAAAATTGCAGAAAATTTTTTTTGAGAAACTCCGGGGTGCCTTGAGGTCGTGATGCACCACGCGACAGTTGTATTCCAAAACTGAGTCACTCAGATCACACGAGTACCCAAGCATGCTTGAAACTCATTCAAATGCAAGTGCTTCTATCTGTTGTCTTGATTGTTTCCCACTCATTCCTTTTGGTTTGGGTAACATGTCAAAATCCCATTCCCAGAGAACTTCAAGTAGAGTTCGCGGAAATGCTCAGTGGACACCCCAGGTAGGGTAAGGATCAGCATTTCCACACTACTCAGAGAATATTTATTTTCAGGGATGGATTTTTAGCCCAATTCAAGTTGATGAAAAGTGGTTTTGTGAAAATTGCAGAAAATTGTTTTTCAGAAACTCCGGGGTGCCTGGAGGTCGCGGTGCACCACGCGACAGTTGTATTCCAAAACTGAGTCACTCAGATCACACGAGTACCCAAGTATGCTTGAAACTCATTCAAATGCAAGTGCTTCTATCTGTTGTCTTGATTGTTTCCCACTCATTCCTTTTGGTTTGGAGAAGATGTCAAAATCCCATGCCCAGAGAACTTCAGGTAGAGTTCGGGGAAATGCTCAGTGGACAACCCAGGCAGGGTAAGGATCAGCATTTACACACTACTCAGAGAATTTTTATTTTCAGGGATGGATTTTTAGCCCAATTCAAGTTGAATAAAAGTGGTTTCGTGAAAATCGCAGAAAATTTTTTTTCAGAAACTCCGGGGTGTCTGGAGGTCGCGATGCACCACGCGACAGTTGTATTCGAAACCTGAGTCACTCAGATCACACGAGTACCCAAGCATGCTTGAAACTCATTCAAATGCAAGTGCTTCTATCTGTTGTCTTGATTGTTTCCCACTCATTCCTTTTGGTTTGGGGAACATGTCAAAATCCCATGCACAGAGAACTTCAAGTAGAGTTCGAGGAAATGCTCAGTGGACACCCCAGGTAGGGTAAGGATCAGCATTTCCACACTACTCAGAGAATATTTATTTTCAGGGATGGATTTTTAGCCCAATTCAAGTTGATGAAAAGTGGTTTCGTGAAAATTGCAGAAAATTTTTTTTCAGAAACTCCGGGGTGCCTGGAGGTCGCGGTGCACCACGCGACAGTTGTATTCCAAAACTGAGTCACTCAGATCACACGAGTACCCAAGCATGCTTGAAACTCATTCAAATGCAAGTGCTTCTATCTGTTGTCTTGATTGTTTCCCACTCATTCCTTTTGGTTTGGGGAACATGTCAAAATCCCATGCCCAGAGAACTTCAGGTAGAGTTCGGGGAAATGCTCAGTGGACAACCCAGGCTGGGTAAGGATCAGTATTTCCACACTACTCAGAGAATTTTTATTTTCAGTGATGTATTTTTAGCCCAATTCAAGTTGAAGAAAAGTGGTTTCGTGAAAATCGCAGAAAATTTTTTTTCAGAAACTCCGGGGTGCCTGGAGGTCGCGGTGCACCACGCGACAGTTGTATTCCAAAACTGAGTCACTCAGTTCACACGAGTACCCAAGCATGCTTGAAACTCATTCAAATGCAAGTGCATCTATCTGTTGTCTTGATTGTTTCCCACTTATTCCTTTTGGTTTGGGTAACATGTCAAAATCCCATGCCCAGAGAACTTCAAGTAGAGTTCACGGAAATGCTCAGTGGACACCCCAGGTAGGGTAAGGATCAGCATTTCCACACTACTCAGAGAATATTTATTTTCAGGGATGGATTTTTAGCCCAATTCAAGTTGATGAAAAGTGGTTTTGTGAAAATTGCAGAAAATTTTTTTTCAGAAACTCCGGGGTGCCTGGAGGTCGCGGTGC
Organism: Atractosteus spatula; assembly: GCF_055471065.1. Lineage (NCBI taxonomy): Eukaryota > Metazoa > Chordata > Actinopteri > Semionotiformes > Lepisosteidae > Atractosteus > Atractosteus spatula. The sequence continues at coordinate 78,462,866 of NC_142707.1, forward strand.
ACCACGCGACAGTTGTATTCCAAAACTGAGTCACTCAGATCACACGAGTACCCAAGCACGCTTGAAACTCATTCAAATGCAAGTGCTTCTATCTGTTGTCTTGATTGTTTCCCACTCATTCCTTTTGGTTTGGGTAACATGTCAAAATCCCATGCACAGAGAACTTCAAGTAGAGTTCGAGGAAATGCTCAGTGGACACCCCAGGTAGGGTAAGGATCAGCATTTCCACACTACTCAGAGAATATTTATTTTCACGGATGGATTTTTAGCCCAATTCAAGTTGATGAAAAGTGGTTTCGTGAAAATTGCAGAAAATTTTTTTGAGAAACTCCGGGGTGCCTTGAGGTCGTGATGCACCACGCGACAGTTGTATTCCAAAACTGAGTCACTCAGATCACACGAGTACCCAAGCATGCTTGAAACTCATTCAAATGCAAGTGCTTCTATCTGTTGTCTTGATTGTTTCCCACTCATTCCTTTTGGTTTGGGGAACATATCAAAATCCCATGCCCAGAGAACTTCAGGTAGAGTTCGGGGAAATGCTCAGTGGACAACCCAGGCTGGGTAAGGATCAGTATTTCCACACTACTCAGAGAATTTTTATTTTCAGTGATGGATTTTTAGCCCAATTCAAGTTGAAGAAAAGTGGATTTGTGAAAATCGCAGAAAAATTTTTTTCAGAAACTCCGGGGTGCCTGGAGGTCGCGGTGCACCACGCGACAGTTGTATTCGAAAACTGAGTCACTCAGATCACACGAGTACCCAAGAATGCTTGAAACTCATTCAAATGCAAGTGCTTCTATCTGTTGTCTTGATTGTTTCCCACTCATTCCTTTTGGTTTGGGGAACATGTCAAAATCCCATGCCCAGAGAACTTCAGGTAGAGCTCGCGGAAATGCTCAGTGGACAACCCAGGCAGGGTAAGGATCACTATTTCCACACTACTCAGAGAATTTTTATTTTCAGTGATGGATTTTTAGCCCAATTCAAGTTGAATAAAAGTGGTTTCGTGAAAATCGCAGAAAATTTTTTTTCAGAAACTCCGGGGTGCCTGGAGGTCGCGGTGCACCACGCGACAGTTGTATTCGAAAACTGAGTCACTCAGATCACACGAGTACCCAAGCATGCTTGAAACTCATTCAAATGCAAGTGCTTCTATCTGTTGTCTTGATTGTTTCCCACTCATTCCTTTTGGTTTGGGTAACATGTCAAAATCCCATGCACAGAGAACTTCAAGTAGAGTTCAAGGAAATGCTCAGTGGACACCCCAGGTAGGGTAAGGATCAGCATTTCCACACTACTCAGAGAATATTTATTTTCACGGATGGATTTTTAGCCCAATTCAAGTTGATGAAAAGTGGTTTCGTGAAAATTGCAGAAAATTTTTTTGAGAAACTCCGGGGTGCCTTGAGGTCGTGATGCACCACGCGACAGTTGTATTCCAAAACTGAGTCACTCAGATCACACGAGTACCCAAGCATGCTTGAAACTCATTCAAATGCAAGTGCTTCTATCTGTTGTCTTGATTGTTTCCCACTCATTCCTTTTGGTTTGGGGAACATATCAAAAACCCATGCCCAGAGAACTTCAAGTAGAGTTCGAGGAAATGCTCAGTGGACACCCCAGGTAGGGTAAGGATCAGCATTTCCACACTACTCAGAGAATATTTATTTTCAGGGATGGATTTTTAGCCCAATTCAAGTTGATGAAAAGTGGTTTCGTGAAAATTGCAGAAAATTTTTTTTGAGAAACTCCGGGGTGCCTTGAGGTCGTGATGCACCACGCGACAGTTGTATTCCAAAACTGAGTCACTCAGATCACACGAGTACCCAAGCATGCTTGAAACTCATTCAAATGCAAGTGCCTCTATCTCTTTTCTTGATTGTTTCCCACTCATTCCTTTAGGTTTGGGGAACATGTCAAAATCCCATGCCCAGAGAACTTCAGGTAGAGTTCGGGGAAATGCTCAGTGGACAACCCAGGCTGGGTAAGGATCAGTATTTCCACACTACTCAGAGAATTTTTATTTTCAGTGATGGATTTTTAGCCCAATTCAAGTTGAAGAAAAGTGGTTTCGTGAAAATCGCAGAAAATTTTTTTTCAGAAACTCCGGGGTGCCTGGAGGTCGCGGTGCACCACGCGACAGTTGTATTCGAAAACTGAGTCACTCAGATCACACGAGTACCCAAGAATGCTTGAAACTCATTCAAATGCAAGTGCTTCTATCTGTTGTCTTGATTGTTTCCCACTCATTCCTTGTGGTTTGGGGAACATGTCAAAATCACATGCCCAGAGAACTTCAGGTAGAGCTCGAGGAAATGCTCAGTGGACACCCCAGGTAGGGTAAGGATCAGCATTTCCACACTACTCAGAGAATATTTATTTTCAGGGATGGATTTTTAGCCCAATTCAAGTTGATGAAAAGTGGTTTTGTGAAAATTGCAGAAAATTTTTTTTCAGAAACTCCGGGGTGCCTGGAGGTCGCGGTGCACCACGCGACAGTTGTATTCCAAAACTGAGTCACTCAGATCACACGAGTACCCAAGCATGCTTGAAACTCATTCAAATGCAAGTGCTTCTATCTGTTGTCTTGATTGTTTCCCACTCATTCCTTTTGGTTTGGGTAACATGTCAAAATCCCATGCACAGAGAACTTCAAGTAGAGTTCGAGGAAATGCTCAGTGGACACCCCAGGTAGGGTAATGATCAGCATTTCCACACTACTCAGAGAATATTTATTTTCAGGGATGGATTTTTAGCCCAATTCAAGTTGATGAAAAGTGGTTTCGTGAAAATTGCAGAAAATTTTTTTTGAGAAACTCCGGGGTGCCTTGAGGTCGTGATGCACCACGCGACAGTTGTATTCCAAAACTGAGTCACTCAGATCACACGAGTACCGAAGCATGCTTGAAACTCATTCAAATGCAAGTGCCTCTATTTCTTTTCTTGATTGTTTCCCACTCATTCCTTTAGGTTTGGGGAACATGTCAAAATCCCATGCCCAGAGAACTTCAGGTAGAGTTCGGGGAAATGCTCAGTGGACAACCCAGGCTGGGTAAGGATCAGTATTTCCACACTACTCAGAGAATTTTTATTTTCAGTGATGGATTTTTAGCCCTATTCAAGTTGAAGAAAAGTGGTTTCGTGAAAATCGCAGAAATTTTTTTTTCAGAAACTCCGGGGTGCCTGGAGGTCGCGGTGCACCACGCGACAGTTGTATTCCAAAACTGAGTCACTCAGATCACACGAGTACCCAAGCATGCTTGAAACTCATTCAAATGCAAGTGCATCTATCTGTTGTCTTGATTGTTTCCCACTCATTCCTTTTGGTTAGGGGAACACGTCAAAATCCCATGCCCAGAGAACTTCAGGTAGAGTTCGGGGAAATGCTCAGTGGACAACCCAGGCAGGGTAAGGATCAGCATTTACACACTACTCAGAGAATTTTTATTTTTAGGGATGGATTTTTAGCCCAATTCAAGTTGAAGAAAAGTGGTTTTGTGAAAATCGCAGAAAACTTTTTTTCAGAAACTCCGGGGTGCCTGGAGGTCGCGGTGCACCACGCGACAGTTGTATTCGAAAACTGAGTCACTCAGATCACACGAGTACCCAAGCATGCTTGAAACTCATTCAAATGCAAGTGCTTCTATCTGTTGTCTTGATTGTTTCCCACTCATTCCTTTTGGTTTGGGTAACGTCTCAAAATCCCATGCCCAGAGAACTTCAGGTAGAGTTCGGGGAAATGCTCAGTGGACAACCCAGGTAGGGTAAGGATCAGCATTTACACACTACTCAGAGAATTTTTATTTTCAGGGATGGATTTTTAGCCCAATTCAAGTTGAAGAAAAGTGGTTTCGTGAAAATCGCAGAAAATTTTTTTTCAGAAACTCCGGGGTGCCTGGAGGTCGCGATGCACCACGCGACAGTTGTATTCGAAAACTGAGTCACTCAGATCACACGAGTACCCAAGCATGCTTGAAACTCATTCAAATGCAAATGCTTCTATCTGTTGTCTTGATTGTTTCCCACTCATTCCTTTTGGTTTGGGGAACATGTCAAAATCCCATGCCCAGAGAACTTCAGGTAGAGCTCGCGGAAATGCTCAGTGGACAACCCAGGCAGGGTAAGGAACACTATTTCCAAACTACTCAGAGAATTTTTATTTTCAGTGATGGATTTTTAGCCCAATTCAAGTTGAATAAAAGTGGTTTCGTGAAAATCGCAGAAAATTTTTTTTCAGAAACTCCGGGGTGCCTGGAGGTCGCGGTGCACCACGCGACAGTTGTATTCGAAAACTGAGTCACTCAGATCACACGAGTACCCAAGCATGCTTGAAACTCATTCAAATGCAAGTGCTTCTATCTGTTGTCTTGATTGTTTCCCACTCATTCCTTTTGGTTTGGGTAACATGTCAAAATCCCATGCCCAGAGAACTTCAAGTAGAGTTCGCGGAAATGCTCAGTGGACACCCCAGGTAGGGTAAGGATCAGCATTTCCACACTACTCAGAGAATATTTATTTTCAGGGATGGATTTTTAGCCCAATTCAAGTTGATGAAAAGTGGTTTTGTGAAAATTGCAGAAAATTTTTTTTCAGAAACTCCGGGGTGCCTGGAGGTCGCGGTGCACCACGCGACAGTTGTATTCCAAAACTGAGTCACTCAGATCACACGAGTACCCAAGTATGCTTGAAACTCATTCAAATGCAAGTGCTTCTATCTGTTGTCTTGATTGTTTCCCACTCATTCCTTTTGGTTTGGGGAACATGTCAAATTCCCATGCCCAGAGAACTTCAGGTAGAGCTCGCGGAAATGCTCAGTGGACAACCCAGGCAGGGTAAGGATCAGTATTTCCACACTACTCAGAGAATTTTTATTTTCAGTGATGGATTTTTAGCCCAATTCAAGTTGAAGAAAAGTGGGTTCGTGAAAATCGCAGAAAATTTTTTTTCAGAAACTCCGGGGTGCCTATAGGTCGCGGTGCACCACGTGACAGTTGTATTCGAAAACTGAGTCACTCAGATCACACGAGTACCCAATCATGCTTGAAACTCATTCAAATGCAAGTGCTTCTATCTGTTTTCTTGATTGTTTCCCACTCATTCCTTTTGGTTTGGGTAACATGTCAAAATCCCATGCACAGAGAACTTCAAGTAGAGTTCGAGGAAATGCTCAGTGGACACCCCAGGTAGGGTAAGGATCAGCATTTCCACACTACTCAGAGAATATTTATTTTCAGGGATGGATTTTTAGCCCAATTCAAGTTGATGAAAAGTGGTTTCGTGAAAATTGCAGAAAATTTTTTTTGAGAAACTCCGGGGTGCCTTGAGGTCGTGATGCACCACGCGACAGTTGTATTCCAAAACTGAGTCACTCAGATCACACGAGTACCCAAGCATGCTTGAAACTCATTCAAATGCAAGTGCCTCTATCTCTTTTCTTGATTGTTTCCCACTCATTCCTTTAGGTTTGGGGAACATGTCAAAATCCCATGCCCAGAGAACTTCAGGTAGAGTTCGGGGAAATGCTCAGTGGACAACCCAGGCAGGGTAAGGATCAGCATTTACACACAACTCAGAGAATTTTTATTTTCAGTGATGGATTTTTAGCCCAATTCAAGTTGAAGAAAAGTGGTTTCGTGAAAATCGCAGAAAATTTTTTTTCAGAAACTCCGGGGTACCTGGAGGTCGCGGTGCACCACGCGACAGTTGTATTCAAAAACTGAGTCACTCAGATCACACGAGTACCCAAGCATGCTTGAAACTCATTCAAATGCAAGTGCTTCTATCTGTTGTCTTGATTGTTTCCCACTCATTCCTTTTGGTTTGGGGAACATGTCAATATCCCATGCCCAGAGAACTTCAGGTAGAGCTCGCGGAAATGCTCAGTGGACAACCCAGGCAGGGTAAGGATCACTATTTCCACACTACTCAGAGAATTTTTATTTTCAGTGATGGATTTTTAGCCCAATTCAAGTTGAAGAAAAGTGGTTTCGTGAAAATCGCAGAAAATTTTTTTTCAGAAACTCCGGGGTGCCTGGAGGTCGTGGTGCACCACGCGACAGTTGTATTCGAAAATTGAGTCACTCAGATCACACGAGTACCCAAGCATGCTTGAAACTCATTCAAATGCAAGTGCCTCTATCTCTTTTCTTGACTGTTTCCCACTCATTCCTTTTGGTTTGGGTAACATGTCAAAATCCCATGCCCAGAGAACTTCAAGTAGAGTTCGCGGAAATGCTCAGTGGACACCCCAGGTAGGGTAAGGATCAGCATTTCCACACTACTCAGAGAATATTTATTTTCAGGGATGGATTTTTAGCCCAATTCAAGTTGATGAAAAGTGGTTTCGTGAAAATTGCAGAAAATTTTTTTTCAGAAACTCCGGGGTGAATTGAGGTCGTGATGCACCACGCGACAGTTGTATTTCAAAACTGAGTCACTCAGATCACATGAGTACCCAAGCATGCTTGAAACTCATTCAAATGCAAGTGCCTCTATCTCTTTTCTTGATTGTTTCCCACTCATTCCTTTTGGTTTGTGGAACATGTCAAAATCCCATGCCCAGAGAACTTCAGGTAGAGTTCGGGGAAATGCTCAGTGGACAACCCAGGCAGGGTAAGGATCAGCATTTCCACACTACTCAGAGAATTTTTATTTTCAGGGATGGATTTTTAGCCCAATTCAAGTTGAAGAAAAGTGGTTTCGTGAAAATCGCAGAATTTTTTTTTTCAGAAACTCCGGGGTGCCTGGAGGTCGCGGTGCACCACGCGACAGTTGTATTCCAAAACTGAGTCTCTCAGATCACACGAGTACCCAAGCATGCTTGAAACTCATTCAAATGCAAGTGCTTCTATCTGTTGTCTTGATTGTTTCCCACTCATTCCTTTTGGTTTGGGGAACATGTCAAAATCCCATGCCCAGAGAACTTCAGGTAGAGCTCGCGGAAATGCTCAGTGGACGACCCAGGCAGGGTAAGGATCAGTATTTCCACACTACTCTGAAAATTTTTATTTTCAGTGATGGATTTTTAGCCCAATTCAAGTTGAAGAAAAGTGGTTTCGTGAAAATCGCAGAAAATTTTTTTTCAGAAACTCCGGGGTGCCTGGAGGTCGCGGTGCACCACGCGACAGTTGTATTCCAAAACTGAGTCACTCAGATCACACGAGTACCCAGCATGCTTGAAACTCATTCAAATGCAAGTGCTTCTATCTGTTGTCTTGATTGTTTCCCACTCATTCCTTTTGGTTTGGGGAACATGTCAAAATCCCATGCCCAGAGAACTTAAGGTAGAGCTCGCGGAATTGCTCAGTGGTCAACCCAGGCAGGGTAAGGATCAGTATTTCCACACTACTCAGAGAATTTTTATTTTCAGGGATGGATTTTTAGCCCAATTCAAGTTGAAGAAAAGTGGTTTCGTGAAAATCGCAGAAAATTTTTTTTCAGAAACTCCGGGTTGCCTGGAGGTCGCGGTGCACCACGCGACAGTTGTATTCCAAAACTGAGTCTCTCAGATCACACGAGTACCCAAGCATGCTTGAAACTCATTCAAATGCAAGTGCTTCTATCTGTTGTCTTGATTGTTTCCCACTCATTCCTTTTGGTTTGGGGAACATGTCAAAATACCATGCCCAGAGAACTTCAGGTAGAGTTCGGGGAAATGCTCAGTGGACAACCCAGGCAGGGTAAGGATCAGCATTTACACACTACTCAGAGAATTTTTATTTTCAGGGATGGATTTTTAGCCCAATTCAAGTTGAAGAAAAGTGGTTTCGTGAAAATTGCAGAAAATTTTTTTTCAGAAACTCCGGGGTGCCTGGAGGTCGCGGTGCACCACGCGACAGTTGTATTCGAAAACTGAGTCAGTCAGATCACACGAGTTGCCAAGCATGCTTGAAACTCATTCAAATGCAAGTGCTTCTATCTGTTGTCTTGATTGTTTCCCACTCATTCCTTTTGGTTTGGGAACATGTCAAAATCCCATGCCCAGAGAACTTCAGGTAGAGCTCGCGGAATTGCTCAGTGGTCAACCCAGGCAGGGTAAGGATCAGTATTTCCACACTACTCAGAGAATTTTTATTTTCAGGGATGGATTTTTAGCCCAATTCAAGTTGAAGAAAAGTGGTTTCGTGAAAATCGCAGAAAATTTTTTTTCAGAAACTCCGGGGTGCCTGGAGGTCGCGGTGCACCACGCGACAGTTGTATTCCAAAACTGAGTCACTCAGATCACACGAGTACCCAAGCATGCTTGAAACTCATTCAAATGCAAGTGCTTCTATCTGTTTTCTTGATTGTTTCCCACTCATTCCTTTTGGTTTGGGGAACATGTCAAAATCACATGCCCAGAGAACTTCAGGTAGAGATCGCGGAAATGCTCAGTGGACAACCCAGGCAGGGTAAGGATCAGTATTTCCACACTACTCAGAGAATTTTTATTTTCAGTGATGGATTTTTAGCCCAATTCAAGTTGAAGAAAAGTGGTTTCGTGAAAATCGCAGAAAATTTTTTTTCAGAAACTCCGGGGTGCCTGGAGGTCGCGGTGCACCACGCGACAGTTGTATTCGAAAACTGAGTCACTCAGATCACACGAGTACCCAAGCATGCTTGAAACTCATTCAAATGCAAGTGCTTCTATCTGTTGTCTTGATTGTTTCCCACTCATTCCTTTTTGTTTGGGGAACATGTCAAAATCCCATGCCCAGAGAACTTCAGGTAGAGCTCGCGGAATTGCTCAGTGGTCAACCCAGGCAGGGTAAGGATCAGTATTTCCACAGTACTCAGAGAATTTTTATTTTCAGTGATGAATTTTTAGCCCAATTCAAGTTGAAGAAAAGTGGTTTCGTGAAAATCGCAGAAAATTTTTTTTCAGAAACTCCGGGGTGCCTGGAGGTCGCGGTGCACCACGCGACAGTTGTATTCCAAAACTGAGTCACTCAGATCACACGAGTACCCAAGCATGCTTGAAACTCATTCAAATGCAAGTGCTTCTGTCTGTTGTCTTGATTGTTTCCCACTCATTCCTTTTGGTTTGGGGAACATGTCAAAATCCCATGCCCAGAGAACTTCAGGTAGAGTTCGGGGAAATGCTCAGTGGACAACCCAGGCAGGGTAAGGATCAGTATTTCCACACTACTCAGAGAATTTTTATTTTCAGTGATGGATTTTTAGCCCAATTCAAGTTGAAGAAAAGTGGTTTCGTGAAAATCGCAGAAACTTTTTTTTCAGAAACTCCGGGGTGCCTGGAGGTCGCGGTGCACCACGCGACAGTTGTATTCGAAAACTGAGTCACTCAGATCACACGAGTACCAAAGCATGCTTGAAACTCATTCAAATGCAAGTGCTTCTATCTGTTGTCTTGATTGTTTCCCACTCATTCCTTTTGGTTTGGGGAACATGTCAAAATCCCATGCCCAGAGAACTTCAGGTAGAGCTCGCGGAATTGCTCAGTGGTCAACCCAGGCAGGGTAAGGATCAGTATTTCCACACTACTCAGAGAATTTTTATTTTCAGGGATGGATTTTTAGCCCAATTCAAGTTGAAGAAAAGTGGTTTCGTGAAAATCGCAGAAAATTTTTTTTCAGAAACTCCGGGGTGCCTGGAGGTCGCGGTGCACCACGCGACAGTTGTATTCCAAAACTGAGTCACTCAGATCACACGAGTACCCAAGCATGCTTGAAACTCATTCAAATGCAAGTGCTTCTATCTGTTGTCTTGATTGTTTCCCGCTCATTCCTTTTGGTTAGGGGAACATGTCAAAATCCCATGCCCAGAGAACTTCAGGTAGAGATCGCGGAAATGCTCAGTGGACACCCCAGGCAGGGTAAGGATCAGTATTTCCACACTACTCAAAAAATTTTATTTTCAGTGATGGATTTTTAGCCCAATTCAAGTTGAAGAAAAGTGGTTTCGTGAAAATCGCAGAAAATTTTTTTTCAGAAACTCCGGGGTGCCTTGAGGTCGTGATGCACCACGCGACAGTTGTATTCGAAAACTGAGTCACTCAGATCACACGAGTACCCAACCATGCTTGAAACTCATTCAAATGCAATTGCCTCTATCTCTTTTCTTGATTGTTTCCCACTCATTCCTTTTGGTTTGGGGAACATGTCAAAATCCCATGCCCAGAGAACTTCAGGTAGAGTTCGGGGAAATGCTCAGTGGACAACCCAGGCAGGTTAAGGATCAGCATTTCCACACAACTCAGAGAATTTTTATTTTCAGGGATGGATTTTTAGCCCAATTCAAGTTGAAGAAAAGTGGTTTCGTGAAAATTGCAGAAAATTTTTTTTCAGAAACTCCGGGGTGCCTGGAGGTCGCGGTGCACCACGCGACAGTTGTATTCGAAAACTGAGTCAGTCAGATCACACGAGTTGCCAAGCATGCTTGAAACTCATTCAAATGCAAGTGCTTCTATCTGTTGTCTTGATTGTTTCCCACTCATTCCTTATGGTTTGGGGAATATGTCAAAATCCCATGCCCAGAGAACTTCAGGTAGAGTTCGGGGAAATGCTCAGTGGACAACCCAGGCAGGGTAAGGATCAGCATTTAAACACTACTCAGAGAATTTTTATTTTCAGGGATGGATTTTTAGCCCAATTCAAGTTGAAGAAAAGTGGTTTCGTGAAAATCGCAGAAAATTTTTTTTCAGAAACTCCGGGGTGCCTGGAGGTCGCGATGCACCACGCGACAGTTGTATTCGAAAACTGAGTCACTCAGATCACACGAGTACCCAAGCATGCTTGAAACTCATTCAAATGCAAGTGCATCTATCTGTTGTCTTGATTGTTTCCCACTCATTCCTTTTGGTTTGGGGAACATGTCAATATCCCATGCCCAGAGAACTTCAGGTAGAGCTCGCGGAAATGCTCAGTGGACAACCCAGGCAGGGTAAGGATCAGTATTTCCACACTACTCAGAGAATTTTTATTTTCAGTGATGGATTTTTAGCCCAATTCAAGTTGAAGAAACGTGGTTTCGTGAAAATCGCAGAAAATTTTTTTTCAGAAACTCCGGGGTGCCACGCGACAGTTGTATTCCAAAACTGAGTCGCTCAGATCACACGAGTACCAAGCATGCTTTAAATTCATTCAAATGCAAGTGCCTCTATCTCTTTTCTTGATTGTTTCCCACTCATTCCTTTTGGTTGTGGGAACATGTCAAAATCCCATGCCCAGAGAACTTCAGGTAGAGCTCGCGGAATTGCTCAGTGGTCAACCCAGGCAGGGTAAGGATCAGTATTTCCACACTACTCAGAGAATTTTTATTTTCAGGGATGGATTTTTAGCCCAATTCAAATTGAAGAAAAGTGGTTTCGTGAAAATCGCAGAAAATTTTTTTTCAGAAACTCCGGGGTGCCTGGAGGTCGCGGTGCACCACGCGACAGTTGTATTCGAAAACTGAGTCACTCAGATCACACGAGTACCCAACCATGCTTGAAACTCATTCAAATGCAATTGCCTCTATCTCTTTTCTTGATTGTTTCCCACTCATTCCTTTTGGTTAGGGGAACATGTCAAAATCCCATGCCCAGAGAACTTCAGGTAGAGATCGCGGAAATGCTCAGTGGACACCCCAGGCAGGTTAAGGATCAGTATTTCCACACTACTCAAAAAATTTTATTTTCAGTGTTGGATTTTTAGCCCAATTCAAGTTGAAGAAAAGTGGTTTCGTGAAAATCGCAGAAAATTTTTTTTCAGAAACTCCGGGGTGCCTGGAGGTCGCGGTGCACCACGCGACAGTTGTATTCGAAAACTGAGTCACTCAGATCACACGAGTACCCAAGCATGCTTGAAACTCATTCAAATGCAAGTGCTTCTATCTGTTGTCTTGATTGTTTCCCACTCATTCCTTTTGGTTTGGGTAACATGTCAAAATCCCATGCCCAGAGAACTTCAAGTAGAGTTCGCGGAAATGCTCAGTGGACACCCCAGGTAGGGTAAGGATCAGCATTTCCACACTACTCAGAGAATATTTATTTTCAGGGATGGATTTTTAGCCCAATTCAAGTTGAAGAAAAGTGGTTTCGTGAAAATTGCAGAAAATTTTTTTTCAGAAACTCCGGGGTGCCTTGAGGTCGTGATGCACCACGCGACAGTTGTATTCCAAAACTGAGTCACTCAGATCACACGAGTACCCAAGCATGCTTGAAACTCATTCAAATGCAAGTGCATCTATCTGTTGTCTTGATTGTTTCCCACTCATTCCTTTTGGTTTGGGGAACATGTCAATATCCCATGCCCAGAGAACTTCAGGTAGAGCTCGCGGAAATGCTCAGTGGACAACCCAGGCAGGGTAAGGATCAGTATTTCCACACTACTCAGAGAATTTTTATTTTCAGTGATGGATTTTTAGCCCAATTCAAGTTGAAGAAACGTGGTTTCGTGAAAATCGCAGAAAATTTTTTTTCAGAAACTCCGGGGTGCCTGGAGGTCGCGGTGCACCACGCGACAGTTGTATTCCAAAACTGAGTCGCTCAGATCACACGAGTACCAAGCATGCTTTAAATTCATTCAAATGCAAGTGCCTCTATCTCTTTTCTTGATTGTTTCCCACTCATTCCTTTTGGTTTGGGGAACATGTCAAAATCCCATGCCCAGAGAACTTCAGGTAGAGTTCGGGGAAATGCTCAGTGTTCAACCTAGGCAGGGTAAGGATCAGTATTTCCACACTACTCAGAGAATTTTTATTTTCAGTGATGGATTTTTAGCCCAATTCAAGTTGAAGAAAAGTGGTTTCGTGAAAATCGCAGAAACTTTTTTTTCAGAAACTCCGGGGTGCCTGGAGGTCGAGGTGCACCACGCGACAGTTGTATTCGAAAACTGAGTCACTCAGATCACACGAGTACCCAAGCATGCTTGAAACTCATTCAAATGCAAGTGCTTCTATCTGTTGTCTTGATTGTTTCCCACTCATTCCTTTTGGTTTGGGGAACATGTCAAAATCCCATGCCCAGAGAACTTCAGGTAGAGCTCGCGGAATTGCTCAGTGGTCAACCCAGGTAGGGTAAGGATCAGTATTTCCACACTACTCAGAGAATTTTTATTTTCAGGGATGGATTTTTAGCCCAATTCAAGTTGATGAAAAGTGGTTTCGTGAAAATCGCAGAAATTTTTTTTTCAGAAACTCCAGGGTGCCTGGAGGTCGCGGTGCACCACGCGACAGTTGTATTCCAAAACTGAGTCACTCAGATCACACGAGTACCCAAGCATGCATGAAACTCATTCAAATGCAAGTGCTTCTATCTGTTTTCTTGATTTTTTCCCACTCATTCCTTTTGGTTTGGGGAACAAGTCAAAATCACATGCCCAGAGAACTTCAGGTAGAGATCGCGGAAATGCTCAGTGGACAACCCAGCCAGGGTAAGGATCAGTATTTCCACACTACTCAGAGAATTTTTATTTTCAGTGATGGATTTTTAGCCCAATTCAAGTTGAAGAAAAGTGGTTTCGTGAAAATCGCAGAAATTTTTTTTTCAGAAACTCCGGGGTGCCTGGAGGTCGCGGTGCACCACGCGACAGTTGTATTCGAAAACTGAGTCACTCAGATCACACGAGAACCCAAGCATGCTTGAAACTCATTCAAATGCAAGTGCTTCTATCTGTTGTCTTGATTGTTTCCCACTCATTCCTTTTGGTTTGGGGACCATGTCAAAATCCCATGCCCAGAGAACTTCAGGTAGAGCTCGCGGAATTGCTCAGTGGTCAACCCAGGCAGGGTAAGGATCAGTATTTCCACACTACTCAGAGAATTTTTATTTTCAGTGATGGATTTTTAGCCCAATTCAAGTTGAAGAAAAGTGGTTTCGTGAAAATCGCAGAAAATTTTTTTTGCAGAAACTCCGGGGTGCCTGGAGGTCGAGGTGCACCACGCGACAGTTGTATTCCAAAACTGAGTCACTCAGATCACACGAGTACCCAAGCATGCTTGAAACTCATTCAAATGCAAGTGCTTCTATCTGTTGTCTTGATTGTTTCCCACTCATTCCTTTTGGTTTGGGGAACATGTCAAAATCCCATGCCCAGAGAACTTCAGGTAGAGCTCGCGGAAATGCTCAGTGGACAACCCAGGCAGGGTATGGATCAGTATTTCCACACTACTCAGAGAATTTTTATTTTCAGTGATGGATTTTTAGCCCAATTCAAGTTGAAGAAAAGTGGTTTCGTGAAAATCGCAGAAAATTTTTTTTCAGAAACTCCGGGGTGCCTGGAGGTCGCGGTGCACCACGCGACAGTTGTATTCGAAAACTGAGTCACTCAGATCACACGAGTACCCAAGCATGCTTGAAACTCATTCAAATGCAAGTGCTTCAATCTGTTGTCTTGATTGTTTCCCACTCATTCCTTTTGGTTTGGGGAACATGTCAAAATCCCATGCCCAGAGAACTTCAGGTAGAGTTCGGGGAAATGCTCAGTGGACAACCCAGGCAGGGTAAGGATCAGCATTTACACACTACTCAGAGAATTTTTATTTTCAGGGGTGGATTTTTAGCTCAATTCAAGTTGAAGAAAAGTGGTTTCGTGAAAATCGCACAAAATTTTTTTTCAGAAATTCCGGGGTGCCTGGAGGTCGCGGTGCACCACGCGACAGTTGTATTCCAAAACTGAGTCACTCAGATCACACGAGTACCCAAGCATGCTTGAAACTCATTCAAATGCAAGTGCTTCTATCTGTTGTCTTGATTATTTCCCACTCATTCCTTTTGGTTTGGGGAACATGTCAAAATCCCATGCCCAGAGAACTTCAGGTAAAGCTCGCGGAATTGCTCAGTGGTCAACCCAGGCAGGGTAAGGATCAGTATTTCCACAGTTCTCAGAGAATTTTTATTTTCAGTGTTGAATTTTTAGCCCAATTCAAGTTGAATAAAAGTGGTTTCGTGAAAATCGCAGAAAATTTTTTTTCAGAAACTCCGGGGTGCCTGGAGGTCGCGGTGCACCACGCGACAGTTGTATTCCAAAACTGAGTCACTCAGATCACACGAGTACCCAAGCATGCTTGAAACTCATTCAAATGCAAGTGCTTCTATCTGTTGTCTTGATTGTTTCCCACTCATTCCTTTTGGTTTGGGGAACATGTCAAAATCCCATGCCTAGAGAACTTCAGGTAGAGCTCGCGGAATTGCTCAGTGGTCAACCCAGGCAGGGTAAGGATCAGTATTTCCACACTACTCAGAGAATTTTTATTTTCAGGGATGGATTTTTAGCCCAATTCAAGTTGAAGAAAAGTGGTTTCGTGAAAATCGCAGAAAATTTTTTTTCAGAAACTCCGGGGTGCCTGGAGGTCGCAGTGCACCACGCGACAGTTGTATTCCAAAACTGAGTCACTCAGATCACACGAGTACCCAAGCATTCTTGAAACTCATTCAAATGCAAGTGCTTCTATCTGTTTTCTTGATTGTTTCCCACTCATTCCTTTTGGTTTGGGGAACATGTCAAAATCACATGCCCAGAGAACTTCAGGTAGAGCTCGCGGAATTGTTCAGTGGTCAACCCAGGCAGGGTAAGGATCAGTATTTCCACAGTACTCAGAGAATTTTTATTTTCAGTGTTGAATTTTTAGCTCAATTCAAGTTGAAGAAAAGTGGTTTCGTGAAAATCGCAGAAAATTTTTTTTCAGAAACTCCGGGGTGCCTGGAGGTCGCGATGCACCACGCGACAGTTGTATTCGAAAACTGAGTCACTCAGATCACACGAGTACCCAAGCATGCTTGAAACTCATTCAAATGCAAGTGCTTCTATCTGTTGTCTTGATTGTTTCCCACTCATTCCCTTTAGTTTGGGGAACATGTCAAAATCCCATGCCCAGAGAACTTCAGGTAGAGCTCGCGGAAATGCTCAGTGGACAACCCAGGCAGGGTAAGGATCACTATTTCCACACTACTCAGAGAATATTTATTTTCAATGATGGGTTTTTAGCCCAATTCAAGTTGATGAAAAGTGGTTTCGTGAAAATTGCAGAAAATTTTTTTTCAGAAACTCCGGGGTGCCTTGAGGTCGTGATGCACCACGCGACAGTTGTATTCCAAAACTGAGTCACTCAGATCACACGAGTACCCAAGCATGCTTGAAACTCATTCAAATGCAAGTGCTTCTATCTGTTGTCTTGATTGTTTCCCTCTCATTCCTTTTGGTTTGGGGAACATGTCAAAATCCCTTGCCCAGAGAACTTCAGGTAGAGTTCGGGGAAATGCTCAGTGGACAACCCAGGCAGGGTAAGGATCAGCATTTACACACTACTCAGAGAATTTTTATTTTCAGGGGTGGATTTTTAGCTCAATTCAAGTTGAAGAAAAGTGGTTTCGTGAAAATCGCACAAAATTTTTTTTCAGAAACTCCGGGGTGCCTGGAGGTCGCGGTGCACCACGCGACAGTTGTATTCCAAAACTGAGTCACTCAGATCACACGAGTACCCAAGCATGCTTGAAACTCATTCAAATGCAAGTGCTTCTATCTGTTGTCTTGATTATTTCCCACTCATTCCTTTTGGTTTGGGGAACATGTCAAAATCCCATGCCCAGAGAACTTCAGGTAGAGCTCGCGGAATTGCTCAGTGGTCAACCCAGGCAGGGTAAGGATCAGTATTTCCACACTACTCAGAGAATTTTTATTTTCAGGGATGGATTTTTAGCCCAATTCAAGTTGAAGAAAAGTGGTTTCGTGAAAATCGCAGAAAATTTTTTTTCAGAAACTCCGGGGTGCCTGGAGGTCGCAGTGCACCACGCGACAGTTGTATTCCAAAACTGAGTCACTCAGATCACACGAGTACCCAAGCATTCTTGAAACTCATTCAAATGCAAGTGCTTCTATCTGTTTTCTTGATTGTTTCCCACTCATTCCTTTTGGTTTGGGGAACATGTCAAAATCACATGCCCAGAGAACTTCAGGTAGAGCTCGCGGAATTGTTCAGTGGTCAACCCAGGCAGGGTAAGGATCAGTATTTCCACAGTTCTCAGAGAATTTTTATTTTCAGTGTTGAATTTTTAGCCCAATTCAAGTTGAAGAAAAGTGGTTTCGTGAAAATCGCAGAAAATTTTTTTTCAGAAACTCCGGGGTGCCTGGAGGTCGCGGTGCACCACGCGACAGTTGTATTCCAAAACTGAGTCACTCAGATCACACGAGTACCCAAGCATGCTTGAAACTCATTCAAATGCAAGTGCTTCTATCTGTTGTCTTGATTGTTTCCCACTCATTCCTTTTGGTTTGGGGAACATGTCAAAATCCCATGCCCAGAGAACTTCAGGTAGAGCTCGCGGAATTGCTCAGTGGTCAACCCAGGCAGGGTAAGGATCAGTATTTCCACACTACTCAGAGAATTTTTATTTTCAGGGATGGGTTTTTAGCCCAATTCAAGTTGAAGAAAAGTGGTTTCGTGAAAATCGCAGAAAATTTTTTTTCAGAAACTCCGGGGTGCCTGGAGGTCGCGGTGCACCACGCGACAGTTGTATTCCAAAACTGAGTCACTCAGATCACACGAGTACCCAAGCATTCTTGAAACTCATTCAAATGCAAGTGCATCTATCTGTTGTCTTGATTCTTTCCCACTCATTCCTTTTGGTTTGGGGAACATGTCAAAATCCCATGCCCAGAGAACTTCAGGTAGAGCTCGCGGAAATGCTCAGTGGACAACCCAGACAGGGTAAGGATCAGTATTTCCACACTACTCAGAGAATTTTTATTTTCACTGATGGATTTTTAGCCCAATTCAAGTTGAAGAAAAGTGGTTTCGTGAAAATCGTAGAAATTTTTTTTTCAGAAACTCCGGGGTGCCTGGAGGTCGCGATGCACCACGCGACAGTTGTATTTGAAAACTGAGTCACTCAGATCACACGAGTACCCAAGCATGCTTGAAACTCATTCAAATGCAACTGCTTCTATCTGTTTTCTTGATTGTTTCCCACTCACTCCTTTTGGTTTGGGGAATATGTCAAAATCCCATGCCCAGAGAACTTCAGGTAGAGCTCGCGGAATTACTCAGTGGTCAACCCAGGCAGGGTAAGGATCAGTATTTCCACACTACTCAGAGAATTTTTATTTTCCTTGATGGATTTTTAGCCCAATTCAAGTTGAAGAAAAGTGGCTTCGTGAAAATTGCAGAAAATTTTTTTCAGAAACTCCGGGGTGCCTGGAGGTCGCGGTGCACCACGCGACAGTTGTATTCGAAAACTGAGTCACTCAGATCACACGAGTACCCAAGCATGCTTGAAACTCATTCAAATGCAAGTGCTTCTATCTGTTGTCTTGATTGTTTCCCACTCATTCCCTTTAGTTTGGGGAACATGTCAAAATCCCATGCCCAGAGAACTTCAGGTAGAGCTCGCGGAAATGCTCAGTGGACAACCCAGGCAGGGTAAGGATCACTATTTCCACACTACTCAGAGAATATTTATTTTCAATGATGGGTTTTTAGCCCAATTCAAGTTGATGAAAAGTGGTTTCGTGAAAATTGCAGAAAATTTTTTTTCAGAAACTCCGGGGTGCCTTGAGGTCGTGATGCACCACGCGACAGTTGTATTCCAAAACTGAGTCACTCAGATCACACGAGTACCCAAGCATGCTTGAAACTCATTCAAATGCAAGTGCTTCTATCTGTTGTCTTGATTGTTTCCCACTCATTCCTTTTGGTTTGGGGAACATGTCAACATCCCATGCCCAGAGAACTTCAGGTAGAGCTCGCGGAATTGCTCAGTGGTCAACCCAGGCAGGGTATGGATCAGTATTTCCACACTACTCAGAGAATTTTTATTTTCAGTGATGGATTTTTAGCCCAATTCAAGTTGAAGAAAAGTGGTTTCGTGAAAATCGCAGAAAATTTTTTTTCAGAAACTCCGGGGTGCCTGGAGGTCGCGGTGCACCACGCGACAGTTGTATTCCAAAACTGAGTCACTCAGATCACACGAGTACCCAAGCATGCTTGAAACTCATTCAAATGCAAGTGCTTCTATCTGTTGTCTTGATTGTTTCCCACTCATTCGTTTTGGTTTGGGGAACATGTCAAAATCCCATGCCCAGAGAACTTCAGGTAGAGCTCGCGGAATTGCTCAGTGGTCAACCCTGGCAGGGTAAGGATCAGTATTTCCACAGTACTCAGAGAATTTTTATTTTCAGTGTTGAATTTTTAGCCCAATTCAAGTTGAAGAAAAGTGGTTTCGTGAAAATCGCAGAAAATTTTTTTTCAGAAACTCCGGGGTGCCTGGAGGTCGCGGTGCACCACGCGACAGTTGTATTCCAAAACTGAGTCACTCAGATCACACGAGTACCCAAGCATGCTTGAAACTCATTCAAATGCAAGTGCTTCTATCTGTTGTCTTGATTGTTTCCCACTCATTCCTTTTGGTTTGGGGAACATGTCAAAATCCCATACCCAGAGAACTTAAGGTAGAGCTCGCGGAAATGCTGAGTGGACAACCCAGGCAGGGTATGGATCAGTATTTCCACACTACTCAGAGAATTTTTATTTTCAGGTGTGGATTTTTAGCTCAATTCAAGTTGAAGAAAAGTGGTTTCGTGAAAATCGCACAAAATTTTTTTTCAGAAACTCCGGGGTGCCTGGAGGTCGCGGTGCACCACGCGACAGTTGTATTCCAAAACTGAGTCACTCAGATCACACGAGTACCCAAGCATGCTTGAAACTCATTCAAATGCAAGTGCTTCTATCTGTTGTCTTGATTGTTTCCCACTCATTCCTTTTGGTTTGGGGAACATGTCAAAATCCCATGCCCAGAGAACTTCAGGTAGAGCTCGCGGAATTGCTCAGTGGTCAACCCAGGCAGGGTATGGATCAGTATTTCCACACTACTCAGAGAATTTTTATTTTCAGTGATGGATTTTTAGCCCAATTCAAGTTGAAGAAAAGTGGTTTCGTGAAAATCGCAGAAAATTTTTTTTCAGAAACTCCGGGGTGCCTGGAGGTCGCGGTGCACCACGCGACAGTTGTATTCCAAAACTGAGTCACTCAGATCACACGAGTACCCAAGCATGCTTGAAACTCATTCAAATGCAAGTGCTTCTATTTGTTGTCTTGATTGTTTCCCACTCATTCGTTTTGGTTTGGGGAACATGTCAAAATCCCATGCCCAGAGAACTTCAGGTAGAGCTCGCGGAATTGCTCAGTGGTCAACCCAGGCAGGGTAAGGATCAGTATTTCCACACTACTCAGAGAATTTTTATTTTCAGGGATGGATTTTTAGCCCAATTCAAGTTGAAGAAAAGTGGTTTCGTGAAAATCGCAGAAAATTTTTTTTCAGAAACTCCGGGGTGCCTGGAGGTCGCGGTGCACCACGCGACAGTTGTATTCCAAAACTGAGTCACTCAGATCACACGAGTACCCAAGCATTCTTGAAACTCATTCAAATGCAAGTGCTTCTATCTGTTGTCTTGATTGTTTCCCACTCATTCCTTTTGGTTTGGGGAACATGTCAAAATCCCATGCCCAGAGAACTTCAGGTAGAGCTCGCGGAATTGTTCAGTGGTCAACCCAGGCAGGGTAAGGATCAGTATTTCCACACTACTCAGAGAATTTTTATTTTCAGTGATGGATTTTTAGCCCAATTCAAGTTGAAGAAAAGTGGTTTCGTGAAAATCGCAGAAAATTTTTTTTCAGAAACTCCGGGGTGCCTGGAGGTCGCGGTGCACCACGCGACAGTTGTATTCCAAAACTGAGTCACTCAGATCACACGAGTACCCAAGCATGCTTGAAACTCATTCAAATGCAAGTGCTTCTATCTGTTGTCTTGATTGTTTCCCACTCATTCCTCTTGGTTTGGGGAACATGTCAAAATCCCATGCCCAGAGAACTTCAGGTAGAGATCGCGGAAATGCTCAGTGGACAACCCAGGCAGGGTAAGGATCAGTATTTCCACACTACTCAGAAAATTTTGATTTTCAGTGATGGATTTTTAGCCCAATTCAAGTTGAAGAAAAGTGGTTTCGTGAAAATCGCAGAAAATTTTTTTTCAGAAACTCCGGGGTGCCTGGAGGTCGCGGTGCACCACGCGACAGTTGTATTCGAAAACTGAGTCACTCAGATCACACGAGTACCCAAGCATTCTTGAAACTCATTCAAATGCAAGGGCTTCTATCTGTTGTCTTGATTGTTTCCCACTCATTCCTCTTGGTTTGGGGAACATGTCAAAATCCCATGCCCAGAGACCTTCAGGTAGAGATCGCGGAAATGCTCAGTGGACAACCCAGGCAGGGTAAGGATCAGTATTTCCACACTACTCAGAAAATTTTGATTTTCAGTGATGGATTTTTAGCCCAATTCAAGTTGAAGAAAAGTGGTTTCGTGAAAATCGCAGAAAATTTTTTTTCAGAAACTCCGGGGTGCCTGGAGGTCGCGGTGCACCACGCGACAGTTGTATTCGAAAACTGAGTCACTCAGATCACACGAGTACCCAAGCATGCTTGAAACTCATTCACATGCAAGTGCTTCTATCTGTTGTCTTGATTGTTTCCCACTCATTCCTTTTGGTTTGGGTAACGTCTCAAAATCCCATGCCCAGAGAACTTCAGGTAGAGTTCGGGGAAATGCTCAGTGGACAACCCAGGTAGGGTAAGGATCAGCATTTACACACTACTCAGAGAATTTTTATTTTCAGGGATGGATTTTTAGCCCAATTCAAGTTGAAGAAAAGTGGTTTCGTGAAAATCGCAGAAAATTTTTTTTCAGAAACTCCGGGGTGCCTGGAGGTCGCGATGCACCACGCGACAGTTGTATTCGAAAACTGAGTCACTCAGATCACACGAGTACCCAAGCATGCTTGAAACTCATTCAAATGCAAATGCTTCTATCTGTTGTCTTGATTGTTTCCCACTCATTCCTTTTGGTTTGGGGAACATGTCAAAATCCCATGCCCAGAGAACTTCAGGTAGAGCTCGCGGAAATGCTCAGTGGACAACCCAGGCAGGGTAAGGAACACTATTTCCAAACTACTCAGAGAATTTTTATTTTCAGTGATGGATTTTTAGCCCAATTCAAGTTGAATAAAAGTGGTTTCGTGAAAATCGCAGAAAATTTTTTTTCAGAAACTCCGGGGTGCCTGGAGGTCGCGGTGCACCACGCGACAGTTGTATTCGAAAACTGAGTCACTCAGATCACACGAGTACCCAAGCATGCTTGAAACTCATTCAAATGCAAGTGCTTCTATCTGTTGTCTTGATTGTTTCCCACTCATTCCTTTTGGTTTGGGTAACATGTCAAAATCCCATGCCCAGAGAACTTCAAGTAGAGTTCGCGGAAATGCTCAGTGGACACCCCAGGTAGGGTAAGGATCAGCATTTCCACACTACTCAGAGAATATTTATTTTCAGGGATGGATTTTTAGCCCAATTCAAGTTGATGAAAAGTGGTTTCGTGAAAATTGCAGAAAATTTTTTTTCAGAATCTCCGGGGTGCCTGGAGGTCGCGGTGCACCACGCGACAGTTGTATTCCAAAACTGAGTCACTCAGATCACACGAGTACCCAAGTATGCTTGAAACTCATTCAAATGCAAGTGCTTCTATCTGTTGTCTTGATTGTTTCCCACTCATTCCTTTTGGTTTGGGGAACATGTCAAATTCCCATGCCCAGAGAACTTCAGGTAGAGCTCGCGGAAATGCTCAGTGGACAACCCAGGCAGGGTAAGGATCAGTATTTCCACACTACTCAGAGAATTTTTATTTTCAGTGATGGATTTTTAGCCCAATTCAAGTTGAAGAAAAGTGGGTTCGTGAAAATCGCAGAAAATTTTTTTTCAGAAACTCCGGGGTGCCTATAGGTCGCGGTGCACCACGTGACAGTTGTATTCGAAAACTGAGTCACTCAGATCACACGAGTACCCAAGCATGCTTGAAACTCATTCAAATGCAAGTGCCTCTATCTCTTTTCTTGACTGTTTCCCACTCATTCCTTTTGGTTTGGGTAACATGTCAAAATCCCATGCCCAGAGAACTTCAAGTAGAGTTCGCGGAAATGCTCAGTGGACACCCCAGGTAGGGTAAGGATCAGCATTTCCACACTACTCAGAGAATATTTATTTTCAGGGATGGATTTTTAGCCCAATTCAAGTTGATGAAAAGTGGTTTCGTGAAAATTGCAGAAAATTTTTTTTCAGAAACTCCGGGGTGAATTGAGGTCGTGATGCACCACGCGACAGTTGTATTTCAAAACTGAGTCACTCAGATCACATGAGTACCCAAGCATGCTTGAAACTCATTCAAATGCAAGTGCCTCTATCTCTTTTCTTGATTGTTTCCCACTCATTCCTTTTGGTTTGTGGAACATGTCAAAATCCCATGCCCAGAGAACTTCAGGTAGAGTTCGGGGAAATGCTCAGTGGACAACCCAGGCAGGGTAAGGATCAGCATTTCCACACTACTCAGAGAATTTTTATTTTCAGGGATGGATTTTTAGCCCAATTCAAGTTGAAGAAAAGTGGTTTCGTGAAAATCGCAGAATTTTTTTTTTCAGAAACTCCGGGGTGCCTGGAGGTCGCGGTGCACCACGCGACAGTTGTATTCCAAAACTGAGTCTCTCAGATCACACGAGTACCCAAGCATGCTTGAAACTCATTCAAATGCAAGTGCTTCTATCTGTTGTCTTGATTGTTTCCCACTCATTCCTTTTGGTTTGGGGAACATGTCAAAATCCCATGCCCAGAGAACTTCAGGTAGAGCTCGCGGAAATGCTCAGTGGACGACCCAGGCAGGGTAAGGATCAGTATTTCCACACTACTCTGAAAATTTTTATTTTCAGTGATGGATTTTTAGCCCAATTCAAGTTGAAGAAAAGTGGTTTCGTGAAAATCGCAGAAAATTTTTTTTCAGAAACTCCGGGGTGCCTGGAGGTCGCGGTGCACCACGCGACAGTTGTATTCCAAAACTGAGTCACTCAGATCACACGAGTACCCAGCATGCTTGAAACTCATTCAAATGCAAGTGCGTCTATCTGTTGTCTTGATTGTTTCCCACTCATTCCTTTTGGTTTGGGGAACATGTCAAAATCCCATGCCCAGAGAACTTAAGGTAGAGCTCGCGGAATTGCTCAGTGGTCAACCCAGGCAGGGTAAGGATCAGTATTTCCACACTACTCAGAGAATTTTTATTTTCAGGGATGGATTTTTAGCCCAATTCAAGTTGAAGAAAAGTGGTTTCGTGAAAATCGCAGAAAATTTTTTTTCAGAAACTCCGGGTTGCCTGGAGGTCGCGGTGCACCACGCGACAGTTGTATTCCAAAACTGAGTCTCTCAGATCACACGAGTACCCAAGCATGCTTGAAACTCATTCAAATGCAAGTGCTTCTATCTGTTGTCTTGATTGTTTCCCACTCATTCCTTTTGGTTTGGGGAACATGTCAAAATACCATGCCCAGAGAACTTCAGGTAGAGTTCGGGGAAATGCTCAGTGGACAACCCAGGCAGGGTAAGGATCAGC
The DNA here is from genome assembly GCF_055471065.1 of Atractosteus spatula. Lineage (NCBI taxonomy): Eukaryota > Metazoa > Chordata > Actinopteri > Semionotiformes > Lepisosteidae > Atractosteus > Atractosteus spatula. The sequence continues at coordinate 78,487,268 of NC_142707.1, forward strand.
ATTTACACACTACTCAGAGAATTTTTATTTTCAGGGATGGATTTTTAGCCCAATTCAAGTTGAAGAAAAGTGGTTTCGTGAAAATCGCAGAAATTTTTTTTTCAGAAACTCCGGGGTGCCTGGAGGTCGCGGTGCACCTCGCGACAGTTGTATTCCAAAACTGAGTCACTCAGATCACACAAGTACCCAAGCATGCATGAAACTCATTCAAATGCAAGTGCTTCTATCTGTTGTCTTGATTGTTTCCCACTCATTTCTTTTGGTTTGGGGAACATGTCAAAATCCCATGCCCAGAGAACTTCAGGTAGAGCTCGCGGAAATGCTCAGTGGACAACCCAGGCAGGGTAAGGATCAGTATTTCCACACTACTCAGAAAATTTTTATTTTCAGTGATGGATTTTTAGCCCAATTCAAGTTGAAGAAAAGTGGATTCGTGAAAATCGCAGAAAATTTTTTTTCAGAAACTCCGGGGTGCCTGGAGGTCGCGGTGCACCACGCGACAGTTGTATTCCAAAACTGAGTCACTCAGATCACACGAGTACCCAGCATGCTTGAAACTCATTCAAATGCAAGTGCTTCTATCTGTTGTCTTGATTGTTTCCCACTCATTCCTTTTGGTTTGGGGAACATGTCAAAATCCCATGCCCAGAGAACTTCAGGTAGAGCTCGCGGAAATGCTCAGTGGACAACCCAGGCAGGGTAAGGATCAGTATTTCCACACTACTCAGAGAATTTTAATTTTCAGTGATGGATTTTTAGCCCAATTCAAGTTGAAGAAAAGTGGTTTCGTGAAAATCGCAGAAAATTTTTTTTCAGAAACTCCGGGGTGCCTTGAGGTCGCGGAGCACCACGCGACAGTTGTATTTGAAAACTGAGTCATTCAGATCACACGAGTACCTAAGCATGCTTGAATCTCATTCAAATGCAAGTGCTTCTATCTGTTGTCTTGATTGTTTCCCACTCATTCCTTTTATTTTGGGGAACATGTCAAAATCCCATGCCCAGAGAACTTAAGGTAGAGCTCGCGGAAATGCTCAGTGGACAACCCAGGCAGGGTAAGGATCAGCATTTACACACTACTCAGAGAATTTTTATTTTCAGGGATGGATTTTTAGCCCAATTCAAGTTGAAGAAAAGTGGTTTCGTGAAAATCGCAGAAAATTTTTTTTCAGAAACTCCGGGGTGCCTGGAGGTCGCGGTGCACCTCGCGACAGTTGTATTCCAAAACTGAGTCACTCAGATCACACGAGTACCCAAGCATGCATGAAACTCATTCAAATTCAAGTGCTTCTATCTGTTGTCTTGATTGTTTCCCACTCATTCCTTTTGGTTTGGGGAACATGTCAAAATCCCATGTCCAGAAAACTTCAGGTAGAGCTCGCGGAAATGCTCAGTGGACAACCCAGGCAGGGTAAGGATCAGTATTTCCACACTACTCAGAGAATTTTTATTTTCAGTGATGGATTTTTAGCCCAATTCAAGTTGAAGAAAAGTGGTTTCGTGAAAATCGCAGAAAATTTTTTTTCAGAAACTCCGGGATGCCTGGAGGTCGCGGTGCACCACGCGACAGTTGTTTTCGACAACTAAGTCACTCAGATCACACGAGTACCCAAGCATGCTTGAAACTCATTCAAATGCAAGTGCTTCTATCTGTTGTCTTGATTGTTTCCCACTCATTCGTTTTGGTTTGGGGAACATGTCAAAATCCCATGCCCAGAGAACTTCAGGTAGAGTTCGGGGAAATACTCAGTGGACAACCCAGGCAGGGTAAGGATCATCATTTCCACACTACTCAGAGAATATTTATTTTCAGGGATGGATTTTTAGCCCAATTCAAGTTGAAGAAAAGTGGTTTCGTGAAAATTGCAGAAAATTTTTTTTCAGAAACTCCGGGGTGCCTGGAGGTCGCGGTGCACCACGCGACAGTTGTATTCGAAAACTGAGTCAGTCAGATCACACGAGTTGCCAAGCATGCTTGAAACTCATTCAAATGCAAGTGCTTCTATCTGTTGTCTTGATTGTTTCCCACTCATTCCTTTTGGTTTGGGAACATGTCAAAATCCCATGCCCAGAGAACTTCAGGTAGAGCTCGCGGAATTGCTCAGTGGTCAACCCAGGCAGGGTAAGGATCAGTATTTCCACACTACTCAGAGAATTTTTATTTTCAGGGATGGATTTTTAGCCCAATTCAAGTTGAAGAAAAGTGGTTTCGTGAAAATCGCAGAAAATTTTTTTTCAGAAACTCCGGGGTGCCTGGAGGTCGCGGTGCACCACGCGACAGTTGTATTCCAAAACTGAGTCACTCAGATCACACGAGTACCCAAGCATGCTTGAAACTCATTCAAATGCAAGTGCTTCTATCTGTTTTCTTGATTGTTTCCCACTCATTCCTTTTGGTTTGGGGAACATGTCAAAATCACATGCCCAGAGAACTTCAGGTAGAGATCGCGGAAATGCTCAGTGGACAACCCAGGCAGGGTAAGGATCAGTATTTCCACACTACTCAGAGAATTTTTATTTTCAGTGATGGATTTTTAGCCCAATTCAAGTTGAAGAAAAGTGGTTTCGTGAAAATCGCAGAAAATTTTTTTTCAGAAACTCCGGGGTGCCTGGAGGTCGCGGTGCACCACGCGACAGTTGTATTCGAAAACTGAGTCACTCAGATCACACGAGTACCCAAGCATGCTTGAAACTCATTCAAATGCAAGTGCTTCTATCTGTTGTCTTGATTGTTTCCCACTCATTCCTTTTTGTTTGGGGAACATGTCAAAATCCCATGCCCAGAGAACTTCAGGTAGAGCTCGCGGAATTGCTCAGTGGTCAACCCAGGCAGGGTAAGGATCAGTATTTCCACAGTACTCAGAGAATTTTTATTTTCAGTGATGAATTTTTAGCCCAATTCAAGTTGAAGAAAAGTGGTTTCGTGAAAATCGCAGAAAATTTTTTTTCAGAAACTCCGGGGTGCCTGGAGGTCGCGGTGCACCACGCGACAGTTGTATTCCAAAACTGAGTCACTCAGATCACACGAGTACCCAAGCATGCTTGAAACTCATTCAAATGCAAGTGCTTCTGTCTGTTGTCTTGATTGTTTCCCACTCATTCCTTTTGGTTTGGGGAACATGTCAAAATCCCATGCCCAGAGAACTTCAGGTAGAGTTCGGGGAAATGCTCAGTGGACAACCCAGGCAGGGTAAGGATCAGTATTTCCACACTACTCAGAGAATTTTTATTTTCAGTGATGGATTTTTAGCCCAATTCAAGTTGAAGAAAAGTGGTTTCGTGAAAATCGCAGAAACTTTTTTTTCAGAAACTCCGGGGTGCCTGGAGGTCGCGGTGCACCACGCGACAGTTGTATTCGAAAACTGAGTCACTCAGATCACACGAGTACCCAAGCATGCTTGAAACTCATTCAAATGCAAGTGCTTCTATCTGTTGTCTTGATTGTTTCCCACTCATTCCTTTTGGTTTGGGGAACATGTCAAAATCCCATGCCCAGAGAACTTCAGGTAGAGCTCGCGGAATTGCTCAGTGGTCAACCCAGGCAGGGTAAGGATCAGTATTTCCACACTACTCAGAGAATTTTTATTTTCAGGGATGGATTTTTAGCCCAATTCAAGTTGAAGAAAAGTGGTTTCGTGAAAATCGCAGAAAATTTTTTTTCAGAAACTCCGGGGTGCCTGGAGGTCGCGGTGCACCACGCGACAGTTGTATTCCAAAACTGAGTCACTCAGATCACACGAGTACCCAAGCATGCTTGAAACTCATTCAAATGCAAGTGCTTCTATCTGTTGTCTTGATTGTTTCCCGCTCATTCCTTTTGGTTAGGGGAACATGTCAAAATCCCATGCCCAGAGAACTTCAGGTAGAGATCGCGGAAATGCTCAGTGGACACCCCAGGCAGGGTAAGGATCAGTATTTCCACACTACTCAAAAAATTTTATTTTCAGTGATGGATTTTTAGCCCAATTCAAGTTGAAGAAAAGTGGTTTCGTGAAAATCGCAGAAAATTTTTTTTCAGAAACTCCGGGGTGCCTGGAGGTCGCGGTGCACCACGCGACAGTTGTATTCGAAAACTGAGTCACTCAGATCACACGAGTACCCAAGCATGCTTGAAACTCATTCAAATGCAAGTGCTTCTATCTGTTGTCTTGATTGTTTCCCTCTCATTCCTTTTGGTTTGGGTAACATGTCAAAATCCCATGCCCAGAGAACTTCAAGTAGAGTTCGCGGAAATGCTCAGTGGACACCACAGGTAGGGTAAGGATCAGCATTTCCACACTACTCAGAGAATATTTATTTTCAGGGATGGATTTTTAGCCCAATTCAAGTTGAAGAAAAGTGGTTTCGTGAAAATTGCAGAAATTTTTTTTTCAGAAACTCCGGGGTGCCTTGAGGTCGTGATGCACCACGCGACAGTTGTATTCGAAAACTGAGTCACTCAGATCACACGAGTACCCAACCATGCTTGAAACTCATTCAAATGCAATTGCCTCTATCTCTTTTCTTGATTGTTTCCCACTCATTCCTTTTGGTTTGGGGAACATGTCAAAATCCCATGCCCAGAGAACTTCAGGTAGAGTTCGGGGAAATGCTCAGTGGACAACCCAGGCAGGTTAAGGATCAGCATTTCCACACAACTCAGAGAATTTTTATTTTCAGGGATGGATTTTTAGCCCAATTCAAGTTGAAGAAAAGTGGTTTCGTGAAAATTGCAGAAAATTTTTTTTCAGAAACTCCGGGGTGCCTGGAGGTCGCGGTGCACCACGCGACAGTTGTATTCGAAAACTGAGTCAGTCAGATCACACGAGTTGCCAAGCATGCTTGAAACTCATTCAAATGCAAGTGCTTCTATCTGTTGTCTTGATTGTTTCCCACTCATTCCTTATGGTTTGGGGAATATGTCAAAATCCCATGCCCAGAGAACTTCAGGTAGAGTTCGGGGAAATGCTCAGTGGACAACCCAGGCAGGGTAAGGATCAGCATTTAAACACTACTCAGAGAATTTTTATTTTCAGGGATGGATTTTTAGCCCAATTCAAGTTGAAGAAAAGTGGTTTCGTGAAAATCGCAGAAAATTTTTTTTCAGAAACTCCGGGGTGCCTGGAGGTCGCGATGCACCACGCGACAGTTGTATTCGAAAACTGAGTCACTCAGATCACACGAGTACCCAAGCATGCTTGAAACTCATTCAAATGCAAGTGCATCTATCTGTTGTCTTGATTGTTTCCCACTCATTCCTTTTGGTTTGGGGAACATGTCAATATCCCATGCCCAGAGAACTTCAGGTAGAGCTCGCGGAAATGCTCAGTGGACAACCCAGGCAGGGTAAGGATCAGTATTTCCACACTACTCAGAGAATTTTTATTTTCAGTGATGGATTTTTAGCCCAATTCAAGTTGAAGAAACGTGGTTTCGTGAAAATCGCAGAAAATTTTTTTTCAGAAACTCCGGGGTGCCACGCGACAGTTGTATTCCAAAACTGAGTCGCTCAGATCACACGAGTACCAAGCATGCTTTAAATTCATTCAAATGCAAGTGCCTCTATCTCTTTTCTTGATTGTTTCCCACTCATTCCTTTTGGTTTGGGGAACATGTCAAAATCCCATGCCCAGAGAACTTCAGGTAGAGCTCGCGGAATTGCTCAGTGGTCAACCCAGGCAGGGTAAGGATCAGTATTTCCACACTACTCAGAGAATTTTTATTTTCAGGGATGGATTTTTAGCCCAATTCAAGTTGAAGAAAAGTGGTTTCGTGAAAATCGCAGAAAATTTTTTTTCAGAAACTCCGGGGTGCCTGGAGGTCGCGGTGCACCACGCGACAGTTGTATTCGAAAACTGAGTCACTCAGATCACACGAGTACCCAACCATGCTTGAAACTCATTCAAATGCAATTGCCTCTATCTCTTTTCTTGATTGTTTCCCACTCATTCCTTTTGGTTAGGGGAACATGTCAAAATCCCATGCCCAGAGAACTTCAGGTAGAGATCGCGGAAATGCTCAGTGGACACCCCAGGCAGGGTAAGGATCAGTATTTCCACACTACTCAAAAAATTTTATTTTCAGTGTTGGATTTTTAGCCCAATTCAAGTTGAAGAAAAGTGGTTTCGTGAAAATCGCAGAAAATTTTTTTTCAGAAACTCCGGGGTGCCTGGAGGTCGCGGTGCACCACGCGACAGTTGTATTCCAAAACTGAGTCACTCAGATCACACGAGTACCCAAGCATGCTTGAAACTCATTCAAATGCAAGTGCTTCTATCTGTTGTCTTGATTGTTTCCCACTCATTCCTTTTGGTTTGGGGAACATGTCAAAATCCCATGCCCAGAGAACTTCAAGTAGAGTTCGCGGAAATGCTCAGTGGACACCCCAGGTAGGGTAAGGATCAGCATTTCCACACTACTCAGAGAATATTTATTTTCAGGGATGGATTTTTAGCCCAATTCAAGTTGAAGAAAAGTGGTTTCGTGAAAATTGCAGAAATTTTTTTTTCAGAAACTCCGGGGTGCCTTGAGGTCGTGATGCACCACGCGACAGTTGTATTCGAAAACTGAGTCACTCAGATCACACGAGTACCCAACCATGCTTGAAACTCATTCAAATGCAATTGCCTCTATCTCTTTTCTTGATTGTTTCCCACTCATTCCTTTTGGTTTGGGGAACATGTCAAAATCCCATGCCCAGAGAACTTCAGGTAGAGTTCGGGGAAATGCTCAGTGGACAACCCAGGCAGGTTAAGGATCAGCATTTCCACACAACTCAGAGAATTTTTATTTTCAGGGATGGATTTTTAGCCCAATTCAAGTTGAAGAAAAGTGGTTTCGTGAAAATTGCAGAAAATTTTTTTTCAGAAACTCCGGGGTGCCTGGAGGTCGCGGTGCACCACGCGACAGTTGTATTCGAAAACTGAGTCAGTCAGATCACACGAGTTGCCAAGCATGCTTGAAACTCATTCAAATGCAAGTGCTTCTATCTGTTGTCTTGATTGTTTCCCACTCATTCCTTATGGTTTGGGGAATATGTCAAAATCCCATGCCCAGAGAACTTCAGGTAGAGTTCGGGGAAATGCTCAGTGGACAACCCAGGCAGGGTAAGGATCAGCATTTAAACACTACTCAGAGAATTTTTATTTTCAGGGATGGATTTTTAGCCCAATTCAAGTTGAAGAAAAGTGGTTTCGTGAAAATCGCAGAAAATTTTTTTTCAGAAACTCCGGGGTGCCTGGAGGTCGCGATGCACCACGCGACAGTTGTATTCGAAAACTGAGTCACTCAGATCACACGAGTACCCAAGCATGCTTGAAACTCATTCAAATGCAAGTGCATCTATCTGTTGTCTTGATTGTTTCCCACTCATTCCTTTTGGTTTGGGGAAAATGTCAATATCCCATGCCCAGAGAACTTCAGGTAGAGCTCGCGGAAATGCTCAGTGGACAACCCAGGCAGGGTAAGGATCAGTATTTCCACACTACTCAGAGAATTTTTATTTTCAGTGATGGATTTTTAGCCCAATTCAAGTTGAAGAAACGTGGTTTCGTGAAAATCGCAGAAAATTTTTTTTCAGAAACTCCGGGGTGCCACGCGACAGTTGTATTCCAAAACTGAGTCGCTCAGATCACACGAGTACCAAGCATGCTTTAAATTCATTCAAATGCAAGTGCCTCTATCTCTTTTCTTGATTGTTTCCCACTCATTCCTTTTGGTTTGGGGAACATGTCAAAATCCCATGCCCAGAGAACTTCAGGTAGAGCTCGCGGAATTGCTCAGTGGTCAACCCAGGCAGGGTAAGGATCAGTATTTCCACACTACTCAGAGAATTTTTATTTTCAGGGATGGATTTTTAGCCCAATTCAAGTTGAAGAAAAGTGGTTTCGTGAAAATCGCAGAAAATTTTTTTTCAGAAACTCCGGGGTGCCTGGAGGTCGCGGTGCACCACGCGACAGTTGTATTCGAAAACTGAGTCACTCAGATCACACGAGTACCCAACCATGCTTGAAACTCATTCAAATGCAATTGCCTCTATCTCTTTTCTTGATTGTTTCCCACTCATTCCTTTTGGTTAGGGGAACATGTCAAAATCCCATGCCCAGAGAACTTCAGGTAGAGATCGCGGAAATGCTCAGTGGACACCCCAGGCAGGGTAAGGATCAGTATTTCCACACTACTCAAAAAATTTTATTTTCAGTGTTGGATTTTTAGCCCAATTCAAGTTGAAGAAAAGTGGTTTCGTGAAAATCGCAGAAAATTTTTTTTCAGAAACTCCGGGGTGCCTGGAGGTCGCGGTGCACCACGCGACAGTTGTATTCGAAAACTGAGTCACTCAGATCACACGAGTACCCAAGCATGCTTGAAACTCATTCAAATGCAAGTGCTTCTATCTGTTGTCTTGATTGTTTCCCACTCATTCCTTTTGGTTTGGGTAACATGTCAAAATCCCATGCCCAGAGAACTTCAAGTAGAGTTCGCGGAAATGCTCAGTGGACACCCCAGGTAGGGTAAGGATCAGCATTTCCACACTACTCAGAGAATATTTATTTTCAGGGATGGATTTTTAGCCCAATTCAAGTTGAAGAAAAGTGGTTTCGTGAAAATTGCAGAAAATTTTTTTTCAGAAACTCCGGGGTGCCTTGAGGTCGTGATGCACCACGCGACAGTTGTATTCCAAAACTGAGTCACTCAGATCACACGAGTACCCAACCATGCTTGAAACTCATTCAAATGCAATTGCCTCTATCTCTTTTCTTGATTGTTTCCCACTCATTCCTTTTGGTTTGGGGAACATGTCAAAATCCCATGCCCAGAGAACTTCAGGTAGAGTTCGGGGAAATGCTCAGTGGACAACCCAGGCAGGGTAAGGATCAGCATTTACACACAACTCAGAGAATTTTTATTTTCAGGGATGGATTTTTAGCCCAATTCAAGTTGAAGAAAAGTGGTTTCGTGAAAATTGCAGAAAATTTTTTTTCAGAAACTCCGGGGTGCCTGGAGGTCGCGGTGCACCACGCGACAGTTGTATTCGAAAACTGAGTCAGTCAGATCACACGAGTTGCCAAGCATGCTTGAAACTCATTCAAATGCAAGTGCTTCTATCTGTTGTCTTGATTGTTTCCCACTCATTCCTTATGGTTTGGGGAATATGTCAAAATCCCATGCCCAGAGAACTTCAGGTAGAGTTCGGGGAAATGCTCAGTGGACAACCCAGGCAGGGTAAGGATCAGCATTTACACACTACTCAGAGAATTTTTATTTTCAGGGATGGATTTTTAGCCCAATTCAAGTTGAAGAAAAGTGGTTTCGTGAAAATCGCAGAAAATTTTTTTTCAGAAACTCCGGGGTGCCTGGAGGTCGCGATGCACCACGCGACAGTTGTATTCGAAAACTGAGTCACTCAGATCACACGAGTACCCAAGCATGCTTGAAACTCATTCAAATGCAAGTGCATCTATCTGTTGTCTTGATTGTTTCCCACTCATTCCTTTTGGTTTGGGGAACATGTCAATATCCCATGCCCAGAGAACTTCAGGTAGAGCTCGCGGAAATGCTCAGTGGACAACCCAGGCAGGGTAAGGATCAGTATTTCCACACTACTCAGAGAATTTTTATTTTCAGTGATGGATTTTTAGCCCAATTCAAGTTGAAGAAACGTGGTTTCGTGAAAATCGCAGAAAATTTTTTTTCAGAAACTCCGGGGTGCCACGCGACAGTTGTATTCCAAAACTGAGTCGCTCAGATCACACGAGTACCAAGCATGCTTTAAATTCATTCAAATGCAAGTGCCTCTATCTCTTTTCTTGATTGTTTCCCACTCATTCCTTTTGGTTTGGGGAACATGTCAAAATCCCATGCCCAGAGAACTTCAGGTAGAGCTCGCGGAATTGCTCAGTGGTCAACCCAGGCAGGGTAAGGATCAGTATTTCCACACTACTCAGAGAATTTTTATTTTCAGGGATGGATTTTTAGCCCAATTCAAGTTGAAGAAAAGTGGTTTCGTGAAAATCGCAGAAAATTTTTTTTCAGAAACTCCGGGGTGCCTGGAGGTCGCGGTGCACCACGCGACAGTTGTATTCGAAAACTGAGTCACTCAGATCACACGAGTACCCAAGCATGCTTGAAACTCATTCAAATGCAAGTGCTTCTATCTGTTGTCTTGATTGTTTCCCACTCATTCCTTTTGGTTTGGGTAACATGTCAAAATCCCATGCCCAGAGAACTTCAGGTAGAGTTCGGGGAAATGCTCAGTGGACAACCCAGGCAGGGTAAGGATCAGCATTTACACACAACTCAGAGAATTTTTATTTTCAGGGATGGATTTTTAGCCCAATTCAAGTTGAAGAAAAGTGGTTTCGTGAAAATTGCAGAAAATTTTTTTTCAGAAACTCCGGGGTGCCTGGAGGTCGCGGTGCACCACGCGACAGTTGTATTCGAAAACTGAGTCAGTCAGATCACACGAGTACCCAACCATGCTTGAAACTCATTCAAATGCAATTGCCTCTATCTCTTTTCTTGATTGTTTCCCACTCATTCCTTTTGGTTAGGGGAACATGTCAAAATCCCATGCCCAGAGAACTTCAGGTAGAGATCGCGGAAATGCTCAGTGGACACCCCAGGTAGGGTAAGGATCAGCATTTCCACACTACTCAGAGAATATTTATTTTCAGGGATGGATTTTTAGCCCAATTCAAGTTGAAGAAAAGTGGTTTCGTGAAAATTGCAGAAAATTTTTTTTCAGAAACTCCGGGGTGCCTTGAGGTCGTGATGCACCACGCGACAGTTGTATTCCAAAACTGAGTCACTCAGATCACACGAGTACCCAACCATGCTTGAAACTCATTCAAATGCAATTGCCTCTATCTCTTTTCTTGATTGTTTCCCACTCATTCCTTTTGGTTTGGGGAACATGTCAAAATCCCATGCCCAGAGAACTTCAGGTAGAGTTCGGGGAAATGCTCAGTGGACAACCCAGGCAGGGTAAGGATCAGCATTTACACACAACTCAGAGAATTTTTATTTTCAGGGATGGATTTTTAGCCCAATTCAAGTTGAAGAAAAGTGGTTTCGTGAAAATTGCAGAAAATTTTTTTTCAGAAACTCCGGGGTGCCTGGAGGTCGCGGTGCACCACGCGACAGTTGTATTCGAAAACTGAGTCAGTCAGATCACACGAGTTGCCAAGCATGCTTGAAACTCATTCAAATGCAAGTGCTTCTATCTGTTGTCTTGATTGTTTCCCTCTCATTCCTTATGGTTTGGGGAATATGTCAAAATCCCATGCCCAGAGAACTTCAGGTAGAGTTCGGGGAAATGCTCAGTGGACAACCCAGGCAGGGTAAGGATCAGCATTTACACACTACTCAGAGAATTTTTATTTTCAGGGATGGATTTTTAGCCCAATTCAAGTTGAAGAAAAGTGGTTTCGTGAAAATCGCAGAAAATTTTTTTTCAGAAACTCCGGGGTGCCTGGAGGTCGCGATGCACCACGCGACAGTTGTATTCGAAAACTGAGTCACTCAGATCACACGAGTACCCAAGCATGCTTGAAACTCATTCAAATGCAAGTGCATCTATCTGTTGTCTTGATTGTTTCCCACTCATTCCTTTTGGTTTGGGGAACATGTCAATATCCCATGCCCAGAGAACTTCAGGTAGAGCTCGCGGAAATGCTCAGTGGACAACCCAGGCAGGGTAAGGATCAGTATTTCCACACTACTCAGAGAATTTTTATTTTCAGTGATGGATTTTTAGCCCAATTCAAGTTGAAGAAACGTGGTTTCGTGAAAATCGCAGAAAATTTTTTTTCAGAAACTCCGGGGTGCCTGGAGGTCGCGGTGCACCACGCGACAGTTGTATTCCAAAACTGAGTCGCTCAGATCACACGAGTACCAAGCATGCTTTAAATTCATTCAAATGCAAGTGCCTCTATCTCTTTTCTTGATTGTTTCCCACTCATTCCTTTTGGTTTGGGGAACATGTCAAAATCCCATGCCCAGAGAACTTCAGGTAGAGTTCGGGGAAATGCTCAGTGTTCAACCTAGGCAGGGTAAGGATCAGTATTTCCACACTACTCAGAGAATTTTTATTTTCAGTGATGGATTTTTAGCCCAATTCAAGTTGAAGAAAAGTGGTTTCGTGAAAATCGCAGAAACTTTTTTTTCAGAAACTCCGGGGTGCCTGGAGGTCGAGGTGCACCACGCGACAGTTGTATTCGAAAACTGAGTCACTCAGATCACACGAGTACCCAAGCATGCTTGAAACTCATTCAAATGCAAGTGCTTCTATCTGTTGTCTTGATTGTTTCCCACTCATTCCTTTTGGTTTGGGGAACATGTCAAAATCCCATGCCCAGAGAACTTCAGGTAGAGCTCGCGGAATTGCTCAGTGGTCAACCCAGGTAGGGTAAGGATCAGTATTTCCACACTACTCAGAGAATTTTTATTTTCAGGGATGGATTTTTAGCCCAATTCAAGTTGAAGAAAAGTGGTTTCGTGAAAATCGCAGAAATTTTTTTTTCAGAAACTCCAGGGTGCCTGGAGGTCGCGGTGCACCACGCGACAGTTGTATTCCAAAACTGAGTCACTCAGATCACACAAGTACCCAAGCATGCATGAAACTCATTCAAATGCAAGTGCTTCTATCTGTTTTCTTGATTTTTTCCCACTCATTCCTTTTGGTTTGGGGAACAAGTCAAAATCACATGCCCAGAGAACTTCAGGTAGAGATCGCGGAAATGCTCAGTGGACAACCCAGCCAGGGTAAGGATCAGTATTTCCACACTACTCAGAGAATTTTTATTTTCAGTGATGGATTTTTAGCCCAATTCAAGTTGAAGAAAAGTGGTTTCGTGAAAATCGCAGAAATTTTTTTTTCAGAAACTCCGGGGTGCCTGGAGGTCGCGGTGCACCACGCGACAGTTGTATTCGAAAACTGAGTCACTCAGATCACACGAGAACCCAAGCATGCTTGAAACTCATTCAAATGCAAGTGCTTCTATCTGTTGTCTTGATTGTTTCCCACTCATTCCTTTTGGTTTGGGGACCATGTCAAAATCCCATGCCCAGAGAACTTCAGGTAGAGCTCGCGGAATTGCTCAGTGGTCAACCCAGGCAGGGTAAGGATCAGTATTTCCACACTACTCAGAGAATTTTTATTTTCAGTGATGGATTTTTAGCCCAATTCAAGTTGAAGAAAAGTGGTTTCGTGAAAATTGCAGAAAATTTTTTTTGCAGAAACTCCGGGGTGCCTGGAGGTCGAGGTGCACCACGCGACAGTTGTATTCCAAAACTGAGTCACTCAGATCACACGAGTACCCAAGCATGCTTGAAACTCATTCAAATGCAAGTGCTTCTATCTGTTGTCTTGATTGTTTCCCACTCATTCCTTTTGGTTTGGGGAACATGTCAAAATCCCATGCCCAGAGAACTTCAGGTAGAGCTCGCGGAAATGCTCAGTGGACAACCCAGGCAGGGTATGGATCAGTATTTCCACACTACTCAGAGAATTTTTATTTTCAGTGATGGATTTTTAGCCCAATTCAAGTTGAAGAAAAGTGGTTTCGTGAAAATCGCAGAAAATTTTTTTTCAGAAACTCCGGGGTGCCTGGAGGTCGCGGTGCACCACGCGACAGTTGTATTCGAAAACTGAGTCACTCAGATCACACGAGTACCCAAGCATGCTTGAAACTCATTCAAATGCAAGTGCTTCAATCTGTTGTCTTGATTGTTTCCCACTCATTCCTTTTGGTTTGGGGAACATGTCAAAATCCCATGCCCAGAGAACTTCAGGTAGAGTTCGGGGAAATGCTCAGTGGACAACCCAGGCAGGGTAAGGATCAGCATTTACACACTACTCAGAGAATTTTTATTTTCAGGGGTGGATTTTTAGCTCAATTCAAGTTGAAGAAAAGTGGTTTCGTGAAAATCGCACAAAATTTTTTTTCAGAAACTCCGGGGTGCCTGGAGGTCGCGGTGCACCACGCGACAGTTGTATTCCAAAACTGAGTCACTCAGATCACACGAGTACCCAAGCATGCTTGAAACTCATTCAAATGCAAGTGCTTCTATCTGTTGTCTTGATTATTTCCCACTCATTCCTTTTGGTTTGGGGAACATGTCAAAATCCCATGCCCAGAGAACTTCAGGTAAAGCTCGCGGAATTGCTCAGTGGTCAACCCAGGCAGGGTAAGGATCAGTATTTCCACAGTTCTCAGAGAATTTTTATTTTCAGTGTTGAATTTTTAGCCCAATTCAAGTTGAATAAAAGTGGTTTCGTGAAAATCGCAGAAAATTTTTTTTCAGAAACTCCGGGGTGCCTGGAGGTCGCGGTGCACCACGCGACAGTTGTATTCCAAAACTGAGTCACTCAGATCACACGAGTACCCAAGCATGCTTGAAACTCATTCAAATGCAAGTGCTTCTATCTGTTGTCTTGATTGTTTCCCACTCATTCCTTTTGGTTTGGGGAACATGTCAAAATCCCATGCCTAGAGAACTTCAGGTAGAGCTCGCGGAATTGCTCAGTGGTAAACCCAGGCAGGGTAAGGATCAGTATTTCCACACTACTCAGAGAATTTTTATTTTCAGGGATGGATTTTTAGCCCAATTCAAGTTGAAGAAAAGTGGTTTCGTGAAAATCGCAGAAAATTTTTTTTCAGAAACTCCGGGGTGCCTGGAGGTCGCGGTGCACCACGCGACAGTTGTATTCCAAAACTGAGTCACTCAGATCACACGAGTACCCAAGCATTCTTGAAACTCATTCAAATGCAAGTGCTTCTATCTGTTTTCTTGATTGTTTCCCACTCATTCCTTTTGGTTTGGGGAACATGTCAAAATCACATGCCCAGAGAACTTCAGGTAGAGCTCGCGGAATTGTTCAGTGGTCAACCCAGGCAGGGTAAGGATCAGTATTTCCACAGTACTCAGAGAATTTTTATTTTCAGTGTTGAATTTTTAGCTCAATTCAAGTTGAAGAAAAGTGGTTTCGTGAAAATCGCAGAAAATTTTTTTTCAGAAACTCCGGGGTGCCTGGAGGTCGCGATGCACCACGCGACAGTTGTATTCGAAAACTGAGTCACTCAGATCACACGAGTACCCAAGCATGCTTGAAACTCATTCAAATGCAAGTGCTTCTATCTGTTGTCTTGATTGTTTCCCACTCATTCCCTTTAGTTTGGGGAACATGTCAAAATCCCATGCCCAGAGAACTTCAGGTAGAGCTCGCGGAAATGCTCAGTGGACAACCCAGGCAGGGTAAGGATCACTATTTCCACACTACTCAGAGAATATTTATTTTCAATGATGGGTTTTTAGCCCAATTCAAGTTGATGAAAAGTGGTTTCGTGAAAATTGCAGAAAATTTTTTTTCAGAAACTCCGGGGTGCCTTGAGGTCGTGATGCACCACGCGACAGTTGTATTCCAAAACTGAGTCACTCAGATCACACGAGTACCCAAGCATGCTTGAAACTCATTCAAATGCAAGTGCTTCTATCTGTTGTCTTGATTGTTTCCCTCTCATTCCTTTTGGTTTGGGGAACATGTCAAAATCCCATGCCCAGAGAACTTCAGGTAGAGTTCGGGGAAATGCTCAGTGGACAACCCAGGCAGGGTAAGGATCAGCATTTACACACTACTCAGAGAATTTTTATTTTCAGGGGTGGATTTTTAGCTCAATTCAAGTTGAAGAAAAGTGGTTTCGTGAAAATCGCACAAAATTTTTTTTCAGAAACTCCGGGGTGCCTGGAGGTCGCGGTGCACCACGCGACAGTTGTATTCCAAAACTGAGTCACTCAGATCACACGAGTACCCAAGCATGCTTGAAACTCATTCAAATGCAAGTGCTTCTATCTGTTGTCTTGATTATTTCCCACTCATTCCTTTTGGTTTGGGGAACATGTCAAAATCCCATGCCCAGAGAACTTCAGGTAGAGCTCGCGGAATTGCTCAGTGGTCAACCCAGGCAGGGTAAGGATCAGTATTTCCACACTACTCAGAGAATTTTTATTTTCAGGGATGGATTTTTAGCCCAATTCAAGTTGAAGAAAAGTGGTTTCGTGAAAATCGCAGAAATTTTTTTTTCAGAAACTCCGGGGTGCCTGGAGGTCGCAGTGCACCACGCGACAGTTGTATTCCAAAACTGAGTCACTCAGATCACACGAGTACCCAAGCATTCTTGAAACTCATTCAAATGCAAGTGCTTCTATCTGTTTTCTTGATTGTTTCCCACTCATTCCTTTTGGTTTGGGGAACATGTCAAAATCACATGCCCAGAGAACTTCAGGTAGAGCTCGCGGAATTGTTCAGTGGTCAACCCAGGCAGGGTAAGGATCAGTATTTCCACAGTACTCAGAGAATTTTTATTTTCAGTGTTGAATTTTTAGCTCAATTCAAGTTGAAGAAAAGTGGTTTCGTGAAAATCGCAGAAAATTTTTTTTCAGAAACTCCGGGGTGCCTGGAGGTCGCGATGCACCACGCGACAGTTGTATTCGAAAACTGAGTCACTCAGATCACACGAGTACCCAAGCATGCTTGAAACTCATTCAAATGCAAGTGCTTCTATCTGTTGTCTTGATTGTTTCCCACTCATTCCCTTTAGTTTGGGGAACATGTCAAAATCCCATGCCCAGAGAACTTCAGGTAGAGCTCGCGGAAATGCTCAGTGGACAACCCAGGCAGGGTAAGGATCACTATTTCCACACTACTCAGAGAATATTTATTTTCAATGATGGGTTTTTAGCCCAATTCAAGTTGATGAAAAGTGGTTTCGTGAAAATTGCAGAAAATTTTTTTTCAGAAACTCCGGGGTGCCTTGAGGTCGTGATGCACCACGCGACAGTTGTATTCCAAAACTGAGTCACTCAGATCACACGAGTACCCAAGCATGCTTGAAACTCATTCAAATGCAAGTGCTTCTATCTGTTGTCTTGATTGTTTCCCTCTCATTCCTTTTGGTTTGGGGAACATGTCAAAATCCCATGCCCAGAGAACTTCAGGTAGAGTTCGGGGAAATGCTCAGTGGACAACCCAGGCAGGGTAAGGATCAGCATTTACACACTACTCAGAGAATTTTTATTTTCAGGGGTGGATTTTTAGCTCAATTCAAGTTGAAGAAAAGTGGTTTCGTGAAAATCGCACAAAATTTTTTTTCAGAAACTCCGGGGTGCCTGGAGGTCGCGGTGCACCACGCGACAGTTGTATTCCAAAACTGAGTCACTCAGATCACACGAGTACCCAAGCATGCTTGAAACTCATTCAAATGCAAGTGCTTCTATCTGTTGTCTTGATTATTTCCCACTCATTCCTTTTGGTTTGGGGAACATGTCAAAATCCCATGCCCAGAGAACTTCAGGTAGAGCTCGCGGAATTGCTCAGTGGTCAACCCAGGCAGGGTAAGGATCAGTATTTCCACACTACTCAGAGAATTTTTATTTTCAGGGATGGATTTTTAGCCCAATTCAAGTTGAAGAAAAGTGGTTTCGTGAAAATCGCAGAAAATTTTTTTTCAGAAACTCCGGGGTGCCTGGAGGTCGCAGTGCACCACGCGACAGTTGTATTCCAAAACTGAGTCACTCAGATCACACGAGTACCCAAGCATTCTTGAAACTCATTCAAATGCAAGTGCTTCTATCTGTTTTCTTGATTGTTTCCCACTCATTCCTTTTGGTTTGGGGAACATGTCAAAATCACATGCCCAGAGAACTTCAGGTAGAGCTCGCGGAATTGTTCAGTGGTCAACCCAGGCAGGGTAAGGATCAGTATTTCCACAGTTCTCAGAGAATTTTTATTTTCAGTGTTGAATTTTTAGCCCAATTCAAGTTGAAGAAAAGTGGTTTCGTGAAAATCGCAGAAAATTTTTTTTCAGAAACTCCGGGGTGCCTGGAGGTCGCGGTGCACCACGCGACAGTTGTATTCCAAAACTGAGTCACTCAGATCACACGAGTACCCAAGCATGCTTGAAACTCATTCAAATGCAAGTGCTTCTATCTGTTGTCTTGATTGTTTCCCACTCATTCCTTTTGGTTTGGGGAACATGTCAAAATCCCATGCCCAGAGAACTTCAGGTAGAGCTCGCGGAATTGCTCAGTGGTCAACCCAGGCAGGGTAAGGATCAGTATTTCCACACTACTCAGAGAATTTTTATTTTCAGGGATGGGTTTTTAGCCCAATTCAAGTTGAAGAAAAGTGGTTTCATGAAAATCGCAGAAAATTTTTTTTCAGAAACTCCGGGGTGCCTGGAGGTCGCGGTGCACCACGCGACAGTTGTATTCCAAAACTGAGTCACTCAGATCACACGAGTACCCAAGCATTCTTGAAACTCATTCAAATGCAAGTGCATCTATCTGTTGTCTTGATTCTTTCCCACTCATTCCTTTTGGTTTGGGGAACATGTCAAAATCCCATGCCCAGAGAACTTCAGGTAGAGCTCGCGGAAATGCTCAGTGGACAACCCAGACAGGGTAAGGATCAGTATTTCCACACTACTCAGAGAATTTTTATTTTCAGTGATGGATTTTTAGCCCAATTCAAGTTGAAGAAAAGTGGTTTCGTGAAAATCGTAGAAATTTTTTTTTCAGAAACTCCGGGGTGCCTGGAGGTCGCGATGCACCACGCGACAGTTGTATTTGAAAACTGAGTCACTCAGATCACACGAGTACCCAAGCATGCTTGAAACTCATTCAAATGCAACTGCTTCTATCTGTTTTCTTGATTGTTTCCCACTCACTCCTTTTGGTTTGGGGAACATGTCAAAATCCCATGCCCAGAGAACTTCAGGTAGAGCTCGCGGAATTACTCAGTGGTCAACCCAGGCAGGGTAAGGATCAGTATTTCCACACTACTCAGAGAATTTTTATTTTCCTTGATGGATTTTTAGCCCAATTCAAGTTGAAGAAAAGTGGCTTCGTGAAAATTGCAGAAAATTTTTTTCAGAAACTCCGGGGTGCCTGGAGGTCGCGGTGCACCACGCGACAGTTGTATTCGAAAACTGAGTCACTCAGATCACACGAGTACCCAAGCATGCTTGAAACTCATTCAAATGCAAGTGCTTCTATCTGTTGTCTTGATTGTTTCCCACTCATTCCCTTTAGTTTGGGGAACATGTCAAAATCCCATGCCCAGAGAACTTCAGGTAGAGCTCGCGGAAATGCTCAGTGGACAACCCAGGCAGGGTAAGGATCACTATTTCCACACTACTCAGAGAATATTTATTTTCAATGATGGGTTTTTAGCCCAATTCAAGTTGATGAAAAGTGGTTTCGTGAAAATTGCAGAAAATTTTTTTTCAGAAACTCCGGGGTGCCTTGAGGTCGTGATGCACCACGCGACAGTTGTATTCCAAAACTGAGTCACTCAGATCACACGAGTACCCAAGCATGCTTGAAACTCATTCAAATGCAAGTGCTTCTATCTGTTGTCTTGATTGTTTCCCACTCATTCCTTTTGGTTTGGGGAACATGTCAACATCCCATGCCCAGAGAACTTCAGGTAGAGCTCGCGGAATTGCTCAGTGGTCAACCCAGGCAGGGTATGGATCAGTATTTCCACACTACTCAGAGAATTTTTATTTTCAGTGATGGATTTTTAGCCCAATTCAAGTTGAAGAAAAGTGGTTTCGTGAAAATCGCAGAAAATTTTTTTTCAGAAACTCCGGGGTGCCTGGAGGTCGCGGTGCACCACGCGACAGTTGTATTCCAAAACTGAGTCACTCAGATCACACGAGTACCCAAGCATGCTTGAAACTCATTCAAATGCAAGTGCTTCTATCTGTTGTCTTGATTGTTTCCCACTCATTCGTTTTGGTTTGGGGAACATGTCAAAATCCCATGCCCAGAGAACTTCAGGTAGAGCTCGCGGAATTGCTCAGTGGTCAACCCAGGCAGGGCAAGGATCAGTATTTCCACAGTACTCAGAGAATTTTTATTTTCAGTGTTGAATTTTTAGCCCAATTCAAGTTGAAGAAAAGTGGTTTCGTGAAAATCGCAGAAAATTTTTTTTCAGAAACTCCGGGGTGCCTGGAGGTCGCGGTGCACCACGCGACAGTTGTATTCCAAAACTGAGTCACTCAGATCACACGAGTACCCAAGCATGCTTGAAACTCATTCAAATGCAAGTGCTTCTATCTGTTGTCTTGATTGTTTCCCACTCATTCCTTTTGGTTTGGGGAACATGTCAAAATCCCATGCCCAGAGAACTTCAGGTAGAGCTCGCGGAATTGCTCAGTGGTCAACCCAGGCAGGGTATGGATCAGTATTTCCACACTACTCAGAGAATTTTTATTTTCAGTGATGGATTTTTAGCCCAATTCAAGTTGAAGAAAAGTGGTTTCATGAAAATCGCAGAAAATTTTTTTTCAGAAACTCCGGGGTGCCTGGAGGTCGCGGTGCACCACGCGACAGTTGTATATGAAAACTGAGTCACTCAGATCACACGAGTACCCAAGCATGCTTGAAACTCATTCAAATGCAAGTGCTTCTATCTGTTGTCTTGATTGTTTCCCACTCATTCCTTTTGGTTTGGGGAACATGTCAAAATCCCATACCCAGAGAACTTAAGGTAGAGCTCGCGGAAATGCTGAGTGGACAACCCAGGCAGGGTATGGATCAGTATTTCCACACTACTCAGAGAATTTTTATTTTCAGGTGTGGATTTTTAGCTCAATTCAAGTTGAAGAAAAGTGGTTTCGTGAAAATCGCACAAAATTTTTTTTCAGAAACTCCGGGGTGCCTGGAGGTCGCGGTGCACCACGCGACAGTTGTATTCCAAAACTGAGTCACTCAGATCACACGAGTACCCAAGCATGCTTGAAACTCATTCAAATGCAAGTGCTTCTATCTGTTGTCTTGATTGTTTCCCACTCATTCGTTTTGGTTTGGGGAACATGTCAAAATCCCATGCCCAGAGAACTTCAGGTAGAGCTCGCGGAATTGCTCAGTGGTCAACCCAGGCAGGGTAAGGATCAGTATTTCCACACTACTCAGAGAATTTTTATTTTCAGTGATGGATTTTTAGCCCAATTCAAGGTGAAGAAAAGTGGTTTCGTGAAAATCGCAGAAAATTTTTTTTCAGAAACTCCGGGGTGCCTGGAGGTCGCGGTGCACCACGCGACAGTTGTATTCGAAAACTGAGTCACTCAGATCACACGAGTACCCAAGCATGCTTGAAACTTATTCAAATGCAAGTGCTTCTATCTGTTGTCTTGATTGTTTCCCACTCATTCCTCTTGGTTTGGGGAACATGTCAAAATCCCATGCCCAGAGAACTTCAGGTAGAGCTCGCGGAAATGCTCAGTGGACAACCCAGGCAGGGTAAGGATCAGTATTTCCACACTACTCAGAGAATATTTATTTTCAATGATGGGTTTTTAGCCCAATTCAAGTTGATGAAAAGTGGTTTCGTGAAAATTGCAGAAAATTTTTTTTCAGAAACTCCGGGGTGCCTTGAGGTCGTGATGCACCACGCGACAGTTGTATTCCAAAACTGAGTCACTCAGATCACACGAGTACCCAAGCATGCTTGAAACTCATTCAAATGCAAGTGCTTCTATCTGTTGTCTTGATTGTTTCCCACTCATTCCTTTTGGTTTGGGGAACATGTCAAAATCCCATGCCCAGAGAACTTCAGGTAGAGCTCGCGGAATTGCTCAGTGGTCAACCCAGGCAGGGTATGGATCAGTATTTCCACACTACTCAGAGAATTTTTATTTTCAGTGATGGATTTTTAGCCCAATTCAAGTTGAAGAAAAGTGGTTTCGTGAAAATCGCAGAAAATTTTTTTTCAGAAACTCCGGGGTGCCTGGAGGTCGCGGTGCACCACGCGACAGTTGTATTCCAAAACTGAGTCACTCAGATCACACGAGTACCCAAGCATGCTTGAAACTCATTCAAATGCAAGTGCTTCTATTTGTTGTCTTGATTGTTTCCCACTCATTCGTTTTGGTTTGGGGAACATGTCAAAATCCCATGCCCAGAGAACTTCAGGTAGAGCTCGCGGAATTGCTCAGTGGTCAACCCAGGCAGGGTAAGGATCAGTATTTCCACACTACTCAGAGAATTTTTATTTTCAGGGATGGATTTTTAGCCCAATTCAAGTTGAAGAAAAGTGGTTTCGTGAAAATCGCAGAAAATTTTTTTTCAGAAACTCCGGGGTGCCTGGAGGTCGCGGTGCACCACGCGACAGTTGTATTCCAAAACTGAGTCACTCAGATCACACGAGTACCCAAGCATTCTTGAAACTCATTCAAATGCAAGTGCTTCTATCTGTTGTCTTGATTGTTTCCCACTCATTCCTTTTGGTTTGGGGAACATGTCAAAATCCCATGCCCAGAGAACTTCAGGTAGAGCTCGCGGAATTGTTCAGTGGTCAACCCAGGCAGGGTAAGGATCAGTATTTCCACACTACTCAGAGAATTTTTATTTTCAGTGATGGATTTTTAGCCCAATTCAAGTTGAAGAAAAGTGGTTTCGTGAAAATCGCAGAAAATTTTTTTTCAGAAACTCCGGGGTGCCTGGAGGTCGCGGTGCACCACGCGACAGTTGTATTCCAAAACTGAGTCACTCAGATCACACGAGTACCCAAGCATGCTTGAAACTCATTCAAATGCAAGTGCTTCTATCTGTTGTCTTGATTGTTTCCCACTCATTCCTCTTGGTTTGGGGAACATGTCAAAATCCCATGCCCAGAGAACTTCAGGTAGAGATCGCGGAAATGCTCAGTGGACAACCCAGGCAGGGTAAGGATCAGTATTTCCACACTACTCAGAAAATTTTGATTTTCAGTGATGGATTTTTAGCCCAATTCAAGTTGAAGAAAAGTGGTTTCGTGAAAATCGCAGAAAATTTTTTTTCAGAAACTCCGGGGTGCCTGGAGGTCGCGGTGCACCACGCGACAGTTGTATTCGAAAACTGAGTCACTCAGATCACACGAGTACCCAAGCATTCTTGAAACTCATTCAAATGCAAGGGCTTCTATCTGTTGTCTTGATTGTTTCCCACTCATTCCTCTTGGTTTGGGGAACATGTCAAAATCCCATGCCCAGAGACCTTCAGGTAGAGATCGCGGAAATGCTCAGTGGACAACCCAGGCAGGGTAAGGATCAGTATTTCCACACTACTCAGAAAATTTTGATTTTCAGTGATGGATTTTTAGCCCAATTCAAGTTGAAGAAAAGTGGTTTCGTGAAAATCGCAGAAAATTTTTTTTCAGAAACTCCGGGGTGCCTGGAGGTCGCGGTGCACCACGCGACAGTTGTATTCGAAAACTGAGTCACTCAGATCACACGAGTACCCAAGCATGCTTGAAACTCATTCACATGCAAGTGCTTCTATCTGTTGTCTTGATTGTTTCCCACTCATTCCTTTTGGTTTGGGTAACATGTCAAAATCCCATGCCCAGAGAACTTCAAGTAGAGTTCGCGGAAATGCTCAGTGGACACCCCAGGTAGGGTAAGGATCAGCATTTACACACAACTCAGAGAATTTTTATTTTCAGGGATGGATTTTTAGCCCAATTCAAGTTGAAGAAAAGTGGTTTCGTGAAAATTGCAGAAAATTTTTTTTCAGAAACTCCGGGGTGCCTGGAGGTCGCGGTGCACCACGCGACAGTTGTATTCGAAAACTGAGTCAGTCAGATCACACGAGTTGCCAAGCATGCTTGAAACTCATTCAAATGCAAGTGCCTCTATCTCTTTTCTTGATTGTTTCCCACTCATTCCTTTTGGTTTGGGGAACATGTCAAAATCCCATGCCCACAGCACTTCAGGTAGAGTTTGGGGAAATGCTCAGTGTTCAACCTAGGCAGGGTAAGGATCAGTATTTCCACACTACTCAGAGAATTTTTATTTTCAGTGATGGATTTTTTGCCCAATTCAAGTTGAAGAAAAGTGGTTTCGTGAAAATCGCAGAAACTTTTTTTTCAGAAACTCCGGGGTGCCTGGAGGTCGAGGTGCACCACGCGACAGTTGTATTCGAAAACTGAGTCACTCAGATCACACGAGTACCCAAGCATGCTTGAAACTCATTCAAATGCAAGTGCTTCTATCTGTTGTCTTGATTGTTTCCCACTCATTCCTTTTGGTTTGGGGAACATGTCAAAATCCCATGCCCAGAGAACTTCAGGTAGAGCTCGCGGAATTGCTCAGTGGTCAACCCAGGCAGGGTAAGGATCAGTATTTCCACACTACTCAGAGAATTTTTATTTTCAGTGATGGATTTTAAGCCCAATTCAAGTTGAAGAAAAGTAGTTTCGTGAAAATCGCAGAAAATTTTTTTTCAGAAACTCCGGGGTGCCTGGAGGTCGAGGTGCACCACGCGACAGTTGTATTCCAAAACTGAGTCACTCAGATCACACGAGTACCCAAGCATGCTTGAAACTCATTCAAATGCAAGTGCTTCTATCTGTTATCTTGATTGTTTCCCACTCATTCCTTTTGGTTTGGGTAACATGTCAAAATCCCATGCCCAGAGAACTTCAAGTAGAGTTCGCGGAAATGCTCAGTGGACACCCCAGGCAGGGTAAGGATCAGAATTTCCACACTACTCAGAGAATATTTATTTTCAGGGATGGATTTTTAGCCCAATTCAAGTTGAAGAAAAGTGGTTTCGTGAAAATTGCAGAAAATTTTTTTTCAGAAACTCCGGGGTGCCTTGAGGTCGTGATCCACCACGCGACAGTTGTATTCCAAAACTGAGTCACTCAGATCACACGAGTACCCAACCATGCTTGAAACTCATTCAAATGCAATTGCCTCTATCTCTTTTCTTGATTGTTTCCCACTCATTCCTTTTGGTTTGGGGAACATGTCAAAATCCCATGCCCAGAGAACTTCAGGTAGAGTTCGGGGAAATGCTCAGTGGACAACCCAGGCAGGGTAAGGATCAGCATTTACACACAACTCAGAGAATTTTTATTTTCAGGGATGGATTTTTAGCCCAATTCAAGTTGAAGAAAAGTGGTTTCGTGAAAATTGCAGAAAATTTTTTTTCAGAAACTCCGGGGTGCCTGGAGGTCGCGGTGCACCACGCGACAGTTGTATTCGAAAACTGAGTCAGTCAGATCACACGAGTTGCCAAGCATGCTTGAAACTCATTCAAATGCAATTGCCTCTATCTCTTTTCTTGATTGTTTCCCACTCATTCCTTTTGGTTTGGGGAACATGTCAAAATCACATGCCCAGAGAACTTCAGGTAGAGCTCGCGGAATTGTTCAGTGGTCAACCCAGGCAGGGTAAGGATCAGTATTTCCACAGTTCTCAGAGAATTTTTATTTTCAGTGTTGAATTTTTAGCCCAATTCAAGTTGAAGAAAAGTGGTTTCGTGAAAATCGCAGAAAATTTTTTTTCAGAAACTCCGGGGTGCCTGGAGGTCGCGGTGCACCACGCGACAGTTGTATTCCAAAACTGAGTCACTCAGATCACACGAGTACCCAAGCATGCTTGAAACTCATTCAAATGCAAGTGCTTCTATCTGTTGTCTTGATTGTTTCCCACTCATTCCTTTTGGTTTGGGGAACATGTCAAAATCCCATGCCCAGAGAACTTCAGGTAGAGCTCGCGGAATTGCTCAGTGGTCAACCCAGGCAGGGTAAGGATCAGTATTTCCACACTACTCAGAGAATTTTTATTTTCAGGGATGGGTTTTTAGCCCAATTCAAGTTGAAGAAAAGTGGTTTCATGAAAATCGCAGAAAATTTTTTTTCAGAAACTCCGGGGTGCCTGGAGGTCGCGGTGCACCACGCGACAGTTGTATTCCAAAACTGAGTCACTCAGATCACACGAGTACCCAAGCATTCTTGAAACTCATTCAAATGCAAGTGCATCTATCTGTTGTCTTGATTCTTTCCCACTCATTCCTTTTGGTTTGGGGAACATGTCAAAATCCCATGCCCAGAGAACTTCAGGTAGAGCTCGCGGAAATGCTCAGTGGACAACCCAGACAGGGTAAGGATCAGTATTTCCACACTACTCAGAGAATTTTTATTTTCAGTGATGGATTTTTAGCCCAATTCAAGTTGAAGAAAAGTGGTTTCGTGAAAATCGTAGAAATTTTTTTTTCAGAAACTCCGGGGTGCCTGGAGGTCGCGATGCACCACGCGACAGTTGTATTTGAAAACTGAGTCACTCAGATCACACGAGTACCCAAGCATGCTTGAAACTCATTCAAATGCAAGTGCTTCTATCTGTTTTCTTGATTGTTTCCCACTCACTCCTTTTGGTTTGGGGAACATGTCAAAATCCCATGCCCAGAGAACTTCAGGTAGAGCTCGCGGAAATGCTCAGTGGACAACCCAGGCAGGGTAAGGATCACTATTTCCACACTACTCAGAGAATATTTATTTTCAATGATGGGTTTTTAGCCCAATTCAAGTTGATGAAAAGTGGTTTCGTGAAAATTGCAGAAAATTTTTTTTCAGAAACTCCGGGGTGCCTTGAGGTCGTGATGCACCACGCGACAGTTGTATTCCAAAACTGAGTCACTCAGATCACACGAGTACCCAAGCATGCTTGAAACTCATTCAAATGCAAGTGCTTCTATCTGTTGTCTTGATTGTTTCCCACTCATTCCTTTTGGTTTGGGGAACATGTCAACATCCCATGCCCAGAGAACTTCAGGTAGAGCTCGCGGAATTGCTCAGTGGTCAACCCAGGCAGGGTATGGATCAGTATTTCCACACAACTCAGAGAATTTTTATTTTCAGTGATGGATTTTTAGCCCAATTCAAGTTGAAGAAAAGTGGTTTCGTGAAAATCGCAGAAAATTTTTTTTCAGAAACTCCGGGGTGCCTGGAGGTCGCGGTGCACCACGCGACAGTTGTATTCCAAAACTGAGTCACTCAGATCACACGAGTACCCAAGCATGCTTGAAACTCATTCAAATGCAAGTGCTTCTATCTGTTGTCTTGATTGTTTCCCACTCATTCGTTTTGGTTTGGGGAACATGTCAAAATCCCATGCCCAGAGAACTTCAGGTAGAGCTCGCGGAATTGCTCAGTGGTCAACCCAGGCAGGGCAAGGATCAGTATTTCCACAGTACTCAGAGAATTTTTATTTTCAGTGTTGAATTTTTAGCCCAATTCAAGTTGAAGAAAAGTGGTTTCGTGAAAATCGCAGAAAATTTTTTTTCAGAAACTCCGGGGTGCCTGGAGGTCGCGGTGCACCACGCGACAGTTGTATTCCAAAACTGAGTCACTCAGATCACACGAGTACCCAAGCATGCTTGAAACTCATTCAAATGCAAGTGCTTCTATCTGTTGTCTTGATTGTTTCCCACTCATTCCTTTTGGTTTGGGGAACATGTCAAAATCCCATGCCCAGAGAACTTCAGGTAGAGCTCGCGGAATTGCTCAGTGGTCAACCCAGGCAGGGTATGGATCAGTATTTCCACACTACTCAGAGAATTTTTATTTTCAGTGATGGATTTTTAGCCCAATTCAAGTTGAAGAAAAGTGGTTTCATGAAAATCGCAGAAAATTTTTTTTCAGAAACTCCGGGGTGCCTGGAGGTCGCGGTGCACCACGCGACAGTTGTATATGAAAACTGAGTCACTCAGATCACACGAGTACCCAAGCATGCTTGAAACTCATTCAAATGCAAGTGCTTCTATCTGTTGTCTTGATTGTTTCCCACTCATTCCTTTTGGTTTGGGGAACATGTCAAAATCCCATACCCAGAGAACTTAAGGTAGAGCTCGCGGAAATGCTGAGTGGACAACCCAGGCAGGGTATGGATCAGTATTTCCACACTACTCAGAGAATTTTTATTTTCAGGTGTGGATTTTTAGCTCAATTCAAGTTGAAGAAAAGTGGTTTCGTGAAAATCGCACAAAATTTTTTTTCAGAAACTCCGGGGTGCCTGGAGGTCGCGGTGCACCACGCGACAGTTGTATTCCAAAACTGAGTCACTCAGATCACACGAGTACCCAAGCATGCTTGAAACTCATTCAAATGCAAGTGCTTCTATCTGTTGTCTTGATTGTTTCCCACTCATTCGTTTTGGTTTGGGGAACATGTCAAAATCCCATGCCCAGAGAACTTCAGGTAGAGCTCGCGGAATTGCTCAGTGGTCAACCCAGGCAGGGTAAGGATCAGTATTTCCACACTACTCAGAGAATTTTTATTTTCAGTGATGGATTTTTAGCCCAATTCAAGGTGAAGAAAAGTGGTTTCGTGAAAATCGCAGAAAATTTTTTTTCAGAAACTCCGGGGTGCCTGGAGGTCGCGGTGCACCACGCGACAGTTGTATTCGAAAACTGAGTCACTCAGATCACACGAGTACCCAAGCATGCTTGAAACTTATTCAAATGCAAGTGCTTCTATCTGTTGTCTTGATTGTTTCCCACTCATTCCTCTTGGTTTGGGGAACATGTCAAAATCCCATGCCCAGAGAACTTCAGGTAGAGCTCGCGGAAATGCTCAGTGGACAACCCAGGCAGGGTAAGGATCAGTATTTCCACACTACTCAGAGAATATTTATTTTCAATGATGGGTTTTTAGCCCAATTCAAGTTGATGAAAAGTGGTTTCGTGAAAATTGCAGAAAATTTTTTTTCAGAAACTCCGGGGTGCCTTGAGGTCGTGATGCACCACGCGACAGTTGTATTCCAAAACTGAGTCACTCAGATCACACGAGTACCCAAGCATGCTTGAAACTCATTCAAATGCAAGTGCTTCTATCTGTTGTCTTGATTGTTTCCCACTCATTCCTTTTGGTTTGGGGAACATGTCAAAATCCCATGCCCAGAGAACTTCAGGTAGAGCTCGCGGAATTGCTCAGTGGTCAACCCAGGCAGGGTATGGATCAGTATTTCCACACTACTCAGAGAATTTTTATTTTCAATGATGGGTTTTTAGCCCAATTCAAGTTGATGAAAAGTGGTTTCGTGAAAATTGCAGAAAATTTTTTTTCAGAAACTCCGGGGTGCCTTGAGGTCGTGATGCACCACGCGACAGTTGTATTCCAAAACTGAGTCACTCAGATCACACGAGTACCCAAGCATGCTTGAAACTCATTCAAATGCAAGTGCTTCTATCTGTTGTCTTGATTGTTTCCCACTCATTCCTTTTGGTTTGGGGAACATGTCAACATCCCATGCCCAGAGAACTTCAGGTAGAGCTCGCGGAATTGCTCAGTGGTCAACCCAGGCAGGGTATGGATCAGTATTTCCACACTACTCAGAGAATTTTTATTTTCAGTGATGGATTTTTAGCCCAATTCAAGTTGAAGAAAAGTGGTTTCGTGAAAATCGCAGAAAATTTTTTTTCAGAAACTCCGGGGTGCCTGGAGGTCGCGGTGCACCACGCGACAGTTGTATTCCAAAACTGAGTCACTCAGATCACACGAGTACCCAAGCATGCTTGAAACTCATTCAAATGCAAGTGCTTCTATCTGTTGTCTTGATTGTTTCCCACTCATTTGTTTTGGTTTGGGGAACATGTCAAAATCCCATGCCCAGAGAACTTCAGGTAGAGCTCGCGGAATTGCTCAGTGGTCAACCCAGGCAGGGCAAGGATCAGTATTTCCACAGTACTCAGAGAATTTTTATTTTCAGTGTTGAATTTTTAGCCCAATTCAAGTTGAAGAAAAGTGGTTTCGTGAAAATCGCAGAAAATTTTTTTTCAGAAACTCCGGGGTGCCTGGAGGTCGCGGTGCACCACGCGACAGTTGTATTCCAAAACTGAGTCACTCAGATCACACGAGTACCCAAGCATGCTTGAAACTCATTCAAATGCAAGTGCTTCTATCTGTTGTCTTGATTGTTTCCCACTCATTCCTTTTGGTTTGGGGAACATGTCAAAATCCCATGCCCAGAGAACTTCAGGTAGAGCTCGCGGAATTGCTCAGTGGTCAACCCAGGCAGGGTATGGATCAGTATTTCCACACTACTCAGAGAATTTTTATTTTCAGTGATGGATTTTTAGCCCAATTCAAGTTGAAGAAAAGTGGTTTCATGAAAATCGCAGAAAATTTTTTTTCAGAAACTCCGGGGTGCCTGGAGGTCGCGGTGCACCACGCGACAGTTGTATATGAAAACTGAGTCACTCAGATCACACGAGTACCCAAGCATGCTTGAAACTCATTCAAATGCAAGTGCTTCTATCTGTTGTCTTGATTGTTTCCCACTCATTCCTTTTGGTTTGGGGAACATGTCAAAATCCCATACCCAGAGAACTTAAGGTAGAGCTCGCGGAAATGCTGAGTGGACAACCCAGGCAGGGTATGGATCAGTATTTCCACACTACTCAGAGAATTTTTATTTTCAGGTGTGGATTTTTAGCTCAATTCAAGTTGAAGAAAAGTGGTTTCGTGAAAATCGCACAAAATTTTTTTTCAGAAACTCCGGGGTGCCTGGAGGTCGCGGTGCACCACGCGACAGTTGTATTCCAAAACTGAGTCACTCAGATCACACGAGTACCCAAGCATGCTTGAAACTCATTCAAATGCAAGTGCTTCTATCTGTTGTCTTGATTGTTTCCCACTCATTCGTTTTGGTTTGGGGAACATGTCAAAATCCCATGCCCAGAGAACTTCAGGTAGAGCTCGCGGAATTGCTCAGTGGTCAACCCAGGCAGGGTAAGGATCAGTATTTCCACACTACTCAGAGAATTTTTATTTTCAGTGATGGATTTTTAGCCCAATTCAAGGTGAAGAAAAGTGGTTTCGTGAAAATCGCAGAAAATTTTTTTTCAGAAACTCCGGGGTGCCTGGAGGTCGCGGTGCACCACGCGACAGTTGTATTCGAAAACTGAGTCACTCAGATCACACGAGTACCCAAGCATGCTTGAAACTTATTCAAATGCAAGTGCTTCTATCTGTTGTCTTGATTGTTTCCCACTCATTCCTCTTGGTTTGGGGAACATGTCAAAATCCCATGCCCAGAGAACTTCAGGTAGAGCTCGCGGAAATGCTCAGTGGACAACCCAGGCAGGGTAAGGATCAGTATTTCCACACTACTCAGAGAATATTTATTTTCAATGATGGGTTTTTAGCCCAATTCAAGTTGATGAAAAGTGGTTTCGTGAAAATTGCAGAAAATTTTTTTTCAGAAACTCCGGGGTGCCTTGAGGTCGTGATGCACCACGCGACAGTTGTATTCCAAAACTGAGTCACTCAGATCACACGAGTACCCAAGCATGCTTGAAACTCATTCAAATGCAAGTGCTTCTATCTGTTGTCTTGATTGTTTCCCACTCATTCCTTTTGGTTTGGGGAACATGTCAAAATCCCATGCCCAGAGAACTTCAGGTAGAGCTCGCGGAATTGCTCAGTGGTCAACCCAGGCAGGGTATGGATCAGTATTTCCACACTACTCAGAGAATTTTTATTTTCAGTGATGGATTTTTAGCCCAATTCAAGTTGAAGAAAAGTGGTTTCGTGAAAATCGCAGAAAATTTTTTTTCAGAAACTCCGGGGTGCCTGGAGGTCGCGGTGCACCACGCGACAGTTGTATTCCAAAACTGAGTCACTCAGATCACACGAGTACCCAAGCATGCTTGAAACTCATTCAAATGCAAGTGCTTCTATTTGTTGTCTTGATTGTTTCCCACTCATTCGTTTTGGTTTGGGGAACATGTCAAAATCCCATGCCCAGAGAACTTCAGGTAGAGCTCGCGGAATTGCTCAGTGGTCAACCCAGGCAGAGTAAGGATCAGTATTTCCACACTACTCAGAGAATTTTTATTTTCAGGGATGGATTTTTAGCCCAATTCAAGTTGAAGAAAAGTGGTTTCGTGAAAATCGCAGAAATTTTTTTTTCAGAAACTCCGGGGTGCCTGGAGGTCGCGGTGCACCACGCGACAGTTGTATTCCAAAACTGAGTCACTCAGATCACACGAGTACCCAAGCATTCTTGAAACTCATTCAAATGCAAGTGCTTCTATCTGTTGTCTTGATTGTTTCCCACTCATTCCTTTTGGTTTGGGGAACATGTCAAAATCCCATGCCCAGAGAACTTCAGGTAGAGCTCGCGGAATTGTTCAGTGGTCAACCCAGGCAGGGTAAGGATCAGTATTTCCACACTACTCAGAGAATTTTTATTTTCAGTGATGGATTTTTAGCCCAATTCAAGTTGAAGAAAAGTGGTTTCGTGAAAATCGCAGAAATTTTTTTTTCAGAAACTCCGGGGTGCCTGGAGGTCGCGGTGCACCACGCGACAGTTGTATTCCAAAACTGAGTCACTCAGATCACACGAGTACCCAAGCATGCTTGAAACTCATTCAAATGCAAGTGCTTCTATCTGTTGTCTTGATTGTTTCCCACTCATTCCTCTTGGTTTGGGGAACATGTCAAAATCCCATGCCCAGAGAACTTCAGGTAGAGATCGCGGAAATGCTCAGTGGACAACCCAGGCAGGGTAAGGATCAGTATTTCCACACTACTCAGAAAATTTTGATTTTCAGTGATGGATTTTTAGCCCAATTCAAGTTGAAGAAAAGTGGTTTCGTGAAAATCGCAGAAAATTTTTTTTCAGAAACTCCGGGGTGCCTGGAGGTCGCGGTGCACCACGCGACAGTTGTATTCGAAAACTGAGTCACTCAGATCACACGAGTACCCAAGCATTCTTGAAACTCATTCAAATGCAAGGGCTTCTATCTGTTGTCTTGATTGTTTCCCACTCATTCCTCTTGGTTTGGGGAACATGTCAAAATCCCATGCCCAGAGACCTTCAGGTAGAGATCGCGGAAATGCTCAGTGGACAACCCAGGCAGGGTAAGGATCAGTATTTCCACACTACTCAGAAAATTTTGATTTTCAGTGATGGATTTTTAGCCCAATTCAAGTTGAAGAAAAGTGGTTTCGTGAAAATCGCAGAAAATTTTTTTTCAGAAACTCCGGGGTGCCTGGAGGTCGCGGTGCACCACGCGACAGTTGTATTCGAAAACTGAGTCACTCAGATCACACGAGTACCCAAGCATGCTTGAAACTCATTCACATGCAAGTGCTTCTATCTGTTGTCTTGATTGTTTCCCACTCATTCCTTTTGGTTTGGGTAACATGTCAAAATCCCATGCCCAGAGAACTTCAAGTAGAGTTCGCGGAAATGCTCAGTGGACACCCCAGGTAGGGTAAGGATCAGCATTTACACACAACTCAGAGAATTTTTATTTTCAGGGATGGATTTTTAGCCCAATTCAAGTTGAAGAAAAGTGGTTTCGTGAAAATTGCAGAAAATTTTTTTTCAGAAACTCCGGGGTGCCTGGAGGTCGCGGTGCACCACGCGACAGTTGTATTCGAAAACTGAGTCACTCAGATCACACGAGTTGCCAAGCATGCTTGAAACTCATTCAAATGCAAGTGCCTCTATCTCTTTTCTTGATTGTTTCCCACTCATTCCTTTTGGTTTGGGGAACATGTCAAAATCCCATGCCCACAGCACTTCAGGTAGAGTTTGGGGAAATGCTCAGTGTTCAACCTAGGCAGGGTAAGGATCAGTATTTCCACACTACTCAGAGAATTTTTATTTTCAGTGATGGATTTTTTGCCCAATTCAAGTTGAAGAAAAGTGGTTTCGTGAAAATCGCAGAAACTTTTTTTTCAGAAACTCCGGGGTGCCTGGAGGTCGAGGTGCACCACGCGACAGTTGTATTCGAAAACTGAGTCACTCAGATCACACGAGTACCCAAGCATGCTTGAAACTCATTCAAATGCAAGTGCTTCTATCTGTTGTCTTGATTGTTTCCCACTCATTCCTTTTGGTTTGGGGAACATGTCAAAATCCCATGCCCAGAGAACTTCAGGTAGAGCTCGCGGAATTGCTCAGTGGTCAACCCAGGCAGGGTAAGGATCAGTATTTCCACACTACTCAGAGAATTTTTATTTTCAGTGATGGATTTTAAGCCCAATTCAAGTTGAAGAAAAGTAGTTTCGTGAAAATCGCAGAAAATTTTTTTTCAGAAACTCCGGGGTGCCTGGAGGTCGAGGTGCACCACGCGACAGTTGTATTCCAAAACTGAGTCACTCAGATCACACGAGTACCCAAGCATGCTTGAAACTCATTCAAATGCAAGTGCTTCTATCTGTTGTCTTGATTGTTTCCCACTCATTCCTTTTGGTTTGGGTAACATGTCAAAATCCCATGCCCAGAGAACTTCAAGTAGAGTTCGCGGAAATGCTCAGTGGACACCCCAGGCAGGGTAAGGATCAGAATTTCCACACTACTCAGAGAATATTTATTTTCAGGGATGGATTTTTAGCCCAATTCAAGTTGAAGAAAAGTGGTTTCGTGAAAATTGCAGAAAATTTTTTTTCAGAAACTCCGGGGTGCCTTGAGGTCGTGATCCACCACGCGACAGTTGTATTCCAAAACTGAGTCACTCAGATCACACGAGTACCCAACCATGCTTGAAACTCATTCAAATGCAATTGCCTCTATCTCTTTTCTTGATTGTTTCCCACTCATTCCTTTTGGTTTGGGGAACATGTCAAAATCCCATGCCCAGAGAACTTCAGGTAGAGTTCGGGGAAATGCTCAGTGGACAACCCAGGCAGGGTAAGGATCAGCATTTACACACTACTCAGAGAATTTTTATTTTCAGGGATGGATTTTTAGCCCAATTCAAGTTGAAGAAAAGTGGTTTCGTGAAAATCGCAGAAAATTTTTTTTCAGAAACTCCGGGGTGCCTGGAGGTCGCGATGCACCACGCGACAGTTGTATTCGAAAACTGAGTCACTCAGATCACACGAGTACCCAAGCATGCTTGAAACTCATTCAAATGCAAGTGCTTCTATCTGTTGTCTTGATTGTTTCCCACTCATTCCTTTTGGTTTGGGGAAAATGTCAATATCCCATGCCCAGAGAACTTCAGGTAGAGCTCGCGGAAATGCTCAGTGGACAACCCAGGCAGGGTAAGGATCAGTATTTCCACACTACTCAGAGAATTTTTATTTTCAGTGATTTATTTTTAGCCCAATTCAAGTTGAAGAAAAGTGGTTTCGTGAAAATCGCAGAAAATTTTTTTTCAGAAACTCCGGGGTGCCTGGAGGTCGCGGTGCACCATGTGTAGCGGCGAGGCTTAATAATAAGGCAGAATTAAGTGTTTCTGA
The DNA here is from genome assembly GCF_055471065.1 of Atractosteus spatula. Taxonomy (NCBI): domain Eukaryota; kingdom Metazoa; phylum Chordata; class Actinopteri; order Semionotiformes; family Lepisosteidae; genus Atractosteus; species Atractosteus spatula. Next base: position 78,522,279 of record NC_142707.1, read on the forward strand.
GCTTCCCAAATGAGGCCCCATTTCTCTGTTCATCTCTGTGGTGCAGCCACAGAGAAACTATTCATGCAAGATGATTTAAGGTTTCCTAGGACAGCTCCCAAAGGGGGATGCACTTAGCTAAGTCTGGCTATCATGATCAATGGTCATCCACTGGCGCCTATCAGTCTAGGGAGTGCCGGATGGACATCTGGACTGCATTACTAAGTGTCAGGACTAAGTGACTCATATCTCACCTTGATCAACCAATCAGGGACTGGTAGGGCTGAGTAACCCACGTGGGACTCTGATGCCCATGGAACTTTCAGCCAATCAACGATCTGAAGTTCCTCCAGGTAAAAACAGGCAACACAGAGAGCCTGAGAGATTCGGGAGATTCAGATTCAACAAGATTCAGATTCGGGAGATTCAGTAAGATTCTGGAGAGGATTCTGTGGACTGTTCTAAAGGGAATTCAAAGGAGAATTCCAGGGCAGGACGGCCCAGGAGCAGAAGGCTCCCAAGGGCAGGACATTCTCGCAGCGCGCCTCCTGACCATCCCGAGACTCAGCCCGGACAACCACGGAACGGCCAGTGTGTCCGAGTGCCAGAACTTTCCTTTGTTCTAAGAGTCTAGAGTGGAGGTTGCCAGAGAGTAACCAGCAGCAGGCCTCGTGAACAGGTCGGAACTGTGGACAGCTGAATCATTATTCAGAACTAGCGCTTCATCAGGAACGAACCGGTCCTCTTCCTGACTTGCTGGGACCCACAGTCATCTTTTCTCCTGTGCACAAACTTTGCTAGTTAAAGCCAACACTAACTAGCCGGTCAGTGAGCATCTGCAGCGCACCGTCGCAAGCCGCACAGCACAGCCTGGCACCGAGCCAGACAGCGCGGATTGGACAGCAACAGCCTGCAACTGTTTCTTTGTGCCCGCAGGAGATCTGAATCCCCAGAAATTGGATGAGTATTCAACTTCAATGCATTACAGCTCGAGAATTCAATTGTTATCCCAACCAGTTGATATCAATTTAATTCCTAAGAGTTATGTACTTGTTTTGAGTATCTAATGTAGAAGTTGTAACCAAGTTCATTTACGAAACGGTCTTAATGAATGATATACTGAACGTATGTCCTCTTGATGTGTAACACTTCGTAACTGATTGAATATATACCTTTTGTATTCTGATAACCCTCTCGATAAGATCTGTTAGGTTTACATGCATATTCTATGTATTAATAAATGTATCCTCGTGTATTAGTACCTGTGTGTGTGCGTTGTTTGAGTTATGTCGCATGGTTGGATTCTAAAGCCATCAAAAGAATCAATTTTGTGATTTACTGCTACAATTAATAATTGTCTCAGTAAATGCCCAAACCCTACAGAACTGGTGCCTTCAGAGAGCCACTATGATTACATATTTGGCGTCCCTGAACGGCTATGAAACACTTTATTTATGGCGTCCCTGGACCGGCGTGGCAAGACTGAAATGAATCAACCAAGCGGAATAATTCATATAAAACGCCGCGGGTTTCATACACGACAATACAGTGTGCTGAAAGCCGAAAGGAAAAAAGTTCCCCTTGCTCTTTAAGCAGTGCTTGATTGTTTTGTGATCTTTTGCAATCTACCGGGTTGATTGCATACTTGATCTTGTGGTTTTCTGTGGTAAAACTGTGATTTCGTACTTAAAAGTAATACTCTTTAAGTTTAACGATGGTTGCTAAAAGGTCTGAATTCGAGTCGCTATTAAGCACTCTCTCTAGCAGCGACAAGTCTGACCACGATCTCTTCCATATCTCCGTCAGCGGAGAAGCTAGAAGGATAAATCTCCATTCTCTGAGAGAGCTAGCGAAGGACATAGAGAGATTTGACCCCGCAGTGTCAGAGAATAATATCGAGAGTTATATTCAGGACCTCAGGTATACCCTGCAGTACCTGCCAAACGCCACAGAACAGGAGAAAGTGTTTCTGGTCAGGAAAACTACCAGCAGAGCTGTACATGAGTGGATGGCTAGGCAGATGAAAGAAGTCTGTAATGACTTTGAGCAGCTATGTCAAGCACTTATCGAAGAATACAGTGCGTTTATTGACCCGACTGCTGCGATAGCCGCCGCTCTTAACATTAAGCACGAGAGAGCAGAGTCCCCTCGCGAATATTACGAGAGACTTAGACGAACTTATTTTGCAGGGCGAAATTATGAGGGTTGCGAAGAGAACACACATTTCAAGGGTTTATTCATTGCGAATCTCCACCCGTCAGTCAGAAAGATGATCTTAATGCATACAGATGCACAGACCATGAAAATGACTGATATTAAGAGATTCGCGCAGAAAGCCTGGGAGTATGATGTCCAAAGTCGCTCTGAGCAAAAAGCTGCTAAAGCGACTGTGTTCGCCGTCAGAGCCAGCAGGGTTAATTCCCCCCTGCTCGAAGGAGCACGGGCTCCTGAGCTGGCTAAGCCCCGTTCCAAAGCACTCACACAGGACCGCACCCAGCGTCCTAAGTGCCATGAGAACACCGGGGAAGGGAAAGGGCTAGAAAAGGCTGAACAAAAGGATTCAGTAGCCGCCCGCCTGGCCAGGCTTGAACAAGCTTTATTAGGACAGGGACAACCGCTCCCCAAGGCTGCCGGAAGCGTGAATGAGCTGATACTCTCCACTGGAGGAGGCGGAGACCCGCCCCCTCTCCCTCCCTCAGTCTATCTGATTGAGCGGAAGGGTTCCTGCCTGGATGAGGTCAGCCACTCCCAAGCGAGTGCTGACTCCACCCCTGAAGTCACAGAGCAGGCAGTAAAACACAGAGGAAAAGCACGAAGCTTTTACCTCAAGGCTGCCATGGGAGATGTCTTACCCAGTGAGACACTGATTGACACTGAGGTTGAAAGGTGTTTGATGTCACACGGCAAGCTCAAACGGGTTGAAAAAGAAAAGGGCATGCGACTCAGAGTGGAACCTTTGGTGGATCACCAGAAAGGCAAAGTGTGGAAACAGGTCAAGGCTCCTAAGCCTTCTGTACAGAAGGAAAGGGGGGCCAAGAGGCAGACTGTGCTCACACAGTGCCCACCGAACACAGAAGCCTATGCGGAGATTCCTTCTGTTCCCTCTGGACAAGAAATAAAAATATTATCTTGTTTCCCAGATATACAGGGAAGTCGTGCCCTGGCCAAGGTCACAACAGCCTCCATGCCACAGGAGCGGTGCTCCAAGCAGCCGCCTGATCCACCAGGTAAAGCACACCCCTTTTACATCCCTAAAGAGGAGCAGATCTCCCCACCTGGCGATGAAAAGGAGCTTTCCCTGTGCACCCTGGCACCCAAGAGGGGTCAGGAACACCACCCTGCAGTGGTGGAAGGGATCCAGATGGCAGGAGAGCAGGTTGGTGATGTAGCCCTCACCCTTAGCCCTGAGAGGTCCTCTATTAGTGAGGATCTGCTTGAGCAGCTGTCACGGGGCCACCGCCAGGTGCCCCTGGTGCAACATTCACAGGTTAGACAGGAGGTCCAGCTGGACGCTGAGACTACTGCGCTGTGGACACACCTGATCCCAGATGCCGATTCCCTCTGCTGTGACCCAGGGAACCTGCAGTCAGGTAACATTATTTCTCACAACTACCAGGTAGTGAGTGAGACTGACCTGATTGTTCCTGCCTCAACGGCAGGGTTGCCAACACACCCAGTCCCCCAGAAGGGACAGGGAATGAAAGCCGAGCCGGTTTTCTTACAGCCACCAGCTCAGTCTGTCAGTCTGAGTCTGACCAACAGTGGTTCAGCCAGACTGGAGCTGGATGGTCAAGTCACCCGCCTGCCAGTGCAGGACATCGCAAAGAGGGGTGTCAGAATCCCCGCCTGCACTGACATGGGCCTGGTGGGTGATAGCGAGTTCAAAGACAGTGAACTAGCTATCCCAGTGCTGGGGCAGCTCCCTGAACCCCTAGCGAGGGAAGGGGGGAGCGAGCAGGTGTCCTACACCCACGCCCAGCGAACGATTGTAAACATGCCGATAGAGGGATTCCTCAATCAGGAAGTGTGCAGGGTGGACCTGAACAGTGAGAATGGGATAACAATCCCAGATCACTCAGGTGCTCCAGATGACCACTCAGCCGAGGGTCAGGCATGGTCCACCGCTGCACCGCCCCCTGCAGGGTTCCTAGAGCACAGGCATGAACAAATCGAAAAAGCAGATGCCCTGGAAAAGGAGGAGCAGCATCAGCAGCTGCGTCAGATCTCCTCAGATTTCCAGGATGTTGGTGCCCAAGATGCCACATGGCATACTGAGAAAGACACCATGTACACGCTGCGCCAGCTTAGAAAGGCGACAGTCACTCAGAAGGAGATGACTGGGATCAGCCACCCGAAAAGACTTTTGGGAGGACTGATCGCTGCCGCCACTGTTGCACGTTTGCTTTTTCTGGTAGGTTTGTGTGCTACTGGCACTCTCACCCTGACTGCCCCAAGAAGGCAGGTGTCAGAGATACCAGAGGGTAGTGACAGACTGTATCGACAGCAGCAAAAGTTGGAAAGCTTAGGGAAAACCCTACAGGCAATTTCCTATGCAACAGGGTTAAACCTTATTCCCCAACCAGTGGACATGATTGTTGGTGTTATACAGTGGGTTTATGCTTGTGTGCAACAGGCCAGAATGTTGACACAAGACCTGTTAAGGGAGTTTAGTGCCACTGTAGCCAGTCTAGCCACGGCACAAATCCCAACCCACTTGATTCCACTCTTCTCAGTAGAGGAGTATGTGACATTAACCCCATCGCTCATAGCTCACCCAGAAGGCAATCCAAGATTGAATTCGGTTCCAAATCTTGAGATGGGTATGGCTACCAAAGCTATCCATTGGCTGTGTCTAAACGATTCACCAATGAAGGGTGTAAAGCTACTAACGAGCAGAGGAAGGTTAATGAACCCCATGAAGAGCAGGTGGGAAGTAAATGGCTGGTCAGCACACCACGTTTAACTGACACTGTGACTTGTGACAGGCATGATGCAGCTACCTAATAAAACAGTTCCTTTAAGTTCCTGAGGAGGCCATAGTACAGCATGGTAACTTAACACTGTACGGTCTAGAACCAGACAACATAAGACCAAACTTGAGGTCATGGATGCCTTCAGGTGCCACACTAAGGAATTGGATAGAAATCCAAGAAACAGTAAGCCCTGAAGAGGTACAGGTAGTTAGTTTGCTTTAATGGAACAAACCTCCAAACCACCCTAGCAGATACCCAACACAGGTGTTCTGGTTTATCGGGGGGCTGGGAACAGGAACTGGTGTTATTGTAACACTGCTGCCGGGTAGCTGGATCATGACTGACAGTGTACTCTGAATGATGTACTCTTACATCAAGATGTACTCCGGGTAGCATGAATGAGTCAAAGGTAGCATGCCAAAAGAAAGGAAGTGACTTCTCCCCAAATATCTACCACAGAGGTATCAGATATTGACAGTGAACTTCCTGATGTGTAATTCCTAGACTTAGATAATGTCTCCTACCGTGTTTATACATACTCCAGATGTTATTCATCCTGTTTGTATCCAATGCTGGTTCCGGTATGAATTCTCGAGGAGTAATGTAGACATTTAAGATTAATGTTCTAATGGCAAGGGACATCACTTAACTCTGTTTTGTTTTGAAGGCAACAACGCCTCAGGACCTCGTGACCTTCAAAAAGGGGGGATATGTAGCGGCGAGGCTTAATAATAAGGCAGAATTAAGTGTTTCTGAGCTTCCCAAATGAGGCCCCATTTCTCTGTTCATCTCTGTGGTGCAGCCACAGAGAAACTATTCATGCAAGATGATTTAAGGTTTCCTAGGACAGCTCCCAAAGGGGGATGCACTTAGCTAAGTCTGGCTATCATGATCAATGGTCATCCACTGGCGCCTATCAGTCTAGGGAGTGCCGGATGGACATCTGGACTGCATTACTAAGTGTCAGGACTAAGTGACTCATATCTCACCTTGATCAACCAATCAGGGACTGGTAGGGCTGAGTAACCCACGTGGGACTCTGATGCCCATGGAACTTTCAGCCAATCAACGAGCTGAAGTTCCTCCAGGTAAAAACAGGCAACACAGAGAGCCTGAGAGATTCGGGAGATTCAGATTCAACAAGATTCAGATTCGGGAGATTCAGTAAGATTCTGGAGAGGATTCTGTGGACTGTTCTAAAGGGAATTCAAAGGAGAATTCCAGGGCAGGACGGCCCAGGAGCAGAAGGCTCCCAAGGGCAGGACATTCTCGCAGCGCGCCTCCTGACCATCCCGAGACTCAGCCCGGACAACCACGGAACGGCCAGTGTGTCCGAGTGCCAGAACTTTCCTTTGTTCTAAGAGTCTAGAGTGGAGGTTGCCAGAGAGTAACCAGCAGCAGGCCTCGTGAACAGGTCGGAACTGTGGACAGCTGAATCATTATTCAGAACTAGCGCTTCATCAGGAACGAACCGGTCCTCTTCCTGACTTGCTGGGACCCACAGTCATCTTTTCTCCTGTGCACAAACTTTGCTAGTTAAAGCCAACACTAACTAGCCGGTCAGTGAGCATCTGCAGCGCACCGTCGCAAGCCGCACAGCACAGCCTGGCACCGAGCCAGACAGCGCGGATTGGACAGCAACAGCCTGCAACTGTTTCTTTGTGCCCGCAGGAGATCTGAATCCCCAGAAATTGGATGAGTATTCAACTTCAATGCATTACAGCTCGAGAATTCAATTGTTATCCCAACCAGTTGATATCAATTTAATTCCTAAGAGTTATGTACTTGTTTTGAGTATCTAATGTAGAAGTTGTAACCAAGTTCATTTACGAAACGGTCTTAATGAATGATATACTGAACGTATGTCCTCTTGATGTGTAACACTTCGTAACTGATTGAATATATACCTTTTGTATTCTGATAACCCTCTCGATAAGATCTGTTAGGTTTACATGCATATTCTATGTATTAATAAATGTATCCTCGTGTATTAGTACCTGTGTGTGTGCGTTGTTTGAGTTATGTCGCATGGTTGGATTCTAAAGCCATCAAAAGAATCAATTTTGTGATTTACTGCTACAATTAATAATTGTCTCAGTAAATGCCCAAACCCTACAGAACTGGTGCCTTCAGAGAGCCACTATGATTACATATTTGGCGTCCCTGAACGGCTATGAAACACTACACATGCGACAGTTGTATTCGAAAACTGAGTCACTCAGATCACACGAGTACCCAAGCATGCTTGAAACTCATTCAAATACAAGTGCTTCTATCTGTTGTCTTGATTGTTTCCCATTCATTCCTTTTGGTTTGGGGAACATGTCAAAATCCCATGCCCAGAGATCTTCAAGTAGAGTTCGCGGAAATGCTCAGTGGACGCCCCAGGTAGGGTAAGGATCAGCATTTCCACACTACTCAGAGAATATTTGTTTTCAGGGATGGATTTTTAGCCCAATTCAAGTTGATGAAAAGTGGTTTCGTGAAAATTGCAGAACATTTTTTTTCAGAAACTCCGGGGTGCCTTGAGGTCGCGATGCACCACGCGACAGTTGTATTCCAAAACTGAGTCGCTCAGATCACACGAGTACCCAAGCATGCTTGAAATTCATTCAAATGCAAGTGCCTCTATCTCTTTTCTTGATTGTTTCCCACTCATTCCTTTTGGTTTGGGGAACATGTCAAAATCCCATGCCCAGAGCACTTCAGGTAGAGTTTGGGGAAATGCTCAGTGTTCAACCTAGGCAGGGTAAGGATCAGTATTTCCACACTACTCAGAGAATTTTTATTTTCAGTGATGGATTTTTAGCCCAATTCAAGTTGAAGAAAAGTGGTTTCGTGAAAATCGCAGAAACTTTTTTTTCAGAAACTCCGGGGTGCCTGGAGGTCGCGGTGCACCACGCGACAGTTGTATTCGAAAACTGAGTCACTCAGATCACACGAGAACCCAAGCATGCTTGAAACTCATTCAAATGCAAGTGCTTCTATCTGTTGTCTTGATTGTTTCCCACTCATTCCTTTTTGTTTGGGGAACATGTCAAAATCCCATGCCCAGAGAACTTCAGGTAGAGCTCGCGGAATTGCTCAGTGGTCAACCCAGGCAGGGTAAGGATCAGTATTTCCACAGTACTCAGAGAATTTTTATTTTCAGTGATGAATTTTTAGCCCAATTCAAGTTGAAGAAAAGTGGTTTCGTGAAAATCGCAGAAAATTTTTTTTCAGAAACTCCGGGGTGCCTGGAGGTCGCGGTGCACCACGCGACAGTTGTATTCCAAAACTGAGTCACTCAGATCACACGAGTACCCAAGCATGCTTGAAACTCATTCAAATGCAAGTGCTTCTATCTGTTGTCTTGATTGTTTCCCACTCATTCCTTTTGGTTTGGGGAACATGTCAAAATCCCATGCCCAGAGAACTTCAGGTAGAGCTCGCGGAATTGCTCAGTGGTCAACCCAGGCAGGGTAAGGATCAGTATTTCCACACTACTCAGAGAATTTTTATTTTCAGTGATGGATTTTTAGCCCAATTCAAGTTGAAGAAAAGTGGTTTTGTGAAAATCGCAGAAAATTTTTTTTCAGAAACTCCGGGGTGCCTGGAGGTCGAGGTGCACCACGCGACAGTTGTATTCCAAAACTAAGTCACTCAGATCACACGAGTACCCAAGCATGCTTGAAACTCATTCAAATGCAAGTGCTTCTATCTGTTGTCTTGATTGTTTCCCACTCATTCCTTTTGGTTTGGGTAACATGTCAAAATCCCATGCCCAGAGAACTTCAAGTAGAGTTCGCGGAAATGCTCAGTGGACACCCCAGGTAGGGTAAGGATCAGCATTTCCATACTACTCAGAGAATATTTATTTTCAGGGATGGATTTTTAGCCCAATTCAAGTTGAAGAAAAGTGGTTTCGTGAAAATTGCAGAAAATTTTTTTTCAGAAACTCCGGGGTGCCTGGAGGTCGCGATCCACCACGCGACAGTTGTATTCCAAAACTGAGTCACTCAGATCACACGAGTACCCAACCATGCTTGAAACTCATTTAAATGCAATTGCCTCTATCTGTTGTCTTGATTGTTTCCCACTCATTCCTTTTGGTTTGGGGAATATGTCAAAATCCCATGCCCAGAGAACTTCAGGTAGAGTTCGGGGAAATGCTCAGTGGACAACCCAGGCAGGGTAAGGATCAGCATTTACACACTACTCAGAGAATTTTTATTTTCAGGGATGGATTTTTAGCCCAATTCAAGTTGAAGAAAAGTGGTTTCGTGAAAATCGCAGAAAATTTTTTTCAGAAACTCCGGGGTGCCTGGAGGTCGCGATGCACCACGCGACAGTTGTATTCGAAAACTGAGTCACTCAGATCACACGAGTACCCAAGCATGCTTGAAACTCATTCAAATGCAAGTGCTTCTATCTGTTGTCTTGATTGTTTCCCACTCATTCCTTATGGTTTGGGGAATATGTCAAAATCCCATGCCCAGAGAACTTCAGGTAGAGTTCGGGGAAATGCTCAGTGGACAACCCAGGCAGGGTAAGGATCAGTATTTCCACACTACTCAGAGAATTTTTATTTTCAGTGATGGATTTTTAGCCCAATTCAAGTTGAAGAAAAGTGGTTTTGTGAAAATCGCAGAAAATTTTTTTTCAGAAACTCCGGGGTGCCTGGAGGTCGAGGTGCACCACGCGACAGTTGTATTCCAAAACTAAGTCACTCAGATCACACGAGTACCCAAGCATGCTTGAAACTCATTCAAATGCAAGTGCTTCTATCTGTTGTCTTGATTGTTTCCCACTCATTCCTTTTGGTTTGGGTAACATGTCAAAATCCCATGCCCAGAGAACTTCAAGTAGAGTTCGCGGAAATGCTCAGTGGACACCCCAGGTAGGGTAAGGATCAGCATTTCCACACTACTCAGAGAATATTTATTTTCAGGGATGGATTTTTAGCCCAATTCAAGTTGAAGAAAAGTGGTTTCGTGAAAATTGCAGAAAATTTTTTTTCAGAAACTCCGGGGTGCCTTGAGGTCGTGATGCACCACGCGACAGTTGTATTCCAAAACTGAGTCACTCAGATCACACGAGTACCCAACCATCCTTGAAACTCATTCAAATGCAATTGCCTCTATCTCTTTTCTTGATTGTTTCCCACTCATTCCTTTTGGTTTGGGGAACATGTCAAAATCCCATGCCCAGAGAACTTCAGGTAGAGTTCGGGGAAATGCTCAGTGGACAACCCAGGCAGGGTAAGGATCAGCATTTACACACAACTCAGAGAATTTTTATTTTCAGGGATGGATTTTTAGCCCAATTCAAGTTGAAGAAAAGTGGTTTCGTGAAAATTGCAGAAAATTTTTTTTCAGAAACTCCGGGGTGCCTGGAGGTCGCGGTGCACCACGCGACAGTTGTATTCGAAAACTGAGTCAGTCAGATCACACGAGTTGCCAAGCATGCTTGAAACTCATTCAAATGCAAGTGCTTCTATCTGTTGTCTTGATTGTTTCCCACTCATTCCTTTTGGTTTGGGGAACATGTCAATATCCCATGCCTAGAGAACTTCAGGTAGAGCTCGCGGAAATGCTCAGTGGACAACCCAGGCAGGGTAAGGATCAGTATTTCCACACTACTCAGAGAATTTTTATTTTCAGTGATGGATTTTTAGCCCAATTCAAGTTGAAGAAAAGTGGTTTCGTGAAAATCGCAGAAAATTTTTTTTCAGAAACTCCGGGGTGCCTGGAGGTCGCGGTGCACCATGCGACAGTTGTATTCGAAAACTGAGTCACTCAGATCACACGAGTACCCAAGCATGCTTGAAACTCATTCAAATGCAAGTACTTCTATCTGTTGTCTTGATTGTTTCCCATTCATTCCTTTTGGTTTGGGGAACATGTCAAAATCCCATGCCCAGAGATCTTCAAGTAGAATTCGCGGAAATGCTCAGTGGACGCCCCAGGTAGGGTAAGGATCAGCATTTCCACACTACTCAGAGAATATTTGTTTTCAGGGATGGATTTTTAGCCCAATTCAAGTTGATGAAAAGTGGTTTCGTGAAAATTGCAGAAAATTTTTTTTTAGAAACTCCGGGGTGCCTTGAGGTCGCGATGCACCACGCGACAGTTGTATTCCAAAACTGAGTCGCTCAGATCACACGAGTTGCCAAGCATGCTTGAAACTCATTCAAATGCAAGTGCTTCTATCTGTTGTCTTGATTGTTTCCCACTCATTCCTTATGGTTTGGGGAATATGTCAAAATCCCATGCCCAGAGAACTTCAGGTAGAGTTCGGGGAAATGCTCAGTGGACAACCCAGGCAGGGTAAGGATCAGCATTTACACACTACTCAGAGAATTTTTATTTTCAGGGATGGATTTTTAGCCCAATTCAAGTTGAAGAAAAGTGGTTCGTGAAAATCGCAGAAAATTTTTTTTCAGAAACTCCGGGGTGCCTGGAGGTCGCGATGCACCACGCGACAGTTGTATTCGAAAACTGAGTCACTCAGATCACACGAGTACCCAAGCATATTTGAAACTCATTCAAATGCAAGTGCTTCTATCTGTTGTCTTGATTGTTTCCCATTCATTCCTTTTGGTTTGGGGAACATGTCAAAATCCCATGCCCAGAGATCTTCAAGTAGAGTTCGCGGAAATGCTCAGTGGACGCCCCAGGTAGGGTAAGGATCAGCATTTCCACACTACTCAGAGAATATTTGTTTTCAGGGATGGATTTTTAGCCCAATTCAAGTTGATGAAAAGTGGTTTCGTGAAAATTGCAGAAAATTTTTTTTCAGAAACTCCGGGGTGCCTTGAGGTCGCGATGCACCACGCGACAGTTGTATTCCAAAACTGAGTCGCTCAGATCACACGAGTACCCAAACATGCTTGAAATTCATTCAAATGCAATTGCCTCTATCTCTTTTCTTGATTGTTTCCCACTCATTCCTTTTGGTTTGGGGAACATGTCAAAATCCCATGCCCAGAGAACTTCAGGTAGAGTTCGGGGAAATGCTCAGTGGACAACCCAGGCAGGGTAAGGATCAGCATTTACACACAACTCAGAGAATTTTTATTTTAAGGGATGGATTTTTAGCCCAATTCAAGTTGAAGAAAAGTGGTTTCGTGAAAATTGCAGAAAATTTTTTTTCAGAAACTCCGGGGTTCCTGGAGGTCGCGGTGCACCACGCGACAGTTGTATTCGAAAACTGAGTCTGTCAGATCACACGAGTTGCCAAGCATGCTTGAAACTCATTCAAATGCAAGTGCTTCTATCTGTTGTCTTGATTGTTTCCCACTCATTCCTTTTGGTTTGGGGAATATGTCAAAATCCCATGCCCAGAGAACTTCAGGTAGAGTTCGGGGAAATGCTCAGTGGACAACCCAGGCAGGGTAAGGATCAGCATTTACACACTACTCAGAGAATTTTTATTTTCAGGGATGGATGTTTAGCCCAATTCAAGTTGAAGAAAAGTCGTTTCGTGAAAATCGCAGAAAATTTTTTTTCAGAAACTCCGGGGTGCCTGGAGGTCGCGATGCTCCACGCGACAGTTGTATTCGAAAACTGAGTCACTCAGATCACACGAGTACCCAAGCATGCTTGAAACTCATTCAAATGCAAGTGCTTCTATCTGTTGTCTTGATTGTTTCCCACTCATTCCTTTTGGTTTGGGGAACATGTCAAAATCCCATGCCCAGAGAACTTCAGGTAGAGCTCGCGGAATTGCTCAGTGGTCAACCCAGGCAGGGTAAGGATCAGTATTTCCACAGTACTCAGAGAATTTTTATTTTCAGTGATGAATTTTTAGCCCAATTCAAGTTGAAGAAAAGTGGTTTCGTGAAAATCGCAGAAAATTTTTTTTCAGAAACTCCGGGGTGCCTGGAGGTCGCGGTGCACCACGCGACAGTTGTATTCCAAAACTGAGTCACTCAGATCACACGAGTACCCAAGCATGCTTGAAACTCATTCAAATGCAAGTGCTTCTATCTGTTGTCTTGATTGTTTCCCACTCATTCCTTTTGGTTTGGGGAACATGTCAAAATCCCATGCCCAGAGAACTTCAGGTAGAGCTCGCGGAATTGCTCAGTGGTCAACCCAGGCAGGGTAAGGATCAGTATTTCCACACTACTCAGAGAATTTTTATTTTCAGTGATGGATTTTTAGCCCAATTCAAGTTGAAGAAAAGTGGTTTTGTGAAAATCGCAGAAAATTTTTTTTCAGAAACTCCGGGGTGCCTGGAGGTCGAGGTGCACCACGCGACAGTTGTATTCCAAAACTAAGTCACTCAGATCACACGAGTATCCAAGCATGCTTGAAACTCATTCAAATGCAAGTGCTTCTATCTGTTGTCTTGATTGTTTCCCACTCATTCCTTTTGGTTTGGGTAACATGTCAAAATCCCATGCCCAGAGAACTTCAAGTAGAGTTCGCGGAAATGCTCAGTGGACACCCCAGGTAGGGTAAGGATCAGCATTTCCACACTACTCAGAGAATATTTATTTTCAGGGATGGATTTTTAGCCCAATTCAAGTTGAAGAAAAGTGGTTTCGTGAAAATTGCAGAAAATTTTTTTTCAGAAACTCCGGGGTGCCTTGAGGTCGTGATGCACCACGCGACAGTTGTATTCCAAAACTGAGTCACTCAGATCACACGAGTACCCAACCATCCTTGAAACTCATTCAAATGCAATTGCCTCTATCTCTTTTCTTGATTGTTTCCCACTCATTCCTTTTGGTTTGGGGAACATGTCAAAATCCCATGCCCAGAGAACTTCAGGTAGAGTTCGGGGAAATGCTCAGTGGACAACCCAGGCAGGGTAAGGATCAGCATTTACACACTACTCAGAGAATTTTTATTTTCAGGGATGGATTTTTAGCCCAATTCAAGTTGAAGAAAAGTGGTTTCGTGAAAATCGCAGAAAATTTTTTTCAGAAACTCCGGGGTGCCTGGAGGTCGCGATGCACCACGCGACAGTTGTATTCGAAAACTGAGTCACTCAGATCACACGAGTACCCAAGCATGCTTGAAACTCATTCAAATGCAAGTGCTTCTATCTGTTGTCTTGATTGTTTCCCACTCATTCCTTATGGTTTGGGGAATATGTCAAAATCCCATGCCCAGAGAACTTCAGGTAGAGTTCGGGGAAATGCTCAGTGGACAACCCAGGCAGGGTAAGGATCAGTATTTCCACACTACTCAGAGAATTTTTATTTTCAGTGATGGATTTTTAGCCCAATTCAAGTTGAAGAAAAGTGGTTTTGTGAAAATCGCAGAAAATTTTTTTTCAGAAACTCCGGGGTGCCTGGAGGTCGAGGTGCACCACGCGACAGTTGTATTCCAAAACTAAGTCACTCAGATCACACGAGTACCCAAGCATGCTTGAAACTCATTCAAATGCAAGTGCTTCTATCTGTTGTCTTGATTGTTTCCCACTCATTCCTTTTGGTTTGGGTAACATGTCAAAATCCCATGCCCAGAGAACTTCAAGTAGAGTTCGCGGAAATGCTCAGTGGACACCCCAGGTAGGGTAAGGATCAGCATTTCCACACTACTCAGAGAATATTTATTTTCAGGGATGGATTTTTAGCCCAATTCAAGTTGAAGAAAAGTGGTTTCGTGAAAATTGCAGAAAATTTTTTTTCAGAAACTCCGGGGTGCCTTGAGGTCGTGATGCACCACGCGACAGTTGTATTCCAAAACTGAGTCACTCAGATCACACGAGTACCCAACCATCCTTGAAACTCATTCAAATGCAATTGCCTCTATCTCTTTTCTTGATTGTTTCCCACTCATTCCTTTTGGTTTGGGGAACATGTCAAAATCCCATGCCCAGAGAACTTCAGGTAGAGTTCGGGGAAATGCTCAGTGGACAACCCAGGCAGGGTAAGGATCAGCATTTACACACAACTCAGAGAATTTTTATTTTCAGGGATGGATTTTTAGCCCAATTCAAGTTGAAGAAAAGTGGTTTCGTGAAAATTGCAGAAAATTTTTTTTCAGAAACTCCGGGGTGCCTGGAGGTCGCGGTGCACCACGCGACAGTTGTATTCGAAAACTGAGTCAGTCAGATCACACGAGTTGCCAAGCATGCTTGAAACTCATTCAAATGCAAGTGCTTCTATCTGTTGTCTTGATTGTTTCCCACTCATTCCTTTTGGTTTGGGGAACATGTCAATATCCCATGCCTAGAGAACTTCAGGTAGAGCTCGCGGAAATGCTCAGTGGACAACCCAGGCAGGGTAAGGATCAGTATTTCCACACTACTCAGAGAATTTTTATTTTCAGTGATGGATTTTTAGCCCAATTCAAGTTGAAGAAAAGTGGTTTCGTGAAAATCGCAGAAAATTTTTTTTCAGAAACTCCGGGGTGCCTGGAGGTCGCGGTGCACCATGCGACAGTTGTATTCGAAAACTGAGTCACTCAGATCACACGAGTACCCAAGCATGCTTGAAACTCATTCAAATGCAAGTACTTCTATCTGTTGTCTTGATTGTTTCCCATTCATTCCTTTTGGTTTGGGGAACATGTCAAAATCCCATGCCCAGAGATCTTCAAGTAGAATTCGCGGAAATGCTCAGTGGACGCCCCAGGTAGGGTAAGGATCAGCATTTCCACACTACTCAGAGAATATTTGTTTTCAGGGATGGATTTTTAGCCCAATTCAAGTTGATGAAAAGTGGTTTCGTGAAAATTGCAGAAAATTTTTTTTTAGAAACTCCGGGGTGCCTTGAGGTCGCGATGCACCACGCGACAGTTGTATTCCAAAACTGAGTCGCTCAGATCACACGAGTTGCCAAGCATGCTTGAAACTCATTCAAATGCAAGTGCTTCTATCTGTTGTCTTGATTGTTTCCCACTCATTCCTTATGGTTTGGGGAATATGTCAAAATCCCATGCCCAGAGAACTTCAGGTAGAGTTCGGGGAAATGCTCAGTGGACAACCCAGGCAGGGTAAGGATCAGCATTTACACACTACTCAGAGAATTTTTATTTTCAGGGATGGATTTTTAGCCCAATTCAAGTTGAAGAAAAGTGGTTCGTGAAAATCGCAGAAAATTTTTTTTCAGAAACTCCGGGGTGCCTGGAGGTCGCGATGCACCACGCGACAGTTGTATTCGAAAACTGAGTCACTCAGATCACACGAGTACCCAAGCATATTTGAAACTCATTCAAATGCAAGTGCTTCTATCTGTTGTCTTGATTGTTTCCCATTCATTCCTTTTGGTTTGGGGAACATGTCAAAATCCCATGCCCAGAGATCTTCAAGTAGAGTTCGCGGAAATGCTCAGTGGACGCCCCAGGTAGGGTAAGGATCAGCATTTCCACACTACTCAGAGAATATTTGTTTTCAGGGATGGATTTTTAGCCCAATTCAAGTTGATGAAAAGTGGTTTCGTGAAAATTGCAGAAAATTTTTTTTCAGAAACTCCGGGGTGCCTTGAGGTCGCGATGCACCACGCGACAGTTGTATTCCAAAACTGAGTCGCTCAGATCACACGAGTACCCAAACATGCTTGAAATTCATTCAAATGCAATTGCCTCTATCTCTTTTCTTGATTGTTTCCCACTCATTCCTTTTGGTTTGGGGAACATGTCAAAATCCCATGCCCAGAGAACTTCAGGTAGAGTTCGGGGAAATGCTCAGTGGACAACCCAGGCAGGGTAAGGATCAGCATTTACACACAACTCAGAGAATTTTTATTTTAAGGGATGGATTTTTAGCCCAATTCAAGTTGAAGAAAAGTGGTTTCGTGAAAATTGCAGAAAATTTTTTTTCAGAAACTCCGGGGTTCCTGGAGGTCGCGGTGCACCACGCGACAGTTGTATTCGAAAACTGAGTCTGTCAGATCACACGAGTTGCCAAGCATGCTTGAAACTCATTCAAATGCAAGTGCTTCTATCTGTTGTCTTGATTGTTTCCCACTCATTCCTTTTGGTTTGGGGAATATGTCAAAATCCCATGCCCAGAGAACTTCAGGTAGAGTTCGGGGAAATGCTCAGTGGACAACCCAGGCAGGGTAAGGATCAGCATTTACACACTACTCAGAGAATTTTTATTTTCAGGGATGGATGTTTAGCCCAATTCAAGTTGAAGAAAAGTCGTTTCGTGAAAATCGCAGAAAATTTTTTTTCAGAAACTCCGGGGTGCCTGGAGGTCGCGATGCTCCACGCGACAGTTGTATTCGAAAACTGAGTCACTCAGATCACACGAGTACCCAAGCATGCTTGAAACTCATTCAAATGCAAGTGCTTCTATCTGTTGTCTTGATTGTTTCCCACTCATTCCTTTTGGTTTGGGGAACATGTCAAAATCCCATGCCCAGAGAACTTCAGGTAGAGCTCGCGGAATTGCTCAGTGGTCAACCCAGGCAGGGTAAGGATCAGTATTTCCACAGTACTCAGAGAATTTTTATTTTCAGTGATGAATTTTTAGCCCAATTCAAGTTGAAGAAAAGTGGTTTCGTGAAAATCGCAGAAAATTTTTTTTCAGAAACTCCGGGGTGCCTGGAGGTCGCGGTGCACCACGCGACAGTTGTATTCCAAAACTGAGTCACTCAGATCACACGAGTACCCAAGCATGCTTGAAACTCATTCAAATGCAAGTGCTTCTATCTGTTGTCTTGATTGTTTCCCACTCATTCCTTTTGGTTTGGGGAACATGTCAAAATCCCATGCCCAGAGAACTTCAGGTAGAGCTCGCGGAATTGCTCAGTGGTCAACCCAGGCAGGGTAAGGATCAGTATTTCCACACTACTCAGAGAATTTTTATTTTCAGTGATGGATTTTTAGCCCAATTCAAGTTGAAGAAAAGTGGTTTTGTGAAAATCGCAGAAAATTTTTTTTCAGAAACTCCGGGGTGCCTGGAGGTCGAGGTGCACCACGCGACAGTTGTATTCCAAAACTAAGTCACTCAGATCACACGAGTATCCAAGCATGCTTGAAACTCATTCAAATGCAAGTGCTTCTATCTGTTGTCTTGATTGTTTCCCACTCATTCCTTTTGGTTTGGGTAACATGTCAAAATCCCATGCCCAGAGAACTTCAAGTAGAGTTCGCGGAAATGCTCAGTGGACACCCCAGGTAGGGTAAGGATCAGCATTTCCACACTACTCAGAGAATATTTATTTTCAGGGATGGATTTTTAGCCCAATTCAAGTTGAAGAAAAGTGGTTTCGTGAAAATTGCAGAAAATTTTTTTTCAGAAACTCCGGGGTGCCTTGAGGTCGTGATGCACCACGCGACAGTTGTATTCCAAAACTGAGTCACTCAGATCACACGAGTACCCAACCATCCTTGAAACTCATTCAAATGCAATTGCCTCTATCTCTTTTCTTGATTGTTTCCCACTCATTCCTTTTGGTTTGGGGAACATGTCAAAATCCCATGCCCAGAGAACTTCAGGTAGAGTTCGGGGAAATGCTCAGTGGACAACCCAGGCAGGGTAAGGATCAGCATTTACACACAACTCAGAGAATTTTTATTTTCAGGGATGGATTTTTAGCCCAATTCAAGTTGAAGAAAAGTGGTTTCGTGAAAATTGCAGAAAATTTTTTTTCAGAAACTCCGGGGTGCCTGGAGGTCGCGGTGCACCACGCGACAGTTGTATTCGAAAACTGAGTCAGTCAGATCACACGAGTTGCCAAGCATGCTTGAAACTCATTCAAATGCAAGTGCTTCTATCTGTTGTCTTGATTGTTTCCCACTCATTCCTTTTGGTTTGGGGAACATGTCAATATCCCATGCCTAGAGAACTTCAGGTAGAGCTCGCGGAAATGCTCAGTGGACAACCCAGGCAGGGTAAGGATCAGTATTTCCACACTACTCAGAGAATTTTTATTTTCAGTGATGGATTTTTAGCCCAATTCAAGTTGAAGAAAAGTGGTTTCGTGAAAATCGCAGAAAATTTTTTTTCAGAAACTCCGGGGTGCCTGGAGGTCGCGATGCACCACGCGACAGTTGTATTCGAAAACTGAGTCACTCAGATCACACGAGTACCCAAGCATGCTTGAAACTCATTCAAATGCAAGTGCTTCTATCTGTTGTCTTGATTGTTTCCCATTCATTCCTTTTGGTTTGGGGAACATGTCAAAATCCCATGCCCAGAGATCTTCAAGTAGAGTTCGCGGAAATGCTCAGTGGATGCCCCAGGTAGGGTAAGGATCAGCATTTCCACACTACTCAGAGAATATTTGTTTTCAGGGATGGATTTTTAGCCCAATTCAAGTTGATGAAAAGTGGTTTCGTGAAAATTGCAGAAAATTTTTTTTCAGAAACTCCGGGGTGCCTTGAGGTCGCGATGCACCACGCGACAGTTGTATTCCAAAACTGAGTCGCTCAGATCACACGAGTTGCCAAGCATGCTTGAAACTCATTCAAATGCAAGTGCTTCTATCTGTTGTCTTGATTGTTTCCCACTCATTCCTTATGGTTTGGGGAATATGTCAAAATCCCATGCCCAGAGAACTTCAGGTAGAGTTCGGGGAAATGCTCAGTGGACAACCCAGGCAGGGTAAGGATCAGCATTTACACACTACTCAGAGAATTTTTATTTTCAGGGATGGATTTTTAGCCCAATTCAAGTTGAAGAAAAGTGGTTCGTGAAAATCGCAGAAAATTTTTTTTCAGAAACTCCGGGGTGCCTGGAGGTCGCGATGCACCACGCGACAGTTGTATTCGAAAACTGAGTCACTCAGATCACACGAGTACCCAAGCATGCTTGAAACTCATTCAAATGCAAGTGCTTCTATCTGTTGTCTTGATTGTTTCCCACTCATTCCTTTTGGTTTGGGGAACATGTCAATATCCCATGCCCAGAGAACTTCAGGTAGAGCTCGCGGAAATGCTCAGTGGACAACCCAGGCAGGGTAAGGATCAGTATTTCCACACTACTCAGAGAATTTTTATTTTCAGTGATGGATTTTTAGCCCAATTCAAGTTGAAGAAAAGTGGTTTCGTGAAAATCGCAGAAATTTTTTTTTCAGAAACTCCGGGGTGCCTGGAGGTCGCGGTGCACCATGCGACAGTTGTATTCGAAAACTGAGTCACTCAGATCACACGAGTACCCAAGCATATTTGAAACTCATTCAAATGCAAGTGCTTCTATCTGTTGTCTTGATTGTTTCCCATTCATTCCTTTTGGTTTGGGGAACATGTCAAAATCCCATGCCCAGAGATCTTCAAGTAGAGTTCGCGGAAATGCTCAGTGGACGCCCCAGGTAGGGTAAGGATCAGCATTTCCACACTACTCAGAGAATATTTGTTTTCAGGGATGGATTTTTAGCCCAATTCAAGTTGATGAAAAGTGGTTTCGTGAAAATTGCAGAAAATTTTTTTTCAGAAACTCCGGGGTGCCTTGAGGTCGCGATGCACCACGCGACAGTTGTATTCCAAAACTGAGTCGCTCAGATCACACGAGTACCCAAGCATGCTTGAAATTCATTCAAATGCAAGTGCCTCTATCTCTTTTCTTGATTGTTTCCCACTCATTCCTTTTGGTTTGGGGAACATGTCAAAATCCCATGCCCAGAGAACTTCAGGTAGAGTTTGGGGAAATGCTCAGTGTTCAACCTAGGCAGGGTAAGGATCAGTATTTCCACACTACTCAGAGAATTTTTATTTTCAGTGATGGATTTTTAGGCCAATTCAAGTTGAAGAAAAGTGGTTTCGTGAAAATCGCAGAAACTTTTTTTTCAGAAACTCCGGGGTGCCTGGAGGTCGAGGTGCACCACGCGACAGTTGTATTCGAAAACTGAGTCACTCAGATCACACGAGTACCCAAGCATGCTTGAAACTCATTCAAATGCAAGTGCTTCTATCTGTTGTCTTGATTGTTTCCCACTCATTCCTTTTGGTTTGGGGAACATGTCAAAATCCCATGCCCAGAGAACTTCAGGTAGAGCTCGCGGAATTGCTCAGTGGTCAACCCAGGCAGGGTAAGGATCAGTATTTCCACACTACTCAGAGAATTTTTATTTTCAGGGATGGATTTTTAGCCCAATTCAAGTTGAAGAAAAGTGGTTTCGTGAAAATCGCAGAAAATTTTTTTTCAGAAACTCCGGGGTGCCTGGAGGTCGCGGTGCACCACGCGACAGTTGTATTCGAAAACTGAGTCACTCAGATCACACGAGAACCCAAGCATGCTTGAAACTCATTCAAATGCAAGTGCTTCTATCTGTTGTCTTGATTGTTTCCCACTCATTCCTTTTTGTTTGGGGAACATGTCAAAATCCCATGCCCAGAGAACTTCAGGTAGAGCTCGCGGAATTGCTCAGTGGTCAACCCAGGCAGGGTAAGGATCAGTATTTCCACAGTACTCAGAGAATTTTTATTTTCAGTGATGAATTTTTAGCCCAATTCAAGTTGAAGAAAAGTGGTTTCGTGAAAATCGCAGAAAATTTTTTTTCAGAAACTCCGGGGTGCCTGGAGGTCGCGGTGCACCACGCGACAGTTGTATTCCAAAACTGAGTCACTCAGATCACACGAGTACCCAAGCATGCTTGAAACTCATTCAAATGCAAGTGCTTCTACCTGTTGTCTTGATTGTTTCCCACTCATTCCTTTTGGTTTGGGGAACATGTCAAAATCCCATGCCCAGAGAACTTCAGGTAGAGCTCGCGGAATTGCTCAGTGGTCAACCCAGGCAGGGTAAGGATCAGTATTTCCACACTACTCAGAGAATTTTTATTTTCAGTGATGGATTTTTAGCCCAATTCAAGTTGAAGAAAAGTAGTTTCGTGAAAATCGCAGAAAATTTTTTTTCAGAAACTCCGGGGTGCCTGGAGGTCGAGGTGCACCACGCGACAGTTGTATTCCAAAACTGAGTCACTCAGATCACACGAGTACCCAAGCATGCTTGAAACTCATTCAAATGCAAGTGCTTCTATCTGTTGTCTTGATTGTTTCCCACTCATTCCTTTTGGTTTGGGTAACATGTCAAAATCCCATGGCCAGAGAACTTCAAGTAGAGTTCGCGGAAATGCTCAGTGGACACCCCAGGTAGGGTAAGGATCAGCATTTCCACACTACTCAGAGAATATTTATTTTCAGGGATGGATTTTTAGCCCAATTCAAGTTGAAGAAAAGTGGTTTCGTGAAAATTGCAGAAAATTTTTTTTCAGAAACTCCGGGGTGCCTTGAGGTCGTGATCCACCACGCGACAGTTGTATTCCAAAACTGAGTCACTCAGATCACACGAGTACCCAACCATGCTTGAAACTCATTCAAATGCAATTGCCTCTATCTCTTTTCTTGATTGTTTCCCACTCATTCCTTTTGGTTTGGGAACATGTCAAAATCCCATGCCCAGAGAACTTCAGGTAGAGTTCGGGGAAATGCTCAGTGGACAACCCAGGCAGGGTAAGGATCAGCATTTACACACTACTCAGAGAATTTTTATTTTCAGGGATGGATGTTTAGCCCAATTCAAGTTGAAGAAAAGTGGTTTCGTGAAAATCGCAGAAAATTTTTTTTCAGAAACTCCGGGGTGCCTGGAGGTCGCGATGCTCCACGCGACAGTTGTATTCGAAAACTGAGTCACTCAGATCACACGAGTACCCAAGCATGCTTGAAACTCATTCAAATGCAAGTGCTTCTATCTGTTGTCTTGATTGTTTCCCACTCATTCCTTTTGGTTTGGGGAACATGTCAATATCCCATGCCCAGAGAACTTCAGGTAGAGTTCGGGGAAATGCTCAGTGTTCAACCTAGGCAGGGTAAGGATCAGTATTTCCACACTACTCAGAGAATTTTTATTTTCAGTGATGAATTTTTAGCCCAATTCAAGTTGAAGAAAAGTGGTTTCGTGAAAATCGCAGAAAATTTTTTTTCAGAAACTCCGGGGTGCCTGGAGGTCGCGGTGCACCACACGACAGTTGTATTCCAAAACTGAGTCACTCAGATCACACGAGTACCCAAGCATGCTTGAAACTCATTCAAATGCAAGAGCTTCTATCTGTTGTCTTGATTGTTTCCCACTCATTCCTTTTGGTTTGGGGAACATGTCAAAATCCCATGGCCAGAGAACTTCAAGTAGAGTTCGCGGAAATGCTCAGTGGACACCCCAGGTAGGGTAAGGATCAGCATTTCCACACTACTCAGAGAATATTTATTTTCAGGGATGGATTTTTAGCCCAATTCAAGTTGAAGAAAAGTGGTTTCGTGAAAATTGCAGAAAATTTTTTTTCAGAAACTCCGGGGTGCCTTGAGGTCGTGATCCACCACGCGACAGTTGTATTCCAAAACTGAGTCACTCAGATCACACGAGTACCCAACCATGCTTGAAACTCATTCAAATGCAATTGCCTCTATCTCTTTTCTTGATTGTTTCCCACTCATTCCTTTTGGTTTGGGGAACATGTCAAAATCCCATGCCCAGAGAACTTCAGGTAGAGTTCGGGGAAATGCTCAGTGGACAACCCAGGCAGGGTAAGGATCAGCATTTACACACAACTCAGAGAATTTTTATTTTAAGGGATGGATTTTTAGCCCAATTCAAGTTGAAGAAAAGTGGTTTCGTGAAAATTGCAGAAAATTTTTTTTCAGAAACTCCGGGGTTCCTGGAGGTCGCGGTGCACCACGCGACAGTTGTATTCGAAAACTGAGTCTGTCAGATCACACGAGTTGCCAAGCATGCTTGAAACTCATTCAAATGCAAGTGCTTCTATCTGTTGTCTTGATTGTTTCCCACTCATTCCTTTTGGTTTGGGGAATATGTCAAAATCCCATGCCCAGAGAACTTCAGGTAGAGTTCGGGGAAATGCTCAGTGGACAACCCAGGCAGGGTAAGGATCAGCATTTCCACACTACTCAGAGAATTTTTATTTTCAGGGATGGATTTTTAGCCCAATTCAAGTTGAAGAAAAGTGGTTTCGTGAAAATCGCAGAAAATTTTTTTTCAGAAACTCCGGGGTGCCTGGAGGTCGCGATGCACCACGCGACAGTTGTATTCGAAAACTGAGTCACTCAGATCACACGAGTACCCAAGCATGCTTGAAACTCATTCAAATGCAAGTGCTTCTATCTGTTGTCTTGATTGTTTCCCACTCATTCCTTTTGGTTTGGGGAACATGTCAATATCCCATGCCCAGAGAACTTCAGGTAGAGTTCGGGGAAATGCTCAGTGTTCAACCTAGGCAGGGTAAGGATCAGTATTTCCACACTACTCAGAGAATTTTTATTTTCAGTGATGGATTTTTAGCCCAATTCAAGGTGAAGAAAAGTGGTTTCGTGAAAATCGCAGAAACTTTTTTTTCAGAAACTCCGGGGTGCCTGGAGGTCGAGGTGCACCACGCGACAGTTGTATTCGAAAACTGAGTCACTCAGATCACACGAGTACCCAAGCATGCTTGAAACTCATTCAAATGCAAGTGCTTCTATCTGTTGTCTTGATTGTTTCCCACTCATTCCTTTTTGTTTGGGGAACATGTCAAAATCCCATGCCCAGAGAACTTCAGGTAGAGCTCGCGGAATTGCTCAGTGGTCAACCCAGGCAGGGTAAGGATCAGTATTTCCACAGTACTCAGAGAATTTTTATTTTCAGTGATGAATTTTTAGCCCAATTCAAGTTGAAGAAAAGTGGTTTCGTGAAAATCGCAGAAAATTTTTTTTCAGAAACTCCGGGGTGCCTGGAGGTCGCGGTGCACCACACGACAGTTGTATTCCAAAACTGAGTCACTCAGATCACACGAGTACCCAAGCATGCTTGAAACTCATTCAAATGCAAGTGCTTCTATCTGTTGTCTTGATTGTTTCCCACTCATTCCTTTTGGTTTGGGGAACATGTCAAAATCCCATGCCCAGAGAACTTCAGGTAGAGCTCGCGGAAATGCTCAGTGGACAACCCAGGCAGGGTATGGATCAGTATTTCCACACTACTCAGAGAATTTTTATTTTCAGTGATGGATTTTTAGCCCAATTCAAGTTGAAGAAAAGCGGTTTCGTGAAAATCGCAGAAAATTTTTTTTCAGAAACTCCGGGGTGCCTGGAGGTCGCGGTGCACCACGCGACAGTTGTATTCGAAAACTGAGTCACTCAGATCACACGAGTACCCAAGCATGCTTGAAACTCATTCAAATGCAAGTGCTTCTATCTGTTGTCTTGATTGTTTCCCACACATTCCTTTTGGTTTGGGGAACATGTCAAAATCCCATGCCCAGAGAACTTCAGGTAGAGTTCGGGGAAATGCTCAGTGGACAACCCAGGCAGGGTAAGGATCAGCATTTACACACTACTCAGAGAATTTTTATTTTCAGTGATGGATTTTTAGCCCAATTCAAGTTGAAGAAAAGTGGTTTCGTGAAAATCGCAGAAAATTTTTTTCAGAAACTCCGGGGTGCCTGGAGGTCGCGGTGCACCACGCGACAGTTGTATTCGAAAACTGAGTCACACAGATCACACGAGTACCCAAGCATGCTTGAAACTCATTCAAATGCAAGTGCTTCTATCTTTTGTCTTGATTGTTTCCCACTCATTCCTTTTGGTTTGGGGAACATGTCAAAATCCCATGCCCAGAGAACTTCAGGTAGAGCTCGCGGAAATGCTCAGTGGACAACCCAGGCAGGGTAAGGATCAGTATTTCCGCACTACTCAGAGAATTTTTATTTTCAGGGATGGATTTTTAGCCCAATTCAAGTTGAAGAAAAGTGGTTTCGTGAAAATCGCAGAAAATTTTTTTTCAGAAACTCCGGGGTGCCTGGAGGTCGCGATGCACCACGCGACAGTTGTATTCGAAAACTGAGTCACTCAGATCACACGAGTACCCAAGCATGCTTGAAACTCATTCAAATGCAAGTGCTTCTATCTGTTGTCTTGATTGTTTCCCACTCATTCCTTTTGGTTTGGGGAACATGTCAATATCCCATGCCCAGAGAACTTCAGGTAGAGTTCGGGGAAATGCTCAGTGTTCAACCTAGGCAGGGTAAGGATCAGTATTTCCACACTACTCAGAGAATTTTTATTTTCAGTGATGGATTTTTAGCCCAATTCAAGGTGAAGAAAAGTGGTTTCGTGAAAATCGCAGAAACTTTTTTTTCAGAAACTCCGGGGTGCCTGGAGGTCGAGGTGCACCACGCGACAGTTGTATTCGAAAACTGAGTCACTCAGATCACACGAGTACCCAAGCATGCTTGAAACTCATTCAAATGCAAGTGCTTCTATCTGTTGTCTTGATTGTTTCCCACTCATTCCTTTTTGTTTGGGGAACATGTCAAAATCCCATGCCCAGAGAACTTCAGGTAGAGCTCGCGGAATTGCTCAGTGGTCAACCCAGGCAGGGTAAGGATCAGTATTTCCACAGTACTCAGAGAATTTTTATTTTCAGTGATGAATTTTTAGCCCAATTCAAGTTGAAGAAAAGTGGTTTCGTGAAAATCGCAGAAAATTTTTTTTCAGAAACTCCGGGGTGCCTGGAGGTCGCGGTGCACCACACGACAGTTGTATTCCAAAACTGAGTCACTCAGATCACACGAGTACCCAAGCATGCTTGAAACTCATTCAAATGCAAGTGCTTCTATCTGTTGTCTTGATTGTTTCCCACTCATTCCTTTTGGTTTGGGGAACATGTCAAAATCCCATGCCCAGAGAACTTCAGGTAGAGCTCGCGGAAATGCTCAGTGGACAACTCAGGCAGGGTATGGATCAGTATTTCCACACTACTCAGAGAATTTTTATTTTCAGTGATGGATTTTTAGCCCAATTCAAGTTGAAGAAAAGCGGTTTCGTGAAAATCGCAGAAAATTTTTTTTCAGAAACTCCGGGGTGCCTTGAGGTCGTGATCCACCACGCGACAGTTGTATTCCAAAACTGAGTCACTCAGATCACACGAGTACCCAACCATGCTTGAAACTCATTCAAATGCAATTGCCTCTATCTCTTTTCTTGATTGTTTCCCACTCATTCCTTTTGGTTTGGGGAACATGTCAAAATCCCATGCCCAGAGAACTTCAGGTAGAGTTCGGGGAAATGCTCAGTGGACAACCCAGGCAGGGTAAGGATCAGCATTTACACACAACTCAGAGAATTTTTATTTTAAGGGATGGATTTTTAGCCCAATTCAAGTTGAAGAAAAGTGGTTTCGTGAAAATTGCAGAAAATTTTTTTTCAGAAACTCCGGTGTTCCTGGAGGTCGCGGTGCACCACGCGACAGTTGTATTCGAAAACTGAGTCTGTCAGATCACACGAGTTGCCAAGCATGCTTGAAACTCATTCAAATGCAAGTGCTTCTATCTGTTGTCTTGATTGTTTCCCACTCATTCCTTTTGGTTTGGGGAATATGTCAAAATCCCATGCCCAGAGAACTTCAGGTAGAGTTCGGGGAAATGCTCAGTGGACAACCCAGGCAGGGTAAGGATCAGCATTTACACACTACTCAGAGAATTTTTATTTTCAGGGATGGATTTTTAGCCCAATTCAAGTTGAAGAAAAGTGGTTTCGTGAAAATCGCAGAAAATTTTTTTTCAGAAACTCCGGGGTGCCTGGAGGTCGCGATGCACCACGCGACAGTTGTATTCGAAAACTGAGTCACTCAGATCACACGAGTACCCAAGCATGCTTGAAACTCATTCAAATGCAAGTGCTTCTATCTGTTGTCTTGATTGTTTCCCACTCATTCCTTTTGGTTTGGGGAACATGTCAATATCCCATGCCCAGAGAACTTCAGGTAGAGTTCGGGGAAATGCTCAGTGTTCAACCTAGGCAGGGTAAGGATCAGTATTTCCACACTACTCAGAGAATTTTTATTTTCAGTGATGGATTTTTAGCCCAATTCAAGGTGAAGAAAAGTGGTTTCGTGAAAATCGCAGAAACTTTTTTTTCAGAAACTCCGGGGTGCCTGGAGGTCGAGGTGCACCACGCGACAGTTGTATTCGAAAACTGAGTCACTCAGATCACACGAGTACCCAAGCATGCTTGAAACTCATTCAAATGCAAGTGCTTCTATCTGTTGTCTTGATTGTTTCCCACTCATTCCTTTTTGTTTGGGGAACATGTCAAAATCCCATGCCCAGAGAACTTCAGGTAGAGCTCGCGGAATTGCTCAGTGGTCAACCCAGGCAGGGTAAGGATCAGTATTTCCACAGTACTCAGAGAATTTTTATTTTCAGTGATGAATTTCTAGCCCAATTCAAGTTGAAGAAAAGTGGTTTCGTGAAAATCGCAGAAAATTTTTTTTCAGAAACTCCGGGGTGCCTGGAGGTCGCGGTGCACCACACGACAGTTGTATTCCAAAACTGAGTCACTCAGATCACACGAGTACCCAAGCATGCTTGAAACTCATTCAAATGCAAGTGCTTCTATCTGTTGTCTTGATTGTTTCCCACTCATTCCTTTTGGTTTGGGGAACATGTCAAAATCCCATGCCCAGAGAACTTCAGGTAGAGCTCGCGGAAATGCTCAGTGGACAACCCAGGCAGGGTATGGATCAGTATTTCCACACTACTCAGAGAATTTTTATTTTCAGTGATGGATTTTTAGCCCAATTCAAGTTGAAGAAAAGCGGTTTCGTGAAAATCGCAGAAAATTTTTTTTCAGAAACTCCGGGGTGCCTGGAGGTCGCGGTGCACCACGCGACAGTTGTATTCGAAAACTGAGTCACTCAGATCACACGAGTACCCAAGCATGCTTGAAACTCATTCAAATGCAAGTGCTTCTATCTGTTGTCTTGATTGTTTCCCACACATTCCTTTTGGTTTGGGGAACATGTCAAAATCCCATGCCCAGAGAACTTCAGGTAGAGTTCGGGGAAATGCTCAGTGGACAACCCAGGCAGGGTAAGGATCAGCATTTACACACTACTCAGAGAATTTTTATTTTCAGGGGTGGATTTTTAGCTCAATTCAAGTTGAAGAAAAGTGGTTTCGTGAAAATCGCACAAAATTTTTTTTCAGAAACTCCGGGGTGCCTGGAGGTCGCGGTGCACCACGCGACAGTTGTATTCGAAAACTGAGTCACTCAGATCACACGAGTACCCAAGCATGCTTGAAACTCATTCAAATGCAAGTGCTTCTATCTGTTGTCTTGATTGTTTCCCACTCATTCCTTTTGGTTTGGGGAACATGTCAAAATCCCATGTCCAGAGAACTTCAGGTAGAGCTCTCGGAAATGCTCAGTGGACAACCCAGGCAGGGTATGGATCAGTATTTCCACACTACTCAGAGAATTTTTATTTTCAGTGATGGATTTTTAGCCCAATTCAAGTTGAAGAAAAGTGGTTTCGTGAAAATCGCAGAAAATTTTTTTCAGAAACTCTGGGGTGCCTGGAGGTCGCGGTGCACCACGCGACAGTTGTATTCGAAAACTGAGTCACTCAGATCACACGAGTACCCGAGCATGCTTGAAACTCATTCAAATGCAAGTGCTTCTATCTTTTGTCTTGATTGTTTCCCACTCATTCCTTTTGGTTTGGGGAACATGTCAAAATCCCATGCCCAGAGAACTTCAGGTAGAGCTCGCGGAAATGCTCAGTGGACAACCCAGGCAGGGTAAGGATCAGTATTTCCGCACTACTCAGAGAATTTTTATTTTCAGGGATGGATTTTTAGCCCAATTCAAGTTGAAGAAAAGTGGTTTCGTGAAAATCGCAGAAAATTTTTTTTCAGAAACTCCGGGGTGCCTGGAGGTCGCGATGCACCACGCGACAGTTGTATTCGAAAACTGAGTCACTCAGATCACACGAGTACCCAAGCATGCTTGAAACTCATTCAAATGCAAGTGCTTCTATCTGTTGTCTTGATTGTTTCCCACTCATTCCTTTTGGTTTGGGGAACATGTCAATATCCCATGCCCAGAGAACTTCAGGTAGAGTTCGGGGAAATGCTCAGTGTTCAACCTAGGCAGGGTAAGGATCAGTATTTCCACACTACTCAGAGAATTTTTATTTTCAGTGATGGATTTTTAGCCCAATTCAAGGTGAAGAAAAGTGGTTTCGTGAAAATCGCAGAAACTTTTTTTTCAGAAACTCCGGGGTGCCTGGAGGTCGAGGTGCACCACGCGACAGTTGTATTCGAAAACTGAGTCACTCAGATCACACGAGTACCCAAGCATGCTTGAAACTCATTCAAATGCAAGTGCTTCTATCTGTTGTCTTGATTGTTTCCCACTCATTCCTTTTGGTTTGGGGAACATGTCAAAATCCCATGCCCAGAGAACTTCAGGTAGAGCTCGCGGAAATGCACAGTGGACAACTCAGGCAAGGTATGGATCAGTATTTCCACACTACTCAGAGAATTTTTATTTTCAGTGATGGATTTTTAGCCCAATTCAAGTTGAAGAAAAGCGGTTTCGTGAAAATCGCAGAAAATTTTTTTTCAGAAACTCCGGGGTGCCTGGAGGTCGCGGTGCACCACGCGACAGTTGTATTCGAAAACTGAGTCACTCAGATCACACGAGTACCCAAGCATGCTTGAAACTCATTCAAATGCAAGTGCTTCTATCTGTTGTCTTGATTGTTTCCCACTCATTCCTTTTGGTTTG
Organism: Atractosteus spatula; assembly: GCF_055471065.1. Classification (NCBI taxonomy): domain Eukaryota; kingdom Metazoa; phylum Chordata; class Actinopteri; order Semionotiformes; family Lepisosteidae; genus Atractosteus; species Atractosteus spatula. The sequence continues at coordinate 78,552,679 of NC_142707.1, forward strand.
GGTAACATGTCAAAATCCCTAGGCCAGAGAACTTCAAGTAGAGTTCGCGGAAATGCTCAGTGGACACCCCAGGTAGGGTAAGGATCAGCATTTCCACACTACTCAGAGAATATTTATTTTCAGGGATGGATTTTTAGCCCAATTCAAGTTGAAGAAAAGTGGTTTCGTGAAAATTGCAGAAAATTTTTTTTCAGAAACTCCGGGGTGCCTTGAGGTCGTGATCCACCACGCGACAGTTGTATTCCAAAACTGAGTCACTCAGATCACACGAGTACCCAACCATGCTTGAAACTCATTCAAATGCAATTGCCTCTATCTCTTTTCTTGATTGTTTCCCACTCATTCCTTTTGGTTTGGGGAACATGTCAAAATCCCATGCCCAGAGAACTTCAGGTAGAGTTCGGGGAAATGCTCAGTGGACAACCCAGGCAGGGTAAGGATCAGCATTTACACACAACTCAGAGAATTTTTATTTTAAGGGATGGATTTTTAGCCCAATTCAAGTTGAAGAAAAGCGGTTTCGTGAAAATCGCAGAAAATTTTTTTTCAGAAACTCCGGGGTGCCTGGAGGTCGCGGTGCACCACGCGACAGTTGTATTCGAAAACTGAGTCACTCAGATCACACGAGTACCCAAGCATGCTTGAAACTCATTCAAATGCAAGTGCTTCTATCTGTTGTCTTGATTGTTTCCCACACATTCCTTTTGGTTTGGGGAACATGTCAAAATCCCATGCCCAGAGAACTTCAGGTAGAGTTCGGGGAAATGCTCAGTGGACAACCCAGGCAGGGTAAGGATCAGCATTTACACACTACTCAGAGAATTTTTATTTTCAGGGGTGGATTTTTAGCTCAATTCAAGTTGAAGAAAAGTGGTTTCGTGAAAATCGCACAAAATTTTTTTTCAGAAACTCCGGGGTGCCTGGAGGTCGCGGTGCACCACGCGACAGTTGTATTCGAAAACTGAGTCACTCAGATCACACGAGTACCCAAGCATGCTTGAAACTCATTCAAATGCAAGTGCTTCTATCTGTTGTCTTGATTATTTCCCACTCATTCCTTTTGGTTTGGGGAACATGTCAAAATCCCATGTCCAGAGAACTTCAGGTAGAGCTCTCGGAAATGCTCAGTGGACAACCCAGGCAGGGTATGGATCAGTATTTCCACACTACTCAGAGAATTTTTATTTTCAGTGATGGATTTTTAGCCCAATTCAAGTTGAAGAAAAGTGGTTTCGTGAAAATAACAGAAAATTTTTTTCAGAAACTCCGGGGTGCCTGGAGGTCGCGGTGCACCACGCGACAGTTGTATTCGAAAACTGAGTCACTCAGATCACACGAGTACCCAACCATGCTTGAAACTCATTCAAATGCAATTGCCTCTATCTCTTTTCTTGATTGTTTCCCACTCATTCCTTTTGGTTTGGGGAACATGTCAAAATCCCATGCCCAGAGAACTTCAGGTAGAGCTCGCGGAATTGCTCAGTGGTCAACCCAGGCAGGGTATGGATCAGTATTTCCACACTACTCAGAGAATTTTTATTTTCAGTGATGGATTTTTAGCCCAATTCAAGTTGAAGAAAAGTGGTTTCGTGAAAATCGCAGAAAATTTTTTTTCAGAAACTCCGGGGTGCCTGGAGGTCGCGGTGCACCACGCGACAGTTGTATTCGAAAACTGAGTCACTCAGATCACACGAGTACCCAAGCATGCTTGAAACTCATTCAAATGCAAGTGCTTCTATCTGTTGTCTTGATTGTTTCCCACTCATTCCTTTTGGTTTGGGGAACATGTCAATATCCCATGCCCAGAGAACTTCAGGTAGAGCTCGCGGAAATGCTCAGTGGACAACCCAGGCAGGGTAAGGATCAGTATTTCCACACTACTCAGAGAATTTTTATTTTCAGTGATGGATTTTTAGCCCAATTCAAGTTGAAGAAAAGTGGTTTCGTGAAAATCGCAGAAAATTTTTTTTCAGAAACTCCGGGGTGCCTGGAGGTCGCGGTGCACCACGCGACAGTTGTATTCCAAAACTGAGTCACTCAGATCACACGAGTACCCAAGCAAGCTTGAAACTCATTCAAATGCAAGTGCTTCTATCTGTTGTCTTGATTGTTTCCCACTCATTCCTTTTGGTTTGGGGAACATGTCGAAATCCCATGCCCAGAGAACTTCAGGTAGAGTTCGGGGAAATGCTCAGTGTTCAACCTAGGCAGGGTAAGGATCAGTATTTCCACACTACTCAGAGAATTTTTATTTTCAGTGATGGATTTTTAGCCAAATTCAAGTTGAAGAAAAGTGGTTTCGTGAAAATCGCAGAAACTTTTTTTTCAGAAACTCCGGGGTGCCTGGAGGTCGCGGTGCACCACGCGACAGTTGTATTCCAAAACTGAGTCACTCAGATCACACGAGTACCCAAGCATGCTTGAAACTCATTCAAATGCTAGTGCTTCTATCTGTTGTCTTGATTGTTTCCCACTCATTCCTCTTGGTTTGGGGAACATGTCAAAATCCCATGCCCAGAGAACTTCAGTTAGAGCTCGCGGAAATGCTCAGTGGACAACCTAGGCAGGGTAAGGATCAGTATTTCCACACTACTCAGAGAATTTTTATTTTCAGTGATGGATTTTTAGCCCAATTCAAGTTGAAGAAAAGTGGTTTCGTGAAAATCGCAGAAAATTTTTTTTCAGAAACTCCGGGGTGCCTGGAGGTCGCGGTGCACCACGCGACAGTTGTATTCGAAAACTGAGTCACTCAGATCACACGAGTACCCAAGCATGCTTGAAACTCATTCAAATGCAAGTGCTTCTATCTGTTGTCTTGATTGTTTCCCACACATTCCTTTTGGTTTGGGGAACATGTCAAAATCCCATGCCCAGAGAACTTCAGGTAGAGTTCGGGGAAATGCTCAGTGGACAACCCAGGCAGGGTAAGGATCAGCATTTACACACTACTCAGAGAATTTTTATTTTCAGGGGTGGATTTTTAGCTCAATTCAAGTTGAAGAAAAGTGGTTTCGTGAAAATCGCACAAAATTTTTTTTCAGAAACTCCGGGGTGCCTGGAGGTCGCGGTGCACCACGCGACAGTTGTATTCGAAAACTGAGTCACTCAGATCACACGAGTACCCAAGCATGCTTGAAACTCATTCAAATGCAAGTGCTTCTATCTGTTGTATTGATTATTTCCCACTCATTCCTTTTGGTTTGGGGAACATGTCAAAATCCCATGTCCAGAGAACTTCAGGTAGAGCTCTCGGAAATGCTCAGTGGACAACCCAGGCAGGGTATGGATCAGTATTTCCACACTACTCAGAGAATTTTTATTTTCAGTGATGGATTTTTAGCCCAATTCAAGTTGAAGAAAAGTAGTTTCGTGAAAATCGCAGAAAATTTTTTTTCAGAAACTCCGGGGTGCCTGGAGGTCGAGGTGCACCACACGACAGTTGTATTCCAAAACTGAGTCACTCAGATCACACGAGTACCCAAGCATGCTTGAAAATCATTCAAATGCAAGTGCTTCTATCTGTTGTCTTGATTGTTTCCCACTCATTCCTTTTGGTTTGGGTAACATGTCAAAATCCCATGCCCAGAGAACTTCAAGTAGAGTTCGCGGAAATGCTCAGTGGACACCCCAGGTAGGGTAAGGATCAGCATTTCCACACTACTCAGAGAATATTTATTTTCAGGGATGGATTTTTAGCCCAATTCAAGTTGAAGAAAAGTGGTTTCGTGAAAATTGCAGAAAATTTTTTTTCAGAAACTCCGGGGTGCCTGGAGGTCGCGGTGCACCACGCGACAGTTGTATTCGAAAACTGAGTCAGTCAGATCACACGAGTTGCCAAGCATGCTTGAAACTCATTCAAATGCAAGTGCTTCTATCTGTTGTCTTGATTGTTTCCCACTCATTCCTTATGGTTTGGGGAATATGTCAAAATCCCATGCCCAGAGAACTTCAGGTAGAGTTCGGGGAAATGCTCAGTGGACAACCCAGGCAGGGTAAGGATCAGCATTTACACACTACTCAGAGAATTTTTATTTTCAGTGATGGATTTTTAGCCCAATTCAAGTTGAAGAAAAGTGGTTTCGTGAAAATCGCAGAAAATTTTTTTTCAGAAACTCCGGGGTGCCTGGAGGTCGCGGTGCACCATGCGACAGTTGTATTCGAAAACTGAGTCACTCAGATCACACGAGTACCCAAGCATGCTTGAAACTCATTCAAATGCAAGTGCTTCTATCTGTTGTCTTGATTGTTTCCCACTCATTCCTTTTGGTTTGGGGAACATGTCAAAATCCCATGCCCAGAGAACTTCAGGTAGAGCTCGCGGAATTGCTCAGTGGTCAACCCAGGCAGGGTAAGGATCAGTATTTCCACACTACTCAGAGAATTTTTATTTTCAGTGATGGATTTTTAGCCCAATTCAAGTTGAAGAAAAGTAGTTTCGTGAAAATCGCAGAAAATTTTTTTTCAGAAACTCCGGGGTGCCTGGAGGTCGAGGTGCACCACGCGACAGTTGTATTCCAAAACTGAGTCACTCAGATCACACGAGTACCCAAGCATGCTTGAAACTCATTCAAATGCAAGTGCTTCTATCTGTTGTCTTGATTGTTTCCCACTCATTCCTTTTGGTTTGGGTAACATGTCAAAATCCCATGCCCAGAGAACTTCAAGTAGAGTTCGCGGAAATGCTCAGTGGACATCCCAGGTAGGGTAAGGATCAGCATTTCCACACTACTCAGAGAATATTTATTTTCAGGGATGGATTTTTAGCCCAATTCAAGTTGAAGAAAAGTGGTTTCGTGAAAATTGCAGAAAATTTTTTTTCAGAAACTCCGGGGTGCCTTGAGGTCGTGATCCACCACGCGACAGTTGTATTCCAAAACTGAGTCACTCAGATCACACGAGTACCCAACCATGCTTGAAACTCATTCAAATGCAATTGCCTCTATCTCTTTTCTTGATTGTTTCCCACTCATTCCTTTTGGTTTGGGGAACATGTCAAAATCCCATGCCCAGAGAACTTCAGGTAGAGTTCGGGGAAATGCTCAGTGGACAACCCAAGCAGGGTAAGGATCAGCATTTACACACAACTCAGAGAATTTTTATTTTCAGGGATGGATTTTTAGCCCAATTCAAGTTGAAGAAAAGTGGTTTCGTGAAAATTGCAGAAAATTTTTTTTCAGAAACTCCGGGGTGCCTGGAGGTCGCGGTGCACCACGCGACAGTTGTATTCGAAAACTGAGTCAGTCAGATCACACGAGTTGCCAAGCATGCTTGAAACTCATTCAAATGCAAGTGCTTCTATCTGTTGTCTTGATTGTTTCCCACTCATTCCTTTTGGTTTGGGGAATATGTCAAAATCCCATGCCCAGAGAACTTCAGGTAGAGTTCGGGGAAATGCTCGGTGGACAACCCAGGCAGGGTAAGGATCAGCATTTACACACTACTCAGAGAATTTTTATTTTCAGGGATGGATTTTTAGCCCAATTCAAGTTGAAGAAAAGTGGTTTCGTGAAAATCGCAGAAAATTTTTTTTCAGAAACTCCGGGGTGCCTGGAGGTCGCGATGCACCACGCGACAGTTGTATTCGAAAACTGAGTCACTCAGATCACACGAGTACCCAAGCATGCTTGAAACTCATTCAAATGCAAGTGCTTCTATCTGTTGTCTTGATTGTTTCCCACTCATTCCTTTTGGTTTGGGGAACATGTCAAAATCCCATGCCCAGAGAACTTCAGGTAGAGTTCGGGGAAATGCTCAGTGGACAACCCAGGCAGGGTAAGGATCAGCATTTACACACAACTCAGAGAATTTTTATTTTCAGGGATGGATTTTTAGCCCAATTCAAGTTGAAGAAAAGTGGTTTCGTGAAAATTGCAGAAAATTTTTTTTCAGAAACACCGGGGTGCCTGGAGGTCGCGGTGCACCACGCGACAGTTGTATTCGAAAACTGAGTCAGTCAGATCACACGAGTTGCCAAGCATGCTTGAAACTCATTCAAATGCAAGTGCTTCTATCTGTTGTCTTGATTGTTTCCCACTCATTCCTTTTGGTTTGGGGAATATGTCAAAATCCCATGCCCAGAGAACTTCAGGTAGAGTTCGGGGAAATGCTCAGTGGACAACCCAGGCAGGGTAAGGATCAGCATTTACACACTACTCAGAGAATTTTTATTTTCAGGGATGGATTTTTAGCCCAATTCAAGTTGAAGAAAAGTGGTTTCGTGAAAATCGCAGAAAATTTTTTTTCAGAAACTCCGGGGTGCCTGGAGGTCGCGATGCACCACGCGACAGTTGTATTCGAAAACTGAGTCACTCAGATCACACGAGTACCCAAGCATGCTTGAAACTCATTCAAATGCAAGTGCTTCTATCTGTTGTCTTGATTGTTTCCCACTCATTCCTTTTGGTTTGGGGAACATGTCAATATCCCATGCCCAGAGAACTTCAGGTAGAGTTCGGGGAAATGCTCAGTGTTCAACCTAGGCAGGGTAAGGATCAGTATTTCCACACTACTCAGAGAATTTTTATTTTCAGTGATGGATTTTTAGCCCAATTCAAGTTGAAGAAAAGTGGTTTCGTGAAAATCGCAGAAACTTTTTTTTCAGAAACTCCGGGGTGCCTGGAGGTCGAGGTGCACCACGCGACAGTTGTATTTGAAAACTGAGTCACTCAGATCACACGAGTACCCAAGCATGCTTGAAACTCATTCAAATGCAAGTGCTTCTATCTGTTGTCTTGATTGTTTCCCACTTATTCCTTTTTGTTTGGGGAACATGTCAAAATCCCATGCCCAGAGAACTTCAGGTAGAGCTCGCGGAATTGCTCAGTGGTCAACCCAGGCAGGGTAAGGATCAGTATTTCCACAGTACTCAGAGAATTTTTATTTTCAGTGATGAATTTTTAGCCCAATTCAAGTTGAAGAAAAGTGGTTTCGTGAAAATCGCAGAAAATTTTTTTTCAGAAACTCCGGGGTGCCTGGAGGTCGCGGTGCACCACACGACAGTTGTATTCCAAAACTGAGTCACTCAGATCACACGAGTACCCAAGCATGCTTGAAACTCATTCAAATGCAAGTGCTTCTATCTGTTGTCTTGATTGTTTCCCACTCATTCCTTTTGGTTTGGGGAACATGTCAAAATCCCATGCCCATAGAACTTCAGGTAGAGCTCGCTGAAATGCTCAGTGGACAACCCAGGCAGGGTATGGATCAGTATTTCCACACTACTCAGAGAATTTTTATTTTCAGTGATGGATTTTTAGCCCAATTCAAGTTGAAGAAAAGTGGTTTCGTGAAAATCGCAGAAAATTTTTTTTCAGAAACTCCGGGGTGCCTGGAGGTCGCGGTGCACCACGCGACAGTTGTATTCGAAAACTGAGTCACTCAGATCACACGAGTACCCAAGCATGCTTGAAACTCATTCAAATGCAAGTGCTTCTATCTGTTGTCTTGATTGTTTCCCACTCATTCCTTTTGGTTTGGGGAACATGTCAAAATCCCATGCCCAGAGAACTTCAGGTAGAGTTCGGGGAAATGCTCAGTGGACAACCCAGGCAGGGTAAGGATCAGCATTTACACACTACTCAGAGAATTTTTATTTTCAGGGGTGGATTTTTAGCTCAATTCAAGTTGAAGAAAAGTGGTTTCGTGAAAATCGCAGAAAATTTTTTTTCAGAAACTCCGGGGTGCCTGGAGGTCGTGGTGCACCACTTGACAGTTGTATTCGAAAACTGAGTCACTCAGATCACACGAGTACCCAAGTATGCTTGAAACTCATTCAAATGCAAGTGCTTCTATCTGTTGTCTTGATTGTTTCCCACTCATTCCTTTTGGTTTGGGTAACATGTCAAAATCCCATGCCCAGAGAACTTCAAGTAGAGTTCGCGGAAATGCTCAGCGGACACCCCAGGTAGGGTAAGGATCAGCATTTCCACACTACTCAGAGAATATTTATTTTCAGGGATGGATTTTTAGCCCAATTCAAGTTGAAGAATAGTGGTTTCGTGAAAATTGCAGAAAATTTTTTTTCAGAAACTCCGGGGTGCCTTGAGGTCGTGATGCACCACGCGACAGTTGTATTCCAAAACTGAGTCACTCAGATCACACGAGTACCCAACCATGCTTGAAACTCATTCAAATGCAATTGCCTCTATCTCTTTTCTTGATTGTTTCCCACTCATTCCTTTTGGTTTGGGGAACATGTCAAAATCCCATGCCCAGAGAACTTCAGGTAGAGCTCGCGGAAATGCTCAGTGGACAACCCAGGCAGGGTAAGGATCAGTATTTCCACACTACTCAGAGAATTTTTATTTTCAGTGATGGATTTTTAGCCCAATTCAAGTTGAAGAAAAGTGGTTTCGTGAAAATCACAGAAAATTTTTTTTCAGAAACTCCGGGGTGCCTGGAGGTCGCGGTGCACCACGCGACAGTTGTATTCGAAAACTGAGTCACTCAGATCACACGAGTACCCAAGCAAGCTTGAAACTCATTCAAATGCAAGTGCTTCTATCTGTTGTCTTGATTGTTTCCCACTCATTCCTTTTGGTTTGGGGAACATGTCGAAATCCCATGCCCAGAGAACTTCAGGTAGAGTTCGGGGAAATGCTCAGTGTTCAACCTAGGCAGGGTAAGGATCAGTATTTCCACACTACTCAGAGAATTTTTATTTTCAGTGATGGATTTTTAGCCAAATTCAAGTTGAAGAAAAGTGGTTTCGTGAAAATCGCAGAAACTTTTTTTTCAGAAACTCCGGGGTGCCTGGAGGTCGCGGTGCACCACGCGACAGTTGTATTCGAAAACTGAGTCACTCAGATCACACGAGTACCCAAGCATGCTTGAAACTCATTCAAATGCAAGTGCTTCTATCTGTTGTCTTGATTGTTTCCCACTCATTCCTTTTTGTTTGGGGAACATGTCAATATCCCATGCCCAGAGAACTTCAGGTAGAGCTCGCGGAAATGCTCAGTGGACAACCCAGGCAGGGTAAGGATCAGTATTTCCGCACTACTCAGAGAATTTTTATTTTCAGTGATGGATTTTTAGCCCAATTCAAGTTGAAGAAAAGTGGTTTCGTGAAAATCGCAGAAAATTTTTTTTCAGAAACTCCGGGGTGCCTGGAGGTCGCGGTGCACCACGTGACAGTTGTATTCGAAAACTGAGTAACTCAGATCACACGAGTACCCAAGTATGCTTGAAACTCATTCAAATGCAAGTGCTTCTATCTGTTGTCTTGATTGTTTCCCACTCATTCCTTTTGGTTTGGGTAACATGTCAAAATCCCATGCCCAGAGAACTTCAAGTAGAGTTCGCGGAAATGCTCAGTGGACACCCCAGGTAGGGTAAGGATCAGCATTTCCACACTACTCAGAGAATATTTATTTTCAGGAATGGATTTTTAGCCCAATTCAAGTTGAAGAAAAGTGGTTTCGTGAAAATTGCAGAAAATTTTTTTTCAGAAACTCCGGGGTGCCTGGAGGTCGCGATGCACCACGCGACAGTTGTATTCCAAAACTGAGTCACTCAGATCACACGAGTACCCAAGCATGCTTGAAACTCATTCAAATGCAAGTGCTTCTATCTGTTGTCTTGATTGTTTCCCACTCATTCCTTTTGGTTTGGGGAACATGTCAAAATCCCATGCCCAGAGAACTTCAGGTAGAGCTCGCGGAAATGCTCAGTGGAGAACCCAGGCACGGTAAGGATCAGTATTTCCACACTACTCAGAGAATTTTTATTTTCAGTGATGGATTTTTAGCCCAATTCAAGTTGAAGAAAAGTGGTTTCGTGAAAATCGCAGAAAATTTTTTTTCAGAAACTCCGGGGTGCCTGGAGGTCGCGGTGCACCACGCGACAGATGTATTCCAAAACTGAGTCACTCAGATCACACGAGTACCCAAGCATGCTTGAAACTCATTCAAATGCAAGTGCTTCTATCTGTTGTCTTGATTGTTTCCCACTCATTCCTTTTGGTTTGGGGAACATGTCAAAATCCCATGCCCAGAGAACTTCAGGTAGAGCTCGCAGAAATGCTCAGTGGACATCCCAGGCAGGGTAAGGATCAGTATTTCCACACTACTCAGAGAATTTTTATTTTCAGTGATGGATTTTTAGCCCAATTCAAGTTGATGAAAAGTGGATTTGTGAAAATCGCAGAAAAATTTTTTTCAGAAACTCCGGGGTGCCTGGAGGTCGCGGTGCACCACGCGACAGTTGTTTTCGAAAACTGAGTCACTCAGATCACACGAGTACCCAAGCATGCTTGAAACTCATTCAAATGCAAGTCCTTCTATATGTTGTCTTGATTGTTTCCCACTCATTCCTTTTGGTTTGGGGAACATGTCAAAATCCCATGCCTAGAGAACTTCAGGTAGAACTCGCGGAAATCCTCAGTGGACAACCCAGGCACGGTATTGATCAGTATTTCCACACTACTCGGAGAATTTTTATTTTCAGTGATGGATTTTTAGCCCAACTCAAGTTGAAGAAAAGTGGTTTCGTGAAAATCGCAGAAAATTTTTTTTCAGAAACTCCGGGGTGCCTGGAGGTCGCGGTGCACCACGTGACAGTTGTATTCCAAAACTGAGTCACTCAGATCACACGAGAACCCAAGCATGTTTGAAACTCATTCAAATGCAAGTGCTTCTATCTGTTGTCTTGATTGTTTCCCACTCATTCCTTTTGGTTTGGGGAACATGTCAAAATCCCATGCCCAGAGAACTTCAGGTAGAGCTCGCGGAAATGCTCAGTGGACAACCCAGGCAGGGTAAGGATCAGTATTTCCACACTACTCAGAGAATTTTTATTTTCAGTGATGGATTTTTAGCCCAATTCAAGTATAAGAAAAGTGGTTTCGTGAAAATCGCAGAAAATTTTTTTTCAGAAACTCCGGGATGCCTGGAGGTCGCGGTGCACCACGTGACAGTTGTATTCGAAAACTGAGTCACTCAGATCACACGAGTACCCAAGCATGCTTGAAACTAATTCAAATGCAAGTGCTTCTATCTGTTGTCTTGATTGTTTCCCACTCATTCCTTTTGGTTTGGGTAACATGTCAAAATCCCATGCCCAGAGAACTTCAAGTAGAGTTCGAGGAAATGCTCAGTGGACACCCCAGGTAGGGTAAGGATCAGCATTTCCACACTACTTAGAGAATATTTATTTTCAGGGATGGATTTTCAGCCCAATTCAAGTTGATGAAAAGTGGTTTCGTGAAAATTGCAGAAAATTTTTTTTCAGAAACTCCGGGGTGCCTTGATGTCGTGATGCACCACGCGACAGTTGTATTCGAAAACTGAGTCACTCAGATCACACGAGTACCCAAGCATGCTTGAAACTCATTCAAATGCAAGTGCTTCTATCTGTTGTCTTGATTGTTTCCCACTCATTCCTTTTGGTTTGGGGAACATGTCAAAATCCCATGCCCAGAGAACTTCAGGTAGAGCTCGCGGAAATGCTCAGTGGACAACCCAGGCACGGTAAGGATCAGTATTTCCACACTACTCAGAGAATTTTTATTTTCAGGGATGGATTTTTAGCCCAATTCAAGTTGAAGAAAAGTGGTTTCGTGAAAATCTCAGAAAATTTTTTTTCAGAAACTCCGGGGTGCCTGGAGGTCGCGGTGCACCACGCGACAGTTGTATTCGAAAACTGAGTCACTCAGATCACACGAGTACCCAAGCATGCTTGAAACTCATTCAAATGCAAGTGCTTCTATCTGTTGTCTTGATTGTTTCCCACTCATTCCTTTTGGTTTGGGTAACATCTCAAAATCCCATGCCCAGAGAACTTCAGGTAGAGTTCGGGGAAATGCTCAGTGTTCAACCTAGGCAGGGTAAGGATCAGTATTTCCACACTACTCAGAGAATTTTTATTTTCAGTGATGGATTTTTAGCCAAATTCAAGTTGAAGAAAAGTGGTTTCGTGAAAATCGCAGAAACTTTTTTTTCAGAAACTCCGGGGTGCCTGGAGGTCGCGGTGCACCACGCGACAGTTGTATTCGAAAACTGAGTCACTCAGATCACACGAGTACCCAAGCATGCTTGAAACTCATTCAAATGCAAGTGCTTCTATCTGTTGTCTTGATTGTTTCCCACTCATTCCTTTTTGTTTGGGGAACATGTCAATATCCCATGCCCAGAGAACTTCAGGTAGAGCTCGCGGAAATGCTCAGTGGACAACCCAGGCAGGGTAAGGATCAGTATTTCCGCACTACTCAGAGAATTTTTATTTTCAGTGATGGATTTTTAGCCCAATTCAAGTTGAAGAAAAGTGGTTTCGTGAAAATCGCAGAAAATTTTTTTTCAGAAACTCCGGGGTGCCTGGAGGTCGCGGTGCACCACGTGACAGTTGTATTCGAAAACTGAGTAACTCAGATCACACGAGTACCCAAGTATGCTTGAAACTCATTCAAATGCAAGTGCTTCTATCTGTTGTCTTGATTGTTTCCCACTCATTCCTTTTGGTTTGGGTAACATGTCAAAATCCCATGCCCAGAGAACTTCAAGTAGAGTTCGCGGAAATGCTCAGTGGACACCCCAGGTAGGGTAAGGATCAGCATTTCCACACTACTCAGAGAATATTTATTTTCAGGAATGGATTTTTAGCCCAATTCAAGTTGAAGAAAAGTGGTTTCGTGAAAATTGCAGAAAATTTTTTTTCAGAAACTCCGGGGTGCCTGGAGGTCGCGATGCACCACGCGACAGTTGTATTCCAAAACTGAGTCACTCAGATCACACGAGTACCCAAGCATGCTTGAAACTCATTCAAATGCAAGTGCTTCTATCTGTTGTCTTGATTGTTTCCCACTCATTCCTTTTGGTTTGGGGAACATGTCAAAATCCCATGCCCAGAGAACTTCAGGTAGAGCTCGCGGAAATGCTCAGTGGAGAACCCAGGCACGGTAAGGATCAGTATTTCCACACTACTCAGAGAATTTTTATTTTCAGTGATGGATTTTTAGCCCAATTCAAGTTGAAGAAAAGTGGTTTCGTGAAAATCGCAGAAAATTTTTTTTCAGAAACTCCGGGGTGCCTGGAGGTCGCGGTGCACCACGCGACAGTTGTATTCCAAAACTGAGTCACTCAGATCACACGAGTACCCAAGCATGCTTGAAACTCATTCAAATGCAAGTGCTTCTATCTGTTGTCTTGATTGTTTCCCACTCATTCCTTTTGGTTTGGGGAACATGTCAAAATCCCATGCCCAGAGAACTTCAGGTAGAGCTCGCAGAAATGCTCAGTGGACATCCCAGGCAGGGTAAGGATCAGTATTTCCACACTACTCAGAGAATTTTTATTTTCAGTGATGGATTTTTAGCCCAATTCAAGTTGATGAAAAGTGGATTTGTGAAAATCGCAGAAAAATTTTTTTCAGAAACTCCGGGGTGCCTGGAGGTCGCGGTGCACCACGCGACAGTTGTTTTCGAAAACTGAGTCACTCAGATCACACGAGTACCCAAGCATGCTTGAAACTCATTCAAATGCAAGTCCTTCTATATGTTGTCTTGATTGTTTCCCACTCATTCCTTTTGGTTTGGGGAACATGTCAAAATCCCATGCCCAGAGAACTTCAGGTAGAACTCGCGGAAATCCTCAGTGGACAACCCAGGCACGGTATTGATCAGTATTTCCACACTACTCGGAGAATTTTTATTTTCAGTGATGGATTTTTAGCCCAACTCAAGTTGAAGAAAAGTGGTTTCGTGAAAATCGCAGAAAATTTTTTTTCAGAAACTCCGGGGTGCCTGGAGGTCGCGGTGCACCACGTGACAGTTGTATTCGAAAACTGGGTCACTCAGATCACACGAGAACCCAAGCATGTTTGAAACTCATTCAAATGCAAGTGCTTCTATCTGTTGTCTTGATTGTTTCCCACTCATTCCTTTTGGTTTGGTGAACATGTCAAAATCCCATGCCCAGAGAACTTCAGGTAGAGCTCGCGGCAATGCTCAGTGGACAACCCAGGCAGGGTAAGGATCACTATTTCCACACTACTCAGAGAATTTTTATTTTCAGTGATGGATTTTTTGCCCAATTCAAGTTGAAGAAAAGTGGTTTCGTGAAAATCGCAGAAATTTTTTTTTCAGAAACTCCGGGGTGCCTGGAGGACGCGGTGCACCACGCGACAGTTGTATTCCAATACTGGGTCACTCAGATCACACGAGAACCCAAGCATGTTTGAAACTCATTCAAATGCAAGTGCTTCTATCTGTTGTCTTGATTGTTTCCCACTCATTCCTTTTGGTTTGGGGAACATGTCAAAATCCCATGCCTAGAGAACTTCAGGTAGAGCTCGCGGAAATCCTCAGTGGACAACCCAGGCACGGTATGGATCAGCATTTCCACACTACTCAGAGAATATTTATTTTCAGGGATGGATTTTTAGCCCAATTCAAGTTGATGAAAAGTGGTTTCGTGAAAATTGCAGAAATTTTTTTTTCAGAAACTCCGGGGTGCCTGGAGGTCGTGATGCACCACGCGACAGTTGTATTCCAAAACTGAGTCACTCAGATCACACGAGTACCCAAGCATGCTTGAAACTCATTCAAATGCAAGTGCTTCTATCTGTTGTCTTGATTGTTTCCCACTCATTCCTTTTGGTTTGGGGAACATGTCAAAATCCCATGCCCAGAGAACTTCAGGTAGAGCTCGCGGAAATGCTCAGTGGACAACCCAGGCAGGGTAAGGATCAGTATTTCCACACTACTCAGAGAATTTTTATTTTCAGTGATGGATTTTTAGCCCAATTCAAGTATAAGAAAAGTGGTTTCGTGAAAATCGCAGAAAATTTTTTTTCAGAAACTCCGGGATGCCTGGAGGTCGCGGTGCACCACGTGACAGTTGTATTCGAAAACTGAGTCACTCAGATCACACGAGTACCCAAGCATGCTTGAAACTAATTCAAATGCAAGTGCTTCTATCTGTTGTCTTGATTGTTTCCCACTCATTCCTTTTGGTTTGGGTAACATGTCAAAATCCCATGCCCAGAGAACTTCAAGTAGAGTTCGAGGAAATGCTCAGTGGACACCCCAGGTAGGGTAAGGATCAGCATTTCCACACTACTTAGAGAATATTTATTTTCAGGGATGGATTTTCAGCCCAATTCAAGTTGATGAAAAGTGGTTTCGTGAAAATTGCAGAAAATTTTTTTTCAGAAACTCCGGGGTGCCTTGATGTCGTGATGCACCACGCGACAGTTGTATTCGAAAACTGAGTCACTCAGATCACACGAGTACCCAAGCATGCTTGAAACTCATTCAAATGCAAGTGCTTCTATCTGTTGTCTTGATTGTTTCCCACTCATTCCTTTTGGTTTGGGGAACATGTCAAAATCCCATGCCCAGAGAACTTCAGGTAGAGCTCGCGGAAATGCTCAGTGGACAACCCAGGCACGGTAAGGATCAGTATTTCCACACTACTCAGAGAATTTTTATTTTCAGTGATGGATTTTTAGCCCAATTCAAGTTGAAGAAAAGTGGTTTCGTGAAAATCTCAGAAAATTTTTTTTCAGAAACTCCGGGGTGCCTGGAGGTCGCGGTGCACCACGCGACAGTTGTATTCGAAAACTGAGTCACTCAGATCACACGAGTACCCAAGCATGCTTGAAACTCATTCAAATGCAAGTGCTTCTATCTGTTGTCTTGATTGTTTCCCACTCATTCCTTTTGGTTTGGGTAACATCTCAAAATCCCATGCCCAGAGAACTTCAGGTAGAGTTCGGGGAAATGCTCAGTGGACAACCCAGGCAGGGTAAGGATCAGCATTTACACACTACTCAGAGAATTTTTATTTTCAGGGATGGATTTTTAGCCCAATTCAAGTTGAAGAAAAGTGGTTTCGTGAAAATCGCAGAAAATTTTTTTTCAGAAACTCCGGGGTGCCTGGAGGTCGCGATGCACCACGCGACAGTTTTATTCGAAAACTGAGTCACTCAGATCACATGATTATCCAAGCATGCTTGAAACTCATTCAAATGCAAGTGCTTCTATCTGTTGTCTTGATTGTTTCCCACTCATTCCTTTTGGTTTGGGGAACATGTCAAAATCCCATGCCCAGAGAACTTCAGGTAGAGCTCGCAGAAATGCTCAGTGGACATCCCAGGCAGGGTAAGGATCAGTATTTCCACACTACTCAGAGAATTTTTATTTTCAGTGATGGATTTTTAGCCCAATTCAAGTTGATGAAAAGTGGTTTTGTGAAAATCGCAGAAAATTTTTTTTCAGAAACTCCGGGGTGCCTGGAGGTCGCGGTGCACCACGCGACAGTTGTTTTCGAAAACTGAGTCACTCAGATCACACGAGTACCCAAGCATGCTTGAAACTCATTCAAATGCAAGTCCTTCTATATGTTGTCTTGATTGTTTCCCACTCATTCCTTTTGGTTTGGGGAACATGTCAAAATCCCATGCCCAGAGAACTTCAGGTAGAACTCGCGGAAATCCTCAGTGGACAACCCAGGCACGGTATTGATCAGTATTTCCACACTACTCGGAGAATTTTTATTTTCAGTGATGGATTTTTAGCCCAACTCAAGTTGAAGAAAAGTGGTTTCGTGAAAATCGCAGAAAATTTTTTTTCAGAAACTCCGGGGTGCCTGGAGGTCGCGGTGCACCACGTGACAGTTGTATTCGAAAACTGGGTCACTCTGATCACACGAGAACCCAAGCATGTTTGAAACTCATTCAAATGCAAGTGCTTCTATCTGTTGTCTTGATTGTTTCCCACTCATTCCTTTTGGTTTGGTGAACATGTCAAAATCCCATGCCCAGAGAACTTCAGGTAGAGCTCGCGGCAATGCTCAGTGGACAACCCAGGCAGGGTAAGGATCACTATTTCCACACTACTCAGAGAATTTTTATTTTCAGTGATGGATTTTTAGCCCAATTCAAGTTGAAGAAAAGTGGTTTCGTGAAAATCGCAGAAAATTTTTTTTCAGAAACTCCGGGGTGCCTGGAGGACGCGGTGCACCACGCGACAGTTGTATTCCAAAACTGGGTCACTCAGATCACACGAGAACCCAAGCATGTTTGAAACTCATTCAAATGCAAGTGCTTCTATCTGTTGTCTTGATTGTTTCCCACTCATTCCTTTTGGTTTGGGGAACATGTCAAAATCCCATGCCTAGAGAACTTCAGGTAGAGCTCGCGGAAATCCTCAGTGGACAACCCAGGCACGGTATGGATCAGCATTTCCACACTACTCAGAGAATATTTATTTTCAGGGATGGATTTTTAGCCCAATTCAAGTTGATGAAAAGTGGTTTCGTGAAAATTGCAGAAATTTTTTTTTCAGAAACTCCGGGGTGCCTGGAGGTCACGGTGCACCACGCGACAGTTGTATTCCAAAACTGAGTCACTCAGATCACACGAGTACCCAAGTATGCTTGAAACTCATTCAAATGCAAGTGCTTCTATCTGTTGTCTTGATTGTTTCCCACTCATTCCTTTTGGTTTGGGGAACATGTCAAAATCCCATGCCCAGAGAACTTCAGGTAGAGCTCGCGGAAATGCTCAGTGGACAACCCAGGCAGGGTAAGGATCAGTATTTCCACACTACTCAGAGAATTTTTATTTTCAGTGATGGATTTTTAGCCCAATTCAAGTATAAGAAAAGTGGTTTCGTGAAAATCGCAGAAAATTTTTTTTCAGAAACTCCGGGATGCCTGGAGGTCGCGGTGCACCACGTGACAGTTGTATTCGAAAACTGAGTCACTCAGATCACACGAGTACCCAAGCATGCTTGAAACTAATTCAAATGCAAGTGCTTCTATCTGTTGTCTTGATTGTTTCCCACTCATTCCTTTTGGTTTGGGTAACATGTCAAAATCCCATGCCCAGAGAACTTCAAGTAGAGTTCGAGGAAATGCTCAGTGGACACCCCAGGTAGGGTAAGGATCAGCATTTCCACACTACTTAGAGAATATTTATTTTCAGGGATGGATTTTCAGCCCAATTCAAGTTGATGAAAAGTGGTTTCGTGAAAATTGCAGAAAATTTTTTTTCAGAAACTCCGGGGTGCATTGAGGTCGTGATGCACCACGCGACAGTTGTATTCCAAAACTGAGTCACTCAGATCACACGAGTACCCAAGCATGCTTGAAACTCATTCAAATGCAAGTGCTTCTATCTGTTGTCTTGATTGTTTCCCACTCATTCCTTTTGGTTTGGGGAACATGTCAAAATCCCATGCCCAGAGAACTTCAGGTAGAGCTCGCGGAAATGCTCAGTGGACAACCCAGGCACGGTAAGGATCAGTATTTCCACACTACTCAGAGAATTTTTATTTTCAGTGATGGATTTTTAGCCCAATTCAAGTTGAAGAAAAGTGGTTTCGTGAAAATCTCAGAAAATTTTTTTTCAGAAACTCCGGGGTGCCTGGAGGTCGCGGTGCACCACGCGACAGTTGTATTCGAAAACTGAGTCACTCAGATCACACGAGTACCCAAGCATGCTTGAAACTCATTCAAATGCAAGTGCTTCTATCTGTTGTCTTGATTGTTTCCCACTCATTCCTTTTGGTTTGGGTAACATCTCAAAATCCCATGCCCAGAGAACTTCAGGTAGAGTTCGGGGAAATGCTCAGTGGACAACCCAGGCAGGGTAAGGATCAGCATTTACACACTACTCAGAGAATTTTTATTTTCAGGGATGGATTTTTAGCCCAATTCAAGTTGAAGAAAAGTGGTTTCGTGAAAATCGCAGAAAATTTTTTTTCAGAAACTCCGGGGTGCCTGGAGGTCGCGATGCACCACGCGACAGTTTTATTCGAAAACTGAGTCACTCAGATCACATGATTATCCAAGCATGCTTGAAACTCATTCAAATGCAAGTGCTTCTATCTGTTGTCTTGATTGTTTCCCACTCATTCCTTTTGGTTTGGGGAACATGTCAAAATCCCATGCCCAGAGAAATTCAGGTAGAGCTCGCGGCAATGCTCAGTGGACAACCCAGGCAGGGTAAGGATCACTATTTCCACACTACTCAGAGAATTTTTATTTTCAGTGATGGATTTTTAGCCCAATTCAAGTTGAAGAAAAGTGGTTTCGTGAAAATCGCAGAAAATTTTTTTTCAGAAACTCCGGGGTGCCTGGAGGTCGCGATGCACCACGCGACAGTTTTATTCGAAAACTGAGTCACTCAGATCACACGAGTACCCAAGCATGCTTGAAACTCATTCAAATGCAAGTGCTTCTATCTCTTGTCTTGATTGTTTCCCACTCATTCCTTTTGGTTTGGGTAACATGTCAAAATCCCATGCCCAGAGAACTTCAAGTAGAGTTCGAGGAACTGCTCAGTGGACACCCCAGGTAGGGTAAGGATCAGCATTTCCACACTACTCAGAGAATATTTATTTTCAGGGATTGATTTTTAGCCCAATTCAAGTTGATGAAAAGTGGTTTCGTGAAAATTGCAGAAAATTTTTTTTGAGAAACTCCGGGGTGCCTTGAGGTCGTGATGCACCACGCGACAGTTGTATTCCAAAACTGAGTCACTCAGATCACACGAGTACCCAAGCATGCTTGAAACTCATTCAAATGCAAGTGCTTCTATCTGTTGTCTTGATTGTTTCCCACTCATTCCTTTTGGTTTGGGGAACATGTCAAAATCCCATGCCCAGAGAACTTCAGGTAGAGCTCGCGGAAATGCTCAGTGGACAACCCAGGCAGGGTAAGGATCACTATTTCCACACTACTCAGAGAATATTTATTTTCAGTGATGGATTTTTAGCCCAATTCAAGTTGAAGAAAAGTGGTTTCGTGAAAATCGCAGAAAATTTTTGTTCAGAAACTCCGGGGTGCCTGGAGGTCGCGGTGCACCACGAGACAGTTGTATTCCAAAACTGAGTCACTCAGATCACACGAGTACCCAAGCATGCTTGAAACTCATTCAAATGCAAGTGCTTCTATCTGTTGTCTTGATTGTTTCCCACTCATTCCTTTTGGTTTGGGGAACATGTCAAAATCCCATGCCCAGAGAACTTCAGGTAGAGCTCGCGGAAATGCTCAGTGGACAACCCAGGCACGGTATGGATCAGCATTTCCACACTACTCAGAGAATATTTATTTTCAGGGATGGATTTTTAGCCCAATTCAAGTTGATGAAAAGTGGTTTCGTGAAAATTGCAGAAATTTTTTTTTCAGAAACTCCGGGGTGCCTGGAGGTCGCGGTGCACCACGCGACAGTTGTATTCCAAAACTGAGTCACTCAGATCACACGAGTACCCAAGTATGCTTGAAACTCATTCAAATGCAAGTGCTTCTATCTGTTGTCTTGATTGTTTCCCACTCATTCCTTTTGGTTTGGGGAACATGTCAAAATCCCATGCCCAGAGAACTTCAGGTAGAGCTCGCGGAAATGCTCAGTGGACAACCCAGGCAGGGTAAGGATCAGTATTTCCACACTACTCAGAGAATTTTTATTTTCAGTGATGGATTTTTAGCCCAATTCAAGTATAAGAAAAGTGGTTTCGTGAAAATCGCAGAAAATTTTTTTTCAGAAACTCCGGGATGCCTGGAGGTCGCGGTGCACCACGTGACAGTTGTATTCGAAAACTGAGTCACTCAGATCACACGAGTACCCAAGCATGCTTGAAACTAATTCAAATGCAAGTGCTTCTATCTGTTGTCTTGATTGTTTCCCACTCATTCCTTTTGGTTTGGGTAACATGTCAAAATCCCATGCCCAGAGAACTTCAAGTAGAGTTCGAGGAAATGCTCAGTGGACACCCCAGGTAGGGTAAGGATCAGCATTTCCACACTACTTAGAGAATTTTTATTTTCAGGGATGGATTTTCAGCCCAATTCAAGTTGATGAAAAGTGGTTTCGTGAAAATTGCAGAAAAATTTTTTTCAGAAACTCCGGGGTGCCTTGAGGTCGTGATGCACCACGCGACAGTTGTATTCCAAAACTGAGTCACTCAGATCACACGAGTACCCAAGCATGCTTGAAACTCATTCAAATGCAAGTGCTTCTATCTGTTGTCTTGATTGTTTCCCACTCATTCCTTTTGGTTTGGGGAACATGTCAAAATCCCATGCCCAGAGAACTTCAGGTAGAGCTCGCGGAAATGCTCAGTGGACAACCCAGGCACGGTAAGGATCAGTATTTCCACACTACTCAGAGAATTTTTATTTTCAGTGATGGATTTTTAGCCCAATTCAAGTTGAAGAAAAGTGGTTTCGTGAAAATCTCAGAAAATTTTTTTTCAGAAACTCCGGGGTGCCTGGAGGTCGCGGTGCACCACGCGACAGTTGTATTCGAAAACTGAGTCACTCAGATCACACGAGTACCCAAGCATGCTTGAAACTCATTCAAATGCAAGTGCTTCTATCTGTTGTCTTGATTGTTTCCCACTCATTCCTTTTGGTTTGGGGAACATGTCAAAATCCCATGCCCAGAGAACTTCAGGTAGAGCTCGCGGAAATGCTCAGTGGACAACCCAGGCAGGGTAAGGATCAGTATTTCCGCACTACTCAGAGAATTTTTATTTTCAGTGATGGATTTTTAGCCCAATTCAAGTTGAAGAAAAGTGGTTTCGTGAAAATCGCAGAAAATTTTTTTTCAGAAACTCCGGGGTGCCTGGAGGTCGTGGTGCACCACTTGACAGTTGTATTCGAAAACTGAGTCACTCAGATCAGACGAGTACCCAAGTATGCTTGAAACTCATTCAAATGCAAGTGCTTCTATCTCTTTTCTTGATTGTTTCCCACTCATTCCTTTTGGTTTGGGGAACATGTCAAAATCCCATGCCCAGAGAACTTCAGGTAGAGCTCGCGGAATTGCTCAGTGGTCAACCCAGGCAGGGTATGGATCAGTATTTCCACACTACTCAGAGAATTTTTATTTTCAGTGATGGATTTTTAGCCCAATTCAAGTTGAAGAAAAGTGGTTTCGTGAAAATCGCAGAAAATTTTTTTTCAGAAACTCCGGGGTGCCTGGAGGTCGCGGTGCACCACGCGACAGTTGTATTCGAAAACTGAGTCACTCAGATCACACGAGTAGCCAAGCATGCTTGAAACTCATTCAAATGCAAGTGCTTCTATCTGTTGTCTTGATTGTTTCCCACTCATTCCTTATGGTTTGGGGAACATGTCAAAATCCCATGCCCTGAGAACTTCAGGTAGAGTTCGGGGAAATGCTCAGTGGAACACCAGGCAGGGTAAGGATCAGCATTTACACACTACTCAGAGAATTTTTATTTTCAGGGATGGATTTTTAGCCCAATTCAAGTTGAAGAAAAGTGGTTTCGTGAAAATCGCAGAAAATTTTTTTTCAGAAACTCCGGGGTGCCTGGAGGTCGCGATGCACCACGCGACAGTTGTATTCGAAAACTGAGTCACTCAGATCACACGAGTACCCAAGCATGCTTGAAACTCATTCAAATGCAAGTGCTTCTATCTGTTGTCTTGATTGTTTCCCACTCATTCCTTTTGGTTTGGGGAAGATGTCAATATCCCATGCCCAGAGAACTTCAGGTAGAGCTCGCGGAAATGCTCAGTGGACAACCCAGGCAGGGTAAGGATCAGTATTTCCACACTACTCAGAGAATTTTTATTTTCAGTGATGGATTTTTAGCCCAATTCAAGTTGAAGAAAAGTGGTTTCGTGAAAATCGCAGAAAATTTTTTTTCAGAAACTCCGGGGTGCCTGGAGGTCGCGGTGCACCACGCGACAGTTGTATTCCAAAACTGAGTCACTCAGATCACACGAGTACCCAAGCAAGCTTGAAACTCATTCAAATGCAAGTGCTTCTATCTGTTGTCTTGATTGTTTCCCACTCATTCCTCTTGGTTTGGGGAACATGTCAAAATCCCATGCCCAGAGAACTTCAGGGAGAGCTCGCGGAAATGCTCAGTGGACAACCCAGGCAGGGTAAGGATCATTATTTCCACACTACTCAGAGAATTTTTATTTTCAGTGATGGATTTTTAGCCCAATTCAAGTTGAAGAAAAGTGGTTTCGTGAAAATCGCAGAAAATTTTTTTTCAGAAACTCCGGGGTGCCTTGAGGTCGTGATGCACCACGCGACTGTTGTATTCCAAAACTGAGTCACTCAGATCACACGAGTACCCAAGCATGCTTGAAACTCATTCAAATGCAAGTGCTTCTATCTGTTGTCTTGATTGTTTCCCACTCATTCCTTATGGTTTGGGGAACCTGTCAAAATCCCATGCCCAGAGATCTTCAGGTAGAGTTCGGGGAAATGCTCAGTGGACAACCCAGGCAGGGTAAGGATCAGCATTTACACACTACTCAGAGAATTTTTATTTTCAGGGATGGATTTTTAGCCCAATTCAAGTTGAAGAAAAGTGGTTTCGTGAAAATCGCAGAAATTTTTTTTTCAGAAACTCCGGGGTGCCTGGAGGTCGCGATGCACCACGCGACAGTTGTATTCGAAAACTGAGTCACTCAGATCACACGAGTACCCAAGCATGCTTGAAACTCATTCAAATGCAAGTGCTTCTATCTGTTGTCTTGATTGTTTCCCCCTCATTCCTTTTGGTTTGGGGAACATGTCAATATCCCATGCCCAGAGAACTTCAGGTAGAGCTCGCGGAAATGCTCAGTGGACAACCCAGGCAGGGTAAGGATCAGTATTTCCACACTACTCAGAGAATTTTTATTTTCAGTGATGGATTTTTAGCCCAATTCAAGTTGAAGAAAAGTGGTTTCGTGAAAATCGCAGAAAATTTTTTTTCAGAAACTCCGGGGTGCCTGGAGGTCGCGGTGCACCACGCGACAGTTGTATTCGAAAACTGAGTCACTCAGATCACACGAGTACCCAAGCATGCTTGAAACTCATTCAAATGCAAGTGCTTCTATCTGTTGTCTTGATTGTTTCCCATTCATTCCTTTTGGTTTGGGGAACATGTCAAAATCCCATGCCCAGAGATCTTCAAGTAGAGTTCGCGGAAATGCTCAGTGGACACCCCAGGTAGGGTAAGGATCAGCATTTCCACACTACTCAGAGAATATTTGTTTTCAGGGATGGATTTTTAGCCCAATTCAAGTTGATGAAAAGTGGTTTCGTGAAAATTGCAGAAAATTTTTTTTCAGAAACTCCGGGGTGCCTTGAGGTCGCGATGCACCACGCGACAGTTGTATTCCAAAACTGAGTCGCTCAGATCACACGAGTACCCAAGCATGCTTGAAATTCATTCAAATGCAAGTGCCTCTATCTCTTTTCTTGATTGTTTCCAACTCATTCCTTTTGGTTTGGGGATCATGTCAAAATCCCATGCCCAGAGAACTTCAGGTAGAGCTCGCGGAAATGCTCAGTGGACACCCCAGGTAGGGTAAGGATCAGCATTTCCACACTACTCAGAGAATATTTATTTTCAGGGATGGATTTTTAGCCCAATTCAAGTTGAAGAAAAGTGGTTTCGTGAAAATTGCAGAAAATTTTTTTTCAGAAACTCCGGGGTGCCTTGAGGTCGTGATGCACCACGCGACAGTTGTATTCCAAAACTGAGTCACTCAGATCACACGAGTACCCAACCATGCTTGAAACTCATTCAAATGCAATTGCCTCTATCTCTTTTCTTGATTGTTTCCCACTCATTCCTTTTGGTTTGGGGAACATGTCAAAATCCCATGCCAAGAGAACTTCAGGTAGAGTTCGGGGAAATGCTCAGTGGACAACCCAGGCAGGGTAAGGATCAGCATTTACACTCAACTCAGAGAATTTTTATTTTCAGGGATGGATTTTTAGCCCAATTCAAGTTGAAGAAAAGTGGTTTCGTGAAAATTGCAGAAAATTTTTTTTCAGAAACTCCGGGGTGCCTGGAGGTCGCGGTGCACCACGCGACAGTTGTATTCGAAAACTGAGTCACTCAGATCACACGAGTACCCAAGCATGCTTGAAACTCATTCAAATGCAAGTGCTTCTATCTGTTGTCTTGATTGTTTCCCACTCATTCCTTTTGGTTTGGGGAACATGTCAATATCCCATGCCCAGAGAACTTCAGGTAGAGCTCGCGGAAATGCTCAGTGGACAACCCAGGCAGGGTAAGGATCAGTATTTCCACACTACTCAGAGAATTTTTATTTTCAGTGATGGATTTTTAGCCCAATTCAAGTTGAAGAAAAGTGGTTTCGTGAAAATCGCAGAAAATTTTTTTTCAGAAACTCCGGGGTGCCTTGAGGTCGCGGTGCACCACGCGACAGTTGTATTCGAAAACTGAGTCACTCAGATCACACGAGTACCCAAGCATGCTTGAAACTCATTCAATTGCAAGTGCCTCTATCTCTTTTCTTGATTGTTTCCCACTCATTCCTTTTAGTTTGGGGAACATGTCAAAATCCCATGCCCAGAGAACTTCAGGTAGAGCTCGCGGAAATGCTCAGTGGACAACCTAGGCAGGGTAAGGATCACTATTTCCACACTACTCAGAGAATTTTTATTTTCAGTGATGGATTTTTAGCCCAATTCAAGTTGAAAAAAAGTGGTTTCGTGAAAATCGCATTAGATTTTTTTTCAGAAACTCCGGGGTGCCTGGATGTTGCGGTGCACCACGCGACAGTTGTATTCGAAAACTGAGTCACTCAGATCACACGAGTACCCAAGCATGCTTGAAACTCATTCAAATGCAAGTGCTTCTATCTTTTCTCTTGATTGTTTCCCACTCATTCCTTTTGGTTTGGGGAACATGTCAAAATCCCATGCCCAGAGAACTTCAGGTAGAGCTCGCGGAAATGCTCAGTGGACAACCCAGGCAGGGTAAGGATCAGTATTTCCGCACTACTCAGAGAATTTTTATTTTCAGTGATGGATTTTTAGCCCAATTCAAGTTGAAGAAAAGTGGTTTCGTGAAAATCGCAGAAAATTTTTTTTCAGAAACTCCGGGGTGCCTGGAGGTTGCGGTGCACCACGTGACAGTTGTATTCGAAAACTGAGTCACTCAGATCACACGAGTACCCAAGTATGCTTGAAACTCATTCAAATGCAAGTGCTTCTATCTGTTGTCTTGATTGTTTCCCACTCATTCCTTTTGGTTTGGGTAACATGTCAATATCCCATGCCCAGAGAACTTCAGGTAGAGCTCGCGGAAATGCTCAGTGGACAACCCAGGCAGGGTAAGGATCAGTATTTCCACACTACTCAGAGAATTTTTATTTTCAGTGATGGATTTTTAGCCCAATTCAAGTTGAAGAAAAGTGGTTTCGTGAAAATCGCAGAAAATATTTTTTCAGAAACTCCGGGGTGCCTGGAGGTCGCGGTGCACCACGCGACAGTTGTATTCCAAAACTGAGTCACTCAGATCACACGAGTACCCAAGCATGCTTGAAACTCATTCAAATGCAAGTGCTTCTATCTGTTGTCTTGATTGTTTCCCACTCATTCCTTTTGGTTTGGGGAACATGTCGAAATCCCATGCCCAGAGAACTTCAGGTAGAGCTCGCGGAAATGCTCTGTGGACAACCCAGGCAGGGTAAGGATCAGTATTTCCACACTACTCAGAGAATTTTTATTTTCAGTGATGGATTTTTAGCCCAATTCAAGTTGAAGAAAAGTGGTTTCGTGAAAATCGCAGAAAATTTTTTTTCAGAAACTCCGGGGTGCCTGGAGGTCGCGGTGCACCACGCGACAGTTGTATTCGAAAACTGAGTCACTCAGATCACACGAGTACCCAAGCATGCTTGAAACTCATTCAAATGCAAGTGCTTCTATCTGTTGTCTTGATTGTTTCCCATTCATTCCTTTTGGTTTGGGGAACATGTCAAAATCCCATGCCCAGAGATCTTCAAGTAGAGTTCGCGGAAATGCTCAGTGGACACCCCAGGTAGGGTAAGGATCAGCATTTCCACACTACTCAGAGAATATTTGTTTTCAGGGATGGATTTTTAGCCCAATTCAAGTTGATGAAAAGTGGTTTCGTGAAAATTGCAGAAAATTTTTTTTCAGAAACTCCGGGGTGCCTTGAGGTCGCGATGCACCACGCGACAGTTGTATTCCAAAACTGAGTCGCTCAGATCACACGAGTACCCAAGCATGCTTGAAATTCATTCAAATGCAAGTGCCTCTATCTCTTTTCTTGATTGTTTCCAACTCATTCCTTTTGGTTTGGGGAACATGTCAAAATCCCATGCCCAGAGAACTTCAGGTAGAGCTCGCGGAAATGCTCAGTGGACAACCCAGGCAGGGTAAGGATCAGTATTTCCACACTACTCAGAGAATTTTTATTTTCAGGGATGGATTTTTAGCCCAATTCAAGTTGAAGAAAAGTGGTTTCGTGAAAATCGCAGAAAATTTTTTTTCAGAAACTCCGGGGTGCCTTGAGGTCGTGATGCACCACGCGACAGTTGTATTCCAAAACTGAGTCACTCAGATCACACGAGTATCCAAGCATGCTTGAAACTCATTCAAATGCAAGTGCCTCTATCTCTTTTCTTGATTGTTTCCCACTCATTCCTTTTGGTTTGGGGAACATGTCAAAATCCCATGCCCAGAGAACTTCAGGTAGAGTTTGGGGAAATGCTCAGTGGACAACCCAGACAGGGTAAGGATCAGCATTTACACACAACTCAAAGAATTTTTATTTTCAGGGATGGATTTTTAGCCCAATTCAAGTTGAAGAAAAGTGGTTTCGTGAAAATCGCAGAAAATTTTTTTTCAGAAACTCCGGGGTGCCTGGAGGTTGCGGTGCACCACGTGACAGTTGTATTCGAAAACTGAGTCACTCAGATCACACGAGTACCCAAGTATGCTTGAAACTCATTCAAATGCAAGTGCTTCTATCTGTTGTCTTGATTGTTTCCCACTCATTCCTTTTGGTTTGGGTAACATGTCAATATCCCATGCCCAGAGAACTTCAGGTAGAGCTCGCGGAAATGCTCAGTGGACAACCCAGGCAGGGTAAGGATCAGTATTTCCACACTACTCAGAGAATTTTTATTTTCAGTGATGGATTTTTAGCCCAATTCAAGTTGAAGAAAAGTGGTTTCGTGAAAATCGCAGAAAATATTTTTTCAGAAACTCCGGGGTGCCTGGAGGTCGCGGTGCACCACGCGACAGTTGTATTCCAAAACTGAGTCACTCAGATCACACGAGTACCCAAGCATGCTTGAAACTCATTCAAATGCAAGTGCTTCTATCTGTTGTCTTGATTGTTTCCCACTCATTCCTTTTGGTTTGGGGAACATGTCGAAATCCCATGCCCAGAGAACTTCAGGTAGAGCTCGCGGAAATGCTCTGTGGACAACCCAGGCAGGGTAAGGATCAGTATTTCCACACTACTCAGAGAATTTTTATTTTCAGTGATGGATTTTTAGCCCAATTCAAGTTGAAGAAAAGTGGTTTCGTGAAAATCGCAGAAAATTTTTTTTCAGAAACTCCGGGGTGCCTGGAGGTCGCGGTGCACCACGCGACAGTTGTATTCGAAAACTGAGTCACTCAGATCACACGAGTACCCAAGCATGCTTGAAACTCATTCAAATGCAAGTGCTTCTATCTGTTGTCTTGATTGTTTCCCATTCATTCCTTTTGGTTTGGGGAACATGTCAAAATCCCATGCCCAGAGATCTTCAAGTAGAGTTCGCGGAAATGCTCAGTGGACACCCCAGGTAGGGTAAGGATCAGCATTTCCACACTACTCAGAGAATATTTGTTTTCAGGGATGGATTTTTAGCCCAATTCAAGTTGATGAAAAGTGGTTTCGTGAAAATTGCAGAAAATTTTTTTTCAGA
Organism: Atractosteus spatula; assembly: GCF_055471065.1. Taxonomy (NCBI): domain Eukaryota; kingdom Metazoa; phylum Chordata; class Actinopteri; order Semionotiformes; family Lepisosteidae; genus Atractosteus; species Atractosteus spatula. Next base: position 78,581,352 of record NC_142707.1, read on the forward strand.
AACTCCGGGGTGCCTTGAGGTCGCGATGCACCACGCGACAGTTGTATTCCAAAACTGAGTCGCTCAGATCACACGAGTACCCAAGCATGCTTGAAATTCATTCAAATGCAAGTGCCTCTATCTCTTTTCTTGATTGTTTCCAACTCATTCCTTTTGGTTTGGGGAACATGTCAAAATCCCATGCCCAGAGAACTTCAGGTAGAGCTCGCGGAAATGCTCAGTGGACAACCCAGGCAGGGTAAGGATCAGTATTTCCACACTACTCAGAGAATTTTTATTTTCAGGGATGGATTTTTAGCCCAATTCAAGTTGAAGAAAAGTGGTTTCGTGAAAATCGCAGAAAATTTTTTTTCAGAAACTCCGGGGTGCCTTGAGGTCGTGATGCACCACGCGACAGTTGTATTCCAAAACTGAGTCACTCAGATCACACGAGTATCCAAGCATGCTTGAAACTCATTCAAATGCAAGTGCCTCTATCTCTTTTCTTGATTGTTTCCCACTCATTCCTTTTGGTTTGGGGAACATGTCAAAATCCCATGCCCAGAGAACTTCAGGTAGAGTTTGGGGAAATGCTCAGTGGACAACCCAGACAGGGTAAGGATCAGCATTTACACACAACTCAAAGAATTTTTATTTTCAGGGATGGATTTTTAGCCCAATTCAAGTTGAAGAAAAGTGGTTTCGTGAAAATCGCAGAAAATTTTTTTTCAGAAACTCCGGGGTGCCTTGAGGTCGCTATGCACCACGCGACAGTTGTATTTTAAAACTGAGTCACTCAGATCACACGAGTACCCAAGCATGCTTGAAACTCATTCAAATGCAAGTGCCTCTATCTCTTTTCTTGATTGTTTCCCACTCATTCCTTTTAGTTTGGGGAACATGTCAAAATCCCATGCCCAGAGAACTTCAGGTAGAGCTCGCGGAAATGCTCAGTGGACAACCCAGGCAGGGTAAGGATCACTATTTCCACACTACTCAGAGAATTTTTATTTTCAGTGATGGATTTTTAGCCCAATTCAAGTTGAAGAAAAGTGGTTTCGTGAAAATCGCAGAAGATTTTTTTTCAGAAACTCCGGGGTGCCTGGATGTCGCGGTGCACCACGCAACAGTTGTATTCGAAAACTGAGTCACTCAGATCACACGAGTACCCAAGCATGCTTGAAACTCATTCAAATTCAAGTGCTTCTATCTTTTCTCTTGATTGTTTCCCACTCATTCCTTTTGGTTTGGGGAACATGTCAAAATCCCATGCCAAGAGAACTTCAGGTAGAGTTCAGGGAAATGCTCAGTGGACAACCCAGGCAGGGTAAGGATCAGCATTTACACACAACTCAGAGAATTTTTATTTTCAGGGATGGATTTTTAGCCCAATTCAAGTTGAAGAAAAGTGGTTTCGTGAAAATCGCAGAAAATTTTTTTTCAGAAACTCCGGGGTGCCTTGAGGTCGCGGTGCACCACGCGACAGTTGTATTCGAAAACTGAGTCACTCAGATCACACGAGTACCCAAGCATGCTTGAAACTCATTCAATTGCAAGTGCCTTTATCTCTTTTCTTGATTGTTTCCCACTCATTCCTTTTAGTTTGGGGAACATGTCAAAATCCAATGCCCAGAGAACTTCAGGTAGAGCTCGCGGAAATGCTCAGTGGACAACCCAGGCAGGGTAAGGATCACTATTTCCACACTACTCAGAGAATTTTTATTTTCAGTGATGGATTTTTAGCCCAATTCAAGTTGAAAAAAAGTGGTTTCGTGAAAATCGCAGAAGATTTTTTTTCAGAAACTCCGGGGTGCCTGGATGTTGCGGTGCACCACGCGACAGTTGTATTCGAAAACTGAGTCACTCAGATCACACGAGTACCCAAGCATGCTTGAAACTCATTCAAATGCAAGTGCTTCTATCTTTTCTCTTGATTGTTTCCCACTCATTCCTTTTGGTTTGGGGAACATGTCAAAATCCCATGCCCAGAGAACTTCAGGTAGAGCTCGCGGAAATGCTCAGTGGACAACCCAGGCAGGGTAAGGATCAGTATTTCCGCACTACTCAGAGAATTTTTATTTTCAGTGATGGATTTTTAGCCCAATTCAAGTTGAAGAAAAGTGGTTTCGTGAAAATCGCAGAAAATTTTTTTTCGGAAACTCCGGGGTGCCTGGAGGTCGCGGTGCACCACGCGACAGTTGTATTCGAAAACTGAGTCACTCAGATCACACGAGTACCCAAGCATGCTTGAAACTCATTCAAATGCAAGTGCTTCTATCTGTTGTCTTGATTGTTTCCCACTCATTCCTTTTGGTTTGGGGAACATGTCGAAATCCCATGCCCAGAGATCTTCAAGTAGAGTTCGCGGAAATGCTCAGTGGACGCCCCAGGTAGGGTAAGGATCAGCATTTCCACACTACTCAGAGAATATTAGTTTTCAGGGATGGATTTTTAGCCCAATTCAAGTTGAAGAAAAGTGGTTTCGTGAAAATCGCAGAAAATTTTTTTTCAGAAACTCCAGGGTGCCTTGAGGTCGCTATGCACCACGCGACAGTTGTATTTTAAAACTGAGTCACTCAGATCACACGAGTACCCAAGCATGCTTGAAACTCATTCAATTGCAAGTGCCTCTATCTCTTTTCTTGATTGTTTCCCACTCATTCCTTTTAGTTTGGGGAACATGTCAAAATCCCATGCCCAGAGAACTTCAGGTAGAGCTCGCGGAAATGCTCAGTGGACAACCCAGGCAGGGTAAGGATCACTATTTCCACACTACTCAGAGAATTTTTATTTTCAGTGATGGATTTTTAGCCCAATTCAAGTTGAAGAAAAGTGGTTTCGTGAAAATCGCAGAAAATTTTTTTTCAGAAACTCCGGGGTGCCTGGAGGTCGCGGTGCACCACGCGACAGTTGTATTCGAAAACTGAGTCACTCAGATCACACGAGTACCCAAGCATGCTTGAAACTCATTCAAATGCAAGTGCTTCTATCTGTTGTCTTGATTGTTTCCCATTCATTCCTTTTGGTTTGGGGAACATGTCAAAATCCCATGCCCAGAGATCTTCAAGTAGAGTTCGCGGAAATGCTCAGTGGACACCCCAGGTAGGGTAAGGATCAGCATTTCCACACTACTCAGAGAATATTTGTTTTCAGGGATGGATTTTTAGCCCAATTCAAGTTGATGAAAAGTGGTTTCGTGAAAATTGCAGAAAATTTTTTTTCAGAAACTCCGGGGTGCCTTGAGGTCGCGATGCACCACGCGACAGTTGTATTCCAAAACTGAGTCGCTCAGATCACACGAATACCCAAGCATGCTTGAAATTCATTCAAATGCAAGTGCCTCTATCTCTTTTCTTGATTGTTTCCCACTCATTCCTTTTGGTTTGGGGAACATGTCAAAATCCCATGCCCAGAGAACTTCAGGTAGAGTTCGGGGAAATGCTCAGTGGACAACCCAGACAGGGTAAGGATCAGCATTTACACACAACTCAAAGAATTTTTATTTTCAGGGACGGATTTTTAGCCCAATTCAAGTTGAAGAAAAGTGGTTTCGTGAAAATCGCAGAAAATTTTTTTTCAGAAACTCCGGGGTGCCTTGAGGTCGCTATGCACCACGCGACAGTTGTATTTTAAAACTGAGTCACTCAGATCACACGAGTACCCAAGCATGCTTGAAACTCATTCAATTGCAAGTGCCTCTATCTCTTTTCTTGATTGTTTCCCACTCATTCCTTTTAGTTTGGGGAACATGTCAAAATCCCATGCCCAGAGAACTTCAGGTAGAGCTCGCGGAAATGCTCAGTGGACAACCCAGGCAGGGTAAGGATCACTATTTCCACACTACTCAGAGAATTTTTATTTTCAGTGATGGATTTTTAGCCCAATTCAAGTTGAAGAAAAGTGGTTTCGTGAAAATCGCAGAAGATTTTTTTTCAGAAACTCCGGGGTGCCTGGATGTTGCGGTGCACCACGCGACAGTTGTATTCGAAAACTGAGTCACTCAGATCACACGAGTACCCAAGCATGCTTGAAACTCATTCAAATGAAAGTGCTTCTATCTTTTCTCTTGATTGTTTCCCACTCATTCCTTTTGGTTTGGGGAACATGTCAACATCCCATGCCCAGAGAACTTCAGGTAGAGCTCGCGGAAATGCTCAGTGGACAACCCAGGCAGGGTAAGGATCAGTATTTCCGCACTACTCAGAGAATTTTTATTTTCAGTGATGGATTTTTAGCCCAATTCAAGTTGAAGAAAAGTGGTTTCGTGAAAATCGCAGAAAATTTTTTTTCAGAAACTCCGGGGTGCCTGGAGGTCGCGGTGCACCACGTGACAGTTGTATTCGAAAACTGAGTCACTCAGATCACACGAGTACCCAAGTATGCTTGAAAGTCATTCAAATGCAAGTGCTTCTATCTGTTGTCTTGATTGTTTCCCACTCATTCCTTTTGGTTTGGGTAACATGTCAAAATCCCATGCCCAGAGAACTTCAAGTAGAGTTCGCGGAAATGCTCAGTGGACACCCCAGGTAGGGTAAGGATCAGCATTTCCACACTACTCAGAGAATATTTATTTTCAGGGATGGATTTTTAGCCCAATTCAAGTTGAAGAAAAGTGGTTTCGTGAAAATTGCAGAAAATTTTTTTTCAGAAACTCTGGGGTGCCTGGAGGTCGCGGTGCACCACGCAACAGTTGTATTCGAAAACTGAGTCACTCAGATCACACGAGTAGCCAAGCATGCTTGAAACTCATTCAAATGCAAGTGCTTCTGTCTGTTGTCTTGATTGTTTCCCACTCATTCCTTATGGTTTGGGGAACATGTCAAAATCCCATGCCCAGAGAACTTCAGGTAGAGTTCGGGGAAATGCTCAGTGGACAACCCAGGCAGGGTAAGGATCAGCATTTACACACTACTCAGAGAATTTTTATTTTCAGGGATGGATTTTTAGCCCAATTCAAGTTGAAGAAAAGTGGTTTCGTGAAAATCGCAGAAAATTTTTTTTCAGAAACTCCGGGGTGCCTGGAGGTCGCGATGCACCACGCGACAGTTGTATTCGAAAACTGAGTCACTCAGATCACACGAGTACCCAAGCATGCTTGAAACTCAATCAAATGCAAGTGCTTCTATCTGTTGTCTTGATTGTTTCCCACTCATTCCTTTTGGTTTGGGGAACATGTCAATATCCCATGCCCAGAGAACTTCAGGTAGAGCTCGCGGAAATGCTCAGTGGACAACCCAGGCAGGGTAAGGATCAGTATTTCCACACTACTCAGAGAATTTTTATTTTCAGTGATGGATTTTTAGCCCAATTCAAGTTGAAGAAAAGTGGTTTCGTGAAAATCGCAGAAAATTTTTTTTCAGAAACTCCGGGGTGCCTGGAGGTGGCTATGCACCACGCGACAGTTGTATTTTAAAACTGAGTCACTCAGATCACACGAGTACCCAAGCATGCTTGAAACTCATTCAAATGCAAGTGCCTCTATCTCTTTTCTTGATTGTTTCCCACTCATTCCTTTTAGTTTGGGGAACATGTCAAAATCCCATGCCCAGAGAACTTCAGGTAGAGCTCGCGGAAATGCTCAGTGGACAACCCAGGCAGGGTAAGGATCACTATTTCCACACTACTCAGAGAATTTTTATTTTCAGTGATGGATTTTTAGCCCAATTCAAGTTGAAGAAAAGTGGTTTCGTGAAAATTGCAGAAAATTTTTTTTCAGAAACTCCGGGGTGCCTTGAGGTCGTGATGCACCACGCGACAGTTGTATTCCAAAACTGAGTCACTCAGATCACACGAGTACCCAACCATGCTTTAACTCATTCAAATGCAATTGCCTCTATCTCTTTTCTTGATTGTTTCCCACTCATTCCTTTTGGTTTGGGGAACATGTCAAAATCCCATGCCCAGAGAACTTCAGGTAGAGTTCGGGGAAATGCTCTGTGGACAACCCAGGCAGGGTAAGGATCAGCATTTACACACAACTCAGAGAATTTTTATTTTCAGGGATGGATTTTTAGCCCAATTCAAGTTGAAGAAAAGTGGTTTCGTGAAAATTGCAGAAAATTTTTTTTCAGAAACTCCGGGGTGCCTGGAGGTCGCGGTGCACCACGCGACAGTTGTATTCGAAAACTGAGTCACTCAGATCACACGAGTAGCCAAGCATGCTTGAAACTCATTCAAATGCAAGTGCTTCTATCTGTTGTCTTGATTGTTTCCCACTCATTCCTTTTGGTTTGGGGAACATGTCAAAATCCCATGCCCAGAGAACTTCAGGTAGAGTTCGGGGAAATGCTCAGTGGACAACCCAGGCAGGGTAAGGATCAGCATTTACAAACTACTCAGAGAATTTTTATTTTCAGTGAAGGATTTTTAGCCCAATTCAAGTTGTGAAAAGTAGTTTCGTGAAAATCGCAGAAACTTTTTTTTCAGAAACTCCGGGGTGCCTGGAGGTCGCGGTGCACCACGCGACAGTTGTATTCGAAAACTGAGTCACTCAGATCACACGAGTACCCAAGCATGCTTGAAACTCATTCAAATGCAAGTGCTTCTATCTGTTGTCTTGATTGTTTCCCACTCATTCCTTTTGGTTTGGGGAACATGTCAAAATCCCATGCCCAGAGAACTTCAGGTAGAGCTCGCGGAAATGCTCAGTGGACAACTCAGGCAGGGTAAGGATCAGCATTTCCACACTACTCAGAGAATATTTATTTTCAGGGATGGATTTTTAGCCCAATTCAAGTTGATGAAAAGTGGTTTCGTGAAAATTGCAGAAATTTTTTTTTCAGAAACTCCGGGGTGCCTTGAGGTCGAGATACACCACGCGACAGTTGTATTTTAAAACTGAGTCACTCAGATCACACGAGTACCCAAGCATGCTTGAAACTTATTCAAATGCAAGTGTCTCTATCTCTTTTCTTGATTGTTTCCCACTCATTCCTTTTGGTTTGGGGAACATGTCAAAATCCCATGCCCAGAGAACTTCAGGTAGAGTTCGGGGAAATGCTCTGTGGACAACCCAGGCAGGGTAAGGATCAGCATTTACACACAACTCAGAGAATTTTTATTTTCAGGGATGGAGTTTTAGCTCAATTCAAGTTGAAGAAAAGTGGTTTCGTGAAAATCACACAAAATTTTTTTTCAGAAACTCCGGGGTGCCTGGAGGTCGCTGTGCACCACGCGACAGTTGTATTCGAAAACTGAGTCACTCAGATCACACGAGTACCCAAGCATGCTTGAAACTCATTCAAATGCAAGTGCTTCTATCTGTTGTCTTGATTGTTTCCAACTCATTCGTTTTGGTTTGGGGAACATGTCAAAATCCCATGCCCAGAGAACTTCAAGTAGAGTTCGCGGAAATGCTCAGTGGACACCCCAGTTAGGGTAAGGATCAGCATTTCCACACTTCTCAGAGAATATTTATTTTCAGGGATGGATTTTTAGCCCAATTCAAGTTGATGAAAAGTGGTTTCGTGAAAATCGCAGAAATTTTTTTTTCAGAAACTCCGGGGTGCCTTGAGGTCGCGATGCACCACGCGACAGTTGTATTCCAAAACTGAGTCACTCAGATCACACGAGTACCCAAGCATGCTTGAAACTCATTCAAATGCAAGTGCATCTATCTCTTTTCTTGATTGTTTCCCACTCATTCCTTTTGGTTTGGGGAACATGTCAAAATCCCATGCCCAGAGAACTTCAGGTAGAGTTCGGGGAAATGCTCAGTGGACAACCCAGGCAGGGTAAGGATCAGCATTTACACACTACTCAGAGAATTTTTGTTTTTCGGGGATGGATTTTTAGCCCAATTCAAGTTGATGAAAAGTGGTTTCGTGAAAATTGCAGAAAATTTTTTTTCAGAAACTCCGGGGTGCCTTGAGGTCGAGATACACCACGCGACAGTTGTATTTTAAAACTGAGTCACTCAGATCACACGAGTACCCAAGCATGCTTGAAACTTATTCAAATGCAAGTGTCTCTATCTCTTTTCTTGATTGTTTCCCACTCATTCCTTTTGGTTTGGGGTACATGTCAAAATCCCATGCCCAGAGAACTTCAGGTAGAGTTCGGGGAAATGCTCTGTGGACAACCCAGGCAGGGTAAGGATCAGCATTTACACACAACTCAGAGAATTTTTATTTTCAGGGATGGATTTTTAGCTCAATTCAAGTTGAAGAAAAGTGGTTTCGTGAAAATCACACAAAATTTTTTTTCAGAAACTCCGGGGTGCCTGGAGGTCGCTGTGCTGCACCACGCGACAGTTGTATTCGAAAACTGAGTCACTCAGATCACACGAGTACCCAAGCATGCTTGAAACTCATTCAAATGCAAGTGCTTCTATCTGTTGTCTTGATTGTTTCCAACTCATTCGTTTTGGTTTGGGGAACATGTCAAAATCCCATGCCCAGAGAACTTCAAGTAGAGTTCGCGGAAATGCTCAGTGGACACCCCAGGTAGGGTAAGGATCAGCATTTCCACACTTCTCAGAGAATATTTATTTTCAGGGATGGATTTTTAGCCCAATTCAAGTTGATGAAAAGTGGTTTCGTGAAAATCGCAGAAATTTTTTTTTCAGAAACTCCGGGGTGCCTTGAGGTCGCGATGCACCACGCGACAGTTGTATTCCAAAACTGAGTCACTCAGATCACACGAGTACCCAAGCATGCTTGAAACTCATTCAAATGCAAGTGCATCTATCTCTTTTCTTGATTGTTTCCCACTCATTCCTTTTGGTTTGGGGAACATGTCAAAATCCCATGCCCAGAGAACTTCAGGTAGAGTTCGGGGAGATGCTCAGTGGACAACCCAGGCAGGGTAAGGATCAGCATTTACACACTACTCAGAGAATTTTTGTTTTTCGGGGATGGATTTTTAGCCCAATTCAAGTTGAAGAAAAGTGGTTTCGTGAAAATCGCAGAAAATTTTTTTTCAGAAACTCCGGGGTGCCTGGAGGTCGCGGTGCACCACGCGACAGTTGTATTCGAAAACTGAGTCACTCAGATCACACGAGTACCCAAGCATGCTTGAAACTCATTCAAATGCAAGTGCATCTATCTCTTTTCTTGATTGTTTCCCACCCATTCCTTTTGGTTTGGGGAACATGTCAAAATCCCATGCCCAGAGAACTTCAGGTAGAGCTCACGGAAATGCTCAGTGGACAACCCAGGCAGGGTAAGGATCAGCATTTCCACACTACTCAGAGAATATTTATTTTCAGGGATGGATTTTTAGCCCAATTCAAGTTGATGAAAAGTGGTTTCGTGAAAATTGCAGAAAATTTTTTTTCAGAAACTCCGGGGTGCCTTGAGGTCGAGATACACCACGCGACAGTTGTATTTTAAAACTGGGTCACTCAGATCACACGAGTACCCAAGCATGCTTGAAACTTATTCAAATGCAAGTGTCTCTATCTGTTGTCTTGATTGTTTCCCACTCATTCCTTTTGGTTTGGGGAACATGTCAAAATCCCATGCCCAGAGAACTTCAGGTAGAGCTCGCGGAAATGCTCAGTGGACAACCCAGGCAGGGTAAGGATTAGTATTTCCACACTACTCAGAGAATTTTTATTTTCAGTGATGGATTTTTAGCCCAATTCAAGTTGAAGAAAAGTGGTTTCGTGAAAATCGCAGAAAATTTTTTTTCAGAAACTCCGGGGTGCCTGGAGGTCGCGGTGCACCACGCGACAGTTGTATTCCAAAACTGAGTCACTCAGATCACACGAGTACCTCAGCATGCTTGAAACTCATTCAAATGCAAGTGCTTCTATCTGTTGTCTTGATTGTTTCCCACTCATTCCTTTTGGTTTGGGGAACATGTCAAAATCCCATGCCCAGAGAACTTCAGGTAGAGCTCGCGGAAATGCTCAGTGGACAACCCAGGCAGGGTAAGGATCAGTATTTCCACACTACTCAGAGAATTTTTATTTTCAGTGATGGATTTTTAGCCCAATTCAAGTTGAAGAAAAGTGGTTTCGTGAAAATCGCAGAAAATTTTTTTTCAGAAACTCCGGGGTGCCTGGAGGTCGCGGTGCACCACGCGACAGTTGTATTCGAAAACTGAGTCACTCAGATCACACGAGTACCTAAGCATGCTTGAAACTCATTCAAATGCAAGTCCTTCTATCTGTTGTCTTAATTGTTTCCCGATCATTCCTTTTGGTTTGGGGAACATGTCAAAATCCCATGCCCAGAGAACTTCGGGTAGAGTTCGGGGAAATGCTCAGTGGACAACCCAGGCAGGGTAAGGATCAGCATTTACAAACTATTCAGAGAATTTTTATTTTCAGTGAAGGATTTTTAGCCCAATTCAAGTTGTGAAAAGTGGTTTCGTAAAAATCGCAGAAACTTTTTTTTCAGAAACTCCGGGGTGCCTTGAGGTCGCTATGCACCACGCGACAGTTGTATTTTAAAACTGAGTCACTCAGATCACACGAGTACCCAAGCATGCTTGAAACTCATTCAATTGCAAGTGCCTCTATCTCTTTTCTTGATTGTTTCCCACTCATTCCTTTTAGTTTGGGGAACATGTCAAAATCCCATGCCCAGAGAACTTCAGGTAGAGCTCGCGGAAATGCTCAGTGGACAACCCAGGCAGGGTAAGGATCACTATTTCCACACTACTCAGAGAATTTTTATTTTCAGTGATGGATTTTTAGCCCAATTCAAGTTGAAGAAAAGTGGTTTCGTGAAAATCGCAGAAGATTTTTTTTCAGAAACTCCGGGGTACCTGGATCTTGCGGTGCACCACGCGACAGTTGTATTCGAAAACTGAGTCACTCAGATCACACGAGTACCCAAGCATGCTTGAAACTCATTCAAATGCAAGTGCTTCTATCTTTTCTCTTGATTGTTTCCCACTCATTCCTTTTGGTTTGGGGAACATGTTAAAATCCCATGCCCAGAGAACTTCAGGTAGAGCTCGCGGAAATGCTCAGTGGACAACCCAGGCAGGGTAAGGATCAGTATTTCCGCACTACTCAGAGAATTTTTATTTTCAGTGATGGATTTTTAGCCCAATTCAAGTTGAAGAAAAGTGGTTTCGTGAAAATCGCAGAAAATTTTTTTTCAGAAACTCTGGGGTGCCTGGAGGTCGCGGTGCACCACGCAACAGTTGTATTCGAAAACTGAGTCACTCAGATCACACGAGTAGCCAAGCATGCTTGAAACTTATTCAAATGCAAGTGCTTCTGTCTGTTGTCTTGATTGTTTCCCACTCATTCCTTATGGTTTGGGGAACATGTCAAAATCCCATGCCCAGAGAACTTCAGGTAGAGTTCGGGGAAATGCTCAGTGGACAACCCAGGCAGGGTAAGGATCAGCATTTACACACTACTCAGAGAATTTTTATTTTCAGGGATGGATTTTTAGCCCAATTCAAGTTGAAGAAAAGTGGTTTCGTGAAAATCGCAGAAAATTTTTTTTCAGAAACTCCGGGGTGCCTGGAGGTCGCGATGCACCACGCGACAGTTGTATTCGAAAACTGAGTCACTCAGATCACACGAGTACCCAAGCATGCTTGAAACTCATTCAAATGCAAGTGCTTCTATCTGTTGTCTTGATTGTTTCCCACTCATTCCTTTTGGTTTGGGGAACATGTCAATATCCCATGCCCAGAGAACTTCAGGTAGAGCTCGCGGAAATGCTCAGTGGACAACCCAGGCAGGGTAAGGATCAGTATTTCCACACTACTCAGAGAATTTTTATTTTCAGTGATGGATTTTTAGCCCAATTCAAGTTGAAGAAAAGTGGTTTCGTGAAAATCGCAGAAATTTTTTTTTCAGAAACTCCGGGGTGCCTGGAGGTCGCGGTGCACCACGCGACAGTTGTATTCGAAAACTGAGTCACTCAGATCACACGAGTACCCAAGCATGCTTGAAACTCATTCAAATGCAAGTGCTTCTATCTGTTGTCTTGATTGTTTCCCATTCATTCCTTATGGTTTGGGGAACATGTCAAAATCCCATACCAAGAGAACTTCAGGTAGAGTTCGGGGAAATGCTCAGTGGACAACCCAGGCAGGGTAAGGATCAGTATTTCCACACTACTCAGAGAATTTTTATTTTCAGTGATGGACTTTTAGCCCAATTCAAGTTGAAGAAAAGTGGTTTCGTGAAAATCGCAGAAAATTTTTTTTCAGAAACTCCGGGGTGCCTGGAGGTCGCTATGCACCACGCGACAGTTGTATTTTAAAACTGAGTCACTCAGATCACACGAGTACCCAAGCATGCTTGAAACTCATTCAAATGCAAGTGCCTCTATCTCTTTTCTTGATTGTTTCCCATTCATTCCTTTTAGTTTGGGGAACATGTCAAAATCCCATGCCCAGAGAACTTCAGGTAGAGTTCGCGGAAAAGCTCAGTGGACACCCCAGGTAGGGTAAGGATCAGCATTTCCACACTACTCAGAGAATATTTATTTTCAGGGATGGATTTTTAGCCCAATTCAAGTTGAAGAAAAGTGGTTTCGTGAAAATTGCAGAAAATTTTTTTTCAGAAACTCCGGGGTGCCTTGAGGTCGTGATGCACCACGCGACAGTTGTATTCCAAAACTGAGTCACTCAGATCACACGAGTACCCAACCATGCTTGAAACTCATTCAAATGCAATTGCCTCTATCTCTTTTCTTGATTGTTTCCCACTCATTCCTTTTGGTTTGGGGAACATGTCAAAATCCCATGCCCAGAGAACTTCAGGTAGAGTTCGGGGAAATGCTCTGTGGACAACCCAGGCAGGGTAAGGATCAGCATTTACACACAACTCAGAGAATTTTTATTTTCAGGGATGGATTTTTAGCCCAATTCAAGTTGAAGAAAAGTGGTTTCGTGAAAATTGCAGAAAATTTTTTTTCAGAAACTCCGGGGTGCCTGGAGGTCGTGGTGCACCACGCGACAGTTGTATTCGAAAACTGAGTCACTCAGATCACACGAGTAGCCAAGCATGCTTGAAACTCATTCAAATGCAAGTGCTTCTATCTGTTGTCTTGATTGTTTCCCACTCATTCCTTATGGTTTGGGGAACATGTCAAAATCCCATGCCCAGAGAACTTCAGGTAGAGTTCGGGGAAATGCTCAGTGGACAACCCAGGCAGGGTAAGGATCAGTATTTCCACACTACTCAGAGAATTTTTATTTTCAGTGATGGATTTTTAGCCCAATTCAAGTTGAAGAAAAGTGGTTTCGTGAAAATCGCAGAAAATTTTTTTTCAGAAACTCCGGGGTGCCTGGAGGTCGCGGTGCACCACGCGACAGTTGTATTCGAAAACTTAGTCACTCAGATCACACGAGTACCTCAGCATGCTTGAAACTCATTCAAATGCAAGTGCTTCTATCTGTTGTCTTGATTGTTTCCCACTCATTCCTTTTGGTTTGGGGAACATGTCAAAATCCCATGCCCAGAGAACTTCAGGTAGAGTTCGGGGAAATGCTCAGTGGACAACCCAGGCAGGGTAAGGATCAGCATTTACAAACTACTCAGAGAATTTTTATTTTCAGTGAAGGATTTTTAGCCCAATTCAAGTTGTGAAAAGTGGTTTCGTGAAAATCGCAGAAACTTTTTTTTCAGAAACTCCGGGGTGCCTGGAGGTCGCGGTGCACCACGCGACAGTTGTATTCGAAAACTGAGTCACTCAGATCACACGAGTACCCAAGCATGCTTGAAACTCATTCAAATGCAAGTGCATCTATCTGTTGTCTTGATTGTTTCCCACTCATTCCTTTTGGTTTGGGGAACATGTCAAAATCCCATGCCCAGAGAACTTCAAGTAGAGTTCGCGGAAATGCTCAGTGGACACCCCAGGTAGGGTAAGGATCAGCATTTACACACAACTCAGAGAATTTTTATTTTCAGGGATGGATTTTTAGCTCAATTCAAGTTGAAGAAAAGTGGTTTCGTGAAAATCACACAAAATTTTTTTTCAGAAACTCCGGGGTGCCTGGAGGTCGCGGTGCACCACGCGACAGTTGTATTCCAAAACTGAGTCACTCAGATCACACGAGTACCTCAGCATGCTTGAAACTCATTCAAATGCAAGTGCATCTATCTCTTTTCTTGATTGTTTCCCACTCATTCCTTTTGGTTTGGGGAACATGTCAAAATCCCATGCCCAGAGAACTTCAGGTAGAGTTCGGGGAAATGCTCAGTGGACAACCCAGGCAGGGTAAGGATCAGCATTTACACACTACTCAGAGAATTTTTGTTTTCAGGGATGGATTTTTAGCCCAATTCAAGTTGAAGAAAAGTGGTTTCGTGAAAATCGCAGAAAATTTTTTTTCAGAAACTCCGGGGTGCCTGGAGGTCGCGGTGCACCACGCGACAGTTGTATTCGAAAACTGAGTCACTCAGATCACACGAGTAGCCAAGCATGCTTGAAACTCATTCAAATGCATGTGCTTCTATCTGTTGTCTTGATTGTTTCCCACTCATTCCTTTTGGTTTGGGGAACATGTCAAAATCCCATGCCCAGAGAACTTCAGGTAGAGCTCGCGGAAATGCTCAGTGGACAAACCAGGCAGGGTAAGGATCAGTATTTCCACACTACTCAGAGAATTTTTATTTTCAGTGATGGATTTTTAGCCCAATTCAAGTTGAAGAAAAGTGGTTTCGTGAAAATCGCAGAAAATTTTTTTTCAGAAACTCCGGGGTGCCTGGAGGTTGCGGTGCACCACGCGACAGTTGTATTCCAAAACTGAGTCACTCAGATCACACGAGTACCTCAGCATTCTTGAAACTCATTCAAATGCAAGTGCTTCTATCTATTGTCTTGATTGTTTCCCACTCATTCCTTTTGGTTTGGGGAACATGTCAAAATCCCATGCCCAGAGAACTTCAGGTAGAGCTCGCGGAAATGCTCAGTGGACAACCCAGGCAGGTTAAGGATCAGTATTTCCACACTACTAAGAGAATTTTTATTTTCAGTGATGGATTTTTAGCCCAATTGAAGTTGAAGAAAAGTGGTTTCGTGAAAATCGCAGAAAATTTTTTTTCAGAAACTCCGGGGTGCCTGGAGGTCGCGGTGCACCACGCGACAGTTGTATTCGAAAACTGAGTCACTCAGATCACACGAGTACCCAAGCATGCTTGAAACTCATTCAAATGCAAGTGCTTCTATCTGTTGTCTTGATTGTTTCCCACTCATTCCTTTTGGTTTGGGGAACATGTCAAAATCCCATGCCCAGAGAACTTCAAGTAGAGTTCGCGGAAATGCTCAGTGGACACCCCAGGTAGGGTAAGGATCAGCATTTCCACACTACTCAGAGAATTTTTATTTTCAGGGATGGATTTTTAGCCCAATTCAAGTTGATGAACAGTGGTTTCGTGAAAATTGCAGACATTTTTTTTTCAGAAACTCCGGGGTGCCTTGAGGTCGTGATGCACCACGCAACAGTTGTATTCGAAAACTGAGTCACTCAGATCACACGAGTACCCAAGCATGCTTGAAACTCATTCAAATGCAAGTGCCTCTATCTCTTTTCTTGATTGTTTCCGACTCATTCCTTTTGGTTTGGGGAACATGTCAAAATCTCATGCCCAGAGAACTTCAGGTAGAGTTCGCGGAAATGCTCAGTGTTCAACCCAGGCAGGGTAAGGATCAGTATTTCCACACTACTCAGAGAATGTTTATTTTCAGTGATGGATTTTTAGCCCAATTCAAGTTGAAGAAAAGTGGTTTCGTGAAAATCGCAGAAAATTTTTTTTCAGAAACTCCAGGGTGCCTGGAGGTCGCGGTGCACCACGCGACAGTTGTATTCGAAAACTGAGTCATTCAGATCACACGAGTACCCAAGCATGCTTGAAACTCATTCAAATGCAAGTGCTTCTATCTGTTGTCTTGATTGTTTCCCACTCATTCCTTTTGGTTTGGGTAAAATTTCAAAATCCCATGCCCAGAGAACTTCAAGTAGAGTTCGCGGAAATACTCAGTGGACACCCCAGGTAGGGTAAGGATCAGCATTTCCACACTACTCAGAGAATATTTATTTTCAGGGATGGATTTTTAGCCCAATTCAAGTTGATGAAAAGTGGTTTTGTGAAAATTGCAGAAAATTTTTTTTCAGAAACTCCGGGGTGCCTGGAGGTCGCGGTGCACCACGCGACAGTTGTATTCCAAAATTGAGTCACTCAGATCACACGAGTACCCAAGCATGCTTGAAACTCATTCAAATGCAAGTGCCTCAATCTCTTTTCTTGATTGTTTCCCACTCATTCCTTTTAGTTTGGGGAACATGTCAAAATCCCATGCCCAGAGAACTTCAGGTAGAGTTCGCGGAAAAGCTCAGTGGACACCCCAGGTAGGGTAAGGATCAGAATTTCCACACTACTCAGAGAATATTTATTTTCAGGGATGGATTTTTAGCCCAATTCAAGTTGAAGAAAAGTGGTTTCGTGAAAATTGCAGAAAATTTTTTTTCAGAAACTCCGGGGTGCCTTGAGGTCGTGATGCACCACGCGACAGTTGTATTCCAAAACTGAGTCACTCAGATCACACGAGTACCCAACCATGCTTGAAACTCATTCAAATGCAATTGCCTCTATCTCTTTTCTTGATTGTTTCCCACTCATTCCTTTTGGTTTGGGGAACATGTCAAAATCCCATGCCCAGAGAACTTCAGGTAGAGTTCGGGGAAATGCTCTGTGGACAACCCAGGCAGGGTAAGGATCAGCATTTACACACAACTCAGAGAATTTTTATTTTCAGGGATGGATTTTTAGCCCAATTCAAGTTGAAGAAAAGTGGTTTCGTGAAAATTGCAGAAAATTTTTTTTCAGAAACTCCGGGGTGCCTGGAGGTCGTGGTGCACCACGCGACAGTTGTATTCGAAAACTGAGTCACTGAGATCACACGAGTAGCCAAGCATGCTTGAAACTCATTCAAATGCAAGTGCTTCTATCTGTTGTCTTGATTGTTTCCCACTCATTCCTTATGGTTTGGGGAACATGTCAAAATCCCATGCCCAGAGAACTTCAGGTAGAGTTCGGGGAAATGCTCAGTGGACAACCCAGGCAGGGTAAGGATCAGTATTTCCACACTACTCAGAGAATTTTTATTTTCAGTGATGGATTTTTAGCCCAATTCAAGTTGAAGAAAAGTGGTTTCGTGAAAATCGCAGAAAATTTTTTTTCAGAAACTCCGGGGTGCCTGGAGGTCGCGGTGCACCACGCGACAGTTGTATTCGAAAACTTAGTCACTCAGATCACACGAGTACCTCAGCATGCTTGAAACTCATTCAAATGCAAGTGCTTCTATCTGTTGTCTTGATTGTTTCCCACTCATTCCTTTTGGTTTGGGGAACATGTCAAAATCCCATGCCCAGAGAACTTCAGGTAGAGTTCGGGGAAATGCTCAGTGGACAACCCAGGCAGGGTAAGGATCAGCATTTACAAACTACTCAGAGAATTTTTATTTTCAGTGAAGGATTTTTAGCCCAATTCAAGTTGTGAAAAGTGGTTTCGTGAAAATCGCAGAAACTTTTTTTTCAGAAACTCCGGGGTGCCTGGAGGTCGCGGTGCACCACGCGACAGTTGTATTCGAAAACTGAGTCACTCAGATCACACGAGTACCCAAGCATGCTTGAAACTCATTCAAATGCAAGTGCATCTATCTGTTGTCTTGATTGTTTCCCACTCATTCCTTTTGGTTTGGGGAACATGTCAAAATCCCATGCCCAGAGAACTTCAAGTAGAGTTCGCGGAAATGCTCAGTGGACACCCCAGGTAGGGTAAGGATCAGCATTTACACACAACTCAGAGAATTTTTATTTTCAGGGATGGATTTTTAGCTCAATTCAAGTTGAAGAAAAGTGGTTTCGTGAAAATCACACAAAATTTTTTTTCAGAAACTCCGGGGTGCCTGGAGGTCGCGGTGCACCACGCGACAGTTGTATTCCAAAACTGAGTCACTCAGATCACACGAGTACCTCAGCATGCTTGAAACTCATTCAAATGCAAGTGCATCTATCTCTTTTCTTGATTGTTTCCCACTCATTCCTTTTGGTTTGGGGAACATGTCAAAATCCCATGCCCAGAGAACTTCAGGTAGAGTTCGGGGAAATGCTCAGTGGACAACCCAGGCAGGGTAAGGATCAGCATTTACACACTACTCAGAGAATTTTTGTTTTCAGGGATGGATTTTTAGCCCAATTCAAGTTGAAGAAAAGTGGTTTCGTGAAAATCGCAGAAAATTTTTTTTCAGAAACTCCGGGGTGCCTGGAGGTCGCGGTGCACCACGCGACAGTTGTATTCGAAAACTGAGTCACTCAGATCACACGAGTAGCCAAGCATGCTTGAAACTCATTCAAATGCATGTGCTTCTATCTGTTGTCTTGATTGTTTCCCACTCATTCCTTTTGGTTTGGGGAACATGTCAAAATCCCATGCCCAGAGAACTTCAGGTAGAGCTCGCGGAAATGCTCAGTGGACAAACCAGGCAGGGTAAGGATCAGTATTTCCACACTACTCAGAGAATTTTTATTTTCAGTGATGGATTTTTAGCCCAATTCAAGTTGAAGAAAAGTGGTTTCGTGAAAATCGCAGAAAATTTTTTTTCAGAAACTCCGGGGTGCCTGGAGGTTGCGGTGCACCACGCGACAGTTGTATTCCAAAACTGAGTCACTCAGATCACACGAGTACCTCAGCATTCTTGAAACTCATTCAAATGCAAGTGCTTCTATCTATTGTCTTGATTGTTTCCCACTCATTCCTTTTGGTTTGGGGAACATGTCAAAATCCCATGCCCAGAGAACTTCAGGTAGAGCTCGCGGAAATGCTCAGTGGACAACCCAGGCAGGTTAAGGATCAGTATTTCCACACTACTAAGAGAATTTTTATTTTCAGTGATGGATTTTTAGCCCAATTGAAGTTGAAGAAAAGTGGTTTCGTGAAAATCGCAGAAAATTTTTTTTCAGAAACTCCGGGGTGCCTGGAGGTCGCGGTGCACCACGCGACAGTTGTATTCGAAAACTGAGTCACTCAGATCACACGAGTACCCAAGCATGCTTGAAACTCATTCAAATGCAAGTGCTTCTATCTGTTGTCTTGATTGTTTCCCACTCATTCCTTTTGGTTTGGGGAACATGTCAAAATCCCATGCCCAGAGAACTTCAAGTAGAGTTCGCGGAAATGCTCAGTGGACACCCCAGGTAGGGTAAGGATCAGCATTTCCACACTACTCAGAGAATTTTTATTTTCAGGGATGGATTTTTAGCCCAATTCAAGTTGATGAACAGTGGTTTCGTGAAAATTGCAGACATTTTTTTTTCAGAAACTCCGGGGTGCCTTGAGGTCGTGATGCACCACGCAACAGTTGTATTCGAAAACTGAGTCACTCAGATCACACGAGTACCCAAGCATGCTTGAAACTCATTCAAATGCAAGTGCCTCTATCTCTTTTCTTGATTGTTTCCGACTCATTCCTTTTGGTTTGGGGAACATGTCAAAATCTCATGCCCAGAGAACTTCAGGTAGAGTTCGCGGAAATGCTCAGTGTTCAACCCAGGCAGGGTAAGGATCAGTATTTCCACACTACTCAGAGAATGTTTATTTTCAGTGATGGATTTTTAGCCCAATTCAAGTTGAAGAAAAGTGGTTTCGTGAAAATCGCAGAAAATTTTTTTTCAGAAACTCCAGGGTGCCTGGAGGTCGCGGTGCACCACGCGACAGTTGTATTCGAAAACTGAGTCATTCAGATCACACGAGTACCCAAGCATGCTTGAAACTCATTCAAATGCAAGTGCTTCTATCTGTTGTCTTGATTGTTTCCCACTCATTCCTTTTGGTTTGGGTAAAATTTCAAAATCCCATGCCCAGAGAACTTCAAGTAGAGTTCGCGGAAATACTCAGTGGACACCCCAGGTAGGGTAAGGATCAGCATTTCCACACTACTCAGAGAATATTTATTTTCAGGGATGGATTTTTAGCCCAATTCAAGTTGATGAAAAGTGGTTTTGTGAAAATTGCAGAAAATTTTTTTTCAGAAACTCCGGGGTGCCTGGAGGTCGCGGTGCACCACGCGACAGTTGTATTCCAAAATTGAGTCACTCAGATCACACGAGTACCCAAGCATGCTTGAAACTCATTCAAATGCAAGTGCCTCAATCTCTTTTCTTGATTGTTTCCCACTCATTCCTTTTGGTTTGGGGAACATGTCAAAATCCCATGCCCAGAGAACTTCAAGTAGAGTTCGCGGAAATGCTCAGTGGACACCCCAGGTAGGGTAAGGATCAGCATTTCCACACTACTCAGAGAATATTTATTTTCAGGGATGGATTTTTAGCCCAATTCAACTTGATGAAAAGTGGTTTCGTGAAAATTGCAGAAATTTTTTTTCAGAAACTCCGGGGTGTCTGGAGATCGCGGTGCAGCACGCGACAGTTGTATTCCAAAACTGAGTCACTCAGATCACACGAGTACCTCAGCATGCTTGAAACTCATTCAAATGCAAGTGCTTCTATCTGTTGTTTTGATTGTTTCCCACTCATTCCTTTTGGTTTGGGGAACATGTCAAAATCCCATGCCCAGAGAACTTCAGGTAGAGTTCGGGGAAATGCTCAGTGGACAACCCAGGCAGGGTAAGGATCAGCATTTACAAACTACTCAGAGAATTTTTATTTTCAGTGAAGGATTTTTAGCCCAATTCAAGTTGTGAAAAGTGGTTTCGTGAAAATCGCAGAAACTTTTTTTTCAGAAACTCCGGGGTGCCTGGAGGTCGCGGTGCACCACGCGACAGTTGTATTCGAAAACTGAGTCACTCAGATCACACGAGTACCCAAGCATGCTTGAAACTCATTCAAATGCATGTGCTTCTATCTATTGTCTTGATTGTTTCCCACTCATTCCTTTTGGTTTGGGGAACATGTCAAAATCCCATGCCCAGAGAACTTCAGGTAGAGCTCGCGGAAATGCTCAGTGGACAACCCAGGCAGGTTAAGGATCAGTATTTCCACACTACTCAGAGAATTTTTATTTTCAGTGATGGATTTTTAGCCCAATTCAAGTTGAAGAAAAGTGGTTTCGTGAAAATCGCAGAAAATTTTTTTTCAGAAACTCCGGGGTGCCTGGAGGTCGCGGTGCACCACGCGACAGTTGTATTCAAAAACTGAGTCACTCAGATCACACGAGTACCCAAGCATGCTTGAAACTCATTCAAATGCAAGTGCTTCTATCTGTTGTCTTGATTGTTTCCCACTCATTCCTTTTGGTTTGGGGAACATGTCAAAATCCCATGCCCAGAGAACTTCAAGTAGAGTTCGCGGAAATGCTCAGTGGACACCCCAGGTAGGGTAAGGATCAGCATTTCCACACTACTCAGAGAATTTTTATTTTCAGGGATGGATTTTTAGCCCAATTCAAGTTGATGAACAGTGGTTTCGTGAAAATTGCAGAAAATTTTTTTTCAGAAACTCCGGGGTGCCTTGAGGTCGTGATGCACCACGCAACAGTTGTATTCGAAAACTGAGTCACTCAGATCACACGAGTACCCAAGCATGCTTGAAACATATTCAAATGCAAGTGCCTCTATCTCTTTTCTTGATTGTTTCCCACTCATTCCTTTTGGTTTGGGGAACATGTCAAAATCCCATGCCCAGAGAACTTCAGGTAGAGCTCACGGAAATGCTCAGTGGACAACCCAGGCAGGGTAAGGATCAGCATTTCCACACTACTCAGAGAATATTTATTTTCAGGGATGGATTTTTAGCCCAATTCAAGTTGATGAAAAGTGGTTTCGTGAAAATTGCAGAAAATTTTTTTTCAGAAACTCCGGGGAGCCTTGAGGTCGAGATACACCACGCGACAGTTGTATTTTAAAACTGGGTCACTCAGATCACACGAGTACCCAAGCATGCTTGAAACTTATTCAAATGCAAGTGTCTCTATCTGTTGTCTTGATTGTTTCCCACTCATTCCTTTTGGTTTGGGGAACATGTCAAAATCCCATGCCCAGAGAACTTCAGGTAGAGCTCGCGGAAATGCTCAGTGGACAACCCAGGCAGGGTAAGGATTACTATTTCCACACTACTCAGAGAATTTTTATTTTCAGTGATGGATTTTTAGCCCAATTCAAGTTGAAGAAAAGTGGTTTCGTGAAAATCGCAGAAAATTTTTTTTCAGAAACTCCGGGGTGCCTGGAGGTCGCGGTGCACCACGCGACAGTTGTATTCCAAAACTGAGTCACTCAGATCACACGAGTACCTCAGCATGCTTGAAACTCATTCAAATGCAAGTGCTTCTATCTGTTGTCTTGATTGTTTCCCACTCATTCCTTTTGGTTTGGGGAACATGTCAAAATCCCATGCCCAGAGAACTTCAGGTAGAGCTCGCGGAAATGCTCAGTGGACAACCCAGGCAGGGTAAGGATCAGTATTTCCACACTACTCAGAGAATTTTTATTTTCAGTGATGGATTTTTAGCCCAATTCAAGTTGAAGAAAAGTGGTTTCGTGAAAATCGCAGAAAATTTTTTTTCAGAAACTCCGGGGTGCCTGGAGGTCGCGGTGCACCACGCGACAGTTGTATTCGAAATCTGAGTCACTCAGATCACACGAGTACCTAAGCATGCTTGAAACTCATTCAAATGCAAGTGCTTCTATCTGTTGTCTTGATTGTTTCCCACTCATTCCTTTTGGTTTGGGGAATATGTCAAAATCCCATGCCCAGAGAACTTCAGGTAGAGTTCGGGGAAATGCTCAGTGGACAACCCAGGCAGGGTAAGGATCAGCATTTACAAACTACTCAGAGAATTTTTATTTTCAGTGAAGGATTTTTAGCCCAATTCAAGTTGTGAAAAGTGGTTTCGTGAAAATCGCAGAAACTTTTTTTTCATTAACTCCGGGGTGCCTGGAGGTCGCGGTGCACCACGCGACAGTTGTATTCGAAAACTGAGTCACTCAGATCACACGAGTAGCCAAGCATGCTTGAAACTCATTCAAATGCATGTGCTTCTATCTGTTGTCTTGATTGTTTCCCACTCATTCCTTTTGGTTTGGGGAACATGTCAAAATCCCATGCCCAGAGAACTTCAGGTAGAGCTCGCGGAAATGCTCAGTGGACAACCCAGGCAGGGTAAGGATCAGTATTTCCACACTACTCAGAGAATGTTTATTTTCAGGGATGGATTTTTAGCCCAATTCAAGTTGAAGAAAAGTGGTTTCGTGAAAATCGCAGAAAATTTTTTTTCAGAAACTCCGGGGTGCCTGGAGGTCGCGGTGCACCACGCGACAGTTGTATTTGAAAACTGAGTCACTCAGATCACACGAGTACCCAAGCATGCTTGAAACTCATTCAAATGCAAGTGCCTCTATCTCTTTTCTTGATTGTTTCCCACTCATTCCTTTTGGTTTGGGGAACATGTCAAAATCCCATGCCCAGAGAACTTCAGGTAGAGTTCGGGGAAATGCTCAGTGGACAACCCAGGCAGGGTAAGGATCAGCATTTACACACTACTCAGAGAATTTTTATTTTCAGTGAAGGATTTTTAGCCCAATTCAAGTTGAAGAAAAGTGGTTTCGTGAAAATCGCAGAAACTTTTTTTTCAGAAACTCCAAGGGTGCCTGGAGGTCGCGGTGCACCACGCGACAGTTGTATTTGAAAACTGAGTCACTCAGATCACACGAGTACCCAAGCATGCTTGAAACTCATTCAAATGCAAGTGCTTCTATCTATTGTCTTGATTGTTTCCCACTCATTCCTTTTGGTTTGGGGAACATGTCAAAATCCCATGCCCAGAGAACTTCAGGTAGAGCTCGCGGAAATGCTCAGTGGACAACCCAGGCAGGTTAAGGATCAGTATTTCCACACTACTCAGAGAATTTTTATTTTCAGTGATGGATTTTTAGCCCAATTCAAGTTGAAGAAAAGTGGTTTCGTGAAAATCGCAGAAATTTTTTTTTCAGAAACTCCGGGGTGCCTGGAGGTCGCGGTGCACCACGCGACAGTTGTATTCGAAAACTGAGTCTCTCAGATCACACGAGTAACCAAGCATGCTTGAAACTCATTCAAATGCAAGTGCTTCTATCTGTTGTCTTCATTGTTTCCCACTCATTCC
Organism: Atractosteus spatula; assembly: GCF_055471065.1. Taxonomy (NCBI): domain Eukaryota; kingdom Metazoa; phylum Chordata; class Actinopteri; order Semionotiformes; family Lepisosteidae; genus Atractosteus; species Atractosteus spatula. The sequence continues at coordinate 78,605,353 of NC_142707.1, forward strand.
TTTTGGTTTGGGGAACATGTCAAAATCCCATGCCCAGAGAACTTCAAGTAGAGTTCGCGGAAATGCTCAGTGGACACCCCAGGTAGGGTAAGGATCAGAATTTACACACTACTCAGAGAATTTTTATTTTCAGTGAAGGATTTTTAGCCCAATTCAAGTTGAAGAAAAGTGGTTTCGTGAAAATCGCAGAAACTTTTTTTTCAGAAACTCCGGGGTGCCTTGAGGTCGAGATACACCACGCGACAGTTTTATTTTAAAACTGAGTCACTCAGATCACACGAGTACCCAAGCATGCTTGAAACTTATTCAAATGCAAGTGTCTCTATCTCTTTTCTTGATTGTTTCCCACTCATTCCTTTTGGTTTGGGGAACATGTCAAAATCCCATGCCCAGAGAACTTCAGGTAGAGTTCGGGGAAATGCTCAGTGGACAACCCAGGCAGGGTAAGGATCAGCATTTACACACTACTCAGAGAATTTTTATTTTCAGGGATGGATTTTTAGCTCAATTCAAGTTGAAGAAAAGTGGTTTCGTGAAAATCGCAGAAAAATTTTTTTCACAAACTCCGGGGTGCCTGGAGGTCGCTGTGCACCATGCGACAGTTGTATTCGAAAACTGAGTCACTCAGATCACACGAGTACCCAAGCATGCTTGAAACTCATTCAAATGCACGTGCTTCTATCTGTTGTCTTGATTCTTTCCCACTCATTCCTTTTGGTTTGGGGAACATGTCAAAATCCCATGCCCAGAGAACTTCAAGTAGAGTTCGTGGAAATGCTCAGTGGACACCCCAGGTAGGGTAAGGATCAGCATTTCCATACTACTCAGAGAATGTTTATTTTCAGTGATGGATTTTTAGCCCAATTCAAGTTGAAGAAAAGTGGTTTCGTGAAAATCGCAGAAAATTTTTTTTCAGAAACTCCGGGGTGCCTGGAGGTCGCGGTGCACCACGCGACAGTTGTATTTGAAAACTGAGTCACTCAGATCACACGAGTACCCAAGCATGCTTGAAACTCATTCAAATGCAAGTGCCTCTATCTCTTTTCTTGATTGTTTCCCACTCATTCCTTTTGGTTTGGGGAACATGTCAAAATCCCATGCCCAGAGAACTTCAGGTAGAGCTCGCGGAAATGCTCAGTGGACAACCCAGGCAGGTTAAGGATCAGTATTTCCACACTACTCAGAGAATTTTTATTTTCAGTGAAGGATTTTTAGCCCAATTCAAGTTGAAGAAAAGTGGTTTCGTGAAAATCGCAGAAAATTTTTTTTCAGAAACTCCGGGGTGCCTGGAGGTCGCGGTGCACCACGCGACAGTTGTATTCGAAAACTGAGTCTCTCAGATCACACGAGTAACCAAGCATGCTTGAAACTCATTCAAATGCAAGTGCTTCTATCTGTTGTCTTCATTGTTTCCCACTCATTCCTTTTGGTTTGGGGAACATGTCAAAATCCCATGCCCAGAGAACTTCAAGTAGAGTTCGCGGAAATGCTCAGTGGACACCCCAGGTAGGGTAAGGATCAGAATTTACACACTACTCAGAGAATTTTTATTTTCAGTGAAGGATTTTTAGCCCAATTCAAGTTGAAGAAAAGTGGTTTCGTGAAAATCGCAGAAACTTTTTTTTCAGAAACTCCGGGGTGCCTTGAGGTCGAGATACACCACGCGACAGTTTTATTTTAAAACTGAGTCACTCAGATCACACGAGTACCCAAGCATGCTTGAAACTTATTCAAATGCAAGTGTCTCTATCTCTTTTCTTGATTGTTTCCCACTCATTCCTTTTGGTTTGGGGAACATGTCAAAATCCCATGCCCAGAGAACTTCAGGTAGAGTTCGGGGAAATGCTCAGTGGACAACCCAGGCAGGGTAAGGATCAGCATTTACACACTACTCAGAGAATTTTTATTTTCAGGGATGGATTTTTAGCTCAATTCAAGTTGAAGAAAAGTGGTTTCGTGAAAATCGCAGAAAATTTTTTTTCACAAACTCCGGGGTGCCTGGAGGTCGCTGTGCACCATGCGACAGTTGTATTCGAAAACTGAGTCACTCAGATCACACGAGTACCCAAGCATGCTTGAAACTCATTCAAATGCAAGTGCTTCTATCTGTTGTCTTGATTCTTTCCCACTCATTCCTTTTGGTTTGGGGAACATGTCAAAATCCCATGCCCAGAGAACTTCAAGTAGAGTTCGCGGAAATGCTCAGTGGACACCCCAGGTAGGGTAAGGATCAGCATTTCCATACTACTCAGAGAATGTTTATTTTCAGTGATGGATTTTTAGCCCAATTCAAGTTGAATAAAAGTGGTTTCGTGAAAATCGCAGAAAATTTTTTTTCAGAAACTCCGGGGTGCCTGGAGGTCGCGGTGCACCACGCGACAGTTGTATTTGAAAACTGAGTCACTCAGATCACACGAGTACCCAAGCATGCTTGAAACTCATTCAAATGCAAGTGCCTCTATCTCTTTTCTTGATTGTTTCCCACTCATTCCTTTTGGTTTGGGGAACATGTCAAAATCCCATGCCCAGAGAACTTCAGGTAGAGCTCGCGGAAATGCTCAGTGGACAACCCAGGCAGGTTAAGGATCAGTATTTCCACACTACTCAGAGAATTTTTATTTTCAGTGATGGATTTTTAGCCCAATTCAAGTTGAAGAAAAGTGGTTTCGTGAAAATCGCAGAAATTTTTTTTTCAGAAACTCCGGGGTGCCTGGAGGTCGCGGTGCACCACGCGACAGTTGTATTCGAAAACTGAGTCTCTCAGATCACACGAGTAACCAAGCATGCTTGAAACTCATTCAAATGCAAGTGCTTCTATCTGTTGTCTTCATTGTTTCCCACTCATTCCTTTTGGTTTGGGGAACATGTCAAAATCCCATGCCCAGAGAACTTCAAGTAGAGTTCGCGGAAATGCTCAGTGGACACCCCAGGTAGGGTAAGGATCAGAATTTACACACTACTCAGAGAATTTTTATTTTCAGTGAAGGATTTTTAGCCCAATTCAAGTTGAAGAAAAGTGGTTTCGTGAAAATCGCAGAAACTTTTTTTTCAGAAACTCCGGGGTGCCTTGAGGTCGAGATACACCACGCGACAGTTTTATTTTAAAACTGAGTCACTCAGATCACACGAGTACCCAAGCATGCTTGAAACTTATTCAAATGCAAGTGTCTCTATCTCTTTTCTTGATTGTTTCCCACTCATTCCTTTTGGTTTGGGGAACATGTCAAAATCCCATGCCCAGAGAACTTCAGGTAGAGTTCGGGGAAATGCTCAGTGGACAACCCAGGCAGGGTAAGGATCAGCATTTACACACTACTCAGAGAATTTTTATTTTCAGGGATGGATTTTTAGCTCAATTCAAGTTGAAGAAAAGTGGTTTCGTGAAAATCGCAGAAAAATTTTTTTCACAAACTCCGGGGTGCCTGGAGGTCGCTGTGCACCATGCGACAGTTGTATTCGAAAACTGAGTCACTCAGATCACACGAGTGCCCAAGCATGCTTGAAACTCATTCAAATGCAAGTGCTTCTATCTGTTGTCTTGATTCTTTCCCACTCATTCCTTTTGGTTTGGGGAACATGTCAAAATCCCATGCCCAGAGAACTTCAAGTAGAGTTCGCGGAAATGCTCAGTGGACACCCCAGGTAGGGTAAGGATCAGCATTTCCATACTACTCAGAGAATTTTTATTTTCAGGGATGGATTTTTAGCCGAATTCAAGTTGACGAAAAGTGGTTTCGTGAAAATCGCAGAAAATTTTTTTTCAGAAACTCCGGGGTGCCTGGAGGTCGGGGTGCACCACGCGACAGTTGTATTCCAAAATTGAGTCACTCAGATCACACGAGTACCCAAGCATGCTTGAAACTCATTCAAATGCAAGTGCTTCTATCTGTTGTCTTGATTGTTTCCCACTCATTCCTTTTGGTTTGGGGAACATGTCAAAATCCCATGCCTAGAGAACTTCAGGTAGAGTTCGCGGAAATGCTCAGTGGACAACCCAGGCATTTTAAGGAACAGTATTTCCACACTACTCAGAGAATTTTTATTTTCAGTGATGGATTTTTAGCCCAATTCAAGTTGAAGAAAAGTGGTTTCGTGAAAATCGCAGAAAATTTTTTTTCAGAAACTCCGGGGTGCCTAGAGGTCGCGGTGCACCACGCGACAGTTGTATTCGAAAACTGAGTCACTCAGATCACACGAGTACCCAAGCATGCTTGAAACTCATTCAAATGCAAGTGCCTCTATCTCTATTCTTGATTGTTTCCCACTCATTCCTTTTGGTTTGGGGAACATGTCAAAATCCCATGCCCAGAGAACTTCAAGTAGAGTTCGTGGAAATGCTCAGTGGACACCCCAGGTAGGGTAAGGATCAGCATTTCCACACTTCTCAGAGAATATTTATTTTCAGGGATGGATTTTTAGCCCAATTCAAGTTGATGAAAAGTGGTTTCGTGAAAATCGCAGAAATTTTTTTTTCAGAAACTCCGGGGTGCCTTGAGGTCGCGATGCACCACGCGACAGTTGTATTCCAAAACTGAGTCACTCAGATCACACGAGTACCCAAGCATGCTTGAAACTCATTCAAATGCAACTGCTTCTATCTGTTGTCTTGATTGTTTCCCACTCATTCCTTTTGGTTTGGGGAACATGTCAAAATCCCATGCCCAGAGAATTTCAGGTAGAGCTCACGGAAAGGCTCAGTGGTCAACCCAGGCAGGGTAAGGATCAGTATTTCCACACTACTCAGAGAATTTTTATTTTCAGTGATGGATTTTTAGCCCAATTGAAGTTGAAGAAAAGTGGTTTCGTGAAAATCGCAGAAAATTTTTTTTCAGAAACTCCGGGGTGCCTGGAGGTCGCAGTGCATCACGCGACAGTTGTATTCCAAAACTGAGTCACTCAGATCACACGAGTACCCAAGCATGTTTGAAACTCATTCAAATGCAACTGCTTCTATCTGTTGTCTTGATTGTTTCCCACTCATTCCTTTTGGTTTGGGGAACATGTCAAAATCCCATGCCCAGAGAACTTCAAGTAGAGTTCGCGGAAATGCTCAGTGGACACCCCAGGTAGGATAAGGATCAGCATTTCCACACTTCTCAGAGAATATTTATTTTCAGGGATGGATTTTTAGCCCAATTCAAGTTGATGAAAAGTGGTTTCGTGAAAATCGCAGAAATTTTTTTTTCAGAAACTCCGGGGTGCCTTGAGGTCGCGATGCACCACGCGACAGTTGTATTCCAAAACTGAGTCACTCAGATCACACGAGTACCCAAGCATGCTTGAAACTCATTCAAATGCAAGTGCATCTATCTCTTTTCTTGATTGTTTCCCACTCATTCCTTTTGGTTTGGGGAACATGTCAAAATCCCATGCCCAGAGAACTTCAGGTAGAGTTCGGGGAAATGCTCAGTGGACAACCCAGGCAGGGTAAGGATCAGCATTTACACACTACTCAGAGAATTTTTGTTTTCAGGGATGGATTTTTAGCCCAATTCAAGTTGAAGAAAAGTGGTTTCGTGAAAATCGCAGAAAATTTTTTTTCAGAAACTCCGGGGTGCCTGGAGGTCGCGGTGCACCACGCGACAGTTGTATTCGAAAACTGAGTCACTCAGATCACACGAGTAGCCAAGCATGCTTGAAACTCATTCAAATGCAAGTGCATCTATCTCTTTTCTTGATTGTTTCCCACTCATTCCTTTTGGTTTGGGGAACATGTCAAAATCCCATGCCCAGAGAACTTCAGGTAGAGCTCGCGGAAATGCTCAGTGGACAACCCAGGCAGGGTAAGGATCAGTATTTCCACACTACTCAGAGAATTTTTATTTTCAGTGATGGATTTTTAGCCCAATTCAAGTTGAAGAAAAGTGGTTTCGTGAAAATCGCAGAAAATTTTTTTTCAGAAACTCCGGGGTGCCTGGAGGTTGCGGTGCACCACGCGACAGTTGTATTCCAAAACTGAGTCACTCAGATCACACGAGTACCTCAGCATTCTTGAAACTCATTCAAATGCAAGTGCTTCTATCTATTGTCTTGATTGTTTCCCACTCATTCCTTTTGGTTTGGGGAACATGTCAAAATCCCATGCCCAGAGAACTTCAGGTAGAGCTCGCGGAAATGCTCAGTGGACAACCCAGGCAGGTTAAGGATCAGTATTTCCACACTACTAAGAGAATTTTTATTTTCAGTGATGGATTTTTAGCCCAATTGAAGTTGAAGAAAAGTGGTTTCGTGAAAATCGCAGAAAATTTTTTTTCAGAAACTCCGGGGTGCCTGGAGGTCGCGGTGCACCACGCGACAGTTGTATTCGAAAACTGAGTCACTCAGATCACACGAGTACCCAAGCATGCTTGAAACTCATTCAAATGCAAGTGCTTCTATCTGTTGTCTTGATTGTTTCCCACTCATTCCTTTTGGTTTGGGGAACATGTCAAAATCCCATGCCCAGAGAACTTCAAGTAGAGTTCGCGGAAATGCTCAGTGGACACCCCAGGTAGGGTAAGGATCAGCATTTCCACACTACTCAGAGAATTTTTATTTTCAGGGATGGATTTTTAGCCCAATTCAAGTTGATGAACAGTGGTTTCGTGAAAATTGCAGACATTTTTTTTTCAGAAACTCCGGGGTGCCTTGAGGTCGTGATGCACCACGCAACAGTTGTATTCGAAAACTGAGTCACTCAGATCACACGAGTACCCAAGCATGCTTGAAACTCATTCAAATGCAAGTGCCTCTATCTCTTTTCTTGATTGTTTCCGACTCATTCCTTTTGGTTTGGGGAACATGTCAAAATCTCATGCCCAGAGAACTTCAGGTAGAGTTCGCGGAAATGCTCAGTGTTCAACCCAGGCAGGGTAAGGATCAGTATTTCCACACTACTCAGAGAATGTTTATTTTCAGTGATGGATTTTTAGCCCAATTCAAGTTGAAGAAAAGTGGTTTCGTGAAAATCGCAGAAAATTCTTTTTCAGAAACTCCGGGGTGCCTGGAGGTCGCGGTGCACCACGCGACAGTTGTATTTGAAAACTGAGTCACTCAGATCACACGAGTTCCCAAGCATGCTTGAAACTCATTCAAATGCAAGTGCCTCTATCTCTTTTCTTGATTGTTTCCCACTCATTCCTTTTGGTTTGGGGAACATGTCAAAATCTCATGCCCAGAGAACTTCAGGTAGAGCTCACAGAAATGCTCAGTGGACAACCCAGGCAGGGTAAGGATCAGTATTTCCACACTACTCAGAGAATTTTTATTTTCAGTGATGGATTTTAAGACCAATTCAAGTTGATGAAAAGTGGTTTCGTGAAAATCGCAGAAAATTTTTTTTCAGAAACTCCAGGGTGCCTGGAGGTCGCGGTGCACCACGCGACAGTTGTATTCGAAAACTGAGTCATTCAGATCACACGAGTACCCAAGCATGCTTGAAACTCATTCAAATGCAAGTGCTTCTATCTGTTGTCTTGATTGTTTCCCACTCATTCCTTTTGGTTTGGGTAAAATTTCAAAATCCCATGCCCAGAGAACTTCAAGTAGAGTTCGCGGAAATACTCAGTGGACACCCCAGGTAGGGTAAGGATCAGCATTTCCACACTACTCAGAGAATATTTATTTTCAGGGATGGATTTTTAGCCCAATTCAAGTTGATGAAAAGTGGTTTTGTGAAAATTGCAGAAAATTTTTTTTCAGAAACTCCGGGGTGCCTGGAGGTCGCGGTGCACCACGCGACAGTTGTATTCCAAAATTGAGTCACTCAGATCACACGAGTACCCAAGCATGCTTGAAACTCATTCAAATGCAAGTGCCTCAATCTCTTTTCTTGATTGTTTCCCACTCATTCCTTTTGGTTTGGGGAACATGTCAAAATCCCATGCCCAGAGAACTTCAAGTAGAGTTCGCGGAAAGCTCAGTGGACACCCCAGGTAGGGTAAGGATCAGCATTTCCACACTACTCAGAGAATATTTATTTTCAGGGATGGATTTTTAGCCCAATTCAACTTGATGAAAAGTGGTTTCGTGAAAATTGCAGAAATTTTTTTTCAGAAACTCCGGGGTGCCTTGAGGTCGTGATGCACCACGCGACAGTTGTATTCCAAAACTGAGTCGCTCAGATCACACGAGTACCCAAGCATGCTTGAAACTCATTCAAATGCAAGTGCCTCTATCTCTTTTCTTGATTGTTTCCGACTCATTCCTTTTGGTTTGGGGAACATGTCAAAATCTAATGCCCAGAGAACTTCAGGTAGAGTTCGGGGAAATGCTCAGTGTTCAACCCAGGCAGGGTAAGGATCAGTATTTCCACACTACTCAGAGAATTTTTATTTTCAGTGATGGATTTTTAGCCCAATTCAAGTTGAAGAAAAGTGGTTTCGTGAAAATCGCAGAAAATTTTTTTTTCAGAAACTCCGGGGTGCCTGGAGATCGCGGTGCAGCACGCGACAGTTGTATTCCAAAACTGAGTCACTCAGATCACACGAGTACCTCAGCATGCTTGAAACTCATTCAAATGCAAGTGCTTCTATCTGTTGTCTTGATTGTTTCCCACTCATTCCTTTTGGTTTGGGGAACATGTCAAAATCCCATGCCCAGAGAACTTCAGGTAGAGTTCGGGGAAATGCTCAGTGGACAACCCAGGCAGGGTAAGGATCAGCATTTACAAACTACTCAGAGAATTTTTATTTTCAGTGAAGGATTTTTAGCCCAATTCAAGTTGTGAAAAGTGGTTTCGTGAAAATCGCAGAAACGTTTTTTTCAGAAACTCCGGGGTGCCTGGAGGTCGCGGTGCACCACGCGACAGTTGTATTCGAAAACTGAGTCACTCAGATCACACGAGTACCCAAGCATGCTTGAAACTCATTCAAATGCAAGTGCATCTATCTGTTGTCTTGATTGTTTCCCACTCATTCCTTATGGTTTGGGGAACATGTCAAAATCCCATGCCCAGAGAACTTCAGGTAGAGTTCGGGGAAATGCTCTGTGGACAACCCAGGCAGGGTAAGGATCAGCATTTACACACAACTCAGAGAATTTTTATTTTCAGGGATGGATTTTTAGCTCAATTCAAGTTGAAGAAAAGTGGTTTCGTGAAAATCACACAAAAATTTTTTTCAGAAACTCCGGGGTGCCTGGAGGTCGCTGTGCACCACGCGACAGTTGTATTCGAAAACTGAGTCACTCAGATCACACGAGTACCCAAGCATGCTTGAAACTCATTCAAATGCAAGTGCTTCTATCTGTTGTCTTGATTGTTTCCAACTCATTCCTTTTGGTTTGGGGAACATCTCAAAATCCCATGCCCAGAGAACTTCAAGTAGAGTTCGCGGAAATGCTCAGTGGACACCAGAGGTAGGGTAAGGATCAGCATTTCCACACTTCTCAGAGAATATTTATTTTCAGGGATGGATTTTTAGCCCAATTCAAGTTGATGAAAAGTGGTTTCGTGAAAATCGCAGAATTTTTTTTTTCAGAAACTCCGGGGTGCCTTGAGGTCGCGATGCACCACGCGACAGTTGTATTCCAAAACTGAGTCACTCAGATCACACGAGTACCCAAGCATGCTTGAAACTCATTCAAATGCAAGTGCATCTATCTCTTTTCTTGATTGTTTCCCACTCATTCCTTTTGGTTTGGGGAACATGTCAAAATCCCATGCCCAGAGAACTTCAGGTAGAGTTCGGGGAAATGCTCAGTGGACAACCCAGGCAGGGTAAGGATCAGCATTTACACACTACTCAGAGAATTTTTGTTTTCAGGGATGGATTTTTAGCCCAATTCAAGTTGAAGAAAAGTGGTTTCGTGAAAATCGCAGAAAATTTTTTTCAGAAACTCCGGGGTGCCTGGAGGTCGTGGTGAACCACGCGACAGTTGTATTCGAAAACTGAGTCACTCAGATCACACGAGTAGCCAAGCATGCTTGAAACTCATTCAAATGCATGTGCTTCTATCTATTGTCTTGATTGTTTCCCACTCATTCCTTTTGGTTTGGGGAACATGTCGAAATCCCATGCCCAGAGAACTTCAGGTAGAGCTCGCGGAAATGCTCAGTGGACAACCCAGGCAGGTTAAGGATCAGTATTTCCACACTACTAAGAGAATTTTTATTTTCAGTGATGGATTTTTAGCCCAATTCAAGTTGAAGAAAAGTGGTTTCGTGAAAATCGCAGAAAATTTTTTTTCAGAAACTCCGGGGTGCCTGGAGGTCGCGGTGCACCACGCGACAGTTGTATTCAAAAACTGAGTCACTCAGATCACACGAGTACCCAAGCATGCTTGAAACTCATTCAAATGCAAGTGCTTCTATCTGTTGTCTTGATTGTTTCCCACTCATTCCTTTTGGTTTGGGGAACATGTCAAAATCCCATGCCCAGAGAACTTCAAGTAGAGTTCGCGGAAATGCTCAGTGGACACCCCAGGTAGGGTAAGGATCAGCATTTCCACACTACTCAGAGAATTTTTATTTTCAGGGATGGATTTTTAGCCCAATTCAAGTTGATGAACAGTGGTTTCGTGAAAATTGCAGACATTTTTTTTTCAGAAACTCCGGGGTGCCTTGAGGTCGTGATGCACCACGCAACAGTTGTATTCGAAAACTGAGTCACTCAGATCACACGAGTACCCAAGCATGCTTGAAACTCATTCAAATGCAAGTGCCTCTATCTCTTTTCTTGATTGTTTCCGACTCATTCCTTTTGGTTTGGGGAACATGTCAAAATCTCATGCCCAGAGAACTTCAGGTAGAGTTCGCGGAAATGCTCAGTGTTCAACCCAGGCAGGGTAAGGATCAGTATTTCCACACTACTCAGAGAATGTTTATTTTCAGTGATGGATTTTTAGCCCAATTCAAGTTGAAGAAAAGTGGTTTCGTGAAAATCGCAGAAAATTCTTTTTCAGAAACTCCGGGGTGCCTGGAGGTCGCGGTGCACCACGCGACAGTTGTATTTGAAAACTGAGTCACTCAGATCACACGAGTACCCAAGCATGCTTGAAACTCATTCAAATGCAAGTGCCTCTATCTCTTTTCTTGATTGTTTCCCACTCATTCCTTTTGGTTTGGGTAAAATTTCAAAATCCCATGCCCAGAGAACTTCAAGTAGAGTTCGCGGAAATACTCAGTGGACACCCCAGGTAGGGTAAGGATCAGCATTTCCACACTACTCAGAGAATATTTATTTTCAGGGATTGATTTTTAGCCCAATTCAAGTTGATGAAAAGTGGTTTTGTGAAAATTGCAGAAAATTTTTTTTCAGAAACTCCGGGGTGCCTGGAGGTCGCGGTGCACCACGCGACAGTTGTATTCCAAAATTGAGTCACTCAGATCACACGAGTACCCAAGCATGCTTGAAACTCATTCAAATGCAAGTGCCTCAATCTCTTTTCTTGATTGTTTCCCACTCATTCCTTTTGGTTTGGGGAACATGTCAAAATCCCATGCCCAGAGAACTTCAAGTAGAGTTCGCGGAAATGCTCAGTGGACACCCCAGGTAGGGTAAGGATCAGCATTTCCACACTACTCAGAGAATGTTTATTTTCAGTGATGGATTTTTAGCCCAATTCAAGTTGAAGAAAAGTGGTTTCGTGAAAATCGCAGAAAATTTTTTTTCAGAAACTCCGGGGTGCCTGGAGGTCGCGGTGCACCACGCGACAGTTGTATTTGAAAACTGAGTCACTCAGATCACACGAGTACCCAAGCATGCTTGAAACTTATTCAAATGCAAGTGCCTCTATCTCTTTTCTTGATTGTTTCCCACTCATTCCTTTTGGTTTGGGGAACATGTCAAAATCCCATGCCCAGAGAACTTCAGGTAGAGCTCGCGGAAATGCTCAGTGGACAACCCAGGCAGGGTAAGGATCAGCATTTCCACACTACTCAGAGAATATTTATTTTCAGGGATGGATTTTTAGCCCAATTCAAGTTGATGAAAAGTGGTTTCTTGAAAATTGCAGAAAATTTTTTTTCAGAAACTCCGGGGAGCCTTGAGGTCGAGATACACCACGCGACAGTTGTATTTTAAAACTGGGTCACTCAGATCACACGAGTACCCAAGCATGCTTGAAACTTATTCAAATGCAAGTGTCTCTATCTGTTGTCTTGATTGTTTCCCACTCATTCCTTTTGGTTTGGGGAACATGTCAAAATCCCATGCCCAGAGAACTTCAGGTAGAGCTCGCGGAAATGCTCAGTGGACAACCCAGGCAGGGTAAGGATTACTATTTCCACACTACTCAGAGAATTTTTATTTTCAGTGATGGATTTTTAGCCCAATTCAAGTTGAAGAAAAGTGGTTTCGTGAAAATCGCAGAAAATTTTTTTTCAGAAACTCCGGGGTGCCTGGAGGTCGCGGTTCACCACGCGACAGTTGTATTCCAAAACTGAGTCACTCAGATCACACGAGTACCTCAGCATGCTTGAAACTCATTCAAATGCAAGTGCTTCTATCTGTTGTCTTGATTGTTTCCCACTCATTCCTTTTGGTTTGGGGAACATGTCAAAATCCCATGCCCAGAGAACTTCAGGTAGAGCTCGCGGAAATGCTCAGTGGACAACCCAGGCAGGGTAAGGATCAGTATTTCCACACTACTCAGAGAATTTTTATTTTCAGTGATGGATTTTTAGCCCAATTCAAGTTGAAGAAAAGTGGTTTCGTGAAAATCGCAGAAAATTTTTTTTCAGAAACTCCGGGGTGCCTGGAGGTCGCGGTGCACCACGCGACAGTTGTATTCGAAATCTGAGTCACTCAGATCACACGAGTACCTAAGCATGCTTGAAACTCATTCAAATGCAAGTGCTTCTATCTGTTGTCTTGATTGTTTCCCACTCATTCCTTTTGGTTTGGGGAATATGTCAAAATCCCATGCCCAGAGAACTTCAGGTAGAGTTCGGGGAAATGCTCAGTGGACAACCCAGGCAGGGTAAGGATCAGCATTTACAAACTACTCAGAGAATTTTTATTTTCAGTGAAGGATTTTTAGCCCAATTCAAGTTGTGAAAAGTGGTTTCGTGAAAATCGCAGAAACTTTTTTTTCATTAACTCCGGGGTGCCTGGAGGTCGCGGTGCACCACGCGACAGTTGTATTCGAAAACTGAGTCACTCAGATCACACGAGTACCCAAGCATGCTTGAAACTTATTCAAATGCAAGTGTCTCTATCTCTTTTCTTGATTGTTTCCCACTCATTCCTTTTGGTTTGGGGAACATGTCAAAATCCCATGCCCAGAGAACTTCAAGTAGAGCTCGCGGAAATGCTCAGTGGACAACCCAGGCAGGGTAAGGATCAGCATTTCCACACTACTCAGAGAATATTTATTTTCAGGGATGGATTTTTAGCCCAATTCAAGTTGATGAAAAGTGGTTTCGTGAAAATTGCAGAAATTTTTTTTTCAGAAACTCCGGGGTGCCTTGAGGTCGAGATACACCACGCGACAGTTGTATTTTAAAACTGAGTCACTCAGATCACACGAGTACCCAAGCATGCTTGAAACTTATTCAAATGCAAGTGTCTCTATCTCTTTTCTTGATTGTTTCCCACTCATTCCTTTTGGTTTGGGGAACATGTCAAAATCCCATGCCCAGAGAACTTCAGGTAGAGTTCGGGGAAATGCTCAGTGGACAACCCAGGCAGGGTAAGGATAAGCATTTACCACTACTCAGAGAATTTTTATTTTCAGGGATGGATTTTTAGCTCAATTCAAGTTGAAGAAAAGTGGTTTCGTGAAAATCGCACAAAATTTTTTTTCAGAAACTCCGGGGTGCCTGGAGGTCGCTGTGCACCACGCGACAGTTGTATTCGAAAACTGAGTCACTCAGATCACACGAGTACCCAAGCATGCTTGAAACTCATTCAAATGCAAGTGCTTCTATCTATTGTCTTGATTGTTTCCCACTCATTCCTTTTGGTTTGGGGAACATGTCGAAATCCCATGCCCAGAGAACTTCAGGTAGAGCTCGCGGAAATGCTCAGTGGACACCCCAGGTAGGGTAAGGATCAGCATTTCCACATTTCTCAGAGAATATTTATTTTCAGGGATGGATTTTTAGCCCAATTCAAGTTGATGAAAAGTGGTTTCGTGAAAATCGCAGAAATTTTTTTTTCAGAAACTCCGGGGTGCCTTGAGGTCGCGATGCACCACGCGACAGTTGTATTCCAAAACTGAGTCACTCAGATCACACGAGTACCCAAGCATGCTTGAAACTCATTCAAATGCAAGTGCATCTATCTCTTTTCTTGATTGTTTCCCACTCATTCCTTTTGGTTTGGGGAACATGTCAAAATCCCATGCCCAGAGAACTTCAGGTAGAGTTCGGGGAAATGCTCAGTGGACAAACCAGGCAGGGTAAGGATCAGCATTTACACACTACTCAGAGAATTTTTGTTTTCAGGGATGGATTTTTAGCCCAATTCAAGTTGAAGAAAAGTGGTTTCGTGAAAATCGCAGAAAATTTTTTTTCAGAAACTCCGGGGTGCCTGGAGGTCGCGGTGCACCACGCGACAGTTGTATTCGAAAACTGAGTCACTCAGATCACACGAGTAGCCAAGTATGCTTGAAACTCATTCAAATGCATGTGCTTCTATCTGTTGTCTTGATTGTTTCCCACTCATTCCTTTTGGTTTGGGGAACATGTCAAAATCCCATGCCCAGAGAACTTCAGGTAGAGCTCGCGGAAATGCTCAGTGGACAACCCAAGCAGGGTAAGGATCAGTATTTCCACACTACTCAGAGAATTTTTATTTTCAGGGATGGATTTTTAGCCCAATTCAAGTTGATGAACAGTGGTTTTGTGAAAATTGCAGACATTTTTTTTTCAGAAACTCCGGGGTGCCTTGAGGTCGTGATGCACCACGCAACAGTTGTATTCGAAAACTGAGTCACTCAGATCACACGAGTACCCAAGCATGCTTGAAACTCATTCAAATGCAAGTGCCTCTATCTCTTTTCTTGATTGTTTCCGACTCATTCCTTTTGGTTTGGGGAACATGTCAAAATCTCATGCCCAGAGAACTTCAGGTAGAGTTCGCGGAAATGCTCAGTGTTCAATCCAGGCAGGGTAAGGATCAGTATTTCGACACTACTCAGAGAATGTTTATTTTCAGTGATGGATTTTTAGCCCAATTCAAGTTGAAGAAAAGTGGTTTCGTGAAAATCGCAGAAACTTTTTTTTCAGAAACTCCAAGGGTGCCTGGAGGTCGCGGTGCACCACGCGACAGTTGTATTTGAAAACTGAGTCACTCAGATCACACGAGTACCCAAGCATGCTTGAAACTCATTCAAATGCAAGTGCTTCTATCTGTTGTCTTGATTGTTTCCCACTCATTCCTTTTGGTTTGGGGAACATGTCAAAATCCCATGCCCAGAGAACTTCAGGTAGAGCTCACGGAAATGCTCAGTGGACAACCCAAGCAGGGTAAGGATCAGCATTTCCACACTACTCAGAGAATATTTATTTTCAGGGATGGATTTTTAGCCCAATTCAAGTTGATGAAAAGTGGTTTCGTGAAAATTGCAGAAAATTTTTTTTCAGAAACTCCGGGGTGCCTTGAGGTCGAGATACACCACGCGACAGTTGTATTTTAAAACTGGGTCACTCAGATCACACGAGTACCCAAGCATGCTTGAAACTTATTCAAATGCAATTGTCTCTATCTGTTGTCTTGATTGTTTCCCACTCATTCCTTTTGGTTTGGGGAACATGTCAAAATCCCATGCCCAGAGAACTTCAGGTAGAGCTCGCGGAAATGCTCAGTGGACAACCCAGGCAGGGTAAGGATTAGTATTTCCACACTACTCAGAGAATTTTTATTTTCAGTGATGGATTTTTAGCCCAATTCAAGTTGAAGAAAAGTGGTTTCGTGAAAATCGCAGAAAATTTTTTTTCAGAAACTCCGGGGTGCCTGGAGGTCGCGGTGCACCACGCGACAGTTGTATTCCAAAACTGAGTCACTCAGATCACACGAGTACCTCAGCATGCTTGAAACTCATTCAAATGCAAGTGCTTCTATCTATTGTCTTGATTGTTTCCCACTCATTCCTTTTGGTTTGGGGAACATGTCAAAATCCCATGCCCAGAGAACTTCAGGTAGAGCTCGCGGAAATGCTCAGTGGACAACCCAGGCAGGTTAAGGATCAGTATTTCCACACTACTCAGAGAATTTTTATTTTCAGTGATGGATTTTTAGCCCAATTCAAGTTGAAGAAAAGTGGTTTCGTGAAAATTGCAGAAAATTTTTTTTCAGAAACTCCGGGGAGCCTGGAGGTCGCGGTGCACCACGCGACAGTTGTATTTTAAAACTGGGTCACTCAGATCACACGAGTACCCAAGCATGCTTGAAACTTATTCAAATGCAAGTGTCTCTATCTGTTGTCTTGATTGTTTCCCACTCATTCCTTTTGGTTTGGGGAACATGTCAAAATCCCATGCCCAGAGAACTTCAGGTAGAGCTCGCGGAAATGCTCAGTGGACAACCCAGGCAGGGTAAGGATTACTATTTCCACACTACTCAGAGAATTTTTATTTTCAGTGATGGATTTTTAGCCCAATTCAAGTTGAAGAAAAGTGGTTTCGTGAAAATCGCAGAAAATTTTTTTTCAGAAACTCCGGGGTGCCTGGAGGTCGCGGTTCACCACGCGACAGTTGTATTCCAAAACTGAGTCACTCAGATCACACGAGTACCTCAGCATGCTTGAAACTCATTCAAATGCAAGTGCTTCTGTCTGTTGTCTTGATTGTTTCCCACTCATTCCTTTTGGTTTGGGGAACATGTCAAAATCCCATGCCCAGAGAACTTCAGGTAGAGTTCGGGGAAATGCTCAGTGGACAACCCAGGCAGGGTAAGGATCAGCATTTACAAACTACTCAGAGAATTTTTATTTTCAGTGAAGGATTTTTAGCCCAATTCAAGTTGTGAAAAGTGGTTTCGTGAAAATCGCAGAAACTTTTTTTTCATTAACTCCGGGGTGCCTGGAGGTCGCGGTGCACCACGCGACAGTTGTATTCGAAAACTGAGTCACTCAGATCACACGAGTACCCAAGCATGCTTGAAACTTATTCAAATGCAAGTGTCTCTATCTCTTTTCTTGATTGTTTCCCACTCATTCCTTTTGGTTTGGGGAACATGTCAAAATCCCATGCCCAGAGAACTTCAAGTAGAGCTCGCGGAAATGCTCAGTGGACAACCCAGGCAGGGTAAGGATCAGCATTTCCACACTACTCAGAGAATATTTATTTTCAGGGATGGATTTTTAGCCCAATTCAAGTTGATGAAAAGTGGTTTCGTGAAAATTGCAGAAATTTTTTTTTCAGAAACTCCGGGGTGCCTTGAGGTCGAGATACACCACGCGACAGTTGTATTTTAAAACTGAGTCACTCAGATCACACGAGTACCCAAGCATGCTTGAAACTTATTCAAATGCAAGTGTCTCTATCTCTTTTCTTGATTGTTTCCCACTCATTCCTTTTGGTTTGGGGAACATGTCAAAATCCCATGCCCAGAGAACTTCAGGTAGAGTTCGGGGAAATGCTCAGTGGACAACCCAGGCAGGGTAAGGATAAGCATTTACCACTACTCAGAGAATTTTTATTTTCAGGGATGGATTTTTAGCTCAATTCAAGTTGAAGAAAAGTGGTTTCGTGAAAATCGCACAAAATTTTTTTTCAGAAACTCCGGGGTGCCTGGAGGTCGCTGTGCACCACGCGACAGTTGTATTCGAAAACTGAGTCACTCAGATCACACGAGTACCCAAGCATGCTTGAAACTCATTCAAATGCAAGTGCTTCTATCTATTGTCTTGATTGTTTCCCACTCATTCCTTTTGGTTTGGGGAACATGTCGAAATCCCATGCCCAGAGAACTTCAGGTAGAGCTCGCGGAAATGCTCAGTGGACACCCCAGGTAGGGTAAGGATCAGCATTTCCACATTTCTCAGAGAATATTTATTTTCAGGGATGGATTTTTAGCCCAATTCAAGTTGATGAAAAGTGGTTTCGTGAAAATCGCAGAAATTTTTTTTTCAGAAACTCCGGGGTGCCTTGAGGTCGCGATGCACCACGCGACAGTTGTATTCCAAAACTGAGTCACTCAGATCACACGAGTACCCAAGCATGCTTGAAACTCATTCAAATGCAAGTGCATCTATCTCTTTTCTTGATTGTTTCCCACTCATTCCTTTTGGTTTGGGGAACATGTCAAAATCCCATGCCCAGAGAACTTCAGGTAGAGTTCGGGGAAATGCTCAGTGGACAAACCAGGCAGGGTAAGGATCAGCATTTACACACTACTCAGAGAATTTTTGTTTTCAGGGATGGATTTTTAGCCCAATTCAAGTTGAAGAAAAGTGGTTTCGTGAAAATCGCAGAAAATTTTTTTTCAGAAACTCCGGGGTGCCTGGAGGTCGCGGTGCACCACGCGACAGTTGTATTCGAAAACTGAGTCACTCAGATCACACGAGTAGCCAAGTATGCTTGAAACTCATTCAAATGCATGTGCTTCTATCTGTTGTCTTGATTGTTTCCCACTCATTCCTTTTGGTTTGGGGAACATGTCAAAATCCCATGCCCAGAGAACTTCAGGTAGAGCTCGCGGAAATGCTCAGTGGACAACCCAGGCAGGGTAAGGATCAGTATTTCCACACTACTCAGAGAATTTTTATTTTCAGGGATGGATTTTTAGCCCAATTCAAGTTGATGAACAGTGGTTTTGTGAAAATTGCAGACATTTTTTTTTCAGAAACTCCGGGGTGCCTTGAGGTCGTGATGCACCACGCAACAGTTGTATTCGAAAACTGAGTCACTCAGATCACACGAGTACCCAAGCATGCTTGAAACTCATTCAAATGCAAGTGCCTCTATCTCTTTTCTTGATTGTTTCCGACTCATTCCTTTTGGTTTGGGGAACATGTCAAAATCTCATGCCCAGAGAACTTCAGGTAGAGTTCGCGGAAATGCTCAGTGTTCAATCCAGGCAGGGTAAGGATCAGTATTTCGACACTACTCAGAGAATGTTTATTTTCAGTGATGGATTTTTAGCCCAATTCAAGTTGAAGAAAAGTGGTTTCGTGAAAATCGCAGAAAATTTTTTTTCAGAAACTCCGGGGTGCCTGGAGGTCGCGGTGCACCACGCGACAGTTGTATTTGAAAACTGAGTCACTCAGATCACACGAGTACCCAAGCATGCTTGAAACTCATTCAAATGCAAGTGCCTCTATCTCTTTTCTTGATTGTTTCCCACTCATTCCTTTTGGTTTGGGGAACATGTCAAAATCCCATGCCCAGAGAACTTCAGGTAGAGATCGGGGAAATGCTCAGTGGACAACCCAGGCAGGGTAAGGATCAGCATTTACACACTACTCAGAGAATTTTTATTTTCAGTGAAGGATTTTTAGCCCAATTCAAGTTGAAGAAAAGTGGTTTCGTGAAAATCGCAGAAACTTTTTTTTCAGAAACTCCAAGGGTGCCTGGAGGTCGCGGTGCACCACGCGACAGTTGTATTTGAAAACTGAGTCACTCAGATCACACGAGTACCCAAGCATGCTTGAAACTCATTCAAATGCAAGTGCTTCTATCTGTTGTCTTGATTGTTTCCCACTCATTCCTTTTGGTTTGGGGAACATGTCAAAATCCCATGCCCAGAGAACTTCAGGTAGAGCTCACGGAAATGCTCAGTGGACAACCCAGGCAGGGTAAGGATCAGCATTTCCACACTACTCAGAGAATATTTATTTTCAGGGATGGATTTTTAGCCCAATTCAAGTTGATGAAAAGTGGTTTCGTGAAAATTGCAGAAAATTTTTTTTCAGAAACTCCGGGGTGCCATGAGGTCGAGATACACCACGCGACAGTTGTATTTTAAAACTGGGTCACTCAGATCACACGAGTACCCAAGCATGCTTGAAACTTATTCAAATGCAATTGTCTCTATCTGTTGTCTTGATTGTTTCCCACTCATTCCTTTTGGTTTGGGGAACATGTCAAAATCCCATGCCCAGAGAACTTCAGGTAGAGCTCGCGGAAATGCTCAGTGGACAACCCAGGCAGGGTAAGGATTAGTATTTCCACACTACTCAGAGAATTTTTATTTTCAGTGATGGATTTTTAGCCCAATTCAAGTTGAAGAAAAGTGGTTTCGTGAAAATCGCAGAAAATTTTTTTTCAGAAACTCCGGGGTGCCTGGAGGTCGCGGTGCACCACGCGACAGTTGTATTCCAAAACTGAGTCACTCAGATCACACGAGTACCTCAGCATGCTTGAAACTCATTCAAATGCAAGTGCTTCTATCTATTGTCTTGATTGTTTCCCACTCATTCCTTTTGGTTTGGGGAACATGTCAAAATCCCATGCCCAGAGAACTTCAGGTAGAGCTCGCGGAAATGCTCAGTGGACAACCCAGGCAGGTTAAGGATCAGTATTTCCACACTACTCAGAGAATTTTTATTTTCAGTGATGGATTTTTAGCCCAATTCAAGTTGAAGAAAAGTGGTTTCGTGAAAATCGCAGAAATTTTTTTTTCAGAAACTCCGGGGTGCCTGGAGGTCGCGGTGCACCACGCGACAGTTGTATTCGAAAACTGAGTCACTCAGATCACACGAGTAACCAAGCATGCTTGAAACTCATTCAAATGCAAGTGCTTCTATCTGTTGTCTTGATTGTTTCCCACTCATTCCTTTTGGTTTGGGGAACATGTCAAAATCCCATGCCCAGAGAACTTCAAGTAGAGTTCGCGGAAATGCTCAGTGGACACCCCAGGTAGGGTAAGGATCAGAATTTACACACTACTCAGAGAATTTTTATTTTCAGTGAAGGATTTTTAGCCCAATTCAAGTTGAAGAAAAGTGGTTTCGTGAAAATCGCAGAAACTTTTTTTTCAGAAACTCCGGGGTGCCTTGAGGTCGAGATACACCACGCGACAGTTTTATTTTAAAACTGAGTCACTCAGATCACACGAGTACCCAAGCATGCTTGAAACTTATTCAAATGCAAGTGTCTCTATCTCTTTTCTTGATTCTTTCCCACTCTTTCCTTTTGGTTTGGGGAACATGTCAAAATCCCATGCCCAGAGAACTTCAAGTAGAGTTCGCGGAAATGCTCAGTGGACACCCCAGGTAGGGTAAGGATCAGCATTTCCATACTACTCAGAGAATTTTTATTTTCAGGGATGGATTTTTAGCCGAATTCAAGTTGACGAAAAGTGGTTTCGTGAAAATCGCAGAAATTTTTTTTTCAGAAACTCCGGGGTGCCTGGAGGTCGGGGTGCACCACGCGACAGTTGTATTCCAAAATTGAGTCACTCAGATCACACGAGTACCCAAGCATGCTTGAAACTCATTCAAATGCAAGTGCTTCTATCTGTTGTCTTGATTGTTTCCCACTCATTCCTTTTGGTTTGGGGAACATGTCAAAATCCCATGCCTAGAGAACTTCAGGTAGAGTTCGCGGAAATGCTCAGTGGACAACCCAGGCATTTTAAGGAACAGTATTTCCACACTACTCAGAGAATTTTTATTTTCAGTGATGGATTTTTAGCCCAATTCAAGTTGAAGAAAAGTGGTTTCGTGAAAATCGCAGAAAATTTTTTTTCAGAAACTCCGGGGTGCCTAGAGGTCGCGGTGCACCACGCGACAGTTGTATTCGAAAACTGAGTCACTCAGATCACACGAGTACCCAAGCATGCTTGAAACTCATTCAAATGCAAGTGCCTCTATCTCTATTCTTGATTGTTTCCCACTCATTCCTTTTGGTTTGGGGAACATGTCAAAATCCCATGCCCAGAGAACTTCAAGTAGAGTTCGTGGAAATGCTCAGTGGACACCCCAGGTAGGGTAAGGATCAGCATTTCCACACTTCTCAGAGAATATTTATTTTCAGGGATGGATTTTTAGCCCAATTCAAGTTGATGAAAAGTGGTTTCGTGAAAATCGCAGAAATTTTTTTTTCAGAAACTCCGGGGTGCCTTGAGGTCGCGATGCACCACGCGACAGTTGTATTCCAAAACTGAGTCACTCAGATCACACGAGTACCCAAGCATGCTTGAAACTCATTCAAATGCAAGTGCATCTATCTCTTTTCTTGATTGTTTCCCACTCATTCCTTTTGGTTTGGGGAACATGTCAAAATCCCATGCCCAGAGAACTTCAGGTAGAGTTCGGGGAAATGCTCAGTGGACAACCCAGGCAGGGTAAGGATCAGAATTTACACACTACTCAGAGAATTTTTGTTTTCAGGGATGGATTTTTAGCCCAATTCAAGTTGAAGAAAAGTGGTTTCGTGAAAATCGCAGAAAATTTTTTTTCAGAAACTCCGGGGTGCCTGGAGGTCGCGGTGAACCACGCGACAGTTGTATTCGAAAACTGAGTCACTCAGATCACACGAGTAGCCAAGCATACTTGAAACTCATTCAAATGCATGTGCTTCTATCTATTGTCTTGATTGTTTCCCACTCATTCCTTTTGGTTTGGGGAACATGTCGAAATCCCATGCCCAGAGAACTTCAGGTAGAGCTCGCGGAAATGCTCAGTGGACAACCCAGGCAGGTTAAGGATCAGTATTTCCACACTACTAAGAGAATTTTTATTTTCAGTGATGGATTTTTAGCCCAATTCAAGTTGAAGAAAAGTGGTTTCGTGAAAATCGCAGAAAATTTTTTTTCAGAATCTCCGGGGTGCCTGGAGGTCGCGGTGCACCACGCGACAGTTGTATTCAAAAACTGAGTCACTCAGATCACACGAGTACCCAAGCATGCTTGAAACTCATTCAAATGCAAGTGCTTCTATCTGTTGTCTTGATTGTTTCCCACTCATTCCTTTTGGTTTGGGGAACATGTCAAAATCCCATGCCCAGAGAACTTCAAGTAGAGTTCGCGGAAATGCTCAGTGGACACCCCAGGTAGGGTAAGGATCAGCATTTCCACACTACTCAGAGAATTTTTATTTTCAGGGATGGATTTTTAGCCCAATTCAAGTTGATGAACAGTGGTTTCGTGAAAATTGCAGAAAATTTTTTTTCAGAAACTCCGGGGTGCCTTGAGGTCGTGATGCACCACGCAACAGTTGTATTCGAAAACTGAGTCACTCAGATCACACGAGTACCCAAGCATGCTTGAAACTCATTCAAATGCAAGTGCCTCTATCTCTTTTCTTGATTGTTTCCGACTCATTCCTTTTGGTTTGGGAAACATGTCAAAATCTCATGCCCAGAGAACTTCAGGTAGAGTTCGCGGAAATGCTCATTGTTCAATCCAGGCAGGGTAAGGATCAGCATTTCCACACTACTCAGAGAATATTTATTTTCAGGGATGGATTTTTAGACCAATTGAAGTTGATGAAAAGTGGTTTCGTGAAAATTGCAGAAAATTTTTTTTCAGAAACTCCGGGGAGCCTTGAGGACGAGATACACCACGCGACAGTTGTATTTTAAAACTGGGTCACTCAGATCACACGAGTACCCAAGCATGCTTGAAACTTATTCAAATGCAAGTGTCTCTATCTGTTGTCTTGATTGTTTCCCACTCATTCCTTTTGGTTTGGGGAACATGTCAAAATCCCATGCCCAGAGAACTTCAGGTAGAGCTCGCGGAAATGCTCAGTGGACAACCCAGGCAGGGTAAGGATTACTATTTCCACACTACTCAGAGAATTTTTATTTTCAGTGATGGATTTTTAGCCCAATTCAAGTTGAAGAAAAGTGGTTTCGTGAAAATCGCAGAAAATTTTTTTTCAGAAACTCCGGGGTGCCTGGAGGTCGCGGTGCACCACGCGACAGTTGTATTCCAAAACTGAGTCACTCAGATCACACGAGTACCTCAGCATGCTTGAAACTCATTCAAATGCAAGTGCTTCTATCTGTTGTCTTGATTGTTTCCCACTCATTCCTTTTGGTTTGGGGAATATGTCAAAATCCCATGCCCAGAGAACTTCAGGTAGAGTTCGGGGAAATGCTCAGTGGACAACCCAGGCAGGGTAAGGATCAGCATTTACAAACTACTCAGAGAATTTTTATTTTCAGTGAAGGATTTTTAGCCCAATTCAAGTTGTGAAAAGTGGTTTCGTGAAAATCGCAGAAACTTTTTTTTCATTAACTCCGGGGTGCCTGGAGGTCGCGGTGCACCACGCGACAGTTGTATTCGAAAACTGAGTCACTCAGATCACACGAGTACCCAAGCATGCTTGAAACTCATTCAAATGCAAGTGCTTCTATCTGTTGTCTTGATTGTTTCCCACTCATTCCTTTTGGTTTGGGGAACATGTCAAAATCCCATGCCCAGAGAACTTCAAGTAGAGCTCGCGGAAATGCTCAGTGGACAACCCAGGCAGGGTAAGGATCAGCATTTCCACACTACTCAGAGAATATTTATTTTCAGGGATGGATTTTTAGCCCAATTCAAGTTGATGAAAAGTGGTTTCGTGAAAATCGCAGAAATTTTTTTTTCAGAAACTCCGGGGTGCCTTGAGGTCGCGATGCACCACGCGACAGTTGTATTCCAAAACTGAGTCACTCAGATCACACAAGTACCCAAGCATGCTTGAAACTCATTCAAATGCAAGTGCATCTATCTCTTTTCTTGATTGTTTCCCACTCATTCCTTTTGGTTTGGGGAACATGTCAAAATCCCATGCCCAGAGAACTTCAGGTAGAGTTCGGGGAAATGCTCAGTGGACAAACCAGGCAGGGTAAGGATCAGCATTTACACACTACTCAGAGAATTTTTGTTTTCAGGGATGGATTTTTAGCCCAATTCAAGTTGAAGAAAAGTGGTTTCGTGAAAATCGCAGAAAATTTTTTTTCAGAAACTCCGGGGTGCCTTGAGGTCGCTATGCACCACGCGACAGTTGTATTTTAAAACTGAGTCACTCAGATCACACGAGTACCCAAGCATGCTTGAAACTCATTCAAATGCATGTGCTTCTATCTGTTGTCTTGATTGTTTCCCACTCATTCCTTTTGGTTTGGGGAACATGTCAAAATCCCATGCCCAGAGAACTTCAGGTAGAGCTCGCGGAAATGCTCAGTGGACAACCCAGGCAGGGTAAGGATCAGTATTTCCACACTACTCAGAGAATTTTTATTTTCAGGGATGGATTTTTAGCCCAATTCAAGTTGATGAACAGTGGTTTTGTGAAAATTGCAGACATTTTTTTTTCAGAAACTCCGGGGTGCCTTGAGGTCGTGATGCACCACGCAACAGTTGTATTCGAAAACTGAGTCACTCAGATCACACGAGTACCCAAGCATGCTTGAAACTCATTCAAATGCAAGTGCCTCTATCTCTTTTCTTGATTGTTTCCGACTCATTCCTTTTGGTTTGGGGAACATGTCAAAATCTCATGCCCAGAGAACTTCAGGTAGAGTTCGCGGAAATGCTCAGTGTTCAATCCAGGCAGGGTAAGGATCAGTATTTCGACACTACTCAGAGAATGTTTATTTTCAGTGATGGATTTTTAGCCCAATTCAAGTTGAAGAAAAGTGGTTTCGTGAAAATCGCAGAAAATTTTTTTTCAGAAACTCCGGGGTGCCTGGAGGTCGCGGTGCACCACGCGACAGTTGTATTTGAAAACTGAGTCACTCAGATCACACGAGTACCCAAGCATGCTTGAAACTCATTCAAATGCAAGTGCCTCTATCTCTTTTCTTGATTGTTTCCCACTCATTCCTTTTGGTTTGGGGAACATGTCAAAATCCCATGCCCAGAGAACTTCAGGTAGAGTTCGGGGAAATGCTCAGTGGACAACCCAGGCAGGGTAAGGATCAGCATTTACACACTACTCAGAGAATTTTTATTTTCAGTGAAGGATTTTTAGCCCAATTCAAGTTGAAGAAAAGTGGTTTCGTGAAAATCGCAGAAACTTTTTTTTCAGAAACTCCAAGGGTGCCTGGAGGTCGCGGTGCACCACGCGACAGTTGTATTTGAAAACTGAGTCACTCAGATCACACGAGTACCCAAGCATGCTTGAAACTCATTCAAATGCAAGTGCTTCTATCTGTTGTCTTGATTGTTTCCCACTCATTCCTTTTGTTTTGGGGAACATGTCAAAATCCCATGCCCAGAGAACTTCAGGTAGAGCTCACGGAAATGCTCAGTGGACAACCCAGGCAGGGTAAGGATCAGCATTTCCACACTACTCAGAGAATATTTATTTTCAGGGATGGATTTTTAGCCCAATTCAAGTTGATGAAAAGTGGTTTCGTGAAAATTGCAGAAAATTTTTTTTCAGAAACTCCGGGGTGCCTTGAGGTCGAGATACACCACGCGACAGTTGTATTTTAAAACTGGGTCACTCAGATCACACGAGTACCCAAGCATGCTTGAAACTTATTCAAATGCAATTGTCTCTATCTGTTGTCTTGATTGTTTCCCACTAATTCCTTTTGGTTTGGGGAACATGTCAAAATCCCATGCCCAGAGAACTTCAGGTAGAGCTCGCGGAAATGCTCAGTGGACAACCCAGGCAGGGTAAGGATTAGTATTTCCACACTACTCAGAGAATTTTTATTTTCAGTGATGGATTTTTAGCCCAATTCAAGTTGAAGAAAAGTGGTTTCGTGAAAATCGCAGAAAATTTTTTTTCAGAAACTCCGGGGTGCCTGGAGGTCGCGGTGCACCACGCGACAGTTGTATTCCAAAACTGAGTCACTCAGATCACACGAGTACCTCAGCATGCTTGAAACTCATTCAAATGCAAGTGCTTCTATCTATTGTCTTGATTGTTTCCCACTCATTCCTTTTGGTTTGGGGAACATGTCAAAATCCCATGCCCAGAGAACTTCAGGTAGAGCTCGCGGAAATGCTCATTGGACAACCCAGGCAGGTTAAGGATCAGTATTTCCACACTACTCAGAGAATTTTTATTTTCAGTGATGGATTTTTAGCCCAATTCAAGTTGAAGAAAAGTGGTTTCGTGAAAATCGCAGAAATTTTTTTTTCAGAAACTCCGGGGTGCCTGGAGGTCGCGGTGCACCACGCGACAGTTGTATTCGAAAACTGAGTCACTCAGATCACACGAGTAACCAAGCATGCTTGAAACTCATTCAAATGCAAGTGCTTCTATCTGTTGTCTTGATTGTTTCCCACTCATTCCTTTTGGTTTGGGGAACATGTCAAAATCCCATGCCCAGAGAACTTCAAGTAGAGTTCGCGGAAATGCTCAGTGGACACCCCAGGTAGGGTAAGGATCAGAATTTACACACTACTCAGAGAATTTTTATTTTCAGTGATGGATTTTTAGCCCAATTCAAGTTGAAGAAAAGTGGTTTCGTGAAAATCGCAGAAACTTTTTTTTCAGAAACTCCGGGGTGCCTTGAGGTCGAGATACACCACGCGACAGTTTTATTTTAAAACTGAGTCACTCAGATCACACGAGTACCCAAGCATGCTTGAAACTTATTCAAATGCAAGTGTCTCTATCTCTTTTCTTGATTGTTTCCCACTCATTCCTTTTGGTTTGGGGAACATGTCAAAATCCCATGCCCAGAGAACTTCAGGTAGAGTTCGGGGAAATGCTCAGTGGACAACCCAGGCAGGTTAAGGATCAGCATTTACACACTACTCAGAGAATTTTTATTTTCAGGGATGGATTTTTAGCTCAATTCAAGTTGAAGAAAAGTGGTTTCGTGAAAATCGCAGAAAAATTTTTTTCACAAACTCCGGGGTGCCTGGAGGTCGCTGTGCACCATGCGACAGTTGTATTCGAAAACTGAGTCACTCAGATCACACGAGTACCCAAGGATGCTTGAAACTCATTCAAATGCAAGTGCTTCTATCTGTTGTCTTGATGCTTTCCCACTCATTCCTTTTGGTTTGGGGAACATGTCAAAATCCCATGCCCAGAGAACTTCAAGTAGAGTTCGCGGAAATGCTCAGTGGACACCCCAGGTAGGGCAAGGATCAGCATTTCCATACTACTCAGAGAATTTTTATTTTCAGGGATGGATTTTTAGCCGAATTCAAGTTGACGAAAAGTGGTTTCGTGAAAATCGCAGAAAATTTTTTTTCAGAAACTCCGGGGTGCCTGGAGGTCGGGGTGCACCACGCGACAGTTGTATTTTAAAACTGAGTCACTCAGATCACACGAGTACCCAAGCATGCTTGAAACTTATTCAAATGCAAGTGTCTCTATCTCTTTTCTTGATTGTTTCCCACTCATTCCTTTTGGTTTGGGGAACATGTCAAAATCCCATGCCCAGAGAACTTCAGGTAGAGTTCGGGGAAATGCTCAGTGGACAACCCAGGCACGGTAAGGATAAGCATTTACACACTACTCAGAGAATTTTTATTTTCAGGGATGGATTTTTAGCTCAATTCAAGTTGATGAAAAGTGGTTTCGTGAAAATTGCAGAATTTTTTTTTTCAGAAACTCCGGGGTGCCTGGAGGTCGCTGTGCACCACGCGACAGTTGTATTCGAAAACTGAGTCACTCAGATCACACGAGTACCCAAGCATGCTTGAAACTCATTCAAATGCAAGTGCTTCTATCTGTTGTCTTGATTGTTTCCCAGTCATTCCTTTTGGTTTGGGGAACATGTCAAAATCCCATGCCCAGAGAACTTCAAGTAGAGTTCGCGGAAATGCTCAGTGGACACCCCAGGTAGGGTAAGGATCAGCATTTCCACACTTCTCAGAGAATATTTATTTTCAGGGATGGATTTTTAGCCCAATTCAAGTTGATGAAAAGTGGTTTCGTGAAAATCGCAGAAATTTTTTTTTCAGAAACTCCGGGGTGCCTTGAGGTCGCGATGCACCACGCGACAGTTGTATTCCAAAACTGAGTCACTCAGATCACACAAGTACCCAAGCATGCTTGAAACTCATTCAAATGCAAGTGCATCTATCTCTTTTCTTGATTGTTTCCCACTCATTCCTTTTGGTTTGGGGAACATGTCAAAATCCCATGCCCAGAGAACTTCAGGTAGAGTTCGGGGAAATGCTCAGTGGACAAACCAGGCAGGGTAAGGATCAGCATTTACACACTACTCAGAGAATTTTTGTTTTCAGGGATGGATTTTTAGCCCAATTCAAGTTGAAGAAAAGTGGTTTCGTGAAAATCGCAGAAAATTTTTTTTCAGAAACTCCGGGGTGCCTTGAGGTCGCTATGCACCACGCGACAGTTGTATTTTAAAACTGAGTCACTCAGATCACACGAGTACCCAAGCATGCTTGAAACTCATTCAAATGCATGTGCTTCTATCTGTTGTCTTGATTGTTTCCCACTCATTCCTTTTGGTTTGGGGAACATGTCAAAATCCCATGCCCAGAGAACTTCAGGTAGAGCTCGCGGAAATGCTCAGTGGACAACCCAGGCAGGGTAAGGATCAGTATTTCCACACTACTCAGAGAATTTTTATTTTCAGGGATGGATTTTTAGCCCAATTCAAGTTGATGAACAGTGGTTTCGTGAAAATCGCAGACATTTTTTTTTCAGAAACTCCGGGGTGCCTTGAGGTCGCGGTGCACCACGCGACAGTTGTATTCGAAAACTGAGTCACTCAGATCACACGAGTAACCAAGCATGCTTGAAACTCATTCAAATGCAAGTGCTTCTATCTGTTGTCTTGATTGTTTCCCACTCATTCCTTTTGGTTTGGGGAACATGTCAAAATCCCATGCCCAGAGAACTTCAAGTAGAGTTCGCGGAAATGCTCAGTGGACACCCCAGGTAGGGTAAGGATCAGAATTTACACACTACTCAGAGAATTTTTATTTTCAGTGAAGGATTTTTAGCCCAATTCAAGTTGAAGAAAAGTGGTTTCGTGAAAATCGCAGAAACTTTTTTTTCAGAAACTCCGGGGTGCCTTGAGGTCGAGATACACCACGCGACAGTTTTATTTTAAAACTGAGTCACTCAGATCACACGAGTACCCAAGCATGCTTGAAACTTATTCAAATGCAAGTGTCTCTATCTCTTTTCTTGATTGTTTCCCACTCATTCCTTTTGGTTTGGGGAACATGTCAAAATCCCATGCCCAGAGAACTTCAGGTAGAGTTCGGGGAAATGCTCAGTGGACAACCCAGGCAGGGTAAGGATCAGCATTTACACACTACTCAGAGAATTTTTATTTTCAGGGATGGATTTTTAGCTCAATTCAAGTTGAAGAAAAGTGGTTTCGTGAAAATCGCAGAAAATTTTTTTTCACAAACTCCGGGGTGCCTGGAGGTCGCTGTGCACCATGCGACAGTTGTATTCGAAAACTGAGTCACTCAGATCACACGAGTACCCAAGGATGCTTGAAACTCATTCAAATGCAAGTGCTTCTATCTGTTGTCTTGATTCTTTCCCACTCATTCCTTTTGGTTTGGGGAACATGTCAAAATCCCATGCCCAGAGAACTTCAAGTAGAGTTCGCGGAAATGCTCAGTGGACACCCCAGGTAGGGCAAGGATCAGCATTTCCATACTACTCAGAGAATTTTTATTTTCAGGGATGGATTTTTAGCCGAATTCAAGTTGACGAAAAGTGGTTTCGTGAAAATCGCAGAAAATTTTTTTTCAGAAACTCCGGGGTGCCTGGAGGTCGGGGTGCACCACGCGACAGTTGTATTTTAAAACTGAGTCACTCAGATCACACGAGTACCCAAGCATGCTTGAAACTTATTCAAATGCAAGTGTCTCTATCTCTTTTCTTGATTGTTTCCCACTCATTCCTTTTGGTTTGGGGAACATGTCAAAATCCCATGCCCAGAGAACTTCAGGTAGAGTTCGGGGAAATGCTCAGTGGACAACCCAGGCACGGTAAGGATAAGCATTTACACACTACTCAGAGAATTTTTATTTTCAGGGATGGATTTTTAGCTCAATTCAAGTTGATGAAAAGTGGTTTCGTGAAAATTGCAGAATTTTTTTTTTCAGAAACTCCGGGGTGCCTGGAGGTCGCTGTGCACCACGCGACAGTTGTATTCGAAAACTGAGTCACTCAGATCACACGAGTACCCAAGCATGCTTGAAACTCATTCAAATGCAAGTGCTTCTATCTGTTGTCTTGATTGTTTCCCAGTCATTCCTTTTGGTTTGGGGAACATGTCAAAATCCCATGCCCAGAGAACTTCAAGTAGAGTTCGCGGAAATGCTCAGTGGACACCCCAGGTAGGGTAAGGATCAGCATTTCCACACTTCTCAGAGAATATTTATTTTCAGGGATGGATTTTTAGCCCAATTCAAGTTGATGAAAAGTGGTTTCGTGAAAATCGCAGAAATTTTTTTTTCAGAAACTCCGGGGTGCCTTGAGGTCGCGATGCACCACGCGACAGTTGTATTCCAAAACTGAGTCACTCAGATCACACAAGTACCCAAGCATGCTTGAAACTCATTTAAATGCAAGTGCATCTATCTCTTTTCTTGATTGTTTCCCACTCATTCCTTTTGGTTTGGGGAACATGTCAAAATCCCATGCCCAGAGAACTTCAGGTAGAGTTCGGGGAAATGCTCAGTGGACAAACCAGGCAGGGTAAGGATCAGCATTTACACACTACTCAGAGAATTTTTGTTTTCAGGGATGGATTTTTAGCCCAATTCAAGTTGAAGAAAAGTGGTTTCGTGAAAATCGCAGAAAATTTTTTTTCAGAAACTCCGGGGTGCCTTGAGGTCGCTATGCACCACGCGACAGTTGTATTTTAAAACTGAGTCACTCAGATCACACGAGTACCCAAGCATGCTTGAAACTCATTCAAATGCATGTGCTTCTATCTGTTGTCTTGATTGTTTCCCACTCATTCCTTTTGGTTTGGGGAACATGTCAAAATCCCATGCCCAGAGAACTTCAGGTAGAGCTCGCGGAAATGCTCAGTGGACAACCCAGGCAGGGTAAGGATCAGTATTTCCACACTACTCAGAGAATTTTTATTTTCAGGGATGGATTTTTAGCCCAATTCAAGTTGATGAACAGTGGTTTTGTGAAAATTGCAGACATTTTTTTTTCAGAAACTCCGGGGTGCCTTGAGGTCGTGATGCACCACGCAACAGTTGTATTCGAAAACTGAGTCACTCAGATCACACGAGTACCCAAGCATGCTTGAAACTCATTCAAATGCAAGTGCCTCTATCTCTTTTCTTGATTGTTTCCGACTCATTCCTTTTGGTTTGGGGAACATGTCAAAATCTCATGCCCAGAGAACTTCAGGTAGAGTTCGCGGAAATGCTCAGTGTTCAATCCAGGCAGGGTAAGGATCAGTATTTCGACACTACTCAGAGAATGTTTATTTTCAGTGATGGATTTTTAGCCCAATTCAAGTTGAAGAAAAGTGGTTTCGTGAAAATCGCAGAAAATTTTTTTTCAGAAACTCCGGGGTGCCTGGAGGTCGCGGTGCACCACGCGACAGTTGTATTTGAAAACTGAGTCACTCAGATCACACGAGTACCCAAGCATGCTTGAAACTCATTCAAATGCAAGTGCCTCTATCTCTTTTCTTGATTGTTTCCCACTCATTCCTTTTGGTTTGGGGAACATGTCAAAATCCCATGCCCAGAGAACTTCAGGTAGAGTTCGGGGAAATGCTCAGTGGACAACCCAGGCAGGGTAAGTATCAGCATTTACACACTACTCAGAGAATTTTTATTTTCAGTGAAGGATTTTTAGCCCAATTCAAGTTGAAGAAAAGTGGTTTCGTGAAAATCGCAGAAACTTTTTTTTCAGAAACTCCAAGGGTGCCTGGAGGTCGCGGTGCACCACGCGACAGTTGTATTTGAAAACTGAGTCACTCAGATCACACGAGTACCCAAGCATGCTTGAAACTCATTCAAATGCAAGTGCTTCTATCTGTTGTCTTGATTGTTTCCCACTCATTCCTTTTGGTTTGGGGAACATGTCAAAATCCCATGCCCAGAGAACTTCAGGTAGAGCTCACGGAAATGCTCAGTGGACAACCCAGGCAGGGTAAGGATCAGCATTTCCACACTACTCAGAGAATATTTATTTTCAGGGATGGATTTTTAGCCCAATTCAAGTTGATGAAAAGTGGTTTCGTGAAAATTGCAGAAAATTTTTTTTCAGAAACTCCGGGGTGCCTTGAGGTCGCGGTACACCACGCGACAGTTGTATTCGAAAACTGAGTCACTCAGATCACACGAGTAACCAAGCATGCTTGAAACTCATTCAAATGCAAGTGCTTCTATCTGTTGTCTTGATTGTTTCCCACTCATTCCTTTTGGTTTGGGGAACATGTCAAAATCCCATGCCCAGAGAACTTCAAGTAGAGTTCGCGGAAATGCTCAGTGGACACCCCAGGTAGGGTAAGGATCAGAATTTACACACTACTCAGAGAATTTTTATTTTCAGTGAAGGATTTTTAGCCCAATTCAAGTTGAAGAAAAGTGGTTTCGTGAAAATCGCAGAAACTTTTTTTTCAGAAACTCCGGGGTGCCTTGAGGTCGAGATACACCACGCGACAGTTTTATTTTAAAACTGAGTCACTCAGATCACACGAGTACCCAAGCATGCTTGAAACTTATTCAAATGCAAGTGTCTCTATCTCTTTTCTTGATTGTTTCCCACTCATTCCTTTTGGTTTGGGGAACATGTCAAAATCCCATGCCCAGAGAACTTCAGGTAGAGTTCGGGGAAATGCTCAGTGGACAACCCAGGCAGGGTAAGGATCAGCATTTACACACTACTCAGAGAATTTTTATTTTCAGGGATGGATTTTTAGCTCAATTCAAGTTGAAGAAAAGTGGTTTCGTGAAAATCGCAGAAAAATTTTTTTCACAAACTCCGGGGTGCCTGGAGGTCGCTGTGCACCATGCGACAGTTGTATTCGAAAACTGAGTCACTCAGATCACACGAGTACCCAAGGATGCTTGAAACTCATTCAAATGCAAGTGCTTCTATCTGTTGTCTTGATTCTTTCCCACTCATTCCTTTTGGTTTGGGGAACATGTCAAAATCCCATGCCCAGAGAACTTCAAGTAGAGTTCGCGGAAATGCTCAGTGGACACCCCAGGTAGGGCAAGGATCAGCATTTCCATACTACTCAGAGAATTTTTATTTTCAGGGATGGATTTTTAGCCGAATTCAAGTTGACGAAAAGTGGTTTCGTGAAAATCGCAGAAAATTTTTTTTCAGAAACTCCGGGGTGCCTGGAGGTCGGGGTGCACCACGCGACAGTTGTATTCCAAAATTGAGTCACTCAGATAACACGAGTACCCAAGCATGCTTGAAACTCATTCAAATGCAAGTGCTTCTATCTGTTGTCTTGATTGTTTCCCACTCATTCCTTTTGGTTTGGGGAACATGTCAAAATCCCATGCCTAGAGAACTTCAGGTAGAGTTCGCGGAAATGCTCAGTGGACAACCCAGGCATTTTAAGGAACAGTATTTCCACACTACTCAGAGAATTTTTATTTTCAGTGATGGATTTTTAGCCCAATTCAAGTTGAAGAAAAGTGGTTTCGTGAAAATCGCAGAAAATTTTTTTTCAGAAACTCCGGGGTGCCTAGAGGTCGCGGTGCACCACGCGACAGTTGTATTCGAAAACTGAGTCACTCAGATCACACGAGTACCCAAGCATGCTTGAAACTCATTCAAATGCAAGTGCCTCTATCTCTATTCTTGATTGTTTCCCACTCATTCCTTTTGGTTTGGGGAACATGTCAAAATCCCATGCCCAGAGAATTTCAGGTAGAGCTCACGGAAAGGCTCAGTGGTCAACCCAGGCAGGGTAAGGATCAGTATTTCCACACTACTCAGAGAATTTTTATTTTCAGTGATGGATTTTTAGCCCAATTCTGTTGAAGAAAAGTGGTTTCGTGAAAATCGCAGAAAATTTTTTTTCAGAAACTCCGGGGTGCCTGGAGATCGCGGTGCATCACGCGACAGTTGTATTCCAAAACTGAGTCACTCAGATCACACGAGTACCCAAGCATGTTTGAAACTCATTCAAATGCAACTGCTTCTATCTGTTGTCTTGATTGTTTCCCACTCATTCCTTTTGGTTTGGGGAACATGTCAAAATCCCATGCCCAGAGAACTTCAAGTAGAGTTCGCGGAAATGCTCAGTGGACACCCCAGGTAGGATAAGGATCAGCATTTCCACACTTCTCAGAGAATATTTATTTTCAGGGATGGATTTTTAGCCCAATTCAAGTTGATGAAAAGTGGTTTCGTGAAAATCGCAGAAATTTTTTTTTCAGAAACTCCGGGGTGCCTTGAGGTCGCGATGCACCACGCGACAGTTGTATTCCAAAACTGAGTCACTCAGATCACACGAGTACCCAAGCATGCTTGAAACTCATTCAAATGCAAGTGCATCTATCTCTTTTCTTGATTGTTTCCCACTCATTCCTTTTGGTTTGGGGAACATGTCAAAATCCCATGCCCAGAGAACTTCAGGTAGAGTTCGGGGAAATGCTCAGTGGACAACCCAGGCAGGGTAAGGATCAGCATTTACACACTACTCAGAGAATTTTTGTTTTCAGGGATGGATTTTTAGCCCAATTCAAGTTGAAGAAAAGTGGTTTCGTGAAAATCGCAGAAAATTTTTTTTCAGAAACTCCGGGGTGCCTGGAGGTCGCGGTGCACCACGCGACAGTTGTATTCGAAAACTGAGTCACTCAGATCACACGAGTAGCCAAGCATGCTTGAAACTCATTCAAATGCATGTGCTTCTATCTGTTGTCTTGATTGTTTCCCACTCATTCCTTTTGGTTTGGGGAACATGTCAAAATCCCATGCCCAGAGAACTTCAGGTAGAGCTCGCGGAAATGCTCAGTGGACAACCCAGGCAGGGTAAGGATCAGTATTTCCACACTACTCAGAGAATTTTTATTTTCAGTGATGGATTTTTAGCCCAATTCAAGTTGAAGAAAAGTGGTTTCGTGAAAATCGCAGAAAATTTTTTTTCAGAAACTCCGGGGTGCCTGGAGGTTGCGGTGCACCACGCGACAGTTGTATTCCAAAACTGAGTCATTCAGATCACACGAGTACCTCAGCATTCTTGAAACTCATTCAAATGCAAGTGCTTCTATCTATTGTCTTGATTGTTTCCCACTCATTCCTTTTGGTTTGGGGAACATGTCAAAATCCCATGCCCAGAGAACTTCAAGTAGAGTTCGCGGAAATGCTCAGTGGACACCCCAGGTAGGGTAAGGATCAGCATTTCCACACTACTCAGAGAATTTTTATTTTCAGGGATGGATTTTTAGCCCAATTCAAGTTGATGAACAGTGGTTTCGTGAAAATTGCAGACATTTTTTTTTCAGAAACTCCGGGGTGCCTTGAGGTCGTGATGCACCACGCAACAGTTGTATTCGAAAACTGAGTCACTCAGATCACACGAGTACCCAAGCATGCTTGAAACTCATTCAAATGCAAGTGCCTCTATCTCTTTTCTTGATTGTTTCCGACTCATTCCTTTTGGTTTGGGGAACATGTCAAAATCTCATGCCCAGAGAACTTCAGGTAGAGTTCGCGGAAATGCTCAGTGTTCAACCCAGGCAGGGTAAGGATCAGTATTTCCACACTACTCAGAGAATGTTTATTTTCAGTGATGGATTTTTAGCCCAATTCAAGTTGAAGAAAAGTGGTTTCGTGAAAATCGCAGAAAATTCTTTTTCAGAAACTCCGGGGTGCCTGGAGGTCGCGGTGCACCACGCGACAGTTGTATTTGAAAACTGAGTCACTCAGATCACACGAGTACCCAAGCATGCTTGAAACTCATTCAAATGCAACTGCTTCTATCTGTTGTCTTGATTGTTTCCCACTCATTCCTTTTGGTTTGGGGAACATGTCAAAATCCCATGCCCAGAGAACTTCAGGTAGAGCTCACGGAAATGCTCAGTGGACAACCCAGGCAGGGTAAGGATCAGCATTTCCACACTACTCAGAGAATATTTATTTTCAGGGATGGATTTTTAGCCCAATTCAAGTTGATGAAAAGTGGTTTCGTGAAAATTGCAGAAAATTTTTTTTCAGAAACTCCGGGGTGCCTTGAGGTCGAGATACACCACGCGACAGTTGTATTTTAAAACTGGGTCACTCAGATCACACGAGTACCCAAGCATGCTTGAAACTTATTCAAATGCAAGTGTCTCTATCTGTTGTCTTGATTGTTTCCCACTCATTCCTTTTGGTTTGGGGAACATGTCAAAATCCCATGCCCAGAGAACTTCAGGTAGAGCTCGCGGAAATGCTCAGTGGACAACCCAGGCAGGTTAAGGATCAGTATTTCCACACTACTCAGAGAATTTTTATTTTCAGTGATGGATTTTTAGCCCAATTCAAGTTGAAGAAAAGTGGTTTCGTGAAAATCGCAGAAAATTTTTTTTCAGAAACTCCGGGGTGCCTGGAGGTCGCGGTGCATCACGCGACAGTTGTATTCCAAAACTGAGTCACTCAGATCACACGAGTACCCAAGCATGCTTGAAACTCATTCAAATGCAAGTGCATCTATCTCTTTTCTTGATTGTTTCCCACTCATTCCTTTTGGTTTGGGGAACATGTCAAAATCCCATGCCCAGAGAACTTCAGGTAGAGTTCGGGGAAATGCTCAGTGGACAACCCAGGCAGGGTAAGTATCAGCATTTACCCACTACTCAGAGAATTTTTATTTTCAGTGATGGATTTTTGGCCCAATTCAAGTTGAAGAAAAGTGGTTTCGTGAAAATCGCAGAAAATTTTTTTTCAAAACTCCGGGGTGCCTGGAGGTCGCGGTGCACCACGCGACAGTTGTATTCCAAAACAGATTCACTCAGATCACACGAGTACCCAAGTATGTTTGAAACTCATTCAAATGCAACTGCTTCTATCTGTTGTCTTGATTGTTTCCCACTCATTCCTTTTGGTTTGGGGAACATGTCAAAATCCCATGTCTAGAGAACTTCAGGTAGAGCTCGCGGAAATGATCAGTGGACAACCCAGGCAGGGTAAGGATCAGCATTTCCACACTACTCAGAGAATATTTATTTTCAGGGATGGATTTTTAGCCCAATTCAAGTTGATGAAAAGTGGTTTTGTGAAAATTGTAGAAAATTTTTTTTCAGAAACTCCGGGGTGCCTTGAGGTCGTGATGCACCACGCGACAGTTGTATTCCAAAACTGAGTCGCTCAGATCACACGAGTACCCAAGCATGCTTGAAACTCATTCAAATGCAAGTGCCTCTATCTCTTTTCTTGATTGTTTCCCACTCATTCCTTTTGGTTTGGGGAACATGTCAAAATCCCATGCCCAGAGAACTTCAAGTAGAGTTCGCGGAAATGCTCAGTGGACACCCCAGGTAGGGTAAGGATCAGCTTTTCCACACTACTCAGAGAATATTTATTTTCAGGGATGGATTTTTAGCCAAATTCAAGTTGATGAAAAGTGGTTTCGTGAAAATTGCAGAAATTTTTTTTTCAGAAACTCCGGGGTGCCTTGAGGTCGTGATGCACCACGCGACAGTTGTATTCCAAAACTGAGTCGCTCAGATCACACGAGTACCCAAGCATGCTTGAAACTCATTCAAATGCAAGTGCCTCTATCTCTTTTCTTGATTGTTTCCGACTCATTCCTTTTGGTTTGGGGAACATGTCAAAATCTCATGCCCAGAGAACTTCAGGAAGAGTTCGGGGAAATGCTCAGTGTTCAACCCAGGCAGGGTAAGGATCAGTATTTCCACACTACTCAGAGAATTTTTATTTTCAGTGATGGATTTTTAGCCCAATTCAAGTTGAAGAAAAGTGGTTTCGTGAAAATCGCAGAATTTTTTTTTTCAGAAACTCCGGGGTGCCTGGAGGTCGCGGTGCACCACGCGACAGTTGTATTCGAAAACTGAGTCACTCAGATCACACAAGTACCCAAGCATGCTTGAAACTCATTCAAATGCAAGTGCCTCTATCTCTTTTCTTGATTGTTTCTCACTCATTCCTTTTGGTTTGGGGAACATGTCAAAATCCCATGCCCAGAGAACTTCAGGTAGAGCTCGCGGAAATGCTCAGTGTTCAACCCAGGCAGGGTAAGGATCAGCATTTCCACACTACTCAGAGAATATTTATTTTCAGGGATGGATTCTTAGCCCAATTCAAGTTGATGAAAAGTGGTTTCGTGAAAATTGCAGAAAATTTTTTTTTCAGAATCTCCGGGGTGCCTGGAGGTCGCGGTGCAGCACGCGACAGTTGTATTCCAAAACTGAGTCACTCAGATCACACGAATACCCAAGCATGCTTGAAACTCATTCAAATGCAAGTGCTTCTATCTGTTGTCTTCATTGTTTCCCACTCATTCCTTTTGGTTTGGGGAACATGTCAAAATCCCATGCCCAGAGAACTTCAGGTAGAGCTCGCGGAAATGCTCAGTGGACAACCCAGGCAGGGTAAGGATCAGTATTTCCACACTACTCAGAGAATTTTTATTTTCAGTGATGGATTTTAAGACCAATTCAAGTTGATGAAAAGTGGTTTCGTGAAAATCGCAGAAAATTTTTTTTCAGAAACTCCAGGGTGCCTGGAGGTCGCGGTGCACCACGCGACAGTTGTATTCGAAAACTGAGTCATTCAGATCACACGAGTACCCAAGCATGCTTGAAACTCATTCAAATGCAAGTGCTTCTATCTGTTGTCTTGATTGTTTCCCACTCATTCCTTTTGGTTTGGGTAAAATTTCAAAATCCCATGCCCAGAGAACTTCAAGTAGAGTTCGCGGAAATACTCAGTGGACACCCAAGGTAGGGTAAGGATCAGCATTTCCACACTACTCAGAGAATATTTATTTTCAGGGATGGATTTTTAGCCCAATTCAAGTTGATGAAAAGTGGTTTTGTGAAAATTGCAGAAAATTTTTTTTCAGAAACTCCGGGGTGCCTGGAGGTCGCGGTGCACCACGCGACAGTTGTATTCCAAAATTGAGTCACTCAGATCACACGAGTACCCAAGCATGCTTGAAACTCATTCAAATGCAAGTGCCTCAATCTCTTTTCTTGATTGTTTCCCACTCATTCCTTTTGGTTTCGGGAACATGTCAAAATCCCATGCCCAGAGAACTTCAAGTAGAGTTCGCGGAAATGCTCAGTGGACACCCCAGGTAGGGTAAGGATCAGCATTTCCACACTACTCAGAGAATATTTATTTTCAGGGATGGATTTTTAGCCCAATTCAACTTGATGAAAAGTGGTTTCGTGAAAATTGCAGAAATTTTTTTTCAGAAACTCCGGGGTGCCTTGAGGTCGTGATGCACCACGCGACAGTTGTATTCCAAAACTGAGTCGCTCAGATCACACGAGTACCCAAGCATGCTTGAAACTCATTCAAATGCAAGTGCCTCTATCTCTTTTCTTGATTGTTTCCGACTCATTCCTTTTGGTTTGGGGAACATGTCAAAATCTAATGCCCAGAGAACTTCAGGTAGAGTTCGGGGAAATGCTCAGTGTTCAACCCAGGCAGGGTAAGGATCAGTATTTCCACACTACTCAGAGAATTTTTATTTTCAGTGATGGATTTTTAGCCCAATTCAAGTTGAAGAAAAGTGGTTTCGTGAAAATCGCAGAAAATTTTTTTTTCAGAAACTCCGGGGTGCCTGGAGATCGCGGTGCAGCACGCGACAGTTGTATTCCAAAACTGAGTCACTCAGATCACACGAGTACCCAAGCATGCTTGAAACTCATTCAAATGCAAGTGCTTCTATCTGTTGTTTTGATTGTTTCCCACTCATTCCTTTTGGTTTGGGGAACATGTCAAAATCCCATGCCCAGAGAATTTCAGGTAGAGCTCACGGAAAGGCTCAGTGGACAACCCAGGCAGGGTAAGGATCAGTATTTCCACACTACTCAGAGAATTTTAATTTTCAGTGATGGATTTTTGGCCTAATTCAAGTTGAAGAAAAGTGGTTTCGTGAAAATCGCAGAAAATTTTTTTTCAGAAACTCCGGGGTGCCTGGAGGTCGCGGTGCCGCACGCGACAGTTGTATTCCAAAACTGAGTCACTCAGATCACACGAGTACCCAAGCATACTTGAAACTCATTCAAATGCAAGTGCTTCTATCTGTTGTCTTGATTGTTTCCCACTCATTCCTTTTGGTTTGGGGACCATGTCAAAATCCCATACCCAGAGAATTTCAGGTAGAGCTCACGGAAAGGCTCAGAGGACAACCCAGGCAGGGTAAGGATCAGTATTTCCACACTACTCAGAGAATTTTTATTTTCAGTGATTTATTTTTAGCCCAATTCAAGTTGAAGAAAAGTGGTTTCGTGAAAATCGCAGAAAATTTTTTTTCAGAAACTCCGGGGTGCCTGGAGGTCGCGGTGCACCACGCGACAGTTGTATTCCAAAACTG
Organism: Atractosteus spatula; assembly: GCF_055471065.1. Classification (NCBI taxonomy): domain Eukaryota; kingdom Metazoa; phylum Chordata; class Actinopteri; order Semionotiformes; family Lepisosteidae; genus Atractosteus; species Atractosteus spatula. The sequence goes on from NC_142707.1 coordinate 78,646,550, forward strand.
AGTCACTCAGATCACACGAGTACCCAAGCATGCTTGAAACTCATTCAAATGCAACTGCTTCTATCTGTTGTCTTGATTGTTTCCCACTCATTCCTTTTGGTTTGGGTAAAATTTCAAAATCCCATGCCCAGAGAACTTCAAGTAGAGTTCGCGGAAATACTCAGTGGACACCCCAGGTAGGGTAAGGATCAGCATTTCCACACTACTCAGAGAATATTTATTTTCAGGGATGGATTTTTAGCCCAATTCAAGTTGATGAAAAGTGGTTTTGTGAAAATTGCAGAAAATTTTTTTTCAGAAACTCCGGGGTGCCTGGAGGTCGCGGTGCACCACGCGATAGTTGTATTCCAAAATTGAGTCACTCAGATCACACGAGTACCCAAGCATGCTTGAAACTCATTCAAATGCAAGTGCCTCAATCTCTTTTCTTGATTGTTTCCCACTCATTCCTTTTGGTTTGGGGAACATGTCAAAATCCCATGCCCAGAGAACTTCAAGTAGAGTTCGCGGAAATGCTCAGTGGACACCCCAGGTAGGGTAAGGATCAGCATTTCCACACTACTCAGAGAATATTTATTTTCAGGGATGGATTTTTAGCCCAATTCAACTTGATGAAAAGTGGTTTCGTGAAAATTGCAGAAATTTTTTTTCAGAAACTCCGGGGTGCCTTGAGGTCGTGATGCACCACGCGACAGTTGTATTCCAAAACTGAGTCGCTCAGATCACACGAGTACCCAAGCATGCTTGAAACTCATTCAAATGCAAGTGCCTCTATCTCTTTTCTTGATTGTTTCCGACTCATTCCTTTTGGTTTGGGGAACATGTCAAAATCTAATGCCCAGAGAACTTCAGGTAGAGTTCGGGGAAATGCTCAGTGTTCAACCCAGGCAGGGTAAGGATCAGTATTTCCACACTACTCAGAGAATTTTTATTTTCAGTGATGGATTTTTAGCCCAATTCAAGTTGAAGAAAAGTGGTTTCGTGAAAATCGCAGAAAATTTTTTTTTCAGAAACTCCGGGGTGCCTGGAGATCGCGGTGCAGCACGCGACAGTTGTATTCCAAAACTGAGTCACTCAGATCACACGAGTACCCAAGCATGCTTGAAACTCATTCAAATGCAAGTGCTTCTATCTGTTGTTTTGATTGTTTCCCACTCATTCCTTTTGGTTTGGGGAACATGTCAAAATCCCATGCCCAGAGAATTTCAGGTAGAGCTCACGGAAAGGCTCAGTGGACAACCCAGGCAGGGTAAGGATCAGTATTTCCACACTACTCAGAGAATTTTAATTTTCAGTGATGGATTTTTGGCCTAATTCAAGTTGAAGAAAAGTGGTTTCGTGAAAATCGCAGAAAATTTTTTTTCAGAAACTCCGGGGTGCCTGGAGGTCGCGGTGCCGCACGCGACAGTTGTATTCCAAAACTGAGTCACTCAGATCACACGAGTACCCAAGCATACTTGAAACTCATTCAAATGCAAGTGCTTCTATCTGTTGTCTTGATTGTTTCCCACTCATTCCTTTTGGTTTGGGGACCATGTCAAAATCCCATACCCAGAGAATTTCAGGTAGAGCTCACGGAAAGGCTCAGAGGACAACCCAGGCAGGGTAAGGATCAGTATTTCCACACTACTCAGAGAATTTTTATTTTCAGTGATTTATTTTTAGCCCAATTCAAGTTGAAGAAAAGTGGTTTCGTGAAAATCGCAGAAAATTTTTTTTCAGAAACTCCGGGGTGCCTGGAGGTCGCGGTGCACCACGCGACAGTTGTATTCCAAAACTGAGTCACTCAGATCACACGAGTACCCAAGCATGCTTGAAACTCATTCAAATGCAACTGCTTCTATCTGTTGTCTTGATTGTTTCCCACTCATTCCTTTTGGTTTGGGTAAAATTTTAAAATCCCATGCCCAGAGAACTTCAAGTAGAGTTCGCGGAAATACTCAGTGGACACCCCAGGTAGGGTAAGGATCAGCATTTCCACACTACTCAGAGAATATTTATTTTCAGGGATGGATTTTTAGCCCAATTCAAGTTGATGAAAAGTGGTTTTGTGAAAATTGCAGAAAATTTTTTTTCAGAAACTCCGGGGTGCCTGGAGGTCGCGGTGCACCACGCGACAGTTGTATTCCAAAATTGAGTCACTCAGATCACACGAGTACCCAAGCATGCTTGAAACTCATTCAAATGCAAGTGCCTCAATCTCTTTTCTTGATTGTTTCCCACTCATTCCTTTTGGTTTGGGGAACATGTCAAAATCCCATGCCCAGAGAACTTCAAGTAGAGTTCGCGGAAATGCTCAGTGGACACCCCAGGTAGGGTAAGGATCAGCATTTCCACACTACTCAGAGAATATTTATTTTCAGGGATGGATTTTTAGCCCAATTCAACTTGATGAAAATTGGTTTCGTGAAAATTGCAGAAATTTTTTTTCAGAAACTCCGGGGTGCCTTGAGGTCGTGATGCACCACGCGACAGTTGTATTCCAAAACTGAGTCGCTCAGATCACACGAGTACCCAAGCATGCTTGAAACTCATTCAAATGCAAGTGCCTCTATCTCTTTTCTTGATTGTTTCCGACTCATTCCTTTTGGTTTGGGGAACATGTCAAAATCTAATGCCCAGAGAACTTCAGGTAGAGTTCGGGGAAATGCTCAGTGTTCAACCCAGGCAGGGTAAGGATCAGTATTTCCACACTACTCAGAGAATTTTTATTTTCAGTGATGGATTTTTAGCCCAATTCAAGTTGAAGAAAAGTGGTTTCGTGAAAATCGCAGAAAATTTTTTTTTCAGAAACTCCGGGGTGCCTGGAGATCGCGGTGCAGCACGCGACAGTTGTATTCCAAAACTGAGTCACTCAGATCACACGAGTACCCAAGCATGCTTGAAACTCATTCAAATGCAAGTGCTTCTATCTGTTGTTTTGATTGTTTCCCACTCATTCCTTTTGGTTTGGGGAACATGTCAAAATCCCATGCCCAGAGAATTTCAGGTAGAGCTCACGGAAAGGCTCAGTGGACAACCCAGGCAGGGTAAGGATCAGTATTTCCACACTACTCAGAGAATTTTAATTTTCAGTGATGGATTTTTGGCCTAATTCAAGTTGAAGAAAAGTGGTTTCGTGAAAATCGCAGAAAATTTTTTTTCAGAAACTCCGGGGTGCCTGGAGGTCGCGGTGCCGCACGCGACAGTTGTATTCCAAAACTGAGTCACTCAGATCACACGAGTACCCAAGCATACTTGAAACTCATTCAAATGCAAGTGCTTCTATCTGTTGTCTTGATTGTTTCCCACTCATTCCTTTTGGTTTGGGGACCATGTCAAAATCCCATACCCAGAGAATTTCAGGTAGAGCTCACGGAAAGGCTCAGAGGACAACCCAGGCAGGGTAAGGATCAGTATTTCCACACTACTCAGAGAATTTTTATTTTCAGTGATTTATTTTTAGCCCAATTCAAGTTGAAGAAAAGTGGTTTCGTGAAAATCGCAGAAAATTTTTTTTCAGAAACTCCGGGGTGCCTGGAGGTCGCGGTGCACCACGCGACAGTTGTATTCCAAAACTGAGTCACTCAGATCACACGAGTACCCAAGCATGCTTGAAACTCATTCAAATGCAACTGCTTCTATCTGTTGTCTTGATTGTTTCCCACTCATTCCTTTTGGTTTGGGGAACATGTCAAAATCCAATGCCCAGAGAACTTCAGGTAGAGTTTGGGGAAATGCTCAGTGGACAACCCAGGCAGGGTAAGGATCAGCATTTACACACTACTCAGAGAATTTTTATTTTCAGTGATGGATTTTTAGCCCAATTCAAGTTGAAGAAAAGTGGTTTCGTGAAAATCGCAGAAAATTTTTTTTTAGAAACTCCGGGGTGCCTGGAGGTCGTGATGCACCACGCGACAGTTGTATTCCAAAACTGAGTCGCTCAGATCACACGAGTACCCAAGCATGCTTGAAACTCATTCAAATGCAAGTGCCTCTATCTCTTTTCTTGATTGTTTCCGACTCATTCCTTTTGGTTTGGGGAACATGTCAAAATCTCATGCCCAGAGAACTTCAGGTAGAGTTCGTGGAAATGCTCAGTGTTCAACCCAGGCAGGGTAAGGATCAGTATTTCCACACTACTCAGAGAATTTTTATTTTCAGTGATGGATTTTTAGCCCAATTCAAATTGAAGAAAAGTGGTTTCGTGAAAATCGCAGAAAATTTTTTTTCAGAAACTCCGGGGTGCCTGGAGGTCGCGGTGCACCACGCGACAGTTGTATTCCAAAACAGAGTCACTCAGATCACACGAGTACCCAAGCATGTTTGAAACTCATTCAAATGCAACTGCTTCTATCTGTTGTCTTGATTGTTTCCCACTCATTCCTTTTGGTTTGGGGAACATGTCAAAATCCAATGCCCAGAGAACTTCAGGTAGAGTTTGGGGAAATGCTCAGTGGATAACCCAGGCAGGGTAAGGATCAGCATTTACACACTACTCAGAGAATTTTTATTTTCAGGGATGGATTTTTAGCCCAATTCAAGTTGAAGAAAAGTGGTTTCATGAAAATCGCAGAAAATTTTTTTTCAGAAACTCCGGGGTGCCTGGAGGTCCCGGTGCACCACGCGACAGTTGTATTCCAAAACTGAGTCACTCAGATCACACGAGTACCCAAGCATGCTTGAAACTCATTCAAATGCAAGTGCTTCTATCTGTTGTTTTGATTGTTTCCCACTCATTCCTTTTGGTTTGGGGAACATGTCAAAATCCCATGCCCAGAGAATTTCAGGTAGAGCTCACGGAAAGGCTCAGTGGACAACCCAGGCAGGGTAAGGATCAGTATTTCCACACTACTCAGAGAATTTTAATTTTCAGTGATGGATTTTTGGCCTAATTCAAGTTAAAGAAAAGTGGTTTCGTGAAAATCGCAGAAAATTTTTTTTCAGAAACTCCGGGGTGCCTGGAGGTCGCGGTGCCGCACGCGACAGTTGTATTCCAAAACTGAGTCACTCAGATCACACGAGTACCCAAGCATACTTGAAACTCATTCAAATGCAAGTGCTTCTATCTGTTGTCTTGATTGTTTCCCACTCATTCCTTTTGGTTTGGGGACCATGTCAAAATCCCATACCCAGAGAATTTCAGGTAGAGCTCACGGAAAGGCTCAGAGGACAACCCAGGCAGGGTAAGGATCAGTATTTCCACACTACTCAGAGAATTTTTATTTTCAGTGATTTATTTTTAGCCCAATTCAAGTTGAAGAAAAGTGGTTTCGTGAAAATCGCAGAAAATTTTTTTTCAGAAACTCCGGGGTGCCTGGAGGTCGCGGTGCACCACGCGACAGTTGTATTCCAAAACTGAGTCACTCAGATCACACGAGTACCCAAGCATGCTTGAAACTCATTCAAATGCAACTGCTTCTATCTGTTGTCTTGATTGTTTCCCACTCATTCCTTTTGGTTTGGGTAAAATTTCAAAATCCCATGCCCAGAGAACTTCAAGTAGAGTTCGCGGAAATACTCAGTGGACACCCCAGGTAGGGTAAGGATCAGCATTTCCACACTACTCAGAGAATATTTATTTTCAGGGATGGATTTTTAGCCCAATTCAAGTTGATGAAAAGTGGTTTTGTGAAAATTGCAGAAAATTTTTTTTCAGAAACTCCGGGGTGCCTGGAGGTCGCGGTGCACCACGCGACAGTTGTATTCCAAAATTGAGTCACTCAGATCACACGAGTACCCAAGCATGCTTGAAACTCATTCAAATGCAAGTGCCTCAATCTCTTTTCTTGATTGTTTCCCACTCATTCCTTTTGGTTTGGGGAACATGTCAAAATCCCATGCCCAGAGAACTTCAAGTAGAGTTCGCGGAAATGCTCAGTGGACACCCCAGGTAGGGTAAGGATCAGCATTTCCACACTACTCAGAGAATATTTATTTTCAGGGATGGATTTTTAGCCCAATTCAACTTGATGAAAAGTGGTTTCGTGAAAATTGCAGAAATTTTTTTTCAGAAACTCCGGGGTGCCTTGAGGTCGTGATGCACCACGCGACAGTTGTATTCCAAAACTGAGTCGCTCAGATCACACGAGTACCCAAGCATGCTTGAAACTCATTCAAATGCAAGTGCCTCTATCTCTTTTCTTGATTGTTTCCGACTCATTCCTTTTGGTTTGGGGAACATGTCAAAATCTAATGCCCAGAGAACTTCAGGTAGAGTTCGGGGAAATGCTCAGTGTTCAACCCAGGCAGGGTAAGGATCAGTATTTCCACACTACTCAGAGAATTTTTATTTTCAGTGATGGATTTTTAGCCCAATTCAAGTTGAAGAAAAGTGGTTTCGTGAAAATCGCAGAAAATTTTTTTTTCAGAAACTCCGGGGTGCCTGGAGATCGCGGTGCAGCACGCGACAGTTGTATTCCAAAACTGAGTCACTCAGATCACACGAGTACCCAAGCATGCTTGAAACTCATTCAAATGCAAGTGCTTCTATCTGTTGTTTTGATTGTTTCCCACTCATTCCTTTTGGTTTGGGGAACATGTCAAAATCCCATGCCCAGAGAATTTCAGGTAGAGCTCACGGAAAGGCTCAGTGGACAACCCAGGCAGGGTAAGGATCAGTATTTCCACACTACTCAGAGAATTTTAATTTTCAGTGATGGATTTTTGGCCTAATTCAAGTTGAAGAAAAGTGGTTTCGTGAAAATCGCAGAAAATTTTTTTTCAGAAACTCCGGGGTGCCTGGAGGTCGAGGTGCCGCACGCGACAGTTGTATTCCAAAACTGAGTCACTCAGATCACACGAGTACCCAAGCATACTTGAAACTCATTCAAATGCAAGTGCTTCTATCTGTTGTCTTGATTGTTTCCCACTCATTCCTTTTGGTTTGGGGACCATGTCAAAATCCCATACCCAGAGAATTTCAGGTAGAGCTCACGGAAAGGCTCAGAGGACAACCCAGGCAGGGTAAGGATCAGTATTTCCACACTACTCAGAGAATTTTTATTTTCAGTGATTTATTTTTAGCCCAATTCAAGTTGAAGAAAAGTGGTTTCGTGAAAATCGCAGAAAATTTTTTTTCAGAAACTCCGGGGTGCCTGGAGGTCGCGGTGCACCACGCGACAGTTGTATTCCAAAACAGAGTCACTCAGATCACACGAGTACCCAAGCATGTTTGAAACTCATTCAAATGCAACTGCTTCTATCTGTTGTCTTGATTGTTTCCCACTCATTCCTTTTGGTTTGGGGAACATGTCAAAATCCAATGCCCAGAGAACTTCAGGTAGAGTTTGGGGAAATGCTCAGTGGATAACCCAGGCAGGGTAAGGATCAGCATTTACACACTACTCAGAGAATTTTTATTTTCAGGGATGGATTTTTAGCCCAATTCAAGTTGAAGAAAAGTGGTTTCATGAAAATCGCAGAAAATTTTTTTTCAGAAACTCCGGGGTGCCTGGAGGTCCCGGTGCACCACGCGACAGTTGTATTCCAAAACTGAGTCACTCAGATCACACGAGTACCCAAGCATGCTTGAAACTCATTCAAATGCAAGTGCATCTATCTCTTTTCTTGATTGTTTCCCACTCATTCCTTTTGGTTTGGGGAACATGTCAAAATCCCATGCCCAGAGAACTTCAGGTAGAGTTCGGGGAAATGCTCAGTGGACAACCCAGGCAGGGTAAGGATCAGCATTTACCCACTACTAAGAGAATTTTTATTTTCAGTGATGGATTTTTGGCCCAATTCAAGTTGAAGAAAAGTGGTTTCGTGAAATTCGCAGAAAATTTTTTTTCAGAAACTCCGGGGTGCTTGGAGGTCGGGGTGCACCACGCGACAGTTGTATTCCAAAACTGAGTCACTCAGATCACACGAGTACCCAAGCATGCTTGAAACTTATTCAAATGCAAGTGCTTCTATCTGTTGTCTTGATTGTTTCCCACTCATTCCTTTTGGTTTGGGGGACATGTCAAAATCCCATGCCCAGAGAACTTCAGGTAGAGCTCGCGGAAATTCTCAGTGGACAACCCAGGCAGGGTAAGGATCAGTATTTCCACACTACTCAGAGAATTTTTATTTTCAGTGATGGATTTTTAGCCCAATTCAAGTTGAAGAAAAGTGGTTTCGTGAAAATCGCAGAAAATTTTTTTTCAGAAACTCCGGGGTGCCTGGAGGTCGCGGTGCACCACGCGACAGTTGTATTCCAAAACAGAGTCACTCAGATCACACGAGTACCGAAGCATGTTTGAAACTCATTCAAATGCAACTGCTTCTATCTCTTTTCTTGATTGTTTCCCACTCATTCCTTTTGGTTTGGGGAACATGTCAAAATCCCATGCCCAGAGAACTTCAAGTAGAGTTCGCGGAAATGCTCAGTGGACACCCCAGGTAGGGTAAGGATCAGCTTTTCTACACTACTCAGAGAATATTTATTTTCAGGGATGGATTTTTAGCCCAATTCAAGTTGATGAAAAGTGGTTTCGTGAAAATTGCAGAAATTTTTTTTTCAGGAACTCCGGGGTGCCTTGAGGTCGTGATGCACCACGCGACAGTTGTATTCCAAAACTGAGTCTCTCAGATCACACGAGTACCCAAGCATGTTTGAAACTCATTCAAATGCAAGTGCATCTATCTCCTTTCTTGATTGTTTCCCACTCATTCCTTTTGGTTTGGGGAACATGTCAAAATCCCATGTTCAGAGAACTTCAGGTACAGATGCAGCCATTCAAAGTGCGCGTCACAGACACGTACCGCAGGTGACGTCGCTCAGTATGACGCAAGATGACGCGTGGCACCGCAGTACGTGATTGGTTGACCGACAGGGGCACTCGTGGTCCGTTGGTCTGTCGTAGAAAGACTTACAGTAAAAACGTCTTTGCTGTGCCCGTTGTAGATATTGAATTTTACCACTGAAGGGAAATCTTAGTAGCTGAGCATAAAAAGAATAGGAGCATACTGTAACGCGTGTGAAGGCCATAAACGATATTAATTTTGGAACATAAACATACAGTATATACTGTAGCTGGTCTTGGTACTTTAAAGAAAAAAATACACACCAGTATTCCATTTCTCCCTAAACATTTTAAGCTTTGAAGTCTTTAACTAACATGATACCGGAGTCAACAAGCATACTTTTAGAATTTGATTAAAAGGGAATATAATATGGAATCGCGTATCTAAAGAATTTAATAACGGTATTCGTGTGCTGCGACAGGGCTGTGTAGGGCTTTTTCGCCTGCCTGTTCATGCGAGCTGTCTTCTAGCCGACTGGTCTAGGTGCGTGACTAGCAACTGGGAGGTTGTGTGATCGAATCCAGCTGGTGCCGGACTTTTCTTTTAACAAACATTTCTTCGAAAAAATAGAATAGCGATATTATGGACAATAAATTGACTTTTATATTTCAAAATATCGCAACATGAACGATATTTGCGATATTTTGAACATATCTTCCCTTCTGACAGCGGTTCCTCCTTCTATTGTGTGTGTGTGTGCAACAGAGTAAATTTTTATAGAGAAATGGAGGCTGGACAGTATGCGTTACAATATAAACATTTATATTGATTTAAATCGTGTTCTGATTTAAATCGCAAACGCGTGTTTAATTATGTGTTTTTTAATCATAATCAGGCTAATGCATTTCTACATTTTCTGTATGAACCAGCTTAGAGGTTCATACAGAAAGACAGCTTGTGTTTAAATTGAGTGTAAGGTAATTTATGCTTCTAAAGTCATGGTCAGCATTTATTATTGTACTGTGCTGTAAACTTTTTCTGTGCCTAGTCACATTATTTTATAGCGTTTTTATTGCGTTATTAAATCCGGTGGCGCTGTGTGTTACAGTAGTTTCCTGACTCCCATGTCACATGGTCTGTGATTGAATCCCATAGAACTATGACTTTATTTTTTAACAAACATTTCTTTGAAAAAATGAAACGTTTCCCTTGGTCAGAGATTAAATAAAACCTCACTCGCACCAAACAAATTTATATTTCTAAATATCACAAAATACGTTCATTGTCTTCCAATCGAGTCGAGTTGACATTGGAAGCCTGCCACACCCGGACTGTTAAACCAACGCATTAGCACGTCAAAGCCCATCGAGGGTATTGAGCCAGTATTGCCTTTAGTATTCCCCCCTCTCCCCTCAATTCAATTCAATTCAAGGTGTTTTATTTGCATGACAGATGGGTACAAGCAGTGTTGGGTATGTATATTGTAACGCTTACGGCAGACAGGCACTGTGTAAGAGCCGGCGCACCAGAGCAGCGCACCGAGGGAGCGTCTGCATTTCTAACTTAGTTTTTAAAATTAGTCAAGCAATATGAAGCATCTCCTTTTACTTAGTGCCTGAGCATAAAAAGAATAGGAGCATACTGCAACGCGTGTGAAGTCCATAAACGATATTAATTTTGGAACTTAAACATACAGTATATGGCTGGTCTCGGTACTTTAAAGAAAACATACACACCAGTATTCCATTTCTCCTAAACATTTTAAGCATCGAAGTCTTTAACTAACGCGATACCGGAGTCAACAAGCATACTTTTAGAATTTGATTAAAAGGGAATATAATATGGAATCGCGTATCTCAAGAAATTAATAACGATATAATTATATTCATGTTGCAAAAGAACTGCAACGGACATAAAAACTCCCTTGCTTTTAACAGAGCGTTCCATAATTTCTAACTACGAAAATGCCAGGTGAAAGGATTTGTAAACATATTTTGTTAAAGCAAGTCAGAACCCATTCAGAGCCTACATTACATTTTAGCGTTTCATTCTGAGCAGAAGACCCTCACACCTGAAGAAGGGGGAGGTGTTTTTCGCTGGAAATCTCGCCTGCTTCTACTTTACAACCGGAGTGCTGGCTGTGACGAATTAAACCGGTATTACAGGTTACAATCACAGACCATGTGACATGGGAGTCAGGAAACTAACACAGCGCCACCAGATTTGATAACGCTATGAAAACGCTATAAAATAATGTGACTAGGCACAGAACAAGTTTACAGCACAGTACAAAAATGCTGACCATGACTTTAGAAGCATAAATTGCCTTACACTCAATTTAAACACAAGCTGTCTTTAGCCCTCTAAGGTGGTTCATACAGAAATGTAGAGATCCAGGCTCAGAACACACAGCTTCATTAGCGAATACATATGCAGGACAACTAGAGAAGACGTTTTACAGAGGATGGATTTTTAGAAACATCCCATCAGTGACATCACTGAAGTCAACTCCTAGGTACTGTAACTGTCGTGTGGATAGTTTCACAAGAATCAGACAAAGGTTTAAGCATCGCTTGTTCTAGATAAAACTGCAAAAAAAAACAACAACCCATAATGTACTTCTTTGCGGCTCTGTTTGCCCAAATCATATATTCACAACGTGAAATCTAGAAAATAATATTACGTAACCAAAATCCGCAATATGGAAACAGAACCTGTGTAATTGTTGATAGATGATGTACTCGTAACATTTTTTCAAGACGAACTACAACATTTAAAAAATGACTTGTATGTACTTGATATCTCTAATCAATCCACGGGTCCCAGCACGAAACGAAAGTAAAACGCATACCGTTTCGCGCTTCTTATTAGTTGCTCAAAAGTAATTTGACCGTATGAAATGCATAATATAAACCTAGAAACATATACGTGAGTAGTACTTAAGCACTGTAGTATCGGTGTTAAGACATACCTCTCAAATACTGTAAATCAAGTTAAAAATATCTCAAGATTCTGGTCATAATGAAACCATGTTTCGTGTATGTTTTCTTTAAAGTACCGAGACCAGCCATATACTGTATGTTTATGTTCCAAAATTAATATCGTTTATGGCCTTCACACGCGTTGCAGTATGCTCCTATTGTTTTTATGCTCAGCTACTAAGATTTCCCTTCAGTGGTAAAATTAGATATGAATATTCAATACTTAAACGGGCACAGTTAAGACATTAAATATACATATACATACTGTATACAGTACAGTTTGCATACGGTAATATGTTTATGTCCCTAAATCAATCTCTTTTATGAGCATGTGAAAGGCATGGTGAATCACTGTACTTTGCATGATTGGAAAAAAATGCGTGATTGCGAAATGCTGTGGCGTTACTTTTACAAAGACGGTCAATGAAAAAAAGAATGTGGACCAGGGCAATACTTTGAGTTTACAGCTTGTCCAAGGTCATTTATTATTAATACTATTATTAATATCTTCGTTAAAGACTTTGATGGCTACAGCTCAAACATGAGAGGTTGAGCTTTATTAGCTCCACCTTGCGGAAATTCCGGATACTATTATTTTGCTAGCGGTATTTACCGGTAACTCGCGGTATTTACCGGTAGCTTGCGGTAGACTGCGTACAGCGTACCGGAAAATAATGCGGTATCGCCCGCGCATTTTGAATGGCTGCATCTGTAGAGTTCGGGGAAATGCTCAGTGGACAACCCAGGCAGGGTAAGGATCAGCATTTACACACTACTCAGAGAATTTTATTTTCAGGGTTGGATTTTTACCCAATTCAAGTTGAAGAAAAGTGGTTTCGTGAAAATCACAGAAAATTTTTTTTTCAGAAACTCCGGGGTGCCTGGAGGTCGCGGTGCACCACGCGACAGTTGTATTCGAAAACTGAATCACTCAGATCACACGAGTACCCAAGCATGCTTGAAACTCATTCAAATGCAAGTGCCTCTATCTCTTTTCTTGATTGTTTCCCACTCATTCCTTTTGGTTTGGGGAACATGTCAAAATCCCATGCCCAGAGAACTTCAAGTAGAGTTCGCGGAAATGCTCAGTGGACACCCCAGGTAGGGTAAGGATCAGCATTTCCACACTACTCAGAGAATATTTATTTTCAGGGATGGATTTTTAGCCCAATTCAAGTTGATGAAAAGTGGTTTCGTGAAAATTGCAGAAAATTTTTTTTCAGAAACTCCGGGGTGCCTGGAGGTCGCGGTGCACCACGCGACAGTTGTATTCCAAAACTGAGTCACTCAGATAACACGAGTACCCAAGCATACTTGAAACTCATTCAAATTCAAGTGCATCTATCTCTTTTCTTGATTGTTTCCCACTCATTCCTTTTGGTTTGGGGAACATGTCAAAATCCCATGCCCAGAGAACTTCAGGTAGAGTTCGGTGAAATGCTCAGTGGACAACCCAGGCAGGGTAAGGATCAGCATTTACACACTACTCAGAAAATTTTATTTTCAGGGTTGGATTTTTACCCAATTCAAGTTGAAGAAAAGTGGTTTCGTGAAAATCACAGAAAATTTTTTTTTCAGAAACTCCGGGGTGCCTGGAGGTCGCGGTGCACCACGCGACAGTTGTATTCGAAAACTGAATCACTCAGATCACACGAGTACCCAAGCATGCTTGAAACTCATTCAAATGCAAGTGCCTCTATCTCTTTTCTTGATTGTTTCCCACTCATTCCTTTTGGTTTGGGGAACATGTCAAAATCCCATGCCCAGAGAACTTCAAGTAGAGTTCGCGGAAAAGCTCAGTGGACACCCCAGGTAGGGTAAGGATCAGCTTTTCCACACTACTCAGAGAATATTTATTTTCAGGGATGGATTTTTAGCCCAATTCAAGTTGATGAAAAGTGGTTTCGTGAAAATTGCAGAAATTTTTTTTTCAGAAACTCCGGGGTGCCTTGAGGTCGTGATGCACCACGCGACAGTTGTATTCCAAAACTGAGTCGCTCAGATCACACGAGTACCCAAGCATGCTTGAAACTCATTCAAATGCAAGTGCCTCTATCTCTTTTCTTGATTGTTTCCGACTTATTCCTTTTGGTTTGGGGAACATGTCAAAATCTCATGCCCAGAGAACTTCAGGTAGAGTTCGGGGAAATGCTCAGTGTTCAACCCAGGCAGGGTAAGGATCAGTATTTCCACACTACTCAGAGAATTTTTATTTTCAGTGATGGATTTTTAGCTCAATTCAAATTGAAGAAAAGTGGTTTCGTGAAAATCGCAGAAAATTTTTTTTCAGAAACTCCGGGGTGCCTGGAGGTCGCGGTGCACCACGCGACAGTTGTATTCCAAAACTGAGTCACTCAGATCACACGAGTACCCAAGCATGCTTGAAACTCATTCAAATGCAAGTGCTTCTATCTGTTGTCTTGATTGTTTCCCACTCATTCCTTTTGGTTTGGGGAAAATGTCAAAATCCCATGCCCAGAGAACTTCAGGTAGAGTTCGCGGAAATGCTCAGTGGACACCCCAGGTAGGGTAAGGATCAGCATTTCCACACTTCTCAGAGAATTTTTATTTTCAGTGATGGATTTTTAGCCCAATTCAAGTTGAAGAAAAGTGGTTTCGTGAAAATCGCAGAAATTTTTTTTTCAGAAACTCCGGGGTGCCTGGAGGTCGCGGTGCACCACGCGACAGTTGTATTCCAAAACTGAGTCACTCAGATCACACGAGTACCCAAGCATGCTTGAAACTCATTCAAATGCAAGTGCCTCTATCTGTTGTCTTGATTGTTTCCCACTCATTCCTTTTGGTTTGGGGAACATGTCAAAATCCCATGCCCAGAGAACTTCAGGTAGAGCTCGCGGAAATTCTCAGTGGACAACCCAGGCAGGGTAAGGATCAGTATTTCCACACTACTCAGAGAATTTTTATTTTCAGTGATGGATTTTTAGCCCAATTCAAGTTGAAGAAAAGTGGTTTCGTGAAAATCGCAGAAAATTTTTTTTCAGAAACTCCGGGGTGCCTGGAGGTCGCGGTGCACCACGCGACAGTTGTATTCCAAAACAGAGTCACTCAGATCACACGAGTACCGAAGCATGTTTGAAACTCATTCAAATGCAACTGCTTCTATCTCTTTTCTTGATTGTTTCCCACTCATTCCTTTTGGTTTGGGGAACATGTCAAAATCCCATGCCCAGAGAACTTCAAGTAGAGTTCGCGGAAATGCTCAGTGGACACCCCAGGTAGGGTAAGGATCAGCTTTTCCACACTACTCACAGAATATTTATTTTCAGGGATGGATTTTTAGCCCAATTCAAGTTGATGAAAAGTGGTTTCGTGAAAATTGCAGAAATTTTTTTTTCAGGAACTCCGGGGTGCCTTGAGGTCGTGATGCACCACGCGACAGTTGTATTCCAAAACTGAGTCTCTCAGATCACACGAGTACCCAAGCATGTTTGAAACTCATTCAAATGCAAGTGCATCTATCTCCTTTCTTGATTGTTTCCCACTCATTCCTTTTGGTTTGGGGAACATGTCAAAATCCCATGTTCAGAGAACTTCAGGTAGAGTTCGGGGAAATGCTCAGTGGACAACCCAGGCAGGGTAAGGATCAGCATTTACACACTACTCAGAGAATTTTATTTTCAGGGTTGGATTTTTACCCAATTCAAGTTGAAGAAAAGTGGTTTCGTGAAAATCACAGAAAATTTTTTTTTCAGAAACTCCGGGGTGCCTGGAGGTCGCGGTGCACCACGCGACAGTTGTATTCGAAAACTGAATCACTCAGATCACACGAGTACCCAAGCATGCTTGAAACTCATTCAAATGCAAGTGCCTCTATCTCTTTTCTTGATTGTTTCCCACTCATTCCTTTTGGTTTGGGGAACATGTCAAAATCCCATGCCCAGAGAACTTCAAGTAGAGTTCGCGGAAATGCTCAGTGGACACCCCAGGTAGGGTAAGGATCAGCATTTCCACACTACTCAGAGAATATTTATTTTCAGGGATGGATTTTTAGCCCAATTCAAGTTGATGAAAAGTGGTTTTGTGAAAATTGCAGAAAATTTTTTTTCAGAAACTCCGGGGTGCCTGGAGGTCGCGGTGCACCACGCGACAGTTGTATTCCAAAACTGAGTCACTCAGATAACACGAGTACCCAAGCATACTTGAAACTCATTCAAATTCAAGTGCATCTATCTCTTTTCTTGATTGTTTCCCACTCATTCCTTTTGGTTTGGGGAACATGTCAAAATCCCATGCCCAGAGAACTTCAGGTAGAGTTCGGTGAAATGCTCAGTGGACAACCCAGGCAGGGTAAGGATCAGCATTTACACACTACTCAGAAAATTTTATTTTCAGGGTTGGATTTTTACCCAATTCAAGTTGAAGAAAAGTGGTTTCGTGAAAATCACAGAAAATTTTTTTTTCAGAAACTCCGGGGTGCCTGGAGGTCGCGGTGCACCACGCGACAGTTGTATTCGAAAACTGAATCACTCAGATCACACGAGTACCCAAGCATGCTTGAAACTCATTCAAATGCAAGTGCCTCTATCTCTTTTCTTGATTGTTTCCCACTCATTCCTTTTGGTTTGGGGAACATGTCAAAATCCCATGCCCAGAGAACTTCAAGTAGAGTTCGCGGAAATGCTCAGTGGACACCCCAGGTAGGGTAAGGATCAGCTTTTCCACACTACTCAGAGAATATTTATTTTCAGGGATGGATTTTTAGCCCAATTCAAGTTGATGAAAAGTGGTTTCGTGAAAATTGCAGAAATTTTTTTTTCAGAAACTCCGGGGTGCCTTGAGGTCGTGATGCACCACGCGACAGTTGTATTCCAAAACTGAGTCGCTCAGATCACACGAGTACCCAAGCATGCTTGAAACTCATTCAAATGCAAGTGCATCTATCCCTTTTCTTGATTGTTTCCCACTCATTCCTTTTGGTTTGGGGAACATGTCAAAATCCCATGCCCAGAGAACTTCAGGTAGAGTTCGGGGAAATGCTCAGTGGACAACCCAGGCAGGGTAAGGATCAGCATTTACACACTACTCAGAGAATTTTATTTTCAGGGTTGGATTTTTACCCAATTCAAGTTGAAGAAAAGTGGTTTCGTGAAAATCACAGAAAATTTTTTTTTCAGAAACTCCGGGGTGCCTGGAGGTCGCGGTGAACCACGCGACAGTTGTATTCGAAAACTGAATCACTCAGATCACACGAGTACCCAAGCATGCTTGAAACTCATTCAAATGCAAGTGCCTCTATCTCTTTTCTTGATTGTTTCCGACTTATTCCTTTTGGTTTGGGGAACATGTCAAAATCTCATGCCCAGAGAACTTCAGGTAGAGTTCGGGGAAATGCTCAGTGTTCAACCCAGGCAGGGTAAGGATCAGTATTTCCACACTACTCAGAGAATTTTTATTTTCAGTGATGGATTTTTAGCCCAATTCAAATTGAAGAAAAGTGGTTTCGTGAAAATCGCAGAAAATTTTTTTTCAGAAACTCCGGGGTGCCTGGAGGTCGCGGTGCACCACGCGACAGTTGTATTCGAAAACTGAGTCAGTCAGATCACACGAGTTGCCAAGCATGCTTGAAACTCATTCAAATGCAAGTGCTTCTATCTGTTGTCTTGATTGTTTCCCTCTCATTCCTTATGGTTTGGGGAATATGTCAAAATCCCATGCCCAGAGAACTTCAGGTAGAGTTCGGGGAAATGCTCAGTGGACAACCCAGGCAGGGTAAGGATCAGCATTTCCACACTACTCAGAGAATTTTTATTTTCAGGGATGGATTTTTAGCCCAATTCAAGTTGAAGAAAAGTGGTTTCGTGAAAATCGCAGAAAATTTTTTTTCAGAAACTCCGGGGTGCCTGGAGGTCGCGGTGCACCACGCGACAGTTGTATTCGAAAACTGAGTCACTCAGATCACACGAGTACCCAAGCATGCTTGAAACTCATTCAAATGCAAGTGCTTCTATCTGTTGTCTTGATTGTTTCCCACTCATTCCTTTTGGTTTGGGTAACATGTCAAAATCCCATGCCCAGAGAACTTCAAGTAGAGTTCGCGGAAATGCTCAGTGGACACCCCAGGTAGGGTAAGGATCAGCATTTCCACACTACTCAGAGAATATTTATTTTCAGGGATGGATTTTTAGCCCAATTCAAGTTGAAGAAAAGTGGTTTCGTGAAAATTGCAGAAAATTTTTTTTCAGAAACTCCGGGGTGCCTTGAGGTCGTGATGCACCACGCGACAGTTGTATTCCAAAACTGAGTCACTCAGATCACACGAGTACCCAACCATGCTTGAAACTCATTCAAATGCAATTGCCTCTATCTCTTTTCTTGATTGTTTCCCACTCATTCCTTTTGGTTTGGGGAACATGTCAAAATCCCATGCCCAGAGAACTTCAGGTAGAGTTCGGGGAAATGCTCAGTGGACAACCCAGGCAGGGTAAGGATCAGCATTTACACACAACTCAGAGAATTTTTATTTTCAGGGATGGATTTTTAGCCCAATTCAAGTTGAAGAAAAGTGGTTTCGTGAAAATTGCAGAAAATTTTTTTTCAGAAACTCCGGGGTGCCTGGAGGTCGCGGTGCACCACGCGACAGTTGTATTCGAAAACTGAGTCAGTCAGATCACACGAGTTGCCAAGCATGCTTGAAACTCATTCAAATGCAAGTGCTTCTATCTGTTGTCTTGATTGTTTCCCTCTCATTCCTTATGGTTTGGGGAATATGTCAAAATCCCATGCCCAGAGAACTTCAGGTAGAGTTCGGGGAAATGCTCAGTGGACAACCCAGGCAGGGTAAGGATCAGCATTTACACACTACTCAGAGAATTTTTATTTTCAGGGATGGATTTTTAGCCCAATTCAAGTTGAAGAAAAGTGGTTTCGTGAAAATCGCAGAAAATTTTTTTTCAGAAACTCCGGGGTGCCTGGAGGTCGCGATGCACCACGCGACAGTTGTATTCGAAAACTGAGTCACTCAGATCACACGAGTACCCAAGCATGCTTGAAACTCATTCAAATGCAAGTGCATCTATCTGTTGTCTTGATTGTTTCCCACTCATTCCTTTTGGTTTGGGGAACATGTCAATATCCCATGCCCAGAGAACTTCAGGTAGAGCTCGCGGAAATGCTCAGTGGACAACCCAGGCAGGGTAAGGATCAGTATTTCCACACTACTCAGAGAATTTTTATTTTCAGTGATGGATTTTTAGCCCAATTCAAGTTGAAGAAACGTGGTTTCGTGAAAATCGCAGAAAATTTTTTTTCAGAAACTCCGGGGTGCCTGGAGGTCGCGGTGCACCACGCGACAGTTGTATTCCAAAACTGAGTCGCTCAGATCACACGAGTACCAAGCATGCTTTAAATTCATTCAAATGCAAGTGCCTCTATCTCTTTTCTTGATTGTTTCCCACTCATTCCTTTTGGTTTGGGGAACATGTCAAAATCCCATGCCCAGAGAACTTCAGGTAGAGTTCGGGGAAATGCTCAGTGTTCAACCTAGGCAGGGTAAGGATCAGTATTTCCACACTACTCAGAGAATTTTTATTTTCAGTGATGGATTTTTAGCCCAATTCAAGTTGAAGAAAAGTGGTTTCGTGAAAATCGCAGAAACTTTTTTTTCAGAAACTCCGGGGTGCCTGGAGGTCGAGGTGCACCACGCGACAGTTGTATTCGAAAACTGAGTCACTCAGATCACACGAGTACCCAAGCATGCTTGAAACTCATTCAAATGCAAGTGCTTCTATCTGTTGTCTTGATTGTTTCCCACTCATTCCTTTTGGTTTGGGGAACATGTCAAAATCCCATGCCCAGAGAACTTCAGGTAGAGCTCGCGGAATTGCTCAGTGGTCAACCCAGGTAGGGTAAGGATCAGTATTTCCACACTACTCAGAGAATTTTTATTTTCAGGGATGGATTTTTAGCCCAATTCAAGTTGAAGAAAAGTGGTTTCGTGAAAATCGCAGAAATTTTTTTTTCAGAAACTCCAGGGTGCCTGGAGGTCGCGGTGCACCACGCGACAGTTGTATTCCAAAACTGAGTCACTCAGATCACACGAGTACCCAAGCATGCATGAAACTCATTCAAATGCAAGTGCTTCTATCTGTTTTCTTGATTTTTTCCCACTCATTCCTTTTGGTTTGGGGAACAAGTCAAAATCACATGCCCAGAGAACTTCAGGTAGAGATCGCGGAAATGCTCAGTGGACAACCCAGCCAGGGTAAGGATCAGTATTTCCACACTACTCAGAGAATTTTTATTTTCAGTGATGGATTTTTAGCCCAATTCAAGTTGAAGAAAAGTGGTTTCGTGAAAATCGCAGAAATTTTTTTTTCAGAAACTCCGGGGTGCCTGGAGGTCGCGGTGCACCACGCGACAGTTGTATTCGAAAACTGAGTCACTCAGATCACACGAGAACCCAAGCATGCTTGAAACTCATTCAAATGCAAGTGCTTCTATCTGTTGTCTTGATTGTTTCCCACTCATTCCTTTTGGTTTGGGGACCATGTCAAAATCCCATGCCCAGAGAACTTCAGGTAGAGCTCGCGGAATTGCTCAGTGGTCAACCCAGGCAGGGTAAGGATCAGTATTTCCACACTACTCAGAGAATTTTTATTTTCAGTGATGGATTTTTAGCCCAATTCAAGTTGAAGAAAAGTGGTTTCGTGAAAATCGCAGAAAATTTTTTTTGCAGAAACTCCGGGGTGCCTGGAGGTCGAGGTGCACCACGCGACAGTTGTATTCCAAAACTGAGTCACTCAGATCACACGAGTACCCAAGCATGCTTGAAACTCATTCAAATGCAAGTGCTTCTATCTGTTGTCTTGATTGTTTCCCACTCATTCCTTTTGGTTTGGGGAACATGTCAAAATCCCATGCCCAGAGAACTTCAGGTAGAGCTCGCGGAAATGCTCAGTGGACAACCCAGGCAGGGTATGGATCAGTATTTCCACACTACTCAGAGAATTTTTATTTTCAGTGATGGATTTTTAGCCCAATTCAAGTTGAAGAAAAGTGGTTTCGTGAAAATCGCAGAAAATTTTTTTTCAGAAACTCCGGGGTGCCTGGAGGTCGCGGTGCACCACGCGACAGTTGTATTCGAAAACTGAGTCACTCAGATCACACGAGTACCCAAGCATGCTTGAAACTCATTCAAATGCAAGTGCTTCAATCTGTTGTCTTGATTGTTTCCCACTCATTCCTTTTGGTTTGGGGAACATGTCAAAATCCCATGCCCAGAGAACTTCAGGTAGAGTTCGGGGAAATGCTCAGTGGACAACCCAGGCAGGGTAAGGATCAGCATTTACACACTACTCAGAGAATTTTTATTTTCAGGGGTGGATTTTTAGCTCAATTCAAGTTGAAGAAAAGTGGTTTCGTGAAAATCGCACAAAATTTTTTTTCAGAAACTCCGGGGTGCCTGGAGGTCGCGGTGCACCACGCGACAGTTGTATTCCAAAACTGAGTCACTCAGATCACACGAGTACCCAAGCATGCTTGAAACTCATTCAAATGCAAGTGCTTCTATCTGTTGTCTTGATTATTTCCCACTCATTCCTTTTGGTTTGGGGAACATGTCAAAATCCCATGCCCAGAGAACTTCAGGTAAAGCTCGCGGAATTGCTCAGTGGTCAACCCAGGCAGGGTAAGGATCAGTATTTCCACAGTTCTCAGAGAATTTTTATTTTCAGTGTTGAATTTTTAGCCCAATTCAAGTTGAATAAAAGTGGTTTCGTGAAAATCGCAGAAAATTTTTTTTCAGAAACTCCGGGGTGCCTGGAGGTCGCGGTGCACCACGCGACAGTTGTATTCCAAAACTGAGTCACTCAGATCACACGAGTACCCAAGCATGCTTGAAACTCATTCAAATGCAAGGGCTTCTATCTGTTGTCTTGATTGTTTCCCACTCATTCCTTTTGGTTTGGGGAACATGTCAAAATCCCATGCCTAGAGAACTTCAGGTAGAGCTCGCGGAATTGCTCAGTGGTAAACCCAGGCAGGGTAAGGATCAGTATTTCCACACTACTCAGAGAATTTTTATTTTCAGGGATGGATTTTTAGCCCAATTCAAGTTGAAGAAAAGTGGTTTCGTGAAAATCGCAGAAAATTTTTTTTCAGAAACTCCGGGGTGCCTGGAGGTCGCGGTGCACCACGCGACAGTTGTATTCCAAAACTGAGTCACTCAGATCACACGAGTACCCAAGCATTCTTGAAACTCATTCAAATGCAAGTGCTTCTATCTGTTTTCTTGATTGTTTCCCACTCATTCCTTTTGGTTTGGGGAACATGTCAAAATCACATGCCCAGAGAACTTCAGGTAGAGCTCGCGGAATTGTTCAGTGGTCAACCCAGGCAGGGTAAGGATCAGTATTTCCACAGTACTCAGAGAATTTTTATTTTCAGTGTTGAATTTTTAGCTCAATTCAAGTTGAAGAAAAGTGGTTTCGTGAAAATCGCAGAAAATTTTTTTTCAGAAACTCCGGGGTGCCTGGAGGTCGCGATGCACCACGCGACAGTTGTATTCGAAAACTGAGTCACTCAGATCACACGAGTACCCAAGCATGCTTGAAACTCATTCAAATGCAAGTGCTTCTATCTGTTGTCTTGATTGTTTCCCACTCATTCCCTTTAGTTTGGGGAACATGTCAAAATCCCATGCCCAGAGAACTTCAGGTAGAGCTCGCGGAAATGCTCAGTGGACAACCCAGGCAGGGTAAGGATCACTATTTCCACACTACTCAGAGAATATTTATTTTCAATGATGGGTTTTTAGCCCAATTCAAGTTGATGAAAAGTGGTTTCGTGAAAATTGCAGAAAATTTTTTTTCAGAAACTCCGGGGTGCCTTGAGGTCGTGATGCACCACGCGACAGTTGTATTCCAAAACTGAGTCACTCAGATCACACGAGTACCCAAGCATGCTTGAAACTCATTCAAATGCAAGTGCTTCTATCTGTTGTCTTGATTGTTTCCCTCTCATTCCTTTTGGTTTGGGGAACATGTCAAAATCCCATGCCCAGAGAACTTCAGGTAGAGTTCGGGGAAATGCTCAGTGGACAACCCAGGCAGGGTAAGGATCAGCATTTACACACTACTCAGAGAATTTTTATTTTCAGGGGTGGATTTTTAGCTCAATTCAAGTTGAAGAAAAGTGGTTTCGTGAAAATTGCAGAAAATTTTTTTTCAGAAACTCCGGGGTGCCTGGAGGTCGCGGTGCACCACGCGACAGTTGTATTCGAAAACTGAGTCAGTCAGATCACACGAGTTGCCAAGCATGCTTGAAACTCATTCAAATGCAAGTGCTTCTATCTGTTGTCTTGATTGTTTCCCTCTCATTCCTTATGGTTTGGGGAATATGTCAAAATCCCATGCCCAGAGAACTTCAGGTAGAGTTCGGGGAAATGCTCAGTGGACAACCCAGGCAGGGTAAGGATCAGCATTTACACACTACTCAGAGAATTTTTATTTTCAGGGATGGATTTTTAGCCCAATTCAAGTTGAAGAAAAGTGGTTTCGTGAAAATCGCAGAAAATTTTTTTTCAGAAACTCCGGGGTGCCTGGAGGTCGCGATGCACCACGCGACAGTTGTATTCGAAAACTGAGTCACTCAGATCACACGAGTACCCAAGCATGCTTGAAACTCATTCAAATGCAAGTGCATCTATCTGTTGTCTTGATTGTTTCCCACTCATTCCTTTTGGTTTGGGGAACATGTCAATATCCCATGCCCAGAGAACTTCAGGTAGAGCTCGCGGAAATGCTCAGTGGACAACCCAGGCAGGGTAAGGATCAGTATTTCCACACTACTCAGAGAATTTTTATTTTCAGTGATGGATTTTTAGCCCAATTCAAGTTGAAGAAACGTGGTTTCGTGAAAATCGCAGAAATTTTTTTTTCAGAAACTCCGGGGTGCCTGGAGGTCGCGGTGCACCACGCGACAGTTGTATTCCAAAACTGAGTCGCTCAGATCACACGAGTACCAAGCATGCTTTAAATTCATTCAAATGCAAGTGCCTCTATCTCTTTTCTTGATTGTTTCCCACTCATTCCTTTTGGTTTGGGGAACATGTCAAAATCCCATGCCCAGAGAACTTCAGGTAGAGTTCGGGGAAATGCTCAGTGTTCAACCTAGGCAGGGTAAGGATCAGTATTTCCACACTACTCAGAGAATTTTTATTTTCAGTGATGGATTTTTAGCCCAATTCAAGTTGAAGAAAAGTGGTTTCGTGAAAATCGCAGAAACTTTTTTTTCAGAAACTCCGGGGTGCCTGGAGGTCGAGGTGCACCACGCGACAGTTGTATTCGAAAACTGAGTCACTCAGATCACACGAGTACCCAAGCATGCTTGAAACTCATTCAAATGCAAGTGCTTCTATCTGTTGTCTTGATTGTTTCCCACTCATTCCTTTTGGTTTGGGGAACATGTCAAAATCCCATGCCCAGAGAACTTCAGGTAGAGCTCGCGGAATTGCTCAGTGGTCAACCCAGGTAGGGTAAGGATCAGTATTTCCACACTACTCAGAGAATTTTTATTTTCAGGGATGGATTTTTAGCCCAATTCAAGTTGAAGAAAAGTGGTTTCGTGAAAATCGCAGAAATTTTTTTTTCAGAAACTCCGGGGTGCCTGGAGGTCGCGGTGCACCACGCGACAGTTGTATTCGAAAACTGAGTCACTCAGATCACACGAGAACCCAAGCATGCTTGAAACTCATTCAAATGCAAGTGCTTCTATCTGTTGTCTTGATTGTTTCCCACTCATTCCTTTTGGTTTGGGGACCATGTCAAAATCCCATGCCCAGAGAACTTCAGGTAGAGCTCGCGGAATTGCTCAGTGGTCAACCCAGGCAGGGTAAGGATCAGTATTTCCACACTACTCAGAGAATTTTTATTTTCAGTGATGGATTTTTAGCCCAATTCAAGTTGAAGAAAAGTGGTTTCGTGAAAATCGCAGAAAATTTTTTTTGCAGAAACTCCGGGGTGCCTGGAGGTCGAGGTGCACCACGCGACAGTTGTATTCCAAAACTGAGTCACTCAGATCACACGAGTACCCAAGCATGCTTGAAACTCATTCAAATGCAAGTGCTTCTATCTGTTGTCTTGATTGTTTCCCACTCATTCCTTTTGGTTTGGGGAACATGTCAAAATCCCATGCCCAGAGAACTTCAGGTAGAGCTCGCGGAAATGCTCAGTGGACAACCCAGGCAGGGTATGGATCAGTATTTCCACACTACTCAGAGAATTTTTATTTTCAGTGATGGATTTTTAGCCCAATTCAAGTTGAAGAAAAGTGGTTTCGTGAAAATCGCAGAGAATTTTTTTTCAGAAACTCCGGGGTGCCTGGAGGTCGCGGTGCACCACGCGACAGTTGTATTCGAAAACTGAGTCACTCAGATCACACGAGTACCCAAGCATGCTTGAAACTCATTCAAATGCAAGTGCTTCAATCTGTTGTCTTGATTGTTTCCCACTCATTCCTTTTGGTTTGGGGAACATGTCAAAATCCCATGCCCAGAGAACTTCAGGTAGAGTTCGGGGAAATGCTCAGTGGACAACCCAGGCAGGGTAAGGATCAGCATTTACACACTACTCAGAGAATTTTTATTTTCAGGGGTGGATTTTTAGCTCAATTCAAGTTGAAGAAAAGTGGTTTCGTGAAAATCGCACAAAATTTTTTTTCAGAAACTCCGGGGTGCCTGGAGGTCGCGGTGCACCACGCGACAGTTGTATTCCAAAACTGAGTCACTCAGATCACACGAGTACCCAAGCATGCTTGAAACTCATTCAAATGCAAGTGCTTCTATCTGTTGTCTTGATTATTTCCCACTCATTCCTTTTGGTTTGGGGAACATGTCAAAATCCCATGCCCAGAGAACTTCAGGTAAAGCTCGCGGAATTGCTCAGTGGTCAACCCAGGCAGGGTAAGGATCAGTATTTCCACAGTTCTCAGAGAATTTTTATTTTCAGTGTTGAATTTTTAGCCCAATTCAAGTTGAATAAAAGTGGTTTCGTGAAAATCGCAGAAAATTTTTTTTCAGAAACTCCGGGGTGCCTGGAGGTCGCGGTGCACCACGCGACAGTTGTATTCCAAAACTGAGTCACTCAGATCACACGAGTACCCAAGCATGCTTGAAACTCATTCAAATGCAAGTGCTTCTATCTGTTGTCTTGATTGTTTCCCACTCATTCCTTTTGGTTTGGGGAACATGTCAAAATCCCATGCCTAGAGAACTTCAGGTAGAGCTCGCGGAATTGCTCAGTGGTAAACCCAGGCAGGGTAAGGATCAGTATTTCCACACTACTCAGAGAATTTTTATTTTCAGGGATGGATTTTTAGCCCAATTCAAGTTGAAGAAAAGTGGTTTCGTGAAAATCGCAGAAAATTTTTTTTCAGAAACTCCGGGGTGCCTGGAGGTCGCGGTGCACCACGCGACAGTTGTATTCCAAAACTGAGTCACTCAGATCACACGAGTACCCAAGCATTCTTGAAACTCATTCAAATGCAAGTGCTTCTATCTGTTTTCTTGATTGTTTCCCACTCATTCCTTTTGGTTTGGGGAACATGTCAAAATCACATGCCCAGAGAACTTCAGGTAGAGCTCGCGGAATTGTTCAGTGGTCAACCCAGGCAGGGTAAGGATCAGTATTTCCACAGTACTCAGAGAATTTTTATTTTCAGTGTTGAATTTTTAGCTCAATTCAAGTTGAAGAAAAGTGGTTTCGTGAAAATCGCAGAAAATTTTTTTTCAGAAACTCCGGGGTGCCTGGAGGTCGCGATGCACCACGCGACAGTTGTATTCGAAAACTGAGTCACTCAGATCACACGAGTACCCAAGCATGCTTGAAACTCATTCAAATGCAAGTGCTTCTATCTGTTGTCTTGATTGTTTCCCACTCATTCCCTTTAGTTTGGGGAACATGTCAAAATCCCATGCCCAGAGAACTTCAGGTAGAGCTCGCGGAAATGCTCAGTGGACAACCCAGGCAGGGTAAGGATCACTATTTCCACACTACTCAGAGAATATTTATTTTCAATGATGGGTTTTTAGCCCAATTCAAGTTGATGAAAAGTGGTTTCGTGAAAATTGCAGAAAATTTTTTTTCAGAAACTCCGGGGTGCCTTGAGGTCGTGATGCACCACGCGACAGTTGTATTCCAAAACTGAGTCACTCAGATCACACGAGTACCCAAGCATGCTTGAAACTCATTCAAATGCAAGTGCTTCTATCTGTTGTCTTGATTGTTTCCCTCTCATTCCTTTTGGTTTGGGGAACATGTCAAAATCCCATGCCCAGAGAACTTCAGGTAGAGTTCGGGGAAATGCTCAGTGGACAACCCAGGCAGGGTAAGGATCAGCATTTACACACTACTCAGAGAATTTTTATTTTCAGGGGTGGATTTTTAGCTCAATTCAAGTTGAAGAAAAGTGGTTTCGTGAAAATCGCACAAAATTTTTTTTCAGAAACTCCGGGGTGCCTGGAGGTCGCGGTGCACCACGCGACAGTTGTATTCCAAAACTGAGTCACTCAGATCACACGAGTACCCAAGCATGCTTGAAACTCATTCAAATGCAAGTGCTTCTATCTGTTGTCTTGATTATTTCCCACTCATTCCTTTTGGTTTGGGGAACATGTCAAAATCCCATGCCCAGAGAACTTCAGGTAGAGCTCGCGGAATTGCTCAGTGGTCAACCCAGGCAGGGTAAGGATCAGTATTTCCACACTACTCAGAGAATTTTTATTTTCAGGGATGGATTTTTAGCCCAATTCAAGTTGAAGAAAAGTGGTTTCGTGAAAATCGCAGAAAATTTTTTTTCAGAAACTCCGGGGTGCCTGGAGGTCGCAGTGCACCACGCGACAGTTGTATTCCAAAACTGAGTCACTCAAATCACACGAGTACCCAAGCATTCTTGAAACTCATTCAAATGCAAGTGCTTCTATCTGTTTTCTTGATTGTTTCCCACTCATTCCTTTTGGTTTGGGGAACATGTCAAAATCACATGCCCAGAGAACTTCAGGTAGAGCTCGCGGAATTGTTCAGTGGTCAACCCAGGCAGGGTAAGGATCAGTATTTCCACAGTACTCAGAGAATTTTTATTTTCAGTGTTGAATTTTTAGCTCAATTCAAGTTGAAGAAAAGTGGTTTCGTGAAAATCGCAGAAAATTTTTTTTCAGAAACTCCGGGGTGCCTGGAGGTCGCGATGCACCACGCGACAGTTGTATTCGAAAACTGAGTCACTCAGATCACACGAGTACCCAAGCATGCTTGAAACTCATTCAAATGCAAGTGCTTCTATCTGTTGTCTTGATTGTTTCCCACTCATTCCCTTTAGTTTGGGGAACATGTCAAAATCCCATGCCCAGAGAACTTCAGGTAGAGCTCGCGGAAATGCTCAGTGGACAACCCAGGCAGGGTAAGGATCACTATTTCCACACTACTCAGAGAATATTTATTTTCAATGATGGGTTTTTAGCCCAATTCAAGTTGATGAAAAGTGGTTTCGTGAAAATTGCAGAAAATTTTTTTTCAGAAACTCCGGGGTGCCTTGAGGTCGTGATGCACCACGCGACAGTTGTATTCCAAAACTGAGTCACTCAGATCACACGAGTACCCAAGCATGCTTGAAACTCATTCAAATGCAAGTGCTTCTATCTGTTGTCTTGATTGTTTCCCTCTCATTCCTTTTGGTTTGGGGAACATGTCAAAATCCCATGCCCAGAGAACTTCAGGTAGAGTTCGGGGAAATGCTCAGTGGACAACCCAGGCAGGGTAAGGATCAGCATTTACACACTACTCAGAGAATTTTTATTTTCAGGGATGGATTTTTAGCCCAATTCAAGTTGAAGAAAAGTGGTTTCGTGAAAATCGCAGAAAATTTTTTTTCAGAAACTCCGGGGTGCCTGGAGGTCGCAGTGCACCACGCGACAGTTGTATTCCAAAACTGAGTCACTCAGATCACACGAGTACCCAAGCATTCTTGAAACTCATTCAAATGCAAGTGCTTCTATCTGTTTTCTTGATTGTTTCCCACTCATTCCTTTTGGTTTGGGGAACATGTCAAAATCACATGCCCAGAGAACTTCAGGTAGAGCTCGCGGAATTGTTCAGTGGTCAACCCAGGCAGGGTAAGGATCAGTATTTCCACAGTTCTCAGAGAATTTTTATTTTCAGTGTTGAATTTTTAGCCCAATTCAAGTTGAAGAAAAGTGGTTTCGTGAAAATCGCAGAAAATTTTTTTTCAGAAACTCCGGGGTGCCTGGAGGTCGCGGTGCACCACGCGACAGTTGTATTCCAAAACTGAGTCACTCAGATCACACGAGTACCCAAGCATGCTTGAAACTCATTCAAATGCAAGTGCTTCTATCTGTTGTCTTGATTGTTTCCCACTCATTCCTTTTGGTTTGGGGAACATGTCAAAATCCCATGCCCAGAGAACTTCAGGTAGAGCTCGCGGAATTGCTCAGTGGTCAACCCAGGCAGGGTAAGGATCAGTATTTCCACACTACTCAGAGAATTTTTATTTTCAGGGATGGGTTTTTAGCCCAATTCAAGTTGAAGAAAAGTGGTTTCATGAAAATCGCAGAAAATTTTTTTTCAGAAACTCCGGGGTGCCTGGAGGTCGCGGTGCACCACGCGACAGTTGTATTCCAAAACTGAGTCACTCAGATCACACGAGTACCCAAGCATTCTTGAAACTCATTCAAATGCAAGTGCATCTATCTGTTGTCTTGATTCTTTCCCACTCATTCCTTTTGGTTTGGGGAACATGTCAAAATCCCATGCCCAGAGAACTTCAGGTAGAGCTCGCGGAAATGCTCAGTGGACAACCCAGACAGGGTAAGGATCAGTATTTCCACACTACTCAGAGAATTTTTATTTTCAGTGATGGATTTTTAGCCCAATTCAAGTTGAAGAAAAGTGGTTTCGTGAAAATCGTAGAAATTTTTTTTTCAGAAACTCGGGGGTGCCTGGAGGTCGCGATGCACCACGCGACAGTTGTATTTGAAAACTGAGTCACTCAGATCACACGAGTACCCAAGCATGCTTGAAACTCATTCAAATGCAACTGCTTCTATCTGTTTTCTTGATTGTTTCCCACTCACTCCTTTTGGTTTGGGGAACATGTCAAAATCCCATGCCCAGAGAACTTCAGGTAGAGCTCGCGGAATTACTCAGTGGTCAACCCAGGCAGGGTAAGGATCAGTATTTCCACACTACTCAGAGAATTTTTATTTTCCTTGATGGATTTTTAGCCCAATTCAAGTTGAAGAAAAGTGGCTTCGTGAAAATTACAGAAAATTTTTTTCAGAAACTCCGGGGTGCCTGGAGGTCGCGGTGCACCACGCGACAGTTGTATTCGAAAACTGAGTCACTCAGATCACACGAGTACCCAAGCATGCTTGAAACTCATTCAAATGCAAGTGCTTCTATCTGTTGTCTTGATTGTTTCCCACTCATTCCCTTTAGTTTGGGGAACATGTCAAAATCCCATGCCCAGAGAACTTCAGGTAGAGCTCGCGGAAATGCTCAGTGGACAACCCAGGCAGGGTAAGGATCACTATTTCCACACTACTCAGAGAATATTTATTTTCAATGATGGGTTTTTAGCCCAATTCAAGTTGATGAAAAGTGGTTTCGTGAAAATTGCAGAAAATTTTTTTTCAGAAACTCCGGGGTGCCTTGAGGTCGTGATGCACCACGCGACAGTTGTATTCCAAAACTGAGTCACTCAGATCACACGAGTACCCAAGCATGCTTGAAACTCATTCAAATGCAAGTGCTTCTATCTGTTGTCTTGATTGTTTCCCACTCATTCCTTTTGGTTTGGGGAACATGTCAACATCCCATGCCCAGAGAACTTCAGGTAGAGCTCGCGGAATTGCTCAGTGGTCAACCCAGGCAGGGTATGGATCAGTATTTCCACACTACTCAGAGAATTTTTATTTTCAGTGATGGATTTTTAGCCCAATTCAAGTTGAAGAAAAGTGGTTTCGTGAAAATCGCAGAAAATTTTTTTTCAGAAACTCCGGGGTGCCTGGAGGTCGCGGTGCACCACGCGACAGTTGTATTCCAAAACTGAGTCACTCAGATCACACGAGTACCCAAGCATGCTTGAAACTCATTCAAATGCAAGTGCTTCTATCTGTTGTCTTGATTGTTTCCCACTCATTCGTTTTGGTTTGGGGAACATGTCAAAATCCCATGCCCAGAGAACTTCAGGTAGAGCTCGCGGAATTGCTCAGTGGTCAACCCAGGCAGGGTAAGGATCAGTATTTCCACAGTACTCAGAGAATTTTTATTTTCAGTGTTGAATTTTTAGCCCAATTCAAGTTGAAGAAAAGTGGTTTCGTGAAAATCGCAGAAAATTTTTTTTCAGAAACTCCGGGGTGCCTGGAGGTCGCGGTGCACCACGCGACAGTTGTATTCCAAAACTGAGTCACTCAGATCACACGAGTACCCAAGCATGCTTGAAACTCATTCAAATGCAAGTGCTTCTATCTGTTGTCTTGATTGTTTCCCACTCATTCCTTTTGGTTTGGGGAACATGTCAAAATCCCATGCCCAGAGAACTTCAGGTAGAGCTCGCGGAATTGCTCAGTGGTCAACCCAGGCAGGGTATGGATCAGTATTTCCACACTACTCAGAGAATTTTTATTTTCAGTGATGGATTTTTAGCCCAATTCAAGTTGAAGAAAAGTGGTTTCATGAAAATCGCAGAAAATTTTTTTTCAGAAACTCCGGGGTGCCTGGAGGTCGCGGTGCACCACGCGACAGTTGTATATGAAAACTGAGTCACTCAGATCACACGAGTACCCAAGCATGCTTGAAACTCATTCAAATGCAAGTGCTTCTATCTGTTGTCTTGATTGTTTCCCACTCATTCCTTTTGGTTTGGGGAACATGTCAAAATCCCATACCCAGAGAACTTAAGGTAGAGCTCGCGGAAATGCTGAGTGGACAACCCAGGCAGGGTATGGATCAGTATTTCCACACTACTCAGAGAATTTTTATTTTCAGGTGTGGATTTTTAGCTCAATTCAAGTTGAAGAAAAGTGGTTTCGTGAAAATCGCACAAAATTTTTTTTCAGAAACTCCGGGGTGCCTGGAGGTCGCGGTGTACCACGCGACAGTTGTATTCCAAAACTGAGTCACTCAGATCACACGAGTACCCAAGCATGCTTGAAACTCATTCAAATGCAAGTGCTTCTATCTGTTGTCTTGATTGTTTCCCACTCATTCGTTTTGGTTTGGGGAACATGTCAAAATCCCATGCCCAGAGAACTTCAGGTAGAGCTCGCGGAATTGCTCAGTGGTCAACCCAGGCAGGGTAAGGATCAGTATTTCCACATTACTCAGAGAATTTTTATTTTCAGTGATGGATTTTTAGCCCAATTCAAGGTGAAGAAAAGTGGTTTCGTGAAAATCGCAGAAAATTTTTTTTCAGAAACTCCGGGGTGCCTGGAGGTCGCGGTGCACCACGCGACAGTTGTATTCGAAAACTGAGTCACTCAGATCACACGAGTACCCAAGCATGCTTGAAACTTATTCAAATGCAAGTGCTTCTATCTGTTGTCTTGATTGTTTCCCACTCATTCCTCTTGGTTTGGGGAACATGTCAAAATCCCATGCCCAGAGAACTTCAGGTAGAGCTCGCGGAAATGCTCAGTGGACAACCCAGGCAGGGTAAGGATCAGTATTTCCACACTACTCAGAGAATATTTATTTTCAATGATGGGTTTGTAGCCAAATTCAAGTTGATGAAAAGTGGTTTCGTGAAAATTGCAGAAAATTTTTTTTCAGAAACTCCGGGGTGCCTTGAGGTCGTGATGCACCACGCGACAGTTGTATTCCAAAACTGAGTCACTCAGATCACACGAGTACCCAAGCATGCTTGAAACTCATTCAAATGCAAGTGCTTCTATCTGTTGTCTTGATTGTTTCCCACTCATTCCTTTTGGTTTGGGGAACATGTCAAAATCCCATGCCCAGAGAACTTCAGGTAGAGCTCGCGGAATTGCTCAGTGGTCAACCCAGGCAGGGTATGGATCAGTATTTCCACACTACTCAGAGAATTTTTATTTTCAGTGATGGATTTTTAGCCCAATTCAAGTTGAAGAAAAGTGGTTTCGTGAAAATCGCAGAAAATTTTTTTTCAGAAACTCCGGGGTGCCTGGAGGTCGCGGTGCACCACGCGACAGTTGTATTCCAAAACTGAGTCACTCAGATCACACGAGTACCCAAGCATGCTTGAAACTCATTCAAATGCAAGTGCTTCTATTTGTTGTCTTGATTGTTTCCCACTCATTCGTTTTGGTTTGGGGAACATGTCAAAATCCCATGCCCAGAGAACTTCAGGTAGAGCTCGCGGAATTGCTCAGTGGTCAACCCAGGCAGGGTAAGGATCAGTATTTCCACACTACTCAGAGAATTTTTATTTTCAGGGATGGATTTTTAGCCCAATTCAAGTTGAAGAAAAGTGGTTTCGTGAAAATCGCAGAAAATTTTTTTTCAGAAACTCCGGGGTGCCTGGAGGTCGCGGTGCACCACGCGACAGTTGTATTCCAAAACTGAGTCACTCAGATCACACGAGTACCCAAGCATTCTTGAAACTCATTCAAATGCAAGTGCTTCTATCTGTTGTCTTGATTGTTTCCCACTCATTCCTTTTGGTTTGGGGAACATGTCAAAATCCCATGCCCAGAGAACTTCAGGTAGAGCTCGCGGAATTGTTCAGTGGTCAACCCAGGCAGGGTAAGGATCAGTATTTCCACACTACTCAGAGAATTTTTATTTTCAGTGATGGATTTTTAGCCCAATTCAAGTTGAAGAAAAGTGGTTTCGTGAAAATCGCAGAAAATTTTTTTTCAGAAACTCCGGGGTGCCTGGAGGTCGCGGTGCACCACGCGACAGTTGTATTCCAAAACTGAGTCACTCAGATCACACGAGTACCCAAGCATGCTTGAAACTCATTCAAATGCAAGTGCTTCTATCTGTTGTCTTGATTGTTTCCCACTCATTCCTCTTGGTTTGGGGAACATGTCAAAATCCCATGCCCAGAGAACTTCAGGTAGAGATCGCGGAAATGCTCAGTGGACAACCCAGGCAGGGTAAGGATCAGTATTTCCACACTACTCAGAAAATTTTGATTTTCAGTGATGGATTTTTAGCCCAATTCAAGTTGAAGAAAAGTGGTTTCGTGAAAATCGCAGAAAATTTTTTTTCAGAAACTCCGGGGTGCCTGGAGGTCGCGGTGCACCACGCGACAGTTGTATTCGAAAACTGAGTCACTCAGATCACACGAGTACCCAAGCATTCTTGAAACTCATTCAAATGCAAGGGCTTCTATCTGTTGTCTTGATTGTTTCCCACTCATTCCTCTTGGTTTGGGGAACATGTCAAAATCCCATGCCCAGAGACCTTCAGGTAGAGATCGCGGAAATGCTCAGTGGACAACCCAGGCAGGGTAAGGATCAGTATTTCCACACTACTCAGAAAATTTTGATTTTCAGTGATGGATTTTTAGCCCAATTCAAGTTGAAGAAAAGTGGTTTCGTGAAAATCGCAGAAAATTTTTTTTCAGAAACTCCGGGGTGCCTGGAGGTCGCGGTGCACCACGCGACAGTTGTATTCGAAAACTGAGTCACTCAGATCACACGAGTACCCAAGCATGCTTGAAACTCATTCACATGCAAGTGCTTCTATCTGTTGTCTTGATTGTTTCCCACTCATTCCTTTTGGTTTGGGTAACATGTCAAAATCCCATGCCCAGAGAACTTCAAGTAGAGTTCGCGGAAATGCTCAGTGGACACCCCAGGTAGGGTAAGGATCAGCATTTACACACAACTCAGAGAATTTTTATTTTCAGGGATGGATTTTTAGCCCAATTCAAGTTGAAGAAAAGTGGTTTCGTGAAAATTGCAGAAAATTTTTTTTCAGAAACTCCGGGGTGCCTGGAGGTCGCGGTGCACCACGCGACAGTTGTATTCGAAAACTGAGTCAGTCAGATCACACGAGTTGCCAAGCATGCTTGAAACTCATTCAAATGCAAGTGCCTCTATCTCTTTTCTTGATTGTTTCCCACTCATTCCTTTTGGTTTGGGGAACATGTCAAAATCCCATGCCCACAGCACTTCAGGTAGAGTTTGGGGAAATGCTCAGTGTTCAACCTAGGCAGGGTAAGGATCAGTATTTCCACACTACTCAGAGAATTTTTATTTTCAGTGATGGATTTTTTGCCCAATTCAAGTTGAAGAAAAGTGGTTTCGTGAAAATCGCAGAAACTTTTTTTTCAGAAACTCCGGGGTGCCTGGAGGTCGAGGTGCACCACGCGACAGTTGTATTCGAAAACTGAGTCACTCAGATCACACGAGTACCCAAGCATGCTTGAAACTCATTCAAATGCAAGTGCTTCTATCTGTTGTCTTGATTGTTTCCCACTCATTCCTTTTGGTTTGGGGAACATGTCAAAATCCCATGCCCAGAGAACTTCAGGTAGAGCTCGCGGAATTGCTCAGTGGTCAACCCAGGCAGGGTAAGGATCAGTATTTCCACACTACTCAGAGAATTTTTATTTTCAGTGATGGATTTTAAGCCCAATTCAAGTTGAAGAAAAGTAGTTTCGTGAAAATCGCAGAAAATTTTTTTTCAGAAACTCCGGGGTGCCTGGAGGTCGAGGTGCACCACGCGACAGTTGTATTCCAAAACTGAGTCACTCAGATCACACGAGTACCCAAGCATGCTTGAAACTCATTCAAATGCAAGTGCTTCTATCTGTTGTCTTGATTGTTTCCCACTCATTCCTTTTGGTTTGGGTAACATGTCAAAATCCCATGCCCAGAGAACTTCAAGTAGAGTTCGCGGAAATGCTCAGTGGACACCCCAGGCAGGGTAAGGATCAGAATTTCCACACTACTCAGAGAATATTTATTTTCAGGGATGGATTTTTAGCCCAATTCAAGTTGAAGAAAAGTGGTTTCGTGAAAATTGCAGAAAATTTTTTTTCAGAAACTCCGGGGTGCCTTGAGGTCGTGATCCACCACGCGACAGTTGTATTCCAAAACTGAGTCACTCAGATCACACGAGTACCCAACCATGCTTGAAACTCATTCAAATGCAATTGCCTCTATCTCTTTTCTTGATTGTTTCCCACTCATTCCTTTTGGTTTGGGGAACATGTCAAAATCCCATGCCCAGAGAACTTCAGGTAGAGTTCGGGGAAATGCTCAGTGGACAACCCAGGCAGGGTAAGGATCAGCATTTACACACAACTCAGAGAATTTTTATTTTCAGGGATGGATTTTTAGCCCAATTCAAGTTGAAGAAAAGTGGTTTCGTGAAAATTGCAGAAAATTTTTTTTCAGAAACTCCGGGGTGCCTGGAGGTCGCGGTGCACCACGCGACAGTTGTATTCGAAAACTGAGTCAGTCAGATCACACGAGTTGCCAAGCATGCTTGAAACTCATTCAAATGCAAGTGCTTCTATCTGTTGTCTTGATTGTTTCCCACTCATTCCTTATGGTTTGGGGAATATGTCAAAATCCCATGCCCAGAGAACTTCAGGTAGAGTTCGGGGAAATGCTCAGTGGACAACCCAGGCAGGGTAAGGATCAGCATTTACACACTACTCAGAGAATTTTTATTTTCAGGGATGGATTTTTAGCCCAATTCAAGTTGAAGAAAAGTGGTTTCGTGAAAATCGCAGAAAATTTTTTTTCAGAAACTCCGGGGTGCCTGGAGGTCGCGATGCACCACGCGACAGTTGTATTCGAAAACTGAGTCACTCAGATCACACGAGTACCCAAGCATGCTTGAAACTCATTCAAATGCAAGTGCTTCTATCTGTTGTCTTGATTGTTTCCCACTCATTCCTTTTGGTTTGGGGAAAATGTCAATATCCCATGCCCAGAGAACTTCAGGTAGAGCTCGCGGAAATGCTCAGTGGACAACCCAGGCAGGGTAAGGATCAGTATTTCCACACTACTCAGAGAATTTTTATTTTCAGTGATTTATTTTTAGCCCAATTCAAGTTGAAGAAAAGTGGTTTCGTGAAAATCGCAGAAAATTTTTTTTCAGAAACTCCGGGGTGCCTGGAGGTCGCGGTGCACCATGTGTAGCGGCGAGGCTTAATAATAAGGCAGAATTAAGTGTTTCTGAGCTTCCCAAATGAGGCCCCATTTCTCTGTTCATCTCTGTGGTGCAGCCACAGAGAAACTATTCATGCAAGATGATTTAAGGTTTCCTAGGACAGCTCCCAAAGGGGGATGCACTTAGCTAAGTCTGGCTATCATGATCAATGGTCATCCACTGGCGCCTATCAGTCTAGGGAGTGCCGGATGGACATCTGGACTGCATTACTAAGTGTCAGGACTAAGTGACTCATATCTCACCTTGATCAACCAATCAGGGACTGGTAGGGCTGAGTAACCCACGTGGGACTCTGATGCCCATGGAACTTTCAGCCAATCAACGATCTGAAGTTCCTCCAGGTAAAAACAGGCAACACAGAGAGCCTGAGAGATTCGGGAGATTCAGATTCAACAAGATTCAGATTCGGGAGATTCAGTAAGATTCTGGAGAGGATTCTGTGGACTGTTCTAAAGGGAATTCAAAGGAGAATTCCAGGGCAGGACGGCCCAGGAGCAGAAGGCTCCCAAGGGCAGGACATTCTCGCAGCGCGCCTCCTGACCATCCCGAGACTCAGCCCGGACAACCACGGAACGGCCAGTGTGTCCGAGTGCCAGAACTTTCCTTTGTTCTAAGAGTCTAGAGTGGAGGTTGCCAGAGAGTAACCAGCAGCAGGCCTCGTGAACAGGTCGGAACTGTGGACAGCTGAATCATTATTCAGAACTAGCGCTTCATCAGGAACGAACCGGTCCTCTTCCTGACTTGCTGGGACCCACAGTCATCTTTTCTCCTGTGCACAAACTTTGCTAGTTAAAGCCAACACTAACTAGCCGGTCAGTGAGCATCTGCAGCGCACCGTCGCAAGCCGCACAGCACAGCCTGGCACCGAGCCAGACAGCGCGGATTGGACAGCAACAGCCTGCAACTGTTTCTTTGTGCCCGCAGGAGATCTGAATCCCCAGAAATTGGATGAGTATTCAACTTCAATGCATTACAGCTCGAGAATTCAATTGTTATCCCAACCAGTTGATATCAATTTAATTCCTAAGAGTTATGTACTTGTTTTGAGTATCTAATGTAGAAGTTGTAACCAAGTTCATTTACGAAACGGTCTTAATGAATGATATACTGAACGTATGTCCTCTTGATGTGTAACACTTCGTAACTGATTGAATATATACCTTTTGTATTCTGATAACCCTCTCGATAAGATCTGTTAGGTTTACATGCATATTCTATGTATTAATAAATGTATCCTCGTGTATTAGTACCTGTGTGTGTGCGTTGTTTGAGTTATGTCGCATGGTTGGATTCTAAAGCCATCAAAAGAATCAATTTTGTGATTTACTGCTACAATTAATAATTGTCTCAGTAAATGCCCAAACCCTACAGAACTGGTGCCTTCAGAGAGCCACTATGATTACATATTTGGCGTCCCTGAACGGCTATGAAACACTTTATTTATGGCGTCCCTGGACCGGCGTGGCAAGACTGAAATGAATCAACCAAGCGGAATAATTCATATAAAACGCCGCGGGTTTCATACACGACAATACAGTGTGCTGAAAGCCGAAAGGAAAAAAGTTCCCCTTGCTCTTTAAGCAGTGCTTGATTGTTTTGTGATCTTTTGCAATCTACCGGGTTGATTGCATACTTGATCTTGTGGTTTTCTGTGGTAAAACTGTGATTTCGTACTTAAAAGTAATACTCTTTAAGTTTAACGATGGTTGCTAAAAGGTCTGAATTCGAGTCGCTATTAAGCACTCTCTCTAGCAGCGACAAGTCTGACCACGATCTCTTCCATATCTCCGTCAGCGGAGAAGCTAGAAGGATAAATCTCCATTCTCTGAGAGAGCTAGCGAAGGACATAGAGAGATTTGACCCCGCAGTGTCAGAGAATAATATCGAGAGTTATATTCAGGACCTCAGGTATACCCTGCAGTACCTGCCAAACGCCACAGAACAGGAGAAAGTGTTTCTGGTCAGGAAAACTACCAGCAGAGCTGTACATGAGTGGATGGCTAGGCAGATGAAAGAAGTCTGTAATGACTTTGAGCAGCTATGTCAAGCACTTATCGAAGAATACAGTGCGTTTATTGACCCGACTGCTGCGATAGCCGCCGCTCTTAACATTAAGCACGAGAGAGCAGAGTCCCCTCGCGAATATTACGAGAGACTTAGACGAACTTATTTTGCAGGGCGAAATTATGAGGGTTGCGAAGAGAACACACATTTCAAGGGTTTATTCATTGCGAATCTCCACCCGTCAGTCAGAAAGATGATCTTAATGCATACAGATGCACAGACCATGAAAATGACTGATATTAAGAGATTCGCGCAGAAAGCCTGGGAGTATGATGTCCAAAGTCGCTCTGAGCAAAAAGCTGCTAAAGCGACTGTGTTCGCCGTCAGAGCCAGCAGGGTTAATTCCCCCCTGCTCGAAGGAGCACGGGCTCCTGAGCTGGCTAAGCCCCGTTCCAAAGCACTCACACAGGACCGCACCCAGCGTCCTAAGTGCCATGAGAACACCGGGGAAGGGAAAGGGCTAGAAAAGGCTGAACAAAAGGATTCAGTAGCCGCCCGCCTGGCCAGGCTTGAACAAGCTTTATTAGGACAGGGACAACCGCTCCCCAAGGCTGCCGGAAGCGTGAATGAGCTGATACTCTCCACTGGAGGAGGCGGAGACCCGCCCCCTCTCCCTCCCTCAGTCTATCTGATTGAGCGGAAGGGTTCCTGCCTGGATGAGGTCAGCCACTCCCAAGCGAGTGCTGACTCCACCCCTGAAGTCACAGAGCAGGCAGTAAAACACAGAGGAAAAGCACGAAGCTTTTACCTCAAGGCTGCCATGGGAGATGTCTTACCCAGTGAGACACTGATTGACACTGAGGTTGAAAGGTGTTTGATGTCACACGGCAAGCTCAAACGGGTTGAAAAAGAAAAGGGCATGCGACTCAGAGTGGAACCTTTGGTGGATCACCAGAAAGGCAAAGTGTGGAAACAGGTCAAGGCTCCTAAGCCTTCTGTACAGAAGGAAAGGGGGGCCAAGAGGCAGACTGTGCTCACACAGTGCCCACCGAACACAGAAGCCTATGCGGAGATTCCTTCTGTTCCCTCTGGACAAGAAATAAAAATATTATCTTGTTTCCCAGATATACAGGGAAGTCGTGCCCTGGCCAAGGTCACAACAGCCTCCATGCCACAGGAGCGGTGCTCCAAGCAGCCGCCTGATCCACCAGGTAAAGCACACCCCTTTTACATCCCTAAAGAGGAGCAGATCTCCCCACCTGGCGATGAAAAGGAGCTTTCCCTGTGCACCCTGGCACCCAAGAGGGGTCAGGAACACCACCCTGCAGTGGTGGAAGGGATCCAGATGGCAGGAGAGCAGGTTGGTGATGTAGCCCTCACCCTTAGCCCTGAGAGGTCCTCTATTAGTGAGGATCTGCTTGAGCAGCTGTCACGGGGCCACCGCCAGGTGCCCCTGGTGCAACATTCACAGGTTAGACAGGAGGTCCAGCTGGACGCTGAGACTACTGCGCTGTGGACACACCTGATCCCAGATGCCGATTCCCTCTGCTGTGACCCAGGGAACCTGCAGTCAGGTAACATTATTTCTCACAACTACCAGGTAGTGAGTGAGACTGACCTGATTGTTCCTGCCTCAACGGCAGGGTTGCCAACACACCCAGTCCCCCAGAAGGGACAGGGAATGAAAGCCGAGCCGGTTTTCTTACAGCCACCAGCTCAGTCTGTCAGTCTGAGTCTGACCAACAGTGGTTCAGCCAGACTGGAGCTGGATGGTCAAGTCACCCGCCTGCCAGTGCAGGACATCGCAAAGAGGGGTGTCAGAATCCCCGCCTGCACTGACATGGGCCTGGTGGGTGATAGCGAGTTCAAAGACAGTGAACTAGCTATCCCAGTGCTGGGGCAGCTCCCTGAACCCCTAGCGAGGGAAGGGGGGAGCGAGCAGGTGTCCTACACCCACGCCCAGCGAACGATTGTAAACATGCCGATAGAGGGATTCCTCAATCAGGAAGTGTGCAGGGTGGACCTGAACAGTGAGAATGGGATAACAATCCCAGATCACTCAGGTGCTCCAGATGACCACTCAGCCGAGGGTCAGGCATGGTCCACCGCTGCACCGCCCCCTGCAGGGTTCCTAGAGCACAGGCATGAACAAATCGAAAAAGCAGATGCCCTGGAAAAGGAGGAGCAGCATCAGCAGCTGCGTCAGATCTCCTCAGATTTCCAGGATGTTGGTGCCCAAGATGCCACATGGCATACTGAGAAAGACACCATGTACACGCTGCGCCAGCTTAGAAAGGCGACAGTCACTCAGAAGGAGATGACTGGGATCAGCCACCCGAAAAGACTTTTGGGAGGACTGATCGCTGCCGCCACTGTTGCACGTTTGCTTTTTCTGGTAGGTTTGTGTGCTACTGGCACTCTCACCCTGACTGCCCCAAGAAGGCAGGTGTCAGAGATACCAGAGGGTAGTGACAGACTGTATCGACAGCAGCAAAAGTTGGAAAGCTTAGGGAAAACCCTACAGGCAATTTCCTATGCAACAGGGTTAAACCTTATTCCCCAACCAGTGGACATGATTGTTGGTGTTATACAGTGGGTTTATGCTTGTGTGCAACAGGCCAGAATGTTGACACAAGACCTGTTAAGGGAGTTTAGTGCCACTGTAGCCAGTCTAGCCACGGCACAAATCCCAACCCACTTGATTCCACTCTTCTCAGTAGAGGAGTATGTGACATTAACCCCATCGCTCATAGCTCACCCAGAAGGCAATCCAAGATTGAATTCGGTTCCAAATCTTGAGATGGGTATGGCTACCAAAGCTATCCATTGGCTGTGTCTAAACGATTCACCAATGAAGGGTGTAAAGCTACTAACGAGCAGAGGAAGGTTAATGAACCCCATGAAGAGCAGGTGGGAAGTAAATGGCTGGTCAGCACACCACGTTTAACTGACACTGTGACTTGTGACAGGCATGATGCAGCTACCTAATAAAACAGTTCCTTTAAGTTCCTGAGGAGGCCATAGTACAGCATGGTAACTTAACACTGTACGGTCTAGAACCAGACAACATAAGACCAAACTTGAGGTCATGGATGCCTTCAGGTGCCACACTAAGGAATTGGATAGAAATCCAAGAAACAGTAAGCCCTGAAGAGGTACAGGTAGTTAGTTTGCTTTAATGGAACAAACCTCCAAACCACCCTAGCAGATACCCAACACAGGTGTTCTGGTTTATCGGGGGGCTGGGAACAGGAACTGGTGTTATTGTAACACTGCTGCCGGGTAGCTGGATCATGACTGACAGTGTACTCTGAATGATGTACTCTTACATCAAGATGTACTCCGGGTAGCATGAATGAGTCAAAGGTAGCATGCCAAAAGAAAGGAAGTGACTTCTCCCCAAATATCTACCACAGAGGTATCAGATATTGACAGTGAACTTCCTGATGTGTAATTCCTAGACTTAGATAATGTCTCCTACCGTGTTTATACATACTCCAGATGTTATTCATCCTGTTTGTATCCAATGCTGGTTCCGGTATGAATTCTCGAGGAGTAATGTAGACATTTAAGATTAATGTTCTAATGGCAAGGGACATCACTTAACTCTGTTTTGTTTTGAAGGCAACAACGCCTCAGGACCTCGTGACCTTCAAAAAGGGGGGATATGTAGCGGCGAGGCTTAATAATAAGGCAGAATTAAGTGTTTCTGAGCTTCCCAAATGAGGCCCCATTTCTCTGTTCATCTCTGTGGTGCAGCCACAGAGAAACTATTCATGCAAGATGATTTAAGGTTTCCTAGGACAGCTCCCAAAGGGGGATGCACTTAGCTAAGTCTGGCTATCATGATCAATGGTCATCCACTGGCGCCTATCAGTCTAGGGAGTGCCGGATGGACATCTGGACTGCATTACTAAGTGTCAGGACTAAGTGACTCATATCTCACCTTGATCAACCAATCAGGGACTGGTAGGGCTGAGTAACCCACGTGGGACTCTGATGCCCATGGAACTTTCAGCCAATCAACGAGCTGAAGTTCCTCCAGGTAAAAACAGGCAACACAGAGAGCCTGAGAGATTCGGGAGATTCAGATTCAACAAGATTCAGATTCGGGAGATTCAGTAAGATTCTGGAGAGGATTCTGTGGACTGTTCTAAAGGGAATTCAAAGGAGAATTCCAGGGCAGGACGGCCCAGGAGCAGAAGGCTCCCAAGGGCAGGACATTCTCGCAGCGCGCCTCCTGACCATCCCGAGACTCAGCCCGGACAACCACGGAACGGCCAGTGTGTCCGAGTGCCAGAACTTTCCTTTGTTCTAAGAGTCTAGAGTGGAGGTTGCCAGAGAGTAACCAGCAGCAGGCCTCGTGAACAGGTCGGAACTGTGGACAGCTGAATCATTATTCAGAACTAGCGCTTCATCAGGAACGAACCG
Organism: Atractosteus spatula; assembly: GCF_055471065.1. Lineage (NCBI taxonomy): Eukaryota > Metazoa > Chordata > Actinopteri > Semionotiformes > Lepisosteidae > Atractosteus > Atractosteus spatula. The sequence goes on from NC_142707.1 coordinate 78,689,817, forward strand.
GTCCTCTTCCTGACTTGCTGGGACCCACAGTCATCTTTTCTCCTGTGCACAAACTTTGCTAGTTAAAGCCAACACTAACTAGCCGGTCAGTGAGCATCTGCAGCGCACCGTCGCAAGCCGCACAGCACAGCCTGGCACCGAGCCAGACAGCGCGGATTGGACAGCAACAGCCTGCAACTGTTTCTTTGTGCCCGCAGGAGATCTGAATCCCCAGAAATTGGATGAGTATTCAACTTCAATGCATTACAGCTCGAGAATTCAATTGTTATCCCAACCAGTTGATATCAATTTAATTCCTAAGAGTTATGTACTTGTTTTGAGTATCTAATGTAGAAGTTGTAACCAAGTTCATTTACGAAACGGTCTTAATGAATGATATACTGAACGTATGTCCTCTTGATGTGTAACACTTCGTAACTGATTGAATATATACCTTTTGTATTCTGATAACCCTCTCGATAAGATCTGTTAGGTTTACATGCATATTCTATGTATTAATAAATGTATCCTCGTGTATTAGTACCTGTGTGTGTGCGTTGTTTGAGTTATGTCGCATGGTTGGATTCTAAAGCCATCAAAAGAATCAATTTTGTGATTTACTGCTACAATTAATAATTGTCTCAGTAAATGCCCAAACCCTACAGAACTGGTGCCTTCAGAGAGCCACTATGATTACATATTTGGCGTCCCTGAACGGCTATGAAACACTACACATGCGACAGTTGTATTCGAAAACTGAGTCACTCAGATCACACGAGTACCCAAGCATGCTTGAAACTCATTCAAATACAAGTGCTTCTATCTGTTGTCTTGATTGTTTCCCATTCATTCCTTTTGGTTTGGGGAACATGTCAAAATCCCATGCCCAGAGATCTTCAAGTAGAGTTCGCGGAAATGCTCAGTGGACGCCCCAGGTAGGGTAAGGATCAGCATTTCCACACTACTCAGAGAATATTTGTTTTCAGGGATGGATTTTTAGCCCAATTCAAGTTGATGAAAAGTGGTTTCGTGAAAATTGCAGAACATTTTTTTTCAGAAACTCCGGGGTGCCTTGAGGTCGCGATGCACCACGCGACAGTTGTATTCCAAAACTGAGTCGCTCAGATCACACGAGTACCCAAGCATGCTTGAAATTCATTCAAATGCAAGTGCCTCTATCTCTTTTCTTGATTGTTTCCCACTCATTCCTTTTGGTTTGGGGAACATGTCAAAATCCCATGCCCAGAGCACTTCAGGTAGAGTTTGGGGAAATGCTCAGTGTTCAACCTAGGCAGGGTAAGGATCAGTATTTCCACACTACTCAGAGAATTTTTATTTTCAGTGATGGATTTTTAGCCCAATTCAAGTTGAAGAAAAGTGGTTTCGTGAAAATCGCAGAAACTTTTTTTTCAGAAACTCCGGGGTGCCTGGAGGTCGCGGTGCACCACGCGACAGTTGTATTCGAAAACTGAGTCACTCAGATCACACGAGAACCCAAGCATGCTTGAAACTCATTCAAATGCAAGTGCTTCTATCTGTTGTCTTGATTGTTTCCCACTCATTCCTTTTTGTTTGGGGAACATGTCAAAATCCCATGCCCAGAGAACTTCAGGTAGAGCTCGCGGAATTGCTCAGTGGTCAACCCAGGCAGGGTAAGGATCAGTATTTCCACAGTACTCAGAGAATTTTTATTTTCAGTGATGAATTTTTAGCCCAATTCAAGTTGAAGAAAAGTGGTTTCGTGAAAATCGCAGAAAATTTTTTTTCAGAAACTCCGGGGTGCCTGGAGGTCGCGGTGCACCACGCGACAGTTGTATTCCAAAACTGAGTCACTCAGATCACACGAGTACCCAAGCATGCTTGAAACTCATTCAAATGCAAGTGCTTCTATCTGTTGTCTTGATTGTTTCCCACTCATTCCTTTTGGTTTGGGGAACATGTCAAAATCCCATGCCCAGAGAACTTCAGGTAGAGCTCGCGGAATTGCTCAGTGGTCAACCCAGGCAGGGTAAGGATCAGTATTTCCACACTACTCAGAGAATTTTTATTTTCAGTGATGGATTTTTAGCCCAATTCAAGTTGAAGAAAAGTGGTTTTGTGAAAATCGCAGAAAATTTTTTTTCAGAAACTCCGGGGTGCCTGGAGGTCGAGGTGCACCACGCGACAGTTGTATTCCAAAACTAAGTCACTCAGATCACACGAGTACCCAAGCATGCTTGAAACTCATTCAAATGCAAGTGCTTCTATCTGTTGTCTTGATTGTTTCCCACTCATTCCTTTTGGTTTGGGTAACATGTCAAAATCCCATGCCCAGAGAACTTCAAGTAGAGTTCGCGGAAATGCTCAGTGGACACCCCAGGTAGGGTAAGGATCAGCATTTCCACACTACTCAGAGAATATTTATTTTCAGGGATGGATTTTTAGCCCAATTCAAGTTGAAGAAAAGTGGTTTCGTGAAAATTGCAGAAAATTTTTTTTCAGAAACTCCGGGGTGCCTTGAGGTCGTGATGCACCACGCGACAGTTGTATTCCAAAACTGAGTCACTCAGATCACACGAGTACCCAACCATCCTTGAAACTCATTCAAATGCAATTGCCTCTATCTCTTTTCTTGATTGTTTCCCACTCATTCCTTTTGGTTTGGGGAACATGTCAAAATCCCATGCCCAGAGAACTTCAGGTAGAGTTCGGGGAAATGCTCAGTGGACAACCCAGGCAGGGTAAGGATCAGCATTTACACACAACTCAGAGAATTTTTATTTTCAGGGATGGATTTTTAGCCCAATTCAAGTTGAAGAAAAGTGGTTTCGTGAAAATTGCAGAAAATTTTTTTTCAGAAACTCCGGGGTGCCTGGAGGTCGCGGTGCACCACGCGACAGTTGTATTCGAAAACTGAGTCAGTCAGATCACACGAGTTGCCAAGCATGCTTGAAACTCATTCAAATGCAAGTGCTTCTATCTGTTGTCTTGATTGTTTCCCACTCATTCCTTTTGGTTTGGGGAACATGTCAATATCCCATGCCTAGAGAACTTCAGGTAGAGCTCGCGGAAATGCTCAGTGGACAACCCAGGCAGGGTAAGGATCAGTATTTCCACACTACTCAGAGAATTTTTATTTTCAGTGATGGATTTTTAGCCCAATTCAAGTTGAAGAAAAGTGGTTTCGTGAAAATCGCAGAAAATTTTTTTTCAGAAACTCCGGGGTGCCTGGAGGTCGCGGTGCACCATGCGACAGTTGTATTCGAAAACTGAGTCACTCAGATCACACGAGTACCCAAGCATGCTTGAAACTCATTCAAATGCAAGTACTTCTATCTGTTGTCTTGATTGTTTCCCATTCATTCCTTTTGGTTTGGGGAACATGTCAAAATCCCATGCCCAGAGATCTTCAAGTAGAGTTCGCGGAAATGCTCAGTGGACGCCCCAGGTAGGGTAAGGATCAGCATTTCCACACTACTCAGAGAATATTTGTTTTCAGGGATGGATTTTTAGCCCAATTCAAGTTGATGAAAAGTGGTTTCGTGAAAATTGCAGAAAATTTTTTTTCAGAAACTCCGGGGTGCCTTGAGGTCGCGATGCACCACGCGACAGTTGTATTCCAAAACTGAGTCGCTCAGATCACACGAGTTGCCAAGCATGCTTGAAACTCATTCAAATGCAAGTGCTTCTATCTGTTGTCTTGATTGTTTCCCACTCATTCCTTATGGTTTGGGGAATATGTCAAAATCCCATGCCCAGAGAACTTCAGGTAGAGTTCGGGGAAATGCTCAGTGGACAACCCAGGCAGGGTAAGGATCAGCATTTACACACTACTCAGAGAATTTTTATTTTCAGGGATGGATTTTTAGCCCAATTCAAGTTGAAGAAAAGTGGTTCGTGAAAATCGCAGAAAATTTTTTTTCAGAAACTCCGGGGTGCCTGGAGGTCGCGATGCACCACGCGACAGTTGTATTCGAAAACTGAGTCACTCAGATCACACGAGTACCCAAGCATGCTTGAAATTCATTCAAATGCAATTGCCTCTATCTCTTTTCTTGATTGTTTCCCACTCATTCCTTTTGGTTTGGGGAACATGTCAAAATCCCATGCCCAGAGAACTTCAGGTAGAGTTCGGGGAAATGCTCAGTGGACAACCCAGGCAGGGTAAGGATCAGCATTTACACACAACTCAGAGAATTTTTATTTTAAGGGATGGATTTTTAGCCCAATTCAAGTTGAAGAAAAGTGGTTTCGTGAAAATTGCAGAAAATTTTTTTTCAGAAACTCCGGGGTTCCTGGAGGTCGCGGTGCACCACGCGACAGTTGTATTCGAAAACTGAGTCTGTCAGATCACACGAGTTGCCAAGCATGCTTGAAACTCATTCAAATGCAAGTGCTTCTATCTGTTGTCTTGATTGTTTCCCACTCATTCCTTTTGGTTTGGGGAATATGTCAAAATCCCATGCCCAGAGAACTTCAGGTAGAGTTCGGGGAAATGCTCAGTGGACAACCCAGGCAGGGTAAGGATCAGCATTTACACACTACTCAGAGAATTTTTATTTTCAGGGATGGATGTTTAGCCCAATTCAAGTTGAAGAAAAGTCGTTTCGTGAAAATCGCAGAAAATTTTTTTTCAGAAACTCCGGGGTGCCTGGAGGTCGCGATGCTCCACGCGACAGTTGTATTCGAAAACTGAGTCACTCAGATCACACGAGTACCCAAGCATGCTTGAAACTCATTCAAATGCAAGTGCTTCTATCTGTTGTCTTGATTGTTTCCCACTCATTCCTTTTGGTTTGGGGAACATGTCAAAATCCCATGCCCAGAGAACTTCAGGTAGAGCTCGCGGAATTGCTCAGTGGTCAACCCAGGCAGGGTAAGGATCAGTATTTCCACAGTACTCAGAGAATTTTTATTTTCAGTGATGAATTTTTAGCCCAATTCAAGTTGAAGAAAAGTGGTTTCGTGAAAATCGCAGAAAAGTTTTTTTCAGAAACTCCGGGGTGCCTGGAGGTCGCGGTGCACCACGCGACAGTTGTATTCCAAAACTGAGTCACTCAGATCACACGAGTACCCAAGCATGCTTGAAACTCATTCAAATGCAAGTGCTTCTATCTGTTGTCTTGATTGTTTCCCACTCATTCCTTTTGGTTTGGGGAACATGTCAAAATCCCATGCCCAGAGAACTTCAGGTAGAGCTCGCGGAATTGCTCAGTGGTCAACCCAGGCAGGGTAAGGATCAGTATTTCCACACTACTCAGAGAATTTTTATTTTCAGTGATGGATTTTTAGCCCAATTCAAGTTGAAGAAAAGTGGTTTTGTGAAAATCGCAGAAAATTTTTTTTCAGAAACTCCGGGGTGCCTGGAGGTCGAGGTGCACCACGCGACAGTTGTATTCCAAAACTAAGTCACTCAGATCACACGAGTACCCAAGCATGCTTGAAACTCATTCAAATGCAAGTGCTTCTATCTGTTGTCTTGATTGTTTCCCACTCATTCCTTTTGGTTTGGGTAACATGTCAAAATCCCATGCCCAGAGAACTTCAAGTAGAGTTCGCGGAAATGCTCAGTGGACACCCCAGGTAGGGTAAGGATCAGCATTTCCACACTACTCAGAGAATATTTATTTTCAGGGATGGATTTTTAGCCCAATTCAAGTTGAAGAAAAGTGGTTTCGTGAAAATTGCAGAAAATTTTTTTTCAGAAACTCCGGGGTGCCTTGAGGTCGTGATGCACCACGCGACAGTTGTATTCCAAAACTGAGTCACTCAGATCACACGAGTACCCAACCATCCTTGAAACTCATTCAAATGCAATTGCCTCTATCTCTTTTCTTGATTGTTTCCCACTCATTCCTTTTGGTTTGGGGAACATGTCAAAATCCCATGCCCAGAGAACTTCAGGTAGAGTTCGGGGAAATGCTCAGTGGACAACCCAGGCAGGGTAAGGATCAGCATTTACACACAACTCAGAGAATTTTTATTTTCAGGGATGGATTTTTAGCCCAATTCAAGTTGAAGAAAAGTGGTTTCGTGAAAATTGCAGAAAATTTTTTTTCAGAAACTCCGGGGTGCCTGGAGGTCGCGGTGCACCACGCGACAGTTGTATTCGAAAACTGAGTCAGTCAGATCACACGAGTTGCCAAGCATGCTTGAAACTCATTCAAATGCAAGTGCTTCTATCTGTTGTCTTGATTGTTTCCCACTCATTCCTTTTGGTTTGGGGAACATGTCAATATCCCATGCCTAGAGAACTTCAGGTAGAGCTCGCGGAAATGCTCAGTGGACAACCCAGGCAGGGTAAGGATCAGTATTTCCACACTACTCAGAGAATTTTTATTTTCAGTGATGGATTTTTAGCCCAATTCAAGTTGAAGAAAAGTGGTTTCGTGAAAATCGCAGAAAATTTTTTTTCAGAAACTCCGGGGTGCCTGGAGGTCGCGGTGCACCATGCGACAGTTGTATTCGAAAACTGAGTCACTCAGATCACACGAGTACCCAAGCATGCTTGAAACTCATTCAAATGCAAGTGCTTCTATCTGTTGTCTTGATTGTTTCCCATTCATTCCTTTTGGTTTGGGGAACATGTCAAAATCCCATGCCCAGAGATCTTCAAGTAGAGTTCGCGGAAATGCTCAGTGGACGCCCCAGGTAGGGTAAGGATCAGCATTTCCACACTACTCAGAGAATATTTGTTTTCAGGGATGGATTTTTAGCCCAATTCAAGTTGATGAAAAGTGGTTTCGTGAAAATTGCAGAAAATTTTTTTTCAGAAACTCCGGGGTGCCTTGAGGTCGCGATGCACCACGCGACAGTTGTATTCCAAAACTGAGTCGCTCAGATCACACGAGTTGCCAAGCATGCTTGAAACTCATTCAAATGCAAGTGCTTCTATCTGTTGTCTTGATTGTTTCCCACTCATTCCTTATGGTTTGGGGAATATGTCAAAATCCCATGCCCAGAGAACTTCAGGTAGAGTTCGGGGAAATGCTCAGTGGACAACCCAGGCAGGGTAAGGATCAGCATTTACACACTACTCAGAGAATTTTTATTTTCAGGGATGGATTTTTAGCCCAATTCAAGTTGAAGAAAAGTGGTTCGTGAAAATCGCAGAAAATTTTTTTTCAGAAACTCCGGGGTGCCTGGAGGTCGCGATGCACCACGCGACAGTTGTATTCGAAAACTGAGTCACTCAGATCACACGAGTACCCAAGCATGCTTGAAACTCATTCAAATGCAAGTGCTTCTATCTGTTGTCTTGATTGTTTCCCACTCATTCCTTTTGGTTTGGGGAACATGTCAATATCCCATGCCCAGAGAACTTCAGGTAGAGCTCGCGGAAATGCTCAGTGGACAACCCAGGCAGGGTAAGGATCAGCATTTACACACTACTCAGAGAATTTTTATTTTCAGTGATGGATTTTTAGCCCAATTCAAGTTGAAGAAAAGTGGTTTCGTGAAAATCGCAGAAATTTTTTTTTCAGAAACTCCGGGGTGCCTGGAGGTCGCGGTGCACCATGCGACAGTTGTATTCGAAAACTGAGTCACTCAGATCACACGAGTACCCAAGCATATTTGAAACTCATTCAAATGCAAGTGCTTCTATCTGTTGTCTTGATTGTTTCCCATTCATTCCTTTTGGTTTGGGGAACATGTCAAAATCCCATGCCCAGAGATCTTCAAGTAGAGTTCGCGGAAATGCTCAGTGGACGCCCCAGGTAGGGTAAGGATCAGCATTTCCACACTACTCAGAGAATATTTGTTTTCAGGGATGGATTTTTAGCCCAATTCAAGTTGATGAAAAGTGGTTTCGTGAAAATTGCAGAACATTTTTTTTCAGAAACTCCGGGGTGCCTTGAGGTCGCGATGCACCACGCGACAGTTGTATTCCAAAACTGAGTCGCTCAGATCACACGAGTACCCAAGCATGCTTGAAATTCATTCAAATGCAAGTGCCTCTATCTCTTTTCTTGATTGTTTCCCACTCATTCCTTTTGGTTTGGGGAACATGTCAAAATCCCATGCCCAGAGAACTTCAGGTAGAGTTTGGGGAAATGCTCAGTGTTCAACCTAGGCAGGGTAAGGATCAGTATTTCCACACTACTCAGAGAATTTTTATTTTCAGTGATGGATTTTTAGGCCAATTCAAGTTGAAGAAAAGTGGTTTCGTGAAAATCGCAGAAACTTTTTTTTCAGAAACTCCGGGGTGCCTGGAGGTCGAGGTGCACCACGCGACAGTTGTATTCGAAAACTGAGTCACTCAGATCACACGAGTACCCAAGCATGCTTGAAACTCATTCAAATGCAAGTGCTTCTATCTGTTGTCTTGATTGTTTCCCACTCATTCCTTTTGGTTTGGGGAACATGTCAAAATCCCATGCCCAGAGAACTTCAGGTAGAGCTCGCGGAATTGCTCAGTGGTCAACCCAGGCAGGGTAAGGATCAGTATTTCCACACTACTCAGAGAATTTTTATTTTCAGGGATGGATTTTTAGCCCAATTCAAGTTGAAGAAAAGTGGTTTCGTGAAAATCGCAGAAAATTTTTTTTCAGAAACTCCGGGGTGCCTGGAGGTCACGGTGCACCACGCGACAGTTGTATTCGAAAACTGAGTCACTCAGATCACACGAGAACCCAAGCATGCTTGAAACTCATTCAAATGCAAGTGCTTCTATCTGTTGTCTTGATTGTTTCCCACTCATTCCTTTTTGTTTGGGGAACATGTCAAAATCCCATGCCCAGAGAACTTCAGGTAGAGCTCGCGGAATTGCTCAGTGGTCAACCCAGGCAGGGTAAGGATCAGTATTTCCACAGTACTCAGAGAATTTTTATTTTCAGTGATGAATTTTTAGCCCAATTCAAGTTGAAGAAAAGTGGTTTCGTGAAAATCGCAGAAAATTTTTTTTCAGAAACTCCGGGGTGCCTGGAGGTCGCGGTGCACCACGCGACAGTTGTATTCCAAAACTGAGTCACTCAGATCACACGAGTACCCAAGCATGCTTGAAACTCATTCAAATGCAAGTGCTTCTACCTGTTGTCTTGATTGTTTCCCACTCATTCCTTTTGGTTTGGGGAACATGTCAAAATCCCATGCCCAGAGAACTTCAGGTAGAGCTCGCGGAATTGCTCAGTGGTCAACCCAGGCAGGGTAAGGATCAGTATTTCCACACTACTCAGAGAATTTTTATTTTCAGTGATGGATTTTTAGCCCAATTCAAGTTGAAGAAAAGTAGTTTCGTGAAAATCGCAGAAAATTTTTTTTCAGAAACTCCGGGGTGCCTGGAGGTCGAGGTGCACCACGCGACAGTTGTATTCCAAAACTGAGTCACTCAGATCACACGAGTACCCAAGCATGCTTGAAACTCATTCAAATGCAAGTGCTTCTATCTGTTGTCTTGATTGTTTCCCACTCATTCCTTTTGGTTTGGGTAACATGTCAAAATCCCATGGCCAGAGAACTTCAAGTAGAGTTCGCGGAAATGCTCAGTGGACACCCCAGGTAGGGTAAGGATCAGCATTTCCACACTACTCAGAGAATATTTATTTTCAGGGATGGATTTTTAGCCCAATTCAAGTTGAAGAAAAGTGGTTTCGTGAAAATTGCAGAAAATTTTTTTTCAGAAACTCCGGGGTGCCTTGAGGTCTTGATCCACCACGCGACAGTTGTATTCCAAAACTGAGTCACTCAGATCACACGAGTACCCAACCATGCTTGAAACTCATTCAAATGCAATTGCCTCTATCTCTTTTCTTGATTGTTTCCCACTCATTCCTTTTGGTTTGGGAACATGTCAAAATCCCATGCCCAGAGAACTTCAGGTAGAGTTCGGGGAAATGCTCAGTGGACAACCCAGGCAGGGTAAGGATCAGCATTTACACACTACTCAGAGAATTTTTATTTTCAGGGATGGATGTTTAGCCCAATTCAAGTTGAAGAAAAGTGGTTTCGTGAAAATCGCAGAAAATTTTTTTTCAGAAACTCCGGGGTGCCTGGAGGTCGCGATGCTCCACGCGACAGTTGTATTCGAAAACTGAGTCACTCAGATCACACGAGTACCCAAGCATGCTTGAAACTCATTCAAATGCAAGTGCTTCTATCTGTTGTCTTGATTGTTTCCCACTCATTCCTTTTGGTTTGGGGAACATGTCAATATCCCATGCCCAGAGAACTTCAGGTAGAGTTCGGGGAAATGCTCAGTGTTCAACCTAGGCAGGGTAAGGATCAGTATTTCCACACTACTCAGAGAATTTTTATTTTCAGTGATGAATTTTTAGCCCAATTCAAGTTGAAGAAAAGTGGTTTCGTGAAAATCGCAGAAAATTTTTTTTCAGAAACTCCGGGGTGCCTGGAGGTCGCGGTGCACCACACGACAGTTGTATTCCAAAACTGAGTCACTCAGATCACACGAGTACCCAAGCATGCTTGAAACTCATTCAAATGCAAGTGCTTCTATCTGTTGTCTTGATTGTTTCCCACTCATTCCTTTTGGTTTGGGGAACATGTCAAAATCCCATGGCCAGAGAACTTCAAGTAGAGTTCGCGGAAATGCTCAGTGGACACCCCAGGTAGGGTAAGGATCAGCATTTCCACACTACTCAGAGAATATTTATTTTCAGGGATGGATTTTTAGCCCAATTCAAGTTGAAGAAAAGTGGTTTCGTGAAAATTGCAGAAAATTTTTTTTCAGAAACTCCGGGGTGCCTTGAGGTCGTGATCCACCACGCGACAGTTGTATTCCAAAACTGAGTCACTCAGATCACACGAGTACCCAACCATGCTTGAAACTCATTCAAATGCAATTGCCTCTATCTCTTTTCTTGATTGTTTCCCACTCATTCCTTTTGGTTTGGGGAACATGTCAAAATCCCATGCCCAGAGAACTTCAGGTAGAGTTCGGGGAAATGCTCAGTGGACAACCCAGGCAGGGTAAGGATCAGCATTTACACACAACTCAGAGAATTTTTATTTTAAGGGATGGATTTTTAGCCCAATTCAAGTTGAAGAAAAGTGGTTTCGTGAAAATTGCAGAAAATTTTTTTTCAGAAACTCCGGGGTTCCTGGAGGTCGCGGTGCACCACGCGACAGTTGTATTCGAAAACTGAGTCTGTCAGATCACACGAGTTGCCAAGCATGCTTGAAACTCATTCAAATGCAAGTGCTTCTATCTGTTGTCTTGATTGTTTCCCACTCATTCCTTTTGGTTTGGGGAATATGTCAAAATCCCATGCCCAGAGAACTTCAGGTAGAGTTCGGGGAAATGCTCAGTGGACAACCCAGGCAGGGTAAGGATCAGCATTTACACACTACTCAGAGAATTTTTATTTTCAGGGATGGATTTTTAGCCCAATTCAAGTTGAAGAAAAGTGGTTTCGTGAAAATCGCAGAAAATTTTTTTTCAGAAACTCCGGGGTGCCTGGAGGTCGCGATGCACCACGCGACAGTTGTATTCGAAAACTGAGTCACTCAGATCACACGAGTACCCAAGCATGCTTGAAACTCATTCAAATGCAAGTGCTTCTATCTGTTGTCTTGATTGTTTCCCACTCATTCCTTTTGGTTTGGGGAACATGTCAATATCCCATGCCCAGAGAACTTCAGGTAGAGTTCGGGGAAATGCTCAGTGTTCAACCTAGGCAGGGTAAGGATCAGTATTTCCACACTACTCAGAGAATTTTTATTTTCAGTGATGGATTTTTAGCCCAATTCAAGGTGAAGAAAAGTGGTTTCGTGAAAATCGCAGAAACTTTTTTTTCAGAAACTCCGGGGTGCCTGGAGGTCGAGGTGCACCACGCGACAGTTGTATTCGAAAACTGAGTCACTCAGATCACACGAGTACCCAAGCATGCTTGAAACTCATTCAAATGCAAGTGCTTCTATCTGTTGTCTTGATTGTTTCCCACTCATTCCTTTTTGTTTGGGGAACATGTCAAAATCCCATGCCCAGAGAACTTCAGGTAGAGCTCGCGGAATTGCTCAGTGGTCAACCCAGGCAGGGTAAGGATCAGTATTTCCACAGTACTCAGAGAATTTTTATTTTCAGTGATGAATTTTTAGCCCAATTCAAGTTGAAGAAAAGTGGTTTCGTGAAAATCGCAGAAAATTTTTTTTCAGAAACTCCGGGGTGCCTGGAGGTCGCGGTGCACCACACGACAGTTGTATTCCAAAACTGAGTCACTCAGATCACACGAGTACCCAAGCATGCTTGAAACTCATTCAAATGCAAGTGCTTCTATCTGTTGTCTTGATTGTTTCCCACTCATTCCTTTTGGTTTGGGGAACATGTCAAAATCCCATGCCCAGAGAACTTCAGGTAGAGCTCGCGGAAATGCTCAGTGGACAACCCAGGCAGGGTATGGATCAGTATTTCCACACTACTCAGAGAATTTTTATTTTCAGTGATGGATTTTTAGCCCAATTCAAGTTGAAGAAAAGCGGTTTCGTGAAAATCGCAGAAAATTTTTTTTCAGAAACTCCGGGGTGCCTGGAGGTCGCGGTGCACCACGCGACAGTTGTATTCGAAAACTGAGTCACTCAGATCACACGAGTACCCAAGCATGCTTGAAACTCATTCAAATGCAAGTGCTTCTATCTGTTGTCTTGATTGTTTCCCACACATTCCTTTTGGTTTGGGGAACATGTCAAAATCCCATGCCCAGAGAACTTCAGGTAGAGTTCGGGGAAATGCTCAGTGGACAACCCAGGCAGGGTAAGGATCAGCATTTACACACTACTCAGAGAATTTTTATTTTCAGGGGTGGATTTTTAGCTCAATTCAAGTTGAAGAAAAGTGGTTTCGTGAAAATCGCACAAAATTTTTTTTCAGAAACTCCGGGGTGCCTGGAGGTCGCGGTGCACCACGCGACAGTTGTATTCGAAAACTGAGTCACTCAGATCACACGAGTACCCAAGCATGCTTGAAACTCATTCAAATGCAAGTGCTTCTATCTGTTGTCTTGATTATTTCCCACTCATTCCTTTTGGTTTGGGGAACATGTCAAAATCCCATGCCCAGAGAACTTCAGGTAGAGCTCGCGGAATTGCTCAGTGGTCAACCCAGGCAGGGTAAGGATCAGTATTTCCACAGTACTCAGAGAATTTTTATTTTCAGTGATGAATTTTTAGCCCAATTCAAGTTGAAGAAAAGTGGTTTCGTGAAAATCGCAGAAAATTTTTTTTCAGAAACTCCGGGGTGCCTGGAGGTCGCGGTGCACCACACGACAGTTGTATTCCAAAACTGAGTCACTCAGATCTCACGAGTACCCAAGCATGCTTGAAACTCATTCAAATGCAAGTGCTTCTATCTGTTGTCTTGATTGTTTCCCACTCATTCCTTTTGGTTTGGGGAACATGTCAAAATCCCATGCCCAGAGAACTTCAGGTAGAGCTCGCGGAAATGCTCAGTGGACAACTCAGGCAGGGTATGGATCAGTATTTCCACACTACTCAGAGAATTTTTATTTTCAGTGATGGATTTTTAGCCCAATTCAAGTTGAAGAAAAGCGGTTTCGTGAAAATCGCAGAAAATTTTTTTTCAGAAACTCCGGGGTGCCTGGAGGTCGCGGTGCACCACGCGACAGTTGTATTCGAAAACTGAGTCACTCAGATCACACGAGTACCCAAGCATGCTTGAAACTCATTCAAATGCAAGTGCTTCTATCTGTTGTCTTGATTGTTTCCCACTCATTCCTTTTGGTTTGGGTAACATGTCAAAATCCCTAGGCCAGAGAACTTCAAGTAGAGTTCGCGGAAATGCTCAGTGGACACCCCAGGTAGGGTAAGGATCAGCATTTCCACACTACTCAGAATATTTATTTTCAGGGATGGATTTTTAGCCCAATTCAAGTTGAAGAAAAGTGGTTTCGTGAAAATTGCAGAAAATTTTTTTTCAGAAACTCCGGGGTGCCTTGAGGTCGTGATCCACCACGCGACAGTTGTATTCCAAAACTGAGTCACTCAGATCACACGAGTACCCAACCATGCTTGAAACTCATTCAAATGCAATTGCCTCTATCTCTTTTCTTGATTGTTTCCCACTCATTCCTTTTGGTTTGGGGAACATGTCAAAATCCCATGCCCAGAGAACTTCAGGTAGAGTTCGGGGAAATGCTCAGTGGACAACCCAGGCAGGGTAAGGATCAGCATTTACACACAACTCAGAGAATTTTTATTTTAAGGGATGGATTTTTAGCCCAATTCAAGTTGAAGAAAAGTGGTTTCGTGAAAATTGCAGAAAATTTTTTTTCAGAAACTCCGGGGTTCCTGGAGGTCGCGGTGCACCACGCGACAGTTGTATTCGAAAACTGAGTCTGTCAGATCACACGAGTTGCCAAGCATGCTTGAAACTCATTCAAATGCAAGTGCTTCTATCTGTTGTCTTGATTGTTTCCCACTCATTCCTTTTGGTTTGGGGAACATGTCAATATCCCATGCCCAGAGAACTTCAGGTAGAGTTCGGGGAAATGCTCAGTGTTCAACCTAGGCAGGGTAAGGATCAGTATTTCCACACTACTCAGAGAATTTTTATTTTCAGTGATGGATTTTTAGCCCAATTCAAGGTGAAGAAAAGTGGTTTCGTGAAAATCGCAGAAACTTTTTTTTCAGAAACTCCGGGGTGCCTGGAGGTCGAGGTGCACCACGCGACAGTTGTATTCGAAAACTGAGTCACTCAGATCACACGAGTACCCAAGCATGCTTGAAACTCATTCAAATGCAAGTGCTTCTATCTGTTGTCTTGATTGTTTCCCACTCATTCCTTTTTGTTTGGGGAACATGTCAAAATCCCATGCCCAGAGAACTTCAGGTAGAGCTCGCGGAATTGCTCAGTGGTCAACCCAGGCAGGGTAAGGATCAGTATTTCCACAGTACTCAGAGAATTTTTATTTTCAGTGATGAATTTTTAGCCCAATTCAAGTTGAAGAAAAGTGGTTTCGTGAAAATCGCAGAAAATTTTTTTTCAGAAACTCCGGGGTGCCTGGAGGTCGCGGTGCACCACACGACAGTTGTATTCCACAACTGAGTCACTCAGATCACACGAGTACCCAAGCATGCTTGAAACTCATTCAAATGCAAGTGCTTCTATCTGTTGTCTTGATTGTTTCCCACTCATTCCTTTTGGTTTGGGGAACATGTCAAAATCCCATGCCCAGAGAACTTCAGGTAGAGCTCGCGGAAATGCTCAGTGGACAACCCAGGCAGGGTATGGATCAGTATTTCCACACTACTCAGAGAATTTTTATTTTCAGTGATGGATTTTTAGCCCAATTCAAGTTGAAGAAAAGCGGTTTCGTGAAAATCGCAGAAAATTTTTTTTCAGAAACTCCGGGGTGCCTGGAGGTCGCGGTGCACCACGCGACAGTTGTATTCGAAAACTGAGTCACTCAGATCACACGAGTACCCAAGCATGCTTGAAACTCATTCAAATGCAAGTGCTTCTATCTGTTGTCTTGATTATTTCCCACTCATTCCTTTTGGTTTGGGGAACATGTCAAAATCCCATGTCCAGAGAACTTCAGGTAGAGCTCTCGGAAATGCTCAGTGGACAACCCAGGCAGGGTATGGATCAGTATTTCCACACTACTCAGAGAATTTTTATTTTCAGTGATGGATTTTTAGCCCAATTCAAGTTGAAGAAAAGTGGTTTCGTGAAAATCGCAGAAAATTTTTTTCAGAAACTCTGGGGTGCCTGGAGGTCGCGGTGCACCACGCGACAGTTGTATTCGAAAACTGAGTCACTCAGATCACACGAGTACCCGAGCATGCTTGAAACTCATTCAAATGCAAGTGCTTCTATCTTTTGTCTTGATTGTTTCCCACTCATTCCTTTTGGTTTGGGGAACATGTCAAAATCCCATGCCCAGAGAACTTCAGGTAGAGCTCGCGGAAATGCTCAGTGGACAACCCAGGCAGGGTAAGGATCAGTATTTCCGCACTACTCAGAGAATTTTTATTTTCAGGGATGGATTTTTAGCCCAATTCAAGTTGAAGAAAAGTGGTTTCGTGAAAATCGCAGAAAATTTTTTTTCAGAAACTCCGGGGTGCCTGGAGGTCGCGATGCACCACGCGACAGTTGTATTCGAAAACTGAGTCACTCAGATCACACGAGTACCCAAGCATGCTTGAAACTCATTCAAATGCAAGTGCTTCTATCTGTTGTCTTGATTGTTTCCCACTCATTCCTTTTGGTTTGGGGAACATGTCAATATCCCATGCCCAGAGAACTTCAGGTAGAGTTCGGGGAAATGCTCAGTGTTCAACCTAGGCAGGGTAAGGATCAGTATTTCCACACTACTCAGAGAATTTTTATTTTCAGTGATGGATTTTTAGCCCAATTCAAGGTGAAGAAAAGTGGTTTCGTGAAAATCGCAGAAACTTTTTTTTCAGAAACTCCGGGGTGCCTGGAGGTCGAGGTGCACCACGCGACAGTTGTATTCGAAAACTGAGTCACTCAGATCACACGAGTACCCAAGCATGCTTGAAACTCATTCAAATGCAAGTGCTTCTATCTGTTGTCTTGATTGTTTCCCACTCATTCCTTTTTGTTTGGGGAACATGTCAAAATCCCATGCCCAGAGAACTTCAGGTAGAGCTCGCGGAATTGCTCAGTGGTCAACCCAGGCAGGGTAAGGATCAGTATTTCCACAGTACTCAGAGAATTTTTATTTTCAGTGATGAATTTTTAGCCCAATTCAAGTTGAAGAAAAGTGGTTTCGTGAAAATCGCAGAAAATTTTTTTTCAGAAACTCCGGGGTGCCTGGAGGTCGCGGTGCACCACACGACAGTTGTATTCCAAAACTGAGTCACTCAGATCACACGAGTACCCAAGCATGCTTGAAACTCATTCAAATGCAAGTGCTTCTATCTGTTGTCTTGATTGTTTCCCACTCATTCCTTTTGGTTTGGGGAACATGTCAAAATCCCATGCCCAGAGAACTTCAGGTAGAGCTCGCGGAAATGCACAGTGGACAACTCAGGCAAGGTATGGATCAGTATTTCCACACTACTCAGAGAATTTTTATTTTCAGTGATGGATTTTTAGCCCAATTCAAGTTGAAGAAAAGCGGTTTCGTGAAAATCGCAGAAAATTTTTTTTCAGAAACTCCGGGGTGCCTGGAGGTCGCGGTGCACCACGCGACAGTTGTATTCGAAAACTGAGTCACTCAGATCACACGAGTACCCAAGCATGCTTGAAACTCATTCAAATGCAAGTGCTTCTATCTGTTGTCTTGATTGTTTCCCACTCATTCCTTTTGGTTTGGGTAACATGTCAAAATCCCTAGGCCAGAGAACTTCAAGTAGAGTTCGCGGAAATGCTCAGTGGACACCCCAGGTAGGGTAAGGATCAGCATTTCCACACTACTCAGAGAATATTTATTTTCAGGGATGGATTTTTAGCCCAATTCAAGTTGAAGAAAAGTGGTTTCGTGAAAATTGCAGAAAATTTTTTTTCAGAAACTCCGGGGTGCCTTGAGGTCGTGATCCACCACGCGACAGTTGTATTCCAAAACTGAGTCACTCAGATCACACGAGTACCCAACCATGCTTGAAACTCATTCAAATGCAATTGCCTCTATCTCTTTTCTTGATTGTTTCCCACTCATTCCTTTTGGTTTGGGGAACATGTCAAAATCCCATGCCCAGAGAACTTCAGGTAGAGTTCGGGGAAATGCTCAGTGGACAACCCAGGCAGGGTAAGGATCAGCATTTACACACAACTCAGAGAATTTTTATTTTAAGGGATGGATTTTTAGCCCAATTCAAGTTGAAGAAAAGCGGTTTCGTGAAAATCGCAGAAAATTTTTTTTCAGAAACTCCGGGGTGCCTGGAGGTCGCGGTGCACCACGCGACAGTTGTATTCGAAAACTGAGTCACTCAGATCACACGAGTACCCAAGCATGCTTGAAACTCATTCAAATGCAAGTGCTTCTATCTGTTGTCTTGATTGTTTCCCACACATTCCTTTTGGTTTGGGGAACATGTCAAAATCCCATGCCCAGAGAACTTCAGGTAGAGTTCGGGGAAATGCTCAGTGGACAACCCAGGCAGGGTAAGGATCAGCATTTACACACTACTCAGAGAATTTTTATTTTCAGGGGTGGATTTTTAGCTCAATTCAAGTTGAAGAAAAGTGGTTTCGTGAAAATCGCACAAAATTTTTTTTCAGAAACTCCGGGGTGCCTGGAGGTCGCGGTGCACCACGCGACAGTTGTATTCGAAAACTGAGTCACTCAGATCACACGAGTACCCAAGCATGCTTGAAACTCATTCAAATGCAAGTGCTTCTATCTGTTGTCTTGATTATTTCCCACTCATTCCTTTTGGTTTGGGGAACATGTCAAAATCCCATGTCCAGAGAACTTCAGGTAGAGCTCTCGGAAATGCTCAGTGGACAACCCAGGCAGGGTATGGATCAGTATTTCCACACTACTCAGAGAATTTTTATTTTCAGTGATGGATTTTTAGCCCAATTCAAGTTGAAGAAAAGTGGTTTCGTGAAAATAACAGAAAATTTTTTTCAGAAACTCCGGGGTGCCTGGAGGTCGCGGTGCACCACGCGACAGTTGTATTCGAAAACTGAGTCACTCAGATCACACGAGTACCCAACCATGCTTGAAACTCATTCAAATGCAATTGCCTCTATCTCTTTTCTTGATTGTTTCCCACTCATTCCTTTTGGTTTGGGGAACATGTCAAAATCCCATGCCCAGAGAACTTCAGGTAGAGCTCGCGGAATTGCTCAGTGGTCAACCCAGGCAGGGTATGGATCAGTATTTCCACACTACTCAGAGAATTTTTATTTTCAGTGATGGATTTTTAGCCCAATTCAAGTTGAAGAAAAGTGGTTTCGTGAAAATCGCAGAAAATTTTTTTTCAGAAACTCCGGGGTGCCTGGAGGTCGCGGTGCACCACGCGACAGTTGTATTCGAAAACTGAGTCACTCAGATCACACGAGTAGCCAAGCATGCTTGAAACTCATTCAAATGCAAGTGCTTCTATCTGTTGTCTTGATTGTTTCCCACTCATTCCTTATGGTTTGGGGAACATGTCAAAATCCCATGCCCTGAGAACTTCAGGTAGAGTTCGGGGAAATGCTCAGTGGACAACCCAGGCAGGGTAAGGAACAGCATTTACACACTACTCAGAGAATTTTTATTTTCAGGGATGGATTTTTAGCCCAATTCAAGTTGAAGAAAAGTGGTTTCGTGAAAATCGCAGAAAATTTTTTTTCAGAAACTCCGGGGTGCCTGGAGGTCGCGATGCACCACGCGACAGTTGTATTCGAAAACTGAGTCACTCAGATCACACGAGTACCCAAGCATGCTTGAAACTCATTCAAATGCAAGTGCTTCTATCTGTTGTCTTGATTGTTTCCCACTCATTCCTTTTGGTTTGGGGAACATGTCAATATCCCATGCCCAGAGAACTTCAGGTAGAGCTCGCGGAAATGCTCAGTGGACAACCCAGGCAGGGTAAGGATCAGTATTTCCACACTACTCAGAGAATTTTTATTTTCAGTGATGGATTTTTAGCCCAATTCAAGTTGAAGAAAAGTGGTTTCGTGAAAATCGCAGAAAATTTTTTTTCAGAAACTCCGGGGTGCCTGGAGGTCGCGGTGCACCACGCGACAGTTGTATTCCAAAACTGAGTCACTCAGATCACACGAGTACCCAAGCAAGCTTGAAACTCATTCAAATGCAAGTGCTTCTATCTGTTGTCTTGATTGTTTCCCACTCATTCCTTTTGGTTTGGGGAACATGTCGAAATCCCATGCCCAGAGAACTTCAGGTAGAGTTCGGGGAAATGCTCAGTGTTCAACCTAGGCAGGGTAAGGATCAGTATTTCCACACTACTCAGAGAATTTTTATTTTCAGTGATGGATTTTTAGCCAAATTCAAGTTGAAGAAAAGTGGTTTCGTGAAAATCGCAGAAACTTTTTTTTCAGAAACTCCGGGGTGCCTGGAGGTCGCGGTGCACCACGCGACAGTTGTATTCCAAAACTGAGTCACTCAGATCACACGAGTACCCAAGCATGCTTGAAACTCATTCAAATGCTAGTGCTTCTATCTGTTGTCTTGATTGTTTCCCACTCATTCCTCTTGGTTTGGGGAACATGTCAAAATCCCATGCCCAGAGAACTTCAGTTAGAGCTCGCGGAAATGCTCAGTGGACAACCTAGGCAGGGTAAGGATCAGTATTTCCACACTACTCAGAGAATTTTTATTTTCAGTGATGGATTTTTAGCCCAATTCAAGTTGAAGAAAAGTGGTTTCGTGAAAATCGCAGAAAATTTTTTTTCAGAAACTCCGGGGTGCCTGGAGGTCGCGGTGCACCACGCGACAGTTGTATTCGAAAACTGAGTCACTCAGATCACACGAGTACCCAAGCATGCTTGAAACTCATTCAAATGCAAGTGCTTCTATCTGTTGTCTTGATTGTTTCCCACACATTCCTTTTGGTTTGGGGAACATGTCAAAATCCCATGCCCAGAGAACTTCAGGTAGAGTTCGGGGAAATGCTCAGTGGACAACCCAGGCAGGGTAAGGATCAGCATTTACACACTACTCAGAGAATTTTTATTTTCAGGGGTGGATTTTTAGCTCAATTCAAGTTGAAGAAAAGTGGTTTCGTGAAAATCGCACAAAATTTTTTTTCAGAAACTCCGGGGTGCCTGGAGGTCGCGGTGCACCACGCGACAGTTGTATTCGAAAACTGAGTCACTCAGATCACACGAGTACCCAAGCATGCTTGAAACTCATTCAAATGCAAGTGCTTCTATCTGTTGTATTGATTATTTCCCACTCATTCCTTTTGGTTTGGGGAACATGTCAAAATCCCATGTCCAGAGAACTTCAGGTAGAGCTCTCGGAAATGCTCAGTGGACAACCCAGGCAGGGTATGGATCAGTATTTCCACACTACTCAGAGAATTTTTATTTTCAGTGATGGATTTTTAGCCCAATTCAAGTTGAAGAAAAGTAGTTTCGTGAAAATCGCAGAAAATTTTTTTTCAGAAACTCCGGGGTGCCTGGAGGTCGAGGTGCACCACACGACAGTTGTATTCCAAAACTGAGTCACTCAGATCACACGAGTACCCAAGCATGCTTGAAAATCATTCAAATGCTAGTGCTTCTATCTGTTGTCTTGATTGTTTCCCACTCATTCCTCTTGGTTTGGGGAACATGTCAAAATCCCATGCCCAGAGAACTTCAGTTAGAGCTCGCGGAAATGCTCAGTGGACAACCTAGGCAGGGTAAGGATCAGTATTTCCACACTACTCAGAGAATTTTTATTTTCAGTGATGGATTTTTAGCCCAATTCAAGTTGAAGAAAAGTGGTTTCGTGAAAATCGCAGAAAATTTTTTTTCAGAAACTCCGGGGTGCCTGGAGGTCGCGGTGCACCACGCGACAGTTGTATTCGAAAACTGAGTCACTCAGATCACACGAGTACCCAAGCATGCTTGAAACTCATTCAAATGCAAGTGCTTCTATCTGTTGTCTTGATTGTTTCCCACACATTCCTTTTGGTTGGGGGAACATGTCAAAATCCCATGTCCAGAGAACTTCAGGTAGAGTTCGGGGAAATGCTAAGTGGACAACCCAGGCAGGGTAAGGATCAGCATTTACACACTACTCAGAGAATTTTTATTTTCAGGGGTGGATTTTTAGCTCAATTCAAGTTGAAGAAAAGTGGTTTCGTGAAAATCGCACAAAATTTTTTTTCAGAAACTCCGGGGTGCCTGGAGGTCGCGGTGCACCACGCGACAGTTGTATTCGAAAACTGAGTCACTCAGATCACACGAGTACCCAAGCATGCTTGAAACTCATTCAAATGCAAGTGCTTCTATCTGTTGTATTGATTATTTCCCACTCATTCCTTTTGGTTTGGGGAACATGTCAAAATCCCATGTCCAGAGAACTTCAGGTAGAGCTCTCGGAAATGCTCAGTGGACAACCCAGGCAGGGTATGGATCAGTATTTCCACACTACTCAGAGAATTTTTATTTTCAGTGATGGATTTTTAGCCCAATTCAAGTTGAAGAAAAGTAGTTTCGTGAAAATCGCAGAAAATTTTTTTTCAGAAACTCCGGGGTGCCTGGAGGTCGAGGTGCACCACACGACAGTTGTATTCCAAAACTGAGTCACTCAGATCACACGAGTACCCAAGCATGCTTGAAAATCATTCAAATGCAAGTGCTTCTATCTGTTGTCTTGATTGTTTCCCACTCATTCCTTTTGGTTTGGGTAACATGTCAAAATCCCATGCCCAGAGAACTTCAAGTAGAGTTCGCGGAAATGCTCAGTGGACACCCCAGGTAGGGTAAGGATCAGCATTTCCACACTACTCAGAGAATATTTATTTTCAGGGATGGATTTTTAGCCCAATTCAAGTTGAAGAAAAGTGGTTTCGTGAAAATTGCAGAAAATTTTTTTTCAGAAACTCCGGGGTGCCTGGAGGTCGCGGTGCACCACGCGACAGTTGTATTCGAAAACTGAGTCAGTCAGATCACACGAGTTGCCAAGCATGCTTGAAACTCATTCAAATGCAAGTGCTTCTATCTGTTGTCTTGATTGTTTCCCACTCATTCCTTATGGTTTGGGGAATATGTCAAAATCCCATGCCCAGAGAACTTCAGGTAGAGTTCGGGGAAATGCTCAGTGGACAACCCAGGCAGGGTAAGGATCAGCATTTACACACTACTCAGAGAATTTTTATTTTCAGTGATGGATTTTTAGCCCAATTCAAGTTGAAGAAAAGTGGTTTCGTGAAAATCGCAGAAAATTTTTTTTCAGAAACTCCGGGGTGCCTGGAGGTCGCGGTGCACCACGCGACAGTTGTATTCGAAAACTGAGTCACTCAGATCACACGAGTACCCAAGCATGCTTGAAACTCATTCAAATGCAAGTGCTTCTATCTGTTGTCTTGATTGTTTCCCACACATTCCTTTTGGTTTGGGGAACATGTCAAAATCCCATGCCCAGAGAACTTCAGGTAGAGTTCGGGGAAATGCTCAGTGGACAACCCAGGCAGGGTAAGGATCAGCATTTACACACTACTCAGAGAATTTTTATTTTCAGGGGTGGATTTTTAGCTCAATTCAAGTTGAAGAAAAGTGGTTTCGTGAAAATCGCACAAAATTTTTTTTCAGAAACTCCGGGGTGCCTGGAGGTCGCGGTGCACCACGCGACATT
This sequence comes from Atractosteus spatula, assembly GCF_055471065.1. NCBI lineage: Eukaryota > Metazoa > Chordata > Actinopteri > Semionotiformes > Lepisosteidae > Atractosteus > Atractosteus spatula. The sequence continues at coordinate 78,712,961 of NC_142707.1, forward strand.
TGTATTCGAAAACTGAGTCACTCAGATCACACGAGTACCCAAGCATGCTTGAAACTCATTCAAATGCAAGTGCTTCTATCTGTTGTATTGATTATTTCCCACTCATTCCTTTTGGTTTGGGGAACATGTCAAAATCCCATGTCCAGAGAACTTCAGGTAGAGCTCTCGGAAATGCTCAGTGGACAACCCAGGCAGGGTATGGATCAGTATTTCCACACTACTCAGAGAATTTTTATTTTCAGTGATGGATTTTTAGCCCAATTCAAGTTGAAGAAAAGTAGTTTCGTGAAAATCGCAGAAAATTTTTTTTCAGAAACTCCGGGGTGCCTGGAGGTCGAGGTGCACCACACGACAGTTGTATTCCAAAACTGAGTCACTCAGATCACACGAGTACCCAAGCATGCTTGAAAATCATTCAAATGCAAGTGCTTCTATCTGTTGTCTTGATTGTTTCCCACTCATTCCTTTTGGTTTGGGTAACATGTCAAAATCCCATGCCCAGAGAACTTCAAGTAGAGTTCGCGGAAATGCTCAGTGGACACCCCAGGTAGGGTAAGGATCAGCATTTCCACACTACTCAGAGAATATTTATTTTCAGGGATGGATTTTTAGCCCAATTCAAGTTGAAGAAAAGTGGTTTCGTGAAAATTGCAGAAAATTTTTTTTCAGAAACTCCGGGGTGCCTGGAGGTCGCGGTGCACCACGCGACAGTTGTATTCGAAAACTGAGTCAGTCAGATCACACGAGTTGCCAAGCATGCTTGAAACTCATTCAAATGCAAGTGCTTCTATCTGTTGTCTTGATTGTTTCCCACTCATTCCTTATGGTTTGGGGAATATGTCAAAATCCCATGCCCAGAGAACTTCAGGTAGAGTTCGGGGAAATGCTCAGTGGACAACCCAGGCAGGGTAAGGATCAGCATTTACACACTACTCAGAGAATTTTTATTTTCAGTGATGGATTTTTAGCCCAATTCAAGTTGAAGAAAAGTGGTTTCGTGAAAATCGCAGAAAATTTTTTTTCAGAAACTCCGGGGTGCCTGGAGGTCGCGGTGCACCACGCGACAGTTGTATTCGAAAACTGAGTCACTCAGATCACACGAGTACCCAAGCATGCTTGAAACTCATTCAAATGCAAGTGCTTCTATCTGTTGTCTTGATTGTTTCCCACACATTCCTTTTGGTTTGGGGAACATGTCAAAATCCCATGCCCAGAGAACTTCAGGTAGAGTTCGGGGAAATGCTCAGTGGACAACCCAGGCAGGGTAAGGATCAGCATTTACACACTACTCAGAGAATTTTTATTTTCAGGGGTGGATTTTTAGCTCAATTCAAGTTGAAGAAAAGTGGTTTCGTGAAAATCGCACAAAATTTTTTTTCAGAAACTCCGGGGTGCCTGGAGGTCGCGGTGCACCACGCGACATTTGTATTCGAAAACTGAGTCACTCAGATCACACGAGTACCCAAGCATGCTTGAAACTCATTCAAATGCAAGTGCTTCTATCTGTTGTATTGATTATTTCCCACTCATTCCTTTTGGTTTGGGGAACATGTCAAAATCCCATGTCCAGAGAACTTCAGGTAGAGCTCTCGGAAATGCTCAGTGGACAACCCAGGCAGGGTATGGATCAGTATTTCCACACTACTCAGAGAATTTTTATTTTCAGTGATGGATTTTTAGCCCAATTCAAGTTGAAGAAAAGTAGTTTCGTGAAAATCGCAGAAAATTTTTTTTCAGAAACTCCGGGGTGCCTGGAGGTCGAGGTGCACCACACGACAGTTGTATTCCAAAACTGAGTCACTCAGATCACACGAGTACCCAAGCATGCTTGAAAATCATTCAAATGCAAGTGCTTCTATCTGTTGTCTTGATTGTTTCCCACTCATTCCTTTTGGTTTGGGTAACATGTCAAAATCCCATGCCCAGAGAACTTCAAGTAGAGTTCGCGGAAATGCTCAGTGGACACCCCAGGTAGGGTAAGGATCAGCATTTCCACACTACTCAGAGAATATTTATTTTCAGGGATGGATTTTTAGCCCAATTCAAGTTGAAGAAAAGTGGTTTCGTGAAAATTGCAGAAAATTTTTTTTCAGAAACTCCGGGGTGCCTGGAGGTCGCGGTGCACCACGCGACAGTTGTATTCGAAAACTGAGTCAGTCAGATCACACGAGTTGCCAAGCATGCTTGAAACTCATTCAAATGCAAGTGCTTCTATCTGTTGTCTTGATTGTTTCCCACTCATTCCTTATGGTTTGGGGAATATGTCAAAATCCCATGCCCAGAGAACTTCAGGTAGAGTTCGGGGAAATGCTCAGTGGACAACCCAGGCAGGGTAAGGATCAGCATTTACACACTACTCAGAGAATTTTTATTTTCAGTGATGGATTTTTAGCCCAATTCAAGTTGAAGAAAAGTGGTTTCGTGAAAATCGCAGAAAATTTTTTTTCAGAAACTCCGGGGTGCCTGGAGGTCGCGGTGCACCATGCGACAGTTGTATTCGAAAACTGAGTCACTCAGATCACACGAGTACCCAAGCATGCTTGAAACTCATTCAAATGCAAGTGCTTCTATCTGTTGTCTTGATTGTTTCCCACTCATTCCTTTTGGTTTGGGGAACATGTCAAAATCCCATGCCCAGAGAACTTCAGGTAGAGCTCGCGGAATTGCTCAGTGGTCAACCCAGGCAGGGTAAGGATCAGTATTTCCACACTACTCAGAGAATTTTTATTTTCAGTGATGGATTTTTAGCCCAATTCAAGTTGAAGAAAAGTAGTTTCGTGAAAATCGCAGAAAATTTTTTTTCAGAAACTCCGGGGTGCCTGGAGGTCGAGGTGCACCACGCGACAGTTGTATTCCAAAACTGAGTCACTCAGATCACACGAGTACCCAAGCATGCTTGAAACTCATTCAAATGCAAGTGCTTCTATCTGTTGTCTTGATTGTTTCCCACTCATTCCTTTTGGTTTGGGTAACATGTCAAAATCCCATGCCCAGAGAACTTCAAGTAGAGTTCGCGGAAATGCTCAGTGGACACCCCAGGTAGGGTAAGGATCAGCATTTCCACACTACTCAGAGAATATTTATTTTCAGGGATGGATTTTTAGCCCAATTCAAGTTGAAGAAAAGTGGTTTCGTGAAAATTGCAGAAAATTTTTTTTCAGAAACTCCGGGGTGCCTTGAGGTCGTGATCCACCACGCGACAGTTGTATTCCAAAACTGAGTCACTCAGATCACACGAGTACCCAACCATGCTTGAAACTCATTCAAATGCAATTGCCTCTATCTCTTTTCTTGATTGTTTCCCACTCATTCCTTTTGGTTTGGGGAACATGTCAAAATCCCATGCCCAGAGAACTTCAGGTAGAGTTCGGGGAAATGCTCAGTGGACAACCCAAGCAGGGTAAGGATCAGCATTTACACACAACACAGAGAATTTTTATTTTCAGGGATGGATTTTTAGCCCAATTCAAGTTGAAGAAAAGTGGTTTCGTGAAAATTGCAGAAAATTTTTTTTCAGAAACTCCGGGGTGCCTGGAGGTCGCGGTGCACCACGCGACAGTTGTATTCGAAAACTGAGTCAGTCAGATCACACGAGTTGCCAAGCATGCTTGAAACTCATTCAAATGCAAGTGCTTCTATCTGTTGTCTTGATTGTTTCCCACTCATTCCTTTTGGTTTGGGGAATATGTCAAAATCCCATGCCCAGAGAACTTCAGGTAGAGTTCGGGGAAATGCTCGGTGGACAACCCAGGCAGGGTAAGGATCAGCATTTACACACTACTCAGAGAATTTTTATTTTCAGGGATGGATTTTTAGCCCAATTCAAGTTGAAGAAAAGTGGTTTCGTGAAAATCGCAGAAAATTTTTTTTCAGAAACTCCGGGGTGCCTGGAGGTCGCGATGCACCACGCGACAGTTGTATTCGAAAACTGAGTCACTCAGATCACACGAGTACCCAAGCATGCTTGAAACTCATTCAAATGCAAGTGCTTCTATCTGTTGTCTTGATTGTTTCCCACTCATTCCTTTTGGTTTGGGGAACATGTCAAAATCCCATGCCCAGAGAACTTCAGGTAGAGTTCGGGGAAATGCTCAGTGGACAACCCAGGCAGGGTAAGGATCAGCATTTACACACAACTCAGAGAATTTTTATTTTCAGGGATGGATTTTTAGCCCAATTCAAGTTGAAGAAAAGTGGTTTCGTGAAAATTGCAGAAAATTTTTTTTCAGAAACACCGGGGTGCCTGGAGGTCGCGGTGCACCACGCGACAGTTGTATTCGAAAACTGAGTCAGTCAGATCACACGAGTTGCCAAGCATGCTTGAAACTCATTCAAATGCAAGTGCTTCTATCTGTTGTCTTGATTGTTTCCCACTCATTCCTTTTGGTTTGGGGAATATGTCAAAATCCCATGCCCAGAGAACTTCAGGTAGAGTTCGGGGAAATGCTCAGTGGACAACCCAGGCAGGGTAAGGATCAGCATTTACACACTACTCAGAGAATTTTTATTTTCAGGGATGGATTTTTAGCCCAATTCAAGTTGAAGAAAAGTGGTTTCGTGAAAATCGCAGAAAATTTTTTTTCAGAAACTCCGGGGTGCCTGGAGGTCGCGATGCACCACGCGACAGTTGTATTCGAAAACTGAGTCACTCAGATCACACGAGTACCCAAGCATGCTTGAAACTCATTCAAATGCAAGTGCTTCTATCTGTTGTCTTGATTGTTTCCCACTCATTCCTTTTGGTTTGGGGAACATGTCAATATCCCATGCCCAGAGAACTTCAGGTAGAGTTCGGGGAAATGCTCAGTGTTCAACCTAGGCAGGGTAAGGATCAGTATTTCCACACTACTCAGAGAATTTTTATTTTCAGTGATGGATTTTTAGCCCAATTCAAGTTGAAGAAAAGTGGTTTCGTGAAAATCGCAGAAACTTTTTTTTCAGAAACTCCGGGGTGCCTGGAGGTCGAGGTGCACCACGCGACAGTTGTATTCGAAAACTGAGTCACTCAGATCACACGAGTACCCAAGCATGCTTGAAACTCATTCAAATGCAAGTGCTTCTATCTGTTGTCTTGATTGTTTCCCACTTATTCCTTTTTGTTTGGGGAACATGTCAAAATCCCATGCCCAGAGAACTTCAGGTAGAGCTCGCGGAATTGCTCAGTGGTCAACCCAGGCAGGGTAAGGATCAGTATTTCCACACTACTCAGAGAATTTTTATTTTCAGTGATGGATTTTTAGCCCAATTCAAGTTGAAGAAAAGTGGTTTCGTGAAAATCGCAGAAAATTTTTTTTCAGAAACTCCGGGGTGCCTGGAGGTCGCGGTGCACCACGCGACAGTTGTATTCGAAAACTGAGTCACTCAGATCACACGAGTACCCAAGCATGCTTGAAACTCATTCAAATGCAAGTGCTTCTATCTGTTGTCTTGATTGTTTCCCACTCATTCCTTTTGGTTTGGGGAACATGTCAAAATCCCATGCCCAGAGAACTTCAGGTAGAGTTCGGGGAAATGCTCAGTGGACAACCCAGGCAGGGTAAGGATCAGCATTTACACACTACTCAGAGAATTTTTATTTTCAGGGGTGGATTTTTAGCTCAATTCAAGTTGAAGAAAAGTGGTTTCGTGAAAATCGCAGAAAATTTTTTTTCAGAAACTCCGGGGTGCCTGGAGGTCGTGGTGCACCACTTGACAGTTGTATTCGAAAACTGAGTCACTCAGATCACACGAGTACCCAAGTATGCTTGAAACTCATTCAAATGCAAGTGCTTCTATCTGTTGTCTTGATTGTTTCCCACTCATTCCTTTTGGTTTGGGTAACATGTCAAAATCCCATGCCCAGAGAACTTCAAGTAGAGTTCGCGGAAATGCTCAGCGGACACCCCAGGTAGGGTAAGGATCAGCATTTCCACACTACTCAGAGAATATTTATTTTCAGGGATGGATTTTTAGCCCAATTCAAGTTGAAGAATAGTGGTTTCGTGAAAATTGCAGAAAATTTTTTTTCAGAAACTCCGGGGTGCCTTGAGGTCGTGATGCACCACGCGACAGTTGTATTCCAAAACTGAGTCACTCAGATCACACGAGTACCCAACCATGCTTGAAACTCATTCAAATGCAATTGCCTCTATCTCTTTTCTTGATTGTTTCCCACTCATTCCTTTTGGTTTGGGGAACATGTCAAAATCCCATGCCCAGAGAACTTCAGGTAGAGCTCGCGGAAATGCTCAGTGGACAACCCAGGCAGGGTAAGGATCAGTATTTCCACACTACTCAGAGAATTTTTATTTTCAGTGATGGATTTTTAGCCCAATTCAAGTTGAAGAAAAGTGGTTTCGTGAAAATCACAGAAAATTTTTTTTCAGAAACTCCGGGGTGCCTGGAGGTCGCGGTGCACCACGCGACAGTTGTATTCGAAAACTGAGTCACTCAGATCACACGAGTACCCAAGCAAGCTTGAAACTCATTCAAATGCAAGTGCTTCTATCTGTTGTCTTGATTGTTTCCCACTCATTCCATTTGGTTTGGGGAACATGTCGAAATCCCATGCCCAGAGAACTTCAGGTAGAGTTCGGGGAAATGCTCAGTGTTCAACCTAGGCAGGGTAAGGATCAGTATTTCCACACTACTCAGAGAATTTTTATTTTCAGTGATGGATTTTTAGCCAAATTCAAGTTGAAGAAAAGTGGTTTCGTGAAAATCGCAGAAACTTTTTTTTCAGAAACTCCGGGGTGCCTGGAGGTCGCGGTGCACCACGCGACAGTTGTATTCGAAAACTGAGTCACTCAGATCACACGAGTACCCAAGCATGCTTGAAACTCATTCAAATGCAAGTGCTTCTATCTGTTGTCTTGATTGTTTCCCACTCATTCCTTTTTGTTTGGGGAACATGTCAATATCCCATGCCCAGAGAACTTCAGGTAGAGCTCGCGGAAATGCTCAGTGGACAACCCAGGCAGGGTAAGGATCAGTATTTCCGCACTACTCAGAGAATTTTTATTTTCAGTGATGGATTTTTAGCCCAATTCAAGTTGAAGAAAAGTGGTTTCGTGAAAATCGCAGAAAATTTTTTTTCAGAAACTCCGGGGTGCCTGGAGGTCGCGGTGCACCACGTGACAGTTGTATTCGAAAACTGAGTAACTCAGATCACACGAGTACCCAAGTATGCTTGAAACTCATTCAAATGCAAGTGCTTCTATCTGTTGTCTTGATTGTTTCCCACTCATTCCTTTTGGTTTGGGTAACATGTCAAAATCCCATGCCCAGAGAACTTCAAGTAGAGTTCGCGGAAATGCTCAGTGGACACCCCAGGTAGGGTAAGGATCAGCATTTCCACACTACTCAGAGAATATTTATTTTCAGGAATGGATTTTTAGCCCAATTCAAGTTGAAGAAAAGTGGTTTCGTGAAAATTGCAGAAAATTTTTTTTCAGAAACTCCGGGGTGCCTGGAGGTCGCGATGCACCACGCGACAGTTGTATTCCAAAACTGAGTCACTCAGATCACACGAGTACCCAAGCATGCTTGAAACTCATTCAAATGCAAGTGCTTCTATCTGTTGTCTTGATTGTTTCCCACTCATTCCTTTTGGTTTGGGGAACATGTCAAAATCCCATGCCCAGAGAACTTCAGGTAGAGCTCGCGGAAATGCTCAGTGGAGAACCCAGGCACGGTAAGGATCAGTATTTCCACACTACTCAGAGAATTTTTATTTTCAGTGATGGATTTTTAGCCCAATTCAAGTTGAAGAAAAGTGGTTTCGTGAAAATCGCAGAAAATTTTTTTTCAGAAACTCCGGGGTGCCTGGAGGTCGCGGTGCACCACGCGACAGTTGTATTCCAAAACTGAGTCACTCAGATCACACGAGTACCCAAGCATGCTTGAAACTCATTCAAATGCAAGTGCTTCTATCTGTTGTCTTGATTGTTTCCCACTCATTCCTTTTGGTTTGGGGAACATGTCAAAATCCCATGCCCAGAGAACTTCAGGTAGAGCTCGCAGAAATGCTCAGTGGACATCCCAGGCAGGGTAAGGATCAGTATTTCCACACTACTCAGAGAATTTTTATTTTCAGTGATGGATTTTTAGCCCAATTCAAGTTGATGAAAAGTGGATTTGTGAAAATCGCAGAAAAATTTTTTTCAGAAACTCCGGGGTGCCTGGAGGTCGCGGTGCACCACGCGACAGTTGTTTTCGAAAACTGAGTCACTCAGATCACACGAGTACCCAAGCATGCTTGAAACTCATTCAAATGCAAGTCCTTCTATATGTTGTCTTGATTGTTTCCCACTCATTCCTTTTGGTTTGGGGAACATGTCAAAATCCCATGCCCAGAGAACTTCAGGTAGAACTCGCAGAAATCCTCAGTGGACAACCCAGGCACGGTATTGATCAGTATTTCCACACTACTCGGAGAATTTTTATTTTCAGTGATGGATTTTTAGCCCAACTCAAGTTGAAGAAAAGTGGTTTCGTGAAAATCGCAGAAAATTTTTTTTCAGAAACTCCGGGGTGCCTGGAGGTCGCGGTGCACCACGTGACAGTTGTATTCGAAAACTGGGTCACTCAGATCACACGAGAACCCAAGCATGTTTGAAACTCATTCAAATGCAAGTGCTTCTATCTGTTGTCTTGATTGTTTCCCACTCATTCCTTTTGGTTTGGTGAACATGTCAAAATCCCATGCCCAGAGAACTTCAGGTAGAGCTCGCGGCAATGCTCAGTGGACAACCCAGGCAGGGTAAGGATCACTATTTCCACACTACTCAGAGAATTTTTATTTTCAGTGATGGATTTTTTGCCCAATTCAAGTTGAAGAAAAGTGGTTTCGTGAAAATCGCAGAAATTTTTTTTTCAGAAACTCCGGGGTGCCTGGAGGACGCGGTGCACCACGCGACAGTTGTATTCCAATACTGGGTCACTCAGATCACACGAGAACCCAAGCATGTTTGAAACTCATTCAAATGCAAGTGCTTCTATCTGTTGTCTTGATTGTTTCCCACTCATTCCTTTTGGTTTGGGGAACATGTCAAAATCCCATGCCTAGAGAACTTCAGGTAGAGCTCGCGGAAATCCTCAGTGGACAACCCAGGCACGGTATGGATCAGCATTTCCACACTACTCAGAGAATATTTATTTTCAGGGATGGATTTTTAGCCCAATTCAAGTTGATGAAAAGTGGTTTCGTGAAAATTGCAGAAATTTTTTTTTCAGAAACTCCGGGGTGCCTGGAGGTCGTGATGCACCACGCGACAGTTGTATTCCAAAACTGAGTCACTCAGATCACACGAGTACCCAAGCATGCTTGAAACTCATTCAAATGCAAGTGCTTCTATCTGTTGTCTTGATTGTTTCCCACTCATTCCTTTTGGTTTGGGGAACATGTCAAAATCCCATGCCCAGAGAACTTCAGGTAGAGCTCGCGGAAATGCTCAGTGGACAACCCAGGCAGGGTAAGGATCAGTATTTCCACACTACTCAGAGAATTTTTATTTTCAGTGATGGATTTTTAGCCCAATTCAAGTATAAGAAAAGTGGTTTCGTGAAAATCGCAGAAAATTTTTTTTCAGAAACTCCGGGATGCCTGGAGGTCGCGGTGCACCACGTGACAGTTGTATTCGAAAACTGAGTCACTCAGATCACACGAGTACCCAAGCATGCTTGAAACTAATTCAAATGCAAGTGCTTCTATCTGTTGTCTTGATTGTTTCCCACTCATTCCTTTTGGTTTGGGTAACATGTCAAAATCCCATGCCCAGAGAACTTCAAGTAGAGATCGAGGAAATGCTCAGTGGACACCCCAGGTAGGGTAAGGATCAGCATTTCCACACTACTTAGAGAATATTTATTTTCAGGGATGGATTTTCAGCCCAATTCAAGTTGATGAAAAGTGGTTTCGTGAAAATTGCAGAAAATTTTTTTTCAGAAACTCCGGGGTGCCTTGATGTCGTGATGCACCACGCGACAGTTGTATTCGAAAACTGAGTCACTCAGATCACACGAGTACCCAAGCATGCTTGAAACTCATTCAAATGCAAGTGCTTCTATCTGTTGTCTTGATTGTTTCCCACTCATTCCTTTTGGTTTGGGGAACATGTCAAAATCCCATGCCCAGAGAACTTCAGGTAGAGCTCGCGGAAATGCTCAGTGGACAACCCAGGCACGGTAAGGATCAGTATTTCCACACTACTCAGAGAATTTTTATTTTCAGTGATGGATTTTTAGCCCAATTCAAGTTGAAGAAAAGTGGTTTCGTGAAAATCTCAGAAAATTTTTTTTCAGAAACTCCGGGGTGCCTGGAGGTCGCGGTGCACCACGCGACAGTTGTATTCGAAAACTGAGTCACTCAGATCACACGAGTACCCAAGCATGCTTGAAACTCATTCAAATGCAAGTGCTTCTATCTGTTGTCTTGATTGTTTCCCACTCATTCCTTTTGGTTTGGGTAACATCTCAAAATCCCATGCCCAGAGAACTTCAGGTAGAGTTCGGGGAAATGCTCAGTGGACAACCCAGGCAGGGTAAGGATCAGCATTTACACACTACTCAGAGAATTTTTATTTTCAGGGATGGATTTTTAGCCCAATTCAAGTTGAAGAAAAGTGGTTTCGTGAAAATCGCAGAAAATTTTTTTTCAGAAACTCCGGGGTGCCTGGAGGTCGCGATGCACCACGCGACAGTTTTATTCGAAAACTGAGTCACTCAGATCACATGATTATCCAAGCATGCTTGAAACTCATTCAAATGCAAGTGCTTCTATCTGTTGTCTTGATTGTTTCCCACTCATTCCTTTTGGTTTGGGGAACATGTCAAAATCCCATGCCCAGAGAACTTCAGGTAGAGCTCGCAGAAATGCTCAGTGGACATCCCAGGCAGGGTAAGGATCAGTATTTCCACACTACTCAGAGAATTTTTATTTTCAGTGATGGATTTTTAGCCCAATTCAAGTTGATGAAAAGTGGTTTTGTGAAAATCGCAGAAAATTTTTTTTCAGAAACTCCGGGGTGCCTGGAGGTCGCGGTGCACCACGCGACAGTTGTTTTCGAAAACTGAGTCACTCAGATCACACGAGTACCCAAGCATGCTTGAAACTCATTCAAATGCAAGTCCTTCTATATGTTGTCTTGATTGTTTCCCACTCATTCCTTTTGGTTTGGGGAACATGTCAAAATCCCATGCCCAGAGAACTTCAGGTAGAACTCGCGGAAATCCTCAGTGGACAACCCAGGCACGGTATTGATCAGTATTTCCACACTACTCGGAGAATTTTTATTTTCAGTGATGGATTTTTAGCCCAACTCAAGTTGAAGAAAAGTGGTTTCGTGAAAATCGCAGAAAATTTTTTTTCAGAAACTCCGGGGTGCCTGGAGGTCGCGGTGCACCACGTGACAGTTGTATTCGAAAACTGGGTCACTCTGATCACACGAGAACCCAAGCATGTTTGAAACTCATTCAAATGCAAGTGCTTCTATCTGTTGTCTTGATTGTTTCCCACTCATTCCTTTTGGTTTGGTGAACATGTCAAAATCCCATGCCCAGAGAACTTCAGGTAGAGCTCGCGGCAATGCTCAGTGGACAACCCAGGCAGGGTAAGGATCACTATTTCCACACTACTCAGAGAATTTTTATTTTCAGTGATGGATTTTTAGCCCAATTCAAGTTGAAGAAAAGTGGTTTCGTGAAAATCGCAGAAAATTTTTTTTCAGAAACTCCGGGGTGCCTGGAGGACGCGGTGCACCACGCGACAGTTGTATTCCAAAACTGGGTCACTCAGATCACACGAGAACCCAAGCATGTTTGAAACTCATTCAAATGCAAGTGCTTCTATCTGTTGTCTTGATTGTTTCCCACTCATTCCTTTTGGTTTGGGGAACATGTCAAAATCCCATGCCTAGAGAACTTCAGGTAGAGCTCGCGGAAATCCTCAGTGGACAACCCAGGCACGGTATGGATCAGCATTTCCACACTACTCAGAGAATATTTATTTTCAGGGATGGATTTTTAGCCCAATTCAAGTTGATGAAAAGTGGTTTCGTGAAAATTGCAGAAATTTTTTTTTCAGAAACTCCGGGGTGCCTGGAGGTCACGGTGCACCACGCGACAGTTGTATTCCAAAACTGAGTCACTCAGATCACACGAGTACCCAAGTATGCTTGAAACTCATTCAAATGCAAGTGCTTCTATCTGTTGTCTTGATTGTTTCCCACTCATTCCTTTTGGTTTGGGGAACATGTCAAAATCCCATGCCCAGAGAACTTCAGGTAGAGCTCGCGGAAATGCTCAGTGGACAACCCAGGCAGGGTAAGGATCAGTATTTCCACACTACTCAGAGAATTTTTATTTTCAGTGATGGATTTTTAGCCCAATTCAAGTATAAGAAAAGTGGTTTCGTGAAAATCGCAGAAAATTTTTTTTCAGAAACTCCGGGATGCCTGGAGGTCGCGGTGCACCACGTGACAGTTGTATTCGAAAACTGAGTCACTCAGATCACACGAGTACCCAAGCATGCTTGAAACTAATTCAAATGCAAGTGCTTCTATCTGTTGTCTTGATTGTTTCCCACTCATTCCTTTTGGTTTGGGTAACATGTCAAAATCCCATGCCCAGAGAACTTCAAGTAGAGTTCGAGGAAATGCTCAGTGGACACCCCAGGTAGGGTAAGGATCAGCATTTCCACACTACTTAGAGAATATTTATTTTCAGGGATGGATTTTCAGCCCAATTCAAGTTGATGAAAAGTGGTTTCGTGAAAATTGCAGAAAATTTTTTTTCAGAAACTCCGGGGTGCCTTGAGGTCGTGATGCACCACGCGACAGTTGTATTCCAAAACTGAGTCACTCAGATCACACGAGTACCCAAGCATGCTTGAAACTCATTCAAATGCAAGTGCTTCTATCTGTTGTCTTGATTGTTTCCCACTCATTCCTTTTGGTTTGGGGAACATGTCAAAATCCCATGCCCAGAGAACTTCAGGTAGAGCTCGCGGAAATGCTCAGTGGACAACCCAGGCACGGTAAGGATCAGTATTTCCACACTACTCAGAGAATTTTTATTTTCAGTGATGGATTTTTAGCCCAATTCAAGTTGAAGAAAAGTGGTTTCGTGAAAATCTCAGAAAATTTTTTTTCAGAAACTCCGGGGTGCCTGGAGGTCGCGGTGCACCACGCGACAGTTGTATTCGAAAACTGAGTCACTCAGATCACACGAGTACCCAAGCATGCTTGAAACTCATTCAAATGCAAGTGCTTCTATCTGTTGTCTTGATTGTTTCCCACTCATTCCTTTTGGTTTGGGTAACATCTCAAAATCCCATGCCCAGAGAACTTCAGGTAGAGTTCGGGGAAATGCTCAGTGGACAACCCAGGCAGGGTAAGGATCAGCATTTACACACTACTCAGAGAATTTTTATTTTCAGGGATGGATTTTTAGCCCAATTCAAGTTGAAGAAAAGTGGTTTCGTGAAAATCGCAGAAAATTTTTTTTCAGAAACTCCGGGGTGCCTGGAGGTCGCGATGCACCACGCGACAGTTTTATTCGAAAACTGAGTCACTCAGATCACATGATTATCCAAGCATGCTTGAAACTCATTCAAATGCAAGTGCTTCTATCTGTTGTCTTGATTGTTTCCCACTCATTCCTTTTGGTTTGGGGAACATGTCAAAATCCCATGCCCAGAGAAATTCAGGTAGAGCTCGCGGCAATGCTCAGTGGACAACCCAGGCAGGGTAAGGATCACTATTTCCACACTACTCAGAGAATTTTTATTTTCAGTGATGGATTTTTAGCCCAATTCAAGTTGAAGAAAAGTGGTTTCGTGAAAATCGCAGAAAATTTTTTTTCAGAAACTCCGGGGTGCCTGGAGGTCGCGATGCACCACGCGACAGTTTTATTCGAAAACTGAGTCACTCAGATCACACGAGTACCCAAGCATGCTTGAAACTCATTCAAATGCAAGTGCTTCTATCTCTTGTCTTGATTGTTTCCCACTCATTCCTTTTGGTTTGGGTAACATGTCAAAATCCCATGCCCAGAGAACTTCAAGTAGAGTTCGAGGAACTGCTCAGTGGACACCCCAGGTAGGGTAAGGATCAGCATTTCCACACTACTCAGAGAATATTTATTTTCAGGGATTGATTTTTAGCCCAATTCAAGTTGATGAAAAGTGGTTTCGTGAAAATTGCAGAAAATTTTTTTTGAGAAACTCCGGGGTGCCTTGAGGTCGTGATGCACCACGCGACAGTTGTATTCCAAAACTGAGTCACTCAGATCACACGAGTACCCAAGCATGCTTGAAACTCATTCAAATGCAAGTGCTTCTATCTGTTGTCTTGATTGTTTCCCACTCATTCCTTTTGGTTTGGGGAACATGTCAAAATCCCATGCCCAGAGAACTTCAGGTAGAGCTCGCGGAAATGCTCAGTGGACAACCCAGGCAGGGTAAGGATCACTATTTCCACACTACTCAGAGAATATTTATTTTCAGTGATGGATTTTTAGCCCAATTCAAGTTGAAGAAAAGTGGTTTCGTGAAAATCGCAGAAAATTTTTGTTCAGAAACTCCGGGGTGCCTGGAGGTCGCGGTGCACCACGAGACAGTTGTATTCCAAAACTGAGTCACTCAGATCACACGAGTACCCAAGCATGCTTGAAACTCATTCAAATGCAAGTGCTTCTATCTGTTGTCTTGATTGTTTCCCACTCATTCCTTTTGGTTTGGGGAACATGTCAAAATCCCATGCCCAGAGAACTTCAGGTAGAGCTCGCGGAAATGCTCAGTGGACAACCCAGGCACGGTATGGATCAGCATTTCCACACTACTCAGAGAATATTTATTTTCAGGGATGGATTTTTAGCCCAATTCAAGTTGATGAAAAGTGGTTTCGTGAAAATTGCAGAAATTTTTTTTTCAGAAACTCCGGGGTGCCTGGAGGTCGCGGTGCACCACACGACAGTTGTATTCGAAAACTGAGTCACTCAGATCACACGAGTACCCAAGCATGCTTGAAACTCATTCAAATGCAAGTGCTTCTATCTGTTGTCTTGATTGTTTCCCACTCATTCCTTTTGGTTTGGGGAACATGTCAAAATCCCATGCCCAGAGAACTTCAGGTAGAGTTCGGGGAAATGCTCAGTGGACAACCCAGGCAGGGTAAGGATCAGCATTTACACACTACTCAGAGAATTTTTATTTTCAGGGGTGGATTTTTAGCTCAATTCAAGTTGAAGAAAAGTGGTTTCGTGAAAATCGCAGAAAATTTTTTTTCAGAAACTCCGGGGTGCCTGGAGGTCGTGGTGCACCACTTGACAGTTGTATTCGAAAACTGAGTCACTCAGATCACACGAGTACCCAAGTATGCTTGAAACTCATTCAAATGCAAGTGCTTCTATCTGTTGTCTTGATTGTTTCCCACTCATTCCTTTTGGTTTGGGTAACATGTCAAAATCCCATGCCCAGAGAACTTCAAGTAGAGTTCGCGGAAATGCTCAGCGGACACCCCAGGTAGGGTAAGGATCAGCATTTCCACACTACTCAGAGAATATTTATTTTCAGGGATGGATTTTTAGCCCAATTCAAGTTGAAGAATAGTGGTTTCGTGAAAATTGCAGAAAATTTTTTTTCAGAAACTCCGGGGTGCCTTGAGGTCGTGATGCACCACGCGACAGTTGTATTCCAAAACTGAGTCACTCAGATCACACGAGTACCCAACCATGCTTGAAACTCATTCAAATGCAATTGCCTCTATCTCTTTTCTTGATTGTTTCCCACTCATTCCTTTTGGTTTGGGGAACATGTCAAAATCCCATGCCCAGAGAACTTCAGGTAGAGCTCGCGGAAATGCTCAGTGGACAACCCAGGCAGGGTAAGGATCAGTATTTCCACACTACTCAGAGAATTTTTATTTTCAGTGATGGATTTTTAGCCCAATTCAAGTTGAAGAAAAGTGGTTTCGTGAAAATCACAGAAAATTTTTTTTCAGAAACTCCGGGGTGCCTGGAGGTCGCGGTGCACCACGCGACAGTTGTATTCGAAAACTGAGTCACTCAGATCACACGAGTACCCAAGCAAGCTTGAAACTCATTCAAATGCAAGTGCTTCTATCTGTTGTCTTGATTGTTTCCCACTCATTCCATTTGGTTTGGGGAACATGTCGAAATCCCATGCCCAGAGAACTTCAGGTAGAGTTCGGGGAAATGCTCAGTGTTCAACCTAGGCAGGGTAAGGATCAGTATTTCCACACTACTCAGAGAATTTTTATTTTCAGTGATGGATTTTTAGCCAAATTCAAGTTGAAGAAAAGTGGTTTCGTGAAAATCGCAGAAACTTTTTTTTCAGAAACTCCGGGGTGCCTGGAGGTCGCGGTGCACCACGCGACAGTTGTATTCGAAAACTGAGTCACTCAGATCACACGAGTACCCAAGCATGCTTGAAACTCATTCAAATGCAAGTGCTTCTATCTGTTGTCTTGATTGTTTCCCACTCATTCCTTTTTGTTTGGGGAACATGTCAATATCCCATGCCCAGAGAACTTCAGGTAGAGCTCGCGGAA
The DNA here is from genome assembly GCF_055471065.1 of Atractosteus spatula. Lineage (NCBI taxonomy): Eukaryota > Metazoa > Chordata > Actinopteri > Semionotiformes > Lepisosteidae > Atractosteus > Atractosteus spatula. The sequence goes on from NC_142707.1 coordinate 78,729,508, forward strand.
ATGCTCAGTGGACAACCCAGGCAGGGTAAGGATCAGTATTTCCGCACTACTCAGAGAATTTTTATTTTCAGTGATGGATTTTTAGCCCAATTCAAGTTGAAGAAAAGTGGTTTCGTGAAAATCGCAGAAAATTTTTTTTCAGAAACTCCGGGGTGCCTGGAGGTCGCGGTGCACCACGTGACAGTTGTATTCGAAAACTGAGTAACTCAGATCACACGAGTACCCAAGTATGCTTGAAACTCATTCAAATGCAAGTGCTTCTATCTGTTGTCTTGATTGTTTCCCACTCATTCCTTTTGGTTTGGGTAACATGTCAAAATCCCATGCCCAGAGAACTTCAAGTAGAGTTCGCGGAAATGCTCAGTGGACACCCCAGGTAGGGTAAGGATCAGCATTTCCACACTACTCAGAGAATATTTATTTTCAGGAATGGATTTTTAGCCCAATTCAAGTTGAAGAAAAGTGGTTTCGTGAAAATTGCAGAAAATTTTTTTTCAGAAACTCCGGGGTGCCTGGAGGTCGCGATGCACCACGCGACAGTTGTATTCCAAAACTGAGTCACTCAGATCACACGAGAACCCAAGCATGCTTGAAACTCATTCAAATGCAAGTGCTTCTATCTGTTGTCTTGATTGTTTCCCACTCATTCCTTTTGGTTTGGGGAACATGTCAAAATCCCATGCCCAGAGAACTTCAGGTAGAGCTCGCGGAAATGCTCAGTGGAGAACCCAGGCACGGTAAGGATCAGTATTTCCACACTACTCAGAGAATTTTTATTTTCAGTGATGGATTTTTAGCCCAATTCAAGTTGAAGAAAAGTGGTTTCGTGAAAATCGCAGAAAATTTTTTTTCAGAAACTCCGGGGTGCCTGGAGGTCGCGGTGCACCACGCGACAGTTGTATTCCAAAACTGAGTCACTCAGATCACACGAGTACCCAAGCATGCTTGAAACTCATTCAAATGCAAGTGCTTCTATCTGTTGTCTTGATTGTTTCCCACTCATTCCTTTTGGTTTGGGGAACATGTCAAAATCCCATGCCCAGAGAACTTCAGGTAGAGCTCGCAGAAATGCTCAGTGGACATCCCAGGCAGGGTAAGGATCAGTATTTCCACACTACTCAGAGAATTTTTATTTTCAGTGATGGATTTTTAGCCCAATTCAAGTTGATGAAAAGTGGATTTGTGAAAATCGCAGAAAAATTTTTTTCAGAAACTCCGGGGTGCCTGGAGGTCGCGGTGCACCACGCGACAGTTGTTTTCGAAAACTGAGTCACTCAGATCACACGAGTACCCAAGCATGCTTGAAACTCATTCAAATGCAAGTCCTTCTATATGTTGTCTTGATTGTTTCCCACTCATTCCTTTTGGTTTGGGGAACATGTCAAAATCCCATGCCCAGAGAACTTCAGGTAGAACTCGCAGAAATCCTCAGTGGACAACCCAGGCACGGTATTGATCAGTATTTCCACACTACTCGGAGAATTTTTATTTTCAGTGATGGATTTTTAGCCCAACTCAAGTTGAAGAAAAGTGGTTTCGTGAAAATCGCAGAAAATTTTTTTTCAGAAACTCCGGGGTGCCTGGAGGTCGCGGTGCACCACGTGACAGTTGTATTCGAAAACTGGGTCACTCAGATCACACGAGAACCCAAGCATGTTTGAAACTCATTCAAATGCAAGTGCTTCTATCTGTTGTCTTGATTGTTTCCCACTCATTCCTTTTGGTTTGGTGAACATGTCAAAATCCCATGCCCAGAGAACTTCAGGTAGAGCTCGCGGCAATGCTCAGTGGACAACCCAGGCAGGGTAAGGATCACTATTTCCACACTACTCAGAGAATTTTTATTTTCAGTGATGGATTTTTTGCCCAATTCAAGTTGAAGAAAAGTGGTTTCGTGAAAATCGCAGAAATTTTATTTTCAGAAACTCCGGGGTGCCTGGAGGACGCGGTGCACCACGCGACAGTTGTATTCCAATACTGGGTCACTCAGATCACACGAGAACCCAAGCATGTTTGAAACTCATTCAAATGCAAGTGCTTCTATCTGTTGTCTTGATTGTTTCCCACTCATTCCTTTTGGTTTGGGGAACATGTCAAAATCCCATGCCTAGAGAACTTCAGGTAGAGCTCGCGGAAATCCTCAGTGGACAACCCAGGCACGGTATGGATCAGCATTTCCACACTACTCAGAGAATATTTATTTTCAGGGATGGATTTTTAGCCCAATTCAAGTTGATGAAAAGTGGTTTCGTGAAAATTGCAGAAATTTTTTTTTCAGAAACTCCGGGGTGCCTGGAGGTCGTGATGCACCACGCGACAGTTGTATTCCAAAACTGAGTCACTCAGATCACACGAGTACCCAAGCATGCTTGAAACTCATTCAAATGCAAGTGCTTCTATCTGTTGTCTTGATTGTTTCCCACTCATTCCTTTTGGTTTGGGGAACATGTCAAAATCCCATGCCCAGAGAACTTCAGGTAGAGCTCGCGGAAATGCTCAGTGGACAACCCAGGCAGGGTAAGGATCAGTATTTCCACACTACTCAGAGAATTTTTATTTTCAGTGATGGATTTTTAGCCCAATTCAAGTATAAGAAAAGTGGTTTCGTGAAAATCGCAGAAAATTTTTTTTCAGAAACTCCGGGATGCCTGGAGGTCGCGGTGCACCACGTGACAGTTGTATTCGAAAACTGAGTCACTCAGATCACACGAGTACCCAAGCATGCTTGAAACTAATTCAAATGCAAGTGCTTCTATCTGTTGTCTTGATTGTTTCCCACTCATTCCTTTTGGTTTGGGTAACATGTCAAAATCCCATGCCCAGAGAACTTCAAGTAGAGATCGAGGAAATGCTCAGTGGACACCCCAGGTAGGGTAAGGATCAGCATTTCCACACTACTTAGAGAATATTTATTTTCAGGGATGGATTTTCAGCCCAATTCAAGTTGATGAAAAGTGGTTTCGTGAAAATTGCAGAAAATTTTTTTTCAGAAACTCCGGGGTGCCTTGATGTCGTGATGCACCACGCGACAGTTGTATTCGAAAACTGAGTCACTCAGATCACACGAGTACCCAAGCATGCTTGAAACTCATTCAAATGCAAGTGCTTCTATCTGTTGTCTTGATTGTTTCCCACTCATTCCTTTTGGTTTGGGGAACATGTCAAAATCCCATGCCCAGAGAACTTCAGGTAGAGCTCGCGGAAATGCTCAGTGGACAACCCAGGCACGGTAAGGATCAGTATTTCCACACTACTCAGAGAATTTTTATTTTCAGTGATGGATTTTTAGCCCAATTCAAGTTGAAGAAAAGTGGTTTCGTGAAAATCTCAGAAAATTTTTTTTCAGAAACTCCGGGGTGCCTGGAGGTCGCGGTGCACCACGCGACAGTTGTATTCGAAAACTGAGTCACTCAGATCACACGAGTACCCAAGCATGCTTGAAACTCATTCAAATGCAAGTGCTTCTATCTGTTGTCTTGATTGTTTCCCACTCATTCCTTTTGGTTTGGGTAACATCTCAAAATCCCATGCCCAGAGAACTTCAGGTAGAGTTCGGGGAAATGCTCAGTGGACAACCCAGGCAGGGTAAGGATCAGCATTTACACACTACTCAGAGAATTTTTATTTTCAGGGATGGATTTTTAGCCCAATTCAAGTTGAAGAAAAGTGGTTTCGTGAAAATCGCAGAAAATTTTTTTTCAGAAACTCCGGGGTGCCTGGAGGTCGCGATGCACCACGCGACAGTTTTATTCGAAAACTGAGTCACTCAGATCACATGATTATCCAAGCATGCTTGAAACTCATTCAAATGCAAGTGCTTCTATCTGTTGTCTTGATTGTTTCCCACTCATTCCTTTTGGTTTGGGGAACATGTCAAAATCCCATGCCCAGAGAACTTCAAGTAGAGTTCGAGGAACTGCTCAGTGGACACCCCAGGTAGGGTAAGGATCAGCATTTCCACACTACTCAGAGAATATTTATTTTCAGGGATTGATTTTTAGCCCAATTCAAGTTGATGAAAAGTGGTTTCGTGAAAATTGCAGAAAATTTTTTTTGAGAAACTCCGGGGTGCCTTGAGGTCGTGATGCACCACGCGACAGTTGTATTCCAAAACTGAGTCACTCAGATCACACGAGTACCCAAGCATGCTTGAAACTCATTCAAATGCAAGTGCTTCTATCTGTTGTCTTGATTGTTTCCCACTCATTCCTTTTGGTTTGGGGAACATGTCAAAATCCCATGCCCAGAGAACTTCAGGTAGAGCTCGCGGAAATGCTCAGTGGACAACCCAGGCAGGGTAAGGATCACTATTTCCACACTACTCAGAGAATATTTATTTTCAGTGATGGATTTTTAGCCCAATTCAAGTTGAAGAAAAGTGGTTTCGTGAAAATCGCAGAAAATTTTTGTTCAGAAACTCCGGGGTGCCTGGAGGTCGCGGTGCACCACGAGACAGTTGTATTCCAAAACTGAGTCACTCAGATCACACGAGTACCCAAGCATGCTTGAAACTCATTCAAATGCAAGTGCTTCTATCTGTTGTCTTGATTGTTTCCCACTCATTCCTTTTGGTTTGGGGAACATGTCAAAATCCCATGCCCAGAGAACTTCAGGTAGAGCTCGCGGAAATGCTCAGTGGACAACCCAGGCACGGTATGGATCAGCATTTCCACACTACTCAGAGAATATTTATTTTCAGGGATGGATTTTTAGCCCAATTCAAGTTGATGAAAAGTGGTTTCGTGAAAATTGCAGAAATTTTTTTTTCAGAAACTCCGGGGTGCCTGGAGGTCGCGGTGCACCACGCGACAGTTGTATTCCAAAACTGAGTCACTCAGATCACACGAGTACCCAAGTATGCTTGAAACTCATTCAAATGCAAGTGCTTCTATCTGTTGTCTTGATTGTTTCCCACTCATTCCTTTTGGTTTGGGGAACATGTCAAAATCCCATGCCCAGAGAACTTCAGGTAGAGCTCGCGGAAATGCTCAGTGGACAACCCAGGCAGGGTAAGGATCAGTATTTCCACACTACTCAGAGAATTTTTATTTTCAGTGATGGATTTTTAGCCCAATTCAAGTATAAGAAAAGTGGTTTCGTGAAAATCGCAGAAAATTTTTTTTCAGAAACTCCGGGATGCCTGGAGGTCGCGGTGCACCACGTGACAGTTGTATTCGAAAACTGAGTCACTCAGATCACACGAGTACCCAAGCATGCTTGAAACTAATTCAAATGCAAGTGCTTCTATCTGTTGTCTTGATTGTTTCCCACTCATTCCTTTTGGTTTGGGTAACATGTCAAAATCCCATGCCCAGAGAACTTCAAGTAGAGTTCGAGGAAATGCTCAGTGGACACCCCAGGTAGGGTAAGGATCAGCATTTCCACACTACTTAGAGAATTTTTATTTTCAGGGATGGATTTTCAGCCCAATTCAAGTTGATGAAAAGTGGTTTCGTGAAAATTGCAGAGAAATTTTTTTCAGAAACTCCGGGGTGCCTTGAGGTCGTGATGCACCACGCGACAGTTGTATTCCAAAACTGAGTCACTCAGATCACACGAGTACCCAAGCATGCTTGAAACTCATTCAAATGCAAGTGCTTCTATCTGTTGTCTTGATTGTTTCCCACTCATTCCTTTTGGTTTGGGGAACATGTCAAAATCCCATGCCCAGAGAACTTCAGGTAGAGCTCGCGGAAATGCTCAGTGGACAACCCAGGCACGGTAAGGATCAGTATTTCCACACTACTCAGAGAATTTTTATTTTCAGTGATGGATTTTTAGCCCAATTCAAGTTGAAGAAAAGTGGTTTCGTGAAAATCTCAGAAAATTTTTTTTCAGAAACTCCGGGGTGCCTGGAGGTCGCGGTGCACCACGCGACAGTTGTATTCGAAAACTGAGTCACTCAGATCACACGAGTACCCAAGCATGCTTGAAACTCATTCAAATGCAAGTGCTTCTATCTGTTGTCTTGATTGTTTCCCACTCATTCCTTTTGGTTTGGGGAACATGTCAAAATCCCATGCCCAGAGAACTTCAGGTAGAGCTCGCGGAAATGCTCAGTGGACAACCCAGGCAGGGTAAGGATCAGTATTTCCGCACTACTCAGAGAATTTTTATTTTCAGTGATGGATTTTTAGCCCAATTCAAGTTGAAGAAAAGTGGTTTCGTGAAAATCGCAGAAAATTTTTTTTCAGAAACTCCGGGGTGCCTGGAGGTCGTGGTGCACCACTTGACAGTTGTATTCGAAAACTGAGTCACTCAGATCAGACGAGTACCCAAGTATGCTTGAAACTCATTCAAATGCAAGTGCTTCTATCTCTTTTCTTGATTGTTTCCCACTCATTCCTTTTGGTTTGGGGAACATGTCAAAATCCCATGCCCAGAGAACTTCAGGTAGAGCTCGCGGAATTGCTCAGTGGTCAACCCAGGCAGGGTATGGATCAGTATTTCCACACTACTCAGAGAATTTTTATTTTCAGTGATGGATTTTTAGCCCAATTCAAGTTGAAGAAAAGTGGTTTCGTGAAAATCGCAGAAAATTTTTTTTCAGAAACTCCGGGGTGCCTGGAGGTCGCGGTGCACCACGCGACAGTTGTATTCGAAAACTGAGTCACTCAGATCACACGAGTAGCCAAGCATGCTTGAAACTCATTCAAATGCAAGTGCTTCTATCTGTTGTCTTGATTGTTTCCCACTCATTCCTTATGGTTTGGGGAACATGTCAAAATCCCATGCCCTGAGAACTTCAGGTAGAGCTCGGGGAAATGCTCAGTGGAACACCAGGCAGGGTAAGGATCAGCATTTACACACTACTCAGAGAATTTTTATTTTCAGGGATGGATTTTTAGCCCAATTCAAGTTGAAGAAAAGTGGTTTCGTGAAAATCGCAGAAAATTTTTTTTCAGAAACTCCGGGGTGCCTGGAGGTCGCGATGCACCACGCGACAGTTGTATTCGAAAACTGAGTCACTCAGATCACACGAGTACCCAAGCATGCTTGAAACTCATTCAAATGCAAGTGCTTCTATCTGTTGTCTTGATTGTTTCCCACTCATTCCTTTTGGTTTGGGGAAGATGTCAATATCCCATGCCCAGAGAACTTCAGGTAGAGCTCGCGGAAATGCTCAGTGGACAACCCAGGCAGGGTAAGGATCAGTATTTCCACACTACTCAGAGAATTTTTATTTTCAGTGATGGATTTTTAGCCCAATTCAAGTTGAAGAAAAGTGGTTTCGTGAAAATCGCAGAAAATTTTTTTTCAGAAACTCCGGGGTGCCTGGAGGTCGCGGTGCACCACGCGACAGTTGTATTCCAAAACTGAGTCACTCAGATCACACGAGTACCCAAGCAAGCTTGAAACTCATTCAAATGCAAGTGCTTCTATCTGTTGTCTTGATTGTTTCCCACTCATTCCTTTTGGTTTGGGGAACATGTCGAAATCCCATGCCCAGAGAACTTCAGGTAGAGTTCGGGGAAATGCTCAGTGTTCAACCTAGGCAGGGTAAGGATCAGTATTTCCACACTACTCAGAGAATTTTTATTTTCAGTGATGGATTTTTAGCCAAATTCAAGTTGAAGAAAAGTGGTTTCGTGAAAATCGCAGAAACTTTTTTTTCAGAAACTCCGGGGTGCCTGGAGGTCGCGGTGCACCACGCGACAGTTGTATTCGAAAACTGAGTCACTCAGATCACACGAGTACCCAAGCATGCTTGAAACTCATTCAAATGCAAGTGCTTCTATCTGTTGTCTTGATTGTTTCCCACTCATTCCTCTTGGTTTGGGGAACATGTCAAAATCCCATGCCCAGAGAACTTCAGGTAGAGCTCGCGGAAATGCTCAGTGGACAACCCAGGCAGGGTAAGGATCATTATTTCCACACTACTCAGAGAATTTTTATTTTCAGTGATGGATTTTTAGCCCAATTCAAGTTGAAGAAAAGTGGTTTCGTGAAAATCGCAGAAAATTTTTTTTCAGAAACTCCGGGGTGCCTTGAGGTCGTGATGCACCACGCGACTGTTGTATTCCAAAACTGAGTCACTCAGATCACACGAGTACCCAAGCATGCTTGAAACTCATTCAAATGCAAGTGCTTCTATCTGTTGTCTTGATTGTTTCCCACTCATTCCTTATGGTTTGGGGAACCTGTCAAAATCCCATGCCCAGAGATCTTCAGGTAGAGTTCGGGGAAATGCTCAGTGGACAACCCAGGCAGGGTAAGGATCAGCATTTACACACTACTCAGAGAATTTTTATTTTCAGGGATGGATTTTTAGCCCAATTCAAGTTGAAGAAAAGTGGTTTCGTGAAAATCGCAGAAATTTTTTTTTCAGAAACTCCGGGGTGCCTGGAGGTCGCGATGCACCACGCGACAGTTGTATTCGAAAACTGAGTCACTCAGATCACACGAGTACCCAAGCATGCTTGAAACTCATTCAAATGCAAGTGCTTCTATCTGTTGTCTTGATTGTTTCCCCCTCATTCCTTTTGGTTTGGGGAACATGTCAATATCCCATGCCCAGAGAACTTCAGGTAGAGCTCGCGGAAATGCTCAGTGGACAACCCAGGCAGGGTAAGGATCAGTATTTCCACACTACTCAGAGAATTTTTATTTTCAGTGATGGATTTTTAGCCCAATTCAAGTTGAAGAAAAGTGGTTTCGTGAAAATCGCAGAAAATTTTTTTTCAGAAACTCCGGGGTGCCTGGAGGTCGCGGTGCACCACGCGACAGTTGTATTCGAAAACTGAGTCACTCAGATCACACGAGTACCCAAGCATGCTTGAAACTCATTCAAATGCAAGTGCTTCTATCTGTTGTCTTGATTGTTTCCCATTCATTCCTTTTGGTTTGGGGAACATGTCAAAATCCCATGCCCAGAGATCTTCAAGTAGAGTTCGCGGAAATGCTCAGTGGACACCCCAGGTAGGGTAAGGATCAGCATTTCCACACTACTCAGAGAATATTTGTTTTCAGGGATGGATTTTTAGCCCAATTCAAGTTGATGAAAAGTGGTTTCGTGAAAATTGCAGAAAATTTTTTTTCAGAAACTCCGGGGTGCCTTGAGGTCGCGATGCACCACGCGACAGTTGTATTCCAAAACTGAGTCGCTCAGATCACACGAGTACCCAAGCATGCTTGAAATTCATTCAAATGCAAGTGCCTCTATCTCTTTTCTTGATTGTTTCCAACTCATTCCTTTTGGTTTGGGGATCATGTCAAAATCCCATGCCCAGAGAACTTCAGGTAGAGCTCGCGGAAATGCTCAGTGGACACCCCAGGTAGGGTAAGGATCAGCATTTCCACACTACTCAGAGAATATTTATTTTCAGGGATGGATTTTTAGCCCAATTCAAGTTGAAGAAAAGTGGTTTCGTGAAAATTGCAGAAAATTTTTTTTCAGAAACTCCGGGGTGCCTTGAGGTCGTGATGCACCACGCGACAGTTGTATTCCAAAACTGAGTCACTCAGATCACACGAGTACCCAACCATGCTTGAAACTCATTCAAATGCAATTGCCTCTATCTCTTTTCTTGATTGTTTCCCACTCATTCCTTTTGGTTTGGGGAACATGTCAAAATCCCATGCCAAGAGAACTTCAGGTAGAGTTCGGGGAAATGCTCAGTGGACAACCCAGGCAGGGTAAGGATCAGCATTTACACTCAACTCAGAGAATTTTTATTTTCAGGGATGGATTTTTAGCCCAATTCAAGTTGAAGAAAAGTGGTTTCGTGAAAATTGCAGAAAATTTTTTTTCAGAAACTCCGGGGTGCCTGGAGGTCGCGGTGCACCACGCGACAGTTGTATTCGAAAACTGAGTCACTCAGATCACACGAGTACCCAAGCATGCTTGAAACTCATTCAAATGCAAGTGCTTCTATCTGTTGTCTTGATTGTTTCCCACTCATTCCTTTTGGTTTGGGTAACATGTCAAAATCCCATGCCCAGAGAACTTCAAGTAGAGTTCGAGGAAATGCTCAGTGGACACCCCAGGTAGGGCAAGGATCAGCATTTCCACACTACTTAGAGAATATTTATTTTCAGGGATGGATTTTCAGCCCAATTCAAGTTGATGAAAAGTGGTTTCGTGAAAATTGCAGAAAATTTTTTTTCAGAAACTCCGGGGTGCCTTGAGGTCGTGATGCACCACGCGACAGTTGTATTCCAAAACTGAGTCACTCAGATCACACGAGTACCCAAGCATGCTTGAAACTCATTCAAATGCAAGTGCTTCTATCTGTTGTCTTGATTGTTTCCCACTCATTCCTTTTGGTTTGGGGAACATGTCAAAATCCCATGCCCAGAGAACTTCAGGTAGAGCTCGCGGAAATGCTCAGTGGACAACCCAGGCACGGTAAGGATCAGTATTTCCACACTACTCAGAGAATTTTTATTTTCAGTGATGGATTTTTAGCCCAATTCAAGTTGAAGAAAAGTGGTTTCGTGAAAATCTCAGAAAATTTTTTTTCAGAAACTCCGGGGTGCCTGGAGGTCGCGGTGCACCACGCGACAGTTGTATTCGAAAACTGAGTCACTCAGATCACACGAGTACCCAAGCATGCTTGAAACTCATTCAAATGCAAGTGCTTCTATCTGTTGTCTTGATTGTTTCCCACTCATTCCTTTTGGTTTGGGTAACATCTCAAAATCCCATGCCCAGAGAACTTCAGGTAGAGTTCGGGGAAATGCTCAGTGGACAACCCAGGCAGGGTAAGGATCAGCATTTACACACTACTCAGAGAATTTTTATTTTCAGGGATGGATTTTTAGCCCAATTCAAGTTGAAGAAAAGTGGTTTCGTGAAAATCGCAGAAAATTTTTTTTCAGAAACTCCGGGGTGCCTGGAGGTCGCGATGCACCACGCGACAGTTTTATTCGAAAACTGAGTCACTCAGATCACATGATTATCCAAGCATGCTTGAAACTCATTCAAATGCAAGTGCTTCTATCTGTTGTCTTGATTGTTTCCCACTCATTCCTTTTGGTTTGGGGAACATGTCAAAATCCCATGCCCAGAGAAATTCAGGTAGAGCTCGCGGCAATGCTCAGTGGACAACCCAGGCAGGGTAAGGATCACTATTTCCACACTACTCAGAGAATTTTTATTTTCAGTGATGGATTTTTAGCCCAATTCAAGTTGAAGAAAAGTGGTTTCGTGAAAATCGCAGAAAATTTTTTTTCAGAAACTCCGGGGTGCCTGGAGGTCGCGATGCACCACGCGACAGTTTTATTCGAAAACTGAGTCACTCAGATCACACGAGTACCCAAGCATGCTTGAAACTCATTCAAATGCAAGTGCTTCTATCTCTTGTCTTGATTGTTTCCCACTCATTCCTTTTGGTTTGGGTAACATGTCAAAATCCCATGCCCAGAGAACTTCAAGTAGAGTTCGAGGAACTGCTCAGTGGACACCCCAGGTAGGGTAAGGATCAGCATTTCCACACTACTCAGAGAATATTTATTTTCAGGGATTGATTTTTAGCCCAATTCAAGTTGATGAAAAGTGGTTTCGTGAAAATTGCAGAAAATTTTTTTTGAGAAACTCCGGGGTGCCTTGAGGTCGTGATGCACCACGCGACAGTTGTATTCCAAAACTGAGTCACTCAGATCACACGAGTACCCAAGCATGCTTGAAACTCATTCAAATGCAAGTGCTTCTATCTGTTGTCTTGATTGTTTCCCACTCATTCCTTTTGGTTTGGGGAACATGTCAAAATCCCATGCCCAGAGAACTTCAGGTAGAGCTCGCGGAAATGCTCAGTGGACAACCCAGGCAGGGTAAGGATCACTATTTCCACACTACTCAGAGAATATTTATTTTCAGTGATGGATTTTTAGCCCAATTCAAGTTGAAGAAAAGTGGTTTCGTGAAAATCGCAGAAAATTTTTGTTCAGAAACTCCGGGGTGCCTGGAGGTCGCGGTGCACCACGAGACAGTTGTATTCCAAAACTGAGTCACTCAGATCACACGAGTACCCAAGCATGCTTGAAACTCATTCAAATGCAAGTGCTTCTATCTGTTGTCTTGATTGTTTCCCACTCATTCCTTTTGGTTTGGGGAACATGTCAAAATCCCATGCCCAGAGAACTTCAGGTAGAGCTCGCGGAAATGCTCAGTGGACAACCCAGGCACGGTATGGATCAGCATTTCCACACTACTCAGAGAATATTTATTTTCAGGGATGGATTTTTAGCCCAATTCAAGTTGATGAAAAGTGGTTTCGTGAAAATTGCAGAAATTTTTTTTTCAGAAACTCCGGGGTGCCTGGAGGTCGCGGTGCACCACGCGACAGTTGTATTCCAAAACTGAGTCACTCAGATCACACGAGTACCCAAGTATGCTTGAAACTCATTCAAATGCAAGTGCTTCTATCTGTTGTCTTGATTGTTTCCCACTCATTCCTTTTGGTTTGGGGAACATGTCAAAATCCCATGCCCAGAGAACTTCAGGTAGAGCTCGCGGAAATGCTCAGTGGACAACCCAGGCAGGGTAAGGATCAGTATTTCCACACTACTCAGAGAATTTTTATTTTCAGTGATGGATTTTTAGCCCAATTCAAGTATAAGAAAAGTGGTTTCGTGAAAATCGCAGAAAATTTTTTTTCAGAAACTCCGGGATGCCTGGAGGTCGCGGTGCACCACGTGACAGTTGTATTCGAAAACTGAGTCACTCAGATCACACGAGTACCCAAGCATGCTTGAAACTAATTCAAATGCAAGTGCTTCTATCTGTTGTCTTGATTGTTTCCCACTCATTCCTTTTGGTTTGGGTAACATGTCAAAATCCCATGCCCAGAGAACTTCAAGTAGAGTTCGAGGAAATGCTCAGTGGACACCCCAGGTAGGGTAAGGATCAGCATTTCCACACTACTTAGAGAATTTTTATTTTCAGGGATGGATTTTCAGCCCAATTCAAGTTGATGAAAAGTGGTTTCGTGAAAATTGCAGAAAAATTTTTTTCAGAAACTCCGGGGTGCCTTGAGGTCGTGATGCACCACGCGACAGTTGTATTCCAAAACTGAGTCACTCAGATCACACGAGTACCCAAGCATGCTTGAAACTCATTCAAATGCAAGTGCTTCTATCTGTTGTCTTGATTGTTTCCCACTCATTCCTTTTGGTTTGGGGAACATGTCAAAATCCCATGCCCAGAGAACTTCAGGTAGAGCTCGCGGAAATGCTCAGTGGACAACCCAGGCACGGTAAGGATCAGTATTTCCACACTACTCAGAGAATTTTTATTTTCAGTGATGGATTTTTAGCCCAATTCAAGTTGAAGAAAAGTGGTTTCGTGAAAATCTCAGAAAATTTTTTTTCAGAAACTCCGGGGTGCCTGGAGGTCGCGGTGCACCACGCGACAGTTGTATTCGAAAACTGAGTCACTCAGATCACACGAGTACCCAAGCATGCTTGAAACTCATTCAAATGCAAGTGCTTCTATCTGTTGTCTTGATTGTTTCCCACTCATTCCTTTTGGTTTGGGGAACATGTCAAAATCCCATGCCCAGAGAACTTCAGGTAGAGCTCGCGGAAATGCTCAGTGGACAACCCAGGCAGGGTAAGGATCAGTATTTCCGCACTACTCAGAGAATTTTTATTTTCAGTGATGGATTTTTAGCCCAATTCAAGTTGAAGAAAAGTGGTTTCGTGAAAATCGCAGAAAATTTTTTTTCAGAAACTCCGGGGTGCCTGGAGGTCGTGGTGCACCACTTGACAGTTGTATTCGAAAACTGAGTCACTCAGATCAGACGAGTACCCAAGTATGCTTGAAACTCATTCAAATGCAAGTGCTTCTATCTCTTTTCTTGATTGTTTCCCACTCATTCCTTTTGGTTTGGGGAACATGTCAAAATCCCATGCCCAGAGAACTTCAGGTAGAGCTCGCGGAATTGCTCAGTGGTCAACCCAGGCAGGGTATGGATCAGTATTTCCACACTACTCAGAGAATTTTTATTTTCAGTGATGGATTTTTAGCCCAATTCAAGTTGAAGAAAAGTGGTTTCGTGAAAATCGCAGAAAATTTTTTTTCAGAAACTCCGGGGTGCCTGGAGGTCGCGGTGCACCACGCGACAGTTGTATTCGAAAACTGAGTCACTCAGATCACACGAGTAGCCAAGCATGCTTGAAACTCATTCAAATGCAAGTGCTTCTATCTGTTGTCTTGATTGTTTCCCACTCATTCCTTATGGTTTGGGGAACATGTCAAAATCCCATGCCCTGAGAACTTCAGGTAGAGCTCGGGGAAATGCTCAGTGGAACACCAGGCAGGGTAAGGATCAGCATTTACACACTACTCAGAGAATTTTTATTTTCAGGGATGGATTTTTAGCCCAATTCAAGTTGAAGAAAAGTGGTTTCGTGAAAATCGCAGAAAATTTTTTTTCAGAAACTCCGGGGTGCCTGGAGGTCGCGATGCACCACGCGACAGTTGTATTCGAAAACTGAGTCACTCAGATCACACGAGTACCCAAGCATGCTTGAAACTCATTCAAATGCAAGTGCTTCTATCTGTTGTCTTGATTGTTTCCCACTCATTCCTTTTGGTTTGGGGAAGATGTCAATATCCCATGCCCAGAGAACTTCAGGTAGAGCTCGCGGAAATGCTCAGTGGACAACCCAGGCAGGGTAAGGATCAGTATTTCCACACTACTCAGAGAATTTTTATTTTCAGTGATGGATTTTTAGCCCAATTCAAGTTGAAGAAAAGTGGTTTCGTGAAAATCGCAGAAAATTTTTTTTCAGAAACTCCGGGGTGCCTGGAGGTCGCGGTGCACCACGCGACAGTTGTATTCCAAAACTGAGTCACTCAGATCACACGAGTACCCAAGCAAGCTTGAAACTCATTCAAATGCAAGTGCTTCTATCTGTTGTCTTGATTGTTTCCCACTCATTCCTTTTGGTTTGGGGAACATGTCGAAATCCCATGCCCAGAGAACTTCAGGTAGAGTTCGGGGAAATGCTCAGTGTTCAACCTAGGCAGGGTAAGGATCAGTATTTCCACACTACTCAGAGAATTTTTATTTTCAGTGATGGATTTTTAGCCAAATTCAAGTTGAAGAAAAGTGGTTTCGTGAAAATCGCAGAAACTTTTTTTTCAGAAACTCCGGGGTGCCTGGAGGTCGCGGTGCACCACGCGACAGTTGTATTCGAAAACTGAGTCACTCAGATCACACGAGTACCCAAGCATGCTTGAAACTCATTCAAATGCAAGTGCTTCTATCTGTTGTCTTGATTGTTTCCCACTCATTCCTCTTGGTTTGGGGAACATGTCAAAATCCCATGCCCAGAGAACTTCAGGTAGAGCTCGCGGAAATGCTCAGTGGACAACCCAGGCAGGGTAAGGATCATTATTTCCACACTACTCAGAGAATTTTTATTTTCAGTGATGGATTTTTAGCCCAATTCAAGTTGAAGAAAAGTGGTTTCGTGAAAATCGCAGAAAATTTTTTTTCAGAAACTCCGGGGTGCCTTGAGGTCGTGATGCACCACGCGACTGTTGTATTCCAAAACTGAGTCACTCAGATCACACGAGTACCCAAGCATGCTTGAAACTCATTCAAATGCAAGTGCTTCTATCTGTTGTCTTGATTGTTTCCCACTCATTCCTTATGGTTTGGGGAACCTGTCAAAATCCCATGCCCAGAGATCTTCAGGTAGAGTTCGGGGAAATGCTCAGTGGACAACCCAGGCAGGGTAAGGATCAGCATTTACACACTACTCAGAGAATTTTTATTTTCAGGGATGGATTTTTAGCCCAATTCAAGTTGAAGAAAAGTGGTTTCGTGAAAATCGCAGAAATTTTTTTTTCAGAAACTCCGGGGTGCCTGGAGGTCGCGATGCACCACGCGACAGTTGTATTCGAAAACTGAGTCACTCAGATCACACGAGTACCCAAGCATGCTTGAAACTCATTCAAATGCAAGTGCTTCTATCTGTTGTCTTGATTGTTTCCCCCTCATTCCTTTTGGTTTGGGGAACATGTCAATATCCCATGCCCAGAGAACTTCAGGTAGAGCTCGCGGAAATGCTCAGTGGACAACCCAGGCAGGGTAAGGATCAGTATTTCCACACTACTCAGAGAATTTTTATTTTCAGTGATGGATTTTTAGCCCAATTCAAGTTGAAGAAAAGTGGTTTCGTGAAAATCGCAGAAAATTTTTTTTCAGAAACTCCGGGGTGCCTGGAGGTCGCGGTGCACCACGCGACAGTTGTATTCGAAAACTGAGTCACTCAGATCACACGAGTACCCAAGCATGCTTGAAACTCATTCAAATGCAAGTGCTTCTATCTGTTGTCTTGATTGTTTCCCATTCATTCCTTTTGGTTTGGGGAACATGTCAAAATCCCATGCCCAGAGATCTTCAAGTAGAGTTCGCGGAAATGCTCAGTGGACACCCCAGGTAGGGTAAGGATCAGCATTTCCACACTACTCAGAGAATATTTGTTTTCAGGGATGGATTTTTAGCCCAATTCAAGTTGATGAAAAGTGGTTTCGTGAAAATTGCAGAAAATTTTTTTTCAGAAACTCCGGGGTGCCTTGAGGTCGCGATGCACCACGCGACAGTTGTATTCCAAAACTGAGTCGCTCAGATCACACGAGTACCCAAGCATGCTTGAAATTCATTCAAATGCAAGTGCCTCTATCTCTTTTCTTGATTGTTTCCAACTCATTCCTTTTGGTTTGGGGATCATGTCAAAATCCCATGCCCAGAGAACTTCAGGTAGAGCTCGCGGAAATGCTCAGTGGACACCCCAGGTAGGGTAAGGATCAGCATTTCCACACTACTCAGAGAATATTTATTTTCAGGGATGGATTTTTAGCCCAATTCAAGTTGAAGAAAAGTGGTTTCGTGAAAATTGCAGAAAATTTTTTTTCAGAAACTCCGGGGTGCCTTGAGGTCGTGATGCACCACGCGACAGTTGTATTCCAAAACTGAGTCACTCAGATCACACGAGTACCCAACCATGCTTGAAACTCATTCAAATGCAATTGCCTCTATCTCTTTTCTTGATTGTTTCCCACTCATTCCTTTTGGTTTGGGGAACATGTCAAAATCCCATGCCAAGAGAACTTCAGGTAGAGTTCGGGGAAATGCTCAGTGGACAACCCAGGCAGGGTAAGGATCAGCATTTACACTCAACTCAGAGAATTTTTATTTTCAGGGATGGATTTTTAGCCCAATTCAAGTTGAAGAAAAGTGGTTTCGTGAAAATTGCAGAAAATTTTTTTTCAGAAACTCCGGGGTGCCTGGAGGTCGCGGTGCACCACGCGACAGTTGTATTCGAAAACTGAGTCACTCAGATCACACGAGTACCCAAGCATGCTTGAAACTCATTCAAATGCAAGTGCTTCTATCTGTTGTCTTGATTGTTTCCCACTCATTCCTTTTGGTTTGGGGAACATGTCAATATCCCATGCCCAGAGAACTTCAGGTAGAGCTCGCGGAAATGCTCAGTGGACAACCCAGGCAGGGTAAGGATCAGTATTTCCACACTACTCAGAGAATTTTTATTTTCAGTGATGGATTTTTAGCCCAATTCAAGTTGAAGAAAAGTGGTTTCGTGAAAATCGCAGAAAATTTTTTTTCAGAAACTCCGGGGTGCCTTGAGGTCGCGGTGCACCACGCGACAGTTGTATTCGAAAACTGAGTCACTCAGATCACACGAGTACCCAAGCATGCTTGAAACTCATTCAATTGCAAGTGCCTCTATCTCTTTTCTTGATTGTTTCCCACTCATTCCTTTTAGTTTGGGGAACATGTCAAAATCCCATGCCCAGAGAACTTCAGGTAGAGCTCGCGGAAATGCTCAGTGGACAACCTAGGCAGGGTAAGGATCACTATTTCCACACTACTCAGAGAATTTTTATTTTCAGTGATGGATTTTTAGCCCAATTCAAGTTGAAAAAAAGTGGTTTCGTGAAAATCGCATTAGATTTTTTTTCAGAAACTCCGGGGTGCCTGGATGTTGCGGTGCACCACGCGACAGTTGTATTCGAAAACTGAGTCACTCAGATCACACGAGTACCCAAGCATGCTTGAAACTCATTCAAATGCAAGTGCTTCTATCTTTTCTCTTGATTGTTTCCCACTCATTCCTTTTGGTTTGGGGAACATGTCAAAATCCCATGCCCAGAGAACTTCAGGTAGAGCTCGCGGAAATGCTCAGTGGACAACCCAGGCAGGGTAAGGATCAGTATTTCCACACTACTCAGAGAATTTTTATTTTCAGTGATGGATTTTTAGCCCAATTCAAGTTGAAGAAAAGTGGTTTCGTGAAAATCGCAGAAAATATTTTTTCAGAAACTCCGGGGTGCCTGGAGGTTGCGGTGCACCACGTGACAGTTGTATTCGAAAACTGAGTCACTCAGATCACACGAGTACCCAAGCATGCTTGAAACTCATTCAAATGCAAGTGCTTCTATCTGTTGTCTTGATTGTTTCCCACTCATTCCTTTTGGTTTGGGGAACATGTCGAAATCCCATGCCCAGAGAACTTCAGGTAGAGCTCGCGGAAATGCTCTGTGGACAACCCAGGCAGGGTATGGATCAGTATTTCCACACTACTCAGAGAATTTTTATTTTCAGTGATGGATTTTTAGCCCAATTCAAGTTGAAGAAAAGTGGTTTCGTGAAAATCGCAGAAAATTTTTTTTCAGAAACTCCGGGGTGCCTGGAGGTCGCGGTGCACCACGCGACAGTTGTATTCGAAAACTGAGTCACTCAGATCACACGAGTACCCAAGCATGCTTGAAACTCATTCAAATGCAAGTGCTTCTATCTGTTGTCTTGATTGTTTCCCATTCATTCCTTTTGGTTTGGGGAACATGTCAAAATCCCATGCCCAGAGATCTTCAAGTAGAGTTCGCGGAAATGCTCAGTGGACACCCCAGGTAGGGTAAGGATCAGCATTTCCACACTACTCAGAGAATATTTGTTTTCAGGGATGGATTTTTAGCCCAATTCAAGTTGATGAAAAGTGGTTTCGTGAAAATTGCAGAAAATTTTTTTTCAGAAACTCCGGGGTGCCTTGAGGTCGCGATGCACCACGCGACAGTTGTATTCCAAAACTGAGTCGCTCAGATCACACGAGTACCCAAGCATGCTTGAAATTCATTCAAATGCAAGTGCCTCTATCTCTTTTCTTGATTGTTTCCAACTCATTCCTTTTGGTTTGGGGAACATGTCAAAATCCCATGCCCAGAGAACTTCAGGTAGAGCTCGCGGAAATGCTCAGTGGACAACCCAGGCAGGGTAAGGATCAGTATTTCCACACTACTCAGAGAATTTTTATTTTCAGGGATGGATTTTTAGCCCAATTCAAGTTGAAGAAAAGTGGTTTCGTGAAAATCGCAGAAAATTTTTTTTCAGAAACTCCGGGGTGCCTTGAGGTCGTGATGCACCACGCGACAGTTGTATTCCAAAACTGAGTCACTCAGATCACACGAGTATCCAAGCATGCTTGAAACTCATTCAAATGCAAGTGCCTCTATCTCTTTTCTTGATTGTTTCCCACTCATTCCTTTTGGTTTGGGGAATATGTCAAAATCCCATGCCCAGAGAACTTCAGGTAGAGTTTGGGGAAATGCTCAGTGGACAACCCAGACAGGGTAAGGATCAGCATTTACACACAACTCAAAGAATTTTTATTTTCAGGGATGGATTTTTAGCCCAATTCAAGTTGAAGAAAAGTGGTTTCGTGAAAATCGCAGAAAATTTTTTTTCAGAAACTCCGGGGTGCCTTGAGGTCGCTATGCACCACGCGACAGTTGTATTTTAAAACTGAGTCACTCAGATCACACGAGTACCCAAGCATGCTTGAAACTCATTCAAATGCAAGTGCCTCTATCTCTTTTCTTGATTGTTTCCCACTCATTCCTTTTAGTTTGGGGAACATGTCAAAATCCCATGCCCAGAGAACTTCAGGTAGAGCTCGCGGAAATGCTCAGTGGACAACCCAGGCAGGGTAAGGATCACTATTTCCACACTACTCAGAGAATTTTTATTTTCAGTGATGGATTTTTAGCCCAATTCAAGTTGAAAAAAAGTGGTTTCGTGAAAATCGCAGAAGATTTTTTTTCAGAAACTCCGGGGTGCCTGGATGTTGCGGTGCACCACGCGACAGTTGTATTCGAAAACTGAGTCACTCAGATCACACGAGTACCCAAGCATGCTTGAAACTCATTCAAATGCAAGTGCTTCTATCTTTTCTCTTGATTGTTTCCCACTCATTCCTTTTGGTTTGGGGAACATGTCAAAATCCCATGCCCAGAGAACTTCAGGTAGAGCTCGCGGAAATGCTCAGTGGACAACCCAGGCAGGGTAAGGATCAGTATTTCCGCACTACTCAGAGAATTTTTATTTTCAGTGATGGATTTTTAGCCCAATTCAAGTTGAAGAAAAGTGGTTTCGTGAAAATCGCAGAAAATTTTTTTTCGGAAACTCCGGGGTGCCTGGAGGTCGCGGTGCACCACGCGACAGTTGTATTCGAAAACTGAGTCACTCAGATCACACGAGTACCCAAGCATGCTTGAAACTCATTCAAATGCAAGTGCTTCTATCTGTTGTCTTGATTGTTTCCCACTCATTCCTTTTGGTTTGGGGAACATGTCGAAATCCCATGCCCAGAGATCTTCAAGTAGAGTTCGCGGAAATGCTCAGTGGACGCCCCAGGTAGGGTAAGGATCAGCATTTCCACACTACTCAGAGAATATTAGTTTTCAGGGATGGATTTTTAGCCCAATTCAAGTTGAAGAAAAGTGGTTTCGTGAAAATCGCAGAAAATTTTTTTTCAGAAACTCCAGGGTGCCTTGAGGTCGCTATGCACCACGCGACAGTTGTATTTTAAAACTGAGTCACTCAGATCACACGAGTACCCAAGCATGCTTGAAACTCATTCAATTGCAAGTGCCTCTATCTCTTTTCTTGATTGTTTCCCACTCATTCCTTTTAGTTTGGGGAACATGTCAAAATCCCATGCCCAGAGAACTTCAGGTAGAGCTCGCGGAAATGCTCAGTGGACAACCCAGGCAGGGTAAGGATCACTATTTCCACACTACTCAGAGAATTTTTATTTTCAGTGATGGATTTTTAGCCCAATTCAAGTTGAAGAAAAGTGGTTTCGTGAAAATCGCAGAAAATTTTTTTTCAGAAACTCCGGGGTGCCTGGAGGTCGCGGTGCACCACGCGACAGTTGTATTCGAAAACTGAGTCACTCAGATCACACGAGTACCCAAGCATGCTTGAAACTCATTCAAATGCAAGTGCTTCTATCTGTTGTCTTGATTGTTTCCCATTCATTCCTTTTGGTTTGGGGAACATGTCAAAATCCCATGCCCAGAGATCTTCAAGTAGAGTTCGCGGAAATGCTCAGTGGACACCCCAGGTAGGGTAAGGATCAGCATTTCCACACTACTCAGAGAATATTTGTTTTCAGGGATGGATTTTTAGCCCAATTCAAGTTGATGAAAAGTGGTTTCGTGAAAATTGCAGAAAATTTTTTTTCAGAAACTCCGGGGTGCCTTGAGGTCGCGATGCACCACGCGACAGTTGTATTCCAAAACTGAGTCGCTCAGATCACACGAGTACCCAAGCATGCTTGAAATTCATTCAAATGCAAGTGCCTCTATCTCTTTTCTTGATTGTTTCCAACTCATTCCTTTTGGTTTGGGGAACATGTCAAAATCCCATGCCCAGAGAACTTCAGGTAGAGCTCGCGGAAATGCTCAGTGGACAACCCAGGCAGGGTAAGGATCAGTATTTCCACACTACTCAGAGAATTTTTATTTTCAGGGATGGATTTTTAGCCCAATTCAAGTTGAAGAAAAGTGGTTTCGTGAAAATCGCAGAAAATTTTTTTTCAGAAACTCCGGGGTGCCTTGAGGTCGTGATGCACCACGCGACAGTTGTATTCCAAAACTGAGTCACTCAGATCACACGAGTATCCAAGCATGCTTGAAACTCATTCAAATGCAAGTGCCTCTATCTCTTTTCTTGATTGTTTCCCACTCATTCCTTTTGGTTTGGGGAATATGTCAAAATCCCATGCCCAGAGAACTTCAGGTAGAGTTTGGGGAAATGCTCAGTGGACAACCCAGACAGGGTAAGGATCAGCATTTACACACAACTCAAAGAATTTTTATTTTCAGGGATGGATTTTTAGCCCAATTCAAGTTGAAGAAAAGTGGTTTCGTGAAAATCGCAGAAAATTTTTTTTCAGAAACTCCGGGGTGCCTTGAGGTCGCTATGCACCACGCGACAGTTGTATTTTAAAACTGAGTCACTCAGATCACACGAGTACCCAAGCATGCTTGAAACTCATTCAAATGCAAGTGCCTCTATCTCTTTTCTTGATTGTTTCCCACTCATTCCTTTTAGTTTGGGGAACATGTCAAAATCCCATGCCCAGAGAACTTCAGGTAGAGCTCGCGGAAATGCTCAGTGGACAACCCAGGCAGGGTAAGGATCACTATTTCCACACTACTCAGAGAATTTTTATTTTCAGTGATGGATTTTTAGCCCAATTCAAGTTGAAAAAAAGTGGTTTCGTGAAAATCGCAGAAGATTTTTTTTCAGAAACTCCGGGGTGCCTGGATGTTGCGGTGCACCACGCGACAGTTGTATTCGAAAACTGAGTCACTCAGATCACACGAGTACCCAAGCATGCTTGAAACTCATTCAAATGCAAGTGCTTCTATCTTTTCTCTTGATTGTTTCCCACTCATTCCTTTTGGTTTGGGGAACATGTCAAAATCCCATGCCCAGAGAACTTCAGGTAGAGCTCGCGGAAATGCTCAGTGGACAACCCAGGCAGGGTAAGGATCAGTATTTCCGCACTACTCAGAGAATTTTTATTTTCAGTGATGGATTTTTAGCCCAATTCAAGTTGAAGAAAAGTGGTTTCGTGAAAATCGCAGAAAATTTTTTTTCGGAAACTCCGGGGTGCCTGGAGGTCGCGGTGCACCACGCGACAGTTGTATTCGAAAACTGAGTCACTCAGATCACACGAGTACCCAAGCATGCTTGAAACTCATTCAAATGCAAGTGCTTCTATCTGTTGTCTTGATTGTTTCCCACTCATTCCTTTTGGTTTGGGGAACATGTCGAAATCCCATGCCCAGAGATCTTCAAGTAGAGTTCGCGGAAATGCTCAGTGGACGCCCCAGGTAGGGTAAGGATCAGCATTTCCACACTACTCAGAGAATATTAGTTTTCAGGGATGGATTTTTAGCCCAATTCAAGTTGAAGAAAAGTGGTTTCGTGAAAATCGCAGAAAATTTTTTTTCAGAAACTCCAGGGTGCCTTGAGGTCGCTATGCACCACGCGACAGTTGTATTTTAAAACTGAGTCACTCAGATCACACGAGTACCCAAGCATGCTTGAAACTCATTCAATTGCAAGTGCCTCTATCTCTTTTCTTGATTGTTTCCCACTCATTCCTTTTAGTTTGGGGAACATGTCAAAATCCCATGCCCAGAGAACTTCAGGTAGAGCTCGCGGAAATGCTCAGTGGACAACCCAGGCAGGGTAAGGATCACTATTTCCACACTACTCAGAGAATTTTTATTTTCAGTGATGGATTTTTAGCCCAATTCAAGTTGAAGAAAAGTGGTTTCGTGAAAATCGCAGAAAATTTTTTTTCAGAAACTCCGGGGTGCCTGGAGGTCGCGGTGCACCACGCGACAGTTGTATTCGAAAACTGAGTCACTCAGATCACACGAGTACCCAAGCATGCTTGAAACTCATTCAAATGCAAGTGCTTCTATCTGTTGTCTTGATTGTTTCCCATTCATTCCTTTTGGTTTGGGGAACATGTCAAAATCCCATGCCCAGAGATCTTCAAGTAGAGTTCGCGGAAATGCTCAGTGGACACCCCAGGTAGGGTAAGGATCAGCATTTCCACACTACTCAGAGAATATTTGTTTTCAGGGATGGATTTTTAGCCCAATTCAAGTTGATGAAAAGTGGTTTCGTGAAAATTGCAGAAAATTTTTTTTCAGAAACTCCGGGGTGCCTTGAGGTCGCGATGCACCACGCGACAGTTGTATTCCAAAACTGAGTCGCTCAGATCACACGAATACCCAAGCATGCTTGAAATTCATTCAAATGCAAGTGCCTCTATCTCTTTTCTTGATTGTTTCCCACTCATTCCTTTTGGTTTGGGGAACATGTCAAAATCCCATGCCCAGAGAACTTCAGGTAGAGTTCGGGGAAATGCTCAGTGGACAACCCAGACAGGGTAAGGATCAGCATTTACACACAACTCAAAGAATTTTTATATTCAGGGACGGATTTTTAGCCCAATTCAAGTTGAAGAAAAGTGGTTTCGTGAAAATCGCAGAAAATTTTTTTTCAGAAACTCCGGGGTGCCTTGAGGTCGCTATGCACCACGCGACAGTTGTATTTTAAAACTGAGTCACTCAGATCACACGAGTACCCAAGCATGCTTGAAACTCATTCAATTGCAAGTGCCTCTATCTCTTTTCTTGATTGTTTCCCACTCATTCCTTTTAGTTTGGGGAACATGTCAAAATCCCATGCCCAGAGAACTTCAGGTAGAGCTCGCGGAAATGCTCAGTGGACAACCCAGGCAGGGTAAGGATCACTATTTCCACACTACTCAGAGAATTTTTATTTTCAGTGATGGATTTTTAGCCCAATTCAAGTTGAAGAAAAGTGGTTTCGTGAAAATCGCAGAAGATTTTTTTTCAGAAACTCCGGGGTGCCTGGATGTTGCGGTGCACCACGCGACAGTTGTATTCGAAAACTGAGTCACTCAGATCACACGAGTACCCAAGCATGCTTGAAACTCATTCAAATGAAAGTGCTTCTATCTTTTCTCTTGATTGTTTCCCACTCATTCCTTTTGGTTTGGGGAACATGTCAACATCCCATGCCCAGAGAACTTCAGGTAGAGCTCGCGGAAATGCTCAGTGGACAACCCAGGCAGGGTAAGGATCAGTATTTCCGCACTACTCAGAGAATTTTTATTTTCAGTGATGGATTTTTAGCCCAATTCAAGTTGAAGAAAAGTGGTTTCGTGAAAATCGCAGAAAATTTTTTTTCAGAAACTCCGGGGTGCCTGGAGGTCGCGGTGCACCACGTGACAGTTGTATTCGAAAACTGAGTCACTCAGATCACACGAGTACCCAAGTATGCTTGAAAGTCATTCAAATGCAAGTGCTTCTATCTGTTGTCTTGATTGTTTCCCACTCATTCCTTTTGGTTTGGGTAACATGTCAAAATCCCATGCCCAGAGAACTTCAAGTAGAGTTCGCGGAAATGCTCAGTGGACACCCCAGGTAGGGTAAGGATCAGCATTTCCACACTACTCAGAGAATATTTATTTTCAGGGATGGATTTTTAGCCCAATTCAAGTTGAAGAAAAGTGGTTTCGTGAAAATTGCAGAAAATTTTTTTTCAGAAACTCTGGGGTGCCTGGAGGTCGCGGTGCACCACGCAACAGTTGTATTCGAAAACTGAGTCACTCAGATCACACGAGTAGCCAAGCATGCTTGAAACTCATTCAAATGCAAGTGCTTCTGTCTGTTGTCTTGATTGTTTCCCACTCATTCCTTATGGTTTGGGGAACATGTCAAAATCCCATGCCCAGAGAACTTCAGGTAGAGTTCGGGGAAATGCTCAGTGGACAACCCAGGCAGGGTAAGGATCAGCATTTACACACTACTCAGAGAATTTTTATTTTCAGGGATGGATTTTTAGCCCAATTCAAGTTGAAGAAAAGTGGTTTCGTGAAAATCGCAGAAAATTTTTTTTCAGAAACTCCGGGGTGCCTGGAGGTCGCGATGCACCACGCGACAGTTGTATTCGAAAACTGAGTCACTCAGATCACACGAGTACCCAAGCATGCTTGAAACTCAATCAAATGCAAGTGCTTCTATCTGTTGTCTTGATTGTTTCCCACTCATTCCTTTTGGTTTG
Organism: Atractosteus spatula; assembly: GCF_055471065.1. Classification (NCBI taxonomy): domain Eukaryota; kingdom Metazoa; phylum Chordata; class Actinopteri; order Semionotiformes; family Lepisosteidae; genus Atractosteus; species Atractosteus spatula. Next base: position 78,755,442 of record NC_142707.1, read on the forward strand.
GGGAACATGTCAATATCCCATGCCCAGAGAACTTCAGGTAGAGCTCGCGGAAATGCTCAGTGGACAACCCAGGCAGGGTAAGGATCAGTATTTCCACACTACTCAGAGAATTTTTATTTTCAGTGATGGATTTTTAGCCCAATTCAAGTTGAAGAAAAGTGGTTTCGTGAAAATCGCAGAAAATTTTTTTTCAGAAACTCCGGGGTGCCTGGAGGTGGCTATGCACCACGCGACAGTTGTATTTTAAAACTGAGTCACTCAGATCACACGAGTACCCAAGCATGCTTGAAACTCATTCAAATGCAAGTGCCTCTATCTCTTTTCTTGATTGTTTCCCACTCATTCCTTTTAGTTTGGGGAACATGTCAAAATCCCATGCCCAGAGAACTTCAGGTAGAGCTCGCGGAAATGCTCAGTGGACAACCCAGGCAGGGTAAGGATCACTATTTCCACACTACTCAGAGAATTTTTATTTTCAGTGATGGATTTTTAGCCCAATTCAAGTTGAAGAAAAGTGGTTTCGTGAAAATTGCAGAAAATTTTTTTTCAGAAACTCCGGGGTGCCTTGAGGTCGTGATGCACCACGCGACAGTTGTATTCCAAAACTGAGTCACTCAGATCACACGAGTACCCAACCATGCTTTAACTCATTCAAATGCAATTGCCTCTATCTCTTTTCTTGATTGTTTCCCACTCATTCCTTTTGGTTTGGGGAACATGTCAAAATCCCATGCCCAGAGAACTTCAGGTAGAGTTCGGGGAAATGCTCTGTGGACAACCCAGGCAGGGTAAGGATCAGCATTTACACACAACTCAGAGAATTTTTATTTTCAGGGATGGATTTTTAGCCCAATTCAAGTTGAAGAAAAGTGGTTTCGTGAAAATTGCAGAAAATTTTTTTTCAGAAACTCCGGGGTGCCTGGAGGTCGCGGTGCACCACGCGACAGTTGTATTCGAAAACTGAGTCACTCAGATCACACGAGTAGCCAAGCATGCTTGAAACTCATTCAAATGCAAGTGCTTCTATCTGTTGTCTTAATTGTTTCCCACTCATTCCTTATGGTTTGGGGAACATGTCAAAATCCCATGCCCAGAGAACTTCAGGTAGAGTTCGGGGAAATGCTCAGTGGACAACCCAGGCAGGGTAAGGATCAGTATTTCCACACTACTCAGAGAATTTTTATTTTCAGTGATGGATTTTTAGCCCAATTCAAGTTGAAGAAAAGTGGTTTCGTGAAAATCGCAGAAAATTTTTTTTCAGAAACTCCGGGGTGCCTGGAGGTCGCGGTGCACCACGCGACAGTTGTATTCGAAAACTTAGTCACTCAGATCACACGAGTACCTCAGCATGCTTGAAACTCATTCAAATGCAAGTGCTTCTATCTGTTGTCTTGATTGTTTCCCACTCATTCCTTTTGGTTTGGGGAACATGTCAAAATCCCATGCCCAGAGAACTTCAGGTAGAGTTCGGGGAAATGCTCAGTGGACAACCCAGGCAGGGTAAGGATCAGCATTTACAAACTACTCAGAGAATTTTTATTTTCAGTGAAGGATTTTTAGCCCAATTCAAGTTGTGAAAAGTAGTTTCGTGAAAATCGCAGAAACTTTTTTTTCAGAAACTCCGGGGTGCCTGGAGGTCGCGGTGCACCACGCGACAGTTGTATTCGAAAACTGAGTCACTCAGATCACACGAGTACCCAAGCATGCTTGAAACTCATTCAAATGCAAGTGCTTCTATCTGTTGTCTTGATTGTTTCCCACTCATTCCTTTTGGTTTGGGGAACATGTCAAAATCCCATGCCCAGAGAACTTCAGGTAGAGCTCGCGGAAATGCTCAGTGGACAACTCAGGCAGGGTAAGGATCAGCATTTCCACACTACTCAGAGAATATTTATTTTCAGGGATGGATTTTTAGCCTAATTCAAGTTGATGAAAAGTGGTTTCGTGAAAATTGCAGAAAATTTTTTTTCAGAAACTCCGGGGTGCCTTGAGGTCGAGATACACCACGCGACAGTTGTATTTTAAAACTGAGTCACTCAGATCACACGAGTACCCAAGCATGCTTGAAACTTATTCAAATGCAAGTGTCTCTATCTCTTTTCTTGATTGTTTCCCACTCATTCCTTTTGGTTTGGGGAACATGTCAAAATCCCATGCCCAGAGAACTTCAGGTAGAGTTCGGGGAAATGCTCTGTGGACAACCCAGGCAGGGTAAGGATCAGCATTTACACACAACTCAGAGAATTTTTATTTTCAGGGATGGATTTTTAGCTCAATTCAAGTTGAAGAAAAGTGGTTTCGTGAAAATCACACAAAATTTTTTTTCAGAAACTCCGGGGTGCCTGGAGGTCGCTGTGCACCACGCGACAGTTGTATTCGAAAACTGAGTCACTCAGATCACACGAGTACCCAAGCATGCTTGAAACTCATTCAAATGCAAGTGCTTCTACAGATGCAGCCATTCAAAGTGTGCGTCACAGACACGTACCGCAGGTGACGTCGCTCAGTATGACGCAAGATGACGCGCGGCACCGCAGTAAGTGATTGGTTGACCGACAGGGGCACTCGTGGTCCGTTGGTCTGTCGTAGAAAGACTTACAGTAAAAACGTCTTTGCTGTGCCCGTTGTAGATATTGAATTTTACCACTGAAGGGAAATCTTAGTAGCTGAGCATAAAAAGAATAGGAGCATACTGTAACGCGTGTGAAGGCCATAAACGATATTAATTTTGGAACATAAACATACAGTATATGGCTGGTCTTGGTACTTTAAAGAAAACATACACACCGGTATTCCATTTCTCCCTAAACATTTTAAGCATCGAAGTCTTTAACTAATGTGATACCGGAGTCAACAAGCATACTTTTAGAATTTGATTAAAAGGGAATATAATATGGAATCGCGTATCTAAGGAATTTAATAATGGTATTCGTGTGCTGCGACAGGGCTGTGTAGGGCTGTTTCGCCTGCCTGTTCATGCGAGCTGTCTTCTAGCCGACTGGTCTAGGTGCGTGACTAGCAACTGGTAGGTTGTGTGTTCAAATCCAGCTGGTACCGGACTTTTCTTTTAACAAACATTTCTTCGAAAAAATAGAATAGCGATATTATGGACAATCAATTGACTTTTATATTTCAAAATATCGCAACATGATCGATATTTGCGATATTTTGAACATATCTTCCCTTCTGACAGCGGTTCCTCCTTCTATTGTGTGTGTGTGTGCAACAGAGTAATTTTTTATAGAGAAATGGAGGCTGGACAGTATGCGTTACAATATAAACATTTATATTGATTTAAATCGTGTTCTGATTTAAATCGCAAACGCGTGTTTAATTATGTGTTTTTTAATCATAATCAGGCTAATGCATTCCTACATTTTCTGTATGAACCAGCTTAGAGGTTCATACAGAAAGACAGCTTGTGTTTAAATTGAGTGTAAGGTAATTTATGCTTCTAAAGTCATGGTCAGCATTTATTATCGTACTGTGCTGTAAACTTTTTCTGTGCCTAGTCACATTATTTTATAGCGTTTTTATTGCGTTATTAAATCTGGTGGCGCTGTGTGTTACAGTAGTTTCGTGACTCCCATGTCACATGGTCTGTGATTGAATCCCATAGAACTATGACTTATTTTTTTAACAAACATTTCTTTGAAAAAATGAAACGTTTCCCTTGGTCAGAGATTAAATAAAACCTCACTCGCACCAAACAAATTTATATTTCTAAATATCACAAAATATGTTCATTGTCTTCCAATCGAGTCGAGTTGACATTGGAAGCCTGCCACACCCGGACTCTTAAACCAACGCATTAGCACGTCAAAGCCCATCGAGGGTATTGAGCCAGTATTGGCTTTAGTATTCCCCCCCTCTCCCCTCAATTCAATTCAATTCAAGGTGTTTTATTTGCATGACAGATGGGTACAAGCAGTGTTGGGTATGTATATTGTAACGCTTACGGCAGACAGGCACTGTGTAAGAGCCGGCGCACCAGAGCAGCGCACCGAGGGAGCGTCTGCATTTCTAACTTAGTTTTTAAAATTAGTCAAGCAATATGAAGCATCCCCTTTTACTTTGTGCCTGAGCATAAAAAGAATAGGAGCATACTGCAACGCGTGTGAAGTCCATAAACGATATTAATTTTGGAACTTAAACATACAGTATATGGCTGGTATCGGTACTTTAAAGAAAACATACACACCAGTATTCCATTTCTCCCTAAACATTTTAAGCATCGAAGTCTTTAACTACCGCGATACCGGAGTCAACAAGCATACTTTTAGAATTTGATTAAAAGGGAATATAATATGGAATCGCGTATCTCAAGAAATTAATAACGATATAATTATATTCATGTTGCAAAAGAACTGCAACGGACATAAAAACTCCCTTGCTTTTAATAGAGCGCTCCATAATTTCTAACTACGAAAATGCCAAGTGAAAGGATTTGTAAACATATTTTGTTAAAGCAAGTCAGTTTTTTCCGCAACACATAAAAGACATTTTTCCAAGAAAGTTTAGCCTTTGTCACTAATGAAACCACTAAATAAAGACATAAATATAGAAATCTTAAGATTTGTTTTATTTAATGTTGGTAGCAGGATGAACTGTCAGAGTGTATATTTTGTCGCAGAGTTGCTGCAAGATGTTAACAGTGAAAAAGGTATTTAGAAATTAGTTATTTCAAGATGAAAATTTTCAGAATAATTGCAAATCTAGCAGGATAGAGAAAGCACAGAAAACTGGCAGTTAGATTGATCAGATTAGTATGAAAAGTCATTTAGCAAAGGGAATTAGAAGAGTGACAAACTAGTATACTTTAGATCTTTTTTTTCTGAACCAGGGACAATCTGATCATGTTTCCCTATAACAATAATAAAAAACTTTATTTGATATATCACCATTAAAGGTGGCATCTCAAAGCAATACAGTAGATGTAAAAACAGATAAAAGGACCACAGATTACAAAGTAAATGCATATAAGAAAGACAAGCAGGTAGAGGTGCTACCAAAATTAGAAAATGAAGCAGATACAGACACTAAGTCTTCTGAAAAGAAAGGTTCTGAGGTTAGATTTAAAGTGGCCCTGGTGTGTGTGTGTTTGTGTCTGTCCTGTGATGGACTGGCGCTATGTCCAGGGTGTATTCTGCCTTGTGTCCGTCGCTTCATTCATGTGCATCCAACACACAGTTCAACGCTAGCAACTACACAAAATCTAAAATATGAGCTCTACTTGCCACTTACAGTACCAACAGTACCAGCTAACTTTAGTAGTGACATTTTCATGGATCTTTTTAACAATAAAATTTACAACATCAGACTTCAGACACAATTAAACAGGCCTCAAAAAAGTCTGGTACAAACATTTTCAGCATGGAATAAACTGTTACTTTAATGGTATAAACCTTAAATGGATTCATATTCTCAATAAGATTTGGTGCTCAGTAACATGACTTAGAAAATGACAGAAGACATGCGTATCATGCTTATCCTTCTATTTTTCATAATCGTAAACTCCTTAAGGCAGTTACATTTTCTCTGTTCTGACCTGGAGTTACAGAGAAATTTAAATTCTAATAAGAGATTTGTAATGAGGAAAGTCATACCAATCACTCATACAGTACCAGGATTTGCAATTACAATACAAATACTTTCTTTCTGTATGTGTTTATTTTGCAGTTTGAGTCTATGGCATTCCTTTGGGGGTCTATACTCCAAGGCATGACTTTTTTATGTATAAACATCAGTATTTACTGCTATTAATTACTGTACGATTTATAGTTGAAATCTGAGCCTAGATATAAAGTTAGATATAAAGTTAAAATCTTGACAAAGCAATGTAGGAAATACAGAGAAAATAAATTCTTTCTGACATCTAAAATCAGTTTCGATCAAGGTCTCTAAAACGAACAAGAAAAAGAAGATTTTCGGAGGGCAATTACGCTGTGTTTATATAGAATAAGTGATTTATGAGCAATCTAATTTCTTGTTCGTTTAAAACAGTGAAATGTCAGCTGTAAAAGATCGCACCAGAAACAGCACTCACTCTGCCTGTCATAGACGTTCAGGAAAGGCTGAATGAAGTCATGTCAAGTACAATAATTCGGAGAACAATAATACCAGTTGTAGGACAGTATATAAGGAGGATAAGGATTTTGAAGTTGACTCGAAATCTGATAGGTAACCAGTGCAAGGACTTGAAAACAGGTGTAATGCATCCCTGATAGGATTCTTGCTGTCATATTCTGAACATATTGAAGATTGCTCAGTGTGGATTTAATTTCCCCAGTGAACAGGATGTGCATTTATTAATTCTAGAAAAAAAGCCTTTCTTGATTTCTCTAGTTCTTAGTTTCTCTAGTTCCCTTTAAAATAAACTATTATTCCACAATGCAGAGTATTACATGGCCAGTATTTACACATGATATTTGTGATTTAAAGAAATTAACACAAGCAGCTTTTGGAGATTTAAGTGTTGGCTGAGTTATTGCAGGATAAAAGACTAGAGATGTTGGCAAGAAGAAGATAGTTTGGGGAAAGCTGAGGAATACACTTATAACAAGAACACTTCCTAATGGGGTTAGGCATACTTTTGATGAAGATGATGAAGTTAACAGACTATATGTTTACATAGATACTGAAATAAGGATTGTATTTTAGATTATGTGTAGTTGCTGGCATTGAACTGTGTGTTGGATGCACATGAATTGAAGGAATGGGCAAACATAGCTGATGCGGATCCACAGAGCCAGCATATTAAGATGTTTATAATTAGAGGCAATTTGTTTAAATAACTAGGTATGGATACTGATGTGCAAGAGAGGTGGAAAGGCTGTTTCCTTAAGCCAGCAGTAAAAAATATTTTATTCTCAGTGAGATGCTGCCATTTCATAGTGGGTTTCTAACACTGTGTATAGTTCCATCCACACAGTGCCTTTACTTCCATTTCTAATCTCTTTATCCAGTACAGAGGATTTGGAGCCTATCCCAGTAAGCAACGGACACAAGGCAGAATACACCCTGGACATAGCGCCAGTCCATCACAGGACAGACAGACACAAACACACACAGACCAGGGCCAGGTTTCCCATAAACTAATTAACTTACCAGTATGTTTTGGAGTGCGAGAGGGAGTCATATCACACATATGGAGAAAAACCATGTAACCCAGAGAGAACATGTAAACCCCACACACACAGGATGGCAGGAATTGAACCTAGGACCCCAGTGCTGCAAGATAGCAATGCTAACCACTTTGCCACCATTATAAATGGATGGATATCTTAGTTATCTTTCTAGTTCACAGGTTTGCATGCATAATTTAATTTTGAAAGCCACTGAGACATCAGGTACTACTGTTGTATTTATGAAAAAGAAACAAAACAAAAAACATACTAACAACTGTGCCATCCTACGCCTTAGCTAATACATTTTATTATTCATAAACAGTTAACATTGTTAGCAAAATATTTTGAATTATATTTAACCCTATTTTTTCTTTAGTTTTGTATTTAACTTATTATATGATAGTCAGACTTAATGTATATTTGAACAATGAAAATATATTTTTACAAGATTTTACATTAAGCACTTAAAATTAATATGGTTAATAATAGTAAACTGTAACATGCTGTAACAAGATCGGTTAAACAGCGAAGAAAATGCTTTCAGAGAAAATGTTTCAGGTGTGAAGAACATAGATCTCCAATGCAATTTCAACCAAACCTGTTCCCACACACCCTGCCCCCACTACCATTAGAATATACACAAAGCACTCAAATCTTTCGAGCTAATGATCAGGTGACCCGAGAGAGAGCGAGAGAAACACCAAGGGGTATCACCAAGGGTATTAATAATACGATCTATAGTTGAAATCTGAGCCTAAATAAAAAGAAAAAGCAAGTGATTAGGTTTATGAGCAATCTAATTACTTATTCGTTTAAAACGCTATATAAAATAAAGTTTATTATTAATTTGCTGCACAGAGCGGTGAATATTGTTATGCATAAGACAAAGATAACGATCCTGATCAGTTTAGAAATCTGTGTACGCTGTAAGGTTTTTACTTCTTAAACTTTTAAAGTACACGTTTTGAATAGAAAGAAATCCTCTTCCTGTTACAGTATGTATAGCAAACTAGCACGTCTTTTTTCTCCAATCAGAGGGGTGTCAGATGGTGTCAGCCAATCACCATTCTGCGTTGGGTAGCAACGGGTGACTGTTCTCAGGCGGAAGATGTAAACAGCTTAATGTTCGTGTTAAATAATTTTTTAAAATTCAATTAAACGGGCACAATTAAGACATTAAATATACATATACATACTGTATACAGTACAGTTTGCATACGGTAATATGTTACGCGATTAAAAAATAAATAAATAAAACTGGAAGGTTCAGCACCAGCTGGATTCGAGCACACAACCTGCCCGTTGGCAGGCACGCACCTAGACCAGTCGGCTACAGTCAGCTCGCATGAGCAGGCAGGCGAAACAGCCCTACACAGCCCTGCCGCAGTACATGGATATAATCATACCGTTATTAAATTCTTGAGATACGCGATTCCATATTATATTCCCTTTTAATCAAATTCTAAAAGTATGCTTGTTGACTCCGGTATCACGTTAGTTAAAGACTTCGAAGCTTACAATGTTTAGGGAGAAATGGAATACCGGTGTGTATTTTTCCTTGTGATATTTTAAGCTCTAGTTGAATGATAGGTGTCGCATTTTAAATCATTTTCGTAGTTAGAAATTATGAAACGCCCTGTTAAAAGCAAGGAAGTTTTTATGCCCGTTGAAGTAAAACAAAATGCCTGACAAAGTATGGCTTGGACAGATTCCAAGTGCTTGTACAAATGTGCTAAAGAAATTATACTTTGAGTATACAGCTTGTCCAAAGTCATCCATTATTAATACTATTAGTAATATCTCCGGTAAAGGCTTTGATGCATAAATATTTCTGATAAAGGTAGGTTGTGTACTTTTGTCCAACTGAGCAATCTTGCTTTCATAAAATATACCAACATTTTAATGACTGAAGATTAACATGCTGTAATACACTGTTCAAAATTAAAGGCTCAAATGCTGTACATGAGAGGTTAAGCTCCCCCTGGCGGTTTTACAAGGTGACGCCGGATAGTTTCCGGCAGAGCGTCAAATGACGCGCGATTAACACGTCACACTGCGTGACACTGCGAGATGCCGCGCCACGCCCACCGGGGTATGCCGCAAAATAACGCACGCATTTTGAATGGCTGCATCTGTATCTGTTGTCTTGATTGTTTCCAACTCATTCGTTTTGGTTTGGGGAACATGTCAAAATCCCATGCCCAGAGAACTTCAAGTAGAGTTCGCGGAAATGCTCAGTGGACACCCCAGGTAGGGTAAGGATCAGCATTTCCACACTTCTCAGAGAATATTTATTTTCAGGGATGGATTTTTAGCCCAATTCAAGTTGATGAAAAGTGGTTTCGTGAAAATCGCAGAAATTTTTTTTTCAGAAACTCCGGGGTGCCTTGAGGTCGCGATGCACCACGCGACAGTTGTATTCCAAAACTGAGTCACTCAGATCACACGAGTACCCAAGCATGCTTGAAACTCATTCAAATGCAAGTGCATCTATCTCTTTTCTTGATTGTTTCCCACTCATTCCTTTTGGTTTGGGGAACATGTCAAAATCCCATGCCCAGAGAACTTCAGGTAGAGTTCGGGGAAATGCTCAGTGGACAACCCAGGCAGGGTAAGGATCAGCATTTACACACTACTCAGAGAATTTTTGTTTTTCGGGGATGGATTTTTAGCCCAATTCAAGTTGATGAAAAGTGGTTTCGTGAAAATTGCAGAAAATTTTTTTTCAGAAACTCCGGGGTGCCTTGAGGTCGAGATACACCACGCGACAGTTGTATTTTAAAACTGAGTCACTCAGATCACACGAGTACCCAAGCATGCTTGAAACTTATTCAAATGCAAGTGTCTCTATCTCTTTTCTTGATTGTTTCCCACTCATTCCTTTTGGTTTGGGGAACATGTCAAAATCCCATGCCCAGAGAACTTCAGGTAGAGTTCGGGGAAATGCTCTGTGGACAACCCAGGCAGGGTAAGGATCAGCATTTACACACAACTCAGAGAATTTTTATTTTCAGGGATGGATTTTTAGCTCAATTCAAGTTGAAGAAAAGTGGTTTCGTGAAAATCACACAAAATTTTTTTTCAGAAACTCCGGGGTGCCTGGAGGTCGCTGTGCTGCACCACGCGACAGTTGTATTCGAAAACTGAGTCACTCAGATCACACGAGTACCCAAGCATGCTTGAAACTCATTCAAATGCAAGTGCTTCTATCTGTTGTCTTGATTGTTTCCAACTCATTCGTTTTGGTTTGGGGAACATGTCAAAATCCCATGCCCAGAGAACTTCAAGTAGAGTTCGCGGAAATGCTCAGTGGACACCCCAGGTAGGGTAAGGATCAGCATTTCCACACTTCTCAGAGAATATTTATTTTCAGGGATGGATTTTTAGCCCAATTCAAGTTGATGAAAAGTGGTTTCGTGAAAATCGCAGAAATTTTTTTTTCAGAAACTCCGGGGTGCCTTGAGGTCGCGATGCACCACGCGACAGTTGTATTCCAAAACTGAGTCACTCAGATCACACGAGTACCCAAGCATGCTTGAAACTCATTCAAATGCAAGTGCATCTATCTCTTTTCTTGATTGTTTCCCACTCATTCCTTTTGGTTTGGGGAACATGTCAAAATCCCATGCCCAGAGAACTTCAGGTAGAGTTCGGGGAGATGCTCAGTGGACAACCCAGGCAGGGTAAGGATCAGCATTTACACACTACTCAGAGAATTTTTGTTTTTCGGGGATGGATTTTTAGCCCAATTCAAGTTGAAGAAAAGTGGTTTCGTGAAAATCGCAGAAAATTTTTTTTCAGAAACTCCGGGGTGCCTGGAGGTCGCGGTGCACCACGCGACAGTTGTATTCGAAAACTGAGTCACTCAGATCACACGAGTACCCAAGCATGCTTGAAACTCATTCAAATGCAAGTGCATCTATCTCTTTTCTTGATTGTTTCCCACTCATTCCTTTTGGTTTGGGGAACATGTCAAAATCCCATGCCCAGAGAACTTCAGGTAGAGCTCACGGAAATGCACAGTGGACAACCCAGGCAGGGTAAGGATCAGCATTTCCACACTACTCAGAGAATATTTATTTTCAGGGATGGATTTTTAGCCCAATTCAAGTTGATGAAAAGTGGTTTCGTGAAAATTGCAGAAAATTTTTTTTCAGAAACTCCGGGGTGCCTTGAGGTCGAGATACACCACGCGACAGTTGTATTTTAAAACTGGGTCACTCAGATCACACGAGTACCCAAGCATGCTTGAAACTTATTCAAATGCAAGTGTCTCTATCTGTTGTCTTGATTGTTTCCCACTCATTCCTTTTGGTTTGGGGAACATGTCAAAATCCCATGCCCAGAGAACTTCAGGTAGAGCTCGCGGAAATGCTCAGTGGACAACCCAGGCAGGGTAAGGATTAGTATTTCCACACTACTCAGAGAATTTTTATTTTCAGTGATGGATTTTTAGCCCAATTCAAGTTGAAGAAAAGTGGTTTCGTGAAAATCGCAGAAAATTTTTTTTCAGAAACTCCGGGGTGCCTGGAGGTCGCGGTGCACCACGCGACAGTTGTATTCCAAAACTGAGTCACTCAGATCACACGAGTACCTCAGCATGCTTGAAACTCATTCAAATGCAAGTGCTTCTATCTGTTGTCTTGATTGTTTCCCACTCATTCCTTTTGGTTTGGGGAACATGTCAAAATCCCATGCCCAGAGAACTTCAGGTAGAGCTCGCGGAAATGCTCAGTGGACAACCCAGGCAGGGTAAGGATCAGTATTTCCACACTACTCAGAGAATTTTTATTTTCAGTGATGGATTTTTAGCCCAATTCAAGTTGAAGAAAAGTGGTTTCGTGAAAATCGCAGAAAATTTTTTTTCAGAAACTCCGGGGTGCCTGGAGGTCGCGGTGCACCACGCGACAGTTGTATTCGAAAACTGAGTCACTCAGATCACACGAGTACCTAAGCATGCTTGAAACTCATTCAAATGCAAGTCCTTCTATCTGTTGTCTTGATTGTTTCCCGATCATTCCTTTTGGTTTGGGGAACATGTCAAAATCCCATGCCCAGAGAACTTCGGGTAGAGTTCGGGGAAATGCTCAGTGGACAACCCAGGCAGGGTAAGGATCAGCATTTACAAACTATTCAGAGAATTTTTATTTTCAGTGAAGGATTTTTAGCCCAATTCAAGTTGTGAAAAGTGGTTTCGTAAAAATCGCAGAAACTTTTTTTTCAGAAACTCCGGGGTGCCTTGAGGTCGCTATGCACCACGCGACAGTTGTATTTTGAAACTGAGTCACTCAGATCACACGAGTACCCAAGCATGCTTGAAACTCATTCAATTGCAAGTGCCTCTATCTCTTTTCTTGATTGTTTCCCACTCATTCCTTTTAGTTTGGGGAACATGTCAAAATCCCATGCCCAGAGAACTTCAGGTAGAGCTCGCGGAAATGCTCAGTGGACAACCCAGGCAGGGTAAGGATCACTATTTCCACACTACTCAGAGAATTTTTATTTTCAGTGATGGATTTTTAGCCCAATTCAAGTTGAAGAAAAGTGGTTTCGTGAAAATCGCAGAAGATTTTTTTTCAGAAACTCCGGGGTACCTGGATCTTGCGGTGCACCACGCGACAGTTGTATTCGAAAACTGAGTCACTCAGATCACACGAGTACCCAAGCATGCTTGAAACTCATTCAAATGCAAGTGCTTCTATCTTTTCTCTTGATTGTTTCCCACTCATTCCTTTTGGTTTGGGGAACATGTTAAAATCCCATGCCCAGAGAACTTCAGGTAGAGCTCGCGGAAATGCTCAGTGGACAACCCAGGCAGGGTAAGGATCAGTATTTCCGCACTACTCAGAGAATTTTTATTTTCAGTGATGGATTTTTAGCCCAATTCAAGTTGAAGAAAAGTGGTTTTGTGAAAATCGCAGAAAATTTTTTTTCAGAAACTCTGGGGTGCCTGGAGGTCGCGGTGCACCACGCAACAGTTGTATTCGAAAACTGAGTCACTCAGATCACACGAGTAGCCAAGCATGCTTGAAACTTATTCAAATGCAAGTGCTTCTGTCTGTTGTCTTGATTGTTTCCCACTCATTCCTTATGGTTTGGGGAACATGTCAAAATCCCATGCCCAGAGAACTTCAGGTAGAGTTCGGGGAAATGCTCAGTGGACAACCCAGGCAGGGTAAGGATCAGCATTTACACACTACTCAGAGAATTTTTATTTTCAGGGATGGATTTTTAGCCCAATTCAAGTTGAAGAAAAGTGGTTTCGTGAAAATCGCAGAAAATTTTTTTTCAGAAACTCCGGGGTGCCTGGAGGTCGCGATGCACCACGCGACAGTTGTATTCGAAAACTGAGTCACTCAGATCACACGAGTACCCAAGCATGCTTGAAACTCATTCAAATGCAAGTGCTTCTATCTGTTGTCTTGATTGTTTCCCACTCATTCCTTTTGGTTTGGGGAACATGTCAATATCCCATGCCCAGAGAACTTCAGGTAGAGCTCGCGGAAATGCTCAGTGGACAACCCAGGCAGGGTAAGGATCAGTATTTCCACACTACTCAGAGAATTTTTATTTTCAGTGATGGATTTTTAGCCCAATTCAAGTTGAAGAAAAGTGGTTTCGTGAAAATCGCAGAAATTTTTTTTTCAGAAACTCCGGGGTGCCTGGAGGTCGCGGTGCACCACGCGACAGTTGTATTCGAAAACTGAGTCACTCAGATCACACGAGTACCCAAGCATGCTTGAAACTCATTCAAATGCAAGTGCTTCTATCTGTTGTCTTGATTGTTTCCCATTCATTCCTTATGGTTTGGGGAACATGTCAAAATCCCATACCAAGAGAACTTCAGGTAGAGTTCGGGGAAATGCTCAGTGGACAACCCAGGCAGGGTAAGGATCAGTATTTCCACACTACTCAGAGAATTTTTATTTTCAGTGATGGACTTTTAGCCCAATTCAAGTTGAAGAAAAGTGGTTTCGTGAAAATCGCAGAAAATTTTTTTTCAGAAACTCCGGGGTGCCTGGAGGTCGCTATGCACCACGCGACAGTTGTATTTTAAAACTGAGTCACTCAGATCACACGAGTACCCAAGCATGCTTGAAACTCATTCAAATGCAAGTGCCTCTATCTCTTTTCTTGATTGTTTCCCATTCATTCCTTTTAGTTTGGGGAACATGTCAAAATCCCATGCCCAGAGAACTTCAGGTAGAGTTCGCGGAAAAGCTCAGTGGACACCCCAGGTAGGGTAAGGATCAGCATTTCCACACTACTCAGAGAATATTTATTTTCAGGGATGGATTTTTAGCCCAATTCAAGTTGAAGAAAAGTGGTTTCGTGAAAATTGCAGAAAATTTTTTTTCAGAAACTCCGGGGTGCCTTGAGGTCGTGATGCACCACGCGACAGTTGTATTCCAAAACTGAGTCACTCAGATCACACGAGTACCCAACCATGCTTGAAACTCATTCAAATGCAATTGCCTCTATCTCTTTTCTTGATTGTTTCCCACTCATTCCTTTTGGATTGGGGAACATGTCAAAATCCCATGCCCAGAGAACTTCAGGTAGAGTTCGGGGAAATGCTCTGTGGACAACCCAGGCAGGGTAAGGATCAGCATTTAAACACAACTCAGAGAATTTTTATTTTCAGGGATGGATTTTTAGCCCAATTCAAGTTGAAGAAAAGTGGTTTCGTGAAAATTGCAGAAAATTTTTTTTCAGAAACTCCGGGGTGCCTGGAGGTCGCGGTGCACCACGCGACAGTTGTATTCGAAAACTGAGTCACTCAGATCACACGAGTAGCCAAGCATGCTTGAAACTTATTCAAATGCAAGTGCTTCTGTCTGTTGTCTTGATTGTTTCCAACTCATTCCTTATGGTTTGGGGAACATGTCAAAATCCCATGCCCAGAGAACTTCAGGTAGAGTTCGGGGAAATGCTCAGTGGACAACCCAGGCAGGGTAAGGATCAGCATTTACACACTACTCAGAGAATTTTTATTTTCAGGGATGGATTTTTAGCCCGATTCAAGTTGAAGAAAAGTGGTTTCGTGAAAATCGCAGAAAATTTTTTTTCAGAAACTCCGGGGTGCCTGGAGGTCGCGATGCACCACGCGACAGTTGTATTCGAAAACTGAGTCACTCAGATCACACGAGTACCCAAGCATGCTTGAAACTCATTCAAATGCAAGTGCTTCTATCTGTTGTCTTGATTGTTTCCCACTCATTCCTTTTGGTTTGGGGAACATGTCAATATCCCATGCCCAGAGAACTTCAGGTAGAGCTCGCGGAAATGCTCAGTGGACAACCCAGGCAGGGTAAGGATCAGTATTTCCACACTACTCAGAGAATTTTTATTTTCAGTGATGGATTTTTAGCCCAATTCAAGTTGAAGAAAAGTGGTTTCGTGAAAATCGCAGAAAATTTTTTTTCAGAAACTCCGGGGTGCCTGGAGGTCGCGGTGCACCACGCGACAGTTGTATTCGAAAACTGAGTCACTCAGATCACACGAGTACCCAAGCATGCTTGAAACTCATTCAAATGCAAGTGCTTCTATCTGTTGTCTTGATTGTTTCCCATTCATTCCTTATGGTTTGGGGAACATGTCAAAATCCCATACCAAGAGAACTTCAGGTAGAGTTCGGGGAAATGCTCAGTGGACAACCCAGGCAGGGTAAGGATCAGTATTTCCACACTACTCAGAGAATTTTTATTTTCAGTGATGGATTTTTAGCCCAATTCAAGTTGAAGAAAAGTGGTTTCGTGAAAATCGCAGAAAATTTTTTTTCAGAAACTCCGGGGTGCCTGGAGGTCGCTATGCACCACGCGACAGTTGTATTTTAAAACTGACTCACTCAGATCACACGAGTACCCAAGCATGCTTGAAACTCATTCAAATGCAAGTGCTTCTATCTGTTGTCTTGATTGTTTCCCACTCATTCCTTTTAGTTTGGGGAACATGTCAAAATCCCATGCCCAGAGAACTTCAGGTAGAGTTCGCGGAAAAGCTCAGTGGACACCCCAGGTAGGGTAAGGATCAGCATTTCCACACTACTCAGAGAATATTTATTTTCAGGGATGGATTTTTAGCCCAATTCAAGTTGAAGAAAAGTGGTTTCGTGAAAATTGCAGAAAATTTTTTTTCAGAAACTCCGGGGTGCCTTGAGGTCGTGATGCACCACGCGACAGTTGTATTCCAAAACTGAGTCACTCAGATCACACGAGTACCCAACCATGCTTGAAACTCATTCAAATGCAATTGCCTCTATCTCTTTTCTTGATTGTTTCCCACTCATTCCTTTTGGTTTGGGGAACATGTCAAAATCCCATGCCCAGAGAACTTCAGGTAGAGTTCGGGGAAATGCTCTGTGGACAACCCAGGCAGGGTAAGGATCAGCATTTACACACAACTCAGAGAATTTTTATTTTCAGGGATGGATTTTTAGCCCAATTCAAGTTGAAGAAAAGTGGTTTCGTGAAAATCGCAGAAAATTTTTTTTCAGAAACTCCGGGGTGCCTGGAGGTCGCTATGCACCACGCGACAGTTGTATTTTAAAACTGACTCACTCAGATCACACGAGTACCCAAGCATGCTTGAAACTCATTCAAATGCAAGTGCTTCTATCTGTTGTCTTGATTGTTTCCCACTCATTCCTTTTAGTTTGGGGAACATGTCAAAATCCCATGCCCAGAGAACTTCAGGTAGAGTTCGCGGAAAAGCTCAGTGGACACCCCAGGTAGGGTAAGGATCAGCATTTCCACACTACTCAGAGAATATTTATTTTCAGGGATGGATTTTTAGCCCAATTCAAGTTGAAGAAAAGTGGTTTCGTGAAAATTGCAGAAAATTTTTTTTCAGAAACTCCGGGGTGCCTTGAGGTCGTGATGCACCACGCGACAGTTGTATTCCAAAACTGAGTCACTCAGATCACACGAGTACCCAACCATGCTTGAAACTCATTCAAATGCAATTGCCTCTATCTCTTTTCTTGATTGTTTCCCACTCATTCCTTTTGGTTTGGGGAACATGTCAAAATCCCATGCCCAGAGAACTTCAGGTAGAGTTCGGGGAAATGCTCTGTGGACAACCCAGGCAGGGTAAGGATCAGCATTTACACACAACTCAGAGAATTTTTATTTTCAGGGATGGATTTTTAGCCCAATTCAAGTTGAAGAAAAGTGGTTTCGTGAAAATTGCAGAAAATTTTTTTTCAGAAACTCCGGGGTGCCTGGAGGTCGTGGTGCACCACGCGACAGTTGTATTCGAAAACTGAGTCACTCAGATCACACGAGTAGCCAAGCATGCTTGAAACTCATTCAAATGCAAGTGCTTCTATCTGTTGTCTTGATTGTTTCCCACTCATTCCTTATGGTTTGGGGAACATGTCAAAATCCCATGCCCAGAGAACTTCAGGTAGAGTTCGGGGAAATGCTCAGTGGACAACCCAGGCAGGGTAAGGATCAGTATTTCCACACTACTCAGAGAATTTTTATTTTCAGTGATGGATTTTTAGCCCAATTCAAGTTGAAGAAAAGTGGTTTCGTGAAAATCGCAGAAAATTTTTTTTCAGAAACTCCGGGGTGCCTGGAGGTCGCGGTGCACCACGCGACAGTTGTATTCGAAAACTTAGTCACTCAGATCACACGAGTACCTCAGCATGCTTGAAACTCATTCAAATGCAAGTGCTTCTATCTGTTGTCTTGATTGTTTCCCACTCATTCCTTTTGGTTTGGGGAACATGTCAAAATCCCATGCCCAGAGAACTTCAGGTAGAGTTCGGGGAAATGCTCAGTGGACAACCCAGGCAGGGTAAGGATCAGCATTTACAAACTACTCAGAGAATTTTTATTTTCAGTGAAGGATTTTTAGCCCAATTCAAGTTGTGAAAAGTGGTTTCGTGAAAATCGCAGAAACTTTTTTTTCAGAAACTCCGGGGTGCCTGGAGGTCGCGGTGCACCACGCGACAGTTGTATTCGAAAACTGAGTCACTCAGATCACACGAGTACCCAAGCATGCTTGAAACTCATTCAAATGCAAGTGCATCTATCTGTTGTCTTGATTGTTTCCCACTCATTCCTTTTGGTTTGGGGAACATGTCAAAATCCCATGCCCAGAGAACTTCAGGTAGAGCTCGCGGAAATGCTCAGTGGACAACCCAGGCAGGGTAAGGATCAGTATTTCCACACTACTCAGAGAATTTTTATTTTCAGTGATGGATTTTTAGCCCAATTCAAGTTGAAGAAAAGTGGTTTCGTGAAAATCGCAGAAAATTTTTTTTCAGAAACTCCGGGGTGCCTGGAGGTTGCGGTGCACCACGCGACAGTTGTATTCCAAAACTGAGTCACTCAGATCACACGAGTACCTCAGCATTCTTGAAACTCATTCAAATGCAAGTGCTTCTATCTATTGTCTTGATTGTTTCCCACTCATTCCTTTTGGTTTGGGGAACATGTCAAAATCCCATGCCCAGAGAACTTCAGGTAGAGCTCGCGGAAATGCTCAGTGGACAACCCAGGCAGGTTAAGGATCAGTATTTCCACACTACTAAGAGAATTTTTATTTTCAGTGATGGATTTTTAGCCCAATTGAAGTTGAAGAAAAGTGGTTTCGTGAAAATCGCAGAAAATTTTTTTTCAGAAACTCCGGGGTGCCTGGAGGTCGCGGTGCACCACGCGACAGTTGTATTCGAAAACTGAGTCACTCAGATCACACGAGTACCCAAGCATGCTTGAAACTCATTCAAATGCAAGTGCTTCTATCTGTTGTCTTGATTGTTTCCCACTCATTCCTTTTGGTTTGGGGAACATGTCAAAATCCCATGCCCAGAGAACTTCAAGTAGAGTTCGCGGAAATGCTCAGTGGACACCCCAGGTAGGGTAAGGATCAGCATTTCCACACTACTCAGAGAATTTTTATTTTCAGGGATGGATTTTTAGCCCAATTCAAGTTGATGAACAGTGGTTTCGTGAAAATTGCAGACATTTTTTTTTCAGAAACTCCGGGGTGCCTTGAGGTCGTGATGCACCACGCAACAGTTGTATTCGAAAACTGAGTCACTCAGATCACACGAGTACCCAAGCATGCTTGAAACTCATTCAAATGCAAGTGCCTCTATCTCTTTTCTTGATTGTTTCCGACTCATTCCTTTTGGTTTGGGGAACATGTCAAAATCTCATGCCCAGAGAACTTCAGGTAGAGTTCGCGGAAATGCTCAGTGTTCAACCCAGGCAGGGTAAGGATCAGTATTTCCACACTACTCAGAGAATGTTTATTTTCAGTGATGGATTTTTAGCCCAATTCAAGTTGAAGAAAAGTGGTTTCGTGAAAATCGCAGAAAATTTTTTTTCAGAAACTCCAGGGTGCCTGGAGGTCGCGGTGCACCACGCGACAGTTGTATTCGAAAACTGAGTCATTCAGATCACACGAGTACCCAAGCATGCTTGAAACTCATTCAAATGCAAGTGCTTCTATCTGTTGTCTTGATTGTTTCCCACTCATTCCTTTTGGTTTGGGTAAAATTTCAAAATCCCATGCCCAGAGAACTTCAAGTAGAGTTCGCGGAAATACTCAGTGGACACCCCAGGTAGGGTAAGGATCAGCATTTCCACACTACTCAGAGAATATTTATTTTCAGGGATGGATTTTTAGCCCAATTCAAGTTGATGAAAAGTGGTTTTGTGAAAATTGCAGAAAATTTTTTTTCAGAAACTCCGGGGTGCCTGGAGGTCGCGGTGCACCACGCGACAGTTGTATTCCAAAATTGAGTCACTCAGATCACACGAGTACCCAAGCATGCTTGAAACTCATTCAAATGCAAGTGCCTCAATCTCTTTTCTTGATTGTTTCCCACTCATTCCTTTTGGTTTGGGGAACATGTCAAAATCCCATGCCCAGAGAACTTCAAGTAGAGTTCGCGGAAATGCTCAGTGGACACCCCAGGTAGGGTAAGGATCAGCATTTCCACACTACTCAGAGAATATTTATTTTCAGGGATGGATTTTTAGCCCAATTCAACTTGATGAAAAGTGGTTTCGTGAAAATTGCAGAAATTTTTTTTCAGAAACTCCGGGGTGCCTTGAGGTCGTGATGCACCACGCGACAGTTGTATTCCAAAACTGAGTCGCTCAGATCACACGAGTACCCAAGCATGCTTGAAACTCATTCAAATGCAAGTGCCTCTATCTCTTTTCTTGATTGTTTCCGACTCATTCCTTTTGGTTTGGGGAACATGTCAAAATCTAATGCCCAGAGAACTTCAGGTAGAGTTCGGGGAAATGCTCAGTGTTCAACCCAGGCAGGGTAAGGATCAGTATTTCCACACTACTCAGAGAATTTTTATTTTCAGTGATGGATTTTTAGCCCAATTCAAGTTGAAGAAAAGTGGTTTCGTGAAAATCGCAGAAAATTTTTTTTTCAGAAACTCCGGGGTGCCTGGAGATCGCGGTGCAGCACGCGACAGTTGTATTCCAAAACTGAGTCACTCAGATCACACGAGTACCTCAGCATGCTTGAAACTCATTCAAATGCAAGTGCTTCTATCTGTTGTTTTGATTGTTTCCCACTCATTCCTTTTGGTTTGGGGAACATGTCAAAATCCCATGCCCAGAGAACTTCAGGTAGAGTTCGGGGAAATGCTCAGTGGACAACCCAGGCAGGGTAAGGATCAGCATTTACAAACTACTCAGAGAATTTTTATTTTCAGTGAAGGATTTTTAGCCCAATTCAAGTTGTGAAAAGTGGTTTCGTGAAAATCGCAGAAACTTTTTTTTCAGAAACTCCGGGGTGCCTGGAGGTCGCGGTGCACCACGCGACAGTTGTATTCGAAAACTGAGTCACTCAGATCACACGAGTACCCAAGCATGCTTGAAACTCATTCAAATGCATGTGCTTCTATCTATTGTCTTGATTGTTTCCCACTCATTCCTTTTGGTTTGGGGAACATGTCAAAATCCCATGCCCAGAGAACTTCAGGTAGAGCTCGCGGAAATGCTCAGTGGACAACCCAGGCAGGTTAAGGATCAGTATTTCCACACTACTCAGAGAATTTTTATTTTCAGTGATGGATTTTTAGCCCAATTCAAGTTGAAGAAAAGTGGTTTCGTGAAAATCGCAGAAAATTTTTTTTCAGAAACTCCGGGGTGCCTGGAGGTCGCGGTGCACCACGCGACAGTTGTATTCAAAAACTGAGTCACTCAGATCACACGAGTACCCAAGCATGCTTGAAACTCATTCAAATGCAAGTGCTTCTATCTGTTGTCTTGATTGTTTCCCACTCATTCCTTTTGGTTTGGGGAACATGTCAAAATCCCATGCCCAGAGAACTTCAAGTAGAGTTCGCGGAAATGCTCAGTGGACACCCCAGGTAGGGTAAGGATCAGCATTTCCACACTACTCAGAGAATTTTTATTTTCAGGGATGGATTTTTAGCCCAATTCAAGTTGATGAACAGTGGTTTCGTGAAAATTGCAGAAAATTTTTTTTCAGAAACTCCGGGGTGCCTTGAGGTCGTGATGCACCACGCAACAGTTGTATTCGAAAACTGAGTCACTCAGATCACACGAGTACCCAAGCATGCTTGAAACATATTCAAATGCAAGTGCCTCTATCTCTTTTCTTGATTGTTTCCCACTCATTCCTTTTGGTTTGGGGAACATGTCAAAATCCCATGCCCAGAGAACTTCAGGTAGAGCTCACGGAAATGCTCAGTGGACAACCCAGGCAGGGTAAGGATCAGCATTTCCACACTACTCAGAGAATATTTATTTTCAGGGATGGATTTTTAGCCCAATTCAAGTTGATGAAAAGTGGTTTCGTGAAAATTGCAGAAAATTTTTTTTCAGAAACTCCGGGGAGCCTTGAGGTCGAGATACACCACGCGACAGTTGTATTTTAAAACTGGGTCACTCAGATCACACGAGTACCCAAGCATGCTTGAAACTTATTCAAATGCAAGTGTCTCTATCTGTTGTCTTGATTGTTTCCCACTCATTCCTTTTGGTTTGGGGAACATGTCAAAATCCCATGCCCAGAGAACTTCAGGTAGAGCTCGCGGAAATGCTCAGTGGACAACCCAGGCAGGGTAAGGATTACTATTTCCACACTACTCAGAGAATTTTTATTTTCAGTGATGGATTTTTAGCCCAATTCAAGTTGAAGAAAAGTGGTTTCGTGAAAATCGCAGAAAATTTTTTTTCAGAAACTCCGGGGTGCCTGGAGGTCGCGGTGCACCACGCGACAGTTGTATTCCAAAACTGAGTCACTCAGATCACACGAGTACCTCAGCATGCTTGAAACTCATTCAAATGCAAGTGCTTCTATCTGTTGTCTTGATTGTTTCCCACTCATTCCTTTTGGTTTGGGGAACATGTCAAAATCCCATGCCCAGAGAACTTCAGGTAGAGCTCGCGGAAATGCTCAGTGGACAACCCAGGCAGGGTAAGGATCAGTATTTCCACACTACTCAGAGAATTTTTATTTTCAGTGATGGATTTTTAGCCCAATTCAAGTTGAAGAAAAGTGGTTTCGTGAAAATCGCAGAAAATTTTTTTTCAGAAACTCCGGGGTGCCTGGAGGTCGCGGTGCACCACGCGACAGTTGTATTCGAAATCTGAGTCACTCAGATCACACGAGTACCTAAGCATGCTTGAAACTCATTCAAATGCAAGTGCTTCTATCTGTTGTCTTGATTGTTTCCCACTCATTCCTTTTGGTTTGGGGAATATGTCAAAATCCCATGCCCAGAGAACTTCAGGTAGAGTTCGGGGAAATGCTCAGTGGACAACCCAGGCAGGGTAAGGATCAGCATTTACAAACTACTCAGAGAATTTTTATTTTCAGTGAAGGATTTTTAGCCCAATTCAAGTTGTGAAAAGTGGTTTCGTGAAAATCGCAGAAACTTTTTTTTCATTAACTCCGGGGTGCCTGGAGGTCGCGGTGCACCACGCGACAGTTGTATTCGAAAACTGAGTCACTCAGATCACACGAGTAGCCAAGCATGCTTGAAACTCATTCAAATGCATGTGCTTCTATCTGTTGTCTTGATTGTTTCCCACTCATTCCTTTTGGTTTGGGGAACATGTCAAAATCCCATGCCCAGAGAACTTCAGGTAGAGCTCGCGGAAATGCTCAGTGGACAACCCAGGCAGGGTAAGGATCAGTATTTCCACACTACTCAGAGAATGTTTATTTTCAGGGATGGATTTTTAGCCCAATTCAAGTTGAAGAAAAGTGGTTTCGTGAAAATCGCAGAAAATTTTTTTTCAGAAACTCCGGGGTGCCTGGAGGTCGCGGTGCACCACGCGACAGTTGTATTTGAAAACTGAGTCACTCAGATCACACGAGTACCCAAGCATGCTTGAAACTCATTCAAATGCAAGTGCCTCTATCTCTTTTCTTGATTGTTTCCCACTCATTCCTTTTGGTTTGGGGAACATGTCAAAATCCCATGCCCAGAGAACTTCAGGTAGAGTTCGGGGAAATGCTCAGTGGACAACCCAGGCAGGGTAAGGATCAGCATTTACACACTACTCAGAGAATTTTTATTTTCAGTGAAGGATTTTTAGCCCAATTCAAGTTGAAGAAAAGTGGTTTCGTGAAAATCGCAGAAACTTTTTTTTCAGAAACTCCAAGGGTGCCTGGAGGTCGCGGTGCACCACGCGACAGTTGTATTTGAAAACTGAGTCACTCAGATCACACGAGTACCCAAGCATGCTTGAAACTCATTCAAATGCAAGTGCTTCTATCTATTGTCTTGATTGTTTCCCACTCATTCCTTTTGGTTTGGGGAACATGTCAAAATCCCATGCCCAGAGAACTTCAGGTAGAGCTCGCGGAAATGCTCAGTGGACAACCCAGGCAGGTTAAGGATCAGTATTTCCACACTACTCAGAGAATTTTTATTTTCAGTGATGGATTTTTAGCCCAATTCAAGTTGAAGAAAAGTGGTTTCGTGAAAATCGCAGAAATTTTTTTTTCAGAAACTCCGGGGTGCCTGGAGGTCGCGGTGCACCACGCGACAGTTGTATTCGAAAACTGAGTCTCTCAGATCACACGAGTAACCAAGCATGCTTGAAACTCATTCAAATGCAAGTGCTTCTATCTGTTGTCTTCATTGTTTCCCACTCATTCCTTTTGGTTTGGGGAACATGTCAAAATCCCATGCCCAGAGAACTTCAAGTAGAGTTCGCGGAAATGCTCAGTGGACACCCCAGGTAGGGTAAGGATCAGAATTTACACACTACTCAGAGAATTTTTATTTTCAGTGAAGGATTTTTAGCCCAATTCAAGTTGAAGAAAAGTGGTTTCGTGAAAATCGCAGAAACTTTTTTTTCAGAAACTCCGGGGTGCCTTGAGGTCGAGATACACCACGCGACAGTTTTATTTTAAAACTGAGTCACTCAGATCACACGAGTACCCAAGCATGCTTGAAACTTATTCAAATGCAAGTGTCTCTATCTCTTTTCTTGATTGTTTCCCACTCATTCCTTTTGGTTTGGGGAACATGTCAAAATCCCATGCCCAGAGAACTTCAGGTAGAGTTCGGGGAAATGCTCAGTGGACAACCCAGGCAGGGTAAGGATCAGCATTTACACACTACTCAGAGAATTTTTATTTTCAGGGATGGATTTTTAGCTCAATTCAAGTTGAAGAAAAGTGGTTTCGTGAAAATCGCAGAAAAATTTTTTTCACAAACTCCGGGGTGCCTGGAGGTCGCTGTGCACCATGCGACAGTTGTATTCGAAAACTGAGTCACTCAGATCACACGAGTACCCAAGCATGCTTGAAACTCATTCAAATGCACGTGCTTCTATCTGTTGTCTTGATTCTTTCCCACTCATTCCTTTTGGTTTGGGGAACATGTCAAAATCCCATGCCCAGAGAACTTCAAGTAGAGTTCGTGGAAATGCTCAGTGGACACCCCAGGTAGGGTAAGGATCAGCATTTCCATACTACTCAGAGAATGTTTATTTTCAGTGATGGATTTTTAGCCCAATTCAAGTTGAAGAAAAGTGGTTTCGTGAAAATCGCAGAAAATTTTTTTTCAGAAACTCCGGGGTGCCTGGAGGTCGCGGTGCACCACGCGACAGTTGTATTTGAAAACTGAGTCACTCAGATCACACGAGTACCCAAGCATGCTTGAAACTCATTCAAATGCAAGTGCCTCTATCTCTTTTCTTGATTGTTTCCCACTCATTCCTTTTGGTTTGGGGAACATGTCAAAATCCCATGCCCAGAGAACTTCAGGTAGAGCTCGCGGAAATGCTCAGTGGACAACCCAGGCAGGTTAAGGATCAGTATTTCCACACTACTCAGAGAATTTTTATTTTCAGTGATGGATTTTTAGCCCAATTCAAGTTGAAGAAAAGTGGTTTCGTGAAAATCGCAGAAATTTTTTTTTCAGAAACTCCGGGGTGCCTGGAGGTCGCGGTGCACCACGCGACAGTTGTATTCGAAAACTGAGTCTCTCAGATCACACGAGTAACCAAGCATGCTTGAAACTCATTCAAATGCAAGTGCTTCTATCTGTTGTCTTCATTGTTTCCCACTCATTCCTTTTGGTTTGGGGAACATGTCAAAATCCCATGCCCAGAGAACTTCAAGTAGAGTTCGCGGAAATGCTCAGTGGACACCCCAGGTAGGGTAAGGATCAGAATTTACACACTACTCAGAGAATTTTTATTTTCAGTGAAGGATTTTTAGCCCAATTCAAGTTGAAGAAAAGTGGTTTCGTGAAAATCGCAGAAACTTTTTTTTCAGAAACTCCGGGGTGCCTTGAGGTCGAGATACACCACGCGACAGTTTTATTTTAAAACTGAGTCACTCAGATCACACGAGTACCCAAGCATGCTTGAAACTTATTCAAATGCAAGTGTCTCTATCTCTTTTCTTGATTGTTTCCCACTCATTCCTTTTGGTTTGGGGAACATGTCAAAATCCCATGCCCAAAGAACTTCAGGTAGAGTTCGGGGAAATGCTCAGTGGACAACCCAGGCAGGGTAAGGATCAGCATTTACACACTACTCAGAGAATTTTTATTTTCAGGGATGGATTTTTAGCTCAATTCAAGTTGAAGAAAAGTGGTTTCGTGAAAATCGCAGAAAAATTTTTTTCACAAACTCCGGGGTGCCTGGAGGTCGCTGTGCACCATGCGACAGTTGTATTCGAAAACTGAGTCACTCAGATCACACGAGTGCCCAAGCATGCTTGAAACTCATTCAAATGCAAGTGCTTCTATCTGTTGTCTTGATTCTTTCCCACTCATTCCTTTTGGTTTGGGGAACATGTCAAAATCCCATGCCCAGAGAACTTCAAGTAGAGTTCGCGGAAATGCTCAGTGGACACCCCAGGTAGGGTAAGGATCAGCATTTCCATACTACTCAGAGAATTTTTATTTTCAGGGATGGATTTTTAGCCGAATTCAAGTTGACGAAAAGTGGTTTCGTGAAAATCGCAGAAAATTTTTTTTCAGAAACTCCGGGGTGCCTGGAGGTCGGGGTGCACCACGCGACAGTTGTATTCCAAAATTGAGTCACTCAGATCACACGAGTACCCAAGCATGCTTGAAACTCATTCAAATGCAAGTGCTTCTATCTGTTGTCTTGATTGTTTCCCACTCATTCCTTTTGGTTTGGGGAACATGTCAAAATCCCATGCCTAGAGAACTTCAGGTAGAGTTCGCGGAAATGCTCAGTGGACAACCCAGGCATTTTAAGGAACAGTATTTCCACACTACTCAGAGAATTTTTATTTTCAGTGATGGATTTTTAGCCCAATTCAAGTTGAAGAAAAGTGGTTTCGTGAAAATCGCAGAAAATTTTTTTTCAGAAACTCCGGGGTGCCTAGAGGTCGCGGTGCACCACGCGACAGTTGTATTCGAAAACTGAGTCACTCAGATCACACGAGTACCCAAGCATGCTTGAAACTCATTCAAATGCAAGTGCCTCTATCTCTATTCTTGATTGTTTCCCACTCATTCCTTTTGGTTTGGGGAACATGTCAAAATCCCATGCCCAGAGAACTTCAAGTAGAGTTCGTGGAAATGCTCAGTGGACACCCCAGGTAGGGTAAGGATCAGCATTTCCACACTTCTCAGAGAATATTTATTTTCAGGGATGGATTTTTAGCCCAATTCAAGTTGATGAAAAGTGGTTTCGTGAAAATCGCAGAAATTTTTTTTTCAGAAACTCCGGGGTGCCTTGAGGTCGCGATGCACCACGCGACAGTTGTATTCCAAAACTGAGTCACTCAGATCACACGAGTACCCAAGCATGCTTGAAACTCATTCAAATGCAACTGCTTCTATCTGTTGTCTTGATTGTTTCCCACTCATTCCTTTTGGTTTGGGGAACATGTCAAAATCCCATGCCCAGAGAATTTCAGGTAGAGCTCACGGAAAGGCTCAGTGGTCAACCCAGGCAGGGTAAGGATCAGTATTTCCACACTACTCAGAGAATTTTTATTTTCAGTGATGGATTTTTAGCCCAATTCTGTTGAAGAAAAGTGGTTTCGTGAAAATCGCAGAAAATTTTTTTTCAGAAACTCCGGGGTGCCTGGAGGTCGCAGTGCATCACGCGACAGTTGTATTCCAAAACTGAGTCACTCAGATCACACGAGTACCCAAGCATGTTTGAAACTCATTCAAATGCAACTGCTTCTATCTGTTGTCTTGATTGTTTCCCACTCATTCCTTTTGGTTTGGGGAACATGTCAAAATCCCATGCCCAGAGAACTTCAAGTAGAGTTCGCGGAAATGCTCAGTGGACACCCCAGGTAGGATAAGGATCAGCATTTCCACACTTCTCAGAGAATATTTATTTTCAGGGATGGATTTTTAGCCCAATTCAAGTTGATGAAAAGTGGTTTCGTGAAAATCGCAGAAATTTTTTTTTCAGAAACTCCGGGGTGCCTTGAGGTCGCGATGCACCACGCGACAGTTGTATTCCAAAACTGAGTCACTCAGATCACACGAGTACCCAAGCATGCTTGAAACTCATTCAAATGCAAGTGCATCTATCTCTTTTCTTGATTGTTTCCCACTCATTCCTTTTGGTTTGGGGAACATGTCAAAATCCCATGCCCAGAGAACTTCAGGTAGAGTTCGGGGAAATGCTCAGTGGACAACCCAGGCAGGGTAAGGATCAGCATTTACACACTACTCAGAGAATTTTTGTTTTCAGGGATGGATTTTTAGCCCAATTCAAGTTGAAGAAAAGTGGTTTCGTGAAAATCGCAGAAAATTTTTTTTCAGAAACTCCGGGGTGCCTGGAGGTCGCGGTGCACCACGCGACAGTTGTATTCGAAAACTGAGTCACTCAGATCACACGAGTAGCCAAGCATGCTTGAAACTCATTCAAATGCATGTGCTTCTATCTGTTGTCTTGATTGTTTCCCACTCATTCCTTTTGGTTTGGGGAACATGTCAAAATCCCATGCCCAGAGAACTTCAGGTAGAGCTCGCGGAAATGCTCAGTGGACAACCCAGGCAGGGTAAGGATCAGTATTTCCACACTACTCAGAGAATTTTTATTTTCAGTGATGGATTTTTAGCCCAATTCAAGTTGAAGAAAAGTGGTTTCGTGAAAATCGCAGAAAATTTTTTTTCAGAAACTCCGGGGTGCCTGGAGGTTGCGGTGCACCACGCGACAGTTGTATTCCAAAACTGAGTCACTCAGATCACACGAGTACCTCAGCATTCTTGAAACTCATTCAAATGCAAGTGCTTCTATCTATTGTCTTGATTGTTTCCCACTCATTCCTTTTGGTTTGGGGAACATGTCAAAATCCCATGCCCAGAGAACTTCAGGTAGAGCTCGCGGAAATGCTCAGTGGACAACCCAGGCAGGTTAAGGATCAGTATTTCCACACTACTAAGAGAATTTTTATTTTCAGTGATGGATTTTTAGCCCAATTGAAGTTGAAGAAAAGTGGTTTCGTGAAAATCGCAGAAAATTTTTTTTCAGAAACTCCGGGGTGCCTGGAGGTCGCGGTGCACCACGCGACAGTTGTATTCGAAAACTGAGTCACTCAGATCACACGAGTACCCAAGCATGCTTGAAACTCATTCAAATGCAAGTGCTTCTATCTGTTGTCTTGATTGTTTCCCACTCATTCCTTTTGGTTTGGGGAACATGTCAAAATCCCATGCCCAGAGAACTTCAAGTAGAGTTCGCGGAAATGCTCAGTGGACACCCCAGGTAGGGTAAGGATCAGCATTTCCACACTACTCAGAGAATTTTTATTTTCAGGGATGGATTTTTAGCCCAATTCAAGTTGATGAACAGTGGTTTCGTGAAAATTGCAGACATTTTTTTTTCAGAAACTCCGGGGTGCCTTGAGGTCGTGATGCACCACGCAACAGTTGTATTCGAAAACTGAGTCACTCAGATCACACGAGTACCCAAGCATGCTTGAAACTCATTCAAATGCAAGTGCCTCTATCTCTTTTCTTGATTGTTTCCGACTCATTCCTTTTGGTTTGGGGAACATGTCAAAATCTCATGCCCAGAGAACTTCAGGTAGAGTTCGCGGAAATGCTCAGTGTTCAACCCAGGCAGGGTAAGGATCAGTATTTCCACACTACTCAGAGAATGTTTATTTTCAGTGATGGATTTTTAGCCCAATTCAAGTTGAAGAAAAGTGGTTTCGTGAAAATCGCAGAAAATTCTTTTTCAGAAACTCCGGGGTGCCTGGAGGTCGCGGTGCACCACGCGACAGTTGTATTTGAAAACTGAGTCACTCAGATCACACGAGTTCCCAAGCATGCTTGAAACTCATTCAAATGCAAGTGCCTCTATCTCTTTTCTTGATTGTTTCCCACTCATTCCTTTTGGTTTGGGGAACATGTCAAAATCTCATGCCCAGAGAACTTCAGGTAGAGCTCACAGAAATGCTCAGTGGACAACCCAGGCAGGGTAAGGATCAGTATTTCCACACTACTCAGAGAATTTTTATTTTCAGTGATGGATTTTAAGACCAATTCAAGTTGATGAAAAGTGGTTTCGTGAAAATCGCAGAAAATTTTTTTTCAGAAACTCCAGGGTGCCTGGAGGTCGCGGTGCACCACGCGACAGTTGTATTCGAAAATTGAGTCACTCAGATCACACGAGTACCCAAGCATGCTTGAAACTCATTCAAATGCAAGTGCTTCTATCTGTTGTCTTGATTGTTTCCCACTCATTCCTTTTGGTTTGGGTAAAATTTCAAAATCCCATGCCCAGAGAACTTCAAGTAGAGTTCGCGGAAATACTCAGTGGACACCCCAGGTAGGGTAAGGATCAGCATTTCCACACTACTCAGAGAATATTTATTTTCAGGGATGGATTTTTAGCCCAATTCAAGTTGATGAAAAGTGGTTTTGTGAAAATTGCAGAAAATTTTTTTTCAGAAACTCCGGGGTGCCTGGAGGTCGCGGTGCACCACGCGACAGTTGTATTCCAAAATTGAGTCACTCAGATCACACGAGTACCCAAGCATGCTTGAAACTCATTCAAATGCAAGTGCCTCAATCTCTTTTCTTGATTGTTTCCCACTCATTCCTTTTGGTTTGGGGAACATGTCAAAATCCCATGCCCAGAGAACTTCAAGTAGAGTTCGCGGAAAGCTCAGTGGACACCCCAGGTAGGGTAAGGATCAGCATTTCCACACTACTCAGAGAATATTTATTTTCAGGGATGGATTTTTAGCCCAATTCAACTTGATGAAAAGTGGTTTCGTGAAAATTGCAGAAATTTTTTTTCAGAAACTCCGGGGTGCCTTGAGGTCGTGATGCACCACGCGACAGTTGTATTCCAAAACTGAGTCGCTCAGATCACACGAGTACCCAAGCATGCTTGAAACTCATTCAAATGCAAGTGCCTCTATCTCTTTTCTTGATTGTTTCCGACTCATTCCTTTTGGTTTGGGGAACATGTCAAAATCTAATGCCCAGAGAACTTCAGGTAGAGTTCGGGGAAATGCTCAGTGTTCAACCCAGGCAGGGTAAGGATCAGTATTTCCACACTACTCAGAGAATTTTTATTTTCAGTGATGGATTTTTAGCCCAATTCAAGTTGAAGAAAAGTGGTTTCGTGAAAATCGCAGAAAATTTTTTTTTCAGAAACTCCGGGGTGCCTGGAGATCGCGGTGCAGCACGCGACAGTTGTATTCCAAAACTGAGTCACTCAGATCACACGAGTACCTCAGCATGCTTGAAACTCATTCAAATGCAAGTGCTTCTATCTGTTGTCTTGATTGTTTCCCACTCATTCCTTTTGGTTTGGGGAACATGTCAAAATCCCATGCCCAGAGAACTTCAGGTAGAGTTCGGGGAAATGCTCAGTGGACAACCCAGGCAGGGTAAGGATCAGCATTTACAAACTACTCAGAGAATTTTTATTTTCAGTGAAGGATTTTTAGCCCAATTCAAGTTGTGAAAAGTGGTTTCGTGAAAATCGCAGAAACGTTTTTTTCAGAAACTCCGGGGTGCCTGGAGGTCGCGGTGCACCACGCGACAGTTGTATTCGAAAACTGAGTCACTCAGATCACACGAGTACCCAAGCATGCTTGAAACTCATTCAAATGCAAGTGCATCTATCTGTTGTCTTGATTGTTTCCCACTCATTCCTTATGGTTTGGGGAACATGTCAAAATCCCATGCCCAGAGAACTTCAGGTAGAGTTCGGGGAAATGCTCTGTGGACAACCCAGGCAGGGTAAGGATCAGCATTTACACACAACTCAGAGAATTTTTATTTTCAGGGATGGATTTTTAGCTCAATTCAAGTTGAAGAAAAGTGGTTTCGTGAAAATCACACAAAAATTTTTTTCAGAAACTCCGGGGTGCCTGGAGGTCGCTGTGCACCACGCGACAGTTGTATTCGAAAACTGAGTCACTCAGATCACACGAGTACCCAAGCATGCTTGAAACTCATTCAAATGCAAGTGCTTCTATCTGTTGTCTTGATTGTTTCCAACTCATTCCTTTTGGTTTGGGGAACATCTCAAAATCCCATGCCCAGAGAACTTCAAGTAGAGTTCGCGGAAATGCTCAGTGGACACCAGAGGTAGGGTAAGGATCAGCATTTCCACACTTCTCAGAGAATATTTATTTTCAGGGATGGATTTTTAGCCCAATTCAAGTTGATGAAAAGTGGTTTCGTGAAAATCGCAGAAATTTTTTTTTCAGAAACTCCGGGGTGCCTTGAGGTCGCGATGCACCACGCGACAGTTGTATTCCAAAACTGAGTCACTCAGATCACACGAGTACCCAAGCATGCTTGAAACTCATTCAAATGCAAGTGCATCTATCTCTTTTCTTGATTGTTTCCCACTCATTCCTTTTGGTTTGGGGAACATGTCAAAATCCCATGCCCAGAGAACTTCAGGTAGAGTTCGGGGAAATGCTCAGTGGACAACCCAGGCAGGGTAAGGATCAGCATTTACACACTACTCAGAGAATTTTTGTTTTCAGGGATGGATTTTTAGCCCAATTCAAGTTGAAGAAAAGTGGTTTCGTGAAAATCGCAGAAAATTTTTTTCAGAAACTCCGGGGTGCCTGGAGGTCGTGGTGAACCACGCGACAGTTGTATTCGAAAACTGAGTCACTCAGATCACACGAGTAGCCAAGCATGCTTGAAACTCATTCAAATGCATGTGCTTCTATCTATTGTCTTGATTGTTTCCCACTCATTCCTTTTGGTTTGGGGAACATGTCGAAATCCCATGCCCAGAGAACTTCAGGTAGAGCTCGCGGAAATGCTCAGTGGACAACCCAGGCAGGTTAAGGATCAGTATTTCCACACTACTAAGAGAATTTTTATTTTCAGTGATGGATTTTTAGCCCAATTCAAGTTGAAGAAAAGTGGTTTCGTGAAAATCGCAGAAAATTTTTTTTCAGAAACTCCGGGGTGCCTGGAGGTCGCGGTGCACCACGCGACAGTTGTATTCAAAAACTGAGTCACTCAGATCACACGAGTACCCAAGCATGCTTGAAACTCATTCAAATGCAAGTGCTTCTATCTGTTGTCTTGATTGTTTCCCACTCATTCCTTTTGGTTTGGGGAACATGTCAAAATCCCATGCCCAGAGAACTTCAAGTAGAGTTCGCGGAAATGCTCAGTGGACACCCCAGGTAGGGTAAGGATCAGCATTTCCACACTACTCAGAGAATTTTTATTTTCAGGGATGGATTTTTAGCCCAATTCAAGTTGATGAACAGTGGTTTCGTGAAAATTGCAGACATTTTTTTTTCAGAAACTCCGGGGTGCCTTGAGGTCGTGATGCACCACGCAACAGTTGTATTCGAAAACTGAGTCACTCAGATCACACGAGTACCCAAGCATGCTTGAAACTCATTCAAATGCAAGTGCCTCTATCTCTTTTCTTGATTGTTTCCGACTCATTCCTTTTGGTTTGGGGAACATGTCAAAATCTCATGCCCAGAGAACTTCAGGTAGAGTTCGCGGAAATGCTCAGTGTTCAACCCAGGCAGGGTAAGGATCAGTATTTCCACACTACTCAGAGAATGTTTATTTTCAGTGATGGATTTTTAGCCCAATTCAAGTTGAAGAAAAGTGGTTTCGTGAAAATCGCAGAAAATTCTTTTTCAGAAACTCCGGGGTGCCTGGAGGTCGCGGTGCACCACGCGACAGTTGTATTTGAAAACTGAGTCACTCAGATCACACGAGTACCCAAGCATGCTTGAAACTCATTCAAATGCAAGTGCCTCTATCTCTTTTCTTGATTGTTTCCCACTCATTCCTTTTGGTTTGGGTAAAATTTCAAAATCCCATGCCCAGAGAACTTCAAGTAGAGTTCGCGGAAATACTCAGTGGACACCCCAGGTAGGGTAAGGATCAGCATTTCCACACTACTCAGAGAATATTTATTTTCAGGGATTGATTTTTAGCCCAATTCAAGTTGATGAAAAGTGGTTTTGTGAAAATTGCAGAAAATTTTTTTTCAGAAACTCCGGGGTGCCTGGAGGTCGCGGTGCACCACGCGACAGTTGTATTCCAAAATTGAGTCACTCAGATCACACGAGTACCCAAGCATGCTTGAAACTCATTCAAATGCAAGTGCCTCAATCTCTTTTCTTGATTGTTTCCCACTCATTCCTTTTGGTTTGGGGAACATGTCAAAATCCCATGCCCAGAGAACTTCAAGTAGAGTTCGCGGAAATGCTCAGTGGACACCCCAGGTAGGGTAAGGATCAGCATTTCCACACTACTCAGAGAATATTTATTTTCAGGGATGGATTTTTAGCCCAATTCAACTTGATGAAAAGTGGTTTCGTGAAAATTGCAGAAATTTTTTTTCAGAAACTCCGGGGTGCCTTGAGGTCGTGATGCACCACGCGACAGTTGTATTCCAAAACTGAGTCGCTCAGATCACACGAGTACCCAAGCATGCTTGAAACTCATTCAAATGCAAGTGCCTCTATCTCTTTTCTTGATTGTTTCCGACTCATTCCTTTTGGTTTGGGGAACATGTCAAAATCTCATGCCCAGAGAACTTCAGGTAGAGTTCGGGGAAATGCTCAGTGTTCAACCCAGGCAGGGTAAGGATCAGTATTTCCACACTACTCAGAGAATTTTTATTTTCAGTGATGGATTTTTAGCCCAATTCAAGTTGAAGAAAAGTGGTTTCGTGAAAATCGCAGAAAATTTTTTTTCAGAAACTCCGGGGTGCCTGGAGGTCGCGGTGCACCACGCGACAGTTGTATTTGAAAACTGAGTCACTCAGATCACACGAGTACCCAAGCATGCTTGAAACTTATTCAAATGCAAGTGCCTCTATCTCTTTTCTTGATTGTTTCCCACTCATTCCTTTTGGTTTGGGGAACATGTCAAAATCCCATGCCCAGAGAACTTCAGGTAGAGCTCGCGGAAATGCTCAGTGGACAACCCAGGCAGGGTAAGGATCAGCATTTCCACACTACTCAGAGAATATTTATTTTCAGGGATGGATTTTTAGCCCAATTCAAGTTGATGAAAAGTGGTTTCTTGAAAATTGCAGAAAATTTTTTTTCAGAAACTCCGGGGAGCCTTGAGGTCGAGATACACCACGCGACAGTTGTATTTTAAAACTGGGTCACTCAGATCACACGAGTACCCAAGCATGCTTGAAACTTATTCAAATGCAAGTGTCTCTATCTGTTGTCTTGATTGTTTCCCACTCATTCCTTTTGGTTTGGGGAACATGTCAAAATCCCATGCCCAGAGAACTTCAGGTAGAGCTCGCGGAAATGCTCAGTGGACAACCCAGGCAGGGTAAGGATTACTATTTCCACACTACTCAGAGAATTTTTATTTTCAGTGATGGATTTTTAGCCCAATTCAAGTTGAAGAAAAGTGGTTTCGTGAAAATCGCAGAAAATTTTTTTTCAGAAACTCCGGGGTGCCTGGAGGTCGCGGTTCACCACGCGACAGTTGTATTCCAAAACTGAGTCACTCAGATCACACGAGTACCTCAGCATGCTTGAAACTCATTCAAATGCAAGTGCTTCTATCTGTTGTCTTGATTGTTTCCCACTCATTCCTTTTGGTTTGGGGAACATGTCAAAATCCCATGCCCAGAGAACTTCAGGTAGAGCTCGCGGAAATGCTCAGTGGACAACCCAGGCAGGGTAAGGATCAGTATTTCCACACTACTCAGAGAATTTTTATTTTCAGTGATGGATTTTTAGCCCAATTCAAGTTGAAGAAAAGTGGTTTCGTGAAAATCGCAGAAAATTTTTTTTCAGAAACTCCGGGGTGCCTGGAGGTCGCGGTGCACCACGCGACAGTTGTATTCGAAATCTGAGTCACTCAGATCACACGAGTACCTAAGCATGCTTGAAACTCATTCAAATGCAAGTGCTTCTATCTGTTGTCTTGATTGTTTCCCACTCATTCCTTTTGGTTTGGGGAATATGTCAAAATCCCATGCCCAGAGAACTTCAGGTAGAGTTCGGGGAAATGCTCAGTGGACAACCCAGGCAGGGTAAGGATCAGCATTTACAAACTACTCAGAGAATTTTTATTTTCAGTGAAGGATTTTTAGCCCAATTCAAGTTGTGAAAAGTGGTTTCGTGAAAATCGCAGAAACTTTTTTTTCATTAACTCCGGGGTGCCTGGAGGTCGCGGTGCACCACGCGACAGTTGTATTCGAAAACTGAGTCACTCAGATCACACGAGTACCCAAGCATGCTTGAAACTTATTCAAATGCAAGTGTCTCTATCTCTTTTCTTGATTGTTTCCCACTCATTCCTTTTGGTTTGGGGAACATGTCAAAATCCCATGCCCAGAGAACTTCAAGTAGAGCTCGCGGAAATGCTCAGTGGACAACCCAGGCAGGGTAAGGATCAGCATTTCCACACTACTCAGAGAATATTTATTTTCAGGGATGGATTTTTAGCCCAATTCAAGTTGATGAAAAGTGGTTTCGTGAAAATTGCAGAAATTTTTTTTTCAGAAACTCCGGGGTGCCTTGAGGTCGAGATACACCACGCGACAGTTGTATTTTAAAACTGAGTCACTCAGATCACACGAGTACCCAAGCATGCTTGAAACTTATTCAAATGCAAGTGTCTCTATCTCTTTTCTTGATTGTTTCCCACTCATTCCTTTTGGTTTGGGGAACATGTCAAAATCCCATGCCCAGAGAACTTCAGGTAGAGTTCGGGGAAATGCTCAGTGGACAACCCAGGCAGGGTAAGGATAAGCATTTACCACTACTCAGAGAATTTTTATTTTCAGGGATGGATTTTTAGCTCAATTCAAGTTGAAGAAAAGTGGTTTCGTGAAAATCGCACAAAATTTTTTTTCAGAAACTCCGGGGTGCCTGGAGGTCGCTGTGCACCACGCGACAGTTGTATTCGAAAACTGAGTCACTCAGATCACACGAGTACCCAAGCATGCTTGAAACTCATTCAAATGCAAGTGCTTCTATCTATTGTCTTGATTGTTTCCCACTCATTCCTTTTGGTTTGGGGAACATGTCGAAATCCCATGCCCAGAGAACTTCAGGTAGAGCTCGCGGAAATGCTCAGTGGACACCCCAGGTAGGGTAAGGATCAGCATTTCCACATTTCTCAGAGAATATTTATTTTCAGGGATGGATTTTTAGCCCAATTCAAGTTGATGAAAAGTGGTTTCGTGAAAATCGCAGAAATTTTTTTTTCAGAAACTCCGGGGTGCCTTGAGGTCGCGATGCACCACGCGACAGTTGTATTCCAAAACTGAGTCACTCAGATCACACGAGTACCCAAGCATGCTTGAAACTCATTCAAATGCAAGTGCATCTATCTCTTTTCTTGATTGTTTCCCACTCATTCCTTTTGGTTTGGGGAACATGTCAAAATCCCATGCCCAGAGAACTTCAGGTAGAGTTCGGGGAAATGCTCAGTGGACAAACCAGGCAGGGTAAGGATCAGCATTTACACACTACTCAGAGAATTTTTGTTTTCAGGGATGGATTTTTAGCCCAATTCAAGTTGAAGAAAAGTGGTTTCGTGAAAATCGCAGAAAATTTTTTTTCAGAAACTCCGGGGTGCCTGGAGGTCGCGGTGCACCACGCGACAGTTGTATTCGAAAACTGAGTCACTCAGATCACACGAGTAGCCAAGTATGCTTGAAACTCATTCAAATGCATGTGCTTCTATCTGTTGTCTTGATTGTTTCCGACTCATTCCTTTTGGTTTGGGGAACATGTCAAAATCTCATGCCCAGAGAACTTCAGGTAGAGTTCGCGGAAATGCTCAGTGTTCAATCCAGGCAGGGTAAGGATCAGTATTTCGACACTACTCAGAGAATGTTTATTTTCAGTGATGGATTTTTAGCCCAATTCAAGTTGAAGAAAAGTGGTTTCGTGAAAATCGCAGAAAATTTTTTTTCAGAAACTCCGGGGTGCCTGGAGGTCGCGGTGCACCACGCGACAGTTGTATTTGAAAACTGAGTCACTCAGATCACACGAGTACCCAAGCATGCTTGAAACTCATTCAAATGCAAGTGCCTCTATCTCTTTTCTTGATTGTTTCCCACTCATTCCTTTTGGTTTGGGGAACATGTCAAAATCCCATGCCCAGAGAACTTCAGGTAGAGATCGGGGAAATGCTCAGTGGACAACCCAGGCAGGGTAAGGATCAGCATTTACACACTACTCAGAGAATTTTTATTTTCAGTGAAGGATTTTTAGCCCAATTCAAGTTGAAGAAAAGTGGTTTCGTGAAAATCGCAGAAACTTTTTTTTCAGAAACTCCAAGGGTGCCTGGAGGTCGCGGTGCACCACGCGACAGTTGTATTTGAAAACTGAGTCACTCAGATCACACGAGTACCCAAGCATGCTTGAAACTCATTCAAATGCAAGTGCTTCTATCTGTTGTCTTGATTGTTTCCCACTCATTCCTTTTGGTTTGGGGAACATGTCAAAATCCCATGCCCAGAGAACTTCAGGTAGAGCTCACGGAAATGCTCAGTGGACAACCCAGGCAGGGTAAGGATCAGCATTTCCACACTACTCAGAGAATATTTATTTTCAGGGATGGATTTTTAGCCCAATTCAAGTTGATGAAAAGTGGTTTCGTGAAAATTGCAGAAAATTTTTTTTCAGAAACTCCGGGGTGCCTTGAGGTCGAGATACACCACGCGACAGTTGTATTTTAAAACTGGGTCACTCAGATCACACGAGTACCCAAGCATGCTTGAAACTTATTCAAATGCAATTGTCTCTATCTGTTGTCTTGATTGTTTCCCACTCATTCCTTTTGGTTTGGGGAACATGTCAAAATCCCATGCCCAGAGAACTTCAGGTAGAGCTCGCGGAAATGCTCAGTGGACAACCCAGGCAGGGTAAGGATTAGTATTTCCACACTACTCAGAGAATTTTTATTTTCAGTGATGGATTTTTAGCCCAATTCAAGTTGAAGAAAAGTGGTTTCGTGAAAATCGCAGAAAATTTTTTTTCAGAAACTCCGGGGTGCCTGGAGGTCGCGGTGCACCACGCGACAGTTGTATTCCAAAACTGAGTCACTCAGATCACACGAGTACCTCAGCATGCTTGAAACTCATTCAAATGCAAGTGCTTCTATCTATTGTCTTGATTGTTTCCCACTCATTCCTTTTGGTTTGGGGAACATGTCAAAATCCCATGCCCAGAGAACTTCAGGTAGAGCTCGCGGAAATGCTCAGTGGACAACCCAGGCAGGTTAAGGATCAGTATTTCCACACTACTCAGAGAATTTTTATTTTCAGTGATGGATTTTTAGCCCAATTCAAGTTGAAGAAAAGTGGTTTCGTGAAAATTGCAGAAAATTTTTTTTCAGAAACTCCGGGGAGCCTGGAGGTCGCGGTGCACCACGCGACAGTTGTATTTTAAAACTGGGTCACTCAGATCACACGAGTACCCAAGCATGCTTGAAACTTATTCAAATGCAAGTGTCTCTATCTGTTGTCTTGATTGTTTCCCACTCATTCCTTTTGGTTTGGGGAACATGTCAAAATCCCATGCCCAGAGAACTTCAGGTAGAGCTCGCGGAAATGCTCAGTGGACAACCCAGGCAGGGTAAGGATTACTATTTCCACACTACTCAGAGAATTTTTATTTTCAGTGATGGATTTTTAGCCCAATTCAAGTTGAAGAAAAGTGGTTTCGTGAAAATCGCAGAAAATTTTTTTTCAGAAACTCCGGGGTGCCTGGAGGTCGCGGTTCACCACGCGACAGTTGTATTCCAAAACTGAGTCACTCAGATCACACGAGTACCTCAGCATGCTTGAAACTCATTCAAATGCAAGTGCTTCTATCTGTTGTCTTGATTGTTTCCCACTCATTCCTTTTGGTTTGGGGAACATGTCAAAATCCCATGCCCAGAGAACTTCAGGTAGAGTTCGGGGAAATGCTCAGTGGACAACCCAGGCAGGGTAAGGATCAGCATTTACAAACTACTCAGAGAATTTTTATTTTCAGTGAAGGATTTTTAGCCCAATTCAAGTTGTGAAAAGTGGTTTCGTGAAAATCGCAGAAACTTTTTTTTCATTAACTCCGGGGTGCCTGGAGGTCGCGGTGCACCACGCGACAGTTGTATTCGAAAACTGAGTCACTCAGATCACACGAGTACCCAAGCATGCTTGAAACTTATTCAAATGCAAGTGTCTCTATCTCTTTTCTTGATTGTTTCCCACTCATTCCTTTTGGTTTGGGGAACATGTCAAAATCCCATGCCCAGAGAACTTCAGGTAGAGTTCGGGGAAATGCTCAGTGGACAACCCAGGCAGGGTAAGGATAAGCATTTACCACTACTCAGAGAATTTTTATTTTCAGGGATGGATTTTTAGCTCAATTCAAGTTGAAGAAAAGTGGTTTCGTGAAAATCGCACAAATTTTTTTTTCAGAAACTCCGGGGTGCCTGGAGGTCGCTGTGCACCACGCGACAGTTGTATTCGAAAACTGAGTCACTCAGATCACACGAGTACCCAAGCATGCTTGAAACTCATTCAAATGCAAGTGCTTCTATCTATTGTCTTGATTGTTTCCCACTCATTCCTTTTGGTTTGGGGAACATGTCGAAATCCCATGCCCAGAGAACTTCAGGTAGAGCTCGCGGAAATGCTCAGTGGACACCCCAGGTAGGGTAAGGATCAGCATTTCCACATTTCTCAGAGAATATTTATTTTCAGGGATGGATTTTTAGCCCAATTCAAGTTGATGAAAAGTGGTTTCGTGAAAATCGCAGAAATTTTTTTTTCAGAAACTCCGGGGTGCCTTGAGGTCGCGATGCACCACGCGACAGTTGTATTCCAAAACTGAGTCACTCAGATCACACGAGTACCCAAGCATGCTTGAAACTCATTCAAATGCAAGTGCATCTATCTCTTTTCTTGATTGTTTCCCACTCATTCCTTTTGGTTTGGGGAACATGTCAAAATCCCATGCCCAGAGAACTTCAGGTAGAGTTCGGGGAAATGCTCAGTGGACAAACCAGGCAGGGTAAGGATCAGCATTTACACACTACTCAGAGAATTTTTGTTTTCAGGGATGGATTTTTAGCCCAATTCAAGTTGAAGAAAAGTGGTTTCGTGAAAATCGCAGAAAATTTTTTTTCAGAAACTCCGGGGTGCCTGGAGGTCGCGGTGCACCACGCGACAGTTGTATTCGAAAACTGAGTCACTCAGATCACACGAGTAGCCAAGTATGCTTGAAACTCATTCAAATGCATGTGCTTCTATCTGTTGTCTTGATTGTTTCCCACTCATTCCTTTTGGTTTGGGGAACATGTCAAAATCCCATGCCCAGAGAACTTCAGGTAGAGCTCGCGGAAATGCTCAGTGGACAACCCAGGCAGGGTAAGGATCAGTATTTCCACACTACTCAGAGAATTTTTATTTTCAGGGATGGATTTTTAGCCCAATTCAAGTTGATGAACAGTGGTTTTGTGAAAATTGCAGACATTTTTTTTTCAGAAACTCCGGGGTGCCTTGAGGTCGTGATGCACCACGCAACAGTTGTATTCGAAAACTGAGTCACTCAGATCACACGAGTAACCAAGCATGCTTGAAACTCATTCAAATGCAAGTGCCTCTATCTCTTTTCTTGATTGTTTCCGACTCATTCCTTTTGGTTTGGGGAACATGTCAAAATCTCATGCCCAGAGAACTTCAGGTAGAGTTCGCGGAAATGCTCAGTGTTCAATCCAGGCAGGGTAAGGATCAGTATTTCGACACTACTCAGAGAATGTTTATTTTCAGTGATGGATTTTTAGCCCAATTCAAGTTGAAGAAAAGTGGTTTCGTGAAAATCGCAGAAAATTTTTTTTCAGAAACTCCGGGGTGCCTGGAGGTCGCGGTGCACCACGCGACAGTTGTATTTGAAAACTGAGTCACTCAGATCACACGAGTACCCAAGCATGCTTGAAACTCATTCAAATGCAAGTGCCTCTATCTCTTTTCTTGATTGTTTCCCACTCATTCCTTTTGGTTTGGGGAACATGTCAAAATCCCATGCCCAGAGAACTTCAGGTAGAGATCGGGGAAATGCTCAGTGGACAACCCAGGCAGGGTAAGGATCAGCATTTACACACTACTCAGAGAATTTTTATTTTCAGTGAAGGATTTTTAGCCCAATTCAAGTTGAAGAAAAGTGGTTTCGTGAAAATCGCAGAAACTTTTTTTTCAGAAACTCCAAGGGTGCCTGGAGGTCGCGGTGCACCACGCGACAGTTGTATTTGAAAACTGAGTCACTCAGATCACACGAGTACCCAAGCATGCTTGAAACTCATTCAAATGCAAGTGCTTCTATCTGTTGTCTTGATTGTTTCCCACTCATTCCTTTTGGTTTGGGGAACATGTCAAAATCCCATGCCCAGAGAACTTCAGGTAGAGCTCACGGAAATGCTCAGTGGACAACCCAGGCAGGGTAAGGATCAGCATTTCCACACTACTCAGAGAATATTTATTTTCAGGGATGGATTTTTAGCCCAATTCAAGTTGATGAAAAGTGGTTTCGTGAAAATTGCAGAAAATTTTTTTTCAGAAACTCCGGGGTGCCTTGAGGTCGAGATACACCACGCGACAGTTGTATTTTAAAACTGGGTCACTCAGATCACACGAGTACCCAAGCATGCTTGAAACTTATTCAAATGCAATTGTCTCTATCTGTTGTCTTGATTGTTTCCCACTCATTCCTTTTGGTTTGGGGAACATGTCAAAATCCCATGCCCAGAGAACTTCAGGTAGAGCTCGCGGAAATGCTCAGTGGACAACCCAGGCAGGGTAAGGATTAGTATTTCCACACTACTCAGAGAATTTTTATTTTCAGTGATGGATTTTTAGCCCAATTCAAGTTGAAGAAAAGTGGTTTCGTGAAAATCGCAGAAA
Source organism: Atractosteus spatula (assembly GCF_055471065.1). NCBI lineage: Eukaryota > Metazoa > Chordata > Actinopteri > Semionotiformes > Lepisosteidae > Atractosteus > Atractosteus spatula. Next base: position 78,798,388 of record NC_142707.1, read on the forward strand.
ATTTTTTTTCAGAAACTCCGGGGTGCCTGGAGGTCGCGGTGCACCACGCGACAGTTGTATTCCAAAACTGAGTCACTCAGATCACACGAGTACCTCAGCATGCTTGAAACTCATTCAAATGCAAGTGCTTCTATCTATTGTCTTGATTGTTTCCCACTCATTTCTTTTGGTTTGGGGAACATGTCAAAATCCCATGCCCAGAGAACTTCAGGTAGAGCTCGCGGAAATGCTCAGTGGACAACCCAGGCAGGTTAAGGATCAGTATTTCCACACTACTCAGAGAATTTTTATTTTCAGTGATGGATTTTTAGCCCAATTCAAGTTGAAGAAAAGTGGTTTCGTGAAAATCGCAGAAATTTTTTTTTCAGAAACTCCGGGGTGCCTGGAGGTCGCGGTGCACCACGCGACAGTTGTATTCGAAAACTGAGTCAGTCAGATCACACGAGTAACCAAGCATGCTTGAAACTCATTCAAATGCAAGTGCTTCTATCTGTTGTCTTGATTGTTTCCCACTCATTCCTTTTGGTTTGGGGAACATGTCAAAATCCCATGCCCAGAGAACTTCAAGTAGAGTTCGCGGAAATGCTCAGTGGACACCCCAGGTAGGGTAAGGATCAGAATTTACACACTACTCAGAGAATTTTTATTTTCAGTGAAGGATTTTTAGCCCAATTCAAGTTGAAGAAAAGTGGTTTCGTGAAAATCGCAGAAACTTTTTTTTCAGAAACTCCGGGGTGCCTTGAGGTCGAGATACACCACGCGACAGTTTTATTTTAAAACTGAGTCACTCAGATCACACGAGTACCCAAGCATGCTTGAAACTTATTCAAATGCAAGTGTCTCTATCTCTTTTCTTGATTCTTTCCCACTCTTTCCTTTTGGTTTGGGGAACATGTCAAAATCCCATGCCCAGAGAACTTCAAGTAGAGTTCGCGGAAATGCTCAGTGGACACCCCAGGTAGGGTAAGGATCAGCATTTCCATACTACTCAGAGAATTTTTATTTTCAGGGATGGATTTTTAGCCGAATTCAAGTTGACGAAAAGTGGTTTCGTGAAAATCGCAGAAATTTTTTTTTCAGAAACTCCGGGGTGCCTGGAGGTCGGGGTGCACCACGCGACAGTTGTATTCCAAAATTGAGTCACTCAGATCACACGAGTACCCAAGCATGCTTGAAACTCATTCAAATGCAAGTGCTTCTATCTGTTGTCTTGATTGTTTCCCACTCATTCCTTTTGGTTTGGGGAACATGTCAAAATCCCATGCCTAGAGAACTTCAGGTAGAGTTCGCGGAAATGCTCAGTGGACAACCCAGGCATTTTAAGGAACAGTATTTCCACACTACTCAGAGAATTTTTATTTTCAGTGATGGATTTTTAGCCCAATTCAAGTTGAAGAAAAGTGGTTTCGTGAAAATCGCAGAAAATTTTTTTTCAGAAACTCCGGGGTGCCTAGAGGTCGCGGTGCACCACGCGACAGTTGTATTCGAAAACTGAGTCACTCAGATCACACGAGTACCCAAGCATGCTTGAAACTCATTCAAATGCAAGTGCCTCTATCTCTATTCTTGATTGTTTCCCACTCATTCCTTTTGGTTTGGGGAACATGTCAAAATCCCATGCCCAGAGAACTTCAAGTAGAGTTCGTGGAAATGCTCAGTGGACACCCCAGGTAGGGTAAGGATCAGAATTTACACACTACTCAGAGAATTTTTGTTTTCAGGGATGGATTTTTAGCCCAATTCAAGTTGAAGAAAAGTGGTTTCGTGAAAATCGCAGAAAATTTTTTTTCAGAAACTCCGGGGTGCCTGGAGGTCGCGGTGAACCACGCGACAGTTGTATTCGAAAACTGAGTCACTCAGATCACACGAGTAGCCAAGCATACTTGAAACTCATTCAAATGCATGTGCTTCTATCTATTGTCTTGATTGTTTCCCACTCATTCCTTTTGGTTTGGGGAACATGTCGAAATCCCATGCCCAGAGAACTTCAGGTAGAGCTCGCGGAAATGCTCAGTGGACAACCCAGGCAGGTTAAGGATCAGTATTTCCACACTACTAAGAGAATTTTTATTTTCAGTGATGGATTTTTAGCCCAATTCAAGTTGAAGAAAAGTGGTTTCGTGAAAATCGCAGAAAATTTTTTTTCAGAATCTCCGGGGTGCCTGGAGGTCGCGGTGCACCACGCGACAGTTGTATTCAAAAACTGAGTCACTCAGATCACACGAGTACCCAAGCATGCTTGAAACTCATTCAAATGCAAGTGCTTCTATCTGTTGTCTTGATTGTTTCCCACTCATTCCTTTTGGTTTGGGGAACATGTCAAAATCCCATGCCCAGAGAACTTCAAGTAGAGTTCGCGGAAATGCTCAGTGGACACCCCAGGTAGGGTAAGGATCAGCATTTCCACACTACTCAGAGAATTTTTATTTTCAGGGATGGATTTTTAGCCCAATTCAAGTTGATGAACAGTGGTTTCGTGAAAATTGCAGAAAATTTTTTTTCAGAAACTCCGGGGTGCCTTGAGGTCGTGATGCACCACGCAACAGTTGTATTCGAAAACTGAGTCACTCAGATCACACGAGTACCCAAGCATGCTTGAAACTCATTCAAATGCAAGTGCCTCTATCTCTTTTCTTGATTGTTTCCGACTCATTCCTTTTGGTTTGGGAAACATGTCAAAATCTCATGCCCAGAGAACTTCAGGTAGAGTTCGCGGAAATGCTCATTGTTCAATCCAGGCAGGGTAAGGATCAGCATTTCCACACTACTCAGAGAATATTTATTTTCAGGGATGGATTTTTAGACCAATTGAAGTTGATGAAAAGTGGTTTCGTGAAAATTGCAGAAAATTTTTTTTCAGAAACTCCGGGGAGCCTTGAGGACGAGATACACCACGCGACAGTTGTATTTTAAAACTGGGTCACTCAGATCACACGAGTACCCAAGCATGCTTGAAACTTATTCAAATGCAAGTGTCTCTATCTGTTGTCTTGATTGTTTCCCACTCATTCCTTTTGGTTTGGGGAACATGTCAAAATCCCATGCCCAGAGAACTTCAGGTAGAGCTCGCGGAAATGCTCAGTGGACAACCCAGGCAGGGTAAGGATTACTATTTCCACACTACTCAGAGAATTTTTATTTTCAGTGATGGATTTTTAGCCCAATTCAAGTTGAAGAAAAGTGGTTTCGTGAAAATCGCAGAAAATTTTTTTTCAGAAACTCCGGGGTGCCTGGAGGTCGCGGTGCACCACGCGACAGTTGTATTCCAAAACTGAGTCACTCAGATCACACGAGTACCTCAGCATGCTTGAAACTCATTCAAATGCAAGTGCTTCTATCTGTTGTCTTGATTGTTTCCCACTCATTCCTTTTGGTTTGGGGAATATGTCAAAATCCCATGCCCAGAGAACTTCAGGTAGAGTTCGGGGAAATGCTCAGTGGACAACCCAGGCAGGGTAAGGATCAGCATTTACAAACTACTCAGAGAATTTTTATTTTCAGTGAAGGATTTTTAGCCCAATTCAAGTTGTGAAAAGTGGTTTCGTGAAAATCGCAGAAACTTTTTTTTCATTAACTCCGGGGTGCCTGGAGGTCGCGGTGCACCACGCGACAGTTGTATTCGAAAACTGAGTCACTCAGATCACACGAGTACCCAAGCATGCTTGAAACTCATTCAAATGCAAGTGCTTCTATCTGTTGTCTTGATTGTTTCCCACTCATTCCTTTTGGTTTGGGGAACATGTCAAAATCCCATGCCCAGAGAACTTCAAGTAGAGCTCGCGGAAATGCTCAGTGGACAACCCAGGCAGGGTAAGGATCAGCATTTCCACACTACTCAGAGAATATTTATTTTCAGGGATGGATTTTTAGCCCAATTCAAGTTGATGAAAAGTGGTTTCGTGAAAATCGCAGAAATTTTTTTTTCAGAAACTCCGGGGTGCCTTGAGGTCGCGATGCACCACGCGACAGTTGTATTCCAAAACTGAGTCACTCAGATCACACAAGTACCCAAGCATGCTTGAAACTCATTCAAATGCAAGTGCATCTATCTCTTTTCTTGATTGTTTCCCACTCATTCCTTTTGGTTTGGGGAACATGTCAAAATCCCATGCCCAGAGAACTTCAGGTAGAGTTCGGGGAAATGCTCAGTGGACAAACCAGGCAGGGTAAGGATCAGCATTTACACACTACTCAGAGAATTTTTGTTTTCAGGGATGGATTTTTAGCCCAATTCAAGTTGAAGAAAAGTGGTTTCGTGAAAATCGCAGAAAATTTTTTTTCAGAAACTCCGGGGTGCCTTGAGGTCGCTATGCACCACGCGACAGTTGTATTTTAAAACTGAGTCACTCAGATCACACGAGTACCCAAGCATGCTTGAAACTCATTCAAATGCATGTGCTTCTATCTGTTGTCTTGATTGTTTCCCACTCATTCCTTTTGGTTTGGGGAACATGTCAAAATCCCATGCCCAGAGAACTTCAGGTAGAGCTCGCGGAAATGCTCAGTGGACAACCCAGGCAGGGTAAGGATCAGTATTTCCACACTACTCAGAGAATTTTTATTTTCAGGGATGGATTTTTAGCCCAATTCAAGTTGATGAACAGTGGTTTTGTGAAAATTGCAGACATTTTTTTTTCAGAAACTCCGGGGTGCCTTGAGGTCGTGATGCACCACGCAACAGTTGTATTCGAAAACTGAGTCACTCAGATCACACGAGTACCCAAGCATGCTTGAAACTCATTCAAATGCAAGTGCCTCTATCTCTTTTCTTGATTGTTTCCGACTCATTCCTTTTGGTTTGGGGAACATGTCAAAATCTCATGCCCAGAGAACTTCAGGTAGAGGTGGCGGAAATGCTCAGTGTTCAATCCAGGCAGGGTAAGGATCAGTATTTCGACACTACTCAGAGAATGTTTATTTTCAGTGATGGATTTTTAGCCCAATTCAAGTTGAAGAAAAGTGGTTTCGTGAAAATCGCAGAAAATTTTTTTTCAGAAACTCCGGGGTGCCTGGAGGTCGCGGTGCACCACGCGACAGTTGTATTTGAAAACTGAGTCACTCAGATCACACGAGTACCCAAGCATGCTTGAAACTCATTCAAATGCAAGTGCCTCTATCTCTTTTCTTGATTGTTTCCCACTCATTCCTTTTGGTTTGGGGAACATGTCAAAATCCCATGCCCAGAGAACTTCAGGTAGAGTTCGGGGAAATGCTCAGTGGACAACCCAGGCAGGGTAAGGATCAGCATTTACACACTACTCAGAGAATTTTTATTTTCAGTGAAGGATTTTTAGCCCAATTCAAGTTGAAGAAAAGTGGTTTCGTGAAAATCGCAGAAACTTTTTTTTCAGAAACTCCAAGGGTGCCTGGAGGTCGCGGTGCACCACGCGACAGTTGTATTTGAAAACTGAGTCACTCAGATCACACGAGTACCCAAGCATGCTTGAAACTCATTCAAATGCAAGTGCTTCTATCTGTTGTCTTGATTGTTTCCCACTAATTCCTTTTGGTTTGGGGAACATGTCAAAATCCCATGCCCAGAGAACTTCAGGTAGAGCTCGCGGAAATGCTCATTGGACAACCCAGGCAGGGTAAGGATCAGTATTTCCACACTACTCAGAGAATTTTTATTTTCAGTGATGGATTTTTAGCCCAATTCAAGTTGAAGAAAAGTGGTTTCGTGAAAATCGCAGAAAATTTTTTTTCAGAAACTCCGGGGTGCCTGGAGGTCGCGGTGCACCACGCGACAGTTGTATTCCAAAACTGAGTCACTCAGATCACACGAGTACCTCAGCATGCTTGAAACTCATTCAAATGCAAGTGCTTCTATCTATTGTCTTGATTGTTTCCCACTCATTCCTTTTGGTTTGGGGAACATGTCAAAATCCCATGCCCAGAGAACTTCAGGTAGAGCTCGCGGAAATGCTCATTGGACAACCCAGGCAGGTTAAGGATCAGTATTTCCACACTACTCAGAGAATTTTTATTTTCAGTGATGGATTTTTAGCCCAATTCAAGTTGAAGAAAAGTGGTTTCGTGAAAATCGCAGAAATTTTTTTTTCAGAAACTCCGGGGTGCCTGGAGGTCGCGGTGCACCACGCGACAGTTGTATTCGAAAACTGAGTCACTCAGATCACACGAGTAACCAAGCATGCTTGAAACTCATTCAAATGCAAGTGCTTCTATCTGTTGTCTTGATTGTTTCCCACTCATTCCTTTTGGTTTGGGGAACATGTCAAAATCCCATGCCCAGAGAACTTCAAGTAGAGTTCGCGGAAATGCTCAGTGGACACCCCAGGTAGGGTAAGGATCAGAATTTACACACTACTCAGAGAATTTTTATTTTCAGTGATGGATTTTTAGCCCAATTCAAGTTGAAGAAAAGTGGTTTCGTGAAAATCGCAGAAACTTTTTTTTCAGAAACTCCGGGGTGCCTTGAGGTCGAGATACACCACGCGACAGTTTTATTTTAAAACTGAGTCACTCAGATCACACGAGTACCCAAGCATGCTTGAAACTTATTCAAATGCAAGTGTCTCTATCTCTTTTCTTGATTGTTTCCCACTCATTCCTTTTGGTTTGGGGAACATGTCAAAATCCCATGCCCAGAGAACTTCAGGTAGAGTTCGGGGAAATGCTCAGTGGACAACCCAGGCAGGTTAAGGATCAGCATTTACACACTACTCAGAGAATTTTTATTTTCAGGGATGGATTTTTAGCTCAATTCAAGTTGAAGAAAAGTGGTTTCGTGAAAATCGCAGAAAAATTTTTTTCACAAACTCCGGGGTGCCTGGAGGTCGCTGTGCACCATGCGACAGTTGTATTCGAAAACTGAGTCACTCAGATCACACGAGTACCCAAGGATGCTTGAAACTCATTCAAATGCAAGTGCTTCTATCTGTTGTCTTGATTCTTTCCCACTCATTCCTTTTGGTTTGGGGAACATGTCAAAATCCCATGCCCAGAGAACTTCAAGTAGAGTTCGCGGAAATGCTCAGTGGACACCCCAGGTAGGGCAAGGATCAGCATTTCCATACTACTCAGAGAATTTTTATTTTCAGGGATGGATTTTTAGCCGAATTCAAGTTGACGAAAAGTGGTTTCGTGAAAATCGCAGAAAATTTTTTTTCAGAAACTCCGGGGTGCCTGGAGGTCGGGGTGCACCACGCGACAGTTGTATTTTAAAACTGAGTCACTCAGATCACACGAGTACCCAAGCATGCTTGAAACTTATTCAAATGCAAGTGTCTCTATCTCTTTTCTTGATTGTTTCCCACTCATTCCTTTTGGTTTGGGGAACATGTCAAAATCCCATGCCCAGAGAACTTCAGGTAGAGTTCGGGGAAATGCTCAGTGGACAACCCAGGCACGGTAAGGATAAGCATTTACACACTACTCAGAGAATTTTTATTTTCAGGGATGGATTTTTAGCTCAATTCAAGTTGATGAAAAGTGGTTTCGTGAAAATTGCAGAATTTTTTTTTTCAGAAACTCCGGGGTGCCTGGAGGTCGCTGTGCACCACGCGACAGTTGTATTCGAAAACTGAGTCACTCAGATCACACGAGTACCCAAGCATGCTTGAAACTCATTCAAATGCAAGTGCTTCTATCTGTTGTCTTGATTGTTTCCCAGTCATTCCTTTTGGTTTGGGGAACATGTCAAAATCCCATGCCCAGAGAACTTCAAGTAGAGTTCGCGGAAATGCTCAGTGGACACCCCAGGTAGGGTAAGGATCAGCATTTCCACACTTCTCAGAGAATATTTATTTTCAGGGATGGATTTTTAGCCCAATTCAAGTTGATGAAAAGTGGTTTCGTGAAAATCGCAGAAATTTTTTTTTCAGAAACTCCGGGGTGCCTTGAGGTCGCGATGCACCACGCGACAGTTGTATTCCAAAACTGAGTCACTCAGATCACACAAGTACCCAAGCATGCTTGAAACTCATTCAAATGCAAGTGCATCTATCTCTTTTCTTGATTGTTTCCCACTCATTCCTTTTGGTTTGGGGAACATGTCAAAATCCCATGCCCAGAGAACTTCAGGTAGAGTTCGGGGAAATGCTCAGTGGACAAACCAGGCAGGGTAAGGATCAGCATTTACACACTACTCAGAGAATTTTTGTTTTCAGGGATGGATTTTTAGCCCAATTCAAGTTGAAGAAAAGTGGTTTCGTGAAAATCGCAGAAAATTTTTTTTCAGAAACTCCGGGGTGCCTTGAGGTCGCTATGCACCACGCGACAGTTGTATTTTAAAACTGAGTCACTCAGATCACACGAGTACCCAAGCATGCTTGAAACTCATTCAAATGCATGTGCTTCTATCTGTTGTCTTGATTGTTTCCCACTCATTCCTTTTGGTTTGGGGAACATGTCAAAATCCCATGCCCAGAGAACTTCAGGTAGAGCTCGCGGAAATGCTCAGTGGACAACCCAGGCAGGGTAAGGATCAGTATTTCCACACTACTCAGAGAATTTTTATTTTCAGGGATGGATTTTTAGCCCAATTCAAGTTGATGAACAGTGGTTTCGTGAAAATCGCAGACATTTTTTTTTCAGAAACTCCGGGGTGCCTTGAGGTCGCGGTGCACCACGCGACAGTTGTATTCGAAAACTGAGTCACTCAGATCACACGAGTAACCAAGCATGCTTGAAACTCATTCAAATGCAAGTGCTTCTATCTGTTGTCTTGATTGTTTCCCACTCATTCCTTTTGGTTTGGGGAACATGTCAAAATCCCATGCCCAGAGAACTTCAAGTAGAGTTCGCGGAAATGCTCAGTGGACACCCCAGGTAGGGTAAGGATCAGAATTTACACACTACTCAGAGAATTTTTATTTTCAGTGAAGGATTTTTAGCCCAATTCAAGTTGAAGAAAAGTGGTTTCGTGAAAATCGCAGAAACTTTTTTTTCAGAAACTCCGGGGTGCCTTGAGGTCGAGATACACCACGCGACAGTTTTATTTTAAAACTGAGTCACTCAGATCACACGAGTACCCAAGCATGCTTGAAACTTATTCAAATGCAAGTGTCTCTATCTCTTTTCTTGATTGTTTCCCACTCATTCCTTTTGGTTTGGGGAACATGTCAAAATCCCATGCCCAGAGAACTTCAGGTAGAGTTCGGGGAAATGCTCAGTGGACAACCCAGGCAGGGTAAGGATCAGCATTTACACACTACTCAGAGAATTTTTATTTTCAGGGATGGATTTTTAGCTCAATTCAAGTTGAAGAAAAGTGGTTTCGTGAAAATCGCAGAAAATTTTTTTTCACAAACTCCGGGGTGCCTGGAGGTCGCTGTGCACCATGCGACAGTTGTATTCGAAAACTGAGTCACTCAGATCACACGAGTACCCAAGGATGCTTGAAACTCATTCAAATGCAAGTGCTTCTATCTGTTGTCTTGATTCTTTCCCACTCATTCCTTTTGGTTTGGGGAACATGTCAAAATCCCATGCCCAGAGAACTTCAAGTAGAGTTCGCGGAAATGCTCAGTGGACACCCCAGGTAGGGCAAGGATCAGCATTTCCATACTACTCAGAGAATTTTTATTTTCAGGGATGGATTTTTAGCCGAATTCAAGTTGACGAAAAGTGGTTTCGTGAAAATCGCAGAAAATTTTTTTTCAGAAACTCCGGGGTGCCTGGAGGTCGGGGTGCACCACGCGACAGTTGTATTTTAAAACTGAGTCACTCAGATCACACGAGTACCCAAGCATGCTTGAAACTTATTCAAATGCAAGTGTCTCTATCTCTTTTCTTGATTGTTTCCCACTCATTCCTTTTGGTTTGGGGAACATGTCAAAATCCCATGCCCAGAGAACTTCAGGTAGAGTTCGGGGAAATGCTCAGTGGACAACCCAGGCACGGTAAGGATAAGCATTTACACACTACTCAGAGAATTTTTATTTTCAGGGATGGATTTTTAGCTCAATTCAAGTTGATGAAAAGTGGTTTCGTGAAAATTGCAGAATTTTTTTTTTCAGAAACTCCGGGGTGCCTGGAGGTCGCTGTGCACCACGCGACAGTTGTATTCGAAAACTGAGTCACTCAGATCACACGAGTACCCAAGCATGCTTGAAACTCATTCAAATGCAAGTGCTTCTATCTGTTGTCTTGATTGTTTCCCAGTCATTCCTTTTGGTTTGGGGAACATGTCAAAATCCCATGCGCAGAGAACTTCAAGTAGAGTTCGCGGAAATGCTCAGTGGACACCCCAGGTAGGGTAAGGATCAGCATTTCCACACTTCTCAGAGAATATTTATTTTCAGGGATGGATTTTTAGCCCAATTCAAGTTGATGAAAAGTGGTTTCGTGAAAATCGCAGAAATTTTTTTTTCAGAAACTCCGGGGTGCCTTGAGGTCGCGATGCACCACGCGACAGTTGTATTCCAAAACTGAGTCACTCAGATCACACAAGTACCCAAGCATGCTTGAAACTCATTCAAATGCAAGTGCATCTATCTCTTTTCTTGATTGTTTCCCACTCATTCCTTTTGGTTTGGGGAACATGTCAAAATCCCATGCCCAGAGAACTTCAGGTAGAGTTCGGGGAAATGCTCAGTGGACAAACCAGGCAGGGTAAGGATCAGCATTTACACACTACTCAGAGAATTTTTGTTTTCAGGGATGGATTTTTAGCCCAATTCAAGTTGAAGAAAAGTGGTTTCGTGAAAATCGCAGAAAATTTTTTTTCAGAAACTCCGGGGTGCCTTGAGGTCGCTATGCACCACGCGACAGTTGTATTTTAAAACTGAGTCACTCAGATCACACGAGTACCCAAGCATGCTTGAAACTCATTCAAATGCATGTGCTTCTATCTGTTGTCTTGATTGTTTCCCACTCATTCCTTTTGGTTTGGGGAACATGTCAAAATCCCATGCCCAGAGAACTTCAGGTAGAGCTCGCGGAAATGCTCAGTGGACAACCCAGGCAGGGTAAGGATCAGTATTTCCACACTACTCAGAGAATTTTTATTTTCAGGGATGGATTTTTAGCCCAATTCAAGTTGATGAACAGTGGTTTTGTGAAAATTGCAGACATTTTTTTTTCAGAAACTCCGGGGTGCCTTGAGGTCGTGATGCACCACGCAACAGTTGTATTCGAAAACTGAGTCACTCAGATCACACGAGTACCCAAGCATGCTTGAAACTCATTCAAATGCAAGTGCCTCTATCTCTTTTCTTGATTGTTTCCGACTCATTCCTTTTGGTTTGGGGAACATGTCAAAATCTCATGCCCAGAGAACTTCAGGTAGAGGTGGCGGAAATGCTCAGTGTTCAATCCAGGCAGGGTAAGGATCAGTATTTCGACACTACTCAGAGAATGTTTATTTTCAGTGATGGATTTTTAGCCCAATTCAAGTTGAAGAAAAGTGGTTTCGTGAAAATCGCAGAAAATTTTTTTTCAGAAACTCCGGGGTGCCTGGAGGTCGCGGTGCACCACGCGACAGTTGTATTTGAAAACTGAGTCACTCAGATCACACGAGTACCCAAGCATGCTTGAAACTCATTCAAATGCAAGTGCCTCTATCTCTTTTCTTGATTGTTTCCCACTCATTCCTTTTGGTTTGGGGAACATGTCAAAATCCCATGCCCAGAGAACTTCAGGTAGAGTTCGGGGAAATGCTCAGTGGACAACCCAGGCAGGGTAAGTATCAGCATTTACACACTACTCAGAGAATTTTTATTTTCAGTGAAGGATTTTTAGCCCAATTCAAGTTGAAGAAAAGTGGTTTCGTGAAAATCGCAGAAACTTTTTTTTCAGAAACTCCAAGGGTGCCTGGAGGTCGCGGTGCACCACGCGACAGTTGTATTTGAAAACTGAGTCACTCAGATCACACGAGTACCCAAGCATGCTTGAAACTCATTCAAATGCAAGTGCTTCTATCTGTTGTCTTGATTGTTTCCCACTCATTCCTTTTGGTTTGGGGAACATGTCAAAATCCCATGCCCAGAGAACTTCAGGTAGAGCTCACGGAAATGCTCAGTGGACAACCCAGGCAGGGTAAGGATCAGCATTTCCACACTACTCAGAGAATATTTATTTTCAGGGATGGATTTTTAGCCCAATTCAAGTTGATGAAAAGTGGTTTCGTGAAAATTGCAGAAAATTTTTTTTCAGAAACTCCGGGGTGCCTTGAGGTCGAGATACACCACGCGACAGTTGTATTTTAAAACTGGGTCACTCAGATCACACGAGTACCCAAGCATGCTTGAAACTTATTCAAATGCAATTGTCTCTATCTGTTGTCTTGATTGTTTCCCACTAATTCCTTTTGGTTTGGGGAACATGTCAAAATCCCATGCCCAGAGAACTTCAGGTAGAGCTCGCGGAAATGCTCAGTGGACAACACAGGCATTTTAAGGAACAGTATTTCCACACTACTCAGAGAATTTTTATTTTCAGTGATGGATTTTTAGCCCAATTCAAGTTGAAGAAAAGTGGTTTCGTGAAAATCGCAGAAAATTTTTTTTCAGAAACTCCGGGGTGCCTAGAGGTCGCGGTGCACCACGCGACAGTTGTATTCGAAAACTGAGTCACTCAGATCACACGAGTACCCAAGCATGCTTGAAACTCATTCAAATGCAAGTGCCTCTATCTCTATTCTTGATTGTTTCCCACTCATTCCTTTTGGTTTGGGGAACATGTCAAAATCCCATGCCCAGAGAATTTCAGGTAGAGCTCACGGAAAGGCTCAGTGGTCAACCCAGGCAGGGTAAGGATCAGTATTTCCACACTACTCAGAGAATTTTTATTTTCAGTGATGGATTTTTAGCCCAATTCTGTTGAAGAAAAGTGGTTTCGTGAAAATCGCAGAAAATTTTTTTTCAGAAACTCCGGGGTGCCTGGAGATCGCGGTGCATCACGCGACAGTTGTATTCCAAAACTGAGTCACTCAGATCACACGAGTACCCAAGCATGTTTGAAACTCATTCAAATGCAACTGCTTCTATCTGTTGTCTTGATTGTTTCCCACTCATTCCTTTTGGTTTGGGGAACATGTCAAAATCCCATGCCCAGAGAACTTCAAGTAGAGTTCGCGGAAATGCTCAGTGGACACCCCAGGTAGGATAAGGATCAGCATTTCCACACTTCTCAGAGAATATTTATTTTCAGGGATGGATTTTTAGCCCAATTCAAGTTGATGAAAAGTGGTTTCGTGAAAATCGCAGAAATTTTTTTTTCAGAAACTCCGGGGTGCCTTGAGGTCGCGATGCACCACGCGACAGTTGTATTCCAAAACTGAGTCACTCAGATCACACGAGTACCCAAGCATGCTTGAAACTCATTCAAATGCAAGTGCATCTATCTCTTTTCTTGATTGTTTCCCACTCATTCCTTTTGGTTTGGGGAACATGTCAAAATCCCATGCCCAGAGAACTTCAGGTAGAGTTCGGGGAAATGCTCAGTGGACAACCCAGGCAGGGTAAGGATCAGCATTTACACACTACTCAGAGAATTTTTGTTTTCAGGGATGGATTTTTAGCCCAATTCAAGTTGAAGAAAAGTGGTTTCGTGAAAATCGCAGAAAATTTTTTTTCAGAAACTCCGGGGTGCCTGGAGGTCGCGGTGCACCACGCGACAGTTGTATTCGAAAACTGAGTCACTCAGATCACACGAGTAGCCAAGCATGCTTGAAACTCATTCAAATGCATGTGCTTCTATCTGTTGTCTTGATTGTTTCCCACTCATTCCTTTTGGTTTGGGGAACATGTCAAAATCCCATGCCCAGAGAACTTCAGGTAGAGCTCGCGGAAATGCTCAGTGGACAACCCAGGCAGGGTAAGGATCAGTATTTCCACACTACTCAGAGAATTTTTATTTTCAGTGATGGATTTTTAGCCCAATTCAAGTTGAAGAAAAGTGGTTTCGTGAAAATCGCAGAAAATTTTTTTTCAGAAACTCCGGGGTGCCTGGAGGTTGCGGTGCACCACGCGACAGTTGTATTCCAAAACTGAGTCATTCAGATCACACGAGTACCTCAGCATTCTTGAAACTCATTCAAATGCAAGTGCTTCTATCTATTGTCTTGATTGTTTCCCACTCATTCCTTTTGGTTTGGGGAACATGTCAAAATCCCATGCCCAGAGAACTTCAGGTAGAGCTCGCGGAAATGCTCAGTGGACAACCCAGGCAGGTTAAGGATCAGTATTTCCACACTACTAAGAGAATTTTTATTTTCAGTGATGGATTTTTAGCCCAATTGAAGTTGAAGAAAAGTGGTTTCGTGAAAATCGCAGAAAATTTTTTTTCAGAAACTCCGGGGTGCCTGGAGGTCGCGGTGCACCACGCGACAGTTGTATTCGAAAACTGAGTCACTCAGATCACACGAGTACCCAAGCATGCTTGAAACTCATTCAAATGCAAGTGCTTCTATCTGTTGTCTTGATTGTTTCCCACTCATTCCTTTTGGTTTGGGGAACATGTCAAAATCCCATGCCCAGAGAACTTCAAGTAGAGTTCGCGGAAATGCTCAGTGGACACCCCAGGTAGGGTAAGGATCAGCATTTCCACACTACTCAGAGAATTTTTATTTTCAGGGATGGATTTTTAGCCCAATTCAAGTTGATGAACAGTGGTTTCGTGAAAATTGCAGACATTTTTTTTTCAGAAACTCCGGGGTGCCTTGAGGTCGTGATGCACCACGCAACAGTTGTATTCGAAAACTGAGTCACTCAGATCACACGAGTACCCAAGCATGCTTGAAACTCATTCAAATGCAAGTGCCTCTATCTCTTTTCTTGATTGTTTCCGACTCATTCCTTTTGGTTTGGGGAACATGTCAAAATCTCATGCCCAGAGAACTTCAGGTAGAGTTCGCGGAAATGCTCAGTGTTCAACCCAGGCAGGGTAAGGATCAGTATTTCCACACTACTCAGAGAATGTTTATTTTCAGTGATGGATTTTTAGCCCAATTCAAGTTGAAGAAAAGTGGTTTCGTGAAAATCGCAGAAAATTCTTTTTCAGAAACTCCGGGGTGCCTGGAGGTCGCGGTGCACCACGCGACAGTTGTATTTGAAAACTGAGTCACTCAGATCACACGAGTACCCAAGCATGCTTGAAACTCATTCAAATGCAACTGCTTCTATCTGTTGTCTTGATTGTTTCCCACTCATTCCTTTTGGTTTGGGGAACATGTCAAAATCCCATGCCCAGAGAACTTCAGGTAGAGCTCACGGAAATGCTCAGTGGACAACCCAGGCAGGGTAAGGATCAGCATTTCCACACTACTCAGAGAATATTTATTTTCAGGGATGGATTTTTAGCCCAATTCAAGTTGATGAAAAGTGGTTTCGTGAAAATTGCAGAAAATTTTTTTTCAGAAACTCCGGGGTGCCTTGAGGTCGAGATACACCACGCGACAGTTGTATTTTAAAACTGGGTCACTCAGATCACACGAGTACCCAAGCATGCTTGAAACTCATTCAAATGCAACTGTCTCTATCTGTTGTCTTGATTGTTTCCCACTCATTCCTTTTGGTTTGGGGAACATGTCAAAATCCCATGCCCAGAGAACTTCAGGTAGAGTTCGGGGAAATGCTCAGTGGACAACCCAGGCAGGGTAAGTATCAGCATTTACCCACTACTCAGAGAATTTTTATTTTCAGTGATGGATTTTTGGCCCAATTCAAGTTGAAGAAAAGTGGTTTCGTGAAAATCGCAGAAAATTTTTTTTCAAAACTCCGGGGTGCCTGGAGGTCGCGGTGCACCACGCGACAGTTGTATTCCAAAACAGATTCACTCAGATCACACGAGTACCCAAGTATGTTTGAAACTCATTCAAATGCAACTGCTTCTATCTGTTGTCTTGATTGTTTCCCACTCATTCCTTTTGGTTTGGGGAACATGTCAAAATCCCATGTCTAGAGAACTTCAGGTAGAGCTCGCGGAAATGATCAGTGGACAACCCAGGCAGGGTAAGGATCAGCATTTCCACACTACTCAGAGAATATTTATTTTCAGGGATGGATTTTTAGCCCAATTCAAGTTGATGAAAAGTGGTTTTGTGAAAATTGTAGAAAATTTTTTTTCAGAAACTCCGGGGTGCCTGGAGGTCGCGGTGCACCACGCGACAGTTGTATTCGAAAACTGAGTCACTCAGATCACACGAGTACCCAAGCATGCTTGAAACTCATTCAAATGCAAGTGCCTCTATCTCTTTTCTTGATTGTTTCCCACTCATTCCTTTTGGTTTGGGGAACATGTCAAAATCCCATGCCCAGAGAACTTCAAGTAGAGTTCGCGGAAATGCTCAGTGGACACCCCAGGTAGGGTAAGGATCAGCTTTTCCACACTACTCAGAGAATATTTATTTTCAGGGATGGATTTTTAGCCAAATTCAAGTTGATGAAAAGTGGTTTCGTGAAAATTGCAGAAATTTTTTTTTCAGAAACTCCGGGGTGCCTTGAGGTCGTGATGCACCACGCGACAGTTGTATTCCAAAACTGAGTCGCTCAGATCACACGAGTACCCAAGCATGCTTGAAACTCATTCAAATGCAAGTGCCTCTATCTCTTTTCTTGATTGTTTCCGACTCATTCCTTTTGGTTTGGGGAACATGTCAAAATCTCATGCCCAGAGAACTTCAGGAAGAGTTCGGGGAAATGCTCAGTGTTCAACCCAGGCAGGGTAAGGATCAGTATTTCCACACTACTCAGAGAATTTTTATTTTCAGTGATGGATTTTTAGCCCAATTCAAGTTGAAGAAAAGTGGTTTCGTGAAAATCGCAGAATTTTTTTTTTCAGAAACTCCGGGGTGCCTGGAGGTCGCGGTGCACCACGCGACAGTTGTATTCGAAAACTGAGTCACTCAGATCACACAAGTACCCAAGCATGCTTGAAACTCATTCAAATGCAAGTGCCTCTATCTCTTTTCTTGATTGTTTCTCACTCATTCCTTTTGGTTTGGGGAACATGTCAAAATCCCATGCCCAGAGAACTTCAGGTAGAGCTCGCGGAAATGCTCAGTGTTCAACCCAGGCAGGGTAAGGATCAGCATTTCCACACTACTCAGAGAATATTTATTTTCAGGGATGGATTCTTAGCCCAATTCAAGTTGATGAAAAGTGGTTTCGTGAAAATTGCAGAAAATTTTTTTTTCAGAATCTCCGGGGTGCCTGGAGGTCGCGGTGCAGCACGCGACAGTTGTATTCCAAAACTGAGTCACTCAGATCACACGAATACCCAAGCATGCTTGAAACTCATTCAAATGCAAGTGCTTCTATCTGTTGTCTTCATTGTTTCCCACTCATTCCTTTTGGTTTGGGGAACATGTCAAAATCCCATGCCCAGAGAACTTCAGGTAGAGCTCGCGGAAATGCTCAGTGGACAACCCAGGCAGGGTAAGGATCAGTATTTCCACACTACTCAGAGAATTTTTATTTTCAGTGATGGATTTTAAGACCAATTCAAGTTGATGAAAAGTGGTTTCGTGAAAATCGCAGAAAATTTTTTTTCAGAAACTCCAGGGTGCCTGGAGGTCGCGGTGCACCACGCGACAGTTGTATTCGAAAACTGAGTCATTCAGATCACACGAGTACCCAAGCATGCTTGAAACTCATTCAAATGCAAGTGCTTCTATCTGTTGTCTTGATTGTTTCCCACTCATTCCTTTTGGTTTGGGTAAAATTTCAAAATCCCATGCCCAGAGAACTTCAAGTAGAGTTCGCGGAAATACTCAGTGGACACCCAAGGTAGGGTAAGGATCAGCATTTCCACACTACTCAGAGAATATTTATTTTCAGGGATGGATTTTTAGCCCAATTCAAGTTGATGAAAAGTGGTTTTGTGAAAATTGCAGAAAATTTTTTTTCAGAAACTCCGGGGTGCCTGGAGGTCGCGGTGCACCACGCGACAGTTGTATTCCAAAATTGAGTCACTCAGATCACACGAGTACCCAAGCATGCTTGAAACTCATTCAAATGCAAGTGCCTCAATCTCTTTTCTTGATTGTTTCCCACTCATTCCTTTTGGTTTGGGGAACATGTCAAAATCCCATGCCCAGAGAACTTCAAGTAGAGTTCGCGGAAATGCTCAGTGGACACCCCAGGTAGGGTAAGGATCAGCATTTCCACACTACTCAGAGAATATTTATTTTCAGGGATGGATTTTTAGCCCAATTCAACTTGATGAAAAGTGGTTTCGTGAAAATTGCAGAAATTTTTTTTCAGAAACTCCGGGGTGCCTTGAGGTCGTGATGCACCACGCGACAGTTGTATTCCAAAACTGAGTCGCTCAGATCACACGAGTACCCAAGCATGCTTGAAACTCATTCAAATGCAAGTGCCTCTATCTCTTTTCTTGATTGTTTCCGACTCATTCCTTTTGGTTTGGGGAACATGTCAAAATCTAATGCCCAGAGAACTTCAGGTAGAGTTCGGGGAAATGCTCAGTGTTCAACCCAGGCAGGGTAAGGATCAGTATTTCCACACTACTCAGAGAATTTTTATTTTCAGTGATGGATTTTTAGCCCAATTCAAGTTGAAGAAAAGTGGTTTCGTGAAAATCGCAGAAAATTTTTTTTTCAGAAACTCCGGGGTGCCTGGAGATCGCGGTGCAGCACGCGACAGTTGTATTCCAAAACTGAGTCACTCAGATCACACGAGTACCCAAGCATGCTTGAAACTCATTCAAATGCAAGTGCTTCTATCTGTTGTTTTGATTGTTTCCCACTCATTCCTTTTGGTTTGGGGAACATGTCAAAATCCCATGCCCAGAGAATTTCAGGTAGAGCTCACGGAAAGGCTCAGTGGACAACCCAGGCAGGGTAAGGATCAGTATTTCCACACTACTCAGAGAATTTTAATTTTCAGTGATGGATTTTTGGCCTAATTCAAGTTGAAGAAAAGTGGTTTCGTGAAAATCGCAGAAAATTTTTTTTCAGAAACTCCGGGGTGCCTGGAGGTCGCGGTGCCGCACGCGACAGTTGTATTCCAAAACTGAGTCACTCAGATCACACGAGTACCCAAGCATACTTGAAACTCATTCAAATGCAAGTGCTTCTATCTGTTGTCTTGATTGTTTCCCACTCATTCCTTTTGGTTTGGGGACCATGTCAAAATCCCATACCCAGAGAATTTCAGGTAGAGCTCACGGAAAGGCTCAGAGGACAACCCAGGCAGGGTAAGGATCAGTATTTCCACACTACTCAGAGAATTTTTATTTTCAGTGATTTATTTTTAGCCCAATTCAAGTTGAAGAAAAGTGGTTTCGTGAAAATCGCAGAAAATTTTTTTTCAGAAATTCCGGGGTGCCTGGAGGTCGCGGTGCACCACGCGACAGTTGTATTCCAAAACTGAGTCACTCAGATCACACGAGTACCCAAGCATGCTTGAAACTCATTCAAATGCAACTGCTTCTATCTGTTGTCTTGATTGTTTTCCACTCATTCCTTTTGGTTTGGGTAAAATTTCAAAATCCCATGCCCAGAGAACTTCAAGTAGAGTTCGCGGAAATACTCAGTGGACACCCCAGGTAGGGTAAGGATCAGCATTTCCACACTACTCAGAGAATATTTATTTTCAGGGATGGATTTTTAGCCCAATTCAAGTTGATGAAAAGTGGTTTTGTGAAAATTGCAGAAAATTTTTTTTCAGAAACTCCGGGGTGCCTGGAGGTCGCGGTGCACCACGCGATAGTTGTATTCCAAAATTGAGTCACTCAGATCACACGAGTACCCAAGCATGCTTGAAACTCATTCAAATGCAAGTGCCTCAATCTCTTTTCTTGATTGTTTCCCACTCATTCCTTTTGGTTTGGGGAACATGTCAAAATCCCATGCCCAGAGAACTTCAAGTAGAGTTCGCGGAAATGCTCAGTGGACACCCCAGGTAGGGTAAGGATCAGCATTTCCACACTACTCAGAGAATATTTATTTTCAGGGATGGATTTTTAGCCCAATTCAACTTGATGAAAAGTGGTTTCGTGAAAATTGCAGAAATTTTTTTTCAGAAACTCCGGGGTGCCTTGAGGTCGTGATGCACCACGCGACAGTTGTATTCCAAAACTGAGTCGCTCAGATCACACGAGTACCCAAGCATGCTTGAAACTCATTCAAATGCAAGTGCCTCTATCTCTTTTCTTGATTGTTTCCGACTCATTCCTTTTGGTTTGGGGAACATGTCAAAATCTAATGCCCAGAGAACTTCAGGTAGAGTTCGGGGAAATGCTCAGTGTTCAACCCAGGCAGGGTAAGGATCAGTATTTCCACACTACTCAGAGAATTTTTATTTTCAGTGATGGATTTTTAGCCCAATTCAAGTTGAAGAAAAGTGGTTTCGTGAAAATCGCAGAAAATTTTTTTTTCAGAAACTCCGGGGTGCCTGGAGATCGCGGTGCAGCACGCGACAGTTGTATTCCAAAACTGAGTCACTCAGATCACACGAGTACCCAAGCATGCTTGAAACTCATTCAAATGCAAGTGCTTCTATCTGTTGTTTTGATTGTTTCCCACTCATTCCTTTTGGTTTGGGGAACATGTCAAAATCCCATGCCCAGAGAATTTCAGGTAGAGCTCACGGAAAGGCTCAGTGGACAACCCAGGCAGGGTAAGGATCAGTATTTCCACACTACTCAGAGAATTTTAATTTTCAGTGATGGATTTTTGGCCTAATTCAAGTTGAAGAAAAGTGGTTTCGTGAAAATCGCAGAAAATTTTTTTTCAGAAACTCCGGGGTGCCTGGAGGTCGCGGTGCCGCACGCGACAGTTGTATTCCAAAACTGAGTCACTCAGATCACACGAGTACCCAAGCATACTTGAAACTCATTCAAATGCAAGTGCTTCTATCTGTTGTCTTGATTGTTTCCCACTCATTCCTTTTGGTTTGGGGACCATGTCAAAATCCCATACCCAGAGAATTTCAGGTAGAGCTCACGGAAAGGCTCAGAGGACAACCCAGGCAGGGTAAGGATCAGTATTTCCACACTACTCAGAGAATTTTTATTTTCAGTGATTTATTTTTAGCCCAATTCAAGTTGAAGAAAAGTGGTTTCGTGAAAATCGCAGAAAATTTTTTTTCAGAAACTCCGGGGTGCCTGGAGGTCGCGGTGCACCACGCGACAGTTGTATTCCAAAACTGAGTCACTCAGATCACACGAGTACCCAAGCATGCTTGAAACTCATTCAAATGCAACTGCTTCTATCTGTTGTCTTGATTGTTTCCCACTCATTCCTTTTGGTTTGGGTAAAATTTCAAAATCCCATGCCCAGAGAACTTCAAGTAGAGTTCGCGGAAATACTCAGTGGACACCCCAGGTAGGGTAAGGATCAGCATTTCCACACTACTCAGAGAATATTTATTTTCAGGGATGGATTTTTAGCCCAATTCAAGTTGATGAAAAGTGGTTTTGTGAAAATTGCAGAAAATTTTTTTTCAGAAACTCCGGGGTGCCTGGAGGTCGCGGTGCACCACGCGACAGTTGTATTCCAAAATTGAGTCACTCAGATCACACGAGTACCCAAGCATGCTTGAAACTCATTCAAATGCAAGTGCCTCAATCTCTTTTCTTGATTGTTTCCCACTCATTCCTTTTGGTTTGGGGAACATGTCAAAATCCCATGCCCAGAGAACTTCAAGTAGAGTTCGCGGAAATGCTCAGTGGACACCCCAGGTAGGGTAAGGATCAGCATTTCCACACTACTCAGAGAATATTTATTTTCAGGGATGGATTTTTAGCCCAATTCAACTTGATGAAAAGTGGTTTCGTGAAAATTGCAGAAATTTTTTTTCAGAAACTCCGGGGTGCCTTGAGGTCGTGATGCACCACGCGACAGTTGTATTCCAAAACTGAGTCGCTCAGATCACACGAGTACCCAAGCATGCTTGAAACTCATTCAAATGCAAGTGCCTCTATCTCTTTTCTTGATTGTTTCCGACTCATTCCTTTTGGTTTGGGGAACATGTCAAAATCTAATGCCCAGAGAACTTCAGGTAGAGTTCGGGGAAATGCTCAGTGTTCAACCCAGGCAGGGTAAGGATCAGTATTTCCACACTACTCAGAGAATTTTTATTTTCAGTGATGGATTTTTAGCCCAATTCAAGTTGAAGAAAAGTGGTTTCGTGAAAATCGCAGAAAATTTTTTTTTCAGAAACTCCGGGGTGCCTGGAGATCGCGGTGCAGCACGCGACAGTTGTATTCCAAAACTGAGTCACTCAGATCACACGAGTACCCAAGCATGCTTGAAACTCATTCAAATGCAAGTGCTTCTATCTGTTGTTTTGATTGTTTCCCACTCATATCCTTTTGGTTTGGGGAACATGTCAAAATCCCATGCCCAGAGAATTTCAGGTAGAGCTCACGGAAAGGCTCAGTGGACAACCCAGGCAGGGTAAGGATCAGTATTTCCACACTACTCAGAGAATTTTAATTTTCAGTGATGGATTTTTGGCCTAATTCAAGTTGAAGAAAAGTGGTTTCGTGAAAATCGCAGAAAATTTTTTTTCAGAAACTCCGGGGTGCCTGGAGGTCGCGGTGCCGCACGCGACAGTTGTATTCCAAAACTGAGTCACTCAGATCACACGAGTACCCAAGCATACTTGAAACTCATTCAAATGCAAGTGCTTCTATCTGTTGTCTTGATTGTTTCCCACTCATTCCTTTTGGTTTGGGGACCATGTCAAAATCCCATACCCAGAGAATTTCAGGTAGAGCTCACGGAAAGGCTCAGAGGACAACCCAGGCAGGGTAAGGATCAGTATTTCCACACTACTCAGAGAATTTTTATTTTCAGTGATTTATTTTTAGCCCAATTCAAGTTGAAGAAAAGTGGTTTCGTGAAAATCGCAGAAAATTTTTTTTCAGAAACTCCGGGGTGCCTGGAGGTCGCGGTGCACCACGCGACAGTTGTATTCCAAAACTGAGTCACTCAGATCACACGAGTACCCAAGCATGCTTGAAACTCATTCAAATGCAACTGCTTCTATCTGTTGTCTTGATTGTTTCCCACTCATTCCTTTTGGTTTGGGTAAAATTTCAAAATCCCATGCCCAGAGAACTTCAAGTAGAGTTCGCGGAAATACTCAGTGGACACCCCAGGTAGGGTAAGGATCAGCATTTCCACACTACTCAGAGAATATTTATTTTCAGGGATGGATTTTTAGCCCAATTCAAGTTGATGAAAAGTGGTTTTGTGAAAATTGCAGAAAATTTTTTTTCAGAAACTCCGGGGTGCCTGGAGGTCGCGGTGCACCACGCGACAGTTGTATTCCAAAATTGAGTCACTCAGATCACACGAGTACCCAAGCATGCTTGAAACTCATTCAAATGCAAGTGCCTCAATCTCTTTTCTTGATTGTTTCCCACTCATTCCTTTTGGTTTGGGGAACATGTCAAAATCCCATGCCCAGAGAACTTCAAGTAGAGTTCGCGGAAATGCTCAGTGGACACCCCAGGTAGGGTAAGGATCAGCATTTCCACACTACTCAGAGAATTTTTATTTTCAGTGATGGATTTTTAGCCCAATTCAAGTTGAAGAAAAGTGGTTTCGTGAAAATCGCAGAAAATTTTTTTTTCAGAAACTCCGGGGTGCCTGGAGATCGCGGTGCAGCACGCGACAGTTGTATTCCAAAACTGAGTCACTCAGATCACACGAGTACCCAAGCATGCTTGAAACTCATTCAAATGCAAGTGCTTCTATCTGTTGTTTTGATTGTTTCCCACTCATTCCTTTTGGTTTGGGGAACATGTCAAAATCCCATGCCCAGAGAATTTCAGGTAGAGCTCACGGAAAGGCTCAGTGGACAACCCAGGCAGGGTAAGGATCAGTATTTCCACACTACTCAGAGAATTTTAATTTTCAGTGATGGATTTTTGGCCTAATTCAAGTTGAAGAAAAGTGGTTTCGTGAAAATCGCAGAAAATTTTTTTTCAGAAACTCCGGGGTGCCTGGAGGTCGCGGTGCCGCACGCGACAGTTGTATTCCAAAACTGAGTCACTCAGATCACACGAGTACCCAAGCATACTTGAAACTCATTCAAATGCAAGTGCTTCTATCTGTTGTCTTGATTGTTTCCCACTCATTCCTTTTGGTTTGGGGACCATGTCAAAATCCCATACCCAGAGAATTTCAGGTAGAGCTCACGGAAAGGCTCAGAGGACAACCCAGGCAGGGTAAGGATCAGTATTTCCACACTACTCAGAGAATTTTTATTTTCAGTGATTTATTTTTAGCCCAATTCAAGTTGAAGAAAAGTGGTTTCGTGAAAATCGCAGAAAATTTTTTTTCAGAAACTCCGGGGTGCCTGGAGGTCGCGGTGCACCACGCGACAGTTGTATTCCAAAACTGAGTCACTCAGATCACACGAGTACCCAAGCATGCTTGAAACTCATTCAAATGCAACTGCTTCTATCTGTTGTCTTGATTGTTTCCCACTCATTCCTTTTGGTTTGGGTAAAATTTCAAAATCCCATGCCCAGAGAACTTCAAGTAGAGTTCGCGGAAATACTCAGTGGACACCCCAGGTAGGGTAAGGATCAGCATTTCCACACTACTCAGAGAATATTTATTTTCAGGGATGGATTTTTAGCCCAATTCAAGTTGATGAAAAGTGGTTTTGTGAAAATTGCAGAAAATTTTTTTTCAGAAACTCCGGGGTGCCTGGAGGTCGCGGTGCACCACGCGACAGTTGTATTCCAAAATTGAGTCACTCAGATCACACGAGTACCCAAGCATGCTTGAAACTCATTCAAATGCAAGTGCCTCAATCTCTTTTCTTGATTGTTTCCCACTCATTCCTTTTGGTTTGGGGAACATGTCAAAATCCCATGCCCAGAGAACTTCAAGTAGAGTTCGCGGAAATGCTCAGTGGACACCCCAGGTAGGGTAAGGATCAGCATTTCCACACTACTCAGAGAATATTTATTTTCAGGGATGGATTTTTAGCCCAATTCAACTTGATGAAAAGTGGTTTCGTGAAAATTGCAGAAATTTTTTTTCAGAAACTCCGGGGTGCCTTGAGGTCGTGATGCACCACGCGACAGTTGTATTCCAAAACTGAGTCGCTCAGATCACACGAGTACCCAAGCATGCTTGAAACTCATTCAAATGCAAGTGCCTCTATCTCTTTTCTTGATTGTTTCCGACTCATTCCTTTTGGTTTGGGGAACATGTCAAAATCTAATGCCCAGAGAACTTCAGGTAGAGTTCGGGGAAATGCTCAGTGTTCAACCCAGGCAGGGGAAGGATCAGTATTTCCACACTACTCAGAGAATTTTTATTTTCAGTGATGGATTTTTAGCCCAATTCAAGTTGAAGAAAAGTGGTTTCGTGAAAATCGCAGAAAATTTTTTTTTCAGAAACTCCGGGGTGCCTGGAGATCGCGGTGCAGCACGCGACAGTTGTATTCCAAAACTGAGTCACTCAGATCACACGAGTACCCAAGCATGCTTGAAACTCATTCAAATGCAAGTGCTTCTATCTGTTGTTTTGATTGTTTCCCACTCATTCCTTTTGGTTTGGGGAACATGTCAAAATCCCATGCCCAGAGAATTTCAGGTAGAGCTCACGGAAAGGCTCAGTGGACAACCCAGGCAGGGTAAGGATCAGTATTTCCACACTACTCAGAGAATTTTAATTTTCAGTGATGGATTTTTGGCCTAATTCAAGTTGAAGAAAAGTGGTTTCGTGAAAATCGCAGAAAATTTTTTTTCAGAAACTCCGGGGTGCCTGGAGGTCGCGGTGCCGCACGCGACAGTTGTATTCCAAAACTGAGTCACTCAGATCACACGAGTACCCAAGCATACTTGAAACTCATTCAAATGCAAGTGCTTCTATCTGTTGTCTTGATTGTTTCCCACTCATTCCTTTTGGTTTGGGGACCATGTCAAAATCCCATACCCAGAGAATTTCAGGTAGAGCTCACGGAAAGGCTCAGAGGACAACCCAGGCAGGGTAAGGATCAGTATTTCCACACTACTCAGAGAATTTTTATTTTCAGTGATTTATTTTTAGCCCAATTCAAGTTGAAGAAAAGTGGTTTCGTGAAAATCGCAGAAAATTTTTTTTCAGAAACTCCGGGGTGCCTGGAGGTCGCGGTGCACCACGCGACAGTTGTATTCCAAAACAGAGTCACTCAGATCACACGAGTACCCAAGCATGTTTGAAACTCATTCAAATGCAACTGCTTCTATCTGTTGTCTTGATTGTTTCCCACTCATTCCTTTTGGTTTGGGGAACATGTCAAAATCCAATGCCCAGAGAACTTCAGGTAGAGTTTGGGGAAATGCTCAGTGGATAACCCAGGCAGGGTAAGGATCAGCATTTACACACTACTCAGAGAATTTTTATTTTCAGGGATGGATTTTTAGCCCAATTCAAGTTGAAGAAAAGTGGTTTCATGAAAATCGCAGAAAATTTTTTTTCAGAAACTCCGGGGTGCCTGGAGGTCCCGGTGCACCACGCGACAGTTGTATTCCAAAACTGAGTCACTCAGATCACACGAGTACCCAAGCATGCTTGAAACTCATTCAAATGCAAGTGCATCTATCTCTTTTCTTGATTGTTTCCCACTCATTCCTTTTGGTTTGGGGAACATGTCAAAATCCCATGCCCAGAGAACTTCAGGTAGAGTTCGGGGAAATGCTCAGTGGACAACCCAGGCAGGGTAAGGATCAGCATTTACCCACTACTAAGAGAATTTTTATTTTCAGTGATGGATTTTTGGCCCAATTCAAGTTGAAGAAAAGTGGTTTCGTGAAATTCGCAGAAAATTTTTTTTCAGAAACTCCGGGGTGCTTGGAGGTCGGGGTGCACCACGCGACAGTTGTATTCCAAAACTGAGTCACTCAGATCACACGAGTACCCAAGCATGCTTGAAACTTATTCAAATGCAAGTGCTTCTATCTGTTGTCTTGATTGTTTCCCACTCATTCCTTTTGGTTTGGGGGACATGTCAAAATCCCATGCCCAGAGAACTTCAGGTAGAGCTCGCGGAAATTCTCAGTGGACAACCCAGGCAGGGTAAGGATCAGTATTTCCACACTACTCAGAGAATTTTTATTTTCAGTGATGGATTTTTAGCCCAATTCAAGTTGAAGAAAAGTGGTTTCGTGAAAATCGCAGAAAATTTTTTTTCAGAAACTCCGGGGTGCCTGGAGGTCGCGGTGCACCACGCGACAGTTGTATTCCAAAACAGAGTCACTCAGATCACACGAGTACCGAAGCATGTTTGAAACTCATTCAAATGCAACTGCTTCTATCTCTTTTCTTGATTGTTTCCCACTCATTCCTTTTGGTTTGGGGAACATGTCAAAATCCCATGCCCAGAGAACTTCAAGTAGAGTTCGCGGAAATGCTCAGTGGACACCCCAGGTAGGGTAAGGATCAGCTTTTCCACACTACTCAGAGAATATTTATTTTCAGGGATGGATTTTTAGCCCAATTCAAGTTGATGAAAAGTGGTTTCGTGAAAATTGCAGAAATTTTTTTTTCAGGAACTCCGGGGTGCCTTGAGGTCGTGATGCACCACGCGACAGTTGTATTCCAAAACTGAGTCTCTCAGATCACACGAGTACCCAAGCATGTTTGAAACTCATTCAAATGCAAGTGCATCTATCTCCTTTCTTGATTGTTTCCCACTCATTCCTTTTGGTTTGGGGAACATGTCAAAATCCCATGTTCAGAGAACTTCAGGTACAGATGCAGCCATTCAAAGTGCGCGTCACAGACACGTACCGCAGGTGACGTCGCTCAGTATGACGCAAGATGACGCGTGGCACCGCAGTACGTGATTGGTTGACCGACAGGGGCACTCGTGGTCCGTTGGTCTGTCGTAGAAAGACTTACAGTAAAAACGTCTTTGCTGTGCCCGTTGTAGATATTGAATTTTACCACTGAAGGGAAATCTTAGTAGCTGAGCATAAAAAGAATAGGAGCATACTGTAACGCGTGTGAAGGCCATAAACGATATTAATTTTGGAACATAAACATACAGTATATACTGTAGCTGGTCTTGGTACTTTAAAGAAAAAAATACACACCAGTATTCCATTTCTCCCTAAACATTTTAAGCTTTGAAGTCTTTAACTAACATGATACCGGAGTCAACAAGCATACTTTTAGAATTTGATTAAAAGGGAATATAATATGGAATCGCGTATCTAAAGAATTTAATAACGGTATTCGTGTGCTGCGACAGGGCTGTGTAGGGCTTTTTCGCCTGCCTGTTCATGCGAGCTGTCTTCTAGCCGACTGGTCTAGGTGCGTGACTAGCAACTGGGAGGTTGTGTGATCGAATCCAGCTGGTGCCGGACTTTTCTTTTAACAAACATTTCTTCGAAAAAATAGAATAGCGATATTATGGACAATAAATTGACTTTTATATTTCAAAATATCGCAACATGAACGATATTTGCGATATTTTGAACATATCTTCCCTTCTGACAGCGGTTCCTCCTTCTATTGTGTGTGTGTGTGCAACAGAGTAAATTTTTATAGAGAAATGGAGGCTGGACAGTATGCGTTACAATATAAACATTTATATTGATTTAAATCGTGTTCTGATTTAAATCGCAAACGCGTGTTTAATTATGTGTTTTTTAATCATAATCAGGCTAATGCATTTCTACATTTTCTGTATGAACCAGCTTAGAGGTTCATACAGAAAGACAGCTTGTGTTTAAATTGAGTGTAAGGTAATTTATGCTTCTAAAGTCATGGTCAGCATTTATTATTGTACTGTGCTGTAAACTTTTTCTGTGCCTAGTCACATTATTTTATAGCGTTTTTATTGCGTTATTAAATCCGGTGGCGCTGTGTGTTACAGTAGTTTCCTGACTCCCATGTCACATGGTCTGTGATTGAATCCCATAGAACTATGACTTTATTTTTTAACAAACATTTCTTTGAAAAAATGAAACGTTTCCCTTGGTCAGAGATTAAATAAAACCTCACTCGCACCAAACAAATTTATATTTCTAAATATCACAAAATACGTTCATTGTCTTCCAATCGAGTCGAGTTGACATTGGAAGCCTGCCACACCCGGACTGTTAAACCAACGCATTAGCACGTCAAAGCCCATCGAGGGTATTGAGCCAGTATTGCCTTTAGTATTCCCCCCTCTCCCCTCAATTCAATTCAATTCAAGGTGTTTTATTTGCATGACAGATGGGTACAAGCAGTGTTGGGTATGTATATTGTAACGCTTACGGCAGACAGGCACTGTGTAAGAGCCGGCGCACCAGAGCAGCGCACCGAGGGAGCGTCTGCATTTCTAACTTAGTTTTTAAAATTAGTCAAGCAATATGAAGCATCTCCTTTTACTTAGTGCCTGAGCATAAAAAGAATAGGAGCATACTGCAACGCGTGTGAAGTCCATAAACGATATTAATTTTGGAACTTAAACATACAGTATATGGCTGGTCTCGGTACTTTAAAGAAAACATACACACCAGTATTCCATTTCTCCTAAACATTTTAAGCATCGAAGTCTTTAACTAACGCGATACCGGAGTCAACAAGCATACTTTTAGAATTTGATTAAAAGGGAATATAATATGGAATCGCGTATCTCAAGAAATTAATAACGATATAATTATATTCATGTTGCAAAAGAACTGCAACGGACATAAAAACTCCCTTGCTTTTAACAGAGCGTTCCATAATTTCTAACTACGAAAATGCCAGGTGAAAGGATTTGTAAACATATTTTGTTAAAGCAAGTCAGAACCCATTCAGAGCCTACATTACATTTTAGCGTTTCATTCTGAGCAGAAGACCCTCACACCTGAAGAAGGGGGAGGTGTTTTTCGCTGGAAATCTCGCCTGCTTCTACTTTACAACCGGAGTGCTGGCTGTGACGAATTAAACCGGTATTACAGGTTACAATCACAGACCATGTGACATGGGAGTCAGGAAACTAACACAGCGCCACCAGATTTGATAACGCTATGAAAACGCTATAAAATAATGTGACTAGGCACAGAACAAGTTTACAGCACAGTACAAAAATGCTGACCATGACTTTAGAAGCATAAATTGCCTTACACTCAATTTAAACACAAGCTGTCTTTAGCCCTCTAAGGTGGTTCATACAGAAATGTAGAGATCCAGGCTCAGAACACACAGCTTCATTAGCGAATACATATGCAGGACAACTAGAGAAGACGTTTTACAGAGGATGGATTTTTAGAAACATCCCATCAGTGACATCACTGAAGTCAACTCCTAGGTACTGTAACTGTCGTGTGGATAGTTTCACAAGAATCAGACAAAGGTTTAAGCATCGCTTGTTCTAGATAAAACTGCAAAAAAAAACAACAACCCATAATGTACTTCTTTGCGGCTCTGTTTGCCCAAATCATATATTCACAACGTGAAATCTAGAAAATAATATTACGTAACCAAAATCCGCAATATGGAAACAGAACCTGTGTAATTGTTGATAGATGATGTACTCGTAACATTTTTTCAAGACGAACTACAACATTTAAAAAATGACTTGTATGTACTTGATATCTCTAATCAATCCACGGGTCCCAGCACGAAACGAAAGTAAAACGCATACCGTTTCGCGCTTCTTATTAGTTGCTCAAAAGTAATTTGACCGTATGAAATGCATAATATAAACCTAGAAACATATACGTGAGTAGTACTTAAGCACTGTAGTATCGGTGTTAAGACATACCTCTCAAATACTGTAAATCAAGTTAAAAATATCTCAAGATTCTGGTCATAATGAAACCATGTTTCGTGTATGTTTTCTTTAAAGTACCGAGACCAGCCATATACTGTATGTTTATGTTCCAAAATTAATATCGTTTATGGCCTTCACACGCGTTGCAGTATGCTCCTATTGTTTTTATGCTCAGCTACTAAGATTTCCCTTCAGTGGTAAAATTAGATATGAATATTCAATACTTAAACGGGCACAGTTAAGACATTAAATATACATATACATACTGTATACAGTACAGTTTGCATACGGTAATATGTTTATGTCCCTAAATCAATCTCTTTTATGAGCATGTGAAAGGCATGGTGAATCACTGTACTTTGCATGATTGGAAAAAAATGCGTGATTGCGAAATGCTGTGGCGTTACTTTTACAAAGACGGTCAATGAAAAAAAGAATGTGGACCAGGGCAATACTTTGAGTTTACAGCTTGTCCAAGGTCATTTATTATTAATACTATTATTAATATCTTCGTTAAAGACTTTGATGGCTACAGCTCAAACATGAGAGGTTGAGCTTTATTAGCTCCACCTTGCGGAAATTCCGGATACTATTATTTTGCTAGCGGTATTTACCGGTAACTCGCGGTATTTACCGGTAGCTTGCGGTAGACTGCGTACAGCGTACCGGAAAATAATGCGGTATCGCCCGCGCATTTTGAATGGCTGCATCTGTAGAGTTCGGGGAAATGCTCAGTGGACAACCCAGGCAGGGTAAGGATCAGCATTTACACACTACTCAGAGAATTTTATTTTCAGGGTTGGATTTTTACCCAATTCAAGTTGAAGAAAAGTGGTTTCGTGAAAATCACAGAAAATTTTTTTTTCAGAAACTCCGGGGTGCCTGGAGGTCGCGGTGCACCACGCGACAGTTGTATTCGAAAACTGAATCACTCAGATCACACGAGTACCCAAGCATGCTTGAAACTCATTCAAATGCAAGTGCCTCTATCTCTTTTCTTGATTGTTTCCCACTCATTCCTTTTGGTTTGGGGAACATGTCAAAATCCCATGCCCAGAGAACTTCAAGTAGAGTTCGCGGAAATGCTCAGTGGACACCCCAGGTAGGGTAAGGATCAGCATTTCCACACTACTCAGAGAATATTTATTTTCAGGGATGGATTTTTAGCCCAATTCAAGTTGATGAAAAGTGGTTTTGTGAAAATTGCAGAAAATTTTTTTTCAGAAACTCCGGGGTGCCTGGAGGTCGCGGTGCACCACGCGACAGTTGTATTCCAAAACTGAGTCACTCAGATAACACGAGTACCCAAGCATACTTGAAACTCATTCAAATTCAAGTGCATCTATCTCTTTTCTTGATTGTTTCCCACTCATTCCTTTTGGTTTGGGGAACATGTCAAAATCCCATGCCCAGAGAACTTCAGGTAGAGTTCGGTGAAATGCTCAGTGGACAACCCAGGCAGGGTAAGGATCAGCATTTACACACTACTCAGAAAATTTTATTTTCAGGGTTGGATTTTTACCCAATTCAAGTTGAAGAAAAGTGGTTTCGTGAAAATCACAGAAAATTTTTTTTTCAGAAACTCCGGGGTGCCTGGAGGTCGCGGTGCACCACGCGACAGTTGTATTCGAAAACTGAATCACTCAGATCACACGAGTACCCAAGCATGCTTGAAACTCATTCAAATGCAAGTGCCTCTATCTCTTTTCTTGATTGTTTCCCACTCATTCCTTTTGGTTTGGGGAACATGTCAAAATCCCATGCCCAGAGAACTTCAAGTAGAGTTCGCGGAAATGCTCAGTGGACACCCCAGGTAGGGTAAGGATCAGCTTTTCCACACTACTCAGAGAATATTTATTTTCAGGGATGGATTTTTAGCCCAATTCAAGTTGATGAAAAGTGGTTTCGTGAAAATTGCAGAAATTTTTTTTTCAGAAACTCCGGGGTGCCTTGAGGTCGTGATGCACCACGCGACAGTTGTATTCCAAAACTGAGTCGCTCAGATCACACGAGTACCCAAGCATGCTTGAAACTCATTCAAAT
The DNA here is from genome assembly GCF_055471065.1 of Atractosteus spatula. Classification (NCBI taxonomy): domain Eukaryota; kingdom Metazoa; phylum Chordata; class Actinopteri; order Semionotiformes; family Lepisosteidae; genus Atractosteus; species Atractosteus spatula. The sequence goes on from NC_142707.1 coordinate 78,831,060, forward strand.
GCAAGTGCCTCTATCTCTTTTCTTGATTGTTTCCGACTTATTCCTTTTGGTTTGGGGAACATGTCAAAATCTCATGCCCAGAGAACTTCAGGTAGAGTTCGGGGAAATGCTCAGTGTTCAACCCAGGCAGGGTAAGGATCAGTATTTCCACACTACTCAGAGAATTTTTATTTTCAGTGATGGATTTTTAGCTCAATTCAAATTGAAGAAAAGTGGTTTCGTGAAAATCGCAGAAAATTTTTTTTCAGAAACTCCGGGGTGCCTGGAGGTCGCGGTGCACCACGCGACAGTTGTATTCCAAAACTGAGTCACTCAGATCACACGAGTACCCAAGCATGCTTGAAACTCATTCAAATGCAAGTGCTTCTATCTGTTGTCTTGATTGTTTCCCACTCATTCCTTTTGGTTTGGGGAAAATGTCAAAATCCCATGCCCAGAGAACTTCAGGTAGAGTTCGCGGAAATGCTCAGTGGACACCCCAGGTAGGGTAAGGATCAGCATTTCCACACTTCTCAGAGAATTTTTATTTTCAGTGATGGATTTTTAGCCCAATTCAAGTTGAAGAAAAGTGGTTTCGTGAAAATCGCAGAAATTTTTTTTTCAGAAACTCCGGGGTGCCTGGAGGTCGCGGTGCACCACGCGACAGTTGTATTCCAAAACTGAGTCACTCAGATCACACGAGTACCCAAGCATGCTTGAAACTCATTCAAATGCAAGTGCCTCTATCTGTTGTCTTGATTGTTTCCCACTCATTCCTTTTGGTTTGGGGAACATGTCAAAATCCCATGCCCAGAGAACTTCAGGTAGAGCTCGCGGAAATTCTCAGTGGACAACCCAGGCAGGGTAAGGATCAGTATTTCCACACTACTCAGAGAATTTTTATTTTCAGTGATGGATTTTTAGCCCAATTCAAGTTGAAGAAAAGTGGTTTCGTGAAAATCGCAGAAAATTTTTTTTCAGAAACTCCGGGGTGCCTGGAGGTCGCGGTGCACCACGCGACAGTTGTATTCCAAAACAGAGTCACTCAGATCACACGAGTACCGAAGCATGTTTGAAACTCATTCAAATGCAACTGCTTCTATCTCTTTTCTTGATTGTTTCCCACTCATTCCTTTTGGTTTGGGGAACATGTCAAAATCCCATGCCCAGAGAACTTCAAGTAGAGTTCGCGGAAATGCTCAGTGGACACCCCAGGTAGGGTAAGGATCAGCTTTTCCACACTACTCACAGAATATTTATTTTCAGGGATGGATTTTTAGCCCAATTCAAGTTGATGAAAAGTGGTTTCGTGAAAATTGCAGAAATTTTTTTTTCAGGAACTCCGGGGTGCCTTGAGGTCGTGATGCACCACGCGACAGTTGTATTCCAAAACTGAGTCTCTCAGATCACACGAGTACCCAAGCATGTTTGAAACTCATTCAAATGCAAGAGCATCTATCTCCTTTCTTGATTGTTTCCCACTCATTCCTTTTGGTTTGGGGAACATGTCAAAATCCCATGTTCAGAGAACTTCAGGTAGAGTTCGGGGAAATGCTCAGTGGACAACCCAGGCAGGGTAAGGATCAGCATTTACACACTACTCAGAGAATTTTATTTTCAGGGTTGGATTTTTACCCAATTCAAGTTGAAGAAAAGTGGTTTCGTGAAAATCACAGAAAATTTTTTTTTCAGAAACTCCGGGGTGCCTGGAGGTCGCGGTGCACCACGCGACAGTTGTATTCGAAAACTGAATCACTCAGATCACACGAGTACCCAAGCATGCTTGAAACTCATTCAAATGCAAGTGCCTCTATCTCTTTTCTTGATTGTTTCCCACTCATTCCTTTTGGTTTGGGGAACATGTCAAAATCCCATGCCCAGAGAACTTCAAGTAGAGTTCGCGGAAATGCTCAGTGGACACCCCAGGTAGGGTAAGGATCAGCATTTCCACACTACTCAGAGAATATTTATTTTCAGGGATGGATTTTTAGCCCAATTCAAGTTGATGAAAAGTGGTTTTGTGAAAATTGCAGAAAATTTTTTTTCAGAAACTCCGGGGTGCCTGGAGGTCGCGGTGCACCACGCGACAGTTGTATTCCAAAACTGAGTCACTCAGATAACACGAGTACCCAAGCATACTTGAAACTCATTCAAATTCAAGTGCATCTATCTCTTTTCTTGATTGTTTCCCACTCATTCCTTTTGGTTTGGGGAACATGTCAAAATCCCATGCCCAGAGAACTTCAGGTAGAGTTCGGTGAAATGCTCAGTGGACAACCCAGGCAGGGTAAGGATCAGCATTTACACACTACTCAGAAAATTTTATTTTCAGGGTTGGATTTTTACCCAATTCAAGTTGAAGAAAAGTGGTTTCGTGAAAATCACAGAAAATTTTTTTTTCAGAAACTCCGGGGTGCCTGGAGGTCGCGGTGCACCACGCGACAGTTGTATTCGAAAACTGAATCACTCAGATCACACGAGTACCCAAGCATGCTTGAAACTCATTCAAATGCAAGTGCCTCTATCTCTTTTCTTGATTGTTTCCCACTCATTCCTTTTGGTTTGGGGAACATGTCAAAATCCCATGCCCAGAGAACTTCAAGTAGAGTTCGCGGAAATGCTCAGTGGACACCCCAGGTAGGGTAAGGATCAGCTTTTCCACACTACTCAGAGAATATTTATTTTCAGGGATGGATTTTTAGCCCAATTCAAGTTGATGAAAAGTGGTTTCGTGAAAATTGCAGAAATTTTTTTTTCAGAAACTCCGGGGTGCCTTGAGGTCGTGATGCACCACGCGACAGTTGTATTCCAAAACTGAGTCGCTCAGATCACACGAGTACCCAAGCATGCTTGAAACTCATTCAAATGCAAGTGCATCTATCCCTTTTCTTGATTGTTTCCCACTCATTCCTTTTGGTTTGGGGAACATGTCAAAATCCCATGCCCAGAGAACTTCAGGTAGAGTTCGGGGAAATGCTCAGTGGACAACCCAGGCAGGGTAAGGATCAGCATTTACACACTACTCAGAGAATTTTATTTTCAGGGTTGGATTTTTACCCAATTCAAGTTGAAGAAAAGTGGTTTCGTGAAAATCACAGAAAATTTTTTTTTCAGAAACTCCGGGGTGCCTGGAGGTCGCGGTGAACCACGCGACAGTTGTATTCGAAAACTGAATCACTCAGATCACACGAGTACCCAAGCATGCTTGAAACTCATTCAAATGCAAGTGCCTCTATCTCTTTTCTTGATTGTTTCCGACTTATTCCTTTTGGTTTGGGGAACATGTCAAAATCTCATGCCCAGAGAACTTCAGGTAGAGTTCGGGGAAATGCTCAGTGTTCAACCCAGGCAGGGTAAGGATCAGTATTTCCACACTACTCAGAGAATTTTTATTTTCAGTGATGGATTTTTAGCCCAATTCAAATTGAAGAAAAGTGGTTTCGTGAAAATCGCAGAAAATTTTTTTTCAGAAACTCCGGGGTGCCTGGAGGTCGCGGTGCACCACGCGACAGTTGTATTCCAAAACTGAGTCCCTCAGATCACACGAGTACCCAAGCATGCTTGAAACTCATTCAAATGCAAGTGCTTCTATCTGTTGTCTTGATTGTTTCCCACTCATTCCTTTTGATTTGGGGAACATGTCAAACTCCCATGCCCAGAGAACTTCAGGTAGAGTTCGCGGAAATGCTCAGTGGACACCCCAGGTAGGGTAAGGATCAGCATTTCCACACTTCTCAGAGAATTTTTATTTTCAGTGATGGATTTTTAGCCCAATTCAAGTTGAAGAAAAGTGGTTTCGTGAAAATCGCAGAAATTTTTTTTTCAGAAACTCCGGGGTGCCTGGAGGTCGCGGTGCACCACGCGACAGTTGTATTCCAAAACTGAGTCACTCAGATCACACGAGTACCCAAGCATGCTTGAAACTCATTCAAATGCAAGTGCCTCTATCTGTTGTCTTGATTGTTTCCCACTCATTCCTTTTGGTTTGGGGAACATGTCAAAATCCCATGCCCAGAGAACTTGAGGTAGAGCTCACGGAAATGCTCAGTGGACAACCCAGGCAGGGTAAGGATCAGTATTTCCACACTACTCAGAGAATTTTTATTTTCAGTGATGGATTTTAAGACCAATTCAAGTTGATGAAAAGTGGTTTCGTGAAAATCGCAGAAATTTTTTTTTCAGAAACTCCGGGGTGCCTGGAGGTCGCGGTGCACCACGCGACAGTTGTATTCGAAAACTGAGTCACTCAGATCACACGAGTACGCAAGCATGCTTGAAACTCATTCAAATGCAAGTGCTTCTATCTGTTGTCTTGATTGTTTCCCACTCATTCCTTTTGGTTTGGGTAACATGTCAAAATCCCATGCCCAGAGAACTTCAAGTAGAGTTTGCGGAAATGCTCAGTGGACACCCCAGGTAGGGTAAGGATCAGCATTTCCACACTACTCAGAGAATATTTATTTTCAGGGATGGATTTTTAGCCCAATTCAAGTTGATGAAAAGTGGTTTCGTGAAAATTGCAGAAAATTTTTTTTTCAGAATCTCCGGGGTGCCTTGAGGTCGCGGTGCAGCACGCGACAGTTGTATTCCAAAACTGAGTCACTCAGATCACACGAGTACCCAAGCATGCTTGAAACTCATTCAAATGCAAGTGCTTCTATCTGTTGTGTTGATTGTTTCCCACTCATTCCTATTGATTTGGGGAACATGTCAAACTCCCATGTCCAGAGAACTTCAGGTAGAGCTCACGGAAAGGCTCAGTGGACAACCCAGGCAGGGTAAGGATCAGTATTTCCACACTACTCAGAGAATTTTTATTTTCAGTGATGGATTTTAAGACCAATTCAAGTTGATGAAAAGTGGTTTCGTGAAAATCGCAGAAAATTTTTTTTCAGAAACTCCGGGGTGCCTGGAGGTCGCGGTGCACCACGCGACAGTTGTATTCGAAAACTGAGTCATTCAGATCACACGAGTACCCAAGCATGCTTGAAACTCATTCAAATGCAAGTGCTTCTATCTGTTGTCTTGATTGTTTCCCACTCATTCCTTTTGGTTTGGGTAAAATTTCAAAATCCCATGCCCAGAGAACTTCAGGTAGAGCTCGCGGAAATGCTCAGTGGACAACCCAGGCATTGTAAGGAACAGTTTTTCCGCACTACTCAGAGAATTTTTATTTTCAGTGATGGATTTTGAGCCCAATTCAAGTTGAAGAAAAGTGGTTTCGTGAAAATCGCAGAAAATTTTTTTTCAGAAACTCCGGGGTGCCTGGAGGTCGCTGTGCACCACGCGACAGTTGTATTCGAAAACTGAGTCACTCAGATCACACGAGTACCCAAGCATGCTTGAAACTCATTCAAATGCAAGTGCCTCTATCTGTTGTCTTGATTGTTTCCCACTCATTCCTTTTGGTTTGGGGAACATGTCAAAATCCCATGCCCAGAGAACTTCAGGTAGAGCTCACGGAAATGCTCAGTGGACAACCCAGGCAGGGTAAGGATCAGTATTTCCACACTACTCAGAGAATTTTTATTTTCAGTGATGGATTTTAAGACCAATTCAAGTTGATGAAAAGTGGTTTCGTGAAAATCGCAGAAATTTTTTTTTCAGAAACTCCGGGGTGCCTGGAGGTCGCGGTGCACCACGCGACAGTTGTATTCGAAAACTGAGTCACTCAGATCACACGAGTACGCAAGCATGCTTGAAACTCATTCAAATGCAAGTGCTTCTATCTGTTGTCTTGATTGTTTCCCACTCATTCCTTTTGGTTTGGGTAACATGTCAAAATCCCATGCCCAGAGAACTTCAAGTAGAGTTTGCGGAAATGCTCAGTGGACACCCCAGGTAGGGTAAGGATCAGCATTTCCACACTACTCAGAGAATATTTATTTTCAGGGATGGATTTTTAGCCCAATTCAAGTTGATGAAAAGTGGTTTCGTGAAAATTGCAGAAAATTTTTTTTTCAGAATCTCCGGGGTGCCTTGAGGTCGCGGTGCAGCACGCGACAGTTGTATTCCAAAACTGAGTCACTCAGATCACACGAGTACCCAAGCATGCTTGAAACTCATTCAAATGCAAGTGCTTCTATCTGTTGTCTTGATTGTTTCCCACTCATTCCTATTGATTTGGGGAACATGTCAAACTCCCATGTCCAGAGAACTTCAGGTAGAGCTCACGGAAAGGCTCAGTGGACAACCCAGGCAGGGTAAGGATCAGTATTTCCACACTACTCAGAGAATTTTTATTTTCAGTGATGGATTTTAAGACCAATTCAAGTTGATGAAAAGTGGTTTCGTGAAAATCGCAGAAAATTTTTTTTCAGAAACTCCGGGGTGCCTGGAGGTCGCGGTGCACCACGCGACAGTTGTATTCGAAAACTGAGTCATTCAGATCACACGAGTACCCAAGCATGCTTGAAACTCATTCAAATGCAAGTGCTTCTATCTGTTGTCTTGATTGTTTCCCACTCATTCCTTTTGGTTTGGGTAAAATTTCAAAATCCCATGCCCAGAGAACTTCAGGTAGAGCTCGCGGAAATGCTCAGTGGACAACCCAGGCATTGTAAGGAACAGTTTTTCCGCACTACTCAGAGAATTTTTATTTTCAGTGATGGATTTTGAGCCCAATTCAAGTTGAAGAAAAGTGGTTTCGTGAAAATCGCAGAAAATTTTTTTTCAGAAACTCCGGGGTGCCTGGAGGTCGCTGTGCACCACGCGACAGTTGTATTCGAAAACTGAGTCACTCAGATCACACGAGTACCCAAGCATGCTTGAAACTCATTCAAATGCAAGTGCCTCTATCTGTTGTCTTGATTGTTTCCCACTCATTCCTTTTGGTTTGGGGAACATGTCAAAATCCCATGCCCAGAGAACTTCAGGTAGAGCTCGCGGAAATGCTCAGTGGACAACCCAGGCATTGTAAGGAACAGTATTTCCACACTACTCAGAGAATTTTTATTTTCAGTGATGGATTTTTAGCCCAATTCAAGTTGAAGAAAAGTGGTTTCGTTAAAATCGCAGAAATTTTTTTTTCAGAAACTCCGGGGTGCCTGGAGGTCGCGGTGCACCACGCGACAGTTGTATTCGAAAACTGAGTCACTCAGATCACACGAGTACCCAAGCATGCTTGAAACTCATTCAAATGCAAGTGCCTCTATCTCTTTTCTTGATTGTTTACCACTCATTCCTTTTGGTTTGGGGAACATGTCAAAATCCCATGCCCAGAGAACTTCAAGTAGAGTTCGTGGAAATGCTCAGTGGACACCCCAGGTAGTGTAAGGATCAGCATTTCCACACTTCTCAGAGAATATTTATTTTCAGGGATGGATTTTTAGCCCAATTCAAGTTGATGAAAAGTGGTTTCGTGAAAATAGCAGAAATTTTTTTTTCAGAAACTCCGGGGTGCCTTGAGGTCGCGATGCACCACGCGACAGTTGTATTCCAAAACTGAGTCACTCAGATCACACGAGTACCCAAGCATGCTTGAAACTCATTCAAATGCAAGTGCTTCTATCTGTTGTCTTGATTGTTTCCCACTCATTCCTTTTGGTTTGGGGAACATGTCAAAATCCCATGCCCAGAGAACTTCAAGTAGAGTTCGCGGAAATACTCAGTGGACACCCCAGGTAGGGCAAGGATCAGCATTTACACACTTCTCAGAGAATATTAATTTTCAGGGATGGATTTTTAGCCCAATTCAAGTTGATGAAAAGTGGTTTTGTGAAAATTGCAGAAATTTTTTTTCCAGAAACTCCGGGGTGCCTGGAGGTCGCGGTGCACCACGCGACAGTTGTATTCCAAAACTGAGTCACTCAGATCACACGAGTACCCAAGCATGCTTGAAACTCAATCAAATGCAAGTGCATCTATCTCTTTTCTTGATTGTTTCCCACTCATTCCTTTTGGTTTCGGGAACATGTCAAAATCCCATGCCCAGAGAACTTCAGGTAGAGTTCGGGGAAATGCTCAGTGGACAACCCAGGCAGGGTAAGGATCAGCATTTACACACTACTCAGAGAATTTTATTTTCAGGGATGGATTTTTACCCAATTCAAGTTGAAGAAAAGTGGTTTCGTGAAAATCGCAGAAAATTTTTTTTTCAGAAACTCCGGGGTGCCTTGAGGTCGTGATGCACCACGCGACAGTTGTATTCCAAAACTGAGTCGCACAGATCACACGAGTACCCAAGCATGCTTGAAACTCATTCAAATGCAAGTGCCTCTATCTCTTTTCTTGATTGTTTCCGACTCATTCCTTTTGGTTTGGGGAACATGTCAAAATCCCATGCCTAGAGAACTTCAGGTAGAGCTCACGGAAATGCTCAGTGGACAACCCAGGCAGGGTAAGGATCAGTATTTCCACACTACTCAGAGAATTTTTATTTTCAGTGATGGATTTTAAGACCAATTCAAGTTGATGAAAAGTGGTTTCGTGAAAATCGCAGAAATTTTTTTTTCAGAAACTCCGGGGTGCCTGGAGGTCGCGGTGCACCGCGCGACAGTTGTATTCGAAAACTGAGTCATTCAGATCACACGAGTACCCAAGCATGCTTGAAACTCATTCAAATGCAAGTGCTTCTATCTGTTGTCTTGATTGTTTCCCACTCATTCCTTTTGGTTTGGGTAAAATTTCAAAATCCCATGCCCAGAGAACTTCAAGTAGAGTTCGCGGAAATACTCAGTGGACACCCCAGGTAGGGTAAGGATCAGCATTTCCACACTTCTTAGAGAATATTTATTTTCAGGGATGGATTTTTAGCCCAATTCAAGTTGATGAAAAGTGGTTTCGTGAAAATTGCAGAAAATTTTTTTTTCAGAAACTCCGGGGTGCCTGGAGGTCGCGGTGCAGCACGCGACAGTTGTATTCCAAAACTGAGTCACTCAGATCACACGAGTACCCAAGCATGCTTGAAACTCATTCAAATGCAAGTGCTTCTATCTGTTGTCTTGATTGTTTCCAACTCATTCCTTTTGGTTTGGGGAACATGTCAAAATCCCATGCCCAGAGAACTTCAGGTAGAGCTCGCGGAAATGCTCAGTGGACAACCCAGGCAGGGTAAGGATCAGTATTTCCACACTACTAAGAGAATTTTTATTTTCAGTGATGGATTTTGAGCCCAATTCAAGTTGAAGAAAAGTGGTTTCGTGAAAATCGCAGAAAATTTTTTTTCAGAAACTCCGGGGTGCCTGGAGGTCGCGGTGCACCACGCGACAGTTGTATTCCAAAACTGAGTCACTCAGATCACACGAGTACCCAAGCATGCTTGAAACTCATTCAAATGCAAGTGCCTCTATCTGTTGTCTTGATTGTTTCCCACTCATTCCTTTTGGTTTGGGGAACATGTCAAAATCCCATGCCCAGAGAACTTCAGGTAGAGCTCGCGGAAATGCTCAGTGGACAACCCAGGCATTGTAAGGAACAGTATTTCCACACTACTCAGAGAATTTTTATTTTCAGTGATGGATTTTTAGCCCAATTCAAGTTGAAGAAAAGTGGTTTCGTGAAAATCGCAGAAAATTTTTTTTCAGAAACTCCGGGGTGCCTGGAGGTCGCGGTGCACCACGCGACAGTTGTATTCCAAAACAGAGTCACTCAGATCACACGAGTACCCAAGCATGTTTGAAACTCATTCAAATGCAAGTGCTTCTATGTGTTGTCTTGATTGTTTCCCACTCATTCCTTTTGGTTTGGGGAACATGTCAAAATCCCATGCCCAGAGAACTTCAAGTAGAGTTCGCGGAAATACTCAGTGGACACCCCAGGTAGGGTAAGGATCAGCATTTCCACACTTCTCAGAGAATATTTATTTTCAGGGATTGATTTTTAGCCCAATTCAAGTTGATGAAAAGTGGTTTCGTGAAAATCGCAGAAAATTTTTTTTCAGAACTCCGGGGTGCCTTGAGGTCGCGATGCACCACGCGACAGTTGTATTCCAAAACTGAGTCATTCAGATCACACGAGTACCCAAGCATGCTTGAAACTCATTCAAATGCAAGTGCTTCAATCTGTTGTCTTGATTGTTTCCAACTCAATCCTTTTGGTTTGGGGAACATGTCAAAATCCCATGCCCAGAGAACTTCAGGTAGAGCTCGCGGAAATGCTCAGTGGACAACCCAGGCAGGGTAAGGATCAGTATTTCCACACTACTCAGAGAATTTTTATTTTCAGTGATGGATTTTGAGCCCAATTCAAGTTGAAGAAAAGTGGTTTCGTGAAAATCGCAGAAAATGTTTTTTCAGAAACTCCGGGGTGCCTGGAGGTCGCTGTGCACCACGCGACAGTTGTATTCGAAAACTGAGTCACTCAGATCACACGAGTACCCAAGCATGCTTGAAACTCATTCAAATGCAAGTGCTTCTATCTGTTGTCTTGATTGTTTCCAACTCATTCCTTTTGGTTTGGGGAACATGTCAAAATCCCATGCCCAGAGAACTTCAGGTAGAGCTCGCGGAAATGCTCAGTGGACAACCCAGGCAGGGTAAGGATCAGTATTTCCACACTACTCAGAGAATTTTTATTTTCAGTGATGGATTTTTAGCCCAATTCAAGTTGAAGAAAAGTGGTTTCGTGAAAATCGCAGAAAATTTTTTTTCAGAAACTCCGGGGTGCCTTGAGGTCGCTGTGCACCATGCGACAGTTGTATTCGAAAACTGAGTCACTCAGATCACACGAGTACCCAAGCATGCTTGAAACTCATTCAAATGCAAGTGCCTCTATCTCTTTTCTTGATTGTTTCCCACTCATTCATTTGGTTTGGGGAACATGTCAAAATCCCATGCCCAGAGAACTTCAAGTAGAGTTCGTGGAAATGCTCAGTGGACACCCCAGGTAGGGCAAGGATCAGCATTTCCACACTTCTCAGAGAATATTTATTTTCAGTGATGGATTTTTAGCCCAATTCAAGTTGATGAAAAGTGGTTTCGTGAAAATTGCAGAAAATTATTTTTCAGAAACTCCGGAGTGCCTGGAGGTCGCGGTGCAGCACGCGACAGTTGTATTCCAAAACTGAGTCACTCAGATCACACGAGTACCCAAGCATGCTTGAAACTCATTCAAATGCAAGTGCTTCTATCTGTTGTCTTGATTGTTTCCCACTCATTCCTTTTGGTTTGGGGAACATGTCAAAATCCCATGCCCAGAGAACTTCAGGTAGAGCTCGCGGAAATGCTCAGTGGACAACCCAGGCAGGGTAAGGATCAGTATTTCCACACTACTCAGAGAATTTTTATTTTCAGTGATGGATTTTAAGACCAATTCAAGTTGATGAAAAGTGGTTTCGTGAAAATCGCAGAAAATTTTTTTTCAGAAACTCCGGGGTGCCTGGAGGTCGCGGTGCACCACGCGACAGTTGTATTCGAAAACTGAGTCATTCAGATCACACGAGTACCCAAGCATGCTTGTAACTCATTCTAATGCAAGTGCTTCTATCTGTTGTCTTGATTGTTTCCCACTCATTCCTTTTGGTTTGGGTAAAATTTCAAAATCCCATGCCCAGAGAACTTCAAGTAGAGTTCGCGGAAATATTCAGTGGACACTCCAGGTAGGGTAAGGATCAGCATTTCCACACTTCTCAGAGAATATTTATTTTCAGGGATGGATTTTTAGCCCAATTCAAGTTGATGAAAAGTGGTTTCGTGAAAATCGCAGAAAATTTTTTTTCAGAAACTCCGGGGTGCCTTGAGGTCGCGATGCACCACGCGACAGTTGTATTCCAAAACTGAGTCACTCAGATCACACGAGTACCCAAGCATGCTTGAAACTCATTCAAATGCAAGTGCTTCTATCTGTTGTCTTGATTGTTTCCAACTCATTCCTTTTGGTTTGGGGAACATGTCAAAATCCCATGCCCAGAGAACTTCAGGTAGAGCTCGCGGAAATGCTCAGTGGACAACCCAGGCAGGGTAAGGATCAGTATTTCCACACTACTCAGAGAATTTTTATTTTCAGTGATGGATTTTGAGCCCAATTCAAGTTGAAGAAAAGTGGTTTCGTGAAAATCGCAGAAAATGTTTTTTCAGAAACTCCGGGGTGCCTGGAGGTCGCTGTGCACCACGCGACAGTTGTATTCGAAAACTGAGTCACTCAGATCACACGAGTACCCAAGCATGCTTGAAACATTCAAATGCAAGTGCCTCTATCTGTTGTCTTGATTGTTTCCCACTCATTCCTTTTGGTTTGGGTAACATGTCAAAATCCCATGCCCAGAGAACTTCAAGTAGAGTTTGCGGAAATGCTCAGTGCACACCCCAGGTAGGGTAAGGATCAGCATTTCCACACTACTCAGAGAATATTTATTTTCAGTGATGGATTTTTAGCCCAATTTAAGTTGATGAAAAGTGGTTTCGTGAAAATTGCAGAAAATTTTTTTTTCAGAAACTCCGGGGTGCCTGAAGGTCGCGGTGCAGCACGCGACAGTTGTATTCCAAAACTGAGTCACTCAGATCACACGAGTACCCATGCATGCTTGAAACTCATTCAAATGCAAGTGCTTCTATCTGTTGTCTTGATTGTTTCCCACTCATTCCTTTTGGTTTGGGGAACATGTCAAAATCCCATGCCCAGAGAACTTCAAGTAGAGTTCGCGGAAATACTCAGTGGACACCCCAGGTAGGGTAAGGATCAGGATTTACACACTACTCAGAGAATATTTATTTTCAGGGATGGATTTTTAGCCCAATTCAAGTTGATGAAAAGTGGTTTTGTGAAAATTGCAGAAAATTTTTTTTTCAGAAACTCCGGGGTGCCTGGAGGTCGCGGTGCACCACGCGACAGTTGTATTCCAAAACTGAGTCACTCAGATCACACGAGTACCCAAGCATGCTTGAAACTCATTCAAATGCAAGTGCATCTATCTCTTTTCTTGATTGTTTCCCACTCATTCCTTTTGGTTTGGGGAACATGTCAAAATCCCATGCCCAGAGAACTTCAGGTAGAGTTCGGGGAAATGCTCAGTGGACAACCCAGGCAGGGTAAGGATCAGCATTTACACACTACTCAGAGAATTTTATTTTCAGGGATGGATTTTTACCCAATTCAAGTTGAAGAAAAGTGGTTTCGTGAAAATTGCAGAAATTTTTTTTCAGAAACTCCGGGGTGCCTTGAGGTCGTGATGCACCACGCGACAGTTGTATTCCAAAACTGAGTCGCTCAGATCACACGAGTACCCAAGCATGCTTGAAACTCATTCAAATGCAAGTGCCTCTATCTCTTTTCTTGATTGTTTCCGACTCATTCCTTTTGGTTTGGGGAACATGTCAAAATCTCATGCCCAGAGAACTTCAGGTAAAGTTCGGGGAAATGCTCAGTGTTCAACCCAGGCAGGGTAAGGCTCAGTATTTCCACACTACTCAGAGAATTTTTATTTTCAGTGATGGATTTTTAGCCCAATTCAAGTTGAAGAAAAGTGGTTTCGTGAAAATCGCAGAAAATTTTTTTTCAGAAACTCCGGGGTGCCTGGAGGTCGCGGTGCACCATGCGACAGTTGTATTCCAAAACTGACTCACTCAGATCACACGAGTACCCAAGCATGCTTGAAACTCATTCAAATGCAAGTGCTTCTATCTGTTGTCTTGATTGTTTCCCACTCATTCCTTTTCGTTTGGGGAACATGTCAAAATCCCATGCCCAGAGAACTTCAGGTAGAGCTCGCGGAAATGCTCAGTGGACAACCCAGGCAGGGTAAGGATAAGTATTTCCACACTACTCAGAGAATTTTTATTTTCAGTGATGGATTTTTAGCCCAATTCAAGTTGAAGAAAAGTGGTTTAGTGAAAATCGCAGAAAATTTTTTTTCAGAAACTCCGGGGTGCCTGGAGGTCGCGGTGCACCACGCGACAGTTGTATTCCAAAACTGAGTCACTCAGATCACACGAGTACCCAAGCATGCTTGAAACTCATTCAAATGCAAGTGCTTCTATCTGTTGTCTTGATTGTTTCCCACTCATTCCTTTTCGTTTGGGGAACATGTCAAAATCCCATGCCCAGAGAACTTCAGGTAGAGCTCGCGGAAATGCTCAATGGACAACCCAGGCAGGGTAAGGATCAGTATTTCCACACTACTCAGAGAATTTTTATTTTCAGGGATGGATTTTTAGCCCAATTCAAGTTGAAGAAGAGTAGTTTCATGAAAATCGCAGAAAATTTTTTTTTCAGAAACTCCGGGGTGCCTGGAGGTCGCGGTGCACCACGCGACAGTTGTATTCCAAAACTGAGTCACTCAGATCACATGAGTACCCAAGTATGCTTGAAACTCATTCAAATGCAAGTGCTCTATCTGTTGTCTTCATTGTTTCCCACTCATTCCTTTTGGTTTGGGGAACATGTCAAAATCCCATGCCCAGAGAACTTCAGGTAGAGTTCGCGGAAATACTCAGTGGACACCCCAGGTAGGGTAAGGATCAGCATTTCCACACTACTCGGAGAATATTTATTTTCAGGGATGGATTTTTAGCCCAATTCAAGTTGATGAAAAGTGGTTTTGTGAAAATTGCAGAAATTTTTTTTTCAGAAACTCCGTGGTGCCTGGAGGTCGCGGTGCACCACGCGACAGTTGTATTCCAAAACTGAGTCACTCAGATCACACGAGTACCCAAGCATGCTTGAAACTCATTCAAATGCAAGTGCATCTATCTCTTTTCTTGATTGTTTCCCACTCATTCCTTTTGGTTTGGGGAACATGTGAAAATCCCATGCCCAGAGAACTTCAGGTAGAGTTCGGGGAAATGCTCAGTGGACAACCCAGGCAGGGTAAGGATCAGCATTTACACACTACTCAGAGAATTTTATTTTCAGGGATGGATTTTTACCCAATTCATGTTGAAGAAAAGTGGTTTCGTGAAAATCGCAGAAAATTTTTTTTTCAGAAACTCCGGGGTGCCTGGAGGTCGCGGTGCACCACGCGACAGTTGTATTCGAAAACTGAGTCGCTCAGATCACATGAGTACCCAAGCATGCTTGAAACTCATTCAAATGCAAGTGCCTCTATCTCTTTTCTTGATTGTTTCCGACTCATTCCTTTTGGTTTGGGGAACATGTCAAAATCTCATGCCCAGACAACTTCAGCTAGAGTTCGGGGAAATGCTCAGTGTTCAACCCAGGCAGGGTAAGGATCAGTATTTCCACACTACTCAGAGAATTTTTATTTTCAGTGATGGATTTTTAGCCCAATTCAAGTTGAAGAAAAGTGGTTTCGTGAAAATCGCAGAAAATTTTTTTTCAGAAACTCCGGGGTGCCTGGAGGTCGCGGTGCACCACGCGACAGTTGTATTCCAAAACTGAGTCACTCAGATCACACGAGTACTCAAGCATGCTTGAAACTCATTCAAATGCAAGTGCTTCTATCTGTTGTCTTGATTGTTTCCCACTCATTCCTTTTCGTTTGGGGAACATGTCAAAATCCCATGCCCAGAGAACTTCAGGTAGAGCTCGCGGAAATGCTCAGTGGACACCCCAGGTAGGGTAAGGATCAGCATTTACACACTACTCAGAGAATATTTATTTTCAGGGATGGATTTTTAGCCCAATTCAAGTTGATGAAAAGTGGTTTTGTGAAAATTGCAGAAAATTTTTTTTTCAGAAACTCCGGGGTGCCTGGAGGTCGCGGTGCACCACGCGACAGTTGTATTCCAAAACTGAGTCACTCAGATCACACGAGTACCCAAGCATGCTTGAAACTCATTCAAATGCAAGTGCATATATCTCTTTTCTTGATTGTTTCCCACTCATTCCTTTTGGTTTGGGGAACATGTCAAAATCCCATGCCCAGAGAACTTCAGGTAGAGTTCGGGAAATGCTCAGTGGACAACCCAGGCAGGGTAAGGATCAGCATTTACACACTACTCAGAGAATTTTATTTTCAGGGATGGATTTTTAGCCGAATTCAAGTTGAAGAAAAGTGGTTTCGTGAAAATTGCAGAATTTTTTTTTTTCAGAAACTCCGGGGTGCCTTGAGGTTGTGATGCACCACGCGACAGTTGTATTCCAAAACTGAGTCACTCAGATCACACGAGTACCCAAGCATGCTTGAAACTCATTCAAATGCAAGTGCATCTATCTCTTTTCTTGATTGTTTCCCACTCATTCCTTTTGGTTTGGGGAACATGTCAAAATCCCATGCCCAGAGAACTTCAGGTAGAGTTCGGGGAAATGCTCAGTGGACAACCCAGGCAGGGTAAGGATCAGCATTTACACACTACTCAGAGAATTTTATTTTCAGGGATGGATTTTTACCCAATTCAAGTTGAAGAAAAGTGGTTTCGTGAAAATTGCAGAAATTTTTTTTTCAGAAACTCCGGGGTGCCTTGAGGTCGTGATGCACCACGCGACAGTTGTATTCCAAAACTGAGTCGCTCAGATCACACGAGTACCCAAGCATGCTTGAAACTCATTCAAATGCAAGAGCCTCTATCTGTTGTCTTGATTGTTTCCCACTCATTCCTTTTGGTTTGGGGAACATGTCAAAATCCCATGCCCAGAGAACTTCAGGTAGAGCTCGCGGAAATGCTCAGTGGACAACCCAGGCATTGTAAGGAACAGTATTTCCACACTACTCAGAGAATTTTTATTTTCAGTGATGGATTTTTAGCCCAATTCAAGTTGAAGAAAAGTGGTTTCGTGAAAATCGCAGAAAATTTTTTTTCAGAAACTCCGGGGTGCCTGGAGGTCGCGGTGCACCACGCGACAGTTGTATTCGAAAACTGAGTCACTCAGATCACACGAGTACCCAAGCATGCTTGAAACTCATTCAAATGCAAGTGCCTCTATCTCTTTTCTTGATTGTTTACCACTCATTCCTTTTGGTTTGGGGAACATGTCAAAATCCCATGCCCAGAGAACTTCAAGTAGATTTCGTGGAAATGCTCAGTGGACACCCCAGGTAGTGTAAGGATCAGCATTTCCACACTTCTCAGAGAATATTTATTTTCAGGGATGGATTTTTAGCCCAATTCAAGTTGATGAAAAGTGGTTTCGTGAAAATCGCAGAAATTTTTTTTTCAGAAACTCCGGGGTGCCTTGAGGTCGCGATGCACCACGCGACAGTTGTATTCCAAAACTGAGTCACTCAGATCACACGAGTACCCAAGCATGCTTGAAACTCATTCAAATGCAAGTGCTTCTATCTGTTGTCTTGATTGTTTCCCACTCATTCCTTTTGGTTTGGGGAACATGTCAAAATCCCATGCCCAGAGAACTTCAAGTAGAGTTCGCGGAAATACTCAGTGGACACCCCAGGTAGGGCAAGGATCAGCATTTACACACTACTCAGAGAATATTAATTTTCAGGGATGGATTTTTAGCCCAATTCAAGTTGATGAAAAGTGGTTTTGTGAAAATTGCAGAAATTTTTTTTCCAGAAACTCCGGGGTGCCTGGAGGTCGCGGTGCACCACGCGACAGTTGTATTCCAAAACTGAGTCACTCAGATCACACGAGTACCCAAGCATGCTTGAAACTCAATCAAATGCAAGTGCATCTATCTCTTTTCTTGATTGTTTCCCACTCATTCCTTTTGGTTTCGGGAACATGTCAAAATCCCATGCCCAGAGAACTTCAGGTAGAGTTCGGGGAAATGCTCAGTGGACAACCCAGGCAGGGTAAGGATCAGCATTTACACACTACTCAGAGAATTTTATTTTCAGGGATGGATTTTTACCCAATTCAAGTTGAAGAAAAGTGATTTCGTGAAAATCGCAGAAAATTTTTTTTCCAGAAACTCCGGGGTGCCTTGAGGTCGTGATGCACCACGCGACAGTTGTATTCCAAAACTGAGTCGCTCAGATCACACGAGTACCCAAGCATGCTTGAAACTCATTCAAATGCAAGTGCCTCTATCTCTTTTCTTGATTGTTTCCCACTCATTCCTTTTGGTTTGGGGAACATGTCAAAATCCCATGCCTAGAGAACTTCAGGTAGAGCTCACGGAAATGCTCAGTGGACAACCCAGGCAGGGTAAGGATCAGTATTTCCACACTACTCAGAGAATTTTTATTTTCAGTGATGGATTTTTAGCCCAATTCAAGTTGTAGAAAAGTGGTTTCGTGAAAATCACAGAAAATTTTTTTTCAGAAACTCCGGGGTGCCTGGAGGTCGCGGTGCACCACGCGACAGTTGTATTCGAAAACTGAGTCACTCAGATCACACGAGTACCCAAGCATGCTTGAAACTCATTCAAATGCAAGTGCCTCTATCTCTTTTCTTGATTGTTTCCCACTCATTCCTTTTGGTTTGGGGAACATGTCAAAATCCCATGCCCAGAGAACTTCAAGTAGAGTTCGTGGAAATGCTCAGTGGACAACCCAGGCAGGGTAAGGATCAGTATTTCCACACTACTCAGAGAATTTTTATTTTCAGTGATGGATTTTAAGACCAATTCAAGTTGATGAAAAGTGGTTTCGTGAAAATCGCAGAAAATTTTTTTTCAGAAACTCCGGGGTGCCTGGAGGTCGCGGTGCACCGCGCGACAGTTGTATTCGAAAACTGAGTCATTCAGATCACACGAGTACCCAAGCATGCTTGAAACTCATTCAAATGCAAGTGCTTCTATCTGTTGTCTTGATTGTTTCCCACTCATTCCTTTTGGTTTGGGTAAAATTTCAAAATCCCATGCCCAGAGAACTTCAAGTAGAGTTCGCGGAAATACTCAGTGGACACCCCAGGTAGGGTAAGGATCAGCATTTCCACACTTCTTAGAGAATATTTATTTTCAGGGATGGATTTTTAGCCCAATTCAAGTTGATGAAAAGTGGTTTCGTGAAAATTGCAGAAAATTTTTTTTTCAGAAACTCCGGGGTGCCTGGAGGTCGCGGTGCAGCACGCGACAGTTGTATTCCAAAACTGAGTCACTCAGATCACACGAGTACCCAAGCATGCTTGAAACTCATTCAAATGCAAGTGCTTCTATCTGTTGTCTTGATTGTTTCCAACTCATTCCTTTTGGTTTGGGGAACATGTCAAAATCCCATGCCCAGAGAACTTCAGGTAGAGCTCGCGGAAATGCTCAGTGGACAACCCAGGCAGGGTAAGGATCAGTATTTCCACACTACTCAGAGAATTTTTATTTTCAGTGATGGATTTTGAGCCCAATTCAAGTTGAAGAAAAGTGGTTTCGTGAAAATCGCAGAAATTTTTTTTTCAGAAACTCCGGGGTGCCTGGAGGTCGCGGTGCACCACGCGACAGTTGTATTCCAAAACTGAGTCACTCAGATCACACGAGTACCCAAGCATGCTTGAAACTCATTCAAATGCAAGTGCCTCTATCTGTTGTCTTGATTGTTTCCAACTCAATCCTTTTGGTTTGGGGAACATGTCAAAATCCCATGCCCAGAGAACTTCAGGTAGAGCTCGCGGAAATGCTCAGTGGACAACCCAGGCAGGGTAAGGATCAGTATTTCCACACTACTCAGAGAATTTTTATTTTCAGTGATGGATTTTTAGCCCAATTCAAGTTGATGAAAAGTGGTTTCGTGAAAATTGCAGAAAATTATTTTTCAGAAACTCCGGAGTGCCTGGAGGTCGCGGTGCAGCACGCGACAGTTGTATTCCAAAACTGAGTCACTCAGATCACACGAGTACCCAAGCATGCTTGAAACTCATTCAAATGCAAGTGCTTCTATCTGTTGTCTTGATTGTTTCCCACTCATTCCTTTTGGTTTGGGGAACATGTCAAAATCCCATGCCCAGAGAACTTCAGGAAGAGCTCGCGGAAATGCTCAGTGGACAACCCAGGCAGGGTAAGGATCAGTATTTCCACACTACTCAGAGAATTTTTATTTTCAGTGATGGATTTTAAGACCAATTCAAGTTGATGAAAAGTGGTTTCGTGAAAATCGCAGAAAATTTTTTTTCAGAAACTCCGGGGTGTCTGGAGGTCGCGGTGCACCACGCGACAGTTGTTTTCGAAAACTGAGTCATTCAGATCACACGAGTACCCAAGCATGCTTGTAACTCATTCTAATGCAAGTGCTTCTATCTGTTGTCTTGATTGTTTCCCACTCATTCCTTTTGGTTTGGGGAACATGTCAAAATCCCATGCCCAGAGAACTTCAGGTAGAGTTCGGGAAATGCTCAGTGGACACTCCAGGTAGGGTAAGGATCAGCATTTACACACTACTCAGAGAATTTTATTTTCAGGGATGGATTTTTAGCCGAATTCAAGTTGAAGAAAAGTGGTTTCGTGAAAATTGCAGAATTTTTTTTTTTAGAAACTCCGGGGTGCCTTGAGGTTGTGATGCACCACGCGACAGTTGTATTCCAAAACTGAGTCACTCAGATCACACGAGTACCCAAGCATGCTTGAAACTCATTCAAATGCAAGTGCATCTATCTCTTTTCTTGATTGTTTCCCACTCATTCCTTTTGGTTTGGGGAACATGTCAAAATCCCATGCCCAGAGAACTTCAGGCAGAGTTCGGGGAAATGCTCAGTGGACAACCCAGGCAGGGTAAGGATCAGCATTTACACACTACTCAGAGAATTTTATTTTCAGGGATGGATTTTTACCCAATTCAAGTTGAAGAAAAGTGGTTTCGTGAAAATTGCAGAAATTTTTTTTTCAGAAACTCCGGGGTGCCTTGAGGTCGTGATGCACCACGCGACAGTTGTATTCCAAACCTGAGTCGCTCAGATCACACGAGTACCCAAGCATGCTTGAAACTCATTCAAATGCAAGTGCCTCTATCTCTTTTCTTGATTGTTTCCGACTCATTCCTTTTGGTTTGGGGAACATGTCAAAATCTCATGCCCAGAGAACTTCAGGTAGAGTTCGGGGAAATGCTCAGTGTTCAACCCAGGCAGGGTAAGGCTCAGTATTTCCACACTACTCAGAGAATTTTTATTTTCAGTGATGGATTTTTAGCCCAATTCAAGTTGAAGAAAAGTGGTTTCGTGAAAATCGCAGAAAATTTTTTTTCAGAAACTCCGGGGTGCCTGGAGGTCGCGGTGCACCACACGACAGTTGTATTCCAAAACTGACTCACTCAGATCACACGAGTACCCAAGCATGCTTGAAACTCATTCAAATGCAAGTGCTTCTATCTGTTGTCTTGATTGTTTCCCACTCATTCCTTTTCGTTTGGGGAACATGTCAAAATCCCATGCCCAGAGAACTTCAGGTAGAGCTCGCGGAAATGCTCAGTGGACAACCCAGGCAGGGTAAGGATAAGTATTTCCACACTACTCAGAGAATTTTTATTTTCAGTGATGGATTTTTAGCCCAATTCAAGTTGAAGAAAAGTGGTTTAGTGAAAATCGCAGAAAATTTTTTTTCAGAAACTCCGGAGTGCCTGGAGGTCGCGGTGCACCACGCGACAGTTGTATTCCAAAACTGAATCACTCAGATCACACGAGTACCCAAGCATGCTTGAAACTCATTCAAATGCAAGTGCTTCTATCTGTTGTCTTCATTGTTTCCCACTCATTCCTTTTCGTTTGGGGAACATGTCAAAATCCCATGCCCAGAGAACTTCAGGTAGAGCTCGCGGAAATGCTCAATGGACAACCCAGGCAGGGTAAGGATCAGTATTTCCACACTACTCAGAGAATTTTTATTTTCAGTGATGGATTTTTAGCCCAATTCAAGTTGAAGAAAAGTGGTTTCGTGAAAATCGCAGAAAATTTTTTTTCAGAAACTCCGGGGTGCCTGGAGGTCGCGGTGCACCACGCGACAGTTGTATTCCAAAACAGAGTCACTCAGATCACACGAGTACCCAAGCATGTTTGAAACTCATTCAAATGCAACTGCTTCTATCTGTTGTCTTGATTGTTTCCCACTCATTCCTTTTGGTTTGGGGAACATGTCAAAATCCAATGCCCAGAGAACTTTAGGTAGAGTTTGGGGAAATGCTCAGTGGACAACCCAGGCAGGGTAAGGATCAGCATTTACACACTACTCAGAGAATTTTTATTTTCAGGGATGGATTTTTAGCCCAATTCAAGTTGAAGAAGAGTGGTTTCATGAAAATCGCAGAAAATTTTTTTTTCAGAAACTCCGGGGTGCCTGGAGGTCGCGGTGCACCACGCGACAGTTGTATTCCAAAACTGAGTCACTCAGATCACATGAGTACCCAAGCATGCTTGAAACTCATTCAAATGCAAGTGCTTCTATCTGTTGTCTTCATTGTTTCCCACTCATTCCTTTTGGTTTGGGGAACATGTCAAAATCCCATGCCCAGAGAACTTCAGGTAGAGTTCGCGGAAATACTCAGTGGACACCCCAGGTAGGGTAAGGATCAGCATTTCCACACTACTCGGAGAATATTTATTTTCAGGGATGGATTTTTAGCCCAATTCAAGTTGATGAAAAGTGGTTTTGTGAAAATTGCAGAAATTTTTTTTTCAGAAACTCCGTGGTGCCTGGAGGTCGCGGTGCACCACGCGACAGTTGTATTCCAAAACTGAGTCACTCAGATCACACGAGTACCCAAGCATGCTTGAAACTCATTCAAATGCAAGTGCATCTATCTCTTTTCTTGATTGTTTCCCACTCATTCCTTTTGGTTTGGGGAACATGTGAAAATCCCATGCCCAGAGAACTTCAGGTAGAGTTCGGGGAAATGCTCAGTGGACAACCCAGGCAGGGTAAGGATCAGCATTTACACACTACTCAGAGAATTTTATTTTCAGGGATGGATTTTTACCCAATTCAAGTTGAAGAAAAGTGGTTTCGTGAAAATCGCAGAAAATTTTTTTTTCAGAAACTCCGGGGTGCCTGGAGGTCGCGGTGCACCACGCGACAGTTGTATTCGAAAACTGAGTCGCTCAGATCACATGAGTACCCAAGCATGCTTGAAACTCATTCAAATGCAAGTGCCTCTATCTCTTTTCTTGATTGTTTCCGACTCATTCCTTTTGGTTTGGGGAACATGTCAAAATCTCATGCCCAGACAACTTCAGCTAGAGTTCGGGGAAATGCTCAGTGTTCAACCCAGGCAGGGTAAGGATCAGTATTTCCACACTACTCAGAGAATTTTATTTTCAGTGATGGATTTTTAGCCCAATTCAAGTTGAAGAAAAGTGGTTTCGTGAAAATTGCAGAATTTTTTTTTTTCAGAAACTCCGGGGTGCCTTGAGGTTGTGATGCACCACGCGACAGTTGTATTCCAAAACTGAGTCACTCAGATCACACGAGTACCCAAGCATGCTTGAAACTCATTCAAATGCAAGTGCATCTATCTCTTTTCTTGATTGTTTCCCACTCATTCCTTTTGGTTTGGGGAACATGTCAAAATCCCATGCCCAGAGAACTTCAGGTAGAGTTCGGGGAAATGCTCAGTGGACAACCCAGGCAGGGTAAGGATCAGCATTTACACACTACTCAGAGAATTTTATTTTCAGGGATGGATTTTTACCCAATTCAAGTTGAAGAAAAGTGGTTTCGTGAAAATTGCATAAATTTTTTTTTCAGAAACTCCGGGGTGCCTTGAGGTCGTGATGCACCACGCGACAGTTGTATTCCAAAACTGAGTCGCTCAGATCACACGAGTACCCAAGCATGCTTGAAACTCATTCAAATGCAAGTGCCTCTATCTCTTTTCTTGATTGTTTCCGACTCATTCCTTTTGGTTTGGGGAACATGTCAAAATCTCATGCCCAGAGAACTTCAGGTAGAGTTCGGGGAAATGCTCAGTGTTCAACCCAGGCAGGGTAAGGCTCAGTATTTCCACACTACTCAGAGAATTTTTATTTTCAGTGATGGATTTTTAGCCCAATTCAAGTTGAAGAAAAGTGGTTTCGTGAAAATCGCAGAAAATTTTTTTTCAGAAACTCCGGGGTGCCTGGAGGTCGCGGTGCACCACGCGACAGTTGTATTCCAAAACTGACTCACTCAGATCACACGAGTACCCAAGCATGCTTGAAACTCATTCAAATGCAAGTGCTTCTATCTGTTGTCTTGATTGTTTCCCACTCATTCCTTTTCGTTTGGGGAACATGTCAAAATCCCATGCCCAGACAACTTCAGCTAGAGTTCGGGGAAATGCTCAGTGTTCAACCCAGGCAGGGTAAGGATCAGTATTTCCACACTACTCAGAGAATTTTTATTTTCAGTGATGGATTTTTAGCCCAATTCAAGTTGAAGAAAAGTGGTTTCGTGAAAATCGCAGAAAATTTTTTTTCAGAAACTCCGGGGTGCCTGGAGGTCGCGGTGCACCACGCGACAGTTGTATTCGAAAACTGAGTCATTCAGATCACACGAGTACCCAAGCATTCTTGAAACTCATTCAAATGCAAGTGCTTCTATCTGTTGTCTTGATTGTTTCCCACTCATTCCTTTTGGTTTGGGTAAAATTTCAAAATCCCATGCCCAGAGAACTTCAGGTAGAGTTCGGGGAAATGCTCAGTGGACAACCCAGGCAGGGTAAGGATAAGCATTTACACACTACTCAGAGAATTTTATTTTCAGGGATGGATTTTTACCCAATTCAAGTTGATGAAAAGTGGTTTCGTGAAAATTGCAGAACATTTTTTTTTCAGAAACTCCGGGGTGCCTGGAGGTCGCGGTGCAGCACGCGACAGTTGTCTTCCAAAACTGAGTCACTCAGATCACACGAGTACCCAAGCATGCTTGAAACTCATTCAAATGCAAGTGCTTCTATCTGTTGTCTTGATTGTTTCCCATTCATTCCTTTTGGTTTAGGGAACATGTCAAAATCCCATGCCCAGAGAACTTCAAGTAGAGTTCGTGGAAATACTCAGTGGACACCCCAGGTAGGGTTAGGATCACCATTTCCACACTACTCAGAGAATATTTATTTTCAGGGATGGATTTTTAGCCCAATTCAAGTTGATGAAAAGTGGTTTTGTGAAAACTGCAGAAAATTTTTTTTCAGAAACTCCGTGGTGCCTGGAGGTCGCGGTGCACCACGCGACAGTTGTATTCGAAAACTGAGTCGCTCAGATCACACGAGTACCCAAGCATGCTTGAAACTCATTCAAATGCAAGTGCCTCTATCTCTTTTCTTGATTGTTTCCGACTCATTCCTTTTGGTTTGGGGAACATGTCAAAATCTCATGCCCAGAGAACTTCAGGTAGAGTTCGGGGAAATGCTCAGTGTTCAACCCAGGCAGGGTAAGGATCAGTATTTCCACACTACTCAGAGAATTTTTATTTTCAGTGATGGATTTTTAGCCCAATTCAAGTTGAAGAAAAGTGGTTTCGTGAAAATCGCAGAAAATTTTTCTTCAGAAACTCCGGGGTGCCTGGAGGTCGCGGTGCACCACGCGACAGTTGTATTCCAAAACTGAGTCACTCAGATCACACGAGTACCCAAGCATGCTTGAAACTCATTCAAATGCAAGTGCTTCTATCTGTTGTCTTCAATGTTTCCCACTCATTCCTTTTGGTTTGGGGAACATGTCAAAATCCCATGCCCAGAGAACTTCAGGTAGAGTTCGCGGAAATACTCAGTGGACACCCCAGGTAGGGGAAGGATCAGCATTTCCACAGTACTCAGAGAATATTTATTTTCAGGGATGGATTTTTAGCCCAATTCAAGTTGATGAAAAGTGGTTTTGTGAAAAATGCATAAAATTTTTTTTCAGAAACTCCGGGGTTCCTGGAGGTCGCGGTGCACCACGCGACAGTTGTATTCCAAAACTGAGTCACTCAGATCACACGAGTACCCAAGCATGATTGAAACTCATTCAAATGCAACTGCTTCTATCTGTTGTCTTGATTGTTTCCCACTCATTCCTTTTGGTTTGGGGAACATGTCAAAATCCCATGCCCAGAGAACTTCAGGTAGAGTTCGGGGAAATGCTCAGTGGACAACCCAGGCAGGGTAAGGATAAGCATTTACACACTACTCAGAGAATTTTATTTTCAGGGATGGATTTTTACCCAATTCAAGTTGAAGAAAAGTGGTTTCGTGAAAATCGCAGAAAATTTTTTTTTCAGAAACTCCGGGGTGCCTGGAGGTCGCGGTGCACCACGCGACAGTTGTATTCGAAAACTGAGTCGCTCAGATCACACGAGTACCCAAGCATGCTTGAAACTCATTCAAATGCAAGTGCCTCTATCTCTTTTCTTGATTGTTTCCGACTCATTCCTTTTGGTTTGGGGAACATGTCAAAATCTCATGCCCAGAGAACTTCAGCTAGAGTTCGAGGAAATGCTCAGTGTTCAACCCAGGCAGGGTAAGGATCAGTATTTCCACACTACTCAGAGAATTTTTATTTTCAGTGATGGATTTTTAGCCCAATTCAAGTTGAAGAAAAGTGGTTTCGTGAAAATCGCAGAAAATTTTTTTTCAGAAACTCCGGGGTGCCTGGAGGTCGCGGTGCACCACGCGACAGTTGTATTCCAAAACTGAGTCACTCAGATCACACGAGTACCCAAGCATGCTTGAAACTCATTCAAATGCAAGTGCTTCTATCTGTTGTCTTGATTGTTTCCCACTCATTCCTTTTCGTTTGGGGAACATGTCAAAATCCCATGCCCAGAGAACTTCAGGTAGAGCTCGCGGAAATGCTCAGTGGACAACCCAGGCAGGGTAAGGATCAGTATTTCCACACTACTCAGAGAATTTTTATTTTCAGTGATGGATTTTTAGCCCAATTCAAGTTGATGAAAAGTGGTTTTGTGAAAACTGCAGAAAATTTTTTTTCAGAAACTCCGTGGTGCCTGGAGGTCGCGGTGCACCACGCGACAGTTGTATTCGAAAACTGAGTCGCTCAGATCACACGAGTACCCAAGCATGCTTGAAACTCATTCAAATGCAAGTGCCTCTATCTCTTTTCTTGATTGTTTCCGACTCATTCCTTTTGGTTTGGGGAACATGTCAAAATCTCATGCCCAGAGAACTTCAGGTAGAGTTCGGGGAAATGCTCAGTGTTCAACCCAGGCAGGGTAAGGATCAGTATTTCCACACTACTCAGAGAATTTTTATTTTCAGTGATGGATTTTTAGCCCAATTCAAGTTGAAGAAAAGTGGTTTCGTGAAAATCGCAGAAAATTTTTCTTCAGAAACTCCGGGGTGCCTGGAGGTCGCGGTGCACCACGCGACAGTTGTATTCCAAAACTGAGTCACTCAGATCACACGAGTACCCAAGCATGTTTGAAACTCATTCAAATGCAACTGCTTCTATCTGTTGTCTTGATTGTTTCCCACTCATTCCTTTTGGTTTGGGGAACATGTCAAAATCCAATGCCCAGAGAACTTCAGGTAGAGTTTGGGGAAATGCTCAGTGGACAACCCAGGCAGGGTAAGGATCAGCATTTACACACTACTCAGAGAATTTTATTTTCAGGGATGGATTTTTAGCCCAATTCAAGTTGAAGAAAAGTGGTTTCGTGAAAATCGCAGAAATTTTTTTTTTCAGAAACTCCTTGGTGCCTGGAGGTCGCGGTGCACCACGCGACAGTTGTATTCGAAAACTGAGTCGCTCAGATCACACGAGTACCCAAGCATGCTTGAAACTCATTCAAATGCAAGTGCCTCTATCTCTTTTCTTGATTGTTTCCGACTCATTCCTTTTGGTTTGGGGAACATGTCAAAATCTCATGCCCAGAGAACTTCAGGTAGAGTTCGGGGAAATGCTCAGTGTTCAACCCAGGTAGGGTAAGGATCAGCATTTACACACTACTCAGAGAATTTTATTTTCAGGGATGGATTTTTACCCAATTCAAGTTGAAGAAAAGTGGTTTCATGAAAATCGCAGAAAATTTTTTTTTCAGAAACTCCGGGGTGCCTGGAGGTCGCGGTGCACCACGCGACAGTTGTATTCGAAAACTGAGTCGCTCAGATCACACGAGTACCCAAGCATGCTTGAAACTCATTCAAATGCAAGTGCCTCTATCTCTTTTCTTGATTGTTTCTGACTCATTCCTTTTGGTTTGGGGAACATGTCAAAATCTCATGCCCAGAGAACTTCAGGTAGAGTTCGGGGAAATGCTCAGTGTTCAACCCAGGTAGGGTAAGGATCAGTATTTCCACACTACTCAGAGAATTTTTATTTTCAGTGATGGATTTTTAGCCCAATTCAAGTTGAAGAAAAGTGGTTTCGTGAAAATTGCAGAAATTTTTTTTTCAGAAACTCCGGGGTGCCTTGAGGTCGTGATGCACCACGCGACAGTTGTATTCGAAAACTGAGTCGCTCAGATCACACGAGTACCCAAGCAGGCTTGAAACTCATTCAAATGCAAGTGCCTCTATCTCTTTTCTTGATTGTTTCCGACTCATTCCTTTTGGTTTGGGGAACATGTCAAAATCTCATGCCCAGAGAACTTCAGGTAGAGTTTGGGGAAATGCTCAGTGTTCAACCCAGGTAGGGTAAGGATCAGTATTTCCACACTACTCAGAGAATTTTTATTTTCAGTGATGGATTTTTAGCCCAATTCAAGTTGAAGAAAAGTGGTTTCGTGAAAATCGCAGTAAATTTTTTTTCAGAAACTCCGGGGTGCCTGGAGGTCGCGGTGCACCACGCGACAGTTGTGTTCGAAAACTGAGTCACTCAGATCATACGAGTACCCAAGCATGCTTGAAACTCATTCAAATGCACGTGCTTCTATCTGTTGTCTTGATTGTTTCCCACTCATTCCTTTTGGTTTGGGGAACATGTCAAAATCCCATGCCCAGAGAACTTCAGGTAGAGCTCGCGGAAATGCTCAGTGGACAACCCAGGCAGGCTAAGGATCAGCATTTCCACACTACTCAGAGAATATTTATTTTCAGGGATGGATTCTTAGCCCAATTCAAGTTGATGAAAAGTGGTTTCGTGAAAATTGCAGAAACTTTTTTTTCAGAAACTCCGGGGTGCCTTGAGGTCGTGATGCACCACGCGACAGTTGTATTCCAAAACAGAGTCACTCAGATCACACGAGTACCCAAGCATGTTTGAAACTCATTCAAATGCAACTGCTTCTATCTCTTGTCTTGATTGTTTCCCACTCATTCCTTTTGGTTTGGGGAACATGTCAAAATCCAATGCCCAGAGAACTTCAGGTAGAGTTTGGGGAAATGCTCAGTGGACAACCCAGGCAGGGTAAGGATCAGCATTTACACACTACTCAGAGAATTTTATTTTCAGGGATGGATTTTTAGCCCAATTCAAGTTGAAGAAAAGTGGTTTCGTGAAAATCGCAGAAAATTTTTTTTTCAGAAACTCCTTGGTGCCTGGAGGTCGCGGTGCACCACGCGACAGTTGTATTCGAAAACTGAGTCGCTCAGATCACACGAGTACCCAAGCATGCTTGAAACTCATTCAAATGCAAGTGCCTCTATCTCTTTTCTTGATTGTTTCCGACTCATTCCTTTTGGTTTGGGGAACATGTCAAAATCTCATGCCCAGAGAACTTCAGGTAGAGTTCGGGGAAATGCTCAGTGTTCAACCCAGGCAGGGTAAGGATCAGTATTTCCACACTACTCAGAGAATTTTTATTTTCAGTGATGGATTTTTAGCCCAATTCAAGTTGAAGAAAAGTGGTTTCGTGAAAATCGCAGAAAATTTTTTTTCAGAAACTCCGGGGTGCCTTGAGGTCGCGGTGCACCACGCGACAGTTGTATTCCAAAACTGAGTCACTCAGATCACACGAGTACCCAAGCATGCTTGAAACTCATTCAAATGCAAGTGCTTCTATCTGTTGTCTTGATTGTTTCCCACTCATTCCTTTTCGTTTGGGGAACATGTCAAAATCCCATGCCCAGAGAACTTCAGGTAGAGCTCGCGGAAATGCTCAGTGGACAACCCAGGCAGGGTAAGGATCAGTATTTCCACACTACTCAGAGAATTTTTATTTTCAGTGATGGATTTTTAGCCCAATTCAAGTTGAAGAAAAGTGGTTTCGTGAAAATCGCAGAAAATTTTTTTTCAGAAACTCCGGGGTGCCTGGAGGTCGCGGTGCAGCACGCGACTGTTGTATTCCAAAACAGAGTCACTCAGATCACACGAGTACCCAAGCATGTTTGAAACTCATTCAAATGCAACTGCTTCTATCTGTTGTCTTGATTGTTTCCCATTCATTCCTTTTGGTTTGGGGAGCATGTCAAAATCCAATGCCCAGAGAACTTCAGGTAGAGTTTGGGGAAATGCTCAGTGGACAACCCAGGCAGGGTAAGGATCAGCATTTACACACTACTCAGAGAATTTTTATTTTCAGGGATGGATTTTTAGCCCAATTCAAGTTGAAGAAAAGTGGTTTCATGAAAATCGCAGAAACTTTTTTTTCAGAAACTCCGGGGTGCCTGGAGGTCGCGGTGCACCACGCGACAGTTGTATTCCAAAACTGAGTCACTCAGATCACATGAGTACCCAAGCATGCTTGAAACTCATTCAAATGCAAGTGCTTCTATCTGTTGTCTTGATTGTTTCCCACTCATTCCTTTTGGTTTGGGTAAAATTTCAAAATCCCATGCCCAGAGAACTTCAAGTA
Source organism: Atractosteus spatula (assembly GCF_055471065.1). Lineage (NCBI taxonomy): Eukaryota > Metazoa > Chordata > Actinopteri > Semionotiformes > Lepisosteidae > Atractosteus > Atractosteus spatula. Next base: position 78,861,396 of record NC_142707.1, read on the forward strand.
GAGTTCGCGGAAATACTCAGTGGACACCCCAGGTAGGGTAAGGATCAGCATTTCCACAGTACTCAGAGAATATTTATTTTCAGGGATGGATTTTTAGGCCAATTCAAGTTGAAGAAAAGTGGTTTCGTGAAAATCGCAGAAAATTTTTTTTTCAGAAACTCCGGGGTGCCTGGAGGTCGCGGTGCACCACGCGACAGTTGTATTCGAAAACTGAGTCGCTCAGATCACACGAGTACCCAAGCATGCTTGAAACTCATTCAAATGCAAGTGCCTCTATCTCTTTTCTTGATTGTTTCCGACTCATTCCTTTTGGTTTGGGGAACATGTCAAAATCTCATGCCCAGAGAACTTCAGCTACAGTTCGGGGAAATGCTCAGTGTTCAACCCAGGCAGGGTAAGGATCTGTATTTCCACACTACTCAGAGAATTTTTATTTTCAGTGATGGATTTTTAGCCCAATTCAAGTTGAAGAAAAGTGGTTTTGTGAAAATCGCAGAAAAATTTTTTTCAGAAACTCCGGGGTGCCTGGAGGTCGCGGTGCACCACGCGACAGTTGTATTCCAAAACTGAGTCACTCAGATCACACGAGTACCCAAGCATGCTTGAAACTCATTCAAATGCAAGTGCTTCTATCTGTTGTCTTGATTGTTTCCCACTCATTCCTTTTGGTTTGGGGAACATGTCAAAATCCCATGCCCAGAGAACTTCAAGTAGAGTTCGCGGAAATGCTCAGTGGACACCCCAGGTAGGGTAAGGATCAGCATTTCCACACTACTCAGAGAATATTTATTTTCAGGGATGGATTTTTAGCCCAATTCAAGTTGATGAAAAGTGGTTTCGTGAAAATTGCAGAAATTTTTTTTTCAGAAACACCGGGGTGCCTTGAGGTCGTGATGCACCACGCGACAGTTGTATTCCAAAACTGAGTCGCTCAGATCACACGAGTACCCAAGCATGCTTGAAACTCATTCAAATGCAAGTGCCTCTATCTCTTTTCTTGATTGTTTCCGACTCATTCCTTTTGGTTTGGGGAACATGTCAAAATCCCATGCCTAGAGAACTTCAGGTAGAGTTCGGGGAAATGCTCAGTGTTCAACCCAGGCAGGGTAAGGATCAGTATTTCCACACTACTCAGAGAATTTTTATTTTCAGTGATGGATTTTTAGCCCAATTCAAGTTGAAGAAAACTGGTTTCGTGAAAATCGCAGAAAATTTTTTTTCAGAAACTCCGGGGTGCCTGGAGGTCGCGGTGCACCACGCGACAGTTGTATTCCAAAACTGAGTCACTCAGATCACACGAGTACCCAAGCATGCTTGAAACTCATTCAAATGCAAGTGCTTCTATCTGTTGTCTTGATTGTTTCCCACTCATTCCTTTTCGTTTGGGGAACATGTCAAAATCCCATGCCCAGAGAACTTCAGGTAGAGCTCGCGGAAATGCTCAGTGGACAACCCAGGCAGGGTAAGGATCAGTATTTCCACACTACTCAGAGAATTTTTATTTTCAGTGATGGATTTTTAGCCCAATTCAAGTTGATGAAAAGTGGTTTCGTGAAAATCGCAGAAAATTTTTTTTCAGAAACTCCGGGGTGCCTGGAGGTCGCGGTGCACCACGCGACAGTTGTATTCCAAAACAGAGTCACTCAGATCACGCGAGTACCCAAGCATGTTTGAAACTCATTCAAATGCAACTGCTTCTATCTGTTGTCTTGATTGTTTCCCACTCATTCCTTTTGGTTTGGGGAACATGTCAAAATCCAATGCCCAGAGAACTTCAGGTAGAGTTTGGGGAAATGCTCAGTGGACAACCCAGGCAGGGTAAGGATCAGCATTTACACACTACTCAGAGAATTTTTATTTTCAGGGATGGATTTTTAGCCCAATTCAAGTTGAAGAAAAGTGGTTTCGTGAAAATCGCAGAAAATTTTTTTTTAGAAACTCCGGGGTGCCTTGAGGTCGCGGTGCACCACGCGACAGTTGTATTCGAAAACTGAGTCATTCAGATCACACGAGTACCCAAGCATGCTTGAAACTCATTCAAATGCAAGTGCTTCTATCTGTTGTCTTGATTGTTTCCCACTCATTCCTTTTGGTTTGGGTAAAATTTCAAAATCCCATGCCCAGAGAACTTCAGGTAGAGTTCGGGGAAATGCTCAGTGGACAACCCAGGCAGGGTAAGGATAAGCATTTACACACTACTCAGAGAATTTTATTTTCAGGGATGGATTTTTACCCAATTCAAGTTGAAGAAAAGTGGTTTCATGAAAATCGCAGAAAATTTTTTTTTCAGAAACTCCGGGGTGCCTGGAGGTCGCGGTGCACCACGCGACAGTTGTATTCGAAAACTGAGTCGCTCAGATCACACGAGTACCCAAGCATGCTTGAAACTCATTCAAATGCAAGTGCCTCTATCTCTTTTCTTGATTGTTTCTGACTCATTCCTTTTGGTTTGGGGAACATGTCAAAATCTCATGCCCAGAGAACTTCAGGTAGAGTTCGGGGAAATGCTCAGTGTTCAACCCAGGTAGGGTAAGGATCAGTATTTCCACACTACTCAGAGAATTTTTATTTTCAGTGATGGATTTTTAGCCCAATTCAAGTTGAAGAAAAGTGGTTTCGTGAAAATTGCAGAAATTTTTTTTTCAGAAACTCCGGGGTGCCTTGAGGTCGTGATGCACCACGCGACAGTTGTATTCGAAAACTGAGTCGCTCAGATCACACGAGTACCCAAGCAGGCTTGAAACTCATTCAAATGCAAGTGCCTCTATCTCTTTTCTTGATTGTTTCCCACTCATTCCTATTGGTTTGGGGAACATGTCAAAATCCCATGCCCAGAGAACTTCAAGTAGAGTTCGCGGAAATGCTCAGTGGACACCCCAGGTAGGGTAAGGATCAGCATTTCCACACTACTCAGAGAATATTTATTTTCAGGGATGGATTCTTAGCCCAATTCAAGTTGATGAAAAGTGGTTTCGTGAAAATTGCAGAAATTTTTTTTTCAGAAACTCCGGGGTGCCTTGAGGTCGTGATGCACCACGCGACAGTTGTATTCCAAAACTGAGTCGCTCAGATCACACGAGTACCCAAGCATGATTGAAACTCATTCAAATGCAAGTGCCTCTATCTCTTTTCTTGATTGTTTCCGACTCATTCCTTTTGGTTTGGGGAACATGTCAAAATCTCATGCCCAGAGAACTTCAGGTAGAGCTCGCGGAAATGCTCAGTGGACAACCCAGGCAGGGTATGGATCAGTATTTCCACACTACTCAGAGAATTTTTATTTTCGGGGATGGATTTTTAGCCCAATTCAAGTTGAAGAAAAGTGGTTTCGTGAAAATGGCAGAAAATTTTTTTTCAGAAACTCCGGGGTGCCTTGAGGTCGAGATACACCACGCGACAGTTGTATTTGAAAATTGAGTCACTCAGATCACACGAGTACCCAAGCATGCTTGAAACTCATTCAAATGCAAGTGCCTCTATCTCTTTTCTTGATTGTTTCCCACTCTTTCCTTTTGGTTTGGGGAACATGTCAAAATCCCATGCCCAGAGAACTTCAGGTAGAGTTCGGGGAAATGCTCAGTGGACAACCCAGGCAGGGTAAGGATCAGCATTTACACACTACTCAGAGAATTTTTATTTTCAGTGAAGGATTTTTAGCCCAATTCAAGTTGAAGAAAAGTGGTTTCGTGAAAATCGCAGAAACTTTTTTTTCAGAAACTCCGGGGTGCCTGGAGGTCGCGGTGCACCACGCGACAGTTGTATTCGAAAACTGAGTCACTCAGATCACACGAGTACCCAAGCATGCTTGAAACTCATTCAAATGAAAGTGCTTCTATCTGTTGTTTTGATTGTTTCCCACTCATTCCTTTTGGTTTGGGGAACATGTCAAAATCCCATGTCCAGAGAACTTCAAGTAGAGTTCGCGGAAATGCTCAGTGGACACCCCAGGTAGGGTAAGGATCAGCATTTCCACACTACTCAGAGAATATTTATTTTCAGGGATGGATTTCTAGCCCAATTAAAGTTGAAGAAAAGTGGTTTCGTGAAAATCGCAGTAAATTTTTTTTCAGAAACTCCGGGGTGCCTGGAGGTCGCGGTGCACCACGCGACAGTTGTGTTCGAAAACTGAGTCACTCAGATCACACGAGTATCCAAGCATGCTTGAAACTTATTCAAATGCAAGTGCCTCTATCTCTTTTCTTGATTGTTTCCGACTCATTCCTTTTGGTTTGGGGAACATGTTAAAATCCCATGCCCAGAGAACTTCAGGTAGAGTTCGCGGAAATGCTCAGTGGACACCCCAGGTAGAGTAAGGATCAGCATTTCCACACTACTCAGAGAATATTTATTTTCAGGGATGGATTTCTAGCCCAATTAAAGTTGAAGAAAAGTGGTTTCGTGAAAATCGCAGTAAATTTTTTTTCAGAAACTCCGGGGTGCCTGGAGGTCGCGGTGCACCACGCGACAGTTGTGTTCGAAAACTGAGTCACTCAGATCACACGAGTATCCAAGCATGCTTGAAACTCATTCAAATGCAAGTGCCTCTATCTCTTTTCTTGATTGTTTCCGACTCATTCCTTTTGGTTTGGGGAACATGTCAAAATCCCATGCCCAGAGAACTTCAGGTAGAGCTCGCAGAAATGCTCAGTGGACATCCCAGGCAGGTTAAGGATCAGTATTGCCGCACTACTCAGAGAATTTTTATTTTCAGTGATGGATTTTTAGCCCAATTCAAGTTGAAGAAAAGTGGTTTCGTAAAAATCGCAGAAAATTTTTTTTCAGAAACTCCGGGGTGCCTGTAGGTCGCGGTGCACCACGCGACAGTTGTATTCGAAAACTGAGTCACTCAGATCACACACGTACCCAAGCATGCTTGAAACTCATTCAAATGCAAGTGCTTCTATCTGTTGTCTTGATTGTTTCCCACTCATTCCTTTTGGTTTGGGGAACATGTCAAAATCCCATGCCCAGAGAACTTCAGGTAGAGCTTGCGGAAATGCTCAGTGGACAACCCAGGCAGGGTAAGGATCAGCATTTCCACACTACTCAGAGAATATTTATTTTCAGGGATGGATTTTTAGCCCAATTCAAGTTGATGAAAAGTGGTTTCGTGAAAATTGCAGAATTTTTTTTTTTCAGAAACTCCGGGGTGCCTTGAGGTTGTGATGCACCACGCGACAGTTGTATTCCAAAACTGAATCGCTCAGATCACACGAGTACCCAAGCATGCTTGAAACTCATTCAAATGCAAGTGCCTCTATCTCTTTTCTTGATTGTTTCCGACTCATTCCTTTTGGTTTGGGGAACATGTCAAAATCCCATGCCCAGAGAACTTCAAGTAGAGTTCGCGGAAATGCTCAGTGGACACCCCAGGTAGGTTAAGGATCAGCATTTCCACACTACTCAGAGAATATTTATTTTCAGGGATGGATTTCTAGCCCAATTAAAGTTGAAGAAAAGTGGTTTCGTGAAAATCGCAGTAAATTTTTTTTCAGAAACTCCGGGGTGCCTGGAGGTCGCGGTGCACCACGCGACAGTTGTGTTCGAAAACTGAGTCACTCAGATCACACGAGTACCCAAGCATGCTTGAAACTCATTCAAATGCAAGTGCCTCTATCTCTTTTCTTGATTGTTTCCGACTCATTCCTTTTGGTTTGGGGAACATGTCAAAATCCCATGCCCAGAGAACTTCAGGTAGAGCTCGCAGAAATGCTCAGTGGACATCCCAGGCAGGTTAAGGATCAGTATTGCCGCACTACTCAGAGAATTTTTATTTTCAGTGATGGATTTTTAGCCCAATTCAAGTTGAAGAAAAGTGGTTTCGTAAAAATCGCAGAAAATTTTTTTTCAGAAACTCCGGGGTGCCTGGAGGTCGCGGTGCACCACGCGACAGTTGTATTCCAAAACTGAGTCGCTCAGATCACACGAGTACCCAAGCATGCTTGAAACTCATTCAAATGCAAGTGCTTCTATCTGTTGTCTTGATTGTTTCCCACTCATTCCTTTTGGTTTGGGGAACATGTCAAAATCCCATGCCCAGAGAACTTCAGGTAGAGCTCGCGGAAATGCTCAGTTTTCAACCCAGGCAGGGTAAGAATCAGTATTTCCACACTACTCAGAGAATTTTTATTTTCAGTGATGGATTTTTAGCCCAATTCAAGTTGAAGAAAAGTGGTTTCGTGAAAATCGCAGAAAATTTTTTTTCAGAAACTCCGGGGTGCCTGGAGGTCTTGGTGCACCACGCGACAGTTGTATTTGAAAACTGAGTCACTCAGATCACACGAGTACCCAAGCATGCTTGAAACTCATTCAAATGCAAGTGCTTCTATCTGTTGTCTTGATTGTTTCCCACTCATTCCTTTTGGTTTGGGGAACATGTCAAAATCCCATACCCAGAGAACTTCAAGTAGAGTTCGCGGAAATGCTCAGTGGACACCCCAGGTAGGGTAAGGATCAGCATTTCCACACTACTCAGAGAATATTTATTTTCAGGGATGGATTTTTAGCCCAATTCAAGTTGATGAAAAGTGGTTTCGTGAAAATTGCAGAAATTTTTTTTTCAGAAACTCCGGGGTGCCTTGAGGTCGTGATGCACCACGCGACAGTTGTATTCCAAAACTGAGTCGCTCAGATCACACGAGTACCCAAGCATGCTTGAAACTCATTCAAATGCAAGTGCTTCTATCTGTTGTCTTGATTGTTTCCCACTCATTCCTTTTGGTTTGGGGAACATGTCAAAATCCCATGCCCAGAGAACTTCAGGTAGAGCTCGCGGAAATGCTCAGTGTTCAACCCAGGCAGGGTAAGGATCAGTATTTCCACACTACTCAGAGAATTTTTATTTTCAGTGATGGATTTTTAGCCCAATTCAAGTTGAAGAAAAGTGGTTTCGTGAAAATCGCAGAAAATTTTTTTTCAGAAACTCCGGGGTGCCTGGAGGTCTTGGTGCACCACGCGACAGTTGTATTTGAAAACTGAGTCACTCAGATCACACGAGTACCCAAGCATGCTTGAAACTCATTCAAATGCAAGTGCTTCTATCTGTTGTCTTGATTGTTTCCCACACATTCCTTTTGGTTTGGGGAACATGTCAAAATCCCATGCCCAGAGAACTTCAGGTAGAGCTCGCGGAAATGCTCAGTGGACAACCCAGGCAGGGTAAGGATCAGCATTTCCACACTACTCAGAGATTATTTATTTTCAGGGATGGATTTTTAGCCCAATTCAAGTTGAAGAAAAGTGGTTTCGTGAAAATCGCAGTAAATTTTTTTTCCGAAACTCCGGGGTGCCTGGAGGTCGCGGTGCACCACGCGACAGTTGTGTTCGAAAACTGAGTCACTCAGATCACACGAGAACCCAAGCATGCTTGAAACTCATTCAAATGCAAGTGCCTCTATCTCTTTTCTTGATTGTTTCCGACTCATTCCTTTTGGTTTGGGGAACATGTCAAAATCCCATGCCCAGAGAACTTCAAGTAGAGTTCGCGGAAATGCTCAGTGGACACCCCAGGTAGGGTAAGGATCAGCATTTCCACACTACTCAGAGAATATTTATTTTCAGTGATGGATTTTTAGCCCAATTCAAGTTGATGAAAAGTGGTTTCGTGAAAATTGCAGAAATTTTTTTTTCAGAAACTCCGGGGTGCCTTGAGGTCGTGATGCACCACGCGACAGTTGTATTCCAAAACTGAGTCGCTCAGATCACACGAGTACCCAAGCATGCTTGAAACTCATTCAAATGCAAGTGCTTCTATCTGTTGTCTTGATTGTTTCCCACTCATTCCTTTTGGTTTGGGGAACATGTCAAAATCCCATGCCCAGAGAACTTCAGGTAGAGCTCGCGGAAATGCTCAGTTTTCAACCCAGGCAGGGTAAGGATCAGTATTTCCACACTACTCAGAGAATTTTTATTTTCAGTGATGGATTTTTAGCCCAATTCAAGTTGAAGAAAAGTGGTTTCGTGAAAATCGCAGAAAATTTTTTTTCAGAAACTCCGGGGTGCCTGGAGGTCTTGGTGCACCACGCGACAGTTGTATTTGAAAACTGAGTCACTCAGATCACACGAGTACCCAAGCATGCTTGAAACTCATTCAAATGCAAGTGCTTCTATCTGTTGTCTTGATTGTTTCCCACTCATTCCTTTTGGTTTGGGGAACATGTCAAAATCCCATGCCCAGAGAACTTCAGGTAGAGCTCGCGGAAATGCTCAGTGGACAACCCAGGCAGGGTAAGGATCAGCATTTCCACACTACTCAGAGAATATTTATTTTCAGGGATGGATTTTTAGCCCAATTCAAGTTGAAGAAAAGTGGTTTCGTGAAAATCGCAGTAAATATTTTTTCCGAAACTCCGGGGTGCCTGGAGGTCGCGGTGCACCACGCGACAGTTGTGTTCGAAAACTGAGTCACTCAGACCACACGAGTACCCAAGCATTCTTGAAACTCATTCAAATGCAAGTGCTTCTATCTGTTGTCTTGATTGTTTCCCACTCATTCCTTTTGGTTTGGGGAACATGTCAAAATCCCATGCCCAGAGAACTTCAAGTAGAGTTCGCGGAAATGCTCAGTGGACACCCCAGGTAGGGTAAGGATCAGCATTTCCACACTACTCAGAGAATATTTATTTTCAGGGATGGATTCTTAGCCCAATTCAAGTTGATGAAAAGTGGTTTCGTGAAAATTGCAGAAATTTTTTTTTCAGAAACTCCGGGGTGCCTTGAGGTCGTGATGCACCACGCGACAGTTGTATTCCAAAACTGAGTCGCTCAGATCACACGAGTACCCAAGCATGATTGAAACTCATTCAAATGCAAGTGCCTCTATCTCTTTTCTTGATTGTTTCCGACTCATTCCTTTTGGTTTGGGGAACATGTCAAAATCTCATGCCCAGAGAACTTCAGGTAGAGCTCGCGGAAATGCTCAGTGGACAACCCAGGCAGGGTATGGATCAGTATTTCCACACTACTCAGAGAATTTTTATTTTCGGGGATGGATTTTTAGCCCAATTCAAGTTGAAGAAAAGTGGTTTCGTGAAAATGGCAGAAAATTTTTTTTCAGAAACTCCGGGGTGCCTTGAGGTCGAGATACACCACGCGACAGTTGTATTTGAAAATTGAGTCACTCAGATCACACGAGTACCCAAGCATGCTTGAAACTCATTCAAATGCAAGTGCCTCTATCTCTTTTCTTGATTGTTTCCCACTCTTTCCTTTTGGTTTGGGGAACATGTCAAAATCCCATGCCCAGAGAACTTCAGGTAGAGTTCGGGGAAATGCTCAGTGGACAACCCAGGCAGGGTAAGGATCAGCATTTACACACTACTCAGAGAATTTTTATTTTCAGTGAAGGATTTTTAGCCCAATTCAAGTTGAAGAAAAGTGGTTTCGTGAAAATCGCAGAAACTTTTTTTTCAGAAACTCCGGGGTGCCTGGAGGTCGCGGTGCACCACGCGACAGTTGTATTCGAAAACTGAGTCACTCAGATCACACGAGTACCCAAGCATGCTTGAAACTCATTCAAATGAAAGTGCTTCTATCTGTTGTTTTGATTGTTTCCCACTCATTCCTTTTGGTTTGGGGAACATGTCAAAATCCCATGTCCAGAGAACTTCAAGTAGAGTTCGCGGAAATGCTCAGGGGACACCCCAGGTAGGGTAAGGATCAGCATTTCCACACTACTCAGAGAATATTTATTTTCAGGGATGGATTTCTAGCCCAATTAAAGTTGAAGAAAAGTGGTTTCGTGAAAATCGCAGTAAATTTTTTTTCAGAAACTCCGGGGTGCCTGGAGGTCGCGGTGCACCACGCGACAGTTGTATTCGAAAACTGAGTCACTCAGATCACACACGTACCCAAGCATGCTTGAAACTCATTCAAATGCAAGTGCTTCTATCTGTTGTCTTGATTGTTTCCCACTCATTCCTTTTGGTTTGGGGAACATGTCAAAATCCCATGCCCAGAGAACTTCAGGTAGAGCTTGCGGAAATGCTCAGTGGACAACCCAGGCAGGGTAAGGATCAGCATTTCCACACTACTCAGAGAATATTTATTTTCAGGGATGGATTTTTAGCCCAATTCAAGTTGATGAAAAGTGGTTTCGTGAAAATTGCAGAATTTTTTTTTTTTCAGAAACTCCGGGGTGCCTTGAGGTTGTGATGCACCACGCGACAGTTGTATTCCAAAACTGAATCGCTCAGATCACACGAGTACCCAAGCATGCTTGAAACTCATTCAAATGCAAGTGCCTCTATCTCTTTTCTTGATTGTTTCCGACTCATTCCTTTTGGTTTGGGGAACATGTCAAAATCCCATGCCCAGAGAACTTCAAGTAGAGTTCGCGGAAATGCTCAGTGGACACCCCAGGTAGGGTAAGGATCAGCATTTCCACACTACTCAGAGAATATTTATTTTCAGGGATGGATTTCTAGCCCAATTAAAGTTGAAGAAAAGTGGTTTCGTGAAAATCGCAGTAAATTTTTTTTCAGAAACTCCGGGGTGCCTGGAGGTCGCGGTGCACCACGCGACAGTTGTGTTCGAAAACTGAGTCACTCAGATCACACGAGTACCCAAGCATGCTTGAAACTCATTCAAATGCAAGTGCCTCTATCTCTTTTCTTGATTGTTTCCGACTCATTCCTTTTGGTTTGGGGAACATGTCAAAATCCCATGCCCAGAGAACTTCAGGTAGAGCTCGCAGAAATGCTCAGTGGACATCCCAGGCAGGTTAAGGATCAGTATTGCCGCACTACTCAGAGAATTTTTATTTTCAGTGATGGATTTTTAGCCCAATTCAAGTTGAAGAAAAGTGGTTTCGTAAAAATCGCAGAAAATTTTTTTTCAGAAACTCCGGGGTGCCTGGAGGTCGCGGTGCACCACGCGACAGTTGTATTCGAAAACTGAGTCACTCAGATCACACGAGTACCCAAGCATGCTTGAAACTCATTCAAATGCAAGTGCTTCTATCTGTTGTCTTGATTGTTTCCCACTCATTCCTTTTGGTTTGGGGAACATGTCAAAATCCCATGCCCAGAGAACTTCAAGTAGAGTTCGCGGAAATGCTCAGTGGACACCCCAGGTAGGGTAAGGATCAGCATTTCCACACTACTCAGAGAATATTTATTTTCAGGGATGGATTTTTAGCCCAATTCAAGTTGATGAAAAGTGGTTTCGTGAAAATTGCAGAAATTTTTTTTTCAGAAACTCCGGGGTGCCTTGAGGTCGTGATGCACCACGCGACAGTTGTATTCCAAAACTGAGTCGCTCAGATCACACGAGTACCCAAGCATGCTTGAAACTCATTCAAATGCAAGTGCTTCTATCTGTTGTCTTGATTGTTTCCCACTCATTCCTTTTGGTTTGGGGAACATGTCAAAATCCCATGCCCAGAGAACTTCAGGTAGAGCTCGCGGAAATGCTCAGTTTTCAACCCAGGCAGGGTAAGAATCAGTATTTCCACACTACTCAGAGAATTTTTATTTTCAGTGATGGATTTTTAGCCCAATTCAAGTTGAAGAAAAGTGGTTTCGTGAAAATCGCAGAAAATTTTTTTTCAGAAACTCCGGGGTGCCTGGAGGTCTTGGTGCACCACGCGACAGTTGTATTTGAAAACTGAGTCACTCAGATCACACGAGTACCCAAGCATGCTTGAAACTCATTCAAATGCAAGTGCTTCTATCTGTTGTCTTGATTGTTTCCCACTCATTCCTTTTGGTTTGGGGAACATGTCAAAATCCCATGCCCAGAGAACTTCAGGTAGAGCTCGCGGAAATGCTCAGTGGACAACCCAGGCAGGGTAAGGATCAGCATTTCCACACTACTCAGAGAATATTTATTTTCAGGGATGGATTTTTAGCCCAATTCAAGTTGAAGAAAAGTGGTTTCGTGAAAATCGCAGTAAATATTTTTTCCGAAACTCCGGGGTGCCTGGAGGTCGCGGTGCACCACGCGACAGTTGTGTTCGAAAACTGAGTCACTCAGACCACACGAGTACCCAAGCATTCTTGAAACTCATTCAAATGCAAGTGCTTCTATCTGTTGTCTTGATTGTTTCCCACTCATTCCTTTTGGTTTGGGGAACATGTCAAAATCCCATGCCCAGAGAACTTCAAGTAGAGTTCGCGGAAATGCTCAGTGGACACCCCAGGTAGGGTAAGGATCAGCATTTCCACACTACTCAGAGAATATTTATTTTCAGGGATGGATTCTTAGCCCAATTCAAGTTGATGAAAAGTGGTTTCGTGAAAATTGCAGAAATTTTTTTTTCAGAAACTCCGGGGTGCCTTGAGGTCGTGATGCACCACGCGACAGTTGTATTCCAAAACTGAGTCGCTCAGATCACACGAGTACCCAAGCATGATTGAAACTCATTCAAATGCAAGTGCCTCTATCTCTTTTCTTGATTGTTTCCGACTCATTCCTTTTGGTTTGGGGAACATGTCAAAATCTCATGCCCAGAGAACTTCAGGTAGAGCTCGCGGAAATGCTCAGTGGACAACCCAGGCAGGGTATGGATCAGTATTTCCACACTACTCAGAGAATTTTTATTTTCGGGGATGGATTTTTAGCCCAATTCAAGTTGAAGAAAAGTGGTTTCGTGAAAATGGCAGAAAATTTTTTTTCAGAAACTCCGGGGTGCCTTGAGGTCGAGATACACCACGCGACAGTTGTATTTGAAAATTGAGTCACTCAGATCACACGAGTACCCAAGCATGCTTGAAACTCATTCAAATGCAAGTGCCTCTATCTCTTTTCTTGATTGTTTCCCACTCTTTCCTTTTGGTTTGGGGAACATGTCAAAATCCCATGCCCAGAGAACTTCAGGTAGAGTTCGGGGAAATGCTCAGTGGACAACCCAGGCAGGGTAAGGATCAGCATTTACACACTACTCAGAGAATTTTTATTTTCAGTGAAGGATTTTTAGCCCAATTCAAGTTGAAGAAAAGTGGTTTCGTGAAAATCGCAGAAACTTTTTTTTCAGAAACTCCGGGGTGCCTGGAGGTCGCGGTGCACCACGCGACAGTTGTATTCGAAAACTGAGTCACTCAGATCACACGAGTACCCAAGCATGCTTGAAACTCATTCAAATGAAAGTGCTTCTATCTGTTGTTTTGATTGTTTCCCACTCATTCCTTTTGGTTTGGGGAACATGTCAAAATCCCATGTCCAGAGAACTTCAAGTAGAGTTCGCGGAAATGCTCAGTGGACACCCCAGGTAGGGTAAGGATCAGCATTTCCACACTACTCAGAGAATATTTATTTTCAGGGATGGATTTCTAGCCCAATTAAAGTTGAAGAAAAGTGGTTTCGTGAAAATCGCAGTAAATTTTTTTTCAGAAACTCCGGGGTGCCTGGAGGTCGCGGTGCACCACGCGACAGTTGTGTTCGAAAACTGAGTCACTCAGATCACACGAGTATCCAAGCATGCTTGAAACTTATTCAAATGCAAGTGCCTCTATCTCTTTTCTTGATTGTTTCCGACTCATTCCTTTTGGTTTGGGGAACATGTCAAAATCCCATGCCCAGAGAACTTCAGGTAGAGTTCGCGGAAATGCTCAGTGGACACCCCAGGTAGAGTAAGGATCAGCATTTCCACACTACTCAGAGAATATTTATTTTCAGGGATGGATTTCTAGCCCAATTAAAGTTGAAGAAAAGTGGTTTCGTGAAAATCGCAGTAAATTTTTTTTCAGAAACTCCGGGGTGCCTGGAGGTCGCGGTGCACCACGCGACAGTTGTGTTCGAAAACTGAGTCACTCAGATCACACGAGTACCCAAGCATGCTTGAAACTCATTCAAATGCAAGTGCCTCTATCTCTTTTCTTGATTGTTTCCGACTCATTCCTTTTGGTTTGGGGAACATGTCAAAATCCCATGCCCAGAGAACTTCAGGTAGAGCTCGCAGAAATGCTCAGTGGACATCCCAGGCAGGTTAAGGATCAGTATTGCCGCACTACTCAGAGAATTTTTATTTTCAGTGATGGATTTTTAGCCCAATTCAAGTTGAAGAAAAGTGGTTTCGTAAAAATCGCAGAAAATTTTTTTTCAGAAACTCCGGGGTGCCTGTAGGTCGCGGTGCACCACGCGACAGTTGTATTCGAAAACTGAGTCACTCAGATCACACACGTACCCAAGCATGCTTGAAACTCATTCAAATGCAAGTGCTTCTATCTGTTGTCTTGATTGTTTCCCACTCATTCCTTTTGGTTTGGGGAACATGTCAAAATCCCATGCCCAGAGAACTTCAGGTAGAGCTTGCGGAAATGCTCAGTGGACAACCCAGGCAGGGTAAGGATCAGCATTTCCACACTACTCAGAGAATATTTATTTTCAGGGATGGATTTTTAGCCCAATTCAAGTTGATGAAAAGTGGTTTCGTGAAAATTGCAGAATTTTTTTTTTTCAGAAACTCCGGGGTGCCTTGAGGTTGTGATGCACCACGCGACAGTTGTATTCCAAAACTGAATCGCTCAGATCACACGAGTACCCAAGCATGCTTGAAACTCATTCAAATGCAAGTGCCTCTATCTCTTTTCTTGATTGTTTCCGACTCATTCCTTTTGGTTTGGGGAACATGTCAAAATCCCATGCCCAGAGAACTTCAAGTAGAGTTCGCGGAAATGCTCAGTGGACACCCCAGGTAGGGTAAGGATCAGCATTTCCACACTACTCAGAGAATATTTATTTTCAGGGATGGATTTCTAGCCCAATTAAAGTTGAAGAAAAGTGGTTTCGTGAAAATCGCAGTAAATTTTTTTTCAGAAACTCCGGGGTGCCTGGAGGTCGCGGTGCACCACGCGACAGTTGTGTTCGAAAACTGAGTCACTCAGATCACACGAGTACCCAAGCATGCTTGAAACTCATTCAAATGCAAGTGCCTCTATCTCTTTTCTTGATTGTTTCCGACTCATTCCTTTTGGTTTGGGGAACATGTCAAAATCCCATGCCCAGAGAACTTCAGGTAGAGCTCGCAGAAATGCTCAGTGGACATCCCAGGCAGGTTAAGGATCAGTATTGCCGCACTACTCAGAGAATTTTTATTTTCAGTGATGGATTTTTAGCCCAATTCAAGTTGAAGAAAAGTGGTTTCGTAAAAATCGCAGAAAATTTTTTTTCAGAAACTCCGGGGTGCCTGGAGGTCGCGGTGCACCACGCGACAGTTGTATTCGAAAACTGAGTCACTCAGATCACACGAGTACCCAAGCATGCTTGAAACTCATTCAAATGCAAGTGCTTCTATCTGTTGTCTTGATTGTTTCCCACTCATTCCTTTTGGTTTGGGGAACATGTCAAAATCCCATGCCCAGAGAACTTCAAGTAGAGTTCGCGGAAATGCTCAGTGGACACCCCAGGTAGGGTAAGGATCAGCATTTCCACACTACTCAGAGAATATTTATTTTCAGGGATGGATTTTTAGCCCAATTCAAGTTGATGAAAAGTGGTTTCGTGAAAATTGCAGAAATTTTTTTTTCAGAAACTCCGGGGTGCCTTGAGGTCGTGATGCACCACGCGACAGTTGTATTCCAAAACTGAGTCGCTCAGATCACACGAGTACCCAAGCATGCTTGAAACTCATTCAAATGCAAGTGCTTCTATCTGTTGTCTTGATTGTTTCCCACTCATTCCTTTTGGTTTGGGGAACATGTCAAAATCCCATGCCCAGAGAACTTCAGGTAGAGCTCGCGGAAATGCTCAGTTTTCAACCCAGGCAGGGTAAGAATCAGTATTTCCACACTACTCAGAGAATTTTTATTTTCAGTGATGGATTTTTAGCCCAATTCAAGTTGAAGAAAAGTGGTTTCGTGAAAATCGCAGAAAATTTTTTTTCAGAAACTCCGGGGTGCCTGTAGGTCGCGGTGCACCACGCGACAGTTGTATTCGAAAACTGAGTCACTCAGATCACACACGTACCCAAGCATGCTTGAAACTCATTCAAATGCAAGTGCTTCTATCTGTTGTCTTGATTGTTTCCCACTCATTCCTTTTGGTTTGGGGAACATGTCAAAATCCCATGCCCAGAGAACTTCAAGTAGAGTTCGCGGAAATGCTCAGTGGACACCCCAGGTAGGGTAAGGATCAGCATTTCCACACTACTCAGAGAATATTTATTTTCAGGGATGGATTTTTAGCCCAATTCAAGTTGATGAAAAGTGGTTTCGTGAAAATTGCAGAAATTTTTTTTTCAGAAACTCCGGGGTGCCTTGAGGTCGTGATGCACCACGCGACAGTTGTATTCCAAAACTGAGTCGCTCAGATCACACGAGTACCCAAGCATGCTTGAAACTCATTCAAATGCAAGTGCTTCTATCTGTTGTCTTGATTGTTTCCCACTCATTCCTTTTGGTTTGGGGAACATGTCAAAATCCCATGCCCAGAGAACTTCAGGTAGAGCTCGCGGAAATGCTCAGTTTTCAACCCAGGCAGGGTAAGAATCAGTATTTCCACACTACTCAGAGAATTTTTATTTTCAGTGATGGATTTTTAGCCCAATTCAAGTTGAAGAAAAGTGGTTTCGTGAAAATCGCAGAAAATTTTTTTTCAGAAACTCCGGGGTGCCTGGAGGTCTTGGTGCACCACGCGACAGTTGTATTTGAAAACTGAGTCACTCAGATCACACGAGTACCCAAGCATGCTTGAAACTCATTCAAATGCAAGTGCTTCTATCTGTTGTCTTGATTGTTTCCCACTCATTCCTTTTGGTTTGGGGAACATGTCAAAATCCCATGCCCAGAGAACTTCAAGTAGAGTTCGCGGAAATGCTCAGTGGACACCCCAGGTAGGGTAAGGATCAGCATTTCCACACTACTCAGAGAATATTTATTTTCAGGGATGGATTCTTAGCCCAATTCAAGTTGATGAAAAGTGGTTTCGTGAAAATTGCAGAAATTTTTTTTTCAGAAACTCCGGGGTGCCTTGAGGTCGTGATGCACCACGCGACAGTTGTATTCCAAAACTGAGTCGCTCAGATCACACGAGTACCCAAGCATTATTGAAACTCATTCAAATGCAAGTGCCTCTATCTCTTTTCTTGATTGTTTCCGACTCATTCCTTTTGGTTTGGGGAAAATGTCAAATCTCATGCCCAGAGAACTTCAGGTAGAGTTCGGGGAAATGCTCAGTGGACAACCCAGGCAGGATATGGATCAGCATTTCCACACTACTGAGAGAATTTTTATTTTCAGTGAAGGATTTTTAACCCAATTCAAGTTGAAGAAAAGTGGTTTCGTGAAAATCGCAGAAACTTTTTTTTCAGAAACTCCGGGGTGCCTGGAGGTCGCGGTGCACCACGCGACAGTTGTATTCGAAAACTGAGTCACTCAGATCACACACGTACCCAAGCATGCTTGAAACTCATTCAAATGCAAGTGCTTCTATCTGTTGTCTTGATTGTTTCCCACTCATTCCTTTTGGTTTGGGGAACATGTCAAAATCCCATGCCCAGAGAACTTCAAGTAGAGTTCGCGGAAATGCTCAGTGGACACCCCAGGTAGGGTAAGGATCAGCATTTCCACACTACTCAGAGAATATTTATTTTCAGGGATGGATTTTTAGCCCAATTCAAGTTGATGAAAAGTGGTTTCGTGAAAATTGCAGAAATTTTTTTTTCAGAAACTCCGGGGTGCCTTGAGGTCGTGATGCACCACGCGACAGTTGTATTCCAAAACTGAGTCGCTCAGATCACACGAGTACCCAAGCATGCTTGAAACTCATTCAAATGCAAGTGCTTCTATCTGTTGTCTTGATTGTTTCCCACTCATTCCTTTTGGTTTGGGGAACATGTCAAAATCCCATGCCCAGAGAACTTCAGGTAGAGCTCGCGGAAATGCTCAGTTTTCAACCCAGGCAGGGTAAGAATCAGTATTTCCACACTACTCAGAGAATTTTTATTTTCAGTGATGGATTTTTAGCCCAATTCAAGTTGAAGAAAAGTGGTTTCGTGAAAATCGCAGAAAATTTTTTTCAGAAACTCCGGGGTGCCTGGAGGTCTTGGTGCACCACGCGACAGTTGTATTTGAAAACTGAGTCACTCAGATCACACGAGTACCCAAGCATGCTTGAAACTCATTCAAATGCAAGTGCTTCTATCTGTTGTCTTGATTGTTTCCCACTCATTCCTTTTGGTTTGGGGAACATGTCAAAATCCCATGCCCAGAGAACTTCAAGTAGAGTTCGCGGAAATGCTCAGTGGACACCCCAGGTAGGGTAAGGATCAGCATTTCCACACTACTCAGAGAATATTTATTTTCAGGGATGGATTCTTAGCCCAATTCAAGTTGATGAAAAGTGGTTTCGTGAAAATTGCAGAAATTTTTTTTTCAGAAACTCCGGGGTGCCTTGAGGTCGTGATGCACCACGCGACAGTTGTATTCCAAAACTGAGTCGCTCAGATCACACGAGTACCCAAGCATTATTGAAACTCATTCAAATGCAAGTGCCTCTATCTCTTTTCTTGATTGTTTCCGACTCATTCCTTTTGGTTTGGGGAAAATGTCAAATCTCATGCCCAGAGAACTTCAGGTAGAGTTCGGGGAAATGCTCAGTGGACAACCCAGGCAGGATATGGATCAGCATTTCCACACTACTGAGAGAATTTTTATTTTCAGTGAAGGATTTTTAACCCAATTCAAGTTGAAGAAAAGTGGTTTCGTGAAAATCGCAGAAACTTTTTTTTCAGAAACTCCGGGGTGCCTGGAGGTCGCGGTGCACCACGCGACAGTTGTATTCGAAAACTGAGTCACTCAGATCACACGAGTACCCAAGCATGCTTGAAACTCATTCAAATGCAAGTGCTTCTATCTGTTGTCTTGATTGTTTCCGACTCATTCCTTTTGGTTTGGGGAACATGTCAAAATCCCATGCCCAGAGAACTTCAAGTAGAGTTCGCGGAGATGCTCAGTGGACACCCCAGGTAGGGTAAGGATCAGCATTTCCACACTACTCAGAGAATATTTATTTTCAGTGATGGATTTTTAGCCCAATTCAAGTTGATGAAAAGTGGTTTCGTGAAAATTGCAGAAATTTTTTTTTCAGAAACTCCGGGGTGCCTTGAGGTCGTGATGCACCACGCGACAGTTGTATTCCAAAACTGAGTCGCTCAGATCACACGAGTACCCAAGCATGATTGAAACTCATTCAAATGCAAGTGCCTCTATCTCTTTTCTTGATTGTTTCCGACTCATTCCTTTTTGTTTGGGGAACATGTCAAAATCTCATGCCCAGAGAACTTCAGGTAGAGCTCGCGGAAATGCTCAGTGGACAACCCAGGCAGGGTATGGATCAGTATTTCCACACTACTCAGAGAATTTTTATTTTCGGGGATGGATTTTTAGCCCAATTCAAGTTGAAGAAAAGTGGTTTCGTGAAAATCGCAGAAAATTTTTTTTCAGAAACTCCGGGGTGCCTTGAGGTCGAGATACACCACGCGACAGTTGTATTTGAAAATTGAGTCACTCAGATCACACGAGTACCCAAGCATGCTTGAAACTCATTCAAATGCAAGTGCCTCTATCTCTTTTCTTGATTGTTTCCCACTCTTTCCTTTTGGTTTGGGGAACATGTCAAAATCCCATGCCAAGAGAACTTCAGGTAGAGTTCGGGGAAATGCTCAGTGGACAACCCAGGCAGGGTAAGGATCAGCATTTACACACTACTCAGAGAATTTTTATTTTCAGTGAAGGATTTTTAGCCCAATTCAAGTTGAAGAAAAGTGGTTTCGTGAAAATCGCAGAAACTTTTTTTTCAGAAACTCCGGGGTGCCTGGAGGTCGCGGTGCACCACGCGACAGTTGTATTCGAAAACTGAGTCACTCAGATCACACGAGTACCCAAGCATGCTTGAAACTCATTCAAATGCAAGTGCTTCTATCTGTTGTCTTGATTGTTTCCCACTAATTCCTTTTGGTTTGGGGAACATGTCAAAATCCCATGCCCAGAGAACTTCAAGTAGAGTTCGCGGAAATGCTCAGTGGACACCCCAGGTAGGGTAAGGATCAGCATTTCCACACTACTCAGAGAATATTTATTTTCAGTGATGGATTTTTAGCCCAATTCAAGTTGATGAAATGTGGTTTCGTGAAAATTGCAGAAATTTTTTTTTCAGAAACTCCGGGGTGCCTTGAGGTCGTGATGCACCACGCGACAGTTGTATTCCAAAACTGAGTCGCTCAGATCACACGAGTACCCAAGCATGCTTGAAACTAATTCAAATGCAAGTGCTTCTATCTGTTGTCTTGATTGTTTCCCACTCATTCCTTTTGGTTTGGGGAACATGTCAAAATCCCATGCCCAGAGAACTTCAGGTAGAGCTCGCGGAAATGCTCAGTTTTCAACCCAGGCAGGGTAAGGATCAGTATTTCCACACTACTCAGAGAATTTTTATTTTCAGTGATGGATTTTTAGCCCAATTCAAGTTGAAGAAAAGTGGTTTCGTGAAAATCGCAGAAAATTTTTTTTCAGAAACTCCGGGGTGCCTGGAGGTCTTGGTGCACCACGCGACAGTTGTATTTGAAAACTGAGTCACTCAGATCACACGAGTACCCAAGCATGCTTGAAACTCATTCAAATGCAAGTGCTTCTATCTGTTGTCTTGATTGTTTCCCACTCATTCCTTTTGGTTTGGGGAACATGTCAAAATCCCATGCCCAGAGAACTTCAGGTAGAGCTCGCGGAAATGCTCAGTGGACAACCCAGGCAGGGTAAGGATCAGCATTTCAACACTACTCAGAGAATATTTATTTTCAAGGATGGATTTTTAGCCCAATTCAAGTTGAAGAAAAGTGGTTTCGTGAAAATCGCAGTAAATATTTTTTCCGAAACTCCGGGGTGCCTGGAGGTCGCGGTGCACCACGCGACAGTTGTGTTCGAAAACTGAGTCACTCAGATCACACGAGTACCCAAGCATGCTTGAAACTTATTCAAATGCAAGTGCCTCTATCTCTTTTCTTGATTGTTTCCGACTCATTCCTTTTGGTTTGGGGAACATGTCAAAATCCCATGCCCAGAGAACTTCAGGTAGAGTTCGCGGAAATGCTCAGTGGACACCCCAGGTAGGGTAAGGATCAGCATTTCCACACTACTCAGAGAATATTTATTTTCAGGGATGGATTTTAAGCCCAATTCAAGTTGATGAAAAGTGGTTTCGTGAAAATTGCAGAATTTTTTTTTTTCAGAAACTCCGGGGTGCCTTGAGGTTGTGATGCACCACGCGACAGTTGTATTCCAAAACTGAGTCGCTCAGATCACACGAGTACCCAAGCATGCTTGAAACTCATTCAAATGCAAGTGCTTCTATCTGTTGTCTTGATTGTTTCCCACTCATTCCTTTTGGTTTGGGGAACATGTCAAAATCCCATGCCCAGAGAACTTCAGGTAGAGCTCGCGGAAATGCTCAGTGTTCAACCCAGGCAGGGTAAGGATCAGTATTTCCACACTACTCAGAGAATTTTGATTTTCAGTGATGGATTTTTAGCCCAATTCAAGTTGAAGAAAAGTGGTTTCGTGAAAATCGCAGAAAATTTTTTTTCAGAAACTCCGGGGTGCCTGTAGGTCTTGGTGCACCACGCGACAGTTGTATTCGAAAACTGAGTCACTCAGATCACACGAGTACCCAAGCATGCTTGAAACTCATTCAAATGAAAGTGCTTCTATCTGTTGTCTTGATTGTTTCCCACTCATTCCTTTTGGTTTGGGGAACATGTCAAAATCCCATGCCCAGGGAACTTCAAGTAGAGTTCGAGGAAATGCTCAGTGGACACCCCAGGTAGGGTAAGGATCAGCATTTCCACACTACTCAGAGAATATTTATTTTCAGGGATGGATTTTTAGCCCAATTCAAGTTGATGAATAGTGGTTTCGTGAAAATTGCAGAAATTTTTTTTTCAGAAACTCCGGGGTGCCTTGAGGTCGTGATGCACCACGCGACAGTTGTATTCCAAAACTGAGTCGCTCAGATCACACGAGTACCCAAGCATGCTTGAAACTCATTCAAATGCAAGTGCCTCTATCTCTTTTCTTGATTGTTTCCGACTCATTCCTTTTGGTTTGGGGAACATGTCAAAATCTCATGTCCAGAGAACTTCAGGTAGAGTTCGGGGAAATGATCAGTGTTCAACCCAGGCAGGGTAAGGATCAGTATTTCCACACTACTCAGAGATTTTTTATTTTCAGTGATGGATTTTTAGCCCAATTCAAGTTGATGAAAAGTGGTTTCGTGAAAATCGCAGTAAATTTTTTTTCAGAAACTCCGGGGTGCCTGGAGGTCGCGGTGCACCACGCGACAGTTGTGTTCGAAAACTGAGTCACTCAGATCACACGAGTACCCAAGCATGCTTGAAACTCATTCAAATGCAAGTGCTTCTATCTGTTGTCTTGATTGTTTCCCACTCATTCCTTTTGGTTTGGGGAACATGTCAAAATCCCATGCCCAGAGAACTTCAGGTAGAGCTCGCGGAAATGCTCAGTGGACAACCCAGGCAGGGTAAGGATCAGCATTTCCACACTACTCAGAGAATATTTATTTTCAGGGATGGATTTTTAGCCCAATTCAAGTTGAAGAAAAGTGGTTTCGTGAAAATCGCAGTAAATTTTTTTTCCGAAACTCCGGGGTGCCTGGAGGTCGCGGTGCACCACGCGACAGTTGTGTTCGAAAACTGAGTCACTCAGATCACACGAGAACCCAAGCATGCTTGAAACTCATTCAAATGCAAGTGCCTCTATCTCTTTTCTTGATTGTTTCCGACTCATTCCTTTTGGTTTGGGGAACATGTCAAAATCCCATGCCCAGAGAACTTCAAGTAGAGTTCGCGGAAATGCTCAGTGGACACCCCAGGTAGGGTAAGGATCAGCATTTCCACACTACTCAGAGAATATTTATTTTCAGGGATGGATTTTTAGCCCAATTCAAGTTGATGAAAAGTGGTTTCGTGAAAATTGCAGAAATTTTTTTTTCAGAAACTCCGGGGTGCCTTGAGGTCGTGATGCACCACGCGACAGTTGTATTCCAAAACTGAGTCGCTCAGATCACACGAGTACCCAAGCATGCTTGAAACTCATTCAAATGCAAGTGCTTCTATCTGTTGTCTTGATTGTTTCCCACTCATTCCTTTTGGTTTGGGGAACATGTCAAAATCCCATGCCCAGAGAACTTCAGGTAGAGCTCGCGGAAATGCTCAGTGTTCAACCCAGGCAGGGTAAGGATCAGCATTTCCACACTACTCAGAGAATATTTATTTTCAGGGATGGATTCTTAGCCCAATTCAAGTTGATGAAAAGTGGTTTCGTGAAAATTGCAGAAATTTTTTTTTCAGAAACTCCGGGGTGCCTTGAGGTCGTGATGCACCACGCGACAGTTGTATTCCAAAACTGAGTCGCTCAGATCACACGAGTACCCAAGCATGATTGAAACTCATTCAAATGCAAGTGCCTCTATCTCTTTTCTTGATTGTTTCCGACTCATTCCTTTTGGTTTGGGGAACATGTCAAAATCTCATGCCCAGAGAACTTCAGGTAGAGCTCGCGGAAATGCTCAGTGGACAACCCAGGCAGGGTATGGATCAGTATTTCCACACTACTCAGAGAATTTTTATTTTCGGGGATGGATTTTTAGCCCAATTCAAGTTGAAGAAAAGTGGTTTCGTGAAAATCGCAGAAAATTTTTTTTCAGAAACTCCGGGGTGCCTTGAGGTCGAGATACACCACGCGACAGTTGTATTTGAAAACTGAGTCACTCAGATCACACGAGTACCCAAGCATGCTTGAAACTCATTCAAATGCAAGTGCCTCTATCTCTTTTCTTGATTGTTTCCCACTCTTTCCTTTTGGTTTGGGGAACATGTCAAAATCCCATGCCCAGAGAACTTCAGGTAGAGTTCGGGGAAATGCTCAGTGGACAACCCAGGCAGGGTAAGGATCAGCATTTACACACTACTCAGAGAATTTTTATTTTCAGTGAAGGATTTTTAGCCCAATTCAAGTTGAAGAAAAGTGGTTTCGTGAAAATCGCAGAAACTTTTTTTTCAGAAACTCCGGGGTGCCTGGAGGTCGCGGTGCACCACGCGACAGTTGTATTCGAAAACTGAGTCACTCAGATCACACGAGTACCCAAGCATGCTTGAAACTCATTCAAATGCAAGTGCTTCTATCTGTTGTTTTGATTGTTTCCCACTCATTCCTTTTGGTTTGGGGAACATGTCAAAATCCCATGTCCAGAGAACTTCAAGTAGAGTTCGCGGAAATGCTCAGTGGACACCCCAGGTAGGGTAAGGATCAGCATTTCCACACTACTCAGAGAATATTTATTTTCAGGGATGGATTTCTAGCCCAATTAAAGTTGAAGAAAAGTGGTTTCGTGAAAATCGCAGTAAATTTTTTTTCAGAAACTCCGGGGTGCCTGGAGGTCTTGGTGCACCACGCGACAGTTGTATTCGAAAACTGAGTCACTCAGATCACACGAGTACCCAAGCATGCTTGAAACTCATTCAAATGAAAGTGCTTCTATCTGTTGTCTTGATTGTTTCCCACTCATTCCTTTTGGTTTGGGGAACATGTCAAAATCCCATGCCCAGGGAACTTCAAGTAGAGTTCGAGGAAATGCTCAGTGGACACCCCAGGTAGGGTAAGGATCAGCATTTCCACACTACTCAGAGAATATTTATTTTCAGGGATGGATTTTTAGCCCAATTCAAGTTGATGAAAAGTGGTTTCGTGAAAATTGCAGAAATTTTTTTTTCAGAAACTCCGGGGTGCCTTGAGGTCGTGATGCACCACGCGACAGTTGTATTCCAAAACTGAGTCGCTCAGATCACACGAGTACCCAAGCATGCTTGAAACTCATTCAAATGCAAGTGCCTCTATCTCTTTTCTTGATTGTTTCCGACTCATTCCTTTTGGTTTGGGGAACATGTCAAAATCTCATGTCCAGAGAACTTCAGGTAGAGTTCGGGGAAATGATCAGTGTTCAACCCAGGCAGGGTAAGGATCAGTATTTCCACACTACTCAGAGATTTTTTTATTTTCAGTGATGGATTTTTAGCCCAATTCAAGTTGAAGAAAAGTGGTTTCGTGAAAATCGCAGTAAATTTTTTTTCAGAAACTCCGGGGTGCCTGGAGGTCGCGGTGCACCACGCGACAGTTGTGTTCGAAAACTGAGTCACTCAGATCACACGAGAACCCAAGCATGCTTGAAACTCATTCAAATGCAAGTGCCTCTATCTCTTTTCTTGATTGTTTCCGACTCATTCCTTTTGGTTTGGGGAACATGTCAAAATCCCATGCCCAGAGAACTTCAGGTAGAGCTCGCGGAAATGCTCAGTGGACACCCCAGGTAGGGTAAGGATCAGCATTTCCACACTACTCAGAGAATATTTATTTTCAGGGATGGATTTCTAGCCCAATTAAAGTTGAAGAAAAGTGGTTTCGTGAAAATCGCAGTAAATTTTTTTTCCGAAACTCCGGGGTGCCTGGAGGTCGCGGTGCACCACGCGACAGTTGTGTTCGAAAACTGAGTCACTCAGATCACACGAGAACCCAAGCATGCTTGAAACTCATTCAAATGCAAGTGCCTCTATCTCTTTTCTTGATTGTTTCCGACTCATTCCTTTTGGTTTGGGGAACATGTCAAAATCCCATGCCCAGAGAACTTCAAGTAGAGTTCGCGGAAATGCTCAGTGGACACCCCAGGTAGGGTAAGGATCAGCATTTCCACACTACTCAGAGAATATTTATTTTCAGGGATGGATTTTTAGACCAATTCAAGTTGATGAAAAGTGGTTTCGTGAAAATTGCAGAAATTTTTTTTTCAGAAACTCCGGGGTGCCTTGAGGTCGTGATGCACCACGCGACAGTTGTATTCCAAAACTGAGTCGCTCAGATCACACAAGTACCCAAGCATGCTTGAAACTCATTCAAATGCAAGTGCTTCTATCTGTTGTCTTGATTGTTTCCCACTCATTCCTTTTGGTTTGGGGAACATGTCAAAATCCCATGCCCAGAGAACTTCAGGTAGAGCTCGCGGAAATGCTCAGTGTTCAACCCAGGCAGGGTAAGGATCAGTATTTCCACACTACTCAGAGAATTTTTATTTTCAGTGATGGATTTTTAGCCCAATTCAAGTTGAAGAAAAGTGGTTTCGTGAAAATCGCAGAAAATTTTTTTTCAGAAACTCCGGGGTGCCTGGAGGTCTTGGTGCACCACGCGACAGTTGTATTTGAAAACTGAGTCACTCAGATCACACGAGTACCCAAGCATGCTTGAAACTCATTCAAATGCAAGTGCTTCTATCTGTTGTCTTGATTGTTTCCCACTCATTCCTTTTGGTTTGGGGAACATGTCAAAATCCCATGCCCAGAGAACTTCAGGTAGAGCTCGCGGAAATGCTCAGTGGACAACCCAGGCAGGGTAAGGATCAGCATTTCCACACTACTCAGAGAATATTTATTTTCAGGGATGGATTTTTAGCCCAATTCAAGTTGAAGAAAAGTGGTTTCGTGAAAATCGCAGTAAATTTTTTTTCCGAAACTCCGGGGTGCCTGGAGGTCGCGGTGCACCACGCGACAGTTGTGTTCGAAAACTGAGTCACTCAGATCACACGAGAACCCAAGCATGCTTGAAACTCATTCAAATGCAAGTGCCTCTATCTCTTTTCTTGATTGTTTCCGACTCATTCCTTTTGGTTTGGGGAACATGTCAAAATCCCATGCCCAGAGAACTTCAAGTAGAGTTCGCGGAAATGCTCAGTGGACACCCCAGGTAGGGTAAGGATCAGCATTTCCACACTACTCAGAGAATATTTATTTTCAGTGATGGATTTTTAGCCCAATTCAAGTTGATGAAAAGTGGTTTCGTGAAAATTGCAGAAATTTTTTTTTCAGAAACTCCGGGGTGCCTTGAGGTCGTGATGCACCACGCGACAGTTGTATTCCAAAACTGAGTCGCTCAGATCACACGAGTACCCAAGCATGCTTGAAACTCATTCAAATGCAAGTGCTTCTATCTGTTGTCTTGATTGTTTCCCACTCATTCCTTTTGGTTTGGGGAACATGTCAAAATCCCATGCCCAGAGAACTTCAGGTAGAGCTCGCGGAAATGCTCAGTTTTCAACCCAGGCAGGGTAAGGATCAGTATTTCCACACTAATCAGAGAATTTTTATTTTCAGTGATGGATTTTTAGCCCAATTCAAGTTGAAGAAAAGTGGTTTTGTGAAAATCGCAGAAAATTTTTTTTCAGAAACTCCGGGGTGCCTGGAGGTCTTGGTGCACCACGCGACAGTTGTATTTGAAAACTGAGTCACTCAGATCACACGAGTACCCAAGCATGCTTGAAACTCATTCAAATGCAAGTGCTTCTATCTGTTGTCTTGATTGTTTCCCACTCATTCCTTTTGGTTTGGGGAACATGTCAAAATCCCATGCCCAGAGAACTTCAGGTAGAGCTCGCGGAAATGCTCAGTGGACAACCCAGGCAGGGTAAGGATCAGCATTTCCACACTACTCAGAGAATATTTATTTTCAGGGATGGATTTTTAGCCCAATTCAAGTTGAAGAAAAGTGGTTTCGTGAAAATCGCAGTAAATATTTTTTCCGAAACTCCGGGGTGCCTGGAGGTCGCGGTGCACCACGCGACAGTTGTGTTCGAAAACTGAGTCACTCAGACCACACGAGTACCCAAGCATGCTTGAAACTCATTCAAATGCAAGTGCTTCTATCTGTTGTCTTGATTGTTTCCCACTCATTCCTTTTGGTTTGGGGAACATGTCAAAATCCCATGCCCAGAGAACTTCAAGTAGAGTTCGCGGAAATGCTCAGTGGACACCCCAGGTAGGGTAAGGATCAGCATTTCCACACTACTCAGAGAATATTTATTTTCAGGGATGGATTCTTAGCCCAATTCAAGTTGATGAAAAGTGGTTTCGTGAAAATTGCAGAAATTTTTTTTTCAGAAACTCCGGGGTGCCTTGAGGTCGTGATGCACCACGCGACAGTTGTATTCCAAAACTGAGTCGCTCAGATCACACGAGTACCCAAGCATGATTGAAACTCATTCAAATGCAAGTGCCTCTATCTCTTTTCTTGATTGTTTCCGACTCATTCCTTTTGGTTTGGGGAACATGTCAAAATCTCATGCCCAGAGAACTTCAGGTAGAGCTCGCGGAAATGCTCAGTGGACAACCCAGGTAGGGTATGGATCAGTATTTCCACACTACTCAGAGAATTTTTATTTTCGGAGATGGATTTTTAGCCCAATTCAAGTTGAAGAAAAGTGGTTTCGTGAAAATGGCAGAAAATTTTTTTTCAGAAACTCCGGGGTGCCTTGAGGTCGAGATACACCACGCGACAGTTGTATTTGAAAATTGAGTCACTCAGATCACACGAGTACCCAAGCATGCTTGAAACTCATTCAAATGCAAGTGCCTCTATCTCTTTTCTTGATTGTTTCCCACTCTTTCCTTTTGGTTTGGGGAACATGTCAAAATCCCATGCCCAGAGAACTTCAAGTAGAGTTCGCGGAAATGCTCAGTGGACACCCCAGGTAGGGTAAGGATCAGCATTTCCACACTACTCAGAGAATATTTATTTTCAGGGATGGATTTCTAGCCCAATTAAAGTTGAAGAAAAGTGGTTTCGTGAAAATCGCAGTAAATTTTTTTTCAGAAACTCCGGGGTGCCTGGAGGTCGCGGTGCACCACGCGACAGTTGTGTTCGAAAACTGAGTCACTCAGATCACACGAGTACCCAAGCATGCTTGAAACTCATTCAAATGCAAGTGCCTCTATCTCTTTTCTTGATTGTTTCCGACTCATTCCTTTTGGTTTGGGGAACATGTCAAAATCCCATGCCCAGAGAACTTCAGGTAGAGCTCGCAGAAATGCTCAGTGGACATCCCAGGCAGGTTAAGGATCAGTATTGCCGCACTATTCAGAGAATTTTTATTTTCAGTGATGGATTTTTAGCCCAATTCAAGTTGAAGAAAAGTGGTTTCGTAAAAATCGCAGAAAATTTTTTTTCAGAAACTCCGGGGTGCCTGTAGGTCGCGGTGCACCACGCGACAGTTGTATTCGAAAACTGAGTCACTCAGATCACACACGTACCCAAGCATGCTTGAAACTCATTCAAATGCAAGTGCTTCTATCTGTTGTCTTGATTGTTTCCCACTCATTCCTTTTGGTTTGGGGAACATGTCAAAATCCCATGCCCAGAGAACTTCAAGTAGAGTTCGCGGAAATGCTCAGTGGACACCCCAGGTAGGGTAAGGATCAGCATTTCCACACTACTCAGAGAATATTTATTTTCAGGGATGGATTTTTAGCCCAATTCAAGTTGATGAAAAGTGGTTTCGTGAAAATTGCAGAAATTTTTTTTTCAGAAACTCCGGGATGCCTTGAGGTCGTGATGCACCACGCGACAGTTGTATTCCAAAACTGAGTCGCTCAGATCACACGAGTACCCAAGCATGCTTGAAACTCATTCAAATGCAAGTGCTTCTATCTGTTGTCTTGATTGTTTCCCACTCATTCCTTTTGGTTTGGGGAACATGTCAAAATCCCATGCCCAGAGAACTTCAGGTAGAGCTCGCGGAAATGCTCAGTTTTCAACCCAGGCAGGGTAAGGATCAGTATTTCCACACTACTCAGAGAATTTTTATTTTCAGTGATGGATTTTTAGCCCAATTCAAGTTGAAGAAAAGTGGTTTCGTGAAAATCGCAGAAAAATTTTTTTCAGAAACTCCGGGGTGCCTGGAGGTCTTGGTGCACCACGCGACAGTTGTATTTGAAAACTGAGTCACTCAGATCACACGAGTACCCAAGCATGCTTGAAACTCATTCAAATGCAAGTGCTTCTATCTGTTGTCTTGATTGTTTCCCACTCATTCCTTTTGGTTTGGGGAACATGTCAAAATCCCATGCCCAGAGAACTTCAGGTAGAGCTTGCGGAAATGCTCAGTGGACAACCCAGGCAGGGTAAGGATCAGCATTTCCACACTACTCAGAGAATATTTATTTTCAGGGATAGATTTTTAGCCCAATTCAAGTTGAAGAAAAGTGGTTTCGTGAAAATGGCAGAAAATTTTTTTTCAGAAACTCCGGGGTGCCTTGAGGTCGAGATACACCACGCGACAGTTGTATTTGAAAATTGAGTCACTCAGATCACACGAGTACCCAAGCATGCTTGAAACTCATTCAAATGCAAGTGCCTCTATCTCTTTTCTTGATTGTTTCCCACTCTTTCCTTTTGGTTTGGGGAACATGTCAAAATCCCATGCCCAGAGAACTTCAGGTAGAGTTCGGGGAAATGCTCAGTGGACAACCCAGGCAGGGTAAGGATCAGCATTTACACACTACTCAGAGAATTTTTATTTTCTGTGAAGGATTTTTAGCCCAATTCAAGTTGAAGAAAAGTGGTTTCGTGAAAATCGCAGAAACTTTTTTTTCAGAAACTCCGGGGTGCCTGGAGGTCGCGGTGCACCACGCGACAGTTGTATTCGAAAACTGAGTCACTCAGATCACACGAGTACCCAAGCATGCTTGAAACTCATTCAAATGAAAGTGCTTCTATCTGTTGTTTTGATTGTTTCCCACTCATTCCTTTTGGTTTGGGGAACATGTCAAAATCCCATGTCCAGAGAACTTCAAGTAGAGTTCGCGGAAATGCTCAGTGGACACCCCAGGTAGGGTAAGGATCAGCATTTCCACACTACTCAGAGAATATTTATTTTCAGGGATGGATTTCTAGCCCAATTAAAGTTGAAGAAAAGTGGTTTCGTGAAAATCGCAGTAAATTTTTTTTCAGAAACTCCGGGGTGCCTGGAGGTCGCGGTGCACCACGCGACAGTTGTGTTCCAAAACTGAGTCACTCAGATCACACGAGTACCCAAGCATGCTTGAAACTTATTCAAATGCAAGTGCCTCTATCTCTTTTCTTGATTGTTTCCGACTCATTCCTTTTGGTTTGGGGAACATGTCAAAATCCCATGCCCAGAGAACTTCAGGTAGAGTTCGCGGAAATGCTCAGTGGACACCCCAGGTAGAGTAAGGATCAGCATTTCCACACTACTCAGAGAATATTTATTTTCAGGGATGGATTTTAAACCCAATTCAAGTTGATGAAAAGTGGTTTCGTGAAAATTGCAGAATTTTTTTTTTTCAGAAACTCCGGGGTGCCTTGAGGTTGTGATGCACCACGCGACAGTTGTATTCCAAAACTGAATCGCTCAGATCACACGAGTACCCAAGCATGCTTGAAACTCATTCAAATGCAAGTGCCTCTATCTCTTTTCTTGATTGTTTCCGACTCATTCCTTTTGGTTTGGGGAACATGTCAAAATCCCATGCCCAGAGAACTTCAAGTAGAGTTCGCGGAAATGCTCAGTGGACACCCCAGGTAGGGTAAGGATCAGCATTTCCACACTACTCAGAGAATATTTATTTTCAGGGATGGATTTCTAGCCCAATTAAAGTTGAAGAAAAGTGGTTTCGTGAAAATCGCAGTAAATTTTTTTTCAGAAACTCCGGGGTGCCTGGAGGTCGCGGTGCACCACGCGACAGTTGTGTTCGAAAACTGAGTCACTCAGATCACACGAGTACCCAAGCATGCTTGAAACTCATTCAAATGCAAGTGCCTCTATCTCTTTTCTTGATTGTTTCCGACTCATTCCTTTTGGTTTGGGGAACATGTCAAAATCCCATGCCCAGAGAACTTCAGGTAGAGCTCGCAGAAATGCTCAGTGGACATCCCAGGCAGGTTAAGGATCAGTATTGCCGCACTACTCAGAGAATTTTTATTTTCAGTGATGGATTTTTAGCCCAATTCAAGTTGAAGAAAAGTGGTTTCGTAAAAATCGCAGAAAATTTTTTTTCAGAAACTCCGGGGTGCCTGGAGGTCGCGGTGCACCACGCGACAGTTGTGTTCGAAAACTGAGTCACTCAGATCACACGAGAACCCAAGCATGCTTGAAACTCATTCAAATGCAAGTGCCTCTATCTCTTTTCTTGATTGTTTCCGACTCATTCCTTTTGGTTTGGGGAACATGTCAAAATCCCATGCCCAGAGAACTTCAAGTAGAGTTCGCGGAAATGCTCAGTGGACACCCCAGGTAGGGTAAGGATCAGCATTTCCACACTACTCAGAGAATATTTATTTTCAGGGATGGATTTTTAGACCAATTCAAGTTGATGAAAAGTGGTTTCGTGAAAATTGCAGAAATTTTTTTTTCAGAAACTCCGGGGTGCCTTGAGGTCGTGATGCACCACGCGACAGTTGTATTCCAAAACTGAGTCGCTCAGATCACACAAGTACCCAAGCATGCTTGAAACTCATTCAAATG
The DNA here is from genome assembly GCF_055471065.1 of Atractosteus spatula. NCBI lineage: Eukaryota > Metazoa > Chordata > Actinopteri > Semionotiformes > Lepisosteidae > Atractosteus > Atractosteus spatula. Next base: position 78,893,703 of record NC_142707.1, read on the forward strand.
CAAGTGCTTCTATCTGTTGTCTTGATTGTTTCCCACTCATTCCTTTTGGTTTGGGGAACATGTCAAAATCCCATGCCCAGAGAACTTCAGGTAGAGCTCGCGGAAATGCTCAGTGTTCAACCCAGGCAGGGTAAGGATCAGTATTTCCACACTACTCAGAGAATTTTTATTTTCAGTGATGGATTTTTAGCCCAATTCAAGTTGAAGAAAAGTGGTTTCGTGAAAATCGCAGAAAATTTTTTTTCAGAAACTCCGGGGTGCCTGGAGGTCTTGGTGCACCACGCGACAGTTGTATTTGAAAACTGAGTCACTCAGATCACACGAGTACCCAAGCATGCTTGAAACTCATTCAAATGCAAGTGCTTCTATCTGTTGTCTTGATTGTTTCCCACTCATTCCTTTTGGTTTGGGGAACATGTCAAAATCCCATGCCCAGAGAACTTCAGGTAGAGCTCGCGGAAATGCTCAGTGGACAACCCAGGCAGGGTAAGGATCAGCATTTCCACACTACTCAGAGAATATTTATTTTCAGGGATGGATTTTTAGCCCAATTCAAGTTGAAGAAAAGTGGTTTCGTGAAAATCGCAGTAAATTTTTTTTCCGAAACTCCGGGGTGCCTGGAGGTCGCGGTGCACCACGCGACAGTTGTGTTCGAAAACTGAGTCACTCAGATCACACGAGTACCCAAGCATGCTTGAAACTCATTCAAATGCAAGTGCCTCTATCTCTTTTCTTGATTGTTTCCGACTCATTCCTTTTGGTTTGGGGAACATGTCAAAATCCCATGCCCAGAGAACTTCAGGTAGAGCTCGCAGAAATGCTCAGTGGACATCCCAGGCAGGTTAAGGATCAGTATTGCCGCACTACTCAGAGAATTTTTATTTTCAGTGATGGATTTTTAGCCCAATTCAAGTTGAAGAAAAGTGGTTTCGTAAAAATCGCAGAAAATTTTTTTTCAGAAACTCCGGGGTGCCTGGAGGTCGCGGTGCACCACGCGACAGTTGTGTTCGAAAACTGAGTCACTCAGATCACACGAGAACCCAAGCATGCTTGAAACTCATTCAAATGCAAGTGCCTCTATCTCTTTTCTTGATTGTTTCCGACTCATACCTTTTGGTTTGGGGAACATGTCAAAATCCCATGCCCAGAGAACTTCAAGTAGAGTTCGCGGAAATGCTCAGTGGACACCCCAGGTAGGGTAAGGATCAGCATTTCCACACTACTCAGAGAATATTTATTTTCAGGGATGGATTTTTAGACCAATTCAAGTTGATGAAAAGTGGTTTCGTGAAAATTGCAGAAATTTTTTTTTCAGAAACTCCGGGGTGCCTTGAGGTCGTGATGCACCACGCGACAGTTGTATTCCAAAACTGAGTCGCTCAGATCACACAAGTACCCAAGCATGCTTGAAACTCATTCAAATGCAAGTGCTTCTATCTGTTGTCTTGATTGTTTCCCACTCATTCCTTTTGGTTTGGGGAACATGTCAAAATCCCATGCCCAGAGAACTTCAGGTAGAGCTCGCGGAAATGCTCAGTGTTCAACCCAGGCAGGGTAAGGATCAGTATTTCCACACTACTCAGAGAATTTTTATTTTCAGTGATGGATTTTTAGCCCAATTCAAGTTGAAGAAAAGTGGTTTCGTGAAAATCGCAGAAAATTTTTTTTCAGAAACTCCGGGGTGCCTGGAGGTCTTGGTGCACCACGCGACAGTTGTATTTGAAAACTGAGTCACTCAGATCACACGAGTACCCAAGCATGCTTGAAACTCATTCAAATGCAAGTGCTTCTATCTGTTGTCTTGATTGTTTCCCACTCATTCCTTTTGGTTTGGGGAACATGTCAAAATCCCATGCCCAGAGAACTTCAGGTAGAGCTCGCGGAAATGCTCAGTGGACAACCCAGGCAGGGTAAGGATCAGCATTTCCACACTACTCAGAGAATATTTATTTTCAGTGATGGATTTTTAGCCCAATTCAAGTTGATGAAAAGTGGTTTCGTGAAAATTGCAGAAATTTTTTTTTCAGAAACTCCGGGGTGCCTTGAGGTCGTGATGCACCACGCGACAGTTGTATTCCAAAACTGAGTCGCTCAGATCACACGAGTACCCAAGCATGCTTGAAACTCATTCAAATGCAAGTGCTTCTATCTGTTGTCTTGATTGTTTCCCACTCATTCCTTTTGGTTTGGGGAACATGTCAAAATCCCATGCCCAGAGAACTTCAGGTAGAGCTCGCGGAAATGCTCAGTTTTCAACCCAGGCAGGGTAAGGATCAGTATTTCCACACTACTCAGAGAATTTTTATTTTCAGTGATGGATTTTTAGCCCAATTCAAGTTGAAGAAAAGTGGTTTTGTGAAAATCGCAGAAAATTTTTTTTCAGAAACTCCGGGGTGCCTGGAGGTCTTGGTGCACCACGCGACAGTTGTATTTGAAAACTGAGTCACTCAGATCACACGAGTACCCAAGCATGCTTGAAACTCATTCAAATGCAAGTGCTTCTATCTGTTGTCTTGATTGTTTCCCACTCATTCCTTTTGGTTTGGGGAACATGTCAAAATCCCATGCCCAGAGAACTTCAGGTAGAGCTCGCGGAAATGCTCAGTGGACAACCCAGGCAGGGTAAGGATCAGCATTTCCACACTACTCAGAGAATATTTATTTTCAGGGATGGATTTTTAGCCCAATTCAAGTTGAAGAAAAGTGGTTTCGTGAAAATCGCAGTAAATATTTTTTCCGAAACTCCGGGGTGCCTGGAGGTCGCGGTGCACCACGCGACAGTTGTGTTCGAAAACTGAGTCACTCAGACCACACGAGTACCCAAGCATGCTTGAAACTCATTCAAATGCAAGTGCTTCTATCTGTTGTCTTGATTGTTTCCCACTCATTCCTTTTGGTTTGGGGAACATGTCAAAATCCCATGCCCAGAGAACTTCAAGTAGAGTTCGCGGAAATGCTCAGTGGACACCCCAGGTAGGGTAAGGATCAGCATTTCCACACTACTCAGAGAATATTTATTTTCAGGGATGGATTCTTAGCCCAATTCAAGTTGATGAAAAGTGGTTTCGTGAAAATTGCAGAAATTTTTTTTTCAGAAACTCCGGGGTGCCTTGAGGTCGTGATGCACCACGCGACAGTTGTATTCCAAAACTGAGTCGCTCAGATCACACGAGTACCCAAGCATGATTGAAACTCATTCAAATGCAAGTGCCTCTATCTCTTTTCTTGATTGTTTCCGACTCATTCCTTTTGGTTTGGGGAACATGTCAAAATCTCATGCCCAGAGAACTTCAGGTAGAGCTCGCGGAAATGCTCAGTGGACAACCCAGGCAGGGTATGGATCAGTATTTCCACACTACTCAGAGAATTTTTATTTTCGGAGATGGATTTTTAGCCCAATTCAAGTTGAAGAAAAGTGGTTTCGTGAAAATGGCAGAAAATTTTTTTTCAGAAACTCCGGGGTGCCTTGAGGTCGAGATACACCACGCGACAGTTGTATTTGAAAATTGAGTCACTCAGATCACACGAGTACCCAAGCATGCTTGAAACTCATTCAAATGCAAGTGCCTCTATCTCTTTTCTTGATTGTTTCCCACTCTTTCCTTTTGGTTTGGGGAACATGTCAAAATCCCATGCCCAGAGAACTTCAAGTAGAGTTCGCGGAAATGCTCAGTGGACACCCCAGGTAGGGTAAGGATCAGCATTTCCACACTACTCAGAGAATATTTATTTTCAGGGATGGATTTCTAGCCCAATTAAAGTTGAAGAAAAGTGGTTTCGTGAAAATCGCAGTAAATTTTTTTTCAGAAACTCCGGGGTGCCTGGAGGTCGCGGTGCACCACGCGACAGTTGTGTTCGAAAACTGAGTCACTCAGATCACACGAGTACCCAAGCATGCTTGAAACTCATTCAAATGCAAGTGCCTCTATCTCTTTTCTTGATTGTTTCCGACTCATTCCTTTTGGTTTGGGGAACATGTCAAAATCCCATGCCCAGAGAACTTCAGGTAGAGCTCGCAGAAATGCTCAGTGGACATCCCAGGCAGGTTAAGGATCAGTATTGCCGCACTATTCAGAGAATTTTTATTTTCAGTGATGGATTTTTAGCCCAATTCAAGTTGAAGAAAAGTGGTTTCGTAAAAATCGCAGAAAATTTTTTTTCAGAAACTCCGGGGTGCCTGTAGGTCGCGGTGCACCACGCGACAGTTGTATTCGAAAACTGAGTCACTCAGATCACACACGTACCCAAGCATGCTTGAAACTCATTCAAATGCAAGTGCTTCTATCTGTTGTCTTGATTGTTTCCCACTCATTCCTTTTGGTTTGGGGAACATGTCAAAATCCCATGCCCAGAGAACTTCAAGTAGAGTTCGCGGAAATGCTCAGTGGACACCCCAGGTAGGGTAAGGATCAGCATTTCCACACTACTCAGAGAATATTTATTTTCAGGGATGGATTTTTAGCCCAATTCAAGTTGATGAAAAGTGGTTTCGTGAAAATTGCAGAAATTTTTTTTTCAGAAACTCCGGGATGCCTTGAGGTCGTGATGCACCACGCGACAGTTGTATTCCAAAACTGAGTCGCTCAGATCACACGAGTACCCAAGCATGCTTGAAACTCATTCAAATGCAAGTGCTTCTATCTGTTGTCTTGATTGTTTCCCACTCATTCCTTTTGGTTTGGGGAACATGTCAAAATCCCATGCCCAGAGAACTTCAGGTAGAGCTCGCGGAAATGCTCAGTTTTCAACCCAGGCAGGGTAAGGATCAGTATTTCCACACTACTCAGAGAATTTTTATTTTCAGTGATGGATTTTTAGCCCAATTCAAGTTGAAGAAAAGTGGTTTCGTGAAAATCGCAGAAAAAATTTTTTCAGAAACTCCGGGGTGCCTGGAGGTCTTGGTGCACCACGCGACAGTTGTATTTGAAAACTGAGTCACTCAGATCACACGAGTACCCAAGCATGCTTGAAACTCATTCAAATGCAAGTGCTTCTATCTGTTGTCTTGATTGTTTCCCACTCATTCCTTTTGGTTTGGGGAACATGTCAAAATCCCATGCCCAGAGAACTTCAGGTAGAGCTTGCGGAAATGCTCAGTGGACAACCCAGGCAGGGTAAGGATCAGCATTTCCACACTACTCAGAGAATATTTATTTTCAGGGATAGATTTTTAGCCCAATTCAAGTTGAAGAAAAGTGGTTTCGTGAAAATCGCAGTAAATATTTTTTCCGAAACTCCGGGGTGCCTGGAGGTCGCGGTGCACCACGCGACAGTTGTATTCGAAAACTGAGTCACTCAGACCACACGAGTACCCAAGCATGCTTGAAACTCATTCAAATGCAAGTGCTTCTATCTGTTGTCTTGATTGTTTCCGACTCATTCCTTTTGGTTTGGGGAACATGTCAAAATCTCATGCCCAGAGAACTTCAGGTAGAGCTCGCGGAAATGCTCAGTGGACAACCCAGGCAGGGTATGGATCAGTATTTCCACACTACTCAGAGAATTTTTATTTTCGGGGATGGATTTTTAGCCCAATTCAAGTTGAAGAAAAGTGGTTTCGTGAAAATGGCAGAAAATTTTTTTTCAGAAACTCCGGGGTGCCTTGAGGTCGAGATACACCACGCGACAGTTGTATTTGAAAATTGAGTCACTCAGATCACACGAGTACCCAAGCATGCTTGAAACTCATTCAAATGCAAGTGCCTCTATCTCTTTTCTTGATTGTTTCCCACTCTTTCCTTTTGGTTTGGGGAACATGTCAAAATCCCATGCCCAGAGAACTTCAGGTAGAGTTCGGGGAAATGCTCAGTGGACAACCCAGGCAGGGTAAGGATCAGCATTTACACACTACTCAGAGAATTTTTATTTTCAGTGAAGGATTTTTAGCCCAATTCAAGTTGAAGAAAAGTGGTTTCGTGAAAATCGCAGAAACTTTTTTTTCAGAAACTCCGGGGTGCCTGGAGGTCGCGGTGCACCACGCGACAGTTGTATTCGAAAACTGAGTCACTCAGATCACACGAGTACCCAAGCATGCTTGAAACTCATTCAAATGAAAGTGCTTCTATCTGTTGTTTTGATTGTTTCCCACTCATTCCTTTTGGTTTGGGGAACATGTCAAAATCCCATGTCCAGAGAACTTCAAGTAGAGTTCGCGGAAATGCTCAGTGGACACCCCAGGTAGGGTAAGGATCAGCATTTCCACACTACTCAGAGAATATTTATTTTCAGGGATGGATTTCTAGCCCAATTAAAGTTGAAGAAAAGTGGTTTCGTGAAAATCGCAGTAAATTTTTTTTCAGAAACTCCGGGGTGCCTGGAGGTCGCGGTGCACCACGCGACAGTTGTGTTCGAAAACTGAGTCACTCAGATCACACGAGTACCCAAGCATGCTTGAAACTTATTCAAATGCAAGTGCCTCTATCTCTTTTCTTGATTGTTTCCGACTCATTCCTTTTGGTTTGGGGAACATGTCAAAATCCCATGCCCAGAGAACTTCAGGTAGAGTTCGCGGAAATGTTCAGTGGACACCCCAGGTAGAGTAAGGATCAGCATTTCCACACTACTCAGAGAATATTTATTTTCAGGGATGGATTTTTAGCCCAATTCAAGTTGATGAAAAGTGGTTTCGTGAAAATTGCAGAATTTTTTTTTTTCAGAAACTCCGGGGTGCCTTGAGGTTGTGATGCACCACGCGACAGTTGTATTCCAAAACTGAATCGCTCAGATCACACGAGTACCCAAGCATGCTTGAAACTCATTCAAATGCAAGTGCCTCTATCTCTTTTCTTGATTGTTTCCGACTCATTCCTTTTGGTTTGGGGAACATGTCAAAATCCCATGCCCAGAGAACTTCAAGTAGAGTTCGCGGAAATGCTCAGTGGACACCCCAGGTAGGGTAAGGATCAGCATTTCCACACTACTCAGAGAATATTTATTTTCAGGGATGGATTTCTAGCCCAATTAAAGTTGAAGAAAAGTGGTTTCGTGAAAATCGCAGTAAATTTTTTTTCAGAAACTCCGGGGTGCCTGGAGGTCGCGGTGCACCACGCGACAGTTGTGTTCGAAAACTGAGTCACTCAGATCACACGAGTACCCAAGCATGCTTGAAACTCATTCAAATGCAAGTGCCTCTATCTCTTTTCTTGATTGTTTCCGACTCATTCCTTTTGGTTTGGGGAACATGTCAAAATCCCATGCCCAGAGAACTTCAGGTAGAGCTCGCAGAAATGCTCAGTGGACATCCCAGGCAGGTTAAGGATCAGTATTGCCGCACTACTCAGAGAATTTTTATTTTCAGTGATGGATTTTTAGCCCAATTCAAGTTGAAGAAAAGTGGTTTCGTAAAAATCGCAGAAAATTTTTTTTCAGAAACTCCGGGGTGCCTGGAGGTCGCGGTGCACCACGTGACAGTTGTATTCGAAAACTGAGTCACTCAGATCACACGAGTACCCAAGCATGCTTGAAACTCATTCAAATGCAAGTGCTTCTATCTGTTGTCTTGATTGTTTCCCACTCATTCCTTTTGGTTTGGGGAACATGTCAAAATCCCATGCCCAGAGAACTTCAAGTAGAGTTCGCGGAAATGCTCAGTGGACACCCCAGGTAGGGTAAGGATCAGCATTTCCACACTACTCAGAGAATATTTATTTTCAGGGATGGATTTTTAGCCCAATTCAAGTTGATGAAAAGTGGTTTCGTGAAAATTGCAGAAATTTTTTTTTCAGAAACTCCGGGGTGCCTTGAGGTCGTGATGCACCACGCGACAGTTGTATTCCAAAACTGAGTCGCTCAGATCACACGAGTACCCAAGCATGCTTGAAACTCATTCAAATGCAAGTGCTTCTATCTGTTGTCTTGATTGTTTCCCACTCATTCCTTTTGGTTTGGGGAACATGTCAAAATCCCATTCCCAGAGAACTTCAGGTAGAGCTCGCGGAAATGCTCAGTTTTCAACCCAGGCAGGGTAAGAATCAGTATTTCCACACTACTCAGAGAATTTTTATTTTCAGTGATGGATTTTTAGCCCAATTCAAGTTGAAGAAAAGTGGTTTCGTGAAAATCGCAGAAAATTTTTTTTCAGAAACTCTGGGGTGCCTGGAGGTCTTGGTGCACCACGCGACAGTTGTATTTGAAAACTGAGTCACTCAGATCACACGAGTACCCAAGCATGCTTGAAACTCATTCAAATGCAAGTGCTTCAATCTGTTGTCTTGATTGTTTCCCACGCATTCCTTTTGGTTTGGGGAACATGTCAAAATCCCATGCCCAGAGAACTTCAGGTAGAGCTCGCGGAAATGCTCAGTGGACAACCCAGGCAGGGTAAGGATCAGCATTTCCACACTACTCAGAGAATATTTATTTTCAGGGATGGATTTTTAGCCCAATTCAAGTTGAAGAAAAGTGGTTTCGTGAAAATCGCAGTAAATATTTTTTCCGAAACTCCGGGGTGCCTGGAGGTCGCGGTGCACCACGCGACAGTTGTGTTCGAAAACTGAGTCACTCAGATCACACGAGTACCCAAGCATGCTTGAAACTCATTCAAATGCAAGTGCTTCTATCTGTTGTCTTGATTGTTTCCCACTCATTCCTTTTGGTTTGGGGAACATGTCAAAATCCCATGCCCAGAGAACTTCAAGTAGAGTTCGCGGAAATGCTCAGTGGACACCCCAGGTAGGGTAAGGATCAGCATTTCCACACTACTCAGAGAATATTTATTTTCAGGGATGGATTCTTAGCCCAATTCAAGTTGATGAAAAGTGGTTTCGTGAATATTGCAGAAATTTTTTTTTCAGAAACTCCGGGGTGCCTTGAGGTCGTGATGCACCACGCGACAGTTGTATTCCAAAACTGAGTCGCTCAGATCACACGAGTACCCAAGCATGATTGAAACTCATTCAAATGCAAGTGCCTCTATCTCTTTTCTTGATTGTTTCCGACTCATTCCTTTTGGTTTGGGGAACATGTCAAAATCTCATGCCCAGAGAACTTCAGGTAGAGCTCGCGGAAATGCTCAGTGGACAACCCAGGCAGGGTATGGATCAGTATTTCCACACTACTCAGAGAATTTTTATTTTCGGGGATGGATTTTTAGCCCAATTCAAGTTGAAGAAAAGTGGTTTCGTGAAAATCGCAGAAAATTTTTTTTCAGAAACTCCGGGGTGCCTTGAGGTCGAGATACACCACGCGACAGTTGTATTTGAAAACTGAGTCACTCAGATCACACGAGTACCCAAGCATGCTTGAAACTCATTCAAATGCAAGTGCCTCTATCTCTTTTCTTGATTGTTTCCCACTCTTTCCTTTTGGTTTGGGGAACATGTCAAAATCCCATGCCCAGAGAACTTCAGGTAGAGTTCGGGGAAATGCTCAGTGGACAACCCAGGCAGGGTAAGGATCAGCATTTACACACTACTCAGAGAATTTTTATTTTCAGTGAAGGATTTTTAGCCCAATTCAAGTTGAAGAAAAGTGGTTTCGTGAAAATCGCAGAAACTTTTTTTTCAGAAACTCCGGGGTGCCTGGAGGTCGCGGTGCACCACGCGACAGTTGTATTCGAAAACTGAGTCACTCAGATCACACGAGTACCCAAGCATGCTTGAAACTCATTCAAATGCAAGTGCTTCTATCTGTTGTTTTGATTGTTTCCCACTCATTCCTTTTGGTTTGGGGAACATGTCAAAATCCCATGTCCAGAGAACTTCAAGTAGAGTTCGCGGAAATGCTCAGTGGACACCCCAGGTAGGGTAAGGATCAGCATTTCCACACTACTCAGAGAATATTTATTTTCAGGGATGGATTTCTAGCCCAATTAAAGTTGAAGAAAAGTGGTTTCGTGAAAATCGCAGTAAATTTTTTTTCAGAAACTCCGGGGTGCCTGGAGGTCGCGGTGCACCACGCGACAGTTGTGTTCGAAAACTGAGTCACTCAGATCACACGAGTACCCAAGCATGCTTGAAACTTATTCAAATGCAAGTGCCTCTATCTCTTTTATTGATTGTTTCCGACTCATTCCTTTTGGTTTGGGGAACATGTCAAAATCCCATGCCCAGAGAACTTCAGGTAGAGTTCGCGGAAATGCTCAGTGGACACCCCAGGTAGGGTAAGGATCAGCATTTCCACACTACTCAGAGAATATTTATTTTCAGGGATGGATTTTAAGCCCAATTCAAGTTGATGAAAAGTGGTTTCGTGAAAATTGCAGAATTTTTTTTTTTCAGAAACTCCGGGGTGCCTTGAGGTTGTGATGCACCACGCGACAGTTGTATTCCAAAACTGAGTCGCTCAGATCACACGAGTACCCAAGCATGCTTGAAACTCATTCAAATGCAAGTGCTTCTATCTGTTGTCTTGATTGTTTCCCACTCATTCCTTTTGGTTTGGGGAACATGTCAAAATCCCATGCCCAGAGAACTTCAGGTAGAGCTCGCGGAAATGCTCAGTGTTCAACCCAGGCAGGGTAAGGATCAGTATTTCCACACTACTCAGAGAATTTTTATTTTCAGTGATGGATTTTTAGCCCAATTCAAGTTGAAGAAAAGTGGTTTCGTGAAAATCGCAGAAAATTTTTTTTCAGAAACTCCGGGGTGCCTGTAGGTCTTGGTGCACCACGCGACAGTTGTATTCGAAAACTGAGTCACTCAGATCACACGAGTACCCAAGCATGCTTGAAACTCATTCAAATGAAAGTGCTTCTATCTGTTGTCTTGATTGTTTCCCACTCATTCCTTTTGGTTTGGGGAACATGTCAAAATCCCATGCCCAGGGAACTTCAAGTAGAGTTCGAGGAAATGCTCAGTGGACACCCCAGGTAGGGTAAGGATCAGCATTTCCACACTACTCAGAGAATATTTATTTTCAGGGATGGATTTTTAGCCCAATTCAAGTTGATGAAAAGTGGTTTCGTGAAAATTGCAGAAATTTTTTTTTCAGAAACTCCGGGGTGCCTTGAGGTCGTGATGCACCACGCGACAGTTGTATTCCAAAACTGAGTCGCTCAGATCACACGAGTACCCAAGCATGCTTGAAACTCATTCAAATGCAAGTGCCTCTATCTCTTTTCTTGATTGTTTCCGACTCATTCCTTTTGGTTTGGGGAACATGTCAAAATCTCATGTCCAGAGAACTTCAGGTAGAGTTCGGGGAAATGATCAGTGTTCAACCGAGGCAGGGTAAGGATCAGTATTTCCACACTACTCAGAGATTTTTTATTTTCAGTGATGGATTTTTAGCCCAATTCAAGTTGAAGAAAAGTGGTTTCGTGAAAATCGCAGAAACTTTTTTTTCAGAAACTCCGGGGTGCCTGGAGGTCGCAGTGCACCACGCGACAGTTGTATTCGAAAACTGAGTCACTCAGATCACACGAGTACCCAAGCATGCTTGAAACTCATTCAAATGCAAGTGCTTCTATCTGTTGTTTTGATTGTTTCCCACTCATTCCTTTTGGTTTGGGGAACATGTCAAAATCCCATGTCCAGAGAACTTCAAGTAGAGTTCGCGGAAATGCTCAGTGGACACCCCAGGTAGGGTAAGGATCAGCATTTCCACACTACTCAGAGAATATTTATTTTCAGGGATGGATTTCTAGCCCAATTAAAGTTGAAGAAAAGTGGTTTCGTGAAAATCGCAGTAAATTTTTTTTCAGAAACTCCGGGGTGCCTGGAGGTCGCGGTGCACCACGCGACAGTTGTGTTCGAAAACTGAGTCACTCAGATCACACGAGTACCCAAGCATGCTTGAAACTTATTCAAATGCAAGTGCCTCTATCTCTTTTCTTGATTGTTTCCGACTCATTCCTTTTGGTTTGGGGAACATGTCAAAATCCCATGCCCAGAGAACTTCAGGTAGAGTTCGCGGAAATGCTCAGTGGACACCCCAGGTAGGGTAAGGATCAGCATTTCCACACTACTCAGAGAATATTTATTTTCAGGGATGGATTTTAAGCCCAATTCAAGTTGATGAAAAGTGGTTTCGTGAAAATTGCAGAATTTTTTTTTTTCAGAAACTCCGGGGTGCCTTGAGGTTGTGATGCACCACGCGACAGTTGTATTCCAAAACTGAGTCGCTCAGATCACACGAGTACCCAAGCATGCTTGAAACTCATTCAAATGCAAGTGCTTCTATCTGTTGTCTTGATTGTTTCCCACTCATTCCTTTTGGTTTGGGGAACATGTCAAAATCCCATGCCCAGAGAACTTCAGGTAGAGCTCGCGGAAATGCTCAGTGTTCAACCCAGGCAGGGTAAGGATCAGTATTTCCACACTACTCAGAGAATTTTTATTTTCAGTGATGGATTTTTAGCCCAATTCAAGTTGAAGAAAAGTGGTTTCGTGAAAATCGCAGAAAATTTTTTTTCAGAAACTCCGGGGTGCCTGTAGGTCTTGGTGCACCACGCGACAGTTGTATTCGAAAACTGAGTCACTCAGATCACACGAGTACCCAAGCATGCTTGAAACTCATTCAAATGAAAGTGCTTCTATCTGTTGTCTTGATTGTTTCCCACTCATTCCTTTTGGTTTGGGGAACATGTCAAAATCCCATGCCCAGGGAACTTCAAGTAGAGTTCGAGGAAATGCTCAGTGGACACCCCAGGTAGGGTAAGGATCAGCATTTCCACACTACTCAGAGAATATTTATTTTCAGGGATGGATTTTTAGCCCAATTCAAGTTGATGAAAAGTGGTTTCGTGAAAATTGCAGAAATTTTTTTTTCAGAAACTCCGGGGTGCCTTGAGGTCGTGATGCACCACGCGACAGTTGTATTCCAAAACTGAGTCGCTCAGATCACACGAGTACCCAAGCATGCTTGAAACTCATTCAAATGCAAGTGCCTCTATCTCTTTTCTTGATTGTTTCCGACTCATTCCTTTTGGTTTGGGGAACATGTCAAAATCTCATGTCCAGAGAACTTCAGGTAGAGTTCGGGGAAATGATCAGTGTTCAACCGAGGCAGGGTAAGGATCAGTATTTCCACACTACTCAGAGATTTTTTATTTTCAGTGATGGATTTTTAGCCCAATTCAAGTTGAAGAAAAGTGGTTTCGTGAAAATCGCAGAAACTTTTTTTTCAGAAACTCCGGGGTGCCTGGAGGTCGCAGTGCACCACGCGACAGTTGTATTCGAAAACTGAGTCACTCAGATCACACGAGTACCCAAGCATGCTTGAAACTCATTCAAATGCAAGTGCTTCTATCTGTTGTCTTGATTGTTTCCCACTCATTCCTTTTGGTTTGGGGAACATGTCAAAATCCCATGCCCAGAGAACTTCAGGTAGAGCTCGCGGAAATGCTCAGTGGACACCCCAGGTAGGGTATGGATCAGCATTTCCACACTACTCAGAGAATATTTATTTTCAGGGATGGATTTCTAGCCCAATTAAAGTTGAAGAAAAGTGGTTTCGTGAAAATCGCAGTAAATTTTTTTTCAGAAACTCCGGGGTGCCTGGAGGTCGCAGTGCACCACGCGACAGTTGTGTTCGAAAACTGAGTCACTCAGATCACACGAGAACCCAAGCATGCTTGAAACTCATTCAAATGCAAGTGCTTCTATCTGTTGTCTTGATTGTTTCCCACTCATTCCTTTTGGTTTGGGGAACATGTCAAAATCCCATGCCCAGAGAAGTTCAAGTAGAGTTCGCGGAAATGCTCAGTGGACACCCCAGGTAGGGTAAGGATCAGCATTTCCACACTACTCAGAGAATATTTATTTTCAGGGATGGATTTTTAGCCCAATTCAAGTTGAAGAAAAGTGGTTTCGTGAAAATCGCAGTAAATTTTTTTTCAGAAACTCCGGGGTGCCTGGAGGTCGCGGTGCACCACGCGACAGTTGTGTTCGAAAACTGAGTCACTCAGATCACACGAGTACCCAAGCATGCTTGAAACTCATTCAAATGCAAGTGCTTCTATCTGTTGTCTTGATTGTTTCCCACTCATTCCTTTTGGTTTGGGGAACATGTCAAAATCCCATGCCCAGAGAACTTCAGGTAGAGCTCGCGGAAATGCTCAGTGGACAACCCAGGCAGGGTAAGGATCAGCATTTCCACACTACTCAGAGAATATTTATTTTCAGGGATGGATTTTTAGCCCAATTCAAGTTGAAGAAAAGTGGTTTCGTGAAAATCGCAGTAAATTTTTTTTCCGAAACTCCGGGGTGCCTGGAGGTCGCGGTGCACCACGCGACAGTTGTGTTCGAAAACTGAGTCACTCAGATCACACGAGTACCCAAGCATGCTTGAAACTCATTCAAATGCAAGTGCTTCTATCTGTTGTCTTGATTGTTTCCCACTCATTCCTTTTGGTTTGGGGAACATGTCAAAATCCCATGCCCAGAGAACTTCAAGTAGAGTTCGCGGAAATGCTCAGTGGCCACCCCAGGTAGGGTAAGGATCAGCATTTCCACACTACTCAGAGAATATTTATTTTCAGGGATGGATTCTTAGCCCAATTCAAGTTGATGACAAGTGGTTTCGTGAAAATTGCAGAAATTTTTTTTTCAGAAACTCCGGGGTGCCTTTAGGTCGTGATGCACCAAGCGACAGTTGTATTCCAAAACTGAGTCGCTCAGATCACACGAGTACCCAAGCATGATTGAAACTCATTCAAATGCAAGTGCCTCTATCTCTTTTCTTGATTGTTTCCGACTCATTCCTTTTGGTTTGGGGAACATGTCAAAATCTCATGCCCAGAGAACTTCAGGTAGAGCTCGCGGAAATGCTCAGTGGACAACCCAGGCAGGGTATGGATCAGCATTTCCACACTACCCAGAGAATTTTTGTTTTCAGTGAAGGATTTTTAGCCCAATTCAAGTTGAAGAAAAGTGGTTTCGTGAAAATCGCAGAAACTTTTTTTTCAGAAACTCCGGGGTGCCTGGAGGTCGCGGTGCACCACACGACAGTTGTATTCGAAAACTGAGTCACTCAGATCACACGAGTACCCAAGCATGCTTGAAACTCATTCAAATGCAAGTGCTTCTATCTGTTGTTTTGATTGTTTCCCACTCATTCCTTTTGGTTTGGGGAACATGTCAAAATCCCATGTCCAGAGAACTTCAAGTAGAGTTCGCGGAAATGCTCAGTGGACACCCCAGGTAGGGTAAGGATCAGCATTTCCACACTACTCAGAGAATATTTATTTTCAGGGATGGATTTCTAGCCCAATTAAAGTTGAAGAAAAGTGGTTTCGTGAAAATCGCAGTAAATTTTTTTTCAGAAACTCCGGTGTGCCTGGAGGTCGCGGTGCACCACGCGACAGTTGTGTTCGAAAACTGAGTCACTCAGATCACACGAGTACCCAAGCATGCTTGAAACTTATTCAAATGCAAGTGCCTCTATCTCTTTTCTTGATTGTTTCCGACTCATTCCTTTTGGTTTGGGGAACATGTCAAAATCCCATGCCCAGAGAACTTCAGGTAGAGTTCGCGGAAATGCTCAGTGGACACCCCAGATAGGGTAAGGATCAGCATTTCCACACTACTCAGAGAATATTTATTTTCAGGGATGGAATTTTAGCCCAATTCAAGTTGATGAAAAGTGATTTCGTGAAAATTGCAGAATTTTTTTTTTTCAGAAACTCCGGGGTGCCTTGAGGTTGTGATGCACCACGCGACAGTTGTATTCCCAAACTGAGTCGCTCAGATCACACGAGTACCCAAGCATGCTTGAAACTCATTCAAATGCAATTGCTTCTATCTGTTGTCTTGATTGTTTCCCACTCATTCCTTTTGGTTTGGGGAACATGTCAAAATCCCATGCCCAGAGAACTTCAAGTAGAGTTCGCGGAAATGCTCAGTGGACACCCCAGGTAGGGTAAGGATCAGCATTTCCACACTACTCAGAGAATATTTATTTTCAGGGATGGATTCTTAGCCCAATTCAAGTTGATGAAAAGTGGTTTCGTGAAAATTGCAGAAAATTTTTTTTCAGAAACTCCGGGGTGCCTTTAGGTCGTGATGCACCAAGCGACAGTTGTATTCCAAAACTGAGTCGCTCAGATCACACGAGTACCCAAGCATGATTGAAACTCATTCAAATGCAAGTGCCTCTATCTCTTTTCTTGATTGTTTCCGACTCATTCCTTTTGGTTTGGGGAACATGTCAAAATCCCATGCCCAGAGAACTTCAGGTAGAGTTCGGGGAAATGCTCAGTGGACAACCCAGGCAGGGTAAGGATCAGCATTTACACACTACTCAGAGAATTTTTATTTTCAGTGAAGGATTTTTAGCCCAATTCAAGTTGAAGAAAAGTGGTTTCGTGAAAATCGCAGAAACTTTTTTTTCAGAAACTCCGGGGTGCCTGGAGGTCGCGGTGCACCACGCGACAGTTGTATTCGAAAACTGAGTCACTCAGATCACACGAGTACCCAAGCATGCTTGAAACTCATTCAAATGCAAGTGCTTCTATCTGTTGTCTTGATTGTTTCCCACTCATTCCTTTTGGTTTGGGGAACATGTCAAAATCCCATGCCCAGAGAACTTCAGGTAGAGCTCGCGGAAATGCTCAGTGGACACCCCAGGTAGGGTAAGGATCAGCATTTCCACACTACTCAGAGAATATTTATTTTCAGTGATGGATTTTTAGCCCAATTCAAGTTGATGAAAAGTGGTTTCGTGAAAATTGCAGAATTTTTTTTTTCAGAAACTCCGGGGTGCCTTGAGGTCGTGATGCACCACGCGACAGTTGTATTCCAAAACTGAGTCGCTCAGATCACACGAGTACCCAAGCATACTTGAAACTCATTCAAATGCAAGTGCTTCTATCTGTTGTCTTAATTGTTTCCCACTCATTCCTTTTGGTTTGGGGAACATGTCAAAATCCCATGCCCAGAGAACTTCAGGTAGAGCTCTCGGAAATGCTCAGTGTTCAACCCAGGCAGGGTAAGGATCAGTATTTCCACTCTACTCAGAGAATATTTATTTTCAGGGATGGATTTTTAGCCCAATTCAAGTTGAAGAAAAGTGGTTTCGTGAAAATCGCAGTAAATTTTTTTTCCGAAACTCCGGGGTGCCTGGAGGTCGCGGTGCACCACGCGACAGTTGTGTTCGAAAACTGAGTCACTCAGATCACACGAGTACCCAAGCATGCTTGAAACTCATTCAAATGCAAGTGCTTCTATCTGTTGTCTTGATTGTTTCCCACTCATTCCTTTTGGTTTGGGGAACATGTCAAAATCCCATGCCCAGAGAACTTCAAGTAGAGTTCGCGGAAATGCTCAGTGGACACCCCAGGTAGGGTAAGGATCAGCATTTCCACACTACTCAGAGAATATTTATTTTCAGGGATGGATTCTTAGCCCAATTCAAGTTGATGAAAAGTGGTTTCGTGAAAATTGCAGAAATTTTTTTTTCAGAAACTCCGGGGTGCCTTGAGGTCGTGATGCACCACGCGACAGTTGTATTCCAAAACTGAGTCGCTCAGATCACACGAGTACCCAAGCATGATTGAAACTCATTCAAATGCAAGTGCCTCTATCTCTTTTCTTGATTGTTTCCGACTCATTCCTTTTGGTTTGGGGAAAATGTCAAATCTCATGCCCAGAGAACTTCAGGTAGAGTTCGGGGAAATGCTCAGTGGACAACCCAGGCAGGGTATGGATCAGCATTTCCACACTACTCAGAGATTTTTTATTTTCAGTGATGGATTTTTAGCCCAATTCAAGTTGAAGAAAAGTGGTTTCGTGAAAATCGCAGTAAATTTTTTTTCAGAAACTCCGGGGTGCCTGGAGGTCGCGGTGCACCACGCGACAGTTGTGTTCGAGAACTGAGTCACTCAGATCACACGAGTACCCAAGCATGCTTGAAACTCATTCAAATGCAAGTGCTTCTATCTGTTGTCTTGATTGTTTCCCACTCATTCCTTTTGGTTTGGGGAACATGTCAAAATCCCATGCCCAGAGAACTTCAGGTAGAGCTCGCGGAAATGCTCAGTGGACAACCCAGGCAGGGTAAGGATCAGCATTTCCACACTACTCAGAGAATATTTATTTTCAGGGATGGATTTTTAGCCCAATTCAAGTTGAAGAAAAGTGGTTTCGTGAAAATCGCAGTAAATTTTTTTTCCGAAACTCCGGGGTGCCTGGAGGTCGCGGTGCACCACGCGACAGTTGTGTTCGAAAACTGAGTCACTCAGATCACACGAGTACCCAAGCATGCTTGAAACTCATTCAAATGCAAGTGCTTTTATCTGTTGTCTTGATTGTTTCCCACTCATTCCTTTTGGTTTGGGGAACATGTCAAAATCCCATGCCCAGAGAACTTCAAGTAGAGTTCGCGGAAATGCTCAGTGGACACCCCAGGTAGGGTAAGGATCAGCATTTCCACACTACTCAGAGAATATTTATTTTCAGGGATGGATTCTTAGCCCAATTCAAGTTGATGACAAGTGGTTTCGTGAAAATTGCAGAAATTTTTTTTTCAGAAACTCCGGGGTGCCTTTAGGTCGTGATGCACCAAGCGACAGTTGTATTCCAAAACTGAGTCGCTCAGATCACACGAGTACCCAAGCATGATTGAAACTCATTCAAATGCAAGTGCCTCTATCTCTTTTCTTGATTGTTTCCGACTCATTCCTTTTGGTTTGGGGAACATGTCAAAATCTCATGCCCAGAGAACTTCAGGTAGAGCTCGCGGAAATGCTCAGTGGACAACCCAGGCAGGGTATGGATCAGCATTTCCACACTACTCAGAGAATTTTTATTTTCAGGGATGGATTTTTAGCCCAATTCAAGTTGAAGAAAAGTGGTTTCGTGAAAATCGCAGAAAATTTTTTTTCAGAAACTCCGGGGTGCCTGGAGGTCGCGGTGCACCACGCGACAGTTGTATTTGAAAACTGAGTCACTCAGATCACACGAGTACCCAAGCATGCTTGAAACTCATTCAAATGCAAGTGCCTCTATCTCTTTTCTTGATTGTTTCCGACCCATTCCTTTTGGTTTGGGGAACATGTCAAAATCCCATGCCCAGAGAACTTCAAGTAGAGTTCGCGGAAATGCTCAGTGGACACCCCAGGTAGGGTAAGGATCAGCATTTCCACACTACTCAGAGAATATTTATTTTCAAGGATGGATTTTTAGCCCAATTCAAGTTGATGAAAAGTGGTTTCGTGAAAATTGCAGAAATTTTTTTTTCAGAAACTCCGGGGTGCCTTGAGGTCGTGATGCACCACGCGACAGTTGTATTCCAAAACTGAGTCGCTCAGATCACACGAGTACCCAAGCATGCTTGAAACTCATTCAAATGCAAGTGCTTCTATCTGTTGTCTTGATTGTTTCCCACTCATTCCTTTTGGTTTGGGGAACATGTCAAAATCCCATGCCCAGAGAACTTCAGGTAGAGCTCGCGGAAATGCTCAGTGTTCAACCCAGGCAGGGTAAGGATCAGTATTTCCACTCTACTCAGAGAATATTTATTTTCAGGGATGGATTCTTAGCCCAATTCAAGTTGATGAAAAGTGGTTTCGTGAAAATTGCAGAAATTTTTTTTTCAGAAACTCAGGGGTGCCTTGAGGTCGTGATGCACCACGCGACAGTTGTATTCCAAAACTGAGTCGCTCAGATCACACGAGTACCCAAGCATGATTGAAACTCATTCAAATGCAAGTGCCTCTATCTCTTTTCTTGATTGTTTCCGACTCATTCCTTTTGGTTTGGGGAACATGTCAAAATCTCATGCCCAGAGAACTTCAGGTAGAGCTCGCGGAAATGCTCAGTGGACAACCCAGGCAGGGTATGGATCAGTATTTCCACACTACTCAGAGAATTTTTATTTTCAGGGATGGATTTTTAGCCCAATTCAAGTTGAAGAAAAGTGGTTTCGTGAAAATCGCAGAAAATTTTTTTTCAGAAACTCCGGGGTGCCTTGAGGTCGAGATACACCATGCGACAGTTGTATTTGAAAACTGAGTCACTCAGATCACACGAGTACCCAAGCATGCTTGAAACTCATTCAAATGCAAGTGCCTCTATCTCTTTTCTTGATTGTTTCCCACTCTTTCCTTTTGGTTTGGGGAACATGTCAAAATCCCATGCCCAGAGAACTTCAGGTAGAGTTCGGGGAAATGCTCAGTGGACAACCCAGGCAGGGTAAGGATCAGCATTTACACAGTACTCAGAGAATTTTTATTTTCAGTGAAGGATTTTTAGCCCAATTCAAGTTGAAGAAAAGTGGTTTCGTGAAAATCGCAGAAACTTTTTTTTCAGAAACTCCGGGGTGCCTGGAGGTCGCGGTGCACCACGCGACAGTTGTATTCGAAAACTGAGTCACTCAGATCACACGAGTACCCAAGCATGCTTGAAACTCATTCAAATACAAGTGCTTCTATCTGTTGTTTTGATTGTTTCCCACTCATTCCTTTTGGTTTGGGGAACATGTCAAAATCCCATGTCCAGAGAACTTCAAGTAGAGTTCGCGGAAATGCTCAGTGGACACCCCAGGTAGGGTAAGGATCAGCATTTCCACACTACTCAGAGAATATTTATTTTCAGGGATGGATTTCTAGCCCAATTAAAGTTGAAGAAAAGTGGTTTCGTGAAAATCGCAGTAAATTTTTTTTCAGAAACTCCGGTGTGCCTGGAGGTCGCGGTGCACCACGCGACAGTTGTGTTCGAAAACTGAGTCACTCAGATCACACGAGTACCCAAGCATGCTTGAAACTTATTCAAATGCAAGTGCCTCTATCTCTTTTCTTGATTGTTTCCGACTCATTCCTTTTGGTTTGGGGAACATGTCAAAATCCCATGCCCAGAGAACTTCAGGTAGAGTTCGCGGAAATGCTCAGTGGACACCCCAGGTAGGGTAAGGATCAGCATTTCCACACTACTCAGAGAATATTTATTTTCAGGGATGGATTTTTAGCCCAATTCAAGTTGATGAAAAGTGATTTCGTGAAAATTGCAGAATTTTTTTTTTTCAGAAACTCCGGGGTGCCTTGAGATTGTGATGCACCACGCGACAGTTGTATTCCCAAACTGAGTCGCTCAGATCACACGAGTACCCAAGCATGCTTGAAACTCATTCAAATGCAATTGCTTCTATCTGTTGTCTTGATTGTTTCCCACTCATTCCTTTTGGTTTGGGGAACATGTCAAAATCCCATGCCCAGAGAACTTCAAGTAGAGTTCGCGGAAATGCTCAGTGGACACCCCAGGTAGGGTAAGGATCAGCATTTCCACACTACTCAGAGAATATTTATTTTCAGGGATGGATTCTTAGCCCAATTCAAGTTGATGAAAAGTGGTTTCGTGAAAATTGCAGAAAATTTTTTTTCAGAAACTCCGGGGTGCCTTTAGGTCGTGATGCACCAAGCGACAGTTGTATTCCAAAACTGAGTCGCTCAGATCACACGAGTACCCAAGCATGATTGAAACTCATTCAAATGCAAGTGCCTCTATCTCTTTTCTTGATTGTTTCCGACTCATTCCTTTTGGTTTGGGGAACATGTCAAAATCCCATGCCCAGAGAACTTCAGGTAGAGTTCGGGGAAATGCTCAGTGGACAACCCAGGCAGGGTAAGGATCAGCATTTACACACTACTCAGAGAATTTTTATTTTCAGTGAAGGATTTTTAGCCCAATTCAAGTTGAAGAAAAGTGGTTTCGTGAAAATCGCAGAAACTTTTTTTTCAGAAACTCCGGGGTGCCTGGAGGTCGCGGTGCACCACGCGACAGTTGTATTCGAAAACTGAGTCACTCAGATCACACGAGTACCCAAGCATGCTTGAAACTCATTCAAATGCAAGTGCTTCTATCTGTTGTCTTGATTGTTTCCCACTCATTCCTTTTGGTTTGGGGAACATGTCAAAATCCCATGCCCAGAGAACTTCAGGTAGAGCTCGCGGAAATGCTCAGTGGACACCCCAGGTAGGGTAAGGATCAGCATTTCCACACTACTCAGAGAATATTTATTTTCAGGGATGGATTTTTAGCCCAATTCAAGTTGAAGAAAAGTGGTTTCGTGAAAATCGCAGTAAATTTTTTTTCCGAAACTCCGGGGTGCCTGGAGGTCGCGGTGCACCACGCGACAGTTGTGTTCGAAAACTGAGTCACTCAGATCACACGAGTACCCAAGCATGCTTGAAACTCATTCAAATGCAAGTGCTTCTATCTGTTGTCTTGATTGTTTCCCACTCATTCCTTTTGGTTTGGGGAACATGTCAAAATCCCATGCCCAGAGAACTTCAAGTAGAGTTCGCGGAAATGCTCAGTGGACACCCCAGGTAGGGTAAGGATCAGCATTTCCACACTACTCAGAGAATATTTATTTTCAGGGATGGATTCTTAGCCCAATTCAAGTTGATGACAAGTGGTTTCGTGAAAATTGCAGAAATTTTTTTTTCAGAAACTCCGGGGTGCCTTTAGTTCGTGATGCACCAAGCGACAGTTGTATTCCAAAACTGAGTCGCTCAGATCACACGAGTACCCAAGCATGATTGAAACTCATTCAAATGCAAGTGCCTCTATCTCTTTTCTTGATTGTTTCCGACTCATTCCTTTTGGTTTGGGGAACATGTCAAAATCTCATGCCCAGAGAACTTCAGGTAGAGCTCGCGGAAATGCTCAGTGGACAACCCAGGCAGGGTATGGATCAGCATTTCCACACTACTCAGAGAATTTTTATTTTCAGGGATGGATTTTTAGCCCAATTCAAGTTGAAGAAAAGTGGTTTCGTGAAAATCGCAGAAAATTTTTTTTCAGAAACTCCGGGGTGCCTGGAGGTCGCGGTGCACCACGCGACAGTTGTATTTGAAAACTGAGTCACTCAGATCACACGAGTACCCAAGCATGCTTGAAACTCATTCAAATGCAAGTGCCTCTATCTCTTTTCTTGATTGTTTCCGACCCATTCCTTTTGGTTTGGGGAACATGTCAAAATCCCATGCCCAGAGAACTTCAAGTAGAGTTCGCGGAAATGCTCAGTGGACACCCCAGGTAGGGTAAGGATCAGCATTTCCACACTACTCAGAGAATATTTATTTTCAGGGATGGATTTTTAGCCCAATTCAAGTTGATGAAAAGTGGTTTCGTGAAAATTGCAGAAATTTTTTTTTCAGAAACTCCGGGGTGCCTTGAGGTCGTGATGCACCACGCGACAGTTGTATTCCAAAACTGAGTCGCTCAGATCACACGAGTACCCAAGCATGCTTGAAACTCATTCAAATGCAAGTGCTTCTATCTGTTGTCTTGATTATTTCCCACTCATTCCTTTTGGTTTGGGGAACATGTCAAAATCCCATGCCCAGAGAACTTCAGGTAGAGCTCTCGGAAATGCTCAGTGTTCAACCCAGGCAGGGTAAGGATCAGTATTTCCACTCTACTCAGAGAATATTTATTTTCAGGGATGGATTTTTAGCCCAATTCAAGTTGAAGAAAAGTGGTTTCGTGAAAATCGCAGTAAATTTTTTTTCCGAAACTCCGGGGTGCCTGGAGGTCGCGGTGCACCACGCGACAGTTGTGTTCGAAAACTGAGTCACTCAGATCACACGAGTACCCAAGCATGCTTGAAACTCATTCAAATGCAAGTGCTTCTATCTGTTGTCTTGATTGTTTCCCACTCATTCCTTTTGGTTTGGGGAACATGTCAAAATCCCATGCCCAGAGAACTTCAAGTAGAGTTCGCGGAAATGCTCAGTGGACACCCCAGGCAGGGTAAGGATCAGCATTTCCACACTACTCAGAGAATATTTATTTTCAGGGATGGATTCTTAGCCCAATTCAAGTTGATGAAAAGTGGTTTCGTGAAAATTGCAGAAATTTTTTTTTCAGAAACTCAGGGGTGCCTTGAGGTCGTGATGCACCACGCGACAGTTGTATTCCAAAACTGAGTCGCTCAGATCACACGAGTACCCAAGCATGATTGAAACTCATTCAAATGCAAGTGCCTCTATCTCTTTTCTTGATTGTTTCCGACTCATTCCTTTTGGTTTGGGGAACATGTCAAAATCTCATGCCCAGAGAACTTCAGGTAGAGCTCGCGGAAATGCTCAGTGGACAACCCAGGCAGGGTATGGATCAGTATTTCCACACTACTCAGAGAATTTTTATTTTCAGGGATGGATTTTTAGCCCAATTCAAGTTGAAGAAAAGTGGTTTCGTGAAAATCGCAGAAAATTTTTTTTCAGAAACTCCGGGGTGCCTTGAGGTCGAGATACACCACGCGACAGTTGTATTTGAAAACTGAGTCACTCAGATCACACGAGTACCCAAGCATGCTTGAAACTCATTCAAATGCAAGTGCCTCTATCTCTTTTCTTGATTGTTTCCCACTCTTTCCTTTTGGTTTGGGGAACATGTCAAAATCCCATGCCCAGAGAACTTCAGGTAGAGTTCGGGGAAATGCTCAGTGGACAACCCAGGCAGGGTAAGGATCAGCATTTACACAGTACTCAGAGAATTTTTATTTTCAGTGAAGGATTTTTAGCCCAATTCAAGTTGAAGAAAAGTGGTTTCGTGAAAATCGCAGAAACTTTTTTTTCAGAAACTCCGGGGTGCCTGGAGGTCGCGGTGCACCACGCGACAGTTGTATTCGAAAACTGAGTCACTCAGATCACACGAGTACCCAAGCATGCTTGAAACTCATTCAAATACAAGTGCTTCTATCTGTTGTTTTGATTGTTTCCCACTCATTCCTTTTGGTTTGGGGAACATGTCAAAATCCCATGTCCAGAAAACTTCAAGTAGAGTTCGCGGAAATGCTCAGTGGACACCCCAGGTAGGGTAAGGATCAGCATTTCCACACTACTCAGAGAATATTTATTTTCAGGGATGGATTTCTAGCCCAATTAAAGTTGAAGAAAAGTGGTTTCGTGAAAATCGCAGTAAATTTTTTTTCAGAAACTCCGGTGTGCCTGGAGGTCGCGGTGCACCACGCGACAGTTGTGTTCGAAAACTGAGTCACTCAGATCACACGAGTACCCAAGCATGCTTGAAACTTATTCAAATGCAAGTGCCTCTATCTCTTTTCTTGATTGTTTCCGACTCATTCCTTTTGGTTTGGGGAACATGTCAAAATCCCATGCCCAGAGAACTTCAGGTAGAGTTCGCGGAAATGCTCAGTGGACACCCCAGGTAGGGTAAGGATCAGCATTTCCACACTACTCAGAGAATATTTATTTTCAGGGATGGATTTTTAGCCCAATTCAAGTTGATGAAAAGTGATTTCGTGAAAATTGCAGAATTTTTTTTTTTCAGAAACTCCGGGGTGCCTTGAGGTTGTGATGCACCACGCGACAGTTGTATTCCAAAACTGAGTCGCTCAGATCACACGAGTACCCAAGCATGCTTGAAACTCATTCAAATGCAAGTGCTTCTATCTGTTGTCTTGATTGTTTCCCACTCATTCCTTTTGGTTTGGGGAACATGTCAAAATCCCATGCCCAGAGAACTTCAGGTAGAGCTCGCGGAAATGCTCAGTGGACAACCCAGGCAGGGTAAGGATCAGCATTTCCACACTACTCAGAGAATATTTATTTTCAGGGATGGATTTTTAGCCCAATTCAAGTTGAAGAAAAGTGGTTTCGTGAAAATCGCAGTAAATTTTTTTTCCGAAACCGTGGGGTGCCTGGAGGTCGCGGTGCACCACGCGACAGTTGTGTTCGAAAACTGAGTCACTCAGATCACACGAGTACCCAAGCATGCTTGAAACTCATTCAAATGCAAGTGCTTCTATCTGTTGTCTTGATTGTTTCCCACTCATTCCTTTTGGTTTGGGGAACATGTCAAAATCCCATGCCCAGAGAACTTCAAGTAGAGTTCGCGGAAATGCTCAGTGGACACCCCAGGTAGGGTAAGGATCAGCATTTCCACACTACTCAGAGAATATTTATTTTCAGGGATGGATTCTTAGCCCAATTCAAGTTGATGAAAAGTGGTTTAGTGAAAATTGCAGAAATTTTTTTTTCAGAAACTCCGGGGTGCCTTTAGGTCGTGATGCACCACGCGACAGTTGTATTTGAAAACTGAGTCACTCAGATCACACGAGTACCCAAGCATGCTTGAAACTCATTCAAATGCAAGTGCCTCTATCTCTTTTATTGATTGTTTCCCACTCATTCCTTTTGGTTTGGGGAACATGTCAAAATCCCATGCCCAGAGAACTTCAGTTAGAGTTCGGGGAAATGCTCAGTGGACAACCCAGGCAGGGTAAGGTTCAGCATTTACACACTACTCAGAGAATTTTTATTTTCAGTGATGGATTTTTAGCCCAATTCAAGTTGAAGAAAAGTGGTTTTGTGAAAAACGCAGAAACTTTTTTTTCAGAAACTCCGGGGTGCCTGGAGGTCGCGGTGCACCACGCGACTGTTGTATTCGAAAACTGAGTCACTCAGATCACATGAGTACCCAAGCATGCTTGAAACTCATTCAAATGCAAGTGCTTCTATCTGTTGTCTTGATTGTTTCCCACTCATTCCTTTTGGTTTGGGGAACATGTCAAAATCCCATGCCCAGAGAACTTCAGGTAGAGCTCGCGGAAATACTCAGTGGACAACACAGACAGGGTAAGGATTAAAATTTCCACACTAGTCAGAGAGTTTTTATTTTCAGTGATGGATTTTTACCCAATTCAATTTGAAGAAAAGTGGTTTCGTGAAAATCGCAGAAAATTTTTTTTCAGAAAATCCGGGGTGCCTGGAGGTCGCGGTGCACCATGCGACAGTTGTATTCGAAAACTGAGTCACTCAGATCACACGAGTACCCAAGCATGCTTGAAACTCATTCAAATGCAAGTGCTTCTATCTGTTGTCTTGATTGTTTCCCACTCATTCCTTTTGGTTTGGGGAACATGTCAAAATCCCATGCCCAGAGAACTTCAGGTAGAGCTCGCGGAAATGCTCAGTGGACACCCCAGGTAGGGTAAGGATCAGCATTTCCACACTACTCAGAGAATATTTATTTTCAGGGATGGATTTTTAGCCCAATTCAAGTTGATGAAAAGTGGTTTCGTGAAAATTGCAGAATTTTTTTTTTCAGAAACTCCGGGGTGCCTTGAGGTCGTGATGCACCACGCGACAGTTGTATTCCAAAACTGAGTCGCTCAGATCACACGAGTACCCAAGCATGATTGAAACTCATTCAAATGCAAGTGCCTCTATCTCTTTTCTTGATTGTTTCCGACTCATTCCTTTTGGTTTGGGGAACATGTCAAAATCTCATGCCCAGAGAACTTCAGGTAGAGCTCGCGGAAATGCTCAGTGGACAACCCAGGCAGGGTATGGATCAGTATTTCCACACTACTCAGAGAATTTTTATTTTCAGGGATGGATTTTTAGCCCAATTCAAGTTGAAGAAAAGTGGTTTCGTGAAAATCGCAGAAAATTTTTTTTCAGAAACTCCGGGGTGCCTTGAGGTCGAGATACACCACGCGACAGTTGTATTTGAAAACTGAGTCACTCAGATCACACGAGTACCCAAGCATGCTTGAAACTCATTCAAATGCAAGTGCCTCTATCTCTTTTCTTGATTGTTTCCCACTCTTTCCTTTTGGTTTGGGGAACATGTCAAAATCCCATGCCCAGAGAACTTCAGGTAGAGTTCGGGGAAATGCTCAGTGGACAACCCAGGCAGGGTAAGGATCAGCATTTACACAGTACTCAGAGAATTTTTATTTTCAGTGAAGGATTTTTAGCCCAATTCAAGTTGAAGAAAAGTGGTTTCGTGAAAATCGCAGAAACTTTTTTTTCAGAAACTCCGGGGTGCCTGGAGGTCGCGGTGCACCACGCGACAGTTGTATTCGAAAACTGAGTCACTCAGATCACACGAGTACCCAAGCATGCTTGAAACTCATTCAAATACAAGTGCTTCTATCTGTTGTTTTGATTGTTTCCCACTCATTCCTTTTGGTTTGGGGAACATGTCAAAATCCCATGTCCAGAGAACTTCAAGTAGAGTTCGCGGAAATGCTCAGTGGACACCCCAGGTAGGGTAAGGATCAGCATTTCCACACTACTCAGAGAATATTTATTTTCAGGGATGGATTTCTAGCCCAATTAAAGTTGAAGAAAAGTGGTTTCGTGAAAATCGCAGTAAATTTTTTTTCAGAAACTCCGGTGTGCCTGGAGGTCGCGGTGCACCACGCGACAGTTGTGTTCGAAAACTGAGTCACTCAGATCACACGAGTACCCAAGCATGCTTGAAACTTATTCAAATGCAAGTGCCTCTATCTCTTTTCTTGATTGTTTCCGACTCATTCCTTTTGGTTTGGGGAACATGTCAAAATCCCATGCCCAGAGAACTTCAGGTAGAGTTCGCGGAAATGCTCAGTGGACACCCCAGGTAGGGTAAGGATCAGCATTTCCACACTACTCAGAGAATATTTATTTTCAGGGATGGATTTTTAGCCCAATTCAAGTTGATGAAAAGTGATTTCGTGAAAATTGCAGAATTTTTTTTTTTCAGAAACTCCGGGGTGCCTTGAGGTTGTGATGCACCACGCGACAGTTGTATTCCAAAACTGAGTCGCTCAGATCACACGAGTACCCAAGCATGCTTGAAACTCATTCAAATGCAAGTGCTTCTATCTGTTGTCTTGATTGTTTCCCACTCATTCCTTTTGGTTTGGGGAACATGTCAAAATCCCATGCCCAGAGAACTTCAGGTAGAGCTCGCGGAAATGCTCAGTGTTCAACCCAGGCAGGGTAAGGATCAGTATTTCCACACTACTCAGAGAATTTTTATTTTCAGTGATGGATTTTTAGCCCAATTCAAGTTGAAGAAAAGTGGTTTTGTGAAAATCGCAGAAAATTTTTTTTCAGAAACTCCGGGGTGCCTGTAGGTCTTGGTGCACCACGCGACAGTTGTATTCGAAAACTGAGTCACTCAGATCACACGAGTACCCAAGCATGCTTGAAACTCATTCAAATGCAAGTGCTTCTATCTGTTGTCTTGATTGTTTCCCACTCATTCCTTTTGGTTTGGGGAACATGTCAAAATCCCATGCCCAGAGAACTTCAGGTAGAGCTCGCGGAAATGCTCAGTGGACAACCCAGGCAGGGTAAGGATCAGCATTTCCACACTACTCAGAGAATATTTATTATCAGGGATGGATTTTTAGCCCAATTCAAGTTGAAGAAAAGTGGTTTCGTGAAAATCGCAGTAAATTTTTTTTCCGAAACCGTGGGGTGCCTGGAGGTCGCGGTGCACCACGCGACAGTTGTGTTCGAAAACTGAGTCACTCAGATCACACGAGTACCCAAGCATGCTTGAAACTCATTCAAATGCAAGTGCTTCTATCTGTTGTCTTGATTGTTTCCCACTCATTCCTTTTGGTTTGGGGAACATGTCAAAATCCCATGCCCAGAGAACTTCAAGTAGAGTTCGCGGAAATGCTCAGTGGACACCCCAGGTAGGGTAAGGATCAGCATTTCCACACTACTCAGAGAATATTTATTTTCAGGGATGGATTCTTAGCCCAATTCAAGTTGATGAAAAGTGGTTTTGTGAAAATTGCAGAAATTTTTTTTTCAGAAACTCCGGGGTGCCTTTAGGTCGTGATGCACCACGCGACAGTTGTATTTGAAAACTGAGTCACTCAGATCACACGAGTACCCAAGCATGCTTGAAACTCATTCAAATGCAAGTGCCTCTATCTCTTTTATTGATTGTTTCCCACTCATTCCTTTTGGTTTGGGGAACATGTCAAAATCCCATGCCCAGAGAACTTCAGGTAGAGCTCGCGGAAATACTCAGTGGACAACACAGACACGGTAAGGATTAAAATTTCCACACTAGTCAGAGAGTTTTTATTTTCAGTGATGGATTTTTACCCAATTCAATTTGAAGAAAAGTGGTTTCGTGAAAATCGCAGAAAATTTTTTTTCAGAAAATCCGGGGTGCCTGGAGGTCGCGGTGCACCATGCGACAGTTGTATTCGAAAACTGAGTCACTCAGATCACACGAGTACCCAAGCATGCTTGAAACTCATTCAAATGCAAGTGCTTCTTTCTGTTGTCTTGATTGTTTCCCACTCATTCCTTTTGGTTTGGGGAATATGTCAAAATCCCATGCCCAGAGAATTTCAAGTAGAGTTCGCGGAAATGCTCAGTGGACACCCCAGGTAGGGTAAGAATCAGCATTTCCACACTACTCAGAGAATATTTATTTTCAGGGATGGATTTTTACCCAATTCAAGTTGATGAAAAGTGGTTTCGTGAAAATTGCAGAAATTTTTTTTTCAGAAACTCCGGGGTGCCTTGAGGTCGTGATGCACCACGCGACAGTTGTATTCCAAAACTGAGTCGCTCAGATCACACGAGTACCCAAGCATGCTTGAAACTCATTCAAATGCAAGTGCTTCTATCTGTTGTCTTGATTGTTTCCCACTCATTCCTTTTGGTTTGGGGAACATGTCAAAATCTCATGTCCAGAGAACTTCAGGTAGAGTTCGGGGAAATGCTCAGTGTTCAACCCAGGCAGGGTAAGGATCAGTATTTCCACACTACTCAGAGATTTTTTATTTTCAGTGATGGATTTTTAGCCCAATTCAAGTTGAAGAAAAGTGGTTTCGTGAAAATCACAGGAAATTTTTTTTCAGAAACTCCGGGGTGCCTGGAGGTCGCGGTGCACCACGCGACAGTTGTGTTCGAAAACTGAGTCACTCAGATCACACGAGTACCCAAGCATGCTTGAAACTCATTCAAATGCAAGTGCTTCTATCTGTTGTCTTGATTGTTTCCCACTCATTCCTTTTGGTTTGGGGAACATGTCAAAATCCCATGCCCAGAGAACTTCAAGTAGAGTTCGCGGAAGTGCTCAGTGGACACCCCAGGTAGGGTAAGGATCAGCATTTCCACACTACTCAGAGAATATTTATTTTCAGGGATGGATTCTTAGCCCAATTCAAGTTGATGAAAAGTGGTTTCGTGAAAATTGCAGAAATTTTTTTTTCAGAAACTCCGGGGTGCCTTGAGGTCGTGATGCACCAAGCGACAGTTGTATTCCAAAACTGAGTCGCTCAGATCACACGAGTACCCAAGCATGATTGAAACTCATTCAAATGCAAGTGCCTCTATCTCTTTTCTTGATTGTTTCCGACTCATTCCTTTTGGTTTGGGGAACATGTCAAAATCTCATGCCCAGAGAACTTCAGGTAGAGCTCGCGGAAATGCTCAGTGGACAACCCAGGCAGGGTATGGATCAGCATTTCCACACTACTCAGAGAATTTTTATTTTCAGGGATGGATTTTTAGCCCAATTCAAGTTGAAGAAAAGTGGTTTCGTGAAAATCGCAGAAAATTTTTTTTCAGAAACTCCGGGGTGCCTTGAGGTCGGGATACACCACGCGACAGTTGTATTTTAAAACTGAGTCACTCAGATCACACGAGTACCCAAGCATGCTTGAAACTTATTCAAATGCAAGTGCCTCTATCTCTTTTCTTGATTGTTTCCCACTCATTCCTTTTGGTTTGGGGAACATGTCAAAATCCCATGCCCAGAGAACTTCAGGTAGAGTTCGCGGAAATGCTCAGTGGACAACCCAGGCAGGGTAAGGATCAGCATTTCCACACTACTCAGAGAATATTGATTTTCAGGGATGGATTTTTAGCCCAATTCAAGTTGATGAAAAGTGGTTTCGTGAAAATTGCAGACATTTTTTTTTCAGAAACTCCGGGGTGCCATGAGGTCGTGATGCACCACGCGACAGTTGTATTCCAAAACTGAGTCGCTCAGATCACACGACTACCCAAGCATGCTTGAAACTCATTCAAATGAAAGTGCCTCTATCTCTTTTCTTGATTGTTTCCGACTTATTCCTTTTGGTTTGGGGAACATGTCAAAATCTCATGTCCAGAGAACTTCAGGTAGAGTTCGGGGAAATGCTCAGTGTTCAACCCAGGCAGGGTAAGGATCAGTATTTCCACACTACTCAGAGATTTTTTATTTTCAGTGATGGATTTTTAGCCCAATTCAAGTTGAAGAAAAGTGGTTTCGTGAAAATCGCAGTAAATTTTTTTTCAGAAACTCCGGGGTGCCTGGAGGTCGCGGTGCACCACGCGACAGTTGTGTTCGAAAACTGAGTCACTCAGATCACACGAGTACCCAAGCATGCTTGAAACTCATTCAAATGCAAGTGCTTCTATCTGTTGTCTTGATTGTTTCCCACTCATTCCTTTTGGTTTGGGGAACATGTCAAAATCCCATGCCCAGAGAACTTCAGGTAGAGCTCGCGGAAATGCTCAGTGGACAACCCAGGCAGGGTAAGGATCAGAATTTCCACACTACTCAGAGAATATTTATTTTCAGGGATGGATTTTTAGCCCAATTCAAGTTGATGAAAAGTGGTTTCGTGAAAATTGCAGAAAATTTTTTTTCAGAAACTCCGGGGTGCCTTGAGGTCGAGATACACCACGCGACAGTTGTATTTTAAAACTGAGTCACTCAGATCACACGAGTACCCAAGCATGCTTGAAACTTATTCAAATGCAAGTGCCTCTATCTCTTTTCTTGATTGTTTCCCACTCATTCCTTTTGGTTTGTGGAACATGTCAAAATCTCATGCCCAGAGAACTTCAGGTAGAGCTCGCGGAAATGCTCAGTGGACACCACAGGTAGGGTAAGGATCAGCATTTCCACACTACTCAGAGAATATTGATTTTCAGGGATGGATTTTTAGCCCAATTCAAGTTGATGAAAAGTGGTTTCGTGAAAATTGCAGACATTTTTTTTTCAGAAACTCCGGGGTGCCTTGAGGTCGTGATGCACCACGCGACAGTTGTATTCCAAAACTGAGTCGCTCAGATCACACGAGTACCCAAGCATGCTTGAAACTCATTCAAATGCAAGTGCTTCTATCTGTTGTCTTGATTGTTTCCCACTCATTCCTTTTGGTTTGGGGAACATGTCAAAATCCCATGCCCAGAGAACTTCAGGTAGAGCTCGCGGAAATGCTCTGTGGACAACCCAGGCAGGGTATGGATCAGTATTTCCACACTACTCAGAGAATTTTTATTTTCAGTGATGGATTTTTAGCCCAATTCAAGTTGAAGAAAAGTGGTTTCGTGAAAATTGCAGAAATTTTTTTTTCAGAAACTCCGGGGTGCCTGGAGGTCGCGATGCACCACGCGACACTTGTATTCGAAAACTGAGTCACTCAGATCACACGAGTACCCAAGCATGCTTGAAACTCATTCAAATGCAAGTGCTTCTATCTGTTGTCTTGATTGTTTCCCACTCATTCCTTTTGCTTTGGGGAACATGTCAAAATCCCATGCCCAGAGAACTTCAGGTAGAGCTCGCGGAAATGCTCAGTGGACAACCCAGGCAGGGTAAGGATCAGTATTTCCACACTACTCAGAGAATTTTTATTTTCAGTGATGGATTTTTGGCCCAATTCAAGTTGAAGAAAAGTGGTTTCGTGGAAATCGCAGAAAAAATTTTTTCAGAAACTCCGGGGTGCCTGGAGGTCGCGGTGCACCACGCGAAAGTTGTATTCCAAAACTGACTCACTCAGATCACACGAGTACCCAAGCATGCTTGAAACTCATTCAAATGCAGGTGCCTCTATCTCTTTTATTGATTGTTTCCCACTCATTCCTTTTGGTTTCGGGAACATGTCAAAATCCCATGCCCAGAGAACTTCAAGTAGAGTTCGTGGAAATGCTTAGTGGACAACCCAGGTAGGGTAAGGATCAGCATTTCCACACTACTCAGAGAATATTTATTTTCAGGGATGGATTTTTAGCCCAATTCAAGTTGATGAAAATTGGTTTCGTGAAAATTGCAGAAAATTTTTTTTTCAGAAACTCCGGGGTGTCTGGAGGTCGCGGTGCAGCACGCGACAGTTGTATTCCAAAACTGAGTCACTCAGATCACACGAGTACTCAAGCATGCTTGAAACTCATTCAAATGCAAGTGCTTCTATCTGTTGTCTTGATTGTTTCCCACTCATTCCTTTTGGTTTGGGGAACATGTCAAAATCCCATGCCCAGAGAACTTCAGGTAGAGCTCGCGGAAATGCTCAGTGTTCAACCCAGGCAGGGTAAGGATCAGTATTTCCACTCTACTCAGAGAATATTTATTTTCAGGGATGGATTTTTAGCCCAATTCAAGTTGAAGAAAAGTGGTTTCGTGAAAATCGCAGTAAATTTTTTTTCCGAAACTCCGGGGTGCCTGGAGGTCGCGGTGCACCACGCGACAGTTGTGTTCGAAAACTGAGTCACTCAGATCACACGAGTACCCAAGCATGCTTGAAACTCATTCAAATGCAAGTGCTTCTATCTGTTGTCTTGATTGTTTCCCACTCATTCCTTTTGGTTTGGGGAACATGTCAAAATCCCATGCCCAGAGAACTTCAAGTAGAGTTCGCGGAAATGCTCAGTGGACACCCCAGGTAGGGTAAGGATCAGCATTTCCACACTACTCAGAGAATATTTATTTTCAGGGATGGATTCTTAGCCCAATTCAAGTTGATGAAAAGTGGTTTCGTGAAAATTGCAGAAATTTTTTTTTCAGAAACTCCGGGGTGCCTTGAGGTCGTGATGCACCACGCGACAGTTGTATTCCAAAACTGAGTCGCTCAGATCACACGAGTACCCAAGCATGATTGAAACTCATTCAAATGCAAGTGCCTCTATCTATTTTCTTGATTGTTTCCGACTCATTCCTTTTGGTTTGGGGAAAATGTCAAATCTCATGCCCAGAGAACTTCAGGTAGAGTTCGGGGAAATGCTCAGTGGACAACCCAGGCAGGGTATGGATCAGCATTTCCACACTACTCAGAGATTTTTTATTTTCAGTGATGGATTTTTAGCCCAATTCAAGTTGAAGAAAAGTGGTTTCGTGAAAATCGCAGTAAATTTTTTTTCAGAAACTCCGGGGTGCCTGGAGGTCGCGGTGCACCACGCGACAGTTGTGTTCGAGAACTGAGTCACTCAGATCACACGAGTACCCAAGCATGCTTGAAACTCATTCAAATGCAAGTGCTTCTATCTGTTGTCTTGATTGTTTCCCACTCATTCCTTTTGGTTTGGGGAACATGTCAAAATCCCATGCCCAGAGAACTTCAGGTAGAGCTCGCGGAAATGCTCAGTGGACAACCCAGGCAGGGTAAGGATCAGCATTTCCACACTACTCAGAGAATATTTATTTTCAGGGATGGATTCTTAGCCCAATTCAAGTTGATGACAAGTGGTTTCGTGAAAATTGCAGAAATTTTTTTTTCAGAAACTCCGGGGTGCCTTTAGGTCGTGATGCACCACGCGACAGTTGTATTCCAAAACTGAGTCGCTCAGATCACACGAGTACCCAAGCATGCTTGAAACTCATTCAAATGCAAGTGCCTCTATCTCTTTTCTTGATTGTTTCCGACTCATTCCTTTTGGTTTGGGGAACATGTCAAAATCCCATGCCCAGAGAACTTCAGGTAGAGCTCGCGGAAATGCTCAGTGTTCAACCCAGGCAGGGTAAGGATCAGTATTTCCACTCTACTCAGAGAATATTTATTTTCAGGGATGGATTTTTAGCCCAATTCAAGTTGAAGAAAAGTGGTTTCGTGAAAATCGCAGTAAATTTTTTTTCCGAAACTCCGGGGTGCCTGGAGGTCGCGGTGCACCACGCGACAGTTGTGTTCGAAAACTGAGTCACTCAGATCACACGAGTACCCAAGCATGCTTGAAACTCATTCAAATGCAAGTGCTTCTATCTGTTGTCTTGATTGTTTCCCACTCATTCCTTTTGGTTTGGGGAACATGTCAAAATCCCATGCCCAGAGAACTTCAAGTAGAGTTCGCGGAAAAACTCAGTGGACACCCCAGGTAGGGTAAGGATCAGCATTTCCACACTACTCAGAGAATATTTATTTTCAGGGATGGATTCTTAGCCCAATTCAAGTTGATGAAAAGTGGTTTCGTGAAAATTGCAGAAATTTTTTTTTCAGAAACTCAGGGGTGCCTTGAGGTCGTGATGCACCACGCGACAGTTGTATTCCAAAACTGAGTCGCTGAGATCACACGAGTACCCAAGCATGATTGAAACTCATTCAAATGCAAGTGCCTCTATCTCTTTTCTTGATTGTTTCCGACTCATTCCTTTTGGTTTGGGGAACATGTCAAAATCTCATGCCCAGAGAACTTCAGGTAGAGCTCGCGGAAATGCTCAGTGGACAACCCAGGCAGGGTATGGATCAGTATTTCCACACTACTCAGAGAATTTTTATTTTCAGGGATGGATTTTTAGCCCAATTCAAGTTGAAGAAAAGTGGTTTCGTGAAAATCGCAGAAAATTTTTTTTCAGAAACTCCGGGGTGCCTTGAGGTCGAGATACACCACGCGACAGTTGTATTTGAAAACTGAGTCACTCAGATCACACGAGTACCCAAGCATGCTTGAAACTCATTCAAATGCAAGTGCCTCTATCTCTTTTCTTGATTGTTTCCCACTCTTTCCTTTTGGTTTGGGGAACATGTCAAAATCCCATGCCCAGAGAACTTCAGGTAGAGTTCGGGGAAATGCTCAGTGGACAACCCAGGCAGGGTAAGGATCAGCATTTACACAGTACTCAGAGAATTTTTATTTTCAGTGAAGGATTTTTAGCCCAATTCAAGTTGAAGAAAAGTGGTTTCGTGAAAATCGCAGAAACTTTTTTTTCAGAAACTCCGGGGTGCCTGGAGGTCGCGGTGCACCACGCGACAGTTGTATTCGAAAACTGAGTCACTCAGATCACACGAGTACCCAAGCATGCTTGAAACTCATTCAAATACAAGTGCTTCTATCTGTTGTTTTGATTGTTTCCCACTCATTCCTTTTGGTTTGGGGAACATGTCAAAATCCCATGTCCAGAGAACTTCAAGTAGAGTTCGCGGAAATGCTCAG
Organism: Atractosteus spatula; assembly: GCF_055471065.1. Lineage (NCBI taxonomy): Eukaryota > Metazoa > Chordata > Actinopteri > Semionotiformes > Lepisosteidae > Atractosteus > Atractosteus spatula. Next base: position 78,930,487 of record NC_142707.1, read on the forward strand.
TGGACACCCCAGGTAGGGTAAGGATCAGCATTTCCACACTACTCAGAGAATATTTATTTTCAGGGATGGATTTCTAGCCCAATTAAAGTTGAAGAAAAGTGGTTTCGTGAAAATCGCAGTAAATTTTTTTTCAGAAACTCCGGTGTGCCTGGAGGTCGCGGTGCACCACGCGACAGTTGTGTTCGAAAACTGAGTCACTCAGATCACACGAGTACCCAAGCATGCTTGAAACTTATTCAAATGCAAGTGCCTCTATCTCTTTTCTTGATTGTTTCCGACTCATTCCTTTTGGTTTGGGGAACATGTCAAAATCCCATGCCCAGAGAACTTCAGGTAGAGTTCGCGGAAATGCTCAGTGGACACCCCAGGTAGGGTAAGGATCAGCATTTCCACACTACTCAGAGAATATTTATTTTCAGGGATGGATTTTTAGCCCAATTCAAGTTGATGAAAAGTGATTTCGTGAAAATTGCAGAATTTTTTTTTTTCAGAAACTCCGGGGTGCCTTGAGGTTGTGATGCACCACGCGACAGTTGTATTCCAAAACTGAGTCGCTCAGATCACACGAGTACCCAAGCATGCTTGAAACTCATTCAAATGCAAGTGCTTCTATCTGTTGTCTTGATTGTTTCCCACTCATTCCTTTTGGTTTGGGGAACATGTCAAAATCCCATGCCCAGAGAACTTCAGGTAGAGCTCGCGGAAATGCTCAGTGTTCAACCCAGGCAGGGTAAGGATCAGTATTTCCACACTACTCAGAGAATTTTTATTTTCAGTGATGGATTTTTAGCCCAATTCAAGTTGAAGAAAAGTGGTTTCGTGAAAATCGCAGTAAATTTTTTTTCCGAAACCGTGGGGTGCCTGGAGGTCGCGGTGCACCACGCGACAGTTGTGTTCGAAAACTGAGTCACTCAGATCACACGAGTACCCAAGCATGCTTGAAACTCATTCAAATGCAAGTGCTTCTATCTGTTGTCTTGATTGTTTCCCACTCATTCCTTTTGGTTTGGGGAACATGTCAAAATCCCATGCCCAGAGAACTTCAAGTAGAGTTCGCGGAAATGCTCAGTGGACACCCCAGGTAGGGTAAGGATCAGCATTTCCACACTACTCAGAGAATATTTATTTTCAGGGATGGATTCTTAGCCCAATTCAAGTTGATGAAAAGTGGTTTTGTGAAAATTGCAGAAATTTTTTTTTCAGAAACTCCAGGGTGCCTTTAGGTCGTGATGCACCACGCGACAGTTGTATTTGAAAACTGAGTCACTCAGATCACACGAGTACCCAAGCATGCTTGAAACTCATTCAAATGCAAGTGCCTCTATCTCTTTTATTGATTGTTTCCCACTCATTCCTTTTGGTTTGGGGAACATGTCAAAATCCCATGCCCAGAGAACTTCAGGTAGAGCTCGCGGAAATACTCAGTGGACAACACAGACACGGTAAGGATTAAAATTTCCACACTAGTCAGAGAGTTTTTATTTTCAGTGATGGATTTTTACCCAATTCAATTTGAAGAAAAGTGGTTTCGTGAAAATCGCAGAAAATTTTTTTTCAGAAAATCCGGGGTGCCTGGAGGTCGCGGTGCACCATGCGACAGTTGTATTCGAAAACTGAGTCACTCAGATCACACGAGTACCCAAGCATGCTTGAAACTCATTCAAATGCAAGTGCTTCTTTCTGTTGTCTTGATTGTTTCCCACTCATTCCTTTTGGTTTGGGGAATATGTCAAAATCCCATGCCCAGAGAATTTCAAGTAGAGTTCGCGGAAATGCTCAGTGGACACCCCAGGTAGGGTAAGAATCAGCATTTCCACACTACTCAGAGAATATTTATTTTCAGGGATGGATTTTTACCCAATTCAAGTTGATGAAAAGTGGTTTCGTGAAAATTGCAGAAATTTTTTTTTCAGAAACTCCGGGGTGCCTTGAGGTCGTGATGCACCACGCGACAGTTGTATTCCAAAACTGAGTCGCTCAGATCACACGAGTACCCAAGCATGCTTGAAACTCATTCAAATGCAAGTGCTTCTATCTGTTGTCTTGATTGTTTCCCACTCATTCCTTTTGGTTTGGGGAACATGTCAAAATCTCATGTCCAGAGAACTTCAGGTAGAGTTCGGGGAAATGCTCAGTGTTCAACCCAGGCAGGGTAAGGATCAGTATTTCCACACTACTCAGAGATTTTTTATTTTCAGTGATGGATTTTTAGCCCAATTCAAGTTGAAGAAAAGTGGTTTCGTGAAAATCACAGGAAATTTTTTTTCAGAAACTCCGGGGTGCCTGGAGGTCGCGGTGCACCACGCGACAGTTGTGTTCGAAAACTGAGTCACTCAGATCACACGAGTACCCAAGCATGCTTGAAACTCATTCAAATGCAAGTGCTTCTATCTGTTGTCTTGATTGTTTCCCACTCATTCCTTTTGGTTTGGGGAACATGTCAAAATCCCATGCCCAGAGAACTTCAAGTAGAGTTCGCGGAAGTGCTCAGTGGACACCCCAGGTAGGGTAAGGATCAGCATTTCCACACTACTCAGAGAATATTTATTTTCAGGGATGGATTCTTAGCCCAATTCAAGTTGATGAAAAGTGGTTTCGTGAAAATTGCAGAAATTTTTTTTTCAGAAACTCCGGGGTGCCTTGAGGTCGTGATGCACCAAGCGACAGTTGTATTCCAAAACTGAGTCGCTCAGATCACACGAGTACCCAAGCATGATTGAAACTCATTCAAATGCAAGTGCCTCTATCTCTTTTCTTGATTGTTTCCGACTCATTCCTTTTGGTTTGGGGAACATGTCAAAATCTCATGCCCAGAGAACTTCAGGTAGAGCTCGCGGAAATGCTCAGTGGACAACCCAGGCAGGGTATGGATCAGCATTTCCACACTACTCAGAGAATTTTTATTTTCAGGGATGGATTTTTAGCCCAATTCAAGTTGAAGAAAAGTGGTTTCGTGAAAATCGCAGAAAATTTTTTTTCAGAAACTCCGGGGTGCCTTGAGGTCGGGATACACCACGCGACAGTTGTATTTTAAAACTGAGTCACTCAGATCACACGAGTACCCAAGCATGCTTGAAACTTATTCAAATGCAAGTGCCTCTATCTCTTTTCTTGATTGTTTCCCACTCATTCCTTTTGGTTTGGGGAACATGTCAAAATCCCATGCCCAGAGAACTTCAGGTAGAGTTCGCGGAAATGCTCAGTGGACAACCCAGGCAGGGTAAGGATCAGCATTTCCACACTACTCAGAGAATATTGATTTTCAGGGATGGATTTTTAGCCCAATTCAAGTTGATGAAAAGTGGTTTCGTGAAAATTGCAGACATTTTTTTTTCAGAAACTCCGGGGTGCCATGAGGTCGTGATGCACCACGCGACAGTTGTATTCCAAAACTGAGTCGCTCAGATCACACGACTACCCAAGCATGCTTGAAACTCATTCAAATGAAAGTGCCTCTATCTCTTTTCTTGATTGTTTCCGACTTATTCCTTTTGGTTTGGGGAACATGTTAAAATCTCATGTCCAGAGAACTTCAGGTAGAGTTCGGGGAAATGCTCAGTGTTCAACCCAGGCAGGGTAAGGATCAGTATTTCCACACTACTCAGAGATTTTTTATTTTCAGTGATGGATTTTTAGCCCAATTCAAGTTGAAGAAAAGTGGTTTCGTGAAAATCGCAGTAAATTTTTTTTCAGAAACTCCGGGGTGCCTGGAGGTCGCGGTGCACCACGCGACAGTTGTGTTCGAAAACTGAGTCACTCAGATCACACGAGTACCCAAGCATGCTTGAAACTCATTCAAATGCAAGTGCTTCTATCTGTTGTCTTGATTGTTTCCCACTCATTCCTTTTGGTTTGGGGAACATGTCAAAATCCCATGCCCAGAGAACTTCAGGTAGAGCTCGCGGAAATGCTCAGTGGACAACCCAGGCAGGGTAAGGATCAGAATTTCCACACTACTCAGAGAATATTTATTTTCAGGGATGGATTTTTAGCCCAATTCAAGTTGATGAAAAGTGGTTTCGTGAAAATTGCAGAAAATTTTTTTTCAGAAACTCCGGGGTGCCTTGAGGTCGAGATACACCACGCGACAGTTGTATTTTAAAACTGAGTCACTCAGATCACACGAGTACCCAAGCATGCTTGAAACTTATTCAAATGCAAGTGCCTCTATCTCTTTTCTTGATTGTTTCCCACTCATTCCTTTTGGTTTGTGGAACATGTCAAAATCTCATGCCCAGAGAACTTCAGGTAGAGCTCGCGGAAATGCTCAGTGGACACCACAGGTAGGGTAAGGATCAGCATTTCCACACTACTCAGAGAATATTGATTTTCAGGGATGGATTTTTAGCCCAATTCAAGTTGATGAAAAGTGGTTTCGTGAAAATTGCAGACATTTTTTTTTCAGAAACTCCGGGGTGCCTTGAGGTCGTGATGCACCACGCGACAGTTGTATTCCAAAACTGAGTCGCTCAGATCACACGAGTACCCAAGCATGCTTGAAACTCATTCAAATGCAAGTGCTTCTATCTGTTGTCTTGATTGTTTCCCACTCATTCCTTTTGGTTTGGGGAACATGTCAAAATCCCATGCCCAGAGAACTTCAGGTAGAGCTCGCGGAAATGCTCTGTGGACAACCCAGGCAGGGTATGGATCAGTATTTCCACACTACTCAGAGAATTTTTATTTTCAGTGATGGATTTTTAGCCCAATTCAAGTTGAAGAAAAGTGGTTTCGTGAAAATTGCAGAAATTTTTTTTTCAGAAACTCCGGGGTGCCTGGAGGTCGCGATGCACCACGCGACACTTGTATTCGAAAACTGAGTCACTCAGATCACACGAGTACCCAAGCATGCTTGAAACTCATTCAAATGCAAGTGCTTCTATCTGTTGTCTTGATTGTTTCCCACTCATTCCTTTTGCTTTGGGGAACATGTCAAAATCCCATGCCCAGAGAACTTCAGGTAGAGCTCGCGGAAATGCTCAGTGGACAACCCAGGCAGGGTAAGGATCAGTATTTCCACACTACTCAGAGAATTTTTATTTTCAGTGATGGATTTTTGGCCCAATTCAAGTTGAAGAAAAGTGGTTTCGTGGAAATCGCAGAAAAATTTTTTTCAGAAACTCCGGGGTGCCTGGAGGTCGCGGTGCACCACGCGAAAGTTGTATTCCAAAACTGACTCACTCAGATCACACGAGTACCCAAGCATGCTTGAAACTCATTCAAATGCAGGTGCCTCTATCTCTTTTATTGATTGTTTCCCACTCATTCCTTTTGGTTTCGGGAACATGTCAAAATCCCATGCCCAGAGAACTTCAAGTAGAGTTCGTGGAAATGCTTAGTGGACAACCCAGGTAGGGTAAGGATCAGCATTTCCACACTACTCAGAGAATATTTATTTTCAGGGATGGATTTTTAGCCCAATTCAAGTTGATGAAAATTGGTTTCGTGAAAATTGCAGAAAATTTTTTTTTCAGAAACTCCGGGGTGTCTGGAGGTCGCGGTGCAGCACGCGACAGTTGTATTCCAAAACTGAGTCACTCAGATCACACGAGTACTCAAGCATGCTTGAAACTCATTCAAATGCAAGTGCTTCTATCTGTTGTCTTGATTGTTTCCCACTCATTCCTTTTGGTTTGGGGAACATGTCAAAATCCCATGCCCAGAGAACTTCAGGTAGAGCTCGCGGAAATGCTCAGTGTTCAACCCAGGCAGGGTAAGGATCAGTATTTCCACACTACTCAGAGAATTTTTATTTTCAGTGATGGATTTTTAGCCCAATTCAAGTTGAAGAAAAGTGGTTTCGTGAAAATCGCAGAAAATGTTTTTTCAGAAACTCCGGGGTGCCTGGAGGTCTTGGTGCACCACGCGACAGTTGTATTCGAAAACTGAGTCACTCAGATCACACGAGTACCCAAGCATGCTTGAAACTCATTCAAATGCAAGTGCTTCTCTCTGTTGTCTTGATTGTTTCCCACTCATTCCTTTTGGTTTGGGGAACATGTCAAAATCCCATGCCCAGAGAACTTCAAGTAGAGTTCGCGGAAATGCTCAGTGGACACCCCAGGTAGGGTAAGGATCAGCATTTCCACACTACTCAGAGAATATTTATTTTCAGGGATGGATTTTTAGCCCAATTCAAGTTGAAGAAAAGTGGTTTCGTGAAAATCGCAGGAAATTTTTTTTCCGAAACTCCGGGGTGCCTGGAGGTCGCGTTGCACCACGCGACAGTTGTGTTCGAAAACTGAGTCACTCAGATCACACGAGTACCCAAGCATGCTTGAAACTCATTCAAATGCAAGTGCTTTTATCTGTTGTCTTGATTGTTTCCCACTCATTCCTTTTGGTTTGGGGAACATGTCAAAATCCCATGCCCAGAGAACTTCAAGTAGAGTTCGCGGAAATGCTCAGTGGACACCCCAGGTAGGGTAAGGATCAGCATTTCCACACTACTCAGAGAATATTTATTTTCAGGAATGGATTCTTAGCCCAATTCAAGTTGATGAAAAGTGGTTTCGTGAAAATTGCAGAAATTTTTTTTTCAGAAACTCCGGGGTGCCTTGAGGTCGTGATGCACCAAGCGACAGTTGTATTCCAAAACTGAGTCGCTCAGATCACACGAGTACCCAAGCATGATTGAAACTCATTCAAATGCAAGTGCCTCTATCTCTTTTCTTGATTGTTTCCGACTCATTCCTTTTGGTTTGGGGAACATGTCAAAATCTCATGCCCAGAGAACTTCAGGTAGAGTTCGGGGAAATGCTCAGTGGACAACCCAGGCAGGGTAAGGATCAGCATTTACACACTACTCAGAGAATTTTTATTTTCAGTGAAGGATTTTTAACCCAATTCAAGTTGAAGAAAAGTGGTTTCGTGAAAATCGCAGAAACTTTTTTTTCAGAAACTCCGGGGTGCCTGGAGGTCGCGGTGCACCACGCGACAGTTGTATTCGAAAACTGAGTCATTCAGATCACACGAGTACCCAAGCATGCTTGAAACTCATTCAAATGCAAGTGCTTCTATCTGTTGTCTTGATTGTTTCCCACTCATTCCTTTTGGTTTGGGGAACATGTCAAAATCCCATGCCCAGAGAACTTAAAGTAGAGTTCGCAGAAATGCTCAGTGGACACCCCAGGTAGGGTAAGGATCAGCATTTCCAAACTACTCAGAGAATATTTATTTTCAGGGATGGATTTCTAGCCCAAGTAAAGTTGAAGAAAAGTGGTTTTGTGAAAATCGCAGTAAATTTTTTTTCAGAAACTCCGGGGTGCCTGGAGGTCGTGATGCACCACGCGACAGTTGTATTCCAAAACTGAGTCGCTCAGATCACACGAGTACCCAAGCATGCTTGAAACTCATTCAAATGCAAGTGCTTCTATCTGTTGTCTTGATTGTTTCCCACTCATTCCTTTTGGTTTGGGGAACATGTCAAAATCCCATGCCCAGAGAACTTCAGGTAGAGCTCGCGGAAATGCTCAGTGTTCAACCCAGGCAGGGTAAGCATCAGTATTTCCACTCTACTCAGAGAATATTTATTTTCAGGGATGGATTTTTAGCCCAATTCAAGTTGCAGAAAAGTGGTTTCGTGAAAATCGCAGTAAATTTTTTTTCCGAAACTCTGGGGTGCCTGGAGGTCGCGGTGCACCACGCGACAGTTGTGTTCGAAAACTGAGTCACTCAGATCACACGAGTACCCAAGCATGCTTGAAACTCATTCAAATGCAAGTGCTTCTATCTGTTGTCTTGATTGTTTCCCACTCATTCCTTTTGGTTTGGGGAACATGTCAAAATCCCATGCCCAGAGAACTTCAAGTAGAGTTCGCGGAAATGCTCAGTGGACACCCCAGGTAGGGTAAGGATCAGCATTTCCACACTACTCAGAGAATATTTATTTTCAGGGATGGATTCTTAGCCCAATTCAAGTTGATGAAAAGTGGTTTCGTGAAAATCGCAGAAAATTTTTTTTCAGAAACTCCGGGGTGCCTTGAGGTCGAGATACACCACGCGACAGTTGTAATTGAAAACTGAGTCACTCAGATCACACGAGTACCCAAGCATGCTTGAAACTCATTCAAATGCAAGTGCTTCTATCTGTTGTCTTGATTGTTTCCCACTCATTCCTTTTGGTTTGGGGAACATGTCAAAATCCCATGCCCAGAGAACTTCAGGTAGAGCTCGCGGAAATTCTCAGTGGACAACCCAGGCAGGGTAAGCATCAGCATTTACACACTACTCAGAGAATTTTTATTTTCAGGGATGGATTTTTAGCCCAATTCAAGTTGAAGAAAAGTGGTTTCGTGAAAATCGCAGAAAATTTTTTTTCAGAAACTCCGGGGTGCCTGGAGGTTGCGGTGCACCACGCGACAGTTGTATTCGAAAACTGAGTCATTCAGATCACACGAGTACCCAAGCATGCTTGAAACTCATTCAAATGCAAGTGCATCTATCTCTTTTCTTGATTGTTTCCCACTCATTCCTTTTGGTTTGGGGAACATGTCAAAATCGCATGCCCAGAGAACTTCAGGTAGAGCTCGCGGAAATTCTCAGTGGACAACCCAGGCAGGGGAAGGATCAGTATTTCCACACTACTCAGAGAATTTTTATTTTCAGTGATGGATTTTTAGCCCAATTCAATTTGAAGAAAAGTGGTTTCGTGAAAATCGCAGAAAATTTTTTTTTAGAAACTCCGGGGTGCCTGGAGGTCGCGGTGCACCACGCGACAGTTGTATTCGAAAACTGAGTCATTCAGATCACACGAGTACCCAAGCATGCTTGAAACTCATTCAAATGCAAGTGCTTCTATCTGTTGTCTTGATTGTTTCCCACTCATTCCTTTTGGTTTGGGTAAAATTTCAATATCCCATGCCCAGAGAACTTCAAGTAGAGTTCGCGGAAATACTCAGTTGACACCCCAGGTAGGGTAAGGATCAGCATTTCCACACTACTCAGAGAATATTTATTTTCAGGGATGGATTTTTAGCCCAATTCAAGTTGATGAAAAGTGGTTTCGTGAAAATCGCAGAAAATTTTTTTTCAGAAAGTCCGGGGTGCCTGGAGGTCGCGGTGCACCACGCGACAGTTGTATTCCAAAACTGAGTCACTCAGATCACACGAGTACCCAAGCATGCTTGAAACTCATTCAAATGCAACTGCTTCTATCTGTTGTCTTGATTGTTTCCCACTCATTCCTTTTGGTTTGGGGAACATGTCAAAATCTCATGTCCAGAGAACTTCAGGTAGAGTTCGGGGAAATGCTCAGTGTTCAACCCAGGCAGGGTAAGGATCAGTATTTCCACACTACTCAGAGATTTTTTATTTTCAGTGATGGATTCTTAGCCCAATTCAAGTTGATGAAAAGTGGTTTCGTGAAAATTGCAGAAATTTTTTTTTCAGAAACTCCGGGGTGCCTTGAGGTCGTGATGCACCAAGCGACAGTTGTATTCCAAAACTGAGTCGCTCAGATCACACGAGTACCCAAGCATGATTGAAACTCATTCAAATGCAAGTGCCTCTATCTCTTTTCTTGATTGTTTCCGACTCATTCCTTTTGGTTTGGGGAACATGTCAAAATCTCATGCCCAGAGAACTTCAGGTAGAGCTCGCGGAAATGCTCAGTGGACAACCCAGGCAGGGTATGGATCAGCATTTCCACACTACTCAGAGAATTTTTATTTTCAGGGATGGATTTTTAGCCCAATTCAAGTTGAATAAAAGTGGTTTCGTGAAAATCGCAGAAAATTTTTTTTCAGAAACTCCGGGGTGCCTGGAGGTCGAGGTGCACCACGCGACAGTTGTATTCGAAAACTGAGTCACTCAGATCACACGAGTACCCAAGCATGCTTGAAACTCATTCAAATGCAAGTGCTTCTATCTGTTGTCTTGATTGTTTCCCACTCATTCCTTTTGGTTTGGGGAACATGTCAAAATCCCATGCCCAGAGAACTTCAAGTAGAGTTCGCGGAAATGCTCAGTGGACACCCCAGGTAGGGTAAGGATCAGCATTTCCACACTACTCAGAGAATATTTATTTTCAGGGATGGATTTTTAGCCCAATTCAAGTTGATGAAAAGTGGTTTCGTGAAAATTGCAGAAATTTTTTTTTCAGAAACTCCGGGGTGCCTTGAGGTCGTGCTGCACCACGCGACAGTTGTATTCCAAAACTGAGTCGCTCAGATCACACGAGTACCCAAGCATGCTTGAAACTCATTCAAATGCAAGTGCCTCTATCTCTTTTCTTGATTGTTTCCGACTTATTCCTTTTGGTTTGGGGAACATGTCAAAATCTCATGTCCAGAGAACTTCAGGTAGAGTTCGGGGAAATGCTCAGTGTTCAACCCAGGCAGGGTAAGGATCAGTATTTCCACACTACTCAGAGATTTTTTATTTTCAGTGATGGATTTTTAGCCCAATTCAAGTTGAAGAAAAGTGGTTTCGTGAAAATCGCAGGAAATTTTTTTTCCAAAACTCCGGGGTGCCTGGAGGTCGCGTTGCACCACGCGACAGTTGTGTTCGAAAACTGAGTCACTCAGATCACACGAGTACCCAAGCATGCTTGAAACTCATTCAAATGCAAGTGCTTCTATCTGTTGTCTTGATTGTTTCCCACTCATTCCTTTTGGTTTGGGGAACATGTCAAAATCCCATGCCCAGAGAACTTCAAGTAGAGTTCGCGGAAATGCTCAGTGGACACCCCAGGTAGGGTAAGGATCAGCATTTCCACACTACTCAGAGAATATTTATTTTCAGGGATGGATTCTTAGCCCAATTCAAGTTGATGAAAAGTGGTTTCGTGAAAATTGCAGAAATTTTTTTTTCAGAAACTCCGGGGTGCCTTGAGGTCGTGATGCACCAAGCGACAGTTGTATTCCAAAACTGAGTCGCTCAGATCACACGAGTACCCAAGCATGATTGAAACTCATTCAAATGCAAGTGCCTCTATCTCTTTTCTTGATTGTTTCCGACTCATTCCTTTTGGTTTGGGGAACATGTCAAAATCTCATGCCCAGAGAACTTCAGGTAGAGTTCAGGGAAATGCTCAGTGGACAACCCAGGCAGGGTAAGGATCAGCATTTACACACTACTCAGAGAATTTTTATTTTCAGTGAAGGATTTTTAACCCAATTCAAGTTGAAGAAAAGAGGTTTCGTGAAAATCGCAGAAAATTTTTTTTCAGAAACTCCGGGGTGCCTGGAGGTCGCGGTGCACCACGCGACAGTTGTATTCGAGAACTGAGTCACTCAGATCACACGAGTACCCAAGCATGCTTGAAACTCATTCAAATGCAAGTGCCTCTATCTCTTTTCTTGATTGTTTCCCACTCATTCCTTTTGGTTTGGGGAACATGTCAAAATACCATGCCCAGAGAACTTCAGGTAGAGTTCGGGGAAATGCTCAGTGAACAACCCAGGCAGGGTAAGGATCAGCATTTACACACTACTCAGAGAATTTTTATTTTCAGGGATGGATTTTTAGGGTTAGGGTTAGGGTTAGGGGTTAGGGTTAGGGTTAGGGTTAGGGGTTAGGGTTAGGGTTAGGATAGTGGAACAAAGCTCTTTTTCCCAGATTTTTCCAGTTTATTTTCTGATGTTCAGGCCTTGTGGAAAGGTTGTATGAAGTCTTTTGATCCACTCCGTTTCCTTTTTCTTTCTTTCCATCTCTGTCCAGTTGGGGTTGCTCTCCAGTCCTGTGGCCTCCAGCGCTTCCAGCCCGTGCTGTAGGAAGTGTGCCACCAGGTGAGTCCTCCTTTCCCGCTGGTTCCGGATGTTGTACCTGTGTTGTGCCAGTCGGGTTCGGATGGAGTTACCTGTTTCCCCCACATAGGTCACCCCGCACGTTTTGCACTGGATGCCATAGACAGCGTTATTGGTGTTTTCTGAGAGCGCCCTTTGCAACTGGAAGATTTCTTTGGTTTTGTTGTTTTGGATGGTTGTTTTTTGTTTGAAGTGTTTGGCTTTTGGTGTATTTGATCTGTTTTGTACCGGTTTTAGTTTACTTTGGACTAAGTAATCCTGTAGGTTTTTGTTTTTTCTATATGCAGATATGATTTTGTGTTCCCTCAGTAGGTTTGTGTTTTCTAATATCGTGGTGAATGTAGACTTTAGTTTTTGGTTGGTAATTCCGCTGAGTTGGGAGTATGTTGTGATGAGGGTTAGGGTTAGGGTTAGGGGTCAGGGTCAGGGTCAGGGTTAGGGTTAGGGTAGGGGAACAAAGCTCTTTCTCAAAGATTTTCTCTAAGAAGGGACCATCTGGGACAAGGAGTGTTGCACTCTCCTTCCAACGACTGAAACCCTCCCAGTTTATTTTCTGATGTTCAGGCCTTGTGGAAAGGTTGTATGAAGTCTTTTGATCCACTCCGTTTCCTTTTTCTTTCTTTCCATCTCTCTCCAGTTGGGGTTGCTCTCCAGTCCTGTGGCCTCCAGCGCTTCCAGCCCGTGCTGTAGGAAGTGTGCCACCAGGTGAGTCCTCCTTTCCCGCTGGTTCCGGATGTTGTACCTGTGTTGTGCCAGTCGGGTTTTGATGGAGTTACCTGTTTCCCCCACCTAGGTCGCCCCGCACGTTTTGCACTGGATGCCATAGACAGCGTTATTGGTGTTTTCTTAGAGCGCCCTTTGCAACTGGAAGATTTCTTTGGTTTTGTTGTTTTGGATGGTTGTTTTTTGTTTGAAGTGTTTGGCTTTTGGTGTATTTGATCTGTTTTGTACCGGTTTTAGTTTGCTTTGGACTAAGTAATCCTGTAGGTTTTTGTTTTTTCTATATGCAGATATGATTTTGTGTTCCCTCAGTAGGTTTGTGTTTTCTAATATCGTGGTGAATGTAGACTTTAGTTTTTGGTTGGTGATCACGCTGAGTTGGGAGTATGTTGTGATCAGGGGTATTATTTTGCTGTCATCAGGTGTTTTTCTGTTTAGAAATGTTTGTGCCACATTTTTGAGGAAACTTCGTGTGTATCCTCTCTGGCGTAGAGCTTGGAAGAGTATGTGTTTGGCTTCCTCAAAGTCTTGCTGTTGTGTGCAGATTTTGTGGAAGCGTAGGAGTTGTGATTTTACCAGTCCTTTGAAAGTATGTTTTGGGTGGAAGCTGTCTTTGTGCAGTAAGCCGTGTGTGTCCGTGTCTTTGAAATATACCTTGATGTCCAGTTTGCCTGTGTTGTTGAAGGAGGAACCCTTGTATGTGGTGGTGTCTAGGAAGTCTATGTGGTTTTCATGCTTGGTGTATTTGAGTTTAATGGACCTGTGGTGTGTGTTGAGGGTGTTAATGAATTCTTGGAAGGCCTGTGGGCCGTGCGTCCAGGTTCCCCAGATGTCATCAAGGTACCTGAAGTAGTGTGTAGGTTTGTGTGTACATTTTGGGAATACTGTGGCTTCCCAATGGGCCATATAGATGTCAGCATAGGCCGGAGCAAAGCGTTTCCCCATAGCAGTTCCTTTTATTTGTAAGTAGTATTGCTCTTCAAATTCAAAATCATTTTTGTTGAGGCTAATTTCCAATAGCTTCAGAATTTGTGTTTCTGGTCTGTTGCGGTCAGGGTATTTGAGAAAGCACTCCCGGACTGCTTTCAGTCCCTCCGTAGTTTCAATGTTGGTGTATAAACTGTCAATGTCAATGGTGAACAGGAAGGCTTCCTGTTGTATTGTAGCATTTTTGACTTTGGCTACAAAGTCATAGGTGTCTTTGATGTAACTTGGGTGGTGTTTAGAGATGGGGTTGAGGAAATGGTCTAGATATTCTGCTATTCTGTAGGATTCACTGTTGCAGTCGGACACTATGGGCCTCCCAGGTGGAATTTCGTAGGGGAGTGGCCATGTTTCTGGGGCTTTATGAATTTTTGGGAGGAGGTAGAAAATCCTCGGTCGTGGTGATTCCTCTCCTCTTAGGTAGAATGCCTGTTTTTTTGTTAGGTGTTTTAGTTCAACCAGAGTTTGTAGGATTTGCCCTATTTCTAGTGCTGTTTGTTTGTACAGTGGTTCTTCCAAAGTCGTATAGTGTTCCTGATTATTTAATTGTCTGTGTGCTTCTGCAATGTATTGTTCTCTATCCATGATAACTATTGCACTCCCTTTGTCTGCTGGTTTTATGACTATATGTTTGTTTTCCTTTAAATGTTTTAAGGCTATGGTTTCCTCCTTTGTTATGTTGTGTGAGTCCCTGTATGGTCGGAGTTTTTGTAGAATTCTGTTGTCCTCTTGAATGATTTCCTGGATTTCTGGTGGCAGTTGGTTTTCCCCTGGTTCCCAGCTGGATTTAGGCAGGAAGGGAACCCTTTCTGTGTCGGTGTCTTTATCCTCAAAGAAGGCGGTCAGTTTAAGGCGACGGTGGTATTGTCGGATTTCGCTTTTCAGTCTGGTTTTCTGACCTTTCTTTGTCCCTACTGTGGGGACAAATGATAAGCCCTTATTGAGGAGGTTGATTTGTTCAGTTGTGGGGTGGAAGTTGTTGCTTAGATTTATAATATTTTTGTTGTTCTTGTCCCCCTCTTGTTCTGTGGCTTTGGGGCTTACCAGTTTAAATGTTGTGACCAGTGGTCTAGCATTTTTTGAGCTGTTGCAATGGTCCAGTGAATTCCATCTCTTTCTGTCTTGAAAAGGGCTTCTTCCAGTTTGGGGAGGTATGGCATGTTTTGCTCTATGTGATTGTTTATTGTGTCCAGGTTTTTCCTGAATCCTGGTTCCAGGTCTCTGGAGTAATTAATCAGTGGGATGTATATTTCTGCAGATGGGAAGGATCCCTTAGCTTCCCGTAGCATCTGTTGTAGTTGTTTGATAGCTGTTTCCTTTGCTTTTTGTGCCTTGTTATTGATTCCAAAGGATAGAATGATTTTCTCCACTCCTGTGTTCCGGGGGGTGTGTTGTAGGAGGTTTGCTGCGTTGTAAAATGATGCTCCTGGGTAGCTTTCTATCTGAAGATCTGGATTTTCAAAGGGGGGTATTCTTGATAAATTGGAGTCCCCTATGAAGAGCCAGCGTTTGTGGGTTTCCAGCTTCCAGTCTGTTAGCTTTCTTGTGGTCTTGTCATGTCGGTGTGGTCGGTATCTTGGTTGGGCTGGTGGTGGTGTGGGGGGGTAAAGGTCGGGGTCTGAGTCAGGGTTAGGGTTAGGATCAGGGTTGGGGTTAGGATCAGGGTTAATGTCAGGGTTATGATTAGGGTTAGGATCAGGGTCGGGGTTAGGATCAGGGTTAATGTCCGGGGTTAGGGTTAGGGTTAGGGTTAGGGTTTGGGTTGGGTTAGGGTTAGGGTTAGGGTTAGGGTTGGGTTAGGGTTAGGGTTAGGGTTAGGGTAGGGGAACAAAGCTCTTTCTCCCAGATTTTCTCTAAGAAGGGACCATCTGGGACAAGGAGTGTTGCACTCTCCTTCCAACGACTGAAACCCTCCCAGTTTATCTTCTGATGTTCAGGCCTTGTGGAAAGGTTGTATGAAGTCTTTTGATCCACTCCGTTTCCTTTTTCTTTCTTTCCATCTCTGTCCAGTTGGGGTTGCTCTCCAGTCCTGTGGCCTCCAGCGCTTCCAGCCCGTGCTGTAGGAAGTGTGCCACCAGGTGAGTCCTCCTTTCCCGCTGGTTCCGGATGTTGTACCTGTGTTGTGCCAGTCGGGTTCGGATGGAGTTACCTGTTTCCCCCACATAGGTCACCCCGCACGTTTTGCACTGTATGCCATAGACAGCGTTATTGGTGTTTTCTGAGAGCGCCCTTTGCAACTGGAAGATTTCTTTGGTTTTGTTGTTTTGGATGGTTGTTTTTTGTTTGAAGTGTTTGGCTTTTGGTGTATTTGATCTGTTTTGTACCGGTTTTAGTTTGCTTTGGACTAAGTACAGATGCAGCCATTCAAAATGCGCGGGCGATACCGCATTATTTTCCGGTACGCTGTACGCAGTCTACCGCAAGCTACCGGTAAATACCGCAAGTTACCGGTAAATACCGCTAGCAAAATAATAGTATCCGGAATTTCCGCAAGGTGGAGCTAATAAAGCTCAACCTCTCATGTTTGAGCTGTAGCCATCAAAGTCTTTAACGAAGATATTAATAATAGTATTAATAATAAATGACCTTGGACAAGCTGTAAACTCAAAGTATTGCCCTGGTCCACATTCTTTTTTTCATTGACCGTCTTTGTAAAAGTAACGCCACAGCATTTCGCAATCACGCATTTTTTTCCAATCATGCAAAGTACAGTGATTCACCATGCCTTTCACATGCTCATAAAAGAGATTGATTTAGGGACATAAACATATTACCGTATGCAAACTGTACTGTATACAGTATGTATATGTATATTTAATGTCTTAACTGTGCCCGTTTAAGTATTGAATATTCATATCTAATTTTACCACTGAAGGGAAATCTTAGTAGCTGAGCATAAAAACAATAGGAGCATACTGCAACGCGTGTGAAGGCCATAAACGATATTAATTTTGGAACATAAACATACAGTATATGGCTGGTCTCGGTACTTTAAAGAAAACATACACGAAACATGGTTTCATTATGACCAGAATCTTGAGATATTTTTAACTTGATTTACAGTATTTGAGAGGTATGTCTTAACACCGATACTACAGTGCTTAAGTACTACTCACGTATATGTTTCTAGGTTTATATTATGCATTTCATACGGTCAAATTACTTTTGAGCAACTAATAAGAAGCGCGAAACGGTATGCGTTTTACTTTCGTTTCGTGCTGGGACCCGTGGATTGATTAGAGATATCAAGTACATACAAGTCATTTTTTAAATGTTGTAGTTCGTCTTGAAAAAATGTTACGAGTACATCATCTATCAACAATTACACAGGTTCTGTTTCCATATTGCGGATTTTGGTTACGTAATATTATTTTCTAGATTTCACGTTGTGAATATATGATTTGGGCAAACAGAGCCGCAAAGAAGTACATTATGGGTTGTTGTTTTTTTTTGCAGTTTTATCTAGAACAAGCGATGCTTAAACCTTTGTCTGATTCTTGTGAAACTATCCACACGACAGTTACAGTACCTAGGAGTTGACTTCAGTGATGTCACTGATGGGATGTTTCTAAAAATCCATCCTCTGTAAAACGTCTTCTCTAGTTGTCCTGCATATGTATTCGCTAATGAAGCTGTGTGTTCTGAGCCTGGATCTCTACATTTCTGTATGAACCACCTTAGAGGGCTAAAGACAGCTTGTGTTTAAATTGAGTGTAAGGCAATTTATGCTTCTAAAGTCATGGTCAGCATTTTTGTACTGTGCTGTAAACTTGTTCTGTGCCTAGTCACATTATTTTATAGCGTTTTCATAGCGTTATCAAATCTGGTGGCGCTGTGTTAGTTTCCTGACTCCCATGTCACATGGTCTGTGATTGTAACCTGTAATACCGGTTTAATTCGTCACAGCCAGCACTCCGGTTGTAAAGTAGAAGCAGGCGAGATTTCCAGCGAAAAACACCTCCCCCTTCTTCAGGTGTGAGGGTCTTCTGCTCAGAATGAAACGCTAAAATGTAATGTAGGCTCTGAATGGGTTCTGACTTGCTTTAACAAAATATGTTTACAAATCCTTTCACCTGGCATTTTCGTAGTTAGAAATTATGGAACGCTCTGTTAAAAGCAAGGGAGTTTTTATGTCCGTTGCAGTTCTTTTGCAACATGAATATAATTATATCGTTATTAATTTCTTGAGATACGCGATTCCATATTATATTCCCTTTTAATCAAATTCTAAAAGTATGCTTGTTGACTCCGGTATCGCGTTAGTTAAAGACTTCGATGCTTAAAATGTTTAGGAGAAATGGAATACTGGTGTGTATGTTTTCTTTAAAGTACCGAGACCAGCCATATACTGTATGTTTAAGTTCCAAAATTAATATCGTTTATGGACTTCACACGCGTTGCAGTATGCTCCTATTCTTTTTATGCTCAGGCACTAAGTAAAAGGAGATGCTTCATATTGCTTGACTAATTTTAAAAACTAAGTTAGAAATGCAGACGCTCCCTCGGTGCGCTGCTCTGGTGCGCCGGCTCTTACACAGTGCCTGTCTGCCGTAAGCGTTACAATATACATACCCAACACTGCTTGTACCCATCTGTCATGCAAATAAAACACCTTGAATTGAATTGAATTGAATTGAGGGGAGAGGGGGGAATACTAAAGCCAATACTGGCTCAATACCCTCGATGGGCTTTGACGTGCTAATGCGTTGGTTTAACAGTCCGGGTGTGGCAGGCTTCCAATGTCAACTCGACTCGATTGGAAGACAATGAACGTATTTTGTGATATTTAGAAATATAAATTTGTTTGGTGCGAGTGAGGTTTTATTTAATCTCTGACCAAGGGAAACGTTTCATTTTTTCAAAGAAATGTTTGTTAAAAAATAAAGTCATAGTTCTATGGGATTCAATCACAGACCATGTGACATGGGAGTCAGGAAACTACTGTAACACACAGCGCCACCGGATTTAATAACGCAATAAAAACGCTATAAAATAATGTGACTAGGCACAGAAAAAGTTTACAGCACAGTACAATAATAAATGCTGACCATGACTTTAGAAGCATAAATTACCTTACACTCAATTTAAACACAAGCTGTCTTTCTGTATGAACCTCTAAGCTGGTTCATACAGAAAATGTAGAAATGCATTAGCCTGATTATGATTAAAAAACACATAATTAAACACGCGTTTGCGATTTAAATCAGAACACGATTTAAATCAATATAAATGTTTATATTGTAACGCATACTGTCCAGCCTCCATTTCTCTATAAAAATTTACTCTGTTGCACACACACACACAATAGAAGGAGGAACCGCTGTCAGAAGGGAAGATATGTTCAAAATATCGCAAATATCGTTCATGTTGCGATATTTTGAAATATAAAAGTCAATTTATTGTCCATAATATCGCTATTCTATTTTTTCGAAGAAATGTTTGTTAAAAGAAAAGTCCGGCACCAGCTGGATTCGATCACACAACCTCCCAGTTGCTAGTCACGCACCTAGACCAGTCGGCTAGAAGACAGCTCGCATGAACAGGCAGGCGAAAAAGCCCTACACAGCCCTGTCGCAGCACACGAATACCGTTATTAAATTCTTTAGATACGCGATTCCATATTATATTCCCTTTTAATCAAATTCTAAAAGTATGCTTGTTGACTCCGGTATCATGTTAGTTAAAGACTTCAAAGCTTAAAATGTTTAGGGAGAAATGGAATACTGGTGTGTATTTTTTTCTTTAAAGTACCAAGACCAGCTACAGTATATACTGTATGTTTATGTTCCAAAATTAATATCGTTTATGGCCTTCACACGCGTTACAGTATGCTCCTATTCTTTTTATGCTCAGCTACTAAGATTTCCCTTCAGTGGTAAAATTCAATATCTACAACGGGCACAGCAAAGACGTTTTTACTGTAAGTCTTTCTACGACAGACCAACGGACCACGAGTGCCCCTGTCGGTCAACCAATCACGTACTGCGGTGCCACGCGTCATCTTGCGTCATACTGAGCGACGTCACCTGCGGTACGTGTCTGTGACGCGCACTTTGAATGGCTGCATCTGTAATCCTGTAGGTTTTTGTTTTTTCTATATGCAGATATGATTTTGTGTTCCCTCAGTAGGTTTGTGTTTTCTAATATCGTGGTGAATGTAGACTTTAGTTTTTGGTTGGTGATTACGCTGAGTTGGGAGTATGTTGTGATGAGGGGTATTATTTTGCTGTCATCAGGTGTTTTTCTGTTTAGAAATGTTTGTGCCACATTTTTGAGGAAACTTCGTGTGTATCCTCTCTGGCGTAGAGCTTGGAAGAGTATGTGTTTGGCTTCCTCAAAGTCTTGCTGTTGTGTGCAGATTTTGTGGAAGCGTAGGAGTTGTGATTTTACCAGTCCTTTGAAAGTATGTTTTGGGTGGAAGCTGTCTTTGTGCAGTAAGCCGTGTGTGTCCGTGTCTTTGAAATATACCTTGATGTCCAGTTTGCCTGTGTTGTTGAAGGAGGAACCCTTGTATGTGGTGGTGTCTAGGAAGTCTATGTGGTTTTCATGCTTGGTGTATTTGAGTTTAATGGACCTGTGGTGTGTGTTGAGGGTGTTAATGAATTCTTGGAAGGCCTGTGGGCCGTGCGTCCAGGTTCCCCAGATGTCATCAAGGTACCTGAAGTAGTGTGTAGGTTTGTGTGTACATTTTGGGAATACTGTGGCTTCCCAATGGGCCATATAGATGTCAGCATAGGCCGGAGCAAAGCGTTTCCCCATAGCAGTTCCTTTTATTTGTAAGTAGTATTGCTCTTCAAATTCAAAATCATTTTTGTTGAGGCTAATTTCCAATAGCTTCAGAATTTGTGTTTCTGGTCTGTTGCGGTCAGGGTATTTGAGAAAGCACTCCCGGACTGCTTTCAGTCCCTCCGTAGTTTCAATGTTGGTGTATAAACTGTCAATGTCAATGGTGAACAGGAAGGCTTCCTGTTGTATTGTAGCATTTTTGACTTTGGCTACAAAGTCATAGGTGTCTTTGATGTAACTTGGGTGGTGTTTAGAAATGGGGTTGAGGAAATGGTCTAGATATTCTGCTATTCTGTAGGATTCACTGTTGCAGTCGGATACTATGGGCCTCCCAGGTGGAATTTCGTAGGGGAGTGGCCATGTTTCTGGGGCTTTATGAATTTTTGGGAGGAGGTAGAAAATCCTCGGTCGTGGTGATTCCTCTCCTCTTAGGTAGAATGCCTGTTTTTTTGTTAGGTGTTTTAGTTCAACCAGAGTTTGTAGGATTTGCCCTATTTCTAGTGCTGTTTGTTTGTACAGTGGTTCTTCCAAAGTCGTATAGTGTTCCTGATTATTTAATTGTCTGTGTGCTTCTGCAATGTATTGTTCTCTATCCATGATACCTATTGCACTCCCTTTGTCTGCTGGTTTTATGACTATATGTTTGTTTTCCTTTAAATGTTTTAAGGCTATGGTTTCCTCCTTTGTTATGTTGTGTGAGTCCCTGTATGGTCGGAGTTTTTGTAGAATTCTGTTGTCCTCTTGAATGATTTCCTGGATTTCTGGTGGCAGTTGGTTTTCCCCTGGTTCCCAGCTGGATTTAGGCAGGAAGGGAACCCTTTCTGTGTCGGTGTCTTTATCCTCAAAGAAGGCGGTCAGTTTAAGGCGACGGTGGTATTGTCGGATTTCGCTTTTCAGTCTGGTTTTCTGACCTTTCTTTGTCCCTACTGTGGGGACAAATGATAAGCCCTTATTGAGGAGGTTGATTTGTTCAGTTGTGGGGTGGAAGTTGTTGCTTAGATTTATAATATTTTTGTTGTTCTTGTCCCCCTCTTGTTCTGTGGCTTTGGGGCTTACCAGTTTAAATGTTGTGACCAGTGGTCTAGCATTTTTTGAGCTGTTGCAATGGTCCAGTGAATTCCATCTCTTTCTGTCTTGAAAAGGGCTTCTTCCAGTTTGGGGAGGTATGGCATGTTTTGCTCTATGTGATTGTTTATTGTGTCCAGGTTTTTCCTGAATCCTGGTTCCAGGTCTCTGGAGTAATTAATCAGTGGGATGTATATTTCTGCAGATGGGAAGGATCCCTTAGCTTCCCGTAGCATCTGTTGTAGTTGTTTGATAGCTGTTTCCTTTGCTTTTTGTGCCTTGTTATTGATTCCAAAGGATAGAATGATTTTCTCCACTGCTGTGTTCCGGGGGGTGTGTTGTAGGAGGTTTGCTGCGTTGTAAAATGATGCTCCTGGGTAGCTTTCTATCTGAAGATCTGGATTTTCAAAGGGGGGTATTCTTGATAAATTGGAGTCCCCTATGAAGAGCCAGCGTTTGTGGGTTTCCAGCTTCCAGTCTGTTAGCTTTCTTGTGGTCTTGTCATGTCGGTGTGGTCGGTATCTTGGTTGGGCTGGTGGTGGTGTGGGGGGGTAAAGGTCGGGGTCTGAGTCAGGGTTAGGGTTAGGATCAGGGTTGGGGTTAGGATCAGGGTTAATGTCAGGGTTATGATTAGGGTTAGGATCAGGGTCGGGGTTAGGATCAGGGTTAATGTCCGGGTTAATGTTAGGGTTAGGGTTTGGGTTGGGTTAGGGTTAGGGTTAGGGTTAGGGTTGGGTTAGGGTTAGGGTTAGGGTTAGGGTAGGGGAACAAAGCTCTTTCTCCCAGATTTTCTCTAAGAAGGGACCATCTGGGACAAGGAGTGTTGCACTCTCCTTCCAACGACTGAAACCCTCCCAGTTTATCTTCTGATGTTCAGGCCTTGTGGAAAGGTTGTATGAAGTCTTTTGATCCACTCCGTTTCCTTTTTCTTTCTTTCCATCTCTGTCCAGTTGGGGTTGCTCTCCAGTCCTGTGGCCTCCAGCGCTTCCAGCCCGTGCTGTAGGAAGTGTGCCACCAGGTGAGTCCTCCTTTCCCGCTGGTTCCGGATGTTGTACCTGTGTTGTGCCAGTCGGGTTCGGATGGAGTTACCTGTTTCCCCCACATAGGTCACCCCACACGTTTTGCACTGGATGCCATAGACAGCGTTATTGGTGTTTTCTGAGAGCGCCCTTTGCAACTGGAAGATTTCTTTGGTTTTGTTGTTTTGGATGGTTGTTTTTTGTTTGAAGTGTTTGGCTTTTGGTGTATTTGATCTGTTTTGTACCGGTTTTAGTTTGCTTTGGACTAAGTAATCCTGTAGGTTTTTGTTTTTTCTATATGCAGATATGATTTTGTGTTCCCTCAGTAGGTTTGTGTTTTCTAATATCGTGGTGAATGTAGACTTTAGTTTTTGGTTGGTGATTACGCTGAGTTGGGAGTATGTTGTGATGAGGGGTATTATTTTGCTGTCATCAGGTGTTTTTCTGTTTAGAAATGTTTGTGCCACATTTTTGAGGAAACTTCGTGTGTATCCTCTCTGGCGTAGAGCTTGGAAGAGTATGTGTTTGGCTTCCTCAAAGTCTTGCTGTTGTGTGCAGATTTTGTGGAAGCGTAGGAGTTGTGATTTTACCAGTCCTTTGAAAGTATGTTTTGGGTGGAAGCTGTCTTTGTGCAGTAAGCCGTGTGTGTCCGTGTCTTTGAAATATACCTTGATGTCCAGTTTGCCTGTGTTGTTGAAGGAGGAACCCTTGTATGTGGTGGTGTCTAGGAAGTCTATGTGGTTTTCATGCTTGGTGTATTTGAGTTTAATGGACCTGTGGTGTGTGTTGAGGGTGTTAATGAATTCTTGGAAGGCCTGTGGGCCGTGCGTCCAGGTTCCCCAGATGTCATCAAGGTACCTGAAGTAGTGTGTAGGTTTGTGTGTACATTTTGGGAATACTGTGGCTTCCCAATGGGCCATATAGATGTCAGCATAGGCCGGAGCAAAGCGTTTCCCCATAGCAGTTCCTTTTATTTGTAAGTAGTATTGCTCTTCAAATTCAAAATCATTTTTGTTGAGGCTAATTTCCAATAGCTTCAGAATTTGTGTTTCTGGTCTGTTGCGGTCAGGGTATTTGAGAAAGCACTCCCGGACTGCTTTCAGTCCCTCCGTAGTTTCAATGTTGGTGTATAAACTGTCAATGTCAATGGTGAACAGGAAGGCTTCCTGTTGTATTGTAGCATTTTTGACTTTGGCTACAAAGTCATAGGTGTCTTTGATGTAACTTGGGTGGTGTTTAGAGATGGGGTTGAGGAAATGGTCTAGATATTCTGCTATTCTGTAGGATTCACTGTTGCAGTCGGACACTATGGGCCTCCCAGGTGGAATTTCGTAGGGGAGTGGCCATGTTTCTGGGGCTTTATGAATTTTTGGGAGGAGGTAGAAAATCCTCGGTCGTGGTGATTCCTCTCCTCTTAGGTAGAATGCCTGTTTTTTTGTTAGGTGTTTTAGTTCAACCAGAGTTTGTAGGATTTGCCCTATTTCTAGTGCTGTTTGTTTGTACAGTGGTTCTTCCAAAGTCGTATAGTGTTCCTGATTATTTAATTGTCTGTGTGCTTCTGCAATGTATTGTTCTCTATCCATGATAACTATTGCACTCCCTTTGTCTGCTGGTTTTATGACTATATGTTTGTTTTCCTTTAAATGTTTTAAGGCTATGGTTTCCTCCTTTGTTATGTTGTGTGAGTCCCTGTATGGTCGGAGTTTTTGTAGAATTCTGTTGTCCTCTTGAATGATTTCCTGGATTTCTGGTGGCAGTTGGTTTTCCCCTGGTTCCCAGCTGGATTTAGGCAGGAAGGGAACCCTTTCTGTGTCGGTGTCTTTATCCTCAAAGAAGGCGGTCAGTTTAAGGCGACGGTGGTATTGTCGGATTTCGCTTTTCAGTCTGGTTTTCTGACCTTTCTTTGTCCCTACTGTGGGGACAAATGATAAGCCCTTATTGAGGAGGTTGATTTGTTCAGTTGTGGGGTGGAAGTTGTTGCTTAGATTTATAATATTTTTGTTGTTCTTGTCCCCCTCTTGTTCTGTGGCTTTGGGGCTTACCAGTTTAAATGTTGTGACCAGTGGTCTAGCATTTTTTGAGCTGTTGCAATGGTCCAGTGAATTCCATCTCTTTCTGTCTTGAAAAGGGCTTCTTCCAGTTTGGGGAGGTATGGCATGTTTTGCTCTATGTGATTGTTTATTGTGTCCAGGTTTTTCCTGAATCCTGGTTCCAGGTCTCTGGAGTAATTAATCAGTGGGATGTATATTTCTGCAGATGGGAAGGATCCCTTAGCTTCCCGTAGCATCTGTTGTAGTTGTTTGATAGCTGTTTCCTTTGCTTTTTGTGCCTTGTTATTGATTCCAAAGGATAGAATGATTTTCTCCACTCCTGTGTTCCGGGGGGTGTGTTGTAGGAGGTTTGCTGCGTTGTAAAATGATGCTCCTGGGTAGCTTTCTATCTGAAGATCTGGATTTTCAAAGGGGGGTATTCTTGATAAATTGGAGTCCCCTATGAAGAGCCAGCGTTTGTGGGTTTCCAGCTTCCAGTCTGTTAGCTTTCTTGTGGTCTTGTCATGTCGGTGTGGTCGGTATCTTGGTTGGGCTGGTGGTGGTGTGGGGGGGTAAAGGTCGGGGTCTGAGTCAGGGTTAGGGTTAGGATCAGGGTTGGGGTTAGGATCAGGGTTAATGTCAGGGTTATGATTAGGGTTAGGATCAGGGTCGGGGTTAGGATCAGGGTTAATGTCCGGGGTTAGGGTTAGGGTTAGGGTTTGGGTTGGGTTAGGGTTAGGGTTAGGGTTAGGGTTGGGTTAGGGTTAGGGTTAGGGTTAGGGTAGGGGAACAAAGCTCTTTCTCCCAGATTTTCTCTAAGAAGGGACCATCTGGGACAAGGAGTGTTGCACTCTCCTTCCAACGACTGAAACCCTCCCAGTTTATCTTCTGATGTTCAGGCCTTGTGGAAAGGTTGTATGAAGTCTTTTGATCCACTCCGTTTCCTTTTTCTTTCTTTCCATCTCTGTCCAGTTGGGGTTGCTCTCCAGTCCTGTGGCCTCCAGCGCTTCCAGCCCGTGCTGTAGGAAGTGTGCCACCAGGTGAGTCCTCCTTTCCCGCTGGTTCCGGATGTTGTACCTGTGTTGTGCCAGTCGGGTTCGGATGGAGTTACCTGTTTCCCCCACATAGGTCACCCCGCACGTTTTGCACTGTATGCCATAGACAGCGTTATTGGTGTTTTCTGAGAGCGCCCTTTGCAACTGGAAGATTTCTTTGGTTTTGTTGTTTTGGATGGTTGTTTTTTGTTTGAAGTGTTTGGCTTTTGGTGTATTTGATCTGTTTTGTACCGGTTTTAGTTTGCTTTGGACTAAGTACAGATGCAGCCATTCAAAATGCGCGGGCGATACCGCATTATTTTCCGGTACGCTGTACGCAGTCTACCGCAAGCTACCGGTAAATACCGCAAGTTACCGGTAAATACCGCTAGCAAAATAATAGTATCCGGAATTTCCGCAAGGTGGAGCTAATAAAGCTCAACCTCTCATGTTTGAGCTGTAGCCATCAAAGTCTTTAACGAAGATATTAATAATAGTATTAATAATAAATGACCTTGGACAAGCTGTAAACTCAAAGTATTGCCCTGGTCCACATTCTTTTTTTCATTGACCGTCTTTGTAAAAGTAACGCCACAGCATTTCGCAATCACGCATTTTTTTCCAATCATGCAAAGTACAGTGATTCACCATGCCTTTCACATGCTCATAAAAGAGATTGATTTAGGGACATAAACATATTACCGTATGCAAACTGTACTGTATACAGTATGTATATGTCTTTTTAATGTCTTAACTGTGCCCGTTTAAGTATTGAATATTCATATCTAATTTTACCACTGAAGGGAAATCTTAGTAGCTGAGCATAAAAACAATAGGAGCATACTGCAACGCGTGTGAAGGCCATAAACGATATTAATTTTGGAACATAAACATACAGTATATGGCTGGTCTCGGTACTTTAAAGAAAACATACACGAAACATGGTTTCATTATGACCAGAATCTTGAGATATTTTTAACTTGATTTACAGTATTTGAGAGGTATGTCTTAACACCGATACTACAGTGCTTAAGTACTACTCACGTATATGTTTCTAGGTTTATATTATGCATTTCATACGGTCAAATTACTTTTGAGCAACTAATAAGAAGCGCGAAACGGTATGCGTTTTACTTTCGTTTCGTGCTGGGACCCGTGGATTGATTAGAGATATCAAGTACATACAAGTCATTTTTTAAATGTTGTAGTTCGTCTTGAAAAAATGTTACGAGTACATCATCTATCAACAATTACACAGGTTCTGTTTCCATATTGCGGATTTTGGTTACGTAATATTATTTTCTAGATTTCACGTTGTGAATATATGATTTGGGCAAACAGAGCCGCAAAGAAGTACATTATGGGTTGTTGTTTTTTTTTGCAGTTTTATCTAGAACAAGCGATGCTTAAACCTTTGTCTGATTCTTGTGAAACTATCCACACGACAGTTACAGTACCTAGGAGTTGACTTCAGTGATGTCACTGATGGGATGTTTCTAAAAATCCATCCTCTGTAAAACGTCTTCTCTAGTTGTCCTGCATATGTATTCGCTAATGAAGCTGTGTGTTCTGAGCCTGGATCTCTACATTTCTGTATGAACCACCTTAGAGGGCTAAAGACAGCTTGTGTTTAAATTGAGTGTAAGGCAATTTATGCTTCTAAAGTCATGGTCAGCATTTTTGTACTGTGCTGTAAACTTGTTCTGTGCCTAGTCACATTATTTTATAGCGTTTTCATAGCGTTATCAAATCTGGTGGCGCTGTGTTAGTTTCCTGACTCCCATGTCACATGGTCTGTGATTGTAACCTGTAATACCGGTTTAATTCGTCACAGCCAGCACTCCGGTTGTAAAGTAGAAGCAGGCGAGATTTCCAGCGAAAAACACCTCCCCCTTCTTCAGGTGTGAGGGTCTTCTGCTCAGAATGAAACGCTAAAATGTAATGTAGGCTCTGAATGGGTTCTGACTTGCTTTAACAAAATATGTTTACAAATCCTTTCACCTGGCATTTTCGTAGTTAGAAATTATGGAACGCTCTGTTAAAAGCAAGGGAGTTTTTATGTCCGTTGCAGTTCTTTTGCAACATGAATATAATTATATCGTTATTAATTTCTTGAGATACGCGATTCCATATTATATTCCCTTTTAATCAAATTCTAAAAGTATGCTTGTTGACTCCGGTATCGCGTTAGTTAAAGACTTCGATGCTTAAAATGTTTAGGAGAAATGGAATACTGGTGTGTATGTTTTCTTTAAAGTACCGAGACCAGCCATATACTGTATGTTTAAGTTCCAAAATTAATATCGTTTATGGACTTCACACGCGTTGCAGTATGCTCCTATTCTTTTTATGCTCAGGCACTAAGTAAAAGGAGATGCTTCATATTGCTTGACTAATTTTAAAAACTAAGTTAGAAATGCAGACGCTCCCTCGGTGCGCTGCTCTGGTGCGCCGGCTCTTACACAGTGCCTGTCTGCCGTAAGCGTTACAATATACATACCCAACACTGCTTGTACCCATCTGTCATGCAAATAAAACACCTTGAATTGAATTGAATTGAATTGAGGGGAGAGGGGGGAATACTAAAGCCAATACTGGCTCAATACCCTCGATGGGCTTTGACGTGCTAATGCGTTGGTTTAACAGTCCGGGTGTGGCAGGCTTCCAATGTCAACTCGACTCGATTGGAAGACAATGAACGTATTTTGTGATATTTAGAAATATAAATTTGTTTGGTGCGAGTGAGGTTTTATTTAATCTCTGACCAAGGGAAACGTTTCATTTTTTCAAAGAAATGTTTGTTAAAAAATAAAGTCATAGTTCTATGGGATTCAATCACAGACCATGTGACATGGGAGTCAGGAAACTACTGTAACACACAGCGCCACCGGATTTAATAACGCAATAAAAACGCTATAAAATAATGTGACTAGGCACAGAAAAAGTTTACAGCACAGTACAATAATAAATGCTGACCATGACTTTAGAAGCATAAATTACCTTACACTCAATTTAAACACAAGCTGTCTTTCTGTATGAACCTCTAAGCTGGTTCATACAGAAAATGTAGAAATGCATTAGCCTGATTATGATTAAAAAACACATAATTAAACACGCGTTTGCGATTTAAATCAGAACACGATTTAAATCAATATAAATGTTTATATTGTAACGCATACTGTCCAGCCTCCATTTCTCTATAAAAATTTACTCTGTTGCACACACACACACAATAGAAGGAGGAACCGCTGTCAGAAGGGAAGATATGTTCAAAATATCGCAAATATCGTTCATGTTGCGATATTTTGAAATATAAAAGTCAATTTATTGTCCATAATATCGCTATTCTATTTTTTCGAAGAAATGTTTGTTAAAAGAAAAGTCCGGCACCAGCTGGATTCGATCACACAACCTCCCAGTTGCTAGTCACGCACCTAGACCAGTCGGCTAGAAGACAGCTCGCATGAACAGGCAGGCGAAAAAGCCCTACACAGCCCTGTCGCAGCACACGAATACCGTTATTAAATTCTTTAGATACGCGATTCCATATTATATTCCCTTTTAATCAAATTCTAAAAGTATGCTTGTTGACTCCGGTATCATGTTAGTTAAAGACTTCAAAGCTTAAAATGTTTAGGGAGAAATGGAATACTGGTGTGTATTTTTTTCTTTAAAGTACCAAGACCAGCTACAGTATATACTGTATGTTTATGTTCCAAAATTAATATCGTTTATGGCCTTCACACGCGTTACAGTATGCTCCTATTCTTTTTATGCTCAGCTACTAAGATTTCCCTTCAGTGGTAAAATTCAATATCTACAACGGGCACAGCAAAGACGTTTTTACTGTAAGTCTTTCTACGACAGACCAACGGACCACGAGTGCCCCTGTCGGTCAACCAATCACGTACTGCGGTGCCACGCGTCATCTTGCGTCATACTGAGCGACGTCACCTGCGGTACGTGTCTGTGACGCGCACTTTGAATGGCTGCATCTGTAATCCTGTAGGTTTTTGTTTTTTCTATATGCAGATATGATTTTGTGTTCCCTCAGTAGGTTTGTGTTTTCTAATATCGTGGTGAATGTAGACTTTAGTTTTTGGTTGGTGATTACGCTGAGTTGGGAGTATGTTGTGATGAGGGGTATTATTTTGCTGTCATCAGGTGTTTTTCTGTTTAGAAATGTTTGTGCCACATTTTTGAGGAAACTTCGTGTGTATCCTCTCTGGCGTAGAGCTTGGAAGAGTATGTGTTTGGCTTCCTCAAAGTCTTGCTGTTGTGTGCAGATTTTGTGGAAGCGTAGGAGTTGTGATTTTACCAGTCCTTTGAAAGTATGTTTTGGGTGGAAGCTGTCTTTGTGCAGTAAGCCGTGTGTGTCCGTGTCTTTGAAATATACCTTGATGTCCAGTTTGCCTGTGTTGTTGAAGGAGGAACCCTTGTATGTGGTGGTGTCTAGGAAGTCTATGTGGTTTTCATGCTTGGTGTATTTGAGTTTAATGGACCTGTGGTGTGTGTTGAGGGTGTTAATGAATTCTTGAAAGGCCTGTGGGCCGTGCGTCCAGGTTCCCCAGATGTCATCAAGGTACCTGAAGTAGTGTGTAGGTTTGTGTGTACATTTTGGGAATACTGTGGCTTCCCAATGGGCCATATAGATGTCAGCATAGGCCGGAGCAAAGCGTTTCCCCATAGCAGTTCCTTTTATTTGTAAGTAGTATTGCTCTTCAAATTCAAAATCATTTTTGTTGAGGCTAATTTCCAATAGCTTCAGAATTTGTGTTTCTGGTCTGTTGCGGTCAGGGTATTTGAGAAAGCACTCCCGGACTGCTTTCAGTCCCTCCGTAGTTTCAATGTTGGTGTATAAACTGTCAATGTCAATGGTGAACAGGAAGGCTTCCTGTTGTATTGTAGCATTTTTGACTTTGGCTACAAAGTCATAGGTGTCTTTGATGTAACTTGGGTGGTGTTTAGAAATGGGGTTGAGGAAATGGTCTAGATATTCTGCTATTCTGTAGGATTCACTGTTGCAGTCGGATACTATGGGCCTCCCAGGTGGAATTTCGTAGGGGAGTGGCCATGTTTCTGGGGCTTTATGAATTTTTGGGAGGAGGTAGAAAATCCTCGGTCGTGGTGATTCCTCTCCTCTTAGGTAGAATGCCTGTTTTTTTGTTAGGTGTTTTAGTTCAACCAGAGTTTGTAGGATTTGCCCTATTTCTAGTGCTGTTTGTTTGTACAGTGGTTCTTCCAAAGTCGTATAGTGTTCCTGATTATTTAATTGTCTGTGTGCTTCTGCAATGTATTGTTCTCTATCCATGATACCTATTGCACTCCCTTTGTCTGCTGGTTTTATGACTATATGTTTGTTTTCCTTTAAATGTTTTAAGGCTATGGTTTCCTCCTTTGTTATGTTGTGTGAGTCCCTGTATGGTCGGAGTTTTTGTAGAATTCTGTTGTCCTCTTGAATGATTTCCTGGATTTCTGGTGGCAGTTGGTTTTCCCCTGGTTCCCAGCTGGATTTAGGCAGGAAGGGAACCCTTTCTGTGTCGGTGTCTTTATCCTCAAAGAAGGCGGTCAGTTTAAGGCGACGGTGGTATTGTCGGATTTCGCTTTTCAGTCTGGTTTTCTGACCTTTCTTTGTCCCTACTGTGGGGACAAATGATAAGCCCTTATTGAGGAGGTTGATTTGTTCAGTTGTGGGGTGGAAGTTGTTGCTTAGATTTATAATATTTTTGTTGTTCTTGTCCCCCTCTTGTTCTGTGGCTTTGGGGCTTACCAGTTTAAATGTTGTGACCAGTGGTCTAGCATTTTTTGAGCTGTTGCAATGGTCCAGTGAATTCCATCTCTTTCTGTCTTGAAAAGGGCTTCTTCCAGTTTGGGGAGGTATGGCATGTTTTGCTCTATGTGATTGTTTATTGTGTCCAGGTTTTTCCTGAATCCTGGTTCCAGGTCTCTGGAGTAATTAATCAGTGGGATGTATATTTCTGCAGATGGGAAGGATCCCTTAGCTTCCCGTAGCATCTGTTGTAGTTGTTTGATAGCTGTTTCCTTTGCTTTTTGTGCCTTGTTATTGATTCCAAAGGATAGAATGATTTTCTCCACTCCTGTGTTCCGGGGGGTGTGTTGTAGGAGGTTTGCTGCGTTGTAAAATGATGCTCCTGGGTAGCTTTCTATCTGAAGATCTGGATTTTCAAAGGGGGGTATTCTTGATAAATTGGAGTCCCCTATGAAGAGCCAGCGTTTGTGGGTTTCCAGCTTCCAGTCTGTTAGCTTTCTTGTGGTCTTGTCATGTCGGTGTGGTCGGTATCTTGGTTGGGCTGGTGGTGGTGTGGGGGGGTAAAGGTCGGGGTCTGAGTCAGGGTTAGGGTTAGGATCAGGGTTGGGGTTAGGATCAGGGTTAATGTCAGGGTTATGATTAGGGTTAGGATCAGGGTCGGGGTTAGGATCAGGGTTAATGTCCGGGTTAATGTTAGGGTTAGGGTTTGGGTTGGGTTAGGGTTAGGGTTAGGGTTAGGGTTGGGTTAGGGTTAGGGTTAGGGTTAGGGTAGGGGAACAAAGCTCTTTCTCCCAGATTTTCTCTAAGAAGGGACCATCTGGGACAAGGAGTGTTGCACTCTCCTTCCAACGACTGAAACCCTCCCAGTTTATCTTCTGATGTTCAGGCCTTGTGGAAAGGTTGTATGAAGTCTTTTGATCCACTCCGTTTCCTTTTTCTTTCTTTCCATCTCTGTCCAGTTGGGGTTGCTCTCCAGTCCTGTGGCCTCCAGCGCTTCCAGCCCGTGCTGTAGGAAGTGTGCCACCAGGTGAGTCCTCCTTTCCCGCTGGTTCCGGATGTTGTACCTGTGTTGTGCCAGTCGGGTTCGGATGGAGTTACCTGTTTCCCCCACATAGGTCACCCCGCACGTTTTGCACTGGATGCCATAGACAGCGTTATTGGTGTTTTCTGAGAGCGCCCTTTGCAACTGGAAGATTTCTTTGGTTTTGTTGTTTTGGATGGTTGTTTTTTGTTTGAAGTGTTTGGCTTTTGGTGTATTTGATCTGTTTTGTACCGGTTTTAGTTTGCTTTGGACTAAGTAATCCTGTAGGTTTTTGTTTTTTCTATATGCAGATATGATTTTGTGTTCCCTCAGTAGGTTTGTGTTTTCTAATATCGTGGTGAATGTAGACTTTAGTTTTTGGTTGGTGATTACGCTGAGTTGGGAGTATGTTGTGATGAGGGGTATTATTTTGCTGTCATCAGGTGTTTTTCTGTTTAGAAATGTTTGTGCCACATTTTTGAGGAAACTTCGTGTGTATCCTCTCTGGCGTAGAGCTTGGAAGAGTATGTGTTTGGCTTCCTCAAAGTCTTGCTGTTGTGTGCAGATTTTGTGGAAGCGTAGGAGTTGTGATTTTACCAGTCCTTTGAAAGTATGTTTTGGGTGGAAGCTGTCTTTGTGCAGTAAGCCGTGTGTGTCCGTGTCTTTGAAATATACCTTGATGTCCAGTTTGCCTGTGTTGTTGAAGGAGGAACCCTTGTATGTGGTGGTGTCTAGGAAGTCTATGTGGTTTTCATGCTTGGTGTATTTGAGTTTAATGGACCTGTGGTGTGTGTTGAGGGTGTTAATGAATTCTTGGAAGGCCTGTGGGCCGTGCGTCCAGGTTCCCCAGATGTCATCAAGGTACCTGAAGTAGTGTGTAGGTTTGTGTGTACATTTTGGGAATACTGTGGCTTCCCAATGGGCCATATAGATGTCAGCATAGGCCGGAGCAAAGCGTTTCCCCATAGCAGTTCCTTTTATTTGTAAGTAGTATTGCTCTTCAAATTCAAAATCATTTTTGTTGAGGCTAATTTCCAATAGCTTCAGAATTTGTGTTTCTGGTCTGTTGCGGTCAGGGTATTTGAGAAAGCACTCCCGGACTGCTTTCAGTCCCTCCGTAGTTTCAATGTTGGTGTATAAACTGTCAATGTCAATGGTGAACAGGAAGGCTTCCTGTTGTATTGTAGCATTTTTGACTTTGGCTACAAAGTCATAGGTGTCTTTGATGTAACTTGGGTGGTGTTTAGAGATGGGGTTGAGGAAATGGTCTAGATATTCTGCTATTCTGTAGGATTCACTGTTGCAGTCGGACACTATGGGCCTCCCAGGTGGAATTTCGTAGGGGAGTGGCCATGTTTCTGGGGCTTTATGAATTTTTGGGAGGAGGTAGAAAATCCTCGGTCGTGGTGATTCCTCTCCTCTTAGGTAGAATGCCTGTTTTTTTGTTAGGTGTTTTAGTTCAACCAGAGTTTGTAGGATTTGCCCTATTTCTAGTGCTGTTTGTTTGTACAGTGGTTCTTCCAAAGTCGTATAGTGTTCCTGATTATTTAATTGTCTGTGTGCTTCTGCAATGTATTGTTCTCTATCCATGATAACTATTGCACTCCCTTTGTCTGCTGGTTTTATGACTATATGTTTGTTTTCCTTTAAATGTTTTAAGGCTATGGTTTCCTCCTTTGTTATGTTGTGTGAGTCCCTGTATGGTCGGAGTTTTTGTAGAATTCTGTTGTCCTCTTGAATGATTTCCTGGATTTCTGGTGGCAGTTGGTTTTCCCCTGGTTCCCAGCTGGATTTAGGCAGGAAGGGAACCCTTTCTGTGTCGGTGTCTTTATCCTCAAAGAAGGCGGTCAGTTTAAGGCGACGGTGGTATTGTCGGATTTCGCTTTTCAGTCTGGTTTTCTGACCTTTCTTTGTCCCTACTGTGGGGACAAATGATAAGCCCTTATTGAGGAGGTTGATTTGTTCAGTTGTGGGGTGGAAGTTGTTGCTTAGATTTATAATATTTTTGTTGTTCTTGTCCCCCTCTTGTTCTGTGGCTTTGGGGCTTACCAGTTTAAATGTTGTGACCAGTGGTCTAGCATTTTTTGAGCTGTTGCAATGGTCCAGTGAATTCCATCTCTTTCTGTCTTGAAAAGGGCTTCTTCCAGTTTGGGGAGGTATGGCATGTTTTGCTCTATGTGATTGTTTATTGTGTCCAGGTTTTTCCTGAATCCTGGTTCCAGGTCTCTGGAGTAATTAATCAGTGGGATGTATATTTCTGCAGATGGGAAGGATCCCTTAGCTTCCCGTAGCATCTGTTGTAGTTGTTTGATAGCTGTTTCCTTTGCTTTTTGTGCCTTGTTATTGATTCCAAAGGATAGAATGATTTTCTCCACTCCTGTGTTCCGGGGGGTGTGTTGTAGGAGGTTTGCTGCGTTGTAAAATGATGCTCCTGGGTAGCTTTCTATCTGAAGATCTGGATTTTCAAAGGGGGGTATTCTTGATAAATTGGAGTCCCCTATGAAGAGCCAGCGTTTGTGGGTTTCCAGCTTCCAGTCTGTTAGCTTTCTTGTGGTCTTGTCATGTCGGTGTGGTCGGTATCTTGGTTGGGCTGGTGGTGGTGTGGGGGGGTAAAGGTCGGGGTCTGAGTCAGGGTTGGGGTTAGGATCAGGGTTAATGTCAGGGTTATGATTAGGGTTAGGGTTAGGGGTTAGGGTTAGGGTTAGGGGAACAAAGCTCTTTCTCCCAGATTTTCCCTAAGAAGGGACCATCTGGGACAAGGAGTGTTGCACTCTCCTTCCAACGACTGAAACCCTCCCAGTTTATTTTCTGATGTTCAGGCCTTGTGGAAAGGTAGTATGAAGTCTTTTGATCCACTCTGCTTCCTTTTTCTTTCTTTCCATCTCTGTCCAGTTGGGGTTGCTCTCCAGTCCTGTGGCCTCCAGTGCTTCCAGCCCGTGCTGTAGGAAGTGTGCCACCAGGTGAGTCCTCCTTTCCCGCTGGTTCCGGATGTTGTACCTGTGTTGTGCCAGTCGGGTTCGGATGGAGTTACCTGTTTCCCCCACATAGGTCACCCCACACGTTTTGCACTGGATGCCATAGACAGCGTTACTGGTGTTTTCTGAGAGCGCCCTTTGCAACTGGAAGATTTCTTTGGTTTTGTTGTTTTGGATGGTAGTTTTTTGTTTGAAGTGTTTGGCTTTTGGTGTATTTGATCTGTTTTGTATCGGTTTTAGTTTGCTTTGGACTAAGTAATCCTGTAGGTTTTTGTTTTTTCTATATGCAGATATGATTTTGTGTTCCCTCAGGAGGTTTGTGTTTTCTAATATCGTGGTGAATGTAGACTTTAGTTTTTGGTTGGTTATTACGCTGAGTTGAGAATATGTTGTGATGAGGGGTATTATTTTGCTGTCATCAGGTGTTTTTCTGTTTAGAAATGTTTGTGCCACATTTTTGAGGAAACTTCGTGTGTATCCTCTCAGGCGTAGAGCTTGGAAGAGTATGTGTTTGGCTTCCTCAAAGTCTTGTTGTTGTGTGCAGATTTTGTGGAAGCGTAGGAGTTGTGATTTTACCAGTCCTTTGAAAGTATGTTTTGGGTGGAAGCTGTCTTTGTGCAATAAGCCGTGTGTGTCCGTGTCTTTGAAATATACCTTGATGTCCAGTTTGCCTGTGTTGTTGAAGGAGGAACCCTTGTATGTGGTGGTGTCTAGGAAGTCTATGTGGTTTTCATGCTTGGTGTATTTGAGTTTAATGGACCTGTGGTGTGTGTTGAGGGTGTTAATGAATTCTTGAAAGGCCTGTGGGCCGTGCGTCCAGGTTCCCCAGATGTCGTCAAGGTACCTGAAGTAGTGTGTAGGTTTGTGTGTACATTTTGGGAATACTGTGGCTTCCCAATGGGCCATATAGATGTCAGCATAGGCCGGAGCAAAGCGTTTCCCCATAGCAGTTCCTTTTATTTGTAAGTAGTATTGCTCTTCAAATTCAAAATCATTTTTGTTGAGACTAATTTCCAATAGCTTCAGAATTTGTGTTTCTGGTCTGTTGCGGTCAGGGTATTTGAGAAACCACTCCCGGACTGCTTTCAGTCCCTCTGTAGTTTCAATGTTGGTGTATAAACTGTCAATGTCAATGGTGAACAGGAAGGCTTCCTGTTGTATTGTAGCATTTTTGACTTTGGCTACAAAGTCATAGGTGTCTTTGATGTAACTTGGGTGGTGTTTAGAAATGGGGTTGAGGAAATGGTCTAGATATTCTGCTATTCTGTAGGATTCACTGTTGCAGTCGGACACTATGGGCCTCCCAGGTGGAATTTCGTAGGGGAGTGGCCATGTTTCTGGGGCTTTATGAATTTTTGGGAGGAGGTAGAAAATCCTCGGTCGTGGTGATTCCTCTCCTCTTAGGTAGAATGCCTGTTTTTTTGTGAGGTGTTTTAGTTCAACCAGAGTTTGTAGGATTTGCCCTATTTCTAGTGCTGTTTGTTTGTACAGCGGTTCTTCCAAAGTAGTATAGTGTTCCTGATTATTTAATTGTCTGTGTGCTTCTGCAATGTATTGTTCTCTATCCATGATAACTATTGCACTCCCTTTGTCTGCTGGTTTTATGACTATATGTTTGTTTTCCTTTAAATGTTTTAAGGCTATGGTTTCCTCCTTTGTTATGTTGTGTGAGTCCCTGTATGGTCGGAGTTTTTGTAGAATTCTGTTGTCCTCTTGAATGATTTCCTGGATTTCTGGTGGCAGTTGGTTTTCCCCTGGTTCCCAGCTGGATTTAGGCAGGAAGGGAACCCTTTCTGTGTCGGTGTCTTTATCCTCAAAGAAGGCGGTCAGTTTAAGGCGACGGTGGTATTGTCGGATTTCGCTTTTCAGTCTGGTTTTCTGACCTTTCTTTGTCCCTACTGTGGGGACAAATGATAAGCCCTTATTGAGGAGGTTGATTTGTTCAGTTGTGGGGTGGAAGTTGTTGCTTAGATTTACAATATTTTTGTTGTTCTTGTCCCCCTCTTGTTCTGTGGCTTTGGGGCTTACCAGTTTAAATGTTGTGACCAGTGGTCTAGCATTTTTTGAGCTGTTGCGGTGGTCCAGTGAATTCCATCTCTTTCTGTCTTGAAAAGGGTTTCTTCCAGTTTGGGGAGGTATGGCATGTTTTGCTGTATGTGATTGTTTATTGTGTCCAGATTTTTCCTGAATTCTGGTTCCAGGTCTCTGGAGTAATTAATCAGTGGGATGTATATTTCTGCAGATGGGAAGGATCCCTTAGCTTCCCGTAGCATCTGTTGTAGTTGTTTGATAGCTGTTTCCTTTGCTTTTTGTGCCTTGTTATTGATTCCAAAGGATAGAATGATTTTCTCCACTCCTGAGTTCCGGGGGGTGTGTTGTAGGAGGTTTGCTGCGTTGTAAAATGATGCTCCTGGGTAGCTTTCTATCTGTAGATCTGGATTTTCATAGGGGGGTATTCTTGATAAATTAGAGTCCCCTATGAAGAGCCAGCGTTTGTGGGTTTCCAGCTTCCAGTCCGTTAGCTTTCTTGTGGTCTTGTCAT
This sequence comes from Atractosteus spatula, assembly GCF_055471065.1. Lineage (NCBI taxonomy): Eukaryota > Metazoa > Chordata > Actinopteri > Semionotiformes > Lepisosteidae > Atractosteus > Atractosteus spatula. The sequence continues at coordinate 78,968,180 of NC_142707.1, forward strand.
GTCGGTGTGGTCGGTATCTTGGTTGGGCTGGTGGTGGTGTGGGGGGGTAAAGGTCGGGGTCTGAGTCAGGGTTAGCATCAGGGTTGGGGTTAATGTCAGGGTTAATGTCAGGGTTATGATTAGGGTTAGGGTTAGGATCAGGGTCGGTGTTAGGATCAGGGTTAATGTCCGGGTTAGGGTTAGGATCAGGGTTAAAGTCAGGGTTAGTATTTGGGTTAGGGTTAGGATCAGGGTCGGGGTTAGGATCAGGGTTAGGATTAGGGTTGGGGATAAGGTTAGGGTTAGGGTTGGGGTCGGGGTTGGTGTTAAGGTCAGTATAAGCGTTAGTGTTAGGGCTGAGGTTAGGGTCAGAGCTAGAGTCCTGGGAGAGGTGTACCCTGGTGGTGTTGTTTGGGATACAGATTCCAGTTGGGGTGTTTCTCATGGTTCCCTCTGGTCTTCTCTGCTTTCTTCGGATCCTTTGTGGCATGGGGATCGGAGGAAAGTCATCTATTTCCGGAGTATATGATCTGGCTCTCATGGGGCCAGATTTCTGGGTTGGATGTCTGCTTTCCCAGTGTCTCTTCACTGTTTCTGGATGGGATTCTGCCTGGGTTACGTATGTCTCTTCTGAGCCATTTACCTCTTCCCTGGTTAGTGTGTCGAGTATTTGGAATCTGTTTGGAGACATGGGGATAGTGGATTCCTTGTTGCTAAGTGTAGCAGTAACCATAGCTTGTGTATGGTCCAACGTGTCCTTCTGTATTTTCCTCCCATAATTTTTCTTTGCCCAGTTAGAGGCAACCGCGAAAGCTTGTTCCCAGCGGGGAAGCTCCAGGTCCTCCAGTCGTCTGGACAGATGTGTGAGAGTTTCCTCGTAGTGCTCTTCGAGGATCTGCAATGTGGTGTGGAGCCAGTTTTTGGCATTGCTTACTAGCTTTAAACATGTGAGTTTGGTTGGGTTGGCCGGTCTTATGAGGTGCTTGAGTTCCTCTGTCTTCCGTCGTAGGCTGGCGGGTGCCTGGTTCTCCCCTCCGGAAACTGCTGTGTTTTTTAGGTGGTGGACTGTCTGGATCATTTTGTAGATGATCCTGGTTCCTAGTTGGAAGGTATCCTGTCTATTTGATATGTTTGATGTGGTGTGGTTTGGTGTGTAGGAAGTGGCGGCGGTGTGGAGGGTGACCGTACGGTAGCGTGCGTTGTCAACTCTGGGTTGACGCATACCATAACGATCCATACTTACCAGTAAAATGCCTAAAGCTTCGTTGGCACCGTTAGGTTTCCACTGTTAGGCAATTTTACCTCTGTAGAGTCTGTGGCTCCGTGGAATGGCAATCTTGCTTTTCTCTGTGTCGCGACGTTTCGACCTGCCTGGGTCTTCTTCAGGCGTTGTTATGGGGCACTCTGTCCCTGTTGGCCTGTTCTTATCTTGTTTTCAAAGGGGCGGTGAGTGTAGTTCCTCCCAGGGGGGTGGTTTGAATACTATTGTCTGTATTTCTTTTGTTTCTGTGTGAGTAGGTGCAGTTTCAGTGGTTGAATGGGTTTCTGCTTTCCTGCTGGGGATTATGTATGGGCCGTTAACCTCTCAATAGGCCATTAGGGTCTTTTGTTTTCCTTCCTGGTACGACTGGTGTGTGGGCTGTGCAAGTTTCAATTGGTTTTAGGTCTTCTTTTGTTTGTTGCCTGAGTGCTGGAACAGTGACTGTGAAGAGTTCCAGTCCCTGTAGGATCTGGCTAGTTAGGATAGGGGAACAAAGCTCTTTCTCCCAGATTTTCCCTAAGAAGGGACCATCTGGGACAAGGAGTGTTGCACTCTCCTTCCAACGACTGAAACCCTCCCAGTTTATTTTCTGATGTTCAGGCCTTGTGGAAAGGTAGTATGAAGTCTTTTGATCCACTCTGCTTCCTTTTTCTTTCTTTCCATCTCTGTCCAGTTGGGGTTGCTCTCCAGTCCTGTGGCCTCCAGTGCTTCCAGCCCGTGCTGTAGGAAGTGTGCCACCAGGTGAGTCCTCCTTTCCCGCTGGTTCCGGATGTTGTACCTGTGTTGTGCCAGTCGGGTTCGGATGGAGTTACCTGTTTCCCCCACATAGGTCACCCCACACGTTTTGCACTGGATGCCATAGACAGCGTTACTGGTGTTTTCTGAGAGCGCCCTTTGCAACTGGAAGATTTCTTTGGTTTTGTTGTTTTGGATGGTAGTTTTTTGTTTGAAGTGTTTGGCTTTTGGTGTATTTGATCTGTTTTGTATCGGTTTTAGTTTGCTTTGGACTAAGTAATCCTGTAGGTTTTTGTTTTTTCTATATGCAGATATGATTTTGTGTTCCCTCAGGAGGTTTGTGTTTTCTAATATCGTGGTGAATGTAGACTTTAGTTTTTGGTTGGTTATTACGCTGAGTTGAGAATATGTTGTGATGAGGGGTATTATTTTGCTGTCATCAGGTGTTTTTCTGTTTAGAAATGTTTGTGCCACATTTTTGAGGAAACTTCGTGTGTATCCTCTCAGGCGTAGAGCTTGGAAGAGTATGTGTTTGGCTTCCTCAAAGTCTTGTTGTTGTGTGCAGATTTTGTGGAAGCGTAGGAGTTGTGATTTTACCAGTCCTTTGAAAGTATGTTTTGGGTGGAAGCTGTCTTTGTGCAGTAAGCCGTGTGTGTCCGTGTCTTTGAAATATACCTTGATGTCCAGTTTGCCTGTGTTGTTGAAGGAGGAACCCTTGTATGTGGTGGTGTCTAGGAAGTCTATGTGGTTTTCATGCTTGGTGTATTTGAGTTTAATGGACCTGTGGTGTGTGTTGAGGGTGTTAATGAATTCTTGAAAGGCCTGTGGGCCGTGCGTCCAGGTTCCCCAGATGTCGTCAAGGTACCTGAAGTAGTGTGTAGGTTTGTGTGTACATTTTGGGAATACTGTGGCTTCCCAATGGGCCATATAGATGTCAGCATAGGCCGGAGCAAAGCGTTTCCCCATAGCAGTTCCTTTTATTTGTAAGTAGTATTGCTCTTCAAATTCAAAATCATTTTTGTTGAGACTAATTTCCAATAGCTTCAGAATTTGTGTTTCTGGTCTGTTGCGGTCAGGGTATTTGAGAAACCACTCCCGGACTGCTTTCAGTCCCTCTGTAGTTTCAATGTTGGTGTATAAACTGTCAATGTCAATGGTGAACAGGAAGGCTTCCTGTTGTATTGTAGCATTTTTGACTTTGGCTACAAAGTCATAGGTGTCTTTGATGTAACTTGGGTGGTGTTTAGAAATGGGGTTGAGGAAATGGTCTAGATATTCTGCTATTCTGTAGGATTCACTGTTGCAGTCGGACACTATGGGCCTCCCAGGTGGAATTTCGTAGGGGAGTGGCCATGTTTCTGGGGCTTTATGAATTTTTGGGAGGAGGTAGAAAATCCTCGGTCGTGGTGATTCCTCTCCTCTTAGGTAGAATGCCTGTTTTTTTGTGAGGTGTTTTAGTTCAACCAGAGTTTGTAGGATTTGCCCTATTTCTAGTGCTGTTTGTTTGTACAGCGGTTCTTCCAAAGTAGTATAGTGTTCCTGATTATTTAATTGTCTGTGTGCTTCTGCAATGTATTGTTCTCTATCCATGATAACTATTGCACTCCCTTTGTCTGCTGGTTTTATGACTATATGTTTGTTTTCCTTTAAATGTTTTAAGGCTATGGTTTCCTCCTTTGTTATGTTGTGTGAGTCCCTGTATGGTCGGAGTTTTTGTAGAATTCTGTTGTCCTCTTGAATGATTTCCTGGATTTCTGGTGGCAGTTGGTTTTCCCCTGGTTCCCAGCTGGATTTAGGCAGGAAGGGAACCCTTTCTGTGTCGGTGTCTTTATCCTCAAAGAAGGCGGTCAGTTTAAGGCGACGGTGGTATTGTCGGATTTCGCTTTTCAGTCTGGTTTTCTGACCTTTCTTTGTCCCTACTGTGGGGACAAATGATAAGCCCTTATTGAGGAGGTTGATTTGTTCAGTTGTGGGGTGGAAGTTGTTGCTTAGATTTACAATATTTTTGTTGTTCTTGTCCCCCTCTTGTTCTGTGGCTTTGGGGCTTACCAGTTTAAATGTTGTGACCAGTGGTCTAGCATTTTTTGAGCTGTTGCGGTGGTCCAGTGAATTCCATCTCTTTCTGTCTTGAAAAGGGTTTCTTCCAGTTTGGGGAGGTATGGCATGTTTTGCTGTATGTGATTGTTTATTGTGTCCAGATTTTTCCTGAAATCTGGTTCCAGGTCTCTGGAGTAATTAATCAGTGGGATGTATATTTCTGCAGATGGGAAGGATCCCTTAGCTTCCCGTAGCATCTGTTGTAGTTGTTTGATAGCTGTTTCCTTTGCTTTTTGTGCCTTGTTATTGATTCCAAAGGATAGAATGATTTTCTCCACTCCTGAGTTCCGGGGGGTGTGTTGTAGGAGGTTTGCTGCGTTGTAAAATGATGCTCCTGGGTAGCTTTCTATCTGTAGATCTGGATTTTCATAGGGGGGTATTCTTGATAAATTAGAGTCCCCTATGAAGAGCCAGCGTTTGTGGGTTTCCAGCTTCCAGTCCGTTAGCTTTCTTGTGGTCTTGTCATGTCGGTGTGGTCGGTATCTTGGTTGGGCTGGTGGTGGTGTGGGGGGGTAAAGGTCGGGGTCTGAGTCAGGGTTAGGGTTAGGATCAGGGTTAATGTCCGGGTTAGGGTTAGGATCAGGGTTAATGTCAGGGTTAGTGTTTGGGTTGGGGTTAGGATCAGGGTTAAAGTCAGGGTTAGTATTTGGGTTAGGGTTAGGATCAGGGTCGGGGTTAGGATCAGGGTTAGGATTAGGGTTGGGGATAAGGTTAGGGTTAGGGTTGGGGTCGGGGTTGGTGTTAAGGTCAGTATAAGCGTTAGTGTTAGGGCTGAGGTTAGGGTCAGAGCTAGAGTCCTGGGAGAGGTGTACCCTGGTGGTGTTGTTTGGGATACAGATTCCAGTTGGGGTGTTTCTCATGGTTCCCTCTGGTCTTCTCTGCTTTCTTCGGATCCTTTGTGGCATGGGGATCGGAGGAAAGTCATCTATTTCCGGAGTATATGATCTGGCTCTCATGGGGCCAGATTTCTGGGTTGGATGTCTGCTTTCCCAGTGTCTCTTCACTGTTTCTGGATGGGATTCTGCCTGGGTTACGTATGTCTCTTCTGAGCCATTTACCTCTTCCCTGGTTAGTGTGTCGAGTATTTGGAATCTGTTTGGAGACGTGGGGATAGTGGATTCCTTGTTGCTAAGTGTAGCAGTAACCATAGCTTGTGTATGGTCCAACGTGTCCTTCTGTATTTTCCTCCCATAATTTTTCTTTGCCCAGTTAGGGTTAGGGTTAGGGTTAGGGTTAGGATAGGGGAACAAAGCTCTTTCTCCCAGATTTTCCCTAAGAAGGGACCATCTGGGACAAGGAGTGTTGCACTCTCCTTCCAACGACTGAAACCCTCCCAGTTTATTTTCTGATGTTCAGGCCTTGTGGAAAGGTAGTATGAAGTCTTTTGATCCACTCTGCTTCCTTTTTCTTTCTTTCCATCTCTGTCCAGTTGGGGTTGCTCTCCAGTCCTGTGGCCTCCAGCGCTTCCAGCCCGTGCTGTAGGAAGTGTGCCACCAGGTGAGTCCTCCTTTCCCGCTGGTTCCGGATGTTGTACCTGTGTTGTGCCAGTCGGGTTCGGATGGAGTTACCTGTTTCCCCCACATAGGTCACCCCGCACGTTTTGCACTGGATGCCATAGACAGCGTTATTGGTGTTTTCTGAGAGCGCCCTTTGCAACTGGAAGATTTCTTTGGTTTTGTTGTTTTGGATGGTTGTTTTTTGTTTGAAGTGTTTGGCTTTTGGTGTATTTGATCTGTTTTGTATCGGTTTTAGTTTGCTTTGGACTAAGTAATCCTGTAGGTTTTTGTTTTTTCTATATGCAGATATGATTTTGTGTTCCCTCAGTAGGTTTGTGTTTTCTAATATCGTGGTGAATGTAGACTTTAGTTTTTGGTTGGTTATTACGCTGAGTTGGGAATATGTTGTGATGAGGGGTATTATTTTGCTGTCATCAGGTGTTTTTCTGTTTAGAAATGTTTGTGCCACATTTTTGAGGAAACTTCGTGTGTATCCTCTCTGGCGTAGAGCTTGGAAGAGTATGTGTTTGGCTTCCTCAAAGTCTTGTTGTTGTGTGCAGATTTTGTGGAAGCGTAGGAGTTGTGATTTTACCAGTCCTTTGAAAGTATGTTTTGGGTGGAAGCTGTCTTTGTGCAGTAAGCCGTATGTGTCCGTGTCTTTGAAATATACCTTGATGTCCAGTTTGCCTGTGTTGTTGAAGGAGGAACCCTTGTATGTGGTGGTGTCTAGGAAGTCTATGTGGTTTTCATGCTTGGTGTATTTGAGTTTAATGGACCTGTGGTGTGTGTTGAGGGTGTTAATGAATTCTTGAAAGGCCTGTGGGCCGTGCGTCCAGGTTCCCCAGATGTCGTCAAGGTACCTGAAGTAGTGTGTAGGTTTGTGTGTACATTTTGGGAATACTGTGGCTTCCCAATGCGCCATATAGATGTCAGCATAGGCCGGAGCAAAGCGTTTCCCCATAGCAGTTCCTTTTATTTGTAAGTAGTATTGCTCTTCAAATTCAAAATCATTTTTGTTGAGGCTAATTTCCAATAGCTTCAGAATTTGTGTTTCTGGTCTGTTGCGGTCAGGGTATTTGAGAAACCACTCCCGGACTGCTTTCAGTCCCTCTGTAGTTTCAATGTTGGTGTATAAACTGTCAATGTCAATGGTGAACAGGAAGGCTTCCTGTTGTATTGTAGCATTTTTGACTTTGGCTACAAAGTCATAGGTGTCTTTGATGTAACTTGGGTGGTGTTTAGAAATGGGGTTAAGGAAATGGTCTAGATATTCTGCTATTCTGTAGGATTCACTGTTGCAGTCGGACACTATGGGCCTCCCAGGTGGAATTTCGTAGGGGAGTGGCCATGTTTCTGGGGCTTTATGAATTTTTGGGAGGAGGTAGAAAATCCTCGGTCGTGGTGATTCCTCTCCTCTTAGGTAGAATGCCTGTTTTTTTGTTAGGTGTTTTAGTTCAACCAGAGTTTGTAGGATTTGCCCTATTTCTAGTGCTGTTTGTTTGTACAGCGGTTCTTCCAAAGTAGTATAGTGTTCCTGATTATTTAATTGTCTGTGTGCTTCTGCAATGTATTGTTCTCTATCCATGATAACTATTGCACTCCCTTTGTCTGCTGGTTTTATGACTATATGTTTGTTTTCCTTTAAATGTTTTAAGGCTATGGTTTCCTCCTTTGTTATGTTGTGTGAGTCCCTGTATGGTCGGAGTTTTTGTAGAATTCTGTTGTCCTCTTGAATGATTTCCTGGATTTCTGGTGGCAGTTGGTTTTCCCCTGGTTCCCAGCTGGATTTAGGCAGGAAGGGATCCCTTTCTGTGTCTGTGTCTTTATCCTCAAAGAAGGCGGTCAGTTTAAGGCGACGGTGGTATTGTCGGATTTCGCTTTTCAGTCTGGTTTTCTGACCTTTCTTTGTCCCTACTGTGGGGACAAATGATAAGCCCTTATTGAGGAGGTTGATTTGTTCAGTTGTGGGGTGGAAGTTGTTGCTTAGATTTACAATATTTTTGTTGTTCTTGTCCCCCTCTTGTTCTGTGGCTTTGGGGCTTACCAGTTTAAATGTTGTGACCAGTGGTCTAGCATTTTTTGAGCTGTTGCGGTGGTCCAGTGAATTCCATCTCTTTCTGTCTTGAAAAGGGTTTCTTCCAGTTTGGGGAGGTATGGCATGTTTTGCTGTATGTGATTGTTTATTGTGTCCAGATTTTTCCTGAATTCTGGTTCTAGGTCTCTGGAGTAATTAATCAGGGGGATGTATATTTCTGCAGATGGGAAGGATCCCTTGGCTTCCCGTAGCATCTGTTGTAGTTGTTTGATAGCTGTTTCCTTTGCTTTTTGTGCCTTGTTATTGATTCCAAAGGATAGAATGATTTTCTCCACTCCTGAATTCCGGGGGGTGTGTTGTAGGAGGTTTGCTGCGTTGTAAAATGATGCTCCTGGGTAGCTTTCTATCTGTAGATCTGGATTTTCATAGGGGGGTATTCTTGATAAATTAGAGTCCCCTATGAAGAGCCAGCGTTTGTGGGTTTCCAGCTTCCAGTCCGTTAGCTTTCTTGTGGTCTTGTCATGTCGGTGTGGTCGGTATCTTGGTTGGGCTGGTGGTGGTGTGGGGGGGTAAAGGTCGGGGTCTGAGTCAGGGTTAGGGTTAGGATCAGGGTTAATGTCCGGGTTAGGGTTAGGATCAGGGTTAATGTCAGGGTTAGTATTTGGGTTAGGGTTAGGATCAGGGTCGGGGTTAGGATCAGGGTTAGGATTAGGGTTGGGGATAAGGTTAGGGTTAGGGTTGGGGTCGGGGTTGGTGTTGGTGTTAGGGTTAGGGTAAGGGTAAGGGTTAGGGTTAGGGTTAGGGTAAGGGTTAGGGTTAGGGTTAGGGTAAGGGTTAGGGTTAGGGTTAGGGTTAGGATAGGGGAACAAAGCTCTTTCTCCCAGATTTTCCCTAAGAAGGGACCATCTGGGACAAGGAGTGTTGCACTCTCCTTCCAACGACTGAAACCCTCCCAGTTTATTTTCTGATGTTCAGGCCTTGTGGAAAGGTAGTATGAAGTCTTTTGATCCACTCTGCTTCCTTTTTCTTTCTTTCCATCTCTGTCCAGTTGGGGTTGCTCTCCAGTCCTGTGGCCTCCAGTGCTTCCAGCCCGTGCTGTAGGAAGTGTGCCACCAGGTGAGTCCTCCTTTCCCGCTGGTTCCGGATGTTGTACCTGTGTTGTGCCAGTCGGGTTCGGATGGAGTTACCTGTTTCCCCCACATAGGTCACCCCACACGTTTTGCACTGGATGCCATAGACAGCGTTACTGGTGTTTTCTGAGAGCGCCCTTTGCAACTGGAAGATTTCTTTGGTTTTGTTGTTTTGGATGGTAGTTTTTTGTTTGAAGTGTTTGGCTTTTGGTGTATTTGATCTGTTTTGTATCGGTTTTAGTTTGCTTTGGACTAAGTAATCCTGTAGGTTTTTGTTTTTTCTATATGCAGATATGATTTTGTGTTCCCTCAGGAGGTTTGTGTTTTCTAATATCGTGGTGAATGTAGACTTTAGTTTTTGGTTGGTTATTACGCTGAGTTGAGAATATGTTGTGATGAGGGGTATTATTTTGCTGTCATCAGGTGTTTTTCTGTTTAGAAATGTTTGTGCCACATTTTTGAGGAAACTTCGTGTGTATCCTCTCAGGCGTAGAGCTTGGAAGAGTATGTGTTTGGCTTCCTCAAAGTCTTGTTGTTGTGTGCAGATTTTGTGGAAGCGTAGGAGTTGTGATTTTACCAGTCCTTTGAAAGTATGTTTTGGGTGGAAGCTGTCTTTGTGCAGTAAGCCGTGTGTGTCCGTGTCTTTGAAATATACCTTGATGTCCAGTTTGCCTGTGTTGTTGAAGGAGGAACCCTTGTATGTGGTGGTGTCTAGGAAGTCTATGTGGTTTTCATGCTTGGTGTATTTGAGTTTAATGGACCTGTGGTGTGTGTTGAGGGTGTTAATGAATTCTTGAAAGGCCTGTGGGCCGTGCGTCCAGGTTCCCCAGATGTCGTCAAGGTACCTGAAGTAGTGTGTAGGTTTGTGTGTACATTTTGGGAATACTGTGGCTTCCCAATGGGCCATATAGATGTCAGCATAGGCCGGAGCAAAGCGTTTCCCCATAGCAGTTCCTTTTATTTGTAAGTAGTATTGCTCTTCAAATTCAAAATCATTTTTGTTGAGACTAATTTCCAATAGCTTCAGAATTTGTGTTTCTGGTCTGTTGCGGTCAGGGTATTTGAGAAACCACTCCCGGACTGCTTTCAGTCCCTCTGTAGTTTCAATGTTGGTGTATAAACTGTCAATGTCAATGGTGAACAGGAAGGCTTCCTGTTGTATTGTAGCATTTTTGACTTTGGCTACAAAGTCATAGGTGTCTTTGATGTAACTTGGGTGGTGTTTAGAAATGGGGTTGAGGAAATGGTCTAGATATTCTGCTATTCTGTAGGATTCACTGTTGCAGTCGGACACTATGGGCCTCCCAGGTGGAATTTCGTAGGGGAGTGGCCATGTTTCTGGGGCTTTATGAATTTTTGGGAGGAGGTAGAAAATCCTCGGTCGTGGTGATTCCTCTCCTCTTAGGTAGAATGCCTGTTTTTTTGTGAGGTGTTTTAGTTCAACCAGAGTTTGTAGGATTTGCCCTATTTCTAGTGCTGTTTGTTTGTACAGCGGTTCTTCCAAAGTAGTATAGTGTTCCTGATTATTTAATTGTCTGTGTGCTTCTGCAATGTATTGTTCTCTATCCATGATAACTATTGCACTCCCTTTGTCTGCTGGTTTTATGACTATATGTTTGTTTTCCTTTAAATGTTTTAAGGCTATGGTTTCCTCCTTTGTTATGTTGTGTGAGTCCCTGTATGGTCGGAGTTTTTGTAGAATTCTGTTGTCCTCTTGAATGATTTCCTGGATTTCTGGTGGCAGTTGGTTTTCCCCTGGTTCCCAGCTGGATTTAGGCAGGAAGGGAACCCTTTCTGTGTCGGTGTCTTTATCCTCAAAGAAGGCGGTCAGTTTAAGGCGACGGTGGTATTGTCGGATTTCGCTTTTCAGTCTGGTTTTCTGACCTTTCTTTGTCCCTACTGTGGGGACAAATGATAAGCCCTTATTGAGGAGGTTGATTTGTTCAGTTGTGGGGTGGAAGTTGTTGCTTAGATTTACAATATTTTTGTTGTTCTTGTCCCCCTCTTGTTCTGTGGCTTTGGGGCTTACCAGTTTAAATGTTGTGACCAGTGGTCTAGCATTTTTTGAGCTGTTGCGGTGGTCCAGTGAATTCCATCTCTTTCTGTCTTGAAAAGGGTTTCTTCCAGTTTGGGGAGGTATGGCATGTTTTGCTGTATGTGATTGTTTATTGTGTCCAGATTTTTCCTGAATTCTGGTTCCAGGTCTCTGGAGTAATTAATCAGTGGGATGTATATTTCTGCAGATGGGAAGGATCCCTTAGCTTCCCGTAGCATCTGTTGTAGTTGTTTGATAGCTGTTTCCTTTGCTTTTTGTGCCTTGTTATTGATTCCAAAGGATAGAATGATTTTCTCCACTCCTGAGTTCCGGGGGGTGTGTTGTAGGAGGTTTGCTGCGTTGTAAAATGATGCTCCTGGGTAGCTTTCTATCTGTAGATCTGGATTTTCATAGGGGGGTATTCTTGATAAATTAGAGTCCCCTATGAAGAGCCAGCGTTTGTGGGTTTCCAGCTTCCAGTCCGTTAGCTTTCTTGTGGTCTTGTCATGTCGGTGTGGTCGGTATCTTGGTTGGGCTGGTGGTGGTGTGGGGGGGTAAAGGTCGGGGTCTGAGTCAGGGTTAGCATCAGGGTTGGGGTTAATGTCAGGGTTAATGTCAGGGTTATGATTAGGGTTAGGGTTAGGATCAGGGTCGGTGTTAGGATCAGGGTTAATGTCCGGGTTAGGGTTAGGATCAGGGTTAAAGTCAGGGTTAGTATTTGGGTTAGGGTTAGGATCAGGGTCGGGGTTAGGATCAGGGTTAGGATTAGGGTTGGGGATAAGGTTAGGGTTAGGGTTGGGGTCGGGGTTGGTGTTAAGGTCAGTATAAGCGTTAGTGTTAGGGCTGAGGTTAGGGTCAGAGCTAGAGTCCTGGGAGAGGTGTACCCTGGTGGTGTTGTTTGGGATACAGATTCCAGTTGGGGTGTTTCTCATGGTTCCCTCTGGTCTTCTCTGCTTTCTTCGGATCCTTTGTGGCATGGGGATCGGAGGAAAGTCATCTATTTCCGGAGTATATGATCTGGCTCTCATGGGGCCAGATTTCTGGGTTGGATGTCTGCTTTCCCAGTGTCTCTTCACTGTTTCTGGATGGGATTCTGCCTGGGTTACGTATGTCTCTTCTGAGCCATTTACCTCTTCCCTGGTTAGTGTGTCGAGTATTTGGAATCTGTTTGGAGACGTGGGGATAGTGGATTCCTTGTTGCTAAGTGTAGCAGTAACCATAGCTTGTGTATGGTCCAACGTGTCCTTCTGTATTTTCCTCCCATAATTTTTCTTTGCCCAGTTAGAGGCAACCGCGAAAGCTTGTTCCCAGCGGGGAAGCTCCAGGTCCTCCAGTCGTCTGGACAGATGTGTGAGAGTTTCCTCGTAGTGCTCTTCGAGGATCTGCAATGTGGTGTGGAGCCAGTTTTTGGCATTGCTTACTAGCTTTAAACATGTGAGTTTGGTTGGGTTGGCCGGTCTTATGAGGTGCTTGAGTTCCTCTGTCTTCCGTCGTAGGCTGGCGGGTGCCTGGTTCTCCCCTCCGGAAACTGCTGTGTTTTTTAGGTGGTGGACTGTCTGGATCATTTTGTAGATGATCCTGGTTCCTAGTTGGAAGGTATCCTGTCTATTTGATATGTTTGATGTGGTGTGGTTTGGTGTGTAGGAAGTGGCGGCGGTGTGGAGGGTGACCGTACGGTAGCGTGCGTTGTCAACTCTGGGTTGACGCATACCATAACGATCCATACTTACCAGTAAAATGCCTAAAGCTTCGTTGGCACCGTTAGGTTTCCACTGTTAGGCAATTTTACCTCTGTAGAGTCTGTGGCTCCGTGGAATGGCAATCTTGCTTTTCTCTGTGTCGCGACGTTTCGACCTGCCTGGGTCTTCTTCAGGCGTTGTTATGGGGCACTCTGTCCCTGTTGGCCTGTTCTTATCTTGTTTTCAAAGGGGCGGTGAGTGTAGTTCCTCCCAGGGGGGTGGTTTGAATACTATTGTCTGTATTTCTTTTGTTTCTGTGTGAGTAGGTGCAGTTTCAGTGGGTGAATGGGTTTCTGCTTTCCTGCTGGGGATTATGTATGGGCCGTTAACCTCTCAATAGGCCATTAGGGTCTTTTGTTTTCCTTCCTGGTACGACTGGTGTGTGGGCTGTGCAAGTTTCAATTGGTTTTAGGTCTTCTTTTGTTTGTTGCCTGAGTGCTGGAACAGTGACTGTGAAGAGTTCCAGTCCCTGTAGGATCTGGCTAGTTAGGATAGGGGAACAAAGCTCTTTCTCCCAGATTTTCCCTAAGAAGGGACCATCTGGGACAAGGAGTGTTGCACTCTCCTTCCAACGACTGAAACCCTCCCAGTTTATTTTCTGATGTTCAGGCCTTGTGGAAAGGTAGTATGAAGTCTTTTGATCCACTCTGCTTCCTTTTTCTTTCTTTCCATCTCTGTCCAGTTGGGGTTGCTCTCCAGTCCTGTGGCCTCCAGTGCTTCCAGCCCGTGCTGTAGGAAGTGTGCCACCAGGTGAGTCCTCCTTTCCCGCTGGTTCCGGATGTTGTACCTGTGTTGTGCCAGTCGGGTTCGGATGGAGTTACCTGTTTCCCCCACATAGGTCACCCCACACGTTTTGCACTGGATGCCATAGACAGCGTTACTGGTGTTTTCTGAGAGCGCCCTTTGCAACTGGAAGATTTCTTTGGTTTTGTTGTTTTGGATGGTAGTTTTTTGTTTGAAGTGTTTGGCTTTTGGTGTATTTGATCTGTTTTGTATCGGTTTTAGTTTGCTTTGGACTAAGTAATCCTGTAGGTTTTTGTTTTTTCTATATGCAGATATGATTTTGTGTTCCCTCAGGAGGTTTGTGTTTTCTAATATCGTGGTGAATGTAGACTTTAGTTTTTGGTTGGTTATTACGCTGAGTTGAGAATATGTTGTGATGAGGGGTATTATTTTGCTGTCATCAGGTGTTTTTCTGTTTAGAAATGTTTGTGCCACATTTTTGAGGAAACTTCGTGTGTATCCTCTCAGGCGTAGAGCTTGGAAGAGTATGTGTTTGGCTTCCTCAAAGTCTTGTTGTTGTGTGCAGATTTTGTGGAAGCGTAGGAGTTGTGATTTTACCAGTCCTTTGAAAGTATGTTTTGGGTGGAAGCTGTCTTTGTGCAGTAAGCCGTGTGTGTCCGTGTCTTTGAAATATACCTTGATGTCCAGTTTGCCTGTGTTGTTGAAGGAGGAACCCTTGTATGTGGTGGTGTCTAGGAAGTCTATGTGGTTTTCATGCTTGGTGTATTTGAGTTTAATGGACCTGTGGTGTGTGTTGAGGGTGTTAATGAATTCTTGAAAGGCCTGTGGGCCGTGCGTCCAGGTTCCCCAGATGTCGTCAAGGTACCTGAAGTAGTGTGTAGGTTTGTGTGTACATTTTGGGAATACTGTGGCTTCCCAATGGGCCATATAGATGTCAGCATAGGCCGGAGCAAAGCGTTTCCCCATAGCAGTTCCTTTTATTTGTAAGTAGTATTGCTCTTCAAATTCAAAATCATTTTTGTTGAGACTAATTTCCAATAGCTTCAGAATTTGTGTTTCTGGTCTGTTGCGGTCAGGGTATTTGAGAAACCACTCCCGGACTGCTTTCAGTCCCTCTGTAGTTTCAATGTTGGTGTATAAACTGTCAATGTCAATGGTGAACAGGAAGGCTTCCTGTTGTATTGTAGCATTTTTGACTTTGGCTACAAAGTCATAGGTGTCTTTGATGTAACTTGGGTGGTGTTTAGAAATGGGGTTGAGGAAATGGTCTAGATATTCTGCTATTCTGTAGGATTCACTGTTGCAGTCGGACACTATGGGCCTCCCAGGTGGAATTTCGTAGGGGAGTGGCCATGTTTCTGGGGCTTTATGAATTTTTGGGAGGAGGTAGAAAATCCTCGGTCGTGGTGATTCCTCTCCTCTTAGGTAGAATGCCTGTTTTTTTGTGAGGTGTTTTAGTTCAACCAGAGTTTGTAGGATTTGCCCTATTTCTAGTGCTGTTTGTTTGTACAGCGGTTCTTCCAAAGTAGTATAGTGTTCCTGATTATTTAATTGTCTGTGTGCTTCTGCAATGTATTGTTCTCTATCCATGATAACTATTGCACTCCCTTTGTCTGCTGGTTTTATGACTATATGTTTGTTTTCCTTTAAATGTTTTAAGGCTATGGTTTCCTCCTTTGTTATGTTGTGTGAGTCCCTGTATGGTCGGAGTTTTTGTAGAATTCTGTTGTCCTCTTGAATGATTTCCTGGATTTCTGGTGGCAGTTGGTTTTCCCCTGGTTCCCAGCTGGATTTAGGCAGGAAGGGAACCCTTTCTGTGTCGGTGTCTTTATCCTCAAAGAAGGCGGTCAGTTTAAGGCGACGGTGGTATTGTCGGATTTCGCTTTTCAGTCTGGTTTTCTGACCTTTCTTTGTCCCTACTGTGGGGACAAATGATAAGCCCTTATTGAGGAGGTTGATTTGTTCAGTTGTGGGGTGGAAGTTGTTGCTTAGATTTACAATATTTTTGTTGTTCTTGTCCCCCTCTTGTTCTGTGGCTTTGGGGCTTACCAGTTTAAATGTTGTGACCAGTGGTCTAGCATTTTTTGAGCTGTTGCGGTGGTCCAGTGAATTCCATCTCTTTCTGTCTTGAAAAGGGTTTCTTCCAGTTTGGGGAGGTATGGCATGTTTTGCTGTATGTGATTGTTTATTGTGTCCAGATTTTTCCTGAATTCTGGTTCCAGGTCTCTGGAGTAATTAATCAGTGGGATGTATATTTCTGCAGATGGGAAGGATCCCTTAGCTTCCCGTAGCATCTGTTGTAGTTGTTTGATAGCTGTTTCCTTTGCTTTTTGTGCCTTGTTATTGATTCCAAAGGATAGAATGATTTTCTCCACTCCTGAGTTCCGGGGGGTGTGTTGTAGGAGGTTTGCTGCGTTGTAAAATGATGCTCCTAGGTAGCTTTCTATCTGTAGATCTGGATTTTCATAGGGGGGTATTCTTGATAAATTAGAGTCCCCTATGAAGAGCCAGCGTTTGTGGGTTTCCAGCTTCCAGTCCGTTAGCTTTCTTGTGGTCTTGTCATGTTGGTGTGGTCGGTATCTTGGTTGGGCTGGTGGTGGTGTGGGGGGGTAAAGGTCGGGGTCTGAGTCAGGGTTAGCATCAGGGTTGGGGTTAATGTCAGGGTTAATGTCAGGGTTATGATTAGGGTTAGGGTTAGGATCAGGGTCGGTGTTAGGATCAGGGTTAATGTCCGGGTTAGGGTTAGGATCAGGGTTAGGGTTAGGGTTAGGGTAGGGTTAGGGTTAGGGTTAGGGGTTAGGGGTTAGGGTTAGGGTAGGGTTAGGGTTAGGATAGGGGAACAAAGCTCTTTCTCCCAGATTTTCCCTAAGAAGGGACCATCTGGGACAAGGAGTGTTGCACTCTCCTTCCAACGACTGAAACCCTCCCAGTTTATTTTCTGATGTTCAGGCCTTGTGGAAAGGTAGTATGAAGTCTTTTGATCCACTCTGCTTCCTTTTTCTTTCTTTCCATCTCTGTCCAGTTGGGGTTGCTCTCCAGTCCTGTGGCCTCCAGCGCTTCCAGCCCGTGCTGTAGGAAGTGTGCCACCAGGTGAGTCCTCCTTTCCCGCTGGTTCCGGATGTTGTACCTGTGTTGTGCCAGTCGGGTTCGGATGGAGTTACCTGTTTCCCCCACATAGGTCACCCCGCACGTTTTGCACTGGATGCCATAGACAGCGTTATTGGTGTTTTCTGAGAGTGCCCTTTGCAACTGGAAGATTTCTTTGGTTTTGTTGTTTTGGATGGTTGTTTTTTGTTTGAAGTGTTTGGCTTTTGGTGTATTTGATCTGTTTTGTATCGGTTTTAGTTTGCTTTGGACTAAGTAATCCTGTAGGTTTTTGTTTTTTCTATATGCAGATATGATTTTGTGTTCCCTCAGTAGGTTTGTGTTTTCTAATATCGTGGTGAATGTAGACTTTAGTTTTTGGTTGGTTATTACGCTGAGTTGGGAATATGTTGTGATGAGGGGTATTATTTTGCTGTCATCAGGTGTTTTTCTGTTTAGAAATGTTTGTGCCACATTTTTGAGGAAACTTCGTGTGTATCCTCTCTGGCGTAGAGCTTGGAAGAGTATGTGTTTGGCTTCCTCAAAGTCTTGTTGTTGTGTGCAGATTTTGTGGAAGCGTAGGAGTTGTGATTTTACCAGTCCTTTGAAAGTATGTTTTGGGTGGAAGCTGTCTTTGTGCAGTAAGCCGTGTGTGTCCGTGTCTTTGAAATATACCTTGATGTCCAGTTTGCCTGTGTTGTTGAAGGAGGAACCCTTGTATGTGGTGGTGTCTAGGAAGTCTATGTGGTTTTCATGCTTGGTGTATTTGAGTTTAATGGACCTGTGGTGTGTGTTGAGGGTGTTAATGAATTCTTGAAAGGCCTGTGGGCCGTGCGTCCAGGTTCCCCAGATGTCGTCAAGGTACCTGAAGTAGTGTGTAGGTTTGTGTGTACATTTTGGGAATACTGTGGCTTCCCAATGGGCCATATAGATGTCAGCATAGGCCGGAGCAAAGCGTTTCCCCATAGCAGTTCCTTTTATTTGTAAGTAGTATTGCTCTTCAAATTCAAAATCATTTTTGTTGAGGCTAATTTCCAATAGCTTCAGAATTTGTGTTTCTGGTCTGTTGCGGTCAGGGTATTTGAGAAACCACTCCCGGACTGCTTTCAGTCCCTCTGTAGTTTCAATGTTGGTGTATAAACTGTCAATGTCAATGGTGAACAGGAAGGCTTCCTGTTGTATTGTAGCATTTTTGACTTTGGCTACAAAGTCATAGGTGTCTTTGATGTAACTTGGGTGGTGTTTAGAAATGGGGTTAAGGAAATGGTCTAGATATTCTGCTATTCTGTAGGATTCACTGTTGCAGTCGGACACTATGGGCCTCCCAGGTGGAATTTCGTAGGGGAGTGGCCATGTTTCTGGGGCTTTATGAATTTTTGGGAGGAGGTAGAAAATCCTCGGTCGTGGTGATTCCTCTCCTCTTAGGTAGAATGCCTGTTTTTTTGTTAGGTGTTTTAGTTCAACCAGAGTTTGTAGGATTTGCCCTATTTCTAGTGCTGTTTGTTTGTACAGCGGTTCTTCCAAAGTAGTATAGTGTTCCTGATTATTTAATTGTCTGTGTGCTTCTGCAATGTATTGTTCTCTATCCATGATAACTATTGCACTCCCTTTGTCTGCTGGTTTTATGACTATATGTTTGTTTTCCTTTAAATGTTTTAAGGCTATGGTTTCCTCCTTTGTTATGTTGTGTGAGTCCCTGTATGGTCGGAGTTTTTGTAGAATTCTGTTGTCCTCTTGAATGATTTCCTGGATTTCTGGTGGCAGTTGGTTTTCCCCTGGTTCCCAGCTGGATTTAGGCAGGAAGGGATCCCTTTCTGTGTCTGTGTCTTTATCCTCAAAGAAGGCGGTCAGTTTAAGGCGACGGTGGTATTGTCGGATTTCGCTTTTCAGTCTGGTTTTCTGACCTTTCTTTGTCCCTACTGTGGGGACAAATGATAAGCCCTTATTGAGGAGGTTGATTTGTTCAGTTGTGGGGTGGAAGTTGTTGCTTAGATTTACAATATTTTTGTTGTTCTTGTCCCCCTCTTGTTCTGTGGCTTTGGGGCTTACCAGTTTAAATGTTGTGACCAGTGGTCTAGCATTTTTTGAGCTGTTGCGGTGGTCCAGTGAATTCCGTCTCTTTCTGTCTTGAAAAGGGTTTCTTCCAGTTTGGGGAGGTATGGCATGTTTTGCTGTATGTGATTGTTTATTGTGTCCAGATTTTTCCTGAATTCTGGTTCCAGGTCTCTGGAGTAATTAATCAGGGGGATGTATATTTCTGCAGATGGGAAGGATCCCTTGGCTTCCCGTAGCATCTGTTGTAGTTGTTTGATAGCTGTTTCCTTTGCTTTTTGTGCCTTGTTATTGATTCCAAAGGATAGAATGATTTTCTCCACTCCTGTGTTCCGGGGGGTGTGTTGTAGGAGGTTTGCTGCGTTGTAAAATGATGCTCCTGGGTAGCTTTCTATCTGTAGATCTGGATTTTCATAGGGGGGTATTCTTGATAAATTAGAGTCCCCTATGAAGAGCCAGCGTTTGTGGGTTTCCAGCTTCCAGTCCGTTAGCTTTCTTGTGGTCTTGTCATGTCGGTGTGGTCGGTATCTTGGTTGGGCTGGTGGTGGTGTGGGGGGGTAAAGGTCGGGGTCTGAGTCAGGGTTAGCATCAGGGTTGGGGTTAATGTCAGGGTTAATGTCAGGGTTATGATTAGGGTTAGGGTTAGGATCAGGGTCGGTGTTAGGATCAGGGTGAATGTCCGGGTTAGGGTTAGGATCAGGGTTAATGTCAGGGTTAGTATTTGGGTTAGGGTTAGGATCAGGGTCGGGGTTAGGATCAGGGTTAGGATTAGGGTTGGGGATAAGGTTAGGGTCGGGGTCGGGGTTGGTGTTAAGGTCAGTATAAGCGTTAGTGTTAGGGCTGAGGTTAGGGTCAGAGCTAGAGTCCTGGGAGAGGTGTACCCTGGTGGTGTTGTTTGGGATACAGATTCCAGTTGGGGTGTTTCTCATGGTTCCCTCTGGTCTTCTCTGCTTTCTTCGGATCCTTTGTGGCATGGGGATCGGAGGAAAGTCATCTATTTCCGGAGTATATGATCTGGCTCTCCTGGGGCCAGATTTCTGGGTTGGATGTCTGCTTTCCCAGTGTCTCTTCACTGTTTCTGGATGGGATTCTGCCTGGGTTACGTATGTCTCTTCTGAGCCATTTACCTCTTCCCTGGTTAGTGTGTCGAGTATTTGGAATCTGTTTGGAGACGTGGGGATAGTGGATTCCTTGTTGCTAAGTGTAGCAGTAACCATAGCTTGTGTATGGTCCAACGTGTCCTTCTGTATTTTCCTCCCATAATTTTTCTTTGCCCAGTTAGAGGCAACCGCGAAAGCTTGTTCCCAGCGGGGAAGCTCCAGGTCCTCCAGTCGTCTGGACAGATGTGTGAGAGTTTCCTCGTAGTGCTCTTCGAGGATCTGCAATGTGGTGTGGAGCCAGTTTTTGGCATTGCTTACTAGCTTTAAACATGTGAGTTCGGTTGGGTTGGCCGGTCTTATGAGGTGCTTGAGTTCCTCTGTCTTCCGTCGTAGGCTGGCGGGTGCCTGGTTCTCCCCTCCGGAAACTGCTGTGTTTTTTAGGTGGTGGACTGTCTGGATCATTTTGTAGATGATCCTGGTTCCTAGTTGGAAGGTATCCTGTCTATTTGATATGTTTGATGTGGTGTGGTTTGGTGTGTAGGAAGTGGCGGCGGTGTGGAGGGTGACCGTACGGTAGCGTGCGTTGTCAACTCTGGGTTGACGCATACCATATCGGTCCATACTTACCAGTAAAATGCCTAAAGCTTCGTTGGCACCGTTAGGTTTCCACTGTTAGGCAATTTTACCTCTGTAGAATCTGTGGCTCCGTGGAAAGGCAATCTTGCTTTTCTCTGTGTCGCGACGTTTCGACCTGCCTGGGTCTTCTTCAGGCGTTGTTATGGGGCACTGTGTCCCTGTTGGCCTGTTCTTATCTTGTTTTCAAAGGGGCGGTAAGTGTAGTTCCTCCCAGGGGGGTGGTTTGAATACTATTGTCTGTATTTCTTTTGTTTCTGTGTGAGTAGGTGCAGTTTCAGTGTGTGAATGGGTTTCTGCTTTCCTGCTGGGGATTATGTATGGGCCGTTAACCTCTCAATAGGCCATTAGGGTCTTTTGTTTTCCTTCCTGGTATGACTGGTGTGTGGGCTGTGCAAGTTTCAATTGGTTTTAGGTCTTCTTTTGTTTGTTGCCTGAGTGCTGGAAGAGCGACTGTGAAGAGTTCCAGTCCCTGTAGGATCTGGCTAGTTAGGATAGGGGAACAAAGCTCTTTCTCCCAGATTTTCCCTAAGAAGGGACCATCTGGGACAAGGAGTGTTGCACTCTCCTTCCAACGACTGAAACCCTCCCAGTTTATTTTCTGATGTTCAGGCCTTGTGGAAAGGTAGTATGAAGTCTTTTGATCCACTCTGCTTCCTTTTTCTTTCTTTCCATCTCTGTCCAGTTGGGGTTGCTCTCCAGTCCTGTGGCCTCCAGCGCTTCCAGCCCGTGCTGTAGGAAGTGTGCCACCAGGTGAGTCCTCCTTTCCCGCTGGTTCCGGATGTTGTACCTGTGTTGTGCCAGTCGGGTTCGGATGGAGTTACCTGTTTCCCCCACATAGGTCACCCCGCACGTTTTGCACTGGATGCCATAGACAGCGTTATTGGTGTTTTCTGAGAGCGCCCTTTGCAACTGGAAGATTTCTTTGGTTTTGTTGTTTTGGATGGTTGTTTTTTGTTTGAAGTGTTTGGCTTTTGGTGTATTTGATCTGTTTTGTATCGGTTTTAGTTTGCTTTGGACTAAGTAATCCTGTAGGTTTTTGTTTTTTCTATATGCAGATATGATTTTGTGTTCCCTCAGTAGGTTTGTGTTTTCTAATATCGTGGTGAATGTAGACTTTAGTTTTTGGTTGGTTATTACGCTGAGTTGGGAATATGTTGTGATGAGGGGTATTATTTTGCTGTCATCAGGTGTTTTTCTGTTTAGAAATGTTTGTGCCACATTTTTGAGGAAACTTCGTGTGTATCCTCTCTGGCGTAGAGCTTGGAAGAGTATGTGTTTGGCTTCCTCAAAGTCTTGTTGTTGTGTGCAGATTTTGTGGAAGCGTAGGAGTTGTGATTTTACCAGTCCTTTGAAAGTATGTTTTGGGTGGAAGCTGTCTTTGTGCAGTAAGCCGTGTGTGTCCGTGTCTTTGAAATATACCTTGATGTCCAGTTTGCCTGTGTTGTTGAAGGAGGAACCCTTGTATGTGGTGGTGTCTAGGAAGTCTATGTGGTTTTCATGCTTGGTGTATTTGAGTTTAATGGACCTGTGGTGTGTGTTGAGGGTGTTAATGAATTCTTGAAAGGCCTGTGGGCCGTGCGTCCAGGTTCCCCAGATGTCGTCAAGGTACCTGAAGTAGTGTGTAGGTTTGTGTGTACATTTTGGGAATACTGTGGCTTCCCAATGGGCCATATAGATGTCAGCATAGGCCGGAGCAAAGCGTTTCCCCATAGCAGTTCCTTTTATTTGTAAGTAGTATTGCTCTTCAAATTCAAAATCATTTTTGTTGAGGCTAATTTCCAATAGCTTCAGAATTTGTGTTTCTGGTCTGTTGCGGTCAGGGTATTTGAGAAACCACTCCCGGACTGCTTTCAGTCCCTCTGTAGTTTCAATGTTGGTGTATAAACTGTCAATGTCAATGGTGAACAGGAAGGCTTCCTGTTGTATTGTAGCATTTTTGACTTTGGCTACAAAGTCATAGGTGTCTTTGATGTAACTTGGGTGGTGTTTAGAAATGGGGTTAAGGAAATGGTCTAGATATTCTGCTATTCTGTAGGATTCACTGTTGCAGTCGGACACTATGGGCCTCCCAGGTGGAATTTCGTAGGGGAGTGGCCATGTTTCTGGGGCTTTATGAATTTTTGGGAGGAGGTAGAAAATCCTCGGTCGTGGTGATTCCTCTCCTCTTAGGTAGAATGCCTGTTTTTTTGTTAGGTGTTTTAGTTCAACCAGAGTTTGTAGGATTTGCCCTATTTCTAGTGCTGTTTGTTTGTACAGCGGTTCTTCCAAAGTAGTATAGTGTTCCTGATTATTTAATTGTCTGTGTGCTTCTGCAATGTATTGTTCTCTATCCATGATAACTATTGCACTCCCTTTGTCTGCTGGTTTTATGACTATATGTTTGTTTTCCTTTAAATGTTTTAAGGCTATGGTTTCCTCCTTTGTTATGTTGTGTGAGTCCCTGTATGGTCGGAGTTTTTGTAGAATTCTGTTGTCCTCTTGAATGATTTCCTGGATTTCTGGTGGCAGTTGGTTTTCCCCTGGTTCCCAGCTGGATTTAGGCAGGAAGGGATCCCTTTCTGTGTCTGTGTCTTTATCCTCAAAGAAGGCGGTCAGTTTAAGGCGACGGTGGTATTGTCGGATTTCGCTTTTCAGTCTGGTTTTCTGACCTTTCTTTGTCCCTACTGTGGGGACAAATGATAAGCCCTTATTGAGGAGGTTGATTTGTTCAGTTGTGGGGTGGAAGTTGTTGCTTAGATTTACAATATTTTTGTTGTTCTTGTCCCCCTCTTGTTCTGTGGCTTTGGGGCTTACCAGTTTAAATGTTGTGACCAGTGGTCTAGCATTTTTAGAGCTGTTGCGGTGGTCCAGTGAATTCCGTCTCTTTCTGTCTTGAAAAGGGTTTCTTCCAGTTTGGGGAGGTATGGCATGTTTTGCTGTATGTGATTGTTTATTGTGTCCAGATTTTTCCTGAATTCTGGTTCCAGGTCTCTGGAGTAATTAATCAGGGGGATGTATATTTCTGCAGATGGGAAGGATCCCTTGGCTTCCCGTAGCATCTGTTGTAGTTGTTTGATAGCTGTTTCCTTTGCTTTTTGTGCCTTGTTATTGATTCCAAAGGATAGAATGATTTTCTCCACTCCTGTGTTCCGGGGGGTGTGTTGTAGGAGGTTTGCTGCGTTGTAAAATGATGCTCCTGGGTAGCTTTCTATCTGTAGATCTGGATTTTCATAGGGGGGTATTCTTGATAAATTAGAGTCCCCTATGAAGAGCCAGCGTTTGTGGGTTTCCAGCTTCCAGTCCGTTAGCTTTCTTGTGGTCTTGTCATGTCGGTGTGGTCGGTATCTTGGTTGGGCTGGTGGTGGTGTGGGGGGGTAAAGGTCGGGGTCTGAGTCAGGGTTAGCATCAGGGTTGGGGTTAATGTCAGGGTTAATGTCAGGGTTATGATTAGGGTTAGGGTTAGGATCAGGGTCGGTGTTAGGATCAGGGTTGAAGTCAGGGTTAGTATTTGGGTTAGGGTTAGGATCAGGGTCGGGGTTAGGATCAGGGTTAGGATTAGGGTTGGGGATAAGGTTAGGGTTAGGGTTGGGGTCGGGGTTGGTGTTAAGGTCAGTATAAGCGTTAGTGTTAGGGCTGAGGTTAGGGTCAGAGCTAGAGTCCTGGGAGAGGTGTACCCTGGTGGTGTTGTTTGGGATACAGATTCCAGTTGGGGTGTTTCTCATGGTTCCCTCTGGTCTTCTCTGCTTTCTTCGGATCCTTTGTGGCATGGGGATCGGAGGAAAGTCATCTATTTCCGGAGTATATGATCTGGCTCTCATGGGGCCAGATTTCTGGGTTGGATGTCTGCTTTCCCAGTGTCTCTTCACTGTTTCTGGATGGGATTCTGCCTGGGTTACGTATGTCTCTTCTGAGCCATTTACCTCTTCCCTGGTTAGTGTGTCGAGTATTTGGAATCTGTTTGGAGACGTGGGGATAGTGGATTCCTTGTTGCTAAGTGTAGCAGTAACCATAGCTTGTGTATGGTCCAACGTGTCCTTCTGTATTTTCCTCCCATAATTTTTCTTTGCCCAGTTAGAGGCAACCGCGAAAGCTTGTTCCCAGCGGGGAAGCTCCAGGTCCTCCAGTCGTCTGGACAGATGTGTGAGAGTTTCCTCGTAGTGCTCTTCGAGGATCTGCAATGTGGTGTGGAGCCAGTTTTTGGCATTGCTTACTAGCTTTAAACATGTGAGTTCGGTTGGGTTGGCCGGTCTTATGAGGTGCTTGAGTTCCTCTGTCTTCCGTCGTAGGCTGGCGGGTGCCTGGTTCTCCCCTCCGGAAACTGCTGTGTTTTTTAGGTGGTGGACTGTCTGGATCATTTTGTAGATGATCCTGGTTCCTAGTTGGAAGGTATCCTGTCTATTTGATATGTTTGATGTGGTGTGGTTTGGTGTGTAGGAAGTGGCGGCGGTGTGGAGGGTGACCGTACGGTAGCGTGCGTTGTCAACTCTGGGTTGACGCATACCATAACGATCCATACTTACCAGTAAAATGCCTAAAGCTTCGTTGGCACCGTTAGGTTTCCACTGTTAGGCAATTTTACCTCTGTTAGGGTTAGGGTTAGGGTTAGGGTAGGGGAACAAAGCTCTTTCTCCCAGATTTTCCCTAAGAAGGGACCATCTGGGACAAGGAGTGTTGCACTCTCCTTCCAACGACTGAAACCCTCCCAGTTTATTTTCTGATGTTCAGGCCTTGTGGAAAGGTAGTATGAAGTCTTTTGATCCACTCTGCTTCCTTTTTCTTTCTTTCCATCTCTGTCCAGTTGGGGTTGCTCTCCAGTCCTGTGGCCTCCAGTGCTTCCAGCCCGTGCTGTAGGAAGTGTGCCACCAGGTGAGTCCTCCTTTCCCGCTGGTTCCGGATGTTGTACCTGTGTTGTGCCAGTCGGGTTCGGATGGAGTTACCTGTTTCCCCCACATAGGTCACCCCACACGTTTTGCACTGGATGCCATAGACAGCGTTACTGGTGTTTTCTGAGAGCGCCCTTTGCAACTGGAAGATTTCTTTGGTTTTGTTGTTTTGGATGGTAGTTTTTTGTTTGAAGTGTTTGGCTTTTGGTGTATTTGATCTGTTTTGTATCGGTTTTAGTTTGCTTTGGACTAAGTAATCCTGTAGGTTTTTGTTTTTTCTATATGCAGATATGATTTTGTGTTCCCTCAGGAGGTTTGTGTTTTCTAATATCGTGGTGAATGTAGACTTTAGTTTTTGGTTGGTTATTACGCTGAGTTGAGAATATGTTGTGATGAGGGGTATTATTTTGCTGTCATCAGGTGTTTTTCTGTTTAGAAATGTTTGTGCCACATTTTTGAGGAAACTTCGTGTGTATCCTCTCAGGCGTAGAGCTTGGAAGAGTATGTGTTTGGCTTCCTCAAAGTCTTGTTGTTGTGTGCAGATTTTGTGGAAGCGTAGGAGTTGTGATTTTACCAGTCCTTTGAAAGTATGTTTTGGGTGGAAGCTGTCTTTGTGCAGTAAGCCGTGTGTGTCCGTGTCTTTGAAATATACCTTGATGTCCAGTTTGCCTGTGTTGTTGAAGGAGGAACCCTTGTATGTGGTGGTGTCTAGGAAGTCTATGTGGTTTTCATGCTTGGTGTATTTGAGTTTAATGGACCTGTGGTGTGTGTTGAGGGTGTTAATGAATTCTTGAAAGGCCTGTGGGCCGTGCGTCCAGGTTCCCCAGATGTCGTCAAGGTACCTGAAGTAGTGTGTAGGTTTGTGTGTACATTTTGGGAATACTGTGGCTTCCCAATGGGCCATATAGATGTCAGCATAGGCCGGAGCAAAGCGTTTCCCCATAGCAGTTCCTTTTATTTGTAAGTAGTATTGCTCTTCAAATTCAAAATCATTTTTGTTGAGACTAATTTCCAATAGCTTCAGAATTTGTGTTTCTGGTCTGTTGCGGTCAGGGTATTTGAGAAACCACTCCCGGACTGCTTTCAGTCCCTCTGTAGTTTCAATGTTGGTGTATAAACTGTCAATGTCAATGGTGAACAGGAAGGCTTCCTGTTGTATTGTAGCATTTTTGACTTTGGCTACAAAGTCATAGGTGTCTTTGATGTAACTTGGGTGGTGTTTAGAAATGGGGTTGAGGAAATGGTCTAGATATTCTGCTATTCTGTAGGATTCACTGTTGCAGTCGGACACTATGGGCCTCCCAGGTGGAATTTCGTAGGGGAGTGGCCATGTTTCTGGGGCTTTATGAATTTTTGGGAGGAGGTAGAAAATCCTCGGTCGTGGTGATTCCTCTCCTCTTAGGTAGAATGCCTGTTTTTTTGTGAGGTGTTTTAGTTCAACCAGAGTTTGTAGGATTTGCCCTATTTCTAGTGCTGTTTGTTTGTACAGCGGTTCTTCCAAAGTAGTATAGTGTTCCTGATTATTTAATTGTCTGTGTGCTTCTGCAATGTATTGTTCTCTATCCATGATAACTATTGCACTCCCTTTGTCTGCTGGTTTTATGACTATATGTTTGTTTTCCTTTAAATGTTTTAAGGCTATGGTTTCCTCCTTTGTTATGTTGTGTGAGTCCCTGTATGGTCGGAGTTTTTGTAGAATTCTGTTGTCCTCTTGAATGATTTCCTGGATTTCTGGTGGCAGTTGGTTTTCCCCTGGTTCCCAGCTGGATTTAGGCAGGAAGGGAACCCTTTCTGTGTCGGTGTCTTTATCCTCAAAGAAGGCGGTCAGTTTAAGGCGACGGTGGTATTGTCGGATTTCGCTTTTCAGTCTGGTTTTCTGACCTTTCTTTGTCCCTACTGTGGGGACAAATGATAAGCCCTTATTGAGGAGGTTGATTTGTTCAGTTGTGGGGTGGAAGTTGTTGCTTAGATTTACAATATTTTTGTTGTTCTTGTCCCCCTCTTGTTCTGTGGCTTTGGGGCTTACCAGTTTAAATGTTGTGACCAGTGGTCTAGCATTTTTTGAGCTGTTGCGGTGGTCCAGTGAATTCCATCTCTTTCTGTCTTGAAAAGGGTTTCTTCCAGTTTGGGGAGGTATGGCATGTTTTGCTGTATGTGATTGTTTATTGTGTCCAGATTTTTCCTGAATTCTGGTTCCAGGTCTCTGGAGTAATTAATCAGTGGGATGTATATTTCTGCAGATGGGAAGGATCCCTTAGCTTCCCGTAGCATCTGTTGTAGTTGTTTGATAGCTGTTTCCTTTGCTTTTTGTGCCTTGTTATTGATTCCAAAGGATAGAATGATTTTCTCCACTCCTGAGTTCCGGGGGGTGTGTTGTAGGAGGTTTGCTGCGTTGTAAAATGATGCTCCTGGGTAGCTTTCTATCTGTAGATCTGGATTTTCATAGGGGGGTATTCTTGATAAATTAGAGTCCCCTATGAAGAGCCAGCGTTTGTGGGTTTCCAGCTTCCAGTCCGTTAGCTTTCTTGTGGTCTTGTCATGTCGGTGTGGTCGGTATCTTGGTTGGGCTGGTGGTGGTGTGGGGGGGTAAAGGTCGGGGTCTGAGTCAGGGTTAGGGTTAGGATCAGGGTTAATGTCGGGGTTAGGGTTAGGATCAGGGTTAATGTCAGGGTTAGTATTTGGGTTGGGGTTAGGATCAGGGTTGAAGTCAGGGTTAGTATTTGGGTTAGGGTTAGGATCAGGGTCGGGGTTAGGATCAGGGTTAGGATTAGGGTTGGGGATAAGGTTAGGGTTAGGGTTGGGGTCGGGGTTGGTGTTAAGGTCAGTATAAGCGTTAGTGTTAGGGCTGAGGTTAGGGTCAGAGCTAGAGTCCTGGGAGAGGTGTACCCTGGTGGTGTTGTTTGGGATACAGATTCCAGTTGGGGTGTTTCTCATGGTTCCCTCTGGTCTTCTCTGCTTTCTTCGGATCCTTTGTGGCATGGGGATCGGAGGAAAGTCATCTATTTCCGGAGTATATGATCTGGCTCTCATGGGGCCAGATTTCTGGGTTGGATGTCTGCTTTCCCAGTGTCTCTTCACTGTTTCTGGATGGGATTCTGCCTGGGTTACGTATGTCTCTTCTGAGCCATTTACCTCTTCCCTGGTTAGTGTGTCGAGTATTTGGAATCTGTTTGGAGACGTGGGGATAGTGGATTCCTTGTTGCTAAGTGTAGCAGTAACCATAGCTTGTGTATGGTCCAACGTGTCCTTCTGTATTTTCCTCCCATAATTTTTCTTTGCCCAGTTAGAGGCAACCGCGAAAGCTTGTTCCCAGCGGGGAAGCTCCAGGTCCTCCAGTCGTCTGGACAGATGTGTGAGAGTTTCCTCGTAGTGCTCTTCGAGGATCTGCAATGTGGTGTGGAGCCAGTTTTTGGCATTGCTTACTAGCTTTAAACATGTGAGTTCGGTTGGGTTGGCCGGTCTTATGAGGTGCTTGAGTTCCTCTGTCTTCCGTCGTAGGCTGGCGGGTGCCTGGTTCTCCCCTCCGGAAACTGCTGTGTTTTTTAGGTGGTGGACTGTCTGGATCATTTTGTAGATGATCCTGGTTCCTAGTTGGAAGGTATCCTGTCTATTTGATATGTTTGATGTGGTGTGGTTTGGTGTGTAGGAAGTGGCGGCGGTGTGGAGGGTGACCGTACGGTAGCGTGCGTTGTCAACTCTGGGTTGACGCATACCATAACGATCCATACTTACCAGTAAAATGCCTAAAGCTTCGTTGGCACCGTTAGGTTTCCACTGTTAGGCAATTTTACCTCTGTAGAGTCTGTGGCTCCGTGGAATGGCAATCTTGCTTTTCTCTGTGTCGCGACGTTTCGACCTGCCTGGGTCTTCTTCAGGCGTTGTTATGGGGCACTCTGTCCCTGTTGGCCTGTTCTTATCTTGTTTTCAAAGGGGCGGTGAGTGTAGTTCCTCCCAGGGGGGTGGTTTGAATACTATTGTCTGTATTTCTTTTGTTTCTGTGTGAGTAGGTGCAGTTTCAGTGGGTGAATGGGTTTCTGCTTTCCTGCTGGGGATTATGTATGGGCCGTTAACCTCTCAATAGGCCATTAGGGTCTTTTGTTTTCCTTCCTGGTACGACTGGTGTGTGGGCTGTGCAAGTTTCAATTGGTTTTAGGTCTTCTTTTGTTTGTTGCCTGAGTGCTGGAACAGTGACTGTGAAGAGTTCCAGTCCCTGTAGGATCTGGCTAGTTAGGATAGGGGAACAAAGCTCTTTCTCCCAGATTTTCCCTAAGAAGGGACCATCTGGGACAAGGAGTGTTGCACTCTCCTTCCAACGACTGAAACCCTCCCAGTTTATTTTCTGATGTTCAGGCCTTGTGGAAAGGTAGTATGAAGTCTTTTGATCCACTCTGCTTCCTTTTTCTTTCTTTCCATCTCTGTCCAGTTGGGGTTGCTCTCCAGTCCTGTGGCCTCCAGTGCTTCCAGCCCGTGCTGTAGGAAGTGTGCCACCAGGTGAGTCCTCCTTTCCCGCTGGTTCCGGATGTTGTACCTGTGTTGTGCCAGTCGGGTTCGGATGGAGTTACCTGTTTCCCCCACATAGGTCACCCCACACGTTTTGCACTGGATGCCATAGACAGCGTTACTGGTGTTTTCTGAGAGCGCCCTTTGCAACTGGAAGATTTCTTTGGTTTTGTTGTTTTGGATGGTAGTTTTTTGTTTGAAGTGTTTGGCTTTTGGTGTATTTGATCTGTTTTGTATCGGTTTTAGTTTGCTTTGGACTAAGTAATCCTGTAGGTTTTTGTTTTTTCTATATGCAGATATGATTTTGTGTTCCCTCAGGAGGTTTGTGTTTTCTAATATCGTGGTGAATGTAGACTTTAGTTTTTGGTTGGTTATTACGCTGAGTTGAGAATATGTTGTGATGAGGGGTATTATTTTGCTGTCATCAGGTGTTTTTCTGTTTAGAAATGTTTGTGCCACATTTTTGAGGAAACTTCGTGTGTATCCTCTCAGGCGTAGAGCTTGGAAGAGTATGTGTTTGGCTTCCTCAAAGTCTTGTTGTTGTGTGCAGATTTTGTGGAAGCGTAGGAGTTGTGATTTTACCAGTCCTTTGAAAGTATGTTTTGGGTGGAAGCTGTCTTTGTGCAGTAAGCCGTGTGTGTCCGTGTCTTTGAAATATACCTTGATGTCCAGTTTGCCTGTGTTGTTGAAGGAGGAACCCTTGTATGTGGTGGTGTCTAGGAAGTCTATGTGGTTTTCATGCTTGGTGTATTTGAGTTTAATGGACCTGTGGTGTGTGTTGAGGGTGTTAATGAATTCTTGAAAGGCCTGTGGGCCGTGCGTCCAGGTTCCCCAGATGTCGTCAAGGTACCTGAAGTAGTGTGTAGGTTTGTGTGTACATTTTGGGAATACTGTGGCTTCCCAATGGGCCATATAGATGTCAGCATAGGCCGGAGCAAAGCGTTTCCCCATAGCAGTTCCTTTTATTTGTAAGTAGTATTGCTCTTCAAATTCAAAATCATTTTTGTTGAGACTAATTTCCAATAGCTTCAGAATTTGTGTTTCTGGTCTGTTGCGGTCAGGGTATTTGAGAAACCACTCCCGGACTGCTTTCAGTCCCTCTGTAGTTTCAATGTTGGTGTATAAACTGTCAATGTCAATGGTGAACAGGAAGGCTTCCTGTTGTATTGTAGCATTTTTGACTTTGGCTACAAAGTCATAGGTGTCTTTGATGTAACTTGGGTGGTGTTTAGAAATGGGGTTGAGGAAATGGTCTAGATATTCTGCTATTCTGTAGGATTCACTGTTGCAGTCGGACACTATGGGCCTCCCAGGTGGAATTTCGTAGGGGAGTGGCCATGTTTCTGGGGCTTTATGAATTTTTGGGAGGAGGTAGAAAATCCTCGGTCGTGGTGATTCCTCTCCTCTTAGGTAGAATGCCTGTTTTTTTGTGAGGTGTTTTAGTTCAACCAGAGTTTGTAGGATTTGCCCTATTTCTAGTGCTGTTTGTTTGTACAGCGGTTCTTCCAAAGTAGTATAGTGTTCCTGATTATTTAATTGTCTGTGTGCTTCTGCAATGTATTGTTCTCTATCCATGATAACTATTGCACTCCCTTTGTCTGCTGGTTTTATGACTATATGTTTGTTTTCCTTTAAATGTTTTAAGGCTATGGTTTCCTCCTTTGTTATGTTGTGTGAGTCCCTGTATGGTCGGAGTTTTTGTAGAATTCTGTTGTCCTCTTGAATGATTTCCTGGATTTCTGGTGGCAGTTGGTTTTCCCCTGGTTCCCAGCTGGATTTAGGCAGGAAGGGAACCCTTTCTGTGTCGGTGTCTTTATCCTCAAAGAAGACGGTCAGTTTAAGGCGACGGTGGTATTGTCGGATTTCGCTTTTCAGTCTGGTTTTCTGACCTTTCTTTGTCCCTACTGTGGGGACAAATGATAAGCCCTTATTGAGGAGGTTGATTTGTTCAGTTGTGGGGTGGAAGTTGTTGCTTAGATTTACAATATTTTTGTTGTTCTTGTCCCCCTCTTGTTCTGTGGCTTTGGGGCTTACCAGTTTAAATGTTGTGACCAGTGGTCTAGCATTTTTTGAGCTGTTGCGGTGGTCCAGTGAATTCCATCTCTTTCTGTCTTGAAAAGGGTTTCTTCCAGTTTGGGGAGGTATGGCATGTTTTGCTGTATGTGATTGTTTATTGTGTCCAGATTTTTCCTGAATTCTGGTTCCAGGTCTCTGGAGTAATTAATCAGTGGGATGTATATTTCTGCAGATGGGAAGGATCCCTTAGCTTCCCGTAGCATCTGTTGTAGTTGTTTGATAGCTGTTTCCTTTGCTTTTTGTGCCTTGTTATTGATTCCAAAGGATAGAATGATTTTCTCCACTCCTGAGTTCCGGGGGGTGTGTTGTAGGAGGTTTGCTGCGTTGTAAAATGATGCTCCTGGGTAGCTTTCTATCTGTAGATCTGGATTTTCATAGGGGGGTATTCTTGATAAATTAGAGTCCCCTATGAAGAGCCAGCGTTTGTGGGTTTCCAGCTTCCAGTCCGTTAGCTTTCTTGTGGTCTTGTCATGTCGGTGTGGTCGGTATCTTGGTTGGGCTGGTGGTGGTGTGGGGGGGTAAAGGTCGGGGTCTGAGTCAGGGTTAGGGTTAGGATCAGGGTTAATGTCCGGGTTAGGGTTAGGATCAGGGTTAATGTCAGGGTTAGTGTTTGGGTTGGGGTTAGGATCAGGGTTAAAGTCAGGGTTAGTATTTGGGTTAGGGTTAGGATCAGGGTCGGGGTTAGGATCAGGGTTAGGATTAGGGTTGGGGATAAGGTTAGGGTTAGGGTTGGGGTCGGGGTTGGTGTTAAGGTCAGTATAAGCGTTAGTGTTAGGGCTGAGGTTAGGGTCAGAGCTAGAGTCCTGGGAGAGGTGTACCCTGGTGGTGTTGTTTGGGATACAGATTCCAGTTGGGGTGTTTCTCATGGTTCCCTCTGGTCTTCTCTGCTTTCTTCGGATCCTTTGTGGCATGGGGATCGGAGGAAAGTCATCTATTTCCGGAGTATATGATCTGGCTCTCATGGGGCCAGATTTCTGGGTTGGATGTCTGCTTTCCCAGTGTCTCTTCACTGTTTCTGGATGGGATTCTGCCTGGGTTACGTATGTCTCTTCTGAGCCATTTACCTCTTCCCTGGTTAGTGTGTCGAGTATTTGGAATCTGTTTGGAGACGTGGGGATAGTGGATTCCTTGTTGCTAAGTGTAGCAGTAACCATAGCTTGTGTATGGTCCAACGTGTCCTTCTGTATTTTCCTCCCATAATTTTTCTTTGCCCAGTTAGAGGCAACCGCGAAAGCTTGTTCCCAGCGGGGAAGCTCCAGGTCCTCCAGTCGTCTGGACAGATGTGTGAGAGTTTCCTCGTAGTGCTCTTCGAGGATCTGCAATGTGGTGTGGAGCCAGTTTTTGGCATTGCTTACTAGCTTTAAACATGTGAGTTCGGTTGGGTTGGCCGGTCTTATGAGGTGCTTGAGTTCCTCTGTCTTCCGTCGTAGGCTGGCGGGTGCCTGGTTCTCCCCTCCGGAAACTGCTGTGTTTTTTAGGTGGTGGACTGTCTGGATCATTTTGTAGATGATCCTGGTTCCTAGTTGGAAGGTATCCTGTCTATTTGATATGTTTGATGTGGTGTGGTTTGGTGTGTAGGAAGTGGCGGCGGTGTGGAGGGTGACCGTACGGTAGCGTGCGTTGTCAACTCTGGGTTGACGCATACCATAACGATCCATACTTACCAGTAAAATGCCTAAAGCTTCGTTGGCACCGTTAGGTTTCCACTGTTAGGCAATTTTACCTCTGTAGAGTCTGTGGCTCCGTGGAATGGCAATCTTGCTTTTCTCTGTGTCGCGACGTTTCGACCTGCCTGGGTCTTCTTCAGGCGTTGTTATGGGGCACTCTGTCCCTGTTGGCCTGTTCTTATCTTGTTTTCAAAGGGGCGGTGAGTGTAGTTCCTCCCAGGGGGGTGGTTTGAATACTATTGTCTGTATTTCTTTTGTTTCTGTGTGAGTAGGTGCAGTTTCAGTGGTTGAATGGGTTTCTGCTTTCCTGCTGGGGATTATGTATGGGCCGTTAACCTCTCAATAGGCCATTAGGGTCTTTTGTTTTCCTTCCTGGTACGACTGGTGTGTGGGCTGTGCAAGTTTCAATTGGTTTTAGGTCTTCTTTTGTTTGTTGCCTGAGTGCTGGAACAGTGACTGTGAAGAGTTCCAGTCCCTGTAGGATCTGGCTAGTTAGGATAGGGGAACAAAGCTCTTTCTCCCAGATTTTCCCTAAGAAGGGACCATCTGGGACAAGGAGTGTTGCACTCTCCTTCCAACGACTGAAACCCTCCCAGTTTATTTTCTGATGTTCAGGCCTTGTGGAAAGGTAGTATGAAGTCTTTTGATCCACTCTGCTTCCTTTTTCTTTCTTTCCATCTCTGTCCAGTTGGGGTTGCTCTCCAGTCCTGTGGCCTCCAGTGCTTCCAGCCCGTGCTGTAGGAAGTGTGCCACCAGGTGAGTCCTCCTTTCCCGCTGGTTCCGGATGTTGTACCTGTGTTGTGCCAGTCGGGTTCGGATGGAGTTACCTGTTTCCCCCACATAGGTCACCCCACACGTTTTGCACTGGATGCCATAGACAGCGTTACTGGTGTTTTCTGAGAGCGCCCTTTGCAACTGGAAGATTTCTTTGGTTTTGTTGTTTTGGATGGTAGTTTTTTGTTTGAAGTGTTTGGCTTTTGGTGTATTTGATCTGTTTTGTATCGGTTTTAGTTTGCTTTGGACTAAGTAATCCTGTAGGTTTTTGTTTTTTCTATATGCAGATATGATTTTGTGTTCCCTCAGGAGGTTTGTGTTTTCTAATATCGTGGTGAATGTAGACTTTAGTTTTTGGTTGGTTATTACGCTGAGTTGAGAATATGTTGTGATGAGGGGTATTATTTTGCTGTCATCAGGTGTTTTTCTGTTTAGAAATGTTTGTGCCACATTTTTGAGGAAACTTCGTGTGTATCCTCTCAGGCGTAGAGCTTGGAAGAGTATGTGTTTGGCTTCCTCAAAGTCTTGTTGTTGTGTGCAGATTTTGTGGAAGCGTAGGAGTTGTGATTTTACCAGTCCTTTGAAAGTATGTTTTGGGTGGAAGCTGTCTTTGTGCAGTAAGCCGTGTGTGTCCGTGTCTTTGAAATATACCTTGATGTCCAGTTTGCCTGTGTTGTTGAAGGAGGAACCCTTGTATGTGGTGGTGTCTAGGAAGTCTATGTGGTTTTCATGCTTGGTGTATTTGAGTTTAATGGACCTGTGGTGTGTGTTGAGGGTGTTAATGAATTCTTGAAAGGCCTGTGGGCCGTGCGTCCAGGTTCCCCAGATGTCGTCAAGGTACCTGAAGTAGTGTGTAGGTTTGTGTGTACATTTTGGGAATACTGTGGCTTCCCAATGGGCCATATAGATGTCAGCATAGGCCGGAGCAAAGCGTTTCCCCATAGCAGTTCCTTTTATTTGTAAGTAGTATTGCTCTTCAAATTCAAAATCATTTTTGTTGAGACTAATTTCCAATAGCTTCAGAATTTGTGTTTCTGGTCTGTTGCGGTCAGGGTATTTGAGAAACCACTCCCGGACTGCTTTCAGTCCCTCTGTAGTTTCAATGTTGGTGTATAAACTGTCAATGTCAATGGTGAACAGGAAGGCTTCCTGTTGTATTGTAGCATTTTTGACTTTGGCTACAAAGTCATAGGTGTCTTTGATGTAACTTGGGTGGTGTTTAGAAATGGGGTTGAGGAAATGGTCTAGATATTCTGCTATTCTGTAGGATTCACTGTTGCAGTCGGACACTATGGGCCTCCCAGGTGGAATTTCGTAGGGGAGTGGCCATGTTTCTGGGGCTTTATGAATTTTTGGGAGGAGGTAGAAAATCCTCGGTCGTGGTGATTCCTCTCCTCTTAGGTAGAATGCCTGTTTTTTTGTGAGGTGTTTTAGTTCAACCAGAGTTTGTAGGATTTGCCCTATTTCTAGTGCTGTTTGTTTGTACAGCGGTTCTTCCAAAGTAGTATAGTGTTCCTGATTATTTAATTGTCTGTGTGCTTCTGCAATGTATTGTTCTCTATCCATGATAACTATTGCACTCCCTTTGTCTGCTGGTTTTATGACTATATGTTTGTTTTCCTTTAAATGTTTTAAGGCTATGGTTTCCTCCTTTGTTATGTTGTGTGAGTCCCTGTATGGTCGGAGTTTTTGTAGAATTCTGTTGTCCTCTTGAATGATTTCCTGGATTTCTGGTGGCAGTTGGTTTTCCCCTGGTTCCCAGCTGGATTTAGGCAGGAAGGGAACCCTTTCTGTGTCGGTGTCTTTATCCTCAAAGAAGGCGGTCAGTTTAAGGCGACGGTGGTATTGTCGGATTTCGCTTTTCAGTCTGGTTTTCTGACCTTTCTTTGTCCCTACTGTGGGGACAAATGATAAGCCCTTATTGAGGAGGTTGATTTGTTCAGTTGTGGGGTGGAAGTTGTTGCTTAGATTTACAATATTTTTGTTGTTCTTGTCCCCCTCTTGTTCTGTGGCTTTGGGGCTTACCAGTTTAAATGTTGTGACCAGTGGTCTAGCATTTTTTGAGCTGTTGCGGTGGTCCAGTGAATTCCATCTCTTTCTGTCTTGAAAAGGGTTTCTTCCAGTTTGGGGAGGTATGGCATGTTTTGCTGTATGTGATTGTTTATTGTGTCCAGATTTTTCCTGAATTCTGGTTCCAGGTCTCTGGAGTAATTAATCAGTGGGATGTATATTTCTGCAGATGGGAAGGATCCCTTAGCTTCCCGTAGCATCTGTTGTAGTTGTTTGATAGCTGTTTCCTTTGCTTTTTGTGCCTTGTTATTGATTCCAAAGGATAGAATGATTTTCTCCACTCCTGAGTTCCGGGGGGTGTGTTGTAGGAGGTTTGCTGCGTTGTAAAATGATGCTCCTGGGTAGCTTTCTATCTGTAGATCTGGATTTTCATAGGGGGGTATTCTTGATAAATTAGAGTCCCCTATGAAGAGCCAGCGTTTGTGGGTTTCCAGCTTCCAGTCCGTTAGCTTTCTTGTGGTCTTGTCATGTCGGTGTGGTCGGTATCTTGGTTGGGCTGGTGGTGGTGTGGGGGGGTAAAGGTCGGGGTCTGAGTCAGGGTTAGGGTTAGGATCAGGGTTAATGTCGGGGTTAGGGTTAGGATCAGGGTTAATGTCAGGGTTAGTATTTGGGTTGGGGTTAGGATCAGGGTTGAAGTCAGGGTTAGTATTTGGGTTAGGGTTAGGATCAGGGTCGGGGTTAGGATCAGGGTTAGGATTAGGGTTGGGGATAAGGTTAGGGTTAGGGTTGGGGTCGGGGTTGGTGTTAAGGTCAGTATAAGCGTTAGTGTTAGGGCTGAGGTTAGGGTCAGAGCTAGAGTCCTGGGAGAGGTGTACCCTGGTGGTGTTGTTTGGGATACAGATTCCAGTTGGGGTGTTTCTCATGGTTCCCTCTGGTCTTCTCTGCTTTCTTCGGATCCTTTGTGGCATGGGGATCGGAGGAAAGTCATCTATTTCCGGAGTATATGATCTGGCTCTCATGGGGCCAGATTTCTGGGTTGGATGTCTGCTTTCCCAGTGTCTCTTCACTGTTTCTGGATGGGATTCTGCCTGGGTTACGTATGTCTCTTCTGAGCCATTTACCTCTTCCCTGGTTAGTGTGTCGAGTATTTGGAATCTGTTTGGAGACGTGGGGATAGTGGATTCCTTGTTGCTAAGTGTAGCAGTAACCATAGCTTGTGTATGGTCCAACGTGTCCTTCTGTATTTTCCTCCCATAATTTTTCTTTGCCCAGTTAGAGGCAACCGCGAAAGCTTGTTCCCAGCGGGGAAGCTCCAGGTCCTCCAGTCGTCTGGACAGATGTGTGAGAGTTTCCTCGTAGTGCTCTTCGAGGATCTGCAATGTGGTGTGGAGCCAGTTTTTGGCATTGCTTACTAGCTTTAAACATGTGAGTTCGGTTGGGTTGGCCGGTCTTATGAGGTGCTTGAGTTCCTCTGTCTTCCGTCGTAGGCTGGCGGGTGCCTGGTTCTCCCCTCCGGAAACTGCTGTGTTTTTTAGGTGGTGGACTGTCTGGATCATTTTGTAGATGATCCTGGTTCCTAGTTGGAAGGTATCCTGTCTATTTGATATGTTTGATGTGGTGTGGTTTGGTGTGTAGGAAGTGGCGGCGGTGTGGAGGGTGACCGTACGGTAGCGTGCGTTGTCAACTCTGGGTTGACGCATACCATAACGATCCATACTTACCAGTAAAATGCCTAAAGCTTCGTTGGCACCGTTAGGTTTCCACTGTTAGGCAATTTTACCTCTGTTAGGGTTAGGGTTAGGGTTAGGGTAGGGGAACAAAGCTCTTTCTCCCAGATTTTCCCTAAGAAGGGACCATCTGGGACAAGGAGTGTTGCACTCTCCTTCCAACGACTGAAACCCTCCCAGTTTATTTTCTGATGTTCAGGCCTTGTGGAAAGGTAGTATGAAGTCTTTTGATCCACTCTGCTTCCTTTTTCTTTCTTTCCATCTCTGTCCAGTTGGGGTTGCTCTCCAGTCCTGTGGCCTCCAGTGCTTCCAGCCCGTGCTGTAGGAAGTGTGCCACCAGGTGAGTCCTCCTTTCCCGCTGGTTCCGGATGTTGTACCTGTGTTGTGCCAGTCGGGTTCGGATGGAGTTACCTGTTTCCCCCACATAGGTCACCCCACACGTTTTGCACTGGATGCCATAGACAGCGTTACTGGTGTTTTCTGAGAGCGCCCTTTGCAACTGGAAGATTTCTTTGGTTTTGTTGTTTTGGATGGTAGTTTTTTGTTTGAAGTGTTTGGCTTTTGGTGTATTTGATCTGTTTTGTATCGGTTTTAGTTTGCTTTGGACTAAGTAATCCTGTAGGTTTTTGTTTTTTCTATATGCAGATATGATTTTGTGTTCCCTCAGGAGGTTTGTGTTTTCTAATATCGTGGTGAATGTAGACTTTAGTTTTTGGTTGGTTATTACGCTGAGTTGAGAATATGTTGTGATGAGGGGTATTATTTTGCTGTCATCAGGTGTTTTTCTGTTTAGAAATGTTTGTGCCACATTTTTGAGGAAACTTCGTGTGTATCCTCTCAGGCGTAGAGCTTGGAAGAGTATGTGTTTGGCTTCCTCAAAGTCTTGTTGTTGTGTGCAGATTTTGTGGAAGCGTAGGAGTTGTGATTTTACCAGTCCTTTGAAAGTATGTTTTGGGTGGAAGCTGTCTTTGTGCAGTAAGCCGTGTGTGTCCGTGTCTTTGAAATATACCTTGATGTCCAGTTTGCCTGTGTTGTTGAAGGAGGAACCCTTGTATGTGGTGGTGTCTAGGAAGTCTATGTGGTTTTCATGCTTGGTGTATTTGAGTTTAATGGACCTGTGGTGTGTGTTGAGGGTGTTAATGAATTCTTGAAAGGCCTGTGGGCCGTGCGTCCAGGTTCCCCAGATGTCGTCAAGGTACCTGAAGTAGTGTGTAGGTTTGTGTGTACATTTTGGGAATACTGTGGCTTCCCAATGGGCCATATAGATGTCAGCATAGGCCGGAGCAAAGCGTTTCCCCATAGCAGTTCCTTTTATTTGTAAGTAGTATTGCTCTTCAAATTCAAAATCATTTTTGTTGAGACTAATTTCCAATAGCTTCAGAATTTGTGTTTCTGGTCTGTTGCGGTCAGGGTATTTGAGAAACCACTCCCGGACTGCTTTCAGTCCCTCTGTAGTTTCAATGTTGGTGTATAAACTGTCAATGTCAATGGTGAACAGGAAGGCTTCCTGTTGTATTGTAGCATTTTTGACTTTGGCTACAAAGTCATAGGTGTCTTTGATGTAACTTGGGTGGTGTTTAGAAATGGGGTTGAGGAAATGGTCTAGATATTCTGCTATTCTGTAGGATTCACTGTTGCAGTCGGACACTATGGGCCTCCCAGGTGGAATTTCGTAGGGGAGTGGCCATGTTTCTGGGGCTTTATGAATTTTTGGGAGGAGGTAGAAAATCCTCGGTCGTGGTGATTCCTCTCCTCTTAGGTAGAATGCCTGTTTTTTTGTGAGGTGTTTTAGTTCAACCAGAGTTTGTAGGATTTGCCCTATTTCTAGTGCTGTTTGTTTGTACAGCGGTTCTTCCAAAGTAGTATAGTGTTCCTGATTATTTAATTGTCTGTGTGCTTCTGCAATGTATTGTTCTCTATCCATGATAACTATTGCACTCCCTTTGTCTGCTGGTTTTATGACTATATGTTTGTTTTCCTTTAAATGTTTTAAGGCTATGGTTTCCTCCTTTGTTATGTTGTGTGAGTCCCTGTATGGTCGGAGTTTTTGTAGAATTCTGTTGTCCTCTTGAATGATTTCCTGGATTTCTGGTGGCAGTTGGTTTTCCCCTGGTTCCCAGCTGGATTTAGGCAGGAAGGGAACCCTTTCTGTGTCGGTGTCTTTATCCTCAAAGAAGGCGGTCAGTTTAAGGCGACGGTGGTATTGTCGGATTTCGCTTTTCAGTCTGGTTTTCTGACCTTTCTTTGTCCCTACTGTGGGGACAAATGATAAGCCCTTATTGAGGAGGTTGATTTGTTCAGTTGTGGGGTGGAAGTTGTTGCTTAGATTTACAATATTTTTGTTGTTCTTGTCCCCCTCTTGTTCTGTGGCTTTGGGGCTTACCAGTTTAAATGTTGTGACCAGTGGTCTAGCATTTTTTGAGCTGTTGCGGTGGTCCAGTGAATTCCATCTCTTTCTGTCTTGAAAAGGGTTTCTTCCAGTTTGGGGAGGTATGGCATGTTTTGCTGTATGTGATTGTTTATTGTGTCCAGATTTTTCCTGAATTCTGGTTCCAGGTCTCTGGAGTAATTAATCAGTGGGATGTATATTTCTGCAGATGGGAAGGATCCCTTAGCTTCCCGTAGCATCTGTTGTAGTTGTTTGATAGCTGTTTCCTTTGCTTTTTGTGCCTTGTTATTGATTCCAAAGGATAGAATGATTTTCTCCACTCCTGAGTTCCGGGGGGTGTGTTGTAGGAGGTTTGCTGCGTTGTAAAATGATGCTCCTGGGTAGCTTTCTATCTGTAGATCTGGATTTTCATAGGGGGGTATTCTTGATAAATTAGAGTCCCCTATGAAGAGCCAGCGTTTGTGGGTTTCCAG
Source organism: Atractosteus spatula (assembly GCF_055471065.1). Classification (NCBI taxonomy): domain Eukaryota; kingdom Metazoa; phylum Chordata; class Actinopteri; order Semionotiformes; family Lepisosteidae; genus Atractosteus; species Atractosteus spatula. The sequence continues at coordinate 79,008,781 of NC_142707.1, forward strand.
CTTCCAGTCCGTTAGCTTTCTTGTGGTCTTGTCATGTCGGTGTGGTCGGTATCTTGGTTGGGCTGGTGGTGGTGTGGGGGGGTAAAGGTCGGGGTCTGAGTCAGGGTTAGGGTTAGGATCAGGGTTAATGTCGGGGTTAGGGTTAGGATCAGGGTTAATGTCAGGGTTAGTATTTGGGTTGGGGTTAGGATCAGGGTTGAAGTCAGGGTTAGTATTTGGGTTAGGGTTAGGATCAGGGTCGGGGTTAGGATCAGGGTTAGGATTAGGGTTGGGGATAAGGTTAGGGTTAGGGTTGGGGTCGGGGTTGGTGTTAAGGTCAGTATAAGCGTTAGTGTTAGGGCTGAGGTTAGGGTCAGAGCTAGAGTCCTGGGAGAGGTGTACCCTGGTGGTGTTGTTTGGGATACAGATTCCAGTTGGGGTGTTTCTCATGGTTCCCTCTGGTCTTCTCTGCTTTCTTCGGATCCTTTGTGGCATGGGGATCGGAGGAAAGTCATCTATTTCCGGAGTATATGATCTGGCTCTCATGGGGCCAGATTTCTGGGTTGGATGTCTGCTTTCCCAGTGTCTCTTCACTGTTTCTGGATGGGATTCTGCCTGGGTTACGTATGTCTCTTCTGAGCCATTTACCTCTTCCCTGGTTAGTGTGTCGAGTATTTGGAATCTGTTTGGAGACGTGGGGATAGTGGATTCCTTGTTGCTAAGTGTAGCAGTAACCATAGCTTGTGTATGGTCCAACGTGTCCTTCTGTATTTTCCTCCCATAATTTTTCTTTGCCCAGTTAGAGGCAACCGCGAAAGCTTGTTCCCAGCGGGGAAGCTCCAGGTCCTCCAGTCGTCTGGACAGATGTGTGAGAGTTTCCTCGTAGTGCTCTTCGAGGATCTGCAATGTGGTGTGGAGCCAGTTTTTGGCATTGCTTACTAGCTTTAAACATGTGAGTTCGGTTGGGTTGGCCGGTCTTATGAGGTGCTTGAGTTCCTCTGTCTTCCGTCGTAGGCTGGCGGGTGCCTGGTTCTCCCCTCCGGAAACTGCTGTGTTTTTTAGGTGGTGGACTGTCTGGATCATTTTGTAGATGATCCTGGTTCCTAGTTGGAAGGTATCCTGTCTATTTGATATGTTTGATGTGGTGTGGTTTGGTGTGTAGGAAGTGGCGGCGGTGTGGAGGGTGACCGTACGGTAGCGTGCGTTGTCAACTCTGGGTTGACGCATACCATAACGATCCATACTTACCAGTAAAATGCCTAAAGCTTCGTTGGCACCGTTAGGTTTCCACTGTTAGGCAATTTTACCTCTGTAGAGTCTGTGGCTCCGTGGAATGGCAATCTTGCTTTTCTCTGTGTCGCGACGTTTCGACCTGCCTGGGTCTTCTTCAGGCGTTGTTATGGGGCACTCTGTCCCTGTTGGCCTGTTCTTATCTTGTTTTCAAAGGGGCGGTGAGTGTAGTTCCTCCCAGGGGGGTGGTTTGAATACTATTGTCTGTATTTCTTTTGTTTCTGTGTGAGTAGGTGCAGTTTCAGTGGTTGAATGGGTTTCTGCTTTCCTGCTGGGGATTATGTATGGGCCGTTAACCTCTCAATAGGCCATTAGGGTCTTTTGTTTTCCTTCCTGGTACGACTGGTGTGTGGGCTGTGCAAGTTTCAATTGGTTTTAGGTCTTCTTTTGTTTGTTGCCTGAGTGCTGGAACAGTGACTGTGAAGAGTTCCAGTCCCTGTAGGATCTGGCTAGTTAGGATAGGGGAACAAAGCTCTTTCTCCCAGATTTTCCCTAAGAAGGGACCATCTGGGACAAGGAGTGTTGCACTCTCCTTCCAACGACTGAAACCCTCCCAGTTTATTTTCTGATGTTCAGGCCTTGTGGAAAGGTAGTATGAAGTCTTTTGATCCACTCTGCTTCCTTTTTCTTTCTTTCCATCTCTGTCCAGTTGGGGTTGCTCTCCAGTCCTGTGGCCTCCAGTGCTTCCAGCCCGTGCTGTAGGAAGTGTGCCACCAGGTGAGTCCTCCTTTCCCGCTGGTTCCGGATGTTGTACCTGTGTTGTGCCAGTCGGGTTCGGATGGAGTTACCTGTTTCCCCCACATAGGTCACCCCACACGTTTTGCACTGGATGCCATAGACAGCGTTACTGGTGTTTTCTGAGAGCGCCCTTTGCAACTGGAAGATTTCTTTGGTTTTGTTGTTTTGGATGGTAGTTTTTTGTTTGAAGTGTTTGGCTTTTGGTGTATTTGATCTGTTTTGTATCGGTTTTAGTTTGCTTTGGACTAAGTAATCCTGTAGGTTTTTGTTTTTTCTATATGCAGATATGATTTTGTGTTCCCTCAGGAGGTTTGTGTTTTCTAATATCGTGGTGAATGTAGACTTTAGTTTTTGGTTGGTTATTACGCTGAGTTGAGAATATGTTGTGATGAGGGGTATTATTTTGCTGTCATCAGGTGTTTTTCTGTTTAGAAATGTTTGTGCCACATTTTTGAGGAAACTTCGTGTGTATCCTCTCAGGCGTAGAGCTTGGAAGAGTATGTGTTTGGCTTCCTCAAAGTCTTGTTGTTGTGTGCAGATTTTGTGGAAGCGTAGGAGTTGTGATTTTACCAGTCCTTTGAAAGTATGTTTTGGGTGGAAGCTGTCTTTGTGCAGTAAGCCGTGTGTGTCCGTGTCTTTGAAATATACCTTGATGTCCAGTTTGCCTGTGTTGTTGAAGGAGGAACCCTTGTATGTGGTGGTGTCTAGGAAGTCTATGTGGTTTTCATGCTTGGTGTATTTGAGTTTAATGGACCTGTGGTGTGTGTTGAGGGTGTTAATGAATTCTTGAAAGGCCTGTGGGCCGTGCGTCCAGGTTCCCCAGATGTCGTCAAGGTACCTGAAGTAGTGTGTAGGTTTGTGTGTACATTTTGGGAATACTGTGGCTTCCCAATGGGCCATATAGATGTCAGCATAGGCCGGAGCAAAGCGTTTCCCCATAGCAGTTCCTTTTATTTGTAAGTAGTATTGCTCTTCAAATTCAAAATCATTTTTGTTGAGACTAATTTCCAATAGCTTCAGAATTTGTGTTTCTGGTCTGTTGCGGTCAGGGTATTTGAGAAACCACTCCCGGACTGCTTTCAGTCCCTCTGTAGTTTCAATGTTGGTGTATAAACTGTCAATGTCAATGGTGAACAGGAAGGCTTCCTGTTGTATTGTAGCATTTTTGACTTTGGCTACAAAGTCATAGGTGTCTTTGATGTAACTTGGGTGGTGTTTAGAAATGGGGTTGAGGAAATGGTCTAGATATTCTGCTATTCTGTAGGATTCACTGTTGCAGTCGGACACTATGGGCCTCCCAGGTGGAATTTCGTAGGGGAGTGGCCATGTTTCTGGGGCTTTATGAATTTTTGGGAGGAGGTAGAAAATCCTCGGTCGTGGTGATTCCTCTCCTCTTAGGTAGAATGCCTGTTTTTTTGTGAGGTGTTTTAGTTCAACCAGAGTTTGTAGGATTTGCCCTATTTCTAGTGCTGTTTGTTTGTACAGCGGTTCTTCCAAAGTAGTATAGTGTTCCTGATTATTTAATTGTCTGTGTGCTTCTGCAATGTATTGTTCTCTATCCATGATAACTATTGCACTCCCTTTGTCTGCTGGTTTTATGACTATATGTTTGTTTTCCTTTAAATGTTTTAAGGCTATGGTTTCCTCCTTTGTTATGTTGTGTGAGTCCCTGTATGGTCGGAGTTTTTGTAGAATTCTGTTGTCCTCTTGAATGATTTCCTGGATTTCTGGTGGCAGTTGGTTTTCCCCTGGTTCCCAGCTGGATTTAGGCAGGAAGGGAACCCTTTCTGTGTCGGTGTCTTTATCCTCAAAGAAGGCGGTCAGTTTAAGGCGACGGTGGTATTGTCGGATTTCGCTTTTCAGTCTGGTTTTCTGACCTTTCTTTGTCCCTACTGTGGGGACAAATGATAAGCCCTTATTGAGGAGGTTGATTTGTTCAGTTGTGGGGTGGAAGTTGTTGCTTAGATTTACAATATTTTTGTTGTTCTTGTCCCCCTCTTGTTCTGTGGCTTTGGGGCTTACCAGTTTAAATGTTGTGACCAGTGGTCTAGCATTTTTTGAGCTGTTGCGGTGGTCCAGTGAATTCCATCTCTTTCTGTCTTGAAAAGGGTTTCTTCCAGTTTGGGGAGGTATGGCATGTTTTGCTGTATGTGATTGTTTATTGTGTCCAGATTTTTCCTGAATTCTGGTTCCAGGTCTCTGGAGTAATTAATCAGTGGGATGTATATTTCTGCAGATGGGAAGGATCCCTTAGCTTCCCGTAGCATCTGTTGTAGTTGTTTGATAGCTGTTTCCTTTGCTTTTTGTGCCTTGTTATTGATTCCAAAGGATAGAATGATTTTCTCCACTCCTGAGTTCCGGGGGGTGTGTTGTAGGAGGTTTGCTGCGTTGTAAAATGATGCTCCTGGGTAGCTTTCTATCTGTAGATCTGGATTTTCATAGGGGGGTATTCTTGATAAATTAGAGTCCCCTATGAAGAGCCAGCGTTTGTGGGTTTCCAGCTTCCAGTCCGTTAGCTTTCTTGTGGTCTTGTCATGTCGGTGTGGTCGGTATCTTGGTTGGGCTGGTGGTGGTGTGGGGGGGTAAAGGTCGGGGTCTGAGTCAGGGTTAGGGTTAGGATCAGGGTTAATGTCGGGGTTAGGGTTAGGATCAGGGTTAATGTCAGGGTTAGTATTTGGGTTGGGGTTAGGATCAGGGTTGAAGTCAGGGTTAGTATTTGGGTTAGGGTTAGGATCAGGGTCGGGGTTAGGATCAGGGTTAGGATTAGGGTTGGGGATAAGGTTAGGGTTAGGGTTGGGGTCGGGGTTGGTGTTAAGGTCAGTATAAGCGTTAGTGTTAGGGCTGAGGTTAGGGTCAGAGCTAGAGTCCTGGGAGAGGTGTACCCTGGTGGTGTTGTTTGGGATACAGATTCCAGTTGGGGTGTTTCTCATGGTTCCCTCTGGTCTTCTCTGCTTTCTTCGGATCCTTTGTGGCATGGGGATCGGAGGAAAGTCATCTATTTCCGGAGTATATGATCTGGCTCTCATGGGGCCAGATTTCTGGGTTGGATGTCTGCTTTCCCAGTGTCTCTTCACTGTTTCTGGATGGGATTCTGCCTGGGTTACGTATGTCTCTTCTGAGCCATTTACCTCTTCCCTGGTTAGTGTGTCGAGTATTTGGAATCTGTTTGGAGACGTGGGGATAGTGGATTCCTTGTTGCTAAGTGTAGCAGTAACCATAGCTTGTGTATGGTCCAACGTGTCCTTCTGTATTTTCCTCCCATAATTTTTCTTTGCCCAGTTAGAGGCAACCGCGAAAGCTTGTTCCCAGCGGGGAAGCTCCAGGTCCTCCAGTCGTCTGGACAGATGTGTGAGAGTTTCCTCGTAGTGCTCTTCGAGGATCTGCAATGTGGTGTGGAGCCAGTTTTTGGCATTGCTTACTAGCTTTAAACATGTGAGTTCGGTTGGGTTGGCCGGTCTTATGAGGTGCTTGAGTTCCTCTGTCTTCCGTCGTAGGCTGGCGGGTGCCTGGTTCTCCCCTCCGGAAACTGCTGTGTTTTTTAGGTGGTGGACTGTCTGGATCATTTTGTAGATGATCCTGGTTCCTAGTTGGAAGGTATCCTGTCTATTTGATATGTTTGATGTGGTGTGGTTTGGTGTGTAGGAAGTGGCGGCGGTGTGGAGGGTGACCGTACGGTAGCGTGCGTTGTCAACTCTGGGTTGACGCATACCATAACGATCCATACTTACCAGTAAAATGCCTAAAGCTTCGTTGGCACCGTTAGGTTTCCACTGTTAGGCAATTTTACCTCTGTTAGGGTTAGGGTTAGGGTTAGGGTAGGGGAACAAAGCTCTTTCTCCCAGATTTTCCCTAAGAAGGGACCATCTGGGACAAGGAGTGTTGCACTCTCCTTCCAACGACTGAAACCCTCCCAGTTTATTTTCTGATGTTCAGGCCTTGTGGAAAGGTAGTATGAAGTCTTTTGATCCACTCTGCTTCCTTTTTCTTTCTTTCCATCTCTGTCCAGTTGGGGTTGCTCTCCAGTCCTGTGGCCTCCAGTGCTTCCAGCCCGTGCTGTAGGAAGTGTGCCACCAGGTGAGTCCTCCTTTCCCGCTGGTTCCGGATGTTGTACCTGTGTTGTGCCAGTCGGGTTCGGATGGAGTTACCTGTTTCCCCCACATAGGTCACCCCACACGTTTTGCACTGGATGCCATAGACAGCGTTACTGGTGTTTTCTGAGAGCGCCCTTTGCAACTGGAAGATTTCTTTGGTTTTGTTGTTTTGGATGGTAGTTTTTTGTTTGAAGTGTTTGGCTTTTGGTGTATTTGATCTGTTTTGTATCGGTTTTAGTTTGCTTTGGACTAAGTAATCCTGTAGGTTTTTGTTTTTTCTATATGCAGATATGATTTTGTGTTCCCTCAGGAGGTTTGTGTTTTCTAATATCGTGGTGAATGTAGACTTTAGTTTTTGGTTGGTTATTACGCTGAGTTGAGAATATGTTGTGATGAGGGGTATTATTTTGCTGTCATCAGGTGTTTTTCTGTTTAGAAATGTTTGTGCCACATTTTTGAGGAAACTTCGTGTGTATCCTCTCAGGCGTAGAGCTTGGAAGAGTATGTGTTTGGCTTCCTCAAAGTCTTGTTGTTGTGTGCAGATTTTGTGGAAGCGTAGGAGTTGTGATTTTACCAGTCCTTTGAAAGTATGTTTTGGGTGGAAGCTGTCTTTGTGCAGTAAGCCGTGTGTGTCCGTGTCTTTGAAATATACCTTGATGTCCAGTTTGCCTGTGTTGTTGAAGGAGGAACCCTTGTATGTGGTGGTGTCTAGGAAGTCTATGTGGTTTTCATGCTTGGTGTATTTGAGTTTAATGGACCTGTGGTGTGTGTTGAGGGTGTTAATGAATTCTTGAAAGGCCTGTGGGCCGTGCGTCCAGGTTCCCCAGATGTCGTCAAGGTACCTGAAGTAGTGTGTAGGTTTGTGTGTACATTTTGGGAATACTGTGGCTTCCCAATGGGCCATATAGATGTCAGCATAGGCCGGAGCAAAGCGTTTCCCCATAGCAGTTCCTTTTATTTGTAAGTAGTATTGCTCTTCAAATTCAAAATCATTTTTGTTGAGACTAATTTCCAATAGCTTCAGAATTTGTGTTTCTGGTCTGTTGCGGTCAGGGTATTTGAGAAACCACTCCCGGACTGCTTTCAGTCCCTCTGTAGTTTCAATGTTGGTGTATAAACTGTCAATGTCAATGGTGAACAGGAAGGCTTCCTGTTGTATTGTAGCATTTTTGACTTTGGCTACAAAGTCATAGGTGTCTTTGATGTAACTTGGGTGGTGTTTAGAAATGGGGTTGAGGAAATGGTCTAGATATTCTGCTATTCTGTAGGATTCACTGTTGCAGTCGGACACTATGGGCCTCCCAGGTGGAATTTCGTAGGGGAGTGGCCATGTTTCTGGGGCTTTATGAATTTTTGGGAGGAGGTAGAAAATCCTCGGTCGTGGTGATTCCTCTCCTCTTAGGTAGAATGCCTGTTTTTTTGTGAGGTGTTTTAGTTCAACCAGAGTTTGTAGGATTTGCCCTATTTCTAGTGCTGTTTGTTTGTACAGCGGTTCTTCCAAAGTAGTATAGTGTTCCTGATTATTTAATTGTCTGTGTGCTTCTGCAATGTATTGTTCTCTATCCATGATAACTATTGCACTCCCTTTGTCTGCTGGTTTTATGACTATATGTTTGTTTTCCTTTAAATGTTTTAAGGCTATGGTTTCCTCCTTTGTTATGTTGTGTGAGTCCCTGTATGGTCGGAGTTTTTGTAGAATTCTGTTGTCCTCTTGAATGATTTCCTGGATTTCTGGTGGCAGTTGGTTTTCCCCTGGTTCCCAGCTGGATTTAGGCAGGAAGGGAACCCTTTCTGTGTCGGTGTCTTTATCCTCAAAGAAGGCGGTCAGTTTAAGGCGACGGTGGTATTGTCGGATTTCGCTTTTCAGTCTGGTTTTCTGACCTTTCTTTGTCCCTACTGTGGGGACAAATGATAAGCCCTTATTGAGGAGGTTGATTTGTTCAGTTGTGGGGTGGAAGTTGTTGCTTAGATTTACAATATTTTTGTTGTTCTTGTCCCCCTCTTGTTCTGTGGCTTTGGGGCTTACCAGTTTAAATGTTGTGACCAGTGGTCTAGCATTTTTTGAGCTGTTGCGGTGGTCCAGTGAATTCCATCTCTTTCTGTCTTGAAAAGGGTTTCTTCCAGTTTGGGGAGGTATGGCATGTTTTGCTGTATGTGATTGTTTATTGTGTCCAGATTTTTCCTGAATTCTGGTTCCAGGTCTCTGGAGTAATTAATCAGTGGGATGTATATTTCTGCAGATGGGAAGGATCCCTTAGCTTCCCGTAGCATCTGTTGTAGTTGTTTGATAGCTGTTTCCTTTGCTTTTTGTGCCTTGTTATTGATTCCAAAGGATAGAATGATTTTCTCCACTCCTGAGTTCCGGGGGGTGTGTTGTAGGAGGTTTGCTGCGTTGTAAAATGATGCTCCTGGGTAGCTTTCTATCTGTAGATCTGGATTTTCATAGGGGGGTATTCTTGATAAATTAGAGTCCCCTATGAAGAGCCAGCGTTTGTGGGTTTCCAGCTTCCAGTCCGTTAGCTTTCTTGTGGTCTTGTCATGTCGGTGTGGTCGGTATCTTGGTTGGGCTGGTGGTGGTGTGGGGGGGTAAAGGTCGGGGTCTGAGTCAGGGTTAGGGTTAGGATCAGGGTTAATGTCGGGGTTAGGGTTAGGATCAGGGTTAATGTCAGGGTTAGTATTTGGGTTGGGGTTAGGATCAGGGTTGAAGTCAGGGTTAGTATTTGGGTTAGGGTTAGGATCAGGGTCGGGGTTAGGATCAGGGTTAGGATTAGGGTTGGGGATAAGGTTAGGGTTAGGGTTGGGGTCGGGGTTGGTGTTAAGGTCAGTATAAGCGTTAGTGTTAGGGCTGAGGTTAGGGTCAGAGCTAGAGTCCTGGGAGAGGTGTACCCTGGTGGTGTTGTTTGGGATACAGATTCCAGTTGGGGTGTTTCTCATGGTTCCCTCTGGTCTTCTCTGCTTTCTTCGGATCCTTTGTGGCATGGGGATCGGAGGAAAGTCATCTATTTCCGGAGTATATGATCTGGCTCTCATGGGGCCAGATTTCTGGGTTGGATGTCTGCTTTCCCAGTGTCTCTTCACTGTTTCTGGATGGGATTCTGCCTGGGTTACGTATGTCTCTTCTGAGCCATTTACCTCTTCCCTGGTTAGTGTGTCGAGTATTTGGAATCTGTTTGGAGACGTGGGGATAGTGGATTCCTTGTTGCTAAGTGTAGCAGTAACCATAGCTTGTGTATGGTCCAACGTGTCCTTCTGTATTTTCCTCCCATAATTTTTCTTTGCCCAGTTAGAGGCAACCGCGAAAGCTTGTTCCCAGCGGGGAAGCTCCAGGTCCTCCAGTCGTCTGGACAGATGTGTGAGAGTTTCCTCGTAGTGCTCTTCGAGGATCTGCAATGTGGTGTGGAGCCAGTTTTTGGCATTGCTTACTAGCTTTAAACATGTGAGTTTGGTTGGGTTGGCCGGTCTTATGAGGTGCTTGAGTTCCTCTGTCTTCCGTCGTAGGCTGGCGGGTGCCTGGTTCTCCCCTCCGGAAACTGCTGTGTTTTTTAGGTGGTGGACTGTCTGGATCATTTTGTAGATGATCCTGGTTCCTAGTTGGAAGGTATCCTGTCTATTTGATATGTTTGATGTGGTGTGGTTTGGTGTGTAGGAAGTGGCGGCGGTGTGGAGGGTGACCGTACGGTAGCGTGCGTTGTCAACTCTGGGTTGACGCATACCATAACGATCCATACTTACCAGTAAAATGCCTAAAGCTTCGTTGGCACCGTTAGGTTTCCACTGTTAGGCAATTTTACCTCTGTAGAGTCTGTGGCTCCGTGGAATGGCAATCTTGCTTTTCTCTGTGTCGCGACGTTTCGACCTGCCTGGGTCTTCTTCAGGCGTTGTTATGGGGCACTCTGTCCCTGTTGGCCTGTTCTTATCTTGTTTTCAAAGGGGCGGTGAGTGTAGTTCCTCCCAGGGGGGTGGTTTGAATACTATTGTCTGTATTTCTTTTGTTTCTGTGTGAGTAGGTGCAGTTTCAGTGGGTGAATGGGTTTCTGCTTTCCTGCTGGGGATTATGTATGGGCCGTTAACCTCTCAATAGGCCATTAGGGTCTTTTGTTTTCCTTCCTGGTACGACTGGTGTGTGGGCTGTGCAAGTTTCAATTGGTTTTAGGTCTTCTTTTGTTTGTTGCCTGAGTGCTGGAACAGTGACTGTGAAGAGTTCCAGTCCCTGTAGGATCTGGCTAGTTAGGATAGGGGAACAAAGCTCTTTCTCCCAGATTTTCCCTAAGAAGGGACCATCTGGGACAAGGAGTGTTGCACTCTCCTTCCAACGACTGAAACCCTCCCAGTTTATTTTCTGATGTTCAGGCCTTGTGGAAAGGTAGTATGAAGTCTTTTGATCCACTCTGCTTCCTTTTTCTTTCTTTCCATCTCTGTCCAGTTGGGGTTGCTCTCCAGTCCTGTGGCCTCCAGTGCTTCCAGCCCGTGCTGTAGGAAGTGTGCCACCAGGTGAGTCCTCCTTTCCCGCTGGTTCCGGATGTTGTACCTGTGTTGTGCCAGTCGGGTTCGGATGGAGTTACCTGTTTCCCCCACATAGGTCACCCCACACGTTTTGCACTGGATGCCATAGACAGCGTTACTGGTGTTTTCTGAGAGCGCCCTTTGCAACTGGAAGATTTCTTTGGTTTTGTTGTTTTGGATGGTAGTTTTTTGTTTGAAATGTTTGGCTTTTGGTGTATTTGATCTGTTTTGTATCGGTTTTAGTTTGCTTTGGACTAAGTAATCCTGTAGGTTTTTGTTTTTTCTATATGCAGATATGATTTTGTGTTCCCTCAGGAGGTTTGTGTTTTCTAATATCGTGGTGAATGTAGACTTTAGTTTTTGGTTGGTTATTACGCTGAGTTGAGAATATGTTGTGATGAGGGGTATTATTTTGCTGTCATCAGGTGTTTTTCTGTTTAGAAATGTTTGTGCCACATTTTTGAGGAAACTTCGTGTGTATCCTCTCAGGCGTAGAGCTTGGAAGAGTATGTGTTTGGCTTCCTCAAAGTCTTGTTGTTGTGTGCAGATTTTGTGGAAGCGTAGGAGTTGTGATTTTACCAGTCCTTTGAAAGTATGTTTTGGGTGGAAGCTGTCTTTGTGCAGTAAGCCGTGTGTGTCCGTGTCTTTGAAATATACCTTGATGTCCAGTTTGCCTGTGTTGTTGAAGGAGGAACCCTTGTATGTGGTGGTGTCTAGGAAGTCTATGTGGTTTTCATGCTTGGTGTATTTGAGTTTAATGGACCTGTGGTGTGTGTTGAGGGTGTTAATGAATTCTTGAAAGGCCTGTGGGCCGTGCGTCCAGGTTCCCCAGATGTCGTCAAGGTACCTGAAGTAGTGTGTAGGTTTGTGTGTACATTTTGGGAATACTGTGGCTTCCCAATGGGCCATATAGATGTCAGCATAGGCCGGAGCAAAGCGTTTCCCCATAGCAGTTCCTTTTATTTGTAAGTAGTATTGCTCTTCAAATTCAAAATCATTTTTGTTGAGACTAATTTCCAATAGCTTCAGAATTTGTGTTTCTGGTCTGTTGCGGTCAGGGTATTTGAGAAACCACTCCCGGACTGCTTTCAGTCCCTCTGTAGTTTCAATGTTGGTGTATAAACTGTCAATGTCAATGGTGAACAGGAAGGCTTCCTGTTGTATTGTAGCATTTTTGACTTTGGCTACAAAGTCATAGGTGTCTTTGATGTAACTTGGGTGGTGTTTAGAAATGGGGTTGAGGAAATGGTCTAGATATTCTGCTATTCTGTAGGATTCACTGTTGCAGTCGGACACTATGGGCCTCCCAGGTGGAATTTCGTAGGGGAGTGGCCATGTTTCTGGGGCTTTATGAATTTTTGGGAGGAGGTAGAAAATCCTCGGTCGTGGTGATTCCTCTCCTCTTAGGTAGAATGCCTGTTTTTTTGTGAGGTGTTTTAGTTCAACCAGAGTTTGTAGGATTTGCCCTATTTCTAGTGCTGTTTGTTTGTACAGCGGTTCTTCCAAAGTAGTATAGTGTTCCTGATTATTTAATTGTCTGTGTGCTTCTGCAATGTATTGTTCTCTATCCATGATAACTATTGCACTCCCTTTGTCTGCTGGTTTTATGACTATATGTTTGTTTTCCTTTAAATGTTTTAAGGCTATGGTTTCCTCCTTTGTTATGTTGTGTGAGTCCCTGTATGGTCGGAGTTTTTGTAGAATTCTGTTGTCCTCTTGAATGATTTCCTGGATTTCTGGTGGCAGTTGGTTTTCCCCTGGTTCCCAGCTGGATTTAGGCAGGAAGGGAACCCTTTCTGTGTCGGTGTCTTTATCCTCAAAGAAGGCGGTCAGTTTAAGGCGACGGTGGTATTGTCGGATTTCGCTTTTCAGTCTGGTTTTCTGACCTTTCTTTGTCCCTACTGTGGGGACAAATGATAAGCCCTTATTGAGGAGGTTGATTTGTTCAGTTGTGGGGTGGAAGTTGTTGCTTAGATTTACAATATTTTTGTTGTTCTTGTCCCCCTCTTGTTCTGTGGCTTTGGGGCTTACCAGTTTAAATGTTGTGACCAGTGGTCTAGCATTTTTTGAGCTGTTGCGGTGGTCCAGTGAATTCCATCTCTTTCTGTCTTGAAAAGGGTTTCTTCCAGTTTGGGGAGGTATGGCATGTTTTGCTGTATGTGATTGTTTATTGTGTCCAGATTTTTCCTGAATTCTGGTTCCAGGTCTCTGGAGTAATTAATCAGTGGGATGTATATTTCTGCAGATGGGAAGGATCCCTTAGCTTCCCGTAGCATCTGTTGTAGTTGTTTGATAGCTGTTTCCTTTGCTTTTTGTGCCTTGTTATTGATTCCAAAGGATAGAATGATTTTCTCCACTCCTGAGTTCCGGGGGGTGTGTTGTAGGAGGTTTGCTGCGTTGTAAAATGATGCTCCTGGGTAGCTTTCTATCTGTAGATCTGGATTTTCATAGGGGGGTATTCTTGATAAATTAGAGTCCCCTATGAAGAGCCAGCGTTTGTGGGTTTCCAGCTTCCAGTCCGTTAGCTTTCTTGTGGTCTTGTCATGTCGGTGTGGTCGGTATCTTGGTTGGGCTGGTGGTGGTGTGGGGGGGTAAAGGTCGGGGTCTGAGTCAGGGTTAGGGTTAGGATCAGGGTTAATGTCGGGGTTAGGGTTAGGATCAGGGTTAATGTCAGGGTTAGTATTTGGGTTGGGGTTAGGATCAGGGTTGAAGTCAGGGTTAGTATTTGGGTTAGGGTTAGGATCAGGGTCGGGGTTAGGATCAGGGTTGGGGATAAGGTTAGGGTTAGGGTTGGGGTTAGGGTTAGGGTTAGGGTTAGGGTTAGGGTAGGGGAACAAAGCTCTTTCTCCCAGATTTTCCCTAAGAAGGGACCATCTGGGACAAGGAGTGTTGCACTCTCCTTCCAACGACTGAAACCCTCCCAGTTTATTTTCTGATGTTCAGGCCTTGTGGAAAGGTAGTATGAAGTCTTTTGATCCACTCTGCTTCCTTTTTCTTTCTTTCCATCTCTGTCCAGTTGGGGTTGCTCTCCAGGTTTCCTCCTTTGTTATGTTGTGTGAGTCCCTGTATGGTCGGAGTTTTTGTAGAATTCTGTTGTCCTCTTGAATGATTTCCTGGATTTCTGGTGGCAGTTGGTTTTCCCCTGGTTCCCAGCTGGATTTAGGCAGGAAGGGAACCCTTTCTGTGTCGGTGTCTTTATCCTCAAAGAAGGCGGTCAGTTTAAGGCGACGGTGGTATTGTCGGATTTCGCTTTTCAGTCTGGTTTTCTGACCTTTCTTTGTCCCTACAGTAAAATGCGTAAAGCTTCGTTGGCACCGTTAGGTTTCCACTGTTAGGCAATTTTACCTCTGTAGAGTCTGTGGCTCCGTGGAATGGCAATCTTGCTTTTCTCTGTGTCGCGACGTTTCGACCTGCCTGGGTCTTCTTCAGGCGTTGTTATGGGGCACTCTGTCCCTGTTGGCCTGTTCTTATCTTGTTTTCAAAGGGGCGGTGAGTGTAGTTCCTCCCAGGGGGGTGGTTTGAATACTATTGTCTGTATTTCTTTTGTTTCTGTGTGAGTAGGTGCAGTTTCAGTGGGTGAATGGGTTTCTGCTTTCCTGCTGGGGATTATGTATGGGCCGTTAACCTCTCAATAGGCCATTAGGGTCTTTTGTTTTCCTTCCTGGTACGACTGGTGTGTGGGCTGTGCAAGTTTCAATTGGTTTTAGGTCTTCTTTTGTTTGTTGCCTGAGTGCTGGAACAGTGACTGTGAAGAGTTCCAGTCCCTGTAGGATCTGGCTAGTTAGGATAGGGGAACAAAGCTCTTTCTCCCAGATTTTCCCTAAGAAGGGACCATCTGGGACAAGGAGTGTTGCACTCTCCTTCCAACGACTGAAACCCTCCCAGTTTATTTTCTGATGTTCAGGCCTTGTGGAAAGGTAGTATGAAGTCTTTTGATCCACTCTGCTTCCTTTTTCTTTCTTTCCATCTCTGTCCAGTTGGGGTTGCTCTCCAGTCCTGTGGCCTCCAGTGCTTCCAGCCCGTGCTGTAGGAAGTGTGCCACCAGGTGAGTCCTCCTTTCCCGCTGGTTCCGGATGTTGTACCTGTGTTGTGCCAGTCGGGTTCGGATGGAGTTACCTGTTTCCCCCACATAGGTCACCCCACACGTTTTGCACTGGATGCCATAGACAGCGTTACTGGTGTTTTCTGAGAGCGCCCTTTGCAACTGGAAGATTTCTTTGGTTTTGTTGTTTTGGATGGTAGTTTTTTGTTTGAAGTGTTTGGCTTTTGGTGTATTTGATCTGTTTTGTATCGGTTTTAGTTTGCTTTGGACTAAGTAATCCTGTAGGTTTTTGTTTTTTCTATATGCAGATATGATTTTGTGTTCCCTCAGGAGGTTTGTGTTTTCTAATATCGTGGTGAATGTAGACTTTAGTTTTTGGTTGGTTATTACGCTGAGTTGAGAATATGTTGTGATGAGGGGTATTATTTTGCTGTCATCAGGTGTTTTTCTGTTTAGAAATGTTTGTGCCACATTTTTGAGGAAACTTCGTGTGTATCCTCTCAGGCGTAGAGCTTGGAAGAGTATGTGTTTGGCTTCCTCAAAGTCTTGTTGTTGTGTGCAGATTTTGTGGAAGCGTAGGAGTTGTGATTTTACCAGTCCTTTGAAAGTATGTTTTGGGTGGAAGCTGTCTTTGTGCAGTAAGCCGTGTGTGTCCGTGTCTTTGAAATATACCTTGATGTCCAGTTTGCCTGTGTTGTTGAAGGAGGAACCCTTGTATGTGGTGGTGTCTAGGAAGTCTATGTGGTTTTCATGCTTGGTGTATTTGAGTTTAATGGACCTGTGGTGTGTGTTGAGGGTGTTAATGAATTCTTGAAAGGCCTGTGGGCCGTGCGTCCAGGTTCCCCAGATGTCGTCAAGGTACCTGAAGTAGTGTGTAGGTTTGTGTGTACATTTTGGGAATACTGTGGCTTCCCAATGGGCCATATAGATGTCAGCATAGGCCGGAGCAAAGCGTTTCCCCATAGCAGTTCCTTTTATTTGTAAGTAGTATTGCTCTTCAAATTCAAAATCATTTTTGTTGAGACTAATTTCCAATAGCTTCAGAATTTGTGTTTCTGGTCTGTTGCGGTCAGGGTATTTGAGAAACCACTCCCGGACTGCTTTCAGTCCCTCTGTAGTTTCAATGTTGGTGTATAAACTGTCAATGTCAATGGTGAACAGGAAGGCTTCCTGTTGTATTGTAGCATTTTTGACTTTGGCTACAAAGTCATAGGTGTCTTTGATGTAACTTGGGTGGTGTTTAGAAATGGGGTTGAGGAAATGGTCTAGATATTCTGCTATTCTGTAGGATTCACTGTTGCAGTCGGACACTATGGGCCTCCCAGGTGGAATTTCGTAGGGGAGTGGCCATGTTTCTGGGGCTTTATGAATTTTTGGGAGGAGGTAGAAAATCCTCGGTCGTGGTGATTCCTCTCCTCTTAGGTAGAATGCCTGTTTTTTTGTGAGGTGTTTTAGTTCAACCAGAGTTTGTAGGATTTGCCCTATTTCTAGTGCTGTTTGTTTGTACAGCGGTTCTTCCAAAGTAGTATAGTGTTCCTGATTATTTAATTGTCTGTGTGCTTCTGCAATGTATTGTTCTCTATCCATGATAACTATTGCACTCCCTTTGTCTGCTGGTTTTATGACTATATGTTTGTTTTCCTTTAAATGTTTTAAGGCTATGGTTTCCTCCTTTGTTATGTTGTGTGAGTCCCTGTATGGTCGGAGTTTTTGTAGAATTCTGTTGTCCTCTTGAATGATTTCCTGGATTTCTGGTGGCAGTTGGTTTTCCCCTGGTTCCCAGCTGGATTTAGGCAGGAAGGGAACCCTTTCTGTGTCGGTGTCTTTATCCTCAAAGAAGGCGGTCAGTTTAAGGCGACGGTGGTATTGTCGGATTTCGCTTTTCAGTCTGGTTTTCTGACCTTTCTTTGTCCCTACTGTGGGGACAAATGATAAGCCCTTATTGAGGAGGTTGATTTGTTCAGTTGTGGGGTGGAAGTTGTTGCTTAGATTTACAATATTTTTGTTGTTCTTGTCCCCCTCTTGTTCTGTGGCTTTGGGGCTTACCAGTTTAAATGTTGTGACCAGTGGTCTAGCATTTTTTGAGCTGTTGCGGTGGTCCAGTGAATTCCATCTCTTTCTGTCTTGAAAAGGGTTTCTTCCAGTTTGGGGAGGTATGGCATGTTTTGCTGTATGTGATTGTTTATTGTGTCCAGATTTTTCCTGAATTCTGGTTCCAGGTCTCTGGAGTAATTAATCAGTGGGATGTATATTTCTGCAGATGGGAAGGATCCCTTAGCTTCCCGTAGCATCTGTTGTAGTTGTTTGATAGCTGTTTCCTTTGCTTTTTGTGCCTTGTTATTGATTCCAAAGGATAGAATGATTTTCTCCACTCCTGAGTTCCGGGGGGTGTGTTGTAGGAGGTTTGCTGCGTTGTAAAATGATGCTCCTGGGTAGCTTTCTATCTGTAGATCTGGATTTTCATAGGGGGGTATTCTTGATAAATTAGAGTCCCCTATGAAGAGCCAGCGTTTGTGGGTTTCCAGCTTCCAGTCCGTTAGCTTTCTTGTGGTCTTGTCATGTCGGTGTGGTCGGTATCTTGGTTGGGCTGGTGGTGGTGTGGGGGGGTAAAGGTCGGGGTCTGAGTCAGGGTTAGGGTTAGGATCAGGGTTAATGTCCGGGTTAGGGTTAGGATCAGGGTTAATGTCAGGGTTAGTATTTGGGTTGGGGTTAGGATCAGGGTTAAAGTCAGGGTTAGTATTTGGGTTAGGGTTAGGATCAGGGTCGGGGTTAGGATCAGGGTTAGGATTAGGGTTGGGGATAAGGTTAGGGTTAGGGTTGGGGTCGGGGTTGGTGTTAAGGTCAGTATAAGCGTTAGTGTTAGGGCTGAGGTTAGGGTCAGAGCTAGAGTCCTGGGAGAGGTGTACCCTGGTGGTGTTGTTTGGGATACAGATTCCAGTTGGGGTGTTTCTCATGGTTCCCTCTGGTCTTCTCTGCTTTCTTCGGATCCTTTGTGGCATGGGGATCGGAGGAAAGTCATCTATTTCCGGAGTATATGATCTGGCTCTCATGGGGCCAGATTTCTGGGTTGGATGTCTGCTTTCCCAGTGTCTCTTCACTGTTTCTGGATGGGATTCTGCCTGGGTTACGTATGTCTCTTCTGAGCCATTTACCTCTTCCCTGGTTAGTGTGTCGAGTATTTGGAATCTGTTTGGAGACGTGGGGATAGTGGATTCCTTGTTGCTAAGTGTAGCAGTAACCATAGCTTGTGTATGGTCCAACGTGTCCTTCTGTATTTTCCTCCCATAATTTTTCTTTGCCCAGTTAGAGGCAACCGCGAAAGCTTGTTCCCAGCGGGGAAGCTCCAGGTCCTCCAGTCGTCTGGACAGATGTGTGAGAGTTTCCTCGTAGTGCTCTTCGAGGATCTGCAATGTGGTGTGGAGCCAGTTTTTGGCATTGCTTACTAGCTTTAAACATGTGAGTTTGGTTGGGTTGGCCGGTCTTATGAGGTGCTTGAGTTCCTCTGTCTTCCGTCGTAGGCTGGCGGGTGCCTGGTTCTCCCCTCCGGAAACTGCTGTGTTTTTTAGGTGGTGGACTGTCTGGATCATTTTGTAGATGATCCTGGTTCCTAGTTGGAAGGTATCCTGTCTATTTGATATGTTTGATGTGGTGTGGTTTGGTGTGTAGGAAGTGGCGGCGGTGTGGAGGGTGACCGTACGGTAGCGTGCGTTGTCAACTCTGGGTTGACGCATACCATAACGATCCATACTTACCAGTAAAATGCCTAAAGCTTCGTTGGCACCGTTAGGTTTCCACTGTTAGGCAATTTTACCTCTGTAGAGTCTGTGGCTCCGTGGAATGGCAATCTTGCTTTTCTCTGTGTCGCGACGTTTCGACCTGCCTGGGTCTTCTTCAGGCGTTGTTAGGGTTAGGGTTTAGGGTTAGGGTTAGGGTTAGGGTTAGGGTTAGGGGTTAGGGGTTAGGGTTAGGGTTAGGGTTAGGATAGGGGAACAAAGCTCTTTCTCCCAGATTTTCCCTAAGAAGGGACCATCTGGGACAAGGAGTGTTGCACTCTCCTTCCAACGACTGAAACCCTCCCAGTTTATTTTCTGATGTTCAGGCCTTGTGGAAAGGTAGTATGAAGTCTTTTGATCCACTCTGCTTCCTTTTTCTTTCTTTCCATCTCTGTCCAGTTGGGGTTGCTCTCCAGTCCTGTGGCCTCCAGTGCTTCCAGCCCGTGCTGTAGGAAGTGTGCCACCAGGTGAGTCCTCCTTTCCCGCTGGTTCCGGATGTTGTACCTGTGTTGTGCCAGTCGGGTTCGGATGGAGTTACCTGTTTCCCCCACATAGGTCACCCCACACGTTTTGCACTGGATGCCATAGACAGCGTTACTGGTGTTTTCTGAGAGCGCCCTTTGCAACTGGAAGATTTCTTTGGTTTTGTTGTTTTGGGTGGTAGTTTTTTGTTTGAAGTGTTTGGCTTTTGGTGTATTTGATCTGTTTTGTATCGGTTTTAGTTTGCTTTGGACTAAGTAATCCTGTAGGTTTTTGTTTTTTCTATATGCAGATATGATTTTGTGTTCCCTCAGGAGGTTTGTGTTTTCTAATATCGTGGTGAATGTAGACTTTAGTTTTTGGTTGGTTATTACGCTGAGTTGAGAATATGTTGTGATGAGGGGTATTATTTTGCTGTCATCAGGTGTTTTTCTGTTTAGAAATGTTTGTGCCACATTTTTGAGGAAACTTCGTGTGTATCCTCTCAGGCGTAGAGCTTGGAAGAGTATGTGTTTGGCTTCCTCAAAGTCTTGTTGTTGTGTGCAGATTTTGTGGAAGCGTAGGAGTTGTGATTTTACCAGTCCTTTGAAAGTATGTTTTGGGTGGAAGCTGTCTTTGTGCAGTAAGCCGTGTGTGTCCGTGTCTTTGAAATATACCTTGATGTCCAGTTTGCCTGTGTTGTTGAAGGAGGAACCCTTGTATGTGGTGGTGTCTAGGAAGTCTATGTGGTTTTCATGCTTGGTGTATTTGAGTTTAATGGACCTGTGGTGTGTGTTGAGGGTGTTAATGAATTCTTGAAAGGCCTGGGGCCGTGCGTCCAGGTTCCCCAGATGTCGTCAAGGTACCTGAAGTAGTGTGTAGGTTTGTGTGTACATTTTGGGAATACTGTGGCTTCCCAATGGGCCATATAGATGTCAGCATAGGCCGGAGCAAAGCGTTTCCCCATAGCAGTTCCTTTTATTTGTAAGTAGTATTGCTCTTCAAATTCAAAATCATTTTTGTTGAGACTAATTTCCAATAGCTTCAGAATTTGTGTTTCTGGTCTGTTGCGGTCAGGGTCAGGGTCGGGGTCGGGGTCGGGGTTAGGGTTAGGGTTAGGGTTAGGGTTAGGGTTAGGATAGGGGAACAAAGCTCTTTCTCCCAGATTTTCCCTAAGAAGGGACCATCTGGGACAAGGAGTTTTGCACTCTCCTTCCAACGACTGAAACCCTCCCAGTTTATTTTCTGATGTTCAGGCCTTGTGGAAAGGTAGTATGAAGTCTTTTGATCCACTCTGCTTCCTTTTTCTTTCTTTCCATCTCTGTCCAGTTGGGGTTGCTCTCCAGTCCTGTGGCCTCCAGTGCTTCCAGCCCGTGCTGTAGGAAGTGTGCCACCAGGTGAGTCCTCCTTTCCCGCTGGTTCCGGATGTTGTACCTGTGTTGTGCCAGTCGGGTTCGGATGGAGTTACCTGTTTCCCCCACATAGGTCACCCCACACGTTTTGCACTGGATGCCATAGACAGCGTTACTGGTGTTTTCTGAGAGCGCCCTTTGCAACTGGAAGATTTCTTTGGTTTTGTTGTTTTGGATGGTAGTTTTTTGTTTGAAGTGTTTGGCTTTTGGTGTATTTGATCTGTTTTGTATCGGTTTTAGTTTGCTTTGGACTAAGTAATCCTGTAGGTTTTTGTTTTTTCTATATGCAGATATGATTTTGTGTTCCCTCAGGAGGTTTGTGTTTTCTAATATCGTGGTGAATGTAGACTTTAGTTTTTGGTTGGTTATTACGCTGAGTTGAGAATATGTTGTGATGAGGGGTATTATTTTGCTGTCATCAGGTGTTTTTCTGTTTAGAAATGTTTGTGCCACATTTTTGAGGAAACTTCGTGTGTATCCTCTCAGGCGTAGAGCTTGGAAGAGTATGTGTTTGGCTTCCTCAAAGTCTTGTTGTTGTGTGCAGATTTTGTGGAAGCGTAGGAGTTGTGATTTTACCAGTCCTTTGAAAGTATGTTTTGGGTGGAAGCTGTCTTTGTGCAGTAAGCCGTGTGTGTCCGTGTCTTTGAAATATACCTTGATGTCCAGTTTGCCTGTGTTGTTGAAGGAGGAACCCTTGTATGTGGTGGTGTCTAGGAAGTCTATGTGGTTTTCATGCTTGGTGTATTTGAGTTTAATGGACCTGTGGTGTGTGTTGAGGGTGTTAATGAATTCTTGAAAGGCCTGTGGGCCGTGCGTCCAGGTTCCCCAGATGTCGTCAAGGTACCTGAAGTAGTGTGTAGGTTTGTGTGTACATTTTGGGAATACTGTGGCTTCCCAATGGGCCATATAGATGTCAGCATAGGCCGGAGCAAAGCGTTTCCCCATAGCAGTTCCTTTTATTTGTAAGTAGTATTGCTCTTCAAATTCAAAATCATTTTTGTTGAGACTAATTTCCAATAGCTTCAGAATTTGTGTTTCTGGTCTGTTGCGGTCAGGGTATTTGAGAAACCACTCCCGGACTGCTTTCAGTCCCTCTGTAGTTTCAATGTTGGTGTATAAACTGTCAATGTCAATGGTGAACAGGAAGGCTTCCTGTTGTATTGTAGCATTTTTGACTTTGGCTACAAAGTCATAGGTGTCTTTGATGTAACTTGGGTGGTGTTTAGAAATGGGGTTGAGGAAATGGTCTAGATATTCTGCTATTCTGTAGGATTCACTGTTGCAGTCGGACACTATGGGCCTCCCAGGTGGAATTTCGTAGGGGAGTGGCCATGTTTCTGGGGCTTTATGAATTTTTGGGAGGAGGTAGAAAATCCTGGGTCGTGGTGATTCCTCTCCTCTTAGGTAGAATGCCTGTTTTTTTGTGAGGTGTTTTAGTTCAACCAGAGTTTGTAGGATTTGCCCTATTTCTAGTGCTGTTTGTTTGTACAGCGGTTCTTCCAAAGTAGTATAGTGTTCCTGATTATTTAATTGTCTGTGTGCTTCTGCAATGTATTGTTCTCTATCCATGATAACTATTGCACTCCCTTTGTCTGCTGGTTTTATGACTATATGTTTGTTTTCCTTTAAATGTTTTAAGGCTATGGTTTCCTCCTTTGTTATGTTGTGTGAGTCCCTGTATGGTCGGAGTTTTTGTAGAATTCTGTTGTCCTCTTGAATGATTTCCTGGATTTCTGGTGGCAGTTGGTTTTCCCCTGGTTCCCAGCTGGATTTAGGCAGGAAGGGAACCCTTTCTGTGTCGGTGTCTTTATCCTCAAAGAAGGCGGTCAGTTTAAGGCGACGGTGGTATTGTCGGATTTCGCTTTTCAGTCTGGTTTTCTGACCTTTCTTTGTCCCTACTGTGGGGACAAATGATAAGCCCTTATTGAGGAGGTTGATTTGTTCAGTTGTGGGGTGGAAGTTGTTGCTTAGATTTACAATATTTTTGTTGTTCTTGTCCCCCTCTTGTTCTGTGGCTTTGGGGCTTACCAGTTTAAATGTTGTGACCAGTGGTCTAGCATTTTTTGAGCTGTTGCGGTGGTCCAGTGAATTCCATCTCTTTCTGTCTTGAAAAGGGTTTCTTCCAGTTTGGGGAGGTATGGCATGTTTTGCTGTATGTGATTGTTTATTGTGTCCAGATTTTTCCTGAATTCTGGTTCCAGGTCTCTGGAGTAATTAATCAGTGGGATGTATATTTCTGCAGATGGGAAGGATCCCTTAGCTTCCCGTAGCATCTGTTGTAGTTGTTTGATAGCTGTTTCCTTTGCTTTTTGTGCCTTGTTATTGATTCCAAAGGATAGAATGATTTTCTCCACTCCTGAGTTCCGGGGGGTGTGTTGTAGGAGGTTTGCTGCGTTGTAAAATGATGCTCCTGGGTAGCTTTCTATCTGTAGATCTGGATTTTCATAGGGGGGTATTCTTGATAAATTAGAGTCCCCTATGAAGAGCCAGCGTTTGTGGGTTTCCAGCTTCCAGTCCGTTAGCTTTCTTGTGGTCTTGTCATGTCGGTGTGGTCGGTATCTTGGTTGGGCTGGTGGTGGTGTGGGGGGGTAAAGGTCGGGGTCTGAGTCAGGGTTAGGGTTAGGATCAGGGTTGGGGTTAGGATCAGGGTTAATGTCAGGGTTATGATTAGGGTTAGGATCAGGGTCGGGGTTAGGATCAGGGTTAATGTCCGGGTTAGGGTTAGGATCAGGGTTAATGTCAGGGTTAGTATTTGGGTTAGGGTTAGGATCAGGGTTGGGGTTAGGATCAGGGTTAATGTCAGGGTTAGGATTAGGGTTGGGGATAAGGTTAGGGTTAGGGTTGGGGTCAGGGTTGGTGTTAAGGTCAGTATAAGCGTTAGTGTTAGGGCTGAGGTTAGGGTCAGAGTTAGAGTCCTGGGAGAGGTGTACCCTGGTGGTGCTGTTTGGGATACAGATTCCAGTTAGGGTGTTTCTCATGGTTCCCTCTGGTCTTCTCTGCTTTCTTCGGATCCTTTGTGGCATGGGGATCGGAGGAAAGTCATCTATTTCCGGATTATATGATCTGGCTCTCATGGGGCCAGATTTCTGGGTTGGATGTCTGCTTTCCCAGTGTCTCTTCACGGGTTCTGGATGGGATTCTGCCTGGGTTACGTATGTCTCTTCTGAGCCATTTACCTCTTCCCTGGTTAGTGTGTCGAGTATTTGGAATCTGTTTGGAGACGTGGGGATAGTGGATTCCTTGTTGCTAAGTGTAGCAGTAACCATAGCTTGTGTATGGTCCAACGTGTCCTTCTGTATTTTCCTCCCATAATTTTTCTTTGCCCAGTTAGAGGCAACCGCGAAAGCTTGTTCCCAGCGGGGAAGCTCCAGGTCCTCCAGTCGTCTGGACAGATGTGTGAGAGTTTCCTCGTAGTGCTCTTCGAGGATCTGCAATGTGGTGTGGAGCCAGTTTTTGGCATTGCTTACTAGCTTTAAACATGTGAGTTCGGTTGGGTTGGCCGGTCTTATGAGGTGCTTGAGTTCCTCTGTCTTCCGTCGTAGGCTGGCGGGTGCCTGGTTCTCCCCTCCGGAAACTGCTGTGTTTTTTAGGTGGTGGACTGTCTGGATCATTTTGTAGATGATCCTGGTTCCTAGTTGGAAGGTATCCTGTCTGTTTGATATGTTTGATGTGGTGTGGTTTGGTGTGTAGGCGGTGTGGGCGGCGGTGTGGAGAGTGACCGTACGGTAGCGTGCGTTGTCAACTCTGGGTTGACGCATACCATAACGATCCATACTTACCAGTAAAATGCCTAAAGCTTCGTTGGCACCGTTAGGTTTCCACTGTTAGGCAATTTTACCTCTGTAGAGTCTGTGGCTCCGTGGAAAGGCAATCTTGCTTTTCTCTGTGTCGCGACGTTTCGACCTGCCTGGGTCTTCTTCAGGCGTTGTTATGGGGCACTCTGTCCCTGTTGGCCTGTTCTTATCTTGTTTTCAAAGGGGCGGTGAGTGTAGTTCCTCCCAGGGGGGTGGTTTGAATACTATTGTCTGTATTTCTTTTGTTTCTGTGTGAGTAGGTGCAGTTTCAGTGGGTGAATGGGTTTCTGCTTTCCTGCTGGGGATTATGTATGGGCCGTTAACCTCTCAATAGGCCATTAGGGTCTTTTGTTTTCCTTCCTGGTACGACTGGTGTGTGGGCTGTGCAAGTTTCAATTGGTTTTAGGTCTTCTTTTGTTTGTTGCCTGAGTGCTGGAACAGTGACTGTGAAGAGTTCCAGTCCCTGTAGGATCTGGCTAGTTAGGATAGGGGAACAAAGCTCTTTCTCCCAGATTTTCCCTAAGAAGGGACCATCTGGGACAAGGAGTGTTGCACTCTCCTTCCAACGACTGAAACCCTCCCAGTTTATTTTCTGATGTTCAGGCCTTGTGGAAAGGTAGTATGAAGTCTTTTGATCCACTCTGCTTCCTTTTTCTTTCTTTCCATCTCTGTCCAGTTGGGGTTGCTCTCCAGTCCTGTGGCCTCCAGTGCTTCCAGCCCGTGCTGTAGGAAGTGTGCCACCAGGTGAGTCCTCCTTTCCCGCTGGTTCCGGATGTTGTACCTGTGTTGTGCCAGTCGGGTTCGGATGGAGTTACCTGTTTCCCCCACATAGGTCACCCCACACGTTTTGCACTGGATGCCATAGACAGCGTTACTGGTGTTTTCTGAGAGCGCCCTTTGCAACTGGAAGATTTCTTTGGTTTTGTTGTTTTGGATGGTAGTTTTTTGTTTGAAGTGTTTGGCTTTTGGTGTATTTGATCTGTTTTGTATCGGTTTTAGTTTGCTTTGGACTAAGTAATCCTGTAGGTTTTTGTTTTTTCTATATGCAGATATGATTTTGTGTTCCCTCAGGAGGTTTGTGTTTTCTAATATCGTGGTGAATGTAGACTTTAGTTTTTGGTTGGTTATTACGCTGAGTTGAGAATATGTTGTGATGAGGGGTATTATTTTGCTGTCATCAGGTGTTTTTCTGTTTAGAAATGTTTGTGCCACATTTTTGAGGAAACTTCGTGTGTATCCTCTCAGGCGTAGAGCTTGGAAGAGTATGTGTTTGGCTTCCTCAAAGTCTTGTTGTTGTGTGCAGATTTTGTGGAAGCGTAGGAGTTGTGATTTTACCAGTCCTTTGAAAGTATGTTTTGGGTGGAAGCTGTCTTTGTGCAGTAAGCCGTGTGTGTCCGTGTCTTTGAAATATACCTTGATGTCCAGTTTGCCTGTGTTGTTGAAGGAGGAACCCTTGTATGTGGTGGTGTCTAGGAAGTCTATGTGGTTTTCATGCTTGGTGTATTTGAGTTTAATGGACCTGTGGTGTGTGTTGAGGGTGTTAATGAATTCTTGAAAGGCCTGTGGGCCGTGCGTCCAGGTTCCCCAGATGTCGTCAAGGTACCTGAAGTAGTGTGTAGGTTTGTGTGTACATTTTGGGAATACTGTGGCTTCCCAATGGGCCATATAG